>NC_084490.1:18489346-21110179 GCF_030035675.1 Rhineura floridana
TTGTGTACTCATTGCGGGCCAAGACCCAACTTGTTTTGCCTCTAGAACATGCCATGCATTCTCACAGTAATAATTAACAATTATGGGTTGCATCCAGTGATAATCTTACCCAAAGTTGACCCATTGAAATTGATGGACATGACTAACTTGGGTGCATTGATTTCAGAGGGTCTATTCTGAGTAGAATGTAGTTTGATAAAACCCAAAGGGTTTGATGTAGACAAAAGATTGTATTAATAGCTCTGCTGTGAGTAGAACTTAGTTGAATGGAAATCATGTTTATTTGAACTCAGCCCCCCCCCCCAGTTAGTGGGACTTATGAAAAACTAGACCCATTGATTTCAATAAAACCTGAGTTCAACTAACTTAGTCTGGATCCACCCTAGTAGTAGCAAATGATAATTAATATGTCATGTTGTATTCAACTGAGTCCTACCATTTCATTGGTATTAACCCCCCCCAAAAAAATCAGGAAACAGGTTTTTTAGAGCCATGTTTTGTGCTGTTCTGTATTACTGAGAGTAATCACAAAGCAGTATTCATTTTTGTGTGCTGTACACAATTATGCCCTCCTAGTGCCCATGATTTTGCAGGACACCTTTTTATTCCTCTCCCCCCAAGTTTAGGCTGGATGCCATTCCATGTTAATTAGAAAGATATATCAGCAGAATTTACATACATTTGTATATGCGCACAGGTGTTTATTTACCGGTGCACTGTGGATTACCAGAAGCACTACCACTCTTTCCTTTTTCCTTTTGTTTACTGCTGTTGCTTTATTAGGGAAGCTCAATTTCCCCTTGCCAGCATCTATTTGCCTTGCATGCTGCTGAACGTCTCATAGGAATATTCTTAGTACAACAATTTCCTATATCAGTCCACTAACTGGCTGCCGATTCCAGTTTCTGTGTTGGTTGTAGTGGTACTCCCTCCCATCAGATTCAGCATTTATGCATTTCTGGGCTGTCCTGCCCTGCTAATAACACTAGGCATGTTTCTAATATGTCTCTGGTTTTTTCCTGAATCTCCTTCAGTTTCTCATTTATTGTATTGTGCTTTATTTATTTTATGCATATTGCTTATTTACTTTATGCATATTTTCTGTTACCAGGTAGGACTGCAGAGCCAAGCAGAGGTCAAAGAGATCATCACCTCCATACTTTAAAAAAAATAATGACACAGCAGCCAGTTAGTGACACAGCAGAAAGAATCAGCCGGGGCGTTTCATGGAAGTACCATGAAACACTTGATCTTCTGGATTTGTGGGGTGAGGAGAAAATACAGGAACAGCTGCAGAGCAGCCACCGCAACAAAGAAACATATGAGCAACTATCATTACAGATGGCTGCACGAGGCCACCATCGCTCTGCAGTCGAGTGTCGAAATAAAACAAAGGCACTGCGGATGATGTACAGAAGTACTCTTTCCCTCAATTCCAAATCTGGAAACAGCAGAGAAACATGTCCATTCTTTAAGCAGCTACACAGAATACTTGGGGGAGATGCAGGTGTTAAACCAAAGCGGGTTTCAAGAAGTCTAGACTTGGACCGAGAGCAGGCAGAAGTCCTGGATACTGTAAGCACCACGCATCCAGTTGCTTCTGAGGGGCTCCAGATAATAATGGTTCCTGACTGTTTGGGTGATCATGAAACGGGTAAGTTGTCTTAAAAAAAAATACCCTTCTTTCTTCAAACAAATTTAGTGTAACCCCATAGTATGAAAACTGCCTGCACCACATAGACTGCTTTGTTCAGAAATTGCTCTTCTAAAGTGTGAGCATGCATCCATGTCGTGTCAAAGTGCACAGTTAATGATATGCAAGTATCCCCCAGCCCATTTTTTAAGGAGTCACCACTTTATTCTGCTCCACAAAATGTGCTGGTCACCATTTCATTAGAAATGCCCCTGTGATGTTCCTATATTAATGTATATATGGTAAGTGTTGGTTGTTTAGAAGATACATGGTAAGTGAAGTGAAAGAGGGGGAGTGAATGGGCAGTAGAGTGCGAGATGATTGGCTGAGTGTTTAAAATGGCTGAATGTATAAAAGGAAGAGTGAGAGTGGAATCTGGGGGGGAGAAGAGAACTGAGTGGGTTGTTTGGTGGGGTTTAGAGAGTTGTTTACCAGGAGGGAGGTGGAGTTCGGATTAGTATTGAGTAAAACCATATGCTTATGTGCCTTAAGAAAAAATCTTGTTAATCTTGTTAGCTTTGTTATCTGTAATAAATACTTAATTTGGTTTACCAAAGGCCTGATCCTTGGCTGGGGTTTCACAGACCAGAAGGGAGGGTAAGGTAATGACCAAGGCTGAAGGGGAGCTGTAACAAATGGTGCAGCGGTGAAGAGAATATTAATACCAGTATTCAGAGTCTCTGGGAATACTAGTATTGGGATATTACTGGTGGTTGCCTAGCAGGGGGATCTGTTGAGATCTGTGCTAGAGCGGGGAGAGAAACCATAAGAGAGAGCGGTCCGGACTGGTGGAGTCCCTGGTGGTGCCTAGTGACAGGCAGTAGCCACGCGCAGGTAGGAACCTGACAGGGAGAGCCAGGGAAGGACGCATCACATGTGGTGGTAGCGGTGGGATACGAACAACAGAGAATCCAGATACGAACCAAAGAGAATCCCAAAGACACGTGGTGACAAAGGAGAATACGTCACAGGTGTTGGCTGTAGCAGTGAGATACTAATACTAGAGAATCCCTACCAGTGGTGTGGCAAACAGAAATAACAAAACAAGATTTCTTGTGAGAGTGACTGGCAAAGAGTGTGTGGCAAAGAGTGAGTGAACTCAAACACTATGGCTGAATACATAAAAATGAAAAGAGAGGAGCTGGTGGAGAAGTGCATAACATTCAATTTACCTCACGAGGGTAAAGGGGTAGATGAATTGAGGGTAGCACTTATAGGATTTGCAACTGCCCAGCAAAAACAACCTGTCAGGGAAGAGACCCCAGAAGGATATTTAAGCAATCCCGCTTATATAGAGTATTTGAGAGAGAAGTTGAGGAGGGAGACTGAGGAAAAAGATAAGCAGAGGGAGTTGGAAGCTGAGAGATTGAGGATGGAAGCTGATGGGAAAGATAAACAGCGAGAGTTAGAAATTGAGAAGTTGAAGATGGAAACTGAGAGAATGAGGATGGAGGCTGAGGAAAAAGACAAACAGCGGGTCTTTGAGGCTGAGGAAAAAGACAAACAGAGGGAGTTGGAAACTGAGAAGTTGAGAATGGGGTTTGAGGAGAGGGAGAAGCAACGAGCATTGGATGCTGAATTACAAGTAGAAAAGTTAAAATTTGATAGAGAGAAATTTCACTCTGAAGAGACAAGGAAAGACAGAGATGGAGCAAAAATAAAAATTACTCCAAAGGACTTTGCTGTCTATGAGCCTGGTCAAGATCCTCAAATTTACCTCAGCACCTTTGAAAAAGCAGCTCAGTTGTGGGGGCTGCCTGAAGATAAATACATGCAGTATTTATCAAACCTGATTAAAGGGGAATTGGCTGAGGTATACCAATATTTCCCCTCAGACAGGCCCGTCACCTATGCTGAATTCAAAGAAGCAGTGTTTAAAAGATTCAGACTGGGGCCTGATTATTTTAGAAAGCTTTTCAGAAACTGCCAGATACAGACAGGGAGGTCTTTCGTGGAGCTGGGGGCAAAACTGATGGACATATTTGGGAAATGGCTGACAAGTGCAAAAGCTCAGTCTGTGGAGGAGGTGAAAAACCTCATGATATTGGATCAATTATACCATCAGTTACCACCAGAAATAAGGCTCCTGGTCAAAGACCGTTCCCCTACATCGGTGCAGGAGGCCGCAGAGATGGCAGATCACTTCGCCTCCAACAGAACTGGCTGGGTGGGGAAAACATCAAGAGATTTTAAACCCAAACCATATAACGCTGGCAGAAGGGATGTGGTACCACAGCGAGTGAGTCCTCCATTAAAATCTGAAGGGCACAGGACACCCCAGAGTGGATCTGTGTACCCTAAAAGTGAGGAGAAATTATGCTACAAATGTGGTAGACCGGGGCACCTACGTTTTCAATGTGAGGTTGCCAACCCCATTAGTAATCCTGCTCAGACAAGGGCAGTGAAAACAGAGCCCAAGGCTTTAGAAACAGCGAAAAAGGTTCAGTTCTGCCAGATAAACTGGACAGAAGTAACAGACCTTGATTCAAGTCTGAGAGAGGAAGTGAGTGTACAAGGGGCAAATTATTGGGCATTGCTTGATACTGGTGCCGCTCAGACATTACTGAGGCCAGATTTAATAAAATCTGAGGTAATATTACCTCAGGAAACTGTGACTATCCAAGGAGTGAGGGGTCAACCAGAAAGTTTGCCTGTAGCCCTGGTGGATATGACTTGGAGAGGCCGAGAGGGCCGATATAAAGTAGGCATTAATGCCCAGCAACAAGAACCAGTAATACTGGGAAGGGATGTAATGGGCGCCCAAGGAAAGATCTATGTAGTGACCAGACAGCAAATTGGCAGAGAAAAAGAAGCCATATTAAGGGGGGCTGAAACAAACAGGGTGGAATCTGTTAACCAGCCTCAGGTCACCATAGCAACCACTAGCAGGCCTGCTGAAGGAGACAAACTGTATCAAGTGGTCTCTGATAATGATGAGGCAGATCAATTCAGGGAAGAGCTGCAAAAAGATATAAGTTTGAAGCAGATAAAGGAACAAGCTCTGACCCAACAGATTCCTTTCACTGACAAACTGAGGAATCAAGTTGTGTGTGAGAATGAGATTTTATATAGACTGTGGATGCCTGCTGAGAGAAAGGATGAATGTGAACCAGTGAAGCAATTAATAGTACCTAGCAAATACAGAACCAGATTGCTAGAGGTAGCCCACGATGTCCCATGTGCAGGACATCTGGGAATAAAAAAGACCAAGAGGAGATTGGCAGCACACTATTATTGGCCAAACATCTCCAAAGATGTAAAACAACATTGTCTATCTTGTGGAATCTGCCAAAAGGTGGGAAAAAGTGGAGTAAAGACTAAGGCACCCTTAAAGCCCCTTCCTATAATTGGACAACCCTTTTATAGAGTGGGAATAGATTTGGTGGGCCCTTTTTCCAAACCCACAAGGCATGGCAAGAAATATCTATTGGTGGTGGTGGATTTTGCCACCAGGTACCCAGACGCAGAAGCACTAAGATCCGTGGAAGCCCCTGTAGTGGCAGAGGCTTTATTAAAAATCTTTATGAGGCTGGGTTTCCCTCATGAAGTGCTGACGGATCAAGGCAGTGTATTCATGGGAGAAGTGATGCAATGTATGTGGAAATGTTGTGGTCTAAAACATCTAAAGACCACTACTTACCATCCCGCCACTAATGGGTTAACAGAGAGATTCAATGGCGTTTTGAAGGGCATGATCAGAAGCTATGTTCAAGATCACCCACAAGACTGGGATGAACGTTTGGGATGCTTCTTATTTGCATATAGAGAAGTCCCTCAAGAGTCAACAGGCTTCTCACCCTTTGAACTCATGTTCACTAGAAAAGTGACCTTTGGAACTATTAAAAAATTCATGGGAAGGAACCCTGGGAGAGTACAAAACATCTGTAGTAGATTTTGTATTGGAATTCTGCAATAAATTAACATCAATGATGGAGGTGGTGGAAAAGAATTTGAGTCAAGCACAGGAGAAGCAATGTTACTGGTATGACAGAACAGCCAGGGAACATGTGTATGATGTGGGAGATATGGTTATGGCGTTCATACCCAGGAAACATGACAAATTACAGGCTAACTGGGAAGGACCATATACCATCAGAGAAAGGCTTGACACAGTGACGTATGTAATCACCACAGACCAATTAAACAAAAGCAAAGTGGTTCATGTAAATATGTTGAAGCCTTACCATACCAGGGATGTACAGATGTTGCAAGTTACCTTATTCCCTGAGGGAAGTGGGCCTGAACTTCCAGATTCGGTACAGGAAAGCAAAGACAAAGGAGGGGTAGATCAAGTGGAATGGTCAGAGGAGGTGAAGGAGGAAGTAAAAGAAGAGATTCTGAGAGTTTTGAAAACCTATAGGAATCTCTTTAGTAATAAACCTGGCCGAACCAGTATAGTTATACATTCCATTGATACTGGAGAGCATGCCCCAGTCAGATCTGTACCGTGCTGTGTGAATGGGAAAGTTGTGAGTGAAGTAATCTGTGTAGGACATGGGGTGGGGAGTGGGAAAATCACCCCCTTATGGAGCAAGGTAGAGGCAGTGCAATTGTGGCCTATCCCCTTGCATGAATTAACAAAGAAAAAGTGTTCTGAGCATGTGGTATGGACGGATGAATGTCAGAAGGCTTTTGATCTACTGAAGCAAGCCTTGTGCCAAGGACCCATATTAATAGCACCAGACTATGAGAAACCATTCATCGTGGCTACAGATGCGTCGGACCTGGCGCTGGGAGTCGTCTTGCTACAGGAGAGAGAAGGCACCAGACATCCAGTGGCATACCTGAGTCGCAAGCTGACGCCGAGGGAGAAACACTATTCGTCGGTCCAGAAGGAGTGCCTAGCGGTCGTGTGGGGACTGAACAAGTTGCGCCCATACGTGTGGGGACGAAGATTCACAGTGACTACGGATCATCGGGCCTTGTTATGGTTGCAGAATATGAAAAACCGTAACACTATGCTACAGAGGTGGTCCTGGGCCCTACAGGACTATCAAGTGGACTTCCAGTTCATAAAAGGCAAGGACAATGTACTGGCCGATGGACTTTCCAGGCAAGTGGCTGGGACTGCAGTGACGTGACCAGACAGAGGAACAAAGAAAGACATTTTCCCCATAGAGACTTTTATTTGTTAACGCGACGTATAAATCCTGGAACAGGAATAATACTCTGCTGTTGTTTAAGGGGGGGGGAATGTGATGTTCCTATATTAATGTATATATGGTAAGTGTTGGTTGTTTAGAAGATACATGGTAAGTGGAGTGAAAGAGGGGGAGTGAATGGGCAGTAGAATGCGAGATGATTGGCTGAGTGTTTAAAATGGCTGAATGTATAAAAGGAAGAGTGAGAGTGGAATCTGGGAGGGAGAAGAGAACTGAGTGGGTTGCTTGGTGGGGTTTAGAGAGTTGTTTACCAGGAGGGAGGTGGAGTTCAGATTAGTATTGAGTAAAACCATATGCTTATGTGCCTTAAGAAGAAATCTTGTTAATCTTGTTAGCTTTGTTATCTGTAATAAATACTTAATTTGGTTTACCAAAGGCCTGATCCTTGGCTGGGGTTTCACAGACCAGAAGGGAGGGTAAGGTAATGACCAAGGCTGAAGGGGAACTGTAACAAATGGTGGCAGCGGTGAAGAGAATAACAATACCAGTATTCAGAGTCTCTGGGAATACTAGTATTGGGACATTACTGGTGGTTGCCTAGCAGGGGGATCTGTTGAGATCTGTGCTAGATCGGGGAGAGAAACCATAAGAGAGAGCGGTCCGGACTGGTGGAGTCCCTGGTGGTGCCTAGTGACAGGCAGTAGCCACGCGCAGGTAGGAACCTGACAGGGAGAGCCAGGGAAGGACGCATCACAGCCCCCCCCGACACATCTAGCAAAATGATTAAATCAACATCATGCTCTTGATTGTTTTTACTTTCCTCTTGAAGCCTTGATTTGCTCTGCTCATTTGTGCTCTGCTCAGTTGTGTTGCGAGTATACGTAAACGTTATTTATTTATTAAATTTGTATCCTGCCCTTCCTCCCAGCAGGAGCCCAGGATGGCCACCAAAAGCACCAAAAACACTTTAAACAATCATAAAAAAAGACTTTAAAATATATTAAAACAAAAACATCCTTAAAAACATATTAAAACAAAATATCTTTAAAAACTTCTTTAAAAAAAGTTTTAAAAACATCGTAAAAAGCAATTCCAACACAGATGCTGTGAGCTTGAGAACATTCCTTTAACTGATGTTCCAAGGCTTATTATTGTCAACTAAGTCATATTACATGCTTTAGACCCACCTGCCCTCCTCTGTATATGGCTCTCAGCGGGCCAAAAAGGTTGCCCACCCTTGTCTTAGAGATATGCTCATAACTTGAGAGACGTGTGACAGACAACAGAAAGCCCACCACGGTCCCCTCACTTTTAATTAGCCCTCCCCAAACCCAAAACACTCAGTTGCTGCTGAAGCAGAAGTCTAATTATTTCCCTCTAGAGTCCATGTTTTGGTCAGATGCCATTTCATTTCCCTCTCCCAACATTCATGTTTCAGCTGGGCAACATTTTGTTTTTTACCTCCCACACCTCATCTTAACATAATCTGTGCCCTGATGATGGCATCTTAATTTTTTAAAAATGGATTGGCTGATTTTCCACTGAGACATCACAAGTAACTAATAATCATTTTTTTAAAAAACTACATAAGGTGCTCTCTTTTTTTTACTCCCCTGGTCAGATCATATCCTTTGGCTACATGCCACTTTTACTTGAGTTATATAGCTGGTTCAGTGTCATGGTTATGTAAGAGGTCCTTTTCTTTGTTTTTTAAAAAAATCCTGATTTTGCACTCTTCTATACTATTTGATGCTTTCCCTTTTTCTTTTGAGTAATCCCAATTATGTGCTGTTCTGCACCATCACAAGTTAACTGTAGTTTTTCTTTTTAAAAAAGAAGCTGGTTTCCTGATAATATGCAATATGACAAGTAACCAACAAGCGTAAAAAAAAAAAGGTTTGTTCCCCTGCCCTACAGTCCAAAATGAACATTTGCTAGGATGAAGTTGTACTGGGTTTAATACCCACCCCTCATGCACAATTCATGAATTTCTCTAATTGCTCTCCCCCCCCCTTTTTAAGCCAAATTATGCTTTTTATTGAAAGAGTCCATTAGTTGATCAGATAGTTTTTCATCACTTTCTTCCTCTGTTCACTTATTTGCTGGACACCATTTCATTTCTTGGCACATCCACCACTCCTTTCAGGAGTGTAATGTAGATTACATGTAATGGAGATTATGTCAGCACAATAAAAAAAATGCTCATGAAGGCATCACTGTTTCATATTTCCAACAGCCACTGATCTCAAACTTAGAGTTAAGTTTATTTGCTGTCTGTGATGGTACCCCTTCATTGTCTCCCCTTTCCTGAGCATTTTGAGGCTGCAATAGTTGTAGGAGTGTTTTTTTAAGTTACCATATATGATGATTTTTTGCTTTTCCATGAACTTGTTTTGCTGTTTTTATCTACATTTTTATTTTTTAACAGCTGGAAATGCTGAGACAGACGTAGGTCAGAGTGAGCAGCACAAAGGTTTCGAGGGCCACAGCACTCTAGACGTTGCTCCATTTTCACCTGCTGATCATAATACATTCCTCGAAGGTTAGTATCACTTTTAACGAACCATCGCTTTGTGTAACTGATTCTTTCCAAACTGTATATCGGCTCCTGATTGTACACAGGTCTGATAATACCATTTTCTAATACTCAACAATGGATTGTGATAGTGATCAAAATGTTTCTTTTTGATCAATGAAATTATTATTCCTACTGCACCAGAATTTCGAACATTGCCCGTACATTATTTTCCAGAGAAAGAACCAGAGCAGTGCGTGGCAGTCTCTGAGGAGCGACATTCTTTGGAGCCACCAGATGACGCTTTCAATGTACAGCCTTCTGACACTGCTATGACTCCTGTGGGTGAGTGCTTATTTATTCGCAGAAAGAGATCAAGTAGTACCTAGGAGTTATTGTCTGCAAATAGAACTACATAATAATTGATTGTAAATGTTGTAGAATCTACCACCGCTCTCCCGAAGGAGGATATGGAA
This sequence comes from Rhineura floridana, assembly GCF_030035675.1. Classification (NCBI taxonomy): domain Eukaryota; kingdom Metazoa; phylum Chordata; class Lepidosauria; order Squamata; family Rhineuridae; genus Rhineura; species Rhineura floridana. The sequence continues at coordinate 18,499,133 of NC_084490.1, forward strand.
ACAGCCATCATCCATGAACAGTGAGGCATTGGACATAATGTAGACTGTTCAGTTTCTGTAATTAGTGCTAAACGTTTATAAACAACTTCTGCAGCAGCCAATTCACCCCTTTTCCCCCTCGTGTTCTTTGACAGGCACAGCAATGGCAAATCCACGTGCTGCGCTCTCCCCAGCCACCCGCCTTGCAGAGATGCGCTCCAAAAAGTCCAAAAATCAACGCTTTGAGGCTACACTCCAGGGTTTCCTAGAGGAAGCAAGGTATGAGTTCAGGACGCAACGTGAAAACTTAGAGGAAGAACGGCAACAGCGTTATAGCGACAGCATTATCCTTGAGAATATGCTGAAGGTAATGGAGAAGGACTCAATGGATAACCGGGAAGAAAATAAAAAATTCCTTGACTCCTTCGAGGTCACGAATGGGCTACTGACCACTATCGTAAGTACTCTTCAGGATATGTCACAGACAATAAAAGAGCAGGCTAATGCACAGAACTGTTGCTGCAAAAAGAATCAGGTTGTTGGCTGTTGCAGCACGACTTCTGAAGGGCAGCAAAGTACTGCTGCTGAAAGTACTGCACTATTAAGTACAAAAAGAAAAAAATAACCCAGACACTATAAGAGTACAAAGTTACAATTTGATAGTATGGTGTTTGGTGGCAGACCATATACAAAGAAAAGGGGGAAAAAACAGGCCAACAACTTTGAGTTTCAGGAGGTAATAACACAACCTATTCCATCAATAATGGGCCTGGTGCTGCCAATAGAACTGCTCCTACAGTTGGACGTTATGCTGTGCCCCAAATGAGCAAGGGACTGCCATCCATGCCTATTGCTTCTATAACCTCCACTAAGAATTCTTATCAAGTTGCAGACAACACTGACATAAATACTTTTGAAGGAGGCCTTCTCCAGCAGTACACACTCCTTTTACACTTCAGTGACTTTCTGCCACCCAAATCCATTCAGGTCAAATTCATTCCACAAAGCCCTCTAGTTGGAACTGTGTTGCCCCATAACCAACCATGTACAGATACTGCTGACAATTCAATGTCAGAGGCTGTTGTGACAGTATGACAGTCCCTTACTTCAACTCAACTATCCCAAAGGATCCGACATCAAATTAAATGACGTCTACAGCCATTAGTCAAACAGCAAGGCATTCTCTCTCAATATTTGCAATTGTAAAGCAAACAGTAGTACTGCTGGTTTAATGAGTGAAAGTTTGTGTAGACAGTGTTTTTGATTTAAGAACAACAAATTTTCACCACATATTTTGCCATGAAAACCTTTCCAATATGCATAGCATTAAATTGTAGTGCAGTTGTCTGATTTCTCATGTTTGCACAACACCAGGGCTGTGGAGTCGGTATGCCAAACCTTCGACTCTGACTCCTCTGTTCTTCTACTGGCCGACTCCGACTCCACCCTAAATTGCTTCCGACTCCACAGCCCTGGCTCAAATACAGCTGACTTCATGGGAAGCTTCTTTGACATTGTGAATTTATATTTTTTTAAAAAGTATAAAATATAAGTATAAAATGATATATTTACCATATATTGTTATATTATAAGTTTTTATTTTGAAGGAGTTGGTACATTTCTACCGACTCCGACTCCACCCAAAATTGCTTCCCACTCCACGACTCCGACTCCACAGCCCTGCACAACACCTACGTGATTTACTTTTCAAGTTCTCGGAGGGTTTGGTGTACTGCTTTTCTTGACAATGTAAATTCTAACAACTTGAAGGATATGATGTAGTTACTTTTCCCAATTTACCTATACATATCCTCTTTCAGTATGAATAAACACTAGCCAACTATTAGTTGTGTATCTCAGTGTCAACAAGACTTAAAAGATAATAAAATGCCCTTCTGAGTTACCGAACAGACATTTTCCTTGCTTCCTTGTTAGTTTAAGGGTATCAACAAAGGAAATAACCTTTTCTTTTTAAACAAAACTTTGATTTAGATTTAGACATGTCATTTTGTCAATGGCTTTTTACAAGTATGATTCTATTTGTAAATATTTGTTTATAAAATTTGTTATAAAACAAATATGGTCCATAATTTCTTAACCTAAGAAAACCAAAAAAAGGCTGTATTTGGATCAACATGCCTGAAATAAAACAAGCTTCTTAATCCTCTTCCTGTTACCATTACCACTATTTTTTTCTTTCATTGAAGTAAAGCAAAAAATGTGATACAGCAGGTGGTGATACGGGTAAATTATACATTCTAAACATAAAAATTGATTATTTCACACACACATTGTTTCTTCTTCTACCACCAATTTTTGAGTTACTGCCACAAATCCTTTTTTAAAATAAAAATTAAATATGACTGATTGTGTTAAAGAAAAGTATGTACTTCATACATACGTACAGGTTTTCTTTAAAGGAAAAACTGTAGTATCAAAAATGGCCCACAGACTGGAAGCGTTCCATATACATCCCAATTCCAAAGAAAGGGGATCCCAGGGAATGCAGTAATTATCAAACTATTGCCTTAATATCCCATGCAAGTAAAGTAATGCTCAAGATTCTACAACAAAGGCTCTTACCATATATGGAGTGAGAAATGCCAGACGTCCAAGCTGGATTTAGAAAGGGAAGAGGCACCAGAGATCATATCGCAAACATACGTTGGATAATGGAACGGACCAAGGAATTTCAGAAGAAAATCACCCTGTGCTTTATAGATTACAGCAAAGCCTTTGACTGTGTAGATCTTGAAAAACTATGGAATGCTTTAAAAGAAATGGGGGTGCCACAGCATCTGATTGTCCTGATGCGCAACCTATACTCTGCACAAGAGGCTACTGTAAGGACAGAATATGGAGAAACCAATTGGTTCCCCATCGGAAAGGGTGTATTTTATCACCCTATTTATTTAATCTATACGCAGAACATATCATGGAAAGCAGGATTGGACCAAGAAGGAGGAGGTGTGAAAATTGGAGGGAGAAATAATTTAAGATATGCAGATGATACCATACTACTAGCAGAAACCAGTAATGATTTGAAACGAATGCTGATGAAAGTTAAAGAGGAAAGCACAAAAGCAGGACTACAGCTGAACATCAAAAAGACTAAAGTAATGACAACAGAAGATTTAAGCAACTTTACAGTTGACAATGAGCACATTGAACTTGTCAAGGATTATCAATACCATGGCACAATCATTAACCAAAATGGAGATAATAGTCAAGAAATCAGAAGAAGGCTAGGACTGGAGAGGGCAGCTGTGAGAGAACTAGAAAAGGTCCTCAAATGCCAAGATGTATCACTGAACACTAAAGTCAGGATCATTCAGACCATGGTATTTCCGATCTCTATGTATGGATGTGAAAGTTGGACAGTGAAAAAAGCTGATAAGAGAAAAATCACCGCATTTGAAATGTGGTGTTGGAGAAGAGCTTTGCGGATACCATGGACTGCGAAAAAGACAAATAATTGGGTGTTAGAACAAATTAAACCAGAACTATCACTAGAAGCTAAAATGATGAAAGTGAGGTTATCATACTTTGAACACATAATGAGAAGACATGATTCATCAGAAAAGATAATAATGCTTGGAAAAACAGAAGGAAGTAGAAAAAGAGGAAGGCCAAACAAGAGATGGATTGATTCCATAAAGGAAGCCACAGACCTGAACTTACAAGATCTGAACAGGGTGGTTCATGACAGATGCTCTTGGAGGTCACTGATTCATAGGGTCGCCATAAGTCGTAGTCGACTTGGAGGCACATAACAACAACAAAAATTAAACTTAAACTCTTCCATGTAGGCTTTTCAATCCAGCGAAGGTAGTCGTACGTAGCACAGCCTCAACACATGATAAATGCAAAGAATTCTTATGTATCTCCTCAAGTTCAGATTCCCCTGTGAATTTGTAAGAAAAAAGTAAAGTAGATGAGTTTCTCAATGTTTTTAGTGTAATGCTGTGTTTTCTGTAAAAGAAAGTATCCGTGCCTCTTAAGGTGCAATAACTGCAAAGCTTGCATTCATTATATAACATTATTTTGGACTAAGGAGTTATCTGCACTTACTTATCTCTTGTTCTTGTTCTGACTGCTACTGGATGAACTTCACAATCTCCTTCACACTAGGAGTCTGAGTTGACTCTGGGAATGGGTTCTGTCTGTTTAAGTGAAACATGTTTTTCTGCAGAGCCTTCGAAGGATGCAGTAGTGCCTTGTAGGAATTCCTTCTATATTTTCATTGGTAGGATTGCCTGGACACAACTAAACTTTTCAGTCACTACCCAATGTTGTGAAATAGATTCATTATACTCGCTACAAACTAATTTTTTAATGAGGAATGGTGAAGGGATAAGACCCTCGAGTACAATGTTCATGGTTGCCCAAGTAATAGGCATGTGTTTTACATAAACCAAAGTATCAACAGACACTGGCCACTGTCAGGGATTCCCCTTGTTCCTCAGCCTTACTTCACATAAAACAGGCTTCTGTAACCCTTTTGTTGCCACCAATTCACAAACCCTTCCAGTAGTGTGTGTGGAAGGCTTTAGGTGTGAGATGACACCACGACTGAGAGTGAGTCTCAGTCTTGAACTATGTTGTAGGTTTATTAAAGGGATATTATTTACAAAAGGTTGCTTATTTTGGGACTTTATAGGTGCTTGCTGACAGGTTCTAAAGTCTCCAGAGCCACCATTGCAGATGCTAGCTTCCAAATGGCTCTTCTCACAGGCCAATTTCCCAACACTTCCACCCCAGCCAATTACTTCCACAACCCTGTCCAGCTACTGGGGCCAATCTACCTCTGTGCCCCCAAAGCTCCTCTGATTGTGCTTCTGGCTGTGGGACAGTTTAGCCAGCTTTATATCTCCCCACTTGTGTCACTTCTAGCAAGACTTTACTTTAGGGCAGCCCCTCAGACTAACTCAGTCACTGACTCCCTTCTGATCATCACAAGACCACGATTAATGACACCCTGGGTAATTATATATATGGTCCTTCCTTCAGTTATTTTCACCAACCAACTCCTCACTCTATCTCCAACAACCAACCGCCCTTTCTAACTGCTAACCTCCAGCCAATCAGAATTTACCTGATCAGGCCCCATCTACAAGAATTTTAAAGCGATTGTGTTTCTCTCCTCTCAGAACCTGTCACTAAGCAAGCACTTCCAAGCAGGCTTGCAATAATATACCAAAACAAGGCCTCATGGCAGTCACGGAGATCATATAACTTTTTTAACACAAACACACAGATAGCATTTCTCCACAGCCACATTGCACAATCACACTGTACTATTTGTTTACGGCATTTATATCCCATCTTTTTCTCCAAGGAGCTCAAGGTGGTGTACAAACATGGTTTTCCCCCTCCCCATTTCATCCCCACAACAACCCTGTGACATAGGTTAGGCTGAGAGACAGTGACTTAGCCCAAGGTCACCCAGCAAGCTTCATGCCTGAGTGGGGATTCTAACCCTGGTCCTAGTTCAACACTAACCACACCACCGCACAGGCTCTCAGAATAGACTGAAATAAACTACTAGAATAAATCACACTTTCCGTTGATATTGCATTCCTTCTGCTTTTTTTTTTTAAAACCTTCACTGGGTTGTTCCTCGGGCATGTCCTCTTTGTCTTGGACCGCATCTGGCAATCTCTCCCTCGGCAGAACTTGAGGAAGAGGATGAGGTGGTCAGTGGAGAGCTGTCGCCATGCGCACATTTGGTGGTTGACTCCTCAGAAGATGATGTGGCGATCATTTTTAACTCACAGAAATTTTACAGATTATAAAACAGTGTACCCTGGATTTGTATCAAATTTTTGTCTCCCTGAAGAATGCCCCAGAACAATGGGTACAGGGCAACACTTACAGGCCCATTTACCAAAAAAGCAAAACTAAACCCATCTTTGTTTATATTTCATGTTCTGGTTCTCAGTATAGGTACATAGCTAAATATGGATGACAAAACCTTGCTTGTAGTTCCAAGCAGTTGCGTAGCAGAAATACAGGAATACCCCACATTAACGTACGCAATGGGTCCAGAATGAGTACGTAAACCGAAAATGTACTTAAAAGTGAAGCACTACCATTTTTCACTTATCGATGCATGTACTGAACTGCAATCATTATATACGGGCATAACTGATGTAAATAACTGACGGCAGCGAAAACAGTACGTACTGTACGCAAGTTTGTCGTTGGAAACTGATCGGGCGGTGGCATCACGCTGTTAAGTGTCCGTTCTTGCGAAGCGAGCGTACGTAAACGGGAATGGTGCTACTGTAAATATGTCCATACTCGCGAGTGTCCATAAAGTGAAGGTCCGTATAGCGGGGTATTCCTGTAGAAAGTACATATTGAGGACACAACATAAGCATCCATTCTTATAAAAAACCCACCACGATAGACACATACCATTAGGTCAGTAGTTATTGGGGGGAGGGTCTGTCTGCAGTGAAAAGCCTGTTACTCAGAACAATCAAACACAATCCTGACTGACAGTTAAAAAAAAAAAAAAGGCTATGATTCTCTATGGTCACTGAGTGGCATCACTTTGTCCCTTGGCACCTCTGTGGCAGAAACCCTTTAATTGTGCATTGGACATAGGGATGGAATCCTCTCCTTTTTTACATTTTGTTTTTAAGTGTGGTCCCCTGGTGGTCATTAATGATCCGATTCCTTTTTCCCTGATATCTTTTCATTTTTCCGATCTCCTCCAGGTTTTTGTTTTTGTTTTGCTTTGCAGAGAATTATCATAGAATAGAATCATAGAAAAAAGTGATCCAATCACTTTTAACTTGAAAGAACTGTAAAGGAGAAATCAGTAGCTTTGATAGCTGTTTCCCTCTCTAAGCACATAGAAAGCCTTTCTGCATGAGGCAAGTAGCAAAAATTAGGGAAGGGCCGTAGCTCAGTGGCAGAGCATCTGGTTTGCCTGCAGTAAGTCCCTAATTCAATCCCTGGCATCTCGAGATAAGGCTGGAGAGATCTCTGCCTGAAGCCCTGGAGAGCTGCTGCCAGTTAGTGTAGACAGTACTGGGCTAGATGAACCCATAGTCTGACTCGGTATAAGGCAGCTTCCTACGTTCTTATGAAGAATGGAATCCTACCGTTCTGCTTATTACAGTAATGGTTATATGTGTTGCTGAGTATATGTGTTAACACATCAAAATACATATAGAAAGCAGTGTTCAATAGGCCACAGTAACCTATGCTTGCCCATGAAAGAACATATCAAGTTATTTTTTGAATTAAATTTCTGTCCTGCCCTTCTTCCCAGAAGGAGCCCATTTAATTTAAATAAGCAGATCAGGGAACTTGCTATGTGATTGTAGGCTAATTTGCGTTTCTTGTTTGAAATACGAAACTGATGTATTTTATAAACCTGGTAGTGATTTAATAAAAACAAGGAATTTTAATTATGGAGAATGCAGTAGCGAGTGACCAAAACAAAACACCGAAAAATAAATACCACACTATGCACGGGGAGTGAGAAATCATGGATGTGCTAACTTCCTGTCCAGGAGAGATGGTCGACCCCCCCGCCCTTCCAGAGGTTGTGCAGCAATTTGTAGAATGTGGGTTGTCTCCTTTTTGGAACTTTGCCCTGGACCACATTCACACCATACATTTATTCCTCTTTAAACAGGCATGCCTTCCCGCCCCCCCCCAAAAAATCCTGGGATGTGTAGTTTGTGAAAGGTGCTGAGAGTTGTTCCTCTCACAGAGCTATGAGTTCCAGAGTTCTCTGGGAAGAGGGACTGACTGTTAAACTGCTCTAACAATTGTAGCTCTGTGAAAGGGAATAGGGGTCTCTTAACAACTCTCAGCACCTTCCACAAACTACACTTCCCAGGATTCTGTGGGGGAAGCCATTCCTGTTTAAAGTGGAATAAATGTGTGGTGTGAATGTGGCTCTGGTGATCTTCGATGGCCTTGCAAAAGTCCACTTTACTCTCTTGAATTTTAGAACCCACCTGGGCAGGGGTTCGGTGGAATCCAGGCTTCCTGGCCGCATGCCGCTCGACAGGATGTGGGCTGTAAGAAGGGGAATGCTGCTCATCATTAGTTCACCAGCGTTTTGGTGCTATAAACGTGTGATGAGCCAGTTCAGTTTCTTCCCGCCACCAGTATTTCCCATTCTTCTCTGGTTGCTATGTCATCATGCGGTGTGAAGGCGTCTCCTTTCTCACAACATGCTGTGTGGTGCTTCTGCAGAGCTATCATTGCAGAAGCTGCATTCCTTGGCTGCCATATTGTTTCCTTGAGAAACAGTGGGTTGGTACAAGACGTAAGTGTTTTCATTCTGGCCACTTGTTGGGATCTACCCTAGTGTATTAGCAAGTTTGTCAGTATCGGGAGACTACGCTCTTGGACAGTGAGAATGCAAACTGACTTGCTGGAAGCTACAAACAAGTTGTGTTGCTTCACTACACTTGTTCTAGGGGGAAAAAACATTTTGTGAACGACACACAGGAATACCCCACTATATGGACCTTCATTTTTCGGACACTTGTGAGTACGGACATATTTACAGTAGCACCATTCCCGTTTACGTACGCTCGCTTCGCAAGAACGGACACTTAACGGCATGACGCCACCGCCCAATCAGTTTCCAACGACAAACTTTTTCTTAAAATAAGGCCTACTGTGTTTATTTTAGTTATAAATGCGTTATTTACATCAGTTATGCCCGTATATGACGATTGCAGTGCAGTATATGCATCGATAAGTGAAAAAAGGTACTGCTTCACTTTAAGTACATTTTCGGTTTACGTCCTCATTCTGGACCCATTGCGTACATTGAATGAATGAATAACTTTATTGCGGTCATAGACCAGCATACAAATACACATCTTCAAAATAGACAATTTTCAATAAAAATCCACGGAGGGCACTTAAAAGAAAATTCAAGTTAAAACCAGATCTAAGTCTTAAACTAATTACATTATTATCAAAGTCCTTCTGCAGAGCATGGCAGCAGCACAAAAGCTGGCTACCTTAGCTGATATTTGAGGTGTTAGATCAGATAAAAAGAATTCAACATAAAAGGCCTCATCTCTGCCAGGTATATTTTGTAGGATAGGAGTGATTAAAACAGATCGAAGGTCACGATAAAAGGTGCAATGTAATAAAACGTGACCCATTGCGTACATTAATGCGGGGTATTCCTGTAAATCAGCCTTTCCCAACCAGTGTGCCTCTAGATGTTGTTGGACCACAACTACCATCAGCCTCAGCCAGCATTGCCAATGGCTGAGGCTGATGGGAGTTGTGATCCAACTGCTGTAAATCAAAGGGCGGACCACTCTTAATAATGGTTAGGAAACAAGTTCATTTTAACCTGAATGATTGCGAAGTGAATTGTGATACTGTAAGCCAGTGGTTCCCAACCTGGGGGCCGGGACCCCCAGGGGGGCCGCGAAGTAATCCAGAGGGGGCCATGAACAGGTAAAAAGAAATGATTTATTAATTTTTTTTAAAAAAAGTCTTCACTTCCTCTACACTGCTTTCCACTGGCGCTGCAGATGACACCACCCCCTTGCTCCAAATGAGAGGGGAGGCCTTTTGCTGAAGCGCCAGAGCATCTTTCAGGTGCACTAAGGGCAGGCATCTGCCTATAAAATACATGGCAGATGCCAAAGGAGGCTGAGGATGGGGCTACCAGGAAGAAGAGGGGATTACTATCACTGATTCCCATCTCCTTGCACTGCTGCTACTGACAACGCCCTTACTTAGAATGAGAGGAGAGGGGTTTTTGTGAAGCAAAAAGAAGCAAGGCTGCAAAGAAAAGCTGCTTTCCCCTTTCCTTCCTGGCAGCCAGCCTGCCTCCCTGGGGGGAGGGGGTCACAAAAAATTTTCAGCTTATAAAGGGGGTCCCATGCTCATAAAGGTTAGGAACCACTGCTGTAAGCTAATAGTCACCTTCACCCCTTGTGTACTGTGGCTTTGTGTTATGTTGGTGTAGCTCAAAAAAAGCTGGTGAATGGAATCACATCACAATTAACTAACTTATATTATGGTTTTACAATGCAAGGCACAATCAGTCCACTGGGTATATTGCTTTAAGTATTGTAAGAGCTTGCATCTTTAGGCAAGGTTTAATAACACAAATTATTAGTTGCTATAGTGGTTAATCACATTATCAAAAGAGCAATTTTAACATGAGGAGGAATGGAGCCTAACGACCTTCATAGCTGAGCACACACGTGAATCCAGGTTTTCTTCTTTCTACATTACCATGCTGGATCTGATGGTGTCAGAAGTGTAAGGTGAGCTCATAACATGGGTGTCAATATACAGGAATTTAAAAGCCTTGTGGCCCTATATTTGCATATAAAAGTCTTGTGACAATGACCTACTTTGTGGTGATGACCTACTTTTGGGCCATGTGTGCGTAAGGCAGCCTTTCCCAACCTGTAGTCCAAACGCATCTGAAGGGCTCCTGCTCACATCAGCCCTAGAATGCATGGGCAATGATCAGGGTGATAGGAGTCGTAGTCCACAAACATCTGGATGGCAACAGTTTAATGAAAAACTTTATTTGCAATGTCTGTAAGTCATGGCTGGGGAAATCAATGGTCCTAGGTAGCTGCAACGCAACTCCCATCATCCCTGACCATTGGCCACGCCAGCTGGTGCTGATGGGAGTTGTAGTCCAGTACCATGTGGAGGGCCCGCAAGATCCATGCTATAACAATCTTTTCATTATTTTTCACCTTTTACATCTCACAGCCTTTATCATTGCCCACAACAGGGCCCCACACAAGGACTCCTGTGTAAGAAAGAGGAGTTGAGTTGTAGGTAACTAGATTTTCTTACAGGACAACTGTAAAGAGGTTGATGTGGTCTGAGACTATTAAAGAAAAAAAGGGGAGCCACACATGATATTATCTTGCTTTATTTCTTGAAAAAATATATATACTTATCAATACTTATTGATAACACATGTTCTCTGTTGTAAATACAAAGAAACTGATCTGCGCACTTCTTCCTGGGCTGCATTTTGCTCACCAGACTGCTCATTATCACTAAATGGGGGCACTGTAACCTGCTCCCTCATCTCCATTATGTCCTCCACAAAATCACCCCTAGATTCACATACGTTGTGCAGAACAACACATGCAGACACAACAGACACCAAGTTCTCCTCTGCCACAGGAACTCGTTCAGAAATTCTTCTCCACCTTTTTTTTAATCTGTCGAAAGCTCTTTCAATTACATTATGACACCTATTGAAAACAATGTTGTAATTCATCTTCCGTTCATCCAGATGATCACTATAGGGCTTCATGAGCCATGTGCGCATGGGATAGGCAGCATCTGCTAACACCAGTGGCGGTATTTGAACACCATTGAGGGTGATGGTGGGGTTCCCTGGAACAAAAACACCAGCATCCATTGCTTTGCAAAGGGCAGAGTTCATGAACACAAAGGCATCATGGGTCTTTCCACTCCATCCTATCTCCACATCAATGAACCGACCAGTGTGATCTGTAGCGCCCTGAAGATGTATAGAAAAAAAACCCTTGTGGTTTATGTAATCTGCTGCCTGCCCCATCGGAGCGATTATTGGTATGTGACAACTGCCCACTGCAGCAATGCAATGGGGGAAACCCATTTTTTCAAATCCATCCATAATCTGTATGGAGAAAAAAGGAGAAAAAATTATAAACATGCCCCACAGTTGAGTGTGTAGGTGCATTTACAGTGAACAACACATTGATCTTATGAAAACACTGCTGTAGGTACTTATCAAACTAGTACTTTTTACATACTCGGGAGCTATGCAGCATCAAAAAGGCAAACTTCCACCATGCAAGCAATGTGTTTGTGTCAGGTTTTTGATTTTTGTGAATTCTCCGGATATCTGGAAATGCTGCGCCACTGTTAGTGCTAGAAAGGGTGGGCTGGCATATTGAGAGGTGCACTAAGGGGTATTGGGAAATTGGGTTCCAGGTTATAGTTTGAAGGCACATGAGGCCACCACCTTGCTGAAGCTAAAGCAAGTTTGGGCCTGGATGGGAGACTGCTTGGGAACCACATGTATGCTGCCTTGGGTTCTATGATGAAAGAAAGGCGGGGTATAAATATAAGAAATAATAAATAAAATCAGAGGGTGCATAAAGTAAGGGTGGATAGAGATTGTTTAGTTCCTGCTGTTGCAACATCTGCAAAAGCAGAACAAAGAAATCACACTTTACAGTATGAAAATAAAAAATGGGATGGTTTTGGAAGTGAGAATTGGGCAGAAGTTAAACAAAGCACAGTTTTGTAATGTAATTCCACCAACAGGGTGGAGGGTGGTTGAAAGTGTGGCTACAGTCTCCTTTTGCGATCTCTATTAAAGCAGAACTATTAAATACTGCAGTTTATCAGCGTAAGAACAAAGGTGAGGGATGAGGAATGAGTGTCAACATTTAGAACCACCTCCTTTATAAAGGACAGTGGAGGGGATAATACTGGCTTTATATTTTGTTCTTGACAATAACAAAAAGGCAGTATAAGTTTTACATAAATATTGAGCTAATTTTGCACTGAAAAGGTAGGGGTTAGAGGCATCATGACATACCCACATAGTCATTGGCCACATTCATATTTATTCCACTTTAAACAGACATGGCTTTCCTGCTGCTTTAACCAGTCATAGCTCCCCCAAAGAATCCTAGGAAGTGTAGTTTGTGAAGGGTGCTGAGAGGAGACCCCTATTCCCCCCACAGAGCTACAGTTCCCCAAGTGCTTTAACTATTAGTCCATCTTCCCAGGGAACTCTGGGAATTGCAGCTCTGTAAGGAGAACAGGGATCTCCTAACAACTCTAAATATCCTTAGCAAACTACACCTCCCTGGATTCTTTGGGGAAGCTATGACTGTTTAAAGCGGCATAATAGTGGAATAAATGTATGGTCATTATTAATGTGGCCATTATTAATGTGGCCATTATGTTCCCAATGCAGACTTATCAGGAGAACATTGTACAGGTTTCTACTACTCAATTCCTATAATGAAGCATTAATTAATAACATAACAAAAACCTAGCACAAATTACAAAGGCAAACACAAAAAAGAGTTTGAGAGGGAACTGTTGTAGCAGAAGTTTGAAATAGCACTCAGCAACTTGCTCCTCAAATTCTGATGTTTGTGTGTGTGCGTTGGGTGGGGATGGAGTGGGTTACTGTGAGGCTGCCTCTCATCCCAACCAATACATAAAGAGCAGTATTTTGAAATTTTCTAGGAATCTTGGGTGTGAGGCTGCCTTTGAAATTAAAAAGTTATGCCACTGCAGCTGCAGAATTCATAATGCTTCATTAGAAGGAGAGAGATTCAGAAGGTAGCTATTTCAATTCAGTGTCCTCCAACTGAGCCTGCATTGGCTCTATTAATAAAGTTTTGAAATGGCATGCAGTCTCTTATCCCCAACAAATCACATTGTTTGATTCTGGTTGTGAAAAGATATTGTGCAGTTCTGCAAGGATACCACATTTGCAAATACAGACATTAGAACACCAGACGTCTCACTCATAACCACCACTCCATTCCCACACCTTCCCAGCCCCCCATCTGTTTTGTTGTGTGTTAAATGTGCTACATCAGTTTTGCTCTAACATAAGTTGCAAAAGTGGACATTTTTTTTATTTTTTTATTTATAGAAAAAAGAGAACAGTACAATTTTTATCCTGTAAAACCCCTCTCTCCATCACCACCCAGTCTCTTCAAACATTTTACATAGAGGAGAGGATTATGATTATCCTTGACTAATATTCAAATTCCAAGAGATACAAATACATACTTATAAGATCTTCAAGAAAACCGCAAGTGGATTATGCCTCCTGGGGAGAGCTACCATATTAAGCTAAGTTTACAAACTCAATAAAATTACAACCAATTAACTGAGAAAGTGTTGCTTTTCCCCCCCTATCCGCGAACCATACATAGTTTGTGTCAGTTTTTCCAGGAGTGCTAATTGGACATTGGAGCATCTCTCCCACCCACCCCTTACAGTAGCAGTAGACTGCAAACAGTGCTCTTATGAACTTCTGCTCAATTCAAGAGGTGGGACTGGAGGCTGCCTATTAACAACCAAACCAACCCCCATCCAAGCACACACAAAAACCAAAACTGGAAAAACAAGTAGTGAACTGCTCTTTACAATTGGATTTCCACAATTAGGATGGAGAGGGATTGGAAACAGATGCTGCAGTGTCCACTACTGTAATCTGTGTTTGAAAAGAACTTCGAAATAGCGCACTTTAAAAAAAAAGAGGGGGGGGGAAGGTTGGTGAAGTTTAAAACAGAAGCACACCGCATGCTATCCAACATCTGGTTTGTGTGGGTGTGGCTTTAAGAGGCAAAATCCCATCCTAACCCTGCCAGAATGGGACGTAAGTACGCTAGAAATGGATTGCCACAACCAGGACCGGTAGGGGTGACAAAACAATTTAGAAAAACAAACAAAACTCACCTTGTGGTAACTCCCAAGGGTCACTACACGGGCGAGCAGGTAGTGCTCTATTGCAAGACAAACCTCTCTCACTATCTCCCCAGCAGTAGAACGTCCGACGTTGAAGAGGGTGGCTACTTGGCGGTAAGATTCAGCGTTGGACAGCCACCACACCGCGATGGCCACTCGCTTCTCCAAGGGGATAGCCTCGCGAAAAACCGTATCCTGACGTTCAAGGTGCGGCTTCAGCTGTTCAGCAACGTGGAACAAAGTTGCCTTGCTCATCCGGAACTTCTCCTTCCAAGTAGGCTCATCCCATTGCAGGAGAACTTCATCCTCCCACCACCGCGCTGTGCGCTGCTTAACCCAAAGGTTGCGGTCCCTGCGTATGCTGTGGAAGTAAGAAGAGGCTGCCAGGCTAGTCACGATTGTCGTGTGCCCCCCTCGCACCCCATGCAGCATTCGCCTTCGCAGCTGCGCAATTAGTTTAAGCTGGAGGGAACGCCTCTGCTTTCTTCTTCTCAGGGTTTGCAAGAGCAGTCTCCTCTGTTTTATCATCAGTTCCAAAACAGCATTAAGGACCTGGATTTGGGCGACCAGCAGAGCTAAAGTGCTCTGTTCCATCACAGAAGTTCAGGAAAGCACGACACCAAGAAAGAAAGGGGAAAAAAGGGGGGGGGGAAAGGGAAAGAAAATGGCGATGCTTTCAAACCGGAAAAAAAGGAAGTTGCACCGCAAGGGGTCGTGGATCAGGGAAGGGGTGCTTCCTGAATACAGCGTGTGCGGGAAACAAAGAAAGGGGAAAATAACCCGCAAAGGATCATGGTTAAGGAAGTGGAGCTTCCTGTTCCTGTTGCCTGAGAGCGCAACACAAAGAGGAATCTAAATAAAAAGGAGTGGGCGTGCTCGCAGGTATAAAAACATATTCAAGCACGCTGCAGAAGTGGTCAGCAGGAACACCGATTACAATGAATTTTTAATGGTATTTTACTCTCTGAGTAAAGTGGCATAACAATAAACTCAGTGCTTATATGTGCAGACAACTACCGAGGATCAGCAATCCAAAACAATGAGTGGTGCAGGACAGTAACACGTCTTTGATTTTAAAAGGTAGGCGACCGAGCGTGAAAGAGGTATAAACGTTGCTTAGAAACTACAGGGTTAGGCTGCAGTCCAATACATGTCAACTCAGAAGCAAGCTCCGTTGGGTTCAATGGGACCCCAGATAAGTGTGTATTGAATGCAGCCACAAGCGGTATATGAATGGATGAAATTAAACACATACATTTGTACAAAGATGGCATCTGAAAAGAAGGGGGGGAAACACACAAATATAGCAGTCACATCCCAGATGTGTTCCATTGCCTGCTATCAGGGAGACACCCCCCTCTGATAGAGTGGAAAACTGTGTAACACATGCAGTGAAAGCACTAGCTGAAAATCGTATACGCTGAATACAGTAGGTGACAATCATATGTAACGTATCCCCTGAAAATTGAAAATCCAGCCTATGCAACCCTTTCCATACTTTTTCATATTTCAGACAACAATTCTCTCGAGCAAAACCCGATCTGCTGCTCTTACAGTATTGTCAGCTACTGTCCTACAACCCTAGCCACCACCCTTCCCTCTGTCATTCACTACTAGCCTTCCGTCTTTCAAGAACGGCCACCCGGGATAGGCGCCTTCAGCACTAATATGTTGAGAGGAAAGTGTTAATTTCAGGCACCGCCTCCTTGAGGGCGGAGCTGTACGGAACTCCATGGCACCGCTGCAGCTATTACTGAGTAAGTCTCGGGACCCTTGGGGTGGAGGAGGAACTGGGGACTTTTAATGGGTTAAACGCTGGAAGCCGAAATTCCTTGGTTCACTAATGGTGAATACTCAGAGTTGCAAAAGCGCAAATCAGTTAACCCCATCACCATGCTTTGGCCATAGTCAGGCATGGATTCCCCTACTCCTTCAGTGTATATACTCTTATGATTAAAATGTGGTTAAGGTGTTGGGAGACCAGGGTTCGAATCTCCACATAGCCATGAAGCTGCCTCTCAGCCTCATGAAAACCCTATTCATAGGGTCGCCATAAGTCAGAATCGACTTGAGGGCAGTACATTTACATTTTTAACCTACGTTTCTTGTCTATGAGTACAGAACCAAGGATCAGTGATTATTCCTCATTACTTAAACTGGCAGAAGACAGATGTGTGTGATTTTTGTGTCTGCTGTTCAACTGACTTAACTTTAACGCATTTAACCTTTTGCACAACGGTAACTTCTTTCGCAGATGACTTTTTGCAGCGCAGTTCTGTTCATGCTTATTCGGAAGTGTGTTCTGCCGTTCAGGGCAGTCTTCCAGAGCCTCATGTGAATGGTGGGCAGGCCCAGAGGCAAAATCGGGTGAAGCAATGAACATAAATTTTACTTTTCTATAAGCAGCTGAATTTCTATACATGCTCGCACTGTGCTTGCTGGCCTCCATCCAGGAAAACAAGAAGCATTATCTGAGTTCAAAGAGACATTCTAGCCAGGCAAAAACAGTGGTGGAGGATGTGAAGAAAGGCCAATGAAGGGTGTGGCCTAGGGGGAGAGGATGGGGTATGTGTGTGTCCTGGGGAGAGTCCCAAGGCCTGGAAAAGCCAATTTGGTCCTTGGACCTGAGGCTTCCCAACCCTGCTCTAGACCCTTGCGGATTAGCTTCCATTTATTTCACTGTTTTGAGTGGACTGTAGCAGTACTGAAGTGTTCTAATAGAATGTATAGGTGAGTTGCTGTTTTTTTAAACGGGATTTTTATTATCTAGTCTCAAAATGAGCATATTTTCAAAATTGTATTTCCATACATACATTTTTATATTACAATAGTCATTTTCTTTCATATTTTGTTGAGCATCAAGGTGACATCTTCAGTCCCATCCAAGTCATGTCTGTAGGCTCCAGTCTCATCAGGATGAACACCCTGTTTCGCCAACACCTTTTGACATTCCTGGACCACCCCAAATGCTCCATCCATGCCTCCTGTGCTGTGTTTGCTGGACACAACAAATGGTCCAAAGTTAAAAATATTAAGGGTCCTAAGGATTCAGCTCGGGCCCGTGTCTTCCAGAAGCTTGCTATGTCAATCCGGTTGGCTGTAAAAGGTACAGTTGTGACATTTCTACTGCTGTTTTCCAATGATAATGGTGATTTCTAGGAATCTAGGAAGGTTGAATTTGGTGCTTGCCTGGACTTGCAGGAGACACATAGCTAGGCTTCCATGTTTTCCTTGTCGTATGGTAAGGGTGCCACTGCTCTCTCCCCATTCTTGGAGCAGCAAAGCTAGGCAATGGTCATGCCCACAGTCCCTGTTACCCAGCTCCAAGGTATGGAAATAGGATGGGGATAGTTTGGCCACAGGGTTGCAGAGGCAGCTAGAGCACCTTCTCCACATAGCAGATCCTGAACCTGAAAGCTCCCCTCCTCCCTCTGTGTAGGAAACAGTTGCGGGTACTTCCTTGGCTGTGCAGCAGCCAAATCAGCAAGGCACCTCTTTCTCCTTTTTCATCTCCAAATGTGGAGCAGGAGATCGTTCTTAATCTCACACAGTGGCACAATGTGATATGAGTGATAAGAGGAGGGGCAGGTCCCAGGCAGCCACATTTTTCGGCTTGGCTATCCAGGCCAGGGCAGAATTGTGGGCCCTGGCACGCAGCCCTTGTGGCAACCCTCATCAATTTAGTTCTTCAGTTCCAGTCTGGAAAGACAGCTTGGCTTAGAGTGTTGGACTTAAACTGGGGAGACCCGGTTTCTGCAAATCCTCACTCGACCATAAGGCTCACTAGGTGTCCTTGGCCCATCCACATTTCATACTATAGTTGCCATCTTGCAGCCCAGGGATTGGACAGAGCCCACTTAAATCTTCCACTAAAGCAGAAGTCAAGACAGGCACAGCTCTTCCTCATTTGATTTGAGGAGGGCGTTGGATAGGGGAGAACACTCCTTCCTCATCCTCCTGGATCTCTCAGCGGCTTTCGATACCATTGACCACGGTATCCTTCTGGATCGCCTGGGGGGAATGGGAATTGGGGGCACTGTTTTACGGTGGTTCCGTTCCTATCTCTCCGAGAGGCACCAGAGACTGGCATTGGGAGAGGAGGTTTCAGACCCTTGGCCTCTTAATTGTGGTGTGCCACAGGGCTCTATCCTCTCTCCCATGCTATTTAACAACTATGTAAAGCCGCTGGGGGCCATCATCAGGAGATTTGGGCTGCAGTGCCACCAATATGCGGATGACACTCAGCTCTATCTCTCATTCAAGTGCGCACCGGAGTTGGCTGTGGATACTATTTCCAAGTGCCTGGAGTCCGTAAGTTAATGGATGGGAGGTAACAGGCTGAAGCTGAATCCCGACAAGACCGAGGTACTGCTTGTGGGAGATAAGAGAACGGTAGGAGATATTGACCTGGTG
Organism: Rhineura floridana; assembly: GCF_030035675.1. NCBI lineage: Eukaryota > Metazoa > Chordata > Lepidosauria > Squamata > Rhineuridae > Rhineura > Rhineura floridana. The sequence goes on from NC_084490.1 coordinate 18,518,000, forward strand.
CTGAATGGGGTTAGATTGCCCCTGAAAGACCAGGTTCGCAGCCTCGGGGTCATTCTTGACTCCCAGCTGTCCATGGAGGCTCAGGTGTCAGCAGTGAGCCGGGCAGCTTGGTATCAATTACATCTGATACAGAGGCTGCGACCCTACCTTCCGGTCCATCTACTCCCACGGGTGGTGCATGCCCTGGTCTCCTCTCGCTTAGACTACTGTAATGCGCTCTACGTTGGGCTACCCTTGAAGACGGTTCGGAAATTACAACTGGTACATAATGCGGCGGCACGGTTGATTAAGAACAGCCGCCGCCGGGATCACATCACTCCAGTGCTAAAAGACCTGCACTGGCTACCAGTTGTTTACCGAGCCCAATTCAAGGTGTTGGTGTTAACCTTTAAAGCCCTATACGGTGTCGGTCCAGTTTATCTAAAGGAGCGCCTCCAGCATCACCAAATATGCCGCCTGACGAGATCAGCCTCACAAGACCTTCTCTCGGTCCCGCCAGCTAAAACAGCTAGGCTGGTGCGGACCAGAGAGAGGGCATTTTCGGTTGTGGCCCCCACCCTCTGGAACTCTCTGCCATATGAACTTCGCCATGCCCCCTCGTTGGTAAGCTTCCGCCAAGGACTAAAAACTTGGTTGTTTCAGCGGGCATACAAGATTTCTCAATAGTCTTAGTTTACATTGTACAGTTGGGGGTTGGGTGACCAATTGAAAATTGTTATTAATATTGTATTATATGTGTTTTAATTTTAATTATGTACGCCGCCTAGAGTGGCCATTCATACGGCCAGATAGGCGGCCTAAAACTAAAATTTTATTATTTTATTATTATTATTATCCATTCTCTGCAATCCTGTCATCTGCCTCCTTGCTGTGATGAGCACATTGCCAGAGAAAGAAAGTGGCTAGGAGACTCAGAGCGAGCATACGGAACCTGTAGCCCTCCAGATGTTACTAGACTACAACTCCCATAATCCTTGAGGCCCATTGGCCATGCTGGCAGGGGCTGATGGGAGTTTTATTCCCCAAAACATCTGGAGAGCCTCCGGTTCCTCATCCCTGCCCTGGAAAGAAAGGATGGTTAGAGCTATGGCTACTGTGGCTCTGACACCGTGGAAGATTTAAAAGGCTGGATCTAGCGTCTGAGTTGTGAGCTTACTCTACAGGCTTGTTGTGAGGATAAGATGGAAAGAGGGGGGAAAGTGCATCTAAGCACATCCGAAAAGCCCTGCTTAATCAGGCCAAAAGGTCCATCTAGTGTAGTATAGCGGACTTGCTAACCACATGTTTCTGGGGAAGCCCAGAAGTACGGCATGAAGGCAATAACCCTCATCCCATGTTTGCCTGTAGCAAATTATGTGCAGAGACAGACTGCATCTGAACATTTTATTTATTTATTTATTTATTTATTACATTTATATACTGTCCCATAGCCGAAGCTCTCTGGGCGGTTTACAGCAATTAAAAACATTAAAAACAAATATACAAATTTTAAAACACAAAAAACAATTTAAGAACACAACTTTAAAATTTTTAAAAACAATTTAAAAACACATGCTAAAATGCCTGGGAAAGTCTTGACCTGGCTCTGAAAGGTAACAGTGTTGGCACCAGGCGCCCCTCATCACAGGAATCATTCCAATGGAACATAGATGTTCCATTTGGATACCCATAATAGATCTACTCCTCATGATCCACTTTTAAAGCCACCTAAGCTGGTCCCCCCCCCCATCCTGTGATGGCAAAGGCCATAAATTATGTATTATGTGGACATAGAAAGCTGCCTTATACTGAGGTCATACCTCAGTACCGCCTGCACCAGGGGTGGTCAACCATGACCCTAGGGCTTATCCTGATTTCAAAAACCTTCTGCGAGTGATCAATTCAGACTTCTAGCAAGAGCAATCTGGAATTTCCCTGGCAGCCCACTGGGTGGGGAGAAAGGGAGTGGGGAGAGAGAAAAAGGGGTGGCAGAATAAAAGGAAGAAAAAGAGGATAGCTCTGTGCATTATTAGCATGTTGCCCCCAACAGATCACCTCCAAAAGAATGTGTGGACCTGATCTACACTGACGAGCAACAGTTGTTGTAGGTTTCATACAGGAGTATCCCAATCCTACCTGGAGATATGAGGGATTGAACCTGGAACCTTCTGCATGCAAAACATGTGCTCCACCACTGAGCTATGCCCCTGCACATACCTTTTTAGAGGAATTCTGGGGGACAAATCTTATTGTTAGTATTGGGTAGCTGAACTGAACATACACCTCCAGCTGCCTCCCCTCCCTCATGCTGAATTTTTGATTGCAAACCCTTCAGGGCAGAAAGTCTCTTATGTTACTCTGTTGAGTGCAATGCATGTTGATGATGCTATATAAAGAAAGACACACAACAATCTACTGTCTCTTCTGGCATGTCTTTGGCAGAAGGAGGACCCAACCCAGAGTTGAACAGTAACTTAGCCAACATTATTGAACAATGTCGGAGCAAGAGCATGCCGAAATCTTCCATTGAAGCAGCAGTCGCTGGCGGGGTATGTTTCTGAGATGATTGAAACCAGTATGCAGATGTGGCCACCACCACTTTTTTTGTGAGAGAGGGGTGTCCAGCCAGCATGGCGAATGGACTGCAGGGGTGATGCGAGTTGTAGTCAAGCCTTTTAAGAGCACAAGAGAAGCCCTGCTGGGTCAGACAACAAGCCTATCCAACCCTGTGGGAAGCCCACAAGCAGGGTAGTAGCCTTCTCCTGCTCTTGTTTCCCAGCAACTGGTCCTCAGAGGCATCCTTTTAGGTAGGTATGGGGAACCTTTGGCCCTCCAGATATTGCTGAACTACAACTCCCATTATCCCTGGCCATTGGCTATGCTTGTTAGGGCTAATGGGAGTTGTAATTCTGTAACATCTGGAGGGCCAAAGGTTCCCCACACCTGCTTTTAAGAAAGTGTTCCTCAACCCAAGGCCAAAATAAGATAATGTCACTTGGAAATAAAGTGTTTTCTATACCCCCATATCATAAAATATCAGGGCTGTGTGCAAGATAAAACATAAAACACTATTAGCATGGTCAGTATTGGTAATAATAATAATAATAAATAATAATAAAATTTTATTTCTAGGCCGCCTATCTGGCCGAATTAACGGCCACTCTAGGCAGCGTACATAGACTAAAATATAACATAGAGTAAAATATAACATATAATACAAAACAACAATAAGTATACTCAATGCAAACCTACCCCCATCATACAAAAATTTAAACTAAATTAGACAGAGGTCTCGAATGCCTGCCTAAAAAACCATGTTTTCAGTTCTCGGCGGAAGCCTGTCAGGGAGGGGGCATGGCGGAGATCATAAGGAAGAGAGTTCTGTCTGTAGCAAAACAAGGTATTTTACCTGCCAAGGTTCCTGCTTATCTGATGGATGTAGTAGAAAAGCACAAGAATGCTCTCAGGAAAATATTGTGCTCACCCTTCTGAGGAAGAAGACTTTTCACTGGATCAATTGACATGCCCACAGAAGAACTAAAAGATCCACGTATTGAGATAGGAGAGGTGGCTATCATAGTACAACAAATATACTTGAAATTCTGGTACATGTTGTTCCCCAGTTAAAGAGCATTGCAGTCAATACTGCCTGAGCCACATTGACTTTTGCAACTTCTACATCTATTCCCAATTCATATTTGCTTCAGTGTCTAGACCTGATTGGCTAGTGGTGTGATTGCCTCTCTGTCCCTAATACTCCCACCTCTAAGTTCAATTGCAGGAGAATAGTTTCCAGGTAGACTGCCAGGAGGGAGTGCACAGGTTATGGTGAGAGGCGGGATAAGGATAACAGGGTGGCCTGACTGGGTGTTGCCTCTGCTCTTACCTACGAGAGGGACCAAGCCCATGCATCAGAAGAAAATGTGTAGGAAAAACTATTTCCCATCTTCCACCCAAAACAAACAACAGCTGTAGGAAAAGCAGGAATGCAGAAAGTTGCAGGATTGGGACCAAGGAGGCAAAAGGAGAAAAGGCTTGGGAATATGGGGAAAGCCTTGGCAAATGGAGTTTGAAATAAAAACATTGCAGTTTGTTGTACACAAGTCTTCCTACTTCAGAATATAAAAATTCTGCCACAGGATTTTGTGGGCCTAGCACACTGTTGATTGGGCTCTGCTGCACTTGCAAAAGATACAAATTTGCATATACTTTATGCCATATGCAAATTTGATCCCTCTTGCAGGTGTGGGTAGAGGACTCAAAAACATCTGGCTATACACAAGTAAAAAGATGTCTCACAAACAGAATGACAACAGGAAACGTTATCCCCATAATTATATTTCCACACTAGAAAAAAGGCTTATTTGATTTCTGTCTACCATGCAGCTGTTAAAGTCATAAGAGCCCTGCTCTTCCACAGTAACAACTCCAAATAACTCATTAAAACAGCATTTGGGCAACTTGATATATTTTTAAATAACTTTAAAAATGAACATCTGTCACTATAAATATAACATCACCTCTTTTTGCCTCTGAAAGTTATGAGACATTAGAAATTGAAACAAAAAGCCAGGAAAGCAGGCATTCCTCAACCTTCTATGCTTTGGTTGCTGGAACAACAAAATACTCTTGAGCATGTAGTTTCACATTTTAAAACTCACTGTTTTTGCTCACTTCCTGCCTTGGAACAGTGGCCCCTCTCAGCCTAAGTTACTCACATGGCAATTGTGAAAATATACAAAGAGGTATAAAATGGCTGCAAAAGGGGACAATGCCTGCATCATAGCCATCAAATTGTGGTTCCTTCAGTGATGCGCCTTTGTACTATAAAGGGATATGTTTTTTCTCCCCCAACCCCCATAACAAATTAATAAATTCCAAGACTTCAGTCTTAATCAGGCATGATTATTGCATGTTTATGTAGGTTTCAAGATTAAGGTTTCATTCATGTTTATGTATATGAATATTTATGTATTTCGCTTTGTAAATTAATTTAATATGTTTTTTATTGTACCTTGTGTATTCTATTGTAAACTGCTTTGAGGTCAGATAGTAAGCGATCTATACATGAAAATAATAATAATAATATTAAAAGAGTACAAACAATCATTAAATTGGCTGGCTAATCAAAAAATTAAAAGGGGAAAATTAAATGGCTGCAAAGGCTTCTGGGCATATAAAGGTCTTCAAGAGACACCTGATAGTCAAAAGCAAGGATGCCTGCCGAATCTCTGCTGGAAAAGTGTTTCCATAGGATGGGACTGGTAACATTACATGCCTTTCTAATGAGGCCAGTTGGACGTCTGCAACACAGTGGAAAGCTAATGCAGCGCAGCCTGCCTTGATGTTTTTTTCACCTCTAGACTCCTGAGTGAGGGAGCAGGCAGGAGTGGAATCTGGGTTCTGGCACATGCAGGCCTTGCTCTCTGGCCACATGTGCCAAAACCCACTCTCTGTGCCACTTGTGGCATCCATGTTGCAGTCTGGCCATTCATGACTTACGTTATTACCCCTTTGGGGACAGTGACAGGTGTCAGTTAATTTTTTTAACTTCCTGCTTCCCATAAAACATTGCAAAAGTGATTTAACAATAAAAACATCAACATTAATTGCTTCAACCTGCCTTGAGTCCATAGGATAGAGTGGGGCATAAATATAATAAACACGTAACTAGAATCTAGTCTCCCAGCAAACCTTTACCTTTCTCTTGCATGCCACTAAGAATCCAGAGAATACTCATCCTCTTCTCTGCCAGCTGGTGTAGTGTACCTGGAAGACCAGGGTTCAAATACCCACTCAGCTATGAAGCACTGAGTGACTCTGGGCCAGTCACCATCTCTTGTTGTGATGATAAAATGGGGAAACCATGTACACTGCCTTGTGCTGCATGGAGGGAAGATGGGATATAAATGTAATAATAAGTACCCCAATAACAATGTAGAAATATGCACTCTCTCTAGCAGCCCAGCAAGAAGGCAGAGAACACAAAATATAGATATGACATAGGAAGCTGTCTTATTGAATCTGACCGTTGGTCCACCTAGCTCAGTACTGTCTACACTGACTGGCAGTGGCTCTTCAGGATTTCGAGCAGGGAGTCTTTCCCAGACCTACCTGAAGATGCTGGGGATTGAACCTGCAACCTTGTGCATGTTCTACTACTGAGCTGTGGCCCTTCCCCAATGAAAGTATTGGAGGCTGTATTACAGTTTAGGGGTGGCTAGTGTTCCTAGGCATAGTCACACTGATTATGGAGAGAGGATTTGCCCCACTTACATTTGTAGCTGAGAATGGATTTTTGTAATTTTTTTTTTTAAATCCTGAACCCAAAGTTTTGATCAGATTCCAAGTGAACACAAGGCACTTTAAAGACCACTTAAAAGCACAGAAAGAGAGAACAAATCTCAAGGTGCTGAAAAATATTTAATAGTAGCAAACTGGTTTCAGCTACTATGTTTTCTTCAGGGGGTTTCTATAAAAGACAAACATATTTACATATCAGTAATATGAGAAAAAAATGCAAACATTATAGTATGAACATGTACTGATATCCGTGAAAATAACCTAAACTCACATCTTTATATTTACAAAAAGTACTTATGGAATCAACCTAAATAATACATATTTATGAATATCTAAAAATATCTAAATATATACTTGCCCAAATACCTAGAAAAGATCAACTTCAGTGACTGAAGTGCAGTAAAATAGGTATCTCACAGAAAAAGAGCAAATAACTACTCTTCTGATAAAAAGCACAGCTTTTGCCAATTTTTTTTAAAGCCAAGGACAGTCACCAAATATCCAAACAAATCTATTTGTCTCTTGTAGAAAGCCTCTGAGGAATGCCTTTTGGCTGAAACACATTGGGCTGCTAATAATTACTTTCCAGCATCTTGGGATCTGGTCTCTCTTTTTGGCCATTTGTTCTGTGGATGCTTCTTGGCTGATTTTGTATTGCGTGTGTGTATGTCTGTGGGTCCCCTCAAAATGCAACTTACTGTTCTTTTTAAAAAAACTTTATTTTGGCAGGACAAAACCAAATCCTCTTACCTGCTCTATGGAGTGCGAGGACCTGGTGGCTGTGCCCTACTTATTGAATTGTTGACCGACAATACAAAAAGGTCCTTCCATGAAATCCGACATCTTCTGAACCAGCATGGGTTAGTTAAGGAGATAGGGGGCAGCAACTGGTTTGCATGGGATGGTGTGCAATGGTTGGCAGGGACTTACTGAGTTAGAAGAGAGGATATGGGTTTTCTGGCTGCTTATTGGGCTGGATTAGGGAAGGGGGGACCCCATGGTCCTCCAGATGTCGTTGGACAACTCCCATAATCCTTCATCTTTGGCCATGCTAGCTGGGGCTGATGGGAGTTGAAGTTCAGCAACATCTGGAGCACTACAAGTTTCCCATCCTCAAGCTAGAGCATAGAGTATTATTTTCCCAGCTTCCTATTGGGTAGGGAAAGCATGCATTGTCTTGGGGATGCTGGGTACTAGTGGGCAAAACGGGGTTGCAGCTGAGAGGCAAGACTTTGGGATACATTCAGGGTAGTGGTTGGACTCCATAGGGTAGTGTGGCAATAGGGCAACCTTCCCCAACCTCATGTCCTGCAGATGCTTTGGACTACAACTCCATCAGCCCTAGCCAGAACAGTTGTGTGGGGGGGGGGGGGCTGATGGGAGTTGTAGTCCAAAACATCCAGAGGGCACCAGGTTTGGGAAGACTACAGTAGAGTGTGGCAGGGTTTTTTGAGATTCTTTCTGTGGGGGTGGGGGCAAGGGAGAGGACTGTAATCTAGTAAGTTGAAGGTGGGACCTTAAAATACTGGGCTCTCTGGAAGGAAGTGACATTGAAAGAAATTTGGTAATCTGTGTGTGATACAGGACTGAGACATGTATGCAAGGCATGGTTTCTCTGGGAGGAAAATGAGGCACCTTAGCAAATCATGTTCCTGCTGTGGTTCTAGTTTCACTTATAGAACTTATGGCTTGTCTGTGTGTTGTGTTTTTTTGGAGTCTGATTCCTAGATCTTGTGGTCCTCTACCATTTAATGTTCATGCTGGGGGGGGGGGGATTGCCGCTCTCCATTTGGTTCCCTGCAGGGGACTCCTTGTTGATGGGGCTCAACATAGTTTTGAGAAGAAGGGCGTTGTTGCAGTGAGCAGGGAGGACCGGTCTGGCAGCCCTGTCAGCTTGGACCGGGCACTTGAGTTGGCTATCGAAGCTGGAGCTGAAGATGTCCAGGAAGAGGAAGACGAGGATGAGAAGGCAATGCTGAAGGTGAGGTGCAGGCTATTCAGTGTAGGTTTAATACCACTGCATTCCGTGTTGGAGTTGGGTTATACCCAATAGCTCTAACCTAAAAAATGATTTCCCTTTCCAAGAACATAGGAGCCCTTACTTCCAACCCACTGTCTCCTATTGTGACCCACTACACCTCAGTGAGTGTATTTTGTGGGATTGCTACAGAAATGCAGAATTCCAGCATCTGCCACAGGATGCAGCATCCTGAGAAGCATACTTAAAGCATGTCATTGTTGCATCTGGAGTCATGGCGAAGGGGAGGGAATTATGCAGAGCACTGAAACCTGTTCATCCTCTGCTATTTCATTTTCTGCATATCTTTGAAAAGAAATCTGCAGGGACCCGTGAAATGTCTCTACCTGATATACTTGATCTGCACAATGTTTTGGTCATAGTACTTGGCCCTCCTTGGTGCAGAATTTGAATATATGCTGAGAGCAGAATACACAATGCTGTGGATGGAGGAGTCTTTGTGGATGGAGGAGGGCTCTTGTGTGTTCATTCTCTGTGGAAGAGCACATTACCTAGGAGCCCTTAACTCTTTCCCCTCCCCCTCCCATATTTCAAGCCTGGTAGAGCAGGACTCATTTGTGCAATGCAATGGTGCCACAACTGGCCTCCCATCTCTCTCTATATATATAGCAGGAAAGGAGAGGGGTGGGGTGACAGAGAGAAATGGAGTTTGTTGTATGTGTCTGCCCACCATTGGCTGTAGCCCAACTGATATTTTCTGTGGCTCAATAGTTCTTTGTTAAAAACAAGAACTGTTCCCACCCCATACTAGATCCTCTTCCTCTTCCATACAACACTGACATCCCTCCCTTTCTGTAGATATCCCAGAATTCCTTCTTCTCAAGTCTCCAACATTGCTCTGTAGACCCCTCTCAGAGTGCCCAGGAGCTCGTTTTCCCAGCCCTCCCCAACACCAATAAACTGAAACAACCTTCATTCTTGGAGCGAACACTTCAGTATTTGTTGTATTTGCTTTCTAGTCCGTGAAGGATTCATGGCTAAATTCCTTCCTTCCTTCTGCCCAGTTTATTTGCGCTGTGCCCACCTTGCGCCAGGTCCATGAAAAGCTGGAGTTGCTGGGCCTCTGTTCGCTCTCTGCTGGCCTGGAGTTCATTCCAACTGTCAGCACCCAGTTATCCGACGAGGAGATGGATCGGGCAGCACAGCTCCTAGAGGCGCTCCGGGACTATCTGGATGTCATTCGGGTGTATGACAACATTGCATAGATTGCCTAGCGTACCTCACTGAGACCCCCCCCTTTCGAATGGGAGCTGCAGAAGACTTCTATAAGCAGTGCCCTGTTGGCAGCCTTGCTGTGATGTCAAATCTAGAATGCCTTTTCTAACAGTTAAAGTTGGCAGCCATGGACGATGGAGGTGTCTACTCCCCCCCCATTGGACTTTTCTCTCATAATGGTTCTTTACCTGAAGGCAGGCCCACACTGTGCACGTTTTAATGGGCTGTCAAGCGGGTGTGGACAAGGGGTGAATGTTCTGGCAAGTTTGGACTCTGGCCCTGCAGCATTAACTACAGAGGCCTGCAACCCCATCCCTTCTGGAAGCTGCAGTGTTTCCTGTTGGAGTACAAGCACTGAAGTCAGGCTGACATACTTTCACTCTTATTAATGACCCAGAAATAGCAAATGCATTGAGAGTATTCCTGAGCCAGTGGTGGCATAGTTATTGAATGTCTCACTGCCCCTTTTTGACTTTACCCCCAACAAGTGGGGCATCAGCTTCTCGCATTTTCCCTCAGGCACTTTTGAAGTGGGTGCGATTGCTCGGCAACCTAGCAAGTGCACAAACCTTTGATAACATCGTACGCTTTGTCAGACGCTCCCTTGGAAATTCATACTACGTGCAAACAGTTTGAGGGGAAAAACAGATGTCATGTTTTAAGTGTGGTGGAAGCTGTTTGAAAGCACACATATTTTCTGCTGTGAGACATTTGTTATCGGAGGTAGCAAATGCGTTCAACAGGTCATGATTCATCCTGAGCGCTGCCTGCCATTTTGAGTGAACTAATTAAAGTTTGTGTTTGCTGTAGTCCTTTTCTTTCTGGCTCTGTTGCTTAGAACAGAAATATGAATAAGGAATCTTGACTGCAAATTAGTAAGAGAAGGGTTGAAGCTCTCCTGGAGTGCAGAACATAGGACGCTGCTCCATCTAGCTCAGCGTTGTCTATATTGACTGGCAGCTTCCCAGGATTTTAGTCTGGGAGTCTCTCCTAGCCCTACTTGGAGATGCTTGGGATTGAACCAGGATCCTGCATGCGAAGCGGATGCTCTACCACTGTTCCCTTTCCCCCATCATCCCACTACTGAACACTTCCACAAATTGTTATAAAAAATGTTTTACAGAATCAGTTAAAGGTAGGGTTGCCAGGTCCATGGCCTGAGACTGATCCTGTATCTTTAGAAGAAGAGAAAGTCAGCCAAGTGCAGGTGTTCTTGCAACTCTGTAATGGGAAAAACCACAAGGTGGAATTCTCCCTTCCCCCTGCACAACTTTTAAAGATACAGAAGACCTCCTGGAAGCTGGGCCTGGCAACCGAGAGGTCTTCTGTATCTTTAAAAGTTGTGGAGGGGGAAGGGAGAATTCCACCTTGTGGTTTTTCCCATTAGAGTCGCAAGAACACCTGCACTTGGCTGACTTTCTCTTCTCCTAAAGTTACAAGATCAGTCTCAGACCAAGAACCTGGCGACCCTAGTTAAAGGTGTTATATAAGATATTGTTCTATACCCTGCCTACCTATCCACACTATACCCAACCCACAATAACACCCAACCCCCCCACTCACTAGTTGTCAACAGATCAAGCCTTATCCAAACCCTATCTATCTCATAAACTTAGCCATGTCTAAATAACAGTCACTTTTATCCCTTTTCAAACCTTTCACTCACTCACTTCCCCCTTCCTTGTAAACACTCCAGCCAATCACACTCAACATTCTATTAACCCTATCGTGCCTAAACATGAGTTAACAGAAATAAACATTGCGATTTCATCACAGGGACCCTCCATAAAAGGGACTCTCCTGATGGAACAAAGCAGGGACTTCTTTAGATGATATTTACCCTTCTGCTTATCTTGCCTACCCCGCCTCCAAGACACCTACATACAGAGACAGAATTTCAAAACCTTTATTACAAGGGGGTTTCAGCAATGAGTCTCACATACAAGCCTCTTAACATACACATCAAAGGAAATGAAAGAGGGGAAAACCCATCACAATGCTCAGTTCAGTTCCCATCAGCTCCTTATCCCATGCAAGCCATTTCATTACACCAACATGAATCCTCCAATATTGGCCTAATCTGCTTCTACTTGCCCATGAAAAACAACCAATGGTTAGTGACAGTGCCTTTCATTAATGGAGAAACACAGGGATCTGTGCTGTAACACAGGTTAACACATTCCCAGTTTTTAAATACACTGCTGGCCTACAAAATTTTTGCTTCCGGCCAGCATTCAAGTGGTTATAGCAGATAGCATTTGCAGGGGAGTTTACCTAATAGTTTATGATACAAAAATATTATTCTCTTGCAGTGAAGTTATCTGGTAAATATGCCTTTGTGGGGCTAAACGTCTTTTATCGTTGTCCAAAGGACATAATTAGATGTACATAAAGCCATATGGGGGCACATTCGCAAGAGAAGGGAGGTTTTACTTTGGGGTGACTAGGCCAAAATGAAATAGTCAAGTAATCATTTAAAGCACTTATTTCAAGAGTCTGTGTGAATGTAAATACACATGCACGCTTGGAGGTCTACATGTCAATGGATGCCCATGAAGGATGAAAGAGACAACATTACATCAGTTTTCAAACTTGATGCTTTGTACAGTGCAAGCCGTTGATGACATTGGTGCAATTTCAGCTGTGGGAAAACCCAGGTAGAGTTCTGGATGACCCTGGTCTTCAGAGTCAAATTCTGCATAGGCATGTGACCGGCCAGATTCAGTCAGTGTCGCTTTCTGGGCTTTGGGGGATGGGGGAGCCTCCTGAGGGCAGAAAAAGTTCTGCATATCCATTGCCACTAGGTGGAGAAGGGGTAGCAGTGGGGAAGTCAAGACCCACAGGCCCTGCCAAACCTTGGTTTTGGAAAGCCTCAAAGTCAGTCCCAGGGTTTCCTGGGGGTAACCCCTCGGGAGGGGGCCCATCTGCTTGGCGGCACACCTCAAAGCGGAGCCAGCGGTATCCAGCACACTTGCGAGCACCTGGGCAGCTCTGGATGAGGTGCTGAATGGCTGGGTGTGAGAGGCCAAAGAACTCTGCACCTGCTGGCTCGACCTGAGCTGCACCCACAGCCTCGAGGAGCTGAGCGTGGCAGGCATCGGGAGTGGAGCCAGCTACAACGCAACCTGGCTCATCCTCAGGGGCAATCTCAAAGTGTGGCCCGGTGCCGCCATCCTTAATCTGACAGGTGTAGAGGCAGCGGTGAACTGGTCTGCGGGCACTGGCAAAGATCCTGGTGCTGCAGTACCCGACAGGATAAATGGCAGTCTCCATGTGGAAACCTGGACGGTCGGGGACAATTTCCCCCAAGCTGTAGACTGTCAGCAAGCCCAATGTGATGGGGAAAACCGGCCGTCCAGAAGGATCCAAGGGAAGTGGAGGAACCAGACGGCGGGTGCCCAGCTCTGGTGCTGCCCTGCGCTTGGGGGCCCGGCCATTCTCTTTGCCTTTGCGTTCCCGGCGGGGCTTGCGGGCAGCTGGCTCATCCGGTGAGGGCTGTGAAACAGCAGCGACAGCTGCCAGAGGCGGCTCATCTTCTGCTAGGGCTTGTGCTTGCAACAGGCGAGCAAGCAGAAAGCGGCGCTCTTCACGCACTCGCAGGTATTTGGTCTCAAGTCTAGCGATTTCATCACACAGGGCTGCGTTCTCATAAACCAACACTTTGGCTGCGCAACGCAGGCGCCGGAACTTCAGGCGGTAACGCTCACCTTGGGTTTTGCGTGGAGTTTTCTTCATTGCAAGGTGGGCAGTATGGAACAGGGCTCACAGGAACAGAAGAAAGCTGGGGAGGAGAAAAGTTTCAAAAGGCAGTTCCGCTATTAATTTAGACAGATTTCCAGCTCAACTCTATCCTTCAGTTCAGAGCGCTTCACAAACTTTCAAAATGCCCCCAAAAGCTCAGATACACATGCAGACACAGAATATATAGACTGGAGTATTGCTGTCCCTGACCACAGGGACCAAAATATTTTGCACTAATTTTTTTATCTCCAAATGGATCTTTGCTTGCACATGGGATTAAAGGTTTCTTAGACACAGTCTGCTTACAGAACCACCCACAAGCAAACTGCATGTGTGTTCTGTTCAGACAGTTTTTCACCACAGCATTTTTCTAGCATTTCCCTCCAGTGGCAGTAAAATATTACAGGGTTTTTAAAAAGCACAATTTCCTTGTTGGTTTTTATTTTAAATATTAAAAGCACCAAAAAAGGGCAGTTTTGTAGTGGTGGGGTGAACCAGAGTAACAGAAGCAAAAAGCATAGAATTAGGGGTACTAAGCAAAGATTCTCTCCAGGACAGTGCCAGCGTAATTAGGAAACTAAAGCCGAAGAGTTTAGAGAGGCTTCCTGGCAGTTTATAAAATTATGTATAACAGGGATGGGGAACCTGTGGTCCTCCAGATGTTGCTAGACTACAATTCCCATCATTCCTGACTATTGGCTGGGGCTGACGGGAATTGGAGAAAAGTGGATAAACGATAACACACAATTTTATGGAATTTGCTGCCAAAAGATGTGGTGATGGCCAGTAGCTTAGATGCATTTCAAAGGGGGATTAGGCAAATTCATGGAGGAGGTAGAGGTCTATTAATGGCCATTAGTTAGGATGGGTAAAGAGAGCTTCCATGTTCAGAGGTAGTATACCAATTGCTGGAGGGGGAGGGGGAAAGGGGCAATTGCCTTCATGTCCTGCTTGTGGGCTTCCCATAAGCATCTAGTTGGCCACTGTGGGAAACACAATGGATGCTTCTCATCTGATCCAGCAGGGCTCTTCTTAGGTTTTACAATCTAAGTGGAATTTGGCACCCGGTTTATACATACAGGATTATTGAAAGCAAAGAGTAACAAATTATGCAATAATCTGCAAACACTTTTTAAAACAAAATGTACATAACGCTTAAGCAACCCAAGCTCATGTACAGCTGCCTCCCCTCCCCGTTTATTGGCAGCTCCCCATTCCCCAGTTTCTCACCACAGGCCTGTCGCTCCTCCCCTTCCTTTCCCAGAAGCTCTGCCAGGAACCGGAAGCTCCCCTCTGCCTTGTGCTGCTTGAGTAACCCTTTACTCCCTGGACAAAAGGATGCCAAGGGTTCAGAAGAGGAAGGAGTGGGGCAAAGCAAGGCTGTTGAGTTGCCAGCTTTTTTGTTTCTGGCAGGGCATCAGTGGTGCAGTTAGGTCATCGTCTCTGGACTGAATGGTCTTACGGTGTGTGCGCGCGATTCTTTAGATGACAGTGTTTTATTGCTTCACTTCACAATGTGAAAAGTCAGTGTTGTTGCCTTTGCCTTGCCTCATCCCTCCCCCTGCTGATAGCACCACTGGCAGGACTTCTGAGTCTTCAGTAGATTCAGCGCTAGAAGTTAGCAGATGAACACACAAACATATACACATCACTGTGTCTCTAGGTGACAGAAAAATCATATTTCTGTATCTGCTAAATGGCATAGAAGCCCTATCCGAAGAAAAACTGGCAATCCTATTTTCTGGAGGGTTTGGTTATGGAAATCAGAGGCAGCTGGACAGCCACCTGTCGGGTCTGCTTTAATTCGGATTCGTGCATTGAGCAGGCGGTTGGAGTCGATGGCCTTATAGGCCCCTTCCACTCTACGATTCTATGTTTAGGAAGCAAGTGGGGGTCCACTGAACAATGGGAGAAAATGAAGGAGCTGGAATACAGTTGTGAATATGCAAGGTATTCACAGTTACTCTCTGTTACATCCCACTCCACCTCCCTTGGTATTGGCTCATTATTATCCAAAAGAATTCTTTAGTAGCAAGAATGAAGTGTGATTGAAGAAGGAGAAGAGTATCTTGTTTTCATCATAGTTCCTCAGCCTGGGACATATGAGAAGTAATTAATAATAATAATAAACTTTAATTTATAGGCCGCCTATCTGGCCAATGGCCACTCTAGGCGGCGTACAATAAAGCACGATAAAATACATGGTAAAATATGATACAATAAAAACAATATAACCAGTACAGCACAATGCAAAATTACAATTTTTATTTATTTTATTTATTTATTAAATTTATATACCGCCCCATAGCCGAAGCTCCCTGGGCGGTTCACAACAGACAATATCAAAATACAATAAAACACATATTTAAAACAATTCAAACAACATTAAAAATGGGCTTCCTTAAAAATTTTTAAATTTAAAACGTTTATAACACATATTAAACACATATTAAAACACTTATTAAAATGCCTGGGAGAAGAGGAAGGTTTTGACCTGGCGCCGAAAAGATAGTAATGTTGGCGCCAGGTGTACCTCATCAGGAAGACTATTCCACAATTCGGGGGCCACCACTGAGAAGGCCCTTTTTCTTGTTGCCACCCTCCGAGCTTCCCTTTGAGTAGGCACCCGGAGGAGGGTCTTCGATGTTGAGCATAGCGTACGGGTAGGTTCGTATCGGGAGATGCGTTCCACCAGATATTGTGGTCCCGCGCCGTGTAAGGCTTTATAGGTTAAAACCAGCACCTTGAACCGGGCCCGGAAACATATAGGCAGCCAATGCAAGCGGGCCAGAATCGGTGTTATATGTTCGGACCGCCTGGTCCCTGTTATCAGTCTGGCCGCTGCATTGTGCACGAGCTGCAGTTTCCGAACCGTCTTCAAAGGCAGTCCCACAATATTTAGTAGAGTTGTCAGTAATACAATTCTGAAGCTAGTTCACCTTAGAAGTCTCAAGTTCATAAAGGCCTGATGGAAAAGCCAAGTCTTCAGGCCTCGGTGAAATATATATAAGGAAGGGGCATGTCGAAGATCTATTGGGAGGGAGTTCCAAATCGTGGGGGCCGCCACAGAGAAGGCCCTCTCCCAAGTCCTCACCAACCCAATCACTTTAGTTGATGGGACTGAGAGGAGGCCCTGAGTGGCAGATCTTGTAGGGCGGCACAATTTATGACGTTGGAGGCGCTCCATCAGGTATACTGGGCCGAAACCGTACAGGGATTTATAGGTTAATACCAACACCTTGAATTGAGCCCGGAAAATAACTGGAAGCCAGTGTAGATTGTACAGCACTGGGGTAATATGATCATAACGGCGGGTGTTCGTAAGTAGACGAGCCACTGTATTTTGTACCAGCTGTAATTTCCGGACTTTTCAAGGGCAACCCCACGTAGAGCGCATTGCAGTAGTCTAAACGAGAGGTGACCAGAGCGTGTACTACGAGTGGGAGCTGGTGGACAGGAAGGTAGGGTTGCAGTCTTCGTATGAGACGCAATTGACCCCAAGCTGCCCGGTACACCGATGAAACCTGAGCCTCCATGGACAGCTTGGAATCAAGGATCACCCCGAGGCTGCGGACCTGGTCCTTCAGGGGCAATTTTACCCCATTAAATACCAGGTTGATGTTTCCCAACCCCCCCTTGTCTCCCACGAGCAGTACCTCAGTTTTATCAGGATTCAGCTTTAGCCTGTTTCTTCCCATCCATCCACTCACGGATTCCAGACACTTGGACATGGTCTCCACAGCCGACTCTGGTGAGGACTTAAATGAGAGGTAGAGCTGAGTGTCATCCACATATTGGTGGCACTGCAGCCCAAACCTCCTGATGATAGCTCCCAGCGGTTTTACTTAGATGTTAAATAGCATGGGAGAAAGGATAGAGCCCTGTGGCACACCGCAATTGAGGGGCCAAGGGTCTGAAACCTCATCTCCCAATGCCACCTGCTGGTGCCTATCGGAGAGAAAGGAACGGAACCAGTTTAATACTGTGCCTCCTATTCCTAATCCCTCCAGACGATCCAGCAAGATACCATGGTCGACGGTATCAAAAGCCGCTGAGAGATCTAGGAGGACAAGAAAGGTGGATTCTCCCCTATCTAATGCCCTCCTCATATCATCCACCAGAGCGACCAAGGCTGTTTCAGTTCCATGTCCAGTTCTGAAACCCGATTGGTATGGATCTAAATAATCTGTTTCATCCAAGTGCGCTGACAGCTGATTGGCCACCACTTGCTCAATGACCTTGCCCAAGAATGGTAAATTTGAAATTGGGCGGAAGTTGTTTAAATCTTGGGGATCCAAGGAGGGCTTTTTCAAGATGGGCTTTATAATTGCCTCCTTGAGGGCTAATGGCAATACACCCTCATTCAAGGATGCATTTACTACCGCCTTGATCCCTTCGCCCAATTTCTCTTTACAGCTCATCAAGAGCCATGACGGGCATGGATCAAGGAGACAGGTGGTAGGTTTCACAGTTGACAGCACCTTGTCCACATCCTCAGAAGGAAGAGGCCGAAACCGATCCCATTGGATCACATTATGACTGGTCAACTCTGGTCCACTATCTGCATTCACGGTATGCGAAATCGAGCTTCTTAGATGTTCGATTTTATCAGCAAAATGCTTTGCTAAATTGTCACAAATTGTCACAGGAGGCCTTTGAGTATTCCAAGGGTTCCTGAGCAACTGGACCAACCAGGCTTCGGACCACTTGGAACAACCTCCTGGGACAGCATTCTGCTGATGCAATAGAGGCAGCAAAGTAATCTTTCTTTGTTGCCTTTATTGCCACATGATAGGCAGCTACTGCTGCTCTAACTTGTGTCCGGGCATCTTCGGAGCGAGACTTACGCCACCGGCGCTCTAGTCGTCTCACCTCCTGTCTCAGAGCACGCAACCGTGGTGCATACCATGGTGCTGTCTGGGATCTTTCCAGGGGGAGAGGACGTTTCGGGGCCACTCGGTCTAATGTCCTGGTGATCTTTGTATTCCAGTCCATCACCAGGGTTTCGACTGAGTGACCTTCAGCAGGTTCCGATTCCCCTAGCGCAATCAGGAATCCTTCTGGATCCATCAGACGTCTGGGGCGGACCATTCTAATAGGTCCTGTGCCTTTGCAGAGGGTGTGTGGCATCGAGAAGTCTACGTTTACCAGATGGTGATCTGACCATGACACAGGGGTAGAGGTAATAGTCCCTAACTTCAGAGCACTTTTCTCCTCCCCCAGGACAAATACAAGGTCGAGAGCATGACCGGCTACATGGGTGGGCTCAGTATTACTAAGGTGCAGTTCCCAGGAAGTCATGGTTTCCAGGAAATCCTGAGGGGCTCCATTGAGAGTGGTCTCGGCGTGCACGTTGAAGTCACCCACCACCAACAATTCTGGGGACATCATACGAACACCCGAGACCACCTCTAGCACCTCGGCCAGGGATTTTGCCATGCAGCGAGGCAGGCGGTACACAAGCAGGATCCCTAAACTGCCCTTCAGGCCCAGCCTCCAGTACATGCAGTCAACAAACTTGGTCCCATGGAGAGGAGACCTGGCAAAGACCAGAGACTCCCGATAGATGACAGCCACTCCCCCTCCCCGCCTTCCTTCCCTCGGCTGCTGTGCATAACGGAAACCTGGCGGGCACATTGCCTCTAGAATAGGTGCCGAGGCTTCGTCCAACCAGGTCTCCGTTATACATGCCAGGTCTGCAGATTCATCCAAGATCGTATCATGGATGCAAGATGTTTTCTGTACCACAGACCTGGCATTGCACAACAGCAAACGAAGGTTGGTTGGAATCCTGCATCCCCCAGTTATCTTCAGGTTATAGGCAGACCTGGAACAAGGGATGGATATTACACATCGATCCCTTGTTCCTCTGGTCTGACATGGTCTGCCATCAGCACCACTCCATTGTCTGCCGCCCAACGTTTGTATACATTGGTCCCCATCCCTTTTTGTCACATCACCCCCGGATTTACATATGCCCCTATCCTTAAGTGCCGGAGAATTGGTTCTTAGTCAGTTTGGGCACTGTTGTGGATTTTTTTCTTGATAATTTATTATTTGATCCGTTTCTTCTGAAGATTGAGAGATTTTCTGTTGATTCTCTTTAGATGAGAATGCTTTTGAGTAAGATGACTGCTTCTGATCCCTAACAGTTGTTTCAGGGCAAAAAGAAGAATTATTAAAAAACTTCTTACTTTCAAGGGCAAATAATAGTTGTTTTAGTCTGGTAATTATCTCTGACTGCTCAACTAGAGTAAAGTCTTTGTAAGACTCAAGAAGAAAGAACTCTTCAGGTAAGATTTCATTTTTATTTATTATTATTATTTTATTTTATTTATATACCGCCCTAAGCCCGAAGGCTCTCTGGGCGGTGTACAAAAAGATAAAAAACAAGCAATGTATAAATACAATAAATACAGTAAATCAAGAAAACAAAACAAACAAACAATAAAAGAACCAAACAACATCCAAAATACAAAATAATAATGAAAATGCTATTAAAACACACTTTAAAATGCCTGGGAGTATAAAAAGGTTTTCACCTGGCGCCGAAAAGATAGTAGCGTCGGCGCCAGGCGCACCTCATCAGGAAGGCTGTTCCACACTTCGGGGGCCACCACAGAAAAGGCCCTGGTTCTAGTCACCACCCTCCGAGCTTCTCGATGGGATGGCACTCGGAGGAGGGCCTTAGATGTTGAGCGCAGTGTCCGGGTAGGTTCATATTGGGAGAGGCGGTCCATTTTTCTTGTTGTTAGAAACATTGTTGGAATGGGCCTTCATGTTCAGATTCTCAATGACTTGCATTTGGTGGAACTTTGCTGAAGAGATATGATTTTGAAAGTTTATTTGAGAAGATTTATTAGCATCGTCATTTATCTTAGATGGATCCAGTGAACATAAATTTACAGGAGGAGTATAATTGTCGAAAAATCTTGTTATCCAGATGTGATGAGTAGCTAAGGACGATCTTTCTCAATATAGAAGTTTTGCAGTGGCAGAATCATGAAAAGTTACTAGTGCTTTAATCGATGTGTAATTATAAGATAGATACTGAGTTGACTTGATTGAATTAAGGTTAATCTTACCCGGGAGTAAGAATTCGATAAATTCCCAAAGATGATATCTTCATGCTTTGTAATTGAGCCAATTAGCAGGTCTTGGTAAATTTAGTATTACTAGTTTTTCTTTATTTAATACCAGATTCCATTGTTGGATATTTGGATTTTTTTATTTTTCATGGTTAATAGTTTGTTGAGTATATTGAGAGGAAATGGGGTGTTCTAAAAGTTCCTTTGATGGAGTTACTATTTGAGCCTCATAACAATCTTTAGAAGAAGAAGAGTTGATAACAATTTCAGGAATCAAATTGGAGTCCATAAAGTCATCCTTCTTAAGTTGTTCCGAAATTTGTATAGGTGAAGGTAATGGATGTAATTCCTGATAAACATCAGTAGAAAGGGGGTTAGTATCAGTTCCAGGTAGAAAGTTAGAGTTCATAAGTTTGTTCTTCTTAAGTTTCTTTTTCCTCTTTTTCTTTTGTTTTTTCTTTTTTACTGAAGTTTGTGAAGCATCTAGTAGATTGAAAAGTTTCCCAAAATTCATATGGGATTTTCGTTTAAGTCTATAATGCTTTATGTTCTTACTCTTTTTCTTTGGTTGAAGTAAATATTGTTTATTGATTGAAGAAGTACTTGTGGAAACTTCAACCACTGGAAGCTTCCCAGTTTTCCTTCATCAGTTTGTTCATCTTTAGTAGACACTGGCTTTGAAGAACCTTTCAACTTTTAATCCACAATAATGGGAACAAGAAACTTGCTCTTAATTTTTTTTAAAAAAACTTTCAAAATAAAGTTTCCCCCAGAACCTTGAAAATCCCTTCCCAATGAGACATGCCAAAGTTTGATCCTATATTCTTTCAGGAAGTGAGTAAAGCTGTTTCAAAGACAGAAATTTATTATTTAATTTTATGGTGCAATATTTGTCACTGTTTTCTGATGTTGCTTTTATTATGTGGGTTTTATCTGATACTCCTTTATCTTTATCGGTCTCTCTTATCTATAATATATAAGATTCTATATGAAAATAAAGACAAACTATTCTTTTTAGAAGTAAAAAAATAAAACTGGAAACAATGTATGCCACTTCTTTCATGCAAACATTTTATATGTAGGTTTAAGCAAGTGGTAAGAAGGGGCATAGCTCAGTGGGGAAGGAACATAGCTCAGTTGTTGAGCATCTGCCTTGCATGCACAAAGTCCCAGGTTCAATCCTCAGCATTGCCAGGTAGGCCTGGGAAGGGCTCCTGCCTGAAACTCTGAAGAGTTGTTGCTAATCAGTGATGGCAGTTCTGAGCTAAATGGACCATGGTCTGATTTCACTGTAAGGTGGATTCCTATGTTCCTATTGCGTGTATGTAGTTTTCTAACACACAAGGCCTCGTTTAATGTTAATTTGTTTACATGTCACCAGAGCTAGAAAACGGCTGCATAAATGCATCTCAACATCCTCTTCTACAGCTATTGATGCCAAGTATGTTGCTAATATTCCATATCCAAATATTGAGTGTTACTGACATCCGGTAGTATCTGACATTTGACATCCAATATTTGATATGCAATAGTAATTATACTTCATATTTGACTTCTGTAATTTGATGGTACGCTTCATTGTTCAGACACTTATCAGGAGCGTTTGGATGGTATTCAGTGCTAGTCCTACTCAAAGTAGACCCACTGAAGTTAATAAACAGGACTAACAGATTAATTAATATCAATGGATGAGTAGGACTTAGTTGAATACAGGCCTCTGTGACGTGTAACCATCTGTTTGGTGTTGAAAGGTTCACTCAGGATGGTGCTGTCTTCTACATAACGGGAGCAAACATATTAGTCAGGGCAACCTTTTCTCCGAATTTACCCCAAGGGAGTATGTGTATTAATTTCTAAAAGGGGAAAAAATGTCAGAATTCAAAGAGGCTTGAAAAACATCACACATTCTGACCTGACCAGCTTGCCTTCCATCTCAGATATAGGAGCAGGCTGTGAACACAAGGACCCTGCTGGATTAGTGCTATTCAGTTTAGCATTCAGAGGAACCTGCCTTCATCACAGTCAGACCACTGATCCATGTAGTCCAGTACTGTGTAGTATGACTACCGGTGGTTCTCCATGATCTTAGGCAGAGGAAGGTCTCGCACATCACATGGTACCTAATCTTTTTTAAAAATTGCAAATGCTAGGGGCCGAACCTCGGATCTGCATGCAAAGTATGTGCTCTACTACTGAGCTGTGGTCCTTACCCAACACCTAGCTACCATGGCTAATAATGAACCTGCAAATCCATTATTATTATTACCTTTATATCCTTCTTTTCCTCCAAGGAACTCAGGGTAGTGTACAAACATGGTCCTCCCCTCCCAGTTTTATCCTCACAACTCAATGAGGTAGGTTGGGCTGAGAGAGAGTGACTGGTTCAATGTAACACAGTGGGCTTCAGGGCTGAGCAGTGTCTCCCATGTCCCAGCCTGATACTCTAATCACTATACCACACTGTCCTTTTTCTTTCTTTCTTTCACAACATTGTGGAAAGCTGTTTCTGTGATTTCTGTAGTGCTGGAGGTTGATAAAAGTTTCCAGAGCAATGAAATTAAAGCAGACTGTCCTTTTTTTTTTTGCACTTCATTGCCATTTGATCCTGTTATTCACATTTTTCTCCCCTCAAGTTTTTATGTTTATAGATGTGAGCTGTGATTTGGTGGTGGATTTGGGGACACTCTGTGTAAAAAATAAGATTAGTGGAGAAAGAGATTTTACTTTTACTTTTCCTGGCTAATAACATGAGAAGAGCCCTGTTGGATCAGGCCAAAAGCCCGTCTAGTCCAGCATCCTCTTTCTCACAGGGGCCCATCAGATGCTTTCGGGAAACCCACAGGCAGGATCTGAATGCAACGCCCCCCTCTTGCAATTCCTTCAGCTGGAATCTATGAGCATATTCTATGGAATCTATGAGGATATAAATTCAGAAGAGCAAAATTACCACAGGCCTAACCACAAGTGCCAAAGACACTTGAAGAGAGACACTGCTTACAAGTGCCTGTACGCTAATGCTAGGAGCCTCCGAACCAAGATGGGAGAACTGGAGTGCTTGGTCTTAGAGAAGAGCATTGATATAGTGAGCATAACCGAGACCTGGTGGAATGGAGAAAACCAGTGGGATACGGTTATCCCTGGATATAAACTATATCGGAAGGACAGGGAAGGACGTATTGGTGGCGGAGTCGCTCTATACGTGAAAGAAGGCATTGAATCCGGCAAGCTCGAAACCCCAAAAGAGGCAGACTCCTCCACAGAATCATTGTGGGTGGTGATACCGTGCCCCAGGAGGGACTTAATACTGGGAACGATCTATCGTCCCCCTGATCAAAATGCTTAGGGAGACCTTGAGATGAGATATGAAATTGAGGAAGCATCCAAACTAGGAAATGTGGTACTAATGGGTGACTTCAACTACCCGGACATAGACTGGCTGCATATGTGTTCCAGTCATGACAAAGAAGCAAAGTTTCTAGATACTCTAAATGACTATTCCCTAGATCAGTTGGTCATGGAACCGACCAGAGGGATGGCAACCCTGGACTTAATCCTCAGTGGGGACCGGGACCTGGTGCGAGATGTAAGTGTTGTTGAACCGATTGGGAGCAGTGACCACAGTGCTATTAAATTAAACATACATGTAACTGGCCAATTGCCAAGAAAATCCAACACGGTCACATTTGACTTCAAAAGAGGAAACTTCACAAAAATGAGGGGATTGGTAAAAAGAAAGCTGAAAAACAAAGTCCAGAGGGTCACATCACTCGAAAATGCTTGGAAGTTGTTTAAAAACACTATATTAGAAGCTCAACTGGAGTGCATACCGCAGATCAGAAAAGGTACTGCCAGGGCCAAGAAGATGCCAGCATGGTTAACAAGCAAAGTCAAGGAAGCTCTTAGAGGCAAAAAGTCTTCCTTCAGAAAATGGAAGTCTTGTCCGAATGAAGAAAATAAAAAAGAACACAAACTCTGGCAAAAGAAATGCAAGAAGACAATAAGGGATGCTAAAAAGGAATTTGAGGAGCACATTGCTAAGAACATAAAAACCAACAACAAAAAATTCTATAAATACATTCAAAGCAGGAGACCATCTAGGGAGACGATTGGACCCTTGGATGATAAGGGAGTCAAAGGTGTACTAAAGAACGATAAGGAGATTGCAGAGAAGCTAAATGAATTCTTTGCATCTGTCTTCACAGTGGAAGATATAGGGCAGATCCCTGAACCTGAACTAACATTTGCAGGAAGGGATTCTGAGGAACTGAGACAAATAGTGGTAACGAGAGAGGAAGTTCTAAGCTTAATGGACAATATAAAAACTGACAAATCACCGGGCCCGGATGGCATCCACCCGAGAGTTCTCAAAGAACTCAAAGGTGAAATTGCTGATCTGCTAACTAAAATATGTAACTTGTCCCTCGGGTCCTCCTCCGTGCCTGAGGACTGGAAAGTGGCAAATGTAACGCCAATCTTCAAAAAGGGATCCAGAGGGGATCCCGGAAATTACAGGCCAGTTAGCTTAACTTCTGTCCCTGGAAAACTGGTAGAAAGTATTATTAAAGCTAGATTAACTAAGCACATAGAAGAACAAGCCTTGCTGAAGCAGAGCCAGCATGGCTTCTGCAAGGGAAAGTCCTGTCTCAGTAACCTATTAGAATTCTTTGAGAGTGTCAACAAGCATATAGATAGAGGTGATCCAGTGGACATAGTGTACTTAGACTTTCAAAAAGCGTTTGACAAGGTACCTCACCAAAGGCTTCTGAGGAAGCTTAGCAGTCATGGAATAAGAGGAGAGGTCCTCTTGTGGATAAGGAATTGGTTAAGAAGCAGAAAGCAGAGAGTAGGAATCAACGGACAGTTCTCCCAATGGAGGGCTGTAGAAAGTGGAGTCCCTCAAGGATCGGTATTGGGACCTGTACTTTTCAACTTGTTCATTAATGACCTAGAATTAGGAGTGAGCAGTGAAGTGGCCAAGTTTGCTGACGACACTAAATTATTCAGGGTTGTTAAAACAAAAAGGGATTGTGAAGAGCTCCAAAAAGACCTCTCCAAATTGAGTGAATGGGCGGAAAAATGGCAAATGCAATTCAATATAAACAAGTGTAAAATTATGCATATTGGAGCAAAAAATCTTAATTTCACATATACGCTCATGGGGTCTGAACTGGCGGTGACCGACCAGGAGAGAGACCTCGGGGTTGTAGTGGACAGCACGATGAAATGTCGACCCAGTGTGCGGCAGCTGTGAAAAAGGCAAATTCCATGCTAGCAATAATTAGGAAAGGTATTGAAAATAAAACAGCCGATATCATAATGCCGTTGTATAAATCTATGGTGCGGCCGCATTTGGAATACTGTGTACAGTTCTGGTCGCCTCATCTCAAAAAGGATATTCTAGAGTTGGAAAAGGTTCAGAAGAGGGCAACCAGAATGATCAAGGGGATGGAGTGACTCCCTTACGAGGAAAGGTTGCAGCATTTGGGGCTTTTTAGTTTAGAGAAAAGGCGGGTCAGAGGAGACATGATAGAAGTGTATAAAATTATGCATGGCATTGAGAAAGTGGATAGAGAAAAGTTCTTCTCCCTCTCTCATAATACTAGAACTCGTGGACATTCAAAGAAGCTGAATGTTGGAAGATTCAGGACAGACAAAAGGAAGTACTTCTTTACTCAGCGCATAGTTAAACTATGGAATTTGCTCCCACAAGATGCAGTAATGGCCACCAGCTTGGATGGCTTTAAAAGAAGATTAGACCAATTCATGGAGGACAGGGCTATCAATGGCTACTAGCCATGATGGCTGTGCTCTGCCACCCTAGTCAGAGGCAGCATGCTTCTGAAAACCAGTTGCCGGAAGCCTCAGGAGGGGAGAGTGTTCTTGCACTCGGGTCCTGCTTGCGGGCTTCCCCCAGGCACCTGGTTGGCCACTGTGAGAACAGGATGCTGGACTAGATGGGCCACTGGCCTGATCCAGCAGGCTCTTCTTATGTTCTTATGTTCTGTTAGACCATGAATTTGTTCATGGCTGCAATCCTACACGCTTACCTGGTAATAATTCCCACTGAACTCAGTGGGGCTTCTGAGTAGACCTGCATCAGATTACAGAATAAACCATTGAAGCTAGTGCTCTTCATATCTTGCTGTAGTAAATTCCAAAATTTAATTTTAAAGTGGTTGCTAAGGGACTCTGCACATGTTCAAGCACAGTTTTCCCTTGACTTCACATGCTCTGGGATTGGGTCCTGTCATATTCAGAGGTGGAGTCTATTGAGTAAAAGATAGGACATGTTTTGGACATTCATTTTTACAACCCTTCCTTCACTGGCAGTAGTGTAGTGGCAAATTCAGAAGTGCATGGTCCCTTCATGATAGTCACACCACACCCCCTCACAGCCATGCCCCCTTTCCCACTTTCTCTCCTCTCCCTGTCCTCTTGCAAGTCCACACTCCACTACAACAGATGTCCTTACGAGCCAATCAGCATGAAAGGGGAGGCTGTGTGTTAGCTACTGAGAAGAGTCTTCTCGGTGGCTGGCTTATCTCCTTTCACTCTGATTGGCTCCAATCAGCAGGAAAGGACAAGGGCTCTTCTCAGTGGCAAACACCCTTGGCTTTCATGCTGATTGACTTATACATAGGGTCCTGTCTGGGACCCTGCTCCCAAAAAAGTAGTGATCTACGACCCCTACCCCCTGCACGACCTTGCTCACTGGACTTCCAACAATGGCAGTAGATTTTCCTATCCTTGTAGGAATAATGAACGAGTATTTCTGCCCTACAGACATAACCTAAGACAGGCAGGCAGGCAGGCAGGCAAGCTGACAAAGCGTGGGTGCAGAAATGAATTACCCAAGGTCATTTTACCACGCGCTCTGCGCTTGCATCTACCAGCCCAGGAGCATTTATTCCCCACCCGTACACTTTTGGCTTTTGCCATGGCGTGGGTGGGTGATTCCACTCCTGAGATCCCCACCCCCACCAGCTGTTGTCCCTGCCTTGCAGGGTGGTGGTGGTGGAAAGAAGTTGGAAGGTGGCACTGGCAGGAGATCCGACCTCCACTGGCGACTAGTCTGCCTGGTGCGCGCCGACGAAGGAGGGGGGGGGGGAGAGCGAAGCAAAGCAGGAGGGCCAGGAGCCGGGCAGAAGGAGGCGGAGCTGGGCCTGGCGGTGCATTGTCTGCCGGGCTTAACCCCTCGCGTGCTGCGGATGGTTGGGGGGGGCTATGGAGACGGTAAGGGGTGGGAGTGGCGCGCGCGACGGGGGTGGGGTGGGGGAGAGTCCGGATCAAAGCTGGGGAAGGGAAAAACTTAGCGTGCGGTGGGAGGGGGCACCCGGCCGGCTGGCCACATTACCAAGAGAATCTGGAGAAGGCCAGGCCGTACGGTCCCCGAGGGCGGGATAGGGGACAAAGATCCCGGCAAGGGGGCCTGGAGACAAGAATGAGGTATCGAGGCCTCGGGGGTCAAGAAAGGTGGGTCCTGGAGGTAGAGGCAGGTGTGCCCCGAGTTGGAAGGGGATGGTACCAAGAGTATGGAGAGGGTGCTGCTGTGCCCTGGCATACAGAGCGCCCCTGGCACGCGGGGATCAAGGAGCCCAGCAGAAAAGCAAGATAGAGGAGGCTACGGAGATCTGAAGTTTCCTATAGGGAATGATCTGCGGCGGTTCTGAGGAAAGGAGTAGGACTGGTGGAGGAAAGGATCCCCCCCCAAAAAAACCCTTCCCTACAGCACGATCCCACGAAGAGAAGGCCCTGTAGGCCTTCAGCGGATCATCTGCGGGGTCTGCCTGTCCCTGGGGCATGCGCGTGCTCCTGCAAACCTGAGCAGGCTCAATTTTGTTTCCTTGCTTCGTGTTGTGCCTGTGACAAGATTTCCCAAAGGGTGTTTGTGCGTGTGTGTGTGTGAGTGAGTGACACTTTGCTTCTAGGGGGCGTGCCACCGCTACTCTTAACAATCCCTCTCCATAGGTACCGCCGCCCTGGCTCAGTCTACACAAGAGAGGTCGACTGGAAGTTCCAGCCCTCTCCGCCTTAGAGCGTCGTCCTCACCGCCCTTGGCCATCCCTGTGTGTTTCTCCCTGTATGTGTCTATGTCTTTGCTTCTGTGTAATGACTGCCTGCTTGTTTTAATTTTTTTTTATTTATTTCCGGCTCTTCACCCTAAGGTCCCAGGGTAAGGTCACAACAATTTATAATACAACATTAAAAACAGTTTAGAAATAAATTACAATGGCAAGAATAGGGTGGGCTCCCCAAAATATACATCTCAAGTGCCAAAGGCCGGGGTAAAGAAGTGTGTCTTCAGAATGTGACGAAAGCTGTGTAATGAAGATGCCAGGGCATACCTCCGTGGAGAGACAGCTCCACAGCCTAGGAGCTGTCACAGAGAATGCCCTCTCCTGGGCCACCATCACCACCCCAAGCTTCTGAGGGTGGTGGAACTACCAAGAGGGCCTCCTCTGCAGATCTCCCTCCCCTTCAATACTAGACAGGCACCATCCCTGTTGTCTTTTTGGCTCCTACTGAAGACTTTCCTCTTCCAACAAGCCTTTTAAGTAGAGGCCTTATCCCAGTCTGCGTCTGTGTTGGAATTGCTTTTTAAGATGTTTTTAAAGATGTTTTAATGTTTTTAATATGTTTTAAGATGTTTTGGTTTTAATATATTTTAAAGTGCTTTTATGATGTTTTCGCTTGCCGCCCTGAGCTCCTACTGGGAGGAAGGGCGGGATATAAAAAATAACAAATTAACACCGAGAGAGTCTGTAGGGAAGGAGGTGGACTTCCAGATATTTGCAGCCCAAGACATTTAGGGCGCAGCCAAACAACTAACATGGTTGCCCTTCTGGGTGTGTGATTGTGTGTGTGTGCACGTATAAGTGAGGAAGAACTTGGTACTGCTTCTATAGCCTAAATAGCACCAGATCTGTACAGGAAGACCCCTTCATCTGGCAAAACCCCTTATCCAGAGCCATTCGTGTGAGAGCCTCATTCCGCTTTGTTCCCATCTATTGATTTTGACTCTCTTTTTCCTCCCATGCAGGTGGAAGCAGTATCCTGCCCAGGCTTCCCGGTGGAAGCTGAAAGCAATGGCCCCTTTCCTCTGGAGGAGGATCCCAGCACCCCAAGGTACACCCTTACTGCTTTCTCCCATTCCTTTCCCTATCTCTGTAATCCCCGTGGGGCTACAGCGTTCCTATGCCAATTTACTTGGTAAGGAGGCTGAGTGAATTCAGCTGGGTCTTACTCCGGGATAAACCAGCACACAGGAGCAGACTGCTTGACGCTGAAGGACCTCAGCTGGATCCACTCTGATGTCAGTGGAACATGTAAGACTTTGATTTGACAGTTTTCTAAGACCTCAGGTCTCTGGGGGCAGGGGGCAGTCACAGAAATGCTCCCCTTAAGAAGGTTGCCCCCTCCCTATTTTCCAGGGTTTTATGCATTGTATTACATTTATATCCTATATTTTCTTCAAGGTGGCATACAAACATGGCTCTCCCCTTTCCCATGTAATTTCCACAACAACCCTGTGAGGGAGGTTAGTCTGTGAGGCAGTGACTGGCCCAAGTCACCCAGTGAGCTTCGTGGCTGGACCGGGGTTCAAACCCTGGTCTTCCACGTCCTAGTCTAACACTCTAACCATTCTCACACACTAGCTGTCTTTTACATGTTCTGGCATAACCCCCCTGGACTGTGCCCTCTGAGGTGGGGGCAGAATCACCCATGTACCTCATGAAAAATGGAAATGGACTGCCTTCAAGTCGATCCCGACTTATGGCGACCCTATGAGTTCATTGTAAGCGGTATTCAGAGGGGGTTTACCATGGCCTCCCTCTGAGGCTAGTCCTCCCCAGCTGGCTAGGGCCTGCTCAGCTTGCCACAGCTGCCCAAGCCAGCCCCTTCCTTGTCCGCAACTGCCAGCTGGGGGGCAACTGGGCTCCT
Source organism: Rhineura floridana (assembly GCF_030035675.1). Taxonomy (NCBI): domain Eukaryota; kingdom Metazoa; phylum Chordata; class Lepidosauria; order Squamata; family Rhineuridae; genus Rhineura; species Rhineura floridana. The sequence goes on from NC_084490.1 coordinate 18,548,306, forward strand.
TGGGACTATGCAGCTTGCCCACGGCTGCACAGGTGGCAGGGCATGTAACCCTTGAGCCGCTCACTGTGGGGGTGATCTTTAGCTGGCCCTTTGATGCCCAGGAGACATGAGCGGGGATTTGAACTCACAGACTCTGGACTCCCAGCCAGGCTGTCCTCCCCACCATAGCATCAGCCAAAGTGGAAATATTGGGGGAAGAACTCTTAGGTCCTTATTAGGACACACAGGCACATGATACCTTGAAATGACCATGGGCACCCTTTCTAACCTGGCCCCCTCTAGATATTTTGCAGCGCAACTCCCATGAGTCCCAGCCAGCACATAGCTGATGGGAGCTGTAGTCCAAAACATCTGGAGGGTGCCAGGTTGGGGAAGGCTGACTTTGGGTAATCACTTCCCATACCCATGTGCTGAGTCAAATAGCTACCTTCCCCTAGACTATCCTATTCTCAGGTAGGTATTTGATAAGGGGTTGCTTGGGAGAGTATGCTAAGACAGTGGGTGTGACGTCCTTCCCCGGCACCACCTGTGAAGCTCTCACTTGTGGCTACCAGCAGACAGGATCGTCAGGTTTATTCTTACCCTTTACAGCACTAGCACCGATCTCAAAAGATCTCACTGCTAGGCAGCACCACCTGACACTCTGTAACCCTTTTAGCCAATAGACTGTGCCTAGTCTCTGCCTGGCTATTCCGTTACCTTGTGTCAATGAGTATAGGTAATTTGTAACCCCCCCTGCAGCACCTTGACTCTGAAGCATACAGCCCTGGCTTTCTCTGTGGGACTGGATACACTTTCCTCCGATCTGCCGCTGCCACCATTTGATACAAACTGTTCAGCCTTGGTTACTTTGCTATTCCCCCTGGTATGTGTATCCCAGCTGAAGGAATCAGGCTTTTATTTAACCAAGAAATATTTATTAAGAATTAGAAATAACAAGATTACTTAAGGAATATTTTGCAAGCGTATGGTTTCATCTATATTCTGTTATGTACTTGACTTCTTACTAATTGCCTCAGAACTCCGACTCACTCTCAACAACAACAACAACCTCCAACACCACCTCACAGCCACCACCTCAATTCACCACCAAACCTCCACCCAGATTCAACTGTCATTCTTCCATTTATACTCCCAGCCATTCAAACGCTCAGACAATCCTTCAGCATTCTACTGCTCATGTACTCCCCCTCCTCTTTCACTCCACTTACCATATATCTTCCATATAACCAGCACTTACCATATTTACAATGTAAGCAGGAACATCACAGTGGGCTCTAGGACTTCTGGTCTCTCTAGGTCCGGGATGGGAAATTTTTTTGGCCCAGCAGGCCAGATCTTGATCTCCCCACCCCCCGCCCTGTAGGCCAGCTTTGAGAGGTAGATGGGGCCACCCACATGTCAATCATCAGATGTAATAATGACATCAAGTGATTAGCAGGTGGGTGGTCCTGCCCACCTGTACAAGTTGGGATGCAGGGTATGTGTGATAGTGACCAATCAGCTGGTGTGCAGAGCATTCAGTCCTGCTTTCTTCAGGGTTTGGATGCAGGAGAGAGTTCCCCATGGGGAACTGTCTCACACGCCTGAACCAAGCAGTACTGAACCCCTGCGCATCAGCTGATGTGCACGGAGTTCAATCCTGCTTGATCGCTATCTTCCCCCACCTCCACAGGCCAACTTTGACAGGCGGGTAGGGTTCCATCCTGCTTTCTGTGGGGTGTGAGGCAAGTGGGCATGACTTTTGGAAAATGGCCTCTCGGATCACATGGGGAAGTCTGGCAGACCAAGTTTAGCCCGTGAGGACGGAGGTTCTCCACCCTTGCTCTGGGTACCAGATCCTTTCAACCTTCCTGTATCACTCTTCTTAGGCTGCAGTCCTAACCCCACTTATCTGGGAGTGAACCCCACTGAATCCCATAGGACTTACTTCTGAGTAGACATGGGTAGGAGTGCACTCTTAGTTTGACAAGACACTCTTTGTGAAAAGACCGATAGGACTTTTGTGCCATCCCAACCCTAGTATTTTTTGTAGTGATGTTTTGTTTTATTTGTTTGTTTGTTTGTTTAGGGGCATGTGAGCTTTGTGTGATGAAGGTGCTGTATGATAGCCCTATATAAATGGCTTCTCATTTAGGTTCTCAGTTGTCAAATCACATTTCTCCTGGATGGAGCGAGAGGAGGAGAGGCAGCTGTCAGACTCGGGAGAGAGGCAAGAGCTGATGGTGATCAATGCAGGTAAAGGACGATTGATTGATTACACTGAGGGCGCCAGTGTGGTTTAGCGGTTAGAACTTTGGACTGGGGTTAGAGGAATCTTGCCACACATCCCCACTCAGCCACGGAGCTCACTTGGGTGGCCTTGGGCTAGTCACTTTTTCTCTCTTGGCCTTCACCAACCTTCATCTTGGTCCCTCTCAATACAACTCTCCAAAGGAGATGAGCAAAGCCATCCCAAAGAAAGAGAGATTCCTCCAACAAGAGGACTTTTCTTTATGCTTTTATATTTTGACTCTTTATCTCCAATCTACTGGGAAATTCCTTTTGCAGAAGTTACCGATTCTCCATGGTTTATGTATTCTTAGTCAGGTAGCACTTCAGAATTACAATAGCTGAGCATTTCAGTCTAAATAGTTTTCCTGGCTGGGCTGCTGAGGTCACCTGAATCTAAATCAACTGGAAGACTGGCATTGTGTAAACTAGTTCCAGAGCGTATCGGGAGTGCTAACCAAAAATTTACAAATAATACAAATGAATACAAAGACTTTTTCTCCATGAGGATAAAGTATGGCCACAGACTTTTTAGTATCTGATGCAATATGGGGGTGGGGGGACTGGGGAAAGAAGGGGAATGAAATGGAGTATCCAGGAAGAGGGTTTGGCCAGAAGCACACTGTGCTGCCACATTTTGTTGCAGATCCCACGTGCAATAATGGGGTCTTCCAAGCCAACATTATAAAGTGCTTTCAAACTCACAAGTAGTGAGAACCAATGGTTATCTGACTGGGGTTTCCAGTGGAATGTGTGTGTGCAGCCTCTATACCTCCCCTGTATCCTCAACAAGGACTCCTGTGCTTGGGCCCAGACGCAGGTCTGTGTATGTTCCACGCTTACAAATATTTGCACCAAGGGGAAAAAACCCAGATTGTGTAACTTGTTGAATGCTGCAAATGTATAATTTATTCCTCTTCTAGTTTTAGGGAGGAGCAAGGAGGTATATAAGACATAAGAAGATATATACAGCATGTTGTTAAATTGATATGTTTGCTGCCTTGGACTCCTTCGAGAGGAAGGTGGGATATAAATTCAGTAAAGAAATAAAAAATAAATAAAATAAAAACATAATTTGGAACATAATTTGATGAACATTTTGAAAAATGAATGTATGCTTTAAAAAAAATGCCATATGCCTCTGTATACCACTTGCTGGGGGGACAGTACTTGTGGGCTTCCCATAGGCATCATAGGAATCACAAGTCCTGCTTGTGGGCTTCTCAAGACATCTGGCTGGCCACTGTGAGAACACAATGCTGGAGTAGATGGGCCCTTGGCCTGATCCAGTGGGAGAGCTCTCCTTATGTTCATGATACTCTTTTCCCCCACCAGGCTCTGACACACCAAGTGAGGAAGAGGAGGAAATGGTGGAGGAAGGTGAGGAGCAAGAGACCAGGCCTTGCCCCAAAAGCTGTGATTGCCCTCAAGTGGCACCGGGGCAGAAGGACGCTGAAGCATCTGTCAGAGCAGACCCTCGACCGTTCCACTGCTCAGAGTGTGGCAAGGGATTTGCCCAGAGCTCAAACCTGGTGAAACATCAGCGGATCCACACAGGGGAACGCCCATTCCGCTGCCCTGAATGCGGCCGTGGCTTCAGCTGGAGCTCCTCGCTGGCGGAGCACCTCAAGGCACATGGTGGGCGCCGTCCCCACGCATGCGGAGAATGTGGAAAACGCTTCGCCCGTGGCTCTACGCTGGCAGAGCATCAGCGGGTGCACACGGGGGAGAAGCCCTTCCGGTGCCAACAGTGTGGGGCCCGTTTCTCACAGAGTTCCACCCTGGCGCACCACTTGCGTACGCATTCGGGCGAGCGCCCCCACACTTGCCCCGATTGCGGGAAGCGATTCGGGCGCAAGTCTACCCTCGTCACTCACCGGCGGACTCACACTGGTGAGAAGCCCTACCTCTGCAGGGAGTGCGGCCGCTGTTTCGGCGTCAGCTCTGATCTTGCCAAGCACATGCGCAACCATCGCACTAATGGCAGTAGCTGGAGAAATACCACAGTAGAGGTGCATCGCCCAACTCCAGTGCCATTTGCAGATCAGGGCACCCAGCAAAATGAAGAAGCTTCTCCGAAGAGTTCAGAAGTGGCCGGGCAGCAAAATAATTGCATAGAGGGGGACTGGGAGAAATCGTATATGTGCTCTGAGTGTGGGGATGGCTTCAGCCAGAGTTCAGAGTTGATGATGCATCAGAGGATCCATCTGAGTGAGGTTGCTAACTGCTGCCATCAGTGTGGAGAAGTTTTCCCTGACCAGTCAGAACTAGATGCTCATGTGGCAAGTCATGGTATGGAGAAGAAGCCCTACAAATGCTCTGACTGTTATGCATGCTTCTCCAAAAGCTCTGCCCTCAAGATACATCAGAGAGTACACCTTGGAGAAGTGTCCCACATTTGCCCCCAATGTGGAGAGAACTTCCCCAGCAGTTCTGGCTTGGAGCAGCACCAGAGTATGCACAACAGGGAGGAGAATCCCTTTAAGTGTCTGGAGTGTGGGGCCTGCTTTGCTGAGACTGCTGCTCTTGCTTCACACCAGAGAATCCACCTGGATGTGGAATCCTATTCCTGCCCCAAGTGTGAGAAAACATTTCCTGATGGTGACGAGCTGGCACTTCACCGAGTGAGTCACACTGGCAAAGGAGGCGAGGAAGAGAAGCCTTATAAATGCCCTATCTGCAGTGCTTGCTTCCCTAACAGCAGTGTTCTCACGACACATAAGATGAACCACGGGGTAGAAGAAAGATCCCACAGCTGTCACCAATGCTGTGAAACATTCCCTAGTAACTCACAGCTTGTGATTCACCAGCTGAGCCACCCAGCAGAGGCCGCCTTGGACAAGCCGTATTCGTGCACAGTATGCAGCAAGACATTTGCGCTCTTTGCCACATTGGCAGCACACGAGCGTACCCACATGTCTGACGATGATGCCTACCGTTGCCCGACATGCGGCGAACGTTTTCCAGATAGCGGCAAGCTTGGGAGGCACCAGCGACGCCACTTGGGGGAGGAGAGGCCTTTTCGGTGTCCGGCTTGTGGCAAGGGCTTTGTGCTGCTTTCCGGGCTGCGGCAGCACCAACGCGACCCTCCGGCCCGGTGTCCTCAGTGTGGCGAGACCTTTGTGTGGCGCTGCCGACTTACCGAACACCGACGCAACTGCCACCCAGCTGAGCGCCCCTATAAATGCCCTGAGTGCGGCAAGGGCTTTGCACAGAGTTCGAAGCTCCTGCGGCACCAGGTGACACATACTGGCGAGAAGCCATTTAAGTGTCCTGACTGTGGCAAAATCTTTAGCCAAAGCTCCAATCTGGCTGAACACCGGCGCACGCATGCCCCTGGCAAGGCCCACTCTTGTGCCATCTGTGGCAAGGCTTTTGCCCTGGGTTCCTATTTAGCCAAGCATCAGGCCACCCACACAGGTGCCCGTCCTTTCCGGTGCACCGAATGTGGCAAGGGTTTCCGGCAAAGCTCCAACCTCATCCAGCACCAGCGTACGCACACAGGCGAGAGACCCTATGTTTGTGCCTCCTGTGGCAAATCCTTCACCCAAAACTCACACCTGGTCAAGCACCGGCGGGTTCACACAGCCGAAAGGCCGTACCGCTGCCCTGTCTGTGGCAAGAGTTTTCGGCAGCGTGGCAATCTTGCTGAACACCAGCACCAGCATGCTGGCACTCGCCCTTATGTCTGTAGTGCTTGCGGGAAGTCATTCCGGTGGAGTTCAGCTTTCTCTAAACACCAGCGTACTCACCTTGCCCCCTGACCTCTGACCCTGTGAGACAGGGAGGAAAGCAGGAAGCTCTTCCCCTATATTTGGCCTTCTCCAAGTACCAACAGATTTTCCTACAGCAAAACAGGAAATCCTTCTCTGTGGAGTTGTCTGACTTCAGACCAAATGGGAAACCCTTCCTGTGAAGCTTGGTATTCTTCAAGTACCAACGGACTTGAATTGTGCCCTGATCCTGACAAAATCATTACCTCTCAGCCCAAACGTTGCTTCTTCACAGTAACCTTGAATATATCCTTTTGCATCCTGTCCCCGAGGCCTGGTCTTCACCGAAACAGGAAATGTATTTTGAAACTCTAGTGGTGCCGACAGAATCACTCTTTCCAAACTGTTGACTCTAGGATTTCAATTTAACTCCCTTCCTCTAAATTTGCCCTATGACCCTGATGCTTTCTGGAGTTTTCCCAAGAGAGTAAATCTCATAGATTTTTGTCTCATTCTCTGAGTATCACTAATCTCTGATATAATGCCCTGGTTAATTTCCTAACCTCTGATCTCCCAATTCTTAACTTTAAATTTACTTTAATTTTCAGTAGACCTTATTGATCAGAATTCATCTGAAATTTGATCTTTAACCTTGTGAGACTCCTGTTTATTTCAAAGCCTGAAATCCCCATGTTCATCGCTGAGCTAGTTTTATTCCCCAGATGCACGTTTGTTTCACCCTCCAGTCACAAGAGAAGTGAAGGACATTGAAGCTAGCCATTGTCCATTGAATTTGAACCCAGGCCTTTAGTCCCTAACTTGTCTCCAACAGCCAATTGGAGCCTGTGAAATATACCATATTCTTCTGTTTTTGAACAGCATGAGCTTGGTGAAGTGGGGGTGGGATGAGGATAGCCGGAACTCTCTTTTGTAAAATTGGGGAAATGCTTGAGAAGGTTTGTTTATTTTTCTGTCACATTTGTCCTGCTCTTCCTGTAGGAAACTCAGGACAGGTCTTTTGGGGTTGGTTACCCCATTTTGACCCTCCGTTGCGCAGAGTGGTAAGCAGTGGTAACGCAGCTGAAGCTCTGCTCACGGCTGGAGTTCGATTCCAACGGAAGGAGGAAGTCGAATTTCCGGTAAAAGGGGTCAAGGTCCACTCAGCCTTCCATCCATCTGTGGTCGGTAAAATGAGTACCCGGCATATGCTGGGGGGTAAAGAAAGACCGGGGAAGGAACTGGCAATCCCACCCCATATATATGGTCTGCCTAGTAAACGTCGCAAGACGTCACCCTAAGAGTCGGAAACGACTTGCACTATAAGTGCGGGGACACCTTCATCTTTACCTTTTTTACCCCATTTTATCTTCACAATAGTCCTCTGAGGTGGTGTGGCCTGTTTTTTGCCCAGATTTACCCAACCAACTTTGTGGCTAGGTGGGGATTTGGGCCCAGGTCTCCTCGGTCCAGGTGGGAGGACTTCTGCCCTCGTCAAAGCTGGTTGGAGAAGGACTGCATGGCATTTCTGCCCTCATATCACTGTTCCCTCTACTCTGAGGCTCCATCTGCACTATACATTTAAAGTAGTATCATACCACTTTAAACAGTCATGGGTTCCCCCAAAGAATCCTGGGAACTGTAGTTAGTGAAGGATTCCAAGAGTTATTAGGGTACCCCATTCCCCTCACAGATCTACAGTTCTCAGAGTGGTTTAACCATCAGTCCCTCTTCCCAGGGAACTCTGCGAGGAACAGAGGTCTCCTAACAACTCTCAGTGCTCTTAACAAACCATAGTTCCCAGAAACCCTTGTGGGAAAGCCATAACTGTTGAAAGTGGTATGGTACTGCTTTGAATGTGTAGTGCAGCTGGGGCCTGAATCTGCGCTGAAGCCTCTACGCCAGGGGGTGGGGAAACCTGTAGTCCTCTAGATCAGCCTTTCCCAACCAGTGTGCCTCCAGATGTTGTTGGACCACAACTCCCATCAGCCTCAGCCAGCATTGACAATAGTCAGGAAAGATGGGAATTGTGGTCCAGCAACATCTGGAGGCACACTGGTTGGGAAAGGCTGCTCTAGATATTGGTCTTCAACTCCCATCAGGTTCAGCATTTCTAGTGGCCAGGGATGTTGGGAGTAGTGGTCCAGCAATATCTGGAGGCTCACAGGTTTTCCACCCCAGCTCTGTGCTCTGCTAGGTCTGCCCCAGTTCCCATAGCTTCTCTGTGGGTGTAGAAAGAGTTAGTCTGTCAATAATGCCCTTTCCTAATAGGAGTTCTTGTCTTCTGGTTCTCCCATGGAATTCTGGGCAGCCATTTTTCACGAGGAATCAGTCCAGCTGGGACTGAGGAGGCAAGGTCTAAGCCGGCAATGGAGAACCTGCAACCTTCCAGGTGATGTTGAACTTCAGTTCCCAACAACCCCAGGGCCACAGCATTAGCAGTGGTGGGTGATGGGAGTTGTAGTTTAACAACATCTGGAGGGCCACAAGATCCCCATCTTTGGTCTAAACCATTAAGACCAATGAGAGAGAGAGAGAATAAATAATAGCGTGGATTGTTAAAAAGCCAGTTTGCATTATGTTTCCACAAACAGGAATAAGTACTTTCCTCCAAAGGGGCAAAACTTCACTTTTGCTTAGGTTCTTCAGGTTCTGTTCCTCTCAGGCCGACTGGAGCTATTACAGTTTGTTCACATCTTGAGCAGAAGGTTGTGGAAGAAGAGGAAGAAGGCACAGGGTCCGATGGGTGGTATGTTTTCTTCATTACTATTGTTTAAAAAGAACTATTGAGGAGGGACTCCTCTGGGTTGGGATACTGGAGTGGGAGTAGGGAAAGAAAATTATTCTTGGGCGAAGAACTTAATTTTTTTTTAATTAAAAGAATGTATGTTGGGTGTCCCCCTGCCCTTATTAAAAAGAATATGCTTTAGTCAAAAGGAGGCTTTCCTTCCAACAAGCAGAGCTCCCTGTTAGTGCACCACCACCAAAAAAAGAAGAAGTCCAAAATGAAACCACTTTGAGATTTTTTAAAAAATTATTATTAACAGGTTGGATAGTTACTGAGAAAATGAACTTAGAATGAAATGCTAACATTTGCCATAGGAATATGTATCATTATAATAGACAGAGAGAGGGGATACTGATGTACTTAACAGTGCAATCCTAGGCATGTTTACTCAGAAATTAACCTGATTGTGTTTAATGGGGCTTACTCCCTGGTAAATGTAGTTAAGATCATAGCTCACAGCTCATTCCCGTTTGTAACTCAGGAGTAAGCCCTACCGAGGTCACTGGGACTTAAAAATGTAAATGTACTGCCTTCAAGTCGATTCCGACTTATGGCGACCCTATGAATAGGGTTTTCATGAGGCTGAGAGGCAGTGACTGGCCCAAGGTCACCCAGTGTGCTCATGGCTGTGTGGGGATTCCATCCCTGGTCTCCCAGGTTGTAGTCCAACACCTTTACGGCTAGGATTGCACCCTCTATGCCATTTCCTGCTATTCCTACAAATACAGATCATTACTGGTGTCACACAGATTTGTTGTAATGGGCATCAGCTACTCATATATCTGTGGGTGCTAAAGGGACGTTCTATGGCAGAGATGGGGAACATGTAGTTGTCCAGATGTTGGTGGATTACAACTCCCATCATCCCTGACCATTGGCCATGCTGGCTAGGACTGATGGGAGCTGGAGTACAACATCACCTGGAGGGCCACAGGTTCTCCATCCCAGTCTACGTCAACCCCCCCAAATAGTGGTATTTTGAATTACTGTGTTTGTAGACAACCCCAGTCAGATTGCTGGTCCATCTGGCCAGTCAGTATTGTCTACCAACTCTAAATGGCAGTGGCTGCGTACGGTCCTTTCCCAGACAGGCTTCTTTAGGCACATCTTTAAAGCTGGAGATTCCTGGGACCTTCTGCATGTGAAGCCTATACTCATCTCCTGAACTATGGGTCTTCTCCCATTTTATGCTTCAGTTAATGGCTGGATGCTACTTGGTATGTACGTCTTCCATTATGACAAAAGTCATAGGCTGATCTGTGTGCCCTTGGTGATGATTTAAAAAGAAATTATCATAATTCTGCTAAGATAACAAAAAAAGCTGGATTCTGCAACCTGAATAAATTATGCAAGTGTGCATGGTTTATCTTGTTTTGCTTAATTTCTTTCTTCTGCTGATCCTAAGTATGGGGCAGGGCAAGGAACACTGTAGCCTCACCCTCTGGCTGCTGTAATTTTTATTCAGCAACTGTTCAGGCTGCTGAGATTCACCACAGACGTAGTTCAGCATATCTTTAGAAACAAAAGGGCTAGAAACTTGGCCTTTGGGTGAGTGCGTGGAATGAAAAGGAAGGAAGTCAAATGTAGTAACCAGTATAATTCTGCAGAGTTTTTGTACTGTTGTGTAAGTACAACATATGCACAGCCTAGTATTAGGGTAGTTTTTTTTTTTTAAGTGAGTACAGGTTGGTTTGTCAGTAGATTTGAACCATAAACCTAAGCGCTGCTTACCATGGGTTTTATCCAGTGTAGTGCTAAGTACTTTTTCCATCAGTGCAAGGATTTATGCTTTCACAACTGAACTTTCTCCTCTCCTCCTGCCATGTGCCCCCTAAATCTGTTCTGTGGGTTCCCCCATCCTTCTGTAGCAGATCTGAGGACGGTGCAAGGAGCACATGGGGAGCGGAGGGGGAAACGTTCTGCTGCACAAGGAGAAATCTTTTCATTGTCGGAATGAAATAGTTGGATACCATCCCATGGATATAAGTATTATGTTGTAACATTTGAGCACCATGAAGAAACAGAGAGATTCCTTTTGAGTTATCCATGATCCCTTCCAGAACCAATGCGTACGAATAACAAACACAAGAAGAGCCCTGCTGGATCAGGCCAATAGCCCATCTAGTCCAGCATCCTGTTCTCACAGTGGCCACCCAGATGCTATGGGAAGCCCACAAGCAGGACCTCAGTGCAGCAGGCGCTCTCCCCACTTGCGATTCCTAGCAGCTGGTATACAGAGGCATCCTGCCTCCAACCGTGGAGGGAGAAAATAGCAATTGTGGCTAGTAGCCATTGACAACCTTATCCTCAATGAAGAAAGTAGACATAGGCTCCACAGGCTTTTGCAGAGTGAGAAACTGGCTTGTCTCAAAACCGGAAGATAGAAACTAGATTGCAAATGTTTGGCCTTCTTGCACTGTCAAATCACTGGGCTTCAGCTGGTGGACTGGGACCCATTAGTGGATCGTAGCCTGACCTAAGGTGGGTCTCAAGAGCAGCAGCACTGCCATAGGGTAAATAAATGAGCAGTCAGTCCCCAAATGCACATTTCGGCTAAACGTGGGTACCAAATCTCGCAGTAGCTCTCGGGCAGATAAAACTCCATTACCTGAGTCTTTTCAGGTGGAGATTGAATTGGGGACCTTCTGCTTGCAAAATGTACTCTACCATTTGAGGTGTAGTCCCTCTCTGTACCTCTTCCTTTTACCTGCTTCCTTGAAAATAACCATCTGAAAAACAAAATACCTATAAATATGCTTAGTCAGCTTTGTCATCCCTGTTCAGGAATTGGTGATTTTTCAATCCTAAAGAGCTCAAACAAGAATTAGCATCTGGCGGTATTATAAAACTGCATTTTTAAAATAATTTCCAGTTAGAAACAAACTTTTTTGTTCTTGTTAAACTGAGAAGGTGCTACTAAATATTGGTACTGATGGTATGTTGTAGGGTGGTGGTGGTTCCTTCCTCTTGCCAACCTGGCAACCTGGAAATTTTAAATCATATTTTGTTGCTGTTGTAAAGAATAATAATATTTTTATCCTGATGGGCTTGAAGTAATGATGACAGGCTGTGATTCTTAGAGGGAGTGGAAGGGAAGGGAACTGAAGCAGGAATTCCCACCTGGCATGAATTTTAGTAAATCTCAGTGAGCTGAAAAATCCATGATCAAGAATGCCTTGAACGTGAGCAAGTGGTGACATCATCAGAGAAAGATGGAGTTCTAGCTCTTTTCTCCTTCCCTACCTCAAGATAATTTTTAAAATATGTCAGTTTATCTCTAAAGCCTATTAAAAACTTATTCATAAGGTCGCCATAAGTCAGGATCAACTTGAAGGCAGTCCATTTTCATGGCTGTGACTGTCATGAAGGGATCCTGCACTTCTGAATTTGCCACTACATTTCTGATACTGCTTCTTCAACAGGCTACATGAGTGCATATGCAGTAAAGCGAGTAAGTAATGGACTCATAAGTAACAAAAAAGCTTGAAATACAAAAATTAGTGTGGATATGGTGATGTCACTGGCACTGTCCAATAATTAATGCAACAGCTGTTTTGGGAGTAGCAACAGTAAATGAAGGCCTGCTCTATTGCTGTTATAACTCACCTTGCCCTCCAGAGGGCATCAGTATCCTATTCACATTGTGCTGTCAACATCTGGACTGATTTTCCAACACTGTTTCCAGTTGGGCGACTGCATCTGTTGGCTTTCTGGCTGTTATACAAGTGTTAAAGGCACAGAGCCTCTGTCCCTAAGAAAGTGATGGACAACCATAGTGTCTATCAGTGGGCACTGCAGACTATGGGGAGTGTACTCTGAACGTAGATTAATTAAACCCATGGATCCCAATACTGTGTGACAAGCAAATGTTATATTGTGTGGGCCCATTTTTGTGTCATTTGCAATTCGTATGTAGGTACATATGACGATAATAAGCATGTATATAGCATTTTAGAAGGTTCAACATGCTTCACATACATCATCTTCAGAGAGGTAGCCATGATAGTCTGTTGCAGCAAAAACAACAGCAAAGGGTCTTGTGGCACCTTAAAAACTAATAGTAGTATCCAACATTACTCATACTCAGAGCAGACCCGCTGAAGTCCATTGGTTTCAGTGTGTTGTCTCTAAGTATAACTAACGCTGAATATCACCCTAACAAATTTATTATGGCATAAGATGTTGTGGGCCTATTTGCATCTGATGAAGTGGGGATGTAGTTCATGAAAGCTTATGCTATACATTATCTTGTAATACTTCACCCTATAAGCAGTGGAGGCTGCCCCATTAGGGCGTGTCCTACCAGCCTCAGTCTGCCACACACCTGCCTCCCTTCTTACTTGCAACCCATCCAGGGGCCAGCACAGCCAGTCAGTTTCCTCCCAAGTCTCACTGCTGCCCTCATAGAACTCAGCATTGAGGAGGATGGAGACAAAACTAAAATTAGTTGGCTCCACCCATCCTTGACTCTGACTCCACCTACTGTTTGGACTCCCTGCCTTCCGCCAGCCACCACTGTAGATCAGTATAATTCCTTGCCTGCAGATATGTGTGTGTGGGAGAGAGAGAGAGCGCTCCTTAAGGCAACTTAGAAAGTTTAGGCAAAGGCAAGATGTGAAGTGTGTCTCTTAGACGCATGGCACCAGCTTATTTCTGTTCCTACGACTCCTAGAAGGAGTCTCTGATCTTAACTCTTTCATTTTCAATGATGACAAAAGTAAGAAGGTTGTCTTTGAGCTGTCTGTCTGTCTATCTAAAATTATTTTTTTAAAATAAGGTTTGGGGAACAGAAAAACGACCTGTAGTTATAAAACTCCTTGATCCATTGAGTCTTTAAAACAGTAACCTGATTCGGAGTCATCATTCCTGTTCTTGCTCTAACGTGTCTCTTTCCTCCAGCCCTTACAGATGGGGTGGGGGAATTCTACAGCTTCAAAGGTTCAGAAAAACTTTCCACTTGGAAGTGATCCTGTGTGGGGAAAATGTTGTGGTTTCTAGGTGAAAGCATGTGAGGCCTCCAAGTATTTCATTTCATTTTTTGTTGACGGGAAATGAAAAGTTGAAAAGGCCCATTTGTACTATGGAAACTTCAGGATTTATATTTTTATTTTTAATATGGGGGGGGGGGTTCTTTTTGTTCCAAAAGGATTTCCAGCCAACCCCATCGGTAAAGAAGATCAGAGAGTCTGGTGGAACTTTATAGCTACTTTGTTGCTGTGTGTGGTTCTCGTAAATGAGAAATTGCTTTGTTGGAAGGAAGATACTTGAGAATCTGCAAAGTGTGGGAATGCATATAGCTCATTTGACTTCTTTGCAGAGTATAAGCATAATGGTCTAGTAGGGAATCAGTCCTAGATATGGGAAAATTTAGTTCTATTATTAATTACACTCCTCCATTAAAGGAGTCCAGCTCCAGTGGCATTTTCTTCTCTCAACAGCCCTGTGAGATCAGTTAAGCTGAAAGATAAGCCAAATCTGGTGCAGTTATCACAATGGGGATGGGGAGCAATGGCAACAAATGTGCTAACTCTGGACCCCCTCCTCCCAATTACCAGGTTAGTGGCCGTCCAACTTATAGACGGTGACTGTGTGAAGAGGGAGCCTTTTGGACCTGTAGACATTCCCAGTATCCTGTTTGCTGGGCCTGCAGGGGAAGTAATAAGGCAAGGCAAGGCCAGCTGAGGCCACATTTTCACCATACATTTAAATCAGTATTATACTATAAACCATCATGGCTTCCCCCAAAGAATCCTGGGAACTGTAGATTGTTAAGGGTGCTGAGAGCTGTTTGGAGACCCCTGTTACCCTCACAGAGCTACAATTCCCAAAGTGGTTTAACAATCAGTCCCTCTTCCCAAGGCACTCTGGGAATTGTAGCTCCAGCTCTCAGCACCCTTAACAAGCTACACTTCCCAGGATTCTTTGGGGAAGCCATGACTGTTTAAAGTGGTATAATAGTGCTTTAAATGTATAGTGCAGATGTGACCTGAGTTTTGGAAGGTACTATTTTAGCAACTGGTTAGAGGTTTCTGAAGCCTTAGAAAGGCTGAGAGAGCTTGGCTTTCCAGCAGTTGCACCCATCTGGGAGAGCTGTTTGCAATATTTAAAGGGCCTATAGGCTATTCTGGAGTTGCAATGCTCCTGCATGGTGGTGGAGCAACAGAGGACATGGAAAAATGGGTTCAAGTTACAGGAAGCCACATTTTGAATAAACATCAGGAAAAACTTCCTAACTGTTAGAGTGGTAGGACAATGGAAGCAATTACCTAGGGAGGTGGTAGACTCCCAACACTGGAGGCCTTCAAGAGGCTGCTGGACAGCCATCTGTGGTATGCTCTAAGTTGGATTCTTGCATTGAGCAGGGGATTGGACTCAATTGCCTTATAAGCCCTTTCCAACTCTATGATTCTATGAGAGGCTGCTGGGAACCATCTTCAGCCTGCGATGATGACAGAAGAACCACATCCTCAGGCTGGGGCAATGTAGAAGGGAATGCTGAGGGCTCCCTCTCAAGTGGGCTGACTGGTGCATCATCCAAATTAGTGTCTTCCTCTGGCAAATACTGAGACCCTGACAAGAGGATATTGACACCCTGCATGTTTCAGAACCCTGGGAAATTGGGGTTCCAAAGCATGCGGGGAGCTTCAATGCATAGAAAAATCTCTGCACTTCACACAGTCACCTTCCATGAGTTAGAAGGCCACTGAATCAGCAACAGAGGAGGCAGAAGTAGCACATTCGTTCCCAATGTCCCCTTTCACATGGTAACCCTGGATATGGAATGCCTGAAGAGATTATAGTAAGTGACTAGTCGAAGATCACCCAGTGAGTATCATGATGGGATTTGAACCCAGATCTCCCAGGTCCTAGTCCACCACTCTAACCGCTATGCCACACGGCCCTGCCACGGCCCCAATGCATTTCTTGATTGCTATCAAGGCTGATTCATACATTACCAGGCTGTGGAGCATGACAGCTGCTTTCATGAGACATCTGACCAAGTCCACCCTGGCTTGCAAATGTTTATGCCACAATCACTTTGTTAAGTCTTCCAAGTGCCACAGGATTCTTTACTGGTTTTCTTTATAGCCGGATCCCATATTGTTCCAGGAACATCTGTCAGGAGAAGCCATGTGGGCCAGGTGATTAACAGCTCCTTCCCATGTGCAGTTGCTTTGGGTAGTGTTTGCCATTTTGTCACACAGAAATGCAGCACCCAAGCTTTCCTCATGAGAGTATTACCTTTTCTGCATGGGAAAATGGCACCCAAAATGCTGACATTTGAACTCACAGAATGTCAATCAGTGTAATGCTGTTGTGCAGCCAAGGAAAATGCAAACAAAACACCTAAGTGAAGTTTGTGAATGTGTGACCTTCGGAATGCAGCAACTTCAAGGGCAGTGTGTGTGTGTGTGAGAGAGAGCGCACTCTTTTTTTTTTAATGTATTGAAAATGCAACTGTTCCGGATGCTTTATGAGTGATGATGCAGAAAGCAAGCATTTCCCTGCATGAAGCAGCAGGGGCTGGGGAATGAAGGGAAGTTAAATACGCTGTATCTTCTGGGAGCAAATGAAATGGTGCAGCAAATGTGTTGGTGGCACACAAACAGAAACCAGCAATCCTGTTGCCTGGACCCTCTCCCATAACCCAACAGGCCCTCAAACCCCCAAAGCAGCTTGACCCCTTCTCTGACTTCCTTCCTTTATGTTCTTTATCCTGACTCTTTGCCAGAGGTCCAAAAAGGTTTTGCATAGAGATACAGAGTGCATGCATATATGTTAACTTTTGGGAATTTGCCATTGGCAATGCCATTCTCAGTTCCACTTTTTCCGTATAGTTGTGCGACCTTCCACACAAAGTGACTCAGCTGTTGCATTGTTCCACCATCCACGGGGGGGGGGGGAGGGGAGAGGATGCCTCCAACTGCAATTTCACCCCCATCTCCTCTACCATCCAGGAAGCAACCCACAGGGGCAGTCTCCATCTCCAATAGCCTTATTCTTTCACTTCCTCTAGTTCACAGACACTGTTTTCAAATGTTTATTCTCAGTGTTCTTGTGGGCTGCATTGTCAGTATTTTTTTAAATTAAGTAGCATGATTGTATGTTTAAATGTATAAGCAACACTACCCCCATCCCTGCCCTGCAGATGTCTTGTTCATTTTTCTAAACAGCCAGTGGGGTGCATGGAGTAACATGGAAACATAAGGCGATGGACAGTTGCAACCTTTTCTTGCATCTGCAAAAGAGACAGCTGTGTATGTTCATTAACAGGCAAGCATGACTGTGAGATGCAAGTCAGAGCAGGCATGAAATAGTATCCATTTTCACAATACTGGAACACAGGTGCTAACCTTAAAGAACAATGAAGGAATATACAGAGGCATATACAAATAAAAGTACACTGTATGAGATGAATGCTAGTTTTTAAAAAATCCTACTTGCAAACTAAAAAGGGAAAGAACTGCAAAAAGCATTTCATTATTAATCAGTTCCTTAGGAAAACATGCCTCTGCACAGGTAAAAAGTTTGACTTGTTGAATGTGGATGGAGGGAGTAGACAGAACTTGTCTTCCCAAGGGGTAGCATGGGTGTGTGCAGCACAAACTGCATAGCTGAAGCCTCACAGAAAACACATGACTCAAAAACCAACGTTGTACATACCCACAGTGATGAGGAAAAACCTTCCCCTGTTGATTTTCCACCTGCTGGGTACCTAACAGAGGCAGAAAGCCGCTGTGCAAAAAAGGCCACTGGAAACTCTTGCCTAGTCACTCCCCCATCCCAGGAGTCCTCTTGCTCTTGTCCCAGGAATGAAGTGTTCGGAGATTGGGATGCAGTCCTTGAATTATGAGGGAATGTCCTCTGTGCAGTTTTCTTTTGTCAAGCCATTCTCTCTCTGAATGGATTTCCAGGCTGGGGACCTAGGGGAGAGAAAGAGAAAGCAGGAGCAGAGGAGGTCTCTGACATCCCTCTGAAATCATGGATGATGGGGACCCTGTGGGCCCTCCAGATGTTCCTGGACTCCAACTCCCATCAGCCCCGGCCAGCATGAACAAAGGTCAGGCATGATGCGAGTTATAGTCCAGCAACATCTGAAGGGCCCATAGGGTCCCCATCAACCCTTCAATAAAATATGAGTACAGAAGAAATGTCAGATTGAGGGCAAGGGCCAGCATTACCAGGAAGTCATGTGAAGGAACTTGACTACTATTAAAGAAAAGAACGGGAGCTCAAGGTTATGTGGAATTCATGCTCTCAGCTTAGAAACTGTCCTAATTCCAGTTGTGCCCCGGTTGGCTATGCTGGTTTAGGTGTATGACAAAAAAAAATCTCCTGCTGTCTATTGTTTCTATGGGAGAACTCGGGTAGCCACCTATGAGTCGTCCCAAAAGAAGGAACGCACCACAAAAAAAAAGGGGATAGGAGGAGGAAATGTTTGCAGAGTGGTAAGCGGCGGTAACGCACCCGAAGCTCTGCTCACGGCCGGAGTTCGATTCCAACGGAAGGAGGAAGTCAAATCTCCGGTAAAAGGGGTTGAGGTCCACTCAGCCTTCCATCCATCTGTGGTTGGTAAAATGAGTACCCAGCATATGCTAGGGGGTAAAGAAAGGCAGGGGAAGGAACTGGCAATCCCACCCCATATATACGGTCTGCCTAGTAAACGTCGCAAGACATCACCCTAAGAGTCGGAAACAACTCGCACTGTAAGTGCGGGGACACCTTTACCTTTTTAATTTATGTATCTAGATGCACATTTAGAAGTAATTGCTGTAATTTAAAAAGAAATACCATACAGCTCACCATAATGAGGAAGAGGTGGCTAGGTGATCTGCTGCATGCCTGTGTGCTCAGTCTGATGTCCAGTGGCTAACTCAGGGGTAGCCAACATGGTGCCTTCCAGATGTTTTGGACTACAACTTCCACCATCCTCTGCCATTGGGCATGCTGGCTGTGGCTGATGGGAGTTCAAAATATCTGGAGGGCACCAAGTTTGCTACCTTTGGGTTAACTGTCGATGGGCAGCTTTGAAGCCCCTCCTGCTCTTCATTCTTAAGGTCATTTACCTTTAAACCAGACTTGGACCAGCCAACCCTTCAAACAGGACTCATAGAATCATAGAGATGGAAGGGGCCTATAAGGCCATCCAGCCTAACCCCCTGCTCAATGCAGGAATCCAAATTAAAGCATACCCAACATGTGGCTGTCCAGCTGCCTCTTGAATGCCTGCAGTGCTAGAGAGCCAACCACCTCCCTAGGTAATTGGTTCCATTGTCATACTGCTCTAACAACTAGAAGTTTTTCCTGATGTTTGAAATGTGGCTTCCTATAACTTGAGCCCATTATTCCGTGTCCTGCGCTCTGACTCTTGGCTCCTTCGAATAGAGTGTAAAAGTAGGACACATGGCCACCTAGGTAAAACTAGGTTTTTGCATGCTCAGAGTCCCTGATTCAGTTCCTACATCTATAATTAAAAGAGCTTAGGGATTTAGGGAGCAATCCTACATGGAGGAAGCCGGCATAACTTCAGCTGCCTTGAGCGGGGAGAATGCTGGCAGAGCTGGGTGAAAAGAAATTTTCTTGTTTAATTTTTGTTACATTTATATCCCACCTTTCCTCTAAGGTGACGGTGGTATACATGGTTCTTTCATCCCCATTTTATCCTTACAACAACCCTGTGAGGTAGGTTAGGCTGACAGACAGTGACTGACCCATGGTCACCCAGTGAGCTTCATGGCTGAGTAGAGATTTGAATGCTGGTGTCCCAGTTCATAGTCCAGCACCCTAACCATTACACCACAGTGGCTAATGACCAAACTGAATGGATGTAGGATACAGCATAGGTCCCCCCCACACACACCACTTCTTACTCTGGCTTAATTTATGTCGGTCTTGGTTGAGCCCGGCTGGGCTGCAACTTATGCTGGTGTAACCCAGCTGAGCAAGGACCCAGCTGGCTCAGCCAGATATCTGCTGTATCCTAACTCCCCTCATCCTGATGTAAATACCTATAGCGTTGTGCCCTTAGAGATTTTGGAAAACAGGAACATAATTTGAGAAATTTATGCTTAATGTTCATGCTTTACAATGAATACACAAGACTTATGTTTTAACTTCTAAAAGCAAACTCTAGACATGCTCCACATTTTAAAGTCAGGGTAGAATTCTGGAACATAGCTGAATTTTGAATTTGTGTGAAAACTCACATCATTGGCTGCCTTCTCTGGTTCCACAACAGGAAGTTTCCATAGATGAGTGAAAATATTTAAAGACTCAGAAATGTAAATGTCAGAATGGTTACATGTTTGTTTATTTCACTGGAAGCAAAAGAATGGATTTTCAGTCATTCCATGGAGGTTTAAGACTGTAACAATAGCGAAATAATTTAATTACTTGAAATCCTTTTTCTTCCCAATAATTGTGTGTTAGAGTAAGAAGCCCTAAACAACTTGGGATCAGGATATCTGAAGGATCACCTTGCCCCCTATATACCTGCTTGTTCATTGCAGTCATCTGCAAGGGCCTTCCTTGAGGTTCATTCCATGGTGGTGGCTCATACTAGGTCGTTCAGCCCAGCAGCTCCTGCCTTATGGAATTCACTGTCCATTGAAGTTAGACAGTCTCCGGCATTGTACACATTTTGTCAGATGCTGAGAATGTTTACAGACTTTCCCAGAAGGATGAGTTGGCTTGTGGGCAGTATCTGATTTCTTTTCAATTTTAATTTTCTTTTATTAGTGAAAAACCATAATAGCTTCATAATTAAACAGAGAGAGATAACAAATAAAATAAGCATCAGCCACAATCGCCTTATAGAGTGTTGTTGATTTATTTTCTTTCTTTTGTAACTGTTTTGTCTGTTTTTACTTGTATTTTTTTTATTGTCGTGTGGTGTTTTGGTATTGTAATGTCTAGCGATTTTTATATATTCATATATATGTATATTTGATATAAATAAACAAATATTTTTCAAAATTGAAACGCTGATTCTACTTTTAGTTTTAATTCTTCTCTTTCATTTTATTATTGCTTATTATTATAGAATTTGAACAATCTTAGTAAATTACTGATTGGGAGGGAGAGGGGTGTGTACTTTCCTAAGCTGTTATGATAATACTTCATTTAGGGTTAAGCTTTGATTGAATGTTCAGCAAATAACTCAGATATATCTCTTGCAAATCAAACACCCCATTCAAGGAGAGACTAGAGTCCAAAACTGGATGGGAATGAAGAAAATACAGAGTATGCATCATCACCACCACCACCACCACCACCACCCCTGGGCCAACCCAGATTACATTTATTTATTCATTCATTTATTATTTAATTTATATCCTGCCCTTCCTCCCAGCAGGAGCCCAGGGCAGCAAACAAAAGCAGTAAAGACACTTTAAAACATCATAAAAACAGACCTTAAAATACATTAAAACAAAACAACTTTAAAAACATTCTTTAAAAACACTTTAAAAACCTTAAATAAAAAGCGTTAAAAAACATATTGTTTACAGAGAAAAAAGGTTTAAAAAAACATATTAAAAGCAATTCCAACAAAGATGCAGACTGGGATAGGTCTTAACTTAAAAGGCTTGTTGAAAGAGGAAAGTCTTCAATAGGCGCCGAAAAGTTAACAGAGATGGCGCCTGCCTAATATTTAAGGGGAAGGAATTCCACAGGGTAGGTGCCACCACAATAAAGGTCCACACTACATAGTGAATGAATGGTAACTTCTTGGGACAACAAATTGAGCTGGCTCTGGAAGTGAGGTTATTTTATTCTGCATATAATTTTTGACAGAAAAGAAGACAGGCCAGGCTCTGATCCAATCCTGCTTGTTACAATAAGCAATACATTTAAAAAAGTAATAGTAAAAATAATGCTAGGTTATTCATGCCCAGCATTCCAAGAGACGCAAACAGGAGTCTGCTACGGGTGGTATTTTACCCGGATTAATTAATGTAGAGGACAATAATATGGTATTTAAATTATTGACATTAAACTGAAAATAATATCTTGGTCAACTATTAATAATGTAGGCTGCAGTCCTATTACACACTTACCTGGGAGTAAGCTCCATTAAATATAGTGGGACTTAAGTAAACACTGCAAGATGGCTCTGTTAATATGCAAGAGTTACAATAATAATATACCCATTTTAAATGTTAATCTGCTTAGAACAACAAAAAGCTCAGATCAGAGTGAAATTAGAGGAATTAAAAAAAAATACCCATTATCAGAAAAAAACACCAAACCAAAATACTGAAAAATGTTTTAAGACATGGAATCTAATATATTTAAAGTGCACATATAGCTTATAAAAACATAGTCTTTCTTCCCAATGATGTAAGTTCAGATAAGCTTCTTATTAATTTTGTCTGATTCTAAATATCTTTATCCTTTTTAAGATCAAAAGAGGACATATGTCTAAGATTCCAAGTCTTAGACCGTCATCAAACATATTATTGGGAAAAACCAGTTGGCATTGCTGATATTTTTCTCACCCATTCCTGTGCATTCTGTTTTTGAAATTGTAATCTTCAGATATTTCAGGACTTCATGTCAAAGTGATAGACTAATATTCTAGAAACTCATTTGCCCCAGTTCAGTTTGATTTTGCTATTAAAGGAAGGATGATTTACAGCATAATCCTATGCACACTTTATCAAAAGTAGGGATGGAAGGATCAGTCAATTTCAGTTCTCTTTGTTTCAGTCAAATTCAGTTCTCCACATTTCTGCAGCAATCTGCAGTTTAAAAAAACCTGAAAATTCTTCAGCATTTTAGTGTGAATTTCTCCTGATAAATGCATTTTTGTATGCAGTTTTGACTCACGTACCCATTTTTGTAAGCAATTTCACCTAATATAATGCATTTTGGTGTGCTATTTTCACTAATATGTTCAGTTTATGCACATTTTCCCATAATATATGCATTTTTTAAGCAATGTTTGGTTGGAGAACTGCATCACAAAATTCAGGTAAGCTGGAATTTCTAAGGGTGGCTGTGCTTTGGTTCTCATATTGTTACGGAAAGTGTGGATTTGATAGATTTATGTTTAACACAAACGGAATCAAAGTTCTCCCCCATCCCTGCTCAGAAGTAAGTCCCACTCTGTTCACCGGGGATTACTCCCAGGCCCAGCCCAGTAAGTGTGCATAGAACTGCAGGCCCAGTTTGCAACAGAGTATTGGGAGGGGTACTTTTGTCTAAAAAGGGTTTTAAGGTTGTGTTTTGTTTTTATTAAATGATCTCTACCGTCATACAATTGGCCACCCCTCTTTTCTTTGCCACTGTATCATTAATCGAACTTTAGGCCTGAGATTAAAGTAGAAAAGGGCAGCTAAGTGTTGTGTGGGCATTAGTTGTTCAGCTGCACAACTGGACAGGGAGGGTGGTTCTTGGAGACAAGCTTGAGATCCAAAAACCGCATCCTCCCCCTACAAATTTAAAGACCTTTTCTTGTCTTCAAGTTGCCACCTCTTCCAGACTGGGGAAAAAAGGTCACTGCTAGGTAATTTACATTTCTGCATATTATTAAAAGACTCAGCTAGGTAGCACTGCGGATGAGCTGATCGGAGCTGATAGGAGGGAATATGTATATAATTGCTGTTGAGCTTCTTGTTCAACAATGAGGGCTAGAAGCTTAATTTCTTTTAAACAGAACCTGCAACTAAATGTGAAAGCAGCACAACCCCATCCGAGCCATATCCTTGATAGCCAGTCAAAGCTTGTGGCTGACATGACCTTGTCCAGGGGATACTATGCTGAGCTGGACATCCAACACATAGTTGGATGCGTGCCTTCCTCCACAGCTCAAGAGATGGCTTGGAGTTTGTCTCCACTGCACTAAACCTCAGATGCTCTGAAAGCAGCAAGAAATTTCACGGCTTTACAAATAGCTCCAAGGTTCAGTGGAGCGTTAGGGAGAACCCTGCTGTTCTCCTGTGCTTTTGAAGTCAGCCTGGCATAACGGAGAGTCCTCATGCTTTTCCAGGCATGGAAGAAGGGTGAAAGGAGGGGTTGTGTGATACCGGGCTCTCACCAGAACAAAAGATGTGCTTGCCAGTGGCAAGCAGGTGAGTGCATTTGTAGATCCTTGCCTACAAAACGAGGCAGTGGAGAGGTTTATTGCACTGTGTGGATGGATAAAAGGGAGGAGGCCAAACTTTATCCCTCCTGTGCCCCCCCCCATGCTTTTCTCCTGTCATTTTTCTCCTGGCAAAGGGGGACTTATGATTACAGAACTCCACCAGGGGCAAAAATGGCTGAGGAAGTGATTTAGGCAGTGGTGGTGGTGTGTGAGCAGGGACAATTTCAGCATTACCACCCAACTGCCCATGTTGCACTTTAAATCATTCCCCACCCACATGGCAAGGAGCTGCTGGTGATCCAGCCCTAACACACCCTGGGAACCAAAGGTTCTGCTGAAAACAAAGCAAGACCCTAATGGTTCTCGATAAGCCTTGACTCTCTGAGTCACCAAAGCTTTGTGCTCGACACTCGTCTTGGCATTCCTTGTAGCTCAGTGGTAGAGCACCTGCCTTGAATGCCAAAGGCCCCTGGCATCTTCAGGTAGGGCTGGGAATGTCCCCTGTGTGAAACCCTGAAGAGCAGCTGCCAGTCAGTGTAGACAATACTGAACTAGATGAACCAGTGGCTTGGTATAAAGCAGCTTCCTGTGTTGCTATGTCTCTCATTTCTTACCTTGTATCAGTTCAGACGACCTCTGCGCCTTCTCCCTGTGGCCTTCCTCTGCTCTGGAGGCATCGCAGGGAGGCACGCGATGATCCCCTTTGGCGAGCACGCAGGAACTCACGGTAGTTGCGCGTCAGCAAGGTGTAGAGGAAAGGGTTAATGCAGCTGTTTCCGTAAGTCAAGCAAGTCACCAAGTGGTTGATGGAGATCTCTGTGCGGATGGGCAGGTGGGCTGCGGACTGGCAGTAAAGGGGCAGAAGCTGCCAGATCCAGAATGGCAAATAGCAAGCCCAAAAAGCCAAGACAATGATGAGGATGAGGAGGAACACTCGGTTCTTCGGAGAGCGTCCCAAGCCGCCACGTGTCTGTGAGACCCAATAAGTCCTTGCCAGGCGCCAGTAGAGGGACCCAATGACTATGCCGGGCGCCACAATGCTGGTGCTGAAAAGGATGCTCAGGTAGACCCTATACTGTTCCTCACTCCAGGTTGGAGAACAGAGACGCCGGATGACCGCTCCATCCCCCACAGCACGCTCCTCTTGGTGGATCATCACCATCATGGGGAGGGCCAGGGCAAAGGACAGGAACCAAATGGCAATGGCCAGCGGCCGGCGGCACCGCCGCGCATGGCGTGCAGCCTGGAAAGGATGTGCCACGGCGGTGTAGCGTTCGCAGCTCATCAGAGTGAGCAGGAAGATGCTGGCGTGCATGGTGAGAAGGTCCAGGCTAAGGAGGACCCGGCAGCCCACCTCACCGAAAAGCCAATCCTTCACCAACCCATTGTGGACTATGAAGGGGGCCGTTGACAAGTACAGCAAGTCAGCCAAGGCCAGGTTGACGAGGTGGACACGAAGCGAGGAGGCTGAGGGTGAGGCCCATACTACCGCCAGGGCATAGAGGTTTCCAG
Organism: Rhineura floridana; assembly: GCF_030035675.1. Taxonomy (NCBI): domain Eukaryota; kingdom Metazoa; phylum Chordata; class Lepidosauria; order Squamata; family Rhineuridae; genus Rhineura; species Rhineura floridana. The sequence goes on from NC_084490.1 coordinate 18,573,675, forward strand.
CCACCCCTGTGGCACACATCAGGCTCAGCACAGCTCCCAGGGCTGCAGCTGACTCACCTCCATCTGAGAAAGTGCTGTTGCCCAATGGCACCCACAATGAAAGGTTAGTTGGTGATGGCTCCATGGCCAGACAATCAAGGGTACAGAAGAACTTCTCAACGTCTTTCCTGGTCTTCAAGAGAAAGGGAGACTAAAGAACCTTGCTGTTTGCCTATCTATCTATCTATCTATCTATCTATCTATCTATCTATCTATCTATCTATCTATCTATCTATCTATCTATCTATCTATCTATCTATCTATCTATCTATCTATCCATCTATCCATCTATCCATCTATCCATCCATCCATCCATCATTTGAACCGCATATCAATATATCAGTTTGTCTACCTGGCTGTTTGTTGCTTTGTCCATTTGTCTCCGTTTTTCTTTCATTCATTCCTGTTCCTCCATCCTATTCCTGTATCCCCCCCCCCAAAGCCGATCTGAGGTTGCAAAGGTTTTTCTGTGAGGGTTTGGTTCCCCCTTCCTTCCAAATCTCTCTTGTGCCTGGTACACGAGGTATCTGCACCCTGTCCGGACATGAAGGGCTTTTTGTTCCACTTCTTCTGCTGCTTAATGTGTCCAAAGCCCAGCGGTGGCGCGAGGTCTCCAGTGTGTGCAGAATATCTGCATGTGTCTGTCTGGGGCTGCAAATTCTCTTCTCTCACATTCCTCGCACCCTGCTAGTGTCGGTATGTCAGGGTTGAACCTCGGCCCGGCCCCACACGGGAAGCTGAGCTCTCGGCTCCTGTCTGCATTGAGGAACCTGTTTATTTCATTCTTGGGGTGGGATTCTGACAGCGTGTCAGCTCAAGGGACTACGGGGCGGGTGATGGGACATCATTCAGGGGTCCGATTTGACCGGAGATTGGAACAGTCAGAATTATCACCACCCCTCCTTCCTCCCCCCCCCCAAGCAGTCGGACACTCAGGGTCCAACTCCCTGCTGGCATCGTCATGCAGTTTTCCATGGAATTATGCCAACCAGAAGAGAGAGAGAGAAATGAGAGATAGAACAGACAGAAGCAGACTGTATGGATCAATGGACAAAAGAAACTCATAAATGCTTAGGTAGAGAAAGAGGTGTAAAGAAAATGAGTAGACGAGACACAAGTGACCCATCTGTTTGTATGCTACTTTTTCACAAAATTGTGCCCATAGTGGCTCACCACATACCAAGTGAACAATATTTATAACAATTTAAAAAGCAAACATATTAAGAACAACAAATAATCATAATGGCAATAAATGCAGAAAACAAATCCATGCAAGGTTATAGAAAACATTACAGAAAATGATACAAATAAGCATACCATGGACTGCGAAAAAGACCAATAATTGGGTGTTAGAACAAATTAAACCAGAACTGTCACTAGAAGCTAAAACGATGAAACTGAGGTTATCATACTTTGGACACATCATGAGAAGACATGATTATCACTAGAAAAGACAATAATGCTGGGGAAAACAGAAGGGAGTAGAAAAAGAGGAAGGCCAAACAAGAGATGGATTGACTCCATAAAGGAAGCCACAGACCTGAACTTGCAAGATCTGAACAGGGTGGTTCATGAAAGATGCTCTTGGAGGTCACTGGTTCATAGGGTCGCCATAAGTCGTAATCGACTTGAAGGCACATAACAACAACAAATTTAGCACCTTAAAACTAAACAGAAGAAAGAATAATGTCCAACACAGAAATAAAAGGTAGGTTACAAAACTGGTGCCGGGTGTGTGTGTGTCACTGTTCACAAAGGACAAACTGGTGCTACTGCCACTGTGAAGAAATTGTGGTTTATACCATAGAGAAGTAGGGAAAAAGTGAATCCCCCAATCTGCAACACAGTTCTGCAACTCAAAGGTATAATTTGCTTACACATAATAATATTCTCCCTAGATGAGGCGATCTAATTGACTTAGGGCTGGTTCACACAGATTTCATATGGGTCTGGTGCTACTCACAGCCCCTTTTAATTTGCATGGTTCACATGACATGACTGGCAACCAGCAGCTAAAACACAGATTTCCCCTTTAAATCCGAAGTAAAAACATGCTGTTTTAATCCGAAAAGTAAAAGTACAAATGTCTCCTTATTTTATTTATGAAATATTTTACCCATGAAAAAGACCTGGGTTCACAGAAGTCAAGAATTAAAGATATTTTGAATCTATACAGAGGATACTCTTGCATTCTTTTTCCTGTCTCTTATCCTCTAAGCTTGGCATGGCTGGCAATAAAGCGAGTCCTACAGGAAGAGCAGTAAATTTGGCCAGCATCTTAAGTGGAATTAGCCATCTCTGTTTCTCAGTAAGCATTATGGCTCCAGAACTTTTGAGCCAGAGAAGAACACCTCCCTGTCACAGTGACACAGAAACATAAGAACATAGGAAAAGGTAAAGGTGTCCCCACACTTGTAGTGTGAGTCGTTTCCGACTCTTAGGGTATATATGGGGTGGGATTGCCAGTTCCTTCCCCTGCCTTTCTTTACCCCCCAGCATATGCCGGGTACTCATTTTACCGACCACGGATGGATGGAAGGCTGAGTGGACCTCGACCCCTTTTACCGGAGATTCGACTTCCTCCTTCTGTTGGAATCGAACTCCGGCCTTGAGCAGAGCTTCGGCTGCGTGACCGCCGCTTACCACTCTGCGCCACGGAGGATCTTTAAGAACATAGGAAGCTGCCTTATATTGAGACAGACTATTGATCCATCTAGCTCAGTGCTGTCTACACTGACAGGCAGCGGCTTTCCAGGGTTTATGGGAGTTGTAGTTCACAAAGGTAAATTTTCCAAGCTCTGGCTTTGGGGGTAGGGTCCAGGGCCCAGCAGCCTCTCCCTGCCCAAAATATGCCCAAGAGTGAACAGCAGCTGATGAGCAGTGGCAAGCTGTGGTGCATTCTGCCCTACCCGGGCTCCAGCTACCTGCGATCTTCATTCCCCCAGAAATTCCTCTTGCGGGGGGGGGGGGGAATTTGATTCAGTTCACTTTTAAAGGTAAACCTACCCAATTTGAACTTTCTGAAACCAGAAACTGGACCACAGCCCTCCTTTGAAATTCACACTTCTCTGAACTTTGCAGTGCAGTTTTCCAGCCATGTAACGTGTACAAAATGCATAAACTTAGGTAAAGGGTGCCTAGAAATACTGAAAATATTGTAGAAAAAATACATTAGAAGAAACTGCTTTGCAAAAATGTGTGCATTAAGCAAAGTTACACACAAATACATGTATATTAAGAGAAATTCATACTAAAATACTGATGAATTTTAATGAGAACTTTTTTTAAAAAAATTATAAAATAATGAGGAAATGTGGAGAATTGAGCTTGACTGGAAAACGGAGAGAAACCAACATGGTCAGATTTGCTCATCTCTAGTCTGAACTAGGGATCGTGGCTTATTTCTTCCTAACAAGCCATGATTGCTAACCAATCTGAAGCTATGGTTTGTTGTTGGCTTGCTGATTGTGGTTTGTTAGGGAGCAACAAACTGAGATCCCTAGTTCAGATGTAACATGAAGCCTGGTTTGTTTATCCCACTTCTTCCAGGGAAGGAGCAAAGTGGGAGCATGCTGCTCATTCTCAGTTAACTTAGATAAGCCATAAAGTCTGGCTTATAGTTACATGAAAATTCCAAGCAAGCTGTCACAGCAAGGACTTTAAAAAGGTGATTGGGATCCATCTGCACCCTTGGTGAGTGTCCCAAACAATTAATTGTATTGAAGGCCACCCATAGCCATGTTTTTAAACAAAATATGCTTTCTTCAGAAACCTGGACAAAATAAACTTATTTTGGGAGGAAGAGGCAAGGTCAAGGAGGCATGAAATTATGAAGAAGCAGGGAAAACTTCAGCTACAAGTCCTAAATGTCAAAGGATGTCCTATTATTGATGTACTACTTAAATATATTTCAGCCTTCTTTTTCAACATATCAAGATCCCCACTCTTCACCAGGTATCTGGACTATCAAAATTAGAAGACCAGCTATGGCTGTTAAATTTCTAAATATTCATTAAGCCAGCCTTTGCCAACCAGGTAAAGGTCCCCTAACCCTCCAGAATAGTTGGGGGGGGATATGGGCACTGCCAGGTGCAGGAAGAAGAAGTCTTGTTGCAGAAGCAGGTCTGTACCATTGGTGGATGGACATTGATGGATGCCACCTACAGTCTGGATTTTCTTGTTTCTGATGTATTGTATGTTTTCTGATGATGTAAGTCACTTTGTAAGAGTTATGTCCTAACAGAAGCCCCCCCCCCTGTGTGTGTGTGTATGTGTGTGTGTGTGGTCACTGAACGTTTTCACAATTTGACCATTTCTGGGTCTGCACATCCTCTGACTATAACATGGACATGCTTCTGTCACCCCTATTCTTATGCCCAGGATCACTGCCCAAGTCTGCTCTCTCACCTGTGCATTGTTGCAGAGTGTGGATGATATTTACTGCTAGTCCTATTCACAAATTTATTTATTTATTTATATCCCGCATTTCCTCCCAATAGAAGCCCAGTAGGAATAGACCTTTTGAGGTTAAGAGGCATGATTAAGTTCATTGATTTCAGTGGGTCTATTCTGAGTTGAACTTAGTTGAATACAACCCAGCACCACTTAATGCATATTGTATGAGTTGTATTCAACTAACTTTTACTCAGAGTAGACCTACTGAAATTCAGAGCTTGGAAAAGTTACTTTTTTGAACTACAACTCCCATCAGCCCAATCCAGTGGCCATGCTGGCTGGGGCTGAAGGGAGTTGTAGTTCAAAAAAGTAACTTTTCCAAGCTCTGCTGAAATTAATAAACCTAAGTTAGTCATCACCATTTATTTCAATGGGTCTATTCTGAATAAAAGTTAGTTTACCATAGCCTTATGCATTTACTCTGCAATAGGTTGTCTTAAACTAATTTAAAAACAAAAAAGGGTGTGGCCTCCTTTGTTTTAAAGATATACTAGGAAAACATTATTGTTCTGCAATATATCAACTGTTGAAAACTAGGGATGGGCGAATCTGTCAATTTCTGTTTCTCTCTTTCTAATTTTTCCAATCATAACTTGACTTCCCCACATTTCCACTTCAATTTGGATTTTTTTTAAGTCCTCATGAAAGTTCATCAGTGAATTTCTCCCAATATATACACATTTTTATTCAATTTGGCCTAATATACACATTTTTGCAAAGCTAGTTCCCTAATATAATCAACATACCTCAGAAGCTGCAATGTATAGTTCTGCATGATGCTTTAATGTTCATGTGTAGGCATTTAACTGCATGCCCATGAGAGGAAAAACACAGACACCCACACACCCCAAACACAAACTCGTGAGACTTAATTTCTGGAGATTTTATGGAGAGAGCTGAATCCTGAAGAATGGAATCTCTGACACCTCACACTGACAACATTTTACTATGACAGCTTCAACAGACAGAAACAGGAACAAAATACTTGTCAGAAACAAATACTAGACAACTGAGACTGTCACAGTTACTTGGGGCATTTGCAGTTGAGTCAATTAACAGTAAAAGGAAGACAAACTGATGAATTGTACATGTGTTCATAATCTCAAAACACATTGCTTAGAAGCAAGTCCCATTGACTTCCAGTATCATTATACTTCTCTGTAGATTTGTTGAGGATGAAACAACTTACCAATGTGATGTTCTGCTTGATTGAAATAGCACGGACAAATAGTTCATTCTATGAGAAACCATATTAAAGGGTATTATCTTAACTGGGGGATGATGAATTGTTTTTAAGATTGTGTTATCTGAATGCTCTTTCACAGGAAACCAATCTGAATAAAAATCCACATATGAGGGCAACTGGTTGCAAGATGCTTATCAACAACGAAGCAACCAGAAGTTTCAGTTTTATGACATCAATGCCTTTTATTTTAGTTAAATCACAGTCTGCCCTGTGATTATTTCATCTTAGAGAACATAGGAAGCTGCCTTATACTGAATCAGACCATTTAGTTCTGTATTATTTATACTGACTGGCAGCAGTTTCCCAGGGGTTCGGACAGGAGTCTCTCCCAGCCTGAACTGGACATTCTGGGGATTGAACCTGGGACCTTCTCCATCCCAGGCAAATGCTCTGCCACTGAGCTACGGTCCTTCTCCAAAAGTAAGTACAGTGCATTAATGTATGCATTTACTACACTGGAGATGCTATAGATGGCAATTTGACATGGAAGGCAATGACTAACATCCTGGTGCTAAATAGATTTATGTGGAAGTTCCAATCTGTTTGCTGCCATTTCTTTGCATTCTAGCACCCCCACTGGCAGAGGCAGTATTAAAGTCTCTCTGTATACTGGTGTTGGGGAAAACAGAGAGGCTGAACTCGGATCTCTTCCAGGACTTCTGCTCTGGAAGAACACTCTGAGTAATTTTCTGGAAAAATCTCACTGAGATGAAAACAAAGACAACAGCAGAAGAAAGTCCTAGCTGTCATGTACAAGCACATAGTTGCTAATTCCTCAATCTTCTGACACATCCAGATTGCCCAAACACAACACACAATTTGCCATCTGCAATCCAGGAGATGCTATAATATGGGAAAGTTTTGCTTCTAGAATTTGTACCTGGCAGAAATTCAAGAGGTCTCTGTCACAAATAAAGATGGCACCCTTACACACTGGGGCAAGTTGTGCTTCTAAGAGAAAGGCACTTTGTACACAAAGTAATAAACCTCTCTGTTATTACACTGCATGCACACACTTCATATGCACCCGGTGTGGGAATTATATAGCAGCAGATGATTCTGGGAGTTTGGTTCAGTGTAGAACTAAGACCTGGTGTGCCGTGGCATTCCTCAGTCTGCTCTAATCTGTCAAAAGACTTTATTCCTCTAATACAGACATTGTGTATATTTAACAAGGCAATGTCTGTGAGCAATGCATATGTCTCTTGGTTGTGAACGTGATGTTATACACATGTGAAATGTTTGTGTAATCTGGGTGCGTCCACAGTCAGTCTTTGTTGAGATGTGTTTCTGAGCTGCATTTGTATATTGTTCTGTTGGGCGTGTGTGTGTGTGTGTGTGTGTGTGAGAGAGAGAGAGAGAGAGAGAGAGAGCTTGAACACATGTGTATTTTATTGCTGGAGTGTGTGTATGTATCTGTGAATTTGCTATTCAGAAGTGAAGGTTCTTATAGCATAAGTGCAGGACTCTCTATCCTGTTATCATGTCTTGTGTGTATCCCCATTTCATATTATATCTGAACCATTTATGAGTAGTGCTCTCTCCTTCATTCACACTTGCAGCATAGTCTCACTCTGCCCTCCCCTGCCCTTAGATGTCTCTCCCATCCACCTTACTATCAGTCTCTGTCTTTGTATCCTCATCTCATCTTAGGCTGGTCACCAGCCTGGCTTGCAAAGAGGTTATTCCTGGCTTGAGTTGTGTGGATTGTACTGGGGGGGGGGGAGCATATGGAGAGGGAATCCTCGCCAGCAAGCCACAGCCTCAGCCAAAGCAAACTGGGTTGGCGCTGCTGGGTTTGTCTAACCTTGTGACCCTCCGGCGCAATGTTCTCTGGGAGGGAAATGGGGAATCTAACAGATTCAAGCAAAGAGCATGAAAGATAGTTTGGGCCTTTGGAAGGAGTCAGTCGTAAAGCCTGGGCCACAGCTCTAAAACTGATGAAGCAGTAAGAAAGAATAATGAGTCTGAGATTGTGCAGAGTGCATCCTTCCTCACACACCATCAATTCCTTTCGCTTCTAGCTATAGCGACAGGTTGCCACGGGAACCAGATTTGTATCTGTGAGGTCAACTGACTGGCCTAGGCCTCACCTGCTCTGTAGCCCTCCCCTGCCCATGGTCTCCTTGCTTGTTCTGTGGCAGCATTGTGGCTAATATGGAGGTTGTTGGGGGCAGAGGCAATTGACTCTGATGTCCCACAGGATCCCTGTCAGGTGTGATAAGGAGAGTGGAAGCCTGGCCGCACAAAGTCACTGCTGTAAAACACAAACGAGGGGCAAAGTTAGGCCTGGACTCAGTCCTCATTTATTACTGGCAGAAATAGTGTGGTAAAGTTCCCTCATCAGTAACAAAAAAAAAGGTAAATACAGTGGCTCTTTGGGTACATCTTTTAATCCAAGCTGTTTCGTGTGATGATGGACAAGCAAAACTTTGTTCTGTCCGTAAAATCCTAGTAAATAGGGTGACCGTTGTCCTTCTTTACAGAGGACAGTCCTCTATTTGAAGGGGTCTCAAAGAACAGTTTTTTATTTGAAAGAGTCCCCTCTTTGAAGGGCTGTCCAGTAAAAGTCTGGTATAAACAGATCGGGTTGTATCCAGTACTAGTCCTGCTGAGAGTAGACCCATTTAAGTTAATTAACAGGACTAGTTTAGGATTGTTAATTTCCTTGGGTCTACTCTGAGTAGAACTTAGTTGGCTACAACCCAAAGAAGGGAGAGTTGTGTGGAAGTGGTGGAAGCTGCCCATTAACAGCTTGGACAAAGGTCACCTGATCACAGACTTCCCCACAGTGGTGACCTGTATTGAATTTCTATTTAAATTATAGTAATTTCTAAAAATTACACCTACACATATAAATTATTATATGCAAATTTACAGTTATGCAAACTCCCAATTTTACTGTAGCTCCATCCCTGACCCACTGAGTTTCAAGATTATGAAAAGAGCCCTGCTGGGTCAGGCCAAAGGCTGGGTCCAGCATCCTGTTCTCATAGTGGCCAACCGGATGTCTCTGGGAAGCCCACAAACAGGACATGAGTGCTTCACTACTCATCCTCCCCCTGGGGACCCATTTTTTAAAAAATGAAAATGTGGCACACTAACCCCATGGTGTTGGCCTGTGTCAGGGACCTACTAATATGTGGCTTTTGCTAGAGACGTTGACACAAGTCACCAGTAGCGGCCAGTGGCTCCGTGTCAGTGGGGCAGTGGAATCCGCTCCAGGTTTTAGTCTAAACTTCCAATAGGCTGTCCAAGGTGCTGCTGTTATGCAGCTGCTTGAAAGTTCAGACTAAAACTCAGAGCAGGTTCCACTGCTTCACTGACATGGAGCGACTGGCCACCAATGCAAGTCTCTCAGGTTTTCATATTATTTTAACCCCACCATCTTGGAATGTTTAAGCAGCTGGCTGCTAAAGGCTGCTTGCATGATTCATCAGTTGACTTTTATGCTTAGCACCATTTTCTGACTCTTCTGGGAGGAAACCATCAAAGGCTTCTCCATCCATAGAGCCAAGTAGGCACCTCCCTACACATGGTCAGCTACCCTTTGGAACATAGGAAGAACTCTGTGGGATCCGTCCAAAAGTCTTTCTAGTTCAGAAGCCTCTTTATGCAGTGGCCATCCAGATGCCTCCAGGATGCCCACCCCCCTATTGCTCCCCACCAACTGGTATTCAGAGGCACACTGCTTCTCAACACGGAGGTTCCATATAGCTTTCATGAGCAACAGGATCATAGGAACATATAAGCTGCTGTATACTGAGTCACACCATTGGTCCCTCCAGCCAGTAGCATAGTGGCAAATTCAGAAGTGCAGGGTTCCTTCATGTTAGTCATAGCCATGCCCCTTCCCCTTTTGTGCGGTTGAGAATGAGGTCCTTGTTAAATACCTTCTTCCACCACAACAAATGTCCCTAGGAGCCAATCAGCATGAAAGGGGAGAGTGTTAGCTACTAAGAAGGCTCTTCTCAGTGGCTGGCTCATCTCATTTCACTCTGATTGGCTCCAATCAGCAGGAAAGGGCAAGCAAGTATGTTAGAAGATTCTTCTCAGTGGCTAAGACATTCTCCTTTCATGCTGATTGGCTCACAGGATGCCGGAGACATAGGGGCTCTGCTGGGACCCTGCTCCCAAAGAAGTAAAGGGTCTATTTTGCCTAGAATTTGCATTTTTCCAAGCACCTCCCTAAGTGCAATGCATTTTTGAATATTGTTTTCAATATACATTTTTTACATACACTTTGCACTAAGATGCACATTTTTGTATGCATACTTTGGCTGGACAACTGCATTGCAAGATTCAGAGAAGTGTGACATTTGAAGGAGAGCTCTGTCTCTGTTCATATAGCGCTCTGGGAGTTCTGCTCAGAGAAGACCCATGGAAATCAATGCATCCATGTTAGTCATGAATGGGCCTACTCTGAGTATGACTAACATTGGATACAATCCCTAATACCCAGTGTGGCAAAGTGGTTAGAACGCTGGACTATTACTCTGGGAAACTAGGGTTCAAATCAAATCCCCACTCAGCCATGAAGTTCACTGGGTGACATTGGACCAGTCACTTGACTCTCCATCTAATCTACCTCACGGGGTTGTCGTGAGGATAAAATGGAGAGAGGAGGAGAAACATGTACACCCCCCTGAGCTCCTTCAAGGAAAGGTGGGATATAAATGCAACAGTCATCATCATAATCTCCTTCCCGGTTCTTGTGAGGTTTCCCGAAATCCACCCTGCAGTGATTGAGACATCACGGCCCCCCTCACACAAGGGTGTGGGTGAGCTGTAGGAAACATGGAGATGAATGGCTTTCTTGCTTGATTCCCTTTTCCATTCTCTCCACCTGGAAGCCAGACGCAGTTTGGGGGTGGGAGATGGGGGGTGGGGTGGGGTGGGGTGGGGTGGAGAGAGAGCGTGATTCCTAGGGAACAGCTCATCATGTCCTCCCTTGGCTGCCACCTCCCAAACTGGAGCCTGAGGACAGCAGGGGGCTCCTGGCCGCCATGCCTAGATTCTGCACCAGCGCCAGCATCTCGCAGAAAAATAAACCAAGAGGGAAGAGCAGCACCAGCACCAGATGTGGGGCAAAAAGCCCCACACCTCAGCTAACAAATATCCAACTTCATTCACTCTAGAAAAAAAAAGCAGGAATCCTAGATTTCCAACTGGTCTAACCTACGTGGGTTTTTTGGAGTCAGCCTCTTGTCTGGTATCCTTGTGTTGTAATTCTTAACTATTATCAGGACATAGAAATGTAGGAAGCTGCCTTATACCAAGTCAGACTGCTGGTTCAATTGGTTTAGTATCGTCAGCACTGACTGGCATCTTACTCTCCAGTGTTTCAGGCAGAGAGCCTTTCCCAACCACACCCAAAGATGCCCAGGATTGAGCATAGGATGTGGTCTACCACTAAGCACATTCCCTAAGTTATGGCTCTTTCCTTCTCATCCGTACAGGATATTTAATAAAGCATTACATACCCTTTATGTTATTCTTCATCACAATAGCCCTGCACAGTAGGTCACCCTTGTTCCCATTTTACATATGGAGGACAAAGAGACGACTTGACCAACCCCATTTAGGAAATAAAGGCAGTGTTTTGAAATAAGGATTCTGAAATCTGCATTCGGCATAGTCCACACTGTATCAGCCTAGCTTTCAGGTTGGCAGTGGACACATTTACATTTGCATATGCAAATGAGATATTTGCATTAACACATGCAAATATAAAATGGGAAGCCTCTTCCCCATCCCCACCCCACCCCACATCCTCCCGAAGAAGCAAACTCTCGACAATCCTTTCAGCAGTAGAGATCAGATATAGTAGCCAGGCCCAGCCAAGAAGCTGGTTTTGGACAAAATATGTTCTGGCTGCCCTCACCCGCTGTGAAAAGGCCTTGGCCTCTCTCGCCAGCCTGTGAACATGAGAGAAATCTTTGTTCATGGGCAGAGTTTGTTTTGCCACCTGTGTGTGACAAGCGCTTTGAGGTGAGGCTAGGGGAGTCTGGAAGGCGGCTTTGATTTCAGGAGGGGGGAGCAGTATTTGCTGACAAGCAGAGATAGGATGAGATGAAGCCAGGTCCAGCCAGATGCTGGCACCCAGATGTGTATGCAGAGGAATGGTGCGAGTATTTGTGGGTTGGGGGGGAGAAGGAAGGCAGACAAATTGCTGAAGCTGCAGTCTGCTATCTTTTGTGTTTACCCTCACATAACTACGCCAGTGTGGTGTAGTGGTTAAGGTGTTGGACTATGACCTGGGAGACAAGGGTTCGAATCCCCACATAGCCATGAAGCTCACTGGGTGACCTTGGGCTAGTCACTGCCTCTCAGCCTCATGAAAACCCTATTCATAGGGTTGCCATAAGTCAGAATTGACTTGAAGGCAGTACATTTACACTTTTAAGCCTCAGTGAATCCAATGAAGCTTTACTTCCTAGCAAGATGCACCGTGAGAGAGCCACTGTGGTCTAGCGGTTAGATTGTCAGGCTAGGACTGAGGAGACCCTAGGATAAAATTCTCAGTCAGCCTTGGGTCAGTCGTGTGCTCTCTATCTCAGCTGCACCTACCTCACAAGGCTGTTGTGAGGATAAAAAGGGTAGGGAGAAAACCTCTGAGCTCCTTGAAGGAAGGGAAGGATAAAAATGAAATATACATAAATAATGAATAGTGTGCTTTGTGGCTTAGATTCATTAATTTCAATAGGTCTACTCTGAGTAAACCATCCAACCCTAAGGACTGAATCCAGTATTACACATACTCAGAATAGACCTACTCAGATTAATGGACATGATTAATTTATGTCCAGTCATTTCATTGGGTCTACTCTAAATAAAATTAAGATGGACATGACCCCTAAGTATGTATAAGATCAAGCCATAATTTCATTAGGAAATTTGGCAGGGACAGATTGAGAAATGATTTGACATGCTCTATTTAACAGTACAATCATCTATACATGTTTATTCAGTATGTACATTGGGGCTTCATTCCTAGTAAGGGTAAAAGTATATATATTTACTTTTTGGGCTCAGACCCTTCAACCTCCCCCAAACAGTTCATATTCATAAAAGGAGTTGACAAAATAAATGTACACTCCCCCTGCCCCCATATATGGTCATTTAATATTATGGTCCTTAAAAGTAGTTGGCTTGCCTGGCAGGTTGTCACCAGAAGCGGAACTGTGGCTAGTATCAAGACATTGAACATTTGATCTGATATGGGGTGTGGATGGAGGGGAAATATAGTACTGGTTAAATCTCCTTGGGTGTCTGCAGGCTGTCACTATTTTGCAGGAGGGATTCAAGTGCAAACTGTAACTTTAGGTCTGCAGAATTAAAGTGGATTAAGGCATCCTGTCACCCTAGCACAACAAATCCACTTTTTAAAAATCCAGACTTTTTCCAGTTTGGAAAGTGTGGAATGAACAAATGACTAAGGACCCCTCCAGACTGGTGGTTTTTTGTGGGTATATTCTGGAACATGTTTGCATTAATGGTGGGCTTATACTAGGCTGTCCACACACCATTCCACTTTATTAGTTGCTATGTGATGCTTCCCAATGTTATTGCATTATTGCCATTTGAAGGGGCACTCTATAGCACAACAAAAGTGTGTAGACACACACACACCAAAATGGAATATTTGTAGTATAAAAAGTTGCAGGATTTCAGCAGGAAGGTACAGAACATGCACTGATTGGAAACAAAGCAATATGTGCGCCCCAAAGCTTTTGTATGCACAAACGGTACTGAATGTGGGATTGCATATAACTGCCCTGATACCATCATGATCATAAATCATAATGAATAAAAAAGACATTTGGAGGAGCCTAATGGGGAAATGTGTAAACACCCTATAAGCGAACTAAAATGAATGCAGGATGAATGCTGACTGTGATATAACCGGCCTCAGAATAAATGCTCAGTAAACACCAAATGCAATCTAGCCTCCATGTAAGTTTGGGGCAAGAAAATTGGGATGAATGCTCAATAAAAATGTTGTCTGGAAGACACTCAATGTTGATCCTACCACTGGGTGTCTACCCCAGTAGTTCCCAAACCTATTTCCCCCACAGACCACTTGAAAACTGCTGAAGGGCTTAGTGGATCCCTTAATGATTTTTCTGCCTGTTGTAGCAATTCTAATTCAATACAGCTCAAACTGTAACACAATAAAATACTATGTAAGAAATAAAAAAGCAATAAAAATACAATTAAAAATCAATATTAATATTTAATAAGTTGGATGTGCCCTTTCCTATCTTCAACAACAAATCCACAGACGTTCCACAGATCACCTGAATGAAGCTTGCAGACCACTGGTAGTCCATGAACCACAGTTTGGGAACCTGTGGTTTATCCTATCTTATCTTATCCTACCTCCCCCTCTCCTTTTCCCTTCTGCAAGCACAAGACCTGCATTTAATCATTTTTATGACCAATTGCTTTATAATTGCTTGTATTATCCTGGTGATTCCAGCTCAGAGGGTTAAGATGACAGGGAGAGAAGTAGTTGCATTGTTTTGTGCTGGAAAATTCTCTGCCATTGAAGGCATCTCCACGGTGCCTCAAGTGCTCAGAGACCATTGAAAGCCGTGACATCTGTAATTGGCGAGGATAGCAATAATAACCACATCCCAGTAACAAGTATGTGCTAATTGGGAACCTATTGCTGATGGACTCAAGTTGGGGCTTACAAAGGCAGGGGGCAGACTAACCAGTGCGGGGAGAAAATGAAGGCAAAAAATTGTTTGATGGCGGTGAGGACTATGACAAAAATAATTGGGAAAAGAGGTAATACATCTTAGAACAGAGGCTGCATGTTCCATGTGCAAGCAGGAGGATTTTACACAGAACATTTCAAAAAGTTAGTTCAGATGAGCAAATATGAAGGCAGTGTGTCAGGTGCTGTACAGAAGTGACTTAGGGTTGCCAATTTGTTTTTCTCTAGCCCTCTTCCTGTGCCCTTAATCACAGCCCAGCACAAAGAAGTTAAGCAGGTGAAGCTTTTCCCATCACTTATTTCCATGCACAGGGCATGATCTGAGGAGGCACATGATGCAGCAGCATTACTGAAGTTAAGCAGATCTTGGCCTGGTCAGTGTCAGGGTGGGAGGCCAGATGGGAAACCCCTTCCACATGCCATTTTGAAATAATGGAAAAAAGGCAGGGTATAGACGTAACAAATAAATACATGTAAAAGGTTTAGTACAAGGTTTGTGTGTTGTGGATTGACAAGTAAGTAGTGAGATTGGGGTAGGAGACAGTTAAGCAGTGACAAAAATCCAGATAGTGAGCTGAGTCAGAGAAGCGATTTAGGATCTTCAAGAGGGACGCAAGGTTATAGACCTCTCTCAGCTTTGGATCTGAAAGGACCTGGATAAGTTGAGATGATATTTTCTGCCATCCCTTTTTCTTTGATAGGTTTCTTAATTGTCCTTTCAAATGTTTATTATATACCTTGAGTTACAATGCCCTTGCCTTCACAGCACAATCCTATACATGTCTATTCATAAGTAAGTCCCATTTTTAACAGGCCTTACTCCTACTCCTACTCATTACTACTACTACTACTACTACTACTACTACTACTACTACTACTTGCCCTTCACCAGCAGGTCCCAGTAAATAAGTGTGCATAGGATTTCAATTTCACATTGCAGTTCTGAAATGTATCTCAAAGAACTCAAGGTATATACATACAAAGTACATATATTGCCAAAGTCCCTGCAGTCTCACCTGATCTAGCATCCTCCTAGAGAGGGGAAACCCAGTTATGTCCTTCTTCTCTGCTAATAACCAATAAATTCCCCACAGGGATTCATTTCAACCTGGAGCTTGCATTCTAAATGGGTGTGATTCTGCTTAAGGGGGTGGAGTTCCTAAGCATCTTTGACATCCTTTATTCTGTGCTGGGTACCAGTAGCAAAAAAGCAGCCCTAGGAAAAGAGGTAGAAGAAATAGATGGAGCTGGGAACAAAGAGTTAAAGGAGGATAGAAAAACAGATAAATAGACAGACATTCAAAGGAGGGACAGAGAAGATTACCAAGCACTGACACCTTTACACTGGAGCCCATCTTCTCAGATCTCTTCATCTACAAACAGGTATGTGGAATTAGGATCACACTTGGGGTGGGCTTCATTTAAATGGGTCTAACACCATCATATTCAGTTTATATGTGTACATCTGTTGTCAAAGATTACATGAATGATCAATCTGCCATGGATGAATGGAGGGAGGGAGGGAGGGAGGGAAAGGTGCTACTTCCACCCCCAAAAGGTACCCAGGTCTTGAAGCCAGGATTGAAATCCCTTTAGGACCATTTTGTGTCATTCTTTCTGTTTCCTATATTCAGACTACAAGTGTCAATCCTTTTGTAGCCAAAATAGCACCTACACACAAGAGAGAAGTATCAACAGACTTGGGGAAACAGCAATATTCTTTTCTTCTTTTTTTTAGAAAAACATCCCATTGGGAGAACCCACATAAAAATTGCTCAATGAAGACTGAGTGTCCTCAGTGGCAGGGATTGCTGGCTGACTGTTGGGGGAGGGACAGGAAACTGGCTAGGTGTGTGTGTAGGAAATGGGATTAAGGAGCTAGTATTCTGAACACAGCATCCCACACTGCAACATTTTGTTGCAGTTCCCTCTTGGGTCTTACTATTCCTCATCTACAAATTAAGTAAAGCTTTAAACCCTCTGCGAGAGGGTTCCTCATCTTTTGCCTGGTTCTGTAAGGTGCAAATACAGCCTGAATAAGGACTCAAGGTTTGAACAGGTCTAAACTGTTAGAGCGTCCCCTCTTTCAGAGTCGAGCCAAACCGGCTCCATGGTTTTCCGAGGAGCTGGTGGTGATGAAACGTGTCAGACGGGGACTAGAGCGACGTTGGCGGAAAACTCTGAGCGAATCTGACCGATCTCGGGCTAGAGCTTATTTGAAGGCCTACTCCGAGGCAGTACAGGCTAAGAAGAAATCTTTCTTCTCGGCCTCCATTGCGTCTGCTGGAAGCCGTCCAGCGTAACTGTTTTGAGTGGTTAGGGGGCTTTTAACTACTAGCCCCCGTGAAGGTAATTCTGACCACTCAGCAGTCCGCTGTCAAGAATTTGCATGGCACTTTGCGGACAAAGTCGCTCAGATTCGCTGTGATTTGGACGCTAAAATTGATACAATCTCTGAGGATGTAACTTTGGCGCCTGTTTGTCCAATTAAAATGGATTCCTTTCAACTTGTTCTACCCGAGGATGTGGACAAGTTCCTTGGAGCAGCGCGCGCCACTACGTGTGTACTGGAGCCTTGCCCCCTTCCTGGCTCATTAGAATTACCAGAGGGGGACTGGTCGATTGGATCAGGGGAATAGTTAATGCCTCTTTACAACAAGGCAGAATTCCATCATGCTTAAAGGAGGCAGTTATAAGACCACTGCTGAAAAAGCCCTCCCTTGATCCCTCTTTATTGGGTAACTACCGGCCAGTCTCCAATATTCCATTTTTAAGCAAGATAATAGAACGTGTGGTGGTCGCCCAACTCCAGAGATTCCTGGATGATACGGATTATCTAGATCCATTTCAATCTGGTTTCAGACCTGGCTATGGGACAAAGACGGCTTTGGTCGCCTTGGTGGATGACCTACGCAGAGAACTGGACGGGGGGAGTGTGTCTCTGCTGGTTCTACTAGACCTCTCAGCAGCTTTCGATACCATCGATCATGGTATCCTTCTGGACCGCCTTGCTGAGATGAGACTTGGGGGCACTGTTTTACAGTGGCTCCAGTCCTTCCTGGAGGATCGAACCCAGAAGGTGGTATTGGGGGACTCATAAGAACATAAGAACATAAGAAGAGCCTGCTGGATCAGGCCAGTGGCCCATCTAGTCCAGCATCCTGTTCTCACAGTGGCCAACCAGGTGCCTGGGGGAAGCCCGCAAGCAGGACCCGAGTGCAAGAACACTCTCCCCTCCTGAGGCTTCCGGCAACTGGTTTTCAGAAGCATGCTGCCTCTGACTAGGGTGGCAGAGCACAGCCATCACAGCTAGTAGCCATTGATAGCCCTGTCCTCCATGAATTTGTCTAATCTTCTTTTAAAGCCATCCAAGCTGGTGGCCATTACTGCATCTTGTGGGAGCAAATTCCATAGTTTAACTATGCGCTGAGTAAAGAAGTACTTCCTTTTGTCTGTCCTGAATCTTCCAACATTCAGCTTCTTTGAATGTCCACTGCTGTCCACTACAACCCCGAGGTCTCTCTCCTGGTCGGTCACCGCCAGTTCAGACCCCATGAGCGTATATGTGAAATTAAGATTTTTTGCTCCAATATGCATAATTTTACACTTGTTTATATTGAATTGCATTTGCCATTTTTCTGCCCATTCACTCAGTTTGGAGAGGTCTTTTTGGAGCTCTTCGCAATCCCTTTTTGTTTTAACAACCCTGAACAATTTAGTGTCATCAGCAAACTTGGCCACTTCACTGCTCACTCCTAATTCTAGGTCATTAATGAACAAGTTGAAAAGTACAGGTCCCAATACCGATCCTTGAGGGACTCCACTTTCTACAGCCCTCCATTGGGAGAACTGTCCGTTTATTCCTACTCTCTGCTTTCTGCTTCTTAACCAATTCCTTATCCACAAGAGGACCTCTCCTCTTATTCCATGACTGCTAAGCTTCCTCAGAAGCCTATGGGGTCCCTCAGGGTTCTGTTTTGTCCCCCATGTTATTTAACATCTACATGAAACCGCTGGGAGAGGTTGTCCGGGGTTTTGGTGTTCGGTGCCATCAGTATGCTGATGACACTCAACTCTATTTCTCTTTTCCACCTGAAGCCAAGGAAGCCGTACAGACCCTAAACCAGCGCCTGGCATCAGTGATGGACTGGATGAGGGTAAACAAGTTGAGATTAAATCCTGACAAAACAGAGGTACTCCTGGTCAGTCGGAGGGCGGATCAGGGAATAGGGGTTCAACCGGTACTGGATGGGGTCGCACTCCCCCTGAAGTCTCAGGTTCGCAGTTTGGGTGTACTCCTGGACTCAGCTTTGAATTTGGAGGCCCAGATTGCTGCAGTATCCAGGAGCGCATTTGCCCAATTAAAACTGGTGCGCCAGCTGCGCCCATTCCTGGACCTGCCTGATCTGACCAGGGTGATGCATGCCTTGGTTACATCCCGTTTAGACTATTGTAACGCGCTCTACGTGGGGCTGCCTTTGAAGACTGTTCGGAAACTTAAATTGGTACAAAGAGCTGCAGCCAGAGTACTAACTGGAGCTGGTTATAGGGACCATACAACTCCCCTGTTACAACAGCTCCACTGGCTGCCAATTTGTTTCCGGTCACAATTCAAAGTTCTGGTTTGACCTACAAAGCCCTATACGGCTCAGGTCCAGACTATTTGACAGATCGTATCTCCCTACATGAACCAGCCCGGGACTTGAGATCTTTAGGTGAGGCCCTTCTTGTGCTCCCTACACCTTTGCAAGCATATTTGACAAGGACACGAGATAGGGCCTTTACGGTGGTTGCCCCTAGGTTATGGAACTCCCTCCCGAGTGAGGTACGATCAGCTCCCTCCTTCCCATCTTTTCGGTGACAAGTAAAGACTATTTTATTTCAGCAGGCATTTGGGACAGAGAACGACCAGGATTAATGTCTTATAGGCTTGGTGATCATATTATATGGTTTTATTATTTTAAATTGTTCGCTGTTTTAACCTATATTTTGTAGTTTTTAACTTTCCCTGATAGTTTAATTCTTTTTTAATAATATATTCTGTATGTTTTAACAATGTTGTTTTTAGTTGTAAGCCGCTCTGAATCCTATTGGAAAAGGGCGGGGTAAAAATAAAGTTTTATTATTATTATTATATTATAAACCCAGAATAAATTCTCTACCATCTCAAATTACATGTCTAGACTATATCTGCAGACCAGCTACAAGTAAGGGACTAGGAACCAATGTTAGCCTACCCATGCAACTCAGACTGAGCATCTTCATCACACTCCCTTTCCTCAAATATTACAATTTGGGCTTCCACCCCCTACCTCTGCTAATGCATCCTGTTGTCTCAGTTTCTGGGTGGCCTGTGCACGATGTGAAGGAAACAGACAGAGATAAGTTCCTCTCTTCATGCTACAGTTCCCAGGATTCTTTGAGGGGAGTTGTCCGCTTTAAAGGTATGGTGGGTATGTGGGGAAAGAAGGTCGTTTGAATTGTGATTTTGTGGGGGATTGGGGAATGATATTTGGTAAGAATCAGAAGAAAACTGGTGGGAGGCTTTTGGGGCAATGGCTGAGAGCAAAAGTTCTTTTTTGGGGGGGTTGCAGTAGGTGAATATGGGTGGTGAGGGAAGGAGAGTATAAGATGCTGGGATGAGACAGCCAAGGAAGAAGAAAAGAGCATAGCACAGGGCAGAAAGAGGGCAGGTTTCCTCAGGAAACAGGGACCTGATTGGCCTTGAAAGCAGAAGATAACAGAAGGGGAAAGAAGGGGAAGATTTGGCCAGCTTGCCAGAGAGGAAGGGGGGCTTAGTACCTGTCCTTATTTCTGCAAAGTGGGCAGGGTTGCTTTGATGTGCTGGTGTTGAGGGTACCTCTGCAGCAACAGAAAGTAACAGAGAAGAAGACAGAGAGACGAAAGCAGGGAAGTCCACAGGAGAGTTCCTGAGCAAGGCATTGAGGGTTCTTTGGATCCCAAAAGGTAAGGTGAAAAGCATCACCTTTTATGTTCAAGCTGGACTTTAAAATTGAAAGAAAAACAAAAATGACAAATCCTGTCACCTGATCAGATGTGAAAACCAGCCAAGAAGAATCTGTCCTAAATGTCTGAGAAATGGCTTCTGAAAGTGCATCTTTATTTTGTTGTCCAGATTGGGGGGGGGGGAATAGATTAGCCTGCCGGTTAGGCTTTTCTGGCAGGAGCCTCAGCCACTGAAACTCCTTGATTAGTTGATTTGTCTGGAGAGGGAAAAGGGAAGGAGTGACAGGTGGTCACATCTCAGCTTAACACTTCCAGAAGGAGTCTGATGCTCTTTTGTTTAAATTAAACAACAATCAATGAATTTAGCAGGAAGTGTTTCAACTCAGCTTGGCTGAAGCATACCCTGATGACCAGGTCCCTCTAATGGGAGCTCTCTCTTTCTTCCCTCTTCAGGCCAAAACAGAGCTTCCTTCTCCGTGCAGGCTACATAGCAAGAGATGGATTTTAGGGGCATTTCAGATCAACTCCTAGCAAAACAGAGAATGCCACACGGCAGCCACCTAACTCGGCCTTTCCTTGTGCCTCCACGGCCCCTGACGGCATACGAGCGCGGGCGGGATCTGTGTACCTTTGTGTCGACAGCAGCATCTCATGTAATGCGCACTCTGCAGAGACCCTGCAGGAATCGGCCTGGGAAGAGGAAAGTGAACCATCGGCGATTCCTACAGAACCAAATATGCAGGTAGGACTACCTGAATCAGCTGCCTCCCATATCCTCTCTCTCTCTCTCTCTGTACTGCTGGCTCCAGAATTATACAGTCACAAAAGTGGCTGTATACTATAGCCAGCATGGATTTTTCCCATTCCTCAATGTTCAATTGAAAGTACCCCTCATGCCATTCTGCTGCTTCCTATCAGCTCATTTCAAAACAAAGCCTTACAAAACTTATAGAAATCCTTAACAACCTTTTAGGCTTTCATGGCGATACACAAAACAGTCAGAGAGAATTCAGAATTCAAAGTGTAAAACAAGAGGGGAAAAATCCAGACCCCTGTTGGACTTTTTTCTGTCAGTGGTCTCATAATTTGTTGAACTTAATTAAAAATCAGCCATGTTCACAGAGTACCTGTACTCCTATTACTGACCTTGCTCCATACTCTGACCTTCATCTTCTGCAGTTTAAAAGTTGAAAAAATGCATGGCTGATTTTTAATTAATTTAAGAAATTTAACATTAACATCTATTATAGCGTTGGGCATGCTCATTAAGAACCGTCAACTGTTCTAAATGCCAGACTCACAGCTGTTTGGCTTGGCTGATCAGGTGGCCACACCCATACCAGACTTTTATTTCATTTTAGACAGTCATGGCTTCCCCCAAAGAATCCTGGGAAGTGTAGTTTGCTGAGAGTCGTTAGGAGACTCCCATTCCCCTGACAGAGCTCCAGTGGCCAGAGTGGTTTAACAGGCAGCCCCTCTTCTGGGGATTGTAACTCTGTGAGGGGAAAAGGTCCTCTTCTAGCAACTCTCAGCAACCTTCACAAATTACACTTCCCAGGATTCTTTGGGGGAAGCCATGACTGCCTAAAGTGAAATAACAGTCTGGTGTGGATGTGGCCAGGGACAGCTTTGGTTTAAATTTGGGTGGGAGACTACATGTGCCTGCTGTAGAATAAAAAGGTGGGGGAAACCCTGAAAAACAATGATACTGTTCACAATGTTTTCCTTTTGGAAAGGAAAGGGCCTTTCCCTCCACCCAGTGCCTACCCCCCTCCCCTTCCTCTCCTTCCCTCCCCCTCCCCCCTCCCCCCTCCCCCTCCCCTTTCAATTATCCTAAGCATGATTGCACAGAAGTAAATCCCACTGAACTCAGTAAGCATGCAAATAATCAGACCTGCCTTTCCCTTTCCTCTCCCTCCCTTCTCCTTTCTTCCTCCCCTCCCCTCTTCGTTCTTCTTCCTCCTCCTCTGTCCACTCCAGCCCTCCCTTCCTCCCCCTTCTCCCCCATGGTCAGTTTCATCTGTCCTAAGCATGATTGCACTGGAGTAAATCCCACTGAACTCAATAAGCATGCAAATGACTAAACCTGCCCTCCCCTCCCTTTCCTCCCTTCTGCCCTTTCTCCTCTCCTCTCTGCTCCTCCTCTCCCTCTCCCACCTGCTCGCCTCCTCTCCACCCCTCTGCCCACCCTCCTCCCCTCCCCCTGCCCTTCCTCCTCCTCCGCTCCCCATCACCCCATGGTCAGTTTCACCTATCCTAACCATGATTGCAGCAGAGTAAATCCCATTGAATTCAATAAGCACGCAGATGATCAATCCATTCTCACCAAACCTGCAGAGGATCCCATTTCTTCCCTCCCAGATGAAAAAGGAGAGAAACTCACTAACAGGCAAAAAAAACCCTTGCAGTTTAAGAATGTACATATAGCCAACAGATATTTCTGGTAACATGCACAGAGGCACATCTTACCAAATTCTTCCAAGCTACACAAGAAGTGGATTGGACTGTGAATGAGCAACCCAAATTGGGTTTGCATTTTTACAAGTTCGTAGGGCAGTACAATATGGCAGAGAGGAGATCAGGTCTCCTGCTCCCCTGATGCATTCACTATAGCTGCCCAATTTCTCTGCTTTTTAAAGTTTGATAGAAATATCTGTTGGCTATAGGTATGTTCTTAAACCGCAAGAGTTTTTTGCCTGTTAGTGAGTTATTTTTTGGGGGGTGGAAAGAGTGCTTCAGGCATGCTTGCCTGAGTGGCCCATCTCTTCCTCACTGATGTTCCTATTGCCCATTCATTTGTTCTCTCCCTCTGGGCCCAATCCACATAACCACCCAGAAGGAGAGTGCAAGACAAGTGAATGATTCTGCTGAAGAAAACAGTGGGTTCTCCTGCAGGAATGTGGGTCTTGACAGGTCCCCAATGATCTCTCTCTCTCTCTCTCTCTCTCTCTCTCTCTCCTGAAATGTCCAGTAGTGTCTATAAGCAGATCCGAAGTCATTTGTGAGGAAATTGCATCTCTGGGAGTGGAAGGCATGCTTCCAAGTTCTGATGTGTCCCAGAGCATCCTGCTCCAGATAAATTTGTTTGAGCCTGTAAGAAAAGTCCTAGGCCTGGTCTAGCACACCAGCATAAGCGAACACAGGGCATTCCAGATACTTGTTTCCCCCAATCTACTCTGGGGAGAAGATAATTCTCCTATGATATGTACAGCATAGAATACATTAACAGCAATCATACTCTTTACGTGTATGGAAACTTTCCTTTGACATGTACTACCTCGGTATGATCTACAATGGCCCTGTAAGATAGATTATTATCCTTGAATAGCAAATGGAGGGTGTGTGAGCTGAAGCTGAGAGATTTGCTTAAAGTCACCTAGTGAACTCATGACTATGCTGAATGTGAACTATCATTAAGCCTATAATGATCCTCTCCTTCCCAACACTCTTGCACAGATCATAAATAATCTCTAATTAACCATTATTTTTCTGCAGCAGAAAACCTCACAGACTTTTTTTCTTTCTTTTCTTCCCCAGGAGTTTCTCAGATATTGAGGCTGCGACTCGCCGCTTGGCATCTTCCATCCTTTCCCAGGAGGCTCTGACACCCCCTATAGTAACCCAGCACATGAGTCCTCCAAAGCCTCAGAACCCACCCCCAGCCATGGCCCCTTCTGGCTCCTTTCTGGGCACAGCCAAAGCATTTGTGGCTCCCAACCCAAGCTCCAGCTGGGGCCCCTCTCTTGATTCCCTGATGTCAGAACCTGATGAACTTTTTGAACCCATCTCTGAGGAGGCAGAATCAACCAGCAACATCTGGTCCTTATGTGGCCCAGACTCCCTAGGGTCATGCTTGCTGGGATGTAAAGCACAACCCATCTTGCCATGCCATGTAGGCTCTGCAGCCTGTGGAAGCTGGGTGGGCTCCAATATGTACCCCCCAGTTGCAGATGAATGTCCTGTCTCTGCTTATAACAATCCAGGGGCTCTGGTAGTTTCTGACCATGAGAGCTGTGTGCCCTTCTGGGAGGTGGAAATGTGGTGACGATCTCCAGTTTTACCATCCATCTTAAGGTTCTGCTCTGGACCAGGGAGGAGAGTTTATGTTCAAATGTTGCCTACTTTGACTGCGAAAGAAGAGGTGCTGCCCCCTGCCCTGCCCCTAGGATTACAGACAGTGGAGACAGGTGACTGAGATGTCAGTGGGGGAGTGAATCCAGTCCAGGTTTTAGTCTGAAATTTCAAGGTGCTTTGCACCTTGGACAGCTCCTTGACAGTTCAGACTAAAACTGGAGTGGATTCACTGCCCCACTGATATCGGAACCACCAGTCTCCACGGATTACAGAGATTGACATTTCTAGTAGAGATGAGCAAATATGTCAATTTCAGCTATTCTCCATTTCTTGCTTTTCTAGTCTTAAATTCAGTTTGGCCCATGTACAAAGTTAGCAATTAAAAAAAACGCATGAAAATTCATACACTTTATTTGTGTACATTTCTCCTAATACACACATTTTTGTTTGCCATGTTGCCTAATGTACACGTTTGCAAGCTGTTTTCCCTAATGTAATGCATTATTGTGCCCAATTTCCATTATTATATCACTGAACACTAAAGTCTGGATCATTCAGACCATGGTATTCCCGATCTCTATGGATGTGAAAGTTGGACAGTGAAAAAAGTGGATAAGAGAAAAATCAACTCATTTGAAATGTGGTGCTGGAGGAGAGCTTTGCGCATACCATGGACTGTGAAAAAGACAAATAATTGGGTGTTAGAACAAATTAAACCAGAAACTATCACTAGAAGCTAAAATGATGAAACTGAGGTTATCGTACTTTGGATAATGAGAAGACATGATTCACTAGAAAAGACAGTAATGCTGGGAAAAACAGAAGGGAGTAGAAAAAGAGGAAGACCAAACAAGGGATGGATTGATTCCATAAAGGAAGCCACAGACCTGAACGTACAAGATCTGAGCAGGATGGTTTGTAACAGATCTTGGAGGTCACTGATTCATAGGGTCGCCGTAAGTTGTAATCAACTAGAAGGCACATAACAACAACAAATCCATTTTTATGCACATTTTACTGTAAAAGGTACTTCAGCATGTCTGAGATGTACTGTCCCAACTCCATCTGATGGCTCATGGAGGGGAAAAGGTTTTTCCCCTCCACCTTCTTCCTTCCTCTTTCCCCTCATCTCTCCACTCACCCCTTCATTTTTTTAAAAAAATCCACTATCTCCTTCCCACTTGAATTCTCTCCCTTCTTTTCTGATAACCTGATGCACTCTGTAGTTCCCCTAAGCCTGAAACAAAACAGCAATGATTAAGCCATTTGCTGTCTTTATATGAACTCCTTCCATCTCTGCCAATCACCCTCAAGCAATTTTCCTTTCATTTCCAATGTATTTAAATGTAAATTGCAACGAAGAGCAGAAAGTTAATGCATTCTGGTCCTGGCTAAAATAGCTTGATGTCTCTTGCTGAATTTTGTGCCTGGTGATGATGTGATGGTTCAATGAGGTGACTATTAAATGTTTGTTTCTTACTGCCACCTAGTGGAATGTTCTGTTATTATCTGGCTATGGAAAATGGAAATGAACTGCCTTCAAGTCGACCCCGACTTATGGCTACCCCATGAATAGGGATTTCATGGGAAACGGTATTCGGGGGGGGGTTACCATTGCCTCCCTCTGAGGCTATCCCCAGCTGGCTAGGACCTGCTCAGCTTGCCACAGCTGCACAAGCCAGCCCCTTCCTTGTCCGCAATTGCCAATGGGCTCCTTGGGACTATGCAGCTTGCCCACAGCTGCACAGGTGGTAGGGCACGTAACCCCTGAGCCACTCACTGTGGGGGTGATCTTTAGCTGGCCCTTGACACCCAGGAGACATGAGCAGGGATTTGAACTCACAGACTCTGGACTCCCAGCCAGGCTCTCCTCCCCACTGTGCTATCTGGCTATACATACATTAAAAGCACATGATTTCCCTCAAAGAATCCTGAGAACCATAGTTTACCCCTAGCAGAGCTACAGTTCCCAGCACCTGTAACAAACTACAGTTCCCAGGATTCTTTGGTGAAAATAATGTGCTTTAAGTGAATGGTGTGTGTGTACACATCCATGTAGAAGAAACACAAAGTTGTAAAAAGTTAAGAGATTTGTGGTTCCCATTAATCAGTGCTTGTGAATGCACCAATCAGAGAGCAGTTCTGCCCCTAAAAATATGCAGCACCTTTTTTATCTTGGCACTCTTACATTTCAGTCCCCTGCACGTCACTAGAGTGTGTTATTAGCAGGTATGAATTTAGGCTATATTTGAGAGTAGCCTGAAAATAGTCTTGATATTAATCCTTTAATTGGTGGTCAGATGGATTTGGGTGCTTGGCTGACTGCTCGTGCCTTGCAGTGATTTTAGCCAATGAGTGAAGTCAGAGCTGTGATTGATGAGTAAGTTGTTTGGACACAG
The DNA here is from genome assembly GCF_030035675.1 of Rhineura floridana. NCBI lineage: Eukaryota > Metazoa > Chordata > Lepidosauria > Squamata > Rhineuridae > Rhineura > Rhineura floridana. The sequence goes on from NC_084490.1 coordinate 18,600,580, forward strand.
GGCTATAGGAATCCCTGGCATCTTAAAGAGATGTGCTCTTCCACTCCCCTTTGTGGACTTCTCTTTCCTGATTTTGTCTCATTTTCTAGTCCTTGGAATTTCTGTAGTTTGCCCTACCTTCCTACCTTTCTAGCAACCATGATTCATCTTTTCTGTGATGGGTTTGTCTGAGATCAGGTACTCCCTAGAAGTTATTTTCTACAGATAATAATACACAGTAAATGTAATAGTTGTTACATTACTATTCATAAACAATATCCTACAACATTATAAAATCCTGTTATCTCAGTGGTTTGCTGTTGGGGCAGAACACTGGAACATGCAAGCAGTAAATGGTAAAGAATTGTTAAACTGAGCAATCAGGAAAAGTTACTGACTGTGTGTTTTTCATTACTGTTTTACCTGTTAAAGTAAATTAGTTTTCATCATCATCCACCTGCAGTGGCTACAGGCCTAAAACAACTCTTCTTAGGAATCAATCCCCTTTGCACACTAATCTGGGAGTAAACTCAGCTGAACACAAGTGGGGCTTATACATCTAAAACAAGCAATAATCAGTCAGATTAAGATTGCTGGAATTCATGGAGCAAAAAAGATGCATCACTTCGGTTAAAAAATCAAAAATTTGATGCCTATTATACAAGCACTAAGAGTACAACCCAAACTCAAGATCCATTGGGATGAGTGAGTGAGGATCTGGCAGACCCAGGCTATGCTGGTGTAACTGGCTCATCCCAGCTCAGCTGGAGTTATGTTGGCTTAAATTGCGCATCCCAATTTAGCTGGGGCTCAGGTGGCTTAGTTGAGACCAATGTAACTAATGCCAGTGTAAGGCCTGGAAAAATGGGCACTCTGGGGGAGTGGGGTGGGACTCAGGGGGCAGACTTACACTGGATCCTAAGTCCATTCAGTCATGTGATGTGGCAACCTGGCTGAATTTACACCAGTATAAATCAGAGCTTGGAAGATTACTTTTTAAAAGTAATAAATTACAGTTACAATTACTTGGCCCAAAAAGTAGTAATTACCGTTACAATTACAATTGCTCTGAAAGTAACTGATCACTTTTTCTCAAAAGTAATCACTGCAATTACATTTCAGTTACTTTTTAAAAAAAAACTCCTACAAGGTGCTGGCCTTGGCTGCTGCACATCTAAGAAGCCTAAAACAATATTAAAAATAAACACACACACACAGGGGGTAGTAGAATAAAAAAAATTATCCATAAGATTAACATAATGGCATAACAGAATCTCACATCCCCCCAAGCAATGAAGATACCCCAACTCTTGAAATCAAATTTTACACTTGAAATGCTTTTATAATATGTTTCTGTTATGTCTCAAAAGAACAAGATGCTCAAAGAGCATGTCAGACAAGGAATGTCTTTTTACAGTCATTATGTTGCCACCAGTACTGAACAGGCGTTCTACTGCGGCGCTTGAAGGCATGCCTGTGTTGTGCTGCAAAAAACACCGCAGCACACGTGGAAAGCCATGGAGTGATGACACTTCCCTGCTGGGAGACCTCAGGTACCTCACCAGTTCCTCCTCAGCAGTGTCCACTGCTGACTTCTTGCCCTGGGGCAGAAAGTTAAAGAAGTCTTCTCCTAAGTCATCTCCTTCCTGGTCTTTATCTGAAGACTGATCACTGTCCTCATTAAGTACACCCATCTTTATTTCAGCTTTCAACAAGGCTTCCATTGTGTATCTAAGAAAGAGAGAGGATATGTTAACACATATATGTTAGGAAACCATCATCTGCTCTTCATTTCCTGATGCTTGTCATGTCCCCTGGTTCAGGGTCCAGCCTGAGCCTATGGATGATGACATGGAAGGTAGGAAGGTGACCAAGTCACCACACTCATGGGGCAGCACAGCAGACCCTTAAGGATTACCTGCAGCAACCCAAGGTTGTGATGAGGAGCCCCAGGAAGAAAAGGCCCAGCCCCTGCCTACCACCTTAAGCCCTCTGATGCCTCCCTTGAGACAACATTTCCCTTGGAGTAATCCACCCAAAGGGCTTCCCTAATGTTCTTACTTGTTGGTATGGGTGGTGGCCTGACACGATTCCAGCCAATCTAGTTTGAAGCGAGGGTGTAGGCAGGCTGCCAGAAGAAGCCTCTTGTCCTCCCAGATAGCTGCAAACCGCTTTCTTAGGGCTTCGCGCACACCTCTCAGCAGCTGAAAACAGTATGCGTACCTCTCAGGTTTGTTTTCCAGTTCTTCTAACTTGCGGTCCAGATTGCAGAGCGTTGGTAGCAAATACCCCATGAACATGCCGTTCTCCCGTTGCAGGATATCTAGGGACTGGGCTAGTGGCTCCATAATCTCTGTGTATTCCTGTACCACTTCAATCTCAGCAGCTGTGATCCTGGACAAGGAGCAGCGGTCCATTGTGGCATGCATTTTTAGTGGCACAGTTGACAGGAGCTCATGTAGTTGCTTCAACGCATCAAAGGTGGAATTCCACCTGGTCTTATTCGGTACCTTCAGATACACACCACATTGCGCACGAATATACTCAGCAATCTGGGCTGACTGGTTCTGCTTGGACCACAACTTGCTGCACTTTCCCATCAAGGAATGAAACTGTTTCTTGAAAGGACCAAGAAGACTACTTTTGGAGGAGTCAGAAAGCATGGCCTCTATGTCTTGTGTTGCCACAAGGTTGAGGGTGTGGCTAGCACATCTCTGGTGTGGTGGTAAAACAAAATCCTCTCCTGAGTCTGCAGCTTCTTCCTCTGCCTCAGGTCCTGTGTCCAGGATCTCACAGATAGGCACAAACTCCACCTCAGCCTCCTCCTCCTCCTGGTTATCACCATCATCGTCACTGGTGCCTGCAGCTTCCACTGGTTCTTTGGCCATGAAAACTCTGAACGCTTTCACAAAGTTGGAGCCATTGTCTGTAGTAGTGCACATAACTTTGTTGTGGATCCTGTACTGCACATGTACATCATGCAGTGCTTTTGAAAGGACATCGTATGTATGGCGCCCCTTCAGACGCTTACAAGCCAAGGCCCCGACCTCACGTTTCAGGGTAGTTGGGTTGATCCAGTGGGCTGTTACCCCAAAGTAACTCTTCTTGCCATTGGTCCAACAATCTGCAGTGGTTGCTATATATGCCACAGCACCCATTCGGTTTGCAAGAGTTTCTCTCATGTGGCATGCTCTCTTCTCAATTCTGTCTCTCAGAGTCTTGGCACATATGATGGTGAGATCTTTGGGGAGTCCAATGCGAACCAGATTAATGAATGATGGTTTGTCCACAGTCTGAAGTGGTAATGTCTCCTCTACAATGAAATCAATGATTCTCCTGTCGAGATTGCTCTGGGTGACAGGCTCCCTACCAGATCCCCACCTCTCAAGGGTTGTCTGCTGCTGCTTCAGCATTTTGGGAGGAGGGGTGTCATGCATTGGTTCAGGAAGGCCACGTCTCCTTGCCTTTATTGCTTCTTCAATTGCTCTCAGCTTCTCAGGGTGTGCCCTCTGAGGAAGAAGAACAAAGCATGAATCCAAGAAAAAATGGAAGAGGAACTTCACAATTTAAACATAAATAGACAATGGACACTCTTTGAGGACCAGCATGACAAAGGCTTACCTCAAAATGTTTCTTCACATTGGATGAGGGGGAAACAGCTGATCTCAGATTTTTGATCCTTGGAAGGCAGTAATTGCATCGTACAACAACATTTTTCCCACTCTGGCTCACAAATGTACAAGCTTTCTCAAAGCCAAACCATGGTACTTGCTGTTCTGCAGATGTGGCTGTGGGCAACTGGCACTGCTTCATGCCCTCCTCCTCCTCGTGCACAGGGCCTCCTTTCTGAACCTCACTTTCTAGTTTTGCCTCCTCAGGATCAACAAGCTGTGACTCAAGTGGCCGCACTAACTGACTGCTGCTCTCAGCAGCAAAACCTGCAACAGGCGTCTCTGTAATAAACAAGAGATAATGCTCCTATATGGGTGAACTTCAGCTGTGATGTGCCCCCATCTCTTCCCCATGCTGCAAGATCCCCCAGTCAGAGTGGAAGTAAGCAGGTCGATAGCACAATTAAAAGAGATCCTATTTGCTCACTGAATAACCCTGCCTGGGCCAGTCTAACCTACTATCTCACAGGGTTGTTGTGAGAACAAAATGAGACTAGGGTTCAAATCCCCACATAGCCATGAAGCTCACTGAGTGACCTTGGGCCAGTCACTGCCTCTCAGCCTCATGAAAACCCTATTCATAGGGTCACCATAAGTTAGAATCAACTTGAAGGCGGTACATATATTTTTTATTTTGAATATGATGATTATGATAATAAATATGCAGCATTTCAAATTAATTCTGTATGAGAAGCATTCCATGCCAAGCTTGGAAAACCAAGGATGAGGTATAAAATGTAGACAAAAATACTTTTGACAAAATGTAGTTTATCTTTTATATCTATATCTATAATTAGCAATACAGCTGAATGATGTATGTAAAGTATTTTTTCTTTCCCTTTTCTTTTTTATTAATATTTTAGTACTACTGCTAAAGTTCTGATGAAAGAATAAAGCATTCATTTGCCAAATTCAAACGATTAGAACACATCACATAAATTCCACTGAAGTTGGAGTTTTTGCCATAGAAAATGAAAAAAACATATAACCTATGATAGCCCAATAGACAATCAGAACTAATATAAAACCCTATTGCTTCTCATTTGCAAATCTTGCAAGATCTAAGGTAACTCTAGATCATGTGAGTTCAGGTGATGCATGTTATGTACATTTGTATAGATATTAGCAGAGATTGTCAACAGTCTATCTCTCTCTGGGACTGGGAATCTCTCTCTTTCTCACAGAACATGAGTTTGAGAGCTGGGGGACTGAGAGGAGGAGCTGCAAGGACCCTACTTCTCACCTCATCTCTGCCAAGAACAAAAAAATCAGCCTTAAGCCATTTATTATACATCTAATGATTTTTTATTTTTATTATTATTACTATTATTATTATTATTATTACTATTACTGAGACAGTTTTTGTCCCACATACAATTCAGTCTTGTGATTAAACAGGACAAAAATACAAATAAAAAGAAAGATGGAGTTCAAATAAATATACAATAAAAAGCTAGCTGGCATTTTAAAAGGCAAGAGTGCTCTGTCTGGATAAATACAGCACGCAGGTATGCATAGGAACAAGGGGGAGAGTTCAAAAAGGGGGGGAAGGAAGAGAAGTAGGCTGAAGTTTCAGAAGTGCCTTGTGATTGATGGGGGGGCGGCAGCAAGGCAAGGAGAAGCAGTGGGAGGGGCAGAAGGGGCTGCGGGGGGTGGGGGCAAAAATGCCACGGGGGGGCGGAAGGGGCCGCGGGGGGCGCACACACACACACAAATCATCATCACTCACCTCCACAGCTCTTAGCCATTCTGCTGCTGCCTTCTCCTCCGTTGTCCTTGCCCTGGCTTTTTCCTCCGGCATCCATTTTTTCCTCTCAGACGCTAGCAGGCCCTGCCTATTCACCTCTTCCCTCGTGCCTCCTAACACAGATCACGAGGGAAGAGAGAGTCTGCGCAGAGGTCCAATCAGTGTGAGGCACATGTCTTGTGTTAACCAATCACAGCCAGGAGCTGACTTCCCCTTGTTCCCGCCCCCAAGTAACATCCAACCTAACGTGGAAACGTTAAAGTTGCAGCTGAAAAGTAGGGAAATTACTAGTCGTTCCGTTACTTGCCAAATGTAATGGAATTACCCACTCGTTATTTAAAATTGTAGCTAATTACAAGTAACTCGTTAAAAATAACTAATTACAAGTAACTCGTTAAAAATAACGAGTTACTTCCAAGCTCTGGTATAAATCAAACACTATTTTACAGGCCTGGTTTCCCTCTGCCAGGCTTGGGCCTGTTCAGCCAGCAGTTGTGTATCTCATGAATGGGGTTTGAATCTGGTGTACTTTACAACAGCTTAATTTAAAGCTGTCATATTTTAAACTGGCTTCCACGACTCAGGATTGCTCTGCCCATCCCCTTTTGCAGCCATTTTGTATCTCCTCTGTCTTCACAACAGCTGTGAGAGGTAGGTTAGGCTGAGAGTTGGTGACTGGCTAAAGTGAGCCAAAACAATGATGAGCTCTGTGAGTTTAAAATATAAAACTGCACATGCTCAGAGTATTTTCTTTTTGTTAATAAGGTTGGCAAAATGTGTGTTGCTAAGAGTTGTAAAACTGCACATGCTCAAAGTATTATTTTTTTGACAGCACAAACAATTTGTTAGCTTTTAAGATACTACAAGACTTATTTTGTGGTACCTTATTTCATGCATTCCTTTTTTGGCGGGGGGGAGGGAGGCTATTTTGGGAACTGCAGCAGAACCCCCAAACACCTTAATCTGGCCTTGGTTGTTGCCATTGGTCAGGCATCACCAACCTTTTGGGGGCAGGGAATATGTTTGGAATTGTGAGGAAATGTTGTGGGTGCCAGTCACAAAATGGCTGCTATGGAGTTGTGTGACATAACACAAAATGGCTGTCATAAGGGATGTGGCATAACACAAAATGGTAGCCATGTGTAAAAGAGCAGAAAAAGGGACCAAAACACAAAATGGTGTGGGATGCCCCCTCCAGTCTTGTGCACTGTAGATGTTTAAAAGTTGTTTATTGAGACCTTTAGTGGGTACCACAGGGGTACTGTCAGGTGCATTTGGTAACCCTGCCATAGGGGGTACCTCAGCATTCTGACCACTGTGTCCCCCAGCAACCTGCCTTTCGGAATGAGCATGCTCTTTAAAAGCAGCCTTCCCCAACTTGGTGCTCCCCAGACAGCAGCAGATGTTGTGATGGGACTGGGCTGATCAACTGACCTTTGTCTGGCTGAGTTGCTGCAGCATTGTGGTGGAGAGATCAGCACAGGGCAAACACACGAGAAGGAGCATTGGAGTGACTTCACCAGCACATTTGCACCACACTGACCTCACCACCCTCCCACAATCTGTCCCGGTATGCTGCAGTGACTCAGCCAAATGGAGGCCAGGTGAGCAATACTCTCTCCACGCCATTCGCTGCTGCCTCCAGATGTTGTTTGACTACAACTCTCACCATCCCTGACCCTTGGCCATGCTGGGGTAATGGGAATTGTAGTCTAATACCATCTGGAGGGCCACAGGTTCCCCATTCTTCTTGTTAAAGTAATACCCCAGGCCCTAGGTTTCAGTAGTCTGAGTGAGTGGTTTTGTAGAGAAAATTGTATGCTTGTGTGCTGTGTTTCTGAGACAGAGACAGAGAGAGAGAGAGAGAGAGAGAGAGAGAGAGAGAGAGAGAGAGAGAGAGAGAGAGCGCATTAACTAGATTTCTGGGTCCCAGCATAACACAGAAGCTAAGATTGCAATGTATTCATGTACATTTACAACAACCCTCCAGAGGTAGATTAGTCTGAGAGGGGGAATGTGCCCCACAGTCACCATCTCAAAAAAGTGGAACCAAGGTCTTCCATATACCTTCTTAACTTCCTGTCTATGGTATCACACTAGTTTCAGTTATACCAGCTGCTGCTTTGTTTATTATACATAAAAGGACAGACTGTTGTGCACATCCCAATCTCAGAATGGTGAGAGGCTTTCAGAGGTTCCAGTGGTTACCTGGGGTTTGGTTTCCTTGGAATGAAGGTCAGCAGAGACTGGGGTGTCTTTAGGACATATGACTGTATTTACACATATATACAACCTGAGCATGATATGAAAGGGCTCCCAGCATTATTAATACTCCAATAGATCTTGCTTCCCCACTAGGTTTCTAGGGAGGCCTCCCAAAGCCATGGCTTGGGATTCAGCACACAGAGCAGTCAAGCCTCTCTGTGTCTTGTCAAGGATTTTCAGTACCTTGGCACAGTCCTTAACCAAAATGGAGACAATAGTAAAGAAATCAGAAGAAGGCTAGGACTGGGGAGGGCAGCTATGACAGAACTAGAAAAGGTCCTCAAATACAAAGACGTATCACTGAACACTAAAGGCAGGATCATTCAGACTATGGTATTCCCAATCTCTATGTATGGATGTGAAAGTTGGACAGTGAAAAAAGGGGATAAGAGAAAAATCAACTCATTTGAAATGTGGTGGTGGTGGAGAGCTTTGTGCATACCATGGACTGCAAAAAAGACAAATAATTGGGTCTTAGAACAAATTAAACCAGAACTATTATTAGACGCTAAAATGATGAAGCTGAGGTTATCATACTTTGGACACATAATGAGAAGACATGATTCACTAGAAAAGACAAAAAGAGGAAGACCAAACAAGAGATGGATTGATTCCATAAAGGAAGCCATAGACTTGAACTTACAAGATCTCAACAGAGTGGTTTGTAATAGATGCTATCGGAGGTCGCTGATTCATAGGGTCGCCATAAGTCGTAATCGACTTGAAGGCATATAACAACAACAATGAGGTAGACATAATGTAATGCTGTTGTTTTGTTGTTATTACTTTATTGATTTTTATTTTTAAAGAAAGCATTCCCTCTGAGGAGGGGGATTCTATTTTTTGAAAAAAGACATCCATATTATTTGAAATCAAATTCAAATGCATTAGTGAACTCAAGTTACAAATGCATATGAGAATCATGAAATAGAAATCACAAAACATACTGTATAAATGCCACTAGGCTGCATTGTATTTATTCATTCCTATATTCCCTAAACCTGGTGTAGCCAACATTTGCTCTGTAGATGTTGTTGGATTACAACTTCCCTCATTCCTGACCACTGACCATGCTGGCTGGGGCTGATGGTAATGAGTTCAGCAACAGCCAGAGGGCACCATGTTAGCTACCCCTGCCCTAAAGTGTGCTTTATGGGAATTTAAAGCTGATGCTCCCAAAGGGCAAGAGATGTTTTGCAAACAACATGTAGAGGTCTACACAGCATGGCAAAATTGCCAGTTTGCAGACCTGAGTAATTATATTAGAAGTGAACTTAAAATTGGTTTAGTGACTGAAGTTTTAGGCTGTAGTGCAGTTGTCCAGGGTCTTAGAGGGTCTTAGTCCCCATACTTTTTTCAGAGCAGGGGTCCCAGCAGGGTCCCTATGTCTCCAGCATCCTATGAGACAATCAGCATGAAAGGGGAGTGTGTTAGCCACTGAAAAGAGTCTTCTAACATGCTTCCTTGTCCTTTCCTGCTGATTTGAGTCAATCAGAGTGAAAGGAGGTGAGTCATTCACTGAGAAGACTCTTCTCAGCAGCTAACAAACTCCTTTTTCATGCCGATTGGCTCCTAGGAATATCTGTTGGTGTGGGAGAAGGTTTAAAAAGGATCTCATTCTTAAATCCAGCAGCAAAAAAGGAAAGCATGGCTGTGACTAACATGAAGAGACACTGCACTTCTGAATTTGCCACTACACTACTGGTTTTAGGTTCCTTATTTGTCTTTCGATTTCCAGATTTTTAATATTTTTAAAATGAGGATCATAATCCTGTAGTTTTGAATGGATATTTTGCTATAAGTTTGTCCATTTACAGTTCATCCATGGTCAGATGCATACATTTTCAATACACACCTGTCTCCTCTCCGCAGCCATTTACTGCCTTTCTCCTTCTCTGTGTTCCATATACTTCAACAGGACTCAATTAGGTTTTAAAAGTTACTGTATGTTTGTTAATGGTGTGGCCTTCTCTTTCCAAGTATAAAATCAACAGCAAAGAATTTGATGATAAGGGGAGGAAAAGATGAAAGAGAAAAGAGAATTTAATAAAAATGTTCCTTGCTTTCCAGGGTTAGACAATAGGAATCAATGTAATCAATAGTGTTTGGTGGAGAACGAATAGCTGGGTTTTAAAATGTTATGGATACCTCATGAGCCCAGTCGTTAAGCACCACTACAAAGAAAAGAAAAAAGGGAAAAGAAGAATTATATATATATTAAATTCTACGCCCCAAAACCAAGGGCATTTCTCTGCAAGGTAACTTCTCCCTTAGCCTAAAGTTAATGAATGAATGTGTTACTTGAGGTAGTTCGAAGAGCTTTTATTACAAAACTGCCGTTCCGGAGCCATCGCCTTTGTTACCAGCCTGGTCCAGACCCCCCAGAGATTGGCCTGGCACCTTTTTCCAGCCCCCGATTCCGAAGAGAAGTTTTTAATTTACAAGAAAAAGGCAAAGTTTTGGGAGTCCAAGAGGCGTGGAGCTGGAAGCGGCCGCGATTCTGCCTCCTTTTCTCCCACCCGCCACCTCCCCGCAGGCAGAGGCGGCCAGGCTCGGGCAGCGCGGGTCCCCCTTGTCAATTTCCACCGGGGATCGCCGCGCTCCGAAATGAGGATGTTATTATTTTTGCTATTTTGTGACACTCAAGAAACACAAAGTTGCAAGGACAGGAGCCATTTCTGGCTCTGGCAGAGCAGGGTCTGTGAACGCACCAATCAGAGCGCAGCTCCGCCCCTATAAATAGCAGGCAGCAGCGCCTTTGCCTCACTTCAGACTTTACTTTTCGGTTCCGAGAGGTTCTGCGCCAGCAACCCACCCGCCGCTCTCCAGCAGCTAAGGCGCAAAGAGAGAGAGAGAGAGAGAGACAAGAAGGCAGGCAGGCAGCCAAAGATGTCCGAGACGGCTCCCGAAGCTCCCGTGGCCGCCGCGCCAGCCGCCAAGGCGCCCGCCAAGAAAGCCAAGAAGCCCGCGGGAGCCTCCAAGCCCCGCAAGGCGTCGGGCCCCAGCGTGACGGAGCTGCTGACCAAGGCGGTGGCCGCCTCCAAGGAGCGCAACGGGGTGTCTCTGGCCGCCTTGAAGAAAGCCCTGGCGGCCGCCGGCTACGACGTGGAGAAGAACAACAGCCGCATCAAGCTGGGCCTCAAGAGCCTGGTGAGCAAAGGCACTTTGGTACAGACCAAAGGCACGGGCGCCTCGGGTTCCTTCAAGCTCAACAAGAAGCAACAGGAGGGCAAGGACAAGGCGGCAACCAAGAAGAAGCCCTCGGCCGCCGTGAAGAGCAAGAAGCCGGCGGCCAAGAAGTCCGCCGGCGCCGCCAAGAAGCCCAAGAAACCCGCCGTCAAGAAGAGCCCCAAGAAAGTGGCCAAGAAACCGGCCGCCGGGGCCAAGAAGGCAGCGGCCAAGAGCCCCAAGAAGGCCAAGCCCGCCAAGGCCAAGAAGGCTGCGGTCAAGAGCCCCGCCAAAGCCAAGGCGGTGAAGGCCAAGGCGAAAGCCAAGCCCAAGACCCCCAAGGCCAAGGTGGCCAAGCCCAAGAAGGCTGCGCCCAAGAAGAAGTGAAGAGGCTTCCCGTGGAGACTCGAGACACCTTTTGATCCCAAAGGCTCTTTTAAGAGCCACCCACACGCTCAGTGAGAAAGAGCTGGCTTGCTCCTGTTCCTGACATTAATACATCACTTTCGCTGATAGTGTTGGCGATGTTTGTAATGGTGCTTCCGTTTAAAGGACAGCAGTTCTTTAAAACCTGTGTGCCTCCTTATGGGTATGGTTTGGTTAATGTTTTCCCGTCTTCACATAACAAAAAGTCTTTTTCCAAAAGGAAGATCCGCAGCCCAGTGGTGGAGCCCACTGCTTTGCCCTACAGAAGAGAAGGTCCCAGAGCTGGGAAAGATTCCCTTCTTGGAAAACTGAAGAGCCGCTGCCCGTCTGTCGGTAATACTGAGCTAGATGGACCAAGTGGTCTGCCTCGGATGCAGGGCAGCTTCCTTGTGTGCCTGATAGTTCTGTGGTACTTTACACACTGCCCGCCCAAATGACTGCAGTGCATTAACCATTTCCCGCGCTGGGTTCCTACTGGATGGAAGGGCGGGATATAAACATAATAACGATGAAACAAGAGAATGGAGTACTTACGAGCGTCGTCTATCCTTTCTTAAAGCTGTAGATTCTTGCCCACTGAGAATATTGGACAAAGTACTGCGCACCCTTCAGTTTCCTGAAACATTTGGGTGCTTTGCACCCGAATGCCAGTTTCTCCATCTTTTTTCTACGTGTTATATATCCTTGTGACGAATTTATGCATTGGGGAGCTCTCCAGCAGTGCTAGAGATTATAGTGAGTTACTACTTCTACTAAACATTAAGTAAGCATGTTTACCGATACAGTTACAATAGAAACCTTAGCAAAGAAAGCCGAGGAAATATATTTTGCCGGGAGAACGAGTATTAACATACATATCAGACACTTTTTCGGCAAAATGCAGCAGCAACGACAAGCTCTTTTAAGTGAAGGAGTTGGTGGCTCTTAAAAGAGCCTTTGGGTCGTAATTTTGCAGAGATGGATAGGAAGTCTTATGCTCTCTCTCCTCGGATGCGGCGAGCCAGCTGTATGTCTTTCGGCATGATGGTGACGCGCTTAGCATGGATGGCACAGAGATTAGTATCTTCAAAGAGCCCCACCAGGTAAGCCTCACTAGCCTCTTGCAGGGCCATAACAGCAGAACTCTGGAAACGCAGGTCAGTCTTGAAGTCCTGGGCGATCTCGCGCACCAAGCGCTGGAAAGGCAGTTTGCGGATCAGCAGTTCTGTAGACTTCTGGTAGCGCCGAATCTCTCGGAGAGCGACGGTGCCAGGGCGGTAGCGGTGAGGCTTCTTCACTCCTCCGGTAGCCGGTGCGCTTTTGCGAGCTGCTTTTGTAGCGAGCTGTTTCCGCGGTGCTTTGCCGCCAGTGGATTTGCGAGCGGTCTGCTTCGTCCTGGCCATCTCTCCAATGGAAAAAAAGTACCTAGATCACCCTCTTTGCAGTAGTTCGAAACAATAAAAGCGGCGGCTGGGTTGCAGGCTATTTATAGCCAATTCCTCCTCGTCCCATTGGCTGAGGGCAGCAACGCAGCCGGTAAAAAAAAATTGAATTTCCCGCGTTCTGCCCTGATTGGACCAGTGATGGCAAAACTTTCCGATTGGTTCTTCCTTCTTCGGGCCTGCCAAGCCTTTGTTCTCTGAATTAAGCCACCCTCCCCACGCCGCGCCTCTTGCTTTCCAACGGAACAAATCTCAAATTTAGCCCCATCCCTCAATTCACAAATATACACGAAAGAACACACAGGGCTCCTGTACTCTGCTAAAAAATTTACACATAAGGAGAAATGCCATCCGGCGCGACTTCTCTCGCGTTCTATGGGGAAATGCTTCTCCCTTTTATGTAATATGCAGTGAAAATCGAAGCATACTCAAAAGTAGATACCATATTGTTCCATGGATCTTATTCTCTCGTTAAGTGTGTTTAGAATTGACCTCTAACTATAAGAGTTGTCAGTGTCAAATGTATTTGTATGCGCCTTTCAACATATTATGCTCAAGGTAAACTGACAAGAGTATAACTATTTCTAAAAATTATTATTATTAGCACTCTAATCTATTCAGAAGATAAAGGCAGCTCATATTATAAGAGACAGGGCACAAAAGGAAAAGGGACTAGGGAAGGAGGAGGGGGAAAACAAGGTCAGGCAGCAATTCTTAGTTACAGAGATCTTGTAGCGAACAGCATGAGTGGAAAAATCTGGGGAAGTGGGATAAAGAACCTATGTTTCCCTCCAAGATATTGGTGGACTACTATCAGCCCCAGTCACTATTGCAAAGGACAATGGGAGCTGTAGTCCAACAACATGTGGAGGGCCACAGGTTCCCTATCCTTAGTGCTGGGGAAGTGGTTCCAGACCACTCCACTCTGGGCCCTTTGTACTCTGATGAATGTATTTAGAAGTCCCCTTCAGACCTTCCCACTCAATGTGGGCAAGGCTAGGGGTAGAGTAAGAGGGCCAAGGATGTTAGTGGTAGGGACGGTGCTTCCCCTACACACATTATGTGCTCACTAGTGTTACTTTGAATCAGGGGTTGCCAACCTTTTTGGACCAGGGGTGCATTTCAAATTCTGAGAGTGTGCTGGGGACACCAGTCACAAAATGGTTGCCGCAGGGGCATGGCATAGCACAATATGACTGCCATGGGGTGTGTGGCATACCATAAAAGTAGAGAGTACTCATGGTGAAGCATTTCCCATAATTGTATTTCCATACTAGAAAAGGCTTGATCTTCTGGATTTATGGCTGCTATATAAAGCACAAGAACTGTGTTTTCCCCAATGTCGACCCTAAACCAAAGCCTAAGCTGCCATCCTGTGCCTACTTACCTGGAAGTAAGTCCCATTAAACACAAAGAGACTTATGTAGACATGTATACCTTTGTACTGTTAGTTAACTATACAGTGAATTCTTAATGAGTCCCTGGTCTTTATCTCCTGCAAACAGGAGACATGGATAAGCCTCTTTGGCTTTCACATTTGCCTTTTGGGATTCTTTAACATTCAGCCGCACTTATTGTTAGCAATATTTGCAGGAAATAATTTCTAGGCACTACCTGATCTCAGGCAAACCCAGCACAGGATAGATGCATCATGGTTGCTAGGGGGAAAGGAAGGTCAAACTATGGAAGGAGAAAATAAACAAATAAATAGAAAATGAATAAGACAGAAACAGGAAAAATGCACTAAAAGAGGGGGCAAAACAGCGGCTCTTTAGGACCCAGAGATTCCTATTGCCTGGTGTCCAAACAACTCAATCACAGCTTTCTTATCAATTGCAGCTCTGACTTACTTCACTCATTGGCTGATAATTAACAGGCAGGATCAGCCAAGCTGGCTGATTTCACAGAAATTGCTAAAGAAGCATACCTGCACCATGAATTATATATATAGAGGGGGTTTTTTTCAATCAAAAGTCTCCTAATATCACATCTCCCAATTTTATTTATTTTATTCTAATTTGAAGTGAAAGCAAAACTAATTTAACCACAAGCAAGTAAACCAACAAGGCAACCTGCAGGGTTTTTTCCTACTTTGCACAATATTTAACCTATCCAGGAAAAGAATCCTAACACTAGAGTGCAACCTGAAATCTTTTAATACTGATGATGGCCTAACAAAGAGATAGGGAACTTCTGGTCCTCCAGATGTTGCTGGACTTCAACTCCCATCAACCCCAGCTAGCATGACCAATGATTCAAGATGATCGGGGCTGTAGTCCAACATCATCTAGACAAGTTCCCCATTCCCTGCTGAATCAAATTAAATTTGCTTAATATCCAAATTCCATTTTAAAACTATTACTGCAGACTGAGATATTTTTCATCATCCAACTACATCCATTTATCACCCCCTTCCTTTTCACTTTCTTTGCTTAAAGTCCATCCTGATGAAGAGTTCTGAATAATCTGAAAGCTTTCCTGCTCCTTTGTGATTTTTATAGCTGGACAATGAGTTTCTTATGCTGCTATGCCAAGGGACAAATGACTTTTTAGATCTGTCGTAAGCACTAAAGGCAGGAAAAGGTTAACAGAATGAAGACGCTTGATTGGACAGACGTGGTGACATATATATTAGAATGAGTTTAAATCTCCCGGGCTGCGCTGCAATTGGTCAGACATTAGAAATCCTGTTTTTTTCCCTATACTATCTCTAGTTTCTTTGTTCCTGGAGAAAATGTCTCCCCACTCCTCCCGTAAACTGTTTAATAACATGTCAAGGGGGAGAGTAAAAGAAAAAAGAGGCTACAGAAAACTTTTTTAGATGAAAGAGGAAACCTGAATTGCACACGGTTAGGTGGGTGAAAGCAAGTGGTAGAAAATGCAGCTGTAGGAGCTCTGCTACAGAAACAATCTTGAGAAAGAAAATGGCGACCAGCCTTACTCCTTTTATCAGCGTTACACTGGGATTAAAATAGAAAGACTTCAAAAATTGCTTTGGTTTAAAATTAACCCTGAAAATTGCTATATCGAACAATCTCTCCAACAGTTTACACTTAATGGCCTGGGTACCTCCTTAGATTAGAAGAGCTCTGGAGATCCCTAAGTATCGTAGAGCCTTTACACTGGCTCGTTTCAGCTCTTTACCATCAGCCTTTTTGGAGAGATATTTGCGCATTCCTTGTTCCCAACGCATCTGCCTATGCCAATCGGGCGAAATTAAATCAATCACCCATGTCGTTATACTGTTCATATTATAAGGACATTCGTTCCTTTTATATTGCTCCAGTTCTAAAAAAATTACCAGGTGGACCTGACACATTCTATACCTCCTTCCTTCTCTCAGATTTGGGAAATGAAATAACTTTTAAAGTGGCAAAATTTTGTGCTTTAGCATATACTATAAGGAAACAGATGGTTAATGCATCTTAACTTTAATATACCAGATTTTATTTTAAGTTTGCTTATATATGTTATATAATTTAACTTCTTTATATGCAATTCTTCTGCCTTTCTGCGTTTAAATGCTTGCACTTGTATGGCTGGTCAATGACCGCAAACAATAAAGATGAGAGGAAATAGATTAGAAATGTATCAAGAACGTTTTTGAAGAAATCGGCGAGTCACAATTGTTTCCTTAGGCAACTACATCACTCTGCAAGGACCTTCCTAGTTACATTGTTAACGAAAACTCGAGCAATTTCCATTTTAATACAACGTTGCCTTTTTAAGTCGAAGCGAACACAGATCTTTTTATGAAAGTGTGGGTGGCCCTTATAAGGGCCTTTTGGGTTGTTAGGTATACGAAACAGTTTTTGAATGTTTAGCCACCAAAACCGTACAAAGTGCGGCCCTGACGCTTCAAAGCATAGACAACATCCATGGCAGTCACTGTCTTCCGCTTGGCATGTTCGGTGTAGGTCACAGCATCCCGGATAACATTCTCCAAAAAGACCTTCAAGACACCTCGTGTTTCTTCGTAGATCAAGCCAGAAATACGCTTAACACCTCCACGACGGGCCAAGCGACGAATAGCAGGCTTGGTAATACCTTGGATATTATCGCGGAGGACCTTGCGATGTCTCTTTGCTCCCCCCTTTCCAAGACCCTTACCTCCCTTTCCGCGGCCTGACATAGCTGCTTAACTAAGATTCACACACCGGGTAAAAGGGAGATCAATAATCCTACGAGCGCTGCGGCACGAGTTTATATAGCACTAAGTCCGACCTGAGTGAAACCAGTTAAGGGAGGCGTGTTTTTCTTTCTCCACGCCTTTTCTCCGTCAAGCTACTCATGACAGTAGCTTGGCTTATTCACCAATCAATCCCAGCGAGTTACAATCTGACCAATCAGATTTATTCGGTACTGTTGGAGCATCAATAAAGTGTCTTTAGTAGGCGCAAAAATATACGTTTTTATGCAGAATAATCTTTCATCAAAGCTTGTACATTTTGCATCCCAACAGGAAGTTTTTAAAGTACCATCCGGTTAGGAGGCGTCAGCTCCAGGAGTAAAGCCGGGGGAAAGGGAGGAGAGTAATCGGTTTATGTTCAATTGCAATCTTAAAATGGAAGTTTCATTATAATCTGGCCCAGCAAAGGAACGTTATTTAATGTCGCGTTCTAGTGTTGAATTCCCCCCCCCATCCAGTGGTTACTTCAGTGTAACAGCTGACACATACAGCATAAAAAAGTCTTCATCCAGCCATGCGAGATGCAGCTTTAATAATGTAGAATGAAGTGTATTATTGATCTGGAGTGATGCTTAATGCTCATTATTTCCTAAGCTAAACTTGGGGAGACACAAAGAGTTTCCCTATTTCTTTATGAATATCCACCACATCACTCTGAGAAAGCCTCGTTAGAAAGATACAAATAATGCATCTCATGATCTGTCCCTGAAAGAGGTATTATATATATCGGCAGGCCAACTCCGCCTCATTTTCTGATGGATATTTTTATCTGCAGAAATGAGACCCTGGAAAACACAGCTTCACAGCCCCGAGAATACGCTCAGTTGGCCATGAATGACGAAGAAACTCTGACGATGGGAAGAATAGTTTTGTGTCCAATTACTGTGTAGCCCGGGAACCTTTAAAAAAAAGCATCGTGGTTCTTTCAGCCAATCAGGCAAAGAGGGTGTTGTTATAAATGTCCATGGGCGCCGCTCTCCCTTTTCATTCATTCGAGTCTGAAGCTTTTGTTTTTCCTCTCTTTTTGTTCTGTTGGCGAAATAATGGCTCGGACCAAGCAGACTGCCCGTAAGTCCACAGGTGGGAAAGCACCCCGGAAGCAGCTAGCTACTAAGGCTGCCCGCAAGAGCGCTCCAGCCACCGGCGGCGTAAAGAAGCCTCACCGCTACCGCCCTGGCACGGTGGCTTTGCGGGAGATCCGACGGTACCAGAAATCCACTGAGTTGCTTATCCGCAAGCTGCCTTTCCAGCGCTTGGTGCGCGAGATCGCCCAAGATTTCAAGACAGACTTGCGCTTCCAAAGCTCTGCTGTCATGGCCCTGCAGGAGGCCAGCGAAGCTTACCTGGTGGGGCTCTTTGAAGACACCAACCTCTGCGCCATCCACGCCAAGCGCGTCACCATCATGCCCAAAGATATACAGCTCGCCAGGCGCATCCGTGGGGAAAGGGCTTAACTTAGCTTCTGCTTCCCCGCCTTTCCCCCTGATCTCCTATAATTGCCCAAAGGCTCTTTTAAGGGCCGCCACATTTTCCCCTGAAGAGCTGGAACTCGCTTCTGTTTCTAATAAACCAAAGGGAAATAGCAGAATTTCGGAACAAGGAAGGGGCTGGCTTGTGCAGCCGTGGCAAGCTGAGCAGGCCCTAGCCAGCTGGGGAGGACTAGCCTCAGAGGGAGGCAATGGTAACCCCCCCCTAGTACCGCTTACTCTGAAATCCCTAAGTATCCATAAGTAGGGATCGACCAGAAGGCAGTTCACTTCCATTTCCCCAAGACGTCGGTCCCAATATCTAGTACAGGGCACTGCTAAATGTTCTGTATAAAGCATACAGATTATGAACTTCGCTGAGACTGGTGAAAGGAGTGGGGAGGCGGGTATTACTGGCTACATTCATCTAACTCAGTATTGTCTACACTGATTGGCAGCAGCTCTCCAGGATTTCAGACAGTTCTCTACCAAACCTATCCGGAGATTAAACCTGGCACCATCTGCGCGCAAAGCAGATGCTCTGCCACTGGGCCAGGGCCATTCCCCAACTACACTGACGTTTTTATTTACTAAGTGGAGCGTGTGTGTGTGTGTGTGTGTATAACCCCTGAAACTCGTACACAAGAGGACTGTTGCACTGGGATTCTGCTTGTGGGGAGGCTGGGCGCTGATCCTGGATGCACATTTGACCTGATCCAGAAAGGGCCTGCCTCATGTTAATTATTTTAAGCAAAAAGGCTAAATTGTCGCGTGTCACCCCGGCGCAAAATGTTGCCTGCCCAGGGTACGCTTAATCAATGACACAGGAGCAAGCCAGCTCTTTCTCACTGAGCGTGTGGGTGGCTCTTAAAAGAGCCTTTGGGATCAAAAGGTGTCTCGAGTCTCCACGGGAAGCCTCTTCACTTCTTCTTGGGCGCAGCCTTCTTGGGCTTGGCCACCTTGGCCTTGGGGGTCTTGGGCTTGGCTTTCGCCTTGGCCTTCACCGCCTTGGCTTTGGCGGGGCTCTTGACCGCAGCCTTCTTGGCCTTGGCGGGCTTGGCCTTCTTGGGGCTCTTGGCCGCTGCCTTCTTGGCCCCGGCGGCCGGTTTCTTGGCCACTTTCTTGGGGCTCTTCTTGACGGCGGGTTTCTTGGGCTTCTTGGCGGCGCCGGCGGACTTCTTGGCCGCCGGCTTCTTGCTCTTCACGGCGGCCGAGGGCTTCTTCTTGGTTGCCGCCTTGTCCTTGCCCTCCTGTTGCTTCTTGTTGAGCTTGAAGGAACCCGAGGCGCCCGTGCCTTTGGTCTGTACCAAAGTGCCTTTGCTCACCAGGCTCTTGAGGCCCAGCTTGATGCGGCTGTTGTTCTTCTCCACGTCGTAGCCGGCGGCCGCCAGGGCTTTCTTCAAGGCGGCCAGAGACACCCCGTTGCGCTCCTTGGAGGCGGCCACCGCCTTGGTCAGCAGCTCCGTCACGCTGGGGCCCGACGCCTTGCGGGGCTTGGAGGCTCCCGCGGGCTTCTTGGCTTTCTTGGCGGGCGCCTTGGCGGCTGGCGCGGCGGCCACGGGAGCTTCGGGAGCCGTCTCGGACATCTTTGGCTGCCTGCCTGCCTTCTTGTCTCTCTCTCTCTCTCTCTCTCTCTCTTTGCGCCTTAGCTGCTGGAGAGCGGCGGGTGGGTTGCTGGCGCAGAACCTCTCGGAACCGAAAAGTAAAGTCTGAAGTGAGGCAAAGGCGCTGCTGCCTGCTATTTATAGGGGCGGAGCTGCGCTCTGATTGGTGCGTTCACAGACCCTGCTCTGCCAGAGCCAGAAATGGCTCCTGTCCTTGCAACTTTGTGTTTCTTGAGTGTCACAAAATAGCAAAAATAATAACATCCTCATTTCGGAGCGCGGCGATCCCCGGTGGAAATTGACAAGGGGGACCCGCGCTGCCCGAGCCTGGCCGCCTCTGCGTGCGGGGAGGTGGCGGGTGGGAGAAAAGGAGGCAGAATCGCGGCCGCTTCCAGCTCCACGCCTCTTGGACTCCCAAAACTTTGCCTTTTTCTTGTAAATTAAAAACTTCTCTTCGGAATCGGGGGCTGGAAAAAGGTGCCAGGCCAATCTCTGGGGGGTCTGGACCAGGCTGGTAACAAAGGCGATGGCTCCGGAACGGCAGTTTTGTAATAAAAGCTCTTCGAACTACCTCAAGTAACACATTCATTCATTAACTTTAGGCTAAGGGAGAAGTTACCTTGCAGAGAAATGCCCTTGGTTTTGGGGCGTAGATTTTTTAATTATTTATTTATTTTAAAAATCTCTCCCTTTTCTTTGCTTGACAATATATATTTTGCCTAAGATCTAGTTCATTTGCCACCTGTGGGATTTTACGGTGCTCTCGTTCTCCATGGAAGACTGCTGAGTGCAATGGGTTCTATGGTTTTAGGACTGGCTTGCTTCAGTTGGAAAGTATGTTATGACTTATTTTCTCCCTCCTTTCCTGTGCAAAATTTTCTTTGTCTAAATAATGTGATTGCAATAAAAGAACCTCGTCATGTTTGACATCCAGAAACTGTAAGAGCAATTAGTTATAATGGAGCATCTCATGTTCAATTGAGAAAACAAGCAGGAATTCAGCAAAACTTCAACAATAGGGTATAAAACAATTCTCTGGAAATTAGGGTATAATAATGACCAAAGAACCTGAAATGGCTGGAAAGAATATCAGTCCTCCTTTTATCACTTTATCAGTCCTCCCTTTATCACTAAAGCTGCTTTCTTTTTATTTTATTTTACTTATTTATTAAACTTCTATCCACCTTTCCTATCAGAAGGAGCCCAGGGCAGTAAGCAAAGGACAAAACACTAACAACATCTTAAAATATCTCAAAACAAAACATATTTTAAAAAATCTTCTACAAAAATCTGAAAAAGCGGTTCCAAACAGACACAGACTTAGATAAGGTCTCTACTTAAAAGCCTTGTTGAAAGAGGAAGGTCTTCAGTAGGCCCCAAAAAGATAACAGAGACGGTGCCTGTCTAATATTTAAGGGGGAGGAAATTCCAAAGTGTTGGTTCCACAACACTAAAGGTCTGCTTCCTATGTTGTACAGAATGGACCTCCAGATGAGATGGGCTCTGCAGGAGGTCCTCAGTTTCAGAAAGCAGTGATCAACTGGGTATATAAGGGGTAGGATGATCTTTCAGGTATCCTGGTCCCAAGCTGTACAGGGCTTTGTACACCAAAACCAGCACCTTTAACTTGCTTTATGATGTTTAAGAGTGCAAACCTTTAACCACATTTCAGAATAAGCCCACTGGACACCCAGTGGAACTTACTTCTGAGACATGTATAGGATTGAATGTAGACATGAATCCACATGTAGGCAGTGCTCACATATCTTCCCCACCACAGAGCTGGTGTTGCCTGTGGCATCAGCTTTCAAAGTCCTATAAAGCAGAAGATAGACTGTGGTGCACCAATGGACCACTGGCTGGTCAGGTTCCAGTGGACCACCAGGTAGCCTCCTAGTGGACAAAAATACTTTGCAAAAAAATAGGTGGACCATGGCTTAGTTTATATTTAAACAGTTTTGCAAACTGTTTAAATATAAACCACCCCAGTGGACCACAAGGATTTTAGTTTAAATCACTCAAAACTTTAACTTCACTGCTGCTGTAAAGCACACATCTAAATGCAATGCATGCTAATGTCAGTTGTATGTGTCTTGACATGCTCAGTTCAGTTCAGGGGTTGTTTAATCCTTCCTTCCAAAAACAGTTTTTTTGTGTGTGGGAGCGTGGATTTGGTTTGAAACAAATCAGCTGCCATTTGGTTTCCAAAAGCACTTATTCCAGAGTATTATTTTGAAATGCCTAGAAACGCTTTTGGGAGAAAAAAAAGAGAACACAAATCTCAAATTTATTAACTTGCACTTGGGTAATGTGCTTTCAGTTTAATTTGATTTTGCAAGTTTCCAGGAATTTTACATTATTTTTTATGGTAAAGCAACATTAATGCTAGCAACTAATACTGCTGAAGATGGTATGGTACACCAGCTAGATGCATGACAATGGACATGGAAGATATGGGTTCAAATCCCTATGCAGCTAAGAGAACAGCCATAGGCAACTTCTCTAGCAGCCTTAAATCTGTTCCTCCATGGACATTTTGTAACAATTCTTGAAAGTTACCATACTTCAACAAATATTTGCTTTTGTCTTTTTCAAAGATACTTAAACATGTAGCTGCTGAGTTAAGGTCCAAACTGGGTGCATGAAGAACTCTGATTAAAAAAAAAAGACAAGATAGCCCTTCTTTTAAAAAGCAGCGTTGTTTAGGGGGGATTTAACCCTTTCTCTTGTGTTTCACATTGCATTTTTGCCTCACACCTTTTACTCTTTTATGGAAAATGTACAGATATTGCAATAGAATTAATGAGCAGATTTAATTCACTATAAGACTTAGGCTCAATAGAAACTGGAGTAAGAATAGCTTATTACAGAAAGCAATTGTCCTTCTTTAGGTGGTTGTGTGCATCATTCATCCAGGTTTGCCAACTGACATTTAGGAGTGGATCTTTTGCTCTTTTGCCTAGATTTCATTTTATGTTTTATGCTCTGCCTAGATCTTGCATTAATGGGCCACCATCCCTGTATATGTAACTGTGTGGTACATCTGCTGAGGAGAGCTCTGCATGCATCTAACAAGGCTTATTCTATCTGTTACTCTTTAAGGCCCCATCTGCACTATACATTTAAAGCACTATTGAACCACTTTAGCAGTCATAGCTTTCCCCAAATAATCCTGGGAACTGTAGTTTGTTAAGCATGCTGAGAGTTGTTAGGAAACCACTTCCCCCTCATAGAGCTACAATTAGCAGAGTTGCTCATGAAGAAAGACAATTTCTATGAAACTTGGTATTCAACTTGGTATTCTATGTAAATAAAAAAGAACATGGTAGAGAGCCTGCACCACATTACGCCTGAATCTGGAATGCCTAAAATTGTATGTGAGTTAATTTTATATTTTCTGTTGTAGTATTTATAAGTTGATAGAAAGATAATGATTTGTTGTTATGTGCCTTCAAGTCAGTTACGACTTATGGCAACCCTATTAATCAGTGACCTCCAATAGCATCTGTCATGAAACACCCTGTTCATATCTTCTAAGTTCAGGTCTGTGGCTTCCTTTATGGAATCATTCCATCTCTTGTTTGGTCTTCCTCTTTTTCTACTCCCTTCTGTTTTTCAGAGCATTATTGTCTTCTCTAGTGAATTATGTCTTCTCATTGTGTGTCTAAAGTATGATAACCTCAGTTTCATCATTTTAGCTTCTAGTGACAGTTCTGGTCTCATTTGTTCTAACACAAAGGTTGTTTTCAGCAACCTTAACAAACCACAATTCCCAGGATTCTTGGGGGGAAGCCATGACTATTTAAAGTGGTATGATACTGCTTTAAATGCATAACACAGACAGGACCTTAAGATGCCACTAGATTTTTTTTCTTTTTTAACATTGCTATCTTGGCTACCCTCTTGAGCTTGCTTATTTCACGTGGCTCTTGTAATGCTGGAGAATGCTTAATTTGTAGCCTATGGGTTGTATTCTATCAGGCAAGTGGAAGCACCTCTGGATCAAGCATGGCAGGGCACCCCAATTTTAGCTGATTCTCTCCCCCCTCCCAGCAGCAGCTCTCTGTTCCATATCCCAAATTATTCTAGAAGATTCCCCAACTCTCAGGAACAGCTTTTCAGGGTGATTGTGAGGCTACAGTGGGTAGGAACAATTGGTGAAAAATGGGTGCCCAACTGTGCATGATCAAAAGTGCTTCTGCAAGCCTAATGCCACTACTGTCTCTCTAGCATGGGATGGCATAAAGACTGAGTTGATATTATCAGCTGCCTTCCTATCCCAAATATATCCTCCACATGTATTTCCTGCATATGCTTGCTTGGCTTTTGCATTTAAGGCAGCAATGGAAAACATGTGGCGCTCCATATGTTGGACTCCAACTCCCATCAGCCTCAGCCAGCATGGCCAATAGTCAGGGATTATGGGAGTTGTAGTCCAACAAATATCTGGAGGAGGACAGGCTCTTAGAGAGAAAGCTCATCAAGAGTGGGTGGTGGGTGCTTTAAGCAGAACCAGGAACTGTCACCAGTTAGTTTTGGCTTATTTCAATGCAAGGATGGAGGTGGCTGACAAACTTTATTCTTGGCTTTAGGGAAAAGTTGTTTGACAGTGTTAGAGCACTGATACAAATAGATACATGTTTGCATTAAGAAGGTGATGGCAGATGACAGCAGTGGAACATTTTTTTTCTTGTTCAGAATAGATGTTTGAATCATTAATATGATTCCTCCAAAGGCTGCCTCACTATAAGTGCACATAAGAACCATACCAACTATCTAGATTAAAACAAAATAAAAACAAAGCCACAGTTAGTAGTTAGGACAGCATACACAGTGTGAACTTGGGAGACCTAGACTGGAATTCTCTTAGCCATGAATTCACTTGGATGGGGTGCCTCAGTTCCTCATTTGTATGATGGGAACAATGATCCACCCCAATGTACTGGTGTGGGTGTGCACGTGTGTGAGTGAGTGAATTAACAGTAAATGTGTACATTGTGTACAGTGGTATACTAACTAGTGCAAGACGTTCTTCAGTGTCAAACCAATGCTGTGAAAACACCAAACACAAATGGAGGGTGATCAATAGGGGCTGTAATCACAAAATGTGAGAAGCATAAGAGACACCTAATACAAATTATTATTAAAATAATGTACAAAACTGGATCTTTTTTCCAGTTTCAAAAGGCTCCTGCTGGGAGGAAGGGCGGGATATAAATTAACTAATAAATAAATAAAAGTGTGTGTATATATGCACACAGACATGCACACAATCAGCACTATAGTTCAGCAGTCCATTGCACCCTTATCTGGCCTTGGCATTGCTCACTATTTTAGGGGGAATAACAAAACTGTGATTCATAAAGCTCTGGTTGTTCAGTTGATTGTGATTGCTTCTGGAAATTGTTGTTGTTGTTGTTGTTATAGAATCATAAAATAGTAGAGTTGGAAGGGACCAATAAGATCTATAACCCCCTGCTCAGTGCAGGAATCTAACTTATAGCATACCCAACAGGTACCCTCCCAGCTGCCTCTTGAATGCCTCCAATGTTGGAGAGCTCACCACTTCCCTAGGTAATTGGTTCCATTGTCATTCTGCTCTAACAGTTAGGACATTTTTCCTGATGTTCAGCCAAAATCTGGCTTCCTGTAACTTGAGACCATTATTCCATGTCCTGCACTCTGGGATGATTGAGAAGAAATCCGGGCCCTCCTCTGTGTGACAACCTTTCAAGTACTTGAAGAGGGCTATAATATCCCCACTCAGTATTCTCTTCTCAAGGCTAAATATGCCCAACTCTTTCAGTCTCTCCTCATAGGGCTTTGTTTCCAGTCCCCTGATCATCCTTGTTGCCCTCCTTGAATCCATTCCAGTTTGTCTGCATCCTTCTTAAAGTGCAGTGTCCAGAATGGGACACAGTACTCGAGATGAGGCCTAACCAGTGCCAAATAGAGGGGAACCAATACTTCACAGGATTTGGAAACTATACTTCTGTTTATGCCACCTAAAATAGCATTTGCCTTTCTTGCAGCCACATCACACTGTTGGCTCGTATTCAGCTTGTGATCAACAACAATTCCAAGATCCTTCTTGCATGCAGTATTGCCGAGCCAAGTATCCACCATCTTATAACTGTGCACTTGGGTTTTTTCCCTAGGTACAGAACTTTGAACTTATCCCTGTTAAATTTTATTCTGTTATTTTCAGCCCAATGCTCCAGCCTATCAAGATCACTTTGAATTTTGTTTCTGTTCTTCAGGGTATTAGCTATCCCTCCCAATTTTGTATCATCTGCAAATTTGATAAGCATTTCCTGAATCTCCTAATTCAAGTCATTAAATTTATATCATGCCCTTCTTCTCAAAGGAGCCTAGAGCAGCAAACAAAAAGTGGTAAAACAATAAAACATCTTTAAAATAATTCCAGTACATGTGCAGAAATCTGAGTAGGGCTTCTTATGCAAAGATGGTCTGATAGGGTGCGGCAGATAGTATTGGCAAAAAAGCTAATGTGGTGCTGTAGAATGGCTAGAGATGTGAGGTACAAGAGGATGAATTTTCTCAAGTACAGTTTCCATTTATTGCATATGTTAATTGCAGTGGGAATGGGCCAGTCTCTCCAATTTTTTGGAGACAGATTTGCTCATTACAAAAATTACTGTTAGCGCTGACCTGCTAGAGACTATATCACCTACCTATTATTTCTGTTGGTGAAAACTGCAGACATGTACTGTTGGTTTATTGTGTTTGTTTATGATTAAAATTTAATAAGAAACAAAAAATAGTCAAACAATCAAACAACATCCAATTAACTTGAAATCTTTGGGAAGCATCACCAGTAAGGGCAACATGAGCATCAGACTGAATATAAATAACAATAACATACTTTACCTAAAACATAAATCAAAACAATTTTACCACAATAAGCTATCCTGGGGCAGAGCCAGACAGGTTAAGTCATGCTGGTGGCTCTCAGAAGAGACATACCTACTGAAGGGTTGACTACAAGAATCTATACCCCCACTCAAGAACTCGTTTCACCCCAATGTATGTTGGGACACCTTTTGAGCCCTGAGATAAATATGAACAAACATCAATCAATTCAGAGGTATTACCCCATTTCTCCTCCAGCCCCATATACAAATTTGAAAATGGTGATTTTTATTTATTTATTTATTAAATCTATTAGTCGCCCATCTGGCTGGCAATCCAGCCACTCTGGGCGATGTACAAAATTAAAACATATAGTTACATTAAAATATTAAAATCTCAACCAATAATAATAAAACCTAACCCACCCCAAAAGCCTGTTTGAAGAGCCAGGTCATCATGGAGGGGGCATTTTGTTTTTCTCTTGTAACGAAAGCAGTATGTTACAATGTGAACACTATAATCCGGTACAGAATTTTAAAGGTTTTAACTCTGCATTCAAGAAACTTCCCGTATTATTACTTTTCAAAATAAATTGCAAAATTGGAGGGGGGGGCAGTGTTCCTGGCTTGAAAAATTCTGATCACCTGGTTGTAGGCAGAAAAGCAAACTCTGAGCTTTGGAGAGGGTGTTGTGATGCTGCCATATCATAAAGGGAATCACTAATTTTCAGTGAGTCCTGCCATTGCATACCACCAGACACACTGTAGAATAAACCTGCTCTTATAACTAACTTATAAGTTATAACTTATAACTAACTTAAGTTATAAGAACTCTTATAACTAAGGGGCCAGGGAATAACACGTCCACTAACCTGTAACATTTCACTAGAAAAGACAATAATGCTGGGAAAAACAGAAGGGAGTAGAAAACAAGGAAGACCAAACAAGAGATGGATTGATTCCATAAAGGAAGCCACAGATTTGAACTTAGAAGAACTGGATAGGGTGGTTTATAACAGATGCTATTGGAGATCGCCGATTCATAGGATCACCATAAGTCATAATCGACTTGAAGGCATATAACAACAACAACCTGCAACATTCAAAAGTTTATGAAATTGGGAGCAATGATAAAAAGCTCCACCAGTGTATCTTGATACTAGTTTGTTAAAATACAAATCAAGGGGTCTGCAACCCTGTTTTCTTAAAATTATTATAGTTAACCTTTCCTGCTAAGGATTGCAGAAGTGAAAAACACACACGCAAGGACTCATTTACTGCTGACTGGTTTTGCTTTATTGCATTTATGAGCGATAGCAACATCCCTGGACTTCCAGCAGTCTTCAGAAATATCTGGTTGGTTGCATAAATATTGGTCTCCATTAAGTCTTTAGCGATGTCTCAGACAATCTGGACTTGAGGTTTGCAAAGGGAATTGTATTGAAGAGCTACTGTTTCTGCTTTTTTGTTCCTCTTTGATCTTTGGGGGTTGTTTTATTTTTGTATACATGATAATTTTCAATAAATTTTCATTGGGAAAAAAATATAGTTAACCTTTTGTTTCTCGGTGGTGTTTTTTTTTTTAAGGAAGCGTGCTTTTTGCATTTTTGCTGCCA
This sequence comes from Rhineura floridana, assembly GCF_030035675.1. Classification (NCBI taxonomy): domain Eukaryota; kingdom Metazoa; phylum Chordata; class Lepidosauria; order Squamata; family Rhineuridae; genus Rhineura; species Rhineura floridana. The sequence continues at coordinate 18,629,004 of NC_084490.1, forward strand.
TCTCGTGGCAGTTTATGCCCTTTGCCGTTTTAATGCATATACAATTTTGAATTTCCCGCGCTGCCGAGTCGCTGTGGCCGGGGATTAAACCATGCCCCTCCCTTTTCGCTCTGGTTTTCTTTGTTCTCTGGTGAGCATGGCAGAAACCGGTGTAACGTTTAGTTCTCACTTTCTTATATTACGTAGGCTTAACTACAGAGAATGGCGAAAATGCCTACAAGTGATAGAAATTTTACGAAAAAGATGAAGTTTATACCTTAAGTACAGAAACATCACATATTTCTGAATTAATAAAAGAAAATGGCGACCGCTTTTATTATCGGAGGACGTTCAAGGGTGGAATATGGGTTAAATAGTACAAGACATTCACAAGCAGACTAAGCTTTTACGGAAGCGATTTAAGTGTTAATAAAGCAATTCATTTCGGACTGCGAACACAGAATCCTGTTACCAGAGAATTCTTTTCATTAGTTTACGTGTGAAACGAGACTGATCAGTAAGAAACCAACTCAAGGTATTTCCGTGCAATGTTCTTGCTTTTAGCTTAGCTATTTCAGCACTTTTAAAGAAAAAGTGGGTGGCCCTGAAAAGGGCCTTTGGTTTTTTTTTGTTTGAAGGTCACAAACAATATGGTTTTAGCCACCAAAGCCATACAAAGTACGACCCTGGCGTTTCAGAGCGTAGACTACATCCATAGCAGTTACAGTCTTCCTCTTAGCATGCTCAGTGTACGTAACCGCATCACGAATAACGTTCTCCAGGAAAACCTTCAACACTCCTCGAGTCTCTTCGTAGATGAGACCAGAAATACGCTTCACTCCTCCACGACGAGCCAAACGACGAATAGCAGGCTTAGTGATGCCTTGGATATTATCACGAAGGACTTTGCGGTGCCTTTTAGCACCACCCTTTCCCAACCCTTTTCCTCCTTTTCCGCGTCCAGACATCTCTACCGTGAAGCAATAGCTGGAACGTACTACAAACTGGAACCCCTGCTCTCTATATATAGTGTGGAGTCGGACCAGAGTGTAAAACAGCACAACAAAGCTAAAAGCTCCGCCTCCCCCTTTTCCCTCAGAATGTGGAAACGCCTATGCACTCCCACCAACCAATCAAATAACATTTAAAGCTGTCCAATCAAAGCTCATTGAAAATTATCCAATCAAAGCTCGGGACAACGCAAAGTGAAATGTATGCCTGCTTTTTCAGGGTTGCAGTCTTAGATTCCAAAGTCCCGCTCAGACGCAGATGTACAAACGTTATGAACCCCCCGTTTCCAGTTTCTTAAGAACTCAGTTGTACATATGTTTACTTAGCAGTAAATCCCGTTAAGTCCAAAGGGGCTTACACTCAGGTAAGTGGGTACATGAATGCAGCCTAAAACCAGAGGAACCCCTCTCTTGGTTTTAGCCTGGGACTCGGAGCTCAGATAAATTACGTGGTTTAAGTTTTCCATGCGTCTGATAATATCTACTTGCACGGCAGTAAAGCCTCAGCACGGGACATTCCGGGGTGGATAAAATCTTGAAATAGAAGCTTTCCATTCAAACTGATTCTCTCCTGTTTCCAAAACTAGTAAGCCATTTAACTAACAGGAAGCGCGGGAAACGTTTTTTTCAAAACTTTGTCTCAGAAAAGAAGCGGAGGGATGCCTAAGAACTTTAAGGGTGGGTTCTCAACTGCTTCACCCGTTTACAGGATGATTAAAAATCAATATTAAATCTTTTCCCCAATCATTCGGTGAAGAGGGAGGAGACGCAGAAAGGTCCTGAAGAGCAAAGGCGTGGGATTTTTTTAGCAACCTTCTTTAGCATTACTTATTTTGCGTGGTATTTAATGCTAGTTCTACTTGGAGCACATTTATTAAAGTTAACAGACATGACTAATCCAGGTTCATTAATTTCAATGGGTCTTCTCTGAGTAGGATTTAGATAAATACAACCCTTTGCTTCATTCCTTCTAGGAGAATTAAAATTACAAAATGGGAGCTGTTCTCCAGTCAGCCATTTTAGTCTACATTTCACCAACCGTTGCACACCTGCCTCCATTAATACAATTTACTTCTAGTTGCAAAATCCTGCTTGCTGCTGGTTTCATATGTCACTCAGTGTGAATTTGTTGTCCTCTACATGCTTGAAGCTATGCTTTCCAAATGCTCGCAGGTATTTCACTGCCTTTTTGGTCAGTCTAGTTTAGTCAAAATTGGATGCCCTTCAGATGTTTTGGACTACACATCCTGTCTTTCTCGACCATTGGCCATGCTGGCTGGAGCTGATGGGAGTTTGTGTACAAAACATGTAGGGGGTACTAGGTTGGAGGCAGCACTGACTGGCAGCTCTCTAGGGGTTCAGACAGGAATGTTTTCCTGTCCTGTCTGGAGAGGCCGAGGATTGAACATGGAACCGTCTGTGTCCAGGGCATGTATTTCACTACTGAACCTAAACGCTTTTCGTCTGGGGAACCTAATCTTTTAGGGATTGTGAATACAAAGTCAGGGTTGTAATTTTTCCTGTTTAAATAATCTGTGGCAAAAATGTGTTCCCATATGAGATACTGTATTTTGGATTTTTAAAAAACATTTTTAGAGTGGGTAAGATAGTTTGCTGGAAGAACTTGTGTCTTTGCAACCAGTTCCCGACAGGTAGCCATGTTATTTGTTTATTTATTTAATTTAATTTATATACCGCCCTAAGCCCAAGGGCTCTCTGGGCGGTGTACATAATAATAAAACAATCAGAGAATATATAAATACAATAATACAATGGAATCAAACAAAAATAATCAAAATAGCAGCAAAATACATCAATAAATATTAATAGTACACATGTTTAGTCAGTCACAGCAAAAATAAGAGTCCTGTGGCACTTGAAAGAACAAATGTATTGCCATAATAAATGTGTGTCTTTAAGGTGCCACAAGACTCTTTTGTGTTTGTGTGTGGGTTACAAGAACAAGAAAGAGCCCTGTAGCATCTTCAAAACATATTTCTTGTGGCCAGATTTTGTGGGCCAGAGGCCACTGCTGTCAACTATGTGTCTGGTAAACTCACGTTTCAGTGGCAAAACCTGAGGTTCAGCCAACAAAGTCAGCATTTAACTTTTAAAATTTGAGTATAAAATCTTAAATGCACCACATATACACCAGAAAAATCAAATTAGTTCCACAAGTGGTTAACAGTAGAGGCCCTAGATGAGACTGCTACCATTGTTTTTGTTTTCTTTTTTAATTAGATTGCAGTGAGATTTTTCCTTACTTTTGTGCAGGCACAAAGAACAACAAAACAATGGTTTCTGCATCTGTGGAGAATCTTTACTGGTTCTCTGTCCCCAAGCCATGTCCAGAAAGAAGATTCAGTCTTCCCTGCATCTGACCTCATCCTTCAATCCACAGTCCCCCAGGCTCTTCATCCAAACAAGCCCCTATGACTATCCTTCCCCAAATATGCTCAGTCCTTTCCTCAGAATTTCCCATCAGCATGTTCCCCGGCACACTTCGGATGTCCATTCCAAAATAGTACAGTCTCTTCCCCCACCAGTCTGAACCTGGCTTCTAAGGATGCCATATTAGGGAGTCCCTGAATGAAATCAGCAGCGTTCTAACTAGAGAGGGATCATTTTGTACTATGTCCCTATGTCCTAATCTCTGTAGCAAAAGGCTCCACAACTCTTTCTGTGATGCTTGCCAGAGAAAGAGCAAGTCCTGTCTCAAAAGCTGAAGAAGAAAAAACAAGAGAGGGAAAGAGGCCATTTTCCTACTGACCTGGCAGCAATGAGTTTCCTTTACCAAGGATGTTCCCGAAAGCAAAGTCCAATAAATTAATTATGGGCAACCCTTGCTAACAAAGAGGTAGAATCGTTCTGCACTTGGGTGCCTGCAAGGTATTGTGCTGTGGTGGCAGGTTCTGCAAGGATTTCCCTCTAAAGTGAGTTAAACTGTCATACCACACCACACCAGAGGGCAAAATGTCCTGAGTCAGGACAAAATCATAATGGCAGATGAAAAATTACAACTAAAATATGAAACATGTCACACTATAAAATCCAAATATGATTAAGTTTGTACAGTTGCATCCATTAAGTCTGCTTCATATCTAACGGTGATGCAACATATCTTACCATGGACTAGATTTGGAACATACACCAAGGTGTACATTACAACCTGACTTTAATAATGGAGCAGAGTTTAAGTGGGTTATAAATAGCCCAAATTAAATTTTAATTTTTTGCAGTGACATATATTCCATGTATGCGCGTATTTTTATTTCATATAAAACATGTCTGACTTCTTTGTAGTATCAATTTATCACATACAGCAACTTATTCTAATTTTTCTATCATTTACACATGATTTTGTGTTAAGTCCTTGCCAGTGTGTTGAATTTTTGTCAGGAAACATCTTTTCTTTTGGGCTTGTCTTGTGAATCACTTGCCCATTTTCCTCGGCAAATTCCTGGCAGCCATTTTGTACCAACATACATGCTCTAGTATTCCAGCTCTAGTTGCATCACAAGCCAGATGGCACCTCCTTGGAAATTCCAGTCCCCTCCTCCTCTTCCTCTTCCTGATGGGTCAGGAAAGCCGATTGATCCTGTCTGTCAAAGCAGGAGTTGCTGAGCTAGTCTTCAGGCTAGGTGATGGCAGCCATTTCTGGCTGGTGGCATTGCTAGTGCCTCAGAAGATTGTACGAGCAGGAGAAAAACTTGTGGCAGATGCTGCACTGGTGAGACTTGTCCCCCTTGTGGCCTTGCTGGTGGCAGGCCAAGTTGGTCAGGTGCTTGAACTCCTCCTGGCATATGACACACTGGAATGGGCGAGTGATCGCATGACTCATGTCATGTTGCTTGAGGTGCGAGAGGCGCCTAAACCATTTCCCACAATGGAAGGGCAGGGCTCTGATGTGAATTAGGAACTGCGTCTCCAGGTCGTGCTTGCTGCAAACACTACATCCATGGGCCTTCTTGGGGATTGGTGTGGAAGAGGAAGAGAGCAGGGGGAAGGCCGCTTCCCGGCTATCTGCCTGAGGAAGCGGAGGGCAGTCCCCACCAACGGCAGGTGTGTGGCTGTGTTGCCTGAGGTAAGAAGAGAGGCGGAAGGCCATTCTACATTCAGGGCAGGACAATGGTTTTTTGCCTATGTGGACCAGGTAATGGTGCAGCAGCAACCACAGCCAGGCAAAGACTTTGTGGCAAATGCCATGCTGGTCCTGCCTTGCTCCCTCCTGCCCCTCCCAGCCTAGCCACCCCTTTGAAACACTTGTGGGCCTTCAGCTTGCTTTTGGTCTCATTGCAAGCCAGGCAAAGCAAGGTCCAGTCCGCCTGCAGCAGCATCTGTTTCTCACTTCTGGCCCCAGCGTCAGGGGAAGTCATGGCAAGGTTAGCCCCTGCCCAAGGCCTTTTCTTCTTTCCCCACAAGCTCTGTTGATGCTGGAGACATTTCCCCAGGGGCTCCTGGAAGTGTTCCTGGGGAAAACTAGCACAGCCTCAGGAACACTCGGCGGCGTGAGTGTGCTTGTGGTGAACCAGATGCGCACAGTGGCCGAACACCTTACACAAAGAGGGCACTGGGAGGGTTTTGCCTGCCGGGGTAAGGCAGGGCTGTGTCAGACAGTAAGGGAATTTGGACTCTTTTTCACAGACATGGCAGGAAGTCCGGTTTTTCTGTGCCCCAAAAGGTCAGAAAAGGTGGCCTTGTGACAGGTTGGGCAAGGGCAGGAGGAATGCTGGGGAGTTGCAGTCTGGGAAGAAGGGGGAAAGCTCTCTCCCTTGGGGGATGCAAGCAGAAACTCTGGCTCAGGTGGATCGGGTGGTTCACATGACCACGAGTGAGCCCTGCACAGGACAAAAGCAATACCATGAAAAAGCTGTGCTTATTTTATAGCCTTCCAAAATGCAAGGATGCCAGCTTAGGAGTTAAACACAGAACTTTTACAGAAGCTGAAATTCGAAGGAGGGTGGGGGACATAACAGGAAGTCTGAGGTGTGTTATGGCACTCAGTTTATTGGAAAACAGTTTTATTTCATCAAGCCTATCTAGACACAGAATGTAGTTGCCTACATTCATTTTAAACATTTCACGGATTATATATGTTTGGATGGTAATATGTTATATATATTAATTTTTTAAATAGTTTTCTGGATTTTAGATGTGCTTCATCTACAGTTTTATAACGTACAGCACTTAGCTTTTTCAGCGGCTGATCAACCTTCCTAAATAAATAAACAAACTTGTTTCAGGACTTCCTTCAATCTTAAGGTTTAGGAAGACTATTTGAACCCATCAGTTGGGGCAGTGCACAGCCCTGTGACTCTCAGACTGTTCTTCGCATGTCACTCACTCCACATTTCTCCATCTGTGGAGCCAAGATGGGTTACAGCTGCTCTCCAGTATTCCAGACTAGAGGTTTTTCCAACCCAACCTGGGCACGAGGCATCCTGCAGGTTGAGGATGAGCTTTTCTGCTGCACTATACCCCCAGTATGTTTCCAAGGAGTTTTATGGCACTTAGGCTGGCCCCACCTTCACCAGTCCAACGAAATGCATTGCTCTTTTCAAAATAACTACATATTTCTTTAAATCGTGCCTTTCCACCTAAAAAGACAAAGAGACCAACAAAAGTGATGTTTTTAAAAACATCAGTAAAAGCAATCGTATTAAAAGACAGAAATATTTATTTTTTTACGCATACACGGCAAGCATGGTGTCATTAAAAAGAGCCAAATGCTCACTGAAATACAATAGGGTCTGTCCACTGGGGCCATCCCTTTTCCGCTGGTCGAAACACACCCGGCTATGCCGCCCCTCCCCAACCGCTTGCCCGCGGGGACCCCTTTGCCTTGCGCCTGTACGTGGGTCTGCTGCAGCCGCCGCCGCCGCTCTGAGGGGAAGGCGGCGCCAAGACTGGTAGCGTGAGCGACCGAAAGTAATGGCTGCCTGCAGCCGGTGGCTCAAGACACGCGCGGTGAAACACGCCCACTTCCCTCGCTCTACCTCCCGCCCACTTCCGTCGTCCCTCGGGCGGGCACCAGCCGGGTGGAAGCGATGCAGTCTGCACCTCGGCGTGCAAGCTTCCCTCGCGTCGTGTCCGACCACATCATCTCAGGCAAATGGCAAGCGTTCTCGTGCGACGCTCACCCCGCGAGTCTCCAGCTGCCTCCAAGCCTTTGCTGGCAGTCCCCACCGGGGGCCGCAACCGCTGTCCTCGCAGCCCGAGCCAGGGGGCTCCCTTTCGGGAGAAAGGGCAGGATATAAATTTAATAAACAAATGAATAAAAATATCCACAGGCGCGCGCGCATTTCTGCTTGCGACGCGTATGCTACAATCGGGTTGTAACATCGGCTTCAAAACAGCGCAAAGGCACGCGGGCGCACACAAGGTTTGAGGCTTCGTGAATTAAGGCGTGATATGCATTTAATGACAAAGAAAAGGCGGTCTCAGGAGAATCCAAGAGGCAACCAGCTTGATGAAGCAGATCTGGGTCCGTGGACAGGTGTAGCGCTAGAGATAAATGTTGAAGTGCAGGACCTCATCATGACATCCCCCATAGCCACTCCCCTAAAATAGTCCCACAATGCGGGTAGCTATGTTCATCCAATTATATGACACACACACACCGCAAAGTGCAACCGTACTTGGCATATGTAACACCCCGCTTATTAGGCTCAGTTGAGTCATAGATCACTGCACCAGCAAAGGGCAGTGTAGTGATCAGCATGTTAGACTTGGGCTGGGGAGTCCTGCGTTCACATCCCTGATCAGCCCTGGAGCAGGACTACAGTCCTACACAGTTACTCTGTTTAACTCAGTGGTGCTCGCTTCTGACTGCAGGAGCTCAACTTTGTAAAATTCATTGATCTTTAACAAAAAGCTGAAATGCAACCATGAGCTTTTCATTAGAAATGCAAGTCATCTTGTAAAGAAGTGTAAATGTTGGAACAAAAAAATCTTCATTTCATGAATACGCTCATGGGGTCTGAACTGGCAGTGACTGATCAGGAATGAGAGCTTGGGATCACAGTGGATAGCTCAATGAAGATGTTGACCCAGGTAACAGCAGCAGTCAAAATGGCACATTCCATGCTAGGGAACATAAGGAAAGGTATTGAAAATAAAACTGCTGATATCATAGTGCCGTTGTATACATCTATGGTGCAGTTGCATTTGAAATATTGTGTACGGTTCTGGTTCCCTCACCTCAAAAAGGATATTGTAGAGTTGGAAAAGGTTCAGAAAAGGGAAACCAGAAAGATCAACAGGATGGAGCGACTCCCCTATGAGGAAAGGTTGCAGCATTTGGGGCTTTTTAGTTTAGAGAAAAGGTGAGTCAGAGGCCACATGATAGAAGTGTGTACAAACTATGCATGGCATGGAAAAAGTGGATAGAGAAAGGGTTTTCTCCCTCTCTCATAACACTAGAACTTGTGGACATTCAATGAAACTGAATGTGGGAAGATTCAGGACAGACAAAAGGAAGTACTTCTTCATGCAGGGCATACTTAAACTATGGAACTCACTCCCTGGAGAAGCAGTGATGGCCACCAGCTTGGATGGCTTTAAAAGATTAGACAAATTCATGGAGGATAAGGCTAGCAATGGCTACTAGCCATGATGACTGTGCTCTGCCTCCACAGTCCAAGGCAGTATGCTTCTCAATACCAGTTGCCAAAATCTGTAGGAGGGGAGAGCGCTCTTGCACTCAGGTCCTGCTTGTGGGCTTCCCGGGGGCATCTGGTTGGCCACTGTGAGAACAGGATGCTGGAGTAGATGGGCCACTGGTCTGATCCAGAAGGCTCTTACGTTCTTAAGTGTTACCATTTAAACTGATAGCATAAAGTAGGAACCCCATCAAAAGGAAAGAAGTGTTTGGCCTCCTTTTGGTTATTTTCCTCCTCCCAATTGCTATGCTAATCTGTCACAAGCAAAACTTGAAAGCCTTGTTATCACCTCATTCACTTGCCATAACAAGGAAAACCCATCATTGCTCCAGCAGATGACATTGTTGCTCCTGATCTAAAAATTAAGTACTGGAACTGTGCCCCACATCCTGCTCCACTACACCACTGGATGGAAGCATCATGTGACGGAAGAAGGGCAGGATAGAAATGTATTAAACAGTGATAAATAGTCAATGCTCCCACATACAAGTGCATCCCAAACACAGCATGACACACACAAAGAACACAAACATACATACACAATTGCCGTCATGGTATGTCACACTACAAAAACCGCCCACTTACTCTCATTCAGCCCTCTGTGACACTGCATTCACATAGTACTATGTCCTTAAATACTGTCAAAGCACCCAGCATGCACACAACACAACTCAGGCATTCGCTGTAATTGCACATCCTATGCTACAATTCAACATTCCCTTACACCAGGGGTTCCTCCTAGGCTGTAGTCTGCAGACCACAAGGGGTCCATGAGCTTCATACATGAAGGTGGTCTGCAGCACATCTGTGGATTTGTGACTGAAGGCAGGAGATAGTACATCCATGGCATCAAATGCCCATTATGGTTTTTAACCGTATTTTTCTCATTACTTTCTTTCTTATGTTGCATTACAATTTGAATTCTATGGAATTCAAATTGTAATACAATAAACTATAAGTAATAAAAGAAGCAATCAAAATGCAGTTAAAATTCACACAGCAGTTAGCACAGGGCATTACAATTGCCACAACAGGCAGAACAATCATTAAGTGGTCCGCCAAGACCCTCAGTAATTTCCAAGTGGTCTGTGGGGGGGAGAAGTTGGGAAACCACTGCCTTGCACAATACCGTCAGCACACGTACTCAAAGTGCAACACGTGCTACACTGGGGTGTCACCGTTATGCAGTTACACAGAATACAACTCACTCCTCAGATGGTCTGTAAGTTACCTCTTGCTAATCGCACCTGCCCTTGTTTATACCAACACACACAGTCCCTTGCTACTTGTCTGCAGAAGGTTCTGTTTCCGATCCTGCATCTGAATGTTGAGCAGAAGCAGCAGTAATGCTAAAAGGGGTTGGTTGGCTGGACCAAATGAACTGGATTGGCACACTCTTGATGTTTTAGTTGCATGGAAGAATGCAACAATATTGATTAAAGCAGCCAGAATAATAATTGAAAAATGAGGCCAATTTTCTCATTGAAAAGTAACATCTGTGGTGCCATCAGGGCTGGACTGAGGGCAAGAAGCCCAGGGCCTCACTCAGCAGAAGGAGGAGGAAGGACCTCAAATGCAACAGGGCTGGACTGAAGTGAAATAACACATATTATTGACACGAACACATCCATCCCATGTATAACCAGTGGAGACTGGTGGCTCCGATGTCAGTGGAGCAGTGAATCTGCTCCAGGTTTTAGTCTGAAATTTCGAGGAGCTGTCCAAGGTGCTTTTAGCACCTTGACATCCTTGCTCTTGCAATTGCTTGCATGCTTGGGAGAGGGCAGGTGAATGGTAGCAGTGGCAAGCAGGAACAGCAGAAGGACCAGGAGGATCAGAGTGAGTGGGGCCCCTGCAGAGATGTAGGCATTGGTAGGTGCCTGATGATGCCTGTCTCTGATGCCGACCCTGCCTGCCCTGTGAGACTAATAACTTACACTCCATAACACACACACACACCAGAGAAATGCCCAGCCAAGGCTTGCATTCCACAGAAGATAAGGGGCTGGAATTTGGTCAGGAGCAAACTTTTATTAGATTATTTTCAAGGATCTACGAAGGGTTTAAAGGGAAAAAAGAGTGAGAGAAAGAATAAGACTCAACTATTTGTCAGTAAATAATTCCATGGGGGAGAGGGCAGATACCGGTCTCAGTACTGGAATCTGAATTAATTAATTAAAGCATGTGGGAACCAATCTGTCCAGCCAGGAGCCCACAAGCATGGGCACAAGCAGGCAAAGAAGAATGGAGCAAGGTCAACAGGACTTTGGGTGGTTTTTTTCCCATGTGTAGAACTGGAAAACTGACCACCCCAGCTTGCATCCTAATTTTTCTGCATAAAGAAAATGCTTTTTCCTCCCCAGTTTGTTTCCCGGTACCTTATTTGACTATGGACAAAGTCTATGCATTTTCTGGGCTCCCAAGAGACCCATTTCTATCAAGCCCTGCAAAAGCCCATCATTCTTGGAGACCACATTTAAACACACAGACACACAAGCCTCGGCCAATTCCAGAGCCTCCCCACACCAGGCCCCACACAAGCCAAGTACATGGAAAAATTCATCCAACTCCCCAATATCATTTTTTAAAAACTGAAATAATTTCTTCAGCGAAATATTTTGTGAAATGTTGTCTTATACTGAAGATCAACCTTTTTAAGGGCTGAACCATTTATCAAAGCAAATGCATCCCTTTAGCATACTACCAGTTTTCAGAAGTGAGCAGTACATTCTTTAGAAATAAACATACTTAGGATTGGCAAATTAAAATCAAAAGGAATAGTATAGCATTATGATGGCAGAAGAAAGTGGAAGTAAAACAAGCAGGAGGTCTAAGAAGCTACCTGCTGCCTCCACCGTAAGAAATAAGGCTTGATGTGATGATCTTAGAAAGCCTACAGATAGATTTATGCAAGCATACAAGGCTTCATTTAACCTCAGAGGCCTACAGTAGAAGCAACTACTACTGTACCACCAGCTGGCAGAATCTTCTCTTCAAGACTATTTTGCTCCATCCAGTGCTGAGCCAAACATGATAATATTGACATCTTTTTAAAAATTAAATTTCCTAGTCGTCATGATTGTAACAAAAACCTCTGGAAACAAAGTGGCAGCTTTTGAGCCAAAGGTAAGAAACCAGAAGACAACTAGAAGAATCTCAAAATTTTTGTTGTGAAATCTTGCCATTTTTAAGCCAATCTTGGGGGGGGGGAAATGAAGGACATGATTTCTGTTTGCTCGGTTGTTGTTTTTAGCTTATGCGGTCAGATATATCAGGGCTGTGAAACAGAGGTACTTCAACATTAAAATAATGAGCTTCCCTAAATCAACCAAAACCTTTCTGGATCTCCGTATAAAATACAGTGAGCACAGTTCTGCTTCAAGATTAAATTGATTTTGGATTGTTAAATTTTAGTCCCCACCACCACCTCCATATGGAAGTCTTGGAAACTGTAGCTTTGTGAGGGTGCTGAGAATTTTCTGATCTTTAATCCACTTTCCCTATGCCAGATAGAACTAGAATGCCCAACATTCTTTGGAGAGCAGGAGTTCCGGTATTTAAGCCAGCTGATTTTTGTGATGGCCACATGCCTTTTGAGTTAGAAGGGGAAGGCAAAAAAGACACAACTGAGGGCACTCTTGTTCAGGGGCAGAGAGATCAGAGGAAAAGGGAAAGAACATGGCCACATAAGTCATATAGCAGCATGATGCAAACTTACATTTCTGTTGGCCAAAAGTGCTGTCTGTTCAACAGAAAAAGCTAGAGTTTTTGCACTGCAGGGAAGTGCTGGGGGGAAGTCAGTAATCTGTCTCCTGGCTCAATGTCTTGACATGTCCTGGGAGGAGCTTGCATCTCCCATGATAGCTAGGCAGTCCCTTCTTACACTCTGGGAACCACTGAGCACTACAGCTAGTGGGACAAAGTCATCTCGGCTTGGCCAAGCTCACTTGGATATAAGCATCTCCTGAAATAACAGCCTTGGCCCTAGGGGTGCATTTGCTGGCACATCTTCATTATGCCCTGGAATAACATGGTAAAAGCTCAATTACCTTTCCAAGCACAACCAGCCAAGCATAACCCTTCTCCACCTGCCTCTGAAGACTTTGTAACTGTCAAGCAAGTGCAACATACTCTACTAACAGTAGTGAAACATTAGTAAACTAATAATAATACTTTTTATCGGTTCAAGGAAGTAAATTCCTGCTCAAAATAATAGACCAGGAAAGAGGGTTGGGGCAAGCCAGGTCTAGCTGCCTCTGGCAGAGTTACATGTCCAAAACCAGATTGCCTCTGGCTGCCACTGTGGGGTAGAGGTAGAGGAAAACAGTGTTGGAAGGGTGGGTTGTTGTTACGAGATTGGGGCTCCCCGCCTAGTCAATTCCACGGTGCAGCTTGAGATGGCGGGAGAGGTTGCTTAAGGTAATGAACCCTTTGTGGCAGACGGTGCACTTGAAAGGGCGCTCGCCACTGTGCAGCAGCCGGTGCCGTTTCAGGTAACACTCGTGCCGGAAGAATTTGCCACACTCGGTGCATTGGTAGGGCTTCTCGCCAGTGTGCACCAAGACGTGACGGTCCAGGTCCCGGGGACTGCGGAAGTATTTCTCGCACTCGCTGCATTTGTAGAGTTTCTTGCTAGGCCGGGCTGGGAATGCACGAAGATCCAGCTGGGGCAACAGGTGGCGTTCCAGCTCACTGCCTGGGCCTGACATCGGCGAGGTGGAGACGGCGTGGCTCAGCTGGTGCTCCTCCAGGATCTGCAAGTTCACAAAGGGTTGGCCGCATATGCCACAGGTGAAAGAGGGCTCGCCACCATGGGCAGTCAAATGAGCCGCAAGGGTGTTGCCATTGGCAAAAAAGGTCCCGCATTCACACTGGTACAGAGTCTCGGGGGGACGCGTGTCTGGAGGATGGCAAATTGGACAGCTCCTGCTTTGCTGCTGGCCCTGTCCCTCCTGCTCCCCACCTTTCTGCTCTTCTTCCAGGGCCTCCAATTCCAGCACCCCATCGCTCTGCTGGACCTTCCCAGCACACAATTGGCAGGGCGGGGGCCTGTCCTTGGCATGTGTGAGCTTGTGGCGCTCTAACAGAGCCGCAGCATTAAAGTCCCTTTCACAGTCCGGGCATTTAAAGGGCTTGATATCGGTATGGGCCAGCCAATGGCGGCGCAATTCAGATGCCAGCTGGAAGTGTCGCCCGCAGGCCCCGCAGCCAAAGGGGGCCGCCCGCCCTCTCCCGGCACTGCAGAGGTGCCCCAGAGGACTCTGCTCTTTGCCACAGGCCAGGCAGCGAGGGGTGGGTGTTTGAGGGGCTGCGGCAGCAGGAGAAGCACGATGCTGCCGCTTGAGGTGGCGCCCCAAGCTGCTGCGGGAGGAGAAGCGGAGCTCACAGACGTGACAGCAGTAGGGCTTCTCCCCCGTGTGCACCACTTGGTGGTGGAGGAGTCCTGTGGAGTCCCGGAAGCCTTTTGGGCACATGGTGCAGCGGTAGGGGCGTTCCCCGGTGTGGCTCCGGATGTGGTTCACCAGGTTAAAGGAATGCTTGAAGCTCTTGACGCAATGAGGACACTGGAAAGGCTTCAGCTCGGTGTGCCGGGCAAAATGGCGGCGCAGGTCTGAGCGGTAACGGAAGCTCTTGTCACACTCAGAGCAGTGGAAGGGGGCCCGGGCACCCAGCCCATTATCTGTTAGGAGTGATGGGTCATCCTCTGTATCCGAGTAGAGAACTGCACACTCTTCCACAGTTGCAGTGCCAGCCAGAACGCCACCCGGAGCCTGAAGAGAGCGCTGGCCCTCTGGCCACTCTTCATCACAGTTCTCCATCTACCCAACTGTGCCTCTAAGGGGCAGACAAAGAACAGACATAGAATCAGAGAGCCCAGGACCACTGAGCAGAAATCCTCAGTACACATAAATTCCCTCCCCAGATTAAACCACACAATCCAGACCAATAAGCCTAGCAGTGAAGGTGCCTGAAGACCAAATGTTCCAGGTGACTCAAAGAAGTTGATACAGTAGGAATTTTAGGAATCTGCATGTATCTAAAAAGATTCTTCACGCAGCAGGGGGATAATACACAAGTGCAATACACAGGATGCTTTGGACTTACAGCTTTTACTGTTGGAAATAAAAACTGAGTCAAAGGCTTTTGGGAATTCTCAAATCTTCTCAATTACATGAGAAGGCACAGGGTGGCAGATAACACTAGGTCTGGAAATCTGGGAAATCAACTGGTTTCACTTCTGTGCCTGGCTGTAACAGGTTGACCTTAGGAGAATCACTCTCGGGGCTCCCAACATTAATTGGTATCACTGGGATGATACAAACATAAACAAGATGAGGATAAAGAGGACAGTCTTATGCACCTGTCCTCAGAAGTTAGCCCCATTGAATCCAATAAATCTTAGTCTCAGGAAAGTGTATATAGGATTGCAGCCTTATTGTACCCCCAGCTAAAGATATTGGGCAGGGATACGAAAAGTAAACCCATTCACTATCTTTCTGCAGCAGAGGGATGTAGCATGCTCAGAAACTTGTGGCTCAGTTTAGGAGAATCAGGTTTGTGTTTAAAAGATTAAAGCCTAGACATGAAGTCACTCCTTTCCAAAGTACTCAGAAGTCCCAGTGCCACCTGTCCCATGCTAAGCCATTCTGTCCTTTCTCCCCAAAATCCTGAAGTCCTGAACCTTAGGTAAAATCAACACAAAAGATCTTCATAGGCACACTCAATAACCCAACAGCAGATAAAGAGCTACCAGAATTTGCTCAAGAGCAGAGAAGATCATTATATGTGAAATACAGATTTTTGCTGGTTTATATCGGGTACAAAACAAGATAAGGGGGAAAAATGCCTTACATAATCTCCCACTTTTACTGCATAACAAGACCATATATTTATGCCCTCTGTTAATTAATCCAGAATAACTACTACCACCCAGGTTCAGATATCATGGTAAGTAATGTGTGTATCACTACATCATCTGTAGTTGTTGTGCACTGTGGAAAACAATTACTCATTTATACTTGTTGACTACAAGCATGGGGTAAAAGATGTTAAGGTTAACTTCTTTTAAAAATAATGTTTACAAATATGTAATCCATACGAACACAGTTAATGTGTGGAAAAATATAAACCATGAAAGCCATATATCACATTGATAATACACAGTTATACATTAAAAGACAACTATCTCACATACATACATACACATACTTTTAAATACTTCACCTAGTACCAGTCATCATCCATATCTTAAAACAAGCTCTTATACCATTTATTTTTCTCTGTAACAATGTTATAGTATGCATTGCTTTCTGATATTCATTAATTCCCAACTGATCAGTGATACACCAAGTTACTGAATTTATAATTAAACCCTTCCTTTAACATTGCTGTACATTTTATAATATTCATTTGTTCCCAGTTGACCTGGTTAATCATTCCCCCCCCCCAGGATGAGCATATAAAATTCTGGTTACCCTTAGAATATGAAGAATTTGGGTCCAATATGATGTTACAATATTCCCCTTCACATAGTTTAATAAGGGGGGGGCAGCTGATCCATGGGGATTTGCACTTGAAATAAGGTGTTATAATTAACCTGCATTAAGTGATCTTGAGTATGCACTCTTAGTGAACCCAGGAGTTCTGGCTACCAGCATTTCGCAACTATGAGTCCCCTAACTCTGTCCCCTACCTAAAGAACCCAGGCGTCCTACCGCTTCTCCCTTTCTTCGCCTCTTTTTCCCACCTGCACGATCTTCTTGATTCACAGACATATATCCCGTGTGCTAAGGTACGAGCACAGGGAGGAGGAGGGGGGCGGGGGGCGAAGGAAAGCATGGATCTGTCTGTCTCTTGTCGCCCTCCAAGTCTAGGGTAAACCTTTTCCACATCCCCTTCTGCTTCCCACCCCCCGGTACTCACAACTTCTTATCGGTGCAGACATTTAGTGGAGGGGAGCCACTTCTTCAGAGGAAAAGGACAGAGCCTCTCCCACCCCCATGGCAGCCAGCAGTCAGGTTGGGGGTGGGGTGTTGACCTCTTGCGACAGCCTGTCCTCTCCACCCACATATCCACCCCTATAGAAGTTAACAGAACACCCCACCCCCCACTCCGCCCCCATCTTTTCTGTGGGCAACGGGGGGAGGAGTAAAAAAGGTCACAACCTCGCCATCCTTAGTGTGGGCACGTAATGGGGGACTGGCGCCTCCCTGAGGCGACATCTTTGGTGTGGGCAGGTTCGGCTAAAAAGGAGGGTGTGATTTTACTCGGCATCGGATGAAACCCTAGTACCGTTCTAGAGAATCTAGGAAATGGTTTCTTATTTAGAAGGCGGGAGCGGAAAACGGTTGAAAGCACCATCTTTACTACTGGCAAAGGGCAGCCGAGAGAGAAACGGTCATCTTTATCCTGGGCAGCAAGCGAAATGCTGAAGCAGTCTTTATTGTTACTAGGGTTACTCCCCCTCCTTAAAATCATACCACCATATTTGATGAGGGCAAAGAAGATTGAAGGTCTGTTTTTGACACTGAAGGAGGCGCCAATTTTTCGTTTTGACTCGTATTAGCTAAACAAACAAAAACAAAACAGAGAGAGGTTTTATCTTTAGTGTGATCAAAGAAGCACTGTATTTAATGTGGGCAAAAAAGGGCAGGAATCCTCACGAAGGTGCCATCATTAATGAGGGAAGGAAGTGGGGGGCTGAGAGGGGACGATGGGGCCCATTATTAGAATCTTCTCTTGGAAAACTTAGGAAAGATGTGGTAAAAGATTGCAGCGTTTTTCCATCACCCACAGATTTTGAGACATCAGCAACGGGAAGTCACTATCTTGCTGTCTGCACAGACAGAAATTCAACAGGTGAGGCTCCTCATAGTACTATAACTGTATGGAGGAATTTCTGCCTGTCACACTCAGGCAGAGAAATTAGATATCACCCTTCCAAGCTGAATAAGAGAGTAGGAAACTATTACAATCAAGAGTAATCAATTTCTAGTAAGCATTCCTCTATACAAAATTCTACTTTGCTAATAATCTGTTCTCAAATGCTCTGCTGAATCAGCCTGTATGCCCGAACAGTACAAACATGTTTTAAATGTGAGAAAGGCACTGTTCTAATCTATTCATATTTTCATTTAATTACATTTATAACCCACTTCATCCTGACAGCTTAGATTGGGTGACTGTGATAAGACCCCATTAAAACAAAATAAAGGTGGCCATAGCTCAGTGGTAGAGCATTTGCTTTGCTTGCAGAAGGTCCCAGGTTCAATTGCTGGCATCTCCAGATATGGCTGGGAGAGTTTCCTACCTGAAATCTTGGGGAGCTGCTGTCAGACTGTGTAGATGGTACTGAGCAAAATGGACCAATGGGCTGACTTAGTTCAAGGCAGCTTCAATTCAGTCACAGGTCACTGTTAATTTTGGAATGGTATCACACGGGGGTCACCAACATAGCACCCAGGGCCACAATGTTTTGTTCTTGAGGCCTTCCCCTACTGCTCGAAAAGTTTCTACGATCACCACCGCTTGCTGCCCTCTTGGTGGCGAGGGCAGTTTCTCCTTTGAAAAGTACAGCGAAAAGGAAGAAGTTGGAAGAGTGACACTTTCTCCCATTTTCAAGGTTCAGATTAATTGTACTGGATCCAAGTTTTACACAGAACAGAACTCTTGGAAAATTGAAGTTGTGGTGTGCATGTTTTTTCTCTTTCTGGGTTGTTGTCAACTACTTCCTACTCAAAGTAGACCCATTGAAATTCTGTTAACTTCAGTGGGTCTATTCTGAATAGTACTAACATTGAATACCACCCTCTGTCTCTTGCCGGGTGACTGATCCATGGGCCTAAAAAGGGTGGCAACACCTGTATAATGTTATTTTAACCGTTTTTTATCTGGTTATTAATAGGTGATCTTGATTTGTACATCACTGAGATTCTTTGGCATATAAAGCAATTAAGAAACGTGCTAAATAAATGAATAAACTTCCCACCTGGCTTAATTGTGCCTCTCTCACTCTCCTTCCCAAGCAACTATTTAAATTTCTAATTTTTTTACAAAATGCTTCAACTTAAGAGTCTTCATGGTAAAGCAGTTCTGCTAGTGGGGCATGGATGGTATTAAAATTGCATTCGAGATCTTGATGGGATATGGTGTAAGAGCGGAAGGGCTGTAATAGTTCAGAGGTTTTGCATTTAGAAGGTCCCCTTTTCAATCGTCATGTAGAGATTGGAATGTCCCATATGAAACCCAAGAGAGCTGCTGACAGTGTAGACAATACCAGTCTGAGTCTGACTCAGTACAGCTTCCTCTGTTCCTAGCTCTTCTCTAAATTCTGTTGGGCCTAAACTATTTAGCATCTTGAATTGTGGCTAGAGGCTAGTAAGGAACCACTACAGAATTTGAAAACTGGTGCATTCCATTTCTGGTGACTTACTCCTGTTAGCTAAACAGGAGTACTTATACACTGTGCTTGTTTTATCTTTTATGTACACCACCCAGAGAGCCTTCGGGCTTAGGGCGGTATATAAATTAAATAAAATAAAATAAATAAAATAAATAAACAGTCTTCAAAGGTAGGGCCACATCATTTATAACCACATCACACAGAAATGAATAATGGCTGCCGGTTCTGTATGTGATAATCTCATCAGAAAAATACTTCCTGGTGACTGAATCCAGGAGCTGAACTCCATTGTTGTATTCTCTCACTAAATTCTCAAAACCAGAGGCAACCATACTTGTGCTACACAAAATGACACTTTTTAACTTGGGGCTAATTGATCCAGGATGCCCTTTGGTTCTATACTTCCACTCAGAGAATTAAAACTCCATTTCTCCTGTAAGCACACAAGTAGGAGACATTCCTCCCTTCCTTAATGTATCCAGTCAGTATTTGATTATGTAGTCTGCTTTAAAACTTTGCTTATTTTTAGCTGCCATTGGTTGTGTATTTTTTTTTTAAGTTGCATTTTTGTTTCGTACTGTTGATTTTGAGTAGGCCACCTTGTGTACTTTGTTAAAAACAAAAAGTGGAGTATGAATTCATAAATAGTAGCAATAATAAAACTGAAAAATAATGGTGGCTGTGTTAAGTGATTATTCCATATTAATATTGAGAATGAGCCTAAAAGAGAGGGTGCTTGCTATTTTACAGCAGAATGTCCCATTTGGTCCAATTTGTTTTAATTCTCTTGAATTGATATTCTCACCGGAACAAAAGGAGCCAGTTTTGCTACGGAATTGACTTCTAATCTGGAACCATTTCACAAAGAATTATGTAAACGCAATCTTGTTAACAGTTTGGGATGCTAACCCTAGATTACTTCCGAGTATTGCAGGCTAGATGAACATACACGATGCACCAATTCAGACTATAGGTGAAAAATGACACCCACAGAAAACAAGACATAAGGCAGATGGTTTGACCTCTCTCCCTGATGTGTTCCGTTTTCTAGTTGCAGGGCGTTTTATGAGACAGGAGTATTCCAAAATGGCATCTCCTACCTATGATCTAAAGTGGTATAGTCCTCATTCTGTTGTATGTTTTGACCAGGCTGAATATAACATGTTACAGATGGTTATCAATGCAAAAGCAATTGCTCATACACCATTTGTAATCCCATCCTAAATAGCTTGTGATGCAAATACATTTTATAGTTTCCTAAGCTAAACAAACTTGTAATGGAAAGTTGTGGGATTGTTTTATTTTGAAAATGGACTGCCTTCAAGTCTATCCCGAGTTATGGTGACCCTATGAATAGGGTTTTCATGGTAAGCTGTATTCAGAGGTGGTTTACCATTGCCTTCCTCTGAGGCTGAGAGGCAGTGACTGGCCCAAGGTCACTCAGTGAGCTTCATGGCTGTGTGGGGATTTGAACCCTGGTCTCCCAGGTCGTAGTCTAACACTCAAACCCCTATCCCACACTGGCTCTCTGTTTTATTTTAGTATCTGTGAAAAGGCTGCACAGGAAGGCCGGGAGGAACCACAGAGGCCACGTATCACTGTGGGTTTGGTCTGGTCGGGGCAGACACCAGGGTTAGCATCATTAGGCACCTGCCGGGGCCCACTGTGACCTTTTGCTTCTTATTCCACTTGCCCAGAGCTCTGCTTCTGGAAAGTAGATTGGGCCCAGGAAAAAAAAAGAGGGTAAGCACATGGTTAGCAGTGACAGTAGCAAAGGGGGGGGAATCATTTAAGGGCATCTTTTCCAACCACTCCCCCCTCCCCCAAAAAACCCTATAGCCAGCACTGGGCCTGGTTCAGTATTATTAGTGACAGAGAGGCGAGACTCCAAGTGTGTACATACAACTGCACAAAATAAGACTTTTACTTTTTTCCTGTGGAATCCTGAAAATCAGACCTATAGTTCCTATTTTTAAAAAACAGGGTATGTCTAAAGGCTGGACTAAACTTTCCCTTAAATACATCTTTGCATTAATAGCAGCTTTTTTAAAAATGCAAATAGCATGAGTGGGGGAGCTTAATCCTTTCCTGACCCACTGTGATCCTGAGGAAATTCCCTCCTCTGAAGATGCCGTTTTGCACTATGAAGAAATTCCCCATTGCCACAATCAAGTGTGCCAAATAATTCTAAAGAAATTGGTGAATGGTACTACAGGACTTCTGGAGTGCAGAGGCCTAGATGCCACATTTGGAAATGCATCCCTGAGACGGAAGGGATTAACTTTGATGAGCCAATTTGCAGCCCTGAATTGTCTCATTCATTGGCCAAATACACTTTGAGATGAAAGCCCCAGCTCATAATTAACCCCTCTTAGACATTGCAGCAGTGTCATAAACTATAGGACTGGCAATGGATTAATCACATCTGCATAAATTCTCTTATAACTTAAGTAAGAATTTTGAAGGGGGGAAGGCACGATTTTAGATAGAGCAGGCACCATCTCTGAAGATCACTAGCCAAGGCTTTGCCTTGGGGAGGGTTGGGCTGTAAACCTAGAATTAAGAAAACTAGGTCTGTAAAGGAAACCAGGCAGATGTTTGCAAGGCAGAAATACTACAGCAGTCATGGGACAAGTAGCAGTTTAGGTCAGAGTTCAGTTTTGTAGAAGATAGAAACTGCTCTTGTTGGAATTCTGACTCCTGCAGCCCCTTGACATGCCAAACTACATCTGCCCACATCCTCCCTTCTAAACAACTATTAGAAGGACAGGAGCCATGTTCTTAATAGTCCTTCTCACCCAAACCATGAAGGAGTGGGATTGCAAACTGAGACCAAAGATGAGGTGGGATTAAGGGACAACATTAAGTTCTGATAAAGAGGGCAGCTGAGAAGAGCACTTAGTTGTGGGGCTGAGGTTTGGGGAAAGCAAATTGCTGAAATGTATGGCCAAGCTGGAAGAACCATACACAGGCATTAAGTTAAGATGGAAGTGTGGCCATATTCAGGGAGCCACTGTCTGCCTTTAATAAAAAAAATTCCATTTCCTTTTAGCTCGGAAATGGAACCTGCGGCCCTCCAAATGACATTGGACTCCAACTCCCATCAGCCCCAGCCAGCATGGCCAATGGTTAGGGATGATGGAGGTTGTAGTCCAACTACATTGGAGGGTCACAGGTTCCCCAATCCTGCCACAGGTTGCACTCCATAAACATGTAACCACCTTCTTTATTTCTTAATACAACAACTTTATTAACACTAAATATCAGAAGACAGGTAACAAAGCAACTAAAGAACCCCTGTTCAGAAATGGTTATCTAATTCAGCTTTCACAGATAGAACAAGATTGGGGGTGGTGGCGGTGGCTAGGATTGGTTGTAAGCAACAGCATCAATTTTCCAAACGGGGCCCCTTTCCATTTTAAAATGCTTGATCCCAAAAGTTTTAGCTACAAATATTGCTATATTTACATATAAAAGTTGTCTACCCAGGGCTTTAAACAAAAACCCTTAGCTCTCTTATTCCAGGCCAATCCACCTCTTCACTGTGTTGAGGATGTCCCCAGCTAACAGCAGCACATCCTGTTCCTTACATGCAAGGAAAGCCTCATTGGGAATGGTGGGCAAATTGTGATAGCAGGGATACTGTGTTGTCTTGTCATCCATGCCATGCTGCCGGAGCTCATCAATCTGATCAGGAAGTTTTTCCAATTCCTGTCCATAGGCTGCTACCTTAGCAGCCAGCATTGCAACAGTCAGGTTCTTGTCAAAGCGTCCTCCTTGGTAGTATTCAGCTGCTATCAGAGCTTTCTCGACTGCCCGGTAAGTCTTGTAAAGTAGCCATTCAGTGCTGCCAGTCCCTGCATTACTGGCTGCAGCTTTCAGATCACACTTGGCTTGCCTTAGCCAGCGGCTGGCCTCCTCTAAGAAGTGACGGTTTGACTGATACCTTGAATAGTTTGATCCACTCTTATGGAATGACCAGAAGTTGTAGTTGCAGTGCCCTCCTCCACCTCCTCCTCCTCGGCTGCTGAATTCTTTACGCCTCTGTTGATGCTGACGAGCTTGCTGATCCCATTCATCCCAAAACGGAGAGAAGTTCCTGTGATAGGAACTTCTGCTTTTAGGTCTCCCTCTATAGTCACTGAGCTTTCCATTGTTCTCCATCTCCTTGATCTTCTCTTTAAGATATTTGAAGATTTCATTGGCAGAATCCTCTTGACCTAGGTTTTTATCTGGGTGGTAGCACAAATAGAGTCTTCTTAGAGCCTTCCTCCTCTCTTCCCCTGACAGGGTCCAAATTTCAGGTAGGCAGGCATCCACTTCCTTCTTCGCTTCACTCAGTGGCTTGTGGTACCAATCTGTGCGTGCAGTGTTGCTAGCACCTGGAGAACTTTCTGCCAGGACCACAGCTTTACTCAGATCAGACAGCAAGTTGTTCCTCCGGAAGTGGTAAAGGTCATGGGCACTGACTTCTGCATGCCGCCCTCCTCCCAGGTTAACAAGATATGCCTGTACTTGGCCAGCACCACTCTGCTGTGGCCTAAGTGCTTCCAGGACTATGGCGTAGAGGTAACGCTCTCCGGGCTGGGAAGAGTCCAGGTAACCCACATAATCTCCTGGCCGAAATGTATGGAGGATGCTCATGTCCAGGCTGTCATACCATTCCTCAGGGACTTCCTCTCCAGGAGGAGGCAGGGCATAAGCGTTTAGGTTTGTGGGCTGGTGCAGGGGCACATCATTCTTCTTTAGCACTTCAGCAATTTTCTGAGGCCCTTGGCAAACCAAAATCTGCATAAAAACCATCATGGCAGGCTGATTAAGTTTTTCTTCAGAAAGCTTATTAACTTCTGTGGCTAAGATGCCAGAGAACTGCACAGCCTGTTGTAGATCCATGCTGTCCTGATGTTCAAGGTAAATCTGCCACTTGCCATCTGGCGTTGTTGCAACATACACTATCTTGACATGTTGAGTTCCCTCCAAGCTCTCTGAGTTGTGCATCCTAACTGTACAGACTTTTTCACAACAAACCACTTCTAGCCGCTCTGGTGAGAAGAGTCCTTCGAACAAGCGTTCCATTTCTTCTGCCTTTGTTCTGCCCTGCTGTTTAAGCAGTGCAACCAGGGCATACTGGAATTCGGAAGACACGAGAAGCTCTTTTACCCTGTTCTGGGACTCACAGTGTTCCCCATAGGCACAGAATTTCAGGGAGGACTTTTCCAGATGTTCTGCAGTGATGTCTGAGAAATTCTTGGGGCGCAAGGCTTCAGGCAGCAGACACAGAAGCCGAAGCGTCTCGTTTGGGGGCAAGGAGCATAATGACAGATCTATCAGAAACCGAAATTTGCTCTGCAAGGCTTGGGGTTCTTGGCCAGATGTGTACATACTGAAGACTAGGGTGTTTGATGGATATAGTTTGCCATCAATGCCAGGCAGGTACAGTTCTTTCAGCTCTGAGAAATCCACTGGCTCCTGTGCTTTATCGAGGAGCTGGAAGAGGAACTGAGTGGCCTTGAACACTGCTCTGGTGAGGTTGGGATGCAGTTTGACCCGCCCTGTAGTGTCCCCATGTATCCTGGCCAGAACGCTGGCATAGTGATGGATGCTTGGTTCATCTTCTACTCCCAATTTCTCCAGGACATCCATATAGACAGCTAGCTTTGGGAGCAGCTTGTAAAGGTATGGCCGGAAGTCATTTGGGCATTTTAAGGAGACCACCACATTTTGGGCCTCTGCTATCTCATCATCATCCACTAGTACCACAGGGAGTCCCTTTAAGCAGCCAGTCTCTAACTTTTCCTGTTTTGACAAGTAGTCATAAATCGACTTTAGGACTCGCCCCCGAGTTTTCCTGGCTTCATGAGTTTTGCATGGTGCCTGGCATACATTGCTTAGATTCTTCAAGACCAAGTGGGCTGGCAAGGCGCACAGCACTCCCAGTTGGGTTAGGATGGCTTTTTCCTGTTCTCCAACATGTGTAATGTAAGGAAGAATAACTGCTGAAGTCCATGACAGTTCTACTTTACGAGTTAACAAAGAACCTTGGAGTGCCACAGGAACATTGCACGGGACATATGGCAACTGAAGACAACATAGATCCTTGGGGATCTTCTGTGGCAATAGGAAATGGATTTTGGACACTTTTTCCAGGAAGGCATTCGAGAGGGTTTCACTTGACTTGGAAAGCAGGTATCCCAAGAGTGCTCTCCTTCTTTTACAGAGATCACTTGCATCATCCTTCGATGCGCCATCCCTTGATGTCTCTTTCGCAATTTCAGCAGCATACACCAGAAAATCTTCATCTGAGATCTCCTGTTGCAGGCCCACATCACATAAGAATGATTTCACCTCCCCTTTATTCTCTGACCACACCGAGTCATAGAATTTGCCTGGCACAAACTGAGAATCCAACCTCAACTCCTGAAAAAACGGCCTATGTTCATCATAGAAGTAGGACACACGACGCAGGACACCTTGCTTGTCCCGGATGAAGGCAAAAGACTGGAATGTGGACACCACCATCTCTTTCACAGCCTCATACTCGGTAAGATAATGCGCCTTGATGGTGAGGAGTAATTTCAAAGCCTCCAGTACACGAGCCTCGGGGAGACAGGGCAGCAGAGGCAAAAGGTGCTGTATGAACTGTTGCAAATCATTCATTACACCAATGTTCAAGCTCTTACTGAGATTCTGGTTCAGGTGTCTGTCCCTCAGCAGGACAGTCCTCTCATCAGTCTCATAAAGCTCCTTGAAGTTCTCAGACTCCTTTGGAAACTTGCACTTCAGGAGGTAGACATTCTTGTACGAAGTCAGTGCCACATGCTTCCCTTGGTGCGTTTCAAACACAGGCAAGGCTTTCAGCTTGCGTAGTAACCCACTGTCCCTCTTCAGCTCCTCCACATGGCTGGTTAGGAACCTGAAGAGTGTGATAATCTGCCACTTATTAAGCTTGTCCCAACACAGGCTCCGATGGGCAGCCAGTTGTTCCAGCACTACAGCAGGCTTCTCCACCTGCAACAAACGTGGCTGGATGCAATATGTTGCGAGCCTTGGAGGCAAAAGAGAGGAGTCTAGCTTGGCAAAGCCCAGCTTGCAGAGAATTTCAGTCACTGGGCCTGATGAACCTGGCATAATTGTGTTGAGGGATTGCAGGGGGGCCAAAGAATTAGGGCAGCCGCACACAGGAAGGATAGCAGAGTCTTTGAAGAGTGAAACTAGCTCTGCAAACATCTTGTCCATCGTGTCCTTATCCTTAGTCTTGCAGATCTGGTTCTCAAAGAACACCCATACTTCACTGAGCCACTTCTTGCGTTCATCACTACTGACCCAGTCGTCCAAAGACAGCATCTCCTGGATGTAGGCCACAGAATCATAGAGTGTAAAATCCTTTAGAAACCCCATCTTTACTAACAGCTGCCTCACCTCTGCATAAATTAGGCAGGCAGAGAAACAGTCCTGATGGTATGGGAAAAGATGATGAGCATCGCTGTGGTATGCAGGCTGTTGCCGAGTGAAGCACCTCAGCATGTCATCCCTGGTCACCAGTAAAGGGAGACCTTCTAGGCAGCTTGGGTCCTCAGAAAGAAGCCCACCGAGGCAGAAGTTCAGGAGCGCAGAGCAACTACAACGATCCTTCACAGGTGTCTGATGAAGCGGGTATGGCAAGCAGAAGTCGGGCAGGTCCCCGAGGAAGCAGCAGAGGGATGGAGAATCTAGGATTAGGACATCTACCCCTGCCTTAACAAAATGATTGTGGAGCTCCTGCAGATGTTGGAAAGCAGGGACTAAGTTCATGCCCAGATTCTGGAGAGTAAGCTCAAGGACCCCAGTTATCTCTGACTGCAGAAAATAGGGATCACTGGTTGTGTGGCCCAGTTTGGGTGCACTCCAGCACACACTCACTGTTTCCATCCTATGTGTATGCAAGTAATTAATCTGCTTCCGGTACACAGGCACCAAGGGAAGCTGCTTGGTGTACGCCAGTTCATACACACAGGTCACCAGCCATTGCCATAGTTGGGGGACATCCTCGGTCACTAATGGGAAATACTGCAAATAGTTTGAATCTAGCTGTGTCTGGCATGTCCTCAATGTGCAGAACTGCAGTGGTGCGTCCCCCAGTGCCCGGCGCAGCTCATCAAGCAGATGACAATACAATGGGGCCACGACAAACCGCAGCAGCAAGCTATTCCATGACATACTGGCGCTGCCTTTGCCACCATCCTTCCTCAAGCCATGGCGAGCCGAGTCCACAGCGAAGTTCCCATTGATGTGGATGGGC
Source organism: Rhineura floridana (assembly GCF_030035675.1). NCBI lineage: Eukaryota > Metazoa > Chordata > Lepidosauria > Squamata > Rhineuridae > Rhineura > Rhineura floridana. The sequence continues at coordinate 18,656,334 of NC_084490.1, forward strand.
AGGCCTGTTTCTTCCGGAAGTGGCAGCGTGCAGAATCCCCTGCCACATGGTCGCCCATCAAGACAAGCAGCCACACCACCATAGGGCAACTGCATGCTTTGCATGGTATCTGTGCTCTCCACCCCAATCTGCCTGCCGACTAGCCAGTTGCTGGGAGCCTTGGAGGTGCTACTGTTCACCTTCATTCGGTAGAAGATTCTTACTGGCCTCCCCACTTCTATGCCACAGGCTGTAGCTGCCTGTTGAAGAGACTTCTGGTATTCCAGCCTTTCACGCTCACCACCTTCAGTCACTATTCGTAGCACTTCCCTTGGTGCCCCTCCCTTCTCACTTATGATTGAGAAGACCAGACAGCGAACATGATTGAGGAACATCACAAGGCAGTCAGCTTCTTCCTTCAGAGCCAACACGATTTTTTCCATGTCTTCCTCAGACACAGACCTCTGGCAGATACGGGACGAGGCTGCACCAGCAGGAGTACGTAGGGGTAACCGGAAAAGCGTGCCTGTTTCCAAGTTAAACACATCAGGTAAAAAAGCATTATAAACATCCCTGATGGTGTCTTTGACATCTTTAGCGAGACTGTACATTCCACCAGGTGAGATCTCATCAGAATCAGGGAGATAGCACAACATGGGATCGAAGATACACAGAGCACTGTCCCCCGTCACAAAGGCAGGGCAGTCAGTCAAGTGATAAACTGTACTGAAACCTAGCCCATATTTGCCAATAGCATCCCTCCTTCCACCTTTGCCACCAGAGCCTAAGGTCTGGATCCCTTTAATGTCACACATCTGGAAGGTCTGGTCATTATAGATGCAAAGTGCTGGGCCTTGAAGTTCATTCCACTCTTTGCTGAAGGTGCGATCGGTCGGGTGTTGACGCTGATCCCAGACAAAGTGGACAACATTTGCACCAGCATCGTCTGCATTCTGCAGCAACTCCTTTAGCACATCCTGTGAAGAGGAATAGTCACGGAGGATGTTGGCCAGACGGGTGCAGAGTTCCTCTTTGGGTCCAAAATCTGTGGCCCAGAAAGACAGACCCTGAATCCGCTGGCGTGACAAGACACGGTTCTTTGTGGTGGGGATGCCACAGCGTATCGCAATTTCCCGTGGGATCCTGTCATGGCAGAGCAGCATCCCATTCTCATGTGGCAGCCATGGTGTGTCATCAAAGAGGAGCTTGGGCAGTGGACGTAGGACATTATCTTTGTCTGGGAAAAAGATGCTCTGGGCTTCATAAGAACCCAGCTGTTGATCGTCTGGCAGGGCCTCGGTTAGCCCTACAGTGATCAGCCTTAAGACTAGATCCAGATGTTTTTTGGAAAGAGACTGTCCAGCTGCATTCTTGGCCAAAGTTTGCAACACGGTGGCATAATCCTGCACTTTAAAAGTCTCAGGCAACCCAATGCACTCCCATAACTTCTTTTGCTGCTGGTACTCTTCAGGCAGCTGGAAGAGGTATGGAGCAGCATTAAAGGCCAGGTGATGGGCCACCCTGCATGCTGACACAAAGCCTGTACCCACGAAGACAAAGGGGAATGTCCGTGCTTTTTGGGACACCTCATTCATACATGGAGGGTTCTTCTGCACCATTTTATCCAGGAAGTCATAGCAGCTTTGTGCCATGTTTGCCAGCTCCGTTCTGGACAAGGCGTTGGAGCTGCGCGATGCTTCCTCCAGTTGCCTTAGCACAGTAGAAAATGGTGGCTGGCGATTCAGTCCCAAGAACTCTTTTAGCTCCTTGGAGAGCTTCACGCCTTTACCAAGGGCTGCCTTGTCCAGGACAGGTTCAGACAAGCCCACCAGGAGGTGCAACTTATAGAAGTAAATCTCCCTGGGGCAGCAGAGTTTGCGTTGGTTAGCAGGAAGTACTGCCGGCAAAAAGGGAACATCTCTGAAAATGACCTGGGTAGTGTTACTGGGGTGTTCCTGGAAGGAGACATTCAGCAGATTTAAAACACAGCGGGCACGTTGGCTGGCCTCAAGTGGGTCATGATGCCATAAGGCTGCCACAGTTCTGGCTCGGGCTATCAGTTCCTCCATTTCCACCCAATCTTTGGTCATACCAAGACGCTCCAAGCACAGCAGCCTCTCTGGCTGTAGAAAATCTGCACCCATGGGGAAGCGGCCATCTTCAGGGGTGTAGAGAGGTGCAACACAGCCCCTTGGGTGGACAAGTTCTTTAATATTTTTCAGCAGTTTATTGGGAGTGGTGGGAATGCAAGGAAGAGATGTCAGGATCCTATTCACACCAGCATCATTCATGTCCAGGGCATGAAGAATCAGGACATCACGATCAGGCACTGCCAGCTGAGCAAGATTGGGCAAAACAAGCTCTCGGAGGAATCGGGCCCAATTGTAGGTATTTGGCAACAGGACATCCCCTTGGAGGCATGCCTTGAAATTCATCTTCACCCACGATGGAACAGACACTGCAATCTTCGGTTCTGGCAAAAGTAAAGAGAAGACCCTGGAAGCTATAGGTCTCAGCTGCTCCTCAGAGATAATGTCAGAATTCAGAATGCAGGCATGCTGGGCTGGGCACCATCGCTGTCCATCAGAGAATAAAACTGGCTGCTCCCCATCAATGCCATTGACTAAGGCTTGGTAGAAGGCCTTGACTGTTTCACTGAATGGATACTTGGCACTGTGCACATCAGGCCAGAAAGCATGGTACTCATAGTCCTCCAGCAATCCTTTTCTGTACATGTCCTGGAGATGAAACAGTGCTCCAAGCCAAGCACCCAGCACTGAATCCCGTAGGAGTGCTTTGTTCCACTCACCCTTCTCCGTGGCATCCCAGAGTCCTTTGCGATTACTCTCCACTGCAAAGGCTGCCGTAAGATGCAATGGGAGGCCAGATTCAATAGGGAGAGGTAGAAAGCAGAAGATGCGGCCCTTAAAACCATCTAAATCTGGGACCCATCGTCCAGCAGTGGTAGCAGGGTGGAGGGGCAAGGCCACACTAGCAACAGGAGATGAGAAGTGGACACCCTTTTCTTTTCCCCATTTGAACAACTTCAGAGCTTCTCCCTGAGCTGAGCATGAGTGCAGCAGGTAATGGCTGGTGACCACACGCGAGTTCCATGTTGCTGTCAATTGCACAATACTGGAAGCACCCATCCCGACAAGTGCTTGCCTGCTCACTGTGGCTAGCGGCTGGGTGGCTTCTGGGGAACTGGAACCAACAGGGAGGTGGGTCAGTGACACCTCCTGCACGCTGCACAGGAAGATCAGCAGGTATTGGTACATCTCCTGGAAACCAGTTTGCAATGCTTTGATTCGACTGGGTCCAAATGAATCACAACAGATCTGAGAGTCTTTTGCCTCTTGCTTAGTGCGGAAGGGCAGGCGGAGGAGTGTGCCTTGGTAATTCTCCCCAGCTTGATATCCAAAGATGCCCTTGAATAGTCGGAATTGCTCGGGGAATGAAGTGGTAACTGTTCGGGTCAAATTCAAACGGATGCCTGGTCGGGCTGGGTCACGGATATGCTTCTGGAGGTGGGTGATGTTTGGGTCAAATATGAGCAGAGTGTGTCCACTGAGAAGAGACGGCACATCAGTCATGTGGTAGACAGTGCAGAAACCCAGCCCAAAGCGGCCAATCTTGCCTTCTTGGTGTTCCTTGGTTGCTGCGCCTAGTCGGATGATGTTGGAAAAATCCGTCTCACTGAAGAGTGCATCATTCTGGGCCCAAAGTGCTGGGCCCTGGCAGACAGCCATGCCAGGGTCCAAGAGTCCTTCAACAGCAGCATTATGCTCACGGAGATCTACTAGAAAGCGGCAACTTTGGGCACCAGCATCCTCTGCGTTCTGCAGCAGTTCTAGGAACACATCTGCATCCTGGCTGTACTCACGAAGGTTGTTACGGATTCGGAGGGTGATTGGCTCCGAAGGGCCCCAAGCCTGAGCCTCAAACTGTTCCAAGCCTGACAGCCGTGTGCTCAGCATCTCCACACCAAGGAAGGCAGCAGTGGCAGAGGAAACAGATTCATGCACCAACTTAGGTGGGTCTCCATCCAGCTTAGCAAGACAGGCCCGGTCCATGTCGCAATACAACACCGAACTGGTAGGGCGTAAAGCAAAACCAGCCAATCCCTGAATCTGCACAGGCACTGACATTTCCCTTTCTCCATGGTGACCACGAGCATGCAGCCAATCCAGAGCAGCTATCACAAGGAATAGTTCAGCATGCGTCCCACCTTGCGGTCGGGCATTGATTTCATCTGCCAACTTGTGAAGGGCCTGGCACAATTCCTCCTCTTTTGGCAGCTTACGGACTCCCCATGCTGCAAAGAGCTGGCTGTAATGTTGGAAGTCCAGGGGCACTCGTGGTATCAGGGCGGTAAGGTCCAAGCCATCAGGGTAGGCCAGCACCACATCTGCAGGCAACAAGAAGCCAGTCCCATTCCACACCACAGGGCCCGCAGGTGGCTTCCGGAAGCTGCTCAGGTACTGTTGCATGTGCTGATAGATGCTATGCAACTTGGCAATTAACACTGGGGTCTTTTCAGGGCAATAGCCCCGTGCCATCCTAGCAAGATTCTCCATCACCTTCTCTGGTGGAGGCAAGCGCTGCAGACCCAGTTTTTCTGCAGCTTCTGGGCAAAAAGCGTTCGTCAGTCCCATGACCAACCCTACAAGGGCAGCATACTTCTCCGAACAAAGTGATTCAGGTGCCAAGAAGTGTTCTGCTGCCACAAGTGTGGAAGTGTTGGTGGCAGGCACCCAAGGCAGGGAGCGCAGCTGCTTCAGGTCCTGTGAAGAGAAGCGTGAGAGTAGAGGGGTCTTATTGCAGACCTGGATGAGTGCCTGTGATTTGGCATTAGCAACTGCAGCCTCCTGCAGTTGACTCACTTCAGTTGCAGCCATTAATGCATCAGTTGGACAGACAGCACTGAGATCAGATTTCAGTCCCAGAGCACGAAGGGTTCGTAATGCTGCTGGCTCCCGAAAGGGCCCTGTGGGGAAGTGGCAAGGTCTTAGTAAGTCCCGCAAAGTGTCATTCTCTGGGTCATAGAGATCACAGGGCCTGCTCAACTTTCCTGATCCACAATCCAGAAATGGCAGGTCACAGCACAAAGTTTGAAGTTCTCGGCTCTGGCTGAAGAGGGAGTCCCCATTGTGCAGCACCCACAGCATGAACCGCTTGGCTTCCTCTGCCCGGTTGGCATATGCCCCCTTCTTGATTGCTCTGACACACAACAGGCACAGATCCGGCGTCCCCAAGAGTCTCTCCCGGATTTGCAAGAGCAGACGGCGTTCAGCTTCATTAAGACATAACACCACGGGCTCTGGAGTCAGCAGATCTGAAGGCACTGGCGGGACCAGGTTCTTATCTAAAGCCAAGTGGCGCTGGGCTGGCACCAAGCCAGACATGAAGGGTGGAAGGAGAGAGGGCAACTTGAAGAACAGCGGCAACTCAGTTAGGACTTTAGCTTCTTTGGGGGAAAGCGATGCAACAGCAGAGAGAAAAGCACTCAGGCTCTCAACCTGACTGGTGGACAGAGATGCAATGTGGCCAGCCACGGATGCCACCCCCAAATGGGCAAAAGCCTGCAGGACACTCTGAGGTGTGGGTTCGAGGATGTATTCTCTTAGCTGGCGGTGGCACCAGTCTGGTTCCCAGTTCCGGATCACAGTACACCCTAGCCTCTCCAGAATGCCAGCTACTTCACCTGGTAAGCAATGCCCATCCCAGCTCTGGAACAGAAGAGCAGACTGAGGCAACAGCCGTGCCAGTTGGATGCTGTTGTGGGAATTGTGCAGAGGAGTCAGTGGTATCAGTGGGCACCCCTTGAAAGGTGCCAGGGAGGGAGCATGATGACTCAGGAAACTCCAGAAAGCAGAAAGCCACTCAAGGGGTGGCTGTTTGGGGTAGTTTTTAGGGCACCAAGATATGAGAGCCGTGTTGCTGCTGATCCAGTCCTTAGGGAGAGATCCAGAAAGGTTCTGCTCAATGACATTTCGATCCAAGGAGACCAAGTTCCTGAATAACCCTGAAGATGAGAAAAAATCAGCAACCAACATTTGCTGTTATTTATATGCTAATTCTATGCTCAGTGTGAGGCGTCCTTCCCTGGCTCTCCCTGTCAGGTTCCTACCTGCTCGTGGTTACTGCCTGTCTCTAGGCACCACCAAGGACTCCACCAGTCCGGACCGCTCTCTCTTATGATTTCTCTCCCCGCTCTAGCACAGATCTCAACAGATCCCCCTGCTAGGCAACCACCAGTAACGTCCCAATACTAGTATTCCCAGAGACTCTGAATACTGGTATTGTTATTCTCTTCACCGCTGCCACCATTTGTTACAGTTCCCCTTCAGCCTTGGTCATTACCTTACCCTCCCTTCTGGTCTGTGAAACCCCAGCCAAGGATCAGGCCTTTAGTAAACCAAATTAAGTATTTATTACAGATAACAAAGCTAACAAGATTAACAAGATTTCTTCTTAAGGCACATAAGCATATGATTTTACTCTATACTAATCCGAACTCCACCTCCCTCCTGGTAAACAACTCTCTAAACCCCACCAAGCAATCCACTCTTTCTCTTCTCCCCCCTGATTCCACAATTCACCACCTCACATTCACCCAGATTTACCTGTCATCCTTTCATTTATACTGTCAGCCATTTTAAACATTCAGCCAATCATCAAGCATTCTATTGCCCATTCACTCCCCCTCCTCTTTCACTACTTACCATGTATACTCTAAACAACCAGCACTTACCATATATACACTAATATATAGGAACATCACACTCAGCACCAATGACTACTTCACACACCACTAAGGGTCTTTCCCATGGGAGCATTACTTCGTATTAAAGACGCTGTTTTTACATTTTCTGTTTGCACTTCCACAGTAAGGGCTCAATGCAAGCTGCAAACACAGTGTTTTCTATTCACACTGAGGGGAAGGATCCCTCACACAGTTTCCTAATGACCACACCCTCTAACATTTCCACTCTCTCTGGTTGCTTGGCAACCAAGCATGGTCAGTTTTGTTGTAGCAGCTGTGGTAGGTTCCATTTAAAAAAATAACCAGAAGTGCAATTGTTTGTCTTTTCACTGGTAAAATACAGCTGAAATACAAATCTTTGAGCAGTATTATGCTTTTGCGCACAAGTTAGAGAGAAAAGAAAAATAATGGCACCATTTGCAGCAACATAAAAAAGGCTAGCAGAATGGAGAACCGGAAGTTGCTTGTCAGCCCATAGGAAACAAAATGAAAGGAAGGGAGAGGAGATAGTGGTCGTGGAGAGGGGAACAATTGACACACCCACCTAAAAGCATTGGCACAAAGTGTCTGCAAGCACTAGAGATACGGACTGAAGATTTCTTTCTTCCCTTTTCTTATTATCAGTGGATTGGGTTAGTTTGGATTTACAGGGGGAAAACTGTGTGATAGCTTCTGTTTGCCAGTAACATCATGTGAACCATGCAAATTAAAAGGAGATGTGAGTAGCACCAAACACACAGGAAACCACTGTGTACACGAGCCCCAAACTCCAATATGTATGGATCTGTGAATGGTTTGGAATCATGTGATGCTGCAACACTGCTGAAGTGATGCAAGTCTGGTGCTGATCTGTACACCAAGAACCAGTCTGGTACAGTGGTTAGACTAAGGCAAGGGAGGGCAACCTGCGGCCCTCTGCCTAATTTCATGCAGGTGGAGGAAGGGAACTCTGTAGGGAATAATGGAAAGAGGAGGGGAGGAACACCTCTGCAAGCGATCAGATCAGACCTCTGGCAAGAGCGATCTGTCTCTCTCCTTACAGCCCAGTGGGCAAGAAAAAGGAGAGAAAAGGGGGTGGTCCATCTACTTTTGGCTTTGGCCCTGCCCAGTGCCAGCTTGTAGCCCCTGATTGATCACCCTGGAGGAATTACAGCCCTCAATAGAAAAAAGGTTCCTCATCCCTGTACTAAGGGTTTAAATTCCCACTTAGCTATGAAGTTTACTTGTTGACTTTGAGTCAGTCACTGCCACTATTTTGTGCCTTTCTATCTGTCTCACAAGGTTGCTGGGAGGAGAAAAATTGTGTGTGTTTGTGTGGGTACAGGGAGAAACATGTATACCGGGGAAGCCAACATGGTGCCCTCCAGATATTGTGGATTACAACTCCCATCCTTGCTGACCATTGGCCATGGTATTTGAGGTTGATAGGAGTTGGAATCCAACAATGTCTGGAGGGTCCCATGTTAACTACCTCTGATGACACCATCCTGAGCTCTATGGCAGATGGACTAAGAATGCAATAAGTAAAAGAATGGACAAAATACAGGAAGCCCCATGGAAGCTGCTTGATCCTACTTTTATTTAGAAAGCCCAAAAATAATAAATACATATGGGGAAAAAACAAGTAGAAGTGTAGCATGTTGGGAACTACACGTGTTTAACTTGACACATGTTGGATCATTGCATCATATTATGACTTACACACAAAGGATTCACAAGGAAGAGACTTGGAATAATTTAGCCTTGTGTTGTGTGGCCTTGAGCTTCTGAGTTGGAACACACAGGTGTTTTATGTAGTAATATCTCAGAGGATGTAAGAACAAACGTAATCTGGGCTGCAGCATCCTCTTGGCTGCCTTCACCCCTTTCTTGGGGAAGTCTCTCTGTACTCCTCATAACTCTTAGCTCTTTTCTCCACCCTTTCTTTCCTGTTACCCCGTTTCATCCCTGGGCCAGCACAAACAACCCTTTTGCTTGTCTCAGTCCAATAATCTACATGAACCTTCCCCAACCGAGCGGCTTCCAGATGTTGTTGGGCTCCCAACTCCCATTATTCTCAGCCAGCATCGCCATTGTGGCCAGGGATGATGGGAGTTGTAGTGCAACAGCATCTGGAGGCCACTAGGTTGGGAAAGGATGCCCTACCCACAACTGATTGCGGCCCATCCAGGAAACTGAATGACTCACTCTTTTCTGCAATTGTTTGCAGATGCTTCAGCAGCTCAGGCTTTAGATCCTTGGGCAGGAACTGGTGAGCCAGGCCAGTCAAGAGGATCCTGCAGAACCAAGAGGAAGAAAGCACAAGTCAGTTAGGAAGGACAAGGAGGCAAGGCAACTAGGAAACAGGATGTGCTCCTTGTAAAGGCCACTGGCTCATTTATGGGGTTAACTATTTTAGGAAGGGAAAGGAATATGACAAGAGCCCCTTTAGCCTCTAGGGAAGTATCTCAAAGTGGGTCTCAAAGAAACTTAGGCTGATGTCAGGGGAGACATTGAGCCAAGCTACACATACGAAAAAAGTGTAAGAATGTGTCTCTGTCTCTCTAGCTTTCATTGCACCCATACATGGTGATTTTTGGGGGGGGGGAGAAAAACGGGAAGAGAAAGAGATCTGGGTCACGGTGCAAGGGAGAGGAATTAATGCTTATGCTATTTTCATGATGACAAATACACCTTTGCCATTATGTGAAAGACATTTAAAGAACCAGTTGTATTTATTTATACGTTACCTTCATAATGTGTAGTGTGGGTAGTGTGGCCCAATGGAGAACAGCAGAGCCTCTGACTTTAATTGTTTCATGAGCTGTGCCTAGCTATTGAAGGTGCTCAAGAAATAATGGTACATTCATTCACAGATCTCCTAATTCAGCCTTTGTCAACCTGGTGCCCTCCAGATGTTTTGTACTACAACTCCCCTTAGCCCCAGCCAGTATGGCTGATGGGAGTTGTAGTCCAAAAGATCTGGAAAGAGCACCTGGTTGGCTAAGACTATCCTAATTAACTACCTCTTTATGCATCTCTTTGAACTCACAGTCCAGACCTAGTCTACACCTGTAGCAGAATGGCATAGGGAAGTCCTGATATGGTAGAATGGGACCGTATCACTTCAGGCCTCATGTGAGAGGAACAACAGAAGTGCCTTCTGGATCAGGCTATCCAATCCAGCATCCTGCCTTCACAACAGACAACCAGATGCCTGTGGGAAGTTCACAAGCAGAACCTGAGTGCAAGAGCATTCTCCGTCTCTGCAGTTTTCAGCAACTGGTATTCAGAAGCATGCTGCCTCCGAACGCATTTTTGAATGCTTTCATATATTAAAAAGACTCAGTTTAGGTAGAAATGTAGGACAGCAGGGAGCAGACTAGGCCAGAATTTTTCTCCCTGCTATTATATAGGGTCATGTTGGTTTAAAAAGATATCCAGAGATTTTATGGAGGAAAGCACTCAAAAATGTGACCCACACACACACACCCTTCAGTTTGAAGTGGTACAGTCCATTTTACCTCAGGTTCAGCAGGCCTCACGATAGCTGAAGAGTAACAGAAGGATGGATGATTTCTCTTCTTTCACTGTGTACATATGGATGGATTGTAGGGGTCCTAGTGGCCTTGATTACACAACTACCGGGTGACAGAAGTTCTAAAGTAATTAGCATTACAAAGGTGCAGTGTAACACCAGGTACACATGCCCACTCAGCACTGTTCTACAAGCAATGGACTTGCTTGCCACATTGGGAGGCAGTGACCTTCCTGCTGCCCAAGAGCCCCCTCCAAGGTATCTTAAAGGGCATTGTAGGGCAGAATGAGCTGGCATAGGACTGGCCACAAAGTGGGGAACCAAATGTGGTCTCCAGGCCTCTCTAGGCCACTGCTCCAAACCTTCCTCAAGTGTTTGCATGTGGCCAGAATGTGTCTTTGGACTGTGATAATTAATCTTGCTTGTTGGAGAGATGTGCATACATGCAGAAACCGCTGCCTTTTGCATGGGTGGAATGAAGCCTACTGTGCATAAGTAAGAGTCACATCCATTGCTCCACCCATTTTTGCTTGCATTCCCTTATTCTCATACCCACATCTCCATCCAGGCAAGCAAGAGCCATTATTATTACAGTTAAAGGACACATTCCCGCCAGAGAAAAGTATTCAAGGGCACAGAGCAAGACCAGCGAGAGGCTTGGCCTGGGGAGAATCTTCAAAGCTGAGTGGAAAAGCTGGGAGGGGTGCAGTTAGCCCCCAGGCTTGAAGCTTCCCACCCCTGCTGTACAACCTGCCATAAATGTCTCACTTAGGATGGAAGGTTCCAACATAGGACTGCACATCTGCTCACAAATCATGGTTTGCAAGGGACTACCAGCTCAAGATACAAGATATCAAACTATGGATTTGACACTAGTATGAACACTACATGTTCACATCACACATAGAACACACAAACTGGTTGGTGTCCAAGTGATCAACGGGCAGCAGGGCCACACATGCTCACACACGCACCAGAGATCACATGCTTTCCCCCAGCCCCACATTAGGCGTGGCTATATGCAAGAGAATTTTTTTCCAACAACCTTTCCAGGAAAAAAAAAACTTCCTGGAAAACCCATGTAATTGATTTAACACAAAACCATGGTTTGGTGTGATGTCTGAAATAAGCCACAGTGAAAGCATTTTGTGAACCACTGCCTTGTTCTCTCTCTCCCTGTGTGTGTGGTGTGTGTGTGTTCACCATGATGCAAATCCATTATTTGGAACATCTAATAGGGAGGGACATTTCGCTTTGGTAGGAGAAAGAAAGTGACAATAGTGGCTCATGCTGGGGAGATTGCTCACCTGGGGAAGTTATGGTTCTCAACAAACACGGTCTCTCCAGAACCTCCAAAGCAGGTAAAGTACCCATTGGCTGTTGGCAGCAGTGACAGATCCTTCAGCTCCTGGTAACACCCATCTCCAACCAAGTACTCCAACAGCAACTGTTTCTCCAACAAGGATATCCCATGCCAGACATTGGCAGCCTGTCGCAGGGTCTCTCTAACAAACTTTGTGGTGGCTTCCTGCACCGCTGCCTTGTCTTTGGCACCCAACACCAAGGCTCGGCGCACATGAAGAGGGGCATCTGCCAATAGCGACCCTGCCAAAGTGAGAGCCTTCTGCAGTGCCAGGCCTACTGGTTTATCTATCACCTTCTCTGGTAAAATGACGGCTTCATGGGGATGGAGCATGCGAGGTTTCCCATCTCTGATCCACACCAAAAGTTTCATGTCTATCAGTCTTTGGCATATCTGAGCTACTAATGGCTTGTATCGGAGTTGTTGGCTTTGGTCTGGATCTGGCCATGCCCCATATGGGTCACCAGGACAGGCAGATGCCAGCAGTATCATTTGGCAGTAAGCAACAGGTAGCATCTCCTCCATAAGCAAGTGGTTCCAACAGCCATCGGCTCCCCGTGCCTGGGATCCCTCTTCAGACCACTGCACGTGTCTTCGGTCATCTGTCAGTTGGAAAGGGGCACTGATGTGCAGTGGCAATCCTGTGGTGTTTTCCTCTGTGGCAGGAAGTGGCAGGACGCAGCTGAGGCGCCCGGTGCACTTGTCTTGCAAACAGTAAGCCAAGGATAGCGCTGGCTTAGAGCTGACCTTAACTGCAAGATCCCAGAGTTCCGGGAAGGCATCCTTTTTAGCTTCAGCAGACAACACCAGCCAGTCGCAACTGTTGGCGTGTCCAATCCCAGTGCCACCTAAGGCAAGAGTTTTGATGACGGCAGCCATGTCTAGTTTGGTGCTTGTGACATCATCAAGAAAGTCTGACCCACAGAGAAGGAGGTTTCCATTTCCACTACCAGCCAGATGGCATTCTGCAACCTCTGGGGAACCTTGGCTTGTGCCCAACCCATTATATGGGTGAGTGGTGACCTCAGCCTTCAGCAGCTCATTGATGGCACCATCAAATCCAACAAGACCCAACGTCAGTCTCTTGATGTTCCTGAGGAACAACAGACTAATGGGGGCATCATTCAAGAATGTGAGCAGCAGCTGCCGCACTCGTTCTGGACTGTAGAGATTTTCCGAGATCTTTGAGGGACTCTGTCGTAGAGGGAAGCGAAACAGGGTTCCAGGGAAGTGGCCCTCAGCTGTTGGGCAAGGCTGGCCGAGTGACTTCAGTGCTGCCCAGAATGGTTGGAATTGGTCAGGTGCCTCTTCCCAGTCGCTCACATCCCAAAGCTGACCCCCTTCATCTAATGCAGTCTGCTGTGTGTCCAGCACCCCCAAACAAGTATCAGAAAGTATAGATGGGAAATCTAGATAGAGACAAGGGAAGGAATTTGGTCATAAAAATGTGAGCGCCTCAGTCTTGATTTCTTTTCCTCTTGATGTTCCTATTTCAGTTTTTCTTTCTCTCTCAGTTTCCCTCACCATGTGTACACAAACCAATGGGTTGGATCCATATCAAGTTAGCTGAACGTTGACCTCATTGAAATAAATGAGACAAGTTAGTTATAACTTATGTTGTCCAACTGATTTCAATGAAAACCAAGGGCAACAAACAACCTGGATTCATATCTAACTACCAGAAGATTGGGGAGGAGAGAGAGGCACACAGTAAACGTAGTTCTCATTTTAAAATCAAGATCTACCCCACAGAGACATTTTTATTTATTATTTGCTTTCCACAAGGGCCACTGATAACAACTGCAGGTCCAGGTAGGTTCACATGGGTAGATGTGGTCCTGAGGTGTTGGGTCCTGAATCGCATTTAGGCCTTATTTTCTATAATCACATCCCTTTCCCCAAAAAATATGTGCCCCCTGGTTTTGAAGTCTTACCATCTCCCAAAATGAGCCATATAGAACTTCTCACCTGTGATATGGTACACTGAATTGAAGCCCAAGCCGAATCGTCCAACTGCAGAGGGGTCATCCTCCTTGTGACTGATGCCTGGACTCTGAATCCCCTCCCAGTCAGCCTCAGAGAATAGACTATTATTGTAGGCAAGAAGCGCAGGGCCTAAAAGAAAGGAACATGGTCATGAGATTTTTATTCAGGTGCCCTAACAATGGCTCAGTTCAAACATTTCCAAACCAATTGTTGGACTACAACTCCTGCCACCCCTCACCATTGGCCATGCTGGCTGTGGCTAATGCGAGTTGAGAATCCAACAGTATCTGAAAGGCCACAGGTCTCCCATCTCGTTGCTAGATTATGGTTAGTCCCAACTATGACGTGCAGCAATACTGGAAATGAGCCAATATATTAAACTTACTGGAGGTACTCTCTCAGGTTGCATCCGCATCACATATTTAAAGCTTATGCATACCACTTAATAGTCATGGCTTCCCCCAAAGAATCCTGGGAATTGTAGTTTACCTCTCATAGAGCTACAATTTGCAGCACCCTTAGCAAACTACAGTTCCCAGGATTCTTTGGGGGCAAGCCATGACTGTTAAAGCGGTATTAAGTGCTTTAAATGTATGGTGTGGATATCACCCCAGTTCCTAGTACCTTCACATTCATCTACCATTCTGAAGAGTCAGCAGACATTGATGAGCAGCTCTGTAAGAGCACATACGACCATTGCTTTCTAAAATGGATATTGTAGCATAGAACTGAGAATGTGGGAAGCTACTATACAGGACAGCGGGGGCAGCCATGTTTTCCCCCCACCATGCACCGGTGGGATGAAATGACCCATGAGCAGAAGAAGATCACTGTTGCTGCCCCACAGAAACAAAAGCTGGCTTTAAAAAAAAAATATCCAACCAGCGAAAAAAATAAAGAGAATTTAGAGAAGCTTCTGCTAAGACAACTAAAAAGTAAGCACTAAGCCTGTGAAACAATGCCCCCAAAATTATTATGAATTTCTTCAGCCAGTGGAGAGCCACTTTCTGTGCTGCATCAGAATGTACCTCAAACAGGATCAGAAGAACAGTTCTTTAACATACCACAACAATGAATGTTCCCACTTTAAAACACCCAACTCTCCTTCTGCCAATTATAAGTTGCTTGGGGGCATGAGCTGAAGGATTTTGCATCACAAACCAGACCACAGAATCAGTAGCACCCTCCCTGAGTGTGTGTTAAGTGACTTCAAGTCTATTATAATTTATGGTGACCTGGTGAATCAACTACCTCCAATAGCATCTGTCATGAACCAACCACCCTGTTCAGACCTTGTAAGTTCAGGTCTGTGGCTTCCTTTATGGAATCAATCCATCTCTTGTTTGGCCTTCCTCTTTTTCTTTTTATTATTATTTAACTTTTTTTTTTGTAATACAGGATTACACATTAATTACAGCCTCCAAACACGAGTGTTGCTTGACATAAAAAGAAAAATTATATAACCAGAACAAACCTGAAACTCCCCCCTCCCATTTGCTGCAGAATATTGAATTTAAAGCCCATATATGAGATTTGAAAATTCTTAAGATAAAGTTAAAAAATACATACATATATCAATATGAGTTTTTAAAGCACCTTCTATTGTCTATCAACTTATAAATACTGAAACAAAAAAGACAAAATTAACTCACATACAATGTTAGGCATTCCAGATTCGAATGTAATGTGGTGGAGGTTCTCTACCACGTTCTTTTTGATTTACATAGACTATAAATGGATACAAAGTTTCATAGAAATTGTCTTTCTTGGTGATACCTTGGGATACCCTCAATTTGATCGTTAATTTTTCCATGAAAGCAAGATACCATGTTTTCCTATACCAATAATCTACTGTAACTCCTTGTAATGTTTTCCAATGCGTAGCTATAGTAATTCTGGTGGCCATCAGTAAATGGCCTAATAAGAGTTTTGTAGATTATACCTTTGTTTGCTCCTTCAAATAGATTCAGCACTGCCAATTGTGGTGCTCTGTCTATTTGTTTGGAGATGATTATTTCAATTTCATTAAAGATTAAAGTCCAAAATATTTGCACTGAGACACACTCCCACCACATGTGGTGGTAAGTTCCAGCCATTATACATCCTCTCCAACATCTGAGGGAGTGTATCCGGTTAATTTGAGATAGATGTATTGGTGTCAAATACCATCTGTGAGCTATTTTTAACATGGTTTCTCTTATTTGGTTGGAAAAGGTTTTCACAAGAGGTTTATTCCAAAACTTTTTCCATTCTTCCTCCTCAACTTCTACTCACCAATCACCATCCCATACTTTCTTTAATCCAGATAAGTACTCTCCTTCTAGGCCTTCCTCTTTTTCTACTCCCTTCTGTTTTTCCCAGCATTATTGACATGATTCACTAGAAAAGACTTCTCATTGTATGTCCAAAGTATGATAACCTCAGCACCCTCCCTATCTGAGACATATTAGGATTTCTCCGTTGGGACCCCACAGTTTCCATCTATCGGAGGAGTCTGATCCATACCTTGGGCACTCTCCAACCCCTCTGAGAAAAGTCTCCCAGTTTCAAAACTCCGTTCATCATAGAACAAGATCACCTCTTCGGCCCCCGCATCGTCTGCATTCTGGATCAGCTCCTTCAGGAAGAAGCAGGGAATTGGGTTGTGGTTGAGAGTAGGAATAGAATCCAAGAGTCAGCACTAACACACTTCATGGAAATAGTTCCATGGACGCCAGTCCCAGCTTCTAGACATTCGCAGGGGCCCTAGATACTACCCCTTTCAAACTTTTAACTGCTTAGGCCTCCATCCATAGATCGCAGGGACCCCACTAACCACTGCTTTCATAGAAATCCACGTGAGCACTTATGTCTGAGGTGGGGAGCCTTTTTCAGCCTGACGGCCACATTCCCTTCTGGGGGCCACAAGCCAGTGGTGGGTAGGGCAAGAGGCAGAAGTGGACAGAGCAATAAAAATGTGATTTTTGAAAAATGGCAATGGACTGCCTTCAAGTCGATCCCAACTTATGGCTACCCTATGAATAGGGATTTCATGGTAAGGGTCCGCAACTGCCAGCTGGGGGGAAACTGGGCTCCTTGGGACTATGCAGCTTGCCCACGGCTGCACAGGTGGCAGGGCACGTAACCCCTGAGACTGTGGGGGTAATCTTTAGCTGGCCCTTGACACCCAGGAGTCATGAGCAGGGATTTGAACTCACAGACTCTGGCCTCCCAGCCAGGCTCTCCTCCCCACTGTGCTATACCAGCTGTACCTTTGTACAAATAGGCTAGTTTCTACACACGCACACACTTCTTTAGCCTTCATCCAAGCATGAAAGAGGCACGATCAGAGTTCAAGGGCACATTGCAGCCAGGCAAAAACACTCCAGGAGAGTGTGGCTCAAGAGAGTACGTTGTTCGGAGAGAGTCCCAGTGTCCAGACAGAGGCCCAGGGGCCACAGTTGGCCCCCAGGCCTGAGATTTCCCACCCCCGTCCTCTATGATCAATTCTAACACCAGGAGTGTAGCCACAAGTCACTAGCCTCATTTAATAAGGAAGAAAGCACACGCAGCATTCTACACAAGTGCCCTCCTTCCAGTGTTCTGCCCAATGAATGTAAAGGCAGTAGGAAGATTGACAAACACTGGGGCACTTCGTTTTGAAAGTCGTTAAAATGTAATTTAAAGACTTTTAAAATTGACATGACTGTTTAAATTTAGGGTTGGGCTCTTTTGCACTAACTTATGATGACCCCCCCCCAAAATGTTTCCTTTGTTTCTTCCCTCCACACTTAATGGAAAGAAGTGTGGGGGAGGTCCAAGGCAACTCAAGAGCCTCAACACCCTGCTCTAACTTTGTCGCCTTACTTCCCTTCCTGAAAATCTAGGAGTTTGGCTGCCCCTTCCTCTGTGTACACTTGCGCTGCAGTCCTGCTTAAAATCCAACTTACCTACTTCTCTCTCAGAAACCTCAAATATAAAAAGCCCAGTGCCCAACAGTTACAAACTCACCTTTAAGATCTGACCCCCATCTGGGTATTTGCGGAGGATCCCCTGCAAGTATTTGAGGACAGGAGGTGATTTCTGCCGAAGGCCCTTCCTGAAAGAAAGAGATGGGCGGCAGGTACAGCAATTTAGAGTATGTGAATGGGAACAAGGAGATGTAGATCTAAACAGGAGCAGCTGATGGGAGGGGGCTTGATCTCACAGACACCATGCCGTGCCCTTGCACTGGCCAGGTAAGCTGCAGCAAGAGGCACTGTTCACAACACCTCCCTACCGCACCAGCCGTTCCTGGATTTCACTCAGGTGTAGGAAACTTTCTGCAGCCTGAGAGCCACATTTCCTCAGGAACCACATGCTGATAGTGTGTGCAGCCACACACGCACACAGCATGTATCCACTCATACACACAGAGAAAGAGAGCAACTGGGCTTGAAAAAAGCATGTTAGTTTTGATCGAGCCTAACTGTGTGCATGGGAGTTTTTGATCCTCCTGGAGACTGCATCTAGGCAGAGAAGGGCCATAGGTGGGGGAGAGGGCACCCCCTCCAAACATTTTCTGCCTCCCCCAGAAAGTTTACAAAAAATAAATTTATTACACACATTTGCTTTCTTCCCCCTCCCCTTTTTGGTGCCTCCCCGAACTTTTAGGCTAGCTATGGGTCTGCTCCCTAGCTGCAGTTTCCCAGAAGATTGCCCCTCCTAAGGAACAATTACATTTCATAGAATCATAGAAGAGTAGAGTTGGAAGGGGCCTATAAGACCATCAAGTCCAACCCCCTGCTCAATGCAGGAATCCAAATCAAAGCATTCCCGACAGGTGACTGTCCAGCTGCCTCTTGAAGGCCTCCAGTGTCGGAGAGCCCACTACCTCTCTAGGTAATTGGTTCCATTGTCGTATGGCTCTAACAGCTAGCACATTTTTCCTGATGTTCAGTCAAAATCTGGCTTCCTGCAACTTGAGGTCATTATTCCGTGTCCTGCACTCCGAGATGATCGAGAAGAGATCCCGGCCCTCCTCTGTGTGACAACCTTTCATGTACTTGAATGTATTTCATGTATTTATAGAAATAGAAGGCTTCTTTAAAGCAACTTTGGGGGGAGGGTACAACTGGGGAGGGAAGGATTGACTCTTCTGTTTTCATCCCTCCCCCAAAAAATCCACCTCCACAGTGCAATTTGACTTGAAAAAAGCTTTCTACTGGCTACAATAATTCTAGCCTAATTCTAGCAGGACAGGGGACACACTATGGGCTGGATAGGGAGGCATCAGGAGTGGCATCTAGCCAGGTTCCTCAGACCTGCTTTAAAGCTTTGCTCAGGTATTGGGTCTGTGCGCAGCTTCCCTTGTGTGGGCTCAGCTACCTAACAGCATTGTTGCAGCATCTGTCCAGGCAGTTTAGTATCCTTTGGCCTGGGCTGCCCCTGCTCATCCAGGATCCTCTTGGACAGGAACAACTGTAAACAAGCTTCCTGTTCCAGACAAGCCTTGCTCAAGCAACCAGGTGTTCCTAAGCTCTCTGGTGCATTCCGGTATCATTTTGTTTGTTCTGGCTTGCTTCTCGATCCTGCCTCCACATTTATCTTTTGGTTCTTCCTCTTCGGTTCTCATTACAGACTCATCCATAGCTCCTGCTTCACCACAGACCGCTATTCTCCCAATTCTCACAGCCACAGAGCACTCTGGGCGACCCCCGGGCCAGTTTCACACTCTCTCAGTTTTAACTCTGAGCTACTTGAAAGAAGAGTCCGCTCAAAATATAAGAAGGTGCCATCCCATCCCATATACTTTTGATCAGCCCATCTAGCACAGTCGCCCTGGTATTTTCTGTCATCCTTGTGGAATTTCATAGGCTCATATAGGACTCTCCCTCTCTCCCCCCCCCCCTCTCTCTCCCCCTCCCCCTCCCCCTCCCACACTCACAATATTCCTCACCTCTTCTTCTGCCCCTGAGACATTTGGAAACCTGCAAAAGTGGGAAGAAAAATACAGAGAATTTAAAGAAAAACTATATAATCTCACCAGTTTGCACACTGGCCCCCACTGAATAAAAAAAAGAGCTAAAAATGCTGTTACATCTAAGCCTGGAAACAGGCAGTTTTTAACAGAACAAAGTAGTTTGAGAGAAGGCATCATTTATTTTGTGCCACCAGTCATCTCTCATCAAAGGAGTTTTGAAACAATAGAAAACACTGCCAGACTATGGTTTGTTAAGGGTGTTGGGAATTGTAGTTCAGGGGGTGGGGACTACAGCTCCCAGGAGTCATTATGGGAAATCATGAGCTCTACATGTTCTTTAAATGTATGGTGTGGGTGTAACTTGTTACTAAAGGTAACCAAGACCAAACCTGCCACAAGCAGTGTGCCATCTTTCACTATCATCTGCTTCCCAGGGCACATAAGATAATAGGGCACTAATAAGTCCCTTAAAACGGGAGGAGGGGAGGGTCACTTCTGAGTCTCCACTTTTATAACTGATCTGGCATGTGCTTTCGTATGCAAAAGACTGGGCTCCATCAACTGCATGAAGCAGACAGAAAGATTAATTGGATAAAGATATTAACAAAAGGAAAAATGACAAAGACAAAAATAAACACTCCTCCAGGCAAAATTACAAAGGGACACATACATTCACACTGCTGCTCTCCTCCAAGTTGGATTTTAAAGAAGTTGACTGCATGACAATGATTGCAAAAATAAATAAAATAAAACCATTCTGCTGGGAAAATTACATAGAAACACATAAACAGCAGGATTCTATTTATGTTTATTCAGAAGCAAGTTTGAGTTCAGTGGGACAACTCCTAGGAATAGGTTGCATGGCTAAAAGCCTATGCCAACTCTCCCAAGAGTAAGCCCATGAAACTCAGTGGGTTTTACTTCTGAGTAGACATACATAGGTTTACCCTTACTAAACATGCATTATACAAAGTTACAATAGTTTCATGATACACACCCCTTCACTTCCCTGAACCATGAGATGTTCCTGGGAAGATGCTATTGGGCTTATAGCGCAAACCTCAGCATGTTTATTAGGAAGTCTAATCCACCGAGTTCAATGGGACTCACTCCCAGGTGTGTGTGTGTGCTGGATTGTAGCTTTCATTTCTTAAATTACTAAACAGCACTGTAGGCTTATGGTGTTTTTGTAATATGTGACTTATTGGATAGCATATTGCCAGCGTGGTGTAGTGGTTAGAGTGTTGGACTACGACCTGGGAGACCAGGGTTCGAATCCCCACACAGTCATGAAGCTCACTGGGTGACCTTGGGCCAGTCACTGCCTCTCAGCCTCAGAGGAAGGCAATGGTAAACCCCCTCTGAATACCGCTTACCATGAAAACCCTATCCATAGGGTCACCATAAGTCAGGATCGACTTGAAGGCAGTCAATTTCCATTGGAAACAAATACACACTCTTTTAGTAAACAACAAATCCACTAACTGCAACAGATGCTCAGAGAAAGACCTTGTACCCCACGTTGCTTCAATTCCAGCCAACTCCCAGTTCTTGTCCTGTGTCATTTCACGCTGTATCTCCAGCTGCAAACTTTTTATCCTCTGCTAACTCTTAAGGGGCTAACTCTTCACTTTCTGAAGGATGGGTTTCAAGCAAACGAGGGGTGGGGTGGGCAGAAAGACATCCCTTTGTCATTACAGGCCACTAAGGTTATTTTGCTAAAGTTCATTCATTTGAAGATAGGCAAACTCACAACAATATATTTGTAGAGGAGAATATAACAAAAGCACATAATCTGTACAACTATTACATAATCATTATTTCAAGAGGAAATTATGAGTTTCCAACCAAGGCGTGATAAATAGAGGATGTGGTGCGATAGCAAGGAGCTCTTTTTTCAGCCCAAGGACCACATAGCCTCACAGGCATAATTCCAGGTGTCAGATGCCAGTGGTGGGCATGGCTAAAAGCATAGAATGGATGGAGCAACAAATGTGACTGTTACCTTTGTAAAGCAGATTCCATAATGATTAGAGCAAATTAAGTCTGAGGTTTCTACACATGCATACATTTCTCCATCCATGCAAACAAGAGGGATTATCAAAGTTACATTCCAGCCAGCCAAAAGCAATTGAGGAGTGTGCAGAGCATGGCTGGTGTCAAAGTGTGACCTGGGGAAACTCTTGAAGGCCGGAGATTCCCTACCCCTGTTTCATAGGAATAGCTTTGGTAGCAGAATGAATGTTGGTCTGCTCCTTTGCCAGCTAATATTCTTCAGCCTTTCCTTTACTGCTGTGTGCCAGCAAACAAAAATAATTCAACTGATTAAGCCTTCCTCATCAGTGCATCCCTATGGCAGGGGAAGCTTCACCATTTGAATGCCTACCTACCAAGCCTATAACTGTTAAAAGACACGGGAGTCAGCAGAATGGAAAATGGGAGGAATTTCATACAGAACAATTAAGCAGAAACAAATTTGGACTCCCACTGCACAGGTCAAATCCCAAACCTAGTCTGCATAGCAGAATGAAGTATAGGAATCCTGGACTATACCATTTTAGTCTACAAGGCAGGGAACACTTTTTAATCCTCCCCCAACATTTAAAAAAGAAAGCTTCCCTGCAAGTAGAAACTAGGGCAATGGACACAAAGCTGAGCCATGCTTTTTCTCCCCCAAAGTGCTAGCTTTTTACTTGTACAGTGTTTCTTATGTGGCAAAAACATTTAAAAAGATGACTTATGGACAGCAACAGGAGCACTTAGTCCACATTAACTTTACAAACTTAACCTACTTCACACAGCTGTTTTGAGGATAAAACTGGGAAGGAGCCACCCAGTAATGTAGTGGCAAATTCCCTTCATGTTAATCACAGCCATGTTCCCACCCACCCCCTTTTTTTTTTGCTGCAGGATTGAGAATGAGATCCTTGTTAATACCTTCTCCCACAATGGACATCCCTAGGAGCCAATAATCATAAAAGATAGTGTTACCTACTGAGAAGAGTCATCTCACTGATTCACCTCCTTTCACTCCGATTTGCTCCAATCAACAGTAAATGACAAGTAAGCATGTTAGAAGACTCTGCTCAGAAGCTAACACACTCCCATTTCATGCTGATTGGCTTATAGGATGTTGGAGACAGAGGGAGACCCTCTGCCAAAAAAAGGAGTCTAAGACACACACCCTCCAACCCCAAACAACTACACCCCTCCAGACACCTTTAGTTCCTTTCAGGAAATGCCAGATATGCTATAAATGAATGAATGAATGAATAAATGCTTTTAGAATCGGAGCATCTCGCTCTCTTTGCAGAGAACATGACCCCCTTGAATCCCTCTCAAAGAACCCCGAAGTCCTAGCAATCGGTGCCGATCAGCTGTTTATTACTCACAGTCTTTCTGGGAAGATGCAAGTGTTACGATCCCAGCGCAGCTTCCTTGCTAATGACGGCTTGATTTTAAAACAAGTGCCCGCCCTAACCCTCCTCAAGGCAAGTAGCAGGGAGACTGTGTCAGGCTCTGCTTTTAAAGACCCCGGGCGGTTTCGATTCTTGGATGTCGGAGAAGCGGAAACTGAAAGCGATTTAGCTTCTTCTGGGAAGTGATGGTGAATGGCCCGGAGTCAGGCTAGGGAGGGGCGATGAGGGCTGGCGGGGGGAGAGAGCGCTTTTCGACGGTGATCTGGGACACAGAAGGTTTCGTTCAGTCCCAAAGGCAGGTGAAGATGTGCAAAGAGATTAAATTGAGACTGGAGTGAGCCAGTCAGGGCTGGCTGTAGGCATTTTGCTGTCTGAGGCGGATTTGAAAGTGCCCCCTGCCCCAAATAAAGGTGCATATGCCTGCAATCCTAACCATATCTACTCTGTCCCATTGGATCCAATATGGCTTACTCCCAGGTAAATGCGGTTAGGACTGCAGCTGAAGTCTAGTTATTTTGGCACCTGAGAGAAACAATCGGGCTAGCAGCCTCACTCTTCTGTGGTAGTGAAAATACAAAACAAAGGAAAGGATGACACAAGGCATGCAGATGCCTGCACTGAGTAGTGGGTTAGACTAGTTGACCTCAAAGATCCCTTCTGCATAAACATCATAGATTTAAAGTACTTCCCCCACCCGCCTCAAAGAATCCTGGGAACTGTAGTTTAAGGATGCTGGGAATTGTCGCTCTGTGAGGGGTAACCTACGCTTCACAAGATTCTTTGGGGAGTGAAAATATGCTTTAAATGTATGGTATGTATGTGTGACAACCTTTCAAGTTATTGAAAGAGAAAGAACAGTGGAGTTGTTACCAAGGTATACTCTGAAGCAAAGCAAACTTCCCATCCTGCCTACCCATCCTCAGGGCTTCACGCCACAAACAAAAGTTAGGACACCTCTTGGAAGAGTTTATTCAGGTGGGTACAGGAGAAAGCAAAGCCAGCTCAATCATGAGGAAAGGCTAAAGGCGTCATCCACAGCACCAAATTTTAAGATATAAAGTGAATATCCTAAATATGGATTACAAATATAGTACATTATAAGTGAAGAGTGACCAATTTTGGACACATTTTGCCTGCCTATAATGTCACTTAACCCCTTATCCAGCAGTGGAGATGAGGAACACCCCATTGTGGCTAGTGGGGCAGAAAGCATGAGGCCCAAACAATAGGTGGAGCCAGAGCCAAGGACAGGAAGAATCAACTAATTCTACTTTTGGCCCCCTTTTCCCCTCCCCTGCTGCATTCTACAAGGTCAATGCTGAGAGAGTGGGGAAGAGGAAGCTCACAGGCAGTGCCACCTCCTAAACTGGTGCTAAGAAAGAAGGCGGGCAGGTGGGGGCTGGCTGAGGGCAATCTGAGGTTGGTGGAGCAGTGCCCCGTTTGTCCTAATGGGATGGCCTCCACTGGGTACAAGGCATCTTGGGAGAGAGGGCTAGAGACACTGCTTGTCCAAGATGGTACTTTTCTAAGAAGAAAATGACTAGAATGGATGCGCTTGCACACAACACCCCTCCCCCCGCAATGTGCTTCCATGGCGTGGCCACTGCTAAGAGATTGGAGAGTAGGAGAAGGCTGACCAATTGCCTGGAGTGTGTGCAAGTGCCTGCACTTCCCCATTTTTTCCTCTTCTGTGTTTTGTTTTGCAACAGGCAGCAAAAAGGCCAACAGAGTGGTGGCTTGGTGTGGGGGTCACTTCACCATACAAGCCTCAAAGCAAGATAAAGTGCTTGTGGGGGTGGCTGTAAAGACGTTGCTGGTTGAGGCCGATTATCTGGATCAGAGATGGGTCATCTTTTGGGGGGGCTCCAAGAGCTGTATGTCAAACTGGGAGCGACTGAAAAGTGGGCATGGTGTTTTTTCTTTTTTTGACATGACATGGTTTGGGGGATTCTTGGGAAGTGCAAAAACTTTTTGGCCTATCAAAGTCATATCAAGGGGCCCACAGGAGTGGTCAGTAATATAAAAAACTTTTTTTAAAAATGGACAAATTCAGGGGAGGGGGACTTGAGGGCCACGATAAATCTTTTGGCATCACTTTATCAGGAGCACCTAGGGCAGCAGTCCATGGGCGGGGGCGGGGATGTTTAAAACAATAAAATAAAAATGTTGGGAGAGGCTTGAGCGCCCACAAAAAAACTTTTGGCATTGCAGTATCAAAGCAAGGAACCTATGAGAGATAGCGACAATAATTTAAATAAAATAAAATTGGGGAGCACAAAAAACTTTAGGAATCATGGCATCAAAAGAGGGGACCCATAGAAGCAGTTTTAAAAAGTGGCAAATTGGGAGACCCTCTTGAGGGGCTGTATGCAGGCTGTGTGATGCTACCCCTTATCTAGATCCTTTACAGTCTGGGTCCCACTCTAGGTTCCATGCTGAAAACACCTTGGTCACCCTGTTGAATGAGCAGCATCACACCTGAAGAAGGACAGACAAGTGTGATCTTGTCCATTTTCCTAGGCTTCTCTGCAGCTTTCAGGTTCACTAATAACCACAATAGCCTTCTCTAGATTGGCTGTTCAGGATGGGAACTGGAGCAACTTTGCAACAGTAGTTCTGTTCCTACCTAGGAGATGACTGTTTTCAGAAGGTGGTGCTGGAGGACTTCTATGTGTGCATTCTATGGGGTTCTGTAAGGGTGTTTCTTGTTCCCCACATTGTTTCAACATCTACATGAATCAACTGATTGAAGTCAACCAGGTGCTATCAGTTTGCAGATGACCCCCAGCTATATTGTCCATTCCATCAAATTCAGGTGAGGTGACAGATGTGCTGAAAAGGTGTCTGAATTCAACACTGACATGTACTGTATGAGATCCAATAAACTGAAGCTCAGTCACGATAAGATGGAGGTTCTGTAGGTAGGTAGTTAATCTGACCGGGGAGGTAGTATTCAAGATGCACAGGGTCATATTCTCCCTGAAGCATCAGTAGGCAACCTGCAGCCCCATCCTCATTGTATGCAGCCATCGACATCTGAAATTGCTGTTTACATCCATATCATCAAAGTTCCTTCCTTCCATTAGTTTTCTCCTTATTTTCTCTGGCTTGTGAAAGTGTTTTCCCTGTTTTCTATGTACTTTCAGAATAATTGGAAGGGGCAATTTTTTATTTGATAATTTAAAAATTATTATTTAATTTCAACAGGAGTACAAAAAACACAAGTACAAATACAAGCACCAAAAACAATAACCAATAAACAAAATCTCCATATGTAGTGTGAAAGGGTGGGTGACACTTGGGACATCAGGATATACAAGCTGTACAGTATAATCAGCAGGAAGAATGTGACACAAAATGCAAAGAAGCCTCCAATTATTAAAAATCAGTGTCTACAGAGATAGTCAGACCAAAATGGTAACTGAGCGTCTGGAGGTCATCTGGTGCAGCCAGCCCAATTAAGGAAAATCAAGAAAGGCCACCAGGTGTCTGCAAACTTATCCAACTTTATCAAGCCCCTGCAGAGTATATTCTGTTGAGTTATGTGTTCTAACAACAGCAAGTTCCATACTTTACTTCACCAACTTTTCAGAGGGAAAGAAAAAATTGATTAAAAAAAATTCCCCCCTCGTTATATGGCTTGGAGAAAATACATTTTTTTAAGGTGTTTGAAAACAAATAGGTAGGCTTTTGGCATATGTGTGAGTGCCTGTATAGCACAAGGATGGGGAACCTTTTGGATCTCTAGATGTTGCTGAACTACAACTTCCATCAGCCCCATCAAGCATGGCCAATGGCTAGGGATTGTGAGAATTCATCAACATCTAGAGGGGTGAACATTCCCCATACCTGGTACAGCACAATAAAGTCAGAAAGAAATTACTTCCCCTTGTTTTCCAAAACAGTACCTGTATTTAATGGTCTGTTGTACTTAAAAAAATATCTGTATACTTTATATGAGAGAAACCCCATCAAACCCATTAGTACCAGCATGCGGTCCCTGACAGATTATCCGTAAGGAAATGTGGCCTTCAATATAAAAAGGTTGCCTAAGGAATTACTCTGGCAACTTGGAGGTACTGTTAGATCCAGCCCTGACTCTTAGTGCCCAAGTGACATGTATAGCACAAAGCATCTTATAGCAGTTGAGGCTGATACATCAGCTGTACCACCACCACTCCTGGACAAGAGAGAGCCTGATCATTGTTATCCATTCTCTGGCAATATCCAGACTGGACTACTGCAATGTGTCCTATGCAGTGCTGTCTCTGAAGAGAAGACTACCTGAAAATATCAATTGGTACAAAATACAGCTGCTAGATTACTAGCCAGGATTGATCAGGAAGACCATATCTTTCCAGTGTTAAAACAAGTTCACTAGCTTCCTCTCCATTCTGGGTACAATTCAAAATCCTTGTTTTAACCTTTTAAAGAGAGATGGGGAAGCCATGGCCCTCCAGATGTTGTCAGACTAGATTATAACTTCCGTCAGCCCCAGACAGCACGGCCAATAGTCAGAGATGATGGGAGTTGTAGTCCAACAACATTTAGAAAGTTCTCCATTCCTGCTTCAAAGCTCTAAACAGTGTTGGACCCTGGTATCTAAAGAACTACATTGTTCCACCTGAGCCTGCCTGTTCTCTAAAATCGCTTTTTGTGCGCCCCTACCATCTAAAGATAGGTGGGGAGGGGCTAAGAAAGACAGACCTTTTTATGGCAACACCCCAGCTCTGTTCTCCCTCTCTTCAGGGAGACTTTCTTAGTGCCTACCTTGATGAGCATTAGGCATCACACCAGGCAATGCAATTGTATAGTTCAATCACAGAATCTCAAGAGCTGGAGGAGGTCTTGTAAGCAATCTCATCCAGCCCCCTCTCCTGTACAGTGCAAACATTTCTGAGCCAGAGCATCCCCAACAGATGGCTGTCCAGCCTCTGCTTGAAGATCTCTAGCAGTTATCCTCTAGGCGATTGGTTCCATTGTTGAACTGCTCTTACCATGAAGAATTCCTCCCCAATGTTCAACCATACTCACCCTTTAAACACATTAGATCTAGTTCTGACATCTGGCAGCAGCAACAAATAAGTATTTGTCCTCTTATATTCGACAGCCCTTCAAGTACTTGAAGAGAAATATCATCCTCCCCCTCTGTCTTCTCCAGCATAGGGATGGTGGAGAAATTCAATTTAAAGGCAAATCTATCTAATTTGCACTTCCCAAAACAATCAGAGAGCCCCAACATGGTCATCCTTCAAAACTCACATGTCTCCTCCAAGTTTTGCAGTGCAGTCATCCAGCCAAGTAATGTTCATGAAAGTGCACATATTGGGGTAAAGTGTCCATAAAAAAACATATATTTGTGAAAATGATATACAAAATGCATTATATTAGGGAAAATTGCTTTCCAAAAATGTTTCTATTAGGGAAAATTGCATGCAAATATGTGCATTAGGAGAAATTTGCGCTAGAGGACTTTCAAAAATAATTGCGAAATGATGTGGTAATGTGGAGGGCTGAATTTAAGACTGAGAAAAAGAGGAAGTGAGAGAAAATGAAATTGACAGATTTGTCCATCCCTGTCAATGTATAATCTAATACTGCTATGCAGGGATGTTTAGAGGGTGGCCCTGGGGGTCCAAGCCCCAGGTGTTCTGCATTCAGACACTGCTCCTTCCCCCACTCTCCTCTTTAAAAAACATTTTCTAAAACTTTGCTTGCAAGGCAATCAGGCATGCCATAAGGGTGGGGTGAAGCAATGAGCGGAGTGATCTTTGACTTTTTTTTAATGTCTTGAATTAGGAGGTGCAGGGAATGCTTATCAAATCTGAAGAGGATACAAAATTGGGCAGAATAGCTAATACCTTGGAAGACAGAAACAAAATTCAAAGTCATCTTGACAGGCTGATGTATTGAGCTGAAAACAACAGAATGAAATTTAACAGGGATAAGAGCAAAGTTCTACACCTTGGAAAAAGAAACCAAATACACAGCTTTAAGATGGGGACTATTTGGCTGAGCAAACTACATGCAAGAAGGATCTTGGAATTGTTGATGATCGCAAGCTGAATATGAGCCAACAGTGAGATAATTAAGCTAGGATATAAAGACTTAGGTGGTCCTTAAGATATCCTGGATCTAAGTTGTTCAGGCTTTGTATATTAATCAAAACACCTTGAACCTGGCCTGGTAGCATAAGGGCAGCGAGTGCAGATATTTTAGCAGAAGTGGCACATGCTATTGGCTGCCTGATCCCATCAGCAGTCTAGCCACTGCATTCTGCACTAGCTGTAGCTTTCAAACTAGGCCCAATTACAGCCTCGCATAGGGACATAGTAATACCTATGTTGGCGATTTAGAAAAATATCACTTAATGATTGATTGATCCAGTAAAATGGAATATCTGATCATCAAGTGTCAAAGGTTGGAATCCTATGCACACTTACATGGGGGCCAGTTGCCCCCTAGCTGGCAGTTGATGACAAGGAAAGGGCTGGCATGTACAACTGTGGCAAGCTGAGCAGGCCCTAGCCAGCTGGGGAGGCCTAGCCTCAGAGGGAGGCAACGGTAAACCCCCTCTGAATACCGCTTACCATGGAAACCCTATTCATAAGGTAGCCGTAAGTCGGGATCGACTTGAAGGCAGTCCATTTCCATTTCAACCTTCTGAGGGCCACATGCCGGTGTGGTGGGGCCAGAGGCAAAAGTGGGTGGAGCAACAAATTCAAATTTTACTTTTGTAGAGCAGGCTAGTTTCTACCCACACTCTCCCACCTCTCTGTACCTTCCTTCCAGGCAAGCACGAGGCATTATTAGAGTTCAAGAACACATTCTACCCAGGGAAAAACATTTGGGGGACAAAGCAGAGCCAGTCAAGGATATAGCCTGGAAAGGGTTCTGAGGGCCAGACGGAGAGGCCTGGAGGGCCATATTTGGCCCCTAGCTCTGAGGCTTCCCACCCTTGTTGCAAACAATAAGCCTAAAAAGTTACCACTTTCTAAATTTTTTTACAGATGTGTCTTGTTCCTGTAACAATTGCCCAGAAGACAGACATTAAGAATGTAGGAAGAGCTCTGCTGGATCAGACCAAAGGGCCTTCTAATCCAGCATCCTGTTCTCACAGTGGCCAACCACATGCCTATAGAACATGTGCACAACAGCCAGTCTCCCCACTTGTGCTCCCCAGCAACTGATATTCTGAGAAGCATACTAATCTAAGAAGAGCTTTGCTTATGCATCAGGCTAAAGACACATCTAAGTCCAGCATCCTGCGCTCACAGCGGACAACCAGGTATCTGTGGGAAGCCCACAAGGAGAACATAACCATCAAGGCTAGTAGCCTTTGGTAGCCATATTCTCCATGAATTTGTCTAGCCCTCTTTTAAAGCCACCCAAGTTGGTGGCCATCACTGCTTCTCGTGAGAGTGAGTTCCATAGTTTAAGTATGCCCTGCATGAAGAAGTACATTCTTTTGTCGGTCCTGAATCTTCCAACGTTCAGCTTCATTGGATGTCTCCGAGTTCTAGTGTTATGAGAGAGAAAAACTTATCTCTATCGTTTCATCACATCATGCATATGTTTATATACACATCTATCATGCCCCCCATACTTGTTTATTTTCTAAATTAAAAAGCCCCAAATGTTGTAACATTTCCTCATAGGGGAATCGCTGCAGTCCCTTGATCATTTTGGTTGCCCCTTTTTGAACCTTCTCCGACTCTGCAATATCCTTTTTGAGCTGTGGAGACCAGAACTGTTCACACAGCATTCCAAGTGTGGCCTTATCATAGCAGCGTCATTCAATAGGTGAAGCCTTTCCCAGCAACACCGATGAGGAGAAAGTTGTGAATTTCCACAGAATCCTGTGATACCAAAACGACTAACAGATTTATTGTGGCATAACTTTCATGAACTGAAGAGCCCACAAGTCATCAGATGCAGCCATTCCGGTTTAGCTTCAAGCAGGGAAAGTGGGTCCTGTTACAAAAGAGGGAAAAGAACTGATTTCTCTCTACTGTTCCAATGATTGATAAAATGGGAATTTGCATACAGTCCCTGTAACTTTGAATGGAAATGAACTGCCTTCAAGCGAGTTGCATAAAAGAGAACAGCCCGTCAGGTGCTGTTTCTCCCACCACTGCAGGGGCTGAGATGGGAAAAGCCACGTCGGGCGAAAATTTCCGTCCTACGCAACTCTTAAAGGTACAGGATGACGAAGATGACGACGCCCCTCAGAGCGCATAGCAGGCAACCCTGGTTTGGGCGACCCTGCGTCTTTTGCAGCTTTCCCGGGTGGGTTTCTTTGTGTGTGTTCGTCGGCGCTGGGACCCAGGAGCCGCTTCTGAATGGATGGATCGTCTTCTCCGCTGGGTCCGGCAGCTGCTGGGTCCGTGCGCCTCCCGGATGCCCGGCTCAGACCAGCTAGGCTCTTTTGTTCTGCAGCGGCCGGGAGGCGAGAGGTTTCCCACCGGACGCTCATCTCCCCACCCACCGCCGGCCCATTGAAACCTTCAGTTGCCGCAGATCACAATGCAAAACAGGTAATAGTTGTTGCCTATGTCTCATGGATTGGGTGGGTAGTTTTCTCTCCCCCCCCTCCACATACTGGATCAGAAATGTGGCTGGCAGGGAAGGCTTAAAGCTTTGGGCGCTTATCTGCAGGCTGGGGGCGCAGGGAGGAAGGGAGCAGTAGCCCTCGATATGAGATGGTTGCATTGCTACGGATCCGCTCCCTTTAGCAAGTCTGTTTGCGTTTAAGGGATAAGGATATTATTTTTAACACAAATTTTCTAACGCATTTCGCTCCTTTTAAAAGGTGCTAGGAATCCAGCTTGCCTAGAAGCCCATTATTTTCTTATTATTTGCTTTATTTTTTTAATTGCTTAAACCCTTCTGTTTTGGCTTCTAGTGGTAAATGCCTTTGGGCTGGCTTGTGATGATGCAAGTAGAGTGGGAAGAGGCACTCAGCACATGCTCAGAGGTGCTGTCTCTTCCCTGTGGTAGAGCAAAATCAGTTCCAATCTAAAAACAAAAGAGGGATACTCAGGATCGTTCTAGAATCTGTCACCAGATTCTGGAAGATTCATTGGCCCAAGGCTGCCAAAGTCTCTGTTCAGATTAAGCAGCGAAGCTGGTTCTTCTGTTACAGCTGTGACAAGGACTTGGTCACATGAATTTAGGTGGGAGGTTGTGCGTGACTCCCTTTTGCAGTGTTAAAAATTTGTAGGATTGATAGATTGTGGAATTGAAATGAAGTTGGTGCTGCTGCTGGGGATTCTCTTTTCCTAATTAAACTTGCCAGCGGCATTTTGAATTTATACTTTCCTCATTCATTTTCCCCCCTTAACATTTCCAGTAGTGGATGCTGTTGGACTTGGTGTGTTTTTGTTTGTTTGCTTGTTTAGAAAAGTGCAAAGACCTGGATTTGGCAACTTGATGCATAGCATGATAGCTTTAAAATGCATTAATCAGGTTTATGTTTGGTTTTTTTTAAAAGTGTTTCTCAAAGTTAAATTTCAAAAGTAAGATTAGAAAAGGTTCAGAATTCAAATGTAATCGTCTGAAACACTGGCAAGTTTCACATCTATGCAAAATGTAATTGCCATTCTAGTTGGTTCTATTTTGTATTTCAACATATTTCTGTAAAACTGGAATAGCAGCATCTAGAGACGGTGCTTGCAGAGGCGGGGAGACTGTCCTTTATCAAGAGATAACAGTTAAAATGCATTAACATTCTGCTTAGGCTGTTTTTTAGGGCTATCTGAAAATGGTTTCCAGAGCAGAACAGACTCAAATTTGAGCCCTACATTTTAGCCCTTGGTTGCTGCACCAAGAAGTGCCTGCTATGTTTGTCTCCTGGTAATGCAGATCTACATTTAAGTAATGATGAGAGGTAATTCCCAGCAGATAAGCAAGTGAGTTTTTGCAGCTGACATCTGCTGTATCTTGGGAATAGATGGCAACCCCCAAAGAGCTCTGGGAATGACAGTTTTGCGAGAACTATGTTTAGGGTACATATTCACATGTCCTAATTATTCCTCCTTAACATTTGCAACCCGTTCTGCTCTACTTGCAAAACTGTGATAAATGTTGCAGAATTGCGACATACATACTTGGTGTAAAGGGCACAAGGCAGGGTCACACATACACAGTTGGTATCTCTTTTCTTCTACCCTCACCTTAGAGTCAGTGCTCCATCTTCCATGCATGATCTAACTGATACTTCCTGTAAATTAATCTGGAATAACAACCAAATCTGCATCGTTATGCACAATTGCTAACGCAGTTTAGAACCCTCATGGCACTTGTAAGTGCATATTCAAAG
The DNA here is from genome assembly GCF_030035675.1 of Rhineura floridana. Taxonomy (NCBI): domain Eukaryota; kingdom Metazoa; phylum Chordata; class Lepidosauria; order Squamata; family Rhineuridae; genus Rhineura; species Rhineura floridana. Next base: position 18,689,626 of record NC_084490.1, read on the forward strand.
CTGGAGGAAAACTGCCCTTTTGATCTATCCTGGTTTTGAGTATGGCAAGATGGTTAAAATTATCTAATAAGTATTAGCTAATTTTCAGTAGTTGTAATGTAGGCACAAACCTTCTTGTGGATATAGTGCATGTTCATTAACAGAGTTACGTGCAAATGTCATGAGTACATTGCACTCACAGTTGTTCCCAGACACGATAGGCATGTTTTCATATATATTTCTGCTCACAAATACCTTGCAGACATATGCATGTCTGCATTTCCGTCCACTAGGGAATATATTATTTGCAAGAATCTTTAAGACCAATTTAGACTGTGCATGTGCACACACACAAACACTGTGCAAAATAATAGCCACACTTCAATGCATAGTTACGCAGACTATTCCAGTGTATATCTTAAAATAACTGCACACACAATGAGAGATCCAGGTAAGTGTATGTTTGTGCACATATACGCTTAGGTATTTTAAAAAATTGTTTTAGATTTTAACCCGCTTTGGAGCAAGTATTAACTGGTGAAGAGGCTGAGGAACTGGAATCTCTTCCACAGTTCATATAAAGCGGCATTTATAGCCCCAACCCATGCATGTTAACTTGAAGGTTAACCCTACTGAATTCAACAGGAAATGCTGCTGTAAATGTGCTCTTGGTCTCTAGGGTGCCACAGTGCTTTTGGCTACTATAATATAAGGCTCCTAGGGTGATATCTAAGTTATACTCGCAGTAGATGGATTGAAATCAATGGACTTAAAAGTCAATTTATTTGAGCAGGTCTACTCCGAGTAGGATTTAGTTGGCTAATTTACCTAGTCTTCCGGAATGAATAATGTTTTCTCAGGTTTTGAAATGCAAAGATCATAGTGCTTCATGCTTTTAAAAGAAGGCCGAGTGCATTGCTGGGGTGGGGGGGCTTCCTGGTGGACTTCTCTGTGGTTCTCACTGTTCTCCCGTCTCCGCAGCGATGTCCCTGTAGCTGAACGTGCTTTTGTTCCTGGTGCCCAATGGAGCCATCTCACAGGTGGCATGTCGACAGGGGTGATGGGCATCCAGCGGAGCTGCAGGCAAAGGCTCGGGTGCTGGTGCCAGGCGGGAGTAGTTGGTCAAGAGCGGAAAACCATGGCAGCATCGGGCTTGAAAACCAGGTGATAGAAACCTGCCCCCCAGTTCCTTGGGCCCACTATATGCAGACCCCACTCAACAATGACAGCCCCCAGAACCATATGGATATAGAGGACAGGCCTTCCCACCCTGAGATCTACAGCATTGCCCTATGGGGGCCAAAACTGCATTCAGCACTGACCAGACACAGAGGGGGGCGGTCAAATGCACAGGCCACACCTCCTACCTCCAAACATCTGGGTCAGCCAGGAGAGGGAGACACAACAGAGGAAGGGTCCATGGTGTTGATTGATGCCGAAGGAGTGCCCCACACAGTATCACGGCAAGAGGTGGAGCTGGCTGGGCAGATGCAATCCTCGGAGCCTGAGTTGCTGGCGTCAGCCCCACCGCCACGGCAGCTGTACTTCTGCCCCATTTGCCTACGGACGTTCCTGTACCAGTCAGACCTGGAGCGCCATAGCATCACCCACTCGGAGAGCAAGCCGTATGTGTGCCGTGAGTGTGGCAAAGCTTTCAAACGTTCCTCGCACCTTCAGCGGCACAAGCACATCCACACCGGCGAACGGCCCTTCAGCTGCCCGGTCTGCCGCAAGGGATTCCGGGAATCCGGAGAGCTTTTGCGCCACCAGCGCGTCCACACGGGGGAGAAGCCCTACCAGTGCCAGATCTGCCGGTTGCGCTTCACGGAGCGCAACACCCTCCGCCGGCACGCCAAGCGCAAGCATGCCCGCGAAACCTACTATCAGCGCCCTGTCGAGGAGGGCGGTGGCAGTTGGACTACGGCGGGGGACTGGGAATCAGAAGTGGTGGCGGGCAGTGGCGACTGGGGGACAGAGGAACTTGGGAGTGGCTGGACCAATGAATCTGTGGAGGACTGGGTCGGGGATGGGAGCCACTGGGGAGAAGCTGCAGAAGGTGGGACAGGAAGCACTCCTGTAGCTGTGCCACGAATACCAGAGATGGAACTCATCAAGGACAAAGACAAACCTGGGATCCAACCCCCATAAATATGTAAAAACTGGGGGAGGGGCACCAGGGACTATGAAATGAACTCTGCTCTGCAGCTATCTATACAGACTTAAACTTCTGTAAGTGCATTGAGACTTTTCTTTTTCTCAAGCAAGGGCATTGAGACTGATAGGACTGCCTTCTAGAATTGCTCTAGAAAGTTATGGGCTTTGAAATATCAATGGGTGGGCATCGCCAAAGACTGGAGAATGCTATTGGTGTGGACAGGGAATCATGACTGTCCCCTTCTTCAAACAACTATATCACGATATCCAGAGCTGTTGAGGGATTGGAGTAACAGCATCATGTGTTACACTCTGTAACGGAGCAGAGCAAATGAAACTGGGAAATTCGCTTTGTCTTTGTGGTTTCCCAGAGGAATAGGTGCTGGGAGATGTCTTTTCCTCTCTTAGTCGCTCCAAACAAAATGATGATACATGGTGGTCCTCTGTAAGATTATTTGCCTCTTTCTGAGTTGCTTTCTTTGCTCCTCCATGCATTGGAGATTTTCAGTTTGCAAACATTTCAGTGAAATAACATATGCAAAAGACCAGTTGTCTCTTCCCCACCCCCTTCCTTTTCCCCTTCCTTCCTAGGAAGGGTGAGCTAAGATCTGGAGATACCCCGCCCCAGTCTATAATGCTTGTGCTTGTGTCTAGAGTTTGAGGGAATGGAAAAATTGTGTATCTTTTGTGCCTGTGGATGCTTCTTAAAAGGTGGGAGGCAAAATCCTAATGAGTAGGCAGAGATTCAATTTGGATACATGTCTGGGGGGAAGTGAAGGACTGAAAGGAAATAGAAGCTGAAGGACAGCCTGCTTCTTGCCATCCTTTCTTTGCTGTACAGACTTCTGTTTCTCCTTCTCAACAGCCAGGAACTGAGGTGAACTTAACACCTTAGTCCCAAGTACACAGACTTACAAGTAAATTCCATTTAAATCAGTCAGAATTACTTTTAAATAAATGTGCTTAGGGCTGAGGTGTTAGGCCATCATCTGATCCAGAGTGCCACGTGAGACAAGATCATGGCAAAGAACGAGCATGGCAGATGTGCCAACACTACAGCTGCCACACCAGATGTTCTGTCATGGTTTCTCCCAAGAAAATCTGGACACATACTGTTTTGGGAAAATTCTGTAAATTCTGTTAGCCTAATCCATTCACAGAACTACATTTCCCAGTATTCCTTGCAGTTTAGATGGGAACCATGTCAGTTAATCTCATTTATGTCTGCAGTGAAAGGCTGTCATTAGCTGAAGGGTTCTCTGAATTTGTAACAGTGAGCCTTCTCAAGCCGAGCAAGTAATGGTGCATTCCTCAGAGCCGCAGAAGTGGGAGGCAGAAGATTTACGTGGTCTCAGAGCGGTCTCCTTGGGAAAGAACATTGCTGTTTTGAATGGCTGCTGCAGATGCACAGTGATTGTTGCTCTGATTCCTGTCCTAATTTGGGCTGGCCCTACTATTAGACAGAGTGAAACAGCTGCCTCAGATGGCAGATGCTGAAGGACAGTGAGGTGTTGGTGGACAGAGCTGTGTGTGCCATACAACCTGCCCTGCACCCTCTAAGCTAGCTTGCTGACTTCAGGTAGGGTGGAGGATACTGTCCCATCAACTGCCAGTCCAGTTAGCTTCTATAGATGAAATGGGAGCAGGCATCATCTTGTCCTTTACCTGAAGCAGCAAAATGTCATGGGCTGGCCCTGGTCCCAATCAAAATATATTGGGAGGGAAGTGAAGGAGGGACTTGAGCTTTGCCAGCGCCTGTTTAAAGAGGTATGTTTCACCTTCTGAAGGCTACTTCCCTAACCAAACACAAGACACCCCTTACAACGCAGGGCCCATGAGAGGTAGAGTGCTTGTGTGGATGCTCTGGATGGAGAGAAATCAGCATTGTAATTCTCCATCTCTTTTCCAAAAAAATGTTTATGCTTTTGATACAAGAAATGGTTTGTCCAAAAAGGGCAATTTCTGCAGAATTGAGACCATACTTGAATATATTGTGACAAGAGTTCTATAATTAGTTTGCATACACCTGACATAATGAATATGATCTATGTGTGGGTTGGATGTGTTCTCCTGCTCTCTTTCTGCTGTTGCACTTGATAGGAACTTCTCCCAGGTACATGATTGCACAACAAACATCCAATGACCTGTTTACAAGGTCACACCCTTGTACTCCATGTTAGTCAGTGCAAAAATGGCTAATGTTCCCTTTCTTCCTTTCTCACAATCCTCATTGCATGATCTCAGTTTCATCTATGATCATGTTTTGAATATGCTCCTTAGTTGCAGTTTCTTTCCTAACCAAAGTTCTTGTCACATAAAGAACAAGCAATGTAGAAGCATCTTGGAAACTGAAACTGTTTGTTGGCTACTCACTGTTGCAACCCACTAATGCCCAGTGGCAGCCCACATGGCTCTGCCACTATCAAGTGGCTTTCTTCCGCAAAAAACTACTATCCATGGCTTACAACAGCTTAGAGACAAAACAAGAGCGATGGTCCAATCTGCTCACCACTAATGACATGGAACCAACTGCCTTATGGATTCACTTTCAAGTGGTTTGTCTGAAATGGCATCAGCCCAAGCTGACGCTAACGGAGAGCCTTATGAACGTTTTCATGGCAAGCAGGGTTGATTGCACTCATTCTGTGCTCCTGAAAATGATGTGGACCCCCACCCTTCTCAATGGCAGACTGACTCATTTAGGCTGCATGGGATAAGGAGGTATGAAAGCATTCAAAACCTCATTTTTGTAGGAACTGCTGCTTGCACTTCCAAAGTTGCTCTTGGAGTCTGTTTCTTGTATCAAAAGCCTAACAGGAAGTAGAGAAGGCTTGAATGCAAGGTTGCCTTGTGTGTGTGTGTGTGTGTGTGTGTGTGTGTGTGTGTGTGTGTGTGTGTGTGTGTGTGTGAGTGAGAGAAGAAACAAGTGAAAAAGGGTGTGAAAGTGAGAGAGTGCCTTTGTTTAGTAGACTGAAACTAAACTCAGCAATGTGATATCTACACACACACAAAGTCTCCCACCCCTAATATGTTAGTCATAAGAGCTTGAATCATGCCTTTTTGAGTTTTAAAAGGGAAGCCAAGATTTTAAGAGATCTGCTTATGTTAGCTATCCTGTTATCAAGGCCATTTCTATTCTTCTAGGTAGACAGCAGTAGAGATGAGGAAGAATGTGCAAACACCCCCTCTGGAAAAATTCACTCCCTTCCTCCCTTCCACTGATGGGAGTACTGTAGCTGACACTGGCAGGCAGCTCAAATTGCAGCTGGTGAATAAGCAAACAAACATTTTCCCCTTCAACAGCTGCTAGCACCTACAAGGCAGAGCATGCCCACTTCAAGCCCTCTCCCCAGCTGATTTTCTCCCCCTAGAGCCACCAGAGATGAAGACAGTGTGTTCCACTTCTGAAGCCTGACTAGCATTGTAAAATATGGTGCCTTGCTGTCCATCCAACGATATTGCCTCTCTTTCCATCAAAGGCCCAAGGCCCTCCGTCCCTCCCTCTCTGCACAAACTACATGTGAGTGGGAGGAATGGAGCCAGGCTTTTGCCTTGAACTACCTCCAGGGCTGTCTTGTATGCCCAGGCCTCCAAGTTATCTTTGTTGCCATGGAGACCACCTTGAGCGCACAGTTGGGTTGTTATAAGCAGAATCTTTGTTAAGAAGGGCCTCAAGGCCTTGGCTGTTGTCGTGAAGGCGGCAGAAGGATTAAATGAAAACACACTATCACATCACTGTTTTTATTTTTAGCCAAAGGGATATGAACCTCTAAAAATAAGGGAAACAAAATTATGGGAATTGTGTTCTGGAATTGTTTAATACTCCATTTAAGTGTGTGTGTGTTTTTTAGCAAGCTGCGTTTCCCCCCACCCCCCCCATGTGAGATGGCCCAACACATTTGTTAAACAACTGGTCCAGTCTACCCCACATTCTGAGTTATGGCTGCTAGACTGGGTTCTTTTGGGTTTTGTTTCAGGGGAGTGAATGCCACATTTAAAGATAGACAAATGTCCCTGTGGTGCTCCTGCAAGGTTGGAACTGACACCACAAAGGCTTTTTCACTTGAAGCAGCAGGCTGGGATGCTTACTGGAACAGCAGGCTGAAAGAGTAGTCTGCAGGAGGTTTGCTCACAAAGGAAATACCCCAGCGTATTATATGTTTCTTAATGGCATTGTGTTTGAGGCGAAGTGATATGAAAGTTCTGTCTCTGGTTCATTCCCACATGCACAGTGGTTGCTGCAGTCATCAAATGATAAATTTGCATGTATCAAGCAAACCTTCAAGAAACTGACTGAGCTGGAGGTGAGGTTATCTACCTTTAGTCCTATCTAACCCCCCCTTCTCCACTCACCCATACGTACGCACAACAAAACCCAAAGAGAAATAATCAGTTTAGATCTATTTAAAGCCTAACAGTTCTGGTCTGTCCCTTTATTATACATTTATTGTATTTATAACTGTATTTTTATTTATGAAGTTATGTAATCTGCCTTGAGGGCCCAATTTGGGGGACTGACTGGTGGTTAAACAAATAACTCAAAAATAAACTAAATAAAATCCCTCTCAGGTTTCCTGTGTTTCTGGATATGGAAGACTGAGTGCCAATAATATGCATAATTCATGTCTAAAAGAGAGAGAGGACAGCATGTCATGTCTGAAGGTCCCTTTGATTTACATTCAAGCAACCAGAATTTCATTGGGCCAGAATTACATCTTTGTGGTTAATTGCCATTAGAGCATGATGTAAAACTAGAATCTTCTGTTTTGTTTCCCTACTTTCTCTTTTTAGAAAGATATGTTTCAGAGAAGGGACAGTTGTCCTCACAAGCTCCAAAGCATTTTTTTCCTAAAGGAAGCTCCTATCAGTTTCCACATGCTCAAAGGCACCCTATCAGTGATACCAGAATTTTTTACCAGAAAAATTGGCATCGCACCTAATCCAAGGTACTGGTAACAATTCAAAGAGCAGTTCTGAGGTGTGTGTGTGTGTGTGTGTCTGTGTGTGTGAAAGAGTGCGAGATTACCTAGCTTGAAATGGGTAAGGTGGCCTATGTGAACATGCAGCACACTGTATCACACAAAAAGTGTGGCGTATAAGGCTCTAGAACTTACCAAGCCTTTAGAGTCTACAATGCAGGCCATGGCATATTCTATTTAATCACTTCCAGGCCAGGATGGCAGTAGGTTTTGTACAGTATAGCAAAGTGCATACCCCAGTAGCAGCCCTTCTCCTGTGCTAGCGCACAGTGGCAATTGTTAAGGTAAGGTGAGAGTAACGTAGAATTAAATTTGCTGTTATATGTGACTAAAGTTTGCTTTTTTGAGGAAGGGGAAACAGTTTGCCCCTTCTTAGTTCTGTGTTGTTCTTTGCATATTTGCAGTTCACACTTGGTAGTACATAGTGGGCATCAGGAATTGGTGCTTGGAGAATTAATGCTCATTGAACTGAGGTGGAGTTGGTATTTCAGAATGAAAAATCCCTACCCATCTATTGGGTGAAGAAATTAGCACTCCAGTTCACTTGTTTGAATGCTGATCAGTCATTGAGGGGCATGAGATCATTTTTAGAAGTAACTGAATATTACATTCCTGATATACATGTATTTTGCTGCATTGTGAGACATCCTGCATCTTTACTAGACACCATTAAGCACTATGTATCACACTGATTCATTGTGTCTGTTGTGTAATATTTCTCTTAGTTTATTGAAGCAAAAACTCTTTAAGGTGCAACAAGACTGTTGTTTTCAGAAGTGAGTCATATTGAATTCAACAGGATTTACCGCCAGGTAAATGGGTTGGGATTACAGCTTTAATAAGACTATGAAAGTGGCACTGTTAAGAAAGAAACATGACAGACAGGTACATGTATAGGCTGTCATTTACTTTAGAGCCATTGTATTCATTTATTTAAAATGTTCATTAACTTGTCATCAGAAGATTCCAGGATTGTGTACAGCTGCGTGAATAAAAAAAGAGTTCACATACCCCATATAAATACAACCCAACAAATAAAATTCGACTAGACAAAAACAAGTCAAAACCCTAACTCCCATATCTTTCCTTACTATCGCTCACCCCAGTTCTTGCGTCCTGAACAGTTGCCTGGCAGGCAGATATTCGGCAAATATATCGTTTCTCATCGCTTAATCTCCCTTTGAAAAGCTTTACCTGCTGAAGTTTTGCCTGTCAAGCAACCTGTTAAAGCCCTGCCAGAAAATACACACACACACACGTTGGCAATCCTATGTGAGCTGCAGTGCTTTGTGCTCCGCAAGCGTGGTCATGCCTTGCATGGCACTATTTTTGCATGGCATTGAATTGCAACAGGAAAGGGAGAGAACCGGAGAGGCGGCAGAGAAGGAGGAAGAATACCAGGCTCCCGGAACGAAGGGGGGAGGGCAAGCGAGCACGCGCAAAGGACTCTGGGACGCGAAGTGTGGGAGGGGGAGCTGAATGCGTAGAGGCTTGTGGGTACGAGGGGAGGGCAGGAAACGGCCTTCTTACTTGGGGAGGGAGGTTTCCGGTTCCGGCCGGGCCTGTGTGAGTTGCAGCCTGGCAGTACCCCCTCTATCCCCCACCCCACTGGGACCAGAAACGACCCCCGCATACGCTGGGGGTAAGGCAAAGGCCAGGGGGCTTTCCCCCGCACCAATCCTGCTACCAAAGGACCAGCCCCTGCCTGGGGCGCGGAGGAGGCTGGGGCAGCGCCACACACAGGTGAGTGCCATCCTAGAGCCAAACCTGGCCCATAAATTGCCCCCAACACCTTCTTGCGTGTCCAAGCCCCCCACCGCATCTTTTATTAACTTTCTTCCCGTCCCTTGAATAGCCCCACCCCGGCCACTCTGCGAACTCGGTTCACCGCCCCTCCACTCGCCAGCATGATTCACGTCTTCGGTCTCCTCCCTCTTCTCTACCCAGTATCCTAACAGGTGATCCCAGCCAGAAACCTGGATTATGTCATTTTCCTTCCTTCGCCTCCCCCCCCCAATTTCATATCTTCAATCCACCTTAAGCTTGAATTATCACCCCTATATTGACTTCCTTTATATTTAACCTTATATCCTAGCACACATCACTGTTGCCCCCAAATCGTTAGTCTGTGTATCCAGTGCCTCTCCCATAGTCCAACTGATCTTCCTCCCCCACAATTACACTCTTGTAGTCAAGACTACATCATTTTACTAAGCTAGATCAATCCCAGTCCAATCTATTTTTTACCCTCAAGCTAAGCTGTTATATTTCTCCACAAACTTGCAACCCTGCTGCCTGCTGCAAATTCCTTCCCCCTCCCTCCTGATTCTCCCTCATACAATTTTTTTAATGGCTAGGAACCTCAGAAGCTGCCTTATACCATTTCAGACTCTTGGTCTATCTAGGTCAGTACTGACTTGAAGCAACTGTCTGTCCGGGGATCCAGGCAGGTCTTGCCAAGCCCTCCCTGGAGAAGCTGTGGATTGAACCTGGGACATTTTGCACACAAAGCATGTTCTGTGCTACTGAGCTATGGTTCCTCTACACCCTTCTCTTCAAATGTTAATAACCTGCACCAAGAAAGCGTTACTCAAATCTGACTGATATCCACCTCTGCTACCAGATTTTGTTCTGGCTGTTCCTACAGATGCAGGGGTACATGCCTCACAGCCAGCCCATAAGATACTCTCTTGGAGCCAAATATCTGTTCATGGCCTTCATCACTCCTCTATCCTTACCAGTCACGGACTGTAGATGTATAACTCTCCCACCCTACAACAGGTTCCATCTGTGTCTTGTATCCCTCCTCATCAGTGTGAGGCATGTCCATGCGTCCACATTGGATCTGCTGCCTTGTCCCTCTGCTAATTCACCCTCAATTAGTCCCTTTCTCATGCATTCCATTGTTGCCCCACTCAGATTTCAGTTAAAGTCTATCCTCCCACTTTAAGCCCAGGGATTTGTACAGCTGCCTTATTCTCAGATCATTGGTTCATGTAGCTCAGTGTTCTTCCACCTTGGGTCCCCAGATGTTGACGGACTACAACTCTGACCATCCCTGATCACTGACCCTGCTGTCTGGGGATGATGGGAGTTGTAGTCCAACAACATCTGGGGACCCAAGGTGGAAGAACACTGATTCTAGCTCATTGTAAGCTGGCAGAAGCTCTCCAGGGTGAGAGGCAGAGGTCATTCTCAGGTCTGCTATGTGAGATGATGTAATTGAAATACCCACCCACCCTAACAGTAAAAAAAGAAAGAAATATCTTGCCCCACAAAGAGTTACATCTTGGATCCTGCAGGAATTAAGCAAAATTTCTTAAGCATGCATGTCCTATGGCTTATTCTGTTCTACCAGTGATGAGGTGGGATAACAATCTAAACAGTGCACCATAGAATTTATTATTGAAAAGTTTGCTTGGTCTCCCTCTTTGTCTCTAGCTGCTTCAGTGAGCATTACCCAAACATTGTCTTAGCTACATCAGTCCTCCCTGATTTGTATGTGTTTCATGCAGGGTGTAGTTTTCACCTGGGAATGTTGCCAGTTGGATTATTCTTCTACACACACCCGTTCCCTGCAAAACTTTCAGATGGTTCTATCCCTGCAACACAACTGTATTGCTTTGGTTATGCATGTTTGAATTGATCCTTTATGGAGAATTAGCAGGCAATTCCTGACTTGGAAAGTGTGCATTGAAGGGTGGGGGAATAAAAATGGGGAGTGTCTCTTGGCATTATGGTATTTCTTTAAAAAGCTGTCTGTGTGGGGGTTTAAATGGAAAAGCCTCCCCATGACAGAAAGAGAGATAGGTCCCTAACTTTTCCAGACATATGGGGAGGAACCAACAATGACAACTGGCTAAAAAGTATCTTAGCATGCTTGGGGATAGAACCCAGGAGTTCAGCCTCCTTGCGCTGTCTGTTCAAATTAATGCAGTAGACCCAATTTCCTGTCTCAAGAACGGAGGAGCCAGTTCACAGCCCTTCCACCCTCAATACTCTTTCATTCTCTCTGCTATTCGATTGTTCCCTGAATTTATCTTCATTGGCCCATTTTAATCAGGCAGGTACTGTACTGTTCCTAATATCTGTTTTTTATATGTATATAACTTCAGTGATAGGTATTGGGTCATGTCTGTAGTTGGAAGAGCTTCTGCACATGGCTGGCATTAAATAAAGGGGGCTGTAGTAGAGATGTGAAGGCCCAGGAAAAAAATGGGGGGACTCCCCCCAATTTTTTTCCCATTTTTTTTCTCGACCTTCACATCTCTAGGCTGTGGAAGAAGACACTGCACTCTTTCGCCTGGGACTAAGTTAGTTGAACTTATTTTCTGTTGAAAGCAATTTGGCTTGTCATGACTAATTTATCCCATTGATTTCAACTTTATACTCTACCATTCCTCCAAGGAGCTCAAGCTGGCATACAAACATGGTTCTCCCCTTCCCAATTTTATCCTCACAACAACTCTGTGAGGTGGGTTAGTCTGAGAGACTGACTGGTCCAAGTTCACCCAGTGAGCTTCATGGATGAGTGGAGATTTGAACCCTGATCTCTCAGGTCCCAGTTTGACACACTGGACCTAAGTTCAGTTAATTTAGTGTGGCTCCAACCCCTGATTCTGAAATCCTCCATCTGCTGCTTTGCAACACTGCAAATTGCCATTTGCTGAATTACGCCAATTTTCTTTTAAAGCTAAGGTAGTTTGTTTGTGGTGGGAGTTGGGGTGGAAGTGGGTGGTGATAGCAATGTTTTGTAGTACACAGCTTCTTATCTTTGTCTTGCATGGAATGTGGGGTGGGGGGAGATGATGATTTGAGAGTCTTATCTAAGCATTTCCTGGTACTTTAAAACATTCAGAATGAATGAAATTCTTTGTGTGTATGTGTAAATATATGTGCACATAGTTGGTGTACAAGAGGTGTTGAAAATAACTACAACAAATGAGGCAAACTGAAGAACTCACAAGAAGGGTTTTATTTTTGATTCCCTATCTTCACCAGGCTTGTCCTACTCAGCTGGCTGACTCCCTACCCCACTCCTTTTTCTTGCAGTGGTCTTCAGGCTACTTCACACATTAAGTTGTTCCTGTGTGGAAAGTGCTTATTTGTAAGAGAAACCATGAAACCCACATGCGGACAGTCACATGTGGCGATCTCGCATAACATGTTCATTGTTGGGTGTACACACCTTCAAAGGCCATAGTTTCTTTTTTTTTCTTGTTAAGCTGCTTTGATTGCTGTCCTGGGCTCCTTCAGGAGGAAGGGCAGGATATAAGTTCAATTCGTCATCATCAAATGCAGCATCCTGGTGTGTGTACATGGAACAATGTATGTGATCATTATACTGGAGGCTTTGCTTTCCCGGTGTGTGTACACAAAACAAAACACATGTGATTATCGCGTGTAATGATGATTTACATCAGGTTTCCCTGTTTCTTCCTAAACAGAAGCTTTCTAACTTAATGCATAAGGTAGCCCCAACACCCGTTCCAGAAGAAGAAAGTCAGCCAGTGCAGATGGGACCACTATAAAGCCCTACATGGCTTGGTCCCTACATCCTTCAGAGACGACATGCTTCTCCATATCCCATTGTGCTCCCCAGCATTGATAGAGGGTGGGCACATCCACACTATATTTAAAGCACTTTTAACACATTTAAAGCACATTTCTCTTCTAAAAGAATCCTGGGAACTGTAGTTTAAGGGTGCTGGTAATTCTGTGGGGGATAAAGTACAATTCCCTTGATACTTTGGGGGAAGCTATGTGTTTTAATTGTATGGTATGGATGTGACCAATGATGACAAAAATTTACCAAATGGTAACTTAACACAGTGGGATGGAGTTCATCTTTAGTGTCCACCCACATGTTGAGGAGAATCTTATAACACATTTATGTTGGATAAGAAATTTAAGGGAAGTGGTAAAATGCTCTTCTGTACGTGGATAGATGCTGCAGAAGAGCAATTGCCCATGTGTACCCCCCACACTATAGTAAGTAAAATGGTGACCTGTGTTCCCCAAAAGTGTGCTCACTTGAAGGTCATTTCTGTGCATCATCAAGCTGTACTTCTATGGAACTCCTTTTCCTTGGATTGTTGCCAGAGCCCTAACTGAGGCATATATTGAAAACTGTGCAAGGCTTTGGTTTATTTATTTATAGCATTTGTATCCTGCTTTTCAGCCGAAAAGGCTCCTAGAGTGGCTTATGTACAATCAATTAAAACAAAACAGTCTGTTTGGGGAGAGACGTGATGGCTGGAGTTAGGCAAATACGATGTTTTGTAGAGTTACTCAGACTGACTTTTTAATTACATTTTTCAATAAATGCTGTTACTGTCACAAAAGTCTAGTGTTTGGTAGGGAATATAAGGAGGCTATGTTTTGAAGACACACCATGCAGCAACTTTGCTGAAACTAAGAAGGTCTGTTCAGTGCTTGAATGGGAGACCACCATGAGCACCAAAAATTCTCTCATTTATTCCTTCATTAGGTTCTGTTGTAGCCTTTCATATTAAGAAGCCAGACAAATATAGTCATAAGACTTTGAGGACACAGCCAAATTCATATGTTGTTGGTACTTCTTAAATGTCCACTGCTGCCTACAGAAGGCTGAGGAGTCAACAAAGGAAAGCTGTTGAGCAGCAGAGCAACAATAAAGATGATGGGGACTGATTACAATTCTCAGTACATCCTTGGCTAGAAATCTAATCAGGACCTATAACTTCACTCTCTTCTGCCCTCTTTTCCTCTGTGCTTTTCCCATATGTTTCCAGCTGCCTTCACCAACATTGAAACTTCAGTTGGGGGTTTGATGTCTCCAAATTTGGTAACCTTGGGAAATGTTTGAAAAGGTGTGAACAGTGAGCCATTGGCTTACTGGAACAGACCAGAGTTCCATTTAGTCCAACACTCTCCCTCAGACTGTAGCCAACCTTGAAAGCAAGGCATGATGGGAGATGGCCAGCCTCTGTTGTTTCACTCCATTGTGTGTGAGTTGGAGGTATACCACCTCTGCGTACAGAGGTCCCATTTTTTTAGCTACCGTGGCTAGTAGCTATATAGAGATTAATCCTCTACTACTACAACAAGCAGGGCACCTTCACATGTTACAAGAAAGCAAGTGGGAGAAAGGTTGCAATCAGTTGCACTTCCTTTTGTTCTTGCACTCTAGTGTATGAAAAGGAACTGCATGGAGTTTTTTTTAATGCAGCAGGGCACTTCCTAGGAAGTATGGAAAGAACGAGCATAACACATGTAAGTGACCCAAAGGCAGTATGGATTGGAGAAATCTGTATGAATTCCAGTGAGTGGAGGCGCTTCAAGACTCTGCATAGGCCTTCCCCTTCCACCTGTCTAACAGAAAGATTTCAGTTATGAAAAATAAAATGTAAACAACTGGATGAATTTACATAAGTCATACAACTGGTTGCAGAATTCAGCATTTATGGGTGCAGAATTCTGGAGTATCTTGAATGCAGAATAGTTTGTATTTTATTGAAGCACATGTGATTCTAGCTAAGGTTGACAAGTAGGAAATCATGCAACCGAAAGGGATGAGAAGCACATTTCCTCAGGGTAAAATCTTTGATGACCAACCCTTCACACATTATTAGTCACATTTGTATCCTGCCCTCTTTGTTACCTGCAGCCGATCACTTTCCCTCAGCCTAACCTATTTTCCAGAGTTACTATAAAACAGGAGTGGGGAAGCTTCTCCAGCCAGTCACATTGCCTTTTGGGCAACCTTCCAGGGGGGTCATGCCAGGGGTAGGGCCTGAGGCAAAAGTGCAATTGGTGTCATTCTTACTTTTGTACAGTAGGTCATATGCCAGCCACACAAAAGCCAGTGGTTTTTCTGCACACCCCGACACATCTCTCCATTTAGGCAAGCAAGAGACATCAATTTCCAGAACACATTCCAGCCGAGCAAAAGCACTTGAGGAGGGTGCAGATAAGGGCTGGGGGCATGGCTTGAGCAGAGTTCCAAGGTTTGGACAGAGAGGACCAAAGAGCTGTACTTGGTCCCTGTGCCTGAGGTTCCCCATGCCTGTTATACAGAGGTGCATATATGGGGCTATGTAATAAGCCTCTGTAAGGTAGGTTAGACTGAAGGAGAGTGACTGCTTTCAGGCAACATGAGAAGCTTCATGGCTGAGCAGGAAGAGGAACCAGAGTTCTGCCTGTTCAAACCCAGCACCCCACTGGGTAACCTATATTGCATTGCCCACCTTGTGCCACAAGGAGTGCCACTTTGCAGACCAGATTATAGGAACAAAACCCAAGCTACAGGGGTGGGCATGGGCTGCTGAACTCCCCAGAATAAGCGGGGCCTTGAATGGTTTATACCCAAGACTTATAGTTCATAACTCATGTTTTTAACTTCTGTGTTATACCAGTTCCTACAACTCCATACATCTTCATACAACTAATGTTTTGGATATATCAGGGCCCAGCAAGTACTGAATGGATATGAACTTTCCTTTTAACACTAAAACAGGGAGATAGCAAGCATCCTTTTCAAGGAGAGTGAGTCACACACATTGAGAGGAGGGACTGTGGCTTAGAGGCAGAGCAGATGCTTTGGATCTATTTATTTATTTATTTATTATCATTATTTTTCCCCGCCCTTTTTCCAAAACTGGAACTCACGGCAGCTTCCAGATAAAAACACACATATAATTAAAAACATACAAAAGTCTAGATTAAAATCAAATTAAACTATTTACAGTATTAAAACCATTCATACATACAATTAAAATAATTCAAACTCAGTTTAAAATAATACAGTTAGACAATAGCAATGCAGCACCCTTCAAGTCCTGTCCTTAACAGCTTTCAGTTCCAAAGGCTTGTTGAAATAAAAAAGTCTTTGCTTGCCAATGGAAGGACTGCAAGGAGGAGGCCATTCTTGCTTCCCTAGGATGTAGGCTCCCAGGCTCAACCCGGGGATCTCTGATTTATTTAAAGTATATTGCAGAATTGGAAAAGGTGCAGAAAATGTCAACCAAAAGGTTCATGAGGTTGGAGAAACAGCTCTGTGAGAAAAGGTTACAGTGTTTGGGGCTATCTAGTTTGGGGGGGGGGAAGGCAATTAAGGACATAATAGAGGTATACAGTTATGCCTAGCATGGAGAAGGTGGATGGAGAGAAGGTTTTCTCTGTTTCTCATAATGTAACCCAGGCTCATCCAATAAAGCTGATTCAGGACAAGCGAAAGGACATATTTCTTCACACACCACGTAGCTTTAACCATGGAATTCACTTCTGCAAGATGTGGTGTTGGCTGTCAACTTGGGTGTCTTTAAATGGGGATTAGACAAATTCATACAAGTTGAGGCTATCAATGGGAAGTAGTCATGGTGGCTATATGCTACCTCCAGGATCAGTGATAACATTCCTCTGAATACTAGTCGTTCATGGACAACAGCAGGAGAGGGTTATTGCCATAATGTTCTGACTGTGGGCTTTCCATAGGCATCTAAACAGCCACTGTGAGGCCCATATGCTGAGCTACATAGGCCTTTGATCTGATCCAGCAGTGTGCTTGTTCTTATGCCAGAGACCCTCAAGAGCCACAGCCAGTCAAAAGCAGACACTACTGGGCTAGGTGAATGAGTAGTCTGACCCTAATATAAAGCAGCTTCATATGCTTAAGTCAAATCCTAGAGCTCTAAACTTGAGACATTTTGTGTACAGTTAATAGCAACAATTGACATCTTTTTCTTGTTCTTTTAGTTAGCCAATTTTTTCATCCATCCCATTTTATATATATGAGGCATAGTAGATTCTGCGGGTTCTTAAAAAACATGGGGCTTCCCGCAGCAGTTAGTGCTGATGCTCTTGATATGTGTGGTGTGTATACATTGCTATCCTGTTTCTCTCCTTTGTGTAGGCAGTGCCCCCTCCCGGGCGGAGATGGAAGCCAATGCAGCAAGCGACGAGGGTGTGCACTTCCAGAGCTACCCCTTCGACTTCTTGGAGTTTCTGAACCACCAACGCTTTGAACCTATGGAGGCCTACAACCACGAGCACACCAAAGCGGTCGCTGCCCTTCCCTGCCCACAGCCACAGTACGACTACGCCCAACCGCCCGCCGCTGCCCCGCCTGCCCACTTTGACCGTGTCCCTGCCACTGTTGGCACCTCTAAGCCCAAAGCTGAAGGCCCATCCTCCTCTTCTTCCTCATCTGCCTCTTCTGCTAACGTTCAAGTCAAGAAAGGTGAGCCGGGGGGCCCTGCACCACCCCCTCAGCAACAGCAACCACCCTACAGTGCTCCAGCAGTGGTACCAGCAGCAGGCCAGCCTCTGTTTGATAGTACAGCTGCTGCTGCTGCTGCAGCCGCCGCCTACAACACTCCTCAGTGGGGCATTGTGGACCTTTCTGGCCACCAGCACCTCTTCAGCAGCCTGAAACGTGGGCAGGCGCCACCACCGGCTGCTGCCACTGTAGCTGCTGACAGCCAGGCCGGCAAGGACGACAAGAACTACTTTAGGCGCTTGAAATATTTCATTGATCGGCGTTTCCCGTGTGGGGTGTGCCAGAAGTCATTCAAGCAGTCATCTCACCTCGTGCAACACATGTTGGTGCATACGGGCGAGCGGCCATACGAATGCACCACCTGTGGCCGCACCTACAACCACATTTCCAGCCTCATCCGGCACCGCCGCTGTCACAAAGACACCGAGGATGCCACAGCAGCTGCCAATGCAGCCGCTGCTAATGTGGCGGTGGCGGCGGCGGCAGCGGCAGCTGCTTCTGTTGCTACCAACACAGCCGCTGCTTCTGCTGCTGAGGGAGCAGCTCAGCCTCCTACTCAAAGTGGCAACCCTCAGGTGGTACCAGCATCAGCTGGGGCGACAGCTGCGTCTGCCCTCAGTGCTGCCATAGCTCAAGCTGAAGGCCCTTTCACCTGCTCTCTCTGCTGGAAGGTGTTCAAAAAGCCAAGCCACCTGCACCAGCATCAGATCATCCATACTGGTGAAAAGCCATTCTCATGCTCTGTCTGCCAGAAAAGCTTCAACCGCCGTGAGAGCCTGAAACGACATGTGCGGACCCACTCAGACCTGTTGCGAGTGCAGTGCGGGGTTTGTGGCAAGGAATTCCGGGATGCTTCCTACCTGCTTAAGCACCAGGCAACCCATGCGCCTCCTGGAACCTTACCACCACGCCCTGAGTACAAGTGTGACATCTGTGGCAAGGGCTACGTGGCTCCCCAGAACCTCCTGCGCCATCGGCAACTGCAACATGAAGGAGCCCAGCTACCCAAGGATGGGACCAGTGCCCTGTCCTACCTGCCACCAGGGGCTTATCTCCTCCCACAAGACGCACAGTCTACCAGTTCTGATGGAGACACCAAGCCAACATCATACGGGCTTTTGGGCCACCCACTGCTGGTGGGAACGGCAACGGGCAAGAACTTCTGTTGTGGGATCTGTGGCCGTGGCTTTGGGCGGCGGGAGACACTAAAACGTCATGAACGGATCCACACAGGGGAGAAGCCACACCAGTGTGCAGTTTGTGGGAAGCGCTTCCGCGAATCTTTCCACCTCAGCAAGCATCATGTGGTGCACACACGGGAGAGGCCCTACAAGTGTGAGATATGTGGAAAGGTTTTTGGTTACCCCCAGAGCTTAACCCGCCACAAACAGATCCACCGGCTTCAACTGCCTTGCTCCTTGCCACCCATGGGGCCCTCGCTGACGCCCATGGGGCCTTCTCTGCCACCGCCTCCCGAGGGGCTAACCTATGGGTGTTCTGACTGTGGAGAGCGCTTCCCTGATCTCTTTCACGTCATGAGCCACAAGGAGGTCCACGTGGCTGAGAAACCATACCCTTGTGATGTCTGTGGCAAGTGCTTTGGCTTCATTGAGAACCTTATGTGGCACAAACTAGTCCACCAGGCTGCTCCCGAGCGGCTCCTCCCACCAGATGAAACAGCAGCTGCAGTGGCACCTCTGGAGAATGGGCTGGCTAGTGGCGACAACATGACATCTTACGAAGATCACCACCCCACTCTGCCAAGTGGGGAACGTTTCTCCTGCTCCATCTGTGGCCAGACCTTCAAGCATTTCCTGGGGCTTGTGACCCACAAGTATGTACACCTGGTGCGTCGCACATTGGCCTGCTCGGTCTGTGGGCAGAGTTTTGCAGGGGCCTATGACCTGCTGCTCCATCGCCGCACCCATCTGCAGAAGCGGCATTTCTCTTGCCCAGTCTGTGGCAAGCGGTTCTGGGAAGCTGCCCTCCTGATGCGCCACCAGCGTTGCCATACAGAGGAGCGCCCTTACCGCTGTGCAGTGTGTGGGCGTGGCTTCCTGCGCTCATGGTATCTGCGTCAACACAAAGTGGTGCACACTGGCGAGCGCGCCTACAAATGCGCTCTCTGCAACAAGCGCTTTGCTCAATCATCCAGCCTGGCTGAACATCAGCGCCTTCACGTAGTCGCTCGTCCCCAGCGCTGCCCTACTTGTGGCAAGACCTTCCGCTACCGCAGCAACCTTCTGGAACACCAGCGGGTGCACCTTGGCGAGAAAGTCTACCGCTGTGACCGCTGCTCCAAGAGCTTCTTCTATCTGTCGTCCATTCTGCGTCACCAGCGCTCCCATGATGCTAAACGTGAGTTGCGATGTGGGGCCTGCCTCAAGCTCTTCAAAGACCCCAAGTATTTCAGCAAACACCTCCAGGCCCACCAGGGTGGGCGACCCTTCAAATGCAGCACCTGCGGAGAAGCCTTCTCTAACACCTACGGCCTCAAGAAGCACCGCCACATCCATAAGATGGAGCGCTTTGCTGCCATGGGGGGCCACAAGGAGCAACCCTAGTGTTGGGGTAGCAGAAGAAAACATTGGAGGTCCTTTATCCTGGTACTTTAGGGTGAGAAATGAGGCTAGTTCCTGTCTGATGTGACCCAAAAGGGCAGGAGTTTCCCTATAGTAAGTAACATGTGGCAGTAAAATGCTACACTTGGGGAAGGATTTGAGAGAATCCTCAAGTCACAAGTGCACGGGTGGGGCAATCCATGTAGAACCAGGGATGTAATGCAGGACAGGTTTAAGTAGATAGCTTCCTGGACCTTTCCTCCAAAAAACCAGTTTGTATTGTCCTGTCCATCCTAGATACCCTAGTCTAAATGTGATGGGAGAGGACAGCTGTCGTAGGTTACCCTTTCCTGCCAAGCATGGATGGACATTTCTTACCTTTTCCAAGAAGCGGGAACAGAACAATGGACTTGTTCTGGGAGAATGATAGTGTTTTTTAGAGCCTACCTGTTGAAAGAGAGCAAATGCCAACCTAGGGTCCCATTTGCAGGAAGAGCTGGTGCTTGTACTCCTCTTTAGTGTTAGAGCCAACTCATGTGTTTGGGAAGAGGGCAGGACATGGTACAGTCATCCAGGAGTTCTTGCCAAACTTTTCTGTGAACCCAGCTGCCTGATCTATGTTTTGTAGGTCTTGCTTCCTTTCTGGAGGAAAGACAGTGATTTGTGAGCTTTCTTCACATCTGTTAAGGCAGTAAGCTTGTGCTCTTTTAAAGACCTTGGTAACTTATATGACCTAGCTGCTGGCACAAGATACTTTAACCCGTGACTTGCATTGAAAATTAGAGGAGCCTACTTGTACTGTGAACATGCATATGGTACAGTATGGTTTAGATGCCACTGTGCCATAAACCTTCCTGCGTCCAGGAGAGTACCACTTCATGATGCAACTGAAGGATCACAAACATGAATGTGCCCTCACGTAAAAAACCCCTCCCTGCTCATAGAACACAAGCAAGTCTGGAAGAGGGGTTCTAGCCTAGCCTTCTTCCTCACATCTAGCTTTCCACATACGGGGAGTGTTGTATATGAAATAGCATTCAGATATGGCATTCCTCCTTGTGTGTCTTGAAGTGGTACAATCCCAGGAAGACCGTACCATGTGCTTCTTTTGAAAATTTGAATTGGCCCTCTGAAGAAAGACAGGAAGTAGAAAAGCTTGTTGACTGTCCCCCATTAAAACTATGGCATGGACCCTCCCCTCTTGGGTCAGTACACCATTGCATCTCATGTAGATGAGCCTCCATCATTAATGTGTAATACCTTCCTTGATCTAAGAGTGGAGCTGATCTGGGATGGGAGCTGTGATCACTCATAAGCAGGCCAGTTCCACTTGTTTGTGTTGCCTTCCTTCCCCTTCATCCTCATTGGGTTGGGTATGAAGCTGAGAGAGAGGAAAGCAAAACTTCTGGTGGCTCTGCATACCAGGGCATGGTTGTATGTTGCTTTGTTGCCCAGTACATCCAGCGCTTCACCCACGGTTCTCCCACTTCCTGGTCTGAGCCACAACCCCACCCTCTTCTTGACAACATGCTTTGCACCCCTCCATCCAACAAAGTGCAGGCTGAATAGTTTGGGGCTGCAATACCCTGTGGTAACCTTTTCATCCTCAGTCTTAATCATGGGCCCTATCCCCCACCAAAACAGGAATATTGATAAGGTATGGTCAAAAAGATTCTCCCAAATTCTCAAACTTCCTGATTGCCTCCCCAACTCCCTCTCTCAGTGCGCATCACCCTATGGCTCTGAACAGGCAGAAGGGGAAGCTGACTTATTATATGCAACCAAAGAGTTCTAAAAGCATGCCCCCCCTTGTGGATGGTGGACACCAGGTGATTCGCATCTCCTCTTCCTTTGTGATCCAAGCTCACCTTCCACATATAATAGACAGTTGTGATGGGGAGACATGACTGCTTTTCCATTCTGGAAAGTTCAGAGCATGCCAACTTTTTTCAGGTGGCAATACCATAGGTGCCTCCTTGCTGTTTCTGGTCTACATCCCTGTCTTCACATCCATGGTTCCTACTTTGGTGAGATTGACAGTCCAAGGATATGAGGACCGAAAGATGCATTATTATTCCAGTGTGGTTGTCTGGTGCCTGGAAGAAGAGACAAAGGGGGATGTTGCCAAAGTTGCAGGCTTCCTTGGGGATAGATAATTGTGATAGAAATGGACTCTGCTGGGTGACTCGGTGGGGACATTTCTTAAAGGAAACCTCACGTCATTTGGTGGTCCAATGTACAATTTGATGAAGAATGTGAAGAACAGAAAGGAGAAGGGAAGAGGGTTCAACATGTTTTCCAGCCTTGTTTCCACTACATTTCCCAAGTTGGGTCAACTCAAGGGGACCTCTTTTTGTCCATGATGAGTCAGGCACAGTTCGATTAATGCCTCTGATAGACTGAAATACTACTGACTAGTGTCCTGCCTCCAAAAGTGGTTGATATTGGATGTTCTTTTTCTTGTTTTATCTTTATACTAAAGTTTTAATGCCTGAACTCGTAGCTGAAATTCAGTGGATTCTCCCTATGGTGGTGGCTATATCTCTTCCTGCCTTACATGGAAACTTTTTCCATATAGAATTTTCCCTTCCTGACTTCGTAATTTGCCAATAGAGCTGAGTTTAATATTAGATTCCCCCCCATTATGAATACAGCGCAACTTGTTTATACAATACCTGCTTCGTAGGATCAGCTGCTTCTACATTTAGTTGAGCATTGTTTCCATGGAGATCCCACTGAAAGAAGTGGTAACCTCAAAACTGGTAACCTATTGTTACACTAAAGGCTGTTGTTTTGTACCATCCACTTTTTTTAACCAGGAAAACAATGCGTTCACAACAACTAATCCAGTAGATGATGTGTCTATTGAGTTGCTTAATTGTAGATTCCCAAATGGACAATGGAATACAGAGGGGAGAAGTAAGTTTTATGCTTTCCCAAATGACCTAAGACAAAAAATACCATGTTCGAAAACCACAACATGTCCACCATTGGCCAAACGTAACAGGATTTCCAAAGCATTCCCCCACCCCCAATAATTTACAGGCCTAAAATGTGAGAGACAAATTTCGTGATTGGTTACAACTGTGAAATTCCTGTTTCAGCCATGACATTTATCCTTATATATACAGCCAGGCCTGGCTTATCTAGCCAGAATGGTGACCTGTTTCCTACAGATGAGAAAATTTAGTCTGACTTTCATCCTAAATTTTTAAAGTTTTCTACAAAAAAAAAGTTTTTAAAGTTTTCTGACTTCACAAGAGCAAAAGCAATTACTTAACCTTAACACCCTTTAATCACCCTTCTGTACTTGCAATCTCTCCCTGCCTGTTTAGAAAGTGGCAGGTGGGGACACACAGACACACACACTTTCAGTGCATATTTACAGATGAAGAGCGGGAATTGAGAAAAATGGCTGCCTTTTCCTTTCTAGCCAAAATTCTAACAGCAGAGAGCCAGCACTCTGCTGGTTTGTTTGCTGACACTTTCAAGTTCAAAGCTGCTTGTACCCATTCTTCATTCAAAGAGTAGTTTGATTTTTTTCAAGTGTATTTTTCTGTTCTCTGTTGTGGTCTGGTCTTGATAGCTGGTGCAACGTGAAATTACATGAACACCCCATAAAACACGTCACTCACATGAAATATACTAAAAAAAACCCCAATAGGACCCCTAGTTTTTCTCTGGAAGAGTTGAGGGGTCTAGTAGATTGGAGAGTAAGGGGCCCAGGAGGCAGCATTCTTTGGCTTGAATTCTGTGGGAAAGGTCTGTAGGGATGGGCAATCTGGGTTTTAATTCTGATTGGGAAGTGGCAAACTGGATGAATTCTCAGCCCTGTTGCTGGCTGTCCTGCAGATTCTCATCAACCCTAACGCCTTGTCTGCTGTGTACTGGAATTGTGAAGCAGGCCACAGGAAAGATACTTCCATCTTTTCTTAGCATCAGACCTGACTTTTTAAGGCACCACGAGACACATAATCATCTGAACAACTTCAGTCCTCCTGGATTCTGTGGTTCTGACTGTGGGTGATGTTTTACCATGCTCCCCTGTTCATCCCAAACTGGGAGAAGGACATTTTTGAGACAGGACTTAAATATCCCCAGACCAGTGACTGTTGCAAACTCTGAAATAAGAGTCTGGCCATTGATAGGATCCAACCCATTGTGATCATGTTAGCAGATGGCTTTTTATATTAATACAGATATAGAAATACATACATTTATATATAAATACTTCTTTTTCTAATTACCCTTTTCTCCCATTGGCCACAGGAAGTGCAGTACTTTTGGTGCCAAGATTCAAGTCCCTTATGAGAACGTGTACTAAAGTATGATATGTATAGGATCCCTTCATTGTCCATGCAGCTGATGGGCCTGGACCTGTCCCCTCCTCCTTCGTTGTGCCCCTTGGGAATTGTACAGCGTGTGTTTTTCTCAGTCGGGGTTAGGGGAATGGGAGCGTGTGTTTGTGTTTTAAACCAAGCTATTGTTTTAAAAGCATCTGATTTACGATGTACAGACTAAACAAACATTAAAAAAAAAGAATTGGAAAATCTATGTCCTATGCATTGAAAGGGGTCCAGGTTTGCTGGTTTTGTTAAGTATTGATGTGAACGGAGCTTCCCTTTAAGAGTCCAAGCGGCTAGACCAATGGAGGGGGCTTCCTCGGGTGTTGGGACCGTGTACAGTATATTGTTAGGGCTGCAGCTGGGCATAAGAACATGAAGGTTTGTAGTTCCACAACAACTGAAGCAATAAAAGATGATGAAATAGCCACAGTGGGTAGTAAGGGGTTATCTGAGATGAAGCTTTGGGCAAGCTGGACTATGTAAATGGCAGGATCCTCCAACGCCCAGCCAGGAAGGACGGGGAGGTGGGTCTACCAGCAATCTTGAACAGCTTAGAGAGGCTTTTATTTCCCTCCTGAGGTCCTGCCTTCCCCTCCTCAGCCAATCGGTATAATGGGTAGGGCTGTCTGCTCCTAAATGAAACACCTGGAATATCTGGGCCTTTGTTGCCCAGTTCAGAAGTTTCTGGTGTGCATGGGCCCAGCTCCCTGACAAGTAGGTATGAAGAAGCAGAGGCACATTGGAATCTCATTACCACTTTTTAAACAAAAATGTTGAAGTCAGCCTTAGAAATGAAACATTCTGAAGGTGAACTGCAAGTCCCAGCAGTTCACCTTCTCTGCTAATTTGATCTCAACTATTGGAGCTAGAGGAGAAGCCTCAGACAATCAGTGGAAGCAAACTTTTACAGACATTAAAAATGCAGCAAAATTTAATTTTGTGGACATTCAAATGTTGCTGTTGAAACTAAAATTTGAAGTTTTTTAAAAAAGTTTTACCCTTAAAGCAATAACAAGCCGAGAATCTATTTATTTATATTAGATTTATATCCTCCCTTCCTCCTAATAGGAGCCCAGGGTGGCATTACCAAGTGGAATACTTTTTTTTTGCCCCTCAGGAAAAATACACTTAATCCAATAGTATATTAAGTGGGGTGAATTTAATGTAATTTAAATCAGAATATTAAATCTTTGCAAGCAAATGAGCTAAGATTTGTTTTTGAGAAA
The DNA here is from genome assembly GCF_030035675.1 of Rhineura floridana. NCBI lineage: Eukaryota > Metazoa > Chordata > Lepidosauria > Squamata > Rhineuridae > Rhineura > Rhineura floridana. The sequence goes on from NC_084490.1 coordinate 18,715,129, forward strand.
TCTTTTCTCCTTAAGCTCAAAAAAGTTAACTAAAACCAGATCAGAGTATTTGTCCAGGTAGCCCATTTTGTCTTCTCTGATTGGCAGTAGTTCTCCCAAATCTCTGCTTAACAAAAAAAGAAGACTGCGTCTTTCCCACCACTTGATATCTCATCCCTTTAAATGAAAATGTCAGTAGCTGAACTTGGGACCTTCTTCCTTCAAAGTATATGCTCTACCACTGGAGCTAGGTTCATTTTGGCTCATACCTAGGAGGATGAGCAGTTAGAGAAGCTGGATGGCATCCTGCTCAGAAGAATATTGCATTTGGCTCGTTTGTTCATGTATGGGAGGCTTGGATTAACATCTGGCATATTTACATGATATGGTGAGAGAGTTCCCTTACAGCTCTCACACATCTCACTTGTTTAACCCTCATCCCACAGAAACTCATGAAAACCCTATTCATAGTGTCGCCATAAGTCGGAATCGACTTGAAGGCAGTACATTTACATTTTACCAGATGAAAACTTAAAAGTACTCAGAAAAATGTCAAAAACTGTAACTGGAGATACTGAGTAATGTTTTCATCTGGAACTGTTTTCACTTGTGAGACTGGTACAATACGCCCAGCTCTACCAATAAATTTGTGCTGCATATGGAAAATGGCCATGAGAGTCCACCCTTGGATAGACCACAGCAATGTTAAAAGGTTTACATTGTAAAATGCACAATGAGAAATGCAGAACTAAGAATGCTTAGTCTAAAAAAAATAGCAATTCACTACAGTTTTATTTATTATTTAATTTATATCCCACCCTTCCTCCCAGCAGGAGCCCAGTTGATGTAAAGGTACAAGACTAAGAGGTCTAAATGGGTAAAAAGATTGAGCTGGATATTTAGGGTTGTGTTCAACTAACATTTACTCCAGGTAAACCCACTGAAATTAATAGCCCTAAGTTAGTTATGGTAATTAAGTTCAATGGATCTCCTCTGAGTAAAAGTTAGTTGAATGTAACCCACAGGATAGATGTGTTGTGAAAGTATATTGGGTAACACAGCAAGTAGCCTCAGAGGCTTTTAAGCTTGGTTCATGCAATCTTCTTCATATTTAATTCCCCCCCATTAGTATTATATTAAAATTCACTAGTGTTTTATAAAACCTTTTAAACTGCTTTGTGTTTGCAAAGCAGAATGTGAGGAATCATTTTTTGCTTTTGAACATGATTGCAACAACTTACAGAAGATTTTATTTCTGCCTTTGGATTTTTACTGACGTTTAAAAGACTCTGAGAGACCTTTTTCCTAAAGACCTTTTCCCCAACTTGCATCATTGCAGGCATAACATGAACAAATCTTATTTTTACTTACAGCTTTTTCCAGTTGCATGTTTTTTTTAAAAAATCATTTAAAATTTGCCCTCTTGTAGGTAAGAACACACATAAAAATGTGTGTGTTGTGGTTGCTACGAGCAGGACCATGCATCTGCTTTAAAAACAAAAACAATACTGCATCAACATACCCCAGTTTTGGTGTCTAATAGCACAATCCCATGTCTCTTGAGGCTAATGAGTTCAGTGGTGCTTTCTCCCAAGTAAATGGATATAGGATTGCAGCCAAAACCACCTACACTCTAGCAATTATGTAGTTATGCAAATTAAGCAAATGGTAACGTGCTTATTTCACAGTGGGAAAGGGGCAGATACCTGTACAAGGCACTGATTGCTCAAATTTCTGCTCTGCTAGCAACCCTCCATCCCTTGCCCCCATTTCAGAAATTTTACCAAACGTTAGCCATGCGCGTTCAGACTTCTCTTCGTTGGTTTGGTTCAGATGTAATGCCAAACCAGAGTAAGATTTGGTTCACAAGTAATCATAAACAAAAACATCTGCAAGATCCCAGCCTTGGCTCCTTTTAGATGTAATGCCAAACATGCTTTGGAGTTACATGACTGAGCCTCAGACTTATTAATGCATCAGCTTTGTACCTCACCCTGCCTCCAGTAGGAGCACAGGATGGCCTAACACTAAAAATAAAACAGCAAAACAAATATACAGTTTTTTATCAAATACCATCAAGCTATCTCACAGCAGCAGAAGCAGACCACACCACAATTTGACCCAAAGGCCTGGGTAAATAAAAATGTTTTTAACTTATGTTTAAAGATTTCTCATGTGGAGGCCAAATGAATATCCCCTAGAAGGGAGTTCCACATATAGTGTCCAGAGTCACTGCCCTACTGATGGCCACCAAGGACAGAACAAGATGTAGGGCAGCCCCTGCAAATCACAATATCCAGTTGGGATAATATTTGGGAAGCCACTTCTTTAAGTACTTGGGTTTCAGGTTGATGTACGCTTCCTCCTCCCCCTATATGCTCAATTTCCTCCTGTACCTAGATCTTTGCAAACGTGGTCTACACAAGACACAGTTTACCTGCAAACCAGAATAAGAAACAAAATGATTTGATTTGACTGTAGTCTTTGGGTCTAGTTTGCAGGCAATGTGTTATTTGCCAAGAACCAGAAAGCACTAGAGGAAGGAGTGCTCAAGCCTGAGGCTTGCTTATGAAACAGAACCATAGTTTGGCATTATATCTGAAACATACCTGAAGGACTAGAAACTTGCTGTTTTCTGTAAAGTTAAAAATGAAATTCTCAAGACACTGGAACCAGCGTTCAATACTGCAGTGGTGCAGAAGTGCCCACAGCCCGGACTACAGCTATAGTGTTCCATCTCCCAATGGAGAACTTCCTAAAACATCACTGTGGCTTGGCACTCCATTGTTCTTTCTCTACCACTTTACCACCAAGTCCTGCACCCTCCTGCCCATGAAGCCGGCGATGTTTGGCAAAATTGGAAGAGTTATTGAAACGCCGGCAGCACACAGCACACTCAAAGGGCTTCTCCCCAGTGTGCAGTCTCCGGTGAGTGGCCAGGGCTGAGCTCTGCGTAAACCGTTTGCCACAGACAGTGCAGCCGAAGGGCCTTTCACCCGTGTGCACCCGTAGATGCTCCTTCAGATCTGTGGCACGACGGAACTGCTTGGGGCATGCAAAGCAGAGAAAGGGCTTGGAATCAAATGCTGACTGGGAGTGCTGATCATAGGGCCCGGGATCTTGGAAAGGAAAAGAAGGTGTAGAGCTACCTTCTTGCCAGTGCTGAGGGGAACTTCTGAACTCATCCTGTAAGGAGCAGCAACCAGGGGATACAGAATTATTGTAAGGCAAAGAACATGGCTCAGGACCCTCCTGTTCCCAGGGAGATATGCTAGCAGGCATGTCTAAGGAAGAGCATCCTTCAAATTCAGTCCTTTCTCTTATCCCCACATTGGTCTCTTCCCAGTCCATGACATTGCCCCTATCAGGGCAGGCCCAGGCAGACACTTTTGTTGTGAGAACATTACTCTTCCCCTGGGCACACACTTGAAATTCCACTTGTTTCTTTTTGTTGCTGCCACTGTCTTGTCTCAGCAATTGGAAGTGGCCAGTGTCGTTTTGTCTCAGGTCACTGGCAGCAACACCTTGGTGTCTATTTCGTCTTGGCTCCAAGGTGCTGATGGCCCTGCTTGGATTCAGTGCATTGGCATGGCTTCCACCTCTGCCATTCTGTTTTGTGTGTGCACTGATGCTCTCCCCACTGCTATGCTTCAGCCCTCTGAGGTAGCCTCCATTTGTTCTCCTTACTAAATAGCCCCCGACTCCACTCTCTTGACTCAGCTTGTGGATATAGGTCCTGTTGCTACCAACTTGCAAAAGGCCTTTTCCACAACTGCTGTCATCTAGCTGTAACTTACCATTGGGGGTGTCAAGATGAGGCTTCTGCTCGCCCTGAGTGTGGCTTTCACCTGCTCTATTTTGCCTCAGACCTAGAGTAGGATTTTCACCAGTAACATACTTCGGTCGTCTGAAGCCATGGCCATTTTGAGTCACCTCCTGGCCACAGTCACCATTTCCCCCCAGTACCCCAACATGTTCTTTTCTATCACTTGCCTGTCTTAGACCCTTAGAATGGCTACTTTGCTTCATGTCAAGGTTAGGACCACAATTAGCATTATCTTGCCTTAGTTTCGTACTCGTGAAATGGTCCACATCAACACCAGCTTGCCTCAGGTTGCTACTGCAGTTGCCATCTTGGCTTAAGCCTTTTCCATAAGGGCCGCTTTGCCTCCTTTTTGGGTCATGGCCCCTCTTGTTCTCACCTTCCCTCAGTTCTTTGATCATTTGGTAGCCATTTTGTCTTGGTGGGGGGCCATGGCTTATACTGCAGCCATCTTGTCCTTCAGCTAATTGGCTCCGTTTCTTCTCAAGAAGAAGGGCACAGTCTTTCCCATCGTCCCCCTTCTCACTATAACCAAAGGGTTGACTGTGGATGCGTTGGTGCTTGCGGAAGTTTGAGCCATTGTTAAAAGACTTAAAACAGACGCCGCAGCGGAAGGGCCGCTCGCCAGTATGAATGCGCATGTGGCCAGAGAGCACTGAGCTCTGAGTAAAGCGCTTGCCACAGATGCCACAGCCATATGGCCTTTCGCCCGTATGTACCCGTTCATGGTCGCGTCGGTCCGAGGCCCTCTTGAAGCGCTTGGGGCAAAAAGAGCAGCTGTAGGGCCTCTCAGCAGGGAGGGACAGGGTCTCTGGGTTGCCAGGCAACCATCTGTGGGGCTCTAACAAGAGGCTTTTGCAGCCCTGGCACTGTGGAACTTGCCCTTTGCACCCAGCAAGAATCGGCAGCTCCTGGCATAGGGGACAGATGGGGGGTGTTACCGGCGCTGTCTCTTCTTTCACTGTAACCAGCTGGACCTCCATCGGTGAGCCCACACCAGCAGAACACCAGCCTCATAGCATCTTCCTCTGGAAAAAGCAGGAAAGACAACATGTAAACAGGAGGGGTGGGGTGGGCAGGTCAAGTGGCCAGGGCTTGAATTACACAGAGGGCAGAGACCTGTTCTCCTTACTTACTGGTTTTAAAGAGCTAAAGGGGGAGGGGATGATTTGACTAAGGTTTGAAGGAATCATGGAATGGGCCTTGTGAATTTCTTCAAATCCCCGCTCCTCCCTGTCCCTCCTTAACACAAGCACAGGTGCTGGTTTTAGTTAAGTAAGTTTCTGTCCAGCCTTTCCATCTGAGAATGCCCAAGGAGGCTAACAGTAAAATATAAAAACAGTATCAATGTAACAAACCTAAGATGGTTAATCAAAAACGGTATGAGAAAACAGACAGCAAGGGCAATCAAAATCCTCCAAATTAAACAAATGTAGGGTGGTATTTATATGTCTTAAAATGATGGCAAAATATTATTATGAGAGAACATAAGAAAGATCTCCTGAGGCAGAGTTCCACAGACTATGCGGCCACAGAAAGGTTCCCTCTTGCGTGATTCCACTGAACATATTTCTGCCAAAAGTAAAATATTTAAAATATGTTTTATTATGCTGTAAACTGTCCTGAATGGGGTATACATATTTTTAATGAATGAACAAGCATGTCTGGTAGCCCAAGATTAAAACTCTACACCCAGGAATGTTGGGACCCTTGCTACCTCTGGTGCATGTCCTGAACTTTCTAGAGAACTTGTTCAGCTCCCAAATCTTTCCATGGAGGATTCAGGAGTTCTGGACCCAGCCCCACCGTTTCTCCAACTGAACACCTTCCGAAACCCCCAAACCAGCAACATCTAGCCCTCTTAATCTCTCTCAAGAACTCGGGGCCCGCTGGTCTTCAGTACTCCCAATGCCCATCCTAGGTATTCCAGCTCCATGTCTTCTGCTCCCCCTTTTCAATCAACAGCTCAACTCGGCTCACTCCCTTCCCAGACAATCCAGGATCGCTAAATGGAAACGCCACATGAAGAGGCAGTTTACCTCTTAACATAAGATGCTCGGCGCAAACAACAGGGGAGAAAGATCCTCCTTTTTATCAGGCCCTGCTTGTGAACGCTCTGATCCACCCGGCTAGCCACTGGGCTAGATGAGCTTTTGACCCAGCCCAGCAAAGCAATCCTTGGTCCAAGCACCCTACGCCCTCCCCCGATCTTGCTTTATAACCTACTAGGCCCCTTTCGAAGAAACCTCTTAACCAATCAAATAACCCAGCCAAGCGTCCCGTCTGCAAGTTCCCCTTCCCAGGCTCTTATCCCACCCCACCCGCTCAAAATCTAGGCATCGCAGTTCCCAGCCCTGCGTTCCTCAGTTTCACTAGAAAGCCCCCTCTCTCCCCAGTCACAAGCGTCCCAGCGCTGTATAGTTCTCCCACGCCAATCTCCAAAAGACCCACTTGCGTCCTCCCTGAACGAGTCCAGCTTCTTAGCAGAATCGGAGACCAGAGAACAATAGCCCCGAGCTGGGCGATCATTGCAAACGGCTCAAGGCAGGAGATCTGCTGGCGGGGCTGGAGGGGGCCGTGGGGAGCCCATACATTACGATCCTGCTGCAAGCCCGCCCCACTTCTCCTGGTTACTTTCGTCTCTTTGTCCCCCCATTGGCATGCTAGTCTCTACTCATCCTTGGGCATTGCACCCAGTCGCTTCTGGTCGGTTCCATTCCCTCCTCCTCCAGAAGCGATCCTCACATGTACCTGTTCCATCCAATCTGATACCGGGGAAATTCCCCACCACCGCCACCCGTGTACCTCTCCAACTTTCAGCCTCCTTCGGAGGGAAGAAACAGTTGGAAAAACTCCCCTCCCCCTTCTGTCCCTTCTCTTCCCTAATGTGCACGTCCCCTTTAAATGCAACCAAAAAGGAAAATAAAGGGAACTGGGCGACTGTTTCCTCTCTCTTTTTGTCCGCCGTCAAAAATACAAGCTTAAACTACCACTTTTTTTTATTTAAAGACACAGCAGCCACTTCTGCAAACGCGGGAGAATCGGATTAGGCACCATAGATGCTGATTCTGTAATTCAGTTTAGTTCAAATACGCTTTACCCGTGGCGCAGTAAACCTTAGAACACTACCGTAAAACACTTGGTGCAATTAAAAGTGCTGCAAGCCAGGTTATTGTTTTAAAATAGTAGTTCAGCTGCAACATTCCCAAAGATTTAAACCTCACCTGTCCTTGTTATGCAATGCTCCAATTAAAGATGCCATTTCTGTCTTTACACGACGGACAAAAACTCAATCCCTCTCACTGCCAGCAGCTTAGGAAATATCAGCATAGTTGGGGAAGCGACAATTGCCAATCTGGGACAGAAGTGTAGCTTGCTAAAGTATGGAAAACAACCAATAATTCATCATGACAGTATGACAATCATCAATTTTTATGTCCCATATGGCTTTCATTCCTTGATAAGGCAGAATAAAACTGCAAATTTTGTACCTGCAAAATCTAAGTGGGAAAAATATATATGGTAAAAATAGGAACATATGCTCCTAAAGAGCCTCCTAAAATAAATAGCGAGTTTGAAGATATTAAAACATCACATGCCACATCACATGTACTCAGAATGGGAAAATGCAGCCCAAACCTATTCATGTTTATTCAGAAATAAGTCCCACTGTGTTCACTAAGGGTTATTTCCAGGTAAATTTGTTGAGGAATGCAGTCTACATTTACCATTTCAGCAAAATGGGAAAACACATGAAAACAGTCAGATTTCATTATGCATCTTTTAAAATTTTCTGAGGAGGAAAATGATTTCCCCACATTTTATCTGAAAATTCAGTGCGGGGGATAGGGGAGAGAGATCTGAAATATGCCATCCACTTGCCTTGTTTTAAATATTACTATTCCAAAACTGATATATTTTGTTCTGTAAATTAAAAAAAAAACAGCTAGAAACACACATGTAGTAATAATAAAATTGGGGGGAAAATGGACTGCCTTCAAGTCAGTTCTGAGTTATGGTGACCCTATAGGGTTTTCATGATAAGTGGTATTCAGAGGTGGTTTACCATTGCCTTCCTCTGAGGCTGAGAGGCAGTAGTCACCCAGTGAGCTTCATGGCTGTGTGGGCATTCGAACTCTAGTCCATCACTCTAACCACTAAACCACACTGGCTCTCAATAATAAAATTAAAGGCTGATAAATGAAATTAACAGTTTTGAAACAAATGTGGGCTTTAAAAACAACAGTATCACACATAATTTGACCAGCAGCACTCCCTTGCACAAGAAATAGCAATAGCTGGAGCTTAAATGATGAGAGGTGCAGTTGCTGAGGTGCTCACCTTCCTGCAATATGTTCCCCCTAAACACCAGATGCATAAGGCATAAGAACTGTTAGTGATAAGGGAGAAAGCCTTTTGCATGTTTGCCGAGGGTCTTATGTCAGCCAGTTTACAGATGGAGTGTCAACTAATACTTGATACAGGACACTCCGGACAGGTCCTGCAACAAACACTAACTTTGAATGACAGCTACCCATCCTTAAACACCCATGTACATGTCATGGGCTAATCTAGCTAATTTTCACCATGAGAACATAAGAAAACCCCTATTGGATCAGGCCAGTGGCTCATCTAGTCCAGCATCCTGTTCACACAGAGGCCAAACAGATGCCCATGGGAAACCCACAAGGACCTAAGTCCAAAAATGCTTTCCCCATTTGTGATTCCCAGCAACTGGTATTCCGAGGCATACTACCTCTGACAATGGACAGAACATAGCCGTGTCCAGTAACCACCGACAGCTTCATCCTCCATGAATTTGACTCTCCAAGTTGGTGGCCATGACTACATCCCGTCAGAGTGAATCCCACAGTTCAACCATACTGTGTGAAGTCCCTTCTCTTGCCCATCCAGACTCCTCCAGCCTTTAGCTACATTGAAGGACCTAAAGTTCTAGTATTATGAGAGGTTCTTCTCCCTTTCCACTTTCTCCACACCATCCACAATTCTATATACCTTCATCAGGAAAGGACAGGTTTAAAAACCTCTTTCTAATATATACTATTAAGCCAGAATCTCAACTCTTAATGTCTTATCTTTCCTTTCTGGGCTGGGAACTATGGTATCTTTTGATCAGCTAAAGCTAATAAATTTACCCAGTTATTTTGCATTGTTGTCTGTCTGCTTTGTGCAATTCTGTATGTAGTTTTTCAAAGTTGGATATCCAAGCATGCTAGGCCAGCCTTCATCCCATCTCACTGCCCCCAAAAGGAAGATTCTGGCTGCCTTGCAAGTGTATAGGCCAGGTTTGGAAAATAAGCATTTTCTAAGTTCCAATCTACATCTTGTATGGCATCCTTAAATGCATTATGTGTATTCATGTTCCTGTACCTCTACATCCTAGTGGGCTAACATATCCTACTTTTAAAAATTAAATAATCATTCAAAATTTACTGGAAATACATATGTTGGGGTCAGAATAAAGCATGTGACTGAGAAAGCTTATGTACAACAAGCACTGTACATACATACATACATTTTATTGATTTGCATATTTTGAGTACTCAGCTAGCAGATCCTTGACATATATTTGGTTTTTTAAAATTTTGGTTCATAAGATGATGAGTTCAGTGTATATCCCAAACCTTCTTATAGGAATCCACCTTATTCCAGGCAAGAGCTTTGGTCCTTCTCATTGTTGTTCAATCCACACTGCCTGGCAGCAGCTCTCTAAGACAGGAGTTTTCCCAGGCCCTACCTGGCGATGCAATTGGGGACTGAACCTGGGACTTTTTGCATGCAAAGCACATGCTCTACCGCTCAGCTACAGCCCCCGTCCCCTCCTCTCTATGGTCAAGGCAATCACTCCCACATCTTGAGAAAAGCCCTTTTGCATTTTTAGAAGTCTTATACCTAAAAGGCATTCTTCTCAATCCCAACAAAGGGCTCACTTCCTGTCAATGGATCTACAAGATGGAACTAACACGGCATCATTTTATTTGTTTAGCACACAAAGATGAACCAAAACCCCAGAGGATTATTTTTAATAATAAAAAGAAGACACACAGTTCAAAAATTCCACACTAAATATGAAGTAGAGGAAACACGATCCAGGGATCTCCCTGGCAAGCTTTGGATGTACCAGTCTAGCCGGCACCTTGGAACACATGCCTATATATTGATGTCTTCTGCATGTTCCCTGCTCTGTCAAACAGAGATTCTATGTTTGTTAATTATTGTAGGAAACCATAGCAGTCTTATCACATACACCCCACAGGCTGAATGTTTGGGATGAAACCCAAAGTTTTCTTATGCTGCAAAACTGAGGTTTTAACCGCCACCACCCCCGTAAGTATATAGACCTTAGCCTGCAGCTGTTTGGGAAACTGGCTGAAATGGCTCTAATTAGAAGGAAACAAGGTTTGACCAGAATAGATGGGTCCTGGCGACTACACTAGCAGTAGCAGCATCTTTTGGAAGGAATGCAGAATCACCAGCAGATTCTCTGGAAGTCTGGAGGTTTAGAAATACAAAACTGTTAAGGCTGGCAAGTGGAGGAATATCTCATACTTCATCCTTCAGCACCCCCACTCCTCACTTTTTAAAAAATTGAATCTGAATCAATTAAAGCAGTGCTTGAATTACTGGAAAGTTAGGCAGAGCTTTAATGAAATCTAAAAACCCCAACCTGTCTCCTTTCAATTTTAGCCAAATCATGGTCCCCTGTAACCTTCAAAAAGTAGTAGCCAAGGGGGTGTTGCAAAAGGTAGGGGGACCAGGTCCACTCTGGCTCCTGTGTAATTTGAGCACTGCCTTAAAGAATTAAAGTGACTTTTTCTCCTTGTGCTATGGAGTTCAGCTGATGTCCCACCCAGCCTTTTCTAGCCTCCTACTACCACTCATTCAAAAGGCTCTTTGTTAAAGGAGAAGCAGAGGCAGAAATTCCGGCACAAGTGTTCTTGAGATGGAATGTCAAGATTCAAATCCAGAGGCTCTGTTGTATGCCAGGCAGCCACTTAGCTGCAACCTATGAGACACTTGCAAGGGACTAAAAAAAAAGAATCAAAATTTGCCAAAATTGATTTGAACCTCTTGCTAAATTCAGCTTGAAACCCTGTACATTTATTGTACAGGGAGGAGACATATTTTCATGGCTGTCCCTATCTGGTTCCTCTGCTCCCAACTGGAGCCAACTTTTGCATTATATGTAAAGCCAACCTTCCAAAAATGGGTATGCCCTAGTTTTTCTGAGAGGTCGAGATCTTCATGCTGATTCTGTGGGTCATAATGTGTAAATGAAAGAGCTAACTCCTGGTAGATTTCAAGGCCAAGTCTACAAATGAGTGGGAGGTTATTAACAGGCATGCATTGTCATTCTGCATGGTAGCATATCCTTCAGGCATACAGAGAGGAGACAGTGTCTGTGCCATAAGTGCAGGGTATAGGCAGTATCTGCTGGATTCTTCCTGCCACATATCCCTGATGTGAGACAAGGACTCTTCCCCAAGACATTGTGACAGAATTAGATGCTAGCAGGCTATGGTCTGGATTGCCGAGTTCGGCCAGTGTATCCATGCTAAATGTGTGTGACCTACAGGGGTAGTGGTAACTAGGGTGGAGACAAAGCAGGAGGCAAAGAATCTCCCTGCCTGGTTATAAGGAGCACAAACAGACATGATAGACAAGGTTCTATAAAAGGTGGCAGACCAATGTGCCCATACCAAGTCCTTGTGGCATGAGAAGGCAGGAAGGGTCCAAGATAAGACTTTGCAAGCTGGCTTTCGCATGCCGGAGAGTTTGTGGCATAGGTGCGTGAGGTTCTCCATTCCAAATTTTTCCATGGAACAGCTAGTCATTGGACTGACTGAGAAGTATCAGGTCATAAGATATGGGCAGATATTTGCAGGCCAGGGTTACCATAGCATGGGTGGATGTTAGCTGTGCCTGGATGGCAAATTTCTAAGGCCTGGGTAGGCAGTGAGGTCTTCATGCCAATTCCCTGTGGCACAACTTAAAAGTCTCAGAAAGGCCGTCTCTAAGGCGTGGGGAGGAGCTGCAGGCGGTGCTTCCGGCGGATGTGCCTCTGGAGGGTGTTGCGCTCACCGAAGCGCATGTGGCATGCTTCACACTGGTAGGGCCGCTCGCCTGTGTGTACTCGCTGGTGATGCGAGAGCTCCCCAGAGTCACGGAAACTACGCTGACAGATGGGGCACTGATGGGGCTTCCGGCCCGAGTGGGTATACTTGTGGCGCTCCAAGTGGGATGTGCGCTTGAAGGCTTTGCCGCACGCTCGACAGATGTGAGGCTTGCTTTCAGAGTGGGTGATGCTGTGGCGCTGCAGGTAAGACAGGTACTCAAATGTCCGTGAGCACACAGGGCAGCTGTACACCTTGCGCAAGGACCCTCCACTCCCACCACCTTCAGTGTCCCCCGCCGTCCCCACCCCCTCTTCCACCAGCACAGTGTATGGCAGCCCCTGACTGTCAATCAACAAGTAGCGCCCCAATCGAGAGGGTTCTCCTTGTTCTGTGCCTCCTGCCCCTCCAGGAACATGTCCCCGTCTACCAGCTCCTGGCAGCCCATTCAAACCCTGAAGGAGGGCACCACCAGGGGAAGGCACTGGTGGGCGAGAGAGTTTAGGAGGTGATGTTTGGACATCCCTTCCCTCATCCCCCAGCTCCAGTTTGATGTGCTGTCCCACGTCGCTTGCAGGCTCTTGAAGACAGGGATGTTCCAAGGTTTCTGGTGGTCTATGGGGATCTCCTATAGACTTGGAATGTCTTTGCAGCTCCATAAGTATCTCCTTATGTGAATACCCTTGGGTTGGAATGCCAGGTCTGCAATAAGAAAGAAGGCACATGAATTGCTCAAAGAAAAAAAAATAGCTGTGTATTCACACAACTTTTAGAGCTGCAGTTAGTAGGGCTACCAACCATTTAAAAGAGCTGCAACACCTTAATCACCCACCTGACTACAGTCCAGTTAATCAGTTCAAATAAAATTAGCACATTACCAACCCTCAATATAAATGTCTTTTATTATTTATTTATTATTTTATTATATATTAAATTCATATCTCGCCCCTCCTTCCAGAAGGAACCAAGACAGCTTGTAGTTTTATGGAGAATGGCAACCACTCGTTAGAGGAAAAGGCATTTTGAATATTTTCTTATTCACTTTCTTGTTACGCTAACATCAGAAACAAAAGGAAACAGCACCAAACAAAGGGCAGGAAAGAGAGACAAGCTCTGGTGCTAGATGAAATTTATTGTGAGCTCGACGCGTTTCGGAACTTGTCCTTCCTCAGGAGCTACAAACATTAAAACAGACTCAAATCAATATAGTGGAGACAACACTGTGGTCTTAAACATAAACATAATATAATATTTTAGAGACCACACTCCATATGACTCATTTTACAAACATTTAGAAGACATAATAAAAAATTTAAAATGTTGTCATATTATATCCTTCAACTTTGACATAATACTGACACCTTAAAAGACTGTACTGTGTGACTCAAAAGGGATTGAATCTTGTGCTAGCCATCGCAAAACAGCTTCAACATAACACTCTCAACCCCTCCCCAGGAAAACAGAAGGGAATGGCCCTGTACTGACCTGTGAAGATCTGTTTTTCTCTTTACTCTGTCAGGCAATGCACATTCTCTGAACAGGCCCACACTAAACACAAACTGAACTCAAATGCTGATAGTATCCATAGGGTATGTGTAAATCAGCTCAGCTGTGCAATCACTGTGCTTGCAGATTGTACTGTCCGGCTGATACTTGCAGTGACTGACTGGCAAGCACAATGGTTACAGAGAGTCAGCCAAGTTTCATAACGACCCTTGGTTTTGATATTATTTAAACTCAGAGAAATCCAACTCCTCATTTAACCCTAAAGGCACCAGACTTTTCAAGGAGATGATCCAAAATAACTCCCTCCTGCTGAGTAGTCTGTTATTACCCACAACTCTTTCAATGGCCCAAAATGTTATATCGTTTGCCTTGTGTTGTTTCTCAACAAAATGTCTAACCAACGGAGCACCCATTCTTTGCTGTCTTAAATTGCACAGATGTTCCCCAATTCTAAGTTTTAATGGTCTCGATGTCTTCCCAACATAAATCCGATTGCAGGGGTAGGAAATGAGGTAAATGACTCCTGCAGAGTTACAGGTCACGAAATCTTGGATATAAATGTGCTTTCCAGTGTTGGGATTGGCACAGAATTTTTTCTTTTGAGTAAATCTGCAGTATGAACAGTGACCACATGGATGGTGTCCTGTTGGATTAGATGTGTGAAAAATCGTTGGTTGACGCTTGTTAACACTGCTCCTTGCATGCTCTGTGTGGATCAACCAGTCCTTAAGATTTCTTGTTCTTTTAAATGCTACCATAGGCCATGTTGTCAGACCTGGCAGATCCTGGACCAAATGCCAATTGGAGCAAATGTATGTTTGGAGTCTCTTAGTAATCGGACTGAACGGAAGGATGCATGCTGTACGGTTCTGCACTGTTCTTTTTTGAGGACATAACAAAATGTCACGTTTACAGGCATGAGCTCTGTTCATGGCTGTTCTAACCACCTTTGCAGGATATCCTCTGTCACAGAAACGTTGTGTTAGAGATTGAGATTCCTGGAGGTAATCCTGATTTCTTGAGCAGTTACACTTTACTCTTAAGAATTGGCTGTATGGTAGGTTATGTTTAAGATGAGCAGGATGATAACTGTCATACTTGAGAAAAGTATTCCTATCAGTGGGTTTGTGATAAATGGAGGTAATTAGACTCTTTGAAGAATTTTTGACTATAGTGTCCAAAAAATTGACCTGTTCTGTACTGCAAGTTGTCTCAAAACTGAGATTGGGATCTTGGACATCAATCCATGGAAAAAAATCTTCCAACCCTCATGTGTGCCTCGCCAAATCAAAAATATGTCATCTATATATCATAGCCATGGAATTATATTTCTAACCATGTGGGTAGTTGGCAAAAATGAATTGTTGTTCAAACTGTTGCATATATAGATTGGCAACCTCTGGAGCCATGGGGCATCCCATGGCCACCCCCTTGGTCTGCCAAAAGAACTTTTTGTTGAATGCAAAATAATTTTTTCGTAAAGCTACGTCGGCCAGGGAGATCAAAAAATGAGTTGGTGGATTCCATACTTCACATTTCTGTAAACGTCAAAAATTATGTCCAATGCCTGATCTCGTGGAATACTTGTATATAAAGATTTGACATCCATGGTGACCAGGATGTCTTCTGGTTGAATCTTGATAGGCCCTATTTTTTGTAGAAAATGTGTGGAATCCCGCACATACGATCTCATGGAAGGAATGAAAGGTTTTAAAAAATAATCAACTGGGACAGTGGTTCCAGTATAGAGTCATTGCCTGAAACTATAGGATGACCAGGTGGAGGATTGACACCCTTGTGGATCTTTGGCAACACATAAAATAAGGGTACCCTTGGATTTTTCTTGGCCAAAAATTCAAACTCAGAAGTGCTAATCCACCCCATAACACAACCCTCCTCCAGAATATCTTTGATGTGTGCACTGATTTCTTTGGTAGGGTCAGATGCGATTGGCGCATACGAGATATGGTCCTGTAGTTGCCGAAAGACCTCAGCCTCATAATCCTTTCAATTTTGGATTGCAATTGCACCCCCCTTATCTGCTTCCTTGATGACTACATCAGTGTTCTTTGACAGTTTTTGCAATGCATCCATTTCTACTTTGGTCATGTTGTACCATGGTGTATGTTCAGTTGCTTCAAGGGTCTCAAGTTGTTGCAGAATTCATCGTTCATATATCTGGATGGCTGGATCTGTAGGTCCAGGTGGCATGAATGTGGAAGTTCTAAATTTTGATTGTGCACTCGGGTGTGTATTACCTTGTTTTTGAAAATAATATTTCAATTTCATGTTTCGAAAAAATTGGAATAAATCAAAATGTCTTTACTAGATCGTGTTTTGGCATAGGAACAAATGACAAACCTTTTTCTAGAACTCTCATTTCTGTTTCTGATAATTCTTTATCCGATAAATTGACCACTATGGTTTCCTTCTCCTTAGCTGTCTGGGAGAATGTTGTTCCAAGTATCTTTTTTGACCCCTTCATTGTGTATCTGTGTGTTCTCCTGGGAGGATCCTGAAAAGAATGATTTCGTACTGAACTGGTGGAGGTATCACTATTTTCTCTCATTGACGACTCCCAGTCTGACAAATAGTCATGTTGTCATGTGAAGGTGACTCTCTTTGTGGACCTCTGTAGCCACAAATATACACGATCATTGTCATAATCCTCTTTGTCTCTGTTGAATTTCTTATGTTTGAAATCTTTGAGTTCCTCATGACTTTTCGAGGTCTTGATCCATGGACGCCAATTTGCGATCAAAATCTTTGGAGCTGTATGATGTTTTAAGAGCATGGACTTCTGCATCTATGCTGGCTTGTATAGGCTCATTCATTTGGAGAGAAGTTTCTATCAATAAAATCATTGTTGGGAGGGAGTTATTTTGGATCATCTCCTTGAAAAGTCTGGTACCTTTAGGGTTAAATGAGGAGTCGGATTATATATAACGATATAACATTTGGGGCCATTGAAAGAGTTGTGGGTAATAACAGACTACTCAGCAGGAGGGAGTTATTTTGAATCATCTCCTTGAAAAGTCTGGTGCCTTTAGGGTCAAATGAGGAGTTGGATTTCTCTGAGTTTAAATAATATCAAAACCAAGGGTCGTTATGAAACTTGGCTGACTCTCTGTAACCATTGTGCTTGCCAGTCAGTCACTGCAAGTATCAGCCGGACAGTACAATCTGCAAGCACAGTGATTGCACAGCTGAGCTGATTTACACATACCCTATGGATACTATCAGCATTTGAGTTCAGTTTGTGTTTAGTGTGGGCCTGTTCAGAGAATGTGCATTGCCTGACAGAGTAAAGAGAAAAACAGATCTTCACAGGTCAGTACAGGGCCATTCCCTTCTGTTTTCCTGGGGAGGGGTTGAGAGTGTTATGTTGAAGCTGTTTTGCGATGGCTAGCACAAGATTCAATCCCTTTTGTCACACAGTACAGTCTTTTAAGGTGTCAGTATTATGTCAAAGTTGAAGGATATAATATAATGACAACATTTTAAATTTTTTATTATGTCTTCTAAATGTTTGTAAAATGAGTCATATGGAGTGTGGTCTCTAAAATATTATATTCTGTTTATGTTTAAGACCACAGTGTTGTCTCCACTATATTGATTTGAGTCTGTTTTAATGTTTGTAGCTCCTGAGGAAGGACAAGTTCCGAAACGCGTCGAGCTCACAATAAATTTCATCTAGCACCAGAGCTTGTCTTTCTTTCCTGTCCTACGCTAATATCAGAACCACAATACCTTCACAACATAAGCAACTGCATGCTTCTCTTATAGTCCTACCAATTAACTTTGGCCTCCACTGATTACTCAAGGGACAGCCCAATCCTATGCATGTTTACATGGAAAGAAGTACACACAACATTTTATTCTAGAATCAATGGAGACTATTTGTTTTTTTCTACTTATTCCACACACAACCTATACCTATTGCATATTTTTTGCCCCTGAAAAGCGCTTCTTGGGAAACTGGTTTCATTTTGAAAACAAAAGCTCATTACAGATTGATTCTGTGTTACCCTGCAGTGTGTCCATTTGAAAACAGATGTAGGTGGTCCTGGCAATGGGGGGATGTATCCACACCTGCAGCTGCCCCAATGATATTGTGGGTGGGGATATACCACTTCCTTCTTCCTTCATCTGTGGCATGTGCAGAGAGGAAAAGGCATGGGTTACCTAACCATGGGGAAGTCTTTCAAATGTGTGTCAAGTAACCACATCCAGCCTTGTGGATGGCAGGATCTGGAATCAATCTAGATTGAAAGCAGCATGCTGAGGACAAAAGCATGAACTATTCCAGACTGAAGGAAACTACATTTTCCTGCTACAAACAAGGTTAGTTTGTACGCAGTCTATGACTGCAATCCTAAGCCTACTTAAATGACAGTAAATATACTTGAATTTGGTTGGGCTTATCTCTGAGTAAACAAGCACAAGACTGGACTGCAGAATTTTAGTTAGTTAATTTACAAAGCTTACAACCCCATGCTTAATTAAGAGTAGCTCCTACTGGATGACATCCAAGAAAACACAAAGTTGTTTGGGCTGCACCTTCCCTAGACTTGGAGAGTTCATACATGTTGAGTTCCAAGTAAGAACAAAGTATTCCACCTAGTGACAAAAATGTTCTCCTTCCCTTTCTGTTTAATTCAGCAGAACTCTAAAAAATTAGTGCAAGCATTACCCACAGGGAGGAGCAAAAAAATTATGAGTTAATATAAGTTAAGCCTTCTGGCAAACCCCCTCAAGACATATACAAACTATTAGCTGAATACAATCTCAGTCTTTGCCATCTGTAGGAATAACTAGATTTTACTGGCAGAAACTCCCAACCCCATTTTATGAAGTTCCCAGCATGCCCTGAAGCTATCCCACCCCCAGTTCCTTCCTGTTTGCTTATTTCTTATTTTTCCTGGCTTTTTAAAGTGGAAGGGGAAATATTTTGTTTGATAGATATAGATTGATTTTAGTTTCCCCCCCTGGTTGTAAGGTTTGGAGGGAAAGGGAGATTTCCCCCAGCTGACTGAAAGCAAATTGGTAGGGGTGTGTGTGTAAAGCACACTAAAGTCAGAAAGGTATTACTTTCACCTGCATTCCAGAACAACAGATGTTTAAGTTTTTAGAACTTTTTAAAATATCCTTTGAAAATAACCCCATCAAACCCAGTGATGCTTACTTCTGAGTATACCTGTATAAGATTGGTAATTCTAATCTAAGGTAGTCATGGTGAAAATTGAAGCAGATTCCAGATTAATTAATGCAGAACAAATTTGTCTCTGACTCAGCCGATTGACTCTGTCCATCATTGACATTGACTCTGACAGATTACCCCTGAAGGAATGTGGCCCTTGACAGAAAAAATGCCACCTACTGCTGTAGGCTATAGCAGGTATATAGAACACAAGCCATCAATAGTAGCAGAGTTTGAAGGGAGAGAATCTGAAGAAATTTTAGCTAAAAGGCCAGAGCAGGAAGATATGGTAAAATTTCATCCTCTAGGACAGGGAATGAGGCAAGAGAGATTACATGGACCATGAACCTCTAAAAATGGGATGGGAAGAACTGAGAAAATGTAAAAATGTAGAGCTAGCATCTAGGAATATAGAAGCTAGTCCCCAGAATCCCTGACTTTGTGAGATATGTGAGAATCCCTGACTTTAAGGCTACTTTGGGTGGAAAAGGGGGATTGCTTGATATTTCACCCTAGCTATACCCAAGTATCGCAAACTATTTGTGTTGCAGCAGCAAATGTGGGGTCAAAGATGAGGTTGGGGCTCAAATGTCTCCTCTGTCTTATTCTCAATTTCTGGCTTTGCCTCTGTCTAGTCCAACATTCTGTTTAAAACAACAGCCAACTAAATGCCTCTGAGAAACTTACAAAGCAGGGCATGACTGTAACAGTGTCCCCCTGTTGTTTATTCCCAGCATTTGGTATTTAGAGGTAGATTGACTCTGAACATGGAAGATCAATTTAGCTACCATGGTCAATAGGAGGGGTTGCATGGCCAAAGCTGGGGTGCAACAAATGGGAATGGCTTTGGGTGGTGGAGCTAAGGTGTGATGGGAGTGTTTTGGTGGGGTAGGTGGGCCTCAGAGCAACCCCACTTTTTGTATGCACCAGCTGCCCCCCCAACCCTATGGCTCTCACATCAACATGCTAACAGAGATAATTTCTCATTAGATTCTGCAACAGCTTCCTAAACTCCTACTCTTGGATACTTACACACAGACTGAGGACTGGAATCAAAATCCCAAAAGATCTTTCTTGGCAGATGTCCATGTTACTTTTTCTCTCAGTTAGCCCCATCCTCCATATGCAGAACTGACCCCAAACTTACCCTGCTTGGGTGGTGTTCCAAAGTCTCAGTCTCAACTCTCATTTCGGCACCAAAGCCTCATGCCAACAAGAGGCTGACACCAGAATGTGCCTTTTGCTTCCATCCTGGAGAGAACAAGTAAACTGTCATGTCCAGATGGAAAAGAAAAAAGTCCTCTAGTTGGCCATGGATGGCAGGTATCCAAGCAAAACAGTTAACGGTACCAGTCCAGGTCCCATGTTGAGGTGTGACTAGCAGAACATGGCCCCAGTCCAAAGTTACCATGAAGAAAGAGGAAGGGGTTGAGCAATGCCACTTTAGCCCCTGAGGCACAGCAGGCGGCAGCAGGCTGATCTAGAAGTACCAATCCAAGAAGCGGCAAAGTTGCCCAGCAGGAGTGATCATGAAGAAGCAGTATGCGATAGGTGGCACCTATCCAGCAGGCACAGCTGGCAGCAAGCAATGCCAAAACATTATGGCAAAGGTAAAAGGATCCAAGCTGGTTATCTGCCTTAAGATTTGGTGGAGTTGGCATCAGGCTCCAAACGTCAGTTTAGAAGCAGCCACCTTCCCCTCTACCCACCAACTCACCCCCTTTAATAGCAAAAGGAATCTTATGATAAGTGGAAGAAGCCCTTCCAAAGGTGCCAGATGCCACTTCGCTCTCCAAAACAGATTCAGATCAAGGTGTCTACCTCCCTACCTCCCCCTTCAGCTCCTCATCCGCAGCTCCAGTGTCCTACAGGAAGAGAGGGGAAAACTGAAGATGAGGCGGGGGGAGAGGGGGGTACATTGACGAGGGGAAGGAAGACTCCTGTAAGGGTGGCTTTGGGGATGTGTGTTCTACCTAGCTCTTCCTGGGGGAGGTTGGAGGTGGTGGAGGAGGAGGAGTGGGTGTCACAGCGAAAATAGCCCTGACGGAAACACAGCGGCTTCTGCCATCGGCTCATGCTAAAGAGGTTCCCAGATAAACATTCCTTCTCTAGAGATGGAAAGGTGATGGTGAGAGTTTCTCCAACACCCTCCAGAGAACCAAGGAATCCTGGATCTCAGCCGACGACGCCCGCTTCATAACCCACTTAGAGCCTCCTTTACTCTGCTCCTCCACCACCTCCCCCCTCAACGCTAGGGCTTCATTTTTGCGCAGCCCGGGAATCTATTTTCACTGTTTGTGAAACATTATAGGAAGCGATGTAATGGGAGACCCAAAACTGCATCTGAGTCACTATCTCCCTTTCGCCATTGGGACATCGCAGGGTGTAAACCATCCGCTCTGGGATTAAGGGGGAAGAGTGAGGTACTTTCTATGCCAGGAAGGTGGGATTGTGTGACACA
Source organism: Rhineura floridana (assembly GCF_030035675.1). Classification (NCBI taxonomy): domain Eukaryota; kingdom Metazoa; phylum Chordata; class Lepidosauria; order Squamata; family Rhineuridae; genus Rhineura; species Rhineura floridana. The sequence continues at coordinate 18,736,233 of NC_084490.1, forward strand.
CACACACACCGCTCTCTGCCAAGCCTGAGTTACCGGGGACTCTCTCTGTAGGCTGAAATCCTTCACATGCTTTATCTGGAACTAAGAGGTGCCTCCCGTCGACTTCAGTGGAACTCAGCTTCGATGAAAATAAACCGAAGAACAAACTGCAACAAGAAGTTAAACTCGGCCAAGAACCCAGGTGACCTGACTGCTAGCCCCGCCCTGTCCAGGGAACCTAGGAATCTTCTTCCTGCTCTCTACCACCGCCGCCGCCGCCGCCGCCACCCAAATTGAATGTTAGACCCTACTTTGGCCTCTCCCACCACACAGAAAACCCTGGAGTTCTGGATTCTTCTCCTGCTAATCCACACTTGACTCAACTCCCCAGCCCTCTGCCACCTCCAATGCAGACACTTTTGCTTCATGTTCTAATCGCCCCTTCAACCTTTGGTGTCGCCAGCCTAAAATGTAGCTAGAATGGCAAGTCCTGGAGTTGTGGAACAATGATTTGACATAGACCTAACAATTCTGTTACACGGACATACATGATCAACAGATGAAGCTTCTCCCAGAATGGAGAGGCCCTGAGCAAAAAGATGAAATTCAATAAGCAATGCCATTCCCATCACTGCGTCTTTAGGCTGCATATTTATTTATTTCAATATTTCTATACTGCCTTTTACCATATGGTCACATGGCAGTGTACCATGCATTAAAACACACCAATATATATACTTCTAAAGCTCATTAAAACATCAATACAAAGTAAACTTTGCATAAACTATAATAACAAGAAATAACATAAATAACAATGGGTGCAATAGGAAACAGACAGCAAACAAATTACACCTCATCTCATCATGCCTATGTTCTACTTTCACTGTCGGAGGAGGCAGTACACATCTGGACACAACTTGCTGGGAACTGCAAGTGGGAAGAGTGCCGTTGCATCCAGGTCTTGCTTGTGGACTTCCCACAGGCATCTAGCCCCTGTGAGAACAGGATGGTGGAGTAGATAGGCCTTTAGCCCTGACCTAGCAGCAGGGCTCTAGAGGAACGTCTTCACATTCCTCCTAAAAGAGTTTAATGTTAAGGCAAGAAGCTCAGTGGGAAGATCATTCTACAGTTTTGGAGCTGCCACTGAAAAGCTCTATTACAAATCCCTACACTGCTGAACTTTGCCCTTGCAGGGACCCACAAATAAGACAAAACTCCACAATCTACAGTTGGGCAATAATTTTATTAGGACTAACCAAGATGTTATGAAAAAATGGCAAGCCAACATTTATTATTTGCAACATGTTCTGTACTACCAACATTAAGAATAAATATTGTGGCGCACAGTATAAAATCAGCAATAACATATTCATAAAACAAATACATCACAAATCAGTAAATCAAATTAATACATCAACATAGCTGGATCACACCTTAGGGAAAGCCTGGGTGAACAGATGAAGTTTAAGCAGGTGCCTAAAAGCCAATACTGTAGGGTACCTTCCTGATGTTCATTGGAAGTGCATTCCAAAGGGCAGGTGCCACCACACTAAAGGCCCTGGTCTAAGTGGCCATACAATGAACTTCAGGAGCATATGGCATTACTAGGAATGTCTCTTCCATAGCTACCTTTGCTTTCTATATTGCAGACTTAAGTTACTGCTAGGTGTTATAAATATAAAGATCCACACATTGAATTTATACTTGCTGTACAGCTGATAAAGGCACAGTAGTCATGCTTGTGAACTGGGTAGAGTTTAGAGAAAAGGGTAGGGCTTGCAGATCTAAGTGGGCAAAGCAAAGACTCCAAAACCTGAGGGTTTTCTACTGGGTAGCTTTTCTAGCTGCTCTCTTTGTACTGGTGAATGGAGGGTGGGTGGGACAGGCACAAAGGTGGGGTCAGGGCCCCCAGTATTGGGTATCCAGAAAGCAATGCAGGGAGTGGGACACCAGCTTGACTGATTGATTTTGCTAAGTGTCATGATTTTGGATGGGTTGCAAAGGAGAGATAAGTTGCACAGCCATTCCTTTGATTTCTCAACCCAAGTCGCCTGTTTTGTTGTGCTGTTTTAATGGGATTGTTTTATTGTGTGTTTTAATGATGTATGTTTATATTTTAATGTTGTTGTCACATGGTTTTATACATTGTAAACTGCTTAGAAGCCTGTTTTGGCATTAAGCAGTATTATAAATAAATAAATGTAAACTGATTTGTCCCACCTCCTGACACGAACAATGCCAGATCCCCTTGATGAGATAGCTAATGTGAATTGTGAATTTAGAGGACTCCTGAATGAATTCTTTGCCAGGATGGGGTGACTTATTGGTGAAGCCAGGAAGACTTATGCCAGCTTTGCCTCGCAGCAATCTAATGGGAAGAAAGGGGAGCTAGAAGGACTTCTGGGTCCTGTGGCGAGATAGTGAGATCTCTAAGCCGGAATAAATGTTGCCACTTTTTTATCTTTCATATTATTTTATTGGGCTGAGCGTTTTTAATGGTTGATGCTGATTCTGACATCTACTATATATTTTGGAATGTTGTTTGTTCACTATGCATTTAGACACCTCTTAAGATACCGTAACCAAATTTTGCGTGATGGTTCCTGAGATCGAGGAGCAGGTTTCTGTGTGTTTTGGATACAATTGGATGCCATTTTGAATCAAGAAGGCAGACTGAGCCTTTCAAAACTGCACTGATTTTAATCACCAATTTCAAAATTGCACTGAATTTTTTGTCAGTTCATTTATTAGAATTTCTGAGCAACACTGGGTGTGAGACAGCAAGTTTGCTAATTTTTGTGTGTTTGAAGTTTATAATGTTTTATATGTTTTTTTAGAAACAACCTTGGAAGGGCGTTGCTTCCAGTCTTGTTAGAGCTCACCTAGGTCCATCACATCCAGCGTTCTTGGAAAGAACCTCATCAACTGGTAGGCACAAGCCAATCCATTGGCCAGTGGCCCACTGGCAAACCATAGTTCTTTGGGAGGGAGGGTGGGATATAAATAAATAAATATGCCCACACATTGCCTTGCAAAGGGGTCATGAGTCTGGGCTTCTGTATTCTTTCTGCCCCACTAGATAGACCCTCCATTCCCCATCCAGAGAACCCCAAATTGTCTACACTGCAAAACTCAAACTACACATCTGCAAAAAAAGATCCTTTCCCCAGTACTGTCTTGATGAATCCTTCTATCATCTTTGAGAGCAGCGGTGTCTGTCAACATATATTAAGTGTAATCGCTAAGAACGAAACCTTCATAGTCAAAGGCAGCATATCTTTGGTCACTAGGGACAAACAATTGGGGTGATGGCTATCCTCATCATACTCGGTTTCACAAGGGTCCCAGAGACATCTAGCTGATATGAAAGTGGTAACATCACAGTGTGATCATATCCTAAAAAACATTTTTGTAACATTTTTCAGCTAAAGAGGATCCTTTCATGAAACCATTTTTCCACTTGAATGTTGATGGGGGGAAGGGAAGCCAGCTTGTACTAACTCTTCCACTGCATAAATTTCATGTGAATTCTACACACACACACACAACTATTCTTAACGCATTCACACATATATAGAGGAAAACAGCCATTCTTCTCCAACATCCATCCAAACAAAGGAGACAATAGGTGAATGATAAGTGATACGTTTAGGATGAGGCCTTTTTCTGCCAAATGGTTTCTCCCACCCACTAGGATAATGACCAGGCACTGGGATCCTATTTTTAACCTTAATTATTGGTTTTGGTGCTAAAATCATGTCTGTTCCTGCACATTCAAGGCTCTGTACTGGCATGTTCTGGCATCCTTCCCCCACCTCAGACTTCCTAGCATCCTTCCACAGTAGGGTTGCCAAGTTCAATCCCTGAGCCTGTATCTTTAGGAGAAAAGAAAGTCAGCCAAGTGCAGGTGCTCTTGCAACCCTGTAATGGGAAAAACCACAAGGTGGAATTCTCCCTTCCCCCTCCACAACTTTTAAAGATACAGAAGATCTCTTGGAGGCTGGGCCTGGCAACCAAGAGGTCTTTTGTATCTTTAAAAATTGTGCAGGGGGGAGGGAGAATTCCACCTTGTGGTTTTTCCTATTACAGGGTTGCAAGAACATCTGCACTTGGCTGACTTTCTCTTCTAAAGATAAAGGATCAGTCTCAGGGATTGAACATGGCAACCCTATTCCACAGCCATGTAAGCTGTCAGTTATGGCAGGGTTCCTCTTCCTCCACCCAAATCTCTCTTTATCAGGCCAGGCCATGTTAGAAACCCCCTTTTATGTGGAAAATGAAAATCCACCATACCTTGTAATGTACCCAGCCCACCCAACCAGTTGGCTCTCCCCCGCCCCCCCGTCCCCCCCGTACCCCATCCCCCATTCTTCTGGATGTTGGGAAAGGTGCATTTGTGCCCTGGACAGTTTCTTTTGTAGGGGAGAGCAGATAGATTATAGTTAAAGTCTAACCACTGGTCATGTTGTTCGGCAGGAAAGGAATTCTGCCCAGGTGATATTTGCTAGTAACATTGGAGACACCTCCCCCTGCTCCACAGTTTTCAGGGTCAGCTGAGAATGCCATTATTATAGTTCCATCTGGGGTTGCAACATGATGCCTGCAAAGCCTCTGTGCCTTCCCTCTTTTCCCTCCTTGAAAAGAACATAGAGGTAAAGGAGGAAGTTGGAAGAGTGGTGCTCTTTTCCACTTCCTGTTTTACCTCTATATGCTTCTCTAAGGCTCATATTGGCAGCTGAACAGAAAGCAGAGTGACCAAGAGGGAAACGAGAGTAGGAAGGAAAGTGGAGCAATGAGGAAGAATGGGTGGAGGAAAGAGGGGGGGGAAGAAGACAGTGGGATACCAGGAGAGAGAAAATGCACTTAAGTCAATAGCTTAATGACTAGCTTTGATTCAGTAATTTCACTGGGTTTACTCTGAGTAGGACTTCATTGAATATCAGCCAGAAAGATAATTTGGATTCAGGAAAGCAGAACTTCCACTCGTAATCGCATATTTTCCCCATAGACACTCCCCAGTCATCATCAAATCAAAGTTCCTATCTGTCTCCATTGACTGAAGCATAAAAATCACAGATTTGGTGCTTTCCAGCACTGTTATGGTACAAAAAATAAATAAAAAAGATATGAGCTATGGATTTAAATCATTTTTACAGGGCATCCCCTCAAATCACAGGTTACCTCTGTGTCCACAGATGTGTTCCATTATTTGTTGGTGGTTTTGTCATCCTATGTAAAAATCATGGGAATCTGTGCCTTGGATCAATGTTTTTTGTGGTGCTTGTAACCTTGGATCTGTGGTTTTTATAGATCACAGGAAAACAGTCACCAGACAAGAAGAACTGACATGGATGTTGAAGATCATTTATTTAGTTCATGATATCCCAACTTCCTTTCATAATGGAACTCATGGCACACGCACACACCCGACCTGCTTTGATTGAGCTACGATGAAGGGATGGGTTGTTAACAGGTGCTTGTTGAGGAACGGGGAAGGAGCGAAGGCTCATAGAAAGTGGAATGGGTAGCCCTACAGAGATTTGTCAACTTGTGACCCAGGACTGGCTTAAAAACTTTTAATCAAAGTTGTAGTAAAATACCTGCTTATAATTTCACTCATAAAAAGGGGTATTTCTAATTATAAGAGATATGTACGTATGTACTGCCTTCAAGTCGATTCCGACTTATGGCGACCCTGTGAATAGGGTTTTCATGAGGCTGAGAGGCAGTGACTGGCCCAAGGTCACCCAGTGAGCTTCATGGCTGTGTGGGGCTTCGAACCCTGGTCTCCCAGGTTGTAGTCCAACACCTTAACCACTACTTTAATGTTCTGTCTCTTTAATTACTTAGTGCCCCTCAATGTCCATTGAGCTTTGCCACGATGCATTAGATACCATCTCATCTAATCTGGCCCTATCAAGTACCATTAGGTCCCAGTCCCACCAGGCTTCAGCCTCTGATTTGACAGACATCACTCTCTAGCTCCTACTCAGGTCCTACCTCCTGTTGCAGGCCTCAAGCCAAGCAGCTCTGCCTACACGTCATATCTTTTGCCTTGAAAATCCTGTTCCCAAATGCCAATTATGAATGTGAGATAAAGCAGGGTAACAGTGACAGCAGGGAGGGGAAGGCACTTGGCACATTCTCAGAGGTCCTCTCGTCCTTATTACTTAACATGTTCAGAAGCTGAGCCATGGCAGCCTCTCAAATAAACATATTCGGCAGAGCCTTCCCCTGCTTATAGGAAGAACTGTATGTGGGAAATCAGTTAAAATGCTGGATTTGTAGGAGTGGCAAACTGCATTTTGTATGGATAGCTGGTTGATTGCTTTATTACGGTCAAAGACCAGCAGAGACCAAAGTACAGAATATAAAACATCCTAAGAAGTTAACAGTGCAAAAAAACTGTATAAAAAGTTAACAGTACAATAGACTGTATACTGACACATGGTCAGTCTAAAAATAATCTATAAGCTATAACAGTTGTTGGGTTGGCATGTTTTTTGGTATTTAATGGCTGCGTCACAAAAGATCGTGACCTTAGTTGTAACTAAAGGATTTTTATCAGCTAGAAGATATTGTACGTAGAAAACGGCATCTCTACCTGGGAATTTCTGCAGTATGGGGGTAATTAATCGGCATTGGAGGTCATGATAGAACATTCTAATAAAACATGGCTCACGGTCTCTACTGTGCCAACATCGCATGGGAAGTAACGTTCTGCGAATGGGATATTTTGGTATCTGCCCTCTAAAAGTGCCGATGGTAGGGCATTGTGCTTGGCCAGTGTGAAGGCTTTCCTAAGTCTGGGGATGTATAGGAAGGCCAGATAATGCGCAGGAGTAAAGGTTTTTGTAGAAAGGCAAGAGTCAGAGATGGAGCCAGCAAGAGGCAAATGGTTTTGCAATTCTATATCGAATATTCTCTGGGTGATAGCTGATTTCGCTTTGAAAAAACCACCCAACAGGACACTAGCAGGAGAAAAGCCTAAAGCTGAGAGTTTGTTGAGTAGTGATTTCTTCCATTTTGACTGAAACGCATCAGATAACACTAGTGGAGCCAAACCAACTGGTAGAAAGATCAATTTAAGCCAGTACTTAAACTTGAGCACCCACATACGAGCCTCTATCATAGGCAGCCTGACTTCAAGATGTAAGTTGGCATTCGATACACATAGGGGGGTGCCCAGTATGTTCCTTAGAAACTTAGTTTGGATAGTTTCGAAGGAGGTGTGTTTGGCATACACACTTATCTGGGCACCATAAAGTAATTGAGAGATGACTTTGGCGCTAAATACCTGTAGAGCAGATGGAATGTGTTGCCCACCCTTTGTATAAAAAAAGCAGAGAAGTGCCTTTGTGCTCCTCATAGCGTTTGCCCTGGCATTTTTTGCCTGTAGATGCCATGCTCCCGAGGAGTGAAGGTTTATCCCAAGGTACCTATATGATGATAGTTGGTCTATAGGGGTACCGTTTAATTGCCGTCGATGTTTCACTCTCTTCCTAGTAAATATTACAACCTTTGATTTGTTGTGGTCAATAACCAACTGTTCTCTATTACAGTAACTGGTGAGGGCTCTGAGCAGGCGTTGGAGGCCAGTACTTGTGAGGGACAAAAGAACTGCATCATCTGCATATAATAAGGATAGAAAGAGGCCTGTTTGGGAGCTTAAAGAAATAGGGGTCCCTGTGAGAGAGGAGACCCTGGAGACTGGAACAAACGTGGAACAGGAAAAAGATTTGAAGCTTATGGATTTTAGAAATAAAATCTATTGTTTGGAATTTAATGTTATCTCTGAAGAAACTAAGGAAGATTCTAGAGAGAAAGTTATCAATGGCATGGATAATCTTCTGGACTGGAATGATGTGATGGATGGAATTAACTGCAGCCATGTGACAATGGAAAAACTTTCAAGAGATGAGCCAGTGCATTTTGAAAAAAAGAACAGAGATATGATCTTACAGCAGTATTTCAGCAACTTATTCAGAATGGTTGGCAAGATAATATCTGGGATAGAGGTAATTCCCATCAGACTCTTATTGTATGACTATGGTTATGACAGCAAGATTATTATGGAATACTGATAATGGAAGATTGGACACTGAAATTACTGGATTTAACAGGACTATCGGAAGATTGGACACTGAAATTACTGGATTTAACAGGACTATCGAAGATGGAAGATGGAAGATGGAACTAATAGGGATAATAGAATAATGGCTATTGAAATTATTGAACCTAACAGATTCTGATGAGACGGATTGTTTGAAATGTTTATTTTGACTATGGTTATGACAATAAGATTATTATAATTAGTAATGAGATGGATTAATTAATATGCTTATTTGGAAAAAAATTGATAGATATATTTCTTAAAGAACTGAAACCTCTCTTTGACTTTTTGTGGAAAGAACAAAGTAATGTTTATGAGATCTGATGATTAAGTAAGATAACTATTGGAGGAAAGTGATTTTATAATATGATTTAAGAGACAGGATTGTTATATATTATAGACTTATAACTGATTTGATATGTGACAAATGGGAAGTCAATATTTTATTCTTTATTTTTTTTTTCTTTTTGTTCAATTATTTTTGATTTTGTTTTTTGTCTTTGAATGTTTAGTTTTGTATGTTGTATGAAAATTTGAATAAAAATTATTAAAAAAAAAAAAGAAAGAGGCCTGTTTGACAGGGTAGGATAATGTGAGGGGCACAACGCCAAGCTTTTAATTAGGGAGTTGATATATAGGTTGAACAATGTAGGGTCTAAAATACAGCCCTGTTTAACTCCCTTCTGGGTGGCAATGGGCTTAGACAGGTTGCCAGCATTGTTACATCTTATGCGAACCTGGGTATTCTGGTATAACCCACGAATCAATGCTAATAGGCGTCTATCAATATTGATGGATTCGAGTTTTGCCCAAAGTCTATCTCTTGGAATGAGATCGAATGCTGACTTAAAGTCGATGGAAGCAGCATAAAGGGCGCCGCCCGGCTTGGAAGTGTATTTTTCAACAAGATGTTGGAGGACGAATCCATGATCCAATGGGGAGCGACTCGCCTTGAAGCCGGCTTGCTCCTATAGCTGGTTAGATAACCAGAACAGTGCAGGGGGCCTAAATGGCAGTTCCTCTTGCGAAGACAATGTGCTCTGTTTGACATTTTCTCCTTGCGGCTGTTTCAACATATGCACGTGCTTCTTTCGATTTCTCACAAGCTGACTGTACGAGACGATAACAGCGCAAAGCAGTGCGCTTGAGGCGACGTCTAGGGGGCGCCGTAAAAACCGTATCTGTGCTGTTATTCCCGTGATGGCTCATCCACACATGCAAGTCGAGTTACACGCGTGCCCTCTAGTAGTAAACAGGCTGCTGTAAAGCAGGCCCTAAAATTTTGCATCCATCCGGCGACGTGCCCGGTTTTTGCTCAGATTCTGCCACCTTCTCTTCCCACCTCAAGGCAGTCTCGCTCCTCCTCCTCTCCCGCCCCGCCTTCTCCCGCTGCACTTTACAGACGGTCCACAACCCAGCTCGTTCGGTTGCAGCCCGGAGCGACTGTTTGGGACGCTCAGCTGTGGATGCGGTCACAGGAACAAGGTAAGAACGGCGTGTCCTGGCAGGAGCGGGGGATGACAGCCTCCGCCCCCCCCTCACGCACCTTTACTTGGATTTTGCTTATAGCTGCCCCCTCACTTCGAGGGAGGGGTGCCACTTCTCTTGAGATCGGACCCCAAACATCCCATGCTCTCGAAGTCACGAGGCGCAGCGCCAAAGGCACACTAGGTCCCTTTAACGTTTCCAAAGTCATGGAGTGGGCGTCGACACCGAAATTTGGGAAGGGAGAGGGAGGAATCCTTCATGACAGGGCAGGAGCCGGGGCCATTTTGGAGAGGTGGTGATGGGATCTGGTTTTCTTTGCCAAAGGCCCGATTTGATCGAGGGTGGAGTAAAGAAAGGGAGGGTTACAGACCCCCCCCCCGATCCCGGGCAATTCATTGACGTCGACTACAGCTGGTCTGGTGTAAGGAGTTTGCGTGGGAGACGCTTCTATCTAGCGGAGAGAGCGGAGGTGCGTCTTAGGAGGAGGAAGGGGGGGCTGGAGGGAGATAGGCCTTAGCTGTGGCCGCGTTGGTTTTGAGTTGCAGAGAAGGTGAGGGAGTCTGTGCATCATTTGAGAATAATGAGGAGAGGAAACAGGCTGCTAATTAAGGATAAAGGATTTGCGAAGAAGGAAGATAAGTGCAGGGTTGATGTTAACAGTGGGGCCTGGATATGCGAGGAAGTCACCTGCAGAGCTGGAAGAGGTGGCCTCGACCAAGATATTTTGCTGCTTCTCAGGTTCTCAGAGGTATACCCCAAAATCCATCGCAGTGACCCAGAGGATGCTGAGAAAGGGTGAGAGCTGTCTGGCTGTGCTGTGCTTCCTTGGCAGGCCTAAAAACGTTGTGACCCCCCCCCATCTGTTGGTTGGGTTACTTGTTAGTAACCACAGGTTAGTTTCCATAGGCTGAGGTAGTTGCTTTGCGGTTTCGGTAGGCATATTGGAGTGGGGGGGTGTAAAGAAGGGGTGGCTAGGGAATGGAGACCAGGGGTCTATAAATAGCAATGCATTTATTTTATTTATTAAATGTAGTTATGCCACTCCTTTCCATTAAATTCCAACATTCAAGACAGATCATGACATTAAAAAAATAGCAATTGGTTATATCACCAGTTACACATTTCAACCATTTTAATCCATTTTGGAAAATGCTGTACCAGATGTAATCATATATCCATATATGAACACTTACTGTATTCAGTTTCTAGATTAGTAAATTGTTATCTAATTGCCTTTTAAATATTGAAGGCTGCATCAGTGCAATACATAGAGAATTCATTCTGTAGTGCTATCTAGCCACTGAAAGATTGGGGCTTGGATCTTATAGATTAGATCCCACCTCTTTGCTTTGAGCAAGCAGTAGCTGAGTGCAGACTGTAAATGGGTCTCAAGCAAGTGGCTGTTCTTTTGTGTATGTGATGGGTGGGTAGTGAGCTGGTATTGCACTGCACTTCTAGGACTTTCCAAGCCCAATTTAGTGTGTCCCCCTCTTAAAGACGCATCTCCCCTTCCCTCTTTGAAGATAGTTGCATGTGAGAGAGCTGTTCTCTTTGAACCTAAAATACAAGCACGTAATGGCTAAGGGAGTTTGAGCAGGGTCTCTTCTAACAACATTAGAAATTGAAATGGGGGGGGGGAACTATGACCTGCAGTTGGTTATTCTGCTCTGGTTCTAGAGAATTTGGGAACTTTTGAGACTGTGTGTGCTCATCACTCAGTGACTGAAACATCAAGTGGTAACTTGCATATATGAATTGAGCCATCACAGATAAAGCGCTATCACAGATTGAATTTTCAGACACTGCAGCTTTTAAACAGTTTGCTCTAGAGATGTAAAGACTGAGAAAATATCGGGGGGGGGCAGTGTTTTTCCCATTTCTCTCCCCCCCCAATATTCAAGGGGGGCAGAAAAATGGTGGGGAAACAGACACACACCTGAATTTTTCCATTCCCACCCTAGGCCTTCATATCTCTAGTTGGTTCACACATTCAGCTGTGAGTGAGTGGTACTTGAGGAATCAAGGGATGTGATGCACATGCATGTGAAAGCGGAATCCCTGACCTCCATCTGTGTTGAGAAAAAAAAGGTTATCTGAGGAAGAGAGCTATCCCCACAACTCCTGTTCCCTTTGCAGGACTACTGGAAACAGAAGCACTCCTCATAGATCACTATTTTGGACGATCACCCTCTGTGTCATAGCTGGCAGCGTGAGAACCTTGAGGAGATAGTTTGGCTGTGCTTTGGCCCCCTGCCTGCCTCTGTTGCTTTGGGATCCCCTACCAGACAGAATTCCCCTTCTTGCCTTTCTCCAGATGCTTGCAGCTATTTCCCAAAGGGGCAGGTAGCTGTGTGGAAGATGCTGGATTCCTGAGTGTCACCCTGGCTCAGGTAGATATCTGCTTGGAGGTAGGAGGAGGAGGAGCTAGAGCAAGAGTAGGAAATTTATTTGGCCCAGCAGGTGGGCTGCCCACTTATCAATCAGCTGATGTCATGATCAGTCCTGCCTACCTGTTAAAGCTGACCTCTGCAATGGGGGGAGGAGTCTGTGCTGGTGAAGCAGCATCGAGCAGGATTAAACCCTTCCCCTCGTCCATCATAGCATGAACCCTGTTATTTTCAGGGAGTCAAATATGTAATTCCCTGCTTTTCTCATATAGGGCTGCACCATATGATTCCTCCTTCACGTGCAGTACTGGTAATACAAACTTACAGAATGGGAGAACAGATCTGAAAGCCAGTAATTCTGTGTTTCTGAAAGGACCACAGAATTTTACAAGAGGGGGTTCATTGGCTAGGGATTCTTGTTGTGGGGCTGTGGGGAAGGCTGCTTTGGCGTTTACTCGTTGGGAAAAATCTAGATGAGAAGATGGAATATAAGGCGGATTTACAATCCATCTGCCTAGTTAGAGTCTTTCTCCTGTTCTCCAGGTTAGTAGTATCCGTCCCACCCAGGGAGGGAGGATGATGACGGAAAGTAACCACCACCAACGGGCAGCTATGGGTAGAGGACGTCGTGGATCTGGAGCAAAGCAAGGTTAGTATATGTCTGATGGGAGGAGTATATTACACAGGGCCTGGGTGAAGCTGTCCTAGGTTGGAGCCAGGCTAAATTAATTGAATTTAGGTCCCATTGAAATCAGTGTGAAAAGTTTATAATAACCTATGCCCAACTGATTTCACTGGGAACTTAGCATAACTAACCTAGGCTGCAATCCAATACACACTTACCTGGGAGTAAGTCCCACTGAACCCAATGGAGCTTACTTCTGAGTAGGCATGTGCTGGCTTGCAGCCTTAGTCTAGTGCTATGTGACTTGCCAAGAGCTTCAAAATAGTATCTATTGAGGAAAATTCCTAAGCCTTACAAATCCCATGAATGGCTATTGGTATTCTACACAGTCAAATGCCAACTCTGCCAATGCAGTAGAACCTCAAGACTACAATTACACCTAAGCTCTATTCAGTTGCTCTCTGGGGGAGAGCGAGGCCATGTTCATTGGCCCCACATCCTTGGTTAACCCTCCCTTGCCATCCACATGGTGGGGAGGGGAAATATGAAGTGGGGAACTTGTTGCATTCGTTCCCCATGTGTTTTAGAACCTGAATTGCACAGGCTTCTAAATCATGTGGACTGTTGATCTTACCAAAACAAGGATATTCTTAGGCTCTTATATTTCTTCTCCCACTTCCCTGATATTGATATTTACAGTGAAGGAAGACAATGAAGCTTATAAAATATCCATACCTTTGGACGAGCCACACCAGATGGAATCACAGACTCAAACTCAGCAACAGTTATATTATGGTGTGAGCCCCCCTCAGAATCTTGATGGTGAGAAACAACACCCTCCTTCCCATCAGTAATAGATGAAAGAACATCCTTTAATTGGGTAGTGGATCTCTTAAATGAATGACATCCAAGCCACCCCTGGGGTGAACATGCTCCTGTTGTCATTCCCATGATCATGGCACTTCTAGAATGTGATGCTACAGTTGCAGAAATCATAGCAGAAAGTGACATTTGTGGAATATAAGTGTGTGCAGCCTCCACAGCGCAATCTTTTGCTGTAGATGCCACTTGTCTTTCCAGTTCCCATTGCAAATGTCAGCGGTGCTAGTGTTTTCTGTAATTAAATATTTTGACTTGTGCAAAGAAGAGGAAACTTAAATGAGTCCGCATGGAGAAGTTTAGCAAGAAAGCTCAACCATAGAATGATTGGGGTGGGGTGGGGTGGGGTGGGGTGGGGAGAGAAACCCATCCCGTGTTCATTTGCTGCTGCTCAAAATGAAAGTGTATATTGACCCTTAGATACAACAAAGACAATGACTTGGGACAGGCCAGGTGCAAACCTCTTATTTCTTACAGGGATTTGTTAGGAAGAGTTTTGGGGCAAGGTGGGAGTGGGACCTTAGGGTGTTTGAGGAAAAGTAGGTGATGCTGAGGAAATCAACTTCTACTGTGACACAACTGTTTCCCTCCTGTTGAATCTCAGAGGCTCCGGAGATGCCAGCTCCCTCATTGACTCTGGTGACCAGCATGAGGACCCAGCTACATATGGCCCTGGAGAGGAACTCCTGGCTGCAGAAGCGAATCGAGGACCTGGAGGAAGAGCGGGACTTCCTGCGCTGCCAGTTAGACAAGTTCATCTCCTGTGCCCGCCTGGATGCTGGTAACAGGAGGGCTCTAGAGTTCTCTGGAAGCTGAGTGGGTGGGTTGAGCTTGGTTAGAGGGGAACCTTCTGGATTCTTTTGGAAGGAAGAACATTCTAGAGGGGAGGCTGGAGGAATGTCAGTCAAGAACCAAGCCAAGAGACCTTGGTTCTTAAGGGAGAAAGTGGGGTGCAGGAGACACGGATGCCTGGCTTCTACAGAGAGAAGAGCACAGCTGAAATGGATTTGATTCAGGAAGAGGCTGGAATGGGTGGGGAAGAAAATGGGACTTATGTATTAGAGCAGAGGTGGGTCATCTTTCTCAGCCCAATGGCCCTATTCCCTTGTGGGCGGTCTTCTGAGGTCCATGTGCCATGGTGGGTGGAGCCAAATGCAAAAGTGGGTGGAGCAAGAAATGTGTTATCTTTGTATAGAAGCTACTTTCTGCATGCACTCTTCTATATCCTCCACCCAGGAAAGCAAGAGGCATTATCAGAGTTCAGGGAAACATTCCAGCCAGCCAAAACCACCCAGGGTGTAAAGCAGGCCTCTGAGGTGCGTGGTCTGGAGAGAATTCCAAGGGCCAGATAAAGAGGGCTGGAGGGCCGCATTTGACACCCAGGCCTGAGGTTTGTCCCTCCCGTGTTAGAAAGTAAAGGGCCATCTCTCTTTTGAGTTCTCTGATTTGGGGCAGTTGAGACTACTTGTTGGGCAGACTGTGCTATGGTAGGGCTCCGTCTCCTCCTCCATCTGATGTGCCCTGCCCTTTCTCCTCCACCCTAGACGATCACTGCCGCAGCAAGCAGCCCCCACGGCGGTCAGAGGTATCTGATAGCCGGAACGGGGATGTGACAGATGATGACAGTATGGGCTCCTGGCTGAGTGCAAGTCCAGAAGAAGGGGGCTCTGCAGAGCATAAGAAGCAGAAAGGGGGGCTGAACAGACGGCGCTTTGTCAAGCCCAAAGTCCGCGAGAGGCAGAGAGGTGAGTAGCAAGGATTCCAAAGCAAGGGCCTGCCGTTGCAGCCTCCAAAGCCTACAGAGTTTGTCAACGGTCCCTTTAGTGGCAGGAACAGCGAGGCTCTTAACTCCCTTTTATGAGCAGAGATTGGTGATCTCAAGACTTGGATGTCTGTCTTTCTAAAAAAAATATGTTTAAATATTAAAATAATATTAAAATAATACATCACCATACAGAAAAGCGAGGCTCTGCCATTTGACAACTGTTTCAGTGTTTATATCCAGTCTGTTAGAAGCAGCACCCATCTCTCTGTCAGCTCATTCCCATTTCAATTTCATATATGCACAAAATGATCTTATACTCTCGTTATGCTGGCAGGGTGGGGGAAGACGTACGCTGCTGGTGTGCCAGTAGGATGGCTGTCGAATGCAACACAGGCTCAGCTCACTAGGGAAGGGGACAGCATTGGGAGGAAAATGCTGGCAAAACAGCAGACACACCCAAAGGATCCCCTGGAAACTCTGCTGCTGCCCACCAGTCGGGGCCTGTGCCGCTGCCCGTATGCCACCCACTCACAGAGGCAGCTAACAAGCTCACGACAACGGGGGAACACACACACACACCCTTCCATCGACACAGAGATTGGGAAGGTGGTCAGTGGTAGAGCATCTGCCCTGCATGCAGAAGGCCCCAAGTTCAACCCCTGGCATCTCCAGATAGGGCTGGGAGAGACTCCTGCTGAAACTGTGGAGAACTGCTGCCAGTCAGCGCAGACAGTACTGAGCTAGATGGACTGTTGTTCTGATTCGGTATAAGGCAGCTTCCTCTGTTTCGGAGAGCACACAAAATGGTGCCACAGTGCCCCCACTTCCGCGGCCCCAGTGGCCCAGCTAGCAATTGCCATGCTTACAGGCAGGAATACAAATCCCCTTACATTCCTCCCAGCCCGTTTTGGAGCTCAATGGACAAAGGGGAGGAAGGAGAGCCCACCCAACACAATGCCCACGTAGCTCCCTGGGCAGGGGGTTTGCACAGAGCATGCACAGCACATCTGGGATAAAGGTGCCGGCCAGAAAATATCCCCACCCACCCCGTTTTACATTGTAGAGATTCCCTGTTTCAAATTCAGGTCACAGCCCCACACTAGGAAAGGTGGGGGGGGAGAGCACTCTACCCCTAAGCACACCCAATCCAATCAGGAGAATCACTGCATGGACCGACAGCCTGGCTTCTGTATGGGTCAACCAGCCCTTCTGGCCCATCCCTCCCCCTCTGGCAGCCCAAAGAAGGTGGGGAGAAGAATCCTGACTCTTAGAAACAGGAATACCTCTTGAAAAGCTGGAATGTGATTCACCCACCCTTCCAGGTTTTCCTTCGCAAAAGCATCAAATCTTGATAAATTGCTGCAGTAAAATGCTCTCCTTCCCCCTCCCCCTGTCCAATTCTCACTTTTTTCCCCCTGTTCTAAACCTTCCCCTCTTTCTTTTCTTGCCGTTGCAAACCACTGGCCTTGTCTACCATGACAATATTTTGCTTGACTTTCATTTTTCTCTGCCTCTTCTCGCTCTGGTGTTCTATACTTTCTTTCTGCATATCCTTCCTTTCGTATTTACCCTTATTGTGGCTGAATCTTTGACATCTGAATTACCTGCTTGCTTGCTTATGGTTTCTTTGTTTGGCCCCTGGGCTATTTGCTTTCCCTCACCCTTCCCCCAGTGCTGGTATATACGGCTCCTTTTTATTGTGTCCTTATTATACGTTTCCCAAAATACGGCTCCTATCTTGTCATTGCCTCATCCTGTTGGCCCTTCTTGTTTTCTGCGGTTCCTGCCCCTCACATCCTTTGGGTGTCTGTGAGTTGCCCCCTTTCTCCTCCTTGATCTTTTGTTTTGTTCTTTTACCCACGACCCTCGGTGTATGTTGGGGTATTCTCATCTGAACCCGAACCTGCTCTACAGTCAAAGACGTGGATGGGGTGCTCTGCCGCTACAAGAAGATCCTGTACACTTTTCAAAAGCTGCAAAGCATGAGCCGGGCCTTTGAGCACCACCGAGTGGACCGTAACACTGTGGCCCTGACCACGCCCATAGCTGAGCTCCTCATTGTGGCCCCTGAAAAGCTGGCTGAGGTGGGTGAATTTGACCCGTCCAAGGAGCGCCTGCTGGAGTATTCCCGCCGATGCTTCATGGCATTGGATGATGAGACACTCAAGAAAGTCCAGGCACTCAAGAAGAGTAAACTCCTACTGCCCATCACCTATCGCTTCAAACGGAAAACAGACTCCCCTGGCCCTGCAGCCAGCAACCCCCTACCCTTGCCCACAACTCCCCCCAAGCCACCTCCCCCCATTGCCGACTGCTTCAAGTGATGATTCCCTCTCCTCAGTTTGCTCAAACCCACTTTGACAACCCTTCAATCTCTATCCTTGACTGGTTATTGACTAAGCTCCTGCTGTGGTCCCCAGTGCTCTTCTCCTCTTCTCGTGGGCACCTCCACCTTTTCCTGCAGTTCAAATGCTAAATGCAGATTGTGCTTCACAGGCAGGACTAACTCGCCAATAAGGCAAGTGGGATCCTTTTATCCTGGAGTGTCTGCTCTTGAGGGAGCATCAGCTGACCAGATACTTGCACCTACATGTCAGCTGGTTAAAGGCTGCGTAGCAATGACTGGATTCATTTCATTCTCTTCACTTCCATCTAAGAACTGGCAAAACAACCAGAAACGTGGGAGTAGGGGGGAGCAAGTTGGTGGTTAGTGTCCCATCCAAAAGTAAGGTGAAGTGATGGATAAGTTGTTTAAGAGTGGCTGCAAAAGTAGACTCGCACTGGTAGGATTGCCAAGGCATTCATTGGAGATGGTACTTGCAGCCTTGCTAATAAGCTACTGGCACACTTTTTTATTACACCATCTTCTTATACATACCATTCATTTGTGGCACATCAACAGCTTGAAAGGACTAAAATGTCTGCAGAAATTACCCTGCCTTGTTGGTTGGAGGCCATCTTATTTGCCATAGGCGTGTGTGTGTTGGCAAGGTCATTGTAATAGCTCCAGAGCTTTGAGCAAGGATGCAGTCACCATGTTTTCATCCTGCTGTTCAAGGTGGCTAGGCCTTCACCTGAAGGTGACACCTGTCTCCTTAAACAGTTATTGTAGACCCAAGATTCACCCACTTCACATGTCATCCCACTGCTCCACTCTCCAGCCTGCTGTGGGGCAAGAGTAGAACTGGAAGGGCAGATTGAATTGCTGAATGGACTGCAGTGGTCTCATCTCTGATCACTTCGCCACATTCTTTCTGCATTCTGAGTTTTTATTGAATGCTGCTGGTACCTTAAGTTTTTCTCTTCCAATTGCCTTTTCACTATAATCGCCCTTAGTTTTGGGGAACAAACTGCAGCATTCAGCTGCCTCCAAATACTTTCCTGTTGTTTCCCAAAGATATTCCCACATCCCATGGTCCCACTGCATCTCTTTACCTCATGGTTGTCCCGAGAGGCATCCATTGATACCACCTGCCCTTTCCTGTTTTCCTATTCAAGGCTCCAAAGCTGGGCTGTTTAGTGGCAAACCATTTACACTTTCTTTTTTGCTCCCTGAGACAGTGTGAGTGTGTATGTATGTGTTCCCTTAACACCTTTTGTGGCTTCAGGCTGCTACTGTGTGTGTGTGTGTGGGCAGGGGTTTTGTTTTGTCCTCTGCTCCTCTGGGATGCCTCCTTTTTATTCAGTGTAATTAATGGACTGTTTCCACCGTGCCTGTAATTTCTCACCCAGTTTTTTCTGTGTTTAAAAAAATTAAAAAAGGAAAATGTTTTAAAAAAATCAATTTACTAAGGACTTAAATTAAACAAAGCATTTTGAATAAAACTCAGCAATGTGTGGTTTTAATGTTTATATAAGCTTGTGTTTTCATTGGTATAGTTGCTGCAAAAAAGTATATTTATTTCATGGGAGTGAACAAGGGGATGAAGTGATGGGTGCGGGAGACCCGGATTCAAATCCTCAGCTATATATTATCTGGGAGTCCCTGAGTTAAGTTGGGTCTTACTCAGTATAAAATGAGTAACATATCCTCAGTTTTGGTGTGAGGATAAATGAGATTATTGTGAAATGTACACTAAAAGGCACAATAGCATTTGCTATAGAAATGGATAGTCCCTGGGTATGGTCTAAAAAAGGCACAAGGTCCCAACTTTGCTAAAGCTAAGCAGGTCTGTGTTTGGTCGACTGCCTGAGAACTACATGTACATTGCCTTGGATTCCATGATGGAAAAAAATATGCCAGTGAGTTGGAGAATTGGCATGATATACCCTTGCTTCAGTATCATTTTATTATTTTATTGCAATAAAACCTCTAAGTGGCTTACCATAAATAATAAAATTACCAGTAAAAAGTTTTTTGAAGTAATTAAAACATTTAAAAGATAATTAATGTTAACAGTAAATGAAAAGCTTAAAACACATCAACATCTATGTAAGTGGACAAATGTTTCAAGTTGGCACCAAATAGTACAGAAAAGGTGCCTGCCTGATGTCAATAGGCAGGGAGTTCCAACATTTCTGCCATACTGATTTCTTAGACGTGAGGAGTATCATGTGGTGCCTGTAGCAGTGCCAGTGCAAATTGAAGCGGGCAGATATGGGATAAGGTGATCTTTCCCAAGTTGTTAAGGTCTTTATATACCAATAGTAATGCCTTGAATTTGGCCTGGTAACAAATTGGCAACCTGAGAGACTATAGGCTGATGGAATATGCTGCTCATGGAAAGTTATCATGAAGCTTGGGTGCTACACTCTGGAAAATGAAAAAAAGTACAATGGAAATTAAGTGGGAGGGAAACACTGGCTTCTATTTTAGAAAAGGGATTTCCTTCGCGTTTGGTGAACTTGCTTTTTTATAGGTGGTTTTTTAAAAAATATAAGAGCACTAATAAGCGTTCACCTGAGCAATCCCAGTGAAATTAGCGGGGGGAAAGCTGCCCTGTGGAACTCAAATTCACTCAAGGGTGTCTGAAAAGGAACCGCATTCTAGAATCTAGATCATGTCCTACAATAAGGCATAAGCATATCTACACTCCAGCAAAAGTCGCACCCAGGTGGTTGTTTTTTTAAATGAAAGTACAGTAGTTACATTCCGGCCGTTGTGGGGAGATATCGGTCACAATTTAGGCCCCGAGTATTGTAGTCACTGAGACGCTGTGAACCACGTTTTAAAAAAATCCTGTGAGCCAATTTCTCCTACAGAGCGCTAGAAATAGGGAAGTCTTATGAATAGAAACGAATAAATATTAACTTCTGCCTTTTGGAGGATCAGGGCTAGAATAATTTCTTTTATATAAAAACAATTTCTTGTCCCCTTTTACGTTACATCCTCCATGTGACTGATGGGCGCTTCCGGGGAAAGTGCTGTTGCGCTCACTGGACCTTTGGCTTGATCCCAGCAGGGCTCTTAAAATTTAACTCATCTGAGGCTTCATTTTTTATACAGAGGGGTCGCCGCATGGTCGAAGTGTAAGAGCTGTGCCGGAAGAAACTGAAGAACGTCCAACGGAAATACTCGACAGTCCCGGAAACGATTGTGAAAGCCCCGGGAGAAGCCATATCTTGCCCCCTCTTTTCCTTTTAAGCGGGAGTACGAACGGAGGAGCCAAACTCATGCGCCGCTTTGGAGCCGTGAAACTGACGTTGACGGAAGTACTCGAGCCTGTCCGGAAAAACCCGAAGACGGGGCCGACGCTTCCCGAGCGTTTCTGGGTAGACTTTCAAAAGAAAAGAAAAGAAAAGTGAGAGAGACATTGTCCTAGAGAGGTTAAGGAGGCTACCGAGCACATTTCGAAAGCGCCTTGCGGAGATAGCCGAGTGTTTCCGTTAACACCCGAAGTTGCAGCCGGAAGTTGCCGAACTCAAGGGAAGGCGCTGCCGCGGCCTACTGCGTGAGGAGACGCTGGTTAGGAAGACCTACTCTACCAGCAGCGAGGCCGCACTCAGGCCGTCCTCCTTACCTCCCTCCCTTCTCCGTTACCATGTCCGACTTCGACGAGTTCGAGCGGCAGCTCAATGAAAACAAACAGGGTGAGCGGGCAAGGGGGTGGGCCGAAGCGGGGGGGTGGAGGACGAAGAAAGACAGAGAGGCAGGGAGCCCCGTTCGACATTGATGGCTCTTCTACGCCCGCCACACGCTCTTGAGAGCCGGCCTTTTAGCTGCCCTGGAGGGGTGTGTTTAAATGATCCACCTAGCAGCGGTGACTGTGTCAGGCCAAGGAGCGTCCATATGTGCGTGTTGGGGGGGGGGCTCTCGTGTGTCCGGCAACTTCCTTCCCTCTCTTCCTTCGCTGCTTTATTTGGAGGGAGTCTGAAGGGGGGTGGAGAGACGGTTGAGAGGGGAGGCCGAGAAGAGAGCAGAACCGTTGGTACTTCTGCGCGCGCCCTTAACGGACTGCCTCGAGGCGCGCGGGGAGGGGAGGAGCGGTTATGGAGTACATGCATGGCGGGTCCCGTTTCCCTCGAGCCTGTTTCTACCCACTGAGGCAGCCCGTCATGGGGAGCAATGAAGAAGACCCTGAGTCGCTTCTAATTGCTCCCACCTCCGCTCACACTTCTTGGACCAAGAGGAAGCTGCTTAGTTCTTTCTCCTCGCTTTCCCTCTCTCTCTCCCCCCCCCGGAAAACTTTCCTGCCTTGCCTTAGCGGTCTCTCCTACGAAGGCGCAACAATGCAGCCTTTTCCCTTGCTTGAAACTAAGGAAGTCGCCGTGCCTGGCTGGGTTACCGTCTTGCCTTACATGGTAGTACCCACGGGGTTCCACCGTGGAAGAAAGGCGGGATATAAAACCTGCTAAGTCAATTAATCATTAGTTCCTTTTCAGAAGCCTTCCCAGGTAGGTTGTGTTGCAGTACCTTGAAGGAGAAAAGGAAGGTGGGTGGGTTGTAAAGCTGAGAAATGGGGGAAAGGTGGTTTCCTTTGGAACATAAGAGTTTACCTTATACCTACTCAGAATATTTGTTTGTTTGTTTATTTATTTATTACATTTATATACCGCCCCATAGCCAAAGCTCTCTGGGCGGTTTACAGCAATTATAAATATTAAAAACAAATATACAAATTTTAAAACACAAAAAACAATTTAAAAACACAATTTAATTTTTTTAAAAAAACAATTTAAAAACACATGCTAAAATGCCTGGGAGAAGAGGAAAATCTTGACCTGGCGCCGAAAAGATAACCAGATTGGTGCCAGGTGCACCTTGTCAGGGAGATCATTCCATAATTTGGGGGCCACCACTGCGAAGGTCCTTTCCCTTGTTGCAATCTTCCCAGCTTCCCTCGGAGTAGGCACCCAGAGGAGGGCCTTGGATGTTGAGCGTAGTGTACGGGTTGGTTCATGTCGGGAGAGGCATTCCATCAAGTATTGTGGTCCCAAGCCATGTTTGTTCCATGTAGCTCAGTGTTGTCCGTGCCGATAGAGATATGAAGGCCTGGGGGGGAAATGAAAAAAAGTTTGTTTTCTCCCAATTTTTTTTAAATAACTGGAAAATTTAAAAAATACCAGTTTCCCCTCATCACATCTCTGATAGGCAGCAGCTGTCTAGAATTTCAGAGACCAGGCTTTCCCAATGGTACTTGGGGATGCCAAGAACCTTCCTGGGACCCATATGCATGCAAAACATGTTCTCTGTTACTGAGCTACACCCTTCTTCCCTTCCTCTCAAAACTGTAGCTTTTGTGAATTTTCTTACTATTATTTTTATCCTGTCCATATCTCATAACATGCAGCTTCCCACACACCCTTCTTTGTCCTCTTAACAGCCCAGTGGGATAGGGCACATCCATTCCATGCATTTAAAGCACATTTATATACTATAACAGTCATGGCTTCCCCCAAAGAATCCTGGAAACTGTAGTTTACTCCTCACGGAGCTACAATTCCCAGCACCCTTATGAGGCTACAGCTCCCAGGTGTCTTTGGGGAGAAACAATATGCTTTAAATGTATGGTGTGGATGTGACTGTAGATTAGGCTGAAATGGCAAAATATTGTATCAACAGAACTTGTTGGCATTTCCCTTTTCTTTGGGGGGGGGGAGCCCTGGCTCTGAACATGGACACTAATCAAAGTATGGTCTTTCCTCAGGCTAATTTCTCAACCTCTCCTGCAGAACACCTTACCCAATTTCTCTTCACTCTCTGCTTTCTTCTCCACCCCTGTACAAATCTTAGGTCAAGGCCTACAAATCAGGTTTGCAGAAAGTCCACCTCTTTCATGGGTGGGATCATTTCACGTGAATCAGTACCTTAAGCACACGTCCACTTCTTTATATTGGGGCCCTGCAGTTAGGATCCAACCTTCCTCCATTTGGTATACCTTTCTTGGTGGTACCACTTTACTCTTGCATATTTTTGGTGCTCTTGTACTCTTTCTATGATGCATTGACACAAATGCAACATAAAATGAATCCCTTAGGGCAAGGCACTCCTCACCCCCATCAGTCCCAGCCCACTTAGCTAATGGTCAGGGGTGGTGGGAGTTGTAGTCCAGCAACATCTGAAGGGCCATCCTGCCTTAATTTTTTATCTGCATCACCATAACTAAGTGTTCACATGACTAAAGGCAGACTGCAGCCTTTAAACACATCCACAGAAATTGCCTGCCCATATATACAGAAGACATCTCCACTATTGAAAGTTTTTAAGAATCTGATTTGTCAAGACTTCTAAAGGTCTGCACATTATGTTAATATAGTTCTAATTTTCATATTAAGCATGCAAGTACACACTATCTAGTGTAAGAAATAGTTGGTTACAAGTAATAGCTGATTACTGCTGTCTGTGGCAACCTTTTCCAGCATAAGCAACTGTTGTAAGTATGTACAAATAAAGTGTATGCCAGGTACGTCCACAAATTCCCTTGCAGTGGCAAGGGTTCCACTGCCCTCTGAAAGGTACAAGCCCCAGGCTTCCTTCCAACCTTGCAACTATAGAGTGGGGTGGGGATTATCCCTGCAGATGCTCTTATGGTGGAGCAATCCCTGTTTATTTCCCATTCTCAGCCCCAAGCTTGGAAAAAACTCGGGTTTGTTTTTGTGCTGCGCTTCTTAAGTGCTTCAAAATAACAAGCTCCAGTTGGAGTATAGTTTGTACTCCAACAAGCTTGGAGCAGGCAGTTGTCCCTGACTTCACACTTCATTTCAGAACAGACATTTCAATGCAATGTCAGAGACAAGACCCTGATCCTTGAGGAAGGGGCATAGAATCATAGAATAGTAGAGTTGGAAGGGGCCTATAAGACCATCAAGTCCAACCCCCTGCTCAATGCAAGAATCCAAACCAAAGCATTCCCGACAGACAGCTGTCCAGCTGCCTCTTGAATGCCTCCAGTGTCGGAGAGCCCACTACCTCTCTAGGTAATTGGTTCCATTGTCATAGGGCTCTAACAGGAAGTTTTTCCTGATGTTCAGTCGAAATCTGGCGTCCTGCAACTTGAGCCCATTATTCTGTATCCTGCACTCTGGGACGATCGAGAAGAGATTGTGGCCCTCCTCTGTGTGGCAACCTTTCATGTACTTGAAGAGTGCTAGTCTTCTCTTCTCCAGGCTAAACATGCCCAGTTCTTTCAGTCTCTCCTCATAGGGCTTTGTTTCTAGTCCCCTGATCATCCTTGTTGCCCTCCTGTGAACCTGTTCCAGTTTGTCTGCATCACAAACGTTTGGTTGGTTATTGATATCAGTCAAACATTTTGGGCCCCAGGCAGTGGTTCCCAGTGGTGAGACAGGCCTCCCTTGGCCTGTGAGGGAATAGGAACTTGAGTCAGGTGGGGTCTTCCTCCCACTACTGGGTTAAACCTGAATAGGTTGAGTGCTATCTAGTAGAGGACACAGTGATCTGTACTGAATATGGGGGTGGTTGGAGGAGGTATGATGGTATCCTTGGAACCCAGTCATCTCAGTGGTATTTGTGACGGAGAAATAAAAAAATTGCTGCTGATTATGTGTGTCTTCAGGAGGCGATCAGAGAACATTTTCTATTCATTTTCTAATGCTAGTGCAGGATTACTATGAGAATCCATAGATACTTAATGCAGCAGCAGGCTATTTGCTTGCGATTGTGCAAGAATATTTGCAGATTAGTCTAAAAATAGATTATTGATGCTGGGCTGGCGTCTCCAGAAGATTGCATAAATTTAGCAAGGGATTTCTAGGGGAAAGAAATAATTCAAAGAGTTTGAAAAAAGCTGCAGTATAGTGAACAGTGCTGCATGGAATTGTCTATCTGTATTTTCCTTGGGTTATAGACTACACTAGCAAAGACTCGTAGGACAGAAACCAGGAGAGGCATGAACCATACGTAGGCCACTGAGGCCAGAGGAATATTTATGGCTCATAAAGGCCTTTTAAAGAAAAGTTAGCACTGCAGGGTTAGTTATTACTTTGGAACAGCCTGAGGCAGGAGTGGGTTCCTGGATCAAACAAAGATATATGATTTTGATCAAACATTCTGTGGGAACAGGTGAAAAAGTAGGGTGTTCCCCATGGAACTTCAATAATATTTATATTTATTTATTTATTTTGTTCGATTTATATACTATATATATATGTATCAATACCATATTTTGCTTTCTTGTTTGTGTTACTTCCTAGCACAGAATAAACCAGAAACATCACAACTTTTGCCTCCGTTATGTACCTCTGCTTTGAGTGAGTTCTTCCAAGCCAGAAACCTACACATGCCCCTGTTACCAGAGAGCCTTAATACCCCCATGCCTTGCATGGTATAGCAACAGATGTACCATCACAAATACTGCTTTGTGTTGGTCATTCTCCAACATTGCTGTTTATTGTTCCTTTCCAGTGCAGCTGCATGTGTCCTCTCTAGTGTCCAAAACAGTTCTTCTTTGTCTCACAGTCTGGTCTTCTCTGAATTCCGTTGCTTGATGTTAGCGTGTGAATTCTGACCTGCTTCACTCCAAATAAGAAGACAGTTCAAATTCCTGGGAAGAAACATACTATTTGTAGGAGCCAGCCTTGCACAGAACCACAATTATCTTTATTTATTTTTGTATATCTAGGAGGCAGTATGAGAGCCAGTGTTGTACAGTGGTTAGAGTGTTGGACTACGACCTGGGAGACCAGGGTTCGGATCCCCACATAGCCATGAAGCTCACTGGGTGACCTTGGGCCAGTCACTGCCTTTCAGCCTCAGAGGAAGGCAACGGTAAACCACCTCTGAATACCGCTTACCATGAAAACCCTATTCATGGGGTCACCATAAGTCGGAATCGACTTGAAGGCAGTCCCAGGAGACAGTATATCTTGGAAACTGAGGTGGCTAGGCACATGACTTGTGACTTGTCATAATGCTGTTTATCCTGTTTCTGTTGTCTCACGCTATAGATGGCAGGGGTATACAATTCTGGGATTTTAAGTAGAAACCCAGATTCTGCAATTGACATAATTTATTTTACTTGTAATAAAATTTGTAGAATTATGAACCGTTTCAAAAGGAGTGAAGGTAATGACTAGAAAATTCAGAAAGCAATAGAGAGACGTGGGAACTTTCGAGATGGAGAGAAGTAACAAAGGCAAGCACCTGGACCAAATGATCTTTGTTTTTCAGTTCCTGGATAAGTGATAGATGATGGCCCCTGCTCCTTCAGTTGGTTTTTTTTAAAAAAAAGAATAGGAAGCAGGGATTCCTGGGATTTCAACAACAAAAACATCTTACAGCATTTTCTGCCAGGTGCTGTTAGATCAATGTATCCTTCTCGATCACTAGATTATTTCTTCCTTAGAAGATGTTGCAGACTCTGATTTTATGCATTTCCCTCAGCAGACCCAGGAAGAATGGTGTTAAGTTTCCACAAATTGGGCCATGTTAATTCATTGAGCATCAGGATTTTTGTTTCCTCTAAAAGAGCACCAGCTTGTTAGATTTTGGGGGTAAAAGCTGATCTTGAGATATTCATTCCTTGCTAAAAATCTTGTCACTCATGTTAACAATGAGAAACTGCAAAGAATATAATCTCCTGCCTCTCTTTTATAGGTATTAGCTGACTCATTTTTCCACGGGCAGTTAAAATATCACCCACTGCCATGTGCATTGTGATGTGTGGACTTTTTAATGATGGCCTTTGGTGGAGAATGGTCTGTGCTGTATTTTATTTGGGGGATTACTTGTGACCCTCCAGACATTGGATTTCAATTGCTACCTGCCCTAGCCAGCATGGCAAGGGATGATATAGTAGTCCAGCAACATCTGGAGTACCACAGCTTACCCACCCCTGATCAAGGGGATGGACAGCCATAAAATACCATATCCCAAATCCTTGTTAAGCATAGGTGCAACGTACAGTGCCTTGCAAAAGTAGTCAGACCCCTGATCAATGCTCTCACATTACTGAATTACAAATGGTACATTTTAATTTCGTTCTGTATGATATTTTGAAACACTGAAACTCAAAATCAATTATTGTAAGATGACATTGATTTTATGTTGGGAAATGTTTGTAAGAAAAAAAAACTGAACCGTGTTGCTTGCATAAGTATTCAACCCCTGTGATGTGGAAGCTCCCAGTTTACGCAGATGAAAGTGCCCTATCAAGGACACAATTACCTTACCATTGGCTTCCATCTGTGAACCATTAAAGTTGCTGTCACACTGTCGGGATAAAACCCCCACTGTTGAAGGATCATTGGTCAGGCTGTGGATTTGAAGGAAAATGAAGACCAAAGAGCGTTCTACAGAAGTGAGAGATAATGTAATACAGATGCATAGATTAGGAAAAGGGTACAAAATAATATCCAAGTGTTTGGATTTCCCAGTGAGCACAGTTGGATCAAT
This sequence comes from Rhineura floridana, assembly GCF_030035675.1. Classification (NCBI taxonomy): domain Eukaryota; kingdom Metazoa; phylum Chordata; class Lepidosauria; order Squamata; family Rhineuridae; genus Rhineura; species Rhineura floridana. Next base: position 18,764,259 of record NC_084490.1, read on the forward strand.
AATTGGGAAGTGGAAGCTGTATCACACCACCTAGGCACTGCTAAGAAAAGGCGGTCCCTATAAACTCAGCACTCAGACAAGGAGACTTGTGAGAGAAGCCACAGAGAGGCCAACAATCGCTTTGAAGGAGCTATAGAGTTCAGTGCCTGGGAGTGGAGTAATGGTTTGCCAGAAAGCATGAGAGTGCCCCAGCTGTGATGTGGGGAAAGGTTTTGTGGTCAGATGAGACCAAGATAGAGCTTTTTGGCCAAAACGCAAAGTGCTATGTGTGGCGCAAGCCTAACACTGCTCATGCTTCAAGACACACCATTCCTACAGTGAAGTATGGTGGTGGCAGCATCATGCTGTGGGGATGCTTCTCATCAGCAGGGACTGGGCATCTTGTTAAAATTGAAGGAAGAATGGATGGAGCCAGATACAGGCAAATACTGCAAGAGAACTTGCTTCAGTCCACTAAAAAAACTGAAGCTTGGGAGGAAATTCACTTTTCAGCAGGACGATGATCCCAAGCACAAGGCCAAAGCAACATTGGAGTGGCTCAAGAACAAAAAAGTGAATGACCTACAGTGGCCCAGTCAAAGTCCTGATCTCAATCCCATTGAGAATCTGTGGCGGTATTTGAAAATTGCGGCCCACAAGCGACGCCAACCAACCTGAACAACCTGGAGTGAATCTGCCAAGAAAAAATGGGCCAAACTCCCTCCAATGCTGTCTGCAAGCTGGTACATACCCACCCCAAAAGAGTTAAAGCTGTTATTGCAGCGAAAGGTGGCTCTACCAAATATTAATGTGTGGGGGTTGAATACTTACACAAGCAACATGTTTCCGTTTTTTATGTTTCTTAGAAACACTTCCCAACATAAAACCAATGTCACCTTCATAGTAATTGATTTTGAGTGTCAGTGTTTCAAAATAAAATATCATACAGAATGAAATTACAATGTACCATTTGTAATTAAGAACATAAGAAGAGCCTGCTGGATCAGGCCAGTGGCCCATCTAGTCCAGCATCCTGTTCTCACAGTGGCCAACCAGGTGCCTGGGGGAAGCCCGCAAGCAGGACCCGGGTGCAAGAACACTCTCCCCTCCTGAGGCTTCCGGCAACTGGTTTTCAGAAGCATGCTGCCTCTGACTAGGGTGGCACAGCACAGCCATCACGGCTAGTAGCCATTGATAGCCCTGTCCTCCATGAATTTGTCTAATCTTCTTTTAAAGCCATCCAAGCTGGTGGCCATTACTGCATCTTGTGGGAGCAAATTCCATAGTTTAACTATGCGCTGAGTAAAGAAGTACTTCCTTTTGTCTGTCCTGAATCTTCCAACATTCAGCTTCTTTGAAAGTCCACGAGTTCTAGTATTATGAGAGAGGGAGAAGAACTTTTCTCTATCCACTTTCTCAATGCCATGCATAATTTTATACACTTCTATCATGTCTCCTCTGACCCGCCTTTTCTCTAAACTAAAAAGCCCCAAGTGCTGCAACCTTTCCTCGTAAGGGAGTCGCTCCATCCCCTTGATCATTCTGGTTGCCCTCTTCTGAACCTTTTCCAACTCTAGAATATCCTTTTTGAGATGAGGCAACCAGAATTGTACACAGTATTCCAAATGCGGCCGCACCATAGATTTATACAATGGCATTATGATATCGGCTGTTTTATTTTCAATACCTTTCCTAATTATTGCTAGCATGGAATTTGCCTTTTTCACAGCTGCTGCACACTGGGTCGACATTTTCATCGTGCTGTCCACTACAACCCCGAGGTCTCTCTCCTGGTCGGTCACCGCCAGTTCAGACCCCATGAGCGTATATGTGAAATTCAGATTTTTTGCTCCAATATGCATAATTTTACACTTGTTTATATTGAATTGCATTTGCCATTTTTCTGCCCATTCACTCAGTTTGGAGAGGTCTTTTTGGAGCTCTTCGCAATCCCTTTTTGTTTTAACAACCCTGAACAATTTAGTGTCATCAGCAAACTTGGCCACTTCACTGCTCACTCCTAATTCTAGGTCATTAATGAACAAGTTGAAAAGTACAGGTCCCAATACCGATCCTTGAGGGACTCCACTTTCTACAGCCCTCCATTGGGAGAACTGTCCATTGATTCCTACTCTCTGCTTTCTGCTTCTTAACCAATTCCTTATCCACAAGAGGACCTCTCCTCTTATTCCATGACTGCTAATTCAGTAATATGAGAGCATTGGTCAGCTGTCTCATTGCTTTTGCAAGGCACTGTATCTTCAATAGGTACAACCTAACCAGTTCTTCCCACTTCTAATTGGCAGCTGCTAGATGAGAACCTGCTCACAAGGTGCTTCCTATTGTCATTTGGCATTTGTGGGTTTGATCATTTACTACCAGACAAGACTGGGGCTGAGAAATAGGGCTACTGAGTTGCAGCATTTAAAGCATTTGCCTCTTGGAGCAGTGAATGCTGAGAGTAACCTGGGGAAATGCAGTCATGGCTTCTAAATAGCACATCTTTCCAATATTATGAGAAAATCTAGTTGACTGTCCCAGGGGGATTGATAAGAGTTTGTGACAACTAGAAGTGTAGCCATTCCTATGCTGCAACCAGTGGCATACCATGTTTTTCCTTCTGGTCTTTAGAACGCGACAAAGAGAACCGTCACCGGAAACGCAGCCACAGTCGCTCACGAAGTCGTGACAGGAAACGTCGCAGCCGTAGCCGTGACAGGCGCAACAGGGATCAGCGCAGTGTTTCACGGGATCGCAGGAGACGCAGGTAGGAGCTGCATAATGAAGGGCTTGGTTTTGCTTGTGTCTCCATTTTTGAGGGGGTCCAGCAACATGCCCATACTGAGTAGAGCACAAAACCTAGATGCATGAGATACATTGACATTCAGAGAAGGATGTAGATGGTACAATAAGGACTTCTCTGGGTGCAATGAGTTAGATCATGCTTCCCCAACCTGGTGCCCTCCAGATGTTTTGGATTACAACCCATCAGTCCCAGCCACCATGTCCAGTGGTCAGAAGTGATGGGGTTGGAGCACACCAGGTTGGGGAAGCTTGAGCTAAGAGTGTGTATTATTGGGATTCAGAGCTCATGGGTTCTTTTGAAATAATAGTGGTGTCCAGTGAGGATGGAGAGCCAAGAACTGTTGTAACTGAAAAGGTATGATTGGATGCCAGAGTCAGGCAGGTGATGGAAGGCAAGGGAGTTGCCTTCTGAAATGGCTTACTGCTTAAGATGTTAAGCTGAGGCCTGAAGAATCTGTTCAACCAACTGAATCTAGGTTGAGCAGAAGAAGGAAAGTTTGGATGAACTTACTCCTGTATCACTCCTGTTCTCCATGAAGTTATCTCCTTAAGTGAGCAGATCTGTCGAGACAATCTCTCTGACCCTTAGAACGAAACATAGAAATTCAGACTTTTTGCTGGGAGAAGCTTCTTATGAACATCAAAGTGCTTTTTAACCTTTGCATCCAAAGTTCCCATGGAGCATCTCTCTTCTCTCAGGTTGTTGATTTATAAAGGGCCTAACAAGTGATTTCGGTTCTGTACATAAAAAATAAACTGCCTCTGCATGGAAATTTACAATTTATTCTCTGATGTCTATTGTGCATATTTTAAAATCATTTGAAACTGAGTGAGTAAAGCAGCAAGATGGTGGAGGTTTATGTTGAAAAAAAAGTTAAGGACATCTCTCTTTCTGGATACAAGTCTAGAACCACTTAGGGGCGTTTTGCAAAGCAAAAAGAAAGGAAATTAGAAAGTGGCAGAGAGGGTTATAATGTGTAGCCAGCAAGGGTAAACTTGAAATTCAGTTTAAGGGAACTAGTGATCATTCTGCTCAAGCTAAATTGGGCTGATAATGTATACTATTTCCTACAAAAGTGTTATCCTCAAGTGTCACTGGAATGAAAGGAAGCTGTGCCCAGCAGTGATGTCTCCAATGAATTGTTCTTACTGTGCATTGTAGTATTGACATGTGTTCAGCTTGGGGGGGGGGGACTGCAGAACTTGGCAAAGCCTTGGAGCAAGAAAGGAAGGCAGGCTGCACTCTCTGGGTTACATATGAGAGTGGTGCCGAAGAACTTTAGGGCCAAAAACAGGCCCCCCAAGCAATGTATGCCATACAAAATGTCTGTTGGGTTCTGAGACTAGCATTGGGGGTGTGTGTGGCTGTGAGGTTGGAAAGTATAATGAACTACGATGCAAATAAAAGTTCTGTTACTTTAGTGGTGCTGAAATCTGTTAATCAGGTTGGATACTATAAATTAATTTGAGTGTATACTGTGATTTTTTTTTAAAGGGACTGTTTGTTTTTGTCATTATTTGCTAGTCACTTTGAGCTTCGTTGGAAAAAACAGAGGGAATAGAAATAATAATCTGTGCCCCCACTAGCCAACATATTTCTGTTTCTTTGGCGGGAATTAGTTTTGCAGGCCTGTCACTGCTATTTGTACATAATGCAAAGTAACTTTGCAACTATGAGAGCTGGAGAACTTCTTGCTTAAGTTCTTTGAAAAGCCCAGAATCTTGTTATGGGCTGATGGTAATAAAACACTGATTTATTTCTGCTGTCCAACATCTTCTTTGGACAGATGTGCAGTCCAACGTAAGTTTATCTAGTCTCTTAAATAATTTACCTGTTGCTGCAACAATAGATGAATGGTGGTCTCTGCAGACCCCCCCCCCAGCTATCTGCAGTTGCTTCTTTGACCACAGTCTCAGGACAGATGGGGCCCTGCTGCTGTTGTTGGATCTTTCTGAGTAGGCTGTCTGGGCCTACTTTGTCCACCAGGAAAGGGCACAAACCCATTTTGTTTTTTCCTTTTCAGATCACCCCTAAACATAACGGGTCCCCTGAGGTGAGTATTGCTAGTTCTCCTTTGTGCCGACAGGGAAGTTGCAAGCACAGGGAAGTGGAACTAAGGAAGCCAAAGTTAAGGGAGGCAACAGTGAATTAGACAATTATCACATTATAGCACGGGTGTTCAGTGGGATTTTTCTTGGGGGTTACTGTTAAAAGGGATTGCTATTGGTATTGTACATGATGTCCCAAACTGAAACAAGCACAGAGTTGACATGACTGATACGTTAATCTTCATATGACATTCAGCTAAAGTCAAAATCCTCTTGCTAGTTCTCAGTGATCTTTTATCCCTTTCTTCCCTTCACAGCCGTTCTCCCCGGCATGAAAAGAAGAAGAAGGTTCGCAAGTACTGGGATGTTCCGCCCCCGGGCTTTGAACACATCACACCCATGCAGTATAAAGCCATGCAAGGTAGAGCTGCCTCTGCTTTAGTCACCTTTCCTTATATACTGTAAAAGAGTGTTATGTGTTGCAGCTTCTTGAGCATGCCCCCTCTACTATGCAAAGCTATGGAAATAGAACTTCTTGAAGGTTCTCATTTTATTTCTGAAATGTTCTCCCTCTCTGTAATTTCATGCATGTATCTTCTTCCATTCCTGGAGAAATCAAACTGAGGACAAATATTTTTCCTTTGTTGGAGGAAGGACTTCTCTGGTATTGTTTTTCTCTCTGCGTAGCTGAGCCAATAAGTGGACTTAACCCGGTTCTCCTTTTTCATGTTTTATATTATTTGAAATATATGGTTGCAGTCCTGTACTAGCTTTAACTGGGCATAAATCTATGAATATTGCCAATTTGCAGATGAATAAAAAAATTGCCAACTTGTCTATCTTCTATCTGAATCTATTTTTAAGTTTCCCCGATTCCTGTAAATGAGGTGGTGGTTTTGCCATTATACTTACAAAGACTATCTCTACAACTGTGAGTGCTAAAAGCTTATAATTGGGGTTACTGGCCTTTTTAGAAGAGCTCCCATGTGCTTGGAAGCTCTTTAAAGACTTCATATTGCCTTGTCTGTTTTTCTAACTAATTGATATTTTTTACCCTTGCAGCAATAGAGATAGAATTGGCCTTTTTGGGTTTCCAGAAAATGGTTGGGTTGTTAGTTCCCGTCTCTTCCCCCCCCCCAATGGCATCCTAATAATTATTTGCTTGTGTCGGGTTTTTTTAAAAAAGAATGCTGTGTATCTCATACACCTTTTAATATTTCAAGCCACTTAGTATGACAGATGATCCCAGCACAGTGTCTCTTCAATTTGTAACCTTTGGTGCTGTTTTTTTCTTGCCTAGCTGCTGGGCAAATCCCAGCTACAGCCCTCCTGCCGACCATGACCCCTGATGGACTGGCGGTGACACCCACTCCTGTGCCAGTGGTAGGCAGCCAGATGACACGGCAAGCCCGGCGCCTCTATGTGGGAAACATCCCCTTCGGAATCACTGAGGTACCTGCTTGTTTTGTCAGATGTGTCTCTGAACCCGCTGGTGCATTTTCCTCTCTAGAGTTGGGGGTGGTGAAAGGAATATTCAGTTGGAAGCTTTGGTGAGAAATTTGGGGGAATAATTCATAGTGAAAACATAAACCAGGTTAAATGGAGCAGTGAAGACTACCCAGAGAGGTTGGCCAGCCAGAGCTGAATTCAGTATTCACATCTTTTCATCCTAACAGGACTCCAGAACGGAGCAAGGAAAAAGCAGCAAGTGCTGGAATTATGTTGGATTGTGGCACTTATTGGCGTCAGATAATGATAGGCTCTTGGAGTAGTTTCTCCAATGCTTCTAAGTTCACCTTCTAACTAGTTCTTCAATATTCCTTCCTGTGAGATTGTGTTTTAGACTAGACTATCTTGGCTTTGGTCTTTTGAAATGCAAGCTAGCAAGTGCTTGGAGTTAATTGCAATCCACATTTGTCTTTGTTTTGGATTTGGGGGCAGTTCAAATGCTTCAGTCCTTAATGGTGGAGGGAAGATACCTCAAGATGGCAAAGAGTGGTTCAAGAAAGCTTGTTGGAGTTCTAGGTGCTGTAGGGAAGAAGTTTTATGTTTTTCCTCAAGTAAGCTATAGATGCTTACATGTGTGTACTCAAAATGGTGGGGGGCTATAGGGGCTATGGCTGGCAATCTTCTGGCAGCAAAGGCTAATATTGCCAGTTCTGCTTTTTGGTGCCCAGATTCTCTTCCCCCACGTATATGACTTATTCCTTCATGTAGAAGGGTTTAGCAAGTATTGGACTAGGAAGGAATTGTTCCAATAATGGAATGGCATATTACTGTGGGCTGGGATATTAGTTTTCCGTGGTAAAGCTTGAGCCACTACAATGGTTTAGCTAAGCTAGAACTTGAAGAATTTGAACAATGCAGTATCTCCAGCATTGTGCACTGCTTCCAGTCCTCCTTTTTCTCCCTGTGTGGCATATCATCCAAATCTGTCAAGGGGCATTACTGTGTGATACACATGAGGGGTTCTTCTTTGCAAAAAAAACTATACATAATCTGCCTACTGAAGTCTTGACAGACGCCTTACATAGGAGGGTAATGGCACAGGCTCCCATGGCCCCCTCCACCTCTGCTTCTGTTTCCCCCTCCACTGCTCCTACTGCCACTATCCACAGCTCGCTCAGAAGAGCAGAGGCAGGCCATACAAAATGTTCACGATGGAATGATCATGAACATCTTGTATGGCCTGCCTCTGGTCTTCTGAGCGAAGCTGGATAGTGGCAGTAGGAGCAGTGGAGGGGGAAACAGAAGCGGAGGTGGAGGGGGCCATGGGAGCCTAAGGCTTCTGTCAAGACTTCAGTAGGTTGCTTGTGGAATTGATCCATATTTTCTCCCAAATTTCTAAGCACCATCATCTGTCTAGTCTAAACATTCCTTCCCAGAGCTCTTAATCCAGATCCTCCTCCTGTACGCATGGTATGCCTCAGGCAGAAAAGACCAAATATCTGGAACAGAGGTGGATTCAGATTAAAGAAAAGCAGAAGTTGGGGTAGAAACTGGAAATAATATATTTGGGCTGCAATCCTATACACGCTTACCTGGGAGTATGCCCTACTGAATTCAGTGGTGCCTGTTTCTGGGTAGACTTTGTATAGAAGAGCACTGTTAGTGTCTAAATGACAGGTAATTAAATATGGGGTGGTCATTATTTAAATATCTCTACCAAAAAAAAAAAAAAGACCAAAGAGTTGTTTCCATTTCTCTTTAAAGTGAATAATGTGTGGGACTGCAATCCCCCTCGTAGCCCCAAAGTTTGCTACCATCGCTGCAGGCAAGTAGGCAGTTTCGCTTTGTAATCCATTTGTGATCCTGACAGCTATTCTAGCCTGTGTCATCAAATCTACCCTTTCGATCTCTCTCTGTGACCTCAACAGGAGGCTATGATGGATTTCTTCAATGCTCAGATGCGCCTTGGTGGCCTTACGCAGGCTCCTGGAAACCCTGTCTTGGCAGTGCAGATCAACCAGGACAAGAACTTTGCGTTTTTGGAGGTGAGTGGCAGTGATATGTAGAGGGCACCTCAGATGGTCCTGATGCAGAGAATAATAATGTTTAGAATTCCACATAAGCTATTGGCTTCTTCTGAAGGCTTTCTTTAAAGAGCAAATTGCTAGTCCTCAATGAATGTGTGGAACCCAAAGGGCCCTTACATAAAAAAAAGTAAGGTTTCAAATGCAAGAGTAGTTGTGTGAAGCTTCCAATAGGATTGGTGTGTAGAAGAAAGTAGATGTGGAGTTGGCAGCCATCAGTCCACATTTCTCTTTCCTGCTGTGAGCCCAACCTTCATAATCCCACGCTTTCTTTCTGTTATGATCTCAGAAGAGAGGCCATGTTTTGGAGACTGATGATTCAAAGGTTAGCAAAATGGCTGCAAGGTTACTAACCATTGCAGGATTTTGATGTTTTCGTTTTAAAAATGGGAATTCTAAGGAAAAGAATCCTAGACTTGTAGTGAAATGATTGGTTTCAGTTTCAAAAAGGAAGTTGTATAGAAATCAGTGTAAAGCTACCTCCTTACGAAAAGAATACCAAGCTTGCATGAGGAAGGGCTTCAGTCTAGAAAATCCTGCCTTAGTGAAAAGCACTGGGCCAGATTACCTAAATATGAGCCAGGGAGACAGGATTGAAAGAGCCCAGGTTGGTGAAAGGGTTAGAAAGCTGTGAATTACAAGGGCAAAGTACAAATTGGGCATACTGAATTTGCAACGAGCAGTTTTTTTTGTTGGTGCAAGGGAAAGCTCATAAGAGCAATCTTTCATGGAAGTGCCGGAAAACAATGGGACAAGGTCAATTCTCTTCACTGGAAAGTGAGAGAGGTCAGAGAATGGCTTTTTCTGGATGCAGGAGATTTTGAGGTAGTAACGCTCTCCTTATTTGTACAGTTAACATAGTTTCTGTTGTGGAATTCACTCTTGTGGTCTAGAATGTGGAACTCCCTTGGTGGAAATTCATTCTGTACATGCAGGGCGTGTGACTTGGATAACGACTTGATTCTATCACTTCCACCATTTATATTCTGACTATTGAACCTGTTCTACCATTGTTCTAGAATTGTTAAGAAACCCCAAGCCAGCATCTCATAATCTGGCCCTTGAGGCAGGATGTCTGACCGCCCCACTTCTGTAAGCCATAACACACATCCTTCATTTTTCACCTTCTATGGTTTTTTTGTTTGCTTGTTTTTGCTGCTGCAGTTTCGGTCTGTGGATGAAACTACCCAGGCTATGGCTTTTGATGGGATCATTTTCCAGGGACAGTCGTTGAAGATAAGACGCCCCCATGATTACCAGCCACTCCCTGGCATGTCTGAAAACCCTTCAGTCTATGTGCCAGGTGAGTGCAGCAGAAAAATCCTGATAAATAAGGAAGGTGTGGCTTTCACAGGAGATGAAAGGGAATGGGTGGAGTTCTGTGTAATACGAACCACCTTGCTAGATTGGGCCAGATGCCCATCTGGTCCATGATGCCTATGGGAAGTTCTCCTAGTCTTCTCGTAAGCATTTGATCTGAAAATGTGACTGATACAAAACACTTCCTGTCACACCATGTTGACCCTCTCTCTTCTCACAGGTGTGGTGTCCACAGTGGTTCCAGATTCTGCCCACAAGCTGTTCATTGGGGGTCTGCCAAACTATCTTAATGATGATCAGGTGAGAGGCAGTTTAGGAACTTTTGAATAGTCATGTATTTCTTCCCTTCTCTCTCTCACCCCCCCCCCCCCGGTAAATGTTGGTTTTGGTCTGCAATTTGTGGTGAGCCATTCTCTTTTGCAATGCACAATGCACCACTGTGGGAGGCACACAAGCATGCACGCACACACATGCACAGTTGAAGCCCTTGTAGCCTAGTCTTCTTTATTTCATAGAGAAGCAATATGTAGCTTAATGTCTCTTATATTAATCGTATGTCTTGTGTTTTGCATCCCCCAGGAGATTTGAGGACCTCAGTAAACCACATCACAAACATTTATTTGACTTTTTTTTTGTATGTTGAGAATTGCTCAAGTCTGTTTTTTCCTTGTCTCTCAGGTCAAGGAGTTGCTCACTTCTTTTGGACCCCTGAAGGCTTTCAATTTGGTGAAGGACAGTGCCACTGGCCTGTCAAAAGGTTATGCCTTTTGTGAATATGTGGACATCAATGTTACAGACCAGGTAGAGCCAGCCTCTCTTGTTAGTTCTCTCTTTTTATTTTTGCTCCGCAGCGGCCCGCCGACCTGCCCGTGGGATAAGGGGGGTTCTTTGTCCTTTGAGCAGGTGGGGTGTTTTTTTCTCTCCTCCCCTCTAGGGGGTGCCAGCTTTTCTCTCCTTACAGCACAGCTGCTGACTTAGCGGCAGACACCATCGAGTTAGTGTTCTGATCACTTCTGCTTTTTGTTCCCCCCAAAAAAACCAACAACTCTCCCCGAATGTTAGTCGGAGAAGGCTTCGGCCTTTTTGCGAAGACCCCGGCCGCCGTGCCCGACCGAGAGCCGGTAAGAAGCCCTCCCCTCACCAGCCAGGGAAGAGCCGGGTCCGTAGCTCATTTCACCTGTCCCACTTCCCCACCCTACCCCCTAAGTGAATTCTCCATCCCACACTCTTAATAACTGTTTCCTTTCTCCCGCTGCGCTTTGTGTTACAGTGGGAGGAGGTGGAACAGGCCCTTGACCTGCAGACATGTTCTGCTTGCTGACTCCAGTAGGAGTTGTAAAGTGCAAGTATTGACATATGTAGTTATAAACCAAAGGAAAAGCACCCCAGTTTCCCCTTGCCCCTGTTGGAGAAGGGGGACCTGTCGTGGAGAAGAAACACCCCACAAATCCCTGTAGGGTTCGGAGAGTGTCGGTGGTAACTTTGCATGCTGAGCGCAAGCTCTCATTTCTGGGTTGATCTCATAAGGGTTATGCATGGTGGGTTGTGGGGTTTTTTTTGGTAATTGAGTGTTAGCGTGTATGGATATGTGTCTATATATACTCCCCATGCCTGCTTCCCGTCCTGTGCAATCGTTCTTCCCATATGCTACTTGGGAAGTGTGTGTGTTCCCTATGCTCCACCCCTCTTCTGGTCTCTCTGCATTAAGGAGAAAGGTATGAGTTTTTAGCAAGAGCTAAAATCTTGGTTCAGACATACAGGATAGAACTGTACCCCTTTGGAAAAAAAATTAAGGGGGTAGTTTGATGATTTGCGTATATTTAAAAAGACATTGGAGAAAGAGGAGAATTCACCATGTTTACTGAGAGTAGGATAGCGAGCTGCTCATTTAAACTACGGGTAGGTAGATTTTGGTTAGACAGTATTAAGATAAGTATCCTGTGAAAACAACTTGGCAAAGAAGCAGGGTGCCTAGGGAGACAGGTGTGTTTGCTTTCAGATACTTTTTAAGACTTCAAGAGGTCCAGGGCCTGAATACGTTCATTAGAGGTTCCCCTTCCCTCATTGCACTCTCCATATCATTCCCCACATATCAGTGTGATCTCTCCATGCATGGTGCCCAGAGGAATTGCCCCATTCTCCTCCCCCCCCCGGCCCTGGCCTCAGGACAGTGTGTCTGAGTAAATGGCTTCCTTCAAGTATGATTTTGCATGCAGGATGGTGTGAATTCTGTGCTGTTGGACTGCACAACTACAGAATTCAGAAGGTATTCTAGAATTTTGCATCCTAAATAAACTTGGCTTTTGTGTTTGTTTAAAAAAGATAAGTTCTAGTCTGGAGTTGCAAAGAGAAGCTTGAAATGGTAGTGGGAGAGGGATTAGCTGAGTTAGAGCCTGGTGTCGTCAAGAATGGAAAAGGTTTGTTTTACCCATTGCAAATATTTCTAGAAGTTGTATAAATTGGCTTTAGGTGATACTGATAGCACAGTCCATTGACTGTTTACTTAGCCCCATTGAAGACAATGAGATTTTTTACTCCGTAATTATGTTTTAAGATTGCAGCCTGTGAGTGCTGATCAGGAGTAACTGTTACCATACTGTTCTTCCAGGCAAGGGAAAGTTAATACTCAGTGCCCTTGAGAACATCTTCTGAGAGTATGCCCTTTCCCTGACTAAACAAAAGGTAGTCTACAGCAAGGTGATGCATCTCTCCAACTGCTGTTGTAACACATACACAAAACTGGGGGCTTGGTAAGAAATAGAGCTATTGAAGATTATGTAAACCAATCAAAGGTTAACTTCAGGAGAGAGGATCCACCTCCCCATGAGATTAAACACCAGACATTTTTCACCACTTTCGTATGTGAGAAGAAAAATTAAATACAGCCTAGCAAATAAAAGATTAAGACTGTAACAGGATCTGGAGCATGACATCACTGGGATTTCCTAAAGCTAGGATCTTTTTGTACTCCACATATCTTTAGTGCTTAATAATTCAGTTCACAATGTAGTCAAAATGACTTCATTTTACTTGCACAACTATTCTGAAAGGTGGTGGTCTATTCCCCCCCCCCCGGATGGGATTTGAGCTCTTCTCTTCTGCATCCAAACTGAAAACTGCAACATCATCCTATCTCCTGGTGCCATTTGCTTGGGCTTATAATTTATACCCATGTTACATATGGGATGATGACAGGCTGATTTTCTGAGCCTCAGTAGACTCAAAGTTTTAAACTTTGCAGAAATTTTATCTGCATATTAACTTTGTGCAATCCTGTTTCCTAAATTCAGATTTTTCAGACAACTTGTTTTGCCAAGATCTTGGGTGGCAAACTGCATTGGGGCAGGGGGAGGGAAGTGTAGGCCATCTGAGGAAGACAAACAGCAGGGATGGGTGTGCAAGTTACTTGCAGGACACTGGTGTCTTGCTATATTTAGTACTGGACACTGTGCCTAGTGATTACTCTGGCTTCTAATAGCAGCCCACATTCTTCCCAGCTAGGAGAGACAGATCTATTTGTGCCCTTTTAAAACAAAAGTTGAGATTCTGCAGATGTCTGACCCTTATGTATGTTTGGAATTCATGCAAAGATGGGTAATGAGTCTCTGATCATGACTTTACCAGGTGAGCTAGTGAGTCTCTGGCCAAGTTTGGATTTGATTTGAATCCTATTTGCATAAACAAGACCAGCCCTTCATCCACTGAACTGTTCCAGGTGGAAGTGGGTGGTTGGATACCTTACAGCCTGGACTACTCAGTTTGCCTGCCAGTTTTCACTGTATGCATGAAGCAGGTATCTGTGGCCCCCGTGAATGCAGAGAAAGAGTTGTTCAGGCTTGTGCTTGCCTGTAGAGATATAAAGGCCCAGGAAAAATTGGAAAAAACATTTTTCTGAATTTTTGTGGGGGGGAGGCAGGGTTCTGGAAAAATGGGGGGGCCATTTCCCGCCAAATTCTTTTTTTTCCAGTCCTTCACATGTCAATTTGCCTATGAGACAAGTCTGGGCGGAAAACATTTTCTTGAAACTGTGAAACCTGGTAGTTAGTTCTTTGCTGGAGTTGGCTTGGTGAGGGGATGTGAACTTCAGAAGCATAGTGGTGGTCACAGAGCAACATAACTTGCATTCTGGGAAGAGTAAGGTCTTTCTCCTTTGTTATGGTCTGTCTATGCTAATGACATTTAGCTGAAGCTGAAACCTCACCTCTGCTCTTTTCTCCTTCATGCAGACAGTCCTTGTTGACCCACCTTAACTCCTTTCAACATTGTGTTGTTTTTTTAAACTTCTTGCTACTATGCCCATTTTGGGCCCCGGCAGGTAACTAAGCTAAATATGGTATTAACACCATGGCAGTGCAGTTCAGGTAGGAGTCTGAGGGGAGGGGGCAAGGAAGAAGCCACCTTTTTGTGTATGACTGTGTTGATGTTTTGGAAGTGGGGCCAGAGGGTGGAGGGGTGTGTGGCTGGCGGCCTTGGAGGTACAAGTTTTGAAGTGTCTGGATTCACTTTTTTCTGCCCTCACAGGCCATCGCGGGCTTGAATGGCATGCAGCTGGGTGACAAGAAACTATTGGTGCAGAGAGCCAGTGTCGGAGCCAAGAATGCTACTCTGGTGAGGAAGAAAGGGAATTGGGAGGTGGGCAGGGATAGAACCAGTGCTGAACGTGGTGTAGGAGGAGGATAGGTCTTACCAGTGGCTACAGTAGGGGAGGACTGTTGCCTTTGTGCTCTGCTTGTGGATTTCTTGGAGGCATCTGGTTGGCTACTGTGAGAAGCAGGATGCTGAACTAAACCTACCTTTGATCAGATGACCAAGGCTCCTCTTCTTTTTGTAAGGGTCAGTGCAGACACCAGATTTCTCAGTCTTGAATGCAAACAGCTGCCCTGTGTCAATCGGTGTTGTCTGTCCCAAACAACATAGGAAGCAGGCCTTTAGTGTAATGGTGCCTACCCTTTGGAATTCTCTCCCTTTCAATATTAGACAGGCACCATCTCTGTTATGTTCTCAGCACCTACTGAAGACCTTCCTCTTTCAACAAGCCTTTTAAGTAGAGACCTTATCCCAGTCTGTATCTGTGTTGGAATTGCTGTTTTTAAAGCTTTTTTTAAAAGGTGTTTTTAAAGATGCTTTGTTATATTTTTAAATCTGTTTTTAAGTTGTTTTAAAGTGCTTTTAGTGTTTTTGTTTGCTGCCCTACTGGGAGGAAGGGTGGGATATAAATTTAATAAATAAAAACAAATGCTCAGATCTCCCTCAGTGAAATCAAGTCAGAAGACTTGTTTGATCCATCATTGCCCAGCCCTATTCTTTTTCTGGTGTCAAGCATATCTGAATGTGTGGCATGTGAACATATTACATGTTAAAGAACCCTAGTCCTTGAAAATCAAGGGTGGGCTTCTTGCTCTTCCTCCAGTGACACAACCACCTGTATTGGTTTGATTAAAAGAACATGGGATGGCACTCTTGTCACCTGACATACTTAAGGCCATTTATTGGGGGAGAGGCCATCTTGCACTGAGAGCCAGGGCTTTAGAACAAGAGAGACTAAAGTTTGAAAGCCCCCAAGAACCACATGCCAAAATCTTCATATAACTGGGAATACAAAATATGATTCCTGCTGCTCCTCCTCCCTTTTATGCCTGTTGTTAGAAACCTGAGCTGTTTTCTGTGGTCTGCTGACCAAGAAGAAGGAATCTGCAAACTCTGAAGACTAAGGGAATTGGTATATACTACTTGTCTAATGGATTTTAGTGCATTGGAGACTGAAGAGGCAGGGAGAAAAAATGATGTGGGGATTCAGAGGATAGATCTTTATGTAGAAATGTTATATGAGAAGATGGGGTTTAGGCAGCAGTGGCACTGAACTCATGTCTGCTTCTTTCCTCTTCTTCCCAACCCCACAGAGCACAATAAACCAGACCCCAGTGACCCTGCAAGTACCGGGCCTGATGAGCTCACAGGTGCAGATGGGTGGCCACCCCACTGAGGTGCTGTGCCTCATGAATATGGTGCTGCCCGAGGAGCTGCTGGATGATGAGGAATATGAGGAGATCGTCGAGGATGTGCGTGATGAGTGTAGCAAGTATGGTGTTGTCAAGTCCATTGAGATCCCCCGGCCTGTTGACGGTGTTGAGGTGCCTGGCTGTGGCAAGGTACTTGACAGTTGTGCACCATGTGTGGGAGTGGGGTGTGCTGAAATAAGTTTAGAAGAGCAAAGTGGATAGAAGCCAAGGAAGTTGCAATCATGTCAGATAAAATAGTGCTGTTTAAACATTGACTTAGCGGTAGGTAGAAGAGGAGTATGTATTATTGAAATAACGTGATTTGCAGCCAGAAATCTCCCCTCTTTTAAGTGAAAAGGCATACTTCTACAAAAGAATGTTGAGGCTGGATCACAAGAGTGCAGCTTGGCAGTTCATAAAAAAAAGTGAGGCCTTGGGTCATTTGGAAAAGACTTTGTGGCTACCAAATACTGTCACTGACCCCTGCCACTGCTGATAGTTCATCCCGTCCCTAAAGCAGAATTACTTGTGTTGATTCTCAAAAGGGTGAAAGAAACTGGGGCAGGTGTCATATTTATTCTTCTCCTCCCTCTTGTAGATATTCGTGGAGTTCACATCTGTCTTCGACTGTCAGAAGGCCATGCAAGGCCTGACTGGGCGCAAGTTTGCTAACCGGGTCGTGGTGACCAAGTATTGCGACCCTGACTCCTATCATCGCCGAGACTTCTGGTAGTCCAGCCCTGAGCCACGCATGGGGGATGTTTTGAAGAGGCAGGGGCAGCTCGCTGGCCGGAGAGGCTCCTTTAGCAGCATAGCCTGTTTATATTTTATGGCCAAAATCTCCTGTATTTTTTTCTTCCAGTTGTCCCAATCCCTTCCTTTTCTATCCCTGCCGCCGCCACCAACACCACCCACGGTTTCCCAGTGATGGTTACTCTGTAGTAGAAATGTTGTCTCTTACCCCATATTCCCTCACCCCACTGTGATGTTTCTGATTTTTGCTAAGAGGAGTTTTGCTCTTAAAAAAAAGATGGGCCCGTTTTGTTGTATTTTCCTTTCCTCTGCGCTGTGTGTATGGACAACTATTTCTCTAGCATTGTCTCTCATAATTAAACATTTTTTTCCAATTCCCTGGTGTCATTTGGGCATCTTTCTCTTTTTTGTTTTTAAACCCTAATCAAAGGTTAACAAAGGGTGTGAGAATGCCCAGCCCTTTAGGCCATAGGAAAGCTGTCGACTTAGGTGCTAGCAATAACAGAACAGAAGTTACTAATTAAGTAGAGATATGATGGTAGATTAGTCCTAGGAACAGAAGACAGCAAAATGATAAATCTAAAATTTGGATAATTCCTTTTAAGTCAGTTAGTTATTTTGTAAGGATATCCAGCATCTGATAGATTGTGAAGGATTGTGGCCATATCTCTGCTTTTGTAATTCAGAAGCTGGCAAAATCTATCACTACTTAAAGCAAGTGTGGGGAACTTTTGGCCTTCTGGATGTTGCTGAACTGCAACTCCCATCAGCCCCAGAAAGCATATACAATTGCCAGGATTAATGGGAGTTGCAGTTCAGCAACATCTGGAGGGCCAAAGGTTCCCCACCAGGTTAATATACTGAATGTCTAAGGTGGCATCTCTGTTGGGCCCTGTGCCCTTTGACTAATAACTTACATGTGTTCACTTCTGTAGCTCACGTGCAAACAACCACAACCCTATCTCACAGTGCAGTACTGTTTTAGTGGAAGATGTTGCATACCTTAACCGTGTCACTGTTGTGCTACTGTTTATAAAGTACAGGAGATCAGCCGTTAGTGGTCCTTGACTGGCTAGAATGCCAGTATATACAATTTCTCAGAAGCATAGAATTCCCTAAAATCTCAGGTTTTCTCTGACACAAGCACACACATTTACTAGCCTTCCAAGACATACTTGAAAGTGTTCGGGTGATCCATGGTAGTAGACAAATTACTAAGACCTTGGTAGTAGACAAATTGCTGGAAAAAATTCTGGTATTTTATGGTATTTTACTGCTCACTGTAGCTGCTTCCTCTTGCCCATCATTAGCAGCAGAATGTGGCGACATTGCATGATCTCTTATTGTGTATAATTTATACTGGTTACAGAACTTGGCTGTTGAAGAATTTGGGGGTCTTTCACTGTTGAATTTTGTTATCTTTAGCAAAGCACCTGGTACCCTGCCTGTATAATTTTTGTAGGGGGCTATGATAAAAAAAATGCATCGTGGTTAGAATTATATTGTGAGTTTAATTGATGCAAGCCACCTTCTATAATATTGCATTGGATAGGTGCAGTACACATGTTTATATAAATAAAAATAAAGCTAATGAGCGTAGATATTACTCTTTAAGCCCAATGCTGTGCATAGTCACTTGGAATCAAGTCTTATTCTGATCAGTGGGGTATAATGCCAAGTGGGTGCAGGATTTCGCCTAAATCTTGCAAGTTAGTCGAGCAGGAACTGGTTTAAAAGCTTTTATCTGCCCTGTCACAAGAAAACCCAAAGGAAGATTGCTCATGGAAAAATGTATTAACAATCAATTAATTCAAAAACTTGGGGGGGGGGGAGTTCAGTAAAAAGCAAGCTTGCATTAAGTTTAGTTTGTTTAGGGGGACACCATGAATGCTATGGATAGTCCTTTAGTTATGACTGAAGTAAATTGGTATAGACCGATTTTTTGCAGATGTGTTCTGTGCAAGTTTGTGAGAAATTTCAGACCTGCTATAAAACTCCAGATGCTTAGATTAACAATTCCAAACTGGATGGCTGGGCTGAAGAGAGGATAAGTGGGCTATAGCTGTTACAGCAGACTCATTAAAAACAAATCCAAAGCAGTTTGGGGGGACTGGACTCTAAAGCAACACTGCACTGAAGTTACGAATGTTCCTGGAGCAACAGAACTGAAAACGTTGAGTTACATGTTAACACATTTTTTATCTTCCTCCATTGGCATTATGAGATATATCCCAATGTTGTATGAGTGGAAGGCATGCTTTCACAACTTTGCCCCTTGCCCCCTGTACCTCTGCTAAGCCTCTTCAGAGGGATGGAACTTACCAAAAAATTGTGAACTGTTTCTGGGGCTGCAGCTGGGGATGGGGGATCAGAATCGCTTGAAATCAGGCAGAGGAATTTTGTCCACCAGTGGTGCAAGATTTTGGATGATTTTACCCCCACCCTTTTCACTGCAGCCCTGAGCAATGCAGTTTGGTCGGTCACCTTAACCTTCTGGGGAAACTTTGCAGATGTGATGGTGTAAGAGGGGAAGGCCAATAAGATGGTTGAGTGAGCTTGCCTTCCATTCAACTGTAGAGAGAACCGTACATTTTTATCCTGTACAACCTTCTAGAAACTCTCCTTCCTCTTGTCTCCCTCCCACCCCCTGGCATCATGAGGTACATAAAGTAGAGAGATTGTGATATATCTAAGCCCACTAGTGAGCTTCATGCCTGAACATGGATTTGAATCTGGGTCAAAAACCTTATTCATAGGGTAGCCATAAGTCAGGATTGACTTGAAGGCTGTCACATTTCTCCAAGTCTAATCCTTTGAGTACATGCAACAGTGACTGAAATTACATTATTAGATTTTTTTCAGTTTTATATATTCATGCAAAAGGAGTCCTGAAACAAATTATAGGGACAAGTGACATAATAAAAATCCATTAAAATAAATATTCCAAAAGTGTTCACAAAAAACGCCCAACAACATAAAATAACCACCCTACCCACATAAGAATGAATACCAAAAATAAACATCCAAACTTCAGACCATTATCACTATCCAAATGGCTGGGAGCATAAAACTATTTGGTGCTGGAAGGATGACAAAGTCAGTACCAGGTAAGCCTCCCTGGGGAGGGCATTGCAACTTACAGTCCAGCAAAGCAACCGTTTTGTATTCTGTCTCACAGTATATATGTTTTTTCAATCCATGATTTAGATCCTAGAAATGGCCCATGGTGTGTCTGAAGGAACATGAAGATTACACCTCGCTTGAAGCTAAGCAGGTCTAAGCAGGAAACTGCCTGGGAACCCTGGATTCTAGGATGGACAAATGGTGGGATATAATTGTAAGGAAATTAAATAAATAAAATAGGAATATATTCATGTAACCTCTTCAATGGTGGCTCTCATCATCCCACTAGCATCAGAATTGTGCTTGGCTGGGATTATCTGTGGTTGTGCCTAGAGTTTAGAACTCCTTGGCAAGGGAGACTTGTCTTCCACCCTCAGACAACCTTTCATCAGCCAGCCACCAGGTGTTTGGCCTGCTATGGTGTTAATGTTAGTCTCCCTCATACATTAACTAGTGAGTTGCCTGTTGCCTCTTCTCTCTTCCTATTGTGATTCTTCTGTCTTACATATTCCTTTATTTTGCATTTTTGTTATATCTTATTTAGATTAAAAGATGCCTTGAGCATTTCTTTTAATAGAAAGGGAGGGTAAAAATAATGCTGTTTATCTAATTCCTATACCACTAACCTTAAAAAGGTGATAAACATAAAAAATCAACAAAATAAATACAAAATATATAACAAATCAGTAGATCAGATTAATGCATCAGTGTTGCTGGATCAACCCTCAGGGAACACCTATACAGACAGGTGCATTGGGGATGCTTAGATGCCAGCCTGGTGTTAATCGGAAGTGTATTTCAAGGGCAGCTGACGCCACTTTAAAAGCCCTGGTCTTAGTGGACATAAGATGAACCTCTGGAACATTCAGCGCTAAGAGTGTCTCTCCCAAGGTTCTAAGTAACAGGACAGGGGTATACAAGATAAAGTGTTCCTGAGGTAACCTGGTCACGAGTTGTTCAGTGCTTTATATGCTAATAGCAAGACCTTAAGCTTGGCCCAATAGAATATCAGCATCCAGTGCGGCTCTTTCAACAAAGCTGTTACGTACTGTTGGTAGGTGTCCTTTTCAACACCCTTGCTGCATAATTCTGCTGTAACTGCATCTTCCAGACACAACCCCATTGCAATAATCCAATCTGGACGAGAGGGATAGCTGCACCACTAGAGTTTTCAGACCCCACTGCTTTCAATATGAAATATTTAATATTAAGCATAGGTGGAAACTGAGTCAAGTGTCTGAACTGTTCCCTTTAGGACCTGGTCAAAACTATTGCTGTGTAAGCCTCTTTGTAAAAGAAGTAAGAGAGATGTTTTAGTTCAGAGAAATTGCTCCAAGTTACGCCCCCTCTATTTCTACCTGTCTATCGCAGTTCTGGTTGGCCTTAGTCCAAAGGGCAAAGGGTGCTCAGGCAAAGAGATGTCAGTGTAAGCGACAGACCAAGGTGAGAGTCTCACAAGCTGTCAAGATTCTTGATGAAACTCCTGATCTAATAGTGCAACCCATCCTATGCATGTTTATTCTGAAGTAAGTCACATTGAGTTCAATGGGACTTGTGCCCAAGTCAGTGTGTATAGGTTTGCAGCCTAACACAATGGAGCTTTCCACTTTGATTTCCAATGCAAAGCATAGGGGGCAACCCCAGGCACAGTTGGGAGAAAGTCCCATTGAACTCAGTGGTCTTTCTTCTGAATATAGACACACATAGGTTTGCACTGTTAATTTACAGATTCATATTGATGTCCCAACTTCCGGTGGCGTTGCTTTGGATTAGCCTTCGCCAACCTGATGCCCTCCAGGTGTTTTCAGCCAAAACATCTGGAGGGCACCAGGTTGGCAAAGACTGCTTTAGTTTAATTACTTTTTTTTCACTTCTGAGAGCTGCCCTTACAAAACAATGGAGAAAGTCCGGTTCATGCGAACCTCCAAAGAGAAGGCATCAAAAGAAACGGGACTTTTTGCTCGTTCTAACACCAACACGAGAGGCATTCAAGAGAATGCTGGACAGCCACCTGTCGAGTATACTTTAAGCTGGGTTCCTGCACTGAGCAGGGAGTTACTCGATAGCCTTATTGGCCCCTTCCAACTCTACGATTCTCCCTTCCAATTTTCCCGGAAGTTCAAGCCATGAGTCACTTTGCATTTTAAAGTCGGCATTCGGCATACTCGTACCCGAATAGGGTGTGCTTTTTTCAAGTAATGACCCTTGGACCCTATTGCTTCACATGTTATTCTATATGTCGATGTAACGATTTTGCATATATATCCACCAGCAGAGGATTACATTTCTTGCATCTGTGGATTCAAATTTTAGAGTGTGGACTCTAATGAAAACATAATGTCACAATAAATCTGTTAATAAGGTGTCACAAGGTTCTTTTGTGTCTAAACTTTTTTTCCCTATTTCTATGGTCGGTCTCTGACAAGAGGGCATAGGCTTTACAACATTTTTAAAAGCGCTACTGCAGATAATTGAACGTCCGGGTCAAAGGCAATGCAGACAAAAAATAGGACGGAGCATCGTAGAGATTTGCTGTAGAGCAACTTTCACATACAAACAAAAGTAAATGCTGTATGAAACGCTAACTTTTTTCTATCTCTATGGTCTCGGATTCCTCTCGGTATGTCTTCACCCTCGTCCACTTTTATTTCTTTCATTTTATTCACGTCTCTTCTACTTGATTATCTCTATGATCAAGGAAATAGTGGTCACAGAAGCGGTAGCAGAAGAAGGGTGAGGGCGGAAGTGGGTGAAAGCTGGAGGGGGAAGTTGCGGAAGCTTGGCTTCCGTTTCCGTTCTGTGGGGAGTCCTCCCGGCGCCGCTGCCGCCGCCGCCACTACCGCCGCTTCTCCCCTATCCGCCGGGAGAGGCACGGAGCCTCCGGGAGGGCCAAAGAGACGGGGCAGGGTAGAGTGGCTCTCCCTTTCCCTAGATTTCTTTGCATTACCAGGGAGACGGGGGAGCCCGGTGCGGAGCCCTTTCCAAGACTGGGCCAGGCCGAGGCTGAATCGCCAGCTGCCCCCTTCCCATCTATCCCTACCGCCCGCCTGACCCGGAATCCCACGTGACCTGTGACCCCAGGTAGCCTTTGCCCAGAAAACCTTGCTTCACCTGTGACGCTCAGTCCCGACCCTGGTGTGATCTCTGGCCTTCCTACCTGTGTGACCTTTGCACCCAGACCCTAATCCTATCAGTTTTAGCTCGGAGCGCTCCCTCCTCCTTAATCGCGTATTATTTTAATTTTTTCCATTTCCCTGAAGACAGCGGATCCATCCCGCCATCAAGCCTCTCTTCCTTATTCCACTCTTGAATATTCTGCAGTTCCAGAGCCTTCCTCGTGGCCTGGTAATCCCCCTTCAGAGGACCTTTGCAAACACTCAGCTTGTCAAGATTCCCCCATTTGTCAAAGGAGATCATTAAATATGCCCCCTGGCTGGGGGAAGTGGGGAGGCTGAAACACCTTCTCTGGACCCTGGAGGGCTTTGATGGTGATATTGCTGCTGACTCATTTACCAACCTAGAGCCTTAACCCATCTGGGGTTCATAAAAGCATAACCAAGAGAAAGCTACCTGGAATAACTGCAAAAGAAGGAATACTGAGATCGTGCAACCCAGGTGAGTGGCTGCTATCTGTAGATTAACATAGGTGGGAGAGGGATAGCAAGGAGAATAATATCTAGAATTGGTGTGCTGTACAGCTCACATTCCCTTTTCTGCTTGCTAGACTTTGTAGTTCTACTTTCATTTAAGTAATTGGGTCAAATTCCAAAAGATCAGCTCATGGGACAGGCATGCCCTGGAGGAGTGAGTGGAAGAAAGAGCTCTCTCTGACTTCTGCGGAGTGAGACTGACCCTGGGTATGCAAGATAAGTTATCATGGTGCCAAAGTTTGGGAAGAAATTGATTCAGTGGTTCTTGATGAAAATTGAAGTATTAATATCTGTGCAGTTCCAGCAAATTGATTGGGGAGGGAGAGCTGTTAGAAGTAAACAAATTATTAATGGTGTTGAGAGAAAAAAGAGAAGTTATTCTTCCTGTCTCTGAAATATTAGAGAAGTAGTTAAAAGAAATGGATTGATAGTAGGTTGAGAACAACAATACAATACTTTTTCATGCTATATTTTCATTACTATAAAATATGTTGGTGGAGCTCCCTTTTGATGGTTTTAACACAACACATATGTAAACTATGAGATTTGCTTCCAGAAGATGAAGCAATGGCTACTACTTAGTCAGCTTTAAAGAGGTATTAAACAAATTCATGGAAATAAGACTGTCAAAGGCTTCTAGTCAGGATGGCTATACTAGTTCCAGTCAGGATGTCTCTGAATGCCACTAGCTGGGGATCACAAGCCGGAGAGTGCTAATGTACTTGTGTCCTGCTGTGGGCTTCCCATTGGCATTTCATTGGCCACTGTAAGAAACAGGATGCTGCGCTAGTTAGGCCTACGGTTTGATCCATTAGGATTCTTCATATGTTCTTAAAAATAAATTAGACTATTTCGTTGAAGTAAATCTTATTAGTGGCTGCTTAGACAATATAACAAAGAAACCTCCCTACTCAGAGAGAGTATACCTTTTGATAACTAGATGCCATGGATGAACAGCAGTGGACACTTGTCTTCCTCATGCCTTGCTTGTGAGCTGCCTGTGGATACATGGCTGGCTATTGTTAGAGACAGAGTGGAAGGCTCAACAGACCTTTGGCCTGATTCAGCAAAGGAAATCTTATATTTAAGTGAAAGGTTGTTAGACCTATGTGCAGCTTAACCATCTCCTTGTTAGATCTTTGCTTCTGAAGCAAGGTAGGTGGCAGGGAGAGTCTATGCTTCAGTAACTTCATCTTCCATCCAGACAAGCTTCTCTACCTACCTGTGTAAACACCTGCCCTTTTTTTTTTACTCCTTTACTTTTTAGTTTGGTTCTCATCCTGGAGGAAGGAGTGGGGACCTATACTTATCAGAGCTGGTTTTGCCAGTGCAATTCTTTTCTGTTGTTCTGGTGCTTGAGTTTTCAATGTGAGGTGGAAGAGAAGTTGGAGAGTGTCCAGTGCCTGATTTCATCATCATTCTTCCAGATATCTAGAAGCCACCCCTGTGGAGGATCTTGTCTAGAATCTCAGTTTTGTTGTGGACAGTTGTAGCAAGGTAAAGGTGCTCTGTACATACTCAAAGGCCCTTTTAGTTATTATTACATCCCATCTTGGAGTGCTCAGGTTAGGCTTTGTTTCAAATTGGAAGAGGCATGGAATAAAGTAGGTGCTTTGGGTTGGGCAGGAGGGGATTTAATGCATGTCTGGGGACAGTGAAAGATGTAGAACTGTTACTTTGAAATCGATCTTCATCTCCAGACTGACTTTGAGCCATTTTAGGGTCACTTCTCACCATTTTAAAGCATTTCCCCCACCCTGAGAGCTACAAAATTGTGTTGCTTTGCAAAGGTGAGTTCTTGGGAGTGCAAATGAACTTCCAGGTGTACTTTGTGCAAGGAAGTTGCTGCTGCTTGGTTTTGGAGACCCATGATTCAGCTTTGCTTTTTGCCCAACCTTCATTGGGCATGTGAGATTTTGGGTATGCAAGCTTACCAGCTGATCACATACAAAGTGAGAAAGTGATTTGAATTCAGAATTCATTATTTAAAAAAAATAAATCTTAAAAGTAATCCGTACACTTTTTGAAAACAACCTGGTTAAAGTTAAATCTGAATCCAAACATATTAAGCCTACACTTATAATCATTTAAACCTGAATCAGTGGTCTGCAGTCAATCACACTGGCTAGATGTAGAATAGGAAGCTGCCTTATACCAAGTAAGATCATTGGGTCATCTAGCACAGTATTGTCAACACTAACTGTCAGCAGCTCTGCAGGGTTTCAGACAGCAGAATATTTTGGAGGATTTTCTGAATGCGACTTTGGAGTCCTAGGGCTACTTTTGTCCGTAAATATGAGTTCCAGCATTATAATATGACAGAATGGCTCATATGTTGTTGTTATGGGCTTGACACTAGGAGCCAAGGACCAGTAAGATATTGCAAGTGGTAGGGTCCAGCCCCTGGTTCCAGGACATGCTATCATGTGTGTCACTGGCAGCCATCCACTGTGCCCACCCGGTTGATCTTGTGTACTATTTTGATGCTTTTTAAATGCCTACATTTTGCCCAGTTTTCAATTTATAAATCTTTACCCTCTGTAAACAAATAAGAAAGCACTACAAACTGTTCTGCCTGCTAATTAAACACCAGCATTTGATTCTGGGTTGTTTGTTGTCTCTAAACAGACAGAAATGCCTGAGCGGTGGCACATACACAATTATTTTCCACTTTTACATTTCTGGGGTAGGGGTAGCACTGTGGTATGGCAGGCAAGTTGAGCAATGTAAGAGAAGGAGAAGTGAAAGAAGCAACACCGGAAAGAATTGTACCCTCCTAGGCAGTGTAAATGCTCTGTTTAGTTGTAATAAACTCCTTGCTTTAGTGGTTAGATTAACACAACCGAAGAACAGTCCTGCAGGATCAGGCCAAACTGACTAAAAATATGCTTCCAAGAAGCCCACAAGCAGGACATTCAGGCAATAGACCTCCTCCACATATTGTGGACACGAATGTTCATGAGTAGTATCATGAGTAATAGCAATAGATGGACCTGTCCTCCATATGTTTGTCTAATCCCCCTTTAGAGCTGTCTAAGTCAGGAGCCATCACTACATCTTGTGGCGTCAAATTCCATAACCTAGCTGTGCACTGTAGGCAGAACTATTTCATTTATCTGCCCTGGACCTGCTGTCCATCCGCTTCATTGGATGACTCAGTTCAGGTATTATAAGAAACAGAGGCAATCCTCTCTCTGTTTCTCCACACCATGCATAATTTTATCAGCATCTCTGATGTTCTCCTTCAACTCTGATAATTTCCCCCCTAAACTCAACAACGCCCCAAAGACTTGACCAGACTTCCCCAACCTGGTGGCTTCTAGATGTTTTAGACTGCAACTTCCATCATTCCTGTTAACCATTCTGGCTGGAGCTGATGAGAGTTGTACTCCAAAACATCTGGAGGACACCATAGGCACCTAGGAAGCAGAGCCAGACCTTTGGTCCATCTGGCTCAATATTGTTGAGGCTGGCAGTGGCTGACCAGGATTTCAGACGGGTTCCTCCTAGCCCTATCTGAAGATGCTGGGGACTGAACAGGAGACTTTCTGCTTGCAAAGCATGTCCTCTGCCACTGAACTCCGCCTCTTCCCCTTAAAGGAAAATATTCTGGCCCATACAGGGATTGAACCTGCAGCTTTGGCATTATTAGCATCACACTCTAACCAACTGAGCTCACTGTTCATTTCCAGATTGGGAAAGGCAGTTTTAGACTTTCCCTGGTGTAGTGGTTAGAGTGTTGGACTATGACCTGGGAGACCAGGGTTCGAATCCCCAAACAGCCATGAAGCTCACTGGGTGACCTTGGGCCAGTCACTGCCTCTCAGCCTCAGACGGAGGCAATGGTAAACCCCCTCTGAACACCGCTTACCATGAAAACCCTATTCACAGGGTTGCCATAAGTCGGGATCGACTTGAAGGCAGTCCATTGTGTGGGATGTTCTAGCCCTTTAATCTTTTGTTTGAATTCAGTGTTTAGGGAGTACATGGAGTGCCCATGGAAAACCTGTTTTAAAATCTATTATTTAAGTTGTCCTTTTTTCTTTTTTTTCTTAGTGATTTAAATTTGATTTAATCAACAGGTTTAAATTTGTCTAACTGCCTCCTAAACAGGGAGAGCAAATGACTCCTTAAAGAGTTGTCAAAGTGTAAATTTACCCAATTTGTGTAAATATCTTTGGCACTGGTGAAATAGCCCATACTTAGTGATTGTGTGACCAGGCATGGATTGTTGGCATTCTTTTGGCACTAATGTTGCTGTAATAACAAGTGTGCACTTATCTCATTTTCATTGGCGATCCCTCGTGGCCATGCAAGATTGTCTTCGAAGATAAGATATTTAACAGTGGGTCTGTGACTGTGGAGGCCAATTCTGGATCCACTCAGCACTTATATAGTTATTTATTAGATTTCTTGCAAACCGCTCCTCAGACAGTAGCAAAAACTGCATTCCATTTTCATAAGAATACCATCTCTGAATCTCCCTTGTCTTTCATTGTGATAAAAGGCTCTTCGGTCCTTCATGGTCCCATCATACAGCAGCATTAACAGCATAACAGAACCCTGCAGGATCAGGCCAGTGGCCTGTCGAGCCCAGCATTCTCATAGTGGTTGACTGGGTGCCTTTGTGAAGCCTACAAGCAGGACATGAGCACAATAGTACCCTCCCACTCAGGATCCCCAATAACTGGTATTCAGAGGCATACGATCTCTGATAGCAGAGGTGATATGGTTATCACATCAACACTGAACTGGCAGCACTGAGCTGGAATCACAGAATTGGAGGTGTCCTAATAGGCCACCCCATGTGCAGGAAATCCAGAGCCAGAGCATCCCCAACACTTGACTGTCCATCCTCTGCTTGAAGACCTCCAGTGTGGGAGAGCTCACCCTCTTTGTTGGGTAACTGGTTCCATAGATTGGGTGCCGATTGGGACACAGCTGTGGGCAGCCCAAGGAAGTTCTGTCAACCTTGGTGCCTGCCTATAAAATCAAGCCTAGAGTGAGAAACTAGGCTGATGTCAACAGTTCCAAGAACCCACTTTGTTTGTAAGATTTGTATGTTTGTATGTAGAGGGGCAGTCTGTGAATGTTTGGGGGCTCTGGGTGAATGGCTGGGGTCGTGGGTGAGAGCCAGAAGGCTGAGAGGTGTTGAGTGGGGAAGTGTGTCGGAAGAAGAAATTTATCTCAGTATTTACATATTAGTAATTTTGAATTGATGGTTTTAGTGTGCATTTTTGGGTGGTTTTTAGCGTGCTGTACACCACTTAGAGATAATTTTAAATATTAAGCAATATAGAAATGGTCATCATCATCACCGTCACATTGCTCTTATCTTTTGAAGTTTCTCCTAATGTTTGACTAAAATTTTCCCTCCTGTATCTTAAACCCATCAGATCTAATCTGGACATCTAAGGCAACAGAATTGCCCTTTTTAAAAAATTTACATTTTTATTGACACCAAGATATATATAACCCAAAACTGGGAGGGATGCATCATATTCAAAAGAATGTTCTCTGCCCATGAGAATATAAACAATTACTAATTTTATTTGGTCACATTTACAAAATCCAGAGATGTTGAAAGGCTTTGGGAACTTATTTTCATTATCTGCCTCATTAGTGTAAGTGCTGAAGCTCCACCATTCCACAATAAATGTATTTTTGTTGTTTTGCATGCTTCAGTTTCTGTGTTTCTTTTTCTATTAATGCTAATCCCAACAGTTTGCAATACCTATGCAAATACCTTTCAGATCTTTCCAAATTTGTGCAGTTAGCGACTGAGGTGCAACCAGTAAGAAACCTATTAGCTGTTTATCTTTAAGGGCCTCATTTCCATTCAAAAATAAATTTAATAAAGCTAATTCTGGAATTTTACGAACTGCCTGTTTCATAATTTTTTTCTCTTTCTGTTAACACCAAATCCCAAAATATGGCAACCTTGGCACATGCCCATGCCATGTGGGTGAAGAAGCCATTCTCTGAACATTCCCTCCAGGATAGAGGGGGACAGTTTTACTGACATATGGCAGCTTGACAGGGGTGAGATACCATTTTTGCACTGCCTTTAGCATTAGTTCCTAATTTGCCCTCTATTTAAAGAGTGCTGTCAAGTCCAGACTACAGGCATCCAGTTCCTTTTACTGTTTCTCATAAGATTTGTTTTCCATACCCCTCACCATCTTCATTGCCCTCCTCTGAACCTGTTCCAATTTTTCTGCGTCCTTACTGCAAATGTGTCCGTCACCAAAACTAGAAGGAGCGCCTTTTGGTAGGCCTCAGGAGAACAATTTTTTCTTGCAGATGCATCTCTGTGACATTATTTGCCCTTCCTCAGAGGAACACAGTAAAGTGGGGGGTGTTGGGCTGGAAAAGGCTGACTTAGTCAAGACCTCCCGGCAAACTTTTCTCACATACAAACCCAACAGTTTAGCCATTGTGCTTGTTTTGTATCATTCAGTGTCTGTTCTTGATAACCGCGGACTTAGGATAAGGGTGGACACTAGAAATCCATCCATGTGCACAACTTCTTTTACTAGGCTTTGCCCACACATTTCATATCTCTCTGTCTCTCTCTCCCCCCCCCCACCTTTAGGACGAGAAACTTTAAACAAACTAATAACATTGAAGGCTGAGATTATGAATACTGCATCCAATTTCTCCCCTCGCAGTTACAGAACATGAATATCTGTGCTTGGTTAGTGTGCTTCAAAGTGCAGTGAAAATAAATTCTGCCAGAAGGACAAGCAGATTCTGTATGTAAAACAGGATTGCACCAGCTAGCTTGTGTACATGTCCTCGTCCTGTGTAAAGCTGTTCAACAAGTGTTTCATTCACAGGACAGCTCTTACGAAACTTGGTGCTTTTATTTCCTTGGAATGAGTACCACGCCACTAATGGGAGATAAATTGTGTGGGTCAGTGATGTGCGGCTGAAATGCTTGGGGAGAGAAATGTGAGTAGAGACTAAGGCAGTATAAGGCACAGAAACCTCCTGGAGGCCCTGCACTCTTTCAAATATATTGCCACATCCATTATTTTGTGATATGTATTTCCCCCTTTCTGCCAAGATCAGCTCCCGAAATACGTTGCAATTACAATGGCACACAAAGGCACAATATTGTTAAAGATATGGTGGTGGCTGGGGGCAGTCTCTTCAAGCTTTTGGTAACACAGTCGAGAAAAGGAGGAGGAGCAGAAAGAGTTTCAGGACGACTCAGGGGCTGGCTGATAGTAAAAATGCCAACCCATAGAAGCAACCCTTCTGTTAATTCATGAGGTCTAGATGCTTGCTAATTTTTAAAAAACAAAAACCTAACGTTACTTCCAGGATCTGCATAGGTTATCACATTCTGTCCCAGATGCCAGATTCTACACATGCTTTCCTGTCAAGTTAGACCATTGGTCCCTCTAACTCAGTTTTGTTTACTCTGACAGGCAGAGGTTCTTCAAGGTCTGAGGCAGGAGACAAGACAGACAGGAGGCAGTGTGCTCAGACAGATGCTTTTATCAGAGCTGGAAGCATCATTGCAGTCAATTTATCTGTTAACTTTAGAAGTTTGCAGTCTAACTGGATTGTAAACCTGCAGTCTACAGTAAGGGTATATTTAGCGACAGTGACATTGTCTCATCTAAATTTGAGCAATCAGTTTCATGATTATCCCCCCTCCCCAATCCAGCCAGTTATTTAGTCAAGAAAAGTTATTTGTCTACCTTCAGTTATCTGCAAATGTCATTTGGATCGAGATTCTATATTCCCCCCCCCTCCGTTTCATAGTTTTGATCAAGTATGAGGCACTTGTGGGGATAGAATCTCTGTTTCGGAGCCTTTGTTTTGTCCAAGTAATAATTCCATCCTGTTGCCGGTTCCTCCTTTTTAGACTGTGAGATGCAAGGGAGGGAGGGCAGAAAGGAGATTACAAAGCAATTTGGGTGAAAGAATGTCTGTTTGCAAAGGTAGCTGTCCTTGTACTTGGAAACTGTTTGGTTGGGAATGTGAAGGAGGCAGAGCCTGCATCAAAGAGCTGTTATTTGGGATCACTCCAAGGGGTATTAGGATTGGGGGTTCTGAGCAAGTACAGAGACATGGGGATGACCCCTGGGCATGTCCTATTTGTTTAGGAAGCCCTTAACCCACCTTTCAATACAGTGATTTCCCAAGACGTTTTAAACTACAAGATAGAATCCAAACGCATCAACCTCTCAACCTAACCTACCTCATAGGATTGTTGTGAGTTGGTGGAGAGCTATGTACTCTGCTTTGAGCTCCTTGGAGGAAGGGGCAAGGCATAAGTGTAATAAGCATTCTAGCCACTACACCATACTTTCCTGGTGGCTTTCCTTTTAATAGTTAAGAAGTCAGCACTCAGCTACAGTTAATGCTGGAATATATCTCTTTGTACATCAATGATGGGGTACATGTGACCTTCAAGGTGTTGCTGGACTCTAACTCCTATCATCCTTGTCTGTTGGCCATGCTGGCTGGGGCTGATGGAGCTGGAGGCCCACAAGTTCCCCATTTTTCTTCTATGTGATCTTTCACAGTGCTGATGGGCATTGAAACAGCTTTTAGATTTGGATTTTAAAGCTGTTTTGGCGGCTTAAAATAACAGGAATTACTCCAAATTTCCAAACAGATTAAAGAACAAAATACTTAGAACTTTTTTCCCCTTTCAGCTATAGTAACTATTCTTTACTAAATTGTAAGCCAGCCGTATTTAAGAAAAATGTCCTTTTCTTTCAGAATTCCTGAGAAGTCCCTCTTTCTTGAGATTTTACAGAATGTAGTGTTAAATTGGTTACAGCCAGATTCAGTGGCCTGGTGTGTGTGTGTGTCATTTCTAGCAATCAATTCCTATGCTAGGAGTACCGGTAAGTTAAGCGCCATTCATATCAGTGTGGCTTTCTTAGATGTTGGTGTTCTTTGACAATGCCTTTGTTCTTAGGGTCAGGGTCTACAGTCCTTCCCTTTCCCCCCTACATCGTCTTCAGTTGCTTCCAGCATGTCTGTTTCAGAACTCTAGAGCTTGGAAACAGTGTTGAGAAAAACGGAAACGGGGTGGAAGGTGGAAGCTTCCAGAAGCTGGCCGCAAGTGACTCATTCCTCAAAAATGTGGACTTCCTTCCTTTTGACGTTTAAGAATGTTGGGGATCAGGCAGGGCTGGGGGCTCCAGGAAGCAGTGGGTGGTTTTGGGACAAATGCCATGACTTGCACATCTTCCGCCTCCTGCTCTTCTAATCTCCCAGCCGCTTCTCCCTTCCTGAAGACCCCGAGAATTTTGGCTCTCATCCTTCTGCGCTCTGACCCAGATTTCAGGCCCCTTTGTAGAAGTGCTCCTGTCAAGCCCACAGATGCATTTGGCTGGCTGAGGTCACTGGGTGGGGAAGGAAAAAAGTTCTGTGCATGCTCAGATGCACCCTGTTTAATCCACAGGGAGATAGCTGAATGTAGTCCATGATGAAAGGAAACTTGATGAATATTTATACCAGACATGGGAAACCTTTGCCCCCTTTCCAGATGTTGCTGAACTACAATTTCCATCATCCCTCACCACTGGCCATGCTTGCTGAGGCTGATGGGAGTTGTAGTTCAGTAACACCTGGAAGGCCAAAGGTTCTCCACACCTGGTTTATACACAGAAAGAGAGACAGAGTGTACGTGTACACACATATACAGCCATACTACCCTGAACACGTCTGACAGAGCCGCCCCTAGGCACCGGGAAGCATGGCGGTTCCCCCGCGCTTGGCGATCTGCATATAAAAGCAGCAGCCACGTCCTCCTCATGGCCGCAGTAGCGAGCTGAGGGGAGCGTAGAAACAAGCCGGGAGGAAGAGGTGCAGCGGCGGTCTCCTGACGGCTGAGGTAGCGAGCTGGGAAGGAGAAAAACTCGCAGCGAGAAACACTAAGTGAGTCTACAACAAAGGCTGCAAAAAAGGGAGCCGCAGCCGAAAAATACAAAGCTGCCGCCAACGAAGGCTGAAAAAAAGGGAGCCGCAGCCGCAAGCTCCTAGCAGCCGATATACAAAGCCACAGCCGCTGCCTGGAGGAAAGGATATAAGGAGAGAGAAAGAATGTGGGGGGCCCCCAACTATGTTTTTGCCCCGGGCCCCGCACATGCTAAGGGAG
Source organism: Rhineura floridana (assembly GCF_030035675.1). NCBI lineage: Eukaryota > Metazoa > Chordata > Lepidosauria > Squamata > Rhineuridae > Rhineura > Rhineura floridana. The sequence continues at coordinate 18,797,599 of NC_084490.1, forward strand.
GGCCTGACGTCTGATCTCGGAAGCTAAGCAGGGTCATAGAGGAAGGCAATGGTAAACCACCTCTGAATACCTCTTACCATGAAAACCCTATGAATATATTCAAAAAAAGATTCATAGGGTCGTTACAACTCGTAATCAACTTGAAGGCATATAACAACAACAACGTATTTGGTAGACTGCTAGACCTAGACTGGGGAGATCATGGTTCTAATCTCTGCTCAGCCACAGATTTCCTTGGCTGATCTCGGGCTGGTCACTGTCTTGGCCTGACCTGCTCCACAGAGTTGTTGTGAGGATTAAAGGATGGGACTGTATCTGCTACCTTCTGCTCTTTGCAGGAAGTGTGGGATAAAAATCTGCAAATGTTTAATGTGAGATGTTGGGTCTTGGTCCTGATGCTTCCTTGATCTGAGAGAGGGAGGGTGTGGCTTTGGTGTTGCGCAGAATTATTTTCCCTCTGCCACCCCAAGAAGAAATGACATTACTTGGGAAAAGTAGCCATGACCGACAGATGCTGGGGGAGCTGGCAGTCAGACTCCATCACCGCTGACATTGGCTATGCTGGCTGGGAATTATAAGGGTTGCAGTCCACCAACTTCTGGAGAACCAAGGTTATGGAAGGGTGCCCTAAGGGCTCCTGCTGGCCTCCTTTTAAAGCGCTGGACGAGAGGGACTGTGTTTTTGTTTGAATACAGAGTAAGAAGTTCTTAGCTGTTGCACAGCAGAAGTGTAGAACTTGGTGTCCGGAGTATCTCTGCTTCTTGTTTGTTTGCTTTTAAAGTCTCCAGCCCTCAAGGCTGTGCAGAGAGGCCTATTAGCATGTGGGAAAGATAGGATGAGTTCTGAGAAAAGAGGATGGGACAGAGGGAGGGAGGGATTTCAGAGTTCTGCTGGATTTTTTACCCTACCCCGGTTGTCAGAATGAAAGGCACAGAACAAGCAGAATGAAGCAGCAAGTCACAGAAAAGGAGACCGTTTCTCTTACTACAGATTAAAAAGTTTCTCTCCTTCTACTTTTCAGGTGCATCTCGGAATGGCTGCCATGCCCAGGTGGCCACGGAAGGTGCATGCGATGCTGTAGGGAGCACGGCCAAGTGGCACGAGAGCACCTGCAGCGGCTGCATCCCTCAGGAAGCAAGCTGGGACTTGGGGGCCACCTTGCTTGACGTGAGCCCGTCCCGTCTCAAAGCCGTCAACGGGAAGCTTGGGAGAGGGGGAGACGGCTGTCCCCACCGTCCACTCTGACAGCCGCCATGTCGACTTCCTCGCTGCGCCGCCAGATGAAGAACATAGTGCACAACTACTCTGAGGCAGAGATCAAGGTGCGGGAGGCGACATCAAATGACCCTTGGGGCCCGTCCAGCTCCCTCATGTCTGAAATTGCGGACCTCACCTACAATGTGGTGGCCTTCTCTGAAATCATGAGCATGATCTGGAAGCGTCTCAATGACCACGGCAAGAACTGGCGTCATGTCTATAAGGTAACAGGTGCTTCCGGAGCACTAGATTTCCTTTGTGTGGTAAAAGTGGCGCTGCCAAGCCAAGAGAGGTGCTGTACCTCAGTGGGAGCACGCACAGACTTTGCACGCCCAAGGCCTCAAGGGCAGAGCCAGGCATCTCTGGCTAGAGCACGCAGAGGCAACCTTTTCCGAGTTAAGGGCCGCATTCGGTGTTGGGTGATCTGTGGGAGGGCAGCATCGGAACCAGCTGGGGCAGGGCCAGATCAAAAAAGTGCTGTCTCACCCTCTGAGCTGCAAGATAAAGGAAAACAGTCATGGGTACAACTTTGCAGTTTGCTTGTCTGTTGCATAAGGAAATGTAAAACCTTCAGCTCACCTCAGTGTGATGCCTGTGCTTGTTTTTCCTTAGTTTGGTGTAACTGACAATGTTGCTACTTGAAACTTGTTCTCCAAATTCATGGTCTTGTTGTTTTTGCATGGTGACAGTTCTTAGCAAGCGAAACTTCTTTAGTAGCTCTTTTCAAAACTTTGATTGTCACAAGGTCTGAGAAAAGGGTCACTGCCAGAAGAGACCTTGGACTAGAGTCGCTGCCCGTTGGAGTGAACAGTTCTGGCCTAGATGGAGCATTATTCTGACTTGGTATCGGGCAGATTCCTAAATGTTAAATCTTATTTTTTATAAGCTTCTTTGATTAGTGTATTGGACCCCTTTCATCACTCTATTTTTGTGTATATATATATATGTGCCTTCAAGTCGATTATGACTTATGGCAACTCTATGAACCAGTGACCTCCAATAGCATCTGTTTTAAACCACCCTGTTCAGATCTTGCAAGTTCAGGTCTGTTATGGAATCAATCCATCTCTTGTTTGGCCTTCCTCTTTTTCTACTCTCTTCTGTTTTTCCCAGCATTATTGTCTTTTCTAGTGAATCATGTCTTCTCATGATGTGTCCAAAGTATGATAACCTCAGTTTCATCATTTTAGCTTCTAGTGACAGTTCTGATTTAATTTGTTTTAACCCCCAATTATTTGTCTTTTTCGCAGTCCATGGTATGTGCAAAGCTCTTCTCCAGCACCACATTTCAAATGAGTTGATTTTTCTCTTATCCGCCTTTTTCACTGTCCAACTTTCACATCCATACATAGAGATTGGGAATACCATGGTCTGAATGATCCTGACTTTAGTGTTCAGTGATACATCTTTGCATTTGAGGATCTTTTCTAGTTCTCTCAGAGCTGCCCTACCCAGTCCTAGCCTTCTTCTGATTTCTTGACTGTTGTCTCCATTTTGGTTAATGACTGTGCCGAGGTATTGATAATCCTTGACAAGTTCAATGTCCTCATTGTCAACTTTAAAGTTACATAAATCTTCTGTTGTCATTATTTTAGTCTTTTTGACGTTCAGCTGTAATCTTGCTTTTGTGCTTTCCTCTTTAACTTTCATCAGCATTTGTTTCAAATCATTACTGGTTTCTGCTAAGAGTATGGTATCGTCTGCATACCTTAAATTATTGATGTTTCTCCCTCCCATTTTCACACCTCCTTCATCTTGGTCCAATCCCGCTTTCCGTATGATATGTTCTGCATACAGATTAAACAAATAGGGTGATAAAATACACCTCTGTCTCACACCCTTTCCAATTGGGGACTAATCGGTTTCTCCATATTCCGTCCTTACAGTAGCCTCTTGTCCAGAGTATAGGTTGCACATCAGGACAATCAGATGGTGTGGCACCCCCATTTCTTTTAAAGCATTCCATAGTTTTTCATGATCTGCACAGTCAAAGGCTTTGCTGTAATCTATAAAGCACAGGGTGATTTTCTTCTGAAATTCCTTGCTCCGTTCCATTATCTGTATGTTTGCGATATGATCTCTGGTGCCTCTTCCCTTTCTAAATCCTGCTTGGACGTCTGGCATTTCTCACTCCATATATGGTAAGAGCCTTTGTTGTAGAATCTTGAGCTTTACTTGCATGGGATATTAAGGCAATAGTTCGGTAATTACTGCATTCTCTGGGATCCCCTTTCTTTGGAAGTGGGATATATATTGAACGCTTCCAGTCTGTGGGACTTCCGGGAAGGGTGACTTCGCTTGTGCCTGCTTTTGAGACGGGCTCCCGCCTCAGAAGAAGCTTATTCAGATATAAATCAGTCAGAACATTTTTTTTTTGACTGATGAAATTTCTCCCGGGCAGGGAGAAACGTAGAGATCAACCTCAAAAGCCTGTTTTTGTTGGGAGGACTGGATTTCATTAATTTATGAGAAAAGGTCCAGCCAGCAATGCCGGACGGACTTCCGAGCAAGCTCTATCTGATTAATGCGACACGTTTATCTTTTCTTCAAAGAGAAAATGGACTAACAGGCAAGCACCCTTCTTTCTATTCTTTTTTTTACTTGGTTTAAATTGTTGCAGCAAAAAGATTTGTCAAATGAATCAGCTTTAAAGAACTTCTGGGTGAGCTATAACTCTTCTCTGTTATTCACGAAATTAACAGCTTATCTCTGTTTCTATTGCAAAAAGCTGTCCTGGAAGTGCATTCTAAAGATATAAACAGAAGAGGGATTTCTATTCCGAGGAGGAAAAAAATAAAAAATATGAACTTTGGAACATTATATTGTCTGGGACTATTCTCTTTTTGGTCTATTTTATTTTGACAAATCTGCTTCTTCACGACGCCACTAACTGTTTTGATGCTGGGAACTAAATTTGTTTTGTATTCTTGAACATAGAGAGATAAGGCAGGCTGCTCTGTTTATACTGTGATGTCATCAAGCCTGGAATATTAACCCAACTGTTGCTTAAATAAGAAGTGGTTCTTCTTTATTTTTGTTTTGTTTTGTTTTCGTGGTTTTAAAAATGGCAATCAAGAAAGTGGCTGAGAATCTGGAAGTAATTATGTTTCAGAAAATAATGGATGAGATTGAGATAATGAAACAAACCCTGCGACAGGGCAGTAAGGAGCTGAAAATTGAACTGAGCAAAATGACGCAGGAGCTTAAAGAAATAGGGGATCCTGTGAGAGAGGAGAATGAGATCAGAGATGAGAAAAGAAAAAATAAAGGGAAGATACAAGCCCTGGAGATTGGAACAAATGTGGAATTGGAAAAAGATCTGGAGTTTATGGATATTAGAAATAAAATCTACTGTTTGGAATTTAACGTTATCTCTGAAGAAATTAATGAAGATATTAGAGATAAAGTTATCAATGGCTTGGATAATCTTCTGGACTGGAATGACGTGATGGAGCTTGATATAGAGAAAATCTATGGAATTAACTGCAGCCATGTGACAATGGAAAAACTCTCTAGAGATGAGCCAGTGCATTTTGTAAAAAAGAAGAACAGAGATATGACTTTACAACAATATTTCAGCAACTTATTCAGAATGGATGGCAAGAAAATATTTGGGATAGAGGAAATTCCCATCAGACTCTTATTATATGACTATGGCTATGACAGCAAGATTATTATGGAATACTGATAATGGAAGATTGGACACTGAAATTACTGGACTTAACAGGACTATTGAAGATGGAAGATGGAATTAATATGGATAATGGAATAATGGCTATTGAAATTATTGGACCTAACAGATTTTGATGAGATGGATTAATCGATATGTTTATTTGGACTATGGTTATGACAATAAGATTATTATTATTACTAACGAGATGGATTAATTGACATGTTTATTAGGAGAAAAATTGATAGATATATTTCTTAAAGAATTGAAACCTCTCTTTGACTTTTTGTGGAAAGAATAAAGTAATGTTTATGAGATTTGATGATTAATTAAGATAACTACTGGAGGAAAGTGATTTTATAATATAATTTAAGAGACAGGATTGTTATATATTGTAGACCTATAACTGATTTGATCTGCGACAAATGGGAAGTCAACATTTTATTTTTTTGTTTAATCATTTTTGTTTTGTTTTGTTTTTTGTCTTTGAATGTTTTATGATTTTGTTTTGTTTGTTTTATGAAAATTTGAATAAAAATTATTGTAAAAAAAAAAAAAGAACGCTTCCAGTCTGTGGGCCATTGTTTAGTGTTCCATATTTCCTGACAAATGTTTGTCAAAATTTGGACTGATTCAGTCTCAGTAGCTTGTATCAACTCTATTGGTATGCCATCTATTCCTGGTGATTTGTTTCTTCCAAGAATTTTAAGAGCTGTTTTCACCTCACATTTTAAAATTTCTGGTTCTTCATCATATAGTTCCTCCGTGAATGAATCTGTCATCCTGTCATCTCTTTTATAGAGTTCTTCAGTGTATTGCTTCCATCTTCCTTTTATTTCATCTTGGTCAGTCAGTGTGTTCCCCTGTTGATCATTCAACATCCCTACTCGTGGTTTAAATTTCCCTTTAATTTCTCTAATCTTTTGGAATAGGGCTCTTGTTCTTCTCCTTGTCTATTTCTATACAATAACTATTGTAATAGTTTTCTTTGTCCCTACGTACTAGTCGTTGTATAGTTGCATTTAGGGTTCTGACCGTGTTTTTGTCTCCTTTTGCTTTTGCTTTCCTTCTCTCTAATCATTTGAAGAGTTTCTTCAGTCATCCATTGAAGTCTTTCTCTCTTTTTAACTAGAGGTATTGTCTTTTTGCATTCTTCCCTGATAATGTCCCTGACTTCAGTCCATAGTTCTTCTGGTTCTCTGTCAACTAAGTTTCAAGCCTCAAATCTGTTGCTTATTTGATCTTTATATTCTTCTGGGATGTTATTTAAATTGTATTTTGGCATTATGAGTGCTTTGTTGTTCTTCTTTAGCTTTACTTTGATTTTCGATATGATCAGTTCATGATCTGTACCGCAGTCTGCTCCTGGTCTTGTTTTTGCAGAAATTATGGAACTTCTCCATCTTCTGTTTCCAATTATATAATCAATTTGATTCCCACGTGTACAGTCTTCTTTTTGGTTGTTCAAAAAATGTGTTGGCAAGAAACAAATCATTGGCGTCACAGAATTCAGTAAGTCTTTCTCCTGCTTCATTTCTGTCGCCTAAGCCCCATTTCCCCACAATTCCTAGTTCTTCTCTGTTCCCTACTTTTGCATTCCAGTCCCCCATGATTATCATCATATCTTGGTTTGGTGTGTGATCAATTTCCTCCTGTACTTCTGTGTAAAATCTCTCCAATTCTGCTGTGTTTTACGTTGGAGCGTAGACTTGGATGATGGTTATGTTAATAGGTTTCCCATTTAATCTCATTGATAACACTCACTCAGACCTTGCGTTGTAGCTCCTAATTGCTTTTGCTACATCACTTCTCACTCTTAAAGCAACCCCGTTTCTTCTTGATTTCTCATTTCCTGCATAAAATATTTTGTAGTTGCCTGATTGAAAATGTCCCATTCCAGTCCATTTTAATTCACTCACGCCAAGTATTGTAATGTTGATACGCTCCATTTCTTGCTTGACAATTTCTAACTTTCCCTGGTTCATGCTTCTCACATTCCATGTTCCTATTGTGTGCGTCGTACAACTCTGGACTCTCGCATCTGTGCACATCAGCCTCTGGGCTTCCTTTCGGCTTTGACCCAGCTGCATCATTAGTCACAGCGCTACTCGTATTTGTCCTTTGTTCTTCCCCAGTAGCCTTCTGACCTGGGGGTCTCATCTTCCAGCACTATCTCGTGTTGCATTTTGGATACTCTGTTCATAGGGTTTTCGTGGTAAGAGGTATTCAGAGGTGGTTTACCATTGCCTTCCTCTGAGTTTGGATGTATCTTAGTCTGGTGTCTCAGCTTTGACCATTCCGCCTTGGGTTCCCCTGCTAGGAGTCTAGCCTCTTGGTCCTGACGGCATTGCTCTCAGCTTCTTCAACACTCTCAAACCCCCTCACCACGTTAAGGTGTGCATCCTAAAGGGGGCTCTTTTTAGTACTGTGAGGAGGGAAAAAAGATTATCTTTCTTCACACCATGCACATATATATATGCATGGTGTGAAGAAAGATAATATTTTTTCCCTCCTCACAGTACTAAAAAGAGCCTCCCATGCCCTGGTGCCCTCTGTGTGATTTTGGAGCTCAACTCTCTTCAGCCCTAGGCAGCATGCCCAACAGTCAGGTGTGATGGAAGTTGAAATTCAACAACATCTGAAGGGGCACCAGGTTGGGGAAGGCTGTTTAGAACTTAGGGTGTGACGCAATGAAATGGGGCAGTAGACTCAGGATGAATCAAAAGGAAACGCTTCTACACACAACACCTAGTTTCTGTATGGAGGCACTAGCCTATATGGTGTTCATAGATGGAATTAGACAAATTCACGGAGGATCTGGGTCTTTCAGTTGCTGTGGGCTGCAATAGCTAATTGGAATTTCCCCATTCAGAGGCAGTACACCACTGAATACTAGATGTTTGGGAGGGATTTTGCTTTCATGTTCTCCTTGTGGTCTTCTTGGAAGCATCTGGTTGGCTGCTATGGGAAACAGGATGTTGGCCTAGATAGACCTTTGGTCACATTTAACAGAGTTCTTCTTGTGTCCGGAAGCCCCTACAGATTTTCTCTACTCCTAGTACCCCGGTCCTGGCTGCCATGGTTTTCGCAAAGAAATATAGCTACCAACAACAGGCAGGTTCTTGACCCACCCTGGAGACCGGGTCAGGGGTTTGTGATGGGCTGCTTGGCCATTGGATCGGCAAGTACCGTCCTAGATCCTGCTTCCCTCTGAGTGAGCCACGGTCTTGGCACTCCTGGGTGGAACCAAACTCTCTGAAGCGTGAGCCGGATTCCTCTGTGGAAGTGTGGGAGGTTGCAGGGCAGGGCTGGGACTCCACTTACCTTTAGTCCATATTTGCTGGTAAATTGGGAGTGGCTTGCCTTGTCTGTCTTTAATCTTAAGATGCTCAAATTATTCTATCTTGATTCCTAAGGACAAAATCATGGCCTCCAATCTCGATATTATCTTATTCTTATCATATCTTTCCTCCATCAAACTCGGGGCAGCCTATGAGATAGGCTCGGTTGGGAGGGGGGGGAACAATCCTCCTGCGTCAACTACTGAGCTTCATGGCTGAGTAGGGATTTGAACACGGGTCTCCCCAGTCCTTGTCTAGCACTTTTACCATTACGTTCACTGGCTCTTGAGTACAAGGCTGGCATAAATACAAGCTGCCCCCCCCATAAAGAACCCACAAATCCTAGACCACCAGAACTTTCCTAGTAGCCTCTGCTCGGAGAGCTTCTGGATTTCAGTAGTGAACACTCCCCCCAATAGTCAGAACACTCCCGCCCTGTGAATATGAGAGTCTTGAACTTGGCTCCTCTGTCCTGAATGAGAGGAAATCCCCTTTCTTCTCCCTTCTCTTCCAGGCCATGACGCTGATGGAATACCTGATCAAGACAGGCTCAGAGCGGGTGGCGCAGCAATGCAAGGAGAACATTTACGCCATCCAGACGCTAAAGGACTTCCAGTACGTTGACCGTGACGGCAAGGATCAGGGGGTCAACGTGCGGGAGAAGGCCAAACAGCTGGTGGCCCTCCTCAAAGACGATGAGCGCCTCAAAGAGGAGCGGGCCCACGCCCTCAAAACCAAGGAGAAGCTGGCCCAGACTGCAACCGGTGAGTGCTCATTTCCGGCTGGTGGGCTTGATCTGGCTGACAAGCGTCGCCCATGTTGGCTAGATGTGTGGCACCGCCTCTGTGTGGAGCTGGTACGGTGTAGCAGTCAGAGCAGCCTTTGCCAACCTGGTGCCCTCCACATGTTTAGGACTGCAATGCCTGCCAGCCAGCTGTGCTGCCTGTGGCTAATGGGTATTGCAGTCCCAAACATCTGGAGGGCACCAGGTTGGCTCGATTAGAGTATAACCAGGTTCACATCCCCACACAGCCATGACATTCATTATGCGGCTTTGGGACAGTCTCTGTCTGTCAGTCTAACCCAGGGATAGCGATTGTGGTGACTTCCAGATGTTGTTGGACTTCAACTCCCATCATCCCTGACCATTAGCCATGTTGGCTGGGGCTGATGGGAGTTAGAGTCAAACAACATCTGGAGCGCACCACGTGAGCTACCCCAGGCATAACCTATCTCACAGGGTTGCTGTGAATAACACAGCTGGGAAGAACTATGTACACCACCCCTTTGGAGGAAGATGGGATAAATATGCATTATGTAGAGAAGTAAGAATTTTTAAAAGGTCGTCTGTTAGAGGGGGAGGTATGAGCTCACCCTTAACCCTTCCCAATTCAATTTGTGAGCATTGTTCTAAAGGCTCTAAAACAGCAGTGGCCAGAAGATAAATTGGAACCTACTGATAGATCTCCAGTGATTTGAAGTAGCTCAACGAGGATTTCTGACTCTCAGTTGTTTAACAATAGCAACAACAAAATGACCCTGCTCCAAATTATACTACTGACATGAAGAAAGCTGTTGTGGGGTGGGGGTAACCAGGAGTGGAGTTTTGTGTGGAAGGACAAGGAGCTCAGCTCTGTTCTGGCATTCAGAACAATTGCTTAATTCCCAGCATATGGCTTTTGCAGTTTGTTTCAGTTAGTGGATCTTGGGGGTTCTAGTAAAAACAACAACAATGTAGATCCTGCAATCCTGAAGTCAACTGTAATCCTAGTCTCTTATCCTAATCTCTTAAAGCAGGACTAGCTCAATGGCAGCCTGCAGGACAAATCCACCCACAAAGCAATCTGAGATAAGGAATGTTAATCAAGGTGTGGTTAAACAAAAGAAGATATCATTTTGGGTTATGTTCAACTAAGTTTTACTGAGAGTAGGCCCGTTGAAAATAGTAAATCTAAGTTATGTCTATTAACTTCATTGGGTCTACTCTGAGTAAGGCTAGCGTTGAGTACCACCCTTTTGTTTCTAAGGAAAGCCAGAGATGGTGTGTTTGTGATGTTTTGTTGCATCTCATGCGCAGCCTGGGAAGACAAAGGTCTGCTGCCAGTTAGCCCCTTGAGGAAACATAATAGTTCCTCAGCCCTTCTTCTCCTCTACTCTGAACCCGTTGACTTCACACCATCTGCATACACGCTCTCTGTGTCTGCAAAACTGTGTCTGGTGATAACCAGTCCAGGGCATGATCTGAAGGCACGTGACACAGCGAACTTGCTGAAGCTAAGCAGGTTTGGGCCTGGTCAATAACTGGATGGGTAACCACCCGTGGGCCTTATGCATGCCACCTTGAGTTTCATCATGGCATGGAAGTGTGATATAGATGTAGTAATTTTGGAACTTATAGTCGCCCCTAACAAAATACTTAAGTTGATTGTGCCAATAGAGTAGCCTCCCACAACCTGTTGCCCTCAACCGTGCTGGCTGGGACTGATGGGAGCTATAGTCCAAAACATCTGGAGAGCACCAGGATGGGGAAGGCTACCATGGAGCAGCTGTGGGGAACTGTTGCCCCTCCAGATGGTGCTGAACTACAACTCCTGTCATCCCTGGCCATTGGCCGTGCTTGCTGGGGCCAGTAGGAGTTGTAGTTCAGCAGCATCTGGAGGGCGAAAGATCCCCCACACTTGGCATTGAGACTAGAAGCCCTCTTTCTGTGGGGATGCTAGAGTGTGCTGGTTGTGTAAGTGGGGCTTTGTGGATGTTTGAGAAATCTCATCCACCATTTGTCTCCAGTGGCACCTCGGTGATGATAAGGGGGGGAAATGCATTCTCTTTACCTGCCTTAGGTTTTTCCATGAAGGTGTTTGGGGCCCATCCCAACATAGTTCCTGCCCGTTCATATACCTGCTGAAATGCCAGGCACAGCTGCTCATCCCTGATAAAATGTCGCTCTGCCTGCAGAGCCACGTCCCCTCCCTCTTGAGCTTGGCAGGTCGCCAGGCTCCGAGGGTGAGTTACAGGCCTTCTTGATCTGCCAGTGCCCCTTTTCCATGTCGATAACCCCTAGATCAAATTCCACTTCTGTTGTTTGCAAAGCGCCTGGTAGGGCAGGTTGAGATAAGGAAATGGGAGTAGATTTTGCATCCTACTCTAAGCTGCTCTGTAGAAATATGAAGAACTGGTTAATCATTAGTGGGGGGGACTTTTGTCTTCCAATCTGCTGGGGGGGCTACAGCCCACCTTGAATGGGCTTATAATTTGCCCCTTACCTCTGTTCCTGAGTCACATCTGTTCCTGGTTAGAAACTTCTGGTTCTGGATCCAGAGAAAGCCCATCAGCTGCCATTCTTCTTATAAGCACCCAGAGCCCAGTGCTTAAATCACACAAACTACTTGATCTCACACAGTGTTAAAACTGCCTAAGCCCATTGATTGCAATACAATACTGGCTTCCAATATGCTTCCAGGCCAGATTCAAAGTGTTGGTACTTACCTATAAAGCCTTATATGGCGCGGGACCACGATATCTGTCGGAACGCCTCTCCCGATATGAACCGGCCCGTACACTACGGTCTACTACGAAGGCCCTCCTCCGGGTTCCAACTCATAGGGAAGCCCGGAGAGTGGTGACAAGATCTAGGGCCTTCTCAGTGGTGGCCCCCGAACTATGGAATGGTCTCCCCGAGGAGGTGCGCCTGGCGCCGACACTATCATCTTTTCAGCGCCAGGTTAAAACCTTTCTCTTCTCTGAGGCATTTTAATTCCTGTTAATTCTAAATTATTATATTTTGATTTTAGACTGTGCAGTTTTGTGTACAGTTTTGTGTTATTTTTATTGTATTTTTAATGTTCACCGCCCAGAGAGCTGTTGCTAGTCAGGCGGTATATAAGCTTAATTAAATAAATAAATAATAAATAAATAAATACAATGAATTCCTGAGTACAGGCAGCTCTAAAATGAACCATTGAAGCTATAAAACCACAAGGCAGATTTAAAAGAAAGCAGCAGCAATTGCATTCGGCCTACTGCAGTCCTGAGCGTTGCGCATGTGCACCCACCCTAAAGCCACCCCTCCCGGAGGTAGTGGTTTAACCGTCAGTCCCTCTTCCCAGGCAACTTTGGGCGCTGTAGTTCTGTGAATGGTATAGGGGATCTCCTGCCAACTCTCGGCACCTTCAACAAACTACAGTTCCAAGGATGCTTTAGGGAAAGCCATGACTGTTAAAAGTGGTATAATAATGCTTTAAATGTAAGGTGCAGGTCTGACTTCTGTCTTCTTACTCAGGCCCAGCAAATAGGTCATTTCTGTCTCCAGAAAGCCAGTAAGTGGTAGATCAGTAAAATTTGGGAATAAATATATCACTTCGCAGTGAACAAACTGAATTTGTTCCTGAACAAGACAAAACTATATCAGCAATTCCCCTCAGTTCCTTGGAGACAGTTGCATTTTCTAAACTTTCCTTTCAATTTCAGCCCATCCTCTCTTTCTTTTTCTTTTTTTTTTGTCAAGGATTAAGTGTGGGAGAGATCACAACTCTCCAAATGCTCCCTGTACATCTTTGTCAGATGGATGTCTGCTGTCTGAAAGCCCGCAAATGTTGCTTACACAAAACATGGAAGTCAGAAGCTTGCTGCCTCTTGTTCACTAGTGGAATTTGATCCCATGGTGCGCTGTTGTATCTTGACCACACATGTGTTTGTGTGTGACGCAACAATTCCCTGTTGGGTTTTCCTCTGAGAGGGAAATGAGTCTTTGCTGTGTGTGTACCCACAGAGAGAGATTGGTGAATCATCTGGCATACTGTTCCTCCTCTAGGGTAGATCACTGTATCCTGGCAGAACCTGCTTGCTTGGGGAGAAAGTAGTGGTGGAATATTGTAGCAACTTTGACTGTAACAGAAAAGCCACTCTCCTCTCTTTCCACCCTCGGCCATTTCCATCTGCAATGGCTGGAGTCTCACCCCTGACGACACCCTTGCTTCTGCAGTTGCATGCAACTCTGGAAGGCTGCTATTCAGGTCATGGCACAGGGGCTGGATTCTCTCCACTCCTCTGTGCTGCCTTCCCCCTGGCATCTCTGACAAGGTTTGGCTAGAGCCTTGTGCTGGATCTTCCACTGGGTGATTGTTATTCCCTCCCCTGTTGTTGTTGTCGTTGTCAATTGATTGATTAAATTTATATCCCGGCCTTCCTCCCAGAAGGAGCCCAGGGCAGCAAACAAACAACAAAACATTCAAAACATCTTAAAAACACAGCATCTTAAAAAAACACCGTAAAAACAAAACATTTTTTTAAAAAACCAGAGAGCTTCGGCTATGGGGTGTGTGGGGGGTGTGTGGGGTGTGTGTGGGTGTGTGTGTGTGGGGTGTGTGGGGTGTGTGTGTGTGTGTATAAAAAGCGTTTTTTTTAAAAACATTACAAACATCTCTAAAAACATCTTTAAAACAATTCCAGCATAGGCTTAAAAAGAGGAAGGTCTTCAGTAGATGCCAAAAAGATAGCAGAGATGGCTACTGTCTAATATTTAAGGGAAGGGAATTCCAAATGGTAGACGCCACAACACTAAAGGATCGATTCCTATATTGCGCAGAACAGACCTCCTGATTAGATGGTATCTGCAGGAGGCCCTCACCCGAAAAGGGCAGTGATTGACTGGGTATATAAGGGATAAGGCAGTCTTTCAGGTATCCTGGTCTCAAGCTGTATAGGGCTTTGTACACCAAAATCATCATTTTGAACTTAGCCCAGTAGCTTACTAACTACACCAGGGTCCTTATTTTTCCACACTGTGCATGCAAATTGCTGGTGTGTATCTAATTTGGACCTAGGCTATGTACAATCTATACCTTTAAAGCACATCCCCTCGCCCCAAATCCTGGGAGCTCACAGAGCTATAGTTCCCTATACCTTTAACAAGCTACAGTTCCCAGGATCCTTTGGGGATGGGTGGGAATGTGCTTTAAGGTTTAGTGTGTACACAGTCCTAATGTTGATGCGGTACCTGCTAGTGGCTATGAGAACACCATCTGCCTTTCTTTGGTACCGAGTTCAGATTTCAAAAGCTTCAGTCAGGCTCTATTCTGGCAGCTCAGGGCAGATAATAAAACTATTCTTTTAATTACATTGTGCATGGTGTATTTACCATCCCCAAGTGGTCTTAATAATTAAAATTCATCAGGAGAGCCAGAGGAAAGGAAAGAAAATGGAGGCATGATATTCATTGGCGATCACTCGTGGCCAAGTAAGATTGTCTTCCAAGATTGCTTGGAAGACGCCTGTGTGTGAATTTGTTTTATGTGGGGAGATCGGCGCACAACGATCAACACACAGTCTTGACAGAAAAAGGCTTTGATCCAATGGCATGGGTACCATGACGATTGGAAGTCCTTTATCTGCTGCAGCCTTCATCTGCCTTCACAGCCGTTGTAACATACACATTGTTATCCTCCGCCTGTTCTGCCATTGAGGACTTTCTTGGATCGTTCTTTGTCTGGTTCCTCTCCCTTGTCCTTACGGCCACTGGTGACCCTGCTGGGACTACATGACTCCCGACGGCATTGCTCACAGGGTTCATTGGAACACTCAAGCCCACTCACCACTACAAGGTGACGATCCAGCCTACCTCACTGGGTTGTTGTGAGGCCAGAATGAGCAGGAGGTGTGATATATAGAGCTGTCTAAGCCTACAAAAGTGACTAGCTTGCCAACATTTTGACCAGCCTGCAAATAAACTAGTAGTGTGCCTTTCCACGTTGGCCATAGAGGAAGAGAAGCCCACCCTCCGCTATAGCAGGCAAGTAGCCTTTTAGCAGGCTAATAAAAAAATTGACTTCTACCAGGTGGATATATGGAGGTGGGATGGAATGATCTAGCCCCTCTCTGGTAGCCGCCTGTGTTTTTTGTGTTGGTGTAGAGGAAGATGCTCCTCTGCATCTAGCACAGAAACCAAATGGCTGGTTTAGGAGGGATGGGGCAAATTGTCCTTCTTCCAACAGCCTGGTACCTTGTCTGTGTGGAATTCCTGGTCACCGGTGGCTACCAGGTGAGTTGTTAAATCGAGTGAAAGAAAGGAGGAATATGCATTTATTTCAGAGACATGTGCTTAGGTTTGGCTACAGTGGTGGCATGTGGGGAGTAGCAGGTTCTGGCAAAGGCAGTACAGAAAATCTTAAGTTCTGAGGAGGGATGTGAAGGGACATAACAGCCTGTCTTATGCAGAGTCAGACCATTGGTCTGTCTAGTTCAATACTGTCAACACTGACTGTCAGCGGCTCTCCAGGATTTTAGGCAGGGGTCTTTCACAGCACTGTCTGGTGATACTGCAGCAGTGGAGAAAATACATGAAGAACTTGTTGGTTCAGAGACCTGGGGTGGATAGGTGTGAGAGGAGGGAGGTGGCTGAGATCTCGTTCCCTGGCAGCCACACCTATCTCCTCTTTGGCTTCTGACTCTTCACCTGACGCTTGTGTTTTTCTCCAACTGTGAGTTCTAGAGACTTGAAAAACAAAAGAAGCCGAAGCTCTCAGGGTGCCAAAGTCGGTGCTGCCTGCTCAGTGATCCACTGAGCTCACAGAGCATATGAGCCCTGAACATGCCACAGAATCCAAGGGGGGCCAGGAGAGATTGAGGGCTTGAGAAATGTGACCTGCCACCAGTTCACTACACGCCCACATTTTCTGTGGTGGGTCACTCTTTTCTACGGCAAGAATTGGTAAAACCTCAGGCTGTTTAGTAGCTAAGGATTTAATGTAACTTTTCAGTCCTATGCGTGGCAGCTTCCTAGGATTTGGAAATTCTTCAACCCTGACCCTAAGGCTTTCCTGGTGTTAGAGCTGAACTGTTTGCTATCCCTGTTCATTGTTTTAATTTGCTGCCCTCCTCCTGGCTACTCTTAGTCCATTGGTACATTCTCATGTTCTCCAGGCCATGGAAAACAGGGCAGAAATAAGGAGCACCCTCTTGAAATAACCCCATCTGGGAGGAAGCATTTAGCCATTATTTGTTTATCCTGCCTTTTGTCGCAGGAGCTCAGAGCATTCTTCCTCCCCCCCCTTTTATCCTCACAACAACCCTGTGAGTGTGACTGGCCTGCGGCTTCATGGCTAAGCAGACATCTGAACCTGGGTTTAATCCAGTCCTAGTCCACTACAGTGTTGGGATGGGCAAACATCAGGCATGTGGAATCTACTGTGTTTTTACCAATTGGAGCTAGATGCAAAATGGTGGCTTGGGAAGGGGGTGGAGCCAGTTACCCACCACACCCCATGAGCCATACACACTGGCATAACTGGCCAGCGTACCAGTACAAATCTACACCTGAGTTACTACATAGCAGGGATTAGAACACAAAACTTTTAATGCTGGCTTGCAGAGCTGTGCAAAAATCTGGTCTTGAGGCAACCAATTAATACTCTTCTGAGCCAGTGTGGTGTAGTGGTTAAGGTGTTGGACTAGGACCTGGGAGACCAGGGTTCGAATCCCCACAGCCATGAAGCTGACTGGGTGACCTTGGGCCAGTCACTGCCTCTCAGCCTCAGAGGAAGGCAATGGTAAACCACCTCTGAATACCACTTACCATTGAAAACCCTGTTCATAGGGTCGCCATAAGTCAGGATCGACTTGAAGGCAGTCCATTTCCATTTTTTTCCAGGCAAGGAACACTGAGGCTGAGAGAGAAGCAATTAGCACAAAGACAATCATGAGGGAGGAGAGTTTAGGGTTGTTGCTTTTTAAAATGTTGCTGCTTTTAAACTGTTGGCAGTTGGAAACCTTTACTGGTCTACTGCAAATAACCCAGAGATGTATCAGGTAGATCCCAGTTTGCCTGCCCTTGCACTACACCATGGTTTGCTTTTTGCTCCCTCCAGTGTTGTTGGGGGAGGGGGCTGCCTGAAGGGCCTTCTCTCTCCTGCCCTCCACCTTGGTGGCACTAATCCTTTCCCCTCTCACCCTCTTTCTTGTTTTCTCAGCTTCTTCAGCTTCCTCGTCTTTGGCAAACGCCCCAGTGGAAGCGGAGCAGGCTTGGCCCCAGAGCAGCGGGGAAGAGGAGCTGCAGTTGCAGCTGGCGCTGGCCATGAGCAAAGAGGAAGCGGAGCAGGTAAGCGCCAAGGTAAATCTGTCGCTGGAGATTCTTCGGGTGGGTGGGGAGGCAAGGGATTGGGGGGACTGTGGAAGTCTGGAGAGATGGATGCAGGGCCCCCAGACGTGGGGCTGGCTCTCGGGGCACCGTTCTTTAGGATCTGCTGATGTGTCTTGAGGCTTCTCCTGTGGGCAGATAATAAATAGCTGACTAGACAAGCAGAGCTCATTTCCTAGAGGAAAAGCACAGATCTAGCTAGTCCTGGCTCAAAAGCAGGCAGTCCCTAGAGCTGCAGGTCTGCTCATCTCTCCATCCTGAGCATGTCCCTCTTGCTCGGGAATTGGTCCAACCCGCTGTAGCCCTGTTCAGTCATTCTCCCCCTGCAGCAATTGCCAGTGGGAAGAAAGGGGGCGATTCCATTGGCCATTCCCGCACATACCCATTGTAGTTTCTGCAGCCTCCAACCCCCCCCCCCCAAAAAAAAAAGTTCTGGGGACAAACATAGCCATCATGTTGAAGGGAGAGAAGAGCAACTAGACGGAGCTCATTATAAGAATGGAAGTGAATTGCATCACAGCTTTAATCCCCCCCCTTTTTTTTTCTTTTTTTTTTGCAAAGACTGGCCCACTTAGAAGTGGGGATATCAACTTTGTTTCCATAGGATAATGCTAAGCAATTGGAGCTGGAGCGGATTTGGTCTCCAGCACAGCATGATCCCAACAGCTCCCCTCCAAACAGCCACACACAATTCTCCACTTTGGCCACTTCCTCCCAAGCTGAGATGGAGGCAAAGGACTCTTTAACCTCCTCTTTCTCAATCTGAACGGCAACTAAGGCTCTAAGACAGGGGCGGCTAGCGTTTGGCCCTCCAGATGTTCCTGGACTACAGCTCCCATCATCCCTGACCGCTGTCCATATTGGCTGGAGCTGATGGGAAATGGAGTCCAACAACAGCTGGAGCATCACAAGTTAGTCACCCCAGCTCTTCCCCCCTGATACATGTCTGTGTAGGCCAAGACAGTTGCAAATGGCAGTAAGACTCTGCCCTGAGAATTAACAGCAGCTAGAGGCCTGGGTACATGAAGGATCACCTGTCCCTACAACAAGATCTTCACAGGCCCTCTTCTGAGTTCTGCCACTATCTAAAGTAAGACGGGGCCTTCTCAGCAGTGGCTTTATTTGTACAATGCTGTCCCCAGCTCCCTTAACGCCAGTGTCTGTCTGGTGCCAGGCGAAGACCGAGTGTTATCCTGCTGCCTTATGGTGGTGCTTTTATCGACCATTAAAAAGAAAATCCCATTGTTTTATTATCTCTTCTACTTGGTATTTTATGGTTTTGTCTTTTAATATGTCAAGTGGCCTGAAGATGTTTTTTAATTGAACAGCAACATAAAAAATCTTTAAATAAAGTAAGCCGTCACTCACAGAAAGGGCTAACAGGAGTTTTGCCTGTGTCTTGGCTTGCGCGGGAGCAAGCAAAGTCCAAAAAAAGATACTGGGGACTTAAACACAGTGCACAAAATACACGAGGGCTCTGTACCCCCCTCCCAAAGTTCAGTAACTAGAAAGAGATTTGGAGAACTGATTATGTAAAACTTGTAGGAACAGTAAAAAATATATTTCATTAGGGCAAGAGTGAGGAGCTTTTTCAGCTCAGTGGGCCAGATCTGCACCACCCCTCATCCCCCTACCCCTCAAGCCACTTTGGCAAGTGGGCGGGGCCACCCACCTGTCAGTCTCCTGGCATCATCACGACACCGGGCGACTTCAAACGGGCTCTCTGTGAGTGTTGATCAGCAGATAGGTGCTCTCAGTGAGCTGCGCTTGCCAAGGAGTAACTGGGAGTGCACTTTAAGCTCCTGAATGTTTATTTTCAGCGGCGCCTTGACCTACGCCACACCTGACATCACATATAACATCAGGTGTAGGGCGGCAGGGTAGAGAAAACTACCTTGCAGGCCAAACTAGGACCCCTGCAGGGCCTAATTTGGCCCAGGGGCTGGAGGCTTTCCATTCCGGCATTAGGGCAATGATGGGGAACCTGTGACCCTCTGAGCGTTCTTGGACTCCTGCTCTCATCAGGCTCTCTCATCAGGGATGATGGAAGATGTACTCTAACAACATCTGGTTCCCCATTTCTGCCCTAATATGTATTTCTTTTCAATTAAATAATTATATTTTCTGACCAGAAGGGCATAAAGCTTATGCCGACTTAAATTAATCTCTTTTGGGAGCTCTTGATAGGAGATAAATTGGTGGCCAGAGCTCATTCAGCCCTTGCTCAAGATCAGCCCTGCTGGATTTTGTCGGCGTTTAATAATTTTGAAATAGAGTCCCTGCTAAAAGCTGCTGACCGGAGGCAGGGGATAAGATTTATGCTATTAAACGAACAAATTGACTTGTCTAGCTTTGTTTCCAGAGTGTGGTCCCCTCTGGGCAGACGCTGCTAGCAGAGCCTTGTGACCAGCTAAGCTTTGCATAACCATTTGGCAATCAAGTCAGTCCCTGTTGGGGACAAAACATTAGGACAGCTGCCTGAGTTGCTAGCCATACCCTGAATTGCTCTCTTGCGCTGTGTTACAACCCAGATGAAAATGTTAAACGACTTTGGAGTAATTGTGTGTTTGTTTGTTTCCTCAGTACTTCTTGTTAGTTTAAGATAACTTGGGAAGAGATGAAAGCAGGGCAGATGTGTTTGAACTGACATTTCCCAACAGGAAATGGCTTTTTGATTGAGATTTTTCATCCAGATTTTCGCACAGAGCCCCCCTGCGGTGACGAGCTCTCCCTCCTGGCTGGGGGGAGACTGGGAATGTGCTTCCGTTCTCTGCCGGCAGGGCCCACACGAATTGATCCTGCCCCCTCAAAGACACACCAGGTTTTGCCTACCTTTTTTTCTCCTGTTGTATGTTACTTCCCCCTCAGTACCCATATCCGTAGAAGGACTTCCCTGAACACCAAGGCAAGGGATTGTGCGGGTTGCCACCTTGTTCCAAGTCCGCCTGCCTGCTTTTCTCAACGGAACGGCCCAGTTGCTCTCGGTCCACTTTGAGGCCCTTTTTTCAGTCCCACATCCGATCCATGATGATTAGTTCCACTTGGGCCTGCTCTTTCTTTGAGTGAGTGGTTGGGGGAAGCTGCCTCCCATCCAGGCACTGATCAGTTCCACGCCCGCTCAGCTTCTGTGAAACTAGTAGCCTTCGCACAAGCTGGTGCACTCCAGATGTTTTGGATTCCAACTCACATCAGCCCCAGCCAGCACAGAGTTGGAGTCAAAAAGATCTGGAGTGCACCTGCTTGGGCAAAAGCTGTGCTGCACCCATTGGCTGCTCCCAAACCTTTCGCTGTATGCATGCCACAGTCAATCACACTCTTTTAAGTCCCACTTCCCAGCACTGTTTTTGGGGGGTCTCCTTTCCTTTTTCTGTGGCTCCACTTGAGTGGGGTTGATCGTGTTTGCTTCCCCCCACTCCGCCCCATCCCGTCCCTTGTCAGTTAATTTTGGCTCCTTATTTATTCATTTATTTTTGCCGCCTTACTTCCACTTTCCTCCTCCTCCTCCATACCACATCTCCTTCCACTCCAACTCTGTTGTTTGTAAACAGAAGACAAAGAAATAAGATCCACCACAATCTAACTTGAGATCCGTAGGGGGGAGGGGAAGCTGAACGTAGTTTATTTATTTGTTTTGAGTAGAGGAGGTCTATTTCTACACTAGAGATGTCCAATCTTGGCACAAACAACTATTTATTTTCCTCTTCTTACCCCCCCTCCCTTTCCCCTTTCTGTCTGAAAGGATTTGGGGAATTGCATATCCTTCAACTAGAAGGTCCAAAACTCTGTGGTAGAGTTTGCATGCAGAAGGTTCCAGATTCAGTCCTCGGCATCTCCAGGTAGGGCTGAGAGAGACTGCCTGTCTGAAACTCCAGAGAGCAGCTGCCAATCAGTGTAGACAGTATTCGGATGGATGGACCAATGGTATGACTCTGTATAAGGCAGGTTCCCATATAACGAGGATACCTAGCCTGCAGCCCTCTATAGACGTTGTTGGACTCCAGCTGCCATCAGCCCCAGCCAGTATGGCTACCAATCAGGGATAATGGGAGCTGTGGTCCAGCAACATCTGGTTAGCCAACCCTGCTGCATGTAAGGCCAGAAAGACATGCCTTCTTCCTACCCTAGAGGATGTCTGCTTCTCTTGAAGCCAGCCCACCGCAGCAGTTTCTTCCAGCGTGTGGGAAGAGCAGGGCTGATCATTACCTCTGTATCCTGCTCTTTTTCTCAAGGATCTCAGGTGGCACTTATATCCCAAAAGCACCCTTGTGAGGTTGGTTAAGCTGAGACCATGAAAGGCTTGGGACAAAGGCCTCCGTGGGAGTTTCATGGCTGAGCAGAGATTTGAACCTGGATTCCGAAACTTGGCCCTGCAGTTGCTGTAGCACACTAGCTCTCTGTGATTGCCAACACTTGCCAGGAATTTATAAAGAGTGATCAGCTGAGCAGGATTCTGGGACAGGCCTCTTCCAAAGTCACTGCGCTTCCTCCTCCTTGAGAAAGAAAAATGTGTCCCTGTGCTTTAGATCACTTGCTCCTCAACGAACATACCAAAAGCCGTATGCTTTTGTTTGTGTGAACACCGCTTGTGTGAACAACTAAGGGGGTTCACAAGTGTGTAAGGAGCCATGGTGTAAAGCAGGTGTGGGGAACCTTTGGCCCTTCAGATGTTGCTGAACTGCAGCTGCTGTCATCCCTGGCCATTCTTGCTGGGACTGATGGGAGTTGTACAGCAACATCTGGAGGGCCAAAGGTTCCCCACACCTACTGTAAGGGCTCCCTGATTGGGACAAGTGGCCTGGAGGGGGGAGGTGGTTTCTCAACCACACCAAGAAATATTTTGTCCCAGCAGAAGGGAAGCGAAATGGATTGAGCAACTGAGATCTGGGAGGTGAGGAAACCATGAATCAGAATGGACTTTTGCAATGGAACTTGATTGTGTGCAATGGAGATGCCTGGAGTCCATCCATCTTTTCCTTCCTTCTTCCTTCCCTTTCCTCCCTCCCTCCACTGTGTCGAGCTCCATTCCATGCCTCTTATGTTGTGTTTCTTCCCCTCCTAGCCCCCTGCAGTGGCCGACGAGGACCTGCAGCTCCAGCTAGCCCTTAGCTTGAGCAAAGAGGAACACGACAAGGTTAGACTCTTAAGACACACCTCCCTCCCACTCCCACAGCGGCTCCTTTCACAAATAATCAACTAAACCACTTTCCACCCCGCCCACCCACCCCACCACGCAGGCCCCAGCCTCACACTTTTCCCACTAACGCAGCGCTCTGTCTCCCCACGTCCCGTCATCCGAAGCCAAATGACGTGCAGCGGTCGTGCCGTGTCTCCCGCGTTCACTTTTAGATCTCTTTTAATTGTCCCGCTGTAGAGTCAAGATTTCCCAAGATGCCTTTCCCCTCGAGGGAGGGCCCGGAGGTAGGACAGGTCAGTCCGTGTGTCCTGAGCCTGCCGCTTCGAGCTGTGACTGTTGGCTGGCGCCTCCTGAGGCATGTTGCCGGCATCTTCAGAAGAACTGTGACAACTAAGGAGGAACAGCAGGAACTTCCTGGGGGGAACGGGGTCCAGGAGCGTTGCTTGGAAAGGGGAGGCTGTAACCTGGGGCAAGGGAGTTTTGGGGCAGTGATGAAGGGGGGGGTTACCTAGGACGAGGAGGATGGTGATTAGCAGGTCAGAGTTTGAAGGCAGGGAGAGGAAGACTTCTGCACTCTCTCTTTGAATGGAGTTTACCGGCTTCAACCAGCAGCAGGGAGGAGGTGATGGCTAAGAAGAAACACTAGAAGAGGAAGGCCAAGGTTGGTCAAGCCACTGCATCAGGCGCAGAGATCCTTTGGCCCTCAGGATGTCGCCAAACTACAACTCCCATCATCCCTGGCCATTCGCCACTCTGGCTGGGGCTGTTGTAGTTCAACAGTATCTGGAGTGCCGAAGGTTCCCCGCTCCTGCAGTACGGCATTGGGGGCTTGGACCCAGGATGGCTAGATGGGGAAGGAGGGATGGGCAGATGTAGACAAGGTGCTCTCCAGGAGGGCTTCCAGGGTGAGTGGGGTGTTACGAGTCAGGGCTCTCATGGTGAAGTAGGGAGTGACTTGCAGGGGTGGGGCGAAGCAGGGTGGCCCTTGACCCATTCTCAGCTCTCTGGATTGCCCTCCTGAAGGTAAAGTTTCTTGCTTGAGTTGGCCAGAAACGTAGCGGCGGCTGCTTGAAGCCTCATCGAGCGCATGGCCTGTATCAGCTTCTGCCCGCCTGGGGCCCTCCAGCCATTTTAGGCTGCAGCATGGGCTGATGGGAGTGTTTCAGCCCCAAACGGCAGGAGGGCGCTGGGCTGGCAAAGGCTGCGCCATGAAACCTCCACGCTGCCTCCCTCTCCTGCAGGTGAGTAACTGCCTTGCCCTTGTCCGCCATCTGTGTTGATGCCCTCTGTCCTCCCACAATCCCCTTGCAGGAAGAGCGGATCCGGCGTGGGGATGACCTACGACTCCAGATGGCCATCGAGGAGAGCAAAAAGGAGACTGTGCCTGCTAAGGAGGAGGTGAGGTGGGACAAGCAAGCTGTGGGCAGGGGGGGCTCGGATGGTCGGCTGCCTAGTGTGGTAGCTGCCACGGACGAGCCAGTATCGCCTCTGGGTACTAGGCTGCGCAAGGGGTGGATAGATAGTAAGGGGAGGTCTTTGCCTTCAAGCACCATGCTTGGAAGCGCTTGGGTGGTGTCAGGCTGGCTTCTGTTGGAGGCTGAACTGTGTGCAGGCCTTGGTTTGAGTCCACAAGGCAGTTCTTTAACGTTCTTGTGAAAAAGAAATTATAACTATTTCCTGTTTGAATCCCACCTTTCCACCAAAGAGGTGCTCAGAGTAGTGTCCATATAGCAGATGTCGAATTTTATCCTCACAGCAACCCTGTGAGGGAAGTTAGGCTGCGAGGGGATTTGAATCCAGCTTCTCTGGTCCCAAGTCCAGCCCTCTGTCTCTTACATAGCACACTGGGGTCTCTGCTCTTCTCTCATCCCCTTGCTATTCAAAGTGACCAGTGAAAAAAGAGAACCGGCCGGTCCCTGGAGGTGTAGTCTAGCTGCTCTGTGGCAGTGATAACAC
Source organism: Rhineura floridana (assembly GCF_030035675.1). Classification (NCBI taxonomy): domain Eukaryota; kingdom Metazoa; phylum Chordata; class Lepidosauria; order Squamata; family Rhineuridae; genus Rhineura; species Rhineura floridana. The sequence goes on from NC_084490.1 coordinate 18,822,087, forward strand.
AGGCTGTGGGACTGGGGGGGGGGGGGAAGGGGGTTGATTCTAAACTGCCTTTCAGAGCAGAGTGGAAGGACCCAGGAGAAATTAAATAAATATTTATCTATTATATCTTTATTCCTTCCTCCCAAAGAAGTCCAGGATAGTCAAGGTTGCCAGGAATAGTTATCTTTCAGTCATCAGATGACTGGGTGAACAGGAATGTCTTTACATTCTGCCTAAATTTTAATAGTGAGGGAGACGGACGCACCTTACCTGGGAGAGCATTCCATAAGTAGGGAACCCATTAGCGAGAAGGCCCTGTCATAGGTAGGTGCCAGCCAGGCAGCACTTGGCGGCAGCAGCAGCAGCAGGGCCTCCCATGCCCATCATAAAAATCCACAGTGGTTGGACGTAGGGAAGAGAAACTTTTAGGCACTGGGATCTCAAGCCATTTAGGGCCTTGCACACCAGTCTTAACACCTCCAATTGGGCCTGGTATTTACTTGTGACATATCTGACCAGGCCCAGTCCCAAAGGGCGGCCAGGTCAGGCCCTGGCTGAGGGCCCCTGGAGCCACAGAGGCCCCTGAGAGGCCTCTTGATAAGGTGGAAGAGGAGTAGCTCTGTGCCGCAAATAGCGATCTGCCGTGAATTGCAGGGAGGGAGCTTCTTCTGCCCGCCAGTTTGCTGTCTCCACCTATCCGTCTCTCCTGTCTTTTGCAGTTGCATGGCCTGTGCGCGCAGGACTGCCATTAACCAAGATGGCAGCCAAGGTTTCCCTAAGGGGCTGACGCCTCCACCGCCATCTTGGTTGACGGCAGCAATGTGCACACATAGCAGCCTGGCCAGCTGCAAAAGAAAGGAGAGCCAGAGCCAGCGAACAGGTGGGTGGAAGAAGCTCCCTCCCTGTGAGAGACAGATAGGTCTGCACATGCGCACCGGGGCCCCGGACAAGCTGATGCCCAAGGACCAGCATGTCTGGTGCCGGCCCTGTATTCCACCTTCCTTCCTAAAATTTTATTCGGTTTTTAGTTACCCCCCATTTTTAATCCCACCCTTTTTACAAGGAACTCAGGGTGGATGTTCATAGTTTCCCACCCCATGCTTTTTAGCCTTGCAAGAGCCCTGTAGGCTGAAAGGGTGACGGGCTCAAGATCACCCAGCATGTTTCATGGCTGAGTGAAGACTTCAACCTTGATCCCCCTGGCCAGACACTTTAACCACTGTTCCACACAATTTATTTATCTGTGACATTTATACCTTCACCTTTCTTTGTAAGGAGCTCAAAATGGGGCACAAGGTTCCCCCGCTGCATCCTTACAACAGTCCTCTGAGGTAGGTTAGACTGATCCATGATGGTCCATGGTCACCCATAAAGCTTCATGGCTGATTTGAGATTTGAACCTGGGTTTTCCAGTCCCCATGTGATTTTTGAATCACCATGACATTCTGGCTCTTGGGGTACTAAAAAAGTGGAGGAATTGAAGGGGGGGGTCACTGTTTTCCAAGTAAGACAGTAGAGATGTGATTAATTTTCTCTCTTCCCTTCCCCCCCCCGTATTTTTCAATCTCTGCCACCTACCTTCCTCACCCCATACAGTCCTCCCTAATGGATCTGGCTGATGTCTTCACCGCCCCACCCCCTGCTGACCCCTGGGGCGGCCCGCCTGCTCCCCCTGACCCCTGGGGCGGCCCTGCCCCAGTTGTGTCTGCACCTCCCACTGACCCATGGGGACCATCTGCTACCGCAGCAGCCTCTACAGTAGACCCATGGGGGACCTCTGCGGCGCCTCCTGCAGCCCCTTCAGACCCATGGGGAGGTACCCCAGCTGCAAACACTGACCCCTGGAAATCTGAAGGTAAGAACCAAGTTATTAACAGGTTGGTTTATGTTAAATAATCTTTGCCATGTAAATTTACAAACAAAACAAAATTAGGTACCCGGATGGGTTTAGACAGGCTTCCCCCACCCCCAGCTTGCTCCTCTTCTCTCTACGCCCTCACCCAAAGAAGATATTTTGGGACACAGATGGATTTCCATTTCCTCCCAAGGTGGCAAAGGTTGCTGTAACCAGATCAAGTCAGTGCCCTCTCTGTCTGTCAACTTGAGTTCCATGGTGGAAGACGGACGGACTTACAAGTTTAAATATAACTGAGGTCTCGTGTTTGGGCTCTGCGGCCATTTATACTTCCAAGACTCTCCCCCTCATTTTTTAAAACTAGTAGGTTATCCATGATTTGGCCCTGTTTTGATGGGTGATTTTATTTTATTTACTGGAGAGGTACTATGGCTGCGTGGCCAGAGAGGACTTAATTCTAATGCTGTCTGTGTCAGTCTCAGACTCCTCGGGGGGTGTATGTCTGTGTATACACACACAGCCATCCCATCCTGATCCACTGCCTGGTGGACAGGATATTTTCTCAGTGGTTTACAAACAGCTCCTGACGTAGCTAATGTTTCACTCAGGCGGGGGTTCCACTGGGACCACAGCTGTGCCGTCCACCGATCCATGGTCCTCTGGTCCAGCTCCCACATCCCAAGGGAAACCGGCATCTGACCCTTGGGCTCCATCGTCAACTTTTACAGATCCCTGGGGTGGGTCCCCTTCCAAACCCAGCACCAACGGCACTGCAGGTGAGGGAGCAGGTAGGGTGTAGGGACTCCTAGGTTTAGGAGCCAAAGTGGGGAGGGGGAAGTGAGCCAAACCGGCTGCGAAGTGGGATTCTTCGGTGTCATTTCATCTCTGTGGATCAGATGCGGGGAGAGGGCTTCTAGCACAGGATTGCATATGGTGCGGGTCCCTCCCCCTCGCTAATCCTGCTGCCCCCTCCCTTCCCCTTCTGCCTTATCCCTCCCCTCCAGCTGGCGGAGGCTTTGAGCAGTTTGGCAGCCCTGGGGACGGGGATGAATTCTCTGATTTCGACAGTCTGCGCCCGGCATTGCCCAAATCCGGGAGCAGCACAGGTGAGCCCTGCTCCCTGCATAGCTCTGCCTTCTTGCCTCTGACGCCCCCCCTTCCCTTCCCTTTGCATGTCCTTCCCTCTTGCCTGACTGCCTGCCACTTCCCTTACTCTTGGACACCCCCCCCCCCGGCAGCCCTTGTCTATCCAGACCCCGGGTTTGCCGTCTCATGTGGGACTGGGTGGCCGCTCATGTTCCGTGGCTGTGGGGATTCCCCTGTGCTGTCACTTGGATTCCCAACCCTGCCCTCTGTTGTGCCAGCCAAACCCGGCTCACAGTTGGCCACCCAAGGGCCACCCTTGGCCTTGCATGTACCTTGAGGAAGGATTTCTCTCTCTCTCTTTCCCCACACCCTCTTGATGGCTTTTTTTATCCTGGGGCTTGCCTGACGTTTGCATGACCTGCATGGTCTGTCTCCCTCACTCTCCCTGCCCTTTGTTGATGTCTGCCCTGGCATGTGGCTTTTCCCTCCGTGTTGACCTCTGCTGTTCTGGATCTTCCTTGCTCTTCTCTCACCCTCTTTCCTGTCTGCTTCTTTCTCTACCCGTCTAGGTGAGCTGTCGCTCTTAGCAGGAGAGGTGCCGGTGTGCCGAGCTGGCAGTGGCACTGACAGCCCCAACGCTTTTGACATGGCATCTGTGAGCGGCTCGCTGCCTGAGACCTCGAGGCCAACACGCAAGACCCCAGAGTCGTTCCTGGGTCCTAACGCTGCCCTTGTTGATCTGGACTCGCTGGTCAGCAAGCCTTCCGCCACCTCTAGCGTTGCAAAGGCCTCCAACCCCTTCCTACCCTCCGGTAAGCATTTCTGCAGGCTGGATCTCATGGCCAGGACGATCTGTGGGTTTGAATAGGGCAGAGATCAGGATCTCCTTCGTTCTCTTTGGTTGAGTCATGCAGATATCCAGAACTTCTGACCTCTGTGAGTCTAGTGTGGGCAGGAAGGTGGTGCTGCTCCTTCCCCCCCCCCCCTTATCCACAAGACATGCTGTTTTGGAGCAGGATTGAGAGCAGGGACTTGGATATGCTTAAAATCTCTTCCAGGGTAAACTGTATTCCGTAAGGAGAATTATGCAAATGAAGCTAGTTTGCACCATTGTTTTTTGTGTAATGCTGCATCATTGATTCTCATAGATATAAGGAAGGGCTATGCAAGGCATTGAAGCCCCCTTCCCATGCACAAGAAGTCTTACTCAGTCCAGCGCCTTTGCACTTAATTTCACAGCCTTGAGAGCTAGAAACTTGTCTCACAAGCACATTCATTTTATTATTTATTTATTTATTAAATGTATATCCTGCCCTTCCTCCCAAAAGGAGCCCAGGGTGGCATATGCACATACACAAAGGCCCCTGCTCTGGTCCATCCCAACCTGTCCTGCTCCCCGCCTGAGGCTGGAGGTGGGAAGCAGGACCTTTGGCTTCATGGGTGGTGCACAGCTTGGAGGCTCACCCACGCCTCTCCCGAGTAAGGAACCAGGAGGCAATGCTGTCAGACAAGGCACTGGATTTGCATGTAGGAGGCCCAGGCTCAACATTATCTCAGTTGCCCTGAGCCCTCGTCTATGAGGCAGAAGTGAAATGTGCCATCTAAGCCAGGCCTTCATTGACGCTGGCGGGTTCGAGCAGGGCGGGGTTGCCAGGTGGGAATTTCCAGGATGGATCTGAGTGGGGGCTGTGGATGAAAGCAGGCTGCCTGGGGCTCAAGAGGACAGGAGGCATCAGTCTGGGACTTCTGGCTTCCTTAGACCTGCTTCTTTGTCTTCATCGTCATTTCTCTCTTGTCGTCCGCTGCAGGTTCGGCCCCTGTCCCTGCCCAGTCTGCCTCAGCTACAAACCCGTTCCAGGCAACCGCAGCCACCCCGCTGTCACTCAACCAACTCCGCGTCAGTCCTGTCCTCCCTTTATCCCAGCCGGCGCCCCCTGCCTTTCCTGCCACAGCTCCTATGGTCTCTGTCTCCCCCATGGCCCCTGGGATGCCCTTAGCCTCCGTTTCCCCGATGGTGGGGGTGCAGTCCTTGGGTGCTGTTCCACCTATGGGGCTCCCTGCCATGGGGCTGCCCCCTCAGAGTCTGCCGCCCGCCGGCATCGTCCCCGGCAGCACTTCGGCCGCCTCCATGGGCAGCACCAACCCCTTCTTGCTATAATCGGACGGACCTTTTCAGCCCTGCGATGACTACCCCACCATCCCCTTCCATCCCACGTTCCCTGTTTGCAAAGGGGCCCCTTATATTCCACCCACAAACAAATGGGGCAGCCAGGCTTGGATGGGAAGGTGAGAGGTGGGGCGATGGGGAGGAAAGGGAGAGACTGAAGTCCGTACGGCGAGTTCCTCCACCCCCTGTTCGAGGTAGGATGGACCTTACCCCTTTTGGTTTTGGGGCATCATCTGGGGCGCTTCCCCCTTGCCTACCTTGCCCTTCAGGGGGGCGGGACAGATCTGTTTCTGCTGCCGGAGCCCTGTTGGCATCAGGGTGGCAGCTCTCCCGAACTCTAGTGGAGATGTGCGTGACATTAGAGGGGAGAGACCAAAGGAGCAACAGCAGGCCTGAAGACTTGGGCGGCGGAGGAAGCCATATTCGCCAAAAGCAGGTTGTTGCTCTTTGTGCCGTCTCCCATACTTGCCACAGCAACCCATCCCGTTTTGGAAGTAACGTCACATACTTCTTTTTTTTTTAATCTTCCACATCTTTCTTCATAAACCTCTCACTCTCTCCCCTACGCTTGCAGAAGGGATGGATAAAAGAGAAATAGCCAGGCCCTTGTACCTCTAGGCCCTTCCAAATGAAGTTCTCTTGCAGCAGGGGTGGGAGGGGATGGACGGACACTGCCCTTTTAAATTATGGCTTTTTTTTGTAGACCCCTCCCCCCTTCACTTCCAAATGTTTTGTTACATCTCCATCCCTCCCCTCCCCCAGCTGGGACCAGCCCTTCTCTGCCTCTTTTTTTTTTAAGTTGGGGGGGGTGAAATCAGTGAAACCCTTCACTACACCTGGGAACAGTTGAGACGCTGGGAATGTCTGTCTCTTCTGTCTCTGGGGCCAAACGGGATACCACTAATCTAAGGCCAGAGACCAAAGCTGGATCTAGGAAGGTGAGCTGGACCATCATATTCTACACAGGGCAGGGCCACTACTATGCCTTGTGATCTGCCCTCTGCAAACACCCAGTCTTAAAGAGAGCCACCGGTTTTTTTACAAGGAGCGTGGAATCCCATCGATGCGTCACTCCTTTGAGGGAGCCTTGAAAGAACCATTGTAGCCGACTGTGAAGGGGGAATCTGGAAGCCATTGAAGGATCAGTACTCTGAGAATGTAAAAACGTTTTCAAGAAGCAAAATCTCGGGGGGGTGCAAAACTGTTGCAGGATTTGGGGCTCTCAGTCGGCTTCCTGGAATCCCAGAAACAGCCAAAGGCTCCTGTGGGGTGTGGAACAGCATGGACCAATAAACCCTGCCTCCCCCCTTCTCCGGTTTCTGGACTACAGCAAGCCAAAACGTGAGGACTCTGCTGAGGAGTGTGGGAAGAGTAGCAGTGTCCATGTGCAGGAGGAAGGTCCCCTTCTCTCACGCCAACAGTGCACATTGCTTGAAGGTGGGAAGTGAGAACATGCAGCCACAATCCATGGACCTCACTGTGGAGCGCTCTTCACACGGGTGGTAATCAAATGCAGCCTGCACCATCCACATTCCACATCACCTACTTTTCTCCGCACTGCAACCTCCTCCAGTACTGACCGACCCACCAGCGGCCCCAGGGAGGGGGTGCCGTTGTTTGACTTATTAAAAACAACAGAGCCCTCTCATCCAGCACAGTGCAGTGAAGAAGCCTCAACAATTCTTCAGACTTGTTGAATGAGGGAGGCAAGATGGGTGGGCGGCCTGCTTCTACCCCTTCAAGAGCCAGCAGCTTTCTGGGGAATGGGAGGGTCAAAAGGCTGTGTGTTTGTGTGCGCGCATGTGTGTGTATGTGTGTGTGTGTGTGTGTATATGTGTCGCTGCTGTAAGTGATTGTCGATTCTTATTTTATGCTACGGGGTGGGGGAGGAGAGCGCTTATTCATTGGCACCCAGGACAATCTGCTAACTCCTTAATTCTTTTTTTCCCCTGCCACCCCAATCTCTTGCAATTGTGTTTCTAAAGTGGGTGGAATACCCTACTTCTCCCTGCTCCCCACCACCAATCATGCAAGGGGATCATTTTCTCCACGCACACAAGTCAGTATCTTTGAAGAATCATTGTGTCATTGCTCAAGGGGGGTGGGGTGGGAAGAGTGTTCTTGGCTGTATGTGACCCTCCCTCTTGGCTCTACTCCCCTCCAGTTCTCTTTCCCACTCCCCCCCCCGCCTTCCTTGGTAAGCATCAGAAAAATGCTATTAATGAAATAAATGGAAATTCTTCTATGGCACTCAAAGGCTTTGGCCCCTAGGTTTGCTTTTGGGGGAGACGGGCTGGACTCGGACAGGAAGGAAATAGGGGTGCTGTTTATTTAGGCCATGGAGGAGCAGCATGTGGCCCCCTAGATGTTGCTGGGCTTCAGTGCCCATCATTGCTCACCGCTGGCCATGCTGCCCGGGGCTGGGGGAAGTTGCAGCTGGAGGGAAGTGGCTCCTTGCTATTTTGTTGAGGTACATCACGTTCGGCCTGCAGAGGTCTGAGAATATGAAGCAGCCTTCTTTCTTTAGCCACATCTAAACAATCCATATCTCCTCCTTCCAAAAATTCACTACGTTTCTTTTGTTGTTCAGGGATGGTTGGAGCTGTAGTCTAGCAACATCTGGAGGGCCACAGGTTCTCCATCCCTGAACTAAAAAGGTCTCACAAAGTGTCTAAGCGACTTCCAGACTCCACCCCTCTGGATTTCATAAACACCTTTTGTTCAGCTTGGGTTAGGAAAGCATATGAGATTGGAAGTGCTGGTGTGCAGTCTTGCAAGCTTTTGAGATTTTCCTTCCAATCGCTTCTGTAGCCTTCCGATTATGCTTTGGGTCCAGGCAGTATTGGGCACTGAAGGTAAAATAGGCCGTTTGATTCCTCTGCCAGTGGTCCCACGCATTCCCCTCTCCACAACCGGTTGACAGGCACTCTCTCACAGCATGCCTTACTCTGCTTTTGTCTATGTGACTTTGTAGCTATGCCTATCCCTCAGGAAGGCCTTGGCCTACCCTCATAGCCAAACTGAGGTGATAGACCAGACTTGACCAATTTATACTGTTGGTCAGAGGAGTGGTGCCATTTTTGAATATTCCCCCATGTTCAAAAACTACAAAGTTCCCTGCAAATAAAAACTAGTGGAGGAGAGAGGGTCTACCCAATCCTGCTTGGTACTGTTGTATTCTGTTTGCATGTGGGAACATTTTTCCCCTCACAGAGGTACATTTTTTTAAATGATCTCACACACACACTTCTCTGCCTGTAGTCTAAAATGGTACAATCCATCTCGCGACCTATGTAGAGAAGGCCTCAAGATCAAGGGCACCACCTGCCTGGAGGACCAAGCTGCCAGTTCTTCCGCTTGCCATTCCTATCATAGGCCTCTCTTAGCCACCTATTTGCAATATAGGGAGGATGATACACTGTAGCCTTCCCCAACCTGGTGCTCTCCATATGATGTTGGACTACAACTTGCATCATCCCGGACCATTGGCCATGCTGACTGGAGCTAATGGGAGTTGGAGTCTGAATCTATGGAGGATACCAGACTGGAGATACTTTGGAAGATAAAGATGCTTGAACACTCTAAAGAACTTCTGGAAACCAGTGCAGGTACAAGCAGTTGAAGTGCTGGGTTTTTTTAAAAAAAAAATGGGATGATGGGGGTGGGGTGTTTCCAGACATTTGGGTTAGATCAGGGGTTCCCAAACTGGTCCATAAGCTTCATTCAGATCGTCTGTGGCATGCCTGCTTTAAATATTCATATTGACTTTTAATTGTATTTTTATTGCTTTTTTTATTTCTCATATATTTTATTGTATTATAGTTTGAATTCTATGGAATGCAAGTTGTTATACTGTAAAATACAACCTATGAAGTAGAAGAAGCAATAAAAATACAATGAAAAGCCACGCAGCATCTAGCACAATGCATTGCAATTGCTACAACAGGCAGACAAATCATTAAGTGGGCTGCCACGATCATCAGCAATGTTTAAGCAGTCTGTGGAAAATAAATGTTTGGGAACCCCTGCTGAGAAAAATAAAAACTCTGAATGTCTAGCAGACTTAACTTAAGACTTCTTGCTGCTGCAAGCCAGGTTCCCATATGATGTTATAGAGGATGGCGGGCTTGAGGATTGTATGTGCTTGCCGCAAATGGATTATGACAGATCGAAACACTCATTTCTCCAGTTGCATGTATGGCTGCTTCATTGACACCCCTAAAAACATGGCTGCCTCTATCAAACAGTTGAATTGCTTTGGGCCTTCACTGGTTTTGATGGTACTTTACATGAGATTTGGCTGCAATCCTAAACAAGCTAGGGAGCAGGACCCACTGAACCCAGCGGGACTGATGTCTGGGTAGACATGCAGTGGATTTTCCTGGTAATATACACTGGAGTTAGTCCACGTTCATCTACCTCAGGGTTGTCTGCCGCACTGACTGGCAGCAGTTCTGACGAGAGTCTTTGCCACCCCTGTCTGGAGATGATGGTGACTGAACCCTACCACTGAGCAACAGTCCCTCCCCCTGCACATTCAAGAATAGAGAACCTGTAGTGGTCCATGCTGGATTACAACCCCATCCTCCTCAATCATTGGCCATGCTGGCTCATGGGAGGAGTGCCACAGGTTAGCTCATCCCACCTGTCATAATCCTTGCAGCAACCCATTAAGGCCATGTAGTCACCTCTGTGTATCACAAACGGGAAGAGAGACCCTGCCCTGGTGGGTTTTGAGGTTTAGACTTGGAACCTTCTGCTTCACTGTTCAAATCCAGAACTACTACTCTATGGAAGATCTCAGATATAACTTCCTGGCTCCAGGAAGAAGGAAGTTCAGCACATTCTATACCCAGTGCTTACAACCCTGCATCATTTGCAAGTCATCATGTATCTCCTAAAAAGCACATGACGTCCCCCCAAGAATCCTGGGAATTGTAGTTTCCCCCTCAAAGGGCAGCAATTCCCAGCAATTTTAACAAACTACAATTCCCAGGACTCTTTGGAGGAAGTCACGTGTGTTGAATATGCTTTAAATGTATGATCTGGATCCATTCTGTGGCTACCATCCACCAGAGAGAATATCTATGCAATTACAATGCGGTGAGCCCTCCTCATTATACTATAAATTGTTTAATCTTTCCACCCTGCCTGTGTTGGCTTATCCAATGAATGTGTAAGCAAACTATCAGTTTGCAATTAACTCTCGGGTGGCTGATTTAGGAAAAACAGGTGATACCCACACTGCCCTAAAGATGGCTAATAGCTCTGAATCATTAACCTTGGGTACCCCCCTGCTGCTTAAGGGAAAGACCTTGGAGATGGAGCCTTGAGACTGGGATGGCTATGTGTGGGGTTGCTTTTGATTCAAGCATGCCTGTAGGATTTAAGGCACACTTTCAACATTCCTGGACATTGCTTGATTGCTCCTCAGTATCTGGATGACTAAATGTGAAGTATCTCCGTTGCAGGGTTGCGGGGGTTTGGGTTGACATTTGGATGACATGGGAGTTCTGTCTGGATTGATGATTCTGTTTATGCTTCATCTGCACATGTAGAGCAGAATTTTATGCTGCCATGGTCACTCAAAGCCCTAAGAAGGAGCGGTGTTGCAGGCACAGATCTAATGAAAAATCTCCAGCATCATAGCTGGTTTAATCTCCAGCATCAAAGCCTGCTGGGGTACTTGGGATGATGAATTCTGGAGCGCTTGAAACATTAGCATATGTTGGGACATTAGCATAAATTGGGACATTAGCATATGATGAGTTGGTCAGTTCTGGGGCACTTGAAACATTAACGTATGATGGGCCTGGGGCAGCCTTCCCTGAACCCTCAGAGCTGTCTGAACTCCAAGAGCTGTCTGAACTCCAAGAGCTGTCTGAACTGTCCTCTTCTTTTGGAGCCTTGGCTTCTCCTTGTGCCTTCTTTTTGCGACGGCGATACCTACAGTCAAGAAAGGAACTACCCTAAGAATGCAGCAAGAAGGCTTTTGTTTTGTTTTTAGCTGCTGCTTCCCGGACAGCTAATGAAGTTCAACTGGGAAGTAATAATGCTTAGTGCTTTCAATGTTCAAAATGTTAAAACATATATTACACCAATTGCTGATCCTACTCAGGGTAGACCCGTTGACATTGAAGGACATGACTAACTTAGGTCCATTAATGCCAATGGATCTACTCTGAACAGCTTATGTGGATCTTTTGCAGCAAGAGGACTGAGGTTCATGCAAAGTGACTTGCCAGGTGAGTTCATGGCATGGACTAGGTGTGAATGGGAACTTTCTGAGTCCATAGCTCACTCCCCAGGCCAGGGCTGGGGAACCAGGAGTTTTCCAGATGTTGGACAACAGCTCCCATTGTTCCTGACTACTGGACATGCTGGCTGTAGCTGATGGGAGTTGGAGCCCAACAAGATCTGGAGGACCACAGGTTGTCCACCCTTTCCTTAGGCGCTATGCTAAGACCCTGCTGGGTAGTCTGGTTTTCCCCATCCCAGAGTTGAGATATGATTTTGTAAGTATGTGAAATAAATAAAATGCTCATACACACAAAAACTGAATATTCATGGACTCACCACATTACAGCTCCTATACCCAGCAAGATAACAAATGTCACTAACACTCCTGCGAGAACATTGGGCCCTGTACAAAAGGAACAGGACAACATTTTTCAGAAGGCAGAGAAGATAGAGACCAACTGAGACAGGACCAAGATGAGAAGATAGCATTATGGTTTCATAGATCTGTATTGACAGCAACCTCAGGGCATTTGCAGCCAGAATAGTGTTGCCAACTGCCCTTGGACAAAGAACATGCCACCTGGATCAGAAAAGCAGCAAGTATATTTTTCACATGAAGGTAAGCATTATTAACAATGACACAGTGCCATCTGTGTATATTATAGCTACAGAGGCAGATTAGACAGAGTAAAAGAGACTTGCCCAGTGAGATCGTTCCAGGTTCAGCACAAGCCCATCATGCCTCATTGGCACACAGCTTGTACTGACATGTACAGAGAGAAATAGGGTATGTGTGATGCTGTGTTTGAAAAAAGACATAAGGTATAAAGATGGAGAAAGTTACCTGCACATACAAAGGGGTCATTGCAGGAAACTTTGAGAAGCTGGCAGTTTGTACACTGTGCCACTTCATAGGGTCGATACCGGGACTGAGCTGTGGAAGTGGGAGGGAGAGATGGAGTTCATTAGACCATGAAATGTTTCACACATTATGGTTGATTCAGATGTCATGCCAAACTTGTTTTTTGTGATGTCTGAACCAAACCAAGCCCACAAAATTATGATTGAATGACCATCAAACCAGAAGCTCAAACTGGTTTGGAAACCACAGTTTGGGCAAACTATGGTTTGGTGTCATATATGAACCAACAAACCATGGATTGGGATAGCACCTAGAAATTCTCAGGGGCATCAGGCAAAGATGTTTCCCTGCACAACTGGACACAACTAATTGGAGTGGGAAAGTATGGTTAGTGCAAACCTTGGTTTGGTGTTACATCTGAACCAACTGAAGACAAAGTCACAAAAGTGATAATTAAAATGAAATAACCATAAAATACCTCTCTGACTTCACAAACACTAATGCAGTTAAGATTGCCAACACACAGTGCCTTGATAAGGTCATTTTCATTTACTCCTGATTTTATTCTGGAATTGCTGCCCTGTCCTTTCCCCTCCCTTGTTCTGTACAGTAGGGCCCCACTTATACGGCGGGTTAGGGACCAGGCCCCCGCTGTAAAGTGAAACCCAGTTACTATAATGGGCCATGACGCGTGAAAATGATGCGAAAATGTTGCAAAATGCCATAAAATTGCAAAATTGGCTTTAAAATGGGGAATTTCCCCTAACTGAGAGCCGCCGCATCAGCGGAACGCCTGTAAGCGGGGCCCTATTGTACTCATAATCACATTAAGTCCTCAATACTACTTTGTACAGTTCACAGTGTAGATGAAGGCGTCAAAGCAAGGAAGGAACAGTATAGATGTTATAGAATTGTAGAACTGGAAGATACCTTTGTGGCTGGTGGCTCTTTGTCAGTGGGGCAGTAGAATCCACTTTGAATTTTAGTCCAAACATTCAAGAAGCTGTGAACGTTTGGACTAAAACCTGGAGTGGATTCCACTGTCTCACTGAGATGGAGCCACCAGCCACCACTGCTTGGTAGTCTTCTAGTCCAACCTTCTGCTCAGTGCAGGATTTATAATGTAGGATGCAACTACACCATCTCTGGCCATCCAGCCCTTGCTTTAAACACCTCCAGAGAAGGAGAGAACCACCACCACCTCTCAAAGCATCCTCCTCCACTGATGAACAGCTTCCATACATTATGAATTTCTCTTAATGTTTTCCTACAATTCCCACCCATTGGTCCTTTTTACTCTTCTAGTTTACTGATCTGCTGCTCTGTAGTTTATTGTGATTTTATAATGATGTTATTAGGATTTATTTCTTGTGTGTATATCACATATATGCATATGTGTGTGTTTGTAAACCACCATAATTGGAGAAAAGTTGGGCTCTTACTAGGAACCAGTACTGGGACCACATTCCACTCTCTGCCCCCCCCATTTCACAATGGCTGATACAAATGCATTAGCAGTGGAGACTCGTGGCTCTGATGTCAGTGGGGCAGTGAATCCACTCTGGGGTTTAGTGTGAACTTTCACAGTACTTTAGCACAAGACTCTGTTGATTTTGGTGCAACAGACTGGCATGGCTACCCCTCTGGAAATTGATATAAATGTGTATTCAGATGTTCTTCAGAACATTCCTGTATTAGAAACATGTCGCCCTTTGTTCCAGTTTGTTCATCCCAAATCTGGAGGGAGGAAGGGGGTCCAGTTTGAGGCTGGGGGGAGGATGGATGCATCCCACCCACCATTTATAATTGGCAGCATTCACACCCACACACGCAAGAAACTTAAAAGGGAATAACAGCAGACACCATATGGCCAGAAACATGCACCCCTGGTTTGGACAGAGATACTCACCACAGGAAAGGCTGCAGACTGTGTGGTTATAAAACAGAGAAGACAAAAACAAAGGGATGAGCATTAGAGAAAGACATCCCCCATCGCACCCCCAGCAGTCTTCATTTCCTCTAGCCAAAGAACCCATGGAAGACTCCATTGCCCTCGCTTACGCTATCCAACAGGTCCCCCAAAACCCCAGGAATATCAGTTCTGCATGCTCTTGGCTTTATATTTTTCCCAGGAGTCCTGCCATGGGTTGTATACACACCATACATTTAAATAATCTTAAAAGCACATGTTTTGTTGTTGTTATGAGCCTTCAGATCGATCACGACCCATGGCAATCCCATGAATCAGCGACCTCCAATAGCATCTGTCATGAACCATCCTGTTCAGATCTTGTAAGTTCAGGTCTGTGGCTTCCTTTATGGAATCAATCCATCTCTTGTTTCATCTTCCTTTTTTCCTACTTCTTTCTGTTTTTCCCAGCATTACTGTCTTTTCTAATAAATCATGTCTTCTCATTATGTGTCCAAAATATGGTAACCTCAGTTTCATCATTTTAGCTTCTAGTGATAGTTCTGGTTTAATTTGTTCTAACACCCAATCATTTGTCTTTTTTGCAGTCCATGGTATGTGCAAAGGTCTCCTCCAACACCACAATTATCCTGGGAACTGTAGTTTACCCCACACAGAGGTTTCATTCCCAGCACCCTAAACAAACTACAATACACAGCATTACACAAGTGATCCTCCATGATATCACCCCCTTATTCTATGGGTTAGTTAACTTGGAAGAACTGGTTCTGTGTTCATAGCTAACTAAAAAGGATTTATGCTTTATCCATGAGCACGCCTTGAAAGGGCAGACAAAGGTCACCTTGCAACCACAAACATGGAACCTGGTATGAGTATTGGGGGGGGCAGCGGAGAGAAGCTTCTTGAGGAGGTCTAGGTCAGGTGAAATGGACAGAAAAGGGGTTAGGCACCCCACATGCGGACACTGATTCTCTGATCCCACTGACCCCTCCAGAAGCTGCTTTTCCTGTTTGAAAAGGATGGTTGAGGTCATGGTGTTTGCATCTGCACATAACACCCAGTTTGACTCTTACAATAGTGGTGAAGACCTCATTTTAACAAAATTACAGTACAGAGTGTTTGCATGGCTCTCTATGTATCTGGGCTCCGGCAGGCCACTTTGAGTATATATCTGTTGGGGCCGCAACTGAGAAGGCTCTGCTCCGTTCGACTTCCAGAACACAAGAAATCTTTAACCCTGAGCATCACCAACTCAGCCCACGCTGCTATGCACTCTTAACCCAAGTAAATTCAGCAGACCTGGTTGTTTTGTCTGGTTTGCAAGTGGATGAAGTAATAGCTAAGAACGGAGGGGGGTAGGCTGCTGTAACAAAGGATAAGGCCCCTATGACTATCAGTGACAAAGGAGATTTCAGTGAGTTCAGCTTTTCATGCTCCCTTTGAGACATGCAGGAAGCCTGTCTATCTTTGAATGCTGCATTGGCAAAGCATTGTTTTGAAAGCATCTCAGTGGTAGAGCTCTTGATTTGCACATAGAAGGTCCACAGTTCAATCCCTGGCATTGTCAGGTAGGGCTGAAAAAGCCTCATGTCTGTAGCCGCAGAGAGACGCTGCCAATCAGCATAGGTGATACTGAGCTAGATGGACCAATGGCGTGTCTCAACATTAGGTGTTCCTCTGTTTGTTCTCCTTTCATTGACATAAATTGAGGAATTCAGGATGGGGCGGTGGGAGGGCAGCACTTACTTTCCTTCATAAAGGTCTTTGACGCCTCTTCCAATTGTTTGACAAAAATTTTCTTTTCCTGTTCTGCCTCCTTCATAAGGTGGTCATGATCTGTGGGCAAAAGGGAATGGATCAGCAGAAGCCAAGGCATTTGGGTCCGAATGAAGGGTTATAGCCTGCTGATGGATTAATTGGGGCCATCTAGGGGTGAAATCAGGGCCTTTGTTAGGTACTAGGGATGGAAAGATATGTCCATTTTGGTTATCTCCATTTCGCATTTTTCAAGTCTTAAATTCAGTTCTCCACACTTCTGCAGCAATGTACGATTTTTGTTTTAAAGGTCCTCATGAAGAACTGAGACAAATAGTGGTAACGAGAGAGGAAGTTCTAAGCTTAATGGACAATATAAAAACTGACAAATCACCGGGCCCTGATGGCATCCACCCGAGAGTTCTCAAAGAACTCAAAGGTGAAATTGCTGATCTGCTAACTAAAATATGTAACTTGTCCCTCGGGTCCTCTTCCATGCCTGAGGACTGGAAAGTGGCAAATGTAACGCCAATCTTCAAAAAGGGATCCAGGGGGGATCCTGGAAATTACAGGCCAGTTAGCTTAACTTCTGTCCCTGGAAAACTGGTAGAAAGTATTATTAAAGCTAGATTAACTAAGCACATAGAAGAACAAGCCTTGCTGAGGCAGAGCCAGCATGGCTTCTGCAGGGGAAAGTCCTGTCTCAGTAACCTATTAGAATTCTTTGAGAGTGTCAACAAGCATATAGATAGAGGTGATCCAGTGGACATAGTGTACTTAGACTTTCAAAAAGCGTTTGACAAGGTACCTCACCAAAGACTCCTGAGGAAGCTTAGCAGTCATGGAATAAGAGGAGAGGTCCTCTTGTGGATAAGGAATTGGTTAAGAAGCAGAAAGCAGAGAGTAGGAATCAACGGACAGTTCTCCCAATGGAGGGCTGTAGAAAGTGGAGTCCCTCAAGGATCGGTATTGGGACCTGTACTTTTTAACTTGTTCATTAATGACCTAGAATTAGGAGTGAGCAGTGAAGTAGCCAAGTTTGCTGACGACATTAAATTGTTCAGGGTTGTTAAAACAAAAAGGGATTGCGAAGAGCTCCAAAAACACCTCTCCAAACTGAGTGAATGGGCGGAAAAATGGCAAATGCAATTCAATATAAACAAGTGTAAAATTATGCATATTGGAGCAAAAAATCTTAATTTCACATATACGGTCATGGGGTCTGAACTGGCGGTGACCGACCAGGAGAGAGACCTCGGGGTTGTAGTGGACAGCACGATGAAAATGTCGACCCAGTGTGCGGCAGCTGTGAAAAAGGCAAATTCCATCCTAGCGATAATTAGGAAAAGTATTGAAAATAAAACAGCCAATATCATAATGCCGTTGTATAAATCTATGGTGCGGCCGCATTTGGAATACTGTGTACAGTTCTGGTCGCCTCATCTCAAAAAGGATATTATAGAGTTGGAAAAGGTTCAGAAGAGGGCAACCAGAATGATCAAGGGGATGGAGCGACTCCCTTATGAGGAAAGGTTGCAGCATTTGGGGCTTTTTAGTTTAGAGAAAAGGCGGGTCAGAGGAGACATGATAGAAGTGTATAAAATTATGCATGGCATTGAGAAAGTGGATAGAGAAAAGTTCTTCTCCCTCTCTCATAATACTAGAACTCGTGGACATTCAAAGAAGCTGAATGTTGGAAGATTCAGGACAGACAAAAGGAAGTACTTCTTTACTCAGCGCATAGTTAAACTATGGAATTTGCTCCCACAAGATGCAGTAATGGCCACCAGCTTGGACGGCTTTAAAAGAAGATTAGACAAATTCATGGAGGACAGGGCTATCAATGGCTACTAGCCATGATGGCTGTGCTCTGCCACCCTAGTCAGAGGCAGCATGCTTCTGAAAACCAGTTGCCGGAAGCCTCAGGAGGGGAGAGTGTTCTTGCACTCGGGTCCTGCTTGTGGGCTTCCCCCAGGCACCTGGTTGGCCACTGTGAGAACAGGATGCTGGACTAGATGGGCCACTGGCCTGATCCAGCAGCCTCCTCTTATGTTCTTATGTTCTTATGTTTGTGACTGAGCAGTGGATTCTTTTAATCATTATATTAATTGTATGTGGACCAGGGAGCACATCTGAAAGCCTGAGAGCTCTGTTTTTGAATCACCTTCAAGATCACGGTTAAGGCTGTAGTATTTAGTCAGTTCATCACACCTGAGGCAATTCCAGGTGTCAAAACGCACTCATCTTGGGAGCACTTGCTTGTCTCCTTCCTAGACAGTGACAAGGTGCTTTTAGAGCTAGGGCAAGCAGAGTCCCTCTCACCTTAAATCTTCTTGTGAGCATTCAAATAGTGGTGCTCACTTTTCAAGCATCCCTAGTTTTTCGCAGGCAACATCCTTGTTGGTTATGGCTTAACTGTTAAGAGATCCTGAATAGACACACTTGCTTTGTAAATTTAAAACACAGCAGCAGATTCCCATGGACATTCCAGTTTTCCCTCCCCTCCTTTTCTTTCTTAAGTAAACCATGCAAGACTGAGTCCAGTTTAATCCTGGTCTGATCTATGGAATAGCAGTGACGAAATTGTATTTCATGTTGATATGCTAATAATACTATTCAGAAACACTTTAAGCTCATTTGCCAATGTGGGTGATCCCTCCCTGGAGAAAACTGTCAGTGTTTGCCAGGGTCCTATACTTGCTCTTCTCCATTTTAAACAAGAGAGTGCCAAAATAATAAATGTACATTTCCCTAAAAGGCTACAGATGTGTCAAGAAGTTGCTTTTGTTTTGTTTTGGTGTTTGGAACCACTGCAATAGCAATCAACAACTACCTGACAGGGTTGCACTGCAGGCAAGTCTGGAAAGAAAGGAACAGATCAATCCCTACCTTTCCTACTTTTCTGGATAATCTGGTCAAGGTGAAGAAAGAGTTTCCCAGCTTCATGCTCCATATGCTCCCGTTCTGCAAGCATCAGGGAAGACAAACAAAATGATGAGGCCCAATTCTGACCTAATTCTCTGCTTTAAGTACGCCCTCCCATTCTATAGAACCTAAACTGGGGTCCTTTGAATGCTTATGTTCAGAGGAGGCTGTTACACTAGTGCAAATGGGGAACTGCCCCACCATCCTCCTCCTGCCCCCATCTGCCTACCTTCCTACTTACAACCAGCTGAGGGGGTGACACAGCTTCCTCATCCCCACTCAGCCATGAAGCTCGCTGGATGACCTTGGGCCAGTCACTGTTGCTCAGCCTAACCTACCTCACAGGGTTGTTGTGAGGATAAAATGGAGAGGGAGGAGAACCATGTATGCCACCTTGAGATCCTTGGATGAAAGGTGGGATATAAATGCAATAATAAATACATAAAAATAAAGTTAGTTGGTTCTGTCTACCACTGCCTCTGGCTCCACCTACTTTTGGGCTCCCTGCCTTCTGCCCCACCAATCCCAATGGACACCAGCCACCACTCCTTATGTTCAGCAATGCTGGACTTTAGGACTGAGAAAATGTGAGGGCAACCTGGCTTCTGGATGGGCTGTTGAAAGGAAGGGATGCATACCTCATTGGAAAAACTCTTTCCATGTCAATTTTGTCTGCTAAGGACCCTTACACAACTAGCGTAGAATCCCTGAGCATTGCTGAATATTTTGGGCAATTTCTATAGCACACCCAGATAACAGGGCACTAGATTAGCCAGACAGATGTTGCTTTTGCATCAAGCTAAGAATGCACCCTGGTGGAACATTTTCAATATTTCCCCGACGGTGCATGTTGCAGCAGGAAATCAGCAATGGCAGTCTGTCTGCCGTTACCAATCTCATTGAGAAACACTGGGAAAGCTTCTGAGCAATGGAGACTGGTGGCTCCAGTGTCAGTGGGGCAGTGAATCTGGTCTGGGTTTGCATCTAGACCAGAGCTTGGAAAAGTTACTTTTTTAAATTACAACTCCCATCAGCCCCAGCAGCATGGCCACTGGATTGGGCTGATGGAAGTTGTAGTTCAAAAAAGTACATTTTCCAAGCTCTGATCTAGACAGCTCCTTGAAAGTTCAAACTAAAATTCGGTCCGGATTCACTGTCCCACTGACATTGGAGTCACCAGCTTCCACTGCTTCTGAGCAACCCAAGAGTTCCTAAAAACACAGTGCTCTAAATGACACAATGTGGGCACCATCAGGAGGTTCACCGCACAAGAGGATGCACATGTCAGTTCACACAGCTTGTGGGTGGGAAAGTGGGTGCCAAGTCTGCTGTGATGTACAAGTCCCATATGTAATTTGCATCATTGGAATTCCAGTTATGTAAGTGCTTTGGAGCAGAAAATCCTGCTCATTTCTTCATTGTGCTGTTTTAAAAGATGGATTTCAATAATGTATTTATTGTCTTTTGCTTTTGCTTTGTAGTATTTGATTACATTTTGTAAACCACTTGCTTATTTTGCCAAAATGCTAAGCAGTGTATGAATTACCTGAATTATTGGATAAATAATGAAATATATTGCTGCACCCGGGGGGCTGTGTGGAGGTTTCACAAAATGGAGCAGATGGCCACAAAATGGAGCAGATGAACTCATCTTCGTAATCCATTCCACCCACCCCTGTAACTTTATTCCCCCCAGGATTCTGCTACCCATCTCTTCCTGCCCACTGTAGGCGACGACAACCCACAGCTCTATGTGGGTGACTTTAACAAGAGCAGGACTTCAGATTGCAGTTATGCTCACAACACTGGGCTCTTTATTTATTTAGTTATTTATTATTTGATTTATATCCTGCCCTTCCTCCCAGCAGGAGCCCAGGGTGGCAAACAGAAACACTAAAAACACTTTAAAACATCACAAAAACAGACCTTAAAATACATTAAAACAAAACAACGTTAAAAAGATTTTTTTAAAAAGACCAGGGATGAGGAACCTGTGATCCTCCTGATGTTGCTGGACTACAATCCCATCATTCACCATTGGCCATGCTGGCTGGAGATTATGCAAGTTTGTTTGTTTGTTTACTAGTACTAGTACTACTACAAAACAACAACAAGAAATTTATATCCAGCCCCTCCTCCCAGAAGGGGCCCTGGGTGGCAGACAAAACATTAAAAATATATGTAAAACATCTTATAAACAAAACTTATTTAAAAACATAAATAAATAAATAAATCCTTCAAACATGTCTTTAAAAAACCCTAAGAACAATTCCAACACAGATGCAGACTGGGAAGGCTTATTGAAAGAGGAAGGTTTTCGATAGGCACCAAAAAGACAACAGAGATGGTGCCTGTCTAATATTTAAGGAGTGGAGTTCAACAACATCTGGAGGACCAGTGGTTCCCCATCCCCCTCTTCTCTTCAGTCATTCAAGTCATTAACAAAATCACCAACAGCTTTGTTACTTTCAGGATATAATCGTGTAGCATCCCTTCTTCCTCAGACCCAGAATCACCTCTGTCTTGGGTTTCTGACTGGCCAGAAGCCATATATAAACCATCTGCCTTTGGGCAGCCCT
The DNA here is from genome assembly GCF_030035675.1 of Rhineura floridana. Taxonomy (NCBI): domain Eukaryota; kingdom Metazoa; phylum Chordata; class Lepidosauria; order Squamata; family Rhineuridae; genus Rhineura; species Rhineura floridana. The sequence continues at coordinate 18,843,465 of NC_084490.1, forward strand.
TATTCCCTGGACACTCTTTGCCATGACTTGGTTGGCTTTGCTGGATGATTGCAGCTTTACTCTCTGCCCAGTCCTGTCTAGTCTCGATGTCCCTGAATTGGACTCCTGTCCTCTGTCTCTATCAGGTACTATGGATGGTTTTGCTGGATATTGATTCCTGTCATGGAATTGTCCAAAATTAACATTAAGAATTGACAGCAGACTGGATTGCTCTATCCCATACCTAGATACAGTCCTCTAGGACCTATATTGGTGTACTCCTACCTGATGCCCAAGATTCTACTACATGAACTTGAGAAAAATATAGGCATATTTACTGATTCATTAAAATGTCAATATTTGCACAGATTTATCAGTTATTAATTTTTAAAGAAGATTGTTCAGCTTTCCAAAATGTATGTGTTTAGCTATATCAGATTGTTTTAAAATACCCAGTTTCTATTATTTGAAGCTCGGGTTTCTCTTACAGTAGATTTCTCAAGTTCCAGACTTTCTGCACTCCCTCTGTGCATGACTCAGATATCTGTGTTTCAAAAACGGGGAGCAGGGAAGTGTGTGTGTACTTTGGGGTTCTGAAACAGGGGACTTTTCAACCATGAGAAGTTCCTCCCTAATGCCCGAAGGGACATTGTTTGACCCTTCTCTTAATTCTGTACCCAGATAGTGTCTCCCATAGGTGGCCAGGTCTTCAGCGCTCCCTAGAAAAAGCTTCCCCAGCTTGTCAGTGGCCTCTGAGTCCTGACCAAGCAGCAAATATGCATCATATCCAAAGTAGGCAACAGCTTCTGGCCAGCAACGGAGGCATGTGCCAGCCAGCTGCACTGGCAGCATCCAGGCCAGCCATCCGAGCAGAGATGCTCTGGCCATGGAAACCAGAACAAAGGAGCCACTTCCTGTCCAGGCCCTGACATCAGCACTTTCCCCACTTCAGGCTCCTTATCTGCTTCTTACGTCACCTCCTGTTCTATTCCTAGCATCACAGAGAGTCACATTGTCTGTTTAATCTCTCTCCTTGGCAACATTTCCCTGCGTCATGCAAGTATTGTCTTTCCAGCAGTTCGTGACTTCACAGAAGAAGTTGCCTTGGCCACAGTGTAGGGGGGAGTCAGTTGCCATGGCAATGGTGCCCCAGTTCCTGCTGGTGTTCCCCTTATGGCTCTTCTCCCTCCAAACAGTGGCTGGTTGCCTTCAATGTGACCGACGCTTCTTGGACTCTGTGGCAACCCTGCTGACGGAGACGTTGCCAGCAGACCTGCCTGACCGTGACACCCTAATAGAACGGCACATCCAGGCCTTGGCTGATCTGCACGGCACCTTCCTTCAAAAGACATATGAGCGAGTGTTGGGTGCGACCTGAGCAGAGAAGCATCAGCAGGGATGGAACAGTTGGGGTGGGGTGGGGAGGGATGTGGCATCATGATCATGAGGTTACTTTTGCAAATGTCTCTTTGCAGATGTCCGAGGGGTGATGTCTATCAAGTCCCACGTTATTAGTCAGTTACGTGGTATCAAGAGTAACAACACATGGAAAGGTGAGGAGGGAGGAGAGGAGCTAGGTAGAGGGATTATATTTGAGAATGGGTTATAGGCATCTCCACCCTTTGCACACAAATCTCATAAAGCTATTAAGGTGGGGGAATCACCCAAATATTTAGGCTGTTCTCCTAAACCTTGAAGTCGTGATCCACTCCGCTCACTACTTAAGCCTGGGGTTACCGACATGATATGGTGGGTCCCTCAGATGCTTCCTCTTGATGCCTGCCAAGATCCCTGGTCCCCAAGGCACTGGATTATTTTTATTTGGGGGGGGGCATTACTTGCTTTTTTTGTCTGTGTTTTTTTTTTTGGTGGGGAAGGTATTTTGCCTGTTTGGCGGAGGGAAGACTTCTGAGCATAGCAGTTTTTCTTCTGTGAAATGGGTCTTTTGTGGTGTCCACAACAGTTTCTTAGATTTCCAAATGTGCCCTCTGGCCAGAAAGATTGGGGGGCTCTGACTTTACCCAAGATTAAAGTAAACCAGTTCTATAGCTCAATGGCAGAGATCATGCTTCTCATGTGGAAGGTCCCAGATCAATCCCAGGCATCCCTAGGTAAGCCTGGGAAAGATCCCTGTCTGAAACCCTGGAGGGCCTCTGCCCATCAGTATAGAAATAATGAGCTAGATGGACTCAGTATAAGGCAACTGCCTATGTTCCTTTGGGCAACTGGTAGTGGTGACCCATGAAGTCAAATGGATCTCACCAGCCATGTATAGCAGCCAACCAGGGACGCAACAAGCCTCAGCCTTTTTGTTCCTGCTTCGCACCAAAGGAACAGGGGTGTGCAGACCACATGCTGTGTGAACAGTATATGCCTGAAAGCTGGAATTCAGGGTCACAGGTCACAGGTCGTACAGGCTGAAGGAAGCCAAAGACAAATAACAAACTAACCCAGGAAAGATATTTTAATGAAAGCATTAATTCCAAGCATATTCTCCATCCTAAATGTATGCTAAATCTAGCATTTTTGTTTTGTTTTAGTAGGCTTGTTTTGTTTTAGTAGTGCTGTGTCACAGTTAAAGGAACTGGAGTCCTGCCTGGGAAGGGGTGGGAGAAGGGAAAGTGGCAGATTTTCTTCTAGCATTTAACTCAAGGTCCTCCAACCTCGTCAGCCTGAAATTCTAATCCAGTGCCTTGGGAACTATTTCCCTCCACCCCCATGACTTCGCATTAAACTGTTTATCTTTCCTTAGGGGTCTTCATGTGGCAACTCTCCATGTATCAGCTCAGGGTGTCCCTGCGAAGCCACATGCAACAGACACTGGAGAAATTCGCCGACCTCGGTACCAATCCTGAAGGGAAGGGAAAGCAGCAGTGGAAGTCCTAGCGTTTCATGCTGTAACCTACTGCACTAATCTTCACTTCCCCTACTAGCAAGGAATCCTGGATCCAGGGTTGTAGCCAATGGTGGGCCACAAATTTCTACCCCCAGATATAAGTTATTAGCCTCATACCCAGCATTGCTTGGGCCTGGCAACCAAGAGGTCTTCTGTATCTTTAAAAGTTGTGCAGGAGGAAGGGAGAATTCCACCTTGTGGTTTTTCCCATTACAGGGTTGCAAGAACACCTACACTTGGCTGACTTTCTCTTCTCCTAAAGGTACAGGATCAGTCTCAGACCATGAACCTGGCAACCCTAAAGTGCATGTGCACCCGCGGGCATCACATATGCAAATGTTTATAAGTGATGCCTAAGAAGAAAACATATAAATAAAAATATACAGCTAAATAGAAAACAATAGCAAACACAAAAATGATGACTGCATACAAACGTTTGTGCATTAAATATTATTAATTAAGTGAGATTGGGGAATAAGAAAAAGAGTAGGCAAATTGCACCTACTGGGGCAGATCCACACCATACATTTAAAGCACATTATTTTCCCCAAAGAATCTTGGGAACTGTGGTTTTCCTTCTTACAGAGCTACAAATTCCCAGCAGACTTAACAACCACCGTTCCCATGATTCACTGGGGGAAGTCATGTGCTTTAAATGTATGGTGTGGATAAGCATAGCAGATTTAAAAGATGCATGTTGGTATTCAGGAGGTACATGCTTACTTGGAGGAAGAGCTTCAATATATGCTATAAAAGGGGAACTCAATTGCTGTTGCATGGGTATTCTGGAGTGTTGTCTGCCTAACTTGTTGATTTCTGAGTTAGCATGCACATAATTGTAAACTGAATACCAGTTAAGGAAGAGTCCCGCTGAGTTATAAGGCCTCTAAACCAGTCCTCTCTCTTTTCTTCCACTCTCACCCTACCCTTTAGCTTGTTCAGAGGATTGCAGTAAGTATCAGACCCCCCCATCCCCACGTTAATGTCACATCAGAACCCTTCCCCGAGCCTCCTGGATTGGAACTGGAGGCACCCCAAAGGCCCGTTTCCTAGTCTTCTTGATGTGCTTCTTCCCATAGCGGTGATTGAGGGCCCTGTCCTGGACTGCTGGACCTGCCTACGTATCGTCACCCAATGCTTCGATGGAGAGGTCTGCGGAGGTATGGCTGCAGGAAGGGGTGCCTTTTAAGGTTCTGCCTCTTGTTTCCTAACCAATAGCAATTTTGGGAGTCAGGACAGGAGAGGTTGAATCAAGAGCTGGACTTTAACCAGGGAGAATTGAATTTGAATCTCCACCTGCCGTGAAGCTTTCTGGGTGACCCCGGCCTAGTCACACACTTCTCGCTTTCTCATCCCCACAGGCCATAATGAGGATAAAATGGGGATAAGCCCCATACATAGCATCACAAGCTCCTTGGAGGAAGGGTGGGATATAAATGTGAGAAAGTAAATCATAAATTTGGGGGCAAAGATGATTTGATACCCCCACAGACCAATTTTCCCAGCTTTGGGGAATAAAAATACTCTTCCACTCTTATTTTTTTGGAGGGGAGGGGGTAGGCACAGGACAATTTCTGTCCTCTTCATAGAAGGGTGTGTGTTGTGGTGGTGTCCCGGGTCCCAGACCTACAATCCTTCCCGCTCCTTCACCCCTGAAATAGGTCCTTCACCCCAAAGATGCCTGCCTCAGCTTTGGCCAGTTACCTACTGCACCACAAGCCTCAGCAATCCCACTTTCTCCCTGGAAGTGGCTAATGGGTTGGATGTGGTTTATACCTGTGGGTTTAAATGTAGTTATTAGCATTTAGAACCCTGTTTGGTAGCGTAGTAAAGACCAAGCACGCACATGGTATTTTAAGTAAATAAACAAATAAACAAACAAAAATTTATTATAATCACAGTATAAAATTATAGATGTTATATTTGATATAGGCCTAAACGTAACCTGCCTACCTACCTAGCTAAACCCAACGCAAACTGCACACTATCTACCTCATAAACCTAGCCAAGCCTAACTAAGTCAATGGCCGCCATCACCCAACTGTCACTTCTTTCCCTTTTTAAACCTTTCACTCACTGACTGCCCCCTCCCTTGCCAACACTCCAGCCAATCACACCCAACATTCTATTAACTCTAACCTACCTGAACATAAGTGAACAGAAGCAAACATTGTGCTTTCGTCACAGTTGTCTTTGTCCAGCAACGTGCAGGAGACTAGGACAATTCTGACAGCATGGAAGGTTCTCACCTCTTGATATCCTAAGATGACAGATGTGATCTACATGAGCAAGCAACTCCAGAGTGTCAACCCAGCCCTCTTGCCAGGGATCTCTTGAGACATTCAGAAATTACTGGATTTCTCTATGGAACTATACACTCCACCTAGCACCTGCCATTTACATGACTTGAGTAAGAGACAGAGGAGACGGAGGTCTCCCTATGCTCTCCAGGAGTTGCTGATTCTCTTTCAGTCTTTCTTTGATTTGTCCCTTTTTGAACCTGTAAACAAACTGGGAGCTGAAGAAAGAGTTCAGAGATGGCTATCGCAGACTGGATAAAGAAATGACAATCTGGTGAATAGAGAGCTAGTGGAAAGGAAGAAAAAAAAGAGGCTAAGAAAGGAACGGGATGGATGGGAGATAAAAAAGAGTCATAGGCATTGTGGGAGGTGAACTAAAATCAGGCAAGGATGGGAAGTGGAAGCAAAAATTAGGTCTGTATCACTAGTCTTAAAGCTGAAGCAATGAGAAGAAATGGCCATAAGACGTCCTGTTGCTGTGAATTTGCCTGTCACTATCTAATGTTTTTTATTTATTGCCAAGCCTGGTTGCTTCCATGATCAACTTTTGGTGTCAAGATTTGTGTTTCAGTCTCAGGGTGCTTTCTTACAGCACTCTAACTGTTTTAACAGTTGTGCTATTTTAATGGGCTTGTTTACATATAATAATGGATGTTTTAATGGAGTTGGTCTACTATGTATTTTAATTATGGGTTGCAGTATTTTTATAATTGGTTTTATTCTTCTCATCTTGCTGTTGGCTTTTGTTTGTGAGCCATCTTGTTATTTCTTCTTGAAATGAAAGATGGTATATAATTTTTTTTAATAATCATCATCATGGAGGCAGTGATGCTCATGCAAGTTTTTCAGTCTCACAACATTGTTCTCATCAAAAAGCCATTCCATATTGTGTTCCCAATTAATCCAGATTGGCCATTACCACAGTCAATCTGATAATTAAAAACAAAAAACAAAAAAAACCCATGGAAACAATAAATCCAGATTAAATGGGGGGAGGGAATATGGGACAGTATTTTGATGAGTTCAATGACATGTGGGCACAGTGAAAAGCTTGCATGCAAGCAGCAGCGAGTGACAGTGCAGGGCCCCTTCATGATAGTCACAGCCACCACCACCCCTTTTTTTGCTGTGGGGTTCAGAATGAGATCCTTGTTAATGCCTTCTCCCACAACAACAGACCATTAGAGCCAATAAGTATGAAAGGGGGAGAGTGTTAGCTACTGAAGAGTCTTCTCTGTGGCTGACTCACCTCTTCACTCTGATTGCTTCCAGTCAGCAGGAAAGGACAAGGAAGCATGTTAGAAGACTCTTCTCAGTGGCTAACCCCCTCACCCTTCAGCTCATGGGTTGCTGGAGACATAGGGACCCTGCTCCCGAAAAGTAAAGGGTCTAAGACACACACCCCCGAGAGCCTAGACCACTACACCCCTGGCTCCAAGTCCACAATAAACTGTTGTGTGGAAAGCTAGCTTTTTCTATGTAAACTGTTCAACTTTCTCTACTCCTAAAATACCAAATATTCTCAGGTGGTTTGCTTGTGCAGTATTTTGAGTTCTCCTTTCAGGTGAGGAACAAAGAAATGTCTATGATCCTTACCTTATTCAAAATTCTAAGATTTCAATTTTGCTGAATTTTGAAATGTTACATTTTATTTTAGCTCTAGTGGGCTTTCCCTCTCTCTCACACACACACGTCCTTCTGCTCCCAGTAACCTGTAACCAAAATTAATCTGGAAAACCAAACATGTACTCAAAAGTGCCATTGACATATCCACTCTCTGATCTTAGAATTGGCTCCCCAAATATGTTTCCCACAGGAAACATAGATAGTCCTGTTCCCATTTGAAAGCCGCCATTTAGATGGCTGAACCAGGGAGCAGATAGGGAGAGTCACTCTTGCCCAGCATTGGGACTGTCACCATTTGTCCCCAACCAACACAAGAGATTAAAAGGGTGTTTCTGTTGCCCCTTAGTGGAAGATAGACGATTTGCAGAATACAATGAAGTTGTTCTTTATATCTTCTTTGTTTGCGAGTCAGTATTGATGACCTCAGCTGCTCTTGTGTGAGTAAATGGCTCCGCCAAGCCCCTCTCTTTTCCATGGAATCCAAGAGTCCAAACTTTTAGGTTTTCTGATCCACATTTGCCTTCCTTCCCAAAGAAGCCACCAGGACCAAACCCTATAATGATTCACAAGATCTTGTTCCCTTCTTAAAGAACCCAGGAGTTCTTGCTGGCAGCTGTTCCAATTCACTTGACCCACATCTCTGTTCTCCATCCATCTCAGGGAGAGTGTCCATGCATAGGAACACAGAAAGCTGCCTTATACTGAGTCAGACCTTTAATTCACCTGGCTCAATATTGTCTACACTGACTGGAAGCAGCTGTCCAGGATTTCAGACAGGGGCCTCTCCCAGCTCAACCTGGAGGTGCTGGGGATTAATCCTGGGACCTTCTGCATGCAGTACAGGTGCTCTACCACAGAGCTATGGCCATTCAGCAATGCAAGCATAAAACGTGTTGTAGAATTCAGATTTCAGAAAATATCAGCTACATTTTTTTCTACAAGCATCATCGTTACAGAGAAAACATAGGACGGTTTCCATATCTGTAATCTGCCCATTTCTGTCACTTGTCCTTTCTTGCCACTAAATTTCCAAAAATATTGAAAACTTGAATTATGGACACAGGATATTTTGATCCAAGTTGAGTTGATATATGCTTAATTTATGCTTCCTGGTTACAAAATTATTATTATTTGGTGTGTGCAGGCCCACACATATATTGAGTTTTCTAAAAAGTAGAAAGGAGACCCGAGTTTAAATTCATACCCATCCCCCTCCCAAGTTCAAAACGTTTGAGAAACATTGTCTCAGGTCATTGGAGCCACTCCACATGCAGCAGTGTGAAACTGGAAACTGGAAACTGATGATGTTGCAGAAAGAGCCAGCGGTGGCTGGTGGTTCCCTGAAACAGCTCTTTAAAAGTTTGGACTGAAACCAACAGCAGATTCCTCTGCCCCACTGACATTGAGCCACCAACCACCACTGGACAGAGCAGAGAAAGGACAAGTCTTGAAACTTTAGCTCTGATCTGTTATTTGCATTGCAGGGAATTCTTATCTGGAGAAGCTTTAAAAAAATTTTTTTGTCATCCCCTATTTGCAGTCTGAAGTGGTATGATCTGCTCTACCATCTCAGCACTCTATCACCTCATTCTGCTGCTATGTGTAAACCAGGCTCCATTCTAGTTCCAGAGGTTTCTCCACCTCTTCCCCTACTAACCACACTTTCCCCACTTCCAGGTACTGGGTGTTCTTCAAGCACAAGAAAGAAATGTTGCAAAAAGCGCTGGCCCGTTAGGTGCCTTAGAGGCCAGAGGACCTTTCCAGAACACCCCTGTCCTCCATCACAACCACGCACGGCTGCTGGCTAGACCAAATAAAATATTTACACTTATACATGGAATAACAGAGAATCTTTGCTTCCTCTTTAGAACAGGGAAGAGAGAGTTTAGAGTCCCTCTAGTCACAGATTAGGCGGAAGTGGGGGGAGGGCAGGCTGGCTCCCTTGGGACACATTGGAGGAACGGGGAGGACTCTGTTAAAGCCAGATCTTTGCAGATCAAAAAAAGAAACAAAATGGAGTGAGGGAGAAAAGCATCAGGGTGTCTGTGTCTGTGTATATTTATTATGGAAAATTTGAGGGTGGGAAGAAGGTTAGAGGGAAAATTGTGTAGGCCAGAAGAAACACTAATTTGGGGGTGCAAAAGCTATTCTGGACTTTGTTCTGATGAAGCTATGCAGACTGAATCTCAGATGTCACAATTTTCCTTAGGGGATCTCAGCTAAATGTATTCCAAGAGTCGGTTTTTCCAGTACCTAAGAATCCTGGGGAAAATAGAAAGTTAGTGCCCCCCAACCCTTTTAACTCCCCCTCCCAAGTTTCTTTCTGGGGGAGGAAGTGTATTGCAGCTGACTCTGAACTAGAGGTGGCTGCTTCTGATACTCACACGGCTATGATCACCACAAAGAGCAGTCCACCCATACACAGGACAATGGCGACTCCATTTTGGGCAATGTTAAGGTCCTTTAGGGATTTTCCAAAGCGAAGGGACAAGCGCTCCTGGGCATCAACTGTATGCAGAGATCCCAGATTTGGTGTCTGAGAGAGGTTTCCATCAGTGAAATCCAGTCTGTTCTGTTGCTCACCTGGATTTCTCTTTCCCCTCATTCACCCATTCATTGATTCTCGAAAGAGAATGCAGATCTCCGTAAAAGCATATAGTTCAGGCTAAGCCCCAGTACAGAAAAAAAGGGTTTGGGGCCAGTTTTCAAGAGCTAATTTAACCATTCAAATCTTCCTTCTGCCATTAATTTGCTAGGCAGTCTTAGGTAAGCCATTGTCCCTAGGCCTCTCACGCCCCCAGTTGCAAGGGATAGTAACAGTGTCCTACCTTATAAGACTATGGTAACACTTGCTGAGATAATATATTGTGGCGTGTTTATAAATCAGGAATGGGGAACCTTTGGCCCTCCAGCTGACATTGGACTCCAACTCCCATCAGCCCCAGCCAGCATGGCTATTGGGTCATGGATGCTGGGAGTTGTAGTCCAGAGGCGTCCAGATATTATCATTATTGTGAGTCAAATTCAAATTAAGCCCTTGTCCTTCAGGTCTGATATTTCTTCAGTCAGACCCATAAAACTCCCTCTTTAACTTTGTGTAGAAAAATGTGGGTGTGTGCAACAGTTGTTTCCTGATAAATTTTGTGAACTGGTCTTGACACATATGAGTAAGTGCTGCCCTCTACTGGACATGGCATCACACAGAGAAAGAGCCTTTCAGTGAATTCTCCTGAAGGTATCTGTATCTGAATTGGTGCTTCCTTGTGTCAGGATGCAGGCCTAGAGTTGGGATCTGTGTGTCCACCAGTCAGCTCCGGCCAAAGAAGGCAACCACAGTGAAACCAGACATCAATGCAGCTTCTTAGAAGCAATAGGCCACTGCAGGTCAGGTGGTACTTCCTAACACCTATAAAAATTTCCATATCAGTCCGGCTGAATTGAATTGGACTGAAGTACTCTACTCCTGTTCCATGTGGTGGCCTAACTTTATCTATGTCTCACTTTCATGGATGGAGATCATGGCAGGAAGCGGGTTTGATGCATCACACTTCCTTTCCCCCTAAATCTCCCCCTCTCTCTGCCACACAGAACACCCCCTCACTGCACACACCGCACACCCCCAACAAATTATTCCCAGCTCTACCTACCAAAACACTGACTTAGCGTCAAGCAAACAGCATGGATCTCTTGGCATCCTTTGCAATTAAGCACTTTATATTTGAGCCAGACTGCAACAGTGGGAGGGCGGGGGAAGCAGGGAGAGAAAGAGAAAGGGTGAGAAGCAGCAACCAGAGAGCAATACCGATTGCATAAAACACCTACAGAACCCGTGGCTGAGCAAGGATTTTAAGACTGAGCACATCCAACCCCCAACACTCTTTTCCCCTGAGATTTACATCATTCCTAAATCAGGGACCAGGATCTTTGGCTGTCAACACACTAGTCACCAGATCAAAGCGTTTCCATTAGCCACACCTGGAGGGGCAACGGATTGATCTGCCGATCAGTTGCAAAATCTCTTTGAAGTTGATTTTAAAAAAACCAAAACCCGCACTGGAGCTGCTCCCACCAGGTTTTACAGTAAAAAGTGGCAGAGTTTGGCTAGCGTAGTTTGCCCATTTTCAGAAGAGAGAGGTGGAGATGCAGAACAGTGTCTCTCTACCCTTAGTATGTCTTAGGCTGAAGGCTACGACATGCAGGACTGGGCCACCCTAAATCCCGTGTTGCCCCACATGAGCATCTTCTTCTTCCCTTTGTTCTGTCACAGCACTGATTATGTTACTGTTTGATCAAATTAAAACATGTACAAAAGTTAACACAAAGCTAGCCATGCAGCAGGTCAGTTTGACAGATGAAGATGAACTTTGTATGATTTGTTTTAGGTTTTAGGTGACTGCCTATGGCAGGGGCTTCCTCCTGAGCCAAATGCCCCCCAAGCCTGGCACCTAAGGCAGTCTCCTAGATTGCCTCCCCCTCAATCCAGCCCTGACAATATAATCATGGCTTCCATAAATGTCTGTGTCCAAGCTATACAGCAGGGGTGGGGACTCTCAGGCCTGGGGGACCAAATGTGGTCCTCCAGGCCTCTCTATCTGGCCCTGGGAAATCTCCACAGGCTACACCCCCACACAGGCCTTGCTCCATACCCTCCTCCAGCATCTTGCTCCCTCCCCCCCCCCCCCGGCTGGAATGCATCTTTGAATAAGACTCAATAATGCGTCTTGCTTGTCTGGATAGAGACATGTACATCAAGAAACCTCTGACTGTTCTGTGGCTGGGATGTGGCCAACTGTACCAAGGTAAGAGTCACACCCATTGCCCTACCCACCACTGGCATGTGGCCCTTGGAAGACGGCCCATTAGAGAATGCGGCCCTTGGTATGAAAAAGGCTCCCCAACCCTGGTGTATTGATTGCGCCTGAAGCAACCCTCCCTTCCTTCTCCCCATCCTTTTGTCACTCTCCTGTGGGTTGCTGCTGCTCTTTCTCCTCCTCCTGAGGCACAATGTGTGGCTAACAGAGGAGCAGAGCTGGAGACAGTAAAGATGACAAGTCTCATCTGTCCCCCTGATCCATCTGCATGCAAGAGACTCTCTGAATCCCTCTCTCTTCCATTCGTTGCCTTGAACTCCTGGGAGCCACCCTTGAGCTGTGCCCAGGCCACATCTGTTGTGTTCTCTCACCACAGAACCACAATGGCTTTCATTTGCCAGATTCCTCTCCTCTAATACGCAGTGATGCAACTAGAGGAACTTACCACAGGCCACCTTGTCACAAGCTGTGAGGGGAAAAAAGATGAGTCCAAAAATGAGTGTGCATGCCCCAAATACTGTATTATCCCCAGATTTTTTTCCTTTCCTTCCACATCCTAAGTGGTTCCACAAGATTCCCCCCTTCTATTCCAGGACAGAAATATTCCAGACAATGTAACTGTATACTGATACAGTCAGTATAACTGGATGATACAGCCTTTCCTGGACTGTACCACCTCAGGCTGTGGAGGACAGGTCAGATGGTCCCCCAGGAAAAACTTTCCCTGCATGTGAGAGAGAAAGGTTCAACCTAGCATTCTCCCTGACATGCTGATAGATACATACATCAGGGAGTTTTCCCCAGCAAGAACATTCAAATTTACAATACAGGTGGGTGGGAGGAGACTCATTACCTTTTATTTGGTGTTCCTTTAATGCCTGCTTGAGCTTCATGGTCGTTTTCTTTCGGAATCCAACCAATTCTTCCAGCAGAGCCTGGTCTTAAGGGTAGATCAAGATACATTGGAGGTGGCGGCAGGGGGGAACATTGGGTGCCCCCTACAAGATCCTTCATTAAATGACCAATAAGGCTTTTCTGGCAAAGGGCACACTGGGCAAAGGGCAAGTGAGCCCTAGGAGTTGCAGTCCCAGTAAAAGGGCTCTCTAGTGAGGGAATGAGGAGTCCTGATCCTCACCTTTCAGGCGGGTTTGAAGCAGACTTTCTGTGCTGAACCTCACCTCATGGATCAGGGCATCAACTTTACTCTTAACTGGGAAAAGGGAATGAAAGATAGTAGAAGCCTGAATCTGCAGACAGCAACATCTACAGGGAGACGGAGGAGAGAAATCCCAAGAATATCTGACGATTGCTAAGAGTCTGGAAGGCCAGGCAGAGAGGTGCTGTACACCTTTCCAGATTAAAAACTGGTTTATTTATATGCCACCTTTCCACAGCAAAATGTGTCCAAGGCATCTTATAACAAACATTCAAAATATCAAAATACAAAGAATTGGGGTGGGGGAGAGAAGCCTGAGTTTGAAAACATATAGTGTTATCCTGTAGGTTAAAGCTGACCCAGTCCTTAAGCCCAAAATCCAGCTCTGGTGCTCTCAGTTCTGCTGCTCCCTCTCATTACTTTTTTCCCCCTTTGATGTCCGTGGGGATGGGGCAGAGGGAGGCGGCAGTTAGGCCAGGGAGAGTTCCGGGTTGGCGTCAGACCTGCAGGAACTCCCCCAAGCTCACAGCCCACCCAGTGAGGCCAGGGAAGCATTTGCCAACAAAGAACACCCTGACCTCGCCACTACCTTCCTGTGCCCCCTCAGCAGCATGAGGGCCCCACTGTTGCTCCACCGCCTCCTGTCTCTCCATGTACCTCTGCTGGGTTCAGGAGAGGGGGAGCGCTCAACCCCTGCCAGAAGACAAAGAGGCATTTAAAAGCAACCCTTTAAAAAAGTTCCGTGTGGTGACGAGGGAGGGAAGATGTTCCTCGTTAACAGTGATGGTGTGGACAGCAGCCAAACCTGCAGACCTCACACTCCTGCATTTCACACTGCAATCCAGAAACTGCAATAGATGGGCTAGCAGCAGAGACAGACAAAAATGTCATATTTTGGTTTCTCTCAATTTTTTATATTTCCAATCTTAAGTTCAGTTCACTACATATCTGCATCCATTCATTTTTTTAAAAAAGTCTGCATCATTTGATTGCATGATTCTAATATAAACAAATTTGCAAGCAATTCCCCCTAATATAGTACATTTTTGTATGTTATTTTTGCTAATCTGTGCATTTTTATGCAGCTCCCCCTCATGCACATATGCTGGGGTTTCATTGCCAAATCTAGAGAAGTGTGAATTCTGAAGGATAGCTGAGTTTTGGTTCGTGTATTGTTTTGGAAAGGGCAAATTTGGGAGAGGTCCTCATTAAATGCAAACGGAACTGAATTGTTCTCCCATTCCTAATAGCCAGGGAAAGAAACTACATTTTCTCTGCAGCAAATGATGTTAGCGGACAAACAGAGGCTTGGATCATACATGCTATTCAAGTAAAAGCCATGTAGTCATCACCCCATCAAACGATCAGCATGAAAGGCCTAGAGCATGGTGGTGGCACAGCCTGTGCAAAGCGGATCTAGAGCTGTACCTGCCAAGCCAGAAAACTGGCTGTTGGCGTAGTGTAGGAAAAAATTTCCCTCGAGACCTTCAAGAAGCTCTTCAGCGCGTTTCTTGAGGCGAGAGTCGTGGATCTGGCGTGGCACAACCTCCGTCCGGAGCTTAGCCAGATTCTCCTTGAACTTTGGGTCACACTGCAGGCAGCCTTGGAGGCTCATGGGCAACCAGACCAGAAGCAGCAACAGCAAAGGTGAGCCTGAGGGAAGCATGGTGGACCTAAGGGGAATGAGATAACCTCAAGGTTCAGCAGAGAGCGACATCACAATGGGGGGCGGGTTCTGGAAAGTGCATCTGACTGGGGACATGTTTGCAAGGGAGGGGAACAAACAGGGACACCTGGGTTCTCTGGGGAATGGCCAAGAGGAATCTGAGTGTACTCCGTAATCATGTTGGATCAAGCAGGGAAGTTATTATTACTGGTTAGCGTTTATAAAGCATTTTTAGAGTGTTCAGAGCATTCCTCTAATCCTTACAGCATCCCTAAAAGGTAGGTCAGTATGCCTTTCAGAAGGCATGTAGGGAGGGAAGATTCAAACTCTGCATTTTATGGGGAAGAGCATTCCCACAGCCTCGAGGCCATCACTGTAAAGGCCCTGCTGCCCACAGCTACAGTTCTAACATTTTAAAGTGTTGGTCCTAGTAGGTTTGCAGGTGAGTGTGTGTGTATGCACTCACTGACATTTGCACCTAGGTTTGGGCAGCAAAATGTTGTGGGCTGGTACTGGCAAGCAGGTAGTGCCCCCGACATTCATTGTTATGCAAACAGGAATTTGTCAGGAGGGCTGTGGTCTCTTGAGATCCCAGACCATGAAGAGTTTTAAATTCTAAGTTTCTTAGGGTGACTGAAAAGAAAGCTGGGTCATCGTGATTATGAGCACTGTTAAAGTGGGGCAGAAGGGGACTAGACAGAAGCTAAAGATTCCTGGGGAAGGAATAGAATTCTTGTGACAGAGCGGGAAAAGTGAGCCAGGCTGCACAGCCTGCTATATTTTCTGGGGAAATGATGAGGGCTAGTAGATTGGAAAACCTCTCTTATTAGAATTCATATGCTCAGAGAAAGTAGGTCTGTTTTTGTTTTTTTACATAAAAGTTTGTCCTGTGAAGAAGAGCTTTGGCTCTAAACATGGTGGGACCCATTAATAAATACTGGCTTGCATTTCAGGATTTGTGCTTGAACTGTTGATGATGTCACCCTTCCATGTTACTTGAAGCCTGAAAAAAGACTCCGCTCTGAGATGGGTAGGAATTACTCTGAATTCAACAGCAGCTGGCAACACTTGCAGAGACCAAGCACAAGAAGTGGGGATGAGGTGGGGAATAATCAACAGCATAAGCATTTATTGGGCCCTGTGGTCATTTCTCAGAGGGCATCTTTATTTGATTCTCTCCTGCTGTCGGTGGAAACAGCCCAGCCAAGCCTGGCAGTGCCTGGAAGAGCTGGGAGGTGGTGTCACAGGTGTCAGTTGGGTGCAGGTAGCAGAGAAAAGCCGCCCACAGGAAGGAGCAGGCGCCCACACAGGCTGTCCGCAGCAGGGGTGGCACAAGAGTGAAATTCACTGCCTGGTTGAGGGAGAGAGATGGGGAGGGGGAACATAACACTGGCAACAGTTCCGGGCCAGGAAGACATTTCCCAGTGCAATGTCTTCTGCTCCAATCTGGGACTGGCTGGATTAGTCCTGGCATTATTTAATTGGCTAATTGATTTTATCCAACTACCTCCAAGGAGCTCAGGGTGGCATACAAAGCGACTCCTCTCCCTCACCCTCCATTTTATCCCAACACCCACCCTGTGAGGTAGGTTAGGCCAAGAGTATGCAAGTGGCCCAAGGTCACCCAGTGAGCTTTGCAGCTGAGTAAGGGATTTGAACTTGGGTCTCCCTGGCCTTTGTCTGACATAGCAGCCACAACACTGCACAATGGAGTAGGTCCTACACAGGAAGCAGCCAGCTGTATTCTTTGGATTATTGAGGTCTTTGTTTCCTTATGAAACTGGCTTCTAAGCTGCTTTTTACAGCCAAGCCCTCAAAAAACAATGTACATAAAAAGAATGATGCAAGATAAGTAAGGCTCATCAGATAGGTGTACAATTATGATGAGACTGAATTGCCAAAATCATTAACACTCTAAAGGAAAGGCAGTAATGAAGACAGGATTTTACAAGGCCCTCTTAAAAGTCTGTAGCTCCAGAACTGTGGGGCCACCACCAAAAAGTCCCTAGCTTTCACGTACGCCAGTCTAACTGACGTAAAGAACATAAGACGAGCCTGCTGGATCAGGTCAATGGCCCATCTAGTTCAGCATCCTGTTTTCACAGTGGCCAACCAGTTGCCCATGGGAAACCCAGAGCAGGACCTGAGTGCAGACAGCACTCTCCCCTCCTGCAGTTTGCCAACAGGCACACAAGAAGGACCTCTGAAGCAGATATCGGAGTGCAGGCAGAACCGCATGGGAGAAGGCTATCCGTAAGGTAACTCAGATTGCTGATCAGTCTCTTTCAGCCATCTCAGCTCATTTCAATGGCCATTTGAGAAAGACAATCTTTCTCAGAGGCTGTGGAGAACTGCCAGAGCTCAGTGGTAGAGCATTTGCTTTGCATGGAGAAGGTCCCAGGTTCAATTCCCAGCATCTCCATAGGGTTGGGAGGGAGGGACTCCTGCCTGAAACCCTGCAGAGCTGCTGCCAGTCAGTATCAACAATACTGGGCCAGATGGACCAATGGCCTGACAGTATTCAGCAGCTTCCTCTGTTTCCTTTCCTGTTTGGCCATTTGCTGCAAGTCCCAAAAGATCAACTGCCCTCATTTTAACACATTCCGGTGGCTTTTCAGAAATCCAGGATATCCCTATAACAACTGGGGAACAACCAATGCATTTCAAATGATTAGATTTGCTTTTTAAAAGCTCCACGACTAGCAGAAATGCAACAGGAGAAGTTTTTCCCAATCCTTCACTCCCATGACAGGAAAAACCTCATTGTCTGTCCTGGTGCCGTTGTTCAATGGCACAGGAGCTCTGCATGGGAAAAAATTGGCAAGGCTTTCACCTCATTGGAACTCAGGGAAGGAAAGAGAAGGCAGCAATACTTACCTGGAAGAAGGTCCAGCACAGCACCCCAGCCTGAAAGAGAAATTAAAAAATAGCAAGTTTAACGTAAGGGCTGTATGTGGTTGAAGTTCCACAACCGTGCTTGGATGTCGCACTAAGGAGTTGCAGAGCTTTACTCTGGAGTAGGGATGGAAAGATCTGTCAATTTCAGTTCTCTTCATTTCTAATTTTTCCAGTCTCAGATTCAGTTGTCCACATTTTTGCAGCAGTTTGTGATTTTTTAAAATCCTCATGAAAATTCTCCAGCATTATTATGCTAATTTCTCCTAATAAAAACATTTTTGTAAGCAGTTTTGAGCAATGTACGTATTTTACAAGCAATATCTCTTAATATAATGCAGGTTTTGTATGTTATTTTCATTAAAATATTCATTTTCATGCACACTTTTTTCTAATATATATATCTTTTTAGAAACATTGCTTGATTGGCAAACTGCACTGCAAATAAGGGCAAATTTTGAAGGATGACTGTGGTTTCGGTTCTCATATTGTTTTTGAAAGTACAAATTCAATAGATTCAGCTTGAAATACAAACTGAATCGAATTTTTTGCCCATCTCTTCTCTGGAGTACAAAGTGGCACATCCTGGGGAACAAAAGGTCAAGAGCTATTTTAGCAAAATGACTGGCAAATTGTGCTGTGAAATTATCATCATCATCATCAACATAATCATCAGTCCTTTTTTTTGTAATGGTACTCACTAGTATGGAGTACTGTCACCTCTTTTTTTGCTGCCCATGGCAACCATGTTGTGCTGGCACCCATGGCACTCAGCACCTTTTTTTTTTTTTAACAAAAAACACCTATTAATTAATTAATAACCTTCCACATATGTTCCAAGGTGATGTACAAAATATAATAAGCACAACTGAAAAACCAGTTACAAAAATAACAGAAGATGAGTTTAAAAACAATACTGTACAAAATGGACACCCATGGCAAAGACCTATTGATCCAGGTGGGAAAGCCTGACAGAACAAAAATGTCTTCAATTTTTTCCATAAAGTGCAGATAGCGGGCGCCTGTTGTCTCTTGATGGGAAGGCCGTTCCATAGAAAAGGGGCAGCCACACTAAAAGGCCTACTCCAAGTAACCAGAAAGAGGTTTAATCTCTTGTTGTCTCTGATCTCAGTAAGTAGGTCAGGAGTGGGCAACCTTAGGCCCAGGGCCAAATGTGGCCCACTAGCCCTCTCTCCCCCTTTAGGATGCACACCTTAACGTGGTGAGGGGGTTTGAGAGTGTTGAAGAAGCTGAGAGCAATGCTGTCAGGAGTCTAGACCAAGAGGCTAGGCTCCTAGCAGGGGCACCCATGGCGGAATGGTAAAGCTGAGACACCAGACTAAGATGCATCCAAACTCAGAGGAAGGCAATGGTAAACCACCTCTGAATACCTCTTACCACGAAAACCCTACGAACAGAGTATCCAACAAGATCTTAGCAGGGTGGTTCATGACAGATGCTCTTGGAGGTCGCTGATTCATAGGGTCGCCATAAGTTGTAATCGACTTGAAGGCACATAACAAAGCCCTCTCTATGTGGCCCTTTGGACTATTCTTAGGCCATGCCCTGCTCCAGCCTCCTTGAATACTTGTGCCTGGCTGGGATGTGTTCTTGAACTGTGTCAATGGCTCTTGCCTGCCAAGATGGAGGATGGCGAGATCTGTGTATGAGGCCTGTGTAGAAAACTCAGACTCTTGTGTGGGCTACTCCACAGAGTAAGTGTTGCATTTTCTGACTGGGCCCCTTTTGCCTCTGGCCCCACCCACCACTGGCGTGTGCCCCCCCCCCCGGAAGGTTGTCCATGAGGAAATGTGACCCTTGGGCTAAAAAAGGTTCCCTAACCCTGATGAAAGCTAAGAGGCAAGCCACTGTCTTCAGCTTCACCCCCCTCCCCAGTGTGGGGATAATAATACTGGCCTGCCTTTCAACTAGAGGTTGTAGTAGGCACTGAGATATGTGTAATATCTGGGAGGGTCCATTAAGAGGTTGGAATTGCAGAAGGGAAGGATTCTTGGGGGTTTGGGGGTGGAGTTTTTGCCTCTGATGTAATCCTTACCCTTCTTTCATTAGATAATATTTGTGTACATTAAATACCGTAAAGTGATGACTAACGTTAGGTAGTATTATTAATGATATAGAAAGACCCTTCTTGTGGCTTCATAAAAGGTTAGCAGATTTATTGTGGTATAAATATTCATAGACAGAAGACTATAAACCTAGTTGCATGAAGTCTTATCCTCTTGGCAAATGTGTGTACAGAGAAAGGGGGGAGGCTTCCAAATGTACCTTTTGTGCCATGGCTGCTGTTTTTTTCTGGATTTTTCTGCATGCTTCAACATGATTTCGTTATCATTCCACTGCATTTCTGGAATACTGCAGTCATCACACATCACTTTTGCATCTGTCACAAAAATTCCAGAACGGTCCCACAATATTTTCTTTGTGTGGAAGGTGTTTTGAGCATTTCCCACTTTTATGTGTGCCAGTAGTGGTGCTGGTGGTTTGAGCACCTTCCATTTTGTACCTTTTCTCTGTCATTTTTTACAGGAGGCTTGTCACTGCAGTCGCTAAAATGGTGGATAGCTCAGACCGACACAGTGAACTCAAGTAGTTCCTGTCAAGAATAGCTAACTTTGGTCAAGCTGAAATGGGCCACCAGAGAGGATTCTGGGAGCCCATGATTACCTAGGACTCCCTACTGGGGGGGAGATCTGCAGCTCAGTGTCAGGCAGGCAATTTGCAACCTGGGCAAGGGGATGTAACTGATCCCTAGCTATTATTTCTTATCAACTTCCTGGGATTAGAAGTCAGAAAGAAGGGGTGTGTAGATCAGAACCCCTGGGTGAGGCCGGCTAGTTCCCTTATCTTCAAAGGCTTCAAAGGAGTAGACCCCTGCAGAGGCGGGAGATGACTGTTTGCTTTCCCCCCTCTTTGGTGACTGTTAAACTCCATAAAAAAGGAAGGATAAACTTCCAAAAGGAGTTCCCTATCTTCCATCTACTCGACCTGCCTGAAATGCGACAGAGAAAGCCTTTTGCGGGAACCGGGCTGATCTATGTAAGTATAGGACCTACCTAGAAAGTCCTTTGTTTTATTCTGTTGTCTGTATTGAACCTCTCCCCTTTTGTCATGCCAATATGCCTCGTGTAACCCCTCTGTGGGTTATCTTTAAGGAAACAAACCGCTGCTCTCTTTTGTAAATACCAACTCATTTACGTTTAAATAAATTCTCTTTTATAAGTGTTGTGTGTTGGCTTGGAACTGAGGATTCTAAATCTAGTCCTTCGACTGCTGAACGCTACTGTTACTGTTAGTTAACGAGGGTTAATCCCTTGGAATTCACATTGGGCTCTGAGGTCCCTTCCCTCAGAGAAAGGAACCTAGCCAGGAGGGTGGCGGCAGTTACTATGGAAGTAATTACTCCCGAAAGAGTTTGCCTGGGAAGCAGCGGCCCGGAGGGGTGGGACTGTTCTCAGAAGCAATGATCCCCCCTTGGAGAACTAAGGACAAGGAACCCCAGGGGGACAAGTCTTTGACAGTTCCTGCCATCTATTCTCCTAATCTCCCATAGTGTTAGAATTCCAGAATACCAGGTGTTATACAACCTCCCCTAAAAAAAAAACCTACAAAAGGGCAATCAGTAACTTGTGTGCATGCTCATCCTAACTCTGACATTTACTGGTTGGTGGAATGAGAGGAACGGAAAGCGTGTGACTTCAGGCACAGAATGCTTCTCAGTCTGAATGGATCCTGTCATTGGGGTAGATGGGGAAAAGTTGCAATCAACCTAAGAAAAAGTGACATGCAATTGGTGGTGTGGACGATCTGCTACAATTTTACTAAAAGAAAAAAAAGAACATGTCAGAACAAACAGCAACTAAGTGCTATAAAGAGTACATCTGGAATAGGAGTGGACAAATCTGTCGATCTTGGTTTCTCATTTTTCCAACCTTAAATTCAGTTCTCCACATTTTCATATCAGTTTGTGATTTTCTCATGAAAATTCATCAGTATTTTTAGTGTGAATTTCTCCTTATAGACAAATGTTTGCATGTAATTTTGCATAATATACATTTTTGCAAAGCAATTTCCCCAAATAAAATGCATTTTTGGATGTTATTTTCACTAATGTATACTTTTTTATACACACTTTACCTCAGTGTATGCATTTTTGTACACGCTACTTGACTGGAGAACGGCACTGCAAAATTTGGAGAAGTGCAAATTTCAAAGGATGGCGATGTTTCAGTTCTCATATTGTTTTGGAAAATGTAAATTGCATAGGTTCACCTTTAAGTGTGAACCGAATCAAACTTCTCACCCATCCCTGATCTGGAAGGACTCACAGAGTCAGACAGAAGAACAAAGGGTGGAACCAAAAGAACAAGAATGACAAATGATACACCCTTTGATAATTCTGTAGGAATAGAGATGTGAAGGCCCGGGAAAAATACAGACACATTCAGAAAAAGGGGGGGATGGGTTTTTCCCAATTTTTCTAGGTCTCCGCATCTCTATGTGTGAAGCTTAAATACATACCAGAATAACTGTAGTGACTAATCACAACAGCATAAATTTTCCTAGCTTTGCTAGGCAAACACTTGCTGTACCCAACACTTGTGGGTAAGAAAACCTTCTGACTGATCACATTCCAAATGAATGCAATCCAAGCAGCTGATAAGTTCTAATTCTGCTGTTTCACGTAGAAGTCTCCCTTTTGAAGTCGTTTAGCTGACCCTCCAGGTCATTCGCAGAATGCCCTCAGATGCTGAAAAACTGTGGTGCCACAATGTTCGTTTCGTTTGTGTCTGTCTGCTGCAACAGACCAGCACAAGAGTCTAGAGAACTATAATTATTACCTTGTATGTTGGCCAAAACTTCTCCTGTAGATTCTCAAATATGTCACTTTCGCTATCCAGGAGAGACAGACCTGGTAAAGGTAGGGGGATAATCCAAAAATATTATAATCTCCAAAAGGTCTCCGGCTTACTCCAGCCCCCTCCACATCCTCGCTCTCTCTCACCAGTGTAAAAAGCCCCAATGGTGATTGGTGCGGCGATGGCTTGGTCACAAGTAACCTTCGCGATCACCATGGCTGCTTTCGTTCCTGGAAGAAGGCGCTCCAAGCTTTGGAACCAGCCGTAATTGAAGTTGGCATGGAATGTGAACCCTACCAGTGCCACTTTTGCTGTCTGCTTCAGATCCAAACTGTCACGTCTGGAGGAATCCTGACGTGGCTTAGCCAACATCTGCTGGGCTGCATCTGCAGCCAAAAACAACGTCCCATAGGTGGCAACGTTCGCCAGCCAAGGATTCTGATGCACTAGACCAAGCAGAGGGTGCATATGAATGCAAAGCTGTTGTGACAGAAGTGAAGTTCTTTAAGATGGCCACTAGGTGGTGAATCTTTCTGCTCAGGTGGTCTGGAATGTCTCTTGCTGATATGCTGCCTGCAAATGCACAGAAACAGACACATGGCTATTCATCTTCCCAAGCCAAAAGACCCCAGTTATGTTGGTCAGCTGGGGGAAAAGTTTGGGATGTGGCTGGGGTCTGGGATGTGGCTGGATGTGGCTACCTTAAAGAGCTTGGGACGTGGGGATCTTAAGGATCATCTTTTCCCATATTTGCTTGCTTGCTCGCATTTATGTACCACCTTTCTGCCAAGTCATCCAAGGTGGTTTAGGATTTTAATACACTCAAAACAAATACATCATATAAAATGTAGAGTGACAGGCCAACTGGGAGCTGATGAAACAAGCTCTCTGGCCTGGGCTCCCTTGTTTCTCCCTTCCCTCAGGTCACACAGAGTTCCGGGGAAGGTGAGGGGAAGGGATTGCCCCAACAGTTCTCTCAGGCCATTCATGGTTTTGCCAGAAGCTGATAGTATATCTGTATTCCCCAAGAACTGCGAAGTTAAAATCTACCCTAACACAAAAACAGTGCTCCAAAACAAAATTAAGGTACAGACATAAAATGCATTATTATAAAACAATATCAAAATTTTAATATATATAAACAATCAATATAAAATCCTTATAAGTGTTCTCATATAGTATTAAAAAGATGGCCAAAGAATATGTAAACAGATCAGTGCCCAAACACAATAAAATACAAAATATATAATATAATCAAGGCAATATCAGTGTGGAAATCAAGGGCAACTTTTTAATACTGTATGAGAACTCATAAGGATTTTATACTGATTGTTTATATATATTAAATTTTTGATGTTATTTTATAATAATGCATTTTAAGCATATGTACTCCCCAGCCTGGGCTCCCTGACTTCTGCCACAGATGTTTCTCCCTGCATGCTCTGATCTTCAGCTGACGCCCTGCGGCCGCTCCACGTTCTTCAACTCCAAAAACATAACATTAGGAGAGTCTGCTGGATCAGGCCTACATGGCCCATCTAGTCCAGCATCCTGTTCTCACAGTGGCCATCAAGGTGCCCATGGGAAGCCCACACAAGCAGGACCTGAGCACAAGAGCACTCTCCACTCCTGTGATTTCCAGCAACTGGAATTTAGGGTCAAACTGATGGTAACCTGGCTAGGACTTTTTTTTGTCTGTAGTGGCACTCATCTTGTGGAATTCCTTGCCAAGTGAGATGCGACAGGCCCCATCACTGTATTGTAAGACGTGGTTGTTTAAAAAGGTCTTTGGCTGACTTTGAAGAAAAAATATTGCTGGTTTTATCTAGTTTTATTTATTTATTTATTTATTTATTTATTTATATACCGCCCCATAGCCGAAGCTCTCTGGGCGGTTCACAAGAAGTAAAACATCTGATATACAATTAAAACCACGTATCAAGCAATTTAAACATACATTAGTAATATCAAAAAAATTAAAACATATGTATACACATACAAATGCATATTAAATATTAAAAAGCTAAAATACTAAAAATACTAAGATGCTAAAAAGCTAAAAACTGAAACTAAAATGCCTGGGAGAAGAGGAAGGTTTTACACTGCTTCTGCTGTTTTACAAATGTAATTCATCCATTCATCCTGTATTTTATAAGGATTCCTGCAAGGCGCTTTATGGATTTAATATGAAAATGGAAAAGCAAGATACAAATATCCTAAAGCAGTGGTTCCCAAACCTTTTTCCCGGCAGACCGCTAGAAAATTGCTGAGGGTCTTGGTGGGGCACTTAATGATGTATTTCTTCCTGTTGTAGCAATTGTAATGCACTGTGCTAGATGATGCATCATTTTTAATTGTACTTTTATTGCTTCGTTTATTTTTTATATTATATGTAACTGTACAGTATTACAATTTGAATTATAGGAAATTCAAATCATAATTCAGTAAGAATTAGTAAGAAGATAAGAAGAGCCTGCTGGATCAGGCCAATGGCCCACCTAGTCCAGTGTCCTGTTCTCACAGTGGCCAACCATGTTGTTGTTGTTATGTGCCTTCAAATCGATTATAGACTTATGGCGACCCTATGAATCAGTGACCTCCAAGAGCATCTGTCATGAACCACCCTGTGCAGATCTTGTAAGTTCAGCTCTGTGGCTTCCTTTATGGAATCAATCCATCTCTTGTTTGGCCTTCCTCTTTTTCTACTCCCTTCTGTTATTTCCAGCATTATTGTCTTTTCTAGTGAATCCTGTCTTCTCATTATGTGTCCAAAGTATGATAACCTCAGTTTCATCATTTAATTTCTAATGACAGTTCTGGTTTAATTTGTTCTGACACCCAATTATTTGTCTTTTTCACGGTCCATGGTATGCACAAAGCTCTCCACCAGCACCACATTTCAATTGAGTTGATTTTTTTCTTATCCACTTTTTTCACTGTCCAACTTTCACATCCATAAATATAATAAAATATGATGTAAGAATATGATATCATAATCAATAATATTTAATGTGGACTGACCACTCGTGGCCCACAGACAACAATTGGGGAATCCCTGCCCTAAAGAAATCACAAATCAATCAATTTTTATACGTGTGCACACCTCTGAAAAGAATTATATACTACATTGCCTTATGAGAGTGCACACACCTACATGAACCCCAATATACTCGCTTGTCATATATTCTTAATCAAGCACATACTCTTAATATGTAGAACATCCTCATATTCTACCCATGTGAATCCCCTGTGTGAACTACCTTATCTCACAGATAATGCATCCTCTCATAATAGTGAGGAGTGTATTCAAAAGACATACCTACTATGGGTTCTAAGTGCCATTAATTTCCCCCTTAATTAACTCTGGCGGTTATACATCTATAAGGATATGAGGGGGGAAATTCCCAGTGCCCTCATCAAATAAACTATTTCTATAACAGTTAAATCTAGTTTATGTGTACAATATAGCTTACTCCCATCAAAAACCTGTTTATATGCACATAAATCTGTGTACACAACAATCTTGCTCCAACTCATTTGAACACATTATTTCTTCTAAAGGCTTATCTGTACAGGGGTATTTTGGCACACACTTTATACTCTCCACCCTTTACACAAATGCAGTGTGCAAAAATGAACATTATTTGCATGCCCCTATTTTAACTCCAAGAGTAAGTGTGGCATAGCGGTTTGAGCGTTGGACTACGACCTGGGAGACCAGGGTTCAAATCCCCACACAGCCATGAAGCTCACTGGGTGACCTTGCGCCAGTCACTGCCTCTCAGCCTCAGAGGAAGGCAATGGTAAACCCCCTCTGAATACCACTTACCGTGAAAACCCTATTCATAGGGTTGCCATAAGTCAGAATTGACTTGAAGGCAGTCCATTTTTTAAAATTTTAACTGCTTGCCTCCGTGTAACTGCTACATGCTATCTCTGCACCATCAGATGCACATTCCTACTAGGGTTGCCAGGTTCAGGGCCTGAGACTGATCCTGTATCTTTAGGAGGAGAGAAAGTCAGCCAAGTGCAGGTGTTCTTGCAACCCTGTAATGGGAAAAACTACAAGGTGGAATTCTCCCTTCTCCCTGCACAACTTTTAAAGATACAGAAGACCTCTTGGTTGCCAAGCCCGGCCTCCAAGAGGTCTTCTGTATCTTTAAAAGTTGTGCAGAGGGAAGGGAGAATTCCACCTTGTGGTTTTTCCAATTATAGTGTTGCAAGAACACCTGTACTTGGCTGACTTTCTCTCCTCCTAAAGATACAGGATCAGTCTCAGGCCCTGAACCTGGCAACCCTAGTCCTGACAGACCAGCCTCCATTGTCTCTGATAACACACTTCCCCCACAGTAAGGCTATCTTGTATATTCATGCACAGACTAGAATATAGATTTCTACACATTGCAGCAGTCTGCACATTGCTCTGGGCCCACATGAAAAATGAAAGCAGTACCCTCCTTCTTGGGCATAATGTATGCACACGCCTTCCAAAGAGCCTCTTCTGCCACACCCCTTAATGCAGGAAAAAGGATATTAAAAGTGCTTCTCCCCTCTGGCAGCCACATACATGCTGAAAAGATTAGATGTGACTAAAATTGGAATGAGGTAACTTTGATCTACATAATTTGGCTGGAAGTTGGGAGGGGGGAAGATATCTGTAAGCAGGACCTGATAGGAATCTAGGATCTTGCCAGTGGTGTCATACGCCAGAGTATTTATTTATTTGTTACATTTATATCCCACCTTTCTTCCAAGGAGCCTAAAGGTGGCATACATGGTATTCTCCCCCTCCCTTTTATCCTCACAGCCATCCTATGAGGTAGTTTAGGCTGTGAGAAAGTGACTGGCTTGAGGCCAGCCAGTGAGCTTCATGGCAGAGTGAGGATTTGAATCTAGGCCTCCACAGTCCTAGACCACATTCACACCTGACATTTATTTCACTTTAAACAGCCATGAAAAATGGAAATGGACTGCCTTCAAGTCGATTCCGACTTATGGTGACCCTAAGAATAGTGTTTTCATGGTAAGCAGTATTCAGAGGTGGTTTACCATTGCCTTCCTCTGAGGCTGAGAGGCAGTGACTGGTGCAAGGTCACCCAGTGAGCTTCATGGCTGTGGGGATTTGAACCCTGGTCTCCCAGGTCATAATCCAACACTCTAACCACTATACCACACTGGCTCTTGTTAAAACAGTCATGGCTTCCCCCAGAGAATCATGGGAAGTGTAGTTTGTGAAGGGTGCTGAAAGTTATTAGGAGACCCCTATTGTCCTCACAGACTTACAGTTCTCCGAGTGCTTTAACGGTCATTTCCTCTTCCCGGAAAACTCTGAGACTTGTAGCTCTGTGAGTGGAATATGAGTCTTGTAACAGCTTTCAGTACCCTTCACAAATTATACTTCTGAGGATTCTTAGAGGGAAGCCGTGACTGTTTAAAGTGGAATAATAGTGGAAGAAAGGTCTGGTGTGAATGTGGCCCAAATTGGAGTCTAGACCAAGAGGCTAGACTCCTAGCAGGGGCACCCAAGGCGGAATGGTCAAAGCTGAGACACCAGACTAAGATGCATCCAAACTCAGAGGAAGGCAATGGTAAACCACTTCTGAATACCTCTTACCACGAAAACCCTACGAACAGAGTATCCAAAATGCAACACGAGATAGTGCTGGAAGATGAGACCCCCAGGTCAGAAGGCACTCACTGAGTTACTGGAGAAGAACAAAGGACAGATGCTCTTGGAGGTCACTGATTCATAGGGTCACCATAAGTTGTAATCGACTTGAAGGCACATAACAACAACAACAACCTCAAAAAAGGAACTATTGGCCTGCCAGATGCTGCTGAACTACAATTCCCATTACCCCTAGCCATTTGCCATGCTGGCTGAGGCTGATGGGAGTTGTAGTTCACCAACAGAGGATGTTCCTCACACCTCCTCTGACCACTGATCAATCTTAGCATAATTTTGCTCTCTTGCAGGATTACTTCAAAACACCACACTGGCCAAAGTGCCAAAGTGTGTAAGAATCGACCCTCAGATATACATATATTTTAGTCAACGTGGAACTTGAACCTGTTTTTAGTGGCAACACTCAATGCTGGGATATATGGAAAATAAAGGACTAGCACCAGGTACAGAGTGACTAGGAGCATGTAAAGTGCATTTCCTGCACAACTGAACAGTGCCAACCAACTACAACACAGATTGGTAACAAGAAACTAGGATCTCTCTCTATCTCTATCTCTCTCTGGCACACCCCCTTTTTCTCTCTCAGGCACACCTGCTTTTCTTTGCCAATATTACCCCAAATCCTCCGTCCTTTTCTCCTCCTGGGCTAGAAGAAGCGAGGACGGGCCAGCCACGTTGCCTGCTCCACAGAACTATAAATAGCCAAACACATGGTAAGGGGGGCGCAGCAGAGGAGAACATGGGAAGAAGATCGAGACTGGCGGACCCCCATTGAACAGCCGTTTACCCCACCTCCCCGGTCCTCGCTGGGTTGTAAGAAAGTATGGGGGGAGGAAAGCAGATGGGGAGAAATTCGGCACATTTTGAGAATGAAGTAGAATGAAAGTCCTACTCCCAGATTGCAAACAGATAAGTCTGGGGAAGAAAGAGTTAATTGAGAGACCTTGGAAAGGGTTAGCTCAATGCACACAGATCCAACAGAACATGCACACACAAATACATTTATTTACCCTAAGCACTCCCCCCTTTTCCATTTAATCCTTGTGTTCTAGAATTTGGCTTAGAATTTCCTTTAGATGCATGGAAGGTTTTTCTTTTTACATTTCTGTGTCTTTCCATTTCCTGATTGTTTACATAGAGGGGATGCAGCTAAGTCATACTTAGAGTGGTAGAGCCATTGAAATCAATGGACAAGTAAGATAATGTAGTTGTTCATCACAAGGAATAATGGGTGATATTCAATGGCAGTCATACTTGGAGTCGAGTATGAGCCCACTGATTTCAATCAGCTGATTCTACCACTGAATATCACCCATCATTCCTTGTGACGAACAACTACATTATTGTCTTATTTTTCTTTAAAAG
This sequence comes from Rhineura floridana, assembly GCF_030035675.1. NCBI lineage: Eukaryota > Metazoa > Chordata > Lepidosauria > Squamata > Rhineuridae > Rhineura > Rhineura floridana. The sequence goes on from NC_084490.1 coordinate 18,872,722, forward strand.
AGGATTAGACAACTCAATGGTAGATAAAGCTATGTTGTACCTTCACTGGCAGAGGGAGTAGGGTTGCCAGGCTCAGGGCCTGAGACTGATCTTGTATCTTTAGGAGAAGAGAAAGTCAGTCAAGTGCAGGTGTTCTTGCAACACTGTAATGGGAAAAACTACAAGGTGGAATTCTCCCTTCCCCCTGCACAACTTTTAAAGATACAGAAGACCTCTTGGTTGCCCTCTAAATTCCATTTGCTAAGTGGAAATTGCTGGTGGGGAGAGTAGTGTTGTGCTCAGGTGCTGCATACTGGCTCCCCATAGACATCTGGATCAGGCCACTGTGAGAACAGGATGCTAGACCAGATGAGCCATGGGCTTGATCCAGCAGGATTCTTTTTATGTTTTCATTCGTAATTTTAATTACAATTAAAAACTATAGTTCTGTAACTTTTTTTGTTAAAAAAAAAAGTACCCACCTCCTGGGGCTCAGTTTGAGACAAATATAACAGAACTTAACCTGTTTTCAGGGGCTTTCTTTATTCCAGAAGAAGGCTAGGACTGGGGAGGGCAGCTATAAGAGAACTAGAAAAGATCCTCAAATGCAAAAATGTATCATAGAACACTAAAATCAGGATCATTCAGACCATGATATCCCCGATCTCTATGTATGGATGTGAAAGTTGGACAGTGAAGAAAGCAGATAGAAAAATCAACTCATTTGAAATGTGGTGTTGGAGGAGAGCTTTGCTGATACCATGGACCGGAAAAAAGACGAATAATTGGGTGTTAGAACAAATTAAACCAGAACTATCATTAGAAGCTAAAATGGTGAAATGGAGGTTATCATACTTTGGACACGTCATGAGAAGACATGAGTCACTAGAAAAGACAATAATTCTGGGAAAAACAGAAGGGAGTAGAAAAAGAGGAAGACCAAACAAGAGATGGATTGATTCCATAAAGGAAGCCACAGACCTGAACTTACAAGATCTGAACAGGGTAGTTTATAACAGATGCTATTGGAGGTTGCTGATTCATGGGGTCACCATACATAAGTCGTAATCTACTTGAAGTCATATAACAACAATTAACTACAATCACAGCCTCTGGCACTTCTGGAGATAGAAAACCAGGGTCTCTTTATTTGGACACCAGGGGGCGTTGTTTCATATGTGTCTCTGGAATCCTTGGGTATAGTGTGCTGGGTGTTGGGATTCTCCTGCACAAGTTCAAAAAAATGAATGAGTGGTGCATAAGAAAGCACAGTTGATGCAATCTCCTATTCAAAGTCCTAGTGATGGATTGTGCTTATTCTTCATTCTTCTTATCTGTGAGCCTTATCTCTGCTGCCTGGCGGGTACCCCTTGGGTAGGGGGAACTTTCCCTTGAATGATTTGACTGATGAGGTTGAGCAGGTGTTTGTGTGTATGTGTGTGTGCGGGTCTTCCCTGAAGGAAAGAGTAAGGAAGTATCCTGAACACGAGATTATTCAAAGAGATAGTTCAATTCAAAGCTACTATACCAGCTTTGTATGTGAACAAGCACTGCAGAAGATATTTCAACAGGTTTGACTGAATGCTGCTGACACAGTCAATCTGTATGGCACGTGTGAGTCCATGGCTCGAGTCAGATGTGGATATGACCCCAAAAGGAAGTGCAAGTATTTGCATTCCAAAGGCCTTTTGCAGCTTGTCCAGCCCAGACCGAACTGCTCAATGAAGAATTCTGTCTGACTTCCGCTGAGACTGAAGTGCTTGATGAAGAATTCTATGTAACTTAAAAGCTAACAGACTTCTACAGTAACAAGTCTTGGACATTTTAAAAGCTGTTATCATCTTTCTTCTGCCATGCTGACTGCATGCTCCTATTTGGGTTCTGAGGACATTTCCGCTTTCCATTTTTTGCTCATGAGCTTTGCGTATGGCAAGAGTGTGTCTTAGCGTCACAAGAATAAATATAGTGTTGCACTATAAGTGCATCATCATTCTGGATGGAGGACTGTCATAGGCCAGATTGTTGAGTCACTTCTACCTCTAAAAGTAGTTCAGGAAGCCTTTCCTTTAGGCCCTGTCCCAACAAATCTCATTTACTGTGATTTCCCCTTGGTGCCCGTCCATAGAGTTTTTGCTGTGTCATTTGCAACGTGAACCTGGCCTGGGAATAAATGGGCATGGCAGCCTTTTAGGAATGGAGCTAAACACCTATCCCCCACAAGAGGGTAGAGTAGCTTTGGTGAGATACAAATTACTGTAAATTTTATGTGCTTCAAAAATCGTAATGGTAAATTGCTCTGTGTGTGTGTGTGTGAGCAAAGAAGCCTGTTCACACTATTTTTGCATATGATTGCCTCAGCAAATCTCTCTCAAAAGTGGAATCCTACATCCCAGCAGATGTGGCTTCTACGATGGCTGCTATGCACTTACAACTAGGGTTGCCAGGTTCAGGGCCCGAGACTGATCCTGTATCTTTAGGAAAAGAGAAAGTCAGCCTCCAAGAGGTCTTCTGTATCTTTAAAAGTTGTGCAGGGGGAAGGGAGAAGTTCGCCTTGTGGTTTTTCTCATTACAGTGTTGCAAGTACTCCAGCACTTGGCTGACTTTCTCTTCTCCTAAAGATACAGGATCAGTCTCAGGCCCTGAGCCTGGCAACCCTACTTACAACATGGCTGTGTGGCATCGGCTCTATTGGTTAGCACAGCTGGGACCTTCTTTTGGTGAGCATCATGCAGCCACACAGCAACCCAGATTTACATCTTTGCAGAGTTAGCATCAGCTCCCTTAATAACACCTACCTACTTCACACCACTTCCAATTACTTGTACTGTAACTACTTACGTGGGCCCATTTGTGAGAAGAGACAGAAAGAATGTTAGGCTGGGAGAACCTTCATTATATGAGGCTGCCTTACACTGTGTCAGATCATTGGTTCAGTTAGCTCAGTGCTGTCAAGGGCAGTAGTGGCTAATTGTGTTTGGGCCAAAGGGACCCATGAGAGTGGTCAATCAGTGTTGTTTAAAAAAATAATACATTTTAGAAAATGGACAGATTTGAGGAGCAGCTTGTGGGGCACAAAAAAACAAACTGGGTCTAGTAGCGAACAGGCAGTCTATGCAAATCTTTAAGGATAGGAGTTGCATGGCACTGGTCAACAAACTGGCTGTCACTTTATGCACCAGCTGCAGTTGCTGTAACATCTTTGAGGGCAGCCCCACATAGAGCACACTGCAACAGTCTAATCGAGACTATGTATTAGCTAAGCTATCTCAGTCCAAGAAAATCTGTAGCTGTTGACCAGGCATAGCTTGGCATAGGTACTCTTTGCCACTGAAGCTACCTGGGCTTCTAGTGAGTAGCGATGATTCCAGGAGTACCCCAAGTTAAGAATCTGCTCCGTCAGGGGGAGTGCATCTCCATCCAGAGCAGGCTACCTGCCCAAATGGAAACCACTCACTAACGGTACCTCCATCTTGGCCTTATCTCCAGGGATGGACCAACTTAGGATCCAGCGGATCCATGGCTGGCTGTGGTCCACTCCCACTCTGTACCCATAACACCCTGTTTCAAGGCCTTACACTCGCTACCACCCATGGGAATGTTGGCGGTGGTAGCATTCAATTTGCTGAGTTGTCCTCAGCTACAGTGGAGGCCTCTGCAGTGGTGCAGTGCCTTCTGCCCCTTTGCAGAGGCTGAGGCAGCCCAGCGGAGCCCAGCGGATGGGCATGTGTGTTATATCCTAAGGAGGTTAGGGTTGCAGCTTCAGTGCTATTTATTATGGGATTTTAATTTTTTTTAAAGTTTTTAAACCGCCCTTCATCCAGTAGATTCCAGGGCAGTGTACAATAAGCATAAAAATGATTCATGTAAACTACAATTTAAAAGATCCTTCATAATTAAGAGGTGGCAAATGCTACAAATAAGTTTATTATATATCTATTATTTATTATAGTAATTATAAGAACAAAAAAACCTATGTTAATCATCATCAGGTTAGATAATAGTGCTAATTACAAACACAAGTTGGTTCACTGTTACTGTCAGACAATGAAATTAACTTTTATAAATATAATCCCTTCTGTATTTCAACGTTAGGGAAGGTTTCTGCAAAAGGTCAGATTGGTTTAAAAAAGTGGATTTGTTGCACAAGAGCTCTATAACGCTGTTGCAATGGCTAATACACACCATAGCTATGTTCTCCCTTCACTGTCGGAGGCAGTATACCTCTGTATACCAGCTGCTGGGAATCACCAGTGGGAGGACTGCTGTTGCACTCAGCTCCTGCTTGTGGGCTTCTTTTAGGCATCTGGCTGGCCACTGTGAGAACAGAATTTTGGATTAGATGGGCCTTTGGCCTGATCCATTAGGGCTCTTCTTACATTATGCTCTTATTTATCACAATGTACCCCTTCTCTGGGAGGTGGGTTATGAAGTGGCACTTTATTGCATGAAGGATATATACCAGCATCTACCTGAATGGGTGAATGATCATCCACATAAAAGAGCTGGAAACGATCTATGTTCAATTGGTTGGCATGACAACTTCACTGCTGTTTAGCCCAGGGGTTCCCCAACTGTGGCCCGGGGACCACCAGGGGTCCATAAGCTTCATTCAGGTGCTCTGCAGACTTTCCATATTAAATACATTTATTTCTTAAACTGTATTTTTATTGCTTCTTTTATTTCTTATACTCTTATATTAAATTTTATTGTATTACAATTTGAATTGTAATATAATACATAGAATAAAATACAATATAAGAAAAAAAGCAATAAAAACGCAATTAAAAATCATACACATAAAAACCAGCACATTACAGTTGCCACAACAGACAATTAAGAAGCCCATCAAGACCCTCAGCAATTTTCAAGTATTCCATCGTTTTTAGGTGGATAGCCCAGGAACTGAATCTGTGCAGTCTATCTGATTGCTAGGCATGTACTACCAAATTCAGGCCATGGGACATAATATCTGAGAGTCAAACGGTGCTTTTAAAAAACAAAACAAAAAAGAACTAGAGACACAAGTTCACTCTTAATATCCCAAGAGGCTTACTTTTGGAATTTAAAGAGTAAGAATTACCCACTGCATTTCTGTATGTATCACTGATCTTGAACAGGCATCCTGGCTGGAAGCAGCGTACAGCAGTGCACACTGAGAGCTGCAATGGGCAGCCTCCTGTGAGCCAGTTAATTTTCCTGATGCCATTCCATCAGGAATGGGTGACTGATCCCATTGCATCTGATGCAGAAATGCGGAATAATAACCTACCTCCTAACAGAGGCTCTTTAGGAGAAGGAGGAGGAGAGGCTGAAGCTTGACTCATTCAGAGATGCATAAGAGCACCCCATGTGCAAAGGAGCACTTGTCAGGAAACCCATAATTATATCACTAATTTATTATTTGGCAACACAGCATACGTTTTCTAAGTACAAAGTTTGGGAGTCCCTGATTTTACGGGTTAAGGAAAGGAGGATGGGAGACCAGATCGCTGTGGTGCGGCAGACGGGTCCACTAGGAGACTGGAATTGCAGAGGACAGAATGCATGACTTGGTTTTTGGGGGGAGAGGCTTGTGGGGGGGGGTCTAGCTTCTGACGTAATCCCAATCCCCCTCCCTGCAGACAATAGACCTCATTCATCCGTTCCCCCCCCTCACGATGTGTTCGCACACAAAGAAACCCATTCACGGTCCAGAAGGGCCCAGCCGCTCTGCTTCCTCCGGTTGGCGGGATCTCCTATCACTCATTCTATCCCCCCACCCGAAAGTGGGTGTGTAACCGCCCTTTTCAGCCTATCTTTATCTTGCAGTCAGATTTCCCCCATCAGGAGCACCGCGGCCACTCCCTCTCTTTTGTGATTGGTCGTGGTGGGTGTGACTACGACACCCGGACTCCTCCTCCCAGCCCGTGGCTGCTCAGTTGCTGTTGGGCCTTGGAGGTGTCAACGTTTGTGTCTCCTATCTGCTAAGGTACAGTACAGCTTGTATAGGGCCCTCTTCTCTCTGGGCTGCCCTTCTCCTTGGTTTAGTCTCTCTGTCTCCTAGACGGTGTCTCTCCCAAGGTCTGGAGAGTGGGAGGGGCAAGGAGTCTGCCTGTCTATCTATTTTGTATTAATAAATAATAACATGATCTAAATTGTTGATCTGCTATTGGAGGTCGCTGATTCATAGGGTCGCCATAAGTCGAAATCGACTTGAAGGCACATAACAAAAAAATGTTGATCAGCTTCTGTAGGGGTGTGATCCTTTGTAGTTAACTGAGATGATATTGAATCTGGAAATGGCAGAAAAGATGGCAGTTAGCTTTTTCACAGGGGGGCATTTGCTTATATAATCTGCTGTTCATCCCCATATTATGAATCAGTGCTTCTTGATGTTTTCCAGCTCGTACCATGATTTATTTTCTTTCTATCTCTGCTTCTGTGCTTTTGGTGTCCTCTCTGCGAATCTGTGCATCTTGTCTTACTTGCATTTGCCCAGATGGGGATGTCTGGCTTTCCGTTCATCAATCTGTACCCTTCATTCCCTTACCTTAGTTTTTCTTTATACATGACTCCATCTGACTGTCCATTCCAGAGAATGTCAGCCAATGAATTTCTGCAAGATTTCTTCTGATGCTTTCCTCTGTCCTCCATTCCCGCCTACACTCCATTCTGGGCTTTGCTCAGGTACAGACAGATATGCAGTCCTTTCTTATCCTCTGACCCGGTAGCGTAAAAAAACCCAACCTAAGCCCACTGCTGATGTGAAGGGTGGAGGTAACAGTTTCTGCTGCCAAGGAGGAATACCTACCCTACTGCAAAGGCCTCTGGTATTTTGCATCACTAAGGGGCCGGCAAGCCTAGTGGTGAGGCTTGGTTACTGGTAATAGAACTGTTAATGTAAAGAGATTGTCAAAGGGACTTAATCTGAAGGAGTTTGAAATGAAAAAATAGGATGGCACTGCAGAAGGACATATAGGTAGGGTATATGTTTTAAACCCCAGATACCTGGATTTGCCAGCAAGAATAGGCCTGTCTATGAACTCCCAAGGTGGGTCAGCAATGCAGGTGCCCTAATGCAAAGACTTTGTACTGCTGTTCTCTGCAAGAAACAAAATCCTCAGAGATAATGTGATTGCGTGCAGAGTCTACATTTATATATCTGCTATGCTCGAGTATGTAATAGGGCAGCTATCCGTTGGTTGCAGCCGTTAAATGTGTTGCCCAGTGAACTGGAAGCATGATTGCATGCCTGCGTTTGTTGAACTTTGGAACAAAGGTGCTGGAATTTCTGAGTATTATGCCCAAAATAATATAAAGTACTTCAGGAATGCAGCTGTATGTTTTCATGATGAAAAAGGGAGGTATTTGAAATTTGTTTATTTTTATTTATATGTGTCTAACCTCTAATTCAGCGCAGATGAAAGAACCATCTGAATGTAATCAAGCCAATTAAGGAGTTTTATCCAAAAGGCCACCAAAATGCACAGATCTGATTTGCAAATCCAAGGAATGCTTAGCATTTGGAACTTGCTGTGTCAACAGAATTGTGAATTCCAGAGGGGCGTGTGTGGGCTGTGTTAGTTTGTTTGCAGTGAAAACAACAGAATCCTGTGGTTCCTTAGACTTATAACTTTATTGCGGCATAAGCCTTTATAGGCTAGAGCATAATTAATCAAATGAATGGACCTAATAGTGGCAACTCTTGCATGGGTTGAGTTCTCACGTAATGCTAAGTCAAACCATAGTATAGTGAAAATGAGTATATGTTGTGGGATGCTGGAGTCACTTTGCTCCTTCTGTGTAGATATGCTGCTGTGCAGAGCTAAGCCTGGGTTTAGCTTAGTGGGCTGTCTAACCCTGGGCTCATGTTTTAGGTCTCCCACACAAACCAGGAGCTGTAACGTAGGTTTGTCCTAGGGTATACAGCTCAAGGGTGTCTCAGAGAGCTAAACTATGAGCCCTGGTTTGGATGACACACTAAACTAAACCATGACTTAACTCGGCACACTGAGGAGGAGCAAAATGGCTGTGATCTCCTGTCCAGGAATACACATGTTGGATTGTTCATACTAAGTTATGGTTTAGTTTAGTGTTATGTGTGAATGAGGGCATTGTGTGCTGTATTCTGATTTTCCTCCCCCTTAAATGTCTAAAGGGTTAAGTTTGACAGCTGATATGGTTTATGGATTAGGTGACCCTCAACTGCCCCCACCTTGTCATAAATTTGGATTCATCTGTTCCTAAAAGAGAGACATGTGAGTGGGAAACAGTGATTTATTTAAGCAATGAAAAGTTGAGGATGTTGCTTAGAGCAATGATTTCATACAGGCAAGTCATAATTGTGTGGTCAAAAACCATCTTTCTTTCATCATGCCCACCATTCAACAAATGTGGAATGTGTTGATCAAAAGGCAATTGCTGGCCGTTAGCTAGCAGCCAGGAAGCACTTTGTGTCCAAAGAGACTGTCTGTCTGATTTCATAACCCTAGAGAGGTTAATATTTTTGGCTGAAGCGGGCCAGTGAAAATATTGGTGGTGGGTTTATTTCCCCATCCTTGATATCACATGTTTTTCATATTTCTGTGAACTGCGGTTGGAGATTTAGGCAGGCTTTTTATGGTAAAAGTGGTAAAAGTGGGTACTTTGAGGAGACACATGGTAACTGGCATGGGGGTGTTCAGTAATGCGCCATGCGTTGAGCATTTCATTCCAAACTCTTGAAGGAGAAGGTGGTGGTGTATGTAATGCTAGGCATGTGCAAATAACAGAAATCAAAGTGTCTTTTTTTAAAAAAAAAGGTTAATTCCAAATAGTCTGGTTTCATGTTGAGCTGGAGGAAGAACTGAGAGAGATCTGATTAATTTTCTTTGCCCTTTCCCATGCCGTGTCTCTGCTGGACTTGAGCACCAAACAGTTATGTTGTAGGCAACTGGTATTTATAGCAGCAAAGGGCGCCTTTACGCCATGGAAGCAGCCTGTTCCCTGCCCCCCCCCCGCCTCTCTGCTCGGTCCTAAACTTGGAACAGGGATCTTGGCAGAAAGGTCTGGATACGTTGGGAGTCATATGAGCCGGCCGGCAAAACAATTAGCAGGCGTGTCATGAGCTCTGGAGAAAGGGGTAGGAGCCACGCGGGCAGACGCAAAAGCTGCACACTCTCAGACATTAACTTCACACACACACACATATATACAGAGTGACACACATTCAAGTCAGGTTTGTTATTTCACTCTGTGACTATGATAGTTATAAAGATAGTGGCTGTCACCCCAGAGAGGCCCAGAGTACTTGGGAGTCCTGGCTCCCAGCCACTTGGCTGGAACCCACATATTTCCCCATCCTGTTTCCAGATAAATCCAGGAGTCCTTTCTCCTTGTCCTCTTGCTCTAATGTAGCCTTCTCCAAGCTGGTGCCCTCCAGATGTTTTGGTCATATCAGCCAGCAAGGCTGCTCTGATGCATCCAGTGTGACTTTTCCTATCATCTAATCCAGGAGTCATTTCTCCAAACTCTTTTATCTATCGCATTCCTATCCTTACTTTCCTCTTGGGGAATCCAGGAGGCTGGGCTCCTGACATCCCTCTTATATCCTTCCCTCAAGAAAGCCAACTATCCTGACTCCCAAATTCCCATTGACTTGTGGAAACCCAGATTCCTCCTGCCTTTAAATTCTGGCTAACCAGATAATGAATTGAGGTGAGGTTTGGAGATTTGTGAGGTGGAGAGGTAGAGAAGGGGCTGTCACTGCCCACGCTGGGAAGAGGACAGAGAATTCACTAGGGAGTGGGACCCATATGGCAGAGGCATAGAAGAAGACTTTCAAACGTGTACGCTTGAAGTGTCATGAGGGCTGCTGGGATGTGGAGGGATGTAGGGTTCAGTTTCTCCCCCCCCATTTAATAGGTGTGGGATTTATATTTTTGCCAGAAGATGAAGGTTTTTAGTGTTTTTTGGCCTTGTAGCACAGGGGTGAGGAACCTGTGGTCCTCCACATGTTGTTGCACTCCAACTCCCATCATCTCGGATCGTTAGCCATGCTGGCTGGCGCAGATGGGGACTTGTCCAACAACATCAGAAGGCTCACAGGTTCCCCATCTCTGGCTTAGGTTTTAAGTAAAGTACCCTGCAATCTCAGGGTCAAAATTCTATGAAATAGACAACCAAGATGAAAAATAGAAAATGCAGAGATGTGCTCTCTGAGGGGTGTAGGTAAATGCATGTATTTGAAATAAGTATGTTAGATTTGCAGATAATTATTGAGTAGATGGTTCTCACTTCCTGTTCTGATCAGCTGTTCCTCTCCCCTTCCCGAAGAGGCAGCTGTCATAGTGTTGTAGCACAGAAACACAACACAAAGGTAGCATGGTTGTTTTCATCTCTCCCTCTCTCTCACAACACAAAGGTAGCATGGCTGTTTTCATCTCTCTCTCTCTCTCTCCCCTCTCCCCCCTCCCCTCTCCCCTCTCCCCCCTCCCCTCTCCCCTCTCCCCCCTCCCCCCTCCCCTCTCCCCCTCTTCCCCCCTCTCTCTGTCTGAGCCTTAAATCCTTAAAGCAGTCACAGAGCTTTGAAGTGCAGCCACTATAGCACTCATGAAAGTGCAATGCTATGATGCTCTTCTTTTCTCTTCCCTCTTGGTCTTCTAAGTTAAACGGTAAAGAGAGGAAGGACAGGCTTCCAGGTTTAATGCAAGATCCAGTGAGGACATGGTTACTGTCTTTATGTTCCTTCCAAGTGAAGAGATGCTGTGCTGGGAATTTCTGCTAGGCCTCAGCCAAGTACAAAAATGATTTGATTTGTTGTCACTGTTTTCCTTGGGCCCTGAGAGTAGATGTAGTGACAGTGGCCATGCTGCTGTAGGTGTTTTGCTGTAGAGAAGCCTGGGGTCCTTGTGGAAGAGGACAGATAGAACAAGAGACCCCTAGGCCATCCATGAATGTGCTTCAGGGGGTCCATGAACTGGGCGCAAAAAAAAATCAGTTTCCAATGCAATAAAATTAATTGTGTGTGTTTGTTTATGAGGGTCCATAGCTTTCATCAGCTTCTCAAAGGGGTCTGTGACCCAAACAATCTTAAGAACTATTGGGTTAGACTCTAACCTCTACACCACACCATTAAGAGTGTAGGATGTGGACCTGGGAGACTGGGGTTCAAATGCTCTCTCAGCCATGAAGTTTGCTGGGTGACTTCAGACCGGTCACTGTCTCTCATCCTAGCCTACATTACAGGGTGGCTGTGAGGGTAAAATGGAGGGGGTGGGAGAACCATATATGCCACCTTGAGCTCCTTGGAGGAAAGGCAGGCTATAAATGTAATAAATGAATAAAAGCAATTGCTCCTTACCCCAGGTGAGCAGGAGAGTGGTGAAGTAGCTCCTATGCCCTAATATTTCAAAGGCTTGTTGGTGGGGCATGGAGGTTACTCACTTGGTTCGCTTTTTGCCAAACTCTGTTCAGCTTTGTTCATTGAACGTAAATCAAGTGAGGTCTGGGGTTTCTCTTTTGTCAGTCTTTGGAAGTGTTTGGGAATCCTAGAGGCTTACTTTCTGGTTAACACTGGTGACAGGAAACAGGACTCTTGGGTTTCTCAGGAGGCCTGTGGTACTGAATCAAGAAGAGATAGGGAGCTGTGACTCCTGCGATCGCTGGGACACATGGTAGATTTGGTGTTGGGTAGTTCTTGCTGTTTTTGCGTGTGCTTTTTGCTGCTGCTCTGCTGCAACAAGACATTTTGACAGGTGAAAAGCAGAGGCTGATGACTCTTAACGCAAATAGGTTTGAACGGGCAGCTGAGAATCAAGCAGAGCATGCAAGTCAGGCACTGCCTTCTGGGGGTTTAAGTAGCCTCTGAAATCGGGGAGGCAGCCACACTAAAAATATTTTGTTCATCCCAAAGCAAAACAACTCTTGCGGCTATCTTAACTAACAATTATAGGAAGATTTCAACCCATGGGAAGTTGCTTCCCTCTCTTAACCCACTCAAGCCCATTTCCCTCTCTGCTCTCTGCTCCCTCCTGCTCCCCATAACCTCCTTTTCTATCTCACGGGGTGCCCTCCCGGCCTAGAGAGCCCAGGAATCCTGGCTCCCAGCCTCTCCCTCTTCAAACAGTAGGCACCACTCCCTTTGAGCTTCTCATGTTCAACCAGCTTTGAAGATGCAATACTTCAACTGGCACCTCTGCATAGATCTGTGTTTTCTGCCTCTTTACCCATGCCGCGCCCCAGAGGGAGACTCATTTGGAACCAATTACCCCTGGGCATGGTGCCACACCTTGTGGCTTCCTTTTGGAATATCCGGGCCAGATCAAACCCACAGGGCCGAAAAGCCCTGTATGTCCACCCGCATTCCTCATCAGGATTTTTCATTATAATGTGAATGTTCTGTCTTATCCAAAACATTTATTTTTCTTCTTTGTATCTCTCTCTGCTCTCTACCCCTCCCACCCTAATGCCCGCCCATCAACATTTTTTTCATTGTCCGTTTGGTGCCGGAAAGGCGAGGGTTTGAAATTGTCCTTGCAGTTCAGGTTGCCTGCTTGCCAGTGCCATTTGGGTTGTGGGTTTTCAAGGGCATTCTTGTGATTCCATTGCGGGCGCTGCCAGTCTCAAACCACCAGCTGAGCACAAGGGGGCATTGGCAGGGCAGTCTCCACAAAGTGGGATGAAGGGAGGAACTTTTCCCTCTTTAAAAAAAAAAGTGAATGTTGGGTCATGTTCTCCTTCCCTTGTTTTAACCCCCTGTGTCCCTACTGGCCCCCAGTCCCTCCATCTTAGTGAACGCTTCTTTTGCTCTCCCACTCTTTGCAGCACATCCCATGGAGACAGAAACACATCCTCCTAGACACCCCTCAGTCATAGTAATTCCTTTCCTCCCCACCCCTGTTGATCAAATATTGTACTCTCTTCCTGAGAAAGATGCTGTATTAGCTCATTTGCAAGTGTGCTCACTTGCATGAGTTGAAATACATAATCTGTTTGCCACAATCCATGAGGCATAGCATAAAATAAATTAATGATTCATTGACTATTTAAAACGAGTCTTGTAATGACTGTAACTAAATTCGACTGAGAATCCAGGCATGCTGTGGGGTCACAGCAGATCTCCTGCACCTTATCTACTAGGCCCCACTTCCTTCCCTGAGAAGCTCTTAAGTTCAGCTTCCCACATTGCACTTATGAACTCCAGAACTGGGCCTCTGCAATTATCCTTTTCTTTTTTTTAATGTGCAGCAATTAGAAAGCAACATTCTTCAGCTCAGCTCCATGCCATGAAAAGCTTTTCATTTATGTTGATTTATGCATATCACACCTCTACTAAAGAACTAGAGTAGATCAGGCTCTCTGTGTGTGTTTTTTCTGGCCATTCAGGCAAACCTAACATCCCATTCCTAACATTCCAATACTAGGACATGTTAGAGTTGCATCTTTTTTTCCTCCTGGCAAGGATCCTGTGCCTTTAACAGCAATGTTCTTTCCCCAAATTCATCAGGTGAAGCTTTCCCCAGGGTTGCAACATCATGCTGGGAGAAACTGCACCTGTTCAATTTCTGTCTGTCACAGCTGTTGAAAGATACAAGAGCTCTGTTAAAGGGGGGGAAAGTGGCAGTTATAGATTATGTACTGGAGCTTGAATGAAAACTGCCTCAAGAAATCCCAAGCTTCTCTCTGGTTCTCCCTCTGTGCCTTCCCCCCATTTGATCTGCCTTTTCGTTTGAGGGGGTTTGGAGACGGGGGGAGTCTAGGACCTGGGATTCTCTATAGTAAGGATCCTTGCTTTGTCAAGGCCTCAAGGGCCCTGAGGCAATTGTTTGCCACCACCCTAATGGCCTCACCCTGGGATTGCTCAGCAAATTAATTAGCTAACAAGGGCGCAGCTGGCTTGTTAGTGCCACTTGGCTGGGCACTGTTTGGCAGGACTTGGGGAGGTGTTGCTTGGCACTTGTCTTGCCTCAGACTTGCTTAGTTGACCAATCCTCACTGGTGGCATGGGAGTGAGGCCTAGTGGGAGACAGCATGGAATGTGCTGGAAGGCAGGATAATGTTCTGCCAAAAAAGGGAGGGAAAGAAGAAAAAAGGAATTGTCTGGGGCAGGAGAGGGCTGGAGCCAAGACTCCTGGGTTCTTTAGGCAAGGACTGAGGCCTAGTAATTTAGAGCAATGGAATGGGGAGCCAGGATTCTGGGGTTCTTTGGACATAGTGTTGGGCCTAATGCCGTGGCTGTTTGTTTTTTCCCCCCTTCCATAACTGGTAGGTGTGGTACTTGAGCTTGTGCAGATAATTTTGCACTTCTTTGCACTAAAACAATCAAAGGGCTGGGGTTTCCAAAGCATGCATTTCAGTAAAGTGGGTAAATAGAGCCAGAAGTGCTCAGGCCCTGGGGGAGGCCTGGTTTAGGAGCCTGGTTTAGATATGTGAAGGCCTGGGAGAAAAAATGGGAAAATGGCAGGGGGGGACTGTTTTTTCTGAACTCTCCCCTCGTGGAGAAAAATATTGGGGAACAAGTTTTTTTCCTGAATTTTTCAGGTTTTTTTCTTGGCCTTCACATCTCTAGCCTGGTTTCCATAATCGAAAGATGGTATGTAAGGAGAAAGGGCTGTGTAGGAGCCCAGGGTCTCAAGGTGCGATGTGCATAATTACCAGGCGGATGGGGGAGAAGGGCACAGCGGATCTAGGAGCTGGGCAGCTATGGGAGGTCCTGTGTATATGTGTGAAAAAGATCTGGATAGTTTAGAAGAGAAGCAATCACTCAAGGCGTTTTAATTTGTGTCAGTATTTTGAATATGGCACCCCGGGAAACTGGCTGGCTGTTCTAGCTTAATCCAAAGTAAATAGGAGAGAGCTTGTTTGCGTTTTGTAGAAAAATATGGTAGACATGGAGAAATAAGATAGAAAGATTTGAGGGTTCTCTCAGAAGAGGAAAAAGGGGGGGGAGAGAAAGTAAAAGCAAACCCAGGATGTGTGGGTTCTCTGGGCTCAGCACATTAGAGGTCTGGTTAGGAGCTCGCAGCTCCTATGTTTTTGGGCAGGGGTGTGGCAGCTTCAGCAGGTGGTTGCCAGGCGCAGGTATGCTCAGCAGGTTGCACCTGCCTTGGTTGGCAGCCAAAGGGCGTCACCTACCGCCCTTTGCTCTTTGTGGGAATCAGTGGAGCCGGTTTCCTCTTCCATCTCAGCCCCATATGGACTTTTCTCTCTCTTCTGTCCTAGAACTCTCTAGAATAGAAAACAAAGTGCTCTGCAAGATTCCCCATTGCCCACCTTTCCTGTTGCATCAAGCCATTCTATCCCATCCTGGAAATATTTGAGTTTCTGGCAATTGACAGAGCAGAGCAGAGGCAGATCAAAGAGTACCATTATTTTGTATGTTTGTTTCCTGCTTTTCTTCCATCATGGAACTCCAAGGCTGGTGCTAATTCTAGGGCTGAGGGGGCTGTCAGCAGGATGATCTCTGGTGGGTTCTCTTCTAAGTCATAGACATAACTGGCAGTGGGCAATCTAATCAGCTCCTGGTTACTCCTAATGGAAGTCCTGGGAGCTGCTATTTTAATTTCCCATGCTTAA
The DNA here is from genome assembly GCF_030035675.1 of Rhineura floridana. Lineage (NCBI taxonomy): Eukaryota > Metazoa > Chordata > Lepidosauria > Squamata > Rhineuridae > Rhineura > Rhineura floridana. Next base: position 18,888,235 of record NC_084490.1, read on the forward strand.
TGGGCTGTACCTGCCTTGTTTGGCATTCAGAGAGCGTCACCTACCACCTTTTGCTCTGTATGCAAATGACACTATGTGGGAGTGATGCTATACTAGGAGCATTGTAGGAAATTTTTATGGCAGCTTCTAGATCCAGCCGCCCAAGACACAGGTATCATTAGTGGTCTCTGCAAGGGCACTAAGGGCCTGCAGTTGTCTAGGTATGCCACATACGTATCCTAGGCCTGCTTAAGGCAGCATACATAGGGATTTTCAAGGGTAACTCAGCTAGGTACTGACCAGATCCACAACTTGGATTAGCAGAGTTTACTTAAATTGTGTTGAGCCTCATTAGGGCTAAGTATTGGAACCTTTATGTCAGTGTCCTGAGTATGTGTCCTCAGTGTGTCCTGAGAGAGAATGCTAACGAGCAGAGTAGCTTTGAGCATATGCAGAGTGTGTTCCTAGTTTTGCAAAGTAAGCACAGTCAGTTCCCATGTGTCTGGAATTTGGGCTCTGGTTGAGTGAGCCTTCCAGGTCTGAGCTTGCAACATCAGACAAGTTTAGGCTCCTCAGTAGCTGTGTTTCTAAAAACCAAAAGCAGGACTCAGGAAAACCACTGTAGGGTGGGATTGGCAGGAAAAATATTGTGTGGAACATGTAGGGAGCAAAGCACTATGACAAGCTCCTGTGAAATAATAGTGGTGACGGAGTGATCCTCTTCGTAGTTCCGTTCTTGCAAAGGAACGGTAAAGCCTCATGTCATAGAGGAGACCCCAGCGACTGACTGGCGACTGGAACAAGGACGCAAGTGTCTGGCTCCAGCAGAGGTCTGGAGGGGGTAGGGGGTAGGCGGGGATCTGGAGGAGGTAGGTGGGAGAGCTGGAAAATCTAGCTCATCAGCCAGATGGCTGACTGGGGTCGCTAGGCCAGGAATGAGGGAAAAAAGGTTGGGAGCCTAGATTTTCTGGAAGGAGAAATGAACCTACTAGGTGCTTGAAAGGGGGTTGGAGGTGAGATGAGAGGCAGCCAGGGTTCCTGAGAGAGTCTCCCAATCTCTATACAGCTGAATTCTAGCTTTCCAGTGGTTATATTTTGTGGAACCTGAGAGTCTGTGTGTGTATGTATGTTGGGCCAGTGATGATGTGAGAGGACCTTAATTTTTTTTTAAATATTATGCTGTCTTAGTCTAAGGTAAAATTGAAAACATGGTGGGAAGTGGAAAATAATCTGTTTGATACATACATCTGAATAAGGATGCACTGCAAAGGCATCCTTTAGCTAGCAACAACAGAGACAATCCTCAGCCCAGCTTATATGTTTTCTCTCTCAATGCATTCAAACCACAGTATTCTGGCTGGGGACCCCAAAGTCTTGGTTCCAGTTAATTTTTGCTTTCCCACAATTTACTCCACCGTCACTAAAACCCATGTTTTATTTCCCAGAGATTACTTTGTAAACACGAGTTCTTTATTGGCATTATAATGTTTATTTAAGATGTTTCTCTAAGTCCAAAGGATTTGGTCAAGTGTTGTATTTGATAGTCAAGACAATGCTTCAAATATTTCCATTCCCTGCTTATCCCACTACTTAGAATATGCATTTCAGGACTGGGGTGTAACCGAAATGTTGCCTCTCTGATCTTTTCTTGGTTTTCTCCTCTCTTCTCCCCCCCCCCCCCAGCCATGGCTGTCCGGGCCCCCACTCCACGGGGTGACGCCAGTGCCGAGAGATACCTGTTTGTGGACCGGAACCAGGTGGGAAACCCAGCATCGCAGGCCGACTGGACGGCCAAGCGGCTGGTGTGGGTCCCTTCTGAGCGACATGGTTTTGAGGCGGCTGGGCTGCGCGAAGAGCGGGGAGATGAGGTGCTGGTGGAACTTGCTGAGAATGGGCGTCAGGTGCTGGTCGCCAAGGACGACATCCAGAAGATGAATCCCCCCAAGTTCACCAAGGTGGAGGACATGGCGGAGCTGACCTGCCTCAACGAGGCCTCTGTGCTGCATAACCTCAAGGACCGCTACTATTCAGGCCTCATCTATGTGAGTTGGCATGGGAGTCTTGCCTCTGTGTCTGCCAACTGCACCCTTCCCAAAGTACCCAGCTGCACCCTCTCACCTCTCTCAGTTCCACAGTGATCATAACCTCCTCCTGGAGATCCAAGGTCCTGTCTCCTAGCATCCCTTGCAGTGACTAACCCGTTTCCCTCCCTAAGACTCCCGCGCCCCTCACTCCCTGGCATCCAGGCCTGTCTGACTTTAACCCTCTAGCTTCACCTTCTTCCCAATGGAACCTTCAGAGTTCTTGCTCCCATCATCGCATTCTCTCATCCACTGAAAACACTCCTATGCTGGCAAAACCGAATGTTGCAACTTATATTAGTGTTGCCACCATAGAGATAGAAAATTGCTAGAGTGACACACAGCCTGAACTTGCTGTAAAAAATGGAAAGCTGTCATTAGTCATGATTCTTATTGGTGCAAAGAAGGGCCACTCTAGGCCTTGTCTTCCCTTTGGAAAAAGCTGTTGGCACTGGAAGTCAGAATGGAAAACTGGCAATTTCCAAAATTTAAACTGGAAGTACCTGTGATAGTATGTGACTCTCTAATTTAAGACTGGGGAATCTGCGGCCCTCCAAATGTTGGTGGCCCCAGAGCCCATCATCTCTGATCACTGGCCTTGTATGCTGGGATTGGTGGGTGTTGGAGTCCAACCACATCTGACGCAGGGCCACAGGCTAGCCACGCCTCCTATAGGTATTTTCCTACTTGGCCCCTTTTGCTGATTTCAGACAAAGTGGAGCCACTGTGCCCCCTACTGGGGGAAGGCTCCGGGAGTGTATGAGCTTGGCCCATAGGGCTATTTTTCCCTTGTGAGAAGGATGCTGAGCTGCTCAGTCATTGCTGCTGCTGCTGCCAGGGAAGAGGAGGAGGAGGAGGTTCTGGAGCTTAATGTTGGAGTTTTATTGTTCCTGGTTTGTGGACTGCATGTATGTGTGGGTGATGATGCCAGAAGGGGGAAGCGGAGTCTTCTCCACCACCCCTGTAATGTGCTACTAGCTACAAAAAGGAAGTGGGGGAAAGATATGTGCCTCCTCTTCTGTCCTGGCTGGCATTGTCAGCTTTGGTTTCCGTGGCACCCAAGCGGGCACAAAAGGCTGCCCTGAGAGGCACGGCATTCTCTCGGCCATACGTCACTGCTGACTCGTGGACAGCCCAGTGCTCTCCCTCCCTCCCCTCTCTCCAATCCCCACCCCTGCAGCTGGGTATCGGGGCGGGAACGGACTAGACCTGTTTAGCTAGAAGAGGAGCCGGCAACGGGGTGTGAAATGAATTCTCCTGAGGGCACAGTCACAAACACACACATACGCACTGAATCTTAAAGGTGGAAGCCTCAACGTGGATAACCTAGTTGTGTTTTCTGCTTTGAGGCAGAATACCTTGTATGTGAAATACCCCAATGGGACATGCCTTTTAGGGGACACAAAGGGCCACATGGAAGGGAACTGTGCAGCCTTCCTGGGCAGCATCTTCCACTGGCAAGCCTGTCCAGGTGTTTTTCCTGCTGCTTAGCCTACATCTGCTTCCTGTAATCTATTGCTTCATATTCTACTCAAGGGGTGATTCTCTCAATATTTCAGCCCATAACACAAGCAATCCTTCAGTGGTTTTATACAGGCTTTCAGCCTCATTGGCCTTGCAATAAAACAGTCACATAATTGTGCCAGTGGTATGGTCAGGGTAGATCTTGGGGGCAGGAGGGGAGTCCAAGGCCCCATTCAGCAGAATGGACAGGAAGTCCTGATACTGCAGCAGGGCTGGCTTAACACATTTTTGAAGTAAGAGAAGTAATAGACATTTCCATCTAAAGAGTTCCCTCCCCTCCCCTTCCAGTAAGGCCATTAAGTCCAGAGTCGAAAATTACGTAACTGCACCACTGGATTGCACTGCTGTGGGTGGAATTTGGCTCTTAGCATGCCACCATAAACCAGCCTGAAAATGGGCCAGTGGGGGTGTGCCAAAAGCCAATCGGCAACTAGTTTAAAAAACATGGCCACTGCAGCATGAAATGTTTGCCAGAATCAACGCTCATTGGATTATGTGGGAACAATTTGTTAACCTTTTTAAGCCAGCCCATTGGATTTTTGTTTTTAACTGTTAAGATGTACCCAGGGATGGCCTAATTATGAAGCCAGATGAGGCAGTTGTTTTGGGCCAGGTGATTCCAGAGGGGGCATCATTTTCTTGCATCCACCTTTCCGATATTATTGAAAAAAAAGAGTTCTAGTCCAGAGCCAAAGACTTTTCACTTCAGAGATGAAAAGGTATTTAAGTTAGAATTGCCTCTTCCCACCACATACCCACTCCTTCCTCAAATTGCTACATATGTAAACCAGGTGCTAGGTGTTTGGTCCCTGCCCAGCATCAAAACATGTTTGATTGATAAACTGAAGTAGATTAAACTGGCCTACGTCTCCTTTTCTACAATTTCACTTCTGCCTGAAGCAAAAGAAATTTCCAGTTTTCAAATGTTGGTTTTGGAATAAAGCATGCAAATTGAGAGCACTTGTGCGCAAGCATATTTAACCTTGTGGTATATGTATATGGTTTGGGATGGGGTTTGTGGAACTGTTCTGATACGCCTCCTCTCCCTCTCCTTCTCCTGCAACGGCAGACATATTCAGGGCTTTTCTGTGTAGTCATCAACCCGTACAAGAACTTGCCCATCTACACGGAACAGATTGTGGAGATGTACCGGGGCAAGAAACGCCATGAGATGCCCCCTCACATCTATGCCATCTCTGAAGCTGCCTATCGAAGCATGCTGCAGGGTATGAATTGGAAGCAAGGGACTAGTTAGAAATTAGACTGGGGCAGGGAGAAACCTCGGAACAACTTCCTGTATCCCATGGAAGGTGGGGAGGGGTAGAAAAGTTTAAGCAGTTCCCCATTCCCAAACTGAATTGGATGGGAGAAAATGTGTATGACTTTGGGATGTGTGTGCAGTGTGATATGTGTTACAGAGGTCCTAAAATCCTGCCACTGGTGAACTGTGGGAGGGTGATTAAATGTCTGTCTGTGGTGCCCTCTAGTGGAAGAAAATGATCCTGAGTCTGTTTCTGGGACCAACTAGTCTCTGAATGTTTTCTGTTTCTCTTCCCCCTCCAGACCGAGAGGATCAGTCTATTCTATGCACGTGAGTGTCACCAGGAACTGGGGATGGTTTACCTGTTGGGGAGGGGCTATCAGCAGTAGGTATGCGGGTAGGCCAAAGCTATTCAACACCCATTGCTTTGCATGCCTGTTGTCAGAGACTCTGGAAATCTATGTGGCCAAAAGGACACTATGCTCCAGAATACAGTAGTATTTAAAGTATGCCAGTTAAAGCAGGATCAAGAGAATCTCTGCGGTTCTGACAACTGTCCATGATATTGGTCCTGCAACAGCTGTTGCATGGAGAGCTGATCAGCGCACTCACACAGCCTTATGAACCCCCATCCTGAACTTCATTTGCCTAACTTCCTCCTGCTCCATTCAGATGCCAGGCTGGGTTTGAAGTGTTTTTTCCGTAGCAATGTGCCTGCCTCTCTCCTGACAAAACTGGCTAATCTGAGGCCGAAACTATGAGGCTTGTCACCAAAGTAAGAGGGAAATAAATAAATAAATGTTTAGCGTTTAGATATCACTTGAGAGCATTCAAAGGACTTCACATATCTTACCTCAGCAATCCTTGCAAACAGACCTGTGAAATGGGTGATTATTGTTAATAAAATGTAGCAGCCAGATTACTGGCTGGGGTTCTACTTAGAACTCATACGACTTCTTTTTTAAACAGTTGCAATGGTTGCCAGTTTGTTTCTGGGCCCAATTTAGTGTTCAAGGCTCTAAATGACTTGGGCTCCAATTATCTGAAAGACTGCCTCCTTCCCTACAGATCTTCTTGAATGTTAAGATCAACAGAGGAGGCCCTCTTGGTAGTTTTGCAGCCATCAGAAGTTCATGAGGGTGTTGGCCCAAGAAAGGGCATTCTTTGTGGCAGCTCTTAAGCTGTGGAATTCCCTTCCCACAAAGGTGTATCTGGTGCCTTCATTTGTATAGCTTTCATCGTGTGCTGAAGACACACCTTTTTACTCTGCCTTTGGCAGCTGAGATGTAGTTTGAAGACCCACCCTATTCTTCTGATATAAATTGTTTTAACTGATTTTTAATATTGTATTATTATAATGTTGTAAAGTGTCCTGGGACCTTACGGTGAAGGGTGGGGTAAAAAAAAAAAATTCAAACAATTAATTAATTAATTATATTTTTATCTCACTGTTCCTCTGAAGAGTGCAAGGAGTCATATATATCCCTCCCCGTTATCCTCACGACAACTCTGTGAGGAAGGCTAGGACTAAGAGACAGTGACTAGCCCAGAGCCACCTCTGTAAACTTTGTAGCTGAGCGGGATTTTGACCCAGGCCACCCACAGTCTCTCCCCCAGGCTCTAATTAGTACACTGTGCTGCTCACCATAGTTGTATTACTGTGGTATTACCCCTGTTCCTGGCTGGGATGGGATTTGAACCACAGGCTTCCCAGTCCTCAGCTCACACTGTTTGTCACTGGTGCTACACCAGCTCAGTTGATGTGAGATGCAGACCCAGAAAGCAGGAAGACAAAATAACTGTATTTGTTTACCTCTTTAAGAGATCACCCAGCTAAACCTTGCCCAGGGGAGAGGGAGGAAGTGGTGTGAGCCATCCAGGGTCCAGTGCCCTCTTTTTCTCACCCCACACTGTCTGGTCTTCTTGGCAGGGGTGAGTCAGGTGCTGGCAAGACGGAGAACACTAAGAAAGTGATCCAGTACTTGGCACATGTGGCTTCATCACACAAAGCCCGGAAGGACCACAATGTGCCGGTAAGTGAGTTTCGCCCATGTATGATGTCTTAGCTTTTGCCATGCTCTGTCCCCTACACCACTGCCCTCTGAAAGAGCACCCTCTCTTTTTGTACGCGGACTAGTCTGATCCCTCTGCCAATCCCATTGTTTCTATTCCTGAAGCAGAGCCAATTGGCTCTCTCTCTCTCTCTCTCCCCCCTCTCTCCCCCTTCTCTCCCCCTTCTCTCCCCCCTCTCTCCCCCCTCTCTCCCCCCTCTCTCCCCCCTCTCTCCCCCCTCTCTCCCCTCTCCCCCCTCTCCCCCCTCTCCCCCCTCTCCCCCCTCTCCCCCCTCTCCCCCCTCTCCCCCCCTCTCCCCCCCTCTCCCCCCCTCTCCCCCCTCTCCCCCCCTCTCCCCCCCTCTCCCCCCTCTCCCCCCTCTCCCCCCCTCTCCCCCCCTCTCCCCCCCTCTCCCCTCCCCCCTCTCTCCCCCTCTCTCCCCCTCTCTCCCCCTCTCTCCCCCCCACCCACCTACCCACCCAGCGGCCATGAACACACAACTGCCTCCCAGCATCCAGGGCTCAACTGTGAGGCAGGGCCAGCCTGGAAGGCTGTTCCAAATGCCAGTGCTCAGACTCTGGAATGTGTGTGAAGTATTGAGAAAGTGAAGTGCCTTTTTAAGCGTGTGCAGAGTGCCTTCCGCTCCTCGATAACTAACTGACCTCACCCAGTCTGTGCCTGTTTGGAATGTCTGCAACATCCAGGCAGAGGCGTCCAAGCATAATTGAGGCCCAACATGGCTTTTTCTTTTTGTTGTTGTTGAAGGAAGTGAGTCACTGCCTGTACCTTTTTAGTAATTCCTTTCAACCTGTGTGCCACTGCTCACTTCGTTCTCCCCACCTCCCCTGTGTTTCTCTTGGTCTCCGTGTCCTTTTTGTCAGCCTCCCTCCCAGTCATTCTAGTTCTTCTGTCTCGACACCCTCACAGATCTCTATGCAGGATGAGGCAGTTGGTGCCCACCCCATTTCTAAAAGTGGCTGCGTTCTACCAGCTGTGGCCTGCTGGAGTCAGGAATGGTCTCTTCCCTCCCTCTCTGTCCACACACGGATACAAATTTCACTCACTCCCCTCTCCTTTGGGAAGTACTGGGCACTTATCAACTGGAAACAAAATCGGGCCTGTAGCCAAACATTTTGTGGTGAGGAGGTCTAAGCAAGGGAGGGAATTGCTGCAGAACTGCCAGAAGTGCAGGCCACCTGATATGTTGAAAGTTAATTGTTCCCAACACTAATAAAATACAATTTTAACATTTAAAAATAAGGGCCCAGTGATCATTGTTATCTCAACATCTGTGCTCTTATTGGCCAGGGAGCACAGCTGGGCAGAATGCAGCCTGCATGTTTTCCCTAATATATCTCCACGAGTAAAGGTGTGGAGAAAGTGGGCAAAGAGAAGTCCCCCACCCCTTCTTGTAATATTAGAACTTGGGGTCGTCCAATGCAATGACACTGATCGTACGTTCGATTCAGGACAGACAAAAGAAAGTCCTTCTTCACATACTGAGTACTTTAATGTAGGGGAGGCGTGGAAGAACTTTGACGTCCCTCCCATTGGCCAGGGGTGATGGGAGTTGTAGCTCAGCAACATCTGGAGGGCCAAAGGTTGCCCACACCTGATGTAGGAGGTCTGGTGATTGGCCAGTTTTGTGGAGGAGGATATATCTTAACGAATGGCTATTGGTCACGATGGCTAAATGGAACCTTCAAGTTCAGAGGCAGTCTACCTCTGTGGGAGCAAAAAGCAGAAAAGGGCTGTTGACTTCAGGCCCTGCTTGTGAGTTTTCTAGAAGCATCTGGTTGGCCGTTGCAGGGAAACAGGATGTTGGACTAGATAGACCTTTGGTCTGATCCAACAGAGCTGCTTTTTTTTCTGAGATCCTTTTAAGGAGGAAATGTCAAAGAATGAATCTGGGAGGTTATCAGTGCTGGTTGCAGGACTCGGGGAGTATGGAGGCAAAGGACACTTAGTGGACTACTGTTTGCTCTTGTTGCATAATAATAATAATTATTACTATGCTATTACTATTGTTATACCCTCAGTGCACAGAGCACCATGCAGAATTAAATTAACCAGAGCAGATGGTCATTCCCCTCTGCATGAGGGGAAGTTCTCTCAGGCTCCATCTCATCTTTTTGGGGAGCTCAGTGAAAATTGAGAGGACGGTGGCACTGTTGGTGCAGAAGGACATTGGCCAGCCTGGGTCCCCCAGCAAATGCCCAATCTCAGCATGCTCTGGAGCTGGCCTTGGAGCTTTACGCCTGCAAAAGTGAATGCTCTGTTGAAGTACTTTTCTACTGTGCTTCTGTTCACTTCTTGTGGGCCGCAAGCAACTAGAATTGCATGAGGGCTGGTGGGGAGCTGATCTTGCCTTCTGTGGGCAAACTGGATTTTTCTGGCCCTGTCTGACTCTTGATTTTTCAGATGGGACAGCATGCGTGGGGGGGGTGTATTCTTGTGGGGAGTCTGTATTAATCTCCCCTCTATTGTTTTGCTGCCCCAGCTGGAGTACCTGAACGAAGCCAAACAACAGGCAAGAGAGCACAATGCATGCTGCTGAAACACCAACTCCCCCCCCTTCTCACCTGCCCGTCCTCCAGCGCTGATTTCTGGTCACTTACTGGCTGCTGCTCCTGATGATACCTATTTCTTGGGCTGCAATTCTGGCTTAAATGCTTTTATTGTTGGTTTTTAAACTCCTGTGTTTTGTTTTAAAAGCTATTCTCTTGACTCTCTTCCCTCATCAGAGCCAGGTCACTGGGTTCTCTGAGAAAGGAACAAGATTCAAGGGGTGCTGGGAAAGGGAGGCTGGACTCCTGGATCCCCTCTCTGTTCCCTCTTACTCTTGTATCGGTTCCCAGTTCATGTTACCGCATCATTGTTGGGTCTTTTGTTTTTTCGTTGTCTGATTTTAATCCTTTGGTTGTCTTTTGTTTCCCCTGTCTTGCTCCCCGCTCTCTCCCTCATCCCCTTTTATGTTTGGTGACATCATCCCCACCCTGCCCTCCATAGACCTCCAACCCTGCTTCCTACGTGAGTAGTTTTTCTGTTGTGCTTTTGGGGGTCCGGGTGGGTATTGCCCCTTTGCACATATGCTTGTGGTTCCTCATCCCCACCCCATGGTCAAACAGGGGCCCCTGCTAGAAGGTGAAAATCTCTTGGAATGCTTCCTTTTCCAAGAGGGCAGCAGGGTTCTTCCTGCTGGGACCTGAATTTCTTGGAGTGCTTCCTCTGCCCAAAAGCTTTGCTAGGGCTAAGGGGGCCTGCTTTGGTTGCTATTTCTACAACGCTTCATCTTTTGCTGCTTCTGGGTTTAGCAACCCTTTCCCCATCTGACTTCTTTCTCTTTCTTTCCAGGGTGAACTGGAGCGGCAGCTGCTTCAAGCCAACCCTATCTTGGAGGCCTTCGGCAACGCAAAAACCGTCAAAAATGACAACTCCTCACGATTTGTAAGTTGCTGGAGATAGGGAACACTGACTGTCTAGAGTCTAGACAACATGTGGATTAAGAATCCAGGCTGATGGCAGCCCTTTACTGAACCCTGGAATTATATATGTTGTCATCTTCCATCAGCAGTGGAAACTGCTTAATCTTGCACACACAGTTCCAGAAATTTCTAGTGGCTGCATCACGTCTTTTTTTTCCTCCAAATGTATTTGTTTGTCTAGGTGTGTGTGACTGTCCCCTCATTTAAGGGTACTTCCACACACAACTCTAATGAATGACAGTATCTGACAAACAGGAAGTCCTTCCATTAAAGGAGTACTACTTGTGAGGGAGGGCGGTTAGAGCTAAAAACCCAAAGCTATGAACCTCAGAGGTGCTGAGCATTATGCTTAATTCAGAAGTGTTTTTCCTCAGGGGGGGAAAAGTTGCCTTGGATAGAATGAATGAAAGAGAAATGTTTGTTAAAGTTAACAGGCACAGACTTGGAGTGTTTATTTTTTGTTAATTAACAGTGTTCAAGTTCACCTCCAGGGTTTGTTCTTTCCAGTTGGTGCTGCCCACCATTTGTGTTTGTTTTTAAGAGCTCCCATTAGAGAAAGGGCTGTAGCTCAGTGGTAGAACTGCTGCTTTGCCTGCAGAAGGCCCCAGGTTCAATCCCTGCCACCTCCAGGTAAGGCCTGGAGAGAGAGCTCTGCCTGAAATCCTGGAGAGCATCTCCCAGTCAGGGTAGACAGTACTGAGCTAGGAGGGTCCAAAGTTCTGACTCTGTATAAGGCAGCCTCCTGAATTCCTATTGTAATAGCATGCCAACATAGCTTTGTGTCCTGGGATGGGGTCTGCTGGCCTGCCTAGACTATGCGGCAACCAGAATGGGGATCTTTTGTCCCCACAAATCCCCAAATGTGTGGCTTGCAGGTGATTGGCGCTGTGATTTCAGAGCTCCAGTTGAGTGTGCTGAGGTGCCTCAGTTAAAACAAAAGAACTGGCCCCAGAAAATCCTGAAGGGCTTGGTAGAACTCGAAGGTGGAAAAGTTTGCCCTCTTAGCGCAACTGTCTGGTTTGTTTTAGAATCTTTCTTTCCAGGAAGAATCTTAAGTTGCTCTCCCATCTGATTAAATGGGGAAATGTTAAGATCCAGCCACCTTGTGAGGAGAACTGAAGGGCAAGAAGCAGGCCAAGGCACCATTCATTACGTTGCCTGTCGAGAACTTAAGAACAGTCCTGCTGGATCAGACCAAACCCTTCCGGTCCAGCATAATTTTCTTGCAGTTACCAGCCAGGTGTCCATGGGAAGCCCACAGGCAACTCTTCCTCTCGTGATCCCCCAGCAACTGGTATTCAGAGGCATACTGCTATTGATATCCTGTACCTCCCAATTTATTTTTTGTGGTGCTTCCTGCAGATCCATCTACCTGCTGTGTTGATGCAAACTCTTAAGAGAGACACATTCTTCTGCTTCATCTAAAATGTACCTTAAACTACCCTTCAGAAAGGGCAGGTCGTATACATAAATATATTTTTCAAAACGCCTTTCCTTTGTTGAGCTATGCCAACAAAGCCTCTCCTCTTTAGAAAGAAAAACCAGTTTCTTCGTGTCCTTGCTGAAGATCTGCTTTCAAATCCCCATTGTTTTTTTAGGGGAAATGTCAGTTTTCAGTCCCTCCTTAGAAGCTGCAATAAAGTGTTTTATCTTCCTCCTTGTTGAAAGAAGAGAGGTTAGTTTCACATCCCCCTATAATGTACATTTGTACTAGTTCTCCTGGTTTGTGTGGGGACTGGTTTCTATTCTTTCCTGCTTAAGAAAGATTGACTAGTTCTAACTCTATCTCTAGTTGGTCTCGAGAGGAAAGTCCGCTGTTAGCCTCTATGACCTGGCAGGATGTTTAAAAGAAAGAAAATTAATTGAAGAGTGTTCTTATTTTAAAGTCATGGTACAGTGGGTGACATCCAGTGTTTGTCAAACTCAGAGTAGACTAATTGAAATCAGTGGATGTGCATATCTTACTTCCACATATTTCAGTAGATTTACTCATCAGTGTGACTTAGTTGGATATCATTCTTCCGTTATTATTTCTAAGGCTATAGAAAACAGTCTCTGGGTGTCGTGTATACAACTGCCAGGAATCTGTGTATGTAAATGAAACAAGCATTCTCTACTAGGCACTTGTCTCTCCTCATCTCTACCTCATTTTTCTCACCCATCTTGTGTTCCTCCAGGGTAAATTTATTCGAATTAATTTTGATGTAGCTGGCTACATAGTTGGAGCAAATATAGAAACATGTATCCTGCTTGAGGAGTTCTGTGAGTTTGGTTCAGAAACTAGGACTCCCCACCTTAAGTTCTGTAGGCAAGAGAATAGAGGCTGAGTTAGAGCAAGTATGGGATCCTGGTTGTGAGGATTCCTGCCAGGTTAGAAGCAGCTTTAATGACCCTGGATTTATTTATTTATTTATGGAAATATTTATAATCCACACTTCCATGAAGAATATCAAGGTTCATATTGAAATTCATATTGTGCAGGCTTGTCTAACCAATACAGATTTCAGAAGATGTCTGAAAGAAGGGAGGGGTGGTTCCTGCCAAACCCCTACTTCTGGGCAGTTTCACAGGGCAGGGCCTGCCACACTAAAGGCTCGGTCCCTAGTGAAGGCCAACTGAACCTTAGGGGTGTGGGGAATCACCAGAAGTGCTCCATCAGAGGATCTCAGTACTTAGGTGGAGCATAAGGGATTAGGTGGTCTTTATGGTTCTTTGGGCCAAAGTTGTTTAGGGCTTTACGGATTAACACAAGAAGCTTGAACTTGGTCAGATAGGATGCAGGGATTCCTAACAGGTTAGAGTAGGCGGGATTCTCGTAGTTGGGACTTTTGCCCCTTGAAGGAGTGAGGCAAGCTGGCTTTGTGGAGAGAAAATTATGTATCCAGATACATTTGTCCCTCATCCTTAACCCTGAGCGGCCCAGATCTGCTGGAGAAATCACGAGCCATTCGTCAGGCCAAGGACGAGCGAACCTTCCACGTCTTCTACCAGCTTCTAGTGGGTGCTGGCGAGCACATGAAAGGTAAATCAGTCCCTTCCTCTTTCCAGGATGTTGGGCCACAGTTCTCTAAAAAGGAGAACAATAAACCTGAAGGGGAAAGAAAAGGATTGTTGCTGACTGACAGATAAAGGCAACGTTTTGCCTTTCTGTCTCTCTGCATAAATCTGGCTGGAAGTAGAACTGGCATGGCAGGCAGTGATGACAAACGAAAGACAAGCAGTGGAGTTGAGGCATTCACTGATACAGGATGAAGTGCACTATAGTGCAGGGAAACTCTGGGGCACTGGGGCTGACCTGCAGAAGTGCAGCCCTTTCCTCAGAGATGCTTTTTCCTTCAATGACCCTACAGGGGAGCTGCTGCTGGAGCCATTCAATCAGTATCGCTTCCTCTCCAATGGATACCTACCCATCCCAGGACAGCAGGACAAGGAGATCTTCCATGAAACCATGGAGTCAATGCGCATCATGGGCTTCTCGCACGAGGAGATACACTGTTAGTGAGAATGTGTGTGTGTGTGTGTTTTGGAGGGCACAGGAGAACAGCCATGATCTATCTAGCTCAGCTTTCATCAACTTGGTGTTCTCCAGATGTTTTGGACTACAACTCCCATCAGCCCCTGCTAGCACAGCCAGCTCTCCAGCACGTCTGGAGAGCACCAGGTTTGCGAAGTCTGAGCTGGCTCAACACTCTGTTTGCTCACAGTGTTGTGCTGCATTCCTCTGAAGATGTTTATAGGTAGGGTGTGATGGTGACACCCATTAAGTTATCTCCAGGATCTGGTGGGCAAAGCCATGCTGTCTTTGAACATGAAACCTGCAGTTCTGGCCTGTATGGCTCATTGTCACCATTTGCCCTCTCCTCCCATATATTTCACCTAATAATATTTTTCATATATATAAAGCCATTCAGGAGCTGGCATAGTGATTAACAACCTGAAGTAGGAATCAGAAAATCTCTGATTCAAATTGAGACTCTTTCATGTACTCGTTGGCCTTAGCCAAGCCATGCTGTCCTAGGCTGTGTGCACACCATACATTTAAAGCATGTGGCTTCCCCCAAAGGATCCTGGGAACTATAGTTTACTCCTCACAGAGCTACAATTCCTAGCACCCTTAACAAACTACCATTCCCAAGACTCTTTGGGGGAAGTCATGGGCTTTAAATCTGCTTTTTCTCTATGGTATATACACAGCCCAAAATTCATATAGAGATAAAAATGCATATAGGATTGTTATGTTATCTTGTTGCGATCTGTGCTTTTTGGAGGGCTTTATATAGCACTCTGAAATGGACTGCCTTCGATCCCAACTTATGGCGACCCTATGAATAGGGTTTTCATGGTAAGCGATATTCAGAGGGGGTTTACCATTGCTTCCCTCTGAGGCTAATCCTTGCCAGCTGGCTAGGGCCTGCTCAGCTTGCCACAGCTGCACAAGCCAGCCCCTTCCTTGTCCGCAACTGCCAGCTGGGGGGCAACTGGGCTCCTTGGGACTATGCAGCTTGCCCACGGCTGCACAGGGGACAGGGCATGTAACCCCTGAGCCACTCACTGTGGGGGTGATCTTTAGCTGGCCGTTTAGAAATGCATGTTACTTGGGCTAGTGCCTGTCATGACATCATATTGCAATGAGTTTCACAGGTTAATGTGTTGTCTGATGAAGTACTGTCCTTAATTTTTATGTAAATCTGCTCCTTAATCTCTTGCAGTGAATGTCCTGGGATATTTGCATTTGCAAAGAGGGTTTTTTGGGGGGAGGGGTGGCAGTGGAAGCATTCTTTTGCTAAAGGCTTGTATTCCCCACCCAGGTATGCTGCGGATGGTCTCAGCTGTGCTGCAGTTTGGGAACATTGTCTTCCGTAAGGAGAGGAATACAGACCAGGCCTCCATGCCTGATAACACAGGTATTGGGGGTGGCCATGTCACTGCCTCTGATAGGGAGCCAGTTGGCTTTTGGGGGAAATGGGATCTGGGAGGGCTAAATTGCAGAGTTTGCTCAGCCTGCCTTCTGGAAGATATAAAGCGAGGATGGCTAGCCTCTGGTTCCCAAGCAAATTTTTCTAACCCCCTCAAAACCCCACTCATTTTGATGGAAACAAAAAGGAGGAAAATTAAAGTAGGCACAGCACTGGAGTGGGTGGAGAGCTTTAAATACCTCCACCCTGGATCTTGGTGGGGATGCAGTTTGTCCCTTCCCTGATCAGATTGATGATTTGAGTGTGGAGGGGGCAACTGCTGATCTGTATGGATCAACTGAAGATGGGGATTTGTGCCTGTGTGTAAGAGAGAAAGAGAGTGTATGTGGGATGACCTCACCCACCTGTGCTTTGCAGCCCCCAGAGGTTTGGCGGAGGCTGAATGCAGCCCTTGGGCCACATTTTCTTAGCCACCTTTGATATAAAGTGGTTGCATTAACGCAATTCTATGGGTATCCCTTTCACATTTTCAAAATAACTTTCCACTGTATCTTAGTCAATGGTTGCCTTACAGTGGATGCTGGTGGCTCCATGTCAGTGGGGCTGTGGAATGTGCTCCGGCTTTTAGTCCAAACTTTTAAGGAGCTGTGACAGGGAGAAGGAAGGAAGGAAGAGGTAGTCACAGTTGCTTTTCAGACCAAGCTACAGTACTGCTCCTTACTCCCCAGTCTCCATTTGTTCCCAGTTTGCCATTTGGGCTAGCAGTAGCCAGCATATTGTGTGAGTAGACTGAGGAGTTGGTCTTCTCCTGTGAATCAACCCATCTGGCAATCCGTAAAGCCTTCAGTTGATCAGGTTGAGGGTGACCAGTGTAAGCCAGCAGTGTTATTGCCAGCCTGTTCTGTGTCCTTTGTAGCTGCCCAGAAGCTCTGCCACCTCCTGGGCATGAATGTCACCGAGTTCACCCGTGCCATCCTTACCCCACGAATCAAAGTTGGTCGAGACTATGTGCAGAAGGCACAGACAAAGGAACAGGTTGGTGATGATGGCTGGAATTTTGGTGGGTGGCAATGAGGGCACAGGAAGGAAGGGTTTGCTAAAATCTGGGGGGCGGGGCTTGAAGTTAAGACTGGAACCATGTCTGCCTCTTCCTTTTCCAGGCTGACTTTGCTGTTGAGGCCTTGGCAAAAGCTACCTACGAGCGTCTCTTCCGTTGGCTGGTGCATCGGATCAACAGAGCTTTGGACCGTACCAAGCGCCAGGGGGCATCCTTCATCGGCATTCTGGACATTGCAGGTTTTGAAATCTTTCAGGTGAGGGATGATCTGCTTGGTAGCTTAGCAACTGCCATTCAGAACTGCCCGTCTTTTTGGTCTGCAGGGAGAGACTGTAAATTCATCCTTACAATATAATTTTCATCCATTCCATTATCCTTTACTCAAACTCTTTCTGCTCTCTCTTGTCCATGTTTGCTTTTAATACCCTCCTCTGGAAGAGGAAGACACTTGAGGCTACTGCTCTTCTTCCTGACATAGCCTCTGTGACTCCAATGGGTGCAGGAAGGGCAAACATTCAACAGGTGTAACTTCACTATCACAGGCTGTGCGTGCTACATCTGCTGGAATTCTGCCTCCCATAGTCCATCAAAGGCATTTATGCCAGGAATGAAGCCTTTTGATGGTGGTTTTATAGTATCCATGTTAGTGTCTAATGTGGTTATTTCTCTTCTCACCACTGTATTAAAAATTGTGTTAGGGCTGGCAGGCTTTCTGGTTGGCCTCTTCTGGAAATAGGATGCTGGATTAGACTGACCCTTTGCCTGATCCAACGGAACAACTCTTAGTTCTTTGATTCTCCATCAGTATCTTTTTCAGCTTTCATGGCAATTCACCTAACTTTAAACCCTGTGTTACAAAAGGACATCAAGATCAGTTCTCAACAATACTAAATACAGTATAAACAGAAAAGACATAAAGTTCCAGGGCATGGTCTAGGTTAGGAGCATCTGATGCTATAGAACTGGTGCAGTGAAGCAAAGCAGGCATAGACCTGATCAGTTCCTTGGACAGGAGATCAGTGGGGATCCCATGGAAGAGTAGGATTTTTTGAAAAAAATCAAGCAAATGCATACATGTAAAAACAGAACAGTAATAATGCCTGAGCACCAATAATAAGTTGAAATCCAAATTTTTTATTGTGTTCCAGAAACTCCAAAGAGAGGGAGCCTCTGTAGGGAAGAGGTTTCTCAATTGCAGACAAAGCCCTGTCCTGTGCAGCTGTCTGTTTTAATAACCTTGAGCAGAAAAGGTGCATGGAGCATAGCCTGGCTAGTCTTGACACAGGGAAATTCATAAGGGAAAATGTACTGTGGGGCCTGTATAGCGAGAGGCATTCCCTCTTCTTGCCAGATGTTGGTCTCCACCTGAATGTTTTTATTTCTCTCTCTCTCTCTCTCTTCTTTCCTATCCCCTGCAGCTGAATTCCTTTGAACAGCTCTGCATCAACTACACCAATGAAAAGCTTCAGCAGCTCTTCAACCACACCATGTTTGTGCTGGAGCAGGAAGAATATCAGCGAGAGGGGATTGAATGGAACTTCATTGACTTTGGCCTGGACCTCCAGCCCTGCATAGACCTCATTGAGAGGCCGGTGAGCCATCTGGGGACAGGTCGTGGGGGGAAGGAGAAAAGAGACCGCGGTTATCTGGGGAAAGTCTGTTCAGCTTACGGGGAAGAGGCTTCCTCCCTCAAGGTCTGGGTGGTGATGGTGGTAGGGAGAATTTGATTGGCACTACCATAACCTTTGACATTTTGCCCTGGTCTACGAGGAGGTACAATGGAATGTACCACTTCAGGCTGCAAATTGGAGCATCACATGTGCTTCCTTGTGTTTTTTAAAAAAAGACACATAGAGAGAAGGAAATTCAACAGCTGCAAGCTTTTCCCTGCAGGCACATGCAACAACAGAAAAGGCTGCATTCTAAAAAATAACAAAAGATACACAATTTTCTGCACACATAACTAGTATTGCAGAGAACACGGTGGCCTAGAACCTCTTCTTTGATGGGCTGTTTTTTAAAAAAAAACTTGTAGGGAAATGTTTGCTCTTTTTAATAAAAACAAACATTTAATTTAATTTATTTATGACATTTATATCCTGCCCTTCCTCTCAGGAGGAGCCCAGGGTGGCAAGTAGGGAGTATTCAGAGATGCTATTCCCTCTGACCTGAAATGGTACTGCCTGCTCTGCCGCTTTGCCAAGTGTAGATTGGGTTTTTGTTGCTTTCAGTGTATGTGGCTTGCTTGCCTGAGTCACCTGAGGCTGTTGCCATCCCTTGAGTGCACTTGCTGCATGCTAATGATACAGTGTGGCCTTGAGTGATGTGGACTGATCTGTTGTGAGGGCTGGTAGACGTTTGTGAATCATAGCTCTGGATCTTTTGATCTAGGCTGCTTCTGCAGCTAGGCATCTTAGTATGGAATCCTCATGCCTCGTTCACTCACATTTTATGGGAGGACATAACTGACTTTATAATAATCCCATATTTTCCCAGTGATTCTTCCAGGAGGGGGGGGGGGTTCCCTTACCTTGGAAAATCTGACTTTAAAAAAAAATGGAAACAGTAGCACGAACACCACAGGTGTGGATGATCCTCAGTGATACTTTCCTGTCTTCTGGCAGTTGCATGGCTTTGAATGTGTTCATTGACATTCTTTAGGGGTGTGTGTGTTAAAGTCATACTGTTATAACATCCCACTTCAGGCAGATTCGCATCTTCAGCACACTTTAGCCGTTTTGTTTCTGGTCATCACCATTGCCAGGCAGGTTCCACCCCCCATCTCCCCCACATAGCATTTTTATAATTGTTCTCTTATAAATGGCAGGTAATAGTGGTGCAGCGAATGGCAATGGAAAGAGTAAGTGATCCTGGTTTTGTTTGTGGAGGACAAGACAGTCTTCCATTTTTTTCCTCACTCTGATTGCATAATTTGCCCAATGTCTTATGGTTTTCCATGCACTCAATACAATTGACTCTTTTAAAAAATCTATGTATCTATCTGTCCATACACACCCACAAACACAACTCTTCCTGATTGGGCAGCTTTGGCTGCTGCCCTGCTGGCTCCCAGAAATCCTTGCTAGCAGTTTTGGCTTTGTCTTCCTTTTGTCTCAGGCAAATCCCCCAGGGGTCCTGGCTCTGCTGGATGAAGAATGCTGGTTCCCCAAAGCCACCGATAAGAGCTTTGTGGAGAAAGTTTCTCAGGAGCAGGGAACCCACCCCAAGTTCCAGAAGCCTCGGCAGCTGCGGGACAAAGCCGACTTCTGCATCATCCATTACGCTGGCAGGGTAAGTTGCCCCCGTTGCTGCACTTTACTGCCCTTTCAGTTGCCCTTTACTGGCACTTCCAGGTTCAGTTTTTTCCTGTGGCTCTTATTGTTAGGAGGGGAAAGCACAGTTGTTTCATTCTAGGGCTCCATAGCCAGAAGGACCTGAAAAGTGTCTGGCACAGCCTTCCCCAGTCTGATGTCCTCCAGGCGGTGGTGGCTGGTGGCTCCATGTCAGTGGGGCAGTAAAATCTGCTCCAGGTTTCAGTCTGAACTTTCAAGGAGCTGACCAAGGTGCTTCAGCTTTAGCATCTTGTGTTACTCCTTGAAAGTTTAGTTACCAGAAGTTGCTGAACTACAGTGCCTGTCATCCTTGACCATTGGCGATGCTGGCTGGGGTTGATGGGAGTTGGAGTCCAAAATATCTGGAGAGTACCAGTTTGGGAAAGGCTGGTGTAATGGCTAATGGGGGTGTCTAAGAGTGGGCTCAGCAGTAGAGCTGAGGTCACAGGTTGAATCTCGGGTAGCAGGACTACGAAAGTCCTTTCCCTGAGAACCTGGATAGCTGCTGTCAGTCAGAGTGGGCTGCAGGTGGTCCTCCACCTCCTTTGATGCAGTCTCCGAAGCCGAGAGAGAGAGAGAGAGAGAGAGAGAGAGAGAGAGAGAGAATGGATTATGGATGAATAAAGAGGCAAGAGAGGTCCCATTCACTCTTTGCTTTGGTGCCAACAGTTATCACCATTATGTGGTGCCTAACCACTTTCCTCCAAAGGAGTGTGGCCCTTGACCTTGAAATATGTTTCCTACTCCTGGAGTAGACATTACTGGGTTAGATGGACCCAGTGATCAGACTTGGTATAAGGCAGCTTTATTTGTACATATGGTTGGGTTGTGGCACCACCTGTTGATCTGATCTTTTTTGTCACATTTTCTATCCTTTCGTTCCCTCCCTCCCTCCTCCTTTTCCTTTGAAAGGTTGACTACAAAGCAGATGAGTGGCTCATGAAGAATATGGACCCCTTGAATGACAATGTGGCTACCCTTCTCCACCAAAGTGCAGACAAGTTCACAGCAGAACTGTGGAAAGATGGTAGGGTGGCTGCAAATATTTAGTTAAACAATGTATATAACCAGAGTCCTCTGGGTGGCTTGCAGGGATTTAAAAGAAATACAGTAAAACAAATATGACACCTTTGGAAAACAACAAATCACTTTAAAACAGATAGTTAATTAACAATGAATGAGATACAGAGATTGCCTGCTTTGAATTTGAGTCTCTGTACTTTAATATTTTATTATTATTAACACTGCGGCTTGTAGATCTTAATATAAGTTCTCAGGACTGCTTGAAAGTCTCTCTGTCGCTGCTGGCACTAACCACTTTGCTATTTGCCTTTTCTGTTTCCTTCTCTCCTTGACCCTCTCTCTTCTTGTCCCATAATGGATTGCTTTGTGAAACCACACCTGTCCCTTTCATGTCCTGTCCTGTCCTGTCTCCAGAGATCCAGAATATACAGAAGGTCTATTTCTTTGACAGCTATGCCGTGGCATCTCAGGGTCCAGCAGAAAGTACGTCCCCTCCCCAAATAACGCACAACTAGCATGTAGTAAGGGAAGGATGCAGGCATGATTATGAGGTGGGGAGATAGGCACCCTGGTCCTCTTAATATATCAACAGTGGGAGAACCTGTTGCTGGCAGTGGGAGAACCTGGAGGCCAACAGTGGGAGATGTTGTTGGCCTCCAACTCGCTCGGCCTTAAGCCAGCATGGCCAGTGACATATGGGGGGATGGGAGTTGTAGTTCAGTAATAACTAGAGGGGCACAGATTCCCCACCCCTGTTGTATATTGTCTAGGCTATGGCTGGGAAACCTCTGGGCTACATATCTGACGACTGGCCATGCTGGCTGGAGCTGGTGTCCCTACAACATCTGGAGGGCCATAGATTCTCCATCCAGGGTCTAGACAATACAAATGTGTCTTAATTTACCGACAGTGCACTCCCGTGCATGTTTACTCAGAAGTAAGTACCACTGTCTTAGGTAGGACTTACTCCCTAGCTAGTGCATTTAGGAGTGCAGCTTAAAAGCTGTTCCTGGCCTTTAGAATTAAAGTTGTATGGTTTCTTTTCACCCTCAGCTCTATCCCCTGTGTACTGGGCTGCCTGGCACAAGGCTCTCTTTCCTCTTTGCAGTACCTAAGCAAGTGACAGCCCAAGGCTGCTTGATGTTTCTACCTGCAAAGGCCCACTGTGACAGATTGGAGCAAACAGCCACATGCTGCTGGATAACGCTCAGAACCCACTAGTACATACATAACCTTGTTTTCTTCTGCTGCCTGCTCATACTCTAAATTGTGTGGATTAAGAAAAAGGAGGGGTGAGAAGGGGCTTGTTGAAATGGTAATGGGCCTTGTTTTGAGTGCCTCGGAGGTTATGCTTCTGACATCCCTCATTGCGTCTGGTTTAATGATTTTAAATATAACTTAAGTGGGTTGAAAAATATCATTGGCTTCAGGTGACTTCCGTTCCCTGAGGAGGGTTCAGTGAGATGTGGGGCAGTTGTGCTGGATATTATGTGGGGTTGGGGAATGTGGGATGTGTGTGAGGGAGGAAGGAAACCCACAACTTAACTGAAGTTTCATTGGGGAGTAGAATGGAAATACTGGATGTGAGCTAAGTAATTTTTTTTCTTGTTCCCCAGTGGACCGGATTGTGGGCTTGGACCAAGTGAGCGGGATGGGAGACCTCGCCTTTGGCTCCTCATACAAGACTAAGAAGGGAATGTTCCGAACGGTGGGGCAGCTGTATAAGGAGTCCCTCTCCAAACTCATGTCAACCCTTCGCAACACCAACCCCAACTTTGTGCGCTGCATCATACCCAACCATGAAAAAAGAGTGAGTTGTCTGCACACGGTGGATGATTTGAGGCTTGTAGTGTGTGTTGGAGAGCAGGATGAGCATCCCAGGATCGGAGGGAGTCCATTAAAGATGTTGAGCAGCGTCTTCTACTTTGAGGCAGGGGAGAGACTTCTTCCATGTCAAAAGAGGGCTCAAGACTTCTTTTGTGTGGAAGGGGAGTCTGCAGCCTATGAGAGGGTGTTTCTTGGCCAAGACGCCCTCTTCTTGGTAGTATGGAGGCTGCTTGGTGGCAGAGAGAGCTGAAAGCTATTCAGGCAGCTTGGCTGTGAGAGAGAATATGAGGAGGAAAGGTGTGTTTGAATGAGGTGCTGATGTGTGGGGGATTAAGGCAGGGGTGGGAAATCTCAGGCCCAGGGGCCAAATGTGGCCAAGCTTCTCTGTCTGGTGCTTGGGGACTTCCCTAGGCCACACCCCTTCCCCAGTAACACTTCTACTGGCCTTGCTTCTCACCCTTCTTTAGTGTTTTTTGTAAGGCTGGAGTATGTCCTTGTATTCTGGTAACGCCTCTTGCTTGCCCGGATGGAAGATAGAGAGGTGTGTCTGAGTGTATGTAGAAACTAGCCTCCTGTACAGTGGTAAAATTTACATTCATTGCTCAACCTACTTTGGCCTTTGGCCCTGTCTACCTCTGGCATCTGGCCCCTGGAAGGTTGTTCAGAAGGGAATGTGGCCCTCAGGCTAAAAATGTTCTCCACCCCTGAATTAAGGGAGTAAAAGAACCTACAAAGGTATAGTGGAAGGATAGTTAACTCTTGGCACTCATTATGTCGATGAACTCCCAACCTTTACAAGCCCCATCTGCCTTGGCCAGTGATCAGGAACGATGGGAGCTGTAGTTCCAACAACATCTGGAGGACCACAGTGTACTGACTAGAATGCTGGACAGACCAGGGAAACCTAGATTCATATGCCTTACACAGCCAAGACTAAGCCAGTCACACACACTCGAGCCCAACCTATCTCAGAAGTAATGGCCTTGGATTATTGAGAGAGACCCCTCCCAAGCCTTGAACAGGCAGTGTTCTGACTACCAAAGCATCCTGTTACAGGTGCTTGTTTTTCCTGGCTCCTGTTACAGGCTGGAAAATTGGAGCCGCACCTCGTGTTGGATCAACTGCGTTGCAACGGAGTCCTGGAAGGAATTCGCATTTGCCGCCAGGGATTTCCCAACCGCATCATATTTCAGGAATTCCGACAGAGGTACCTTGTTGGCATGAGAGGCCTGGCTCTCGTAGGGGACAGGGATGTGTGCTCAGAGGGACCTGCTCTGTTCTCAGTCATCCAGGATTGGATCCATCTCGGGCATAACCTGTCCCTAGTAGCTGAATATGTTCCTTTTTACCTCAAGCTTCTGTGTGCGTTTGTGCCACTTCTAACCTCCCTGGTTTCTCTGTATTTTCCTGACAGGTATGAGATCCTGACTCCAAATGCCATTCCAAAAGGGTTCATGGATGGGAAACAGGCCTGCGAACGCATGGTATGTAGGGCGTGCTGGCTGGCATGACGAAGGGCAAAGTGGACTAGATCTAGTCCACTCCCAGAGAACCAAAGAGTCCTACTGACTAATCCCCATCACACACCTGCATTTATTTTCTGTTCCTCTTGTTTTTTGTCATTACAGATCAAGGCCTTGGAGCTGGACCCAAACCTCTACCGCATTGGCCAGAGTAAGATCTTCTTCCGGGCTGGTGTTTTGGCTCACCTGGAGGAGGAACGGGACCTGAAGATTACAGATATTATAGTGTCTTTCCAGGCAGCCGCCCGCGGATACTTGGCCCGCAAGTGAGCACTGAGCAGTGAACCGGGATGAATTGCTAGCCGGCACCTTAACAGCAGGTTATCAGATTCTAAAGCAAGGACAGGGAACCTGATGCCCTCCAGCTGCTGTTGGGCTCCCAACTCCCATCAGCCCCAGTCAGTATGACCAATGGTCAAGGATGATGGGAGTTGTAGTTCAACAACATCTGGAGGACCACAGGTTCTGCATCCCTGATCTGAAGAAACAAATGACTAATAGAGCAGCTGGGGAGAGAGTATGGCCCAAATCAGGGGTCACTAACCGTTTTGGGCCTATGGGCACATTTTGCAAACTGGAGGGCCTGTCATGGACTCCACCCATGCATCACAACCATGCACATACTGTCATTTATTCCCTTGGCTAGAATAGAATGTTTCTTTCAAGACTAATTTAAGTGGTGGGGGAGAGAGGATGTGTGGGCCCCAGGGAATGACTCTGTGAGTGTATACATGCCTGTAGGCGCAATGTTGGCAGCCCCTCCCCTAATGGGTTAAGGAAACCAGAATTTCTGGTATTCCCTGGAGTGGAGTTTGGATTTGGAGTTTGGACTAAGGCCCAGGTCTGACAGAACAGTAGACGAGGCAGTCAGCCTGTGTTTGGGCAGCATCACTTAAGACTGTGGGGGAAGGGGTCCAGATAACTGAATGCTCCTCCACATAGAACACTTAGGGACTCACCAGGCCTACTCCCTGACATGCTAGCTTTCTATGCTGAGAACTTCTGCAGTTCTCTGAAATTTATTTGTAGGATTTATATCCTGTAAATGAATTGAAGCCAGTTTAGAAACAAACCGTTGTAAAAGCAATAACAATTTTATGTACTGATTAAATGCCATCTAAAGCACAAGATAAAAGCAACAAATATCACAGACAAAGCTGCAGCTCAAAAACAAGAATATGTGAAAAAAGCATCACGGGAAGCATGAGAGAGCAGGACAGACTTTGCCTGGCATCTAAAAGTCAGCAGCGATGGTTGCACAGTTTGGGCACTGCTGCACCCTCTCTGGTAGTTACCTGCCTCACCACAGAAAGCAGAATTTCTACAGCAGGGATGGGGAACCTGTTGCCTTCTGGATGTTGTTGGGACACTTCCCATCGTCTCTGGTCATTGGCCATACTGGCTGAGGCTGGTGGGATCTGGAGTCCAACAAATGAGGGAAACCACAAGGTTCCTCACCCAGTTCTACAGATTCAGGCTGATGGTACCCATCAATGTCAGCCTTGACTGACAGCAGCTTCTGTGGCTTGGGCAGAGGTTTTTCCCTGCCCTGCTATCCGAGGACTTTTTTAAATGGCGACTGAACCTGGGGCATCATAACGCCTTCGCTTCTCAAGGATATTTAAGCCCCTCCTCAAATATCTCTTGAAAAAGGGCAAAGGTTTCACTTCATCAGTAGTCAGTAATTCGTGGCCTGTGGAAATTTTGCAGTATTTTATGACATGACCAGGGGAGACTGGTCCATTAGGACAAATGGGGCACTGCCCCACCAACTTGTCTGCCCTCATTCAGCCCCCACCTGACTGCCTCCCTATTTACAACTGGTCCAGGGGGTGGCATTGCTTGTCAGCTTCCTCCTCCTTAGTCTTACTGCTGCCCTTATAGAACTCAGTATGGAGGAGGATGGGGACAAAGCTAGAATTAGTTGGCTCTACCTGTCATTGGCTCTGGCTGCAGCTGATGTTGGGCTCCCTGCCTTCTGCCCTACCAGTTCCAATGGGCACCAGCCACCACTGCCCATGACACTTCCTCAGAATTCCAGATGTACCCACAGGACCTCTGGACTAGTAGATTGCTTCCCTGCCTGGTTCACTGACTACCATCAGTAGTCTTCCTGCTTACTGTCCTCTATAGTCAGAAACCTGTATAAGTTATGCCAATAACAAATAGTGTTCCGCTGATGTGTTTTGCATGGGGAAGGGGAAGGGATTATACAATCTCAGAATGTTCACACACACAGAGACCCCTGGCTAAGTTACCTAACTGCAACTGTCCATATGGTGCTGGACTTATGCCTGCGCACCTCTTTTTCTCCTCTCTCAGGGCTTTCATGAAAAAGCAGCAGCAGATGAGCGCCCTTAAAGTCATGCAACGCAACTGTGCCGCCTACCTCAAGTTGCGCCACTGGCAATGGTGGCGTCTCTTCACCAAGGTGGGTCAAATGGCTAGACAAGGGATGGGGAGCCCATGGCCCTCCAAGCTGGATCACGACTCTCATCCTCCCTGACTCATTAGCGATGCTGGGTGGGGCTGATGGGAGTTGGAGTCCAGCAATGTCTGGAGGCCTACAGATTCCCCATCCCCGGGCTAGGCCTTGAAGCCTTCCATTCTAATACATTGGGATCAAAAGGTTGCAGAGATGCGATGGAGAAAATTACAAGAGCGGGGTGCGAGCAGCTGGATCTCTCAGAGAGACTCTGAATTGGATCCTGGACACGAGGTAGACAATGTACAAGAGTTAGACTAGACCAGATCAGATATTACAGAGAGTTCCAAATCCAAAAGATATTGAGCAATATGTAGGGTTTCCAAAGTAAGGCTGTTTTAGCCAATAGAGTTTATTTAGAAGGTGGAATTTTTGGAGTTTTATTGCTTTTCCCACTGTAATACTGACAGATTATTAAAAAGTGCAAGACTTCAGGCCTGTGCCATATTTGGCAATTCGATGAATCCCCCAATGCTCCAGTCTCACCGTCTTTAAATGAAGCAACTTCCAAGTCCTCATGGCTGTGAGGGAAAGCTCTGAAGTGTATGTGCAGTGCTTCATAAAGACTCTGATGGCTAACCAACCTTGCACAGCTCCCTGCTCCTCTCCTATGTCTTACAGCTTCCCTGACCCCCTTCTGACCATAGAATCAAATTAGAGTAGGTTTGGGTTGATAGACTGTGTTGAGCTTTTGCACAGAACAGTGGTAGGGGACTGAAGCTGGCTGGCCTCCTGGTCCCCTAATTCTCCTGTGGGTGCATGGGGCTGCTCACCTGTCAACCACCTGATGTCAAAGTTGTAACTGCTGATCAGGCGATTGGTGATTAAGGGGAGCCCTTTGAAGTCCACTTCCTCCAAATGGAGACAGGAAGCCCCCTTGGCTCCACTGGGGAATTCCCAACAGAGATGAGAGCTTTGCAATGCAGCCAGTTCCAGTGGGGCTGCCTGTCTGTGCTGACAGGAAGCCCTGCTTGCATAGGAACAGTTGGGAGTCCACTTCAAGCTCCCGATTTGTTCATTTGTAGCCACATCCATGCCTTCCCCACAATTGATGTTGTCTCATGTGATGTCAGGTATAAGGCAAATGGTCCTGGTTTGTGGGGAATGGCTTCATGGGCCAACTTGGGACCTGTGCCAGGCCTAGTTAGCCCGCAAGCTGGAGGTTCCCCCCAGCTGGCAGAGAGGTTGTTCCTCCTCCTCCCCCCCCAAAAAAATCCCTCCTAGTTTGGTTCCCTCAAGCCCCTCCCCTCTTCTCTTTTCCCCAGGTGAAGCCCTTGTTACAGGTGACACGGCAAGATGAGGTAATGCAAGCGAAGGCCCTGGAGCTGCAAAAGGTACAGGAGAAACACACAAAGACCCAAACGGACCTCAAGGAACTGGAGAACAAATATCAGCAGGTGAGTAGGGAGAATGGAAGGAGCCCAGAATCCTAGCAGCCCAGCCCCAGTCTCATGTAACCCATCAAGCCCATGTAACACTTCCCTCTTGCATGCCATTCTCCTCTGTATCTGCGGCTGAAGCTCTTTCCACTTTCTCTGGTTCCCTTTATCTGATTCATTTGCTCCGTTCTGTGTGCCTTCTGCCACCCCCAGCCCTGTACTCTGAGCAGTCTCTTACCAGTCTCTTAGAGAAGGGGGGCATAGCTCAGCGGGAGAGCAGTCACTTTGGAATAATAACAACAATAATAATATCATCATCACCATCACCACTACTGCTGCTGCTGCTGCTGCTAAATGTATTACCTGCCCTTCATCAGCAGGTTCCAGGGCAGGTTACAACAGTTTAAAATTCAATATTAAAAACAATTAAAACAAATCACAATCATAGGAATAGGGTGGGCCTTGAAAACACACATCTCAGGTGTCAAAGACCACGGTAAAGAGGTCCCTGGTTTCGATCTCCAGTTTAAAAGATCCTTGGGACACAAGGCTGGGAGAAAGACTATTGTCCAAGATCCCCCCAATGGCCCCCCAAGTACATAGTGCTAGTGGCCCTATGGTTGAGAACACAATATAGGGCAGCTCTTTACACCAGGAGGGCTCCGGGGGCTAGACCACATGCCAGCGATGGATGGGGCAAGAGGCCAAAGTGAGGGGTGTGGCCTGGAAAGAGTCCTAGGGCCAGGTAAAGAGGCCTGGAGGGCCGTATTCCGCCCCTGAGCCTGAGGTTCCTCACTCCAATGTAAAGGATCATTATTTACCCATACATAGTAAAACTACAGTTAATGGCAGATGAAACAACAAGGGGGAAATTGGGATGAAAATACTTTAAAACCAAGGCTTACACCATAATGCCCTAAAATAGACTCCGGTAATCTGCTGCTTATCCCTCCTTGATCTTGTTTCTGTGGTAGCTTTCGGAGGAGAAGGCCATCCTGGCTGAGCAGCTGCAGGCTGAGACGGAGCTCTTTGCCGAAGCCGAGGAGATGCGGGCACGGCTGGCGGCTCGGAAGCAAGAGTTGGAGGACATCCTGCATGAGCTGGAGTCGCGAGTGGAGGAGGAGGAGGAGCGATGCCAGCAGCTGCAGGGAGACAAGAAGAAAATGCAGCAGCACATCCAGGTATGAAGGGGGTGGGGCTGAGATGGAAAGAGGCCCTTCTCTGTCAGGAGGCACAAAGAAAGAACGTGACCTTTGCTCCCTTGGGGGAGGGGGAGAGTTAAGTTGGTCTGTGCAGCCATACATGTCTGGGGTGGGACAGAATTAAAGAGAGGTTTTTTGGGGGGGTTGCTTTATTTGGTAACTTTTATGCAGAAATCAGCGTTTCTTGGGCCAAGCTCCTGCAGATGCACACAGACTATGCAAGGATGTCTCTAGGTTAGCTGTTCTGCTCAGTAGGGCCTTGTCCATGGTGCCACCACACTTTCGGAACACCCATTCCTAGAAAGGCCCCCATCCCTGTAAAATGTTTAGGACAAAAGATAATTTTCTTCTGCTAAGCTTTTTTAAACAGGTCCTCCTGATTTTGTTTTGAATGAATACATTTTTATGACATCTTTTTTAAAAATCCTGCTCTTCCTCCAAAGCACACAGGGTAACCTACGTGGTCCCCATGACTTTATCCTTGCATCAACCCCGTGAGGTGGGTTAGACTGAGAGATAGTGACTTGGCCCAAGGTCACTCAGTGAGCTTTGTGACTGAGCAGGGATTTGAACCTGGGCCTCCTTGGTCCTAGTCCAACGCTTTAACCACTACACCACACTGGATTGAATACCAAGCACAGAATGCTCTGCCAATCCTGCTGCTTGGTTGAGGCAGTTCTGGGGCTTGATGTGCCAGCGCCACCTTCTTTTATGGCCCCAGATGTCTCTTGACACCCTCTCTCTGTCTCTCTCCTTTCTCCCTTCTAGGACATCGAAGAGCAGCTGGAGGAGGAGGAGGCTGCTCGGCAGAAGCTGCAGCTAGAGAAAGTGAGCACGGAAGCCAAGATGAAGAAAATGGAGGAAGACCTGCTGGTGCTTGAAGACCAAAACTCGAAACTGCATAAAGTGAGTGGGGACCTTTTCTGCTTCTCTCCCCACCTCTAGCACAGAGTGAAAGGGGGGGAGTGGTGGTGATGGTGGTGTTTGCACACCTCCCTTAAATTGTGTGGGTCGTCCTCTCTCTCATGGGGAAATCTTCGGTTATCCCAATTGATGACTGCTAGGAAAAGGAGGAGGAACGGCCGCCTGCTGCCTTGTGAGGAGTGGCCTGCCCGGGTGGTGGAGAATTAACTCTTAATTCCACAGCCACAGAGAGAGCCCCTGGGGAGAGGAAGAGGCGAAGGGGAGTATTAGGGGCACTTCCGTTGCTATTTTCAGGTCATGTACTGGCAAATTCAGGTTGCACAATTAAATCTGATTTGGAGCTCTTGCACAACAAACCCATTTCCCCAAAGATCAGACTTTTTGCTATAAGCAAAGTACTGGTAAAATGCACTGGAAAGTGTGGGATAACATTTGCTTTGATGTAATGTCATCTAACCTTCCTGGAAACAGATTGGGATGATTGTTCAATAGAACAGATGGTCTGGAAGTAACCTAGGAGGAGGCAAATGGATAATGGAAAAGCCAGGACTCCTGGGAGAGTAGGCATGCTTGATTTCTTTCCCTCCATCTTTTTATGCTCACGTCCCTTACTGGCTGTTGCCTTCACCAGGAGAGGAAGCTGATGGAGGAACGTCTCTCAGAGTTCACCTCCCACATGGCAGAGGAAGAAGACAAGGTGAAGAGCCTGTCCAAACTGCGCAACAAATACGAAGCAGTCATAGCTGACATGGAAGGTGTGCCAGGGAATGGGGCAATGTGTGTGAAGGTGGGGGCTGCCCAGATGTCTGCTGTGGGCTGTTCAAGTGTCAGGAATTGCATTCCTTTGTTGTGGCAATCACATGCTGGTTTAAGGTGGACTGGCATCATTGGGGAGGCACTTGCTGCTGTTGGAAGGAGGTCATCTCTCCCCCCCCCCACCTCCCGGCAGACTTTTGGCCAAAATCTGCACACACAGAATGAGGTGCCTCAGCAGGAGGCTCTGAGTAGGCCTGTGCCTTGATAGTAGAGCATATGCTTGCCATACAAAGAGTCCCAGACTCAGTTCTTGGCATCTCCAGTCAAAACATCTTGGGGAAGAGGATTGGGAAAGGGGATTCATGCCAGAGGTCCTGGAGACCGCTGCCTCTTGGAATAGACCAATAGTGGGCTTCCCTGATGCTATTGGACTATTAACTTCCATCACCCCTGACCACTGGCCATGCAAGCTGGGGCTGATAGGTACTAGAGTCCCAACAACATTTGGAGAGCACCACGTTCCCCGTCCCTGGCTTAGGTGAAGGAATGGCCAGGCCAAGAACCAGGACAGCTTTCTGTGTTCATGTGCCACTGCAGTATGGTGTTCTATTCTCTTGCTTGACTTTTTCCCACTCTCCACCCCCGTCCCCCCTCCAGATCGGCTAAAGAAGGAGGAAAAGGGGCGTCAGGAGCTGGAGAAGCTGAAGCGTAAGCTAGATGGGGAGGCAGGTGACCTGCAGGAGCAGGTGGCGGAGCTGCAGCAGCAGCTGGAGGAGCTCCGCCAAGCTCTGGCAAGGAAGGAAGCTGAGCTACAGGCAGCACTGGCCAGGTAAGTGTGGATGCGCCCTGGGGCAGAGGGCTACTGCCTGCTTGGCAGTGGAGGCTGGTCTATTAGGGCAAACAGGGCACTTCCCCATCAGACACAGTCTGTTCACACCTGCATGCATTTAACTTAAAACCAGTCATGGGGTGGCTCTGCATTCTGCCCTTCCACTGCTGCTTCTTAGAGCTTTCCCTGGTATTGTGGTAGCTGCAGAGAGAAAGAGAGGCCCCTTGGCTTGAGGGTTCACAGTCTCTACAGTATCCCTTATCATATTTGAAATTTTTGATCTGATGGTGATGCTTAATCTACAGCTGGACCTATCTGTGTATATACTACCTACCATAGCTAGGTACATGTGTAGAGATTATAAAAATGCAGTCCTTGCTGCAAACTGTAGTCTGTGGGCCCAGGGAATCAGGCCCAGTGCCAGTGGGGGGCCAGGTTGGGCACTGGCCAAGGGATCCTGTGGCTGGGGCTGAGAGGGTGGAGTTTCCGCTCCGCAATTTGTGCCAGCAAATCATGCCCCGTGACTCAACACTGGGCTGGATTGTGGCACAGGAGCCCCACCCTCCCAGGTAACACCTCACCCATGTCATTGAATGCAGGCTTAAATAGGCCCAGCTGCTGGACCTCCTGCATCACTGCATCCTCCATCGTGGGTGATGGCAGGTGTGGACATGCAGCACGCTAGTGCACTGACACAAGAGGTGGAGCAGGCTTAAATAGGCCCAGCCACGCAACCTGCTGTGTTGCTGCATCATTGCACTAGCATGCTGCATGCACATGCCTGCCATCTTGGCTAACTGTGTGTGCGCATGCAGCGCGCTAGTGCAGCAATGCAGGAGGTCGCACAGCCGGGCCTATTTAAGCCCATGCCAGCTGCAAGGGTGTGTGTTGAGGGCCTGCTGAGGGCCCACTGCAGTCTAGGGCTAGCCCTGCAGGGATAGTTAGAAGGCACATGTTCAAGATGACCAGTGTGTTCCTGGGTAACCCCATTTGAACCACCTTGAGCTCCTGGGAGGAAAAGGAAAAGGTAAAGGTGTAAATGTAATAAAATAAAATAAATTGAACCAACAAAGATTGATTATGGCAATCCCACGTAGCAAGTTGGAGAGCTGGAACAGGAAAATTTCCATGGTTGAGCCTTTGCTTGGGTTTAAGTCTATGTCTCATGCTATCTGGAGCAAGCTTCTTTTTCTCTTCCTCCCCCCACTCCAGTTGTTGGGGGCTCCCCTTTCCTTGTCCTTCAGAATTTCCACAGTGGTAATGACCTTTTGTTATAGTGCCCAATATTTCTTTTAACGTTCTGATTTGGGAAGCCACTAACAAAGAGATCTGACTGTGAGTGTGAATGAGAGAAAGAGACGTAGAAACAATAACTAGCAATTGACTAACTTATCACCAGGATAAATGGGATTTAGGAAGAAAGATAGGAAGCTGCCTCATACCGAGTCAAGCCATTGGTCCATCTGGCTCATTATTGTCTACACAGGCAGGCAGCAGTGTTTCAGACAGGAAGTCGTTCCCAACCCTACCTGGAGATGCCAGAGATTGAATTTGGGCGCCTTCTGCATGCAAAGACTGTGTTCTACCACTGAACTTACAGTCTTTTCTGAAGAGAATGTTAATATAATGGTTTAGAGAGGGAATGTTGCCTTCCCACTCACTGGAATTCTTTTCTGAGGGTGTCAAAAATGAGAAAGGAGCTGGAAATATGCAAGAAAATCATATAGAGGGGCATATTGGCTGGACTGTAGAACAGTTTGATCCAGGGAACTTGAGAGATGCCTGCCCTGCAACCCTAAGCTGATGACTATTGTGGCTTCTTCATAGGGATCCTGGGAATGTAGGGTAGGGATGGGCACAAGGAAGATGGGGATCTGTTGGTAGGTCTTGGGGATCTATTGCAAATCATCCAGAGGAGTTCTGACTCCCAATTGTTTAACAATAGCAACAGCTATTCCTTCTAAATTTAAAGCTGATGAAATGAAGAAAGCTTTGGGAGAAACTATGAATAATTTTTTTGTGTGAAAAGACTTTGATCTCAGTTCTAGTACTGAGAACAAATTCCTGGGCTGCTGAGAGACACTCAGAGGTGCCCTTTTAAAAAAAAATTCTAAGGCCACCCCTTTTTCTATGCCACTATTTTTCACTTGGCTGCAGCTGCTGGATCTTGGGATGCTAGAGAAAAACAAAGTAGATCCTGTAAGCCTGAAGTCTGCTGATCCATAATCATGATCATGGTCAGATAGTCCTAAGCTATTATTCCTAATGTTGCTTAGTAAAAAACTGAAAGTTTCTACATTTTTGAAGTATAGATACAGTCTTGGATTAGATTCAGGGGAGCACAATTGCTTCTCTGTGCCTATTTGGCACCCTGCAAAGTTCTTCCTCTCTCCCCTTGTGGATGGCTGCTGCATGCCACTAGCTCCCCAGACCCCTCCCTTTCCTTTGGCCCACCCTTGGCCCAGCCCTCTCTCGTTCCTCTGACCTTTCCTGCCCACCTTGCAGAGTGGAGGAAGAATCCGCACAGAAGAATGCTGTGCTGAAGTCCCTGCGTGAACTGCAGGCACAGCTGGCGGAGCTGCAGGAGGACTTGGAGTCTGAGAAGGTGGCCCGCGCCAAGGCCGAGAAACAGCGGCGTGACCTTGGCGAGGAGCTGGAGGCACTGAAGACGGAGCTCGAGGACACCTTGGATTCAACAGCTGCTCAGCAAGAGCTACGGTAAAGGCCTGATACGCACAGTGTGCCTGTCTCATGCTATATAAGTTGCTCTCCCCACTTGCCTTTTGGCCCCACCAGGACAGCCTGCCTCCCAAGCTAGCTAGCCCTTGTTCTTTCCCTTTCCCTCTCAGGTCAAAGCGGGAGCAGGAAGTGACCGAACTAAAGAAGACCATTGAGGAGGAGGTCAAGGTGCATGAAGCCCAGGTCCTGGAGATGCGTCAGCGGCACACGACTGCCCTAGAGGAGTTGTCAGAACAGTTGGAGCAGTCACGCCGGGTATGCGGCTGGGATTTTATTGGGATGCTCCTGTTTTTTGCTGGAATGATGCGAGAGGGGAGGTGTACAGCAGAGAGCGGGGAGCCCGTGGGCCCTTCGGATGTTGTTGGACTGCAGCTCCCGTCATCCCTGACAATTGGACATGTCGGCTGGAGATTATGGGAGCTGGAGACCGACAAGTTCTGGAGGGCGGCAGGTTCCCAATCCTTGATGTAGAGAGAGGTTTAGAAGCAGGAAGACTGGGAGCCAAGGGGCTTTGAGGGTTAGAGATCAGGAGTGTCTAAGACCTACAACTGCTGGGTTTTCAGAGTCGGGTGCATTAGGAAAGTCTCTCCATATTTTAGAACTTGTAAGTCCTCTGAAATAGGTGTGTTCAATCTTACCCCACAATTTTAAGCATGTCTACTCAGTGATCCTAGAAGGACTTACTCACCTTAGCAAGCATGCTTAGGAATGCAGTCTTTGTAGGCTTGAGAAGAGGGCAGTGTCTGAGGACTGGGCATTTGGTTGGTTCTTATCTCCATCTCCCCACCGTTCCCAGTTCAAAACTACCCTGGAGAAGACTAAGCAAGCCCTGGAAGGGGAGAATTCTGAGATGCAGAAGGAGGTGAAGATCCTGCAAGCCACCAAGCTGGAGTCAGAACAGCGAAGGAAGAAGCTGGAAGGCCAAGTCCAGGAGCTGCAGCTCCGGACTGCCGAGAGCGAAAGAGCCAAGACTGAGCTTACAGAAAGGCTGGTGAAACTGCAGGTAGAGGGGTGTGCATGAGAGAGGAAGAGAGTGCATGCTCTGAAGGCAACCCTACTTCAAATTCTCCGGCCTTCCCAATCCTAATTTTTTTTCAAATCTCTTTACCTATGTAGTCTCCCAGTCTTATTATGGCTCTTGTATCTCTGATTGTCCCCTATGCTTTGCTGAATTTGTGCCAAGCCAACTGACAGAATGCTATGTTTAGAGTTCATTATGCAAGATATGAAGTAAGATGGAGTTTTTTCCTTATAAGTGCCTGCATAATTCTTCTACAGTTATTGGGGATGATTGGGGAAATGTTGAGTAACTGCTGGGGTGATAGATGGTGCCAAGATGATGAGTAAGGTGGCAAATAGAGATGGAGGTGAAGAATAGTTAACAGCAAAGGAGGTGTGGGCCTGGGAGGCTACTGATCACTGAAACAGTCCTAGCCCAAAACTATCCAAAGCCCTGACCAACTGCCTGTCTGGTTCCTGAGCCTTCACCAAACACTGACTTCATGCTTTTCTGTGCAGACATGAGGATTAGAAATTTGGTTTTCTTTTTTTAACATTTAAAAGAAAGCCAAGCTTCTCGGGATTCCAAATTCTACACAATGCCAGAGCAGGTCCTCATTTGTATGGTGGTTGCATAGAATACAAAGCCACAGCTTTATTCTTAGCTTTTGACTTATGAGAGGTTGATGTTTTCATCTCCCATGATGCATTTGGACCTCATCTTTGGTTTGTCTGTCTTTCTGTCTATCTGCTGTCTTCATCTCCTGAAAACAGAATGAGCTGGATGGAGTCTCTGGTACCCTGGGAACTGCAGAGTCCAAGACGATAAAGCTTGCCAAAGACCTGGCCAGTGTAGAATCCCACCTGCAAGATACGCAGGTAAAGTCCCTGAGGCTCAGGGATAAAGGGAAAGAATGACCAGTGGGTAGAATGTGCAGCTTCAGCTTGTGAAATGTCCGTGTATGTCTAAGCTTAGCCATGAACTCACAGAGCGATACTGGACAAGTAGGTCATCGTTTCTTTTGGCTTCCATTTTCTGTGTCTGTAAAATGGGAATTAAGGTGACCCATCTCACAGGATACAGCGAGGATGAGCAAGATTAAGGTTAGTAAAGCACCTGTATATTTCACATGCTAATAAAAAAACACAATTGTTCCTCGCTGCCACGGCCAGATAGGCAGCCTAGAAATAAAATATTTATATTTATACCCATACATTCAACTGCTTACAAATAAATTATATC
This sequence comes from Rhineura floridana, assembly GCF_030035675.1. Classification (NCBI taxonomy): domain Eukaryota; kingdom Metazoa; phylum Chordata; class Lepidosauria; order Squamata; family Rhineuridae; genus Rhineura; species Rhineura floridana. The sequence continues at coordinate 18,924,851 of NC_084490.1, forward strand.
AGTAAACTCCAACTAAAGCCATCTAGCACCAAATTTATCTACACGTTAAAACAAAAGCTTGTTTGAAGAACTGTTTGGAACTCTCTTAATGTTAGGAAGGACAAATGCGGATGGGTCTCACTGGGTAGCATGTAACATAATTTTGGGGGCCCAGGTAAGAAGACCCTGCTCCATCCCCTGCCATCTTTTTGCCTTCTGTCATAACAGAGACTCTAAACCAGGCTGATCTTGTAATGGATTGTGGGTAGTAGTAGGTTAAAGGTGAGCATGCAGAGAACTAGGGCTCCTGATTTTTTGAGGGGGAGAAGATGGGTAGATTTGGATTGGTTTGGTCTCTTTAAGACATGTACTTTTTCCTCCCCTCTGAATCCCAGGAACTGCTCCAGGAAGAGACGCGGCAGAAGCTGAATCTGAGCTCACGAGTCCGGCAGCTGGAGGAGGAAAAGGGGGCTCTACTGGAGCAGCTAGAGGAGGAGGAGGCCGCCAAGGCAAACTTCACCCGCCAGATCCAGAGCTTGCAACAGCAGGTGGGAAATAAAAGAAGTGGCAGAAAGGCAGAACCTCAAATTCAACCGAAAAGGCGGGGGTAGTTTTTCCCCATGGGCCTAGTGGGGATATCTCCACCAAAGAAAACATATTGGAGGAGCCTTAGGCAAGTTTTTATTTGAGGTAAATTGCTTTCTTCGAAGGAAAATTAGAAGATCAGGGCTTACCCTTTTCTCCCTAGTGGTTTGAACTGGGGAAATGCAAATCCTGTCCCAGTTCTGCCAGATCACATTCTTTGGAGTTGCACACAAAAGAAGAGGGACTTTGTTTCACTACTACCTCTTTCTTGGCACCAGGGCTTGGAAAGGTGCCTATAAACTTAAATAGATGGTGCTTTACCTGAGGTGCAGTGTGGAAAATGAGTTGCTCTTTGCTTTCGAGAGAGAGAGAGAGAGATTACTTTCCCTTTCCGCCAGAGATTTACTGGAAAATATGTTAAAATTATACCAAAAGAAAACAAAGATGATCTCTGGGTAAACACATGCTAATAGTGTTTTTTTAATAAAAGTCATTCTGCATTGTCAGCATATGAAGAAAGAGAAAGAGAGGCCCAATAAGGTCTCAGTGGAACTGAGCTTTTGCTTGCTGCAGAAGCCTCGTGTAAACTTGGCTTCCAGGCTCCCAACATCCTCAGTCGCCTGGTGTTATGAACAATGTGACTTCCCTGTGGCCATTTCACCAGGTAATGGAGGCCAAGAAGAAACTGGAGGAGGATGCTGGAGCAGCAGAATCAATAGAGGAAGCTCGGCGCCGGGCAACCAAGGACCTAGAGGCCCTCTCCTTGCGTTATGAGGAGCGGGTCCAGTCCTGCGACAAGCTGGAGAAAGGGCGGACCCGGCTGCAGCAGGAGCTGGATGATGTCACCGTTGCCCTTGACCAGGAACGCCAGGTGGTCTCTGCGCTCAAGAAGAAGCAGAAGAAATTTGACCAGGTGAGGTTTGCATTTCCTTATCAGGACTCTCTGCCAAGCTGAAGTAGTTGTTCTGCCCCTGCCCCAAAAGGCATTTCTCCCCTCAGTCTGTTCAGTTGACTATACCTTTAAACCGCTTCCCCAATTAGGGATTGATGTCACCCTAATTGTTGCCCAGCCCCCAGTCTTTAGTTTTGTTCCTAAATGGCTTTGTCTACCTCATGATAAAAGGCATTCTTCAAAAACTGTCCCCTTCCTTGGCTCAGAAAATCCATTAACTTAAACTGCTTACTCACCTGTGACTTGGAGATATCCCACCTCACAATAGACAGCCTTTCTTCTTGTCATTTTGGACATCTTTCTCCACATCTCCTGTCTGTAACTTAAATCAGACAACCTGCTTTCCTGTTTATCTCTCTACTGGGTCTGGCACCCCCAACATTCAAAAATGTCTCGGTTGACCCCACCCCTGCCAGATCAAGGGCAGATTGGTCAATGTTTACATTACTGGATTTCTGTCAGATGTTAGCTGAGGAGAAGCTGATCTCCACCCGCTACGCTGAGGAGAGGGACCGGGCAGAAGCTGACGCCCGGGAGAAGGAGACCAAAGTGCTTTCACTGAGCCGTGCCCTGGAGGAGGCGCCAGAGGCTCGGGAAGAGCTGGAGAGGCAGAATAAGCAGCTGCGAGCCGAGATGGATGACCTGGTCAGCTCCAAGGACGACGTTGGCAAGAATGTAAGGCTGCAGCCAAGACACCTGGGTCTGCTGGGAGGGAGAAAGGGAATATAGTGTCACTACAAGATTAGGCTCTCATTCTCTGAAGAGGATAAGGATCTGAAAGGGCAGGAAGTAAAGCGAATGGTATCTTTTTCAGGCTGCCACTTTCTTTTCAAGGGATACCCCTTCCCGCACACACACAACCATAAGACCTACAAGTCTTTTCTTTTAAAAAAAACAACCCCCCAAACGTTCAGATTTTTAAGATTCCAGGGCAGCCATCAGCATTTAATGGCATGTTCCAGGCTTGTTGGCATATGGGCAGTCATACAAACTTGGCAAGAAGCCAGCCTTCCTGTACAGTCCCCTCAGTGGGATCCTACACTGGGGATGGTGGATATGTGTCCCATCTCATGTTGGAGGACTCCAACTCCCATCAGCTCCAGCCAATACAGTCAATAGTCAAGGATGACAGAAGTTGTAGTCCAGTAATATCTGTTGAGCTGCAGGTCCCACACCCTTCCCTTATGCAAATACACATTTCGTTCTACTTCTCTCCCTCATTCTCCCCGCTTCAAATCAGGTGCACGAGCTGGAGCGTTCCAAGAGGGCCCTGGAGCAGCAAGTGCAAGAAATGCGAGCCCAACTGGAGGAGTTGGAAGATGAGCTTCAGTCCACAGAGGATGGGAAGCTCCGCTTGGAGGTCAACATGCAGGCTCTGAAGGCGCAGCACGAGAGGGAGCTGCAGAACCGTGACGACTCCAATGATGACAAGAAGAAACTGCTTGGCAAGCAGGTGGGAATGGAGGCTGAGAAGGCTCAGCTGCCAACAGCCTTTGCCCAAGCAGATGTGTGCCTAGGAGAAAGGGAGGCAAGGGGGTGGTGGTGAAAGAACCCAGGTTTGCATTAAGAGAATCCTCATTGTGGTGGACTTAGACGGAGGGGACAGAGTCATACTCTGAATGACTAATCGCTCACAAGGTAGTTGTGAGGCTAAATGGAAGGTGGGTGGAAGACCCATGTATACCACCTGAAGCTTCTTGGAGGGAAAGGTGTGATATAAATGTAGAAATAAGAACAGGTAGTTAAAGGGACTAAAAGGGGGGATGAGCATGTACTTTGCCCTGCTGAGTTCTATGAAGAAAGGGTGGGGATAAAAATGTAATAATATATTTTTAAAAAACTATGCTCCTGAAAGTATCTGAATCTGTTGATGGTAAAAGATAGTGACACGTATGGGATTGGGAAAATTAAATGCAGCCAGGGACAGGATGTACATAAGGGATGATGGCCCAGGACTTAACTTAAGAGAGTTAAGATAAGAGATGATGGATTGGTGGAGGAGAATCAAAACTACAAGTATGGGAATACTCAGGCAGACAGAGCTACAAGAGATGAGCCCTTTAATCTTTGGTACTTAGAGCAAGGAAAATGGTGCTCTGAGCCAGGCTTCTCTGGGGCTGCATCCAGAACAGTGCGGCAGGTTAACTGCACGGCAGATAATGGGACAAGTAGTAGATCAAGGACTCCATTTGGATCTCTGGGTCATGTTATACAGACTGCTTACCCAGCTACAATATACTGTATATGCATAGAAAAAATCTGGTTTTGGACAGCCCCCTCCAACTGCAGCTTGCAACATTTGAGAAATGTGATCGCCCCAAGAACCAAGAATTGCAGGAGGAGAGGAGGGGGTCACACCTCTTCCAGTGGATTTTCTGAGAGTCAACATCTCTGCTTACCATGTCTCTTCTTGCATTTGTTACCGCTGCTGCATTAAACTTTGCATCCCGGAGATGTGTCACTCCATCCTAGCCCTTTCCCATTCTACTGCAGGCTATAGCTGGTTGTCGGGTCCCCATCCCATCCCTTTCATGCAGTTGCCAGGCACTGTGTCGTTGTCATCGTCAGTAGTGGGTGGGGTAGCAGGTCTTGGCATAGCTTTGAATGTAGGACAAGCGTCTTCCCTCTGACGCTGCTGCTGCATCCCCAGGTACGGGAGTTGGAGGCTGAGTTGGATGCTGAGAGGAAACAACGGGCCCAGGCGCTAGCAGCCCGGAAGAAGTTGGAGCTTGATCTTCAGGAGGCCCTGGCACAGCTGGATGCTGCCAACAAGGGACGGGACGAGGCAGGGAAGCAGCTGCGCAAGTTGCAGGTAGGGGGTGTGCGTGTGAATGCAGGGCGTGAGGAGACGCTCCCTGCTTACGTTATTCTGTGCCTTCTATATTTATATAGTGCCTTCAGTGCACACTCTACAGTAGAGGGTACAAAATCAGGATCTTACCCTGAAGAGCTCACAGTTGTAAAATTCAGCACAAAGGATAAAGAGGAAAGAATATGTGATTTATTTCAGTTGCATGTCCTTAGGCTTAGCTACAGTAGAATAGGGGTAGCCAGCGTGGTGTAATCTGGATGTTGGACTCCAGCTCCTGTCAGCCCCAGCCAGCATGGCCAATGGTCAGGGACTATGGGAGATGTAGGACAGCAACATCTGGAGGGCCACAAGTTCCCCACCCCTGCCATAGGCTGTGGGGACTAGGCAGTTGTCATATAGTTATTTGCCCTGTATGTGTAATCTCTCAGCCTTCCTTATGCTCTTAAGCCTGCTCACAGAAGTAGTTAAGCTTGAAGTGGGATGGCGTGGGATTCTGTTATTTTAAGTACCTTTTTTCCCCAATTCCAGGCCCAAATGAAGGAGCTCTGGCGGGAAGTAGAGGAGGCCCGTGCTGCCCGTGAGGAAATCTTCATTCAGTCCCGTGAGAGCGAGAAGAAGCTGAAGAATCTGGAGGCAGAGTTGTTGCAGCTGCAGGAGGTGAGGGTGATGCTCTGGGAAGAGGACGTTGAGCCTTCTGAAGAAGCTGGCATTTCAGACTGGGAGACAGGGAGAGGTGCAGGGCGCAGTGTAGATAAGTACTCATTTTCAACCCCTCCTGTTTTGCTACCAGCTTGAGCCCATCAATAGCACAGGGTTTCCCCCAACCCTATGCCAGGGGATTGGGTAAGAAACGCTGGTGGTGTTTTTAAATTGTTTGGGTAGTGGGAAGTAGACCCTGTTTTCATGGGTCCTGATGTGACATTTTGACCCATTCTCATTGTTTAACCCATCCTCTGCTGCCCTTTACTCATTGCTTGCAGGACCTGGCAGCATCGGAACGAGCCAAGAGGCAGGCTCAACAGGAGCGGGACGACCTGGCAGATGAGCTGGCCAATGGGAACAGTGGCAAGTGAGTGCAGAGGGGCCTTCTAACCCAGTTTCCACATCCATAGCCATTTTTTTCTTTGATTGTGAATAAAAAGGCTTAGTTTTAAAAGGTTGTTCTGTAGATAATTAATCTGGATTAAGATTCCCTCTACACTAGCCTTTTAGTCTGAAATTTCCATCTTTTGTTCACTCCTTCTTAACAGAGAATCCAGATAACATTGTTGACAAATTATTGGCTTTTAGGGTTTTCTGTGTTGTCCTCGTGTCCTTTTTATTCAGAAATGACCTCTGGCAAGTTTTAAATTTTTTTAAATGCAGGCTGGATAAGCAAAATGCTGCTGAAGTTTTTCAAGGCTAATTTGTCTTTGATTAGAAGCGTCCTGTCAAGTAGGGGTTTCAGTAACTAATTTCACCTCATTTTTTGTTTTTAAAGTAAAATAGCACTTATTTCCTATAAAATGTGGGAGTAGGAAATGAGAGGAATTTGGTTATTGAAGTCTGCCCCCTTCCCAAGAACTGGTTGGGTAAGAGGCAATTAAGAATTGTCCATCGATAATACTGCTGCCTTGCTGAACAGGAAGTTATGAGAGGCAGAAGTTGCAAGGAGGAAGTTTCTAATTAAGCCTGCAGGGGACCTTTGCTGAATGGGACTTTTTCTGAGAGGACCTTATAGATGGGTCTTGGTCATGCGATGGGCATCACTGGACAGTATAGTTCTGTCTTAAATGCTATGTGAAACCTCCATTTTGATTTTGCTTCCATTTGATTGTGGAAAAGTTATGACTTAGTGGCACTAAAGGGCTCTAGTGTGGAAGCAACCAAAATGACCACCTTGAGGATGTTCTTTGAGTTTCCTCCAGAAACATCCTTCCGATTAACAGCTGCCCCTCTGAATCCTCTGCTCCCCCCAAATAATAGTCATAATAAATATATATCTGTAATTCAGGTCAGCTCTCCTGGATGAAAAACGCCACCTTGAGGCAAGAATTGGTCAGCTGGAGGAGGAGTTGGATGAGGAGCAAAGCAACATGGAGCTCATGAATGACCGATACCGCAAGCTCAGCATGCAGGTGAGTGGCGTCTTTTGGGACGGCCTGTCTTTTGTGACATCTGCTCCCTGCCTACAGCTCTGGAAGCTCCTCCTGATCTCCCGTCATCTCTGCAGGTAGAAACACTCACCACAGAGTTGGCGGCGGAGCGCAGCTTCTCACAGAAGGCTGAGAACGCTCGGCAGCAGCTGGAGCGCCAGAACAAAGACCTGAGGGCCAAGCTGGGGGAGATGGACTCGTCTGTCAAATCCAAATACAAGATGGCAATTGCCACCCTGGAGTCCAAGGTGGCCCAGCTGGAGGAGCAGTTGGAGCAGGAGTCCAGGTGAAGCACAGGGGGCCCAGGCTGCTTATGCTGCCATTCGCATAAACTGTATATTTACATATATTTCTTTATACGTTGTGGGGCGGGGGAGGGAGCTATGGTGAGCACTGGGATCATGAGTCAGTTTGCAATGCCAGTTGACAAATAAGAATCAAGAATGGATATCTCTTCCCCTGATCCTGGTTTGTTCCTAAATTTTCTGTTTTTTTAGGGAGAGGATTCTGTCAGGAAAACTTGTGCGGAGGGCAGAGAAAAAACTCAAAGAGGTCATTTTGCAGGTGGATGAAGAGAGGAGGAACGCAGATCAGTACAAAGATCAGGTATGGCCAAGATACACACACACATGTCCCCACCCCTACCCCAGTGCCTCTCCTCATTCTGAGTCTTGGGGTTCAGTGTTTGGAAATGGTGAAGAAATAGTAAAAAAAAAGGGTGTGCAAAGTACCTCACCGTTTATAAGGTCACACATCTGAGATTAGGGATGAGAGTTTTCCAGGGCGTGTAACTTCAAGGCAGGCTTAAACCCTGCCACCTCTCTTCCCCCCCCCCCCATAAACTAGCTTTTCAAGCTGCTCTGCACCGATTTATTTTTGGATGCACATTGTTTTATTTATCGTTTTGGCCCTTGATTTTCTCACTTACTTACTTTTTATTTTGAAGGCTTTTGGTACAAAAAGTGCCCTTAAAACAAACATATTTAGAAATTAAGCACCCACCCAGTCTTCAAACACTTTCCTCCACATTCCTGCATTTTGACATCAGTGACTTTAGTAAGAAAAATGGGCAGACAAGATAGCGGCTCATGTCAAGTTTCCTTGAAGATTCGTATGCATTGAGGATCTGGTTTCTGCTCATTTTAGGCCTCACCCCTCTTCTGTGCGTGTGTGTGTTTTCTGGCAGGTTGAAAAGGGCCACCTGCGGCTGAAACAACTGAAGAGGCAGCTAGAAGAGGCCGAAGAGGAGGCATCGCGGGCCAATGCCAGCCGCCGTCGCATGCAGCGTGAACTTGAGGATGTCACTGAGTCAGCGGAGTCTATGAACCGTGAGGTCACCAGCCTGCGGAATCGTCTCAGGTGGGCAGTGTTGCATGGGCAGGGCTTGGCACAGGTTGGGTTTGCATACGGAACGATTCTTGAAGATGAGACCTCCCCATCCCTTGTGGCCAGTTCTTAGCAGCAACTAGTTGAAGGTAGAGTCACCCTGCCTTGTATGTCCCCGTTATGTGCCACATGCCTTTAGGCACTCCCCTTTTTGTCTCTTGCCTTTCTGCTTTTTTGTTTGTTGGTTTGGGTTTTTTTGCTGTTCTCATATCTCCATAATCTGGATTAAACATTATGCTAAATATGCTATATATAGTTTCAGGTAAATTTTATACCGGTCATGGCTAGCTAGGGTGGCACACAATGCCTGGAAAAAACTGAAAGCTGCTGTTGGCCATGACTCTTTATGGGTGCACAGTGCATCATTCTTTCCCTTGGTATCTCAGTATACTTTGTGTTGGATGTTATAAGAGAAAAACAGTTCCATTTTAGACCAGCAGCATCATTAGGGATTGCAGTAGTGTGTACATCTGGTCTTTTGTTTTCTATCTCTTTGGCCATGACTCTGCCTGGAGTTGGGCCACACTTCACCATACATGGGATCTTATTGATCATTCTCTTTCGTGGCTGTTTGGTCTGGCTCCTTTGAAAACTGATGCAGAAAGCACATAAACACCCTCACAGTCAACACTGGATAACTGTAACCTTTAGAATATACCTACTCTAAAAATCATACAACTGTTTTAAACTGTTCAGACCCACCTCCCCCCAGCACGCCACCTCTCAAAGAATTCAAAGAAGAGCCCTGCTGAATCAGACCGAAAACCCATTCAGCATCCTGCTTCCCATAGTGACCAGCCAGATATCTCTGGCCACTCCACAGGCAGGCTGCTCCTGCTGCACCCCGAGCACAGGGATGAAGAACTGGATCCAGACAGTAGGCTGGATCCTTAATTCCCTCATTCCCATGAGCTGACTTTGACAGGTGGAGCAGCCCTGCCCACACGTTTTATACGTGTTTTAAACAATGTTTATCAATTAGATTAAATCCTTTTCCTCCCTTCGAGAACCTAGGTGTTAGTTCCATCTCTCTCCCTCAGAGGAACCTGAAAATCCCATTCCAAGGCAGTGGAACCCAGAAACCACAATTTTCTAGCTGCCTTCTCCACCCCCCACCCCCAATTTCTTTTAGCATTTTAAGCCTCCTCTTAGCAGATCTATTTCCAAGGACTTATTTCAGTAAGCCTTTGATCCTTCTGCTTGAGAACCTAAGAGAACTCAACTCGCTTTTCCATCCTGTTTTTACCTACTTTTATCTCCTCTGTCTGTATAGAGTCCTTTCCAGATCATTTTTTCATGTTTGTACCTCTTTCTTTCTTTCTTTCTCTCTGTTACATTCCATCTTTTTCTCGATCCAACAGCAAGTTAGAGCGCCGGCAGCGGAAGTACGTCCTTACTCCCCCATTGTTCTGCATGTGTGTGCTGTGCAGTTTGGGGTGTGTGTGTCCGCGTGTATGTCTGTGTGCACGTGCAATTGCAGTGCAAAAGTTCCTCGCTCCACTGCTCCTGGTTAGGCCTGGAACAGATTTGACATGGAAGAGCCACATTCTCATTTCCTCCCTTTTTTATATTTTAAACTTAGGCTGTGTGCACAGCATACATTTATAACACATTTAAAGCACATGATTTCCCCCAGAGGATCCTAGGAACAGTAGTTTGTTCAGGGTGCTGGGAATTGTAGCTCTGTGAGGGGTAAACTACAGTTCCCTTCCCAGAATTATATCGGGAAAGCATTGTGCTTTAAATGTATGCTGTGTACACAGCCTTAAAAGCAGCCGTCGGGGTCTCCAGTTTTCAACTAGAAGTGGATGTGTTTAACCCTTTCCCCTTCTGTACTGTTTCTCTAAGAGTCTAAATTGGTGTCCAGAGCTGCTGTTAGACCCATAGAGGCGGTAAAAGAGAGACATGATAGGAAGACAGGAAGCTGCCTTATACCAGGACAAGTTGTCCCTCTGTCCCAGTGCTGTCTACACTGGCTGGCAGCAACTCTCCAGAGTCTTTGGCTGATAAAGTTGTTTTTTTCCCATCACCTGAAACCTGATCCTTTTTGTTTTGAACTAGAAATGCCTGGGATTGAATTTGGGACTTTTGGCATGTAAAGCATATGCTCTACCACTGAGCTATGAGCCCCACCCTGTAATCTTCCCAATGAAAAATGGGTCAAGCAGTTTACATTGGGATGTCCGCTATTTCCCTGTCCTTTTATTGCTTAGGCCACACCATTCCTGTGATGTAGGCTAGGCCGACAGAAACATTACTTGCCCAAGGTCATGCAGTGAGCTTCATAGCTAAGGGGGATTTGAATCCTGGTCCCAGGGGTCCTAGACTGACATTCTGACCACTGTACCATGGTGGGTTTTGTGATGCAGGTAGCTGTCTTTTTATGCCCCCCCCCCGCAAGCTGAATAGCAGTTTATGAACGGGTGAGTGGGGTGAGCATAAAAATGGGTAAATGGCATGTGGGGGGGAAAGGTTTGAGCACTCCCTCCCCTATCTCCACTACTCCAATCCAATTTGTGGGCCCTTGCATGGCTTCTTTGAAGTGTCTTGGTTTGGTTAAGTTGGCAGGCTTCATCCTGGATCTCACCCTGCCATGCCTGTTTCAGCCCTAATGGCTGCTATACAAGAAAGAAGAGGAGTGCTTGCTTTGACATCTCTGGCAGCGTTTAATCTCAAAGAAGTGCTTGTAGCAGGAGGGTGGGCAGCACTTGCACTGTGGGGGCGCTTGCTATGGATGTGAGCTTCCGGCTGCACCTATCTTAGCAAGAGAGTGGAAAAAACAAGCCTTGTGCTTCCTGTTCCTGGCTGCTTCATTCCCAGCAGGCAAAGTGCGCTTGTTGTGACCATGGCAGGCACTCCCCCCCCCCATTAGAAGTGCTTCTAGCCACTCCAGACCCAGTGTGGAGTACTAGAAGAGTGAGAGAAGGGCCCTCCAGGCACTTTCTTCCCAGGTGATAACTGCTTCTCTCTTGGCATTTATGCCATCCAGCTGCAGCCGTGCCCTTGTACTCTTTCTCCAATCTGAAAAAGGTAAAAAAGAATTAAGGACAGTTGGACCATTCAAAAGGTTGCAGGTAGTTTGGAGAAGATGGGACTTAATGTTGCCCTTTGCAGTGATGTCCTGGGCACTGCCATTCAGTAGGTGACATTGATGCTAGTATATAAGAAACCTCTCAGCAAAATGCAAAGACAACTGCCCTTGGCAAGGTGAAAGTATTGCCATTTCTTAGCAAGGACGCCGTGTGGATGCAGGCAGTGGTGATAAAGATGCAGCAGACCGAGCAACACTATGGTGCAAGCTTGGCACTGATCATTTGAGTGGCAGCTTTGGCCATTCTAGTATTTTTTTCCCCATTGAGCAATCAAGACTGCACTGGGAGCATGCACCAGTACAGAACGAACTTCCAGTTTCCCCAAGCTTTTCAGGAGCAAAAACAAGGAACAGCAGGGATTCCATTTGTAGGAGTACTGCTAATACAGTGTGTGGGGAGGGTGGTGGTAGAAATGCTTGCTAGAGAGAGATGCTGAAGTTGTGCTAGAGCAGGAAAAGAGAACCTGTGGCCTCTCCCAAATCAGGCTGACTGTTGGTTGTGCTGACCGGGGCTGATGGGCATTGAGAGTTCCAACAGCATCTGGGAGGGCCACCAGCTGCTCACACCTGTGCTAGAAAAAACCTTCAGCATTTGTACTCCCAGCTTTGGGAGTGGACGGACTACCTGGGAGCATGGCTATCTTTTGCGGTGTGGGAAAGATACTCTAGTGCTTGCTGTGGTGTAAATCTGGATTCTCTTTTTTTTTCTCCTCCTCCCATTGCAGACGGACACCTCTCAGCTTCACCACCCGAACTGTGCGGCAGGTTTTCCGCCTTGACGGTGTTTCAGATGAGGAGACTGAGGACCCAGAGAGCGACTCTCCGTCTGCAAATCACCAGCCTCCCCCCCCTCTGACGCCCTCTCAGGGGCAGCAGCCAGCACCTCCTGCTGAGCCAGCCCAGACTGAATGAGGAGGGGGGGTCAGACCCAAGGTGGGTGGGGTGGATCTCAAGAGGGAGGGGAGTAGGAACCCCAACCTTTGCTACACTGTCTGATATGTATACAGAAAATCCCCTTTCCCACAGTTGCCTATCTCCCGCTGCCGCCCTTTGGCTCCTCTTGCGAGGGTCTCCCAGCTCCTTCTTGTATCAGGCTGCACTTTAATATCGCCCACTCCTGAGGGGTGGAAATCGAGGAGGAGGGAGGCTTGGGAGTCAGGATTTTAACTATATCCCTTTTAACAGAAAAAAATCCAACTTAATTAGCCATTGCTTCTCCTGCAACTTCTCCCCCCCACACACACTTTTTTCTTTTCTTTCCTCCCAGCGCTAGTATGAATATATAAAAGCACTCTTGGCCCACTACATTAAAATATGTATCAATGGGTGGGGAGGAAATGCACACAGGTTGGGATGGAAATGGGCAGTCCTGTCCAGCAATGCAGCTGCTTCTTGGGTTTTATACAGCGATCCCCAAGCTCTGGGTAGGGACAGCTGCTTTTTTTACAGGGGGACCCTTTGCTCAGCACTGAGAGGCAGGCTGTGTCTGGGGTACCTTCTGCCCCCTGTGTACTCCAGTCACTCTACTACATCTCAGTCCCAAGGTCTCCTGGCCTTTCCACTTACCTGCTCCCCAGGGAGGCCTGTAGGAACCTCTCAAATTCCTTCATGAGAAGGACATCTGGAATTTATCATCTCTAGAAGGCTGCTTCTTCCAGCACACTCTGGTCTGCTGGAGTTACTTTGAACCCCCCACTTGCCTCTTGCACCTGCCCACACCATGGGCAAAGATGTGGAATAAACTGGAAACCATTCATCTCAGCCTGCCTTCTCTTGTTTTGGACTGGAATCTGGATCCTACCCTCTCTGCATATCGTTGCCAGCAGCCAAGAGCACTTTGAACTTCTTTTACCCCCATCCCCAAACCTGCTGTGGTGGTGTTAAAACCTGTGTGAGGGAGCCAGGATTTGCAAACTTTATAGGCCACAACCTAAAGTGATGGGCCAAAGCCTGGCCTGTTTCATCTTGCCCAATTGCACATGTGTGGAATTCTGTATTGTGCCTGGCCCAGAATTTAAGTTCTGAGGACTTTCTGTATTCAGTGTTTTCCCCTTCCAAACAAGAGAAAGGAAACCAAGTTTCTAGTTCTCATGAGTTGTGGTTATACATTCAAAAACATCCAGATGTCTGCAGAAGCCTCTGGTGTTCAGAGGCGGTTGCTTCTGTCCCCTGTAGCTACTTGCCTCTTGCTTCTGCACCCAATGTTCTTCCTGTTACTATATGGCTCCTTACCAAAATAATCCAAGTTCTGCAAAAATTCAAAAGCTTGCTTTAGAATAAGGCAGTTAGTTGAGCCAACAATGCAAAAGAAGCATAACTGCAGAAATCTTATTGATTTACTTAAGGAATTTTAATTCTTTGGTGCAGAAGTGGGAGGTAGCACAAAGAACGGAAAGTTCTAACAGTCCTGAGCAGGTGTTTCCAAACTGCCTTTGTGTCTCTCTTGCTGAAGCACCAGGACACACCTTTTGGAGGTAGGGGTCTTATGCCAAATGCAACTGGGTGACCCTGCTTTATAGAACCAGCAGGCTCCTTGCTTTGTGCTTGCAATGCATTCTGACCATTACCCACCTTCACCTATTTTAAGAACAACTTTGCTTTGCTCACACAAAGACTCGGCACTTGTCTCCAGCACATAGATAAGCAGCATGTAAAGCAAAATGCATATGCCATCATGCCTGAAAACTGCACAAGCATCTCTTGCTGCAGTTACACATGAATGGGAGTATCTGCTGTTTCCATGTTGGAAAATATATATATAGTGTGTAGCAGTCCATATCATAAGATGAAACTGAGGCAAGCCAAGAGCCCCTAATTATCCAGGGACTCTCTTCTTTTTTGCTCACTTTGGTTTCTGATTTTAATTCCTTGCTGATGATACACAATGATTGGAACTCTTCCCATTATTCAGTTGTAAACCACCCAGAGAGCTTCGGCTATGGGGCGGTATATAAATACAATAAATAAATGACAAAGTGGTTTTTACTGGTTAGCCCAAAGTATGGGAACTTGGCAGCCTGATTCTATGCATGTTTACTCAGAAGCAAACTGTGTTCAAGGGGACTTACTCCCAGGTAAGTGTAGATAGGCTTGCAATAATATCTAGCACTATTAGTGTGTTCAAAGGGTTTTACATTCACTATCTCAGTATAAACTCTGGATCTAATCCATTGTGCACTTTCTCTAAGTTAGCAGCAGATGGGCAGAGTGAGACAAAAAAGTCCACCCTAGTCCTGCACTTAAGTGAGGTGTGGGAACCAGATGTTGGCACTCCAGATGTTGAACTGTAGCTTTCATCATCCCTGGCCACTGGCCATGCTTGCTAGGGCTGATGGGAGTTGTAGTTCAGCAACATTTGGAGGGCCCACATTTCCTCACTCCTGACTGAAGAGTTCAGAATGAAGGGTTTGCAAATCCCAGCTTGGACCCACAGTACAAACTTCCAGTTGTGTCTGTTCTTACGGCTCCAGGAACTGGCTCTGGGGGTGCGCCTGCCTTTCTATATATATATATATATGAATATCTTTTTTTTTTTTTGCATGGTGGTTTCTTTGTCTTAATTTGTTTTAATTCTGTATTATTATTATTATTTGTTTCTAACGAACATATTTTATTCCAAGCAACTTGATTTGTTTTTCCTCAAACCCAGGGGGTTTGCATTTTTTATTTTAAATCTTTTTGTCCCTATTCTCCCACTCTCACCGCCCCTCTTGCTGACTTGGACTGTTTGGAATTTCATATGCTGATGTAAAGGGCCGTAGCAATTATCCTGCTCCTTTTTTGTTAAAAAAAAGAAAGAGAAAAAAAAGAATACTTTTTAAGAAAAAGTATGTCTTCTATTAAAGCTCGTCTTGGATTACCAGACTGTTGCGTGGAGTATTATTTGGTTTTGTTACTGAATTGTGTTTTTTTCTTGACAATGCTGGGCTTCATATATAGGATGGAATTCTGAAGTTGTGCATTTCTGTGGGTAGCTTTCAACTGTCGAAGTTCAGCTGCCCATTCCTGTGAAACTTGAGTTGCCAACTGGCTACGCCCAGGGGTGGTAGACAGAATTGTTTTTGTTTGTTGCTTTTGAGAAAATAAGAAACTGCCTTATACCAGCTCAGATTATTTAACCACCTAGCCCTCTGGCAGGTCTCCAAAGTCTTGGGTTGAAAGGTATTTTATATCACCTACTAGCTGGATCCTTTTAACTACAGATGCCACCAACTGAATGAAACCATGTGCTCTGTAAATGAACAAGGCCACTTGCGTGCTGGGTTCTGCCCCTGGCCTGTTTGAAAACTGCCAGGCTGCAACAGTGGGCCTGCTATGGGCCTCACTCCTTGACCCCAAAGGTTCCACCCCAATGTGTCAAAGAACCCTATACACTGAGCACGAAAGCAAATAGCCCTCTCCCATTTCTGCTCTCTAGCAGCTGGTGTTATGTGGTGTATACATAGCCCCAACAAGGCAAAAATAGGAGGACACTCGGGACTTATTTCTTTCACGGCACAATTAGGAGTAATCCTATTTAAGATTGGGTAATGGATCATGAATGCCTAGTGGCCTTTGAGAGTCCTTATTACCTTCTGCAGCAATTTCTGTTTACTGAGTGGATACGAAAGCCCTACATATATTTTCACAAACCGGCTTAATGACTATTAATGCACGGGTAAATATATTTCTTGTAATCAAAGAACAAGGAAATATAAACCCAACCTACACAAATAGATAGCAGTACAGAATTGGGTTTGGGTATCCAGATATAAAAAATATTGATACCAAAGTTAATAAAATAAACAAAAATGTCAAACTTTAATTTTGAACAATAAGTGTATGTGTATGTATATATGTATGTATAAAAACAATACAGGAAAAATACCAACAAATAAAATCAAATGTCTAAAGGTTAATATATCATAACATCAACTAATATAGCCAACAATGTTATGACAAGCCAAATGTGGCATACAAACATTTAGATACAAATATTTAGCATGCCACATTTGGCTTGTCACAACATTGTCAGCTATGTTGGTTGACATATTAACATTTAGACATTTAGTTTTATTTCTTGGTATTTTCCTTGTATTGTTTATATATATATAAATATATTGTTTGAGATTAGTGTGACATTTTTATTTTTTTAAACTTTGGTACCAATATTTTTTATACCTGGATACCCAAACCCAATTCTGTATTGCTATCTAAATATACGTATTCCTTACTGCTTCCAGCAACCTTCTCCCCTCTTCCGCACTCACATTTCTGAACCTGTAGGCAGTCCTGGTGGGACAGTTGTGACAGCTAGCTCTTGTCTGTAAAAATGTTCCCATTCGCTAATGGACGGAGCCTGAAAAGTTCAAAGAATCTATAGAACTCAGGGACAAGTGCCAATTCTATCTGGCATGCTAAAAGAATGGATGACTCGAGTGGGATTTCAATACACTGCTAATAGTCTATATGAGAAGATGAATAAGAGACCTTGCTTTATCCCATGAAATGGACTGATTTGGTTTGTACCACTCTACCTGCGTCACAGAAGGCAAACAGTAAAATACACTAATAGGCAAAAAACCTTGCGGTTTAAGAATACCTATAGCCCACAGCTATTTCTATCAAACTTTAAAAAGCAGGGAAATTGGGCAGCTATAGTGAATGCACCAGGGGAGCAGGAGACCTGACCTCTTCTCTGAGATAGTGGACTGCCCTACAAGTTTGTCAAAATGCAAACACAATTTGGGTTGGTCTTTCACAGTCTAATCCACTTGCTGTGTAGCTTGGAAAAATTTGGTAACGTGCCTGTAAGCATATGGTGAGAGGTGGCAATACCTGCCATCTCCAAAGATGGAGAATTATATTTTTGTATGTTTGTTGGTGTTCTTACTTTGCTTCTTTCCTGCATTACTAATGTTTCTACAGAGAATCTAAACTAGAAAATTTTATTTCCCCCATTCATCCTAGAAACCTGTGTCAAATTTATTTTTATTAATTTCAGCGCCTTTTTATTGGTCAGTGTCATATGATGGTGAAGACAGCCTTTTGTATTTCAAATTGTTGGTTATGTTCTATTTCTATTTTGAGTGCATTAACAGTTGAATCTGAAACTGCAGTTTGATGTAAAATCAGACTGATTACAATATGTTGCTACTTCAGTAATGACTCTAGCTGTTGGAAAAAAGAGGATGCATGTTTTCAGCCTGCTATGTTTAAACCACTTCATTTAAGGCAAGGTAGGCATGGTCAAAAACATACAGCACACCTAGAATTTTGCTAGAATATATTTCACCTCCCACTGTTTTATCTTGTGCAAATTGAGACACTCCTGAGGTCCACTGGAGACTATTCTGCAGAAGTCAGTGCCATTAATCCACAATTATGTTTGGAGTTTTTTTAGTGTAAATCTTTCAAAGGTGTTGCTGTACTTCACATATTCACAGAAATAGAAACAAAAGAAAATTATTTCCTATAGGATACTTCACTAAAATTGCAAAGTAAATCAGACATATTTAAAATGACCATCTGAACTACATCAACTGTCTTAATAATGTTACTTCCTCTCTGCTAAAACAAGATCAACACAGCACATGTCTTCTTTCTATTATTTGGGCTGATTGCAGGTGTTGCCACCACTCACCATATGCTCAGAGGCACATGTTACCAAATTCTTCCAAGCTACACAGCAAGTGGATTGGACTGTGAAAGACCAACCCAAATTGTGTTTGCATTTTGACAAATTTGCAGGGCAGTCCAATATCTCAGAGAGGAGGTCAGGTCTCCTGCTCCCCTGGTGCATTCACTATAGCTGCCCAACTTCCCTGCTTTTTAAAGTTTGGTAGAAATATCATACTTTGGACACATCTTGAGAAGACATGATTCACTAGAACAGACAATAATGCTGGGAAAAACAGCAGGGAGTAGAAAAAGAGGAAGGCCAAACGAGATGGATTGAGTCCATAAAGGAAGCCACAGACCTGAACTTACAAGATCTGAGCAGGGTGGTTCATGACAGATGCTCTTCGAGGTCACTGATTCATAGGATTGCCATAAGTCATAATTGATTTGAAGGCACAAAACAACAACAACATAGGTACATTCTTAAACAGCAAGGTTTTTTGCCTATTAGTGAATTTCCCTGCTTTTTAATACGGGAGGTAAGAAATGGGATCCTGTGCAATCTTGCTGAGAATGAATTGATCATTTTCATGCTTATTGCATTCAGTGGGATTTACTCCCCTGCAATCATGCTAAGGATAGGTGAAACTGACCACAGGGAATGGGGAGGACAGGAGGAGGAAGAGGAGGAGGGAGGGGAGGAAAGGCAGAGGGGAGGACTGGGATGGGAGCAGGCAGGAGGGGGAGGGGAAGGACAGGTTTAATTGAGTTTAATGGGATTTACTCCTATGCAATCATGGTTAGAATAGGAAAAACTGGTCATGGGGGAGGAGGTGGGGGAAGGGGAAGGAGTGTATTGGAGGGGGGCAAAGGAAGGGGGAGGGGAGGGCAGGTTTGATAATTTGCATGCTTATAGAGTTCAATGGTATTCCATGCAATCATGCTTTAGGTAAAACTGACAATGGGAAGGGGAAGGAGGGAATTGGAAGGATAGGGGGGAGGGGTAAAGGAAGGGGCAAGAGGGAGGGGATAGGAGGGAGAAGGGAGGGTGGGTTTGATCTACGGTTGTCAGGCTCAGGGCCTGAGAATGATTCTGTATA
Organism: Rhineura floridana; assembly: GCF_030035675.1. Taxonomy (NCBI): domain Eukaryota; kingdom Metazoa; phylum Chordata; class Lepidosauria; order Squamata; family Rhineuridae; genus Rhineura; species Rhineura floridana. The sequence goes on from NC_084490.1 coordinate 18,943,491, forward strand.
TTTAAGAGAAGAGAAAGTGCAGGTTTTCTTGCAACACTGAAATGGGAAAAACCACAAGGTGAAATTCTCCCCTCCCCCTGCACAACTTTTAAAGATATATAAGACCTCTTGGAGGCTGGGCCTGGCAACCCTAGTTTGATCATTTGCATACTTTTTGAGTTAAATGGGATTTATTTCTGTGCAATCATGTTTGAAAATGGAAATGGATTCCCTTCAAGTCAACTGAACTTATGGCGACCCTTTGAATAGGGTTTTCATGGTAAATGGTATTCAGAGGTGGTTTTACCATTGCCTTCCGCTGAGGCTGAGAGGCAGTGACTGGCCCAAGGTCACCCAGTCAGCTTCATGACTGTGTGGGGATTCAAACCCTGGTCTCCCAGGTCCTAGTCCAACACTGACCTGAGGGAGCGGGAGGGGAGGAGATTGGGTGGGTGGGCACTGGGCAAAGGAGAAAATCCTTTCCTTTCCAAAAGGAAAACATTGTGAACAGTATCATTGCTTTTCAGCGTTTCCCTCACCTTTTTATTCTACAGCAGGCACATGTAGCCTCCCACCCAAATTTAAACCAAAGCTGTCCCGGCCACATCCACACCAGGCCTTTATTTCACTTTGGACAGTCATGGCTTCTCTCAAAGAATCCTGGAAAGTGTACTTAGTGAAGGGTGCTGAGAGTTGCTAGGAGACACCCTGGTCCCCTCACAGACTTCAATCAGAGTGGCTGACTGTTAAACCAGTCTGGCCACTGGAGCTCTGTCAGTGGAATAGAGTCTCCTCTCAGCACCCTTCACAAACTACACTTTCCAGAATTCTCTGAGGGAAGCCATGACTGTCTCATGTGAAATCAAAGTCTGGTGTGGGTGTGGCCCCGATTAGCCAAGCCCAGCAGCTGTGAGACTTTTAGAACACTGACAGTTGGTCCTTACTGAGCATGCCCGCCCTTATCATTGGCTTCCAGCCAAAATTTCTTAAATTAATTAAAAGCCAGCCAGGCATTTTTTTAACTTTTAAACTGCAGAAGATGAAGGTCAGAGTATGGGGCAAGGTCAGGATTAGGATTACAGGTACTCTGTGAACATGGCTGCTTTTTAATGAATTTCAACAAATTATGAGAACTCTGGCAGAAAAAAGTCCAAAAGGGCTCTGAGGTTTTTCTCTCTCTTTTTAGACTTTGAACTCTCTGTTCTCTCCAACTGTTTTGTGTATCGCCATGAAAATTGAAAGGGTTGTTAAGCAAGCGTTTCTGAGTTAAGGACTATAAGTTTTGTAAGGTTTTGTTTTTAAATGAGCTTATGGGAAGCATCAGAATGGCATGGAGGGTATTTTCAATTTAACATTGCGGAATGTGAAAAATCTACGCTGGCTATAGTATACAGCCACTCTTGTGGCTGTATAATATGTACAGCTAAAGGAATATTATAAGCAGTGCACAGCTGCATTTGAACTTAACTGAGCTGCCATAGCTTAGAAGTTGAAAGCTGCCAAACTCTTTGTATACAAGATCAGAGTTTTTCTAACCTTTGGATATGCCAGTCAGACCTGACTGCACAGTTACAGGTGGAGAATAAAACTGCATCTTCCCCATATCAAAAACTCCTCTATAGCAAGCTAGGATGATATGGAGAATTGTTTTTACCTACTTACCTTTCTGAAATTCAAGTTTTCTTTCTGATGCAGAATGTTTAATAATGTGAACACTTGTTAGTATGTTTCAGGCCTGCAGTATTAATATTTGCTTACACAGGGAGTTAGTATTACTAACTTATTTTAATTTTGTTGAAATTATTTTTAATTTTTTAATTATTTATTATAAAATTATTTTAACCTTATTTTAATTTCTTCTGTTACATAGCGCAAGACCAAAGATTTGCATTCAATAAGCTTTGCTTTTTTTTTTTTTAAAGGAGAGTTAGGTCAGAAAATATGCACAAAATTCTTCCAGTTACATGAGCCTTTATAAGAAATAATTGGCAACCTGCAGCAAAAGGAGTTACATACAGTCCTTGTCCTAATTTCATGGGGGGGAGCCAGGTGGGGGGAGATGGGGAGGGCAGTGGAAGGTGAGGAGAGAATGTCCTCTGCAAATTTATCAGTTCAGACTGCTGCTAAAAGCAATCTGCCGTTTCCCCTGCTGCTGACTGGATGGGGAGGATTAAGGGGGGGAGAGAAAAGGGTTTTCCTGCTCACCACTAATTTTGGCCCCACCCTCCACCAGCATGGGTCCCACCCCTAGAGTTTCCTCCCCAAAGACTGTGGCCCCTTTACCAAAAAACAGTTCCCCACCATCCCTACAATAGAACATCTAAAATAGTCACAAGTCCTTGTTAGCATCTAAAGCAGACTGGGTTTTGGTGCTGCAGAGAGGAATCTCATTTCCTCTTTTTTGTTCTTTTAATACAGATCAAATTATTCTGAATTTTTCTCTTTCCGAGTTGCACCAAGCTTGGTTTAACCATCAAAGCAATGCATGATGTTTGATTAACAACCCTAGCCACTCTTCCTTAGGAGAACGCTTAGTGGCTTAAATGAGAACTCCTCCTGAATAAGCATGCATGGCATCAGCCTGTAACACCCTACATTTTTCACAGATGGAAAAAGGATGTGCTTATTTGCATTCCGGTGATCATTTTACAAGCCTTGTGTTATCTGTTACTATTTTAAAGTCTCTTCAGGCCCAGCAGATTAAATTTATGTGTTGTTTTTTCTCTGCAAGTACTCTATCTTTCCATATTTAAAAGCCATGCATTCTTTTGGTTAAAGACAAACAATGAAATTGCTTGGCAATGAGGGTTGGGGAGCCTCAGGCCTTTCTGTGTTGTCTTTGGGACTCACCCAAGGCTTTGCCGCCTTGGCAGACCACACCCCTTGCCAGCCCTAACTTGAACTGCGATAATGCCTGTTTCTGTCCTAGATAGAGGAGGGAAAGGTGTGTGTGCAGAAATCTCTCATTTGTGGAATGTACCTACTGTACAAAACTAAGGCACATTGCTCCCCTCCCCCCAGGTTTGCCTCCTCGGGCCCTGCCCACCACTGGCATTCAGCCCTTGGAAAGTTCTCCACGAGGAAGTGTGGTGCTCATTCTGAAAAAGGGTACCCAGCACTGGTCTGAATAATTCAAAATAAATCTTGAGAGGCAGTGTGCAAAATGGTAGGCAGTACACTGAATGGTGCCGTAATGTTATTTGTTTACACTACACCTTTCCTCTAAGGAGCTCAGAGCTGTGTACTTTTCTCTCTCCCCCCCACCCCCAGATTAGACTGAATGAGGGTTCGCACCACAAGGTTGTCCCTAGTCAGTCCTAGTCTCACACTTCAACCCAGTTGTTGAACTACACCTCCCATCATCCCTTACCATTGGCTGTGCTGACTGGTACTGACAGGAGTTTGGAGTCCAACAGCAGCTGGAGGGCCACACGGTCCCTTTCCTTGCTCTAACCACTATACCACTCTGGCTCTTATGCACAATGCTGGTTCAGGAATGGGGGGCCTGTGGCAAGAGGTTCTCAGTAGCCTCCCCACCGTGGGTGCAATGGTGGCCACCTCACCACTATTACCCGCTTTCTTGCTCTCCATGTGGGCCCAATCCACATCAACTCCCAGAAAAAGGATAATTTTATGGAGGTTACTCCATTCTCCTTCTCCTCACTGCTGGCTGGGTGAGTGCAAGTACAGGCAGAAACAGCACTTAAAAGGAGCAGAGTTAGGCAGTTCCAGAGACTGGCAGTGCCGTCCCCCCACCCCATTTGGGGTCTGGTCCTCAGCAGGTGACCAATGCTGCTGCCCTTCTTCATTGGGGCCGGCCCTGCTGTTAGGCAGAGTGAAACAACAACCTCAGGCTGTAAATGCTCAGAGGCAGCAGTGGCTACAGTAGCCCCTGGCCATTCCTCTGTTGCCATGTGGCCCTTCCTCAGCCCCCTAGACTGGCCTGCTGCTTGAGGTGTGGTGGAGGATGCTATCCTGTCATCAGTGTTGAAATATGATTCAACTATATAGAATTGGCTGGGCACGCCATCTTGTCCTTTGGCTCAGGCATGCTTTGTTATTCATGCACATCTGTTTACATATCTAATACGGCTGAACATCAAAAAGACTAAAGTAATGACAACAGAAGATTTATGTAACTTTAAAGCTGACAATGAGGACACTAAACTTGTCAAGGATTATCAATACCTTGGCACAGTCATTAACCAAAATGGAGACAATAGTCAAGAAATCAGAAGAAGGCTAGGACTGGGGTGGGCAGCTGTGAGAGAACTAGAAAAGGTCCTCAGATGCAAATGTACTAAACACCAGTCAGTAGCATTCAGAGCACGGTATTCCCTATCTGTGTATGGATGTGAAAGTTGGACAGTGAAAAAAGTGGGTAAGAGAAAAATCAACTCTTTTGAAATGTGGTGTTGGACGAGAGCTTTGCTCATACCATGGACTGCAAAAAAGACAAATAATTGGGTATTAGAATAAATTAAACCAGAACAATCACTAGAAGCTAAAATGATGAAACTGAGGTTATCATACTTTGGACACATAATGAGAATACATGGTTCACTTAGAAAAGACAATAATGCTGAGAAAAACAGAAGGGAATAGAAAAAGAGGAAGACCAAACGAGATGAATTGATTCCATAAAGGAAGCCACAGACCTAAACTTACAAGATCTGAACAGGGTGGTTTATAACAGATGCTATTGGAGGTCGCCATAAGTCGTAATCAACTTGAAGGCATATAACAGCAACAACAATTCAGAGGTAAGCCCCACTGAGTTCAATGGAACATACTCTCAGGAGAGTATAAGCTGCAGCCTTAATTTCTAGAGACCATAAAAGTTTCTCTTCACTTGCTAACGATATTTTAACCATGACCATGACCCTCTCCCTTTGCAATTAAAGCCAGGGCTCAGCCTTCAGACGCAACAAGGAAGTGTGCATTTGAGCATGGGCGGAATAACCACACATCCTCAGTAGCGCAAGATCCTCCGTGGTGCAGAGTGGTAAGCAGTGGTAACGCAGCCGAAAGCTCTGCTCACGGCTGGAGTTCGATTCCAATGGAAGGAGAAAGTTAAATCTCCGGTAAAAGGGATCGAGGTCCACTCAGCCTTCCATCCATCCGTGGTTGGTAAAATGAGTACCCGGCATATGTTGGGGGGTAAAGAAAGGCCGGGGAAGGAACTGGCAATCCTACCCCATATATACGGTCTGCCTAGTAAACATCGCAAGATGTCACCCTAAGAGTCTGAAACGACTCGCACTACAAGTGCGGAGACACCTTTACCTTTACCTTTTACAGCCCACATGCATCTTGGAAGGAAGAGGTCTGAGTTTCTACGGGCACGTGAGACCCAGCACTTACAAAAACAAACCCTCACCCAGTACAACTACTTAAAAAAAAACACCTTTGCTCTTAATGCAATTCTTGATACAGGGCTTTGGGACGTCAAGTTGCGTTTTGGCTGCGCGTCGAACGGGGTGAGTGAGGAATGCCATTGGCTGAGGGGACAGAAAGGAGTCAATTACGCCAAAATTTCACTTGAGGCTGCATCAGGTCATTGGCCAGCAGCTGTTCTATAGGCGTGGCTCTGTGGGTTAGAGATTGCGCTTTTGATTGGCTGCCCCCTCGGAGTGTTGCAATTGGAGAAAAGAGAGGTGAGTCGTGGAGAAGGGGGTATTACGCGGGGCCCAGAGAATTTGAGGATTGTAACTCGTTATGCTGGTTGGAGTTGCGGTTGGTTTTTGTTTTTTTGCATTGTAAACGCTCGTGTGAAACGATGGCTGAAGATTGAGGCGGGTGCATAGCTAACCCTTTGTACGGGATTGTGTGAACGGCTAGAACTGTTAGCTGCCATGACACTTACTACCCCTATATCTGTAATTCTAGGTACATATTTTGGGATTAAGTCCCACTGAAGTCAGCAGGATTTACTTACGAGGAAACATGTTCAAGATCGGGCTTGGATGCCTTGTTTACAAAACTCACTTTTTGACTCCTCTTGATTTACTTTCTGTAATAAAATTATAAACCGGGCATGTTTAAAAGCAAATTAAGAATCGGTATCCCTCCACCTAAGCACACACATACTTGTGTTGCTGCTAGACACTGTGTGACGAGATAGAAATTACGTATGTATGTAAAACATTTCTGTGTTGCCCTTTAATTAAAAATAAAAATTCCACCTAGGGTAACGAACAACATATCCGTGAACAATAAAACAACAGTCCAACCTACAATAAACACACAGTTGAGAGCAGCACCTAAAAAAACAACCTCACCTAAAACCCATCATAGATTAAAAGGGTCTGGGGAGGGAAACCAAATGGTATTTGTCTAGTCCCTAAAAACATTAATGTTGGCTGTGGGTGAGCCTCCCTGGAAGTGCCACAAGTGCCTTATCCAAAGTCACCAAACATGTTTCCTCAAAATGGCAGGGGCAGCGGAAGAAAGCCTCCAAAGAAGATCTTATTGTACAGGCAGGCTGATGTGGAAGGGAAAGTTCTCTTGCCTTCCACTCCCAATATGTGTAGGACCAGCACAAAATTTAGCTCAGAGATGGTCTGGGACAGCGCTCATTAAACTATGGCAGGAGATGCTCCCTGGGATGCCAAGAGGATTTTCTGGGCGCAGCACATTTGGCTCTCTGATACACTTGCAAAAGATGACAGTTCGGCACAACATTTGCATCTACTTCATGTCATATGCACATTTGTATTTTATTTTGTAAGTGGAGTGAAGGACCCAAAAATAAATCAGTAGCCACACACATAATGAAATGTGTAACAGGCAGTATGTGAACAGGTGAAGCTTTTACTGTAATTGTATTTGCATGCTAGAAAAGGCTTAATGTTGAATTTTTGCCTGCCACACAGCTGTAAAAGGCACAAGAACCTCCTTTTCCCCAATGCCAACTCTAAACCAAAGCCTAGGCTGCAATTCTATACTCGCTTGGGAGTAACACAAAAACCTACTTTTGTGTAGATATGTATACCTTTCTACTGTAAGTTAATTATACAATAAATGAGTGCCTGGTCGTTAGCTCCTGCACAGCAGGAGACATGCCTATGCCTCTTTGCAATGTTTTCTCACTTTCAGTTTGTCATTTAAGAGAGAGGGGAATAACATCCACCTGCACTAGGGTTGCCGGGTTCCTGGCCTGAGACTGATCTTGTATCTTTAGAAGAAGAGAAAGTCAGCCAAGTGCAGGTGTTCTTGCAACACTGTAATGAGAAAAACCACAGGGTGGAATTCTCCCTTCCCCCTGCATAACTTGTAAAGATACAGAAGACATCTTGGTTGCCAGGCCTGGGCTCCAAGAGGTCTTCAAGTTGTGTGGGGGGAAGGGAGAATTCCACCTTGTGGTTTTTTTCATTACAGTATTGCAAGAACATCTGCACTTGGCTGACTTTCTCTTCTTCTAAAGATACAGGATCAGTCTCAGGCCAGGAACCTGGCAACCCTGACCTGCACTTATTGTGTAGTAGTATTTGCAGGAAATAACTTCTAAGGAGTACCTGATCTTGGACCGACTTACCACAGGTAATATGTATCCTGGTTGATAGGGAAAAAAAGAAAGGGCCAACTATGAAGATTTGAAAGAATAGAAAATGAGACAGAAGCTCGAAAAGTATACGAAAGGGGAGGGGAAAAGAGCAGTTTTTTCAGACCCCAAGGATTCCTGTGTCTGGCGTCCAAACAACTAATCCATTAGTCACAGCTCTGACTTCACTCATTGGCTAAAAACAATAAAAGGCAGGACCAGCCAGGCTGACTTAATCTCACAGAGATTAAGGGTTCCTGCAGTGACAAAAATGGATTAGTGAGCGCCCCTCCAGATTGCAAATCTGATTAGGAACAGGAAGCTGCTTTATACTGAGATCATCTGTCCATTTAGCTTAGTATTGTGTACACTGACTGGCAGCAGCTCTTCAGGCTTTCAGACAGGATGTCTGCTAGCTCTACATGGAGATGCCAGGGTTTGCTCTTGGGACCTTCTGCGTGCGAAGCAGATGCTCTGCTGTTAACACCCTTCTCCAAATAGTTTAGGACAGGGGTGAGCAGATTTCATGCTTCTCGGATCACCTTTTTTAAACAAAAATTACAATCTACCAAGTGGGGCCAGGTGCAAAAAACATACAGTTAAAACAAAAGAATAGGGTGCCATTGAGCACCTTCAGAGTTTAGGAATTTGTTCTCCATACAAGAACTGAACTGATCTCACAGTTCATTCTTACAAAAGGTCCACTCCTGGTTACCTTTCTTCATTTTAGCAGCCTAATTTAGGTGGGAAAAGTCATTTTGGTGTTGTTGTTGTTAATTAATTGGACGTTAGAAGCACTTGCATGTCCACCACAAATTAGTGACCTACCAACAGATTCCCATCTGCCTTCTGCCCACCCATGGTTTAGGGAGAGTATTGTCTCTGCCACAGAACTCAACAACTCCTATTTGCTTCTAGGGGAGAGGTTTACAAGTCCAGACTATGGTGGTAGGATGAAAGTTTGTGCCCCTCTTTCCCTATAACTAGAATCATCAGAATGTGGAGTTAAGGGAGCAAGTTCTTTTGCCTCTGTTTCCAGATTATGTTTCCAGTTTGCAAAACCTTTGTTTTCTTTTACAGAAGTCAAAGGAAACTGTTAACGGGGGGGGATGAAGCCTGACATCCCAAAGGATACACTCTTCTAGTTTTAGGATTGTTTGCACACATGCACAAACCTCCCTTGGTCATTTTATAAGCTCCTTTCTTACTCATTCCCTACTAGCTCAAAAGGAATTAATTAATTAAAAATGCTGTTTTTTTAAAAAAAATGCTGATTTCCTGCAATTTGAAGCAGTTTATTTGAAGCAATTGCAATCAGGGAAAAAAATACCATAGAGCCAACAGCAGAGAAGGTATAAAATAGTGTCTGAGCACCTACAGGCCAGCCAAAAAAGGTGTGCTTTGCAGTCCTTTGTAAAAATAAATAAATAAGGGGAAAGCAGAGCTTTGAACTTTAGAGGGAAGAGCTCTCTCCTCCGCCCCCACCCATGAGAAGCAATAGCAATCCAGTATCTAGTCTACCTCTAACTTTCGTATATTCGCCCCCCAAAAAACCCCACATTTTTTCCAGCCAGCCCCACTTACGCTAATGTCGGGTAATTCATCAGTTAGCCACTACTCTGCATTCTCAGTTCTCAGCAAGCAAAGGTCTATTGCACAATGAGGTCTCTGGAGGACATCAGTCACTGAACTCTCTGCAGCCTTTGAGATTTACTTATTGGTTCAAGGAATGAGTCAGAGGTTGAAGAGAGTTCAGAGTAAGCAATTCCAAGCAAGATCAGGGACCCTGGACTCGCCTCTTTCATCCTGGGGTGAAGCAATCATCATATAAAGCAGTAATGGGGAGCCTGTAGCCCTGCAGATGTTGGTGAACTATGAATCCCATCATCCCTGCCTATTGGCCATACTGGCTGGGGCTGATGGGAGTCAAATAACATCTGGAACGTGTCCCTATTTGTAGTGCAAACAAGTACAGGGTAGTTTCTGCAGCAAAGTGTTCACCTTGCCACTTACGAACATGCAGTGATCTATGAATGGCAGATAGTTAGCAAAAACATATGATTAACGATTGTTATCCAATGTTTATCCTTAAATCTTTAAAGCCCAAAGGATCCCTCCCCTGTTAAATGTCTTCTTGGCAACCTATTATTATTATTATTATTATTATTATTATCATTATTATTATTATTACTTCTTTACACAGGCTTCATTAAACTATAGAATTTGCTCCCACAAGAGGCAGTGATGGTCACCAACCTGGATGGCTTTAAAAGAAGATGAGACAAATTCATGAAGGATAAGGCTATCAGTGGTGACTAGTCATAATGGATGTGCACTGCCACCATAGTCAGATGCTATATGCTCCTGAATACCAGTTGCTAGAAACTGCAGGAGGGGAGAGAGCTCTTGCACTCAGGTCCTGCTTGTGGGCTTCCTGTGGGTTTCTGGTTGGCCACTGAGAACAGGATGCTGGACCACATGGGCCACTGGTCTGATCCAGCAGGCTCTTATTGTTGTTATTATTTGTTAATTAAATGTATATCCCACCTTTCCTCCCAGAAGGAGCCTAGAGTGGCAAACAAACAACAAAACACTAAATACATGTATGAAATATATTAAAAACAAAACATCTTGGGGAAAAAATTAAAAACAAAGCCTAGGCAAAGTTTGATGCTGCAAAGGATTCTGGGACACATTCTTCATTTTGTGCAGGGAACACACCTTGGTACAAGCAATAACTATCCCAGAACAAGGATGTGCTTCCTCCTTTCAATGTGTGGCCCTTGGCCGCTGCCTGGTCTTCCTGTATGGGCGAGCAGGCCTATGGTCCCACCACAGAGTAAAAGCTAGATTGGGTTATCCTTTTCTTTACCAGCAGAGGGCACCTGCCTTCCCCCTTCTGTTCAGGGATGCATGTTGAGGGCATCCTAATTTGCAGCAGTTGCTTTTTGGACATGATTAGTTTGCTTCCATGATTTCGCTGGCCTTCTGTGACCCACTTTCTCTCAGCCTTAAAGTACATTACCAGGTTGTTGTGAAGATAAAATGAAAGGGGGATAAATGAAGACCTTAACTGAGCATTTTTAATATACACTAATATTTAAAACTTCCGTGTGGACATATTTTTTCTCAAACGCATCTCTGTTCATTCTGTCTCTGAAATGGGTGCACCTGCCAAAGTTCTTTCTTCTGTACAACTGCTATTTTTTTCAGTGGAGGGGGTCCTTTACATCCAGTTACCATATTTGGAAGGGTGGAAACCTTCACTTCACATTTGCTCACAAATCTATAAGAAATATTTGTGCAAACTCCTGTCGCTACAACGTAAATAAGAAGAGCCCTGCTAGATCAGGCCAAAACACCATCTAGTCCAGCATCCTGTTCTCACAGTGAGCAACCAGATGCTTCTGGGAAGCCCATAAGCAGGACATGAGTCACAACAGCAACTCTCCCCACTTGTGGTCTCTAGCAATTGGCCTTCAGAAGCATACTGCCTCCCAACAGTGGAGGTAGAGTGTAGTCATGTTGGTTTATGTGTATAGGTGGAGACATGCATACACAGGAGAGGTCTGCATCCATTAAGTCAAGGGTGGGGAAACTTGTGTATATCAAGGGCCACATTCTCTCAGGAATAATCTGTTGGGGGCCACATAGGAACACAGGAAGCCGCCTTCCACTGCATCAGACCTTTGGTTCATCTAGCTCAGTATCATCCACAGTGAATGGGAGCAGCTCTCCAGGAAGAAGCCGGCGGCTGAACCTGAGATGTTCTGCATGCAAACAATATCCTCTGCCTCTGAGCAACAGCTCTTACCCTTAACATGCCAGTGGTGGCCAGGGCCAGAGCTGAAAGTGCATGGAGCCATCCTTTCTCTTCCCCTCTTTCTTTCTGCCACCTTCTCCCTGTCTTCCTTCCTATACAACAGCCCACCAAGGTAGGCCAGTTTGTCCAGTTAATTAAAAGAGACATCTTGGCTTTGGTTCTCAGTGCCCTTAGCTCTGTTAAGAGGAGAGGGGCTGTATAACTCAAAATGAATGATGATTAGAGTCTAATCATCATACATGCTGATGACATGCAGCTCTATCTCTCCATTCCATGTGAGTCAGGAGAGGCTGTGAAGGGACTAGACAGGTGTCTGGAGGCAGAGATAGGCTGGATGGGGGCCAATAAACAGGCTGAATCCTGATAAGACAGAAGTGCTGTGGGTGGGTGGTTCCCACGTCCAGGAATTAGGTGTACAACCTGTTCTGGGAGGGGTACTTTTCCCTGAAGGAACAAGTTCATAGTCTGGGGGTACTCCTGGCTTCCACCCTGTCACTAGAGTCCCAAATGGCTTCTGTGGCTAGGAGTGTTTATGCCCAGCTGAGGATGATTTGCCACCTACAGCCGTTCCTGGTCCAGGATAGTGTGGCATCAGTTGTTCATGCTCTGGTGACTTCCTGTCTGGACTACCATAATGAGCTGTGTGTAGGGCTGCCCTTGAAGATAGTCTTGAGGCTGCAGCTAGTGCAGAATGCAGCTGGTAAGTAGAGCAGTCTGAGGGGACCATGTGTCATTGGTCCTGAAAGTGCTGCACCTGCTGCCAGTGAGCTTCCAGGCCCAATTCAAGGTGTTAGTACTAACATATAAAGCCCTAAATGGCTTGGGACCCAAACACGTAAAAGAGAGCCTTCCCCAGTATCAACCATCCCCAGACCCTTCGACCAGCAGGTGAGGCCTTGGTGGTGGTGCTGCCACTGGGGGCTGCTCGGTTGGCATTGACCTGTGACAGGGCCTTTTCAGTGGTGGTTTTCCATTTGTAAAATGCTGTTCCCAGTGAGGTGTGTTTGTTTCCATCACTATTAACTTTCAGAAGGAAGCTGAAAACATTCCTGTTCACCCAGGTATTTGTTGGCTGAAATGGACTATTCCTGGCAACCTGGAGATCACTGCGTGGAAGAATGTTTTTAGAATATTTTTCTTTTTGTTGCTGTTAAATTGTTTTGTTATGTTTGATGCCCTTTGAAAGGAAAGGTGGAATATACATTTAATAAATAAATAATCACCTTTGAAAAATGGTAGTATCTCTCTTGTACACAGATTGGCTACAACTGAGATGCTGTGCCTGTTTCCTCTAGGAGCACTGCTGCAGAGAAGAGCCACTCTAAATTGGAAGCTCTCTTTACTCTTTCACGATTCAGCAGCAGGCATTGCTTCCTGAGAGACCCAATCTAAAGAGGAATCTTCAGGTGCTCCAGACTGTTGCTATTTCTGGGTGGGATTCAGTTACATACTGGCAAATTCAGGTTACATGATTCAAATTGATTTGGAGCGTTTGTGCATCATATCTGCTTTCCCCTCAAAACTAGATTTTTCTGCAATAAGGGAAATGATGGGGAAATGAACTGGGACATATGGGATAACATTTACTTGATGCAACATCATCTAACCTCCTCGCAAACAAATCAGAATGAATGTTCAGTAAATAGTCAATATCATCTAATCTCCCTGAAAAGTTCATGCAAACAAATTAGGATGAATATTCAATCAGTAGGGCATCTGAAAGTGACTTTTGTCTGCTTTATCTTCTGCATGACATCCCTTCAGATATTTGAAGACCATGGTCATATTTCTTCTTATCTTTTGCTTCTGCAGCTTAAACATACCCATTTTCTTCTGTGCTGCGTAATTGCTCAAAATCCAGTGCATTAGTTTGCCTGAGATTAGGGGGCATTTTTCAAGGGCATGTGACTTTAAAACAAATTTTCTGATTTCTTACTAGACTCATAGTCTCTAAAGGTATCAGAGTAAAATGTAAAGCCCTAAAACACAAGCAAATGGATATAGATATTTAATCAAAACTGCTAGAAATAACTTTCAGGATATATCTCTTTACTGTCTTTCAGCTTGAAAATGTCAGTGACACGACTCGGGAAAGTGGTTCCCAAAACCAGCATCCTGTTTCTGTGTGACATGCAGGAGAAATTCCGGCCCACCATCAGCTACTTTCCCCAGATTGTATCTGTGGCAGCTCGGATGCTGAAGGTAAAATGTGTGTGGGATGATGGTGGAGAGGCTTGCTATGCTTTGAAAAACAGGTGAGGGAGATGGAGGGGAGGGGAGGGGAAATGAAGGGAAGTTATTCCATTAATTGGCATTATTATTAGATCATGGCCTCTAAGGCCACTTCCAAAATTGCTCCAGAGATTGGATGGAGGCGTATTATTCTTATCACAGGCGCTATCCAATAGGTGCCTGCAAGAGTTGCACCATAATCTCTACATAACTGTTGCAGCACTGTTAGGAGCTGGTTTTGGTGCTTAGGAAGCACTATACCATTTGCTACATAAAGATGCAAAACCAGTTTGATCAGATACTATGAGGAGCGGGAACAAAAATAAATGTATGTACCACTGCCAATGACATCTCTTCTACAGAGCCATGAAAAAGTATTTGCCCCGTCTGATTTTCTGCATGGTTACATATTTTTGGCACTGAATGTTATCAGACCTTGAACCAAACCTAATATTAGGGAAAAGGGAACCTGAGTGAACAATAACACACAAGTTTGATACTTATTTCATTTATTTATTAAAGAAAGTTAAGCAACATCCAGTGCCCCCATGTGAAAAAGTAATTGTCTCCTTAGACTCAAAACCTGGTTATGTCATCTTTAGCAGCAATGACTGCAACCAAATGCTTCCTGTAGTTCTTATTTATTTTATTTATTAAATTTATTAGTCGCCCATCTGGCTGGTTGTCCAGCCACTCTGGGCGACATACAAGATAAAAAACAATACATTAAAACGTTAAAATTTAAAACCATAACAATAAAAACCTAACCCACCCCAAAAGCCTGCCTGAAGAGCCAGGTCTGCAAGGCCTGGCGGAAGCTCATCATAGAAGGGGCATGGCGGAGATCATTTGGGAGAGAGTTCCACAGGGTGGGGGCCACTATTGAAAAAGCCCTCTCTCTAGTCCTCACCAGTCTAGCTGTTTTAACCGGTGGGATCGAGAGAAGGTCTTCTGAGGCTGATCTTATTGAGCGGCATCCCTGACGATGCTAGAGGCGCTCCTTCAGATAGACTGGGCTAAAACCGTGTAGGGTTTTAAAGGTCAAAACCAACACCTTGAATTGGGCCCGGTAAACAACCGGTAGCCAGTGCAACTCCTTCTGCACTGGAGTGATGTGATCTTGCCGGCGGCTGCCTTTAATCAGACGAGCCGCCGCATTCTGTACCAGTTGCAGCTTCCGGACCGTTTTCAAGGGTAACCCCACGTAGAGCGCATTACAGTAGTCTAGGCGAGAGGTGACCAGGGCATGTACCACCGGTGGGAGCAGATGGTTGGGAAGGTAGGGGTGCAGCCTCCGTATCAGATGGAGTTGATACAGTGCCGCCCAGCTCACAGCCGAGACTTGAGCCTCCATGGACAGCTGGGAGTCAAGAATGACCCCCAGGCTGCGGACCTGGTCTTTCAGGGGCAATCGTACCCCATTGAGCACCAGGTCCACATCCCCCAGCCTTCCCTTGTCTCCCACAAACAGTACCTCGGTTTTGTCAGGGTTCAGCTTCAGCTTATTCCTTCCCATCCAGCCACTCACTGACTTCAGGCACTTGGACAGGGTTTCTACAGCCAACATCGGTGAAGATTTAAATGAGAGATAGAGCTGCGTGTCATCCGCATACTGATGACATTGCAGCCCAAATCTCCTGATGATTGCCCCCAGCGGCTTTATACAGATGTTGAACAGCATCGGGGAGAGGATGGAACCCTGTGGCACCCCACAAGTGAGAGGCCAAGGATCCGAGACCTCATCCTCCAATGCCACTCTTTGGTACCTACCAGAGAGGAAGGAATGGAACCACTGCAATACAGTGCCCCCCATGCCTAACCTCTTCAGGCGGTCCAGGAGGATAACGTGGTCAACGGTATTGAAAGCCGCTGAGAGATCAAGGAGGACAAGGAAGGTGCATTCGCCCCTATCCCACGCCCTCCTCATATCATCTACCAAGGCGACCAAGGCTGTTTCAGTCCCATGTCCAGGCCTGAAGCCCGATTGAAATGGATCCAGATAATCCGCTTCCTCCAAGTGCGCTTGCAACTTGCAGTCTCTCACAGCTCTGTGGTGGAATTTCAGCCCACTGATAACATTCAGTGCCAAAAATATGCAACGATACAAAATCAGACAGGGGGCAAATACTTTTTCACGGCACTGTGTATGTGGTCTCCAAATAGGGAAAAACTACAGCCTGTGCCCCAAAACCAAAGCAGAACTAACCAGCTGCAGTTACATAGATGGGCACGTGGGGGCAGCATAATATCGGCTTCTGAAAACAAGACTTTTTTCCCAAAGAACCCAGAGTCCTGCTTTTTCCCTCTGCCATCCTCCTGCAGGTTGCCAAGGCTCTTGAAATCCGGACGGTGGTGACCGAACAATACCCCCAGGGCCTGGGCCCCACAGTGCCAGAGCTGGGTGCTGAAGACTTGCCCAAATATACCAAGACATGCTTCAGCATGTTTATCCCAGAGGTGGAGAAAGAGATGGAAGCTGTTCCCAACCTGAAATCTGTCCTTTTGTGTGGGATCGAGACACAGGCCTGCATCATGGTATGGGGCCAGAGGCCTGCCTCTTGGTGATCTGGATATTATTGACTGGTAGGGCAGAAGACCTGGTGTCAGGATGGGTGGACCTGTAGGTTTGATCAGTGCCTACCTTAAGGCAAGTAAATCCAGTGATGAAGAGAAGCCTGACCGTACAATCATCAGCATGTTCGATTCTGTTTGTATACAGATCAATTGAGACCTTCTCTCCATGCACATATTAAAAACCAGGGAAAAAGTGCTGTCACATCCCCCCCCCTTCGTTTTAAGTTAGGTTCTTGATCAGTATCCTGGGTTTGATGAATGTTTTCAATTTCTTAGGAGCTTCACACGCACACAAAGACACTTAGTATCCCCCCCCCCGTTGAAAGGGGAGGAGGGAAATTCAGGCATATGCATTTCTCTTGCTTCTAAAGGGTATGCATCCCTCCTGGCCAGGATGCCAACTAGCGTGGAAGCCGGGAGTGGGTTTCCATAGATGCAGAGTTCAAGGCAGGGATGGCCAACATAGTGCCCTCCAGAAGTTGCTGGGCTACAACTCTCTTCATCCCTGACTGTTGGCCACGCAAGCTAGGGCTGGTGGGAGTTGTGGTCAGCATCTGGAGGGCAGTAGTATAGTGGCAAATTCAGAAGTGCAGGGTCCCTTCATGTTTGTTACAGCCATGCCCCATTTTTTCTGATGCTGAGTTGAGAATGAGATCCTTGTTAATGCCTTCTCCCACAGCAACAGATATCCCTAGGAGCCAATAAGCATGACGGGAGAGAGTGTTGGCTGCAGAGAAGAGTCCTCAATGTCAGACTCGCCTCCTTTCACTCTTCTCAGTGGCTAACACACTCCCCTTTCATGCTGATTGTCTTATAGGATGCTGAAGACATTGGGACCCTGCTCCCAAAAAAGTAAGGGGTCTAAGACGCCCCCGAGACCCTGGACGATGACACCGCTGCTGGAGGGTATCACTTTAGCTATCCTTAGTCAAAGGGGGTCTCTTGTAAACGAAAGGAGCAACTTCAGAGCTAGATGATATATCAGCAGTCCTTCCCACAATGGGTGGATGATGGCGTGGTAGGAATTTTAGGAGGCTGGGCCCAATGACCTATAGGACCCTGCAGAGAGTTGCGTAGCTGAACAGAGAGTTTTGAATCTTTGCTAAGATTCTACCTTCCCTGCAAATTAGTCAGACAGAGGCTTTAAGCTTTAAAATAAATAAGTACTTTATTCTGGAAGTACATGTTTGATAGGAAAGAGTCCTATATCTAGCTAACTAGCTAAGTTGAAGCAACGAGCACTGAGCCCAGGACTCGCCCTCATGCTGGTGGAGAGGAGAGACAAAGGAAAAATGTCTGCTCCCCTCTCGAGAAAGAAGAAGACTGAAAGGAGGGAAGGAACTGGAATCAACATCCTTTCATATCAGTCGAGTTTACAGCCTTTCCCAACCAGTGTGCCTCCAGATGTTGTTGGACCACAACTCCCATACGCCTCAGCCAGCATTGCCAATGGTCAGGAAAGATGGGAGCTGTGGTCCAACAACATCTGGAGGCACACTGGTTGGGAAAGGCTAGCAGTAGGGAAGAGACAGCAGGAGATCAAAGGGATAGGTATAGCCTAGGAACCAAGAGGTCTCCTCTCTAGCTACCCTTTTTAACCCCATGCAGCCTCAACCCATAAGTTGGAGTTGAACATCATACATTCCAACAGGAATGAGGGCTGTGCACCCATCCCGAGTTTGACAATGGCTTTTCTCTTTGGCTACAGAGCACAGCGTTGGACATCATGGAGCGAGGCCTGGATGTTCACGTCGTGGTGGATGCCTGCTCTTCCCGCAGGTGACTGGTGGGGTTGGGGGGAGAAGCCCTGTTGTAGGGGAACAGGGAGGGGGCAGTGGTAGAAAAGCCTATTTCCCTTCTCCCTTGTATTCTTTATGTGGTGTTCTTCTCCCCAACCCCCTGGATCTCAGCCAGGTGGATAGGATTGTGGCTCTGTCCCGCTTACGTCAGAGTGGTGCCTTCCTCACTACCAGCGAAGGGCTCATCCTACAACTGGTCAGAGATGCGGCACATCCCCATTTCCGAGAGGTAACTCCTCACCCCTCTTTCCACACCTGAGCCTGCTGCCCTCCTTCTGCTATCCGTGGCTTGTTTGGACAATTGCACTTCAGCTTAATAAGCTGAAATAGACACAAGACTCACGTGCTCCTCCCTTTGTTGCAGGAGTGAATAAAATCAGGAACATTTCAGTTAACAATCTTTTCTGAATTGGGAAACTATGGTTTAAGAGTTTCTGAAGGAGCCAGGAGCTCTCCTATGTCTCAAGGCGTGACTTAATATGCTGGCTTCTGCTGAAGCTGTTAACCATAGTTTCCTACTTTGGTGGAAATGAGAAACTAGTTAATGGAAGACTTCCTGGTTTGTATGCTCACACAAAGGGGAAGAGCGGGGAAGAGATTCATATCTCTATTTACTAAGTCTGTTGGCACTCACATGCTGAATTTACCTTTAGAGGGAGCAATTATTTATAATATTATTAACATTATTCGTATGATTTCTTACCTGCCCTTCACCATAAGGTCTCAGAACATGTTACAATCATTTAAAATACAGTATTAAAAACAGTTTCAAAGAGATTACAGTCGCAGGAATAGAGTATTGAAAACGTGGATCTCGGGTGTCAGGATAAAGAGGTGCATCTTCAGCATACAATGGAAATTACATAAGAACGTAACAGCCTGCTGCATCAGGCCAAAGGCCTGTCTAGTCCAGCATCCTGTTCTCACAGTGGCCAACCAGGTGCCCATGGGGAGCCCGCAAGCAGGACCTGAGCACAAGAGCGCTCTCGCCACCTGTGGTTTCTAGCAACTGGTATTCAGAAGCATACTGCCTCCTTCTGTGAAGGCAGAGCATAGCCATTGTGGCTAGTAGCTATATAATGAAGGTGCCACATGCACCTTTGTGGGGAGGGAAAACCACAACCTAGGAGCTGCCACAGAGAATGCCCTCTCCCGGGCCGCCACCAACAACCACCCATGAACTTCTGAGGGCTGTGGAACTACCAAGAGCCCACCCCCTTTCTGATATTAACACCTGAGAGGCTCTGTAGGGAAGGAGATGGCCTTTCAGATTATCTCTGGCAGAATTCTACCACACTCACAGTGACCTGTGAACGGCTCACAAGTGGTTACCTATAGGCTCTGGCTGAAGCCTTCTAGAATTCCTTCCCTACGCAGGAATGGGTTGAAGATCTTGGATAGCAACCCTGATTCCCCTAATCCAAAGAAAGCGATTGCTGAACCTCCAATAACCCCTCTGTTTTTTAACATATACAAGGACTTATTCAGAAGTTGCTGTGTGTTTGAGGGGAAAACCCCCGCTGTCCTTGGCAAGATCAGGGGCTCTTGACTCATTCCCCTTCCACACATATACTCCCCAGCCCCTTCCTGGATAAGCGATCACATAAACATGAGCAGGACTCAAAACTATTCCTAAACTAGAATTTTCAGCAAGTTTGGTTCTGTTCATTTAGAGTTCAGTCAAGACCAGGGTTCTCTTCACCATACATACAGGTGTCAAATTAGCACTGCAAAGATTATGTTGCACCAGTTCCTGCTGTGGCAAATAGTCTCTGTGCTTTGCTTGGAAATGTCACAGACTGTACCCCTTGCAGTTGTGGCCTTTTAGCTTATCTGTTTGCCATTTCCCCCCCCCCCCTGATATTCAAACTCATAAGGTGTGTGTGCGCATGCGCATGCGCTTACACACACACACACACACACCACACACACACAATAAACAGTTGGGCTCCAGTCTATGGAAAGCTTATGTCACAATAAAACACAAGACTTCTTTTTGAAATAATGGGGCTGTTTCCTTTGGGTAGGGAGTGCTCACAGTCCCAGAGAGAAATATGGTGGACTATGAATGACCCAAAGTAATCAGCAAGGCTTTCTCCATGCATGTCGGATGGAAGACGTTTTCTCAGGACAGGGTATCATTTTCAAGAGGGACAGGGACAGTTCCTGTTGGAATGTATGAGGTTCAACTCCAACTTGTGGGTTGAGGCTGCATGGGGTTAAAAAGGGTAGCTAGAGAGACCTCTTGGTTGCTAGGCTATACCTGTCCTTTGATCTCCTGCTGTCTCATCCCTTCCTGCTAGACTGATATGCAGAAGAATGTTGATCCCAGTTCCTTCCCGCCTTCCCAGTGTTTTCTTCTTTCTCGAGAGAGGAGCAGACATCTTTTCTTTGTCTCTCCCTCTCAACCAGCATGAGGTCTAGCACTGGGACCAGTGCCAGCTGCTCCAACATAGCTAGTTAGCTAGATATAGGACTCTTTCCTATCAAACATGTACTTCCAGAATAAAGTAGTTCTTTCTTATTTGAAAGCTTAAAGCCTCTGTGTGACTAATTTGCAGGGAAGGTAGAATCTTAGCAAAGATTCAAACACACACACATACGCTCGCTCAAAACTCTCCGTTCCACTACGCAACTCTGCAGGGCCCTACAGGACACTGTGCCCAGCCTCCTATAGTTCCCTCACTTCAGGAACTTAAAATTTAAATGTCAGCAGTAGGGAAGGGGAGAAGGAATGGGTAGCCAAGGTAATGAGGCTGGAGGGGGGGAAACTGTGGTCCCTTCCAGATGTTGCTGGACTACAAGGTTCCATCATCCCCAGGCATCATGGTCAGGGATGATGGGAGGGGGAGCCCAACAACACCTGGAAATCACAGGTTCCCCTTTACTGTGCAGCCCCACTGCCTGTGTCTAGAAGCTGTGGAACAAACTTGGCAGTGAGGGTGTCCGAGGGTAGCCCTGAGTTTGTGACTGAGCCCCAGTACTGAAGCATCAGTAGTACCATAGGGGTGCGGGGAAGACAGAGACCTCCCTTATTTAGGAGGGATGATAATATGTTGCTCCCCTCCCCCATATACATATATATATTAATTATATTATCTCTCTCTCTTCCCCTCTGTCACTCAGACAGCCTCTTCTCATCTGATGCCCTCCATATACTGTTGGACTATAACTCCCATCATCCATGGTTATGCTGGCTGAGGCTGATGAGATTTGGAGGGCACCAGGTTGGGGAAGGCTGCCTTAGAAGACGGCTCCATGTAGAAAGAAAGCACAGCTGGCACTCTCTGGAAGATCTCACACTTGCACCCCTTCTGTCTTTTTCAGATCCAGAAGCTGATTAAGGACCCCGCCCCAGACAGCGGCCTACTTCCTTTCCTGAAAGAACCAAACCCCCTTTCCAGCTAGGCTGGCTGCTCCAAGCGATGGCTCTCCTCCTCCTCCTCCTCTGAAGCATGTCCAGCCACTTAGTTTGGTCACTGCCACCCTTTGGGTATGAGACAAATGGAATCAAGATATGCAAAGTTAATTCTTATACAGGAGATGATGAAGTAGCCTGCTTGGAAATCTTGTACCCCATTTGTCAACTTATGGGTTTCTCTGTGGTTATTCAGTGGGATAGAAACATTGTTTTTGTGCACAAGTTTGAGAGCATGGCCCCAGGTTCAAATTTAGTCCTTCTCTCTCTCTCTCTCCCCCTCTCCCCCTCTCTCTCTCTCTCCCCCTCTGCTTATAGATGGAAAGACTGCACCCAGGCTTACTGGTGTCGTCTCACAGATCTGTACATTTTTCTTGGTATTTAACGTATATGCAAAGGAACTGGAATTCTCCACTTATAAAAAATAGCAGATTCTCCAACCAGAAACAATCCGCAATTAGAATAAATGATGTTGATTTATTTTTGCACAAACTTATTTGATTGGCACTATTCCTTTTGATTGTGGTCTTGAAAGTGTGTATGGTTATATAGAATTTGAAATGGTTTTTTCTTCTTCTGCACATTTCATTGTAGATTTTGGAAATTTGTGGGAGAATATTGGGGGTGGGGGAAAGAGACAGAGTGAACTGGCACCAGGGCTGTTAAAAGCAGAAGGATGCTGGGCTTGGGGAAGGGGGAACTGGAACACCTTGATCTGAAGAAGCCACACACACTCCCCACCAAGCACTGTTTACATAATTTCTAGTTCTGTCCACAGTTATGAGGGGTAGAGATCTGGTTGTGTTCAAGGACTGATCCTGTCAATTCCATGCTTGTTGAGTTCTGCGTTTTTGAAGTCCTCCTATACTCTGTGGCACAAGCATATTCCTAGGCCTCAGTAGAGTTGCCAAGTTTCCAACCAGCTGCTGCAGCTGTGCCTTTTTAACAGTGACTTTGTGTGCAGATAGACACCATTATGATAAACCATATATCTCTATGCAGTCAAAAGTTTCACTTGCCAATTTCCGCCCGTCAAGCTTCTGTAAAAAAAGTTTAAGAAGAAATAGTTCTGGGTTTTTTTCAGGTTAGTTGGTAACTGTATTCAGTTTCACATTTGGATCATTCCCTTCTTTTTGACCCCTTTTTGGGATTAGGACAGCTGGATCCAAACTCTAAGGGGGCTCTCTAGACCTTGAAGCTTTGCATAAAATAGTCAATTCTGTGTGCGTGCATGCATGCATGCACATTACGGTTGCCAGGTTCAGGGCCTGAGACTGATCCTGTATCTTTAGAAGAAGAGAAAGTCAGCCAAGTGCAGGTGTTCTTGCAACACTATAGTGGGAAAAACCACAAGGTGGAATTCTCCCCCCTGCACAACTTTTAAATATACAGAAGACCTCTTGGAGGCCGGGCCTGGCAACCAAGAGGTCTTCCGTATCTTTAAAAGTTGTGCAGGGGGAAGGGAGAAGTTCACCTTGTGGTTTTTCCCATTATAGTGTTGCAAGAACACCTGCACTTGGCTGACTTTCTCTTCTCCTAAAGATACAGGATCAGTCTCAGCCCTGAGCCTAGCAACCCTAAAGCACATACACATGCACTCACACACACACACAGTGCCATATGTGATTGGGGGGTAGGAACCCTATCAAGTAAAGGTCCAGTCTGAACCTAGCAACTTTATGGGGGACATATTTGGAACAGAAAGGTTGCTCTCCCACCATTTCTATGTGCGGGTGGTGAGATTTGTTCATTTCTACAATGCCCAAACTGGTGAGAGCCTGCCTTAGTTCTCTATATCTTACTGCCTTTAGGCTGCTGGTGAAATTATTCCTGGGAAGAGTGTGCAGCAGCTGCTTGGACTTGCTTCTAAAAGTGATCCTTTCTTATTATTATTTATTTATTAAATGTATATCCCGCCCTTCCTCCCAGAAGGAGTCCAGGGTGGCAAACAGAAAGACTAAAAACGCTCTAAAATGTCATAAAAACAATAGACTTCAAAACTTATTTTTAAAATATCTTTACAAACATCTTTTTTTCAAAAAACATCTTAAAAAGCAATTCTAGCAGACGCAGGCAGAAATAAGGCCTCTACTTAAAAGGCTTGTTGAAAGAGGAAGGTCTTCAGTAGGTGCCAAAAAGACAACAGAGATGGTGCCTGTCTAGTATTTAATTCTAAATTCTTCTTTATATACAGTATACAGAGATCAGGGATTGTAGGCAACTAAATCCTCCTCGGAGTAAACCCATTGAAATGATTGAACTTGGGTTATGGCGTGTCTTATTAATTTCAATGGGTCTCGTGTGAGAAGGACTAGCATTGGCTATAGCCCTATCATGCACAGAGAGAGAGAGAGAGAGAGAGAGAGAGATTTGTAGCACTTTGGGAGTTGGAAATGGGGAGCTGTTTTAGTGAGACTTCCCCTCTGTATTTCCAAGTAAGCAGAGAGAGAAAGCGTTCAGGGAGCAAATCCGAGGGGCCTGACCTCACAGAAGGCCTCCCCATTTAGTTTGTGTGTACTCCCCTATCCCCCTTTGAGGAAAGCACGGTATCCACCAATTTTCCCAAGCAAACCTCGCTGCGTCTTTAAGACTCAACTTTTCTCGCTGCGCTGCTTCCTCTTCACAACGCCAGCAACACGTGCCTGCTCACGTGCTCAGAATCCTGAACAGTCTCCTTACCCCTCCTGTCGCCTCCCCATTGGCTAAAAGTGGGTCAGGCTCCTCCTATCCCCTCGGTTGCCATTGGCCAAATCTAGGTCAGAGCCCCACCTGCCCCATGGCAGGCGCACATGACAGAAGAAGAAGGGTGGTGGGAGCAGTGTTTGCAAATCTCAGGCTCTTGGGCTGCCGATTGGTAGAGCAGGGTATGCTACGCTCCTCCCACTCGGGCCGCTTGGCTCCTCCCACTTCGAATCTTGCAAAAGGGGGGGGGGAGATCCGAAGACAGTTGCAAAGTGCTTTAGAGGAAAGTATAACTGGAGCATTTTTTATTTATATATAATTTTAAATTATTGGTTGTAGATTCTCATTTAGGGGAGAAAGCTGGAACGAAGAATTCTGGAAAGCATCGGAATCTGCTTTCGGTTTCTCTTTATTTTTATTATAATATAATAAAGGAGTGGGGTGAAGAGGTTACCCCAAAACTCGGATTCCCTCACTGCAAGCGGACAAGACAGTATCTCCCCTCCCTATTTACAGAGCATCACGGACATCCTTTTTCCAGCCTCTTTAGGATTTGGCTGGAAGAAAAAGCAGCGATCACCCTCTGCTGCTGCGGCAACTGCGAGTTCTTTAGAAAAGGGATCGACTGGCCTTTTTGGATTTGCTGACTTTTCCCCCCCTTTTCTTTTGCGCCTTAGTTCTCTTTAGATTCGCCGAGAGTCGGTGACTTTTAATCATAGGGGAAATAATTTCGGTCTAAGATATCTGGGGTTGGAAATACACCCCTCCCGTTCCCTGGAGAAATCTCGTTGGATCTTTGGAAATCATCTGATTCCCCAGCCCAATATCTTCCCAGTCCTCGCAAATATTTTTTTGTTTCATCCATCTTTTTGGGAGATCCTTCTTAAAGCTGGTTGGCTGCTAAATTTGGAGCTGAGCAAAACAAGGACGGGGGCATCTCCAGCCCCTCTGGAGGCTTATTTCCAGGCTGGTGGAAGAAGAGGGAGAGACGCCTTCCTTAAAACACATACACACGCGCGCGCATCCACAATCTACACCCCGAGCTGCTTTCCAGTCGAGCACCTAAATCTAATCGGTGGATCTCGCTCGGTCTCAGATTCGGGGATCGCTGCTGTTGTTTTCCACAGAGACTTTCCAGTTATTTGTTTATTTATTGGCATTCGCTGCCCTCTGCTCGACACCATAGAAGAAGGGGAGGGGTACAATTCTCAGTGGTGGGCACTTCCTGGATCTTGCTGCTGCTCTCGCTATGGCCCGTCCAGCGACCCAAAGCAGCCCCGCTCCGAGCCCCATGCTCTCGTCTCCTCCTTTGGGACTAGCCTGCCCGAGTTCCGCAATGGTCAGTCTCAAGAGCCTCCTTCAGGGACCGGTCAAGAGTCCCGAACGCCGAGGGGCCAAGGACTTGGGCTCATGTGAGTGGCACCCCCCCCCAGCCATACCTCCCCCTGGTTCCTCCTTTGCCTGCCTCTCCATCTCCCCATACGCGTAAATGTTCATCTAACACCATCTTTCCTCTTTACATCCATCCATTTCACACACAGCAGGATTTTGTTGCGGCTGCTATTACTACTTAATCTTCAAGGCACTGCAGAATCTTCCATAGAGTTTGCCCTTGAAACAAGGGGGTTGCTCTTATTCCCATTTTACAGATGGGGAATGTGAGAAAGGGGAATTATTGAGGCAGGGTTGCCATGCTTGGCAGAGACAGAATTTGCATCTGCGTCTGCCTAGCCAATCCTGTCTCCCATGAGCTGTATCAGGTGCGTGGCTGTCTACCCACCATTCTGCTCCATGCAGGTCCTCCCAATGATCCATCCCATAATATTAGGCCAGGCCTCTTTTTCTGGCTTAACTGTGCCATTTCAGCCGATCAATTCCTATCTTCAATTTAAAACAAACACTAATGTAGCACTTAAAAGACTAACAGATTAACTGCCACATAAGCTTTTGCCAACTGGGTCTGTAAATATATCCTGTAAATGTTCCTCCACCTGCAACCCCATCCACCTTCCTGTCCAACTACCCAATCCGTATGTTTGCCTCCTTGCAGCCACCTCCTTATTTCTGGGGCTTTTCATCCCAACCGCCTGTTTTAAATCTGTCTTGTAGAGCCCACCCTGCACTCGTGGGGCCCAATCTGTGCACTTCTTATGTCCTCATATGCCTCATACAAACACATTCCTCCATCCAAAAATTTGGTAACTCATTCCCGAAAGCCATATCAAAATCTGTGGGTTGCAAAAACCTGCTCAGAGTCAGGGGGCCCTATGGAGGCCCTATTAATGATATGACTTGTATTTGTATATTCCCATTCCTCCCCCACATCTATCCAGATGGCCTTCAAAGCCTGAATGTTCAGTTTGCTTTCTTTCACTTTGGCCTTTTCCATCTGGATTTGGGGGTGGGAGGATAAATAGAGTGTTGCTTTTAATGCAGTATTGCCATTTTCACTGCCCCTCATCCCCCCCACCTCTGTGAACTGTTCCCTTTCATGCTGTCTCCTGGGTTGCCAGTAGATACATTTATTCTAAACTGACGAGACCCATGATGGAATCTGTAAGGGACTTCTTTGCTAGAATTTGCCTATGGGCATTAGAAGCCCACATATTTTCATAGGGACAGATTCATGTTTACTTCTGGATGGAATCCCACTGAAAATTTGGAAGTAGGGTGAAATCTGGTATATTTTTTGCAGGAATGGTCTAGGAGCTAGGAGTCCTGGAGAAGGAGGGCCTTTAGTGGCATGGGATTTAGGAGGAGACAGGCAGGCAGGACTCCCTGCTTTTCTGGGAAAGGAGGGAGCATGTGGAGAGGGGGGAGCTAGGGGCAGGGTGAGATTGGGTGCCAGGGGGCGGTAGGAACCCTACCTGCTCCCCTTATGTATTTGGAGATACCTTGTGTTTAAATATGCTGCTGCTGCTGTGTGTGTGCATTTTCATTGAATCTTTTGGTTCTGCCTTTAAGATTCTGGTTTGTCTCTTTATGCTCCCTGCCCATGCACACCTTGGACGTTTGGCAAGGCTGACAGATGAATTCGGATAGATCTAAATATGATAAAATCATGAACAGAGTAGGTTAGGCAGGGGTCAGGTTTTCTGGGAGGGGAAGTGGCTGGCAAGGATGGGTCCGGAAGGGAAAGGAAAGGGTACTGCCCACGGCTCCTGGATTCTTTTGGGAAAGGAGGTGCAGACTGCAGAACTCCTGGCTTCTGAGGAAGGGATGGAGGTGGTAGAGAGGAAAGGGTCTTAATGTGCTGGGGAGGGGAAGTTTAGGGAGCCAGGAGTCCTGGGTTGTCACTGCTCTGGAGAGGTGCCAACTCGTCAGGGTTTTCCAGGGTGATCCACCAAGCGGTGGCTCTGTACATGCGCACACTCTCCCATGCGCGCGCACCACACACACACACACACTTGCATCTGTTGGCTGGCAGCAGTAAATCCCTTAAAGCTGCACACAGCCCGGCCACGGGACGCAGCAGGAGGGAGCAAAACGTGCGGGCGGGCGCTGTGGCGCTTCGCCCCAGGAAACACTCTCAAAGTCTTTTTCGCAGGAACGAGCGGGCCACGAAAGGCAAGCAGGGAGGCGCTGGCTGATCCTCCTCCTGCTGCTGCTGGTACATCACAGGGGCATTTAGGGTACCACCTGGGGTCAATGCCCCACAAAGGGAGGGGGGCAGAGTGAAGAGCGGTGAGAACCCACCACCCGAAAGCTGGCATTTGGGTTCTGGCTGGCAGACAGGATGGGAGGCGGACACACCGACACCGACGGTGGGTATCTTTTGGGGGCACTTTCGGGGGTGATTGATAAAGGGGAACCACCAGCGCCCACCACCCCAGCGAGGTCTGCTTGTGAGATGGGCTCCTGGCAACCCAGGTCAGGATTGAGGGGCAGCAGCAGAGCAGGTGGGCATCTGGGACTTGTTTCAGTTTTTATTTAAGATTTATTCTACTGCTAGTAATATGCCCAACATTAAGATGGACAGAATGTGTGTATACCCAGCTTGTATATTGTGCATCCTTGTCTCTCTGGCTCCTGCAAGAGTGCAGTTCATTCTGCACACAGACAGACATGTTTGTAAGCAAACACTCCCTGACAGATTGGGGGGGGGGCTAGTCTCGGCCACGCAGTCTCACGTGTTGTAGATTTTGCCCTTCTCCCCTCCCCTTCAAATATACTGTGTTTTGCATTTCCTCACTGAATTGAATGGCAATCGTTCTTTTTCAGAACAGAAAGTAAACTTGTATCCAGCTTGCCCTGAGCGCAATGTGCTCCTGCTGACTCCAGCCACTGAGAAACTAGCCTGATCCTGGTTTCTGTGTTGTTGTTTATGATCAGGCCCCAATGCAATATGTGGCTGGATCCTATGTGCATTTACTTGGAAGTAACCATTTCCAGAAGCGTAGCTGTGGTAGTCAGTTGCAGCAACAACAACAGAGTCTTGTGGCACCTGAAAAGCCAACAAATTTATTGTGGGATCAGTTTCACCAGATGCCAAGGGGGTGGACTCTGGTCCACAAAAGGTTATACTATAATAAATTTGTTGTCCTTTAAGGTATCAGAAGACCCTTGGTTGTTTTTACTTGTAAGTCTTATAAAATTCAATGGCATTTACTCCCAAGTAAGCATGCCATAGGTTGAATGTTGGGCACTGACTAATAGAAATGCTCTTTCATTATATGATTTCAGTGTGTTCTGCAGTTTGCAAATGGCTTTCATATTCACAACAGCCCCCACAAAACTGAGTTTGTTGTTCCCATTTCACAGATGAGGAAAACTGAGGCTTGAGTTATGGTAGCTTCCCTGATTGCTCCGGATTTGAAGATAGGTCTCATTACTCCAAATATAGTTTTATGTCATTTGGATTGTATTGACTGGGGTGGGAGGGGGAATTCAGAGATTCGGGGGGATGGTTGGAGGTGATGGAAGGAGCTTTGGTCAAGCTTTTGAACAATCAGTGAGGTTATTAGTCAGGCCTGAGAGGCAAAATTGGAGTGGTGACAAAATGTTTACAGTTCAGTTCATTTACTATATTGTTCTACATATTTTATTGTATAATTTCAACAATGTTTTATCTCTGCCATGTTTCTTACAAACCTTTATCCTCATAAACAATCTCTTCCCTATCCCCCATGATGTCCTTATGTTTGCAATAGACCTGTCAAGGTAGTTCATTATTATTCCCATTTTACAGATGGGGATAACTGAGGCTTAAGAACTTGCCAAAGGCTGCCCCGGTGAGTCCAATGGCTGAGCCAGGATTTGAACCAGCATCTCGCAGCCGCCAGCTCCTGACAGTTTATCGTCTGAGTCACAGTGACTTTTTGGTGATAGTTGTTTGGGGGAGGGGGGTTCATTGGAAGAAAATGGGGAGAGGGTGGCCTGGGATCAATTTGGAGCTGGGCAGCTGCTCAGAATTGGGAGCTATGTGCAGGAGCCACGCACGGGCTTAACTTAGTCCGTGGGGCGTTGTGGGTGACTCTCCCAGTTTCGGGGTGCCTGGCTAGTGTCGCCACAACCTGTCAGCTGGGCCTGGACTTCTCTCCCACGTGTCCAGGCAGACAGACTCAGGGCTCAGGTATGGAGTGACACTCCCAAGCCTGCCTGAGCCGCGTGCAGAGAGGGCTGGGCAGCTTCAGAGAATCCTTGACTGTAAATCGCACTACCCTCAAGGCTTCAAAGACCTAGTGAGGGTGGTGAGGCTGGCACCTGGCTCTTCCCCATTGCATTGGAAAGAGGGTGAAGTCTGCTTGGTTAATAATAATAATAATAATAGATGCAACCCAATGGAATAAGAAGACTGCTGGAATTATAGGAAAACAGGCAAGGAGCCCTGAATGAAATCCACCCCTGACTGCCTTCCCCCCATTTTATCGCCCCCATCCTTCTACAAGTACTAGGCCATCACAAAATATAAGGGGCTAGCCCTTTTCTGTAATTTGAGCACTGTGGAGGGAGCAAATCTAATGGGCAAAACCTGGTAAGAACCCCTACTCCTGGGTCTTCTGGCATGGGAGCACAACCTAGGGGGGTTAGAGCAAAGGGGGAGAACCCGATCAGCTGGGATCTCTGGGTTTTCTCTGTGCTGTCCCCTGCATTTGACCTTGCATGGTTTTGGAGGAAATCTGCATTTTGTGAATACCAGCACAGGAGGTGTCAACCAGATCTGCCCCTGAAGAGCACTAAATGCTACACAGAGACATATTAGGGTCACCCAGTAGCTCCTGCCCACCAAGGCCAAGGAGTGATGAGTGCTAAAGGGATTCAGGCAGGCAGATGGGCTGAAAGAGCTTCAGGGGAGCTGGAGAACCAATCAAGCATGGCTGAGCATGGGGTCAGCTGGGGTGAGGCAACCGCTCACATTTTCTTTGCTGGTGAATGGCATGCAGACTACAGAGATAGGGATGGGACAAATGCAGGTTTCAGCAGCATCCCCACTTCAAGTCGCCATCTATTTCACATTGGAGCTACCCATCCCCACAACGCAGCATTTCCGTAATCCACCTGTCCTTTTGTCAGAGAGAGATACAGCCTGCTTGTGCCCATATAGATAAGGACCATGAGCTATATTTTAGCGGAAGAGTGCTACCTGTTTTGAGCCTTTGGTCTGTAAGAGTTTAAGGAATTGATGAAAACAAACAGGAGCCCAGTGCAGGGACACACACAAGACACAAATGTGGAATGCAAGAAAAAGCCATGTGGCAATCGTACAGACGTGGATGCACATTTGCACTGAGATACAAATGGGAAGGACTACCTTCCTCTGTCCTAGGCTGGTTGTTTGGGGCTAGGTCTGGATTCAGATGATGGCAAAGTGTCAGCCATTGACTGGAGCCCAGAAGCAAATGCTTCAACACTACCACCATATGCACTTTGCATTAAACACCCTGCATGCCCAGTGATGGTGCTTTGCCTGAAGCCAGCAGCACTGGGTGTTGCATTCCATGTGCACAACGATGTATGTGAAAATTAAAGCCTTACTCATCCCTCTATCACCCCCTCCCCATTTTTTCTCTGTGCAGCAGGTCTATTTCTGTACCACTTGCAAAACCCTCATTATTGCAAAGTTATGAAGATTACTGACTTGGAAGTGATTATTTTCCCTTGGTCGTTTCTACATCCTACCCATTCATCCAAGAGTCCATTTCCACGTTATCTGGGCATCTGCCTTAACAGAGTAATCTTTATAACCTCCTTTATTCAGTTGGCCCTGTGCTATGGGAAGCCTGCACACAAACACACACTAAACATGTGCAGAATTTCCACTTCCCATCTCTTTGGTTGGAGCCCACTAAATTCCCAGTGCTAGATATTTCTCATCTTGTGAATCTTGCTGATTAACCTGAGTTTCACCTCTTGCTCCTTTTCTGCCCTCCACAGGTGTTATCAAAGACAAGGAACGTAAGATGGAGGATGACCTGAGTATTTCGCGACCTGGGCACTGCGCCTACCTGGGCTCCCTCCTGTGGGAGCGCACGCTGCCCTACAATGAGATTGAATATGTTGACTTAGATGAATTTTTGCTGGAAAACGGTTTGCCCCCAAGCCCAGCCCATCAACCCTTTTCACCGGGCAGCCAACCCACTGCCTCACCTTCCAGTGGGGTTGTGGTGGACCTTAGCCGCCCGGCTTCTTGTGCGTCATCGTCTTCCATCTGCTCCTCATCTGGCGAAGGCCTAGTGGGTAGCGATTATGATCACCACTGCAGTAAGACAGGTAAACTGTGCTGTACATTGGGTGTGAGGTTGGTGCAGGGAAAAATGGAGAAGATGTGGCTGCTGGCATCTGTAGTCCTCCTACTTTGGATATGGTCCTTGAAGGAGCCGTGAAAATGTCAACTCCCCCCCCACCCCTTTATATATATATTTACTCTCTAAGCTTCACATGTTTCTTAGTTGTATGCCTAATGTGTTTTAATTGCACACCTACAAAATGTGAATGCAGCAGAAATGCGTATTTGCATAACCACTACAGCTCCCATTCAGAATACACTTGTTTGATTTTACTCTATGTATGAAATAACTTTTAAATGTTAAGGCTTAAATATAATTTTTAGAACTTGTTAATTCCTTCAAACAAAAGGTTTATTACAACATGGCCTTTGTCCCATTGCAGCCACTAAGTGTCAGAGGTTAAACTACATGTTGCACATAAATGCATGCAACAAAGCTCTACTTTTTTATTGGGGGAGAGAGGCATTAAAGAGAAAAGCAGGCTTGGGAGGCTGAGATTTTGAGTGAAAGAATGACAAGATGGAAATGTGTTTCATTTGTTCCCTACTGGCCATTTTTCTGCTCACAATCACATACTCACACACAAACTCCAGTGGCTTTTCTTCCTGTGGTGTTCCAAATGCATGGAAGAAAAAGCAGCGGGATGGGGGTGGGGAAGGTTTTGAGCAAGGAAAGCACAATATTCTCCCCTCTGCTCAAAATCGCAATTCTGACCCAATATGCTACCTGCTCCCAGTCTTATGTGCACCAGTCTCTGCTTCTGTTTAATACGGTGTGGGGAACCTTTGGCCCACCAGATGTTGCTAAATTACAACTCCTATCATCTCTGGCCATTGGCCATGCTTGCTGGAGCTGATGGGAGTTGTAACTCAGCAACATTTGGAGGGCCAAAGGTTCCCCACACCTGGCCTAATAGAAGTATTTTCAATTTTTAAAATTGTATCATCTTGGAATTATGCAAATCATGCAGCGTTTACTCCCAAGTGCAAAATTTGGCTTACACATTAGGATATTTGGTCTACTCTGAACACTCACCACCCTGGACATAAGGAGAAAGCAACTCTTGGTTGGCAGGGCAGTTTCATGTTCCCTCCCTTGTTGCAGAGAGAATTGAGTTTCTAACCTCCTCCCTGATTGCAAGTAGTTTTTCAATCCCAGCCCCTGGTTGCAGTGGAGAGGGGAGGCTCTCTGGGCTGCTGCAAGACTCGTGCTTCTAGTCCCCTCCCTGGTTTCTAATTGTCTGTTCCCCTACCTTGTTGCTGAAATAATTGTGTGTGTTCTAGTGGATGATGTGTATATACAAACACACCACCACAGAAAGGATTTTTTTTAAAATCTTGTTGGATTTCTTGAGAAAAGATAATTGTTAGTCCCCTTCTAGTTTGCAGACAGAAGTTTCAGTAGTACCTACCATGCACTTTTTGTCATTGAAAGGACAGGAGAAAGGTTACAGGGAACAGTCTGGAAGCAAACTGATGTTGCAGGATTGCTGAAGTTAAGCAGGCATGGACCTAGTCCCTTGGATGGCAGCTTCATGGTAGACTAGGATATTGAAAGGAGTACTTGGGAAAGGATGCACTCTTATACCGTTTATAAAGATGTGCAAATTAACTATTGTGTTTAAATGAGGTGTGGGGAGCCTTGGGGCCCTCCAGATGTTGCCAAATTACAACTCCCAGCAAGCGTGGTCAGGGATGATGGATGTTGTAGATCAGCAACAGCTAGAGGGCCAAAGGTTCCCCAAACCTGGTTTAAATAATTAAAACATGTGTTACTTTAAAATTAACTTAAAGAGTTTTTGAGATGGTTTGGGGGAGGGGAATCATATTTTCATCTTGGGAGGGGGGATTCCTCTCTCTTCTGAAGGCTCAAGTGCTTCTAAAACTACTTCTTGAAAATACTGAAAGCTTTTCCTGAAACTGAAATACTGTATTTTCAAACTGTCTCTTTGGGTTGCAATAATATTCAGATTTATTTATTGATTCCTGGAGTATATGTGTGTTGATTCCCAGTGGGGAGGGTGCATTTCTTTTTCAGACTTGTGGTTTGGCTTGAGAATATCACACACAATACTTAGAATTTGAAAGTTACTACCAGTTTTAATTGTTTTTATATATATAATTTTTGTCACCAGTTTTAATTCTGAATGTCCCTTTTCTGCTTTCATTTACAGTTGTGGTTTTTGGTGCAATTTGGTAAATTGCGCGAAAGCGGGGTGGTTATCATGAGATGTTTGGGTTTGTTTGAGTCTAGCGCTTGTGGTTTATGGAGAAAATATAAGGAAAACAAGTTAGTGGGATGACTTGACTCCATCCTTAGTGAATTACATTGGGACCCTTGGGATTCATGCCGTCGGTGGGACGCATGGCCCCGATGATCACTCTCGAGAACTTATCTTACCAGCGGTCCTCTGAGTTGACTCCCAGTTCAATCGCAATGGTAACTCCTCAAGCTAACAGTGGACAGCGTAGACTTTGCTGATGTCACAAGGTGAAGTAATTTCAAAGGAATTATGTTTTCCACAGACAAGCTTGTTAAATTTGGGTGCTCCTTTCTTGAACCACAGAGAGCCAGTGTGGTGTAGTGGTTAGTGTTGGACTACGACCTGGGAGACCAGGGTTCGAATCCCCACACAGCCATGAAGCTCACTGGGTGACCTTGGGCCAGTCACTGCCTCTCAGCCTCAGAGGAAGGCAATGGTAAACCACCTCTGAATACCGCTTATTCATAGGGTCGCCGTAAGTCGGGTTCTACTTGAG
This sequence comes from Rhineura floridana, assembly GCF_030035675.1. Lineage (NCBI taxonomy): Eukaryota > Metazoa > Chordata > Lepidosauria > Squamata > Rhineuridae > Rhineura > Rhineura floridana. The sequence goes on from NC_084490.1 coordinate 18,978,027, forward strand.
GACAGTCCATTTTTTTTGAACCACATGGCTTGATAGTATATTAACAGAGGGCCTCCCACCTATGACCCCTTGTTTTCTCCCCAACTTCATTCCTTCCCCCCCCCGCCTTTCCATAGAATACAATGTTTGCCATACCTCCTGTGGATGTAATCCAGATACCTGGAAATAGTAATCTTTTCCCCACCCCTCTAATCCACTAGCCACTATCCGGAGAACCCAGGAGCCCTAGATACTATTGCTAACAACACTTCAACTCTTCTCTTCCAAATCGCGTGTCCTCTCCCCACCCTTCTGTTCCAGAGAACCCAGGAATCCTGAATACCAAGAGCCCCCCCACTGTAGAGCCTCCCACATAGAACCCAGGAGGTTACGCCTCTAACCCCCTTCCCCCACTAGGCCCACTCCCACACACATCCACGATGCCAATTTGGCTTACCCAGTAGGATACTGGGTCCATCCATTAGACGCCCCATTTCCCTCCAGGGAGCCCACGAGACCTGGATATGGTTGCCCACATTCATCCCTCACCTCGCTCACTTCTAGAGTACCCAGAAATCTTGAACAGGCGCGCACACACACACAAATACACACACAAGCATTTCCAATACTAATAGCCCCCCCCAATCCAGGCATTCTTGATTCCTCCCCCGCCACCTGCGATATCGGGGGAGGCGGGCCAGGATACCAAGCCCCTATACCCTCCCATAGGCGGTGTGAGAGGGCTCTATGTTTCTCTGTGTGTGCGCGCGCGCGCCTCGCCCGACGCGCCGGGCTGCGGGGAATCCCGTATTGTTGTTGGGCGCGGAAATCCTGCGCTGGCTCCCGCCGCCTGGGAAGCCCAGTCTCGTGTCTGCTGCACGGAGCCTCCTGCTCCCGCTCACGTGCCTCGCCCTGCTTCTGCGAACACATGTCGCGGCTCGGCTCCGGCGCGGGCGCTCGCTCCTTCCTTCCCTGCCAGCTGGCAGCCTGCCCCCTTCCTCGGCGCAGGGCGGAGCGAGCAGGCACGTGGGGCTGCGGTGTGAGAGGCGGGCAGGGCCGACAGGAGGCCGCGACGGCTGGGCCACTTGGAGGGGGGGAGGGGAGGGTGTGTGTCGGTGTTGGTGTGTCTCCTTCCTGGCTGGACAATTCCAGAAGGTTAGGCCGGGGGGGCTCGCCAGGACTCCTGGGTTCTCCATGGAGGGGGGTGCGTGGGTGGGTCTAGTGATTCCGGAGTTCTTTAAAGAGAGGTGGGAGTCGGGGGGGGGGAATAGGACTCCGGGGTTTTTCACAGAAAAAGGGATCCACTGGAGGTGGGTGCAGGACTCGGGTTCTCTGAGCTCCCCCCCCCCCCGGGGAGGGGAGAACCTAGTTAAAGGAGAGTTGTGAGGTAGGACTCCGGGGTTCTTCAAGGGCGATTGAAGAGGTGTGTGTGAGGAAGTCAGGTTTTCAGGGTACTTCAGAGAAAGGGGTGTGTAGGGGGAGGGTTGTGTGTGTGGCGCTTAGTGGGCGGAGCGTTGTGAGGAGGGGGCTGTGAGCCAGGACCCCTGGGTTCTTAGGGAGGAGAAAAGGAGAGGGGTTTAGTAATTGGGGGGAACAGGACTCCTGGGTTATCCAAGGAGAGGGATTTGTTGTTCTCTGGAGGGAGTCAGGATTCTGGGGTTCTCTTGGGGAGGTTGGAGGGGGGGCTAGTGGGAAGAGGGCTGTGCTGGGAGAGGAAGAGATATGGTTAGAGGAGTGAGGGAATGGGGCTGCTGGCTTTGCTGAGGGAGCAAGGCTCTGGCTGTGGGGGGGCAGGGGGAAGATGTCTTCATCCTGAGTTCTTTAAGGGTAGGAAGTGTGGGAGGTGGTGGGAAGGGGGCAGTGGGAGCCAGGATATCTAGAGGGTGATGGGAGAAAATAGTGGGGACTTGGACCCCTGGGTTTGCAAGCATGTGAGGATCTGAGGGGAGATGTTGAGTCCAGACACTTGGCTCCTTAGGAGAGTCACCATGTTTTCTTCATTGGCCTAGAGCTTCCTGGGCTCACTCTTTTACATGTATTTGCTTCTGACAACCCATAACTCCAAGCGACTCTTTAAAATTGCTTAGAGGGACAGCCATTTGCCTCCAGCCTTCCCAGCTCTCCTGGCTCCCCAAGTGGTGGCATGTGATAAGCTTTTTAAAGCAGCTGTCACGTGGGAAATGGTTGTCGGAATCCACTCTCTCCTATACGTCTTTTCCCATCTGTTAGGCATTTAACAGATATGTTAGGCCCACATGGCTAGCTGGACACCACGTACTGCCTAGTGTCCTTCCCAAAACGGGCATGCAGTGCTGTTTAATCCTGAGAAATTTGCCAGCTCCTCTGCGTGTCTCTAATTCTTGCTATGTGTGCAGCTGCGGCTGCTTGAGCAGCAGTGAGCAGTCCTGTGTCCCCAGTTCACCATTCCTCTTGTCAAGACACACACCCTGTAGCCTTATCCTACCCTACAGTGTCCTTTAGCCATCCCCTTGGAGCGCTTTGCAGAGAAAAGAAAGACAATGGGATGGATATATATGTGTGTTTGTGTACAAAAGACTTGGTGGAGGTCACAAGGAGTGGGGCAGACCAGCCAGCCTGCACCACAGATTAGCCTGCCTGGGTGCTGGTGCTGCCCTCTTGTGGATCCTTTTTTGTGAAGCTCATATGGATTTCTCCTGCCTCCTCAATTCATCCCAGGTCCTGTAACACCTGTGTCCCGAAGCACGCCCAGCCCTGTGGACCCTGAGGGTGTGGAGGTACTCATGAACTTTGACCCTGATCCTGCTGACTTGGCACTGTCCAGCATTCCAGGACATGAGACCTTTGACCCCCGCAAGCATCGGTTTTCCGAGGAAGAACTCAAACCCCAACCCATCATGAAAAAGGCACGGAAAATACAAGTCCCAGATGATCAGAAGGTGAGATTGGAGTAAATACATTCAGCTTCCTGCTTAACCCAAAGAACATTTCCTACATACAGAGTTCATTGCCTCTTATTCAAAGACTATCAGGTTGAAATGGGGCAGAGGATCTATGGCATTTCCAGTTTTAGGTCTTTGGTTTGACCAGAGAGCCAGTGTGGCGTAGTGGTTAAGAGTGTTGGACTATGACCTGGGAGACCAGGGTTTGAATCCCCACACAGCCATTTATTTATTTATTTATTTAATTAAGCTTATATACCGCCCGACTAGCAACAGCTCTTTGGGCGGTGAACATTAAAAATACAATAAAAATAACACAATACAGTATATCACAATACAAAACTGTACAAAAAACTGTACAGTCTAAAATCAAATTATAATAATTTAAAATTAACAGGAATTAAAATACCTCAGAGAAGAGAAAAGTTTTAACCTGGTGCCGAAAAGATGATAGTGTCGGCGCCAGGCGTACCTCCTCGGGGAGACCATTCCATAGTTCGGGGGCCACCACTGAGAAGGCCCTAGATCTTGTCACCACTCTCCGGGCTTCCCTATGAGTTGGAACCCGGAGGAGGGCCTTTGTAGTAGACCGTAGTGTACGGGCCGGTTCATATCGGGAGAGGCGTTCCGACAGATATCGTGGTCCCGCGCCGTATAAGGCTTTATAGGTAAGTACCAACACTTTGAATCTGGCCCGGAAGCATATTGGAAGCCAGTGCAAACGGGCTAGCACAGGTGTTATATGCTCAGACCGCTTAGTTCTTGTTAGCAGTCTGGCTGCCGCATTTTGCACTAGCTGTAGCTTCCGAATCATCTTCAAAGGTAGCCCTACGTAAAGCGCATTGCAATAGTCCAGACGCGAGGTTACCATAGCATGTACCACTGATGTGAGGTCCTCCTTACTCAGATAGGGACGTAGCTGGGCTACCAACCGAAGTTGGTAGAACGCATTCTGGGCCACCGAGGCTACATGAGCCTCAAGTGTGAGGGAAGAGTCTAAGATGACTCCCAGACTACGCACCTGTTCCTTTAGGGGGAGTGTAACCCCATCCAGGACAGGGTATATATCCACCATCCGATCAGAGAAACCATCCACCAACAGCATCTCAGTCTTGTCAGGATTGAGTCTCAGTTTGTTAGTTCTCATCCAGTCCATTGTCGCGGCCAGGCAACGGTTCAGCACGTCGACTGCCTCACCTGAACAAGATGTAAAGGAGAAGTAGAGCTGCGTGTCATCAGCATACTGATGACAACGCACTCCAAAACTCCTGATGACCGCCCCCAGCGGCTTCATATAAATGTTAAAAAGCATGGGAGACAGAACCGAACCCTGTGGGACCCCACATTGGAGAACCCATGGTGTCGAGCAATGTTCCCCAAGCACTATCTTCTGGAGACGACCCGCTAAGTAGGAGCGGAACCACTGCCAAGCAGTGCCTCCAACTCCCAATTCTGCAAGCCTCTCCAGAAGGATACCATGGTTGATGGTATCAAAAGCTGCTGAGAGGTCAAGGAGAATCAACAGAGTTACACTCCCTCTGTCTCTCTCCCGACATAGGTCATCAAACAGGGCGGCCAAGGCAGTCTCAGTGCCAAAATCAGGCCTGAACCCCGAAGCTCACTGGGTGACCTTGGGCCAGTCACTGCCTCTCAGCCTCAAAGGAAGGCAATGGTAAACCCCCTCTGAATACTGCTTACCATGAAAACCCTCTTCATAGGGTCACCATAAGTCGGAATCGACTTGAAGGCAATCCATTTCAATTTTGGTTTGACCAGCTGGGGAACATGTGACCCTCCAGCTGTTATTGGACTACAGCTCCCATCAATCTTTACTATTGGCCATGTTGTCTGGGGCTGATGGGAGTTGAAGTCCAACCATGTCTGGAGGGCTGATGTTCTCTTATCCATGCTTTGTACTCCCTCTGTTCCCCAACGTAGCTGAAACAGTTTAGATATATTTGGTGGTGGCATGTTTTTGTTTTTTAAACTGGGCATTTACCCTCTCTTTTCTGTAATAAAAATCAAACTCAGTAAAGAGAAAATAAAAATCGCAACAAAAATTGTCACCCAACCTAACAATAAAAACAAACAGCATCATAAACACAGTTTGTTGGTTATATTACTATCCCACCTTTCCTTCAAGGTATTCAAGGCAATATTCATGGTTCTTCACGCATATACTTTTATCCTCACAAAAACCCTGTGAGATGAAAGAGTGACTGCCCCTAGTAATTGAGCAGAGACCTGAACCTGGCTCTTCCTTGTCCAACACTCTAGCTGCTATCCCACAATGAATGAACAACAGGAGACTTTTTTTTTTTACAGATCTGAGACATTTTAAATGGGATTGAACAGTTTGGGGAACTGATATGTATTATTGATTACATTATTTATTTAAATACTTACCAAAGATAAGACGGTCCCTGTCCACAGACTCACAATACAATTGACATACGACAAAAGGAACAAGGAACAGGGAGGGTAAAAGAGTATTTTCCACTTTTCCAGCTGCTCAAAGAATGAATGAAATAAAAACCCAATGTTCTAATGGTGGTTTTATTTGACAATTATATAATGAAATTTAACAAAAATAAATCTTAAAACGGAAATTTTAATTTAATTAATTAATCTTAAAACAAAAGCAGTCTGGGAATGGTTTCAAAATCTTGTTCCTCCTGCACTGCTGAGGCAATGTAAGCCCCTTGTCTGGGCCAGGATGATGGTAATAATGACATAGGAATATGCTTTACAGCAGCATGTCCATCTTTGTCTGTGTAAACCAGTATTGTCTATTCCAAAGGTGGGGACCCTCTGGCCTTCTGCATGTGGATTACAACTCCCATCGTCCCAGCTATTGGCCTTGCTGGATGAGGCTGGTGGGAGTTGGAGTCCAACAACAACCCCAGTTTCCCCATGCCTAGTCTACTCCGTCTGGCAACAGATTTCAGGAAGAGAAAGGTTTTTCCCATCACCTGCTATCTGACCCTAAGTGCTGAGGTCATGGTGTACTAGTACCAGCTGTAATCCTGCCCAGTGTGACATGTGGTACTCAACAGAGGTGGAATTTGCTGGCATGAGTGGGCAGAGCTATGCTTTGTGCCCAGACTCTGCCCACATTCAGCTGCAAGTTTCATCTAGTATGACACAATCACATAATTCCTTAGGGGAGAACCTTTCTCAAGACTATGAAGGAGGACTGTTCCTCTAGGACAGCCTTTCCCAACTAGTGTGCCACCAGATGTTGTTGGACCACAGTTCCCATTTCCTGACCATTGGCAATGCTGGCTGAGGCTGATGGGAGTTGTGGTCCAACAACATCTGGTGGCCCACTAGTTGGGAAAGGCTGCTCTAGGAGAACCAGCAGAGCTATAAAAAATGAGAGTGACATACACAGCCCTGAACTTTCTGGTTCTCAACTGAGTTGCATCATATGCACAGAATGTCGATAGTGGAAACTGCTCTACTCTCTTTATTTGTTTAGAAAGATGTAATCACAAAACTGTCTAAGAGGTGTACATAATAAAATTATCAGTAGGCGATAGCTAAAACTGACAAAACTGTTAAATATACATAAAACAATTACCAATAAAACACCGATAAAATTAGTAAAACATTTAAAAGCAAAAATAGAAACTAAGGGTTGTATCCAGCTGAGTTCTGTTCAGAGTAGGTCCATTGAAATTAATGAACCTAAATTAATCATGTTCATTAAATTCAGTGGATCTACTCTGAGTAGGACTAACACTGGATACAACCCTACGTTACATGTCTGGGCGTGCTTGCTGAGATTAAAAAAAAGTTTTCATCAGCTGCCTAAATATAGCAAGCATATATTTAGAAGGATTTATATTAAGAGATTTATCTCTTTAGTGCTTCTGCTCCACCCTCACATTGGTACTCTGTTCATGGCAGCATGATCTGTCCAGACAAGTGAAGCCTCCTTGATGTGTGACTTCTTGGGAGAGTCAGTATGGCCCTGTAATGGCTAAAGTAAGATGGACTTAGATAGGAGCAGCCCAAGTTCAAATTCTTGTTTAGCTTTGCTGGTGAATCAGCCTAATCTACCTCACGGGACTGTTGTGAGGTTAAAACAGAGCTCTGTTTTCTCGATGAAAAGCAGGGTCTAAATATGTTCTGTGCGAAAGGCCCAATTTCCACAGGCACAGAACTGCAGGCAGTGAATATAATCCTGCTTATAAAGCTCAACATGATTCTTACATGGTTTTATGCATTGTGCAACTAAAACAGCCCAGTACCCACTGGAGCCTAAAACGCCCACATACACATTCAATCAGATAATGAATGCATACCGCTTTCCAAGGCATCTAAGTGGATTGCATGTGGGAGAAAAACTGAGTGAACAAATATTAGCTGGCCAATTAGTATGGGGTGTGTTCAATGTACAAGCATCATCCATGCAAGGGTGGAATTTCTTAGGGTAGGGTGGTTGTTGTCAAACCCCTTACCTTCCCCCAAAGCTGCTCTTGCTCCATTAAGCGTAGCCATATTTTTCTCTTAACTGGGCAAATCAAATCTTGGGAGGGGGGATTTACATTAGGAAAACAGTGTGTGTGTGGGGGGGAAGGGGTTTTTAACATTCCCCTTCTGCCAGCACTTGGTCCCAATCCATCTCTCTCACACACACACACGCACACACGCACGGCAGCTGCTTTAACAAAAGAGAGAGAGAGATGAAAAATCTGACTGTGAACCTCCAGGGGTAATGTCTACTTTTGCCCTAATTGTGTCTGTTTTGAAGGGTGCTTTTCCCTACCATGCAAAATGTAGGTATTTTTGGTGGCAGAGCTGTGCCACTGAATGTCTTATCTCGGGTTAAGCAATTTTTCATGTGCCTGTTGCAGGGTGACAATACTTTGAGGAGTGGTGTGCCTTCTTGGAAATATGCTGGTGGAGGTGACCCTATTTTCTGAGCCTGAGGGCAAGGATGGTGATTTGGCATTGTGTCTCTCTTCAAGGGAGAGTAGCACACGTGTGTGTGTGTGTGTGTGTGTGTTGGAAAGCACTTACATGTGTGTGACCATGCATGTGCTGCTCAGGAAGTATGTGCATGCCTTTTGGGAACGTGTATCCTTGTCAGAGATTCCAGAATGATGTGATGCCACCAGTATACAAAATATGCTGTTCTGAATTAAAAACTGTTCTTAATTAAGCCTGTTCTTAATTGAACAAGAAAAGAAAAGCAACAACTGAGCCCAGAAGCTTTGCCCCCAAGCCTCAGAAACACAGGATGGTCAGGAGCCATAGAAGGGCAGTCCACACATTCTCAGAGGCTAGCCTCTTCACAGATCTATAACAGTTCCAGCAGATGATGGTTATGGGATTTAGCACTGAAGCAGGCATAAACAAAAGCACTGGCAGAAAAGAAAAGGAGGTACAAAAGGAGGAGAGATTATTTGTTACACTTTTATTCCATCCTTCCTGCAATGAGCTCTTGGCATTCTCCGCTCCATTTTAGCCTTGTCACCAATCTTGTGTGTTTGCTTTGAGATACAGTGGCTGTCTTAAGGTCACTAAACTTTATGGCGGGAGGGGAATTTGAACCCACTCCTCTGTGGGCCAGGTCCCAACACTCTTGTCTACTATAGCACTACACTTGGAGAAGTAGCAATCTCCCATTTGGCCTAGTAGGACTTGGCGCAGTCCTCAAGAAGTTTATAGTCATTAGGTGCAAAAACAAAACCCTCAAACCAACCACACTTGACACCTTCTGTTGTTTGCTTATCTATTGCATTTTTAACTCTTTCTTCAGCCAAGAAGTCTCCCAAAGTGCCTTAACTGATCAATTTTTTGAAATCCTGTCTGTGGGCTTACATACTAAAAGACACCAAACCCAAGGAAAAAGGGATGGGCAGGCAGGAGAAAGAAAGCAAACTCAGGCAGCAGTTATCAAAGTTACAAATGCTGCGTGCACACCATTCATTTAAAGCACATTCTCCCCCCCTTCAAGAATCTTGGAAACTAGTTTGCTAAGGATGCTGGAAAGTGTAGCTCTGCAAGAAGTAAACTACACTTCTGGGATTTTGTGGGGGGGGAAGCCATTTGCTTTAAATGTGTAGTGTATACATAACCAAAGTTCTTACAAAAACTAGCTGGGATGGAAATAGTTCAAGATGTCTGATCGAATAGCCATTGGTAGGTGACAGATGCAGGAGAAGAGCTAAAGGAAGCTTGAAATAGCCCTGCTTCCCCTTTCGCCTGCTTTTTTTTTGGGGGGGGGAGAATAGGAACCGCAAGTGACAGACCTGTAAGTAAGTCATCAAAGTTAGCAGTCTTCCTGCCCATGCTTGCCTACATTATAAACCCAGAACACAATCTGAAGTCATATAGTGCAACCACCCTGCTAAAGCTAAGCAGATCTGATCTGGTCAGTGCCCAGATGGAAATTGCTTGGGAACCGTACCTTGAGCTCCTAAGAGGAAAGGTAGAATGTAATAAATAGTAATTTGTGGCACATCAACAGCCTAAAAAAAAGAGCCAACTATTCACAAGCCTACACTGGAATTGTACTTTTGTGTATGGTCTTGGGACCCATCTGCACCATACATTTAAAGCACTATTGAAATTTATTTATTTATTACATTTCTACCCCGCCTTTCTTTTCATGATTGAAACCCAAGGCGGCTTACATATACTTCCCAGGCGGTCTCCCATCCAGGCACTGACCACACCTGACCCTGCTTAGCTTCAGCAGGGTGCTGGCCTTATGTGTCTTCAGACCATAGCCTGGGACCACTTTGAAATACCACTTTATCAGTCATGGCATCATCCAAAGAATCCTGGGAACTGTAGTTTGTTAAGGGTGTGGAGAGTTCTTAGGAAACCTCAATTCCCCTCACAGAGCTACAATTCTCGGAGTTCCCTTTGAAAAGAGATTGACTGATAAACCACTCTGGGAATTGGAGCTCTGTGTGGGGAATTGGAGTCTCTTAACTACTGTCAGTGCTTTAAATGTACAGTGTTGATGTGGCCTAAGTGAAATGTTAGTTCTGGAGGGGAAAGTTGACATTTGCTGCAGCACTGTGTTTGTGTTTGCTTTCATCTGACCTGCTGGTTTTTCTTGTTTTCTTTCCTACCTTTCTGTTTGGAACAGGATGAGAAATACTGGAACAGGCGGTACAAGAACAACGAGGCAGCAAAACGCTCGCGGGATGCCCGCCGCTTGAAGGAGAATCAAATCACTGTTCGAGCAGCCTTCCTGGAGAAGGAGAATGCCGTCCTGCGTCAGGAAGTGGCCAACATCCGCCAGGAACTGACCCGCTATCGCAGCATCCTCTCTAAGTATGAATCTCAGCACGGCACCTTGTAAAACCTGCAGCAGCAGTGGATGTTGCACTCTTCTCCACCGTTCCACCACTGCAAGGTGGTGGGGCCACCCTGGTTTTTCAACCCTGACCCCCGTCTTCCTGAACCAGGCAAACAAATTATCAAACAACAGATGTTTGGAACGAGGGGAAGGTCCCAAGGCGGACGATTCCCACATGCGGGGACTATCGTGGTCCAGGTGCTCGACAGAAGGGATAGAGACTTCCTGGGTTGGCCTGTGCTGACCCTTGCCAAGAAAAGGGCAGTGACTTGGAGATGTTGAACTGGGCATCATAGGCACATGGAATACACCACAAACACACAAGGGCTCTGTAGCACGTTGGAAGATGTAATTGCGTATGCACACACACACACATGTGCATATGTACGTGCACACACACACTCTATACACATACATACTAGAGTTTGGTTTGTTGGCAGACTTTTTCTATCGGAAGGGCACCATTCAGTCACAGCCTATCACAGCTGTTCATCTCTGCTTGTCCCTGTGGCATTTGGCTCAGTGACACAGTTGGCCCAGGAGGCATCAAGCGAATCAGGGTGCCTGGGCTCTCTCTTGACTCTTCTAACAGCATGGGTGCATCTTTTTCAGCGGACATTTTTTTTTTGCACACATTTTAATGACTCCTTATTTTTCCCATCAACTCTGTCAGGGTTGGCGGGAAAGGACATGAAAGGCAAACCAGCTGCGAAAGTGGACATGGAACCCAGATGTTCTGGGCTCCCACCTTGCAACAGGTGTTAAACCACTACGCCCTCCTCTCTCCATGCCTCTTCACAAGAGAACTTAAGAGGAGTCCTAGCACCCTGAAAAAGAGGAGACAGGAGGGTTTTCTTCCTTTTGATACCAGTGAACGTCATAACTTTTCTTCTGCCTACGGAACGCCAAATTAGTAAAAAAAAACAAAAACGGGTTGTGTACACATATTTTTCCCCCACAATTGACAAAAGGGGCTTTGTATCAGAGGGCAGGTGTATGGGATACTAGTTTAATGATTACGATTATCTTATAACAATTATACCTATTTTTAGTTTAAAGGCAAGTAATGTTTTTTTTCTCTCCCCCCCACTTCCTCATGTTTTGTGTCCAACACTGTCTGATATCATCATATGTACAGAAACTAAAAAACAGAAAACCTCAGTGGTGACCCTCCGTAAATATGAACATATATATAAATGTATATATAATTTTCTTTCTTTTCTTTTTGTAAAACAAAAAGTATATATAGAGACTCCAGGAGAGACTTGAGAGATTAAACTATGTTCTTCTATTGGGGAAAGGATGGTTCTTTCATACAGAAAGTGAATGCGGGGGGGGGGGGGACGGTGTTCTTTTTATCTCCTTTGGAGAGGTTCCTGGTCTTTTCATTTTTCCTTGTAACAGTGTTCCTGAAGACTTTGGGGGATAAAGCCAACAGACTTGATGGAAGATTTTTTTCCTCCTAAAAGGATGTTTACACAGTTGTATACTGCGAGCAATTAGGAATAAAGAAAGACAGGATTAAAAAAAGAGAGAGAACAAACAAAACCAGAGATCTTTTGTCTTTGTATTAACATTTCTCTGTGTAGAAAAAGATGCTCCTTCACAACACACAAGGGTTTATAACAGGGATGGGGAAGCCTGTGGCCCTCCAGATATGGTTGGACTCTAACTCCCATCAGCTGTAGCCAGCATAGCCAGTGGTTGGTGATGATTGTGGCAGTCTGTGTACACACCCCATACATTTAAAACACATTCCCCCTTCCCCAAAGAATCTTGGAAACTACTTTGTTGAAGCCGCTGGGAATTGTAGCTCTGTGAGGGCCTATAGTTCCCAGCATTCTTTCTGTGTGTGTGAACGGGGATGTGCTAAAGTCTACATGGGGGGACACTCAGGTTCCCCACACCTGGATTATATATTTTTAATCTAGTTTCTTTTCTGTGTCTTCAGTCCATTCTGAGTTACCGAATGCTGCTGTTTCCCTCTCATTAACTAATGTTTCACTGGAACAGATAAAAGGAGACTTAAAAAAAATTAGCCAAGGCTATATGAATATGCTGGGGAATGGGTTGGGGGGAGGAGACATAACAGCATTCTGTACCAAGATAGCTAAATTCTGCAACTTGTGCTAGTTTACATATTTTTGCCCATTTTGCATAATGTTCTGCTTCTGGTTGTCAGTAGGAGGGACACAGGAAGCTGCCTTACATGGAGTCACATCATTGGTCCGTGTAGCTCAGTATTGTACACTGACTGACAATGGCTCTCCAAAGTTTCAGATGGGACATTCTCAGCCTTACCTGGAGATGCTGGCAATTGAGCCCAAAACCAACTGCATGCAAAGCAGTAACTCTATCATTGAGCTATACCTCTTCCCAAGCTTCTGATCCACCTTGCCCTTGTCACAAGCTTCTGAGGTTTCATTAGGCCAAGGTGAGGAACCTGTGGCCCTTATGTGGTTAGACTCCCCAACTCCCATCAGTCCTAGCCAGCTTGGTCAATGGTGACGATGGGACCTGTAGTCCAGCAACATCTGGGGAGCCACGGGTTCCTTAACTGCAACAAACTGGAAACACTGGGTACTTCCAGATGATGACCTTTTATTGCAAATGTGTCATACTTTTTCTTTCTGTGTGGCATGCTAGCTTCCACATGCTTCCATTTTGTCCCTTCGGTCATGGATATTCATTGCTGTTTTGACACTTGCTATCCACATGAATAGGCAGAGCTCGATAGAGTATATCTCCACTGTTTTCCTGTGCCTCTGCTTGGTCACTCCTTGGCCCTCCACTACTTTTTTCCATTCTAGGCATGCATACACCAATTCCACAGGATTATATGCAGAAGCAAATGCTACCGTCTTTGGTTGTCAGATTTTAACACAATACAACAGGTAAAACAAAGGCTTGGATGGGGAGGAGGAGTTGGTGGTGATGTCCATTTCCTTGTTTTTGTTTAATAGGTCTTGTGCAACAGTGATTTTTACTTGGCTGTTCAAAAGTGATAAAAAGTCTTGCACAAGACCTGCATTTCATTAATTTTTAATGAAGCCCGATATAAGTACTGCAATGATTCTCCAAGGTAATCCCTCACATTTACTGGGTGGAGAACTTGAGAGAATAGATTCTCTAACCTGGGCTTACTTTCAGCATGCAGGAGGTAATCAATGGAAGTAAGTGGTTTTCATTTCCTATTGGAGATGACTGGAAAAAACCCAGCTAAATTATGCTCAGGTGAGGAGCCAATGGAATTAGGTTTGTGGAGCTAAAAACCCACTCAAAGGTCATCACAAATGTGACAAACGATCCACCACAAAAATTCTGTTGCACAAAAGGGCTTCCACACTAGCACTGACTGCAGATGTATGATAGGTTATTTTGACTTAGTGGCTTTTCCATGGTAAGGAGAAATCCAATTTAAATGTAAAAAGAGAAAAAGTACCAGTTGGCATTTTGATAACAGGGTCATGTGGATGTTGCACTGATTCCACAATAAATTCTCATCTGGAAAACGTATATGTTGTATGGGGGAAAGTTGAGGGCAGACCAGCCATTCATGCTGTTAAAAAAATAAAGACTGGGGCACCAGTTTGTTTTTTCAAATAAGATGCACCAAACTTTCTATAACTAAAATAAAATAATGCTTCATGGACAGACAAGAGTCTGCTGGTATGGGGCTGCCTATAGATTTCAGGGTTTAGCTGTTTTTTACAGGACAAGGACTCTGGTTAAGCCACATCAGTCCCAGCCTCAGACTAATGGTTATATCTGCTGGATCCTTAAGATAGCTATGGGCACTGAGAATTACATAAGATTCCTGTTGGGGTGTGCTTAGACAGAAGATTTGTCTTTGTTGCATGCATGTGCAGATGTGTGCACATACACACAGGGTTCCTTTTTGGAAACCCAGTTTGACAATTCCTGCAAAATATCTCTTGATCCAATCCCATTTACCTCTTTTGGTCTTTTATACTCCAATTACAACACTGCTGCCACCTTGTGCTCAAAGTCAGGTACTGGAAATTTACGGCTCTGTATATGCACATGACTCTTTGGAGGAAGCACGTGACTTCCTCCAAAGAATCTTGGGAACTGTTAAGGGTGCTGTGAATTAATTTGTGCGTGCGTACATATACATAAATAAAAACTACAGTTTCCAGGACTCTGAGGGATGTCATGTGCTTTAAGTGTATGGTGTATACATTTGCAGAATTCATTTTGAAAGAATGGGTACATATTTTAAAGCTGCCCAGTAGAGATGCCTTACAAGCTCCCCAAAAGCCTTACCTAAGCCTTTCAAGTAAAGGATGTCACATGCTTGTTATCTTATTTAAAGAATATACCTTGAAAGACTAAACAGTGTCTAAAAAGTTCTTGGGTTAGGGCTATGTTTGACTAACAGGGTGAACTCCCGACGGATACAATTATGCGCTGGTTAGTGTTTCGACTAAGCTGTATGTAGGAGCGGTGAAGGCAGCTCAAAAACATCATTTTGCTGCCACTATTAAATCATCTCTCTGCCGCCCAGCGGAGCTCTTTCGAGTTGTTCGGGGGCTTCTTCATTCAAACCCTCCGGACACGGTGGAATCATCGGAGGCCCGCTGCAATCAGTTTGCTGATCACTTCCAGAATAAGATCTCATGCATCCGCCGGGACTTAGACTCTCAAGTTATAGCAGTTGATCCTAGTGAGGTGTCCGGAGCACAGTCTTGTCATGTTTTGTTGGATGAGTTCCAGTTGGTTCAGCTCGAGGACGTGGACAAGGTGCTTGGACAGGTACGTGCAACCACTTCGGTACTGGATCCTTGCCCCTCTTGGCAAATAAAAACTAGCAGGGATGGAACAGGTAGCTGGGCCAAGGAAGTGATAAATGCCTCCTTACCAGAGGGAGTGGTCCCTGGCTGTCTGAAAGAGGCGGCAGTGAGACCACTTCTGAAAAAGCCTTCCTTGGACCCAGACAATTTTAACAGCTACAGGCCAGTGGCGAATGTTCCATTCCTGGGCAAGGTCTTGGAACGAGTGGTTGCTGGCCAGCTCCAGGCGCTATTGGATGAAACCGATTATCTAGATCCATTTCAATTGGGTTTTAGGCCCGGTTTTGGCACCGAGACGGCCTTGGTCGCCCTGTATGATGACCTATGTTGGGAGAGAGACAGAGGGAGTGTAACTCTGTTGATTCTCCTTGATCTCTCAGCGGCTTTTGATACCATCGACCATGGTATCCTTCTGGAGAGGCTTGCGGAGTTGGGAGTTGGAGGTACTGCTTGGCAGTAGTTCCGCTCCTACTTGGCGGGTCGTCTCCAGAAGGTAGTGCTCGGGGAACATTGCTCGACACCGTGGGTTCTCCAATATGGAGTCCCGCAGGGGTCAGTTTTGTCCCCCCTGCTTTTTGATATCTACATGAAGCCGTTGGGAGAGGTCATCAGGAGTTTTGGAGTGCGTTGTCATCAGTATGCTGATGACATGCAGCTCTACTTCTCCTTTTCATCTTCCTCAGGTGAGGCTGTCGATGTGCTGAACCGTTGCCTGGCCGCGACAATGGACTGGATGAAAGTTAACAAACTGAAGCTCAATCCAGACAAGACTGAGATGCTGCTGGTGGACAGGTTCTCTGATCGGATGGTGGATATATACCCTGTCCTGGACGGGGTTACACTCCCCCTAAAGGAGCGGGTTCGTAGTCTGGGAGTCTTTTTAGACTCTTCCCTCTCACTTGAGGCTCAAGTAGCCTCGGTGGAAGGAATGCGTTTTACCAACTTAGGTTGGTAGCACAGCTACGTCCCTATTTGAGTAAAGAGGACCTTACATCAGTGGTACATGCTCTGGTAACCTCGCGTTTGGATTACTGCAATGCGCTCTACATCGGGCTACCTCTGAAGACAGTTCGGAAGCTACAGCTAGTGCAAAATGCGGCAGCCAGACTGCTAACAAGGACCAAGCGGTCCGAGCATATAACACCTGTTCTGGCCCGCTTGCACTGGCTGCCAATATGTTTCCGGGCCAGATTCAAAGTGTTGGTATTAACCTATAAAGCCTTATATGGTGCGGGACCACGATACCTTGCGGAACGCCTCTTCCGATATGAACCGGCCTGTACACTACGTTCTACTACAAAGGCCCTCCTCCAGGTTCCAACTCATAGGGAGGCCCGGAGGGTGGTGACAAGATCTAGGGCCTTCTCAGTGGTGGCCCCCGAACTATGGAACAGTCTCCCCCAGGAAGTGCGCCTGGCGCCAACTCTGCTTTCTTTCCGGCGCCAGGTTAAAACCTTCCTATTCTCTGAAGCATTTTAATTTAAATTGATTTAATTTAAAGATGTGATTGTATTGATTTTAGACTGTATTATTTTGTATTATATTGTGTCATTTATTGTATTTCCTATGTTATTGTATTTCTATGTTCACCGCCCAGAGAGCTATTGCTAGTCGGGCGGTATATAAATTTAATTAAAAATAATAATAATAATAAAAGTATTCACCAGCCACCAGGGTCCATTACTGCTAATTTAAAGCCAGCACCTTCTAGCCATGAAGGCCCAGTAAGAAACAAGTGACTAGCTAAACAAAACCTAGAGATGGTTCTCCTTCTTGACATAATACAGCTGTATCCGTTATACTCCCCAACTCAGGAAAAACAAGGACACGGATTCCATGCTATTGCTTTTATTGCATAGTTTTTTGGCGTTTTTATTTTTTATTTTAAACATTTATGTCATTGACAAGCAACACACAGGAGGCAGTTGCAGACAAAAAGGTTAACCAATACGTACTTCAAACAGACACATAAACATTTCAAAGGCTGCATTTTTCCAGTCATGTATGTGAGGGAAGAGAGGCCTGGGACTCCGGGCACAGCCCCCACAAAACATGGGCCCTTGGTGGGGGAGGGAAATGGAATGAGCTTGGAATGCACATGGTCCCAGTGCCAATGTGGGGCAGGAAATGAGGCATGAGGCCACAGGCAAGACTGAATGTGTTCAGGACCAGCACCCCAAATTCTACACTGCAGCCTAAATAGCATTAATTAAAATATGCATATGTTTACTGAGCAGTGTTTAGATTTGTGGAGAGTGCTTTGGAGAAGAAGGCAGACAATGGGGGGAGGGTAGGCACAGTGTACAAGAGAGGACATCGCACAAAGCATTATAAGTCCTCCCTCTGCTAAGCTGTCCGCACATTTCTTGAAGCGGCTTGATGATACAGACCTCAAATAGGCAAGGACAGAACTGTACCTTGGGCCAAATGCTATTAGAAAAGGAGCAAGCAAGCTTTTTTGAGTGACGCTGAGTTCTTCATCAAGCAGAGGGGAAAGACAAGTGTTAGCATTTGTAACTAAGTTTATACAATAATGCTCAGTTGTTTCAATCAAAATGTCCTGTTTTTAACTGAAAGAATTTCAAAGGTAGCCTAAGGGCTCTACCATGAGTCTGTTAAAGGCAGGTCAGCCCATTTCCTGTGCTTAGTCATAAAAACTACAATTCCCACCATGCTTTGTGCTCACAAAGATTAGGACTCCTCCCTCCCACAACTACTTTGGTTGCACCTGTTAGTTCCATTGCTATTGCATTGTTTTCTATTCCCTCCAAAGATTGACATGTGAGCATTTACCCAGCAAGTGCATTCAGCCACATTTACTGCTGTACACCTACATGTTCCTACTCAGTAGTAAGCAAGCCCCATTTAACCAGGTAAGTGAGCACAGGGTTGCAGCACTATTTTACTGAGTTCATTTAGACCTTGCCTTTCTCCATAAAACTCAGGGTGAGGGGATTGAACACGCAAGTTCTAGGTGGTCCCCCAGCCAAGCATTGACCACACCTGGCCCTGCTTTGCTTTGCCAAGGTTGCTACATCATGTCCCTTTGGACCAGCTGTGGGTGACTGAAAGTCAGTAGAACACACAGCATGGACATCTGATTGTAAACAGGGGTGGAGCACTTTTTGGAAGGTATTCATAGAATTTTGAAAAGGGAAGAAAAAATGACAGTGAAAACTCCTATTTTAATCCCATCCTTCCTCTAAGGATATCAGGACAGTGTATGTATTATAGTCACTCCCCTTTTTTTTAAATCCTCAAACAACCCTACAAGTAACTGTCTAAGGATCATACGGCTGAGCAGATAGTTGAAAGTGCATCTCCCCAATACAAATCATGCTAACCAGGACATTATACTTACTCCTTTATTGAGAACTACCTTCTTTCCCTCTTTCAGTAAGATAGATTTAGCTATGCCTACGTTGCAATTACGCTTAGCAAAGAATTCTGTTTCATTAAGGACACATCTGTCCATCAAAACCCAGTCTGAAAGTCTTTTTTAAAAATGAGCTACACAAGCTTCCACCCAACAAATGAAACTGACACCAAACCATAGTTTGGGGAGTAGGCTGAATATTCTTTGTTAAGCTCCACAGCCCCTTCTCAGAACTAAATTCCCTGAGTTTCCTGGTTGGGCACCATGACAACTCAATTGGTTACAAATCAGTTTAGGAGAGGAGCGTAGATATGCCTTCAGACACTCTCCCTCCTCTTTACCAACTGCAGGCCTTTCACTTAAAAATATACCATCTCCATAACCATTCAGTATATTTGCCCAGTTTCAAAAACTTCTCTCTACAATCACAAGGGACTAGAACCTTGGTTGTTTAACGAAAATGAAAAAAGCTGGAATTCTCAGCCAGCTAAAATGTGTAGCAGATCTCAGATTAAAACATACAGCCTTGCCTGTCAGTCTCCTTCATTCTCAGCAAAGCTTTCTCATACAGCCACAAAAATATTAATAGTGAAGAAGATGACGCCAAGTTAGGGGGTAATGGTGTAGCTATAAGGCAAGCATCAGAGAGAGACAGATGCATGTCTCCTCTTTCCAAACCTTTACAAAACGCTTGAATAGCTCAGGGCGAGTTATTAATACCCAAGCACTGATCTATGCATATGCAAAAAGTTAAAATTAAAAGCAGCAATTCTACAGGCTCCAGAATAAATTAAGAGCAATAAGCAGCTCAGTATCCAGTACTCCTCCAGTGGTACCATTTGATAACAAAATGTAATGCTCTCTGAAAGATCCAATTACTCAGAGTAGACCCACTGAAATTAATAGGCCTATGATATTAGTCTATTAATTTCAACAGGTCCGCTCTGAATACAACCCTGAGGTTTCTCCAAGAATTCTTCATGCAAGCCCTGATCCAGAAATAACATCTTCCCCAATGCTTATCTCCCCTCCCGCCAATGCAGAATGTTTCCTGTGGGTAACCGAGGAGAACAGAACCAATACAGTGTCAGGAGTGTGAGTGTGTTGCTATTCGGCCATGTGGCCACAGCCTACTTAATAGGTGAGCTGGAATCAGATGTCAGAATTGTCGGGCATTTGCCAAGGCTCACACTCCAAGAAGGGGCCCCAAAGGTCATGCTCCTCCTTGGTGTTGCTGCTGTTCTCCATGCCCTCTCCAAGTGCACAAGCAGTGACAGGAGCAAGGAGAATAAGCAGCATCCTCCACTTGCTTTGGTCTCTCCGTTTTGGACGATTGTGACAGTGGCAATGAAGGCATGCCCCACCTGGGGGCCCTGGGGCTAATGCTGCACTTTCAGTCTTTGTGGGAAAGGAGAAAACAGCCCCCTGGAGTCCTCCCAGGATCCTGGATCAAGGCCATGACCTTGAGTGAAAGTTAACTGGATCTTAACAGCAATTCTAAAAAACTCATCTTCTTGATGCTGGATCTGGTGTTAAAAGCTACAATAAGTTAGACTGTGCAGCATTATTTGAAATGTCACGTTGTTTTTAAAGTGCAACAAGCAGCAAATAGAGAGCAGCAGTATTTCCTAACACACTGCTCATGAGGTAAGCCATATCAAAAATAAAGAGAGAAAGGAGAGGAGATCCAGGCCAAGGGAAGCATGTGCTCCGTCTTGTAACCTGCCAGGCTGGATGTAGCCCATGACAGCTGTGGGTTGTGGCCTGACATGTGCTTGATGACCCTCCCTCCCTCTGGTTTTACAGTCCCAGGCATGTGGCAAAGCCAGGTTTAGCAAGGACCCTGGGACCACCCACATGGCCAGCAAACTTCATTAAGCTTGGCGGCTTTGCACAACTTTTATCTAGACAGTAGAAAACACTCGCCGTGCACCCATTTCCGGCTTCTTTGCCCCACTTCTATGCTTGTGAGTTTGCACTTTCATGTATCACCAGCCCACAATTGTCATCCTTTCCTCTTCAATTCATCAGGAAAAACTTCCTAACTGTTAGAGCCATACAACAATGGAACCAATTACTAGAGAGGTAGTGGGCTCTCCAACACTGGAGGCATTCAAGAGGCAGCTGGACAGCCATCTGTCAGGAATGCTTTGATTTGAATTCCTGCATTGAGCAGGGCGTTGGACTAGATGGCCTTATAGGCCCCTTCCAACTCTACTATTCCATGATTCCCCCACCTCCACAAGCCAGACTGGGATGATCAAGCGTCCCTACATCTGGATTCACCAGCTCCCAGTAGCAACGCTGGGGGTGGGGGAAGGAGTGTTCACATTAACCAAGTAAAAATCTTGGTGCCTTCATGACTGATTTTGGACTTTTCAAACAGCTGTACATAAGAACATAAGAAGAGCCTGCTGGATCAGGCCAGTGGCCCATCTAGTCCAGCATCCTGTTCTCACAGTGGCCAACCAGGTGCCTGGGGGAAGCCCGCAATCAGGACCCAAGTTAAGCTGTAGTTTAACCCCACATGAAAAACAGAAGAAGAGCCTGCTAGATGGCCCATCTCATCCAGCATCCTGTTCTCACGGTGGCCAACCAGATGCCCATGGGAAGCCCACAAGCAGGACCTGAGCACCTGCGGTTTCTAGCAAGTGGTTTTCAAAAGCGTGTTTCCTCTGACAACGGAGGCACAACACAACGGAGGCTGCAGCTGATAGCCTTATTGTCCATGGGTTTGTTTACTCTTCTTTTAAAGCCATCCAAGTTGATGACCATCGCTGCCTCTTGTGGAGCAAATTCCACAGTTTAACTGTGTGCTGTGCGTCCTGCCCTGAATCTTCCAACATTCAGCTTACTGAATGCCCACATGAAGGCCAGAAGATCCCAGAATCCTGTTGTATTTATTCCTAGAGAGGAAATAATGTCCCTTGCTGGGGCAGAGGCACCTGGAAAGGGGTAGGGAGGGCTTAACCGTGTAATTCACTCGACGATTGCAGTGATCAAAATGATAGCCTGCTCCTTGGACGTTTTTGTGAGGTGGAAATTTCGCAGGAAGGTCTTTTCTTTGTTGCAGCAGCATATAAAACTTGCTCTCACTCACTTCACTCTAACTCTTCGGTGGGTACATTCATAGTGAAAACAAAAATCAGCAGTTAAAGGAACACAAACTCTTTTCTAAACCCCTAATGGGACCATGTACAGCTGTGTTGACAAAAAACAACACAAGCAAGTCTGGCCTGCAGATCTCATGCTGGATGGCCCAGCATTCTAGGAGGTAACCAGGAACCTTTCATCCCATCAAGCCTCCTCCTTGTTGGAGGGTGGCAAGTCTGGCTAAACTACTAGCTTAGATGGTTCTGAAAAGCAAAAAGACTAAGAAACATAAATGGACAGGTCTATTAAGTACGTAAGAAGAGCCCAGCTGAATCAGACTAAAAGCCCATTTCGTCCAGCATCCTGTTTACCACAGTGGCTAAAGAGATGCCCGTGGGAAGCTCACAGGCAAGACACGAGCACAACAGCACTCTCCCACTCAGATTCGCCAGCAATTGGGATTCGGATACTCTGATACTGGAGATAACAGATAGCCATCATGACAAGGAGCCTCTGATGGCCATATCCTCTATGAATCTGTCTAATCACCTTTTAAAACCATCCCAAGCCGGTGGCCATCACAACATCTTGGTCCATAGCAAATTCCATAGCTTAGCTATGCACTGTGCAAAAGTAGTACTTTTTTTGGTGTGCCTGGAATCTCTCACTGTTCAGCTTAATTGGCTGACCACAGGTGCTAGCATAATGGGGGGGGGAATGTCTCCCTGCCACTTTGTCTGTACGATGCATAATTTTATACACCCCTATCAAGTCCCACTTTACTCATTTTTTCCCTAAGCTAAAAAGCTCCAAATGAATGTAACCTTTTCTCACAGGGCAGTTCCTCCAGGCCCTTGATGATTTTGGCTACCCCTTTTGTATTGATGGCTATTAGTTATGATAGTTGAATGGAACATCCAGTGACAGAAGCAGTCTGTCTGTCCCAAGCATGTGAAAATTAGAACCAATAAACCCTGCTTGTAACCTTCTACACTAGAGGCATCCTGCTGGCCAGTGATAGCAAAGATAGTTTTGGAATACATAGGCCTTTGGTCTATTCCAACAAACCCATTATTTAGGATTCCCCCCTTTATTAAAAAAAGAAAAAGTAAGTATTGTGGCAGCCTGGGACTTTCAGCAAAGTGACAACTCTTCATCATTATGCTCTGCTCTAGATTACCAACCTCCAATATACAGGCTTCTCCCCATAACAAAGTGGGAGACATTTGCCAACTTCATCTCCTGATCTGACCTCTCTCAGGAACATAAGAAGTTGCTTTATAATGAATCAGACCATTGGTCTATCCAGCTCAGTATTGTCTACACTGATTGGCAGCAACTCTCCTGGCAGGGGACACTCCCAGCCCTGTCTGGAGATGCTGCAGACTGAACCTGGGACCTTCAAGGCAGACGCTCAGCCACTGAGCTACGGCCCTTCCCAGGGCCCTTAAGAGACACAGACAATGCATCTACGGTGAATATCATTTCATACACACACACACACACACACACACAATCTATTACAGTATTAGATCATTTTAATTGCTTGTTAACCCCCACATAGTGGGGAGAAGAAAAAATCACCACCACCCTATCAAAGTTAAACCTCCTCCCACAGAAAAAAAAATAATCCAGTTGCATTCATCCAATGTATTCCTAGAAAGAGCTAGACTGGGAGGTTATCAGCATAGGGGCTGCTGGGGAAGTAATCCCATTGCCTTTCACTACACCTCTGGCTGGCGAGAAATGAGCCAGAGAAGGCTGTAGAGAGAGTGGTCCCTTCCTTCCCCTAAATGTCCTCGGTCGCCCCCTGCAGGAGAGAGCCAAGCTCAACTCCAAAAAGAGGGCAGATCTCCCTTGCCAGGGTAAACCCAGAAGGACAAGGAAATGACTGGCATCGATCAGTTAGGTTTAAAAGGGAGACAAGTACACAACTGTAGAGTTTGCGGGCTGCCTCTTACATTCAACTCCCAGCTTGAGAGGCCTTTTCACCCTTCCGGTACTTATGTCTTTACACGCACGCAAGATACACACAATTCGGCTGGGCGGATTGTGGAACAACCAGGACCAGCAAATGAGGCTTTGTGTTGCTCCAGCTTCTGCTCTTGTGAATTGCAGGTAAAAGGTGTGTGAGAGTTTGGGACCGGAAGGTGGCCTCAAAAGGGGTCCCATTCAGCAGGGAAGGAGTGTGCAGTTCAGCTGAAGACAAGCAGCAACCTTCCAAAACACGCAAGGAGTGGAGGAAAAGGGAACAGTGAAGAAATCTGTGGCGTTACCCTTGGTCCCATGGCTTGAAGAGCAAAGGAAGGTTGGTGCGTCACATGCGTTTCCCCAGCCCATTAATGCTCTGATCCACACTGGCATCCCCTCCCCACAATCCCAAAATAACCATCATCACTTAGTAGAGACTCAGCAACGGTACTGAACTATGAGCCAGAGAGGGCTGGGAGCCATGCTGACCCAGTCTGGTGAAAGGGGCAAGTGCAGAGGAGCCCACAGGTCCTGAGGCAAGAACCTGCTGACAGGTTGGAAAAATGGACTTGTAGGCACGGACTTCAAAAAGGAACAAGGTGGAGAGGATGGCAGTTCTGATGAGCTATTACTTGTAGGGGAAGGAGTCAATGCCAGATCTCTTCTCCACCTGACTTGCACAGAAGGTCCCTGTAGCCACACTGCTCCTTCTTGAGGGGAGATTTAGAACAGGCTTGCAAAATTAGGCTTCTGCAAGCAGGGATGGGAGTGAGGAGGCCTTCCTTCAAACCACTGCATACCATGGACAGCAGCAGATTATGGAGGGGGGGGAGTGCCCAAGGTCTGTCATCCAAGGCTCATTACAGGGATATACAGTATATGCACTCAAAGGCCTAGAAGAGCAGAGGGAGGTCTTAAGCAGCAGGTTGCTCTCTGGTGGCTGGAGGGAGCACTGCAAGTCAGAACACTTCCCCTCCCCCCCAACACACACACACACACACACACACACACACACACACACACAGAGTACCCCCAATGTCAGCCCCTCTCTTGCAGCCAAGCGGTAGAAGAAAATGCAAGTGACATCAGCTCAGCTACATTCTCCTGCCAGGGAGGTAGCAGAAACCCGGGTCAGAATGTTGCAATCTTAACCTGGTTCATGCCGGTGATCAAGTTGGCAATCCCGTGATGGATTTGCCCCTGGATAGGACCATATTCTACCCTCTCACCGTCAATGGTGAGGATGCCCTTGCGAGTGAGGGGCTCAATGCGGAAGGCCCGGACAGGTATGTGGGTGAAGTGGGGGCTCTCCAGCTCAAAGTGAGCTCCTTTCTCTATGGTCAAGAAGAAGCGAATCAGGGCCGCCCGGGAAATGCCCGCCTTGATGAAGCAAAGATGGATGAGGCCGTCATTAAAGCAGGCAAAAGGTGCCATTAACAGGTCAGCACCCAAGTGAGTCTGGTAGATGGCCAAGACTGAAACAAAATCGTCCTCCATTGTCACCCATGACTTGGGGACCGGCTGGTCAAGTGGGGTGAGGAGTTCATCCACGGGGCCATGCATTTGCCGGGCAGATGGTGAGATGGCAGGCGCAGCCACTGAGGGGTTTGGCTCCTGGGGGCCCTTGCTGTCAGCTACCAGCTCCTCTGACAGAGTCTCAAAGTTGAAACTGGAAGAGTGGAAGCTGGAAGGAGGAGGCGGGGAGCTGGGTGAAGGGGTGGGCTCATCGGCCGGCTGAACCCCTTGGAAGCAGGTGGTGTGGCGTTCCTCGCAGAGCCCTAGGTCGGAGACTGTGCGGTGGAGCGGCATGCGCTGGAAGGGGAGGCTCCCATTGGCCGCCATGGTGATGCTGCGCAAGATGGGCCGGTGAGCTGTGCTATCCCAAGCGGGCAGGTAGGACAGGCGCCCCCGGTAAGTGTTCAGGGAGGCCAGGCGAACCATAGTCCCCAATGTGAACCGGACTGGGCCCATGTGCCGGTACTTCTCGCTCTCAATGTCCACGTCAGAGATGAAGCCCCAGGCCACACCCAGGAAGGAGAAGGACCGGGTCCCTGATGAGGTGGTGATGGACACCAGGTCCAAGGGGGACACCGCCCCGTGGCAGAGCAGGAGGGTGCAGTTTGTAAGCAGCTCCTGGCCCAAGACTTGCTCAAACCTGCCCGACAAGGTAAGAAATGTCATCAGAACAGGAGAAGCCCACTCATCCTCACTATCAAAGGGGAGAAACCAACACAAGGGGAACAAACATCAGGGATCACAATAAAGGAAACAGGCCATATCGGTCATGGGACAACAGTAATGTTTACATGTCAGTTTAGCAGATACATGATAGCTGCACATGTACACACACAGAGCTCATGAAAAACAAGGATGGCAAGGTGACTTAACAGTCAGGCATCAGATGCGCTATGAATTAAAAGCACCTCTTGAAACAGTCATAATTTCCCCCAAAGAATCCTGGGAACTATAGTTTAAGGGCATAAGAGTTCTTAGGAGACCTCTATTCCCCTCATAGAACTAAAATTCCCAGAGTTCCCTAGGAAGAGGGATTGACTGTTAAATCACTCTGGGAATTGTAGCTTGGTGAGGGGAATAGGGGTCTCCTAACAACTCTCAGCACCCTTCACAAACTGCAGTTTCCCGGGATTCTTTGGGGGAAGCCATGACTGCTTAAGTGGTATAATACTGTTTTAAATGTATAGTGCAGGTGGAGCTTCAGTGTGGTGTGTAGCAACTTGAATGTCACACTAGGCCCGGGAAGACCCAGGTTCCATATCTGTCCATGAAGTTACTGGTGACCTTAAGCCAGTTACTCTCATTCAGCCTAATCTACCTCAGAGGTGTTGCAAGGATAAAATGAGTCCCAGTGGTGGTGGTGGGGTGGGGAGAGAGAATATTCTTGCCTCCCTGAGCTCCCTGGAGGAAGAGCACAAAACAATGAACTATATAATGACAATGATGAGGATAATAAGCTCCCAGTATGAGCCAAACTGCTGATTCAACTGCTCCCAACCCTCATTAAGTGCAAAATTACTCATGTGTGCTAGGAGAAACACAGGTAGTTTCGCAGGCTGTGGTGTGTAGGCTGCTCAGAGCACATGTCTGGTGTTTTTCCACAAAGACAGAGGACTGGAAAAGTCTAATAACGGGTTAAAACTATACAGGCTGTCCAAGGATGAAGATTGCAGCTGGACAGTGCTGGACAGGCTTAAAACCTTGAAAGCGAAACCGCTTGAGTGTGGGGGAAGTAGTTTTGTTAGGAGAAGCAAGGAAAGCATTTCATGTCTGTTTACTCATCCAGTAATAGACTCTTAACTTTAACAGTCTGTGTCTGTGTGGCAATCCTTCTGCTTGGCATTCTACGCTTGGGTACAACCAGGCAACTTGGGCATAGTCTGGGATGCACCGCACAACGACAGGGGTTATGGGCCCAGCCTACGGCCCATAATAGCCCAGGAGATAGCCAGCCAGAAGCCCAGAGCAGGGGCAGAGCAGAACAGACGGAGAGGCAAGCAAGCCAGAAGCTTGGGAGAAGCAGTGAAGTGGCAGAGTGCTTGAGCGTAATCGGAGAAGGCTGCGGAGATGGCAGTTTCACTTTCAGCCGGGATGCCTCTGGAAAGGCTCACTGAACATAATTATTCCAGTTGGAGGCTGAGAATGCAGGCTTTCCTAACAAAAGAAGATTTATGGCAAGTAATCAAAGCCGACCCACCGGGTGCTCCCCAGCCAGCGTGGATACGCATGGATGAAAAGGCAAGAGCGTTTATTGTATTGGCTTTAAGTGACTCTCAGTTGTTATATGTGAAGGAAAAGCCAACAGCTAAAATTATGTGGACTGCTTTGAATGAGATCCATGTTAAACAGACAGCAAGTAGCAAGATTTATCTGGCGCGAAAGCTTTACCGGATGAAGCTGGCTGAGAACACATCAATGTCTGAGCATTTATTGGAATTTGAGAGACTGTTTGCAGAGCTGCAGGAGCGGAACATAGAGCACACACAGTTGCAGAGAGTTTACATTATCTTGTCTTCGTAAGACGCATCGTGGGATCCTCTGGTCAGTTCGTTAGAAGCAATGCAGGACGCGGGTTTGACAGAGGATTACGTTGCAGGCAAACTTCTTCAAGAGTGGGAGAGAAGAAAGGGAGCCGGACGGGAGAAAGCAGAGAAAAGAGAAAGCAGGAAGACAAACTTCAAAGACACAGAAGCAAGGTCGTTTGGACTTAAATCATGTTACTTTTGTGGCTCAAAATCACATCTGCAAAGGGACTGTGAAATGAAGTGAAAAGGCAGAGGCTGGAAACCGTCAAGTCTGCAGATGGAGAGTGCTGGAACTTGTCAATCAGTTAGCTGTGAAAACAAAGACTGATTTATGGGTGGTGGATTCTGGAGCAACCCATAGCCTGATAAAGGACACAAATATGTTCAAAACATCACTTCCCGTGAAAGAAGTTGTTATGCTGGCGGATGGCACGAAAAGGGAGGTGTTGGGCAAAGGTACAGTGGAACTTGATGTCTTAAACACAATCATGACAAATGTATTGTATGTACCTGGTTTAGAATGTAATGTAATGTCTGTAAAGAAGCTCAATGACATGGGATATACTGTAACATTTAAACAAGGGATGTGTGAGATACAGAAAGGAAACAAAGTCTGTATGAAGGGGTTTATGAGAAATTCACTATTCTACATTCAGTTTAAACACACAGGTTGTGCCACAGTGAGTGCTAACAGAAAGCCTCATGAGAGCTGTGTTCATTTATGGCACAGAAAACTGGGACATGCTGGTTATGGGACAATAATGAAAACGCCAAATCATAGTGTGGATGTGACACTGAAGGAGTGTGGTCAATATATAGATTGTGATGTATGTAAACAAACAAAAGCCACAGTAGCGCCTATATGCAAAGAGGCAGAAAGTAACTCAAATGCACTATACCAGTTGATTCATGTGGATTTGGCAGGACCGTTCCAGAGTTCACAAGGAGGTGCTAAGTATTTTATGGTAATAGTGGATGATTACACTAGATACTGCACTGTTTATCTGCTTAAAAGTAAAAATGAAGCAGAAGGGAAACTGAAAATGTTCATCAAGAAGGTTGAGGTGCAGCATGGAGTGACAATTCAAAGCATACGTTCTGATCAAGGGGGTGAGTTCACTAGCAAATCATTGGAACTATACTTGGAAAAGAGGGGTATAGAACAAAACTTTACTGCACCATTTTCGCCATTTCAGAACGGGATCGCAGAACGAAAAAATAGGTCATTGCAGGAGGCAACAAGAGCAATGTTGAGAGATTCAGAGTTAACAAATGTGTTTTGGGGAAAATGTATGTTGTATGCTACTTACATTCTGAACAGACTGTTTGACAGAGCGCTTAAAATGACTCCTTATGAGAAGCTAACAGGGAAGAAACCGAGACTTAGGCACATTGCAAGGTTTGGGGCCAGGTGCTGGGTGCACATACCCAAAGGGAAAAGACATGGCAAACTAGCTCAAAGGGCACAAAGAGGACATGTGCTCGGATTTCAGAATGCTTACTACAGAGTGTGGGTACCAAGTCAGAAAAAGGTGGTACTTAGCAGAAGCATTGAAGTGCAAGAGCAAGATTGGGAACAAAACACATATGTTGATCTGGGGAATGCACACACTACATCCACTGAACATGAGTTAGAGCAGGAGATGAAGGAAGAAGAAGAAGAACCTGTTACTGATGTGGATGAGAGGCAAACAGAGGAAACGGTTACATTGAGACGCTCTGAAAGAGCGAACTTGGGGAAACCACCAGAAAGGTTTCGAATTGGCATGTTCAGAAGCCAAGAGACAAATAAACATACAGAAAGGTATGATGAAGACACACTGTATCTTGACTGTGTAAAACCATGAATGTCTGTAATGACTGTGATTATGAAAAACAAGGAAATGTCTGTAACAAATGTATCTTGAATGTCTTTATGGAAAAGGTGGGAACTGTAGGCTGCTCAGAGCACATGTTTGGTGTTTTTCCACAAAGACAGAGGACTGGAAAAGTCTAATAACGGGTTAAAACTATACAGGCTGTCCAAGGACGAAGATTGCAGCTGGACAGTGCTGGACAGGCTTAAAACCTTGAAAGCGAAACCGCTTGAGTGTGGGGGAAGTAGTTTTGTTAGGAGAAGCGAGGAAAGCATTTCATGTCTGTTTACTCATCCAGTAAAAGACTCTTAACTTTAACAGTCTGTGTCTGTGTGGCAATCCTTCTGCTTGGCATTCTACGCTTGGGTACAACCAGGCAACTTGGGCATAGTCTGGGACGCATCGCACAACGACATGGTGCAGCCTACTTTGAAACTGCACTTTGACCTGGAAGCCCTGCCCACTAATGCCAGGTGCACGGGAGGCAATTATCACTACTGAGAGAGGAAGCAGCACTTGGTGTATGCTCATTCGTATTCTTGCATCCATCATCTTTGCATTCCAAAACACAGGTGGCAGGTTCTCTTTTGTGCCTTGGTGAGGCCAAGCTGAAAATTAACCCCTGATTATAACACCCTGGACATCATCCTCCCCCTTAGATGCAACGTGGTGTAATTATTTGAGTGCTGGACTAGGCCCTGGGAGACCAGAGTTCAAATCCCCACTTGGCCATAAAGTCTCTCAGCCCAACCTACCTCACAGGATTGCTGTGAGGATAAAATAGAGAGGGGGAAGAACCTTCAGCTCCTTGGAGGAAAGGTGGGACATAGCTATGGTAAAAAAAAAAAAAAAAAACCAAGCTTCTTGTTGCAGCTTTTCCACTTACCCAGCACTGAAGTTAATGGCTGCAGCTAAGGCATTTCCAGACCCACACGGGAGAATACCAAGAGGCATTTTTATGGCTTCTTCCCAGTCTGGCCGTTCCATCAAGCCATTAATAACCTGGAAGGAAGGAGGAGATGAGTAAACATAACCTGCAGTCCAATAATTGGGGGAGCCAGTGGAAACCCAGTGGAGCAGTTTGCCAATTTACCCCCCAAGAAACCCAGATGCATCTCATTGAAGAAACTGGATAAACAAACAAACTTCCCACAAATAGAGCTTGCCCCCTGCTTTTGATCTGTCCCAGCAGTACGGACTGTCAGGGGAGCGTGGGATGTATTCTAGGGCTTGTTCTCAGTTCTTGCAGGGCAATGGCGGGCCCAGCAGACATGGATGAAATGAGTATGTACGTGTCCCAAAACACACGGAGGTTCCACTGCAGATACGCAGGGTGCCCTGGAAACCAAAGAAAGGGTCCCCTGAAGACAGAAAGTTCGAAGCCAGCAGCTTAGTAAATCTACTGCAGCGAAGAGGCACTGAAGCCTATCTCAGAAACAGAAAACCAGTCACGTAAGGCCTGTGGCCAGTTTGTTTACACATACATTTTACAGTGCTCTAATAATTATCTGGGTCAAGCTCTGAGGAAACAACTTAAATAGCGATACTATTGGTTTGGGCTTCTCTTAACTTGCCTCTTTACTCCTCTCAGGCTTTTTATATTTTGATGTAAAATGTTTGGTCTTTCCTTTGGACCCATGAGGACTAG
Source organism: Rhineura floridana (assembly GCF_030035675.1). NCBI lineage: Eukaryota > Metazoa > Chordata > Lepidosauria > Squamata > Rhineuridae > Rhineura > Rhineura floridana. The sequence continues at coordinate 19,009,049 of NC_084490.1, forward strand.
AAACTTAATTTTTTTAGAAACAAAGAAGAAGAAAAGGAAAAAAACAACTGCTCCAGGACATTCACACACATCCCCAAAGCAGTACAGGGGTAGTACATCTTGCATGCTGCAGTTCTAAGGATCAGACTACGGCAACTCATGAGACAAGTAACAAGAAGTGGGCCCTAACAGGTCACAACAGGGAAAGGTTTCAGAAGGCCAGAACCCCTGTTCTTTCGCTGGCATTTTGTGAACAATACCTCATATAGAAGTCCATCTCCTGAGATGGCTACAATGCCGTCCCACTCAGCTAAATTGATGTTCTGTACCAGTTCCCGGGCATGGTTCTGTCTCTCTGGGGTGGAAAAATAATAATAAAATGGATACAGATGATTAGCAAGGTTCCATTTCAAGGCCACATTCCCACCCCAAGAAACTGCCTCAATGCCTGACCACCTGGAGACCATTTTGGCCTGTTTTGTGTGATTAGCAACTGGCTACTTACAATCATATGGAAACGACAAACTATTTTGGAGAATTATTACTGCTGCTGAAATTATATTTTCATGCATGCGTTTATGTGTCTGCACATATACATTGTACTTATATACACACATGCACATAGCAATTATTATCATTGTTGTGACAAGCTTGGAGGCTCTACATTTAAAAAGCAGTTATAAATCTGCTTTTAGTAGTTCACACGTATAAGTACTTAGTAGTTAGAGCTTTTTAAGGGCTTGAGATGCTTTGCATACGTTACTTCATGAATCTTTACAACAGCTGGTATTATTATCTCCATATTACAAATTATGGGGGAGAAAGACTGAGAGAAAGTCATGTTTGCCTAGTAAATTGGTGGTTGGAGCAACATTTGAACCTGGCACTTCATGGCTCACAGACACTAAACTATGTTAGCTCTCGTACAGCCACCACTTTAAATATATATACACATCTTCCAAATATTGCTGCGTCCCCATTTTCAACTGAGTTTCACTTAAGAGCTTAAGAATAACCCAGCTAGTTCAGTCCAAAGATCCACCTAGTCTGGGAAGCTCAAGAGCAAATGCATGAGAGTAACAGCCCTCTTGTGTTGTATATCCCCAGCATCGAATATTCAAAGGTACACTGCCCCTAAACATGGTGGCTCCATCAAACATAAGAAGAATCTTGCTGGATCAGACCAATGGTCCATCTAGTCCAGCATCTTTTCTCACAGTGGCCAATAGAGCTAGCATGGCTCATAGTCATTGACAGAACTAGCTGCCGTAAGTTAGTCTATTCCAGCCTTTCCCAACTAGTGGGCCACCAGATGTTGTTGGACCACAATTCCCATCTTTCCTGACCATTGGCAATGCTGGCTGAGGCTGATGGGAGTTGTGGTCCAGCAACACCTGGTGGCCCACTAGTTGGGAAAGGCTGGTCTATTCACTCACCCCACCACTTTTAAAGTGATGTAAGCTATTTAGTTCCTGCAAGAGGGAGGCAGTGAACCCTCTCCTGACATCCCACAAGCATTCATTCGCCGTGCTCCTTTTAAGGCCACCTTCCTTCTGTCACAGCCTCACCTGTCTGGATCAAGTTGAAGCTGATGTCAGCCTCCGTAATCATGGGGAGGATATGATTCTGGCACCACTGCAGGCCATTACCCTTGCCTCCAAAGGGGTTTAGCAAAAGGAGCAGGCGACGGCGATGCGGTAGCAGGCTGCAGCTGATCTCTGGTGGCAGGAGGAAGAGGAGAAAAAAGGGAAAGAGTGTGAGCAAATAAGGTATTGCATTCTTCAACTATCTGTAGTTGGAAGGCCAGCCTGGAGCAAAATGAAAACTACCTGTGCAAAGGGACCAAGGACCAGCTTTATTATACATGACACCAGGGCTGAGGAACCTGCGGCCCTCTGGATGATGTTGAACCAATTCCCATCATCCTTGACCATTGGCACACTGGCAGGGGCTGATGGGAGTTGGAGTCCAACAACATGACGGCTCCCCATCTCTGCATTGCAAGCTTGACAGATATAGCAGCAAATGTCCACAGTTTGGTCCTTCTCAAGGCCGGGAAGGCTGACAAACCCAAACGCATGCTGTGAATGTCTAGCAGCAGAAACCCGATTAAAGAAATCTAGCCAATAAATCATACCAGCTTGAACAGATTCAGTTTGGGCGAACGTAGGGACATAAGTAGCTGCCCTATGCCGAGTCAGACCATTGGTCCATCTAGCTCAGTACTCTCTACACTAACTGGCAGCAGCTCTCCAAGATTTCAGGCAGGGAGCCTCTCCCAGCCCTAGCTGGGGACTGAACCAGGGAGCTTCTGCATGCAAAGCAGATGCTCTGCCACTGAGCTACAGCCCTTCCCTTGAACACGCACATGAATAAAACAATCATTTATTTATTGGAGATGTTTATATACTGCTTAATCATTAACGTTGGAAGCAGCTTTGCTTTTGGATGATCCAGGTATGCGTTGTAGGAGGTACTTGTCTTACAAGAAGCATCCCTTCCTGTGTGAAAGAGAAGTGGGAATGGCACTCACCACCTGAGATTTTTCTCTAAGCACATGGAGTATAAAAATCATTTTTCTCAGACTGTGTACTGTAGGGGTCAGAGTGCAGGACTAGGAGCGAAAAGAACCGGGTACAAACCCTCACTCAGCCATGACACGGACTGGCATCACATCCACACAATACATTTATAGCACATTTAAAACGCATTTAAAAAGCATTTACGCACATGGCTTCCCCCAAAGTATCTGGGGAACTGTATTTTACTCCTCACAGAGTTATGATTCCCAGCACCCTTAACAAGCTACAATTCCCAGGATTCTTTGGGAGAAGCCAAATGCATTAAATGTGCTTTAAATGTAGGGTGCAGATTTGACCTATGTAACCTTGGGCTAGGCACTATCGCCTACCTCACAGGGTTGTTTTGAGGATTAAATAGAGGTGGAAGAACCAAGTACCCAGCCTTAAGTCCCTTGGAGGAACAGCAGGAGGCAAATGTAGTAAAAGTAAATCAACAAATAAAATTCTTACACATTCTCAACCTACCTCACCCCATCCTACCCTCTTGTCTAATGAACCTTTGCACTGTTCTTTCCCTCCATTTATTTGAAGCATGGATTCAAATAAATGCAGGGATACCTTTTTAGCTGATCAAAGGATTCTTAAAAAAATCTACTAACATAAATGATTAATATATTAAACACTGCAGCCCTGGTGAACACCTCAAAAGAGAGATCAGTGGATGCTGACATTCACCCAAATAACTTTCAGCACTGATGGGGGGGGGTGTCTGAAAAATGGAGAAAGTGTTTATATATTTTGAGACATTCCCTAACAAACCCAGATGCATTTTGCATTCATCATGAGGATGCCCACTTTCCCTGTAGCACACACATCATGGGGAACACACATGGAAATTGTAATTCAACAACATCTGGAGGGTCTAAAGTTTCTACAGCAGCTCCTTGCACAGCTCTAAGTTGCAGCTGACTTTGGGGAAAGTCTCACTACTTAAGACCAGAAAGAGACATACAAGAGAGGTGAACAAAGAGTCTTCATTGCCTATGGTATGCATCCATGTTTGTGTGGCTTTTTAAAAAATTGTGGTCTCACCTTTGCTTAAATAAATCTTCACAGGGTGTCGTCAACCCACAAGAACTGTTTAACCAGATACAATATACAGTAACTGAGACAGAAAATTAAAATGTCTTTGCATACTCATGAGTAACGATACCTGCCATGCCACCTTGAACTCTCAGGGAGGGGCAGGAGAAGTATCACCCCTCCCCATCCTTATAAAGGCACCTCTCACTTCGGCAGGTGAGAGGGGGTCCTTTTAAAGTCATCTCTTACAAAAGTAGCAACCCTTGTTTTAAGCTTCACACCTGCTAGAGAGGATCTTCCTTTTAGTCTCTGGCAGAATCATTGTGAAATGCTGAAGGCTCCTGGTATGAGATCCTGGCCTAGAAATGGGAGGTTCTCAACCCACAGGCTTCCTGCTGGTTTTCCATGGGCAAAAGACACAAGATAAAAGTCACCCTGGCTGGCAGGCAGGCGGAGTTAATGCTAAAGGTGGACGCACTGCAGCCTGAGGCTCCAAATAACTGATCCAACTTGTCACAATCCACAGCTGGAAAGCTAACATTAATTCACAGAGTCCCAGAGAGCATAACTGGCTTTGTCAACATCTCATGGGAGGCTGGACGCTTTCTGGGTGGGACCTAAAATGCAAGGCAACTTAAAGAGCTGCTCTCAAGCACTTAGCTGTGTTGTCAACGATCCAGCCGACTGGAAGCAGCAGCACGATGCTTTTACAAGAGTTGTGCCAGTCCTCTGTGGCTTGTTGTTGTGATGCTTTACGTTTTTCAGTTTACTCGCCAGCCATTCCAAGAGGGCTGTCCTCCTGCATGCTGTGAAGCACAGGCCAGGAATGTGCTACCGATGTATAAAGTAACACACCCAGGTAACAGTACAAGCCATGATAATAGGTTGTACCTTGAACTCCTTTCGTGACTCAGGAGGGAACTGCACACTTGGCAGAATGGTGCCCATTTCAATATAAAGTGAACAAGCTGAGCTTTAATGAGATTTCGCATTCATGTTTAGGGTATTCCTCAGGGCCAAACTGCAGGTTACTTTAAATCAGGTGTGGGAAAACTTTGACCCTCCAGTCATTGCTAAAGTACAACTCCCAGCAGCCCCAGCAAGCATGACTAATGGCCAGAGAGGATGGGAGTTGTAGATCAGCAACATCTGTAGGGCCAAAGGTTCCCCACATCTGCATTAAATGTTCCAACAGTGCTTGGAAGTGGGAGGAGATTGCAGGTGGCACAGAGAGAAAATTTAACTGTTTTGTTCCTGTTGCTATAATCCTGAGGAAAATCTCTCTTCTGAAGCTAGTATTTGTTTGGGGATGAACCCCCCCACACACACACAATTGATGTGTGTGTGGGGAGAGGATTACATCCTCCCTGCAGGTCTTCTTGCATCCCATTTCATATCCCCCACCACCACTGGAATTTGCATTTTTAAAACCTTGCATTTTACATGCAACTTTCAATCTAGTTTGGGCCTCACATAGGCCAATTTGTAAGTAGAGTATGTGAAAGTTGAAATGCAAGTCACTCAATCACTGGGCGTTAATACAGTTCGACCTTTGGACCCATGTAACTTCAATCCAACTCCCATCAGCCCCAGCCAACATGGCCTGTGATAAGGGGTTATGGGAGTTGTAGTCCAACAATATCAGAGGCCCACAGGTTCCCCCATCCTTGTAGTCCCCCCAATCCTCACTCCAATACAAGAAGTGAGCCAGGAAGGGAGAAAATTGCTTAAAACATGTATGGGAACCTTTGGTCTTCAGATCCAGAAAGCTCTCCTTATGTTCAGCAACATTTGAAGGGCCAAAGGTTCCCCACACTTTGCTGAAAACAAAATGGACTGCCCAGGTATGAGATGATGATGGTAAAGTCACTCCCCTTCCTTGCGCACTCCTTTTCGTTTCAACGGTAGAACACGGCACACAGGCATCCAGCTTTATAAGCAAAATGGGAAATAAATATGCATAAACTACACAAGGACACCCCTGCCAAATCTCATTTGGCTCTGAGACAAAGAAACACAATCTGCAGACAAAGACACAGGTCTGTGCAAATCAAAGTCTGGCTCCCTTGTCAATGGTTCCTGCCGAGTTCAGTCAAATGAAATAAAACTGCCTGCATTGCAATCTGGGACACAGCGGAAAGACAGCATAACTTGCTTGGCACTCCCGGGAGACTGGGACTGTAGGAGGTGGAGAGAGAAGTAAGTTTAAAGGATGCACTAATTGTTTGCTTGAGTGGTGTGTGTACACCTTTAATGCCGCCTTGCAAATAAGCCCACAGAAGATACTAGCCTGCACATTTCTTTGCTAGCCTGCTCAGGTCTGGTAGAGGAAAGACACAGAGTTCTGCCTTTTCTGCTAGAAGGCCATACTATTTTGATGTTGGGTGTATTAGGAGGACTGTCCTGTAGTAGCCACCTCGCTGTCTATGCTGCGCACAGAGGAGGGCTAGAGCACTCTGTTCCTCCTTTGCCATCCCACTTGCTTACCTGCATGCAATCTGTGGTGCCACCAGGACAGGACTTTGGGTTTAAAGACCTGTGGGCACCACTCAACAGGATAGGCAGGAGCACTACTACCCCGCCAAACACAGCAGGGCTGGTTTACCACATTTTGAAGTAAACTACACATTGCCATCCAAAGAAGGACCGTTAAGCCCAGAGTCTGAAATGACCTCACTGCACACGCAGCATACAATTCCTCGTCACCTGTGGCTGCCAGCACGAGTCCTTAAATATAAGGCTAGTTTTGTTTTGTTTTGTCTCCAAGGCTGCCATTTATTCTGGGGGTGTGCTGTGGAGACAGAAGAAACAGTTGGAAGAAGAACAGCTTTACGTTTGTAATGTCATATCCTAATCTAACTTGTCATGGGTTCCTTGCCAGGGACACAGGGAACTGCCCTGGTGGAAGAGAACAAACACTAAGCAGAATCGCCAACAGGACACTGACATAGAATAGTAGAGTTGGAAGGGGCCTATAAGGCCATCGAGTCCAACCCCCTGCTCAATGCAGGAATCCAAATCAAAGCATTCCCGACAAATGGCTGTCCAGCTGCCTCTTGAATGCCTCCAGTGTCGGAGAGCCCACTACCTCTCTAGGTAATTGGACATACTTGAGACCTATTGAAATCTGGTGTGGTGTAGTGGACAGAGTGTGGGACTAGGGCCTGGGAGGCCAGGGGTCAACCCCCCCACTCAGTCATGAAGCTCACTGGGTGACCTTGAGCCAGTCACTGTCTCTCAGCCTAACCTACCTCACAGGGCTGTTGTGAGGGTAGAATGAGAAGAGAATGAAAACCATGTTCATCACCTTGAGCTCCTCGAAGGAATGGTGGGATAATAATAATAATAATAATTACTTCTGCAGTTTGGAAAGCAGTTTGTGCTTTCTGACCAGAAATGTAACCCAAAAATGCTGAAGTGAAGCAACTTAATGTTTATTGATTTCCCTCGTTCCCTAATGTGTCTTGTGAGGGCCAGCTCAAGGTTTGAGGACGTCCTTGGCAAAGTGTCCTGCAAGGGCACCCCTCCTAAGTCAGTGTGCATTGCACCTCACCACCACTTGGCTGCAAGCTGACCTGGTGGCAGAGCAGGTTACGCAAAGTGCCCTGGCACAACTAGGTCAAGTGCTCCAGGCCATCTGCAGGAAACTTGACATGGTAGCCCACGGCTGCCACTGATCAGGAAAGGGATTAGCATCTGTGGGTTCTGCTAGAGGGCTGGAGCCCCGGAAGCTGCAGGGGAGTGCCGGCTGCTGGCAACTGGCCTGTGTCTTGTCTTCATCCTTGGACTGTAAAACCCTGCAGGCAGGGCCAGTGCCGTTTCTTAATGCTTTTAACACTGCTTAGTATTTTACAGGGGGAAGAGATATGCTGCTGGCAGAACGGCCAACACATTATTATTAATTCACTGATATACCACTTAATGCCAAAAATAGGCTTCAAAGAGGCTTGCCAGGTATAAAAACCAGTCACACAAAGGTTAAAATACGTAATGAAAATCGAAAACAAAACAACCCAATTAAAATGTTAAAATAGCAACATCCAAAATTAAAATAAGCAACAAGATAATCACTAATAGCCCATAATTAAAATGCATAATAAAGCAATCCCATTCACACAATACAACAGGAGCGGCAAAGATTCCCCACACCTGCTCTTGGTCATTGCTTAGCACACTCAAAACAGGGCAGACAACCAGTCAGCAAGAGCAAGGAGATCAGGAGACCCCAGGGACTTGCAGGGGCGTAGGTCTTGGCAAGTGCCTAACACTGCCTCCCCGTGACGCCAGCCCTGAGCCCAGGAGGAGAGGAAACAACAGCAACACACAACCAGAAAACACAGAGAGGATGTAAAAAGAAGTAATAATTAATGGCAGAGACGTCCCCAGACTACCTGGAAGTGTTGCTGGTGCGAGTCAAGCAGGAACTGTGCTGGCAACAACATCCAATCGCTACTCCCACAAGACAAGGAGACAATGAACTCACAATGGTCATGATGATGATGGGAGCCATATTCACACCATACATTTATTCCACTTTAAACAGTCATGGCTTCCCCCAAAGAATCCTGGAAGGGTAATTTGTGAAGGGTGCTGAGAGTTGTTAGGAGATTTGTATTCTCCTCACAGAACTACAATTCTCAGAGTGGTTTAACAGTCAGTCCCTCTTCCCAGAGAACTCCAGGAGTTGTAGCTCTGTAAGAGGGCATGGGGGTCTTCTCACAACTCTCAGCACCCTTCACAAACTACACTTCCCCTGTGCAGCCCAGATCCTGACCATGACTTGATCTCCTTTCAGTGGCTATGCCGCCGTATCTTTGCTGTATCTGGGGAGTTCCACAGGTGTATCTGTTAGCATATCTGAAGAACCAACCAAGTCCAGTAGTGAAGGGTGGGCAGCCTGCAGCCTTCAACCTAATTTCATGGTGGGGGCAAGGGGATGGGCCCACCCATTTTTGAGTCCTGCCCCACCCTCTACCAGTACATGACCTCCAAGAGGTTATGTCAAGGGAAGGCAGGCAGCCTTCTCCAGAAGACTGTCCACCCTTGTCCTATAGGTCTCGGCTCACATAATTCAAAGATAAGAGTGCACCCTCAAGCACTTTATAAATAACCGTTTACATCCTGCCTTTCTTCCACAGAACACAAAGCCGCATACAGCCAAGTACATAGCAATTTCCAGTCAGTCTCCCTTCCACACCACTGCTGGGGAATCTGCAGCCCACAGACCTTATTAGGCCTGTCAGGCTCCCCCAGTTTTGGCAAAGCTGCACTGACGTACCTTTCACCTGACATCAGGGACTGGCCAGGCAAAGCAAGAACACTGAGCAGACCCAGCCAATGCAGCCTAACACACTCCTCCCCAACTTCTGACAGCTGGTAGGTATGGCTGCGGAACCTCCTCGGATGGCCTTGGCGTTTCTCTGGACAGCGGTTGGCTTTTCAATATTGGCTTTCGGCACACCTGTGAAAAAAGACCCACCTCTCACAGTAATAAAGGTGTACAGCATGGATGTGATTGCCAGCTCACATCCTCCAATAAAAACCACCCAGCAACTGGGCACAGGTCCCATGAACAAGTGAGTCACCCTTGGCAATCGGCAATGAATGAGTCTTTTAAAAAAAAAACACGCATTCCTTGGCACCTTTAATGTACGTGTGGAAATAAAGGGCATAGAATGTTGAATGGCCAGCCTGGGCTCACCATGAAATAGTTGCAGACCTGCTCACCTGATGAATTAGTGGCCACCTTGCTACGTAAACCAGACATCTGTTAGTAGGAAATGGTGCTGACCACAGGGCCCTTTTGCATGTACAACATGTATACTTAAGAGTTCTGGTCTTTCTCCTTCCCCCTGCCCCCCCCCCAAACAATGAAAGTTCAAGTTTCCTTTTTGGGGAAAATGTTAAAGTGGCAACTCTGTTGTACGTGTGAGGCCCCTTGTATTCCAAGGTGATATAGTCCATAAGAGGATTTTACTCTAGAACAGGTGTGGCACTCTAGATATTGCTGAACTACAACTCCATCCCTCCTACATTGGCCATGTTTGCTGGGGTTGATAGGCGTTGTAGTTCAACAACATCCTGAAAGCCACAGGTTCCCCACACCTGCTACAGAAGAAACAGACCAATTCAGTTCTAAAGACAGTGGTGGGGAATGTGTGGTTCCCGTGAACCCTGACCTTTGGCCATGCTGGCTAGAGCTGGGAGTTCAGGAACATCTGGATGGGCACAAGTTTCCCACCCCTGTCATTAGAGTTGATCTATCTGTTCAGAAGATTCATATAGTCAAGTCCTTTCTGGATTGTACCACTCGAAATGCGGGGGACGGACGGACGCATGTTTGAATGTATCTTCTCACCAAGTATAAAAACCTCTGCTGTCAATCTTAAGTAGAGCCTGTTAGGGTAGTTTTCTGCACTAGCAGGGTAATGAGTCTTTGACAGACTGCGTTCCTTGCAAACATGTGAGCTTGCCTCCCCCTGTAGCTGGCTCTGGCTCAGATGGGAGAAACCCCCCACTGCCCAACATTCTTCTCTGCTCTGTTGGAGGCTGCTACCCCTCAGCCTCAGTTGATCTAGTAGCACTCATTGATGCCACCATCACATCTTCCTAAGACTGGAGTAGCCAATCTGATGTCTTCCAGACGCTGTTGGACTACAGCTCCCATCAGCCCCAGCCAGCCTGGCCAATGGTCAAGGATAATGGCACTTGTAGCCCAACGATATCTGGAGGGTACCATGTTAGCTACTTCTACACTAGCTTCCTCTTTTGGATAGGGTAATCCCATTGCGGTATCTATCTGGCATTAACATTAAGAGCATTCAAGACATTTTTAATCCCATCGGGAGCAGAAATCACCCAGAGCCAGCTCAGAAGTGGAACCCCCTCCAACGAGCCTTCACCCAGACACACACACACTTCCCACCGCCTGGGCAAAGGGCTCCTTCAGGATTCCTGGGCCCTGTAGACCCTCTGCTCACTCAGCTCCCCAATTTTCAGGGCTTGGACTAGGCTAGTAGACTCTTGCACTCTGCTCTACCCAGGACCCTAAAAGTCCCAGCCACCACAAATGCATTAACAGTACACCCACTCACTGAGGGTGGCCAAGCACTGCAGCATGGGGAGGCACTGCACAGCGATGGTGCCCTCCGCTCCTTTCCTTTCCCCAATAGGTGCACCGCAAACCCATAGATTGGTCGTGTTCCCCACCAAGATTTGCTTTCACACCTGTTCACTTGAATGAGCCCCAAATGATCCATATCATGTCATTTCTCATTTTCCTATCCTCAGTTTGGGATTCACAGATTAATTACCAAATTCAAATACATTCCTATTTTATTTTCCACTAGCAGCCCTGTACCAGGCATTGTTCAGGAATACCAAGAACCCCCACCCAAAAAAAGAGCAGCTTTGAAATCGGTGGTTAAAATCAGTGCAGTTTTTGAAAGGTTCAGTCCACCAGCTTGATTCAAAATGGCGTATCCAAACAGATGAAAACCTGCTCCTTGATTTTAGGAACTAATATGCAAAATTTGGTTACAAATGCATAATGAACTAACAAACCACTTTCCAAACTTTATACAAGCCTTTCCCAACCTTTGGGTCCCCAGATGTTGTTGGACAACAACTCCCATCAGCCCCAGCCAGCATAGCCAACGGGCAAGAATGATGGGAGTTGGAGTCCACCAACATCTGAGGACCTAAAGATTGAGAAAGTCTACTTTATACTATAGAGTCACATATATGTTCTGATTGTACATGTAAAGTCCATTGGATAGACCCAAGTATGTCCTATGGCACCTATCTTAACTTGTGTTCCTTAACATGCGTGTCTTATGTTCACCCCTACCTTGTATGCTGACCACAACCCTGTCAAAAGGGAAGCAGACCTCCAGTGTGCACATGCAGTTGGACTGAAGTGGTTGAGAGATGGCAGATGGTGGTATGAACTGTATCACTTGAACAGCATCATGTTTAAGCACTAACCTGGTAGCCAAAGGCAACAAGGAAGTACCCTGCAGGCAAGGGAGCGGGAGGAAGAACAGGGCATTCTCTCCCTCCTCTGTGCCCAGTATAAAAAGCAGTTGGAAAGAGCTCTCTCTTCTATGCCCTGCAGGTGGGTGAACACTGTCATGCTCACTAGGCACTTTCCATAGATCGGAAAATGCAAACCAAACCAGAAAGGTAGGTGTACTGAAGACAAGAGTACAAGTAAGCATATGGGTATTACCAAATCCAAGAAATGCAAGAAAACGAGGTACGTACTGATCAGACACATAAAGGTACTTGCTTAACATCTGTCAAGTTTTGACAGTCCGGGGAGAAATGTAAAATTTCAGCCACTCCTTCAGCCCCACTTGCTTTTGTCTTCACTTCCACGTCCCCTTTTCCCACCTGCCCCCCAACCCGGCAACGTTCCCCTAGAATTTTTTGTTCTAGCACGCACTTGAACTGAATTCTGATGTTATCATTTTCACTGAGTTTTATTTTCATTATATTGATTTTACTGTACACTGCTTGGAAATGACAGTAATTGAGCAGTATATAAATTGTCAGAACAAAAATAAAGTGTGGCATCTCCTTTTTGTCTATGGGAATGAAGGGCCGTCAGTCACTTATACTAGAGAAATGAATGGCATGAGCTTAGGGACATTGCTGAGGTGGGGCTACATTTACTGCTATCCAACGTCCAGAGTGAGATACAGGTTTTGACTCCTCTCACACGTGTCCCAGCTTGCCATCTACCCATCAAACTTGATGGGAACTACCAAGAACCAAGCCAAAGCCTAGATCTACATAGTCCAGTCCTGGGTTCTGTTGACTGGCCACACTACAGCAGGGGTAGCTAATCTTTTTCAGCCTAAGGGCCATATTGCAACTCCTCTGGGGTCAGCATGCCACTGAAAGAACTTGGCTTGTTTAGCCCAGAGAAGAGAAGACCGAGGGGAGAAATGATAGCACTCTTCAAGTACTTGAAAGGTTGACACACAGAGGAGGGCCAGGATCTCTTCTCGATCGTTCCAGCATGCAGGACAGGGGATAATGGGCTCAAGATACAGGAAGCCAGATTTCAACTGAATATCAGGAAAAGTTTTCTAACTGTTAGAGCGGTATGACAATGGAACCAATTACCTAGGGAGGTGGTGGGCTCTCCAACGTTGGAGGCATTCAAGAGGCAGCTGGACAGCCACCTGTCGGGTATGCTTTAAGTTGGATTCTTGCACTGAGCAGGAGGTTGGACTCGATGGCCTTATAGGTCCCTTCCAACTCTATGATGGGTATGGCCAAAAAGTGGCTACACACACACGCACATGCATGCATGCTCTCACACACGTGCACACCAGAGTGGATAGAGCATGGCAGAATGCTGGAAACTGGCTTTTATCCTTATAGATGGCTGGAAGGCATGACTTTATCTTGCGTTCACTTCACATATTTTAGGCGAGCATCAGAACGTTATCTGTTGAAGGAAACATTAGCTACACATTTGTTTCTTCTACAAAAGAAATGGATTTTCACTCCTTTAATCAGGGAAGTAAGGCAAGCACCAAAGGTTTTGGCACTGATTATTCTAAAGCTCTGGCTTCCCGATTCCTAAACAGCACAGGGTTGGGCTCCCAACTTCCGTGAGCCCCAGCCAGCATGGTCAAAGGTCAGGGATTATGGCAGTTGAGGAGTTTAACAGTATCTAGAGGGCCAGACATTCCCCATCTCTGTGTAACAGGAAAAGCCAGTCCAGCAACCAGCCTGAGACTATCTAAAAGCATACACTTATATAACCTGTGCAGTGCAAGCACACATGTTGCTCAGAAGTACACCTATTTGAAGTTCAATAGGATTTACTCCCAGCTAAGTGCATAAAGCACTGTAGTCTAAAAAGAGTGTCACAGGAGATTTTTCTCCATGTGGCTCCCATCTACTTATCCATCAGGAATATCAGTAAATGAAATGTGGGTTCACTTATCAGCCTTGCCCCCTCTTCCCATTCTTCAAGTACACAATCCATTTTTATACACGTATAGCACCAATTGTCATATACATTTAAGCATTTAAACACTTGTTTTGTCACCTCATTATTCCTCTTTTAAAAAGAGGTAGCGCTGCTCTGCGGTTAATACCAGGTGGATTTGTGACATCACAGACACCAGACAATCAGTGCTGTGTACAGCTGGCTTCTGCTGCAAATGTGTAGAACTATTTACCCCCAAGTCTGAATCTAGAGCAGGGGTAGCCAACATGATGCTCCCCCCCAGAACCTGTGGAACTTCAGCTCCTACCAGTACGGCCAATGTTCAGAGACTGTAGGAGTTGAAGTCCAGGAACATCTGCAGGACACCATGTTGGTTACCCTGGTTCAGAGAAAGAGAAAGGTTCCTTCGAACAGATTGCAGCAAGCGCACTTCCAGAGTATCCCCACCCTTCAAGTAATCTAATTGGACTCTGTACATGCCCTCATTGTCCCTTCCTTAAGCCAAGAGTTGCAGGTGTGCCAAAGACAAGCACCTTGGCAAACTGTGACCTCAATTGTTCTCAAGTTATGTACATGTTTAGTTATAATCCTATGTATTAAGATATAGGGTATAGCTGGGTCATTTAGTAAGTATCTCATTTAATAAGTTAATTAAAAACTTCAGAAGCTAAGACTCCCAGGAACCCTAGAGAGGGTATATGCTGACTTAGGCAAGAGGGTGCTAAAGAGGATGAACTCCAGGACACCTTCGCCTAGGCTAGCCTTCACTAGACTGGCACTATCCAGATCCTTTGGACTATAGCTCCTATCAACCACAGCCTTAGGAGCTGGTACACTGAAGGGGAGGCACCATACAAAACCTCTTTGATTTCTGGGAGAGAGTTAGGCATGAGCTACACATTTGGCAAAATCATGTGGCAAAGGTTTTTTTTTAATCCTTCCTTCTTTGGCAGGGGGAAAGCCTTGGCACATGCAGACAGCTAGCATATCAGGGAAAGAGCTAGTCCTGGAAAGCCTCCCTGATGTGCCAGCCTTCTACAAGTGCGAAGGTTTTTATTGGTGAAGCTTAAACATTTGTACAGGTATATATATATAATAATCCACCTACAATCTGAAGCAACACAGTCTAGGAAAGGCTACCACTTGTAAGTAGTTAGGACTCATAATTTCCCTAGATAAGAAGGAAAGGATTATGCAGGTCATCCCTTACCTGTTTTGCTTGAGATAGGAATCCCCAACACCAAGCACTTGATGGCAGCTGCCCATTTCTCAGCAAGAATTTGGTTATCCTCATAGCATTCTGCACTGTCAACCTGAAAGGTCCTTGCAGTCCGCTGCCGCATCCGCCATGAGCTCACGGCCACCTTCTTCTTCTTCAGCGGGTAAATGTAGACACAGAAGAAGGCTGATTGGTCTGCAATCGTATGGCTGCGCATTGTGTGACACCCCACCACATCAATAAGCTGCACCACTGTCCGGTGATCTGTGTCTGGCTTAGGCACCAGGTGCTGGATATGCAATTCTGTCCGTGTGAGGCTCAGGGCATAGCGGGTCCCCTTGGGCGGATAGGCACCAAATTCTCCGTGGAGGAGGGTCTCGGAACCTTCCCCACATGCCCCCAAAACCATGTTCATCTCGCTACGGAGACCCAGGTTTGCAGTTTTGCTTTCCACCTTCTATCGAGCCTGTCAAGACAGCCGGTTGCAACCCAATGCAACCTAACCCTTTTTCTTTAACCTCTCTCCAAGAAGCACCAGATCTGAGTAGAATTTAAAATCTTTTTATTTCCACATATTTCCTTAGTAGAGTAAGTGGTTCGTATAGCTCTTTAAACCAAGAAACTTCCTCCGCAGCTCAAGTTCCTCAACTGTTTTCCAAGGTTTTCTCTTTCTTCATTGAGCAAGATCCTTTGTATCAGTAAAAGAAAAAAAGTTTTAAGGAGAAAACACATACACCTTCCATCCCCCTCTTGCTTTTTTTTATAAATGTGGCAGGGTCATCTCAAAATCCCACAGGAATGAAAAACGACTGGTCTGAGCTAGTACAAATTTGGAACAAGCCAGAAAGAAAATCCTACTATCTGTTGAAGAACACGGGAGGGGAAAGATAAAAGCTAGCATAGGTAAAAAATAATAATTCTAAATTGCCAAGCAAACAGGTGCTTCTTCAGATGCAGAGCCAGACAATCTTGTTTTCAACAAGAACATAATTTTCACCTTCAGGCAAGGAGTTTAAGAATGTTTACCGGGCCCAATTCAAGGTGCTGGTGTTGACCTTTAAAGCCCTATACGATTTCAGCCCAGTTTATCTGAAGGAGCGCCTCCAGCATCACCAATTATGCCGCCTGACAAGATCAGCCTCACAAGACCTTCTCTCGGTTCCACCAGTTAAAACAGTGAGACTGGTGCGGACCAGAGAGAGGGCATTTTCGATTGTGGCCCCCACCCTCCGGAATTCCCTTCCTTTCGATCTTCGCCATGCCCCCTCCTTGATAGGTTTCCGCCGAGCCTTGAAGACCTGGCTGTTCAGGCAGGCCTATGGGATCTCTGGGGTGGGTTAGTTTTAATGCTGTTGAGTAATATAAGAGGGGTGATTATTTTATTTATTTATTCGACTTATTAGTCGCTTATCTGGCTGAACTGTCAGCCACTCTGAGCGACGTACAAAGCAGAACATGTAAACATCAAAACATTAAGAGACTAACAATAAAAACTAACAATAACATAAAAGCAACAATTTACAGTTAGTTGTAAATTCTCTGAATGCATTAAGTGGTATATAAAAATGCTAATATACTGGTCTGTTCCACTATTTAAAAGAAAGGTATAGGTGTGTAACAAGTCACTATATAGATTAAGGGTCCCCAGCATATCATCCATGAGAGTCACCCCACCCCCCTTCCTTGTGTCCTTGGACATAGGGTGGTTACTTTTCAAGGGAGGGGAAAAAAGTACAGAACTGAACCTGGAAGATATGTTTTCTCACTTCCTCTTTCAGCTCAACGTTTTTCAAGGTTCAGATTAATTCTACTGGATCTGAATTTATACCCAGATCCCCTCAAAAAAAAAAGTGTGGGTGTGTGTGTTCCCCATTTCTGTATGTACAGGGGACTGATCAGAGAGAGGGGGGAAGAGAAATGATGATGAGTCAGTAATGTCAGCAGTAGTTCCTCAAAAATTCAACTGGCAACTGCTGCTATAGAGCATATATGGAGAAAGGTAGTTTTAGTATATAGCTAACCTCCAACCAAGAGCCATTATTGTTGCTAGCTATGTGCAGTGCAGGGCACCTACAACAGCAGAGAGCAGCTGGCGGCAGAGCTGCAGAATACCGTTTAAAATTAACTTTAACCCAAGTAACACAACATACTGTCAATAACTATTATTTTAATTATATCAGTAAAGTAAAACGTTATATAAAAGTACTCAGTTAAATGCATCAAACATGTTTTGTTCCCTTTACCCAGTACAAATAAGCCTTTAGGACCACAGCTTGAGTAAATTTTTAGTTTCCAGCCACCCCCAGAAGGTAGTTAATGTATCTAAAGATTAGTTGATTATTGAGTGTGGTTTGTAATGGTTTTATATTGTATGTTATTCTATTATGTCAATGTACGTCGCCTAGAGTGGCCGTTAATTCGGCCAGATAGGCGACTCAAAAATAAAATTTTATTATATTATCATCATCATCATCATCATCATCTGGGAATCTGTCCCAGCAATGAGACTCTCATCCATCTGACACTCACATACGATATCCAGTTCTCACTAGGCTTCCACCCCCTCTCCCTTCCTCCTTTATGATCTTAAAGAGATTGCTTTCCAAAAGCTTAAGAGACAGAGACGGGGCAGGGAAAGAGATCCCAAGTTCAAAAATGAAACAAAAAATGCCAAGAAAGTTCCAGCAGTTCCAGGGATGGTAAGGGACAAAGCTGGGGGGGGGGAAGAAATGTGGGAATACTGTTTGGAAAAGGATGCATGTAGCACTCAAACCCTATACCCTACGAGGCTAGTTTATTTCATTTTTTAAAAAAGGACTAGCCTAGAATTTCATTCTAGCACATTTTTGCAAAGCAACCCCCCCAGCTTAAAAAGAGCTTAGCTGTTATCCCAATTGTATATTAGCTTGTACATCGAACACCACAACAGTAAGGGAGGAAGAGGATGAGAGAAAACTCTTAAGTAATTTCACACAGAGAGAGAAATATAAATGAAATTAGGAGAGGAAGGGAAGGCTTTTCTAGGTGCTATAAAAACGTAATACAGATGCAGCGGACCAAAAGGAAGCGCCCAACTCACCCCCTCACCAGGCGCCTTTGTCGAAAGCATACAAGACCACACTGAGGAGAATCGGCGCCCACTTAGAATCTGTGGGGCAAAGTCTTGGAGAGCGACCACCGGGGGGGGAGCGAAATTAGCAACTCCCATGCACTTTCTAGTGCCTCTGTACTCCTGACAGTCCCCAATCTCTAGCACCGCTCCACAATTTGCTTTCCCTGCAATTCCTTTCCTGCTTGCCTCACTCTTTACCCTCCACCCCTCCCATTCCTTTCTTTTCTATTCGTCCACGCTCTTTCTCAAGCTAAACTAGGAAGTGCTCTCTTTTCTACCTGGGGAGGGATGCGTAAGATAGAAGGGGCGGAGAAAGTTTCCCATTAACCTATCAGAGAGCGGGAAACACATTAGCTGACCCAATCATAAATGAAACTCCTACCCACCGCCGAGTCAAATATGGGGCATTGGTAGCTAGCTATCATATTTGTTCAGGGCAAAAATGTAAAGAAGCGGGAGGTGGCCATCTTAATAAAGGGAGGGGAAAGAAGAAAGGTTAGCCACTATCTATATAGCCGCGTTTATCATACAGTAAATAGAAGGAGGTGTCGTTCTCCAACCATAGGAGACTATTTAAAGAAAGGAGATTCATTGTAATAAGGAGATACTTTTCAACATCGTAGTCAGAGATCGCAAGTTTTGTAGTGTGGGCAAGGTCAAAGTAGAAAGAGACTTCGTCCTCTTTCCAGAATAAATGGCGGCCATCTTTAGTAAGTGAAAAGAATGCAGACTCTGTCCCAGGCAAAAAGAAAAGAGGGCATAACGGATCTTTTGAACTTGGGCGAAGTTTCAAGGCTTCACACTCCATACAACACATTGCCAGGTGGCCATCTTAAGTGAGGTACATGGAACGCCTCACCGTACTTGCAACCATTTTTGATGTGGTCAAGGTGCCAAAACCTAACCCCCTGAAGATAGCAGCCATCTTTGTTTTGGGAACACATGCATTGATTGGTTGCCTCTCTTCAGGGCAACAGAAGAGCACCAGTTTAGATAAGGACATCCTCGATAGCGTTGTTGAAAGAATTAATATGCTGACATAAGTCATACTTTAAGCAACTTTTGAAGGGATTTTTGTCTTGGCTTCTCCAACTTGGGGCCCAGCAGAGTTTTGGACTACTACTCCCATCATCCCTATTGATCACTCCGTTTGGAGGTGGTAGGAGTTGTAGTCCAAAACAATCTGGAGGACACCCGGAGTGTCTTTTTACTTAAATGTTTTTAAATAATGTCGAAAGGATCTTTCTGCATCCAAAAACTACCGTTCATCCTGCTGCTCATCTTTAGCAGTTCAGAGGCAGGGATAGCAGCCCATATCACTGAAGATGCAATGTATTAATAGCAGCCTTCTCCAAGCTGGTGCCCTTCAGATGTTTTGGAGTACAATTCCCATCAGCCCCAGCCAGCATAGCCAATGGTCAGGGATGATGGGAGCTGTAGTCTCAAATATCTGGAGGGAACCAGATCGGGGAAAGCGGCTAAACACATTTATCTGAGAATAAGCCCCATTTAAGCTAAGTGGAACTTGCATAGTATTGTACTGTCAGAGGGATAAAGGCAAGAGGGTGGGATGCATGCAAAATACAACACAGTGTATTTTGGAACACTGCTTTGGGATGGGAGGGATTAATGGGGTGACAGAAGTGGGAATTTAACTAGATTTACCTTTATAAAGCAACTTAACATATGCTTTGTAAATATAATATTTTCCTACATTCAAAACATAAGAAGAGCCTTGCCGGATTAGACCAAAGGGCTACCTAGTCCAGCATCCCCATTTCTTTCAGCGGCAGAGCAGATGCCTATGGGAAGTGAAGCAGGACACAGGCACAATTGCCCTCTCTCACTTGTGTCTCCCAGCAACTGGTATTCAGAGGTATGCTGCCTGTCATCCTAGAGATGGTAGTAATTGATTCTATGCATCTGTCTAATCCCATTTTAAAGCCCTCTTGGGTTGTGGTGGCAAATGCTGTGTAAAGAAGTCAACATGAGTGCATGAAAGATTTGGGAGGGATTTAGGATGAGGCCTAGGGCAGCAATGGAGCACATGTTTTCGTGCAGATCTTCCTAGATTCAATACTCAACACCTCCATTTAAGAGGGCCAGGTAGCAAACAACTTGAAGCCATGGAGAGCTGCTGCTAGTCAGAGTAGACAGTACAGGGCTAGATGGACAAATATTCTGACCTGGGATAAGGCAGCTTCCTATGAATTACAGATGCACAGACATTGCTGGTGAAATGAGTCTGCTTGAAATATTTAGATATCCTATTATATTATAATTAATTTAAATTATGTTATGATAATTATAAGATTGTTCCACTCTGTCTGCATCTTGGTAACATCATGTGTATACTGTACAGTCTCTTGTTTTAATTGCTGTATTGCATTTAAAGGGATTGTTTTAGTACTATATGTATTTTAATGTTTGTGTAACTGTTTTTTATACTTTTAGGTAAACCACCCGAAGCCTATTTTGGCATTAAGCGGTATGTAAATTAAATAATAATAATGTAGCACTGTCGTGAAGATGTGTATCTCTGATATACTTTACCAGTAAAGAGGAAGTGGCTGAGAAATTGTGACGGAATGATACACAGTGCTTCTGAGAGACCTTTCACCCTTACTCGCAATATGGAGACAACAACTGTAGGACTACATTGCAGGGTTGTTGTGAGTCACTAAGCCCTGCCACAAACCCGCAACAATGGAAATAACAACTATGGAGCATGTATTTGCATCTGCAGACCGCTTCTCTTAAAAAAAAAGCGCATCTCAAATTACTTTTTCCATGCACAATCAGACCTTAGCTCGAAAGAGTATGCAATTCTGTCTTTGCTTCTCCTTTTTGTAGAGGGCGGGGGGGGGCGGTCGAATGCAATTAACAACACGCTACTACCCGGTCACGGCTTTGTGGTTTCTTCACTGTTTCCTATGCGTAGCTGTCACTTTTACCGGTTTACCGAGGGGTCGTGGCAGGAATGATATAAAAAACACCAGGAAGTTCCGTGTTCGGTCCAAGCAATTGCCAGTCTACTACCATCGTACGTCTATGGTGCACGTCCAGCCTCAGACTCGCTGTAGAGAGAAGTCACGCCCCTTCCCGTCTCGCCTCTTCCTCCCCACAATTCTTTGCGCGTTTGCGTCCTCTTCCTTTCCCTTTTTTTTTCCAGGCGCCGCCGACGCCGCCATGGTGAGTCCTGATAGTGAAGGGAGGTGGGATTTGAATCGGTTGCAATCCTCCCCGAGGCGGTGGCGTGGATAGTGAGCGGTGTTGCGCCGGTGTGAGGAAGGGCCTGGAGCTCCTGGGAGGCCAGTATTGGCAGAGCCAGTACCTGGAGGCTGGAGAGACCGGACCGCGGAGAGGGCTGTTATTGGCAGGATGGGAGTTGGGCCTAGGAGCGTTGCACGGTTGGGGGAGCTGCTTAAGATCAGACATAGGAGGGGCAGCCTATACACATGTGTCTGTGTTCAGGCGTTGTAAAGGAAGAAGTAGATAATACCTCTTTGGTTTCACGTGATTACAGGGTTCGTTATACGGTGACGAACAAGCCAGATGAAAAACCGTGGGAGACGTGTGTGGCATAGCCCCTCAGTGCATGTATTTTTGTAGGCGGTCCCAAGTTTCAATCCCTGACATGGTCAGACGCTTGTCTGAAATTCTGGAGAGCTGTTGGCAGTCTGTGTGAGCACTACTGAGATAGGTGGAATAATATCTGACTTGGTAGCTTCCTGTGTTCCTGAAATACTTCTCAGCATTTTAAATACCTCTTAATAAAATAGTTGATCCAACCTTTGAATGATGTATTTAGTAGCTTTAGATTAGAGATAGGGGCTTAAATTGTCATTAACAACAACCAACCTGTGGTCCTCCAGGTGCCTTTGAGACTCCCAACTCTCTTCGACCAATAGGGTGAGTAGGTAGAGGTTATGGGAGTTGTAGTTTTAACAATATCTGAAGAGCTAGAGATTCCCCATTCCTGCTGTACATGCTGACCAATGAGGTTTATAATATATAGCAGCAGTAGGTGTGGCTATTGTGAGAGATGAGTCTAGGAGGTGAAAGTTACTTTGAGTAGTTGAATTTTTTACATATAGAAGTGAGGGGGGAGAAGAGGTATCTTAAAAGCAGGAGAAAGGGCAGTTGCATTGAGAATGGGTTTGTGGCTGGACACTAGCAATGCTGGCCTTCGTGAGAGAAGAATGGGGAAAGAAGGATTCACAATGCAATGGGTCCTTTGGGTGTGGGGCTTGTGTGGACGTAAGGGGTATGCATGTTTAAATGCATGTGGTGGACGAGAGGAGAGGATAAAGTCTTGTAAGTACAGTTTGGGGAGATGAACACAGCATGGTGACTAACAGGTGTTGATGGAAGAGAATAGCTGAAATAGTCTGCCTGTGTGTGAAAGATGAATGTGTACCTTCAGACAGACCATGCTCGTTTCGGGTGTCATTCATTATCAAACAGCAAAAAAGGGAACCTCCTGGATGAATGACATGCAGACAAAACACACAAAAACAGTTTTGAGTATCCATATCCCTTGTGGTATTCCATTATTGGTCAAACATTCTGCGTTCAATGTTGTACTTGCAGAACTGGTTTAAATCTAGCCCTTGTAAATTTCTTGGTACAATCCCTGCATGTTATTCTTCTTGCATATTGCTCATTTAGGGGATATACAGTATTTCATAGAATGGAAAGGGCCTATAAGGCTGTCAAGTTAAACTCCCTGGAGTTGCAGGGGGGCTTGTAACTAATAGTGTAGAGCATATGATTTGTATGTAGACGGTCCCAGGTTCAGTCACCAACGTCTCCCAGTATGGCTGGGAAACACTCTTGTCTGAAAACATTCCTATAAAACCTACTTGCCTTATTGCTGTTCCTTGCAATTTTGGGAGTAGTTTTCTGCCCCTCCTGCCTTTTCCCTAAGCTTCTGATCAAGAGGGTTGACACTTTTTTGATAATGATACTCCTTTTTAGCATACAAAATTCTCCATAATCTCTACATAAAAGGGCTGCATAAGACTGTGTATTTGGCCCATTCTACAGCTTAAAAAAAGGGAGGCTGCCAGTGAAAGTGTTGCCAAACGTGCAGTCCTATTAATGGTTACTAGAAGTAAAGTTCCACTGTTTTCAGTGGGACTTAATTCTGTAGTCAGTGTATACAGGATTGTAGTCTAAGGCAGTGGCTAAAGCGTTGAAGGATTTCTCATGGGAGAAATGGAAGGGGAATGTGGCCAGTGAAGAGCGTTGTGTTGGGGAGGTTTTGAGGTATACATGTGATGCCTTTTCCATAGCACATAGGGGTAGCTGCTTTTTGGGAGAGGGTTCTTGTTGGCATATATGCCACCCCGGGCTCCTGCTGGGCGGAAGGGCGGGATATAAATCAAATAATAAATAATACGTAGTTCCTGTTGAGAATCTGGTTGGAGCACCCTGTCACTTAAAAAATCTCAATGCTTCTTATTGGCATAATGCAACCTTTGCCAATCCAGTGCCTTCCACACTGATTGGGGCTGATGGGAGTTGCAGTCCGAACATCTGGAGGGTACCAGGTTGGCGAAGGCTGATATAAGGCATTCTTGTGCCAGCACAGAGTGTATTGCCCAAGCATAACGAGAGAAAGCCTTAGGAGGGAGGTATGGTTGTATATGGTGCAGATGGCAGATGGTGTATGATTCAGGACTGCTTGGCACGTTCCCACTGACTTCTCTTCCTTGGTCCCAGGGAGTTGATATTCACCACAATAAGGACCGGAAGGTTCGACGCAAGGAGCCTAAAAGTCAGGATATCTATCTTCGCCTCCTGGTCAAGGTGAGAACCAGGGTGAATGAAAATCTGTGGGCTCAGAGGTAGCTAACAGCCAAAATTCCTGATCAGTATTTTCTCCTTATCCCACCTTCACTCATACTTATTTGTGTGAAGGTATGCTGAACTCCATGGTACTTTTACAGAAGTTGCGATCTAAGGCGAGAGTTCCTAAACTTTTCCTCCCATGAACCACTTAAAAATTGCCGAGGGTCTTGGTAGACCACTTAATGAATTGTTCTGCCTGCTGTGGCAATTGTAATATGCTGTGCTAGATGCTGTGTGATTTTTAATAGTATTACTTCTTTTTTCTTATATATTGTATTTTATTGTAGTATATTTTAAATTCTATAGAATTAAAATTGTAACACAAGAAAATACAATATAAGAAATAAAAGAAGCAATAAAAATAATGCGATGGATGTGCCATCTCCCATCTTGAAACAGAAATCCACAGACACACCGCAGCCCACCTGAATGAAGCAGGCCACAGTTTGGGAATCCCTGATGTAAGGAATTTGGAGGCCAAGAGTCTGGCCTTCTTTGGAAAAAGATGAAGAATAGTGGGTTATATTTGGAGGCTTTTTGTTGAGCTGGAAGGTGGTTCATGGACTCAATCTGGAAAGGGGGGGGAAAGGAGGAGGCCAACAGGACCCCCAAGTTTCATACCAACTCCTTTGTTGCCTCGTCAGCTCTACAGATTTCTTGCTCGAAGGACCAATGCAAAATTCAACAAGGTGATACTCAAACGGCTCTTTATGAGCCGCACCAACAGGCCGCCGCTGTCTGTATCCCGTATGGTAAGTGCAGATTGCTCTTCCACCCCACCCCCAAATCTCTTTCTTGGTCTCTTTCCAGTTTCACAGGGTGCCTGTACATAACACTTCTCAGATGCTAAGAGCTTCAGGAACCAAGTGTTCTCTAGCTTTGTCATAACACATAACCTCTCCTGCTCCGTCCAGAAATAAACAGGGCCACCTCTGGCGAGACTTTGCCAATGTGGAGCAAAGCATGAAGAAAGGCAGGGAGCAGGACTACATCAGCCCATGGTGTGTCCCCTACCCCCCAAAGTATGTAAGAGCATGAGAAGGACCCTGCTGGATCAGACCAAATGCCCATCTAGGCCATTATCCTGTCCTCACAGTGGCCAGACAGATGCCTACAGGAAGCTCACAGGCAGGACCCGAGTACAACAGCACTCTCCCCACTTGTGATTTCCAGCAACTGACATTCAGAGGCACACTGCCTGCAATAGTGGAGATAGGACATAGCCATTGTGGCTGGTCATTGATACATTCTGTTAATTTGTCTATAATCTTCTTTTAAAGCCATCCTAGGTGGTGGCCATCGCTACACCTTGTGGGAGCAAATTCCACAGTGTGTAAAGTACTTGCTGTTGGTATTCCGCTTCGTTAGATGGTCCCAGGTCCCAGTATTACGAGAGTGGGGGAATAACGTCTTCCTATCCAATTTTTCTACTTTGCGCATCTTGTAAACCCCTTATCATGTTCCCTCTTACCTTTTTTTCTAAACTAAAAAAAGGAAAAAGAATAATCCCTTTGTAAACCCTGCCAAAAATGTGGATTATTGTGCTGGCTAGAGCCCAGCAAATCTCGTGTGATGTACAACTGGTCATGTTAACCAGGGCTGTGGAGTCGGAGTCGGAAGCAATTTTGGGTGGAGTCGGAGTTGGTAGAAACATTCTGACTCCAGCTTCAAAATAAATTTTGATTGACAGATTTTTTAAAATATAAATTCAAAATGTCAAAGAAGCTTCCCATGAAGTCAGCTGTAGTTGAGCATTTCACCATAACTCAAGATGGAAAACATTTTGTGTGTCAGTGTATGACACAGGACCCAGATGAAGACAAATACTGTGATGCCAAGATCAGCGCATATTCAGGCAGCGATAAAAATGCTCCTATGAGAGCTTCCAATTTAAAAAAACATTTACAGCCCTTTCCAGGGCTGTGGAGTCGGAAGCAATTTTGGGTGGAGTCGGAGTTGGACAGTAGAAAAATAGAGGAGTCGGAGTCGAAGGTTTGGCGTACCGACTCCACAGCCCTGGTGTTAACACAAGTTATGGGAGGAAATAGAGGGGGCAGATCCATACTCCAGCTGTCCCAGTCAAGATAATCTGGGAGTGCAGGTGTACCCATTCAAATATATAAAAGGAGCCCACTTGTCGTATAGTTTATGTGCTGATCAATCAATACATCCACAATAACTGAGGTTACTCTTCCTCCCTCTCCAGATCCGTAAGATGAAGCTTGCAGGCCGGGAAAACAAAACCGCTGTTGTGGTGGGTACAGTGACAGATGACGTTCGCATCCAGGAAATCCCCAAACTGAAGGTAGCTTGGCTAGTAGTGGAGGAGGAGCTGTCCAGATGGAAAAGGGCATGAAGTCAAGAGGCTTTGGAGCAAGAGGAATGATATTTTGAGAGCCTTGTGAACTGGTTATGTATAGGAATCATAAGCATATGATTGCATGGAGATGGTTGGGACATGCACCTGCAATTGTATGTGCAATTAATGACTGGTTATAGCTTGGACTGTCACCTGATTATAATTAATTGTATGAATTTTAGTTCACTAATTAAATCTGCATTCACAATCTGCTGGCTGATTAATCACAGAGCATCCCTTTAGTCAATCAATTGACTAAAATGTTGCATCCCTAATTATAGTTTCGAGTGTAGCTGAAGGTGCAAATCTGTTTTTGAAACAAATTGCAGATTTGGGTACTGTCATGTTGCAACCCATTTCCTTTTTTCATCCAAGGTTTGTGCCCTCAGAGTGACTAAAGGAGCCCGTACCCGCATCCTAAAAGCTGGCGGACAGATCATGACTTTTGACCAGTTAGCCATGGCTGCCCCCAAGGGCCAAGGAACTGTGTTGCTTTCTGGTGAGTCAGAAGAAAGGCACTTTATTGCAAGCCTTGTGAAACTCTTGTTGATGTTAGTTTGCTCAGTATGACTAAAGCCACTCTTCTGATTTCCCTTCTGTAGGACCAAGGAAGGCCCGTGAAGTTTACCGGCATTTCGGCAAGGCCCCTGGAACCCCACACAGTCACACTAAGTGAGTGTCTCAGACCCCTAGGTTTCCTGAGATCCTATTAGCTCTCTTTTTATTTACCCGTTGACTAAAGCCATGCAACACTTCAAAATAATGTTCATTTTTTTTTAAAGTGACTTATCTTGACTTCTGATAGCACACTTATTTGTTTGTTTATTCGACTTATTAGTCACTTATCTGGCTGAATTGACAGCTGCTTACTACTTCCTGTTTTTCTGTGGCACCTTCAGTAGTACACTACTTTGTCTTACAAATGCATTGCTTGCTCATGGTCTTCTCTTATTTCTTTTTTCTGACTTATATGCAATACATTTGAATCCGATTCTCCTTCCAAGGAACCAAATCTCACAGTGTTCTTCTGAATCTTACAGCTGTCCCATGGAAGAGTTGGTTAGGCCATCCTGTGAGCATCATAATTTTAACAGGTTTAATATTAACTTGGTTTCCAGACCAAGCATTCCAGCCATGGCAGCATACTTAATTTCCTTTGACCCGCCTTTTAATTCCTTTTAATTTGTCCAGCCACAGACATCATTTCAACCCTTTGATTTAAGGAAGTGTGGAGCAGGCTGCAAAACTGGGAGCTAAAAGGGCACTCTAGACAATGCTCTCTCAAAATTGCAGTCTTAGAATTGCCGAGAGTTACTAGGGTTTGAGGTGAAGGGAACTAGAGAACCCTGTAGGTTTTCTACGTGTGGGAAGGGAGCCCTTTTGGATAAGGAAGGTGAAGGAAAGAATCTGGAAGTGAAACAGTCAAAGGATCTTGCAGCTCTTCTGAGTCTGCTGTGTGCATATCGTCTCCCCAAAGCATTATATCTACTACATAATAAAAGGCTCATTTGTGTTACTAACTCCTCTTCCATTTTCCACTTTCCAGGCCATACATCCGATCCAAGGGCCGCAAGTTTGAACGGGCTCGAGGTCGCCGTGCCAGTCGAGGCTACAAAAACTAAATTCGTTCTTGAAATTTTGAGGGCTGACGTTACAGGATTAAATTTGCAATGCTGAGTATAAGTTAATACCCCAATGTGGTGTCATTATTTATTTATTTATTTTAAAATATTTCTAGCCTGCTCTATTTTAACCAGAAACTCAGAGCGGCGGACAGCAGCAATAGAATAAAAACTATACAATACACCCAATACATACAATCAACAAGTTAAAAAACATACAAAAAATTTATGCTACTATCGTAATTTGTTAAAATTCCTATTCTGCGTTTAGTTTAAACGCCGTCTGGAAAAGGAGTGTCTTAACCTGGCGGCAGAATGCCAAAAGCGAAGGGGCCAACCGTACCTCTACTGGTAAAGCATTCCAGAGTCTGGGAGCGATGACAGAGAACGCCCTATCTCTAGTTCTTGATAAATGAGCTTGTGAGGCTGAAGGAATCACAAGAAGCATATCCTCAGAGGACCTCAATGCACGGGAGGGTTCATAACAAGACAACCGGTCGGACAAATAGGCAGGGCCCAAGCCGTGTAGGGCTTTAAAGGTTAACACCAGCACTTTGAATTGAGTCCGGAAACACAGCGGCAGCCAATGGAGTTGCTGTAACAGAGGGGTAGTATGTGCTCGAAGGGCGGCCCCGGTCAGCATTCTCACTGCTGCTCGTTGAACCAGTTTAAGTTTCCGAACTGTCTTCAATGGCAGCCCCACGTAGAGTGCGTTGCAGTAATCAAGCCGGGATGTAACTAGGGCATGCGTTACCCTCGTCAGATCGGACGTCTCTAGAAACGGGCGCAGTTGGCTAACCAGTCTTAGCTGGGCAAAAGCGCTCCTGGACACTGCAGAGACCTGGGCTTCCAGGTTCAAGGCTGAGTCCAGAAGCACCCGGGAACCTGCGTCTTTAGGGGGAGTGTAACCCTGTCCAATACAGGTAGATTCCCTATTTCCAGATTTGTCCCACGACTGACGTAGAGCATTTCTGACTTGTCTGGATTTAATTTCTATTTGTTCTCCTTCATCCAATCCATCACATCCAATCCATTATTAGACAGTCAAGTAGTAGGAAGACATCATAAAGGCATGTAGTTCCAACGAAGACTGGTTTGCATGAATTCCAGGCTTTCTTAGATCCCCTTGCCCCAAAAGCAAATTCTGCTTTGAGTCTTCCCACAATCTTTACTGAACATACATGGGTAAGATGTTCCAGTAATATTTTATGTTTCCTTCAAATACAAGAGTGAGGGTGGGATAGTGAATTTAGGCTATTCCAGTGATGATATATGAGAAGTATTTTGGAAATGCAGTGCATTTCAGGGCATAAAAGAAAATGTCTGAGAGAGGTTTTCCTAAGGAGAAACAGTGGCAGGAGCTCTGGCAAGTGTGTAGGGAGATGTATCCTGGTGACAAAATTAGGAGCTAAATTTCAGTGGACCACCTGAAGAAGTTAGGAGTAAAAACAAAGGGAAGGTTTTTGTTACCCATTGAAAAGGAGGTGCCTGCAAAACTTCTAAAATGGTGTGAGGGTACAAATAACATTTACAGATACACAAAAGGGACCCTGCAACACTGCTTTATTTGAAGGTGTAAATAGGGTATGGTAGAAAAAAGCTAGGCCTCCCGAGATCTGGGAATGAAGTTGGAAAATTCACCCCTTCTAATGCTTATAGGAGAGACAGTGTGCCATAGTGGTTAAGGTGCTGGACTACGACCTGGGAGACCAGGGTTCGAATCCCCACATAGCCATGAAGCTCACTGGGCCAGTCACTGCCTCTCAGCCTCAGAGGAAGGCAATGGTAAACCACCTCTGAATACCACTTACCATTGAAAACCCTGTTCATAGGGTCGCCATAAGTCAGAATCGACTTCAAGGCAGTCCATTACATTTTCAATGCTTATCGATTACCCAAATAGAATTTAAGAAAGCTATTTAGGGAGGCTTTTTGAGATAAAAGTATTGCTAAATGTTGGGTTGGGGTTGTTTAGCCAGGAGTACCTGTTGCTTTGGATGGGTTTTCAGGTTACTATCCATTGTGGTTAAGGGAAACACAAACACAAGCGTTCTAAAGGTGCACTTATTCTAGAGCAGGGATCCTAACCCACCAAATAGGTCCCAGTGAAAAAATGGCAGTGCAGTGACAGGGCTTGATGAACGTGACATTGTATTTCAAGACAAAACCTTTTGGGGATGGAGGACTTGTTGCCCTACGCTAGCCCCATGGGGTCATGCAGCAGGCAAGCTAGGTAGCAGGAAATGGTCCACGCTCTGCCCACTTGGTCCTCCATGTTCTGGGGGTGCACAATAGGCAGGAAGTGGAAGCGGAAAGCCTTGTCCGTCAGGCTCCGTAAGCTCAGCACTTGTCTCTTCGCTGCATCCTCCTGAGCTGTCAGCTCCACAGGTCCAGCCTGCAGGAATGGGGGCAGTTCTTCGCCTGTTCCTGCGCCAAATGTCAGGAAGCCACTGGGGGCAGCCAGAGCATAGCCATGTACTGAGTAGCGAGCCCTGGGAACTTGAGGGACATCTCATTTGCCTCTTACCTGTCTCCCAGCTTCAAAAAAAAGCTCTGCACAATCCAAAGCCACCAATGCCACGTCATGATGTCGGAGTGACCTCTGTGGCTTGAAAGCCTCTACATAGCGCTGGCTGCAGGTGACGAATCTGTAGGCAGCGGAAAGCATCGATTTGCCTTAGAGCAGGGATGGGGAACCCCTGGACCAGGGGCCACATGTGACCCTCTGGGCCTCTGTATCTGGCCCTCTGAACACTTCCTAGGCCACACCCTTGACGAGCCCCACGTTGCACCTTCTTTGAGTGCTTTTGCCTGGCTGGGATGTGCCCTTTATCTCTGGTAAGGCCTCTTGCTTGCCTGGATGGAGGATAGAGAAGGGGGTATGTAGAATGCAGCCTGTTGCATAAAACTGCTCTGTCCGCTTTTGCCTCTGGCCCTGCCCAATAGTGGCATGTGGCCCCCAGAAGTGATT
This sequence comes from Rhineura floridana, assembly GCF_030035675.1. Lineage (NCBI taxonomy): Eukaryota > Metazoa > Chordata > Lepidosauria > Squamata > Rhineuridae > Rhineura > Rhineura floridana. Next base: position 19,039,742 of record NC_084490.1, read on the forward strand.
GCAGTCCTTTGGCTGAAGGTTCCCCACACCTGCCTTAGGTGATGAAAAGAGGATAGAAGAGCATGCGCCATATCACTAAGTGGCTGCTGGCTCTGGCCTCTGGAGTGGCTGGTCAGAATGATGTTCCAAGGAATGGCTGGCTTGAGGACAGGGACAACAGCATACAGCAGGTCTTCCTTGGTTCTATTTTGATTTGAGGATATAGCAGGGCAGAAAAAATTGGAAGACGGGGACATGTATGCTCTGGTCCAAATCTGCAGACACTTGTGTTTTAAGCCCGGCTGAAATCAATAGGACAGGTTTTGTTGTGGTTAATTTATATCCCATTGTTTTTAATGGGACTTTATAATCTAATTTAACTTTTGCTGGATTTGCGCTGTTGCATGGAATACAATTTTTACCATTTAGGAATACCTGAATTCAAGAAAATTCTCATTGGAAGGGGACTGCAGCCTAAAATATAGCATTCTGAGAAAGAACAATAGACTGATGTACATCTTTCTACTGAGGACAATACTGAACTTCCCTTTCCACCCACATGTTGCTGGGTGAACAGTATGAAGTGTGCTTCTAGACTCAAGCCACCAGGGAGCAGCTCAGGGCTGTAGCAGAAGAGGGAGTTCTAAACAGCCTTTGCCAACCTGGTGCCATCCAGCTGCCTGGGACTGATGGGAGCTGTAGTCCAAAAGTTCTAGAGGACACAAAATTGGCAAAGGCTATTCTAAGCCACCTGCTCAGCAATTAATTTTGCCAGCCAACTATACTGAAGAAGCACACATGAGAGTCAAAATACAATGCCTTCATACTCTGAAAGTAGCACTCTTCCTATTGCTGCTTCTTCATCCCGGGGCTCCTAACCAGGGACTAGAAAATGAGACAGAACCAAACTTTTTGTTTAAAATGAGATCTCAGAAGTCTGAAGCCTCTTCCAGGGGAACTAATGACTGTCTTCAAGGGCCACATGTTGGTGACCCCTGGGATACACTACAGCAGCCTTTCCCAACCAGTATGCCTCCAGATGTTGCTGGACCACAACCCCCATCAGCCTCAGCCAGCATTGCCAATGGTCAGGAAAGATGGGAATTGTGGTCCAACAACATCTGGAGGCATACTGGTTGGGAAAGGCTGCACTACAGTGACAGCTTGGAAATCGGGTGGCACCCTTCACAAACTGGAGAAGGAAAACTGGGAGGGCTCGAAATACAAAAAGATGAGTATAGACTTCAAAGGTGCACAAAGGGCATTTTAGTGGCTCAGTAACGCTTGAAATCTTAATGTTCCTCAAAGGCAACTATTTTCATTATTTCAAATAATAACCCAGGGCACCCTCTGGGCACTGGCCATGACAGCTGTTCCTGATGGGAGTTGAACATCAAATAACCCTGGAGACCACCTCATTGGGGAAGGCTGATCTCAGGAATGGTCTGAAAGCACATTAGGCCACCTTGCCAAAGCTAAGCAGGTCTGGGTCTAGTCCATGTCTGGATGGGAGACTTGAACTATACGTATGCCACCTTGGGTTTCATGGTAGAAGAAGAGTGGGATATAAATGTAAAGAAATAACTTTCCACACCTTCTAAAATGATTTACTCCTGTGATTTGGTGTGGAAGATAATTTTGCTTATCTTGAAAGAACTAAATCGGTTGTCTTCAAGGAGGAATCCAAAATCGCTGAGAAAATCAATCACTCTTAAGAGAGAATGAAGCTGTGCTGGCTGGGGCTGATGGGAGCTGTTGTCCAAAACAGCTAGAGGGCACCAGGCTGGCAGAAACTCCCTGCTGTGTACCTTTTCAGGCTTCCTCTATCCACTTTTTAGTTACCAACCCTTATTCTATGCTTGTTTCATAAACACCTTAACACACCTTTCCTTAACTCTGTGTTGTTTGTGGGCAAGGGGAAAGAAAAGAGGAGATCTGGCCCCTATTACTCACTTGTCTTAACTTCCGTTCCATGAGCTCCGTCCAACTAACCCAGTAGCGGGATGCCGTCGATTCGGAGATGTGGAACCGGAAGGCCAAGTCTTGAAGAAGCAGGCCCAAGCGCAGCCGGACGAGCACCAAGAAGAGCTGGTTGTTAGGGCTGAGGGCACTGTGAGGGCCGCTTTCTGGGCTTCTCTCCTCCCCATTGCCATCAAGAAGGAAGTCCAAAAAGGCAGTGAGGCGGGGATACTTGTCAACGCCTGTGTAGAACCTCAGCCACTTGGCATTACCCTGGACACTCTCGAGCGAGAAGGCCCCGTGGTGTGCTTCAGCCTCGTGTTGTCCCCTCAGCTGCCTGCTCAGTGAGAGAACTGTAGCACCACTCGCATCCAGCTCCTTCCACAAGCGCTGCCCCGCGGCCTCCAACTGGTCCCGTTCCCAGTGCAGGTTTTGGTTCTCTTCCTTGAGCTGCGAGAAGCGTTCTCTCAGGTTAGGGAGGAGAATCCAGTTCTCAACATATGCTTTCTCCTGGAAGGAAAAAGCCAGTGTTGTGTGGCTGTCCCTAACACTGCCCCCCAAACTTGCTCCCTGCCACCCCCTCTCCTCACAGTTGCCCCTTACCTTTAGTTCCCCACATTCTCTCTGGCTGGCTTCTACTGCCCCCTGGAGCCTCAGGAGGCACTCACTCTGGCAGTGCACCATGTCCTGTAATTCCCTCACAAGGCTCTTCAGGGCAGTTGCCTCCTCTGGCATGCAGTATGCATTGTGGTCATGTAATGCAGCCACGCCCAGGTGACAGGGTGACTTAGTGGTATTTTTCATCTGCTCAGCTGCAACGCTCAGGTCACCAGGACTAGGGGGAATATCTACTGTGGAAAGATTGGATTTATGGGTATATTTCAACAGTTGATGAGCTGAGTTTTCCTCAAGAACCATTGCAGTTCCTGGCCCTCCATGCCACTTTTTACCTTTATCCCAAATGCCAGTTCTACAGTGTTGCACTAGTTTAAGGAAGAGGGCTCCTCTCAAGGAACTCTGGGAAATATAGTGCCCTAAAAGAGCATCAGGTGATATAACAATTGGTGGCACTATGGAAAATACAATTCCTAGGAATTCTCAAGAGAAGACAAAAGAAACTGGTTTGATGCTTTATTAAAAGGGCATAACACAGCATGGCCTATTGGATTTCATTCCCTTCATGTGGTATTTCCCAAATGGCTTCTAGCTAAGGTCCACTATTTTTCTGGATTAAAACTAGGGAGACATTTCATTCCTACACCTAAAATCAGTTACTTCCAGGATGTTTATGAGTAAGATTTACCCACCCTGAGTACAGCCTCTACTCCAGTTTAAAGGGAGCCAGCCCACAGCAATAACTAATGTACAATGGGTAAGATGAGCTCTGAGGCCACTGGACAAGCACCAGTAAGGCACGTCATGGCTGGAGGAAATGATCATGGGCTGGAACAACTCCCCAAGAGGAAAGATTACAACGTTGGGAGGCTTTTCAGTTGAGAAAAGTGGGGGGGGAAGACCTGATAGAGGTGTATAAAATTATGCATGATGTAGACAAAGTGGATAGGGAGAATTCCCCCCCCCCTTCATAACTGTAGATCCTGGAGTCATCCAATGAAGCTGATGGACAAAAGGGAAGTATTTCTTCACACAGCACATAGTTAAAACGATAGAATTTGCTACCATAAGATATGGTAGTCACCAATTGGGGAGACTTTAAAAGGGGATTAGGCAAATTCATAGAGGATAAGGCCATCAGTGGCTGCTAGCCATGATAGCTATGTACTGACTCCAGTACTGGAGGTGGTATGACTCTGAGTACCATCTGCTGGAAATCACAAGTGGGGAGAGTACTGTTGTGCTCATGTCCTGCTTGTGGGCTTCCCATGGGCTACTGGCTGGCCACTGGAAAGAGGCTGCTGGACTAGACTGGCCTTTACGCTGATTCAGCAGGGATGTTTTATGAGAGACGGCCTTTTCAATAGTAGTGGCACCCTGTCACTACCTAGGAAGAAGGCTCACCTGGTGGAATCTCTGTTTTCTTCTCCTGTGCTAAACTTTTTTATTTGCCCAGGCCTCGTGGATTTATCAGTTTTAACACTGGGACTTTTATCTGCCCTGCTACTTCATTGCATGGTTGTACTACATTTGATACATTTGTGGGGTATGTTAAGGGGTTGCATTTTAACCCCTATGTGAGCTACTTTGGGAACCTATTGGAGGGGAGGGGAAATTATTATTTGTTAAATAAATAAATTTATATCCTGTCCTTCCTCCCAGAAAGAGCCCAAGGCAGCAAACAAAAACACTAAAACATATTTAAAAGTCTTAAAAACAAAACTTCTTTAAAACATCTTTTTTAAAAATTATATAATCAATTCCAACACAGGTGCAGACTGGGGTTGAGGCTGCGAGCACACTAGTTGCCTACAACAAAGCATTTCCATTGGCCGTACCTGATCTGCCCATCCGTTGCAAAATCTGTTTTAAGCTGAATTTTTTTTAAAAATGCACTCAAGCTGATCCCACCAGGTTTTATAATAAAAAAGGGCAGGGTTTTAGCGTTGTGTGCCCCCATTTTCATAAAAGAGAGGTGGGGACGCACTAGAACCTGTAGGCCAGTGATTGTGTGTCTACCCAAGGTCTCCACTCAAAAGGCTTGTTGAAAGAGGAAGGTCTTAATAGGTGCCGAAAAGACAACGGAATGGCACCTATCTGATATTTAAGGGAACTGAATTCCAAAGGGTAGGTGCCACAACACTAAAGCCCCATTATGTTGTGCAGAACGGACCACCTGATTAGATGGCAGCTAGTTGGGCAGATACATGTTTTTGCATCCTGAAGTGGGAGTGACTGGATTTATTTCTTACATTTTTATCCCATTTTTCAGGCAACTCCACTCCCCACTCAAGCAACTCATACCAATCAAAAATTAAGTACAGGGTTGGTGGTGGGCATTGTGTGTCTAAATCGGGTGGGGAACCTCAGATCCAGGGGCCAACTGTGCCCTCCAAGCCTCTATCTCGCCCCTGGGAGCCTCCACAGGCGACACCCCTGACTGGCTCTGCCTCCCTCTGTAAATGGCTGCTTTGTAGAAGCCCTTGATTCATTGACTGAGGCATGCTTGTCACTAGACTGCATTAGTTCCACTCTCTGGCTATTGACCAGAGCTGGTTATCAACAGCACATGACACCCTGTGCTGAAGAGTCTGCATGGGTTGCCAATCTGCTACTGGGCCAGATTTAAGGTGTTGGTGCATAAAGGCCTAAAACAACTTGGGATCAGCCTACCTGAAGGGCCACCTGTCTTCATACATTCCTCTTTGAGATCTGCTGGAGAAGCGTTGCTAACTGTCTCATGACATTTGCTTGGCAGCCGTAAGGAATGGGGACTTGTAGCAGAGCAGCACCTCTATTGTGGAATTAATTGCCTGTGTAGATTAGGCAGGCGCCTTGTGAATTTTAGATGCTAGCTTTCAAACCTTTCTATTTACCCATGCTTACTCTGCCATGTCACCCAGTTCCATGTTCTTCTGATCTTTGCTTTTCACCTTTATGAAACGTGCTTTCAAAAGACTTCCCTCCCGCCCCTTCATTTAGTGGTACAGAAATGTAGTGGAGACTGATGGCTCCAATGTCAGTCGAATCCGCTTCAGCACCTTGGACAGCTCCTTGAAAGTTCGGACTAAAGCCCAGAGCAGGTTCATCACTCCACTGACATCGGAGCCACCAGTTTCTACTGCAGAAATGTATGTATAACTAAATAACCTTTGGGAATCTGAGCTTGCAAGGGATCCTGTGTTTCCAAAAAAACCCCTCTCCCTCCTCTAGTAAGCCAAGGAGGCTCAGCTCTTATACACTGCACAAGCGTTCTGGGCCTTCTCAGAAAAAACTGTTCCTTGAGGGTGTATGAAAGAATGAGATGCCAGGACATTCCTGCTGGGTCAGCTTCCAGCAATGTCTGTGTTCCTTCCTCCTGCTGGCCTGACAAGCTCTAGCAGGCACCTTCGTCTCTGGCCCACAGGGGGCAGCAATCTCCCACGTTGCCTCCTAGGAGGACGATTACAGCGTTAGTAGTACCGCTTTCTCGTGCCCAACAGTCACCCTGTCCTGATTTGGAATTAATTTGGAGATTCCACAGTGACTTCGGCCTGACTTGTGATGTCTCCAAAAGCAAATGCACGTATCGCCTAACAAAACAGACGCTAAATTCTTAAAGCAAAATTCTTTCCGCCTCCGCCGGCTGCCCTAGTGTGATATCAGAGCAGCAGCTGAAGGAGAGGAACGCTGAAACGTTTTGCTATAACAATGTAATAAAACATCTCTGTTTTATTAGTCACACTGCAATAATAAATACGTGGTTTTACTAACAGCATCCTTCCAGGATCCAGAGCAAGCCTTTCTCTCATATATAGATAAAAGAAACATTGATGCAAAAATATTTTGATGCGATCCATATACGGAGCATGGCAGTGATGCATTGTTGTCCGAATTTGAGGAGCATCAATAGTGAGGGGGAAAGGAGCCCTCGATAGGAGGAAAGAAATAGGTTTGGGGATGGCGACGCGCCCCTGCTGCTCAATACCTGGGAGGAACCGCTGCTGAACTCCATGGCGCTCTCCAGCCTTGTTTCCGATCCAAAATGGCCGCTGGAGTGAATCAGCTCTATCCGCTAAAGGAGTACTCTGGGTTCCCTCAACAAAGATGGCAGCATTAGGCTCGAAAGGAAAGAAACGAGGAAAGAAAGAGAAGCGCGCCAGGAGTTGGGTCCTCATTGCTGCGTATTTTGTTGTTATGTGCCTCCAAGTCGATTACGACTTATGGCGTCCCTATGAATCAGTGACCTCCAAGAGCATCTGTCATGACTCATGAACCACCCTTCAGATCTTGTAAGTTCAGGTCTGTGGCTTCCTTTATGGAATCAATCCATCTCTTGTTTGGCCTTCCTCTTTTTCTACTCCCTTCTGTTTTTCCAAGCATTATTATCTTTTCTAATGAATCATGTCTTCTCATTATGTGTCCAAAGTATGATAACCTCAGTTTCATCATTTTAGCTTCTAGTGATAGTTCTGGTTTAATTTGTTCTAACACCCAATTATTTGTCTTTTTTGCAGTCCATGGTAACTGCAAAGCTCTTCTCCAACACCACATTTCAAATGAGTTGATTTTTCTCTTATCAGCTTTTTTCACTGTCCAACTTTCACATCCATACATAGAGATTGGAAATACCATGGTCTGAATGATCCTGACTTTAGTGTTCAGTGATACATCTCGGCATTTGAGGACCTTTTCTAGTTCTCTCACAGCTGCCCTCTCTAGTCCTAGCCTTCTGATTTCTTGGCTATTGTCTCCATTTTGGTTAATGATTGTGCCAAGGTATTGATAATCCTTGACAAGTTCAATGTCCTCGTTGTCAACTGTAAAGTTGCATAGAACTTCTGTTGTCATTACTTTAGTCTTTTTGATGTTCAGCTGTAGTCCTGCTTTTGTGCTTTCCTCTTGAACTTTCATCAGCATTTCTTTCAAATCATTACTGGTTTCTGCTATCGTCTCCATATCTTAAATTATTGATATTTCTCCCTCCAATTTTCACACCTCCTTCATCTTGGTCCAATCCTGCTTTCCGTATGTTATGTTCTGCGTACAGATTAAATAAATAGGGTGATAAAAAACACCCGTCTCACACCCTTTCCGATGGGGAACCAATTGGTTTCTCCATATTCTGTCCTTACAGTAGCCTCTTGTGCAGTGTATAGGTTGCGCATCAGGACAATCAGATGCTGTGGCACCCCCATTTCCTTTAAAGCATTCCATAGTTTTTCATGATCTACACAATCAAAGGCTTTGCTGTAATCTATAAAGCACAGGGTGATTTTCTTCTGAAATTCCTTGGTCTGTTCCATTATCCAACGTATGCTTGCGATATGATCTCTGGTACCTCTTCCCTTTCTAAATCCAGCTTGGACGTCTGGCATTTCTCGCTCCATATATGGCAAGTGCCTTTGTTGTAGAACCTTGAGCATTGCTTTACTTGCATGGAATATTAAGGCAATAGTTCAATAATTACTGCATTCCCTGGGATCCCCTTTCTTTGGAATTGGGATGTATATGGAATGCTTCCAGTCTGTGGGCTATTGTTTAGTTTTCCATATTTCTTGACAGATTTTAGTCAAAATTTGAACTGATTCAGTCTCAGTAGGTTGTAGCAACTCTATTGGTATGCCATCTATTCCCAGTGATTTGTTTCTTCCAAGTATTTTAAGAGCAGCTTTCACCTCGCATTCTAAAATTTCTGGTTCTTCATCATATAGTTCCTCCGTGAATGAATCTGACATCCTGGCATCTCTTTTATAGAGTTCTTCAGTGTATTGCTTCCATCTTCCTTTTATTTCATCTTGGTCAGTCAGTGTGTTCCCCTGTTGATTATTCAACATCCCTACTCTTGGTTTAAATTTCCCTTTCATTTCTCTAATCTTTTGGAATAGGGCTCTTGTTCTACCCTTTTTGTTGTCCTCTTCTATTTCTATACAGTAACTATTGTAATAGTTCTCTTTGTCCCTACGTACTAGTCGCTGTATTGTTGCATTTAGGGTTCTGACCGTGTTTCTATCTCCTTTTGCTTTTGCTTTCCTTCTCTCTTTAACCATTTTAAGAGTTTCTTCAGTCATCCATTGAGGTCTTTCTCTCTTTTTAACTAGAGGTATTGTCTTTTTGCATTCTTCCCTGATAACGTCTCTGACTTCATTCAATAGTTCTTCTGGTTCTCTGTCAACTAAGTTTAAAGCCTCAAACCTGTTCCTTATTTGATCTTTATATGCTTCTGGGATGTTATTTAAATTGTATTTTGGCATTATGATTGCTTTGTTGTTCTTCTTTAGCTTTACTCTGATTTTCGATACGACCAGTTCATGATCTGTACCACAGTCTGCTCCTGGTCTTGTTTTTGCAGAAAGTATGGTACTTCTCCATCTTCTGCTATCAATTATATAATCAATTTGATTCCTATATTGACCATTTGGTGATGTCCATGTGTACAGTCGTCTTTTCAGTTGTTCATAAAATGTGTTCGCAAGAAACAAACTATTGGCTTCACAGAATTCAATAAGTCTTTCTTCTGCTTCATTTCTGTCCCCTAGGCCCCATTTCCCCACAATTTCTAATTCTTCTCTGTTCCCTACTATTGCATTCCAATCCCTCATGATTATCAGCACATCTTGTTTTGGTGTGTGATCAATTTCTTCCTGTACTTCTGCGTAAAATCTCTCCAATTTTTCTTCTGCGTTTGCCGTCGGAGCATAGACTTGGATGATGGTTGTGCTGATAGGTTTCCCATTTAATCTCATTGATATCACTCGCTCAGACCTTGCGTTGTAGCTCCTAATTGCTCTTGGTACATCACTTCTCACTATTAAAGCAACCCCATTTCTTAATTTGTCATTTCCTGCATAAAATATTTTATAGTTACCTGATTGGAAATGTCCCATTCCCGTCCATTTTAGTTCGCTCGCACCAAGTATTGTAATGTTGATGCGTTCCATTTCTTGCTTGACAATTTCTAAGTTTCCCTGGTTCATGCGTCTCACATTCCATGTTCCTATTGTGTGCGTCGTAAAACTCCAGACTCTCCTTTCGCATCTGTGCGCATCAGCCTCTGGGCTTCCTTTTGGCTTTGACCCAGCTGCGTCATTAGTCACAGCGCTACTGGTACTTGTCCTTTGTTCTTCCCCAGTAGCTTGGTGAGTGCCTTCTGACCTGGGGGTCTCATCTTCCAGCACTATCTCGTGTTGCATTTTGGATACTCTGTTCATAGGGTTTTCATGGTAAGAGATATTCAGAGGTGGTTTACCATTGCCTTCCTCTGAGTTTGGATGCATCTTAGTCTGGTGTTTCAGCTTGACCATTCCGCCCTGGGTGCCCCTGCTAGGAGTCTAGCCTCTTGGTCTAGACTCCTGACGGCATTGCTCTCAGCTTCTTCAGCACTCTCAAACCCCCTCACTACGTTAAGGTGTGGGTCCTCATTGCTGCGTATAGAGGACTTCATCAATAATATTTGGGAGGGGGGGAGGATCACAAATGGTATCAAAACAAAGTTTTGTGATGCCTTAAAAACGAGCCAATTTTATTGTGGTGTAGGCCTTCGTGGATTATTAGAGTGTTAACGCAGATGCATGAAATGTAATCCTCAATTGTTGGTATATAGACGCAGGAGTTGTAAGGAACACAGGAGTCATCAGTGGGGTCAGAGGAAAATGAAATACAAGGAGCACCGACAGGGACAATTCATAGCTTCGGCTATGGGGCGGTATTTATTTTATTTATTTTTATTTATTTATTTAATTAAGCTTATATACCGCCCGACTAGCAACAGCTCTCTGGGCGGTGAACATTAAAAATACAATAAAAATAACACAATACAGTATATCACAATACGAAACTGTACAAAAAACTGTACAGTCTAAAATCAAAATATAATAATTTAGAATTAACAGGAATTAAAATGCCTCAGAGAAGAGAAAGGTTTTAACCTGGCGCCGAAAAGATGATAGTGTCGGCGCCAGGCGCACCTCCTCGGGGAGACCATTCCATAGTTCGGGGGCCACCACTGAGAAGGCCCTAGATCTTGTCACCACTCTCCGGGCTTCCCTATGAGTCGGAACCCGGAGGAGGGCCTTCATAGTAGACCGTAGTGTACGGGCCGGTTCATATCGGGAGAAGCGTTCCAACAGATATCGTGGTCCCGCGCCGTATAAGGCTTTATAGGTAAGTACCAACACTTTGAATCTGGCCCGGAAGCCAGTGCAAACGGGCTAGCACAGGTGTTATATGCTCAGACCGCTTAGTTCTTGTTAGCAGTCTGGCTGCCGCATTTTGCACTAGCTGTAGCTTCCAAATCGTCTTCAAAGGTAGCCCTACGTAAAGCGCATTGCAGTAGTCCAGATGCGAGGTTACCATAGCATGTACCACTGATGTGAGGTCCTCCTTACTCAGATAGGGACGTAGCTGGGCTACCAACCGAAGTTGGTAGAACGCATTCCGGGCCACCGAGGCTACATGAGCCTCAAGTGTGAGGGAAGAGTCTAAGATGACTCCCAGACTACGCACCTGTTCCTTTAGGGGGAGTGTAACCCCATCCAGGACAGGGTATATATCCACCATCCGATCAGAGAAACCATCCACCAACAGCATCTCAGTCTTGTCAGGATTGAGTCTCAGTTTGTTAGTTCTCATCCAGTCCATTGTCGCAGCCAGGCAACGGTTCAGCACGTTGACTGCCTCACCTGAAGAAGATGTAAAGGAGAAGTAGAGCTGCGTGTCATCAGCATACTGATGACAACGCACTCCAAAACTCCTGATGACCGCCCCCAGCGGCTTCATATAAATGTTAAAAAGCATGGGAGACAGAACCGAACCCTGCGGGACCCCACATTGGAGAACCCACGGTGTCGAGCAATGTTCCCCAAGCACTATCTTCTGGAGACGACCCGCTAAGTAGGAGCGGAACTACTGCCAAGCAGTACCTCCAACTCCCAACTCCGCAAGCCTCTCCAGAAGGATACCATGGTCGATGGTATCAAAAGCCGCTGAGAGATCAAGGAGAATCAACAGAGTTACACTCCCTCTGTCTCTCTCCCGACATAGGTCATCATACAGGGCGACCAAGGCCGTCTCGGTGCCAAAACCGGGCCTAAAACCCAATTGAAATGGATCTAGATAATACACTCCCTCTGTCTCTCTCCCGACATAGGTCATCATACAGGGCGACCAAGGCAGTCTCAGTGCCAAAACCAGGCCTGAACCCCGATTGAAATGGATCTAGATAATCGGTTTCATCCAATAGCACCTGGAGCTGGTCAGCAACCACACGTTCCAGGATCTTGCCCAGGAATGGAACATTGGCTACTGGTCTGTAGCTGCTGAAATCCTCTGGGTCCAAGGAAGGTTTTTTCAGGAGTGGTCTCACTGCCGCCTCTTTCAGACAGACAGGGACCACTCCCTCTCGTAAAGAGGCATTAATCACTTCCTTGGCCCAGCCAACTGTTCCTTCCTTGCTAGTTTTAATTAGCCAAGAGGGGCAAGGATCCAGTACCGAAGTGGTCGCACGAACCTGTCCAAGCACCTTGTCCACGTCCTCGAACTGAACCAACTGAAACTCATCCAACAAAACATGACAAGACTGTGCTCCGGACACCTCAGTAGGATTAACTGCTATTAAATAGGAGTCTAAGTCCCGGCAAATGCATGAGATCTTATGCTGGAAGTGTTCAGCAAATTTATTACATCGAGCTACCGATGTATCTGCCGTATCTTGTAGGCCTGGATGGAGTAGGCCACGAACCACTTTAAAAAGCTCCCGTGGGCGTGAGAGAGATGACTGAATAGTGGCGGCGAAATGTTGTTTTTTTGCCGCCCTCACCGCTCCTACATAGAGCTTAGTAGAAGCACGAACCAGCTCATAATTGCATTCGTCGGGAGTTCGTCTCCATCTCCGCTCAAGCCGCCTCCTGCAATCAATCAATCAATCAATCAATCAATCAATCAATACAGCTAGATTGTATGTGCAGAGTAAGCGCTGTGACTATGCCTGCCACTGAGGATTACCCATCATGCGTCTGATGAAATGGACTTATGGAGTTTTATCCAATGCTAGTCCTACTGAAAGTAGACTCATTGAAGTCAATGGACATGGCTAACATAGGCCCATTAATTTCAATGGATCTCCTCTGAGTAGGACTTAGGAGACAGCCTATGTTAGTCTACGCACAGACGTTTATGACATAACAACACTGGTCAGTCTTTAAGGTGCCACAAGACATACCACACATTTAAAATCACATTCTCCTGCTCCTCCCCATCCTGCAAACTGTAGTTCACCCCTTAAAGAGCTACAATTCCCGACAGCCTTAACAAACTATAGTTCCCAGGATTCAGGGGGCTTGTGCTTTAAACGTGCTTCAAATGTATGGTGTGTATGCAACAGATTTAACATGACACCTCCTCTGGAAACCAAATAAATGGGGATTTCTAGAGTCAGCAGTTTTATTTTAAGGGGGATGGGGGGAGAAGGTTGATTGTGAGCAATTGGTGGACCCCCTCCCCCAATGCAGCCTTTGCTAACCTAATGCCCTCCAGATATTTTGGACTACAGCTCCTGTCAGCCGTGCTGGCTGGGGCTGATGGGAATTGTAGTCCAGAGGGCACCAGGTTGAGGAGGTCTGGCTTAGTGTATGGTCAGGATCCCTTACAACAGATTAGTTATGCCTTTAAGGCAGGTTTCGTCAACCTAGTGTCCTCCAGATGTTTTCGACTCAGATGGGAGTTGCAGTCCAGAACATCAGGAATGCACCACGTTGGCAAAGGCTGCCTTAAAGGACTCTTCACACTGTACAGCAATGAATTGTATGGAGGAGAGCAGTGAGTTCAGGCCTGCTATCCTTATACCTGCCTCCTACATTGTCTCTATTCAAACCTAAGTGAACAGAATTTAACTTTTTTTTAATAAGTTGCAATTCAGCAATTCCATGTTGGAGTTTTTCCTTTGAGGTTCCAGGAGGGCCACCTTAAGGTCAGTAACAGAATGACCTGAGACGTTGAAATGTTCTCCTTTTGGTTTCGGAATACTGCCATTTCGGAGGTCAGTTTTATGTGCATTTATTCTTTTGTGCAGGGACCGATAAAAAAATGCAAGGCCAAAAGCAAATTTCTGCAATTGCCCTCAACAGGCATTCAGCCTGAATGGATGACAGCAAAACATATGTAGAGGTCCAAGCGGGGTCACGTGTGCCAGCCCCAACATCGCCCCCTCTCATCCGGACACACAACCCCTACTCCTTTCACTCTGCACGTTCATGTGTTTAGTGCAAAGGTCTGAAGGGGACTTTTAGGTAAATTGGGCTGAACATGCACTGATGCCTCATTATGATTAGGAACCCTGAATTTCCCAAACACACTAAGAACCCCCCTCAGACCTTCGCATGGTCCTCAATGCTGAAAAATCAAGAGGGTAGACCCAGTGTGCCCGGCAGACACAACATTAGGGTGGAGGTGATCAGCACAGAGCTACAACTGTCAGAGTGGTTTAACAATAAATCCCTCTTCCCAGAGAATTCTGGGAACTGTAGCTCTGTGAGGGGAATAGGGGTCTCCTAACAACTCTCAGCACCCTTCACAAACTGCAGTTTCCCGGGATTCTTTGGGGGAAGCCATGACTGTTTAAAGTCGAATAATATTGGAATAAATGTATGGTGGGAATATGGTCTAACTGATGGCAACACAGTGTTTCTAGTTTAGCTGTACTCATTTAGCACCTGGAAAGGGAGAGACAAAGTTTGGCTTCAGTTAATTCCTAAATGAAAAGAATCAACCTACATCATTAATTCTTGTTCAGCAATTTCACTCTGACATCTCCTTTTAACGTTCCTTTGTTGAAAAATGGCAACTTTCAGGTCTGCAGCAGAATGTCCTTGGAGATTGAAATGTTCTCCCATTTCTGAATGTTGCTGTTTTTTTAATGTCGGATTTGTGTCCATTTATCTTTCTTTTGCCTGGAGACAGACCTGCTAGCCCTTTGAAGAGAGGAGTGCCAATTTCTCTTCCCTCTTTTCCGATGCAGGTCATTATTCCACTGAGCTTTTAGAGACTCTTGTTGTTGGCATCAGCGTTTAAATGTTAAAGAGATTTTAATTTTAATTCTGTCCTTTTTATGTTCACTGTTTATCACCTCAACATCTACACACCCTGTTTGTCTGTTGTGCAATATAACACTTCTTTTAAAATATCTCTCCATCAGGTCCCTTGCCAGATTCCAAATAACCTTCATTTATTAACACTGTTTACATACGGACTTTCAGCAGGATGACCCCATTTTTTATAGAAAAGTTTAAAACATGGGGTCATCCTGCCGAAAGTCCGTATGTAAACAGTGTTAATAAATGAAGGTCATTTGGAATCTGGCAAGGGACCTGATGGAGAGATATTTTAAAAGAAGTGTTATATTGCACAACAGACAAACAGGGTGTGTAGGTGTTGAGGTGATAATGTCTGTCACAATCATCCTCTGCAGGACTCCCAAGTTGAGGGCTTATGAACGTGTGGCCATGATTTGTAATGCAGATGTGGCCTTTGAGCATTACAAATCAAAACTAGCTCCTCCGTTACCTCATAGGAACCCTGAAGAGACCTACTACTAGAGAGAGAGAGCCATGCTTGCCAGTTTGCAGCAAAAACAACTAAGCCTCTTGTGAAACCTTAAAAGAACACATTTATGACAGTGCAAACTTTTATGGACTAGAGAGCCCACTTCACAGATGCAGGAAGTCATCTTCAGTCAGCACAGAAATATATGGACATATATGCATGAGCATAGAGAATGCAAGGGAACCTCCAGGCCAGGGGAGAGCAAATGTGGCCCTCCAGTCCTCTCCATTTGGCCCTTGGACTCTCCCCAGGTCATAGTCCCCACCAGCTCTGCTCCACGCCTCTCTTATTTTTGAGAGCCAGTGTGGTGTAGTGGTTAAGGTGTTGGACTACGACCTGGGAGACCAGGGTTCAAATCCCCACACAGCCATGAAGCTCACTGGGTGACCTTGGGCCAGTCATTGCCTCTCAGCCTCAGAGGAAGGCAATGATAAACCCCCTCTGAACACCGCTTACCATGAAAACCCTATTCATAGGGTGGCCATAAGTCGGGATCGACTTAAAGGCAGTCCATTATAATGTGTCGACATCTGAGCACGCCTCTTGCTTGCCTGGATGAAAGATAGAGAGAGGTGTGTGAATGTGCTTAGAAGCTAGTCAACTGTACAAAGGTAAAGGAACCTCAGCTAATAGTCTAGCCACTGCATTTTGGACCAGCTGAAGTTTCCAGTTTGTCTTCAAGGGCAGCTCCACATAAAGTGCATTGCTATAATCTAGCCTGGAAGTTACTAGAGCAGTGGTTCTCAAACTTTTTTGGTTCATGGCGCACTGTAAAACATATAAACATTTTCTGGCACACCTTGTTTACAAAATTAAAAATATATTAATATATTTTAAACTATGAATAAAAATAACTATACAAATGGGTTTCTTCTCATTTTTAAAATATACTTTCATAATATTTGCGGCACACCTAGTCACCTCTTGCGGCGCACCAGTGTGCCACGGCGCACTGTCTGAGAACCACTGTGCTAGAGCATGGAGGGCTGTGGCCAAGTCATCTCTCTCCAAAGGGCACTGTAGTTGGTGAACCAGCTGGAGCTGGAACAAGGCACTCCTAGCCACCAAGGCCACCTGAGCCTCCAGTGACAAGGTTGGATCCAGGAGCACCCCCAAGCCACAGACCCCCTCTTTCCAGGGCAGCGTAACCCCATCCATGACATGCCGATGTGACTGCTAGCCGCACAATCACCATAACGTGTTGGTTTCACTCTAAGTAGGGCATCTTTCAAAAACCACAGTAAAATAATATCTTTATTAGGACCAACTAAACGGGACAGTGAGCAAGTTTTTGAGTTCTACAGAACTCTTCTTCCTGTTGGATATTAAACCCACACACAAGGAAAGAGGATGGGGAGAGGTGAATCATACTTATATAATTTCAAGCTATCTTGGTGAACTTGTTGGTGGGAGAGGGGATTTACCTGTAATTGTTACTTACTTGTTAACCTGGAAGGCACTATGCAGTTTTGTCCATCTCTTGTCACATGGATGCTGTCCAGATAACATTTGTTTGTTATAAAATAAATAAAGGAGAGAAGGAGAAGAAGCTGGGCATGACGTTGAAGCTCAAATTCTGCAGTTTGCAAAAGTCTTAAAATGGAGGACAGGATATGTGAGGCTGACTAAGTGAGATCAGCCTCTGCTAGGCACGAAGCAGGTTTCAGGTTGCACCAAACACCCCAGAAGAAAGAAACTATAATGGCTGTTTCGCCATGAGAAATTACTGTATTTTCCTTTCCTCCTGCTCTCTATGCGTTCAAGCTTAATGCTGGAAATAGACCTGAGCCCTCCACTCTACCCACTAAAGAGAACACAAACTTGCATTAAAGTTTCCATATATTGTATACTAATCTATATGTACAGTTGAAAATCATTTAAGGCACATGACTTCCCCCAGGAATCCTGGGAATTGTTGTTTACCCCTGACAGAACTACGATCCCCAGCACCCTTAACAAACTACAATTCCCATTATTCTTTAGAGAAGCTTTAAATGCCTTTGGTTTGGTCAGTTTAAGCCAGGACCATTGACCCACAGAAAAAAAAGATCAGGGGCCATACATGTGTAATGAGATGTCTGACAGAATGACAATAGGTGAAGCTGTCCCCATAGTTGTATTTCCATACTGAAAAGGGTTAACCTGTTGAATTTCTGCTGCCACACTGCTATTAAAGGCACAAGAGGCCTGCTCTTCTCCAGTGCCAACAAAGACCTCAAGTTTCATGAGTTGTATACAGGGCCAGCACCAGGTGTGACTGGACCCCTGGGCACCAGCCTGCCAGGGCCCGCAGCACCATTTGCCCCACTGCCCCCTCCTGATACAGCTGTTGTGAGGCTTTTTATAAGCCCACCCGCCCCACCTACCTCTGGCGTCAGTGTGCATTCCCCAGGGACTATGTGCACAATCCTGCCATCACCTAAGATGGCGGCAGAGGCATCAATCCCTTAGGGATGCCGCCGCCACGATCTTGGGTCATGGCAGGTATGCGCATGCATCATGTAGGGTGCCCACACTGCCACACTAACATAGCAGGTAGGTGAGGCAGGTGGGCTTATTTAAACCCATGCTGCCTGTATGGGGGGGTGCCTGGGAGTTCCCATATGATGTGACGATGCCACTGATCACAGAGCGGGCTCCACCCTAAGGCGGGGGCCCTGGAGGTCCCTGTGAGCCACAGGAGTCCTCTTCGGCCAGGGTACAACCTGGCTGCACAGTGGCGCCGAACCTGGCTGTATAAAGCAGTTATGTTACTGCAGGTCTTTCATCCATTTATCTTAGGCTAGCAATTCTACGCTCAGTGCAACATCAGGCATGTTATTTCAGGTGGGGGGCAGAGCGGGTCAACAGTGATTTACTGCAGCTGTGGTTCAAATGCCCATACTTGGGATAAATTCATTTTGTTTTGTTTTTTAAGCAAGAAGTGTATTCTAGGAGCATTTGTTGTGGTTTATTTATGCCTCATAATAACTACAGCAATGTTATCAGCACAGGTCAAACAGTCTCTCTTTTCAGAGAGGAAAATTGTTTGACAAGAAAAGGACCAGCATCAGATTTCAGGGGGTTCTCAGCATGGTGCAGCCAATGCCCCCTAAAATATATACACCTTACCCCCCCATGTGATCAGGCAGCATTTTTTTCCTTCTGTCACCATGGCGGCAGCAGCAATACCACTCACTGCCCTGCATTGTTTTAGCAGTGCTGCTTTTCAATGAGAGCCAAATTTGATTCCCATCTGCAGTGGCTATCTACCATCTTAATATACCCAAAATCAATGCCTTGGCTTCCAGACCTATGAAACCAATAGTTTTCTATTGAGCTACAGCACAAATCTATAAATTTGTTAGCCAGGGCACTGCATTTTGGGTAAATTAAGATGTTGTGTGCCTACTGTGGATATCCATTCAATAGTGGCACCCCACACACACCCAGTGCTAAAACAGCCATCTGGGGTCTTAATGGGAGAGCAGTGAGTGCCAGGACAGTCAGGTTGGTGAGGGGTCCTTCTGAGTCCCTGGGGCCCTCAGCCAGTTCCTGACCTAGGTGCCAGACCTAGTCAAGAATATATCCATTTAAATGTTTATACCTGCAGCAGTCACTCACCAACAGTTCTATGATTTTTCCCTATGGGTGAGAAACAATTAATCACCCCTTCCCCATGCTGCTGCTACAGTCAAAACAGTCTCCTGCCCCCAGGTGCATTCCCCTTTTTTAAAAACTGGATCACAACACAGGACTACACTGCAGGGTTCTTATGGGCCAACATGGCTGCCTTCAACTGTCAATAAATTCTTGTTCAGCACTTTCTCACCAGCAACTCCCTTTGACATTCTTTTGTTGAAGAATGGCAGCTTTCAGGTCTGCAGCAGAGCATCCTTGGAGACTGAAAATTTCTCTCACTGGTTTCCAAATGTTACATTTTTTAATGGTACCTTTCCATTGATTATTCTTTTGCCTGCAGACTGACCTGCCTGTCTAATGTAGATAGGGTTGCCAGGTCCATGGCCTGAGACTGATCCTGTATCTTTAGGAGAAGATAAAGTCAGCCAAGTGCAGGTGTTCTTGCAACTCTGTAATGGGAAAAACCACAAGGTGGAATTCTCCCTTCCCCCTCCACAACTTTTAAAGATACAGAAGACCTCCTGGAGGCCGGACCTGGCAACCGAGAGGTCTTCTGTATCTTTAAAAGTTGTGGAGGGGGAAGGGAGAATTCCACCTTGTGGTTTTTCCCATTACAGAGTTGCAAGAACACCTGCACTTGGCTGACTTTCTCTTCTCCTAAAGATACAGGATCAGTCTCAGGCCATGAACCTGGCAACCCTAGATGTAGAGGGCAGAAGGGCCAAGAAATCTAGGTCTGTGAAGGAACTAAGAACTCCGGAGTGCCTTTTGCCACACACGGACATGTGTTCCTTCATTAGCTGGCCCACATTTTTTTCTGTGTACCGAGAACCCAAATCCCACATGAATATTTCAAAATTGGAGGAGCCATGGAAATACAATACCAAATGAGTGTGCATGTTACATGATCTAAACTGGAGGGGGGGGAAACTGGAATAGGCCAGGAGGCACAGGTCATTATCTCTCCCACCTGCTACTGGCCAAATGTGGTGTGTGGGTGGAGCCACCCAGCTGTCAATCACAATGACATCAGGTGACTTTTTTTTGCCAGCACACTTTGAAATCAAACCTTGTAGGCAAATGTGCAGCCTGCAAAGTGCCTTCAAAGAGTTCTGCAGGACCCAATAGTTACCTGATAGTCGAGAAGCCCTTGCATAGGGCTTTTCAGGCATCTACAAGCCCTTTTTGGCTGAACCCAGTCCTTACCTGCGCCACTCCTGATGTCATATATATGATGTCAGATGTGGGACAGGTGGGCGTGGCCTCTCAGGATGAAAGGGGAGGGTTGGCAGCCAGAAGTTATTTGGTTTAAAATGAAATAGAAACAGTTCAGTAGTTCTATTTCTTAGCAGAGTATATATTTTGCAAAGTGGAATGAGAATTAACCAGCCCACCTTCCCCTCATACAGACTAGCTGAATAAAAACAACAGAGACAGTTAACACCTATAAATGGGAAGTTACATCACAGTAAACAAGCATAGAGGTGTCCCCAAATTCTGGCTAGAAGGGACATCTCCCTATTAAAGGCATGCAAACTTGTTATCCCAACAGAAATTCCCCACCCCTTAGATTCCCTTAGATTCTAATCTAAGGGCGAGGCTTTTAAAATAAGGCATGGTGTTTTTTACACCTCTAATTGATGCAATCCCACTTGGAAGAGTCCATTCCCAGATAACCCAGTTATTACAATCCCAACTTCAACTATTGTTATGATTATGATTATTTTGATTATTAGTTGCTATTCACCCTGATGTCCCTGGGTGGGTTAGAACAGTTTAAAATACATCTTTAAGAGACAATTAAAAACAACTTAAAAACAACTGTCAACACTAGATCAGAATGAATATTATGGGATGAGCCCATACTAGAATGAATATCACGCGAGAGCACAAGAATATAACAAGAGCCCTGCTGGATCAGACCAGTGGCTCATCTAGTCCAGCATCCTGTTCTCACAGTAGTCAACCAGATGCCCATGGGAAGCCTACAAACAGGACCTGTGTGCAACAGCAACTCTCCCCTATTGAGGTTTCCAGCAACTGGTGTTCAGAAGCATACTGCCTCCAACAGTGAAGGTAGAGCATAGTCATCAGGGTTAGTAGCTATTGATAACTTTATCTTTTATTAATATGTCTGATCCTGTTTTAAAGCCATCCAAGCTGGTAGACATCACTATCACTACCTCCCATGGGAGCAAATTGTATGAGATATGTGGGTGATGGCGGTGACATTGAAATCAGAATCGAGTTTGTCTTTGTCCAAGTGTAATCAAGAGTGACTCTTGGTTTCCATCAGGACAAAAGTGAGGCTCTGTCTAGTCCACATAGGAATCAGAAGTGTCTAGATTTGCACCAAAGACAGATTTCTTCTTCTTCTTGGGAACCTGAGATTGTAAGACACTACAATCGAGAATGGCTCCAGATTTACCCCAGTGGGAGCCAGGATCCATCTCATTCCCTATTCTAATACATTTACCCAAATAAAAGAACAGAATTTGGCTTAGGCCCAGAGTAATTAGGAGCTGCATTAATTAATCCCAGAGGAAAGATCTGATCCTCTTCTCATTTCCCATGTAGGAGGTTCATTTCTTTGGCTTAAAAAAAAAAATTGTTCCTATTCAGTTTCTCCACGGCTATATTCTGTAGTGTGGAAACACTGCTAGAACTGTTGTGTGCCTTCTCTAGCGTGGGAAGTGTTCTGATCTCTGTCCAAGATGCCAAGGCCCAACCCTGCATCAGCCTCATAGCGTGCAACACCCTTCAGAGTGAGTCAAGTGGCTGCATACCCTTAGGGACAATCCTGGAACTGTGACAACTCTAGGGATCAGCTAGAGGAGTAGCTGTGCACAATTCAGGTAAGCTGAGAGAAGAGATGGCACAGGTGTGCATGTCATTATGAGATGAGGGAGGGCAGCCTTTCCAGACCTTGAGAAGAGGAGTATAAAGAGAGAACGGCTAGATTTGGTACTGCTGTTTAACCCTGGGGCTCTTGGGAAGAAGCAGAGAAACAAGAGACTGGACAGGTGCGTACCTTTTGGAAGACTGGATAAAGCAGGGTAGGGTGGGGTAGGGGGGGGTAGGGGGGTAAGAAGGTGGCAAAGTAGTGTGTGTGGCCTGGGAACTGGAGGACTTCAGAAAGAAAGAAAGAAAGAAAGAAAGAAAGAAAGAAAGAAAGAAAGAAAGAAAGAAAGAAAGAAAGAAAGAAAGAAAGAAAGAGAAGTGGGAAGGAAATGTAAGGCAGAGAGCACAAAACTAAAGAGGAAAAAGGAAAACAAGAAACAAAGAGAAAGGACGGGGAGGGAGAGAACGGCAAGGCTGAGGGAAAATAGAGGAAGGAGGAAAGAAGAGAAAAAGAAAGAATGAGAAAATAAACAAGAAGATGGAAGGAAAGAAACAAATGGGGGAAAGAAAAAAGATGGGAATGTATAGAGAGATCAAAAGGGAAAAGGATTCTTAGGCTGCATACACACCAACCATACATTTAAAGCACATTTAAAACACTATTTTTTTTCGCCCAAAGAATCCTGGGGACTACTTTACCCCTCACAGAGCCACAGTTTCCAGCGCCCTTAAAAAACTAGTTTGCAGAATTCTTGGGGGGGGGGATGTGCTTTAAATGCACTTTAAATGCATGGTGTGTATGCAACCACAGAGGAAAACTGGGAGAATGTTTAGTGTAAGGGCTGGGGAAGGGCAGTAGCTCAGTGGTAGGGGATTTGCTTTGGTCCCCTGGATGCAGAAGGTCCCCAGTTCAATTCCCGACATCTCCAGTCAGGGCAGGACAGACCCTTGCCTGACACCTTGGAGACATGCTGCAAGATAATATGGAGCTGGTTGCACCCACGGTCTGACTCAGCGTAAGGCAGCTTCCTATGTGGCGGTCCAGATGTTGTTAGACTGCAACTCCCACCCTTTCTAGCTATCAATCATGCTGGCTGCGGTGGATAAGAGTAGGCCACAGGCTACCCACCCCTGGCTTATATATACCTGTCAACTAGATAAAGAAAGGAAGAGGGGTGTACTTAAAGCTGGATAGATACTAAAAGATCAGTTACAGAAATTAACACATGGTCATCTCTTTTTTTTTAATTGTATAACAGAACACATACAAAGAACACACATTAACGGAAGGACACCAGAGAAACACATATCCCGTCTAAGCACACACAGGAAAAAGATCTTTCCAACTGAGCACAGACAGAACGTTAAGTTGTTTCAAAGGACCAGGTTCAGGTGTGGTTATCAGGTTAAGAGCAAGCATCAGTACAGGATAGGGATTCAGGGAAAGCACAATTCGTGACTCTGTGGCTCATCAAAACGAGTGATGGGCTAAGAAGCGGTTGGGGTTTACCTAGGGTAGAGTTACTATAAAAAAGGAAGGGCAACCAATTGTCAAAGAACTTGTCATGTTGGATTTCCTCTCTAGCCAACTTGCATTGTTGCGTCAGTGTATCAACCAACGCCCCGTGCCATACCCTAAAATACCAGTTCAGCATACTAAAGTGGCGACCGTGGAATGCAATTCCTATGTGGGCAGCCACATTGAGATAGGTTGTTAAAGCCGTAAAGAAAATTGTCATCTAAATTCTAAACAAATCGGGTTAGAGATTATGGGAGTGGTAGTCCAGCAACATCTGGGGTTTCACTTTTGCAACCAGCTACCCATATAGATTGTGCTTGTCTGGAATCGGAGGAATGGAAGACTGTTTCTGACCCTGTAATCCTATTCAGTAGCACTTTAACTTGCTTTCCTCCAAAACATCCCCTGTGCAATTTATTTTGTATGCTCCTTGTCTAGGATGCCTTCAGTTTCCTAATCTGTGCAATGGGAGGCAGAGCTGAGTTTGGTCTACCTTTGATAAGGGTGTTTGTGTTTCACTGGGTACAAACTCCTATGTGAAAGGGACTTGTAACTATCTGGCCCCTAAGGTTCCAAAGCTCTTGGAGAAGCTAACAAATCCAGGCATCTTGCTGGCTCCTCAAGTTTAATTATCTTTTCCCTCAAGTTAGTTTGGGAGATGTTACTGTGAGCACTGTGCTTGGGAGCTGCAAAGACAAAAATAGAGCTGGTGTATTTATTTTGACTACTGTAGGTTAGCTCCTAATTTCTCCAGGGAGCAACATTCAGGAGACCAAGTTGCCTGGTTGCTTTAGATGTGCAGCAGTTTATAATTGGAGAAATAGATGACTTTGTGTTGAAAAACCTGCCTTCTCCATCCTCAGAACTTTCCACAAATCCCCATATCCAAAGCAAAAGAAAACTGACCTTCAACTAATGGTGCATATGGATCAATTGCCCTTGTATTATTATTATTATTATTATTATTATTATCATCACCATCATCATCATCAACAACAACACACACACATTTGTGTTTTTCTACCAGTGTTTCCCCAAAATACATTAGTTTTATTAGTAGAAGTTTTGTTTACTTTGATTAATTGTCCTTTGTCTGTTTTGTATATATCTTGCATTATTTGTTTTAAATAATAAAAATGTAACAGATAAAATTGTCTTTTATCCTGTTATCCTGAGATAACAGTCACCCAATAACTCACTTGGGTGAAAAAGCCCACTGTTGCTGGACTAGATGAGCTTTTGGCCTGATCTGCAGGGCTCTTATGATGTTTCTATAGTAAGTTCGCTAACTGTTCAACTAATCCCTGCAGCTGTGCCTTTAACAGCAGCCTGGGGCTAGAACAGTTATAGATAACTGATCTATTAATTCCAGTCTTGCTTCAGACCTGGCCATGGCACTGAAACTGTCTTGTTTGCCCAAAGTGATCATATTTGTCAGGAGAGAGATATGGGCAACTCAACCCTGCTCATTTGCCTTGATCTCTCGGTGGCTTTTGATACTGTTGACCATGGTATCCTTCTGGAGCGTCTTAGGGAGGTGGGGATTGGGGGCAATGCACTTCAGCGGTTCTGCTACTGCCTCCAGAGCTGTTCCCAAAAAAATAGGTATGGGAGGTTACTATTCAGCAGCACGGGAGCTGTCTTGTGATGTTCCGCAGGTTTCCTTCTTGTCCCCCATACTACTTAACACATATATGATGCTGCTGGGAGCTGTCATCAGGAAACTTGAAGTATCATCAATACATGTATGACATCCAACTGTATCTCTGTGTTCCATCTGAATCAGGAGAGGCAGCTGAGGTGTTAGACAGGTGCATGGAGGTGGTGATGGGCTGGAAGAGAGAGAGTAAATTGAGGCTGAAACCTGAAAAGACATGAGTTGTTGTGTGTCCAGAGTTCTCCTGTCTGAGAGGTAGGAAGATGGCCTCTTCTGGACAGAGCTGCACTCCCCTGGAAGGAGCAGGTCTGCAGCTTGAGGGTACTCCTGGATCCAACCTTGTCATTGGAAGCTCAGGGGGCCTTAGTACCTAGGAGTGCTTTTTTCCAACTCCAGCCGGTTTGCCAGCAACAGCCCCATTTGGACAGAAATGACTTGCCCATTGCACTCCATGGTCTGGTAGCTTTCAGATCAGATTATTGCAATGCGCTGTACGTGGGGCTGCCCTTGAAAATGAATCAGAAACTTCAGCTGGTCTAAAATGCAGTGACCAGATTACTGGCTGGGGTTCCATTTAGATCTCATATAACTCCTGTTGCATTGGTTGCCGGTTCATTTTTGGCCCAATTCAAGGAGCTCACATTGGTGTTTAAAGCCCTAAATGACTTACAGGTAGGTCCCAAATATATATGAGACTGCCACCTTCCCTACAGAACCACTTAGGTGTTGAGATCAGCAGAGGGGGCCCTTTTGGTAGTTCTGCCATCCTCAGAAGCTTGGGGGAGGGGGATGGCCCAGGAGCTGACATTTTCTGTTGCAGCCCCTAAGGTTTGGAACTTCCTCCCCACAGACAGAGCTTGGAAAAGTTACTTTTTTGAACTACAACTCCCATCAGCCCAATGCAGTGGCCATGCTGGCTGGGGCTGATGGGAGTTGTAGTTCAAAAAAGTAACTTTTCCAAGCTCTGCCCACAGAGGTGTGTCTGGCAACTTCACTGTACAGTTTTCGGCGAATGCTGAAGACACACGACTCTGGCCTTTGACACCTGAGATGTGTACAGTAGGGCCCCGCTTTTCAGCGGCCTGCTTTTCGGCATTCCGCTAATACGGCGGTTTTCAATTTCAGTTCAATTCAATAAGGCCCCACTCATACGGCACTTGTTCCACTTTTACAGTGTTTTTCAGGCATCAGGCGCCATTTTATTAATGGAGTTCCACTTTCGGCGGGTTTCTCTATTAGGCGGGGGTCTGGAACGTAACCCGCCGTATGAGTGGGGCCCTACTGTATTTTAGGACCCACTCTATTTTTTTTTTATGTTGTGATTTTAGGTTGTTTTTAATTGTGTTTAAATATGCATTTTGAACTGTTATAACCTGCCCTGGGACCTCTGGGTGAAGGCAGGTAATAGATTAGATTAGAACAAATAAATAAATAATGGGTCATGTTTAGCTCCCTCCCATGATGAGCTTCAGCTGCTGATTTTAGTACGTCAAGCTGCTGTTAAAGCCACAGGGACAGGCATGGCCAATTTTTTTCCTGGTTGGTCAGCAAGCCTATGCCCAAGCATACCAGGCCTATGAAACAACTTGGGTGAGCTTTGCATGCGTGCAAGATGAAGCAATTATTCTGATTTATCTGGAATAACAGCCATCCTGCTCACCCTGGTTCTGAGGACACAGCCACCAATATGAATAACAATCCCCACCCTCAAACTTATTTTGGGTGAAAGGGAAAATCCTCTTATTTGCTACATTTTATGACTCTGACTGTGTGGGTACAAATATAAATAATCTGTTCTAGGTGAACTTGAATGTGTGGCTGCATACACACCATCCATTAAATTACATGACTTCTTCCAAAGAATCCTGGGAGGTGTAATTTATTAAGGGTACAGAGAACTGTAGCTTGGGTGAAGCCATGTGCTTTAAATGGATGGTGTGTATGCAGGTCCTCCCTTCCTCAGTCCTAAATTCTCTAAATGACCTTAAGCAGGTTGTTCTGTCTCCTAATCTACCCCACAGGATTGTTTTGAGGATAAAAGGGAGGGAGGGAGAACTTTGTATGCCCCCCTGAGCCCCTTGGAAGAAGGGTGGTATTGAAATATAACTCATAATTGTTCTCATACATTGGAGAAATGCAACAGAAATCCAGCAACAACAGAGATGAATTGGAAGCAACCAAGATGACCTGATGCAACAGAACTCCTACAACTTTAATAGCTGTGTAGAAGAGTGAATTTCAGCAGAGGTCTAGCTGCATCATGACAAGCTATACCTCAAATCCCTTCTACACAACTATCAATGTTGCAGGAGCCCTTCTCTCTTTTGTACATGGCCGCCCTAAAGCAAGGCCAGATGAGTAAATCATACAGTGACACTGTTGGTCACCCCCATCTTGGGGCAGCTGTTTGGGACTCATAGATGGATTACTTTGATTGATTACTTTGTCATAAACAACACAGTAGTTGTTTTCTTTTGGCACATTACTTTGTGTCATGGAACCCAGTTGGGAAACACTACAAAAACTTTTACTCCTGAAGTTTGCTCATGACAAGTGTGGGAGGAGGCATCTGATCAGGTCCAACTGGCATTGCTGGTTTCTTTGAGCCCTGTGATATTATTAACTCCTGATGTTACCAATATGCTGTCCTGTACATCTGTCCTCCCTGACAGGGATGAGAAGATGCCCTTGAGGGGAACTTGATTTGATTACTGGAGTGGAAGAAAGGGAGACGTGTGATGTGGTTGCATATATCTTTAGAAGCCTCTCTGACACAGTGCTTATTGTCACTCCACAAAACTTAGCCAGGGGGTGTGAATGTATGGCTAAGCTAGATGTGACTTGGGAAACTGAGCCACTGCCAGTCAGTTAGACAGTATTGAACTAGATGGACCAATGGTTTGACTCAGTATAAGGCAGCTTCCCGTATTCCTGATTGGCAAGGGCACTTCTAGGCTGTCATTGTTTTGGGGTGGGATTCAATCACATCCTGGCAAATTCATGCAGCAATATTATAATTGATTGGGAGGTCTTGCAAAACAAACCCACTTCTCAAAAAGGTTGGGCTATCTGCATGAAGAAAGGTGACAGGGAAAATGCACTGGAAAGTGTGGGAGAACACTTGCTTGATGCAGCACCTTCTAATGTCTCCACAAACAAATCAGGCTAAATGCTAGTTGAACAGGTTATCTGGAAGCAACCTTAGACAGATTCATGGAGGTTACTCAGCAGCTGTTGGCCACAATAGATCCTCCACATTCAGAGGCAGTGACCTTGGAATACCAGATGCTGGTGGCCATCAACAGGGGCAATCCGTTGCCTTTGTGCTTTTTGCCTTTATTCTTCCCAGAAGCATCCACTGGAACAGAATGCCAGACTAGATGGGACTTTTGATCCGATCCAGTAGGGCTCCTTTGCTTTCCTAATGAAGCTTGAAAATTATGGGCTGTACCTAATGGACTTCCATGGTTTGTAGGAGAGATGACATTTAAATGGACTTTATAATTTATTGTATTCCCCCCTCCTCCCCAGTAAAAGGATAATAAATTATGCCAGGGCATTGTAGTAGACAGTGAATAGGGATTGGGAGGGGATTCAATTTAGTTTGCATTTAAAGGTGAACCTACTTAATTCACACTTTCCAAAACTATGTGCTATAGCCATCCTTCAAAATTCGCACATCTCTAAACTTTGCAGTGTAGTTATCCAGTCAAGTAATGTGTACAAAAATCCCTATACTGAAGTAAAGTGTACAGAAAAATGCATATATTAGTGAAAATAAAAGTCAGTGATGCATTACTTTAGGGGAAGTTGCTTTAAAACGGGTATTTTCAGCAAAATTGCACACAAAACTGTGTGTATATTAGGAGAAATTTGCACTAAAATGCTGATGAATTTTCACAAGGTCCTAAAAAAATTACGAATGTGTACAACTGAACTTAAGGTTGGAAAAATAAGAACTCGAGAGAAACCTAAATGGACAGATTTGCCCATCTCTAACAATGTATGATCCAGTGAGATCTGTGGAACACTTCCAGAAGAGCTGTTTATTGAGCATTCATCCTGATTTGTCTGCAGGGAGATTAGGCAATGTTGGCTACTTAATGAGAATTCACTGTGATTGGTTTGCGAGGAGGTTAGATGACCAGTGGTGTCAAAGTAAATGTTATTTCAAATTTTCCACTGCATTTCCCTGTCACTTTCCTTATTGTAATAAGCCTGACCTTCTGGGGAAGCGGGTTTGTTGCCTAAATCAGCTTTAAGTGTGTTTCCTGAATTTGCCAGTACGTGATTGAATCCCACCGAAAAATAGTGCCAGTCTGGAAGCACCCTGAGTTCCCTGCTCACCTGGTCTATTTCCATTGCCACCCCACATGATTATATTCTCTCACCATCACACCTGATATTTCATAAACTTTTTCCTCTCTTTTAGAGGAACCATTGACATCTTCCAGCCACAGAAGATCTTCATTTGAATCCAGCCTTTTCCAGGCAAATTCTTCCTCCAGTTAACGCCATTCTAGTTATCTGCTGCCCACCCCCCAGGATGTTCAAGGAATATTTCCAGTACAAGGGGATCAGCTTTCCTCAAATCATCTACTCAGAACAAGTGCTGCAGATGGTGGAAAATAATTTCCAAGTTCGAGATGATGATATTTTCAACGTTACCTACCAAAAATCAGGTAAAGGAGTTCACAGGGGAGGGAAAGTGACCTGTGTTGGGGATTACCTTTCTTACTCTCCCAACAGGTAGTGCTCAGTTTCTTTAGTGAGAATTGACCACTGGGGGATCTTTCTGAAAAAGGCAGAAACACAGACAAGCTGGATGTAAAGCAATAAAACACTTTAATTCTGCTCTCATCCAACAAGCTTGGCCTATGGTTAGCTTGGCAAATGGAGACAAATGAGGGTGGAGATGTAATTACTCAGAAATCATTTTTTCTGAGAAAATTTCTGAGATTTTTCTTTTTCTCATCCCCCTAAAAAAGGCCACTTTGCAAAAGTGAATGTTCTCCACCACATTTTTTTTTTTGCTGGCCGCTGAGATTCCCACCCCGCTGCACAATGCCTCAGAATAATGTGAGGTGCTGGGCATTGCAGAGGGTGCAATAAGTTTATCTATATGCCGAGACCTGTAAATCTAAACAGATCAGGAGCCAGGGGATGGAGAGCCAGAGGCTTTGATTCAATATGGGAGAAGACTCTTTACAGCAATATAGGAATTTTGTTATTAAGTGCTGCTTCTTTCTTATAATTTTTTAGTTGTATTTTGCTTACACTACTTTAACTGTTTGAGACCACATGCACACTATTCATTTCAGGTGTTAAGACTGGCAGAAGGTGCCCTCTTGGTAGTTCTACCACCCTCAGAAGTTCAGGGGTGGTGGTGGCCCAGGAGAGGACATTATTTTTAAGTTGTGAAACTTTCTCCCCACAAAGGTGTGTCTGCCATCTCCACTGTACAACTTTCGTCTTATGCACCTCTTCACCCTGGCTTTTGAGATGTATATTTTCAGAACGCTCTCTCGTTGTGATCGTAATTTGTTTTGTAAACCACCTCTGAAACCACTTACCATGAAAACCCTATTCATAGGGTCGCCATAAGTCAGAATCGACTTGAAGGCAGTCACTTTTTTCAATAATATATTTTATATTGTTGTGACCTGCACTGGGACCTACTGGTGAAGTGTGTGTAACAATAACAACAATTTAAAGCACTTTTATACCACTCTAACAGTCACTGCTTCCCCTAAAGAATCCTGGGAAATTTAGTTTGTCAAGGTTGCTGAGAGTTGTAGGAGACCCCTATTCCACCTCACAAAGCTATAATTCCCATAGTGGTTTAACAATCAATCCCTCTTCCCAGGGAACTCTGGGAGTTGTAGCTCTGTGAAGGGGAATAGAGGTCACCTAACAACTCTCAGCACAAATTACAGTTCCCAGGATTCTTGTGGGGAGCAGAAGGCATGACTATTAAAGTGGTATAATAGTGCTCTAAATGCATGATGCAGATGTGGCCTTAGTTTAACCAGTCAACTAGTTTACTGAGCACTAGCACCCTCATACCTGACATTGCTTGGGAATCCCAAGAAATCAAAAAAATCAGTGCAGTTTTGAAATCAGTGGTTATGATCAGTGCAGTTTTGAAAGGTTCAGCTATCTTGATTCAAAATGGCATCCAACTGTATATTAACAAAAGGACAAACTCTACTCCTTGATCTCAGGAGCCATAATGCAAATTTTGGTTATAATATCTTAAGAAGCTTCCAACTGCACAGCAAACAGACTTTCCAAAATCTATAGTAGATTCATCGTGATTTGTTTGCAGACAACATTGGCAATTTAATGAGCATTCACTTTGATTTGTTTGTGGAGGTGCTAGACAATGTTGTGGCAATGCAAGTGCTATCCCACAATTTCCACTGCATTTCTTTATTGGAAAAAAAGTCTTTCGGGGAAGTGGGTTTGTTGCACAAGAGCTCCAAATTGGCTTTAATTGTATGAATTGAATTTGCCAGTATGTGATTGAACCCCACCCCAAAATAGAACAGTCTGGAAGAGCCCTTAATTGAACCTTTGTGAAGGGGCAGAATGGAGAGTGAAACAGATCAACAGATCAACAAATAATGCCACCAGATACAGCTTATAAAATTATACATGGTTGGGGTGGGAGAATTTATTTATTTATTTATTTATTTATTAAATTTCTATACCGCCCCATAGCCGAAGCTCTCTGGGCGGTTCACAACAAATAAGCATCTGAAGTACAAGTAAAAAGCCATATATAACACAAGTTAAAAATGAATTAATTAAGCAAAAAATGTAAACATAATGAAACACATAACTAACTGCAAAACTCAATACTAAATATGAAAATGGTAAAGATGTGAAATTGGTAAGAATGTTAAAATGTTAAGATAATTAAAAGTCAACATATTAAATTATTTAGATGATTAAATGTTTGAGATGTTTAAAATGTTTAAAATGCCTGGGAGAAGAGGAAGGTTTTTACCTGATGCCGAAAAGATAGTAGTGTTGGCGCCAGGCGTACCTCATCAGGAAGGGTATTCCAGAGTTCGGGGGCCACCACTGAAAAGGCCCTTTTTCTCATTGTCACCCTCCGGGCTTCTCTCTGAGAAGGCACCCGGAGGAGGGCCTTTGATGTTGAGCGCAGCGTACGGGTAGGTTCATATCGGGAGAGACGTTCCATCAAGTATTGTGGTCCCAGGCCGTGTAAGGCTATTATAAGTTAAAACCAGCACCTTGAATCGGGCCCAGAAACATAAAGGCAGCCAGTGCAAGCGGGCCAGGATCAGTGTTATATGTTCAGACCGCCTGGTCCCTGTTAACAGTCTGGCCGCTGCATTTTGCACAAGCTGTAGTTTCCGAACCGTCTTCAAAGGCAGCCCCACGTAGAGTGCATTGCAGTAGTCCCAATTTAGAGGTTACCAGTGCATGGACAACTGAAGCAAGGTTTTCCCTGTCCAGATAAGGGTGTAGTTGGGCCACCAGCCAAAGTTGGTAAAAAGCACTCCGTGCCACCGAGGCTACCTGTGCCTCTAGTGACAGGGATGGTTCTAAAAGAACTCCCAAACTACGAACCTGTTCCTTCAGGGGGAGTGCAACCCCATCCAGGACAGGGTGAACATCCACCATCTGATCAGGAGAACCAGCTACTAACAGCGTCTCAGTCTTGTCTGGACTGAGCCTCAATATATTCGCTCTCATCCAGTCCATTATCGCAGCCAGGCATCGGTTCAGCACCTTGACAGCCTCACCTGAAAAAGATGAACAGGAGAAGTAGAGCTGCGTGTCATCAGCATACTGATGGCATCGCACTCTAAAACTCCTGATGACGGCACCCAGCGGCTTCATGTAGATGTTAAAAAGCATGGGGGATAGCACTGACCCCTGCGGAACTCCATATTGGAGAGCCCAGGGTGTCGAGCAAAATTCCCCAAGCACTACCTTCTGGAGACGACCCATCAAGTAGGAGCAGAACCACTGCCAAGCAGTACCTCCAACTCCCAGATCAGCGAGTCTCCCCAGAAGGATACCATGGTCGATGGTATCAAAAGCTGCTGAGAGATCAAGGAGAATCAACAGAGTTACACTCCCCCTGTCTTTCTCCTGACAAAGGTCATCATACAGGGCGACCAAGGCCGTCTCCGTGCCAAAACCAGGCCTGAAACCCGATTGAAATGGATCCAGATAATCGGTTTCATCCAAGGGCGTCTGGAGCTGGTCCGCAACCACTCTTTCTAGGACCTTGCCCAGGAATGGGATATTTGCTACCGGCCTGTAATTGTTAAAGTTTTCTGGGTCCAGGGAAGATTTCTTCAGAAGTGGTCTCACCACCGCCGCTTTCAGGCAGCCAGGGACCACTCCCTCTCGTAATGAGGCATTAATCACTTCCCTAGCCCAGCTGGCAGTTCCAACCCTGATAGCTTTTATTAGCCAGGAGGGGCAAGGGTCCAACATAGAAGTGGTTGCACGCACCTGTCCAAGCACCTTGTCAACGTCCTCGAGCTGCACCAATTGAAACTCATCCAAAAAATCATGACCAGACTGTGCACCGGATACCTCATTTGATCCCACTGCTGTAACATTGGAGTCCAAGTCCTGACGGATGCAAGAGATTTTATCCTGGAAGTGCCTAGCAAATTCTTTACAACGGGCTTCAGATGGATCTATCATGTCCTGAGGACCAGAATGTAACAGCCCTCGGAGAAAATGAATAAAGATATTTTTTTACTCTCTCTCTCTCCCTCTCCCTTGAATAATACTAGAACTAATTAAATTGCTGGGCAGTAGATTTAGAACTGACAGAATAAAGTATTTATTTCTAGACTGCATAATACTTACGGGATTTTCTGCCATAAGATGTGGCCACTGGCTTAAACAGCTTTAGAAGGGCTCCTTCTGGAAGGACAGGATATAAATCTAATAAATAAATAAATAGAAGGATGATCAGTTCAGATAATTCATGGGGAATAGGTCTATCAATGGTCTATAGCCACTGATGAAACCCCCATGTTCAGAGGCAGTGCATCTGCAAATATCAGTTGCTGGGGGGTGGCAGCAGCAGTTGCCTTCATGTCCTGGACTGGATAGACTTGTGGTCTGATCCAGAAGGGCTCTTCTTATGTTCTGCTGGAGGGAGAAGCTGAACCTTCTGAATGTCCACCTCTTTAACCTGATGATTAAAGGTGCAGCAACCTTTGTTCTGGACTGAACTGAGCAATCATTCATTGAGAACTGGATTCTGGGAATGGATTATTTCAAGTCCTGTTGGGAGCTAATTAGAAATGCAACAACAGTTGAAACTAAAGGAGGGGGATGCTGAAAAATGATCCTGGTAACCATAGTCCTATTGAACACCTGGCCTCACCAGTTCTTGGCAATTCCATCAAGCTATCAGACAACAAAGTCTAGTTTGAGTCAAGGCAGAGTCATGGGGAACCTGTGGCCCTCCAGATGTTATCGGACCACAATTCCCATCATCACAGACCATCAGCCATGCTGGCTGGGGCTGATGAGAGTTGGAGTCCAGCAGCATCTAGCTTTAAGGTAATGAGGTTAAATAGGGATATGGAACAGTGCTGTAGTTTGAAGGCACAGGATGCATCCACCTTGCTGAAGATAAGCAGGTCCAGGTCTGGTCACCTGTGAACCCCTGTAGGCCAGCCTGACTTCTATTGAGGTGGGATATAAATTTAAGAAATAAATGGAGAGGGAAATTTAGCTTGTGGGCAAGTTGGAGCAGATATTTACAGATTAAACAGTGCTTTCTTGGGATGGTCTGGGGCTCTTTCTCAGGGACCGTGTGGATGCTGGAAATTTTAAGTCTCATCCGTAGCAACGGTGACCCCAGCTGGTGCCGAACAGTCCCCAATTGGGATCGAGCCCCTTGGTATGAGACGGTGATAGGATACAGAACGGCTTTGACCAATAAGTCACCGCGCATTATCAGCTCCCACCTGCCGGCACAGCTCTTCGCAAAGTCCTTCTTCAAATCCAAAGCCAAGGTAAGAGAGATGACATTATCAAGACACACTTCCTCTTAACGTCATTCTCATCATCACGGCTTTCTAACAGCGAACTCCAATGGTTGAGTGCTGACAAGATGGGAGCCCAAACAGGGCCACTGAGGAATAAGCGGGAGATATCAGTGTGCCTTGGAGAATCTCAAGGTATGCAGAAGTGCAGAACATTTAAAAAAAAAAAACAGTTGCGGGAGGGAATAGCCCAATGAGGACAGAGTAGAGCATACTCAGCTCAGTGGCCTCTAGGGGCCACAGAATGTTGGGTGTCATTTGGGAAATTATAATGGGAAATGGGGGTGGGGAGTTGGAACTGGCCTGCTTGAACGCCTTACAGCTTATCAGAGGAAGGCATGGCTGGCTTCAGCACCTTGGACAGCTCCTTGAAAGTTCGGGCTAAAACCCATAGCGGATTCCACTGCCCCACTGACCTGGAGCCACCACTGCCTCCAGGTGTTATTGGATTCCATCGGCTATGAGCCCCAAGCAGCATGGCCAGTGGTCAGGGATTATGGGAGTTGTGGTCCAGCAACATCCTGAGAGTCACACAGGTTCCCTGTCCCTGTGTTAGAAGGAGAGGATCAACTGTAATGCTTTGTTGCAGGTTCCGCTTGTACAGGGCTTAATTTTACTCAGGGCTCAAGACTTGGAAACTGTTGTCAGTCTGAAGGTTCAGCTCTGTAAGCCAAGAAAAAGGGGCATCTGCTGGGTCACAGTCTCTCATTTTGGAAATTAGTTGTTACAGAGCAATCTGGTAAAGATGGTTTACTCTACCCCCATTTATCAATGGTATTAGGGACATAGGGATTCTGCCTTATGCTGAGTCAGACCTTTGGGTCCATCTAGGTCAGTACTGTCTACACTGGGGGTCAGGAATCTGTGGCTTCCAGATATTGGACTACTACTCCTATCATCCCAGACCATTGGCCATGCAGCTAGGGCTGTTGGCAGAGACCTGCAGCAGCTCTCCAGGATTGCAGGGAAGATTTTCACCCAGCCTTGCCTGGCGATGCTGGGGACTGAATTGAGGACCTTCTGCACACAAAATAGATGCTCTGCCATGGAGCTATGTCCCTTACCCATATTGAAGATTTGGAGGATATGTTTGTATATGTGTAATTTGCTGGTGCATTTTACTTTATACAGTCCATCCACTCTTTTCATTCAGGTGGTTCTGTTTGCATATGTGCCCATTCAAGTGCTTTGATCTGTGGAACTGGTACTGTTACAGGTGCTGCATGAAACTCATTCTACACTTGTATGAAATCGTTCTTGTAGTGTGGCAGCACCTGCTCTTTGGAGCTTCCTACGTATTGACATGAGGCAGGCACCTCTGCTGTATTCTTTTGGGGACCTGCTTAAAACTTTTTTGCTTAGGCAAGCCTATCCAGACATGTAGATGTTGATGTGTTTTAACCTTTTTAAGCTGTTGCTGTTTTAATTATTTTAACCATTTTTTTAATTACCTGTTTTTAACTGTTTTATTGATCGTTTTATTTATTTTTTGTAAACCGCTTAGAGGTTTTCTAGTCAAGCGATATATAAATTTTGTTAAATAAAAATACAATAAATAAATTTTCTGATACAATGTCCCATTTTACACACCTGACAACACCCCAACAGGTTATCTACACAGTCAGGAACCCCAAAGATGTCTTGGTATCCCTCTATCATTTTGCTTCAATGTTTCGCCCCTATAAAGACCCTGGCACCTTGGATCAATTTCTGGAGGGCTTCCTAAAGGGAGATGGTGAGTGAGTTTGAGTGGGTGAGAAATGGTGATGTTTTCCACCTTTCTCCGGTTTAGAGGGTCACCCCTTCTCCTACATCCCCCACCCCACCCCTCTGCATTCCCCATGCCCTCATACTGTTCTGGCCTAATACTGCTTGTGGTTGCAGTGCCGTTTGGATCCTGGTTTGACCATGTTAAAGGCTGGCTGAAGTTGAAGGACAAGGAAAACTTCTTCTTCATCACATACGAGGAGCTGCAAGAGGTTGTTATTATGTTATTTTACTACTAAATACAGCTTTGCATGTTGCAAGCCTAGATACATCCTGCCTGGCCAGTGGAAGCCGAATGTATCCAGGCTTGTTAAGATAACCCAAACCTGAAGGTCGTGAAAAGTGTGAGAATTCCCACACTCGTCTCCATTTTGTGGCATGCAAAATGCTTGCAGCCTTCTTGGTTTCAGATTTATATCCCTGACTGGCACATCTTGCCTCCCAGGGTTCAGATGTGTGCATGGGAGGGAGACTTCCCACACTTTGTCTTTCTGTTGTGTGCAAGGCCGGCCCTACCACGAGGCAGAGTGAGGCACCTGCCTGAGGCAGTAGCCAGATACCAAGAGCAGTGTCTGCCATTTCCCCTGAGTCCCCTAAGCTAGCCTGCTGTCCTTGAGTACAGTGGGGGGAACCCATGTTGAAGTAAAATTCAGCTGCCAGTCTGATTAGATTCTGTATGTGGAATGGGGGCAGGGGGAGGACATGTTGGCCTTTGCCCGAGGCTGCAAAATATCTTGAGTTATCTCTGCCTTGGCTTGCTCTGTGTTTAACAGGTGGAGGGATGATAAGGTAGATATCACTGCCTATATGTTTCCACCAAGAGGCATAAAAATGTCCAGTTTTAAGACTTTTATAGCAATCAGAGTGGCTC
Source organism: Rhineura floridana (assembly GCF_030035675.1). Taxonomy (NCBI): domain Eukaryota; kingdom Metazoa; phylum Chordata; class Lepidosauria; order Squamata; family Rhineuridae; genus Rhineura; species Rhineura floridana. The sequence continues at coordinate 19,077,205 of NC_084490.1, forward strand.
TGACCATGTGTGAAAAAAATAGCTTTCTGTCGATTGTGGAAATATTTTCACCATTCTGATGCAGTCCTGCCTGTGTGAGTGAGTTGAAAGGGCAAGTGTGAGGTCCAGGTAATGATTATTAACAAGAGCAGAGTTCTTTTCAGAGAAGACCTTTAAAATTTGTATTCATTTAGCCTCAAGAGAAGCCTGTAAGAATAGATTAAGCGGTGAGAAATTGTCTTGCCCAAAGCAGGATGGAAGGCGGAACTAAAGACACAAATCCAAGATGGCTGGACTTTCTGGGAAAGGATTGGGGCCTACCATACTGAGAAGTAAGAGCTATTTGGGGATAAAGTGGAGGCTGGAAATGGAGGCTTGGTTCAATACTTTTGTCTTGTCATGGCAGCCATCTGCAGAAGGAAGCCTGACAATTATAGTTCTGTGAAGGTTTTGGAAATTGTTGTTTTGGCCGTCTCCTCAAACAATTCCCAGTTCATGATGTGTTGCTTTGGAAGAGCCATAACAGCTTAACTGGTTTGGAAACTATTTCTATTTGTGGAATAAATGTGCTTAAGAGTGTATTATCTCAGGTGTACATTCTCTGCAGTTGCTCACAATCTCCTCTATCTCATCACCCTCCCCTTTTCCAGGACCTGCGAGGGAGCGTAGCCCGCATTAGCCAGTTCCTGGGCAAGGACTTAGACGATGACGCCATAGACTCTGTGGTGGCGAATGCCTCCTTTGAGGCCATGAAAAGCAATAAAATGTCAAACTTCTCACTCTCACCGCACTTCCTCATGAACCAGAAGAAAAGCGCTTTCCTCCGCAAAGGTGATAGTAGGGTGGGTTAGGGGGCAATCTGCCTTCTGGGTGTGCCTTTGTTGGGGATGACAGTCATTGGCATTCTGCTAAATTTGTCTGGTGGCAAATTTATTATTAGGACTTAAACTTTCATGGATGAGAGTCCACTTCATGCACAGAGTGAAGAAAAAGCTAGAAAATGAAGTGAAGGAACTAAAAGCCTGTGGCAAACACCCCAGGCACAATGGTGGGGCAGGGAATGGATACCCTAATGCATTGTTTTCTGCTTGGGAAGAAACAAGAGTAATTTGCTGCTCCAAAACCTGGGAAATGAGAATTTTTGAAGCATCTGTACTTATTGCTAAGCTGTCAGCTGTGATAGGAAATGACTCTGTTCAAAAACATTTTGATTTAAAGTGAGGTGGTACAAAGGCTTGCTTTCCAGCATCTGCCTGCCACGACTCTCACATATGCAGATCTCGATTTGACATTATCACAGTCATTGAGTGGCTGTGAGTATGCAGTGTGTGAATGCAGGAACCCTCAATGAGTTCCTTCAAGTTGGGGGGAGGAAGGTGCTCACCTGTATGTATTTACGCAATTCTCAGTTCTTCCAGTAGTGAGATGTTTCAAGGGTGCAGCACCTTCATGGGTTTGGATTACTTTGGAATGAGGTCACTGGAAGCTTACTGGCATTTTGCAATATTTGTGTTTGTTTGTTTAATAAGATTGATATACCTATTGAATGTAAAGACCTCTAAACAGTTTACAAAAAACATTTGCAAATATGCAAGTTGAACTTTTTTTAGTCTCCAACAACCCTCCCAGTCTATTTTTGTCTCCTGCTTGCCCACACCCAGCTGGGAGGGGGAGAAAAAGAAGCATCCCATTCAGATCTTTGCTTGCCGTTAATAAGGGCACCCTTTAAGAGTCATTAGTCTACAGTTTCCCTAACAATGGGGAGCTGACAGCCTAAACTTGTCCAACTGGTTTGATCCTCTCTAGTAATCCCTTTTTACAATCACAGCATCACGGGACTAGAAGGGGCCCTGAGAAGTCATCCACCTCAGTCTCCAGTCTCATAAATAATATGTGCACATACCCTTTACACCTGGCCTGGACTCCTTGCCAGCTCCAGCAGGGCCCCCTATGCCTATTGCCTGGACTGATCTTGTTGTTGTTATATGCTTTATAGTCGATCATGACTTATGGTGACCCTATCAATCAGCGACCTCCAACAGCACCTGTCGTGAACCACCCTGTTCTGTGGCTTCCTTTATGGAATCAATCCATCTCATGTTTGGCTTTCCTCTTTTTCTACTCCCTTCTGTTTTTCTCAGCATTATTGTCTTTTCTAGTGAATCATGTCTTCTCATTATGTGTCCAAAGTATGATAACCCCAGTTTAATCATTTTAGCTTCTAGTGATAGTTCTGGTTTAATTTGTTCTAATACCCAATTATTTGTCTGTTTTACAGTCCATGGTATCTGCAAAGCTCTCCTCCAACACCACATTTCAAATGAGTTGATTTTTCTCTTATCTGCTTTTTTCACTGTTCAACTTTCACATCCATACATAGAGATTGGGAATACCATGGTCTGAATGATCCTGACTTTAGCGTTCAGTGATACATCTTTACATTTGAGGACCTTTTCTAGTTCTCTCATAGCTGCCCTCCCCAGTCCTAGCCTTCTTCTGATTTCTTGACTATGGTCTCCATTTTGGTTAATGACTGTGCCAAGGTATTGATCCTCGACAAGTTCAATGTCCTCATTGTCAAGTTTAAAGCTACATAAATCTTCTGTTGTCATCACATTAGTCTTCTTGACATTCAGCTGTAGTCCTGCTTTTGTGCTTTCCTCTTGAACTTTCATCAGCATTCGTTTCAAATCATTACTGGTTTCTGCTAGTAGTATGGTATTGTCTGCATATCTTAAATTATTGTTATTTCTCCCTCCAATTTTCACACCTCCATCTTGATCCAATCCTGCTTTCCGTATGATATGTTCTGCATATAGATTAAACAAATAGGGTGATAAAATACACCCCTGTCTCACACCCTTTCCGATGGGGAACCAATCGGTTTCTCCATATTCTGTCCTTACAGTAGCCTCTTGTGCAGAGTATAGGTTGCGCATCAGGACAATCAGATGCTGTGGCACCCCCATTTCTTTTAAAGCATTCCATAGTTTTCCATGATCTACACAGTCAAAGGCTTTGCTGTAATCTATAAAGCACAGGGTGATTTTCTTCTGAAATTCCTTGGTCTGTTCCATTATCCAACGTAAGTTTGCAATATGATCTGTGGTGCCTCTTCCCTTTCTAAATCCAGCTTGGACATCTGGCATTTCTCGCTCCATATATGGTAAGAGCCTTTGTTGTAGAATCTTGAGCATTACTTTACTTCCATGGAATATTAAGGCAATAGTTCGATAACTACTGCATTCCTCGGGATCCCCTTTCTTTGGAATTGGGATGTATATGGAACGCTTCCAGTCTGTGGGCAATTGTTTAGTTTTCCATATTTCTTGACAAATTCTTGTCAAAATTTGAACTGATTCAGTCTCAGTAGCTTGTAGCAACTCTATTGGTATGCCATCTGTTCCTGGTGATTTGTTTCTTCCAAGTATTTTAAGAGCAGCTTTCACCTCACATTCTAAAATTTCTGGTTCTTCATCATGCGATTCCTCCATGAATGAATCTGTCATCCTGGCATCTTTTTTATAGAGTTCTTCAGTGTATTGCTTCCATCTTCCTTTTATTTCATCTCGGTCAGTCAGTGTCTGGTGTCTCAGCTTTGATCATTCCGCCTTGGGTGACCCTGCTAGGAGCCTAGCCTCTTGGTCTAGACTCCTGACGGCATTGCTCTCAGCTTCTTTGACACTCTCAAACCCTCACCACGTTAAGGTGTGCATCCTAGAGGAGAAGTGTTCAGTGATACATCTTTGCATTTGAGGACCTTTTCTTGTTCTCTCATAGCTGCCCTCCCCAGTTCCAGCCTTCTTCTGATTTCTTGACAATTGTCTCCATTTTGGTTAATGACTGTGCCGAGGTATTGATAATCCTTGACAAGTTCAACGTCCTTATTATCAACTTTAAAGTTACATAAATCTTCTGTTGTCATTACTTTAGTCTTCTTGACATTCAGCTGTAGTCCTGCTTTTGTGCTTTCCTCTTTGATTTTCATCAGCATTCATGTCAAATCATTACTGGTTTTTGCTAAGAGTATAGTATTGTCTGCATATCTTAGATATTTCTCCCTCCAATTTTCACACCTCCTTCATCTTGGCTTGATCTTGCCACCCTCTTTTAGATCTTCTTTTTTGCCCCCTGACCAAGGGCACTGCTTGTTAACTAACCGAATCAGGACACAGACCCATGACATGTATTTGCATAATTTGCTAATTTATATGCATAGAGATTTCTAGGGAATTAAGAAGGTAGGTGGGTAGGGTCTTACCAGCAATGTGTTTACTAGTTTCCCTGTAAGCAAAGTACTTTTTTTGTTTTTTAAAAAAAGTTTAACAAGTGGTGGGGAAGGCGCAGGAGATCCAAGGTTCACTGCAAAAGTCTCAGTGCTCAGGTCTTCTTAACAATGCCCCTGTCCTTGACTCTTCAGGGACTGTGGAAATACATCTGCAAAGGCCATGCTGGAAAAGCGATAGCTCTTTCCATCTGCTTGTGCCGTACTACTGCCCTTGCAAATGGCTGTTCTGTGTAGTTACCTACCGTTGTATGATGGGAGCATGGTGACCTTCCCATGGGAGTCCACGGGGGGGGGGGAGCACGGGAGCAGTTCCCTCACCAATGAAACAAGTCTCAAAAACCCAAAAGCCCTCCATATGCAGGTACCAATCTGAGAATGTTATGCTGTCCTTGTGCAGCCATCATAAGAATGTAAGACTTGTCTAAGAATCCACCAGTTATCCATCCCATCCAGCACCATATCCAACCAATCAGATGTTCTTAGAGAGCTCATAAAGCCGGTGTGGTGTAGTGGTTACGTTAGAGTGTTGGACTAGAACTTGGGAGACCAGGGTTCAAATCCCAACTGACTCAGAAAGCTCACTGGTTGATCTTGGGGCAGCCACACTTTTCAGCCTAACCCTGCCTCACAGGATTGTTGTGAGGATAAAATGAAGAGGGGGAGAACCATGTACACTACTGTGAGCTCCTGGGAGGAAAAATGGAAATGGACTGCCTTCAAGTCGATCCTGACTTATGGCTACCCTGTGAATAGGGTTTTCATGGTAAGCGGTATTCAGAGGGGGTTTACCATTGCCTCCTTCTGAGGCTAGTCCTCCCCAGCTGGCGAGGGCCTGCTCAGCTTGCCACAGCTGCACAAGTCTGACACTTCCTTGTCCGCAACTGCCAGCTGGGGGGCAACTGGGCTCCTTGGGACTATTCAGCTTGCCCACAGCTGCACAGGTGGCAGGGCACATAACCCGTGAGCCACTCACTGTGCGGGTGATCTTTAGCTGGCCCTTGACACCCAGGAGACACGAGCGGGGATTTGAACTCACAGACTCTGGACTCCCTGGGAGGAAAGGTGGGATATAAATGTAATAACAAACAAGGCTTTATAGACAATGCCTTCTTCTGTTGCTGTCCCCAATACCTGGTAACCAGAGATAGTTAGCAGAGTTGGCCATTGTGAGAACGGGATGGAACTTAGGAAGCAGCCTTTTACTGAGTCAGGTCATTGGTCCATCCAGCTCAGTATTGTTGTCTACGCCACTGTTCTTCAGGCTTGGGTCCCCAGATGTTGTTGGATTACAACTCCCATCATCCTTGGTCACTGGGCAAGTTGGCTGAGGTTGATGGGAGTTGTAGTCCAACATCTGGGGACCCAAGCCTGAAGAACAATGGTCTATGTGCTGACTGGCAGTGGCTCTCCAGGATTCCACATTCCCAACCCTCCCTGGAGATGGCAGTGACTGGAACTGGGACCTTCTGCATGCAAAGCAGATGCTCTACCCCTGAGCTATGGCCCTTCCCCATGGGACTAGATGGGCCTTTGGCATGATCCAGCAAAGCACTCCTTATGCTCATACACTGCCTCTGAATACAGAAGCTCCATTTTTAGCTGATATGAATGGTAATAATTTATAGGTTTACAAACACACACACACACCCAGTTTGTCTATTCCATATTAGATAGTGGCCGGTGTCACAGCTCTTGGCAATGCATCCCATACAGCAGTCGTGAGCTGCATGTAAAACCACTTCCTCCACCATGTCTGTCCTGATTCTAATGGGCTATTACTTTTATCATTGGTTTCCAGGGATATCTGGTGACTGGAAGAACCATTTGACCACTGCACAGAGTGAGTGTTTTGACCAGATCTACCAGGAGCGTATACAAGACTTAAATGTCACATTTCCATGGGACAAAGAATGAAGCTGGCTTTCCCTGCTGACCCTCCCTCACTGGACTGGTTATGACTCAACAGGATACTAACTGTCTAGCACAACACACCGTAGTTTAGTGGGAACATCTGGGGTGGGTAGGAGCCAGGACTCCTGGTTTTCATGGAAGGAGAATGGGGTGTAGGGAGTATGCAATGGATAATCCAGGGCTCCAGGAAGTGAGACGGAGGTGGTGGATTAGAGTCCAGAGGTAACTGGAGGCCATAGGGTCACAGGGCACAAGCTGAAGGCACATGATGAAACAGCAACCTTGCTGAAGCTAAGCAGGTCTGGGTGTGGTTGGTGCCTGGATAGAGGACCATCTGATAACCCTATGTATGATGCGCCTTGAGTTCCATGATGGAAGAAAGATGGGATGTAAATGTAATAAAATAAATGTTCAGTGGTTTTAAAGCCCGGTGGTTTAAAGAAAGGAATGGACAGGAACAAGACAGTATCTGGCAATCTTTTCCAGAGGGAGGAGAAAAGGAAATACAGAAATATAGGTGGTGATCATTTCTCTGTCCAGCCCTCAAAATCCAATGTGGCAGCTGCTTGCTTGGATCACCAGGCCTGTGCCAGAAGAATGGCCTCGTCAGGTAAAGGAGGGAAGAACACAGCTTTGTTGCTTTCAAAACAGGGGCTTTGCACTAGGACCATCAGGGAGGCAGGACAGGAAGTGGGAAGATGCAAGACTTGCCTGCAGAGCCAGTGTGAAGCATGACTGGGCCCTTGGTAGCCCAACACACACACACACACCAATACAGGTGGCATGGGGCTAGGAAGCGCACACGGCATTCACACTGATGGGAGAGGTAGGTGGGGCAGGCATCCTTATTGAAGCCCGTGCTGTCTGTATTGGGGGAAGATTACTGGGAGCTCCCTCTCCGTAATCTGTGGCAAGGCCTGGTTGCCATACCCGACACTGCCGCAGATCACGGAATGGGAGCGCCACCCTCCCACCCTAAGGAGGGGCCCTTTAAGGGCCCCTCTTGGCTGCAGGGGCCCTCGGCAAGGGCCCAACCTGTCTGCCCTTTGGCGCTGGCCCTGCTTGCCTGAAAGTATTTAAAGGCAGGTACGCTGAGGCTGATGAGGATTCTTATGTGTAACTTTTGGTGCACTTAAGAGGTTGCAGCACAGAGAGAAAAAGAGGAGCAGGAACAGGACAATTGTGTATCAGAACTCTTCCCAAAGCACTGAGTAAAGGGAAGTTCTTAAGGAAGAAGAGGTTGGGCCCCAGACCTATAGACCACCTATCCTCAACAGAAGACTAGCACACCACAGTAGGGTTTATGTCTTAGTGTCTCTTCCACACTCCTTTCACCTTGTTCTTTCTATGCTGCTGTTACGGCTGACGGTGCAACAGTCCCAGCCACTGATAGTAACAACTCAGAATTCTCTCCCCTCCAGAATCAAGACCAGTTCAGAGAAGAATTCCACCAGGGGGCAGTAGAATCTCTATATCTGGTTGGCTAAATGCAAGGCTTATTCACACTTATTTCTCCCCCCTAACTCAGGTAATTGCATCTACATGGTAACAACTTTGCACATTGTAATTATTTCTGATGCCCCAGTTTCTCGGTTACTGTCTTTTGTGCTGGGAATGGCTATTCCCAAGGGAGCTGTATTTGATAAGGTCACTCCAGCCATCTATTTCTGTCTCAGAGAACTAAAATCTTAAAGGTATCTGTGCTGCCTCTTTGTAATGTTGGCTAGCAGCAGCTACTGCTGGATCTTCCGCTAGTAATTAAATACTAAAGTGCTACTGGGAAAGTGGTGAACTGGGGGGGGGGAATGACACATATGAAACAATCCAATCTGCCCTTTTCATCATATCCTCATATCTACCCCTTCCCCTTTGCTCAACACGGTTGTGTGAATCACTCACAATCAAATCTAGGAAACCACAGAAGCTGCTTTCTTGTCTTCAGAAGGCTTATTGTGTTAGCAATTGAGAACCACTGTTTTGTGAGACATTTCTTTATACTGAGTTAGGCCATTGGCCCATCTAGCCCACTACTCTCTGTTGCAGCCTTTCCCAACCAGTGTGCCTCCAGATGTTGTTGGACCACAGTTCCCATCTTTCCTGACCATTGGCAATGCTGGCTGAGGCTGATGGGGGTTGTGGTCCAGCAACATCTGGAGGCACACTGGTTGGGAAAGGCTGCTCTATTGGAACTGGCAATGGTCCTCCAAGATAGAAGCCTCCCCAGTTCTGCAACCCAACATCCTTGAAGTCAGGATTCTTGAGAGTAAACCTTACTTGCAAAGCAGGTGCTCTACCTTTAAACCTATGGGCCCTTCTATCCTTCCTATTTATCCATAGAATTTGCTTAAGAGTGCTTCCAAATAAACTTGGGCTACGCATACACCATGTTTGTTTTCCCCAAAGAATCCTGGGAACTATACTTTGTTAAGGGTGCTGGGAATTGTAGCTCTGTGAGGGATAAACCACAATTCCCAGGATTCTCTGGGGATAACAGTGTGCTTTATATGTATGGCGTGTATGCAGCCTTGATTTCTACATGCAATGCTAGGAATGTGCAGATGTCATTTTCACCTAGACTAGATTTGCATATGAAAGGAGAAGAAGTTGATCTTTTGGTGTCCCTTCCCTGTGCATTCCCTCCCCAGACACGTTTGCCATTCCTATCTTGTCAGCACAGGCTAAAGACATTTATATTTTCCCAGACATTTTAATATATTATTATTTTAATCTGTTATAATTTCTTATATATGATTTTGATTGTTCTGTTTTATCCTGGGTTTTGTGAACTGTACTAGATTTATTCATTCATTTGCTGATTTATTCATTTTTAGCTTGTGCACATGCACTTTGGCTCTCTCCATCTTGCAGGATCCCCAGCTGAGCAGACAATCTATGAGCGTTCAAACTATATATACAGACAACACTCCATGTAGCTGATATGCTGGATGTGGGAGAGGGTGGGCACAATCCCATACAGCAGTGGACACGATCCCATACATATGTTCTGTATATATGCAAAACCTACATCTGTAAGCCCTACAGATGCATACAATTCTGACTTGGGAAGGGGAAATGGATATAATCTATAGTCAGTGGGCAACCCTTTTATAGATGACTGCCATGAATAGTACCTTGTATCTCAGGTTCTACAAATGCTAGAAGCTTACTTTTAAAAAAAAGTAAACAGGGAATCTGGGGATTACAGTTCATCCCCCATGGACATCCATGCCTGTCTTGCTTTGGTGCCCAGCATAGAAGCCAAGTGGGCCCCTCTTCCAACCACACCCAGCATAGAAATGCAGTGCATTGCTGCAGAAGGGCTCCTTGTGCCAGCTCAAAGCAGGATGGTAAAGGTTTTTTTGCAGGCTAGTACCATTTGAGGACTTACTTACAAGGGTGCTTTAAAGTAATCTTCACAGGGAGAAAAACAGCTGAACAGAATTTGGTTTGGGGGAAGTACAGGTTGTGTGCGCGTGCGGGCGGGCGTGGGTGCATGTAAGGTTCAGCTCCCCATCTCACCTACTATATTCTGCTTTAATTTTCCTTCCCCCTCCTCCCCCACTTTACATGGCCGGAGTGGGGTCATGAAACAATAGCACCTGATTTGGCCCTGATCTAGTTGAAGAAATTTCACTTCAAAGAAATCAAATCTTGTTTTGAAAACTGTCTTTTAATTAATAATATTAATCCATATTGAAAAGGTGGATTCTTTTGGCAACAAAATTCTTCCCTCTCCCTGCTTCCAAGCTAAGGTTCTTGAAGGCCATTCAGAAATTACAATTGTATAGCTGTGTATTTTCTGATCTCCCAAACATCCCAGGATATACTGAGGATTTAGGAGGGGGGGTGTCCCTGTTTATATTTTCCACTCCAGAGTTCATCAGATTTACACAGAAATTGGGATGGAGTTTCAATGTATCTCTCTCTCAAAAAATAATGAAATGTGGGGTTCTTCCCATGTATTTCTGTGTTGTCCTATTCCCCCCCCCCTCAAACTTCCTGAGGTTCAGGGCATTAATATTGGAGGGGAACAGTCCTGCTTTTATTTTGGGGGCCTCTGGCTCCTCAGGTTCACAGAATGTTCCACAAATATTTTGTTGGTGTACTCACATGTCATGGGGATGGTCTCCTACATTTATATATCCAACCAAACATTCTGATGTGTTTGCAGCATTTGGGGTACAGCTGTCTGCCGTATACAGCTTGGCTGAGCTGCCCAGAAATTGGGTTACGTTCTCTCTCCCTAATGTTTGGGATTCATAGAGATTCTGAATATATTTGACATCTAGAAAAAAAACATGAATTGCCTTTGGGATAGCAGGGAGGCAATGTCAGAGGGCAAGATTCCAGTTTTCAAGAATCTGGGGTGGATCCATTCCCTTTTAAGATATGGCTATTCAATTGGGTATGTAACATTCTGCTAATAAATAGCTTGGGTCTCATTTGTCTTAAGCCTCTAGAAGCCATATGGATGGCGTGTGTGTGTTCTAAACACCCGTGAGGCACACATTCCAATGTTGTTCACAGGCACCCTGTGTTATTCTCTTTCATATGGTGGGAGACAGACAAGTCCCAGAAGTGGGAGGCTGTAACTTCCTCAGTTAGGCATCAAATTTAGAAGGAGTCACAGCCACCCTCAAATATTCAACCGGCTGCAGCAGCAGACTTCAGTTACACAACAGTTTTCGGAGACCGTGTACCATCAACTGCAAAAGAGAAGAAAAAAAATACAGGTTATGAAAAGGATTTTTTAAAACAGATCCTCCCTGTGTGTCAAATGCTCCAACTGTCCCTATTTGTCAGGGATAGTCCCAATTTTTCTGGTAAATCACTATCCTTCCACTGCCCTTTTGAGTCTTCCGTAAGGGCTAAACTACAAACAAGATTAAGACGGCAATCCTATGCCCACTTATCTGCAAATAAGCCCCATTGAAATCAACAGAACTTACTTCTGAGTAGACATGTAAAGGAGCACATCTCCACATTCACTTCTTTGCGTGTGCTTGCACGGTGTGGTGAATATGCACGTGCATCCTTTCACAGGACATTTCATAGACTTTTGAGCAGGTGGTTTTTAAGAAGTTTTTTTTTTGAGGGGGGGGTCTTACATAAGAACTTCAGAACAGCCTGCTGGATCAGGCCAGTGTCCCATCTAGTCCAGCATCCTGTGACCAACCAGATGCCTGCAGGAAACCCACAAGCAGGACCTGAGCACAAGCTTTCTCCTGTGGTTTCCAGCAACTGGTACTGACAAATATACTGCCTTGGACTGTGGAGGCAGAGCATAGCCATCATGACTAGTAGCCTTTGAGACCCTTATCCTCTAAGTATTTGTCTAATCCTCTTTTAGAACCATCCAGGTTGGTGGCCATCACTGCCTCCTGTGGGAGAGAATTCCATAGTTCAACTATGCGCTGCGTGAAGAAAGACTTTCATTTGTTTGTCCTGAACCGTCCGACATTCAGTGTCACCTTTAAATATGAGAGGGCCGAGAGTTTTTCTTTCTTTTTTAACCATAGTAAAAGCCTTGCTGCCAAATGCCACTGGAAACATCCTAACCCAGGAATGTGGCTGGGCTGCTGCAAGAATCTTGGCCAACTTGTATTGAAAGGTAAGATTGCCCTTCAGCTGGGCCAAATACTTTGGTTCAGCAGCACTAATTTAAAGAGCATCCACAAGGACCCAGTCCCAACTGGGACCATGGCACAGGTCAAGAATTTTTTTTTTTTAACCCTCTCTCTGTCACCACGCTATGCTGTGGTCCTTGCTGAAATCAAGCCCTGTGAAGTTGATCTTTGCCCTAGAAGACAAACTGCTAACCGGTTCCAAAAGTGGCTTCCCTCCCCAAGGCATGAGAAAAAGTGGTTACACACACACAGAGGCAGACACCCTCCCCCAGACCCCGTTCCTGATTAGATGGTGCCCTTGGCTTCTGTTTCAAACAACAGCATGTAAATGTTAAGTTGTATTAAACATAACGTTTAGTTAGACCTTTGTTAAAATTGTCTTGGTGTGAATTGTGAACGTTTGTATCCTTCAGGGCTCAGCCATCTCTCTTCATCTATCAAGCAGTTAATTCTCGGAGTGGGAGGGGGGAGAGAGAATCCTCTTCTCTGGTGACACAAATGTAAATGCACATGTGTGAATGAACACTATGGTACTATGCAGTGCATTTTGTTGTTATGTGCCTTCAAGTCGATCATGACTTATGGCAACCCTATGAATCAGTGACCTCCAATAGCATCTGTCGTGAACCACCCTGGTCAGATCTTGTAAATTCAGGTCTGTGGCTTCCTTTATGGAATTAATCCATTTCTTGTTTGGCCTTCCTCTTTTTCTGCTCCCTTCTGTTTTTCCCATTTTACACACTGCAGCTGCCTGAGATACTGTATATTTGACACTCTTGATGACATTTTGCAGGACACTTACGTTCCCCCACGCATAGTATATCTTTAATCTAAAGAACAAACACCTATTTATATTTTAAATCAGGGAACCAGCTGTTGCCAAATTAATTAATGGAACAGACAACAAAATGAACAGAGCTCTCAGAAAACTGCAGTGATGGTGGTAGGAAGTCAAACAGCCACCCCCATCTCCTGTAAAAGGGTAATCTAGTTTTGAAACTAAGGGGAGCAGTTTTTGATATGGTTTGGAAGTTTGCAAGGATCTGGCCTAATAGAACTCTTTAAGAACCAAGCCTATTTAATGTTTTTACTTCATCTAATCTAAAAACTGATTTGGCCACGGTGACACATGCCTTAGTCACATCCCGCTTAGATTACTGTAACGTGCTCTATGTGGGGCTGCCTCTGAAGACTGTTTGGAAACTTCAGTTTGTTCAACGTGCTGCAGCCAGAATGTTAACTGGGGCGGGTTACAGGGACCATACAACTCCCCTGTTAAAAAAGCTCCACTGGTTGCCAGTCTGTTTCCGAACACAATTCAAAGTGCTGGTGATGACCTATAAAGCCCTATACGGCTTAGGTCCAGGCTATCTATCAGACTGTATCTCTCTGTATGAACCTGCCCGGGCCCTGAGATCTTCAGGAGAGGCCCTTCTCTCAATACCCACGCCCTCTCAAGTACAACTGGTGGGGACGCGTGATAGGGCCTTCTCGGTGGCTGCCCCTAGGCTTTGGAATTCCCTTCCTAGGGATGTAAGAATGACCCCCTCCTTGCAGTCCTTTCGGCGTCAAGCAAAGACCTTTCTATTCCAACAAGCCTTTCGTATTGACGGCTGCTAAAGATAGGGCTTGACGGGAACTGCATTGCTAATGCCTAATCCCTCCATTCTTAAACTGGTTTTTTGATTCTCTTTTAGCTATAAGTATGAATGGTTTTAATATTGGAATTAGTTTAATTTTATTTTAATCTAGACTCTGTATGTTTTAATTATATGTGTTTTTTATCTGGAAGCCGCCGCTAGTTCCAGTTTTGGAAGGATGGCGGGGTATAAATAAAGACAATAATAATAATAATAATAATAATAATAATAAAAACCCAAGGCAATTAACAATAGCAGTGATGGACTGTAACCTTATTCTCCCTAACTTGGCCCCACTCAAGTCTATGAGACTTGCTTCTGAGCAGATGCATCTAGGATTGCACTGATAAATAGACTACAGTTCCCATCCTTTCTGTCCGTTGGCCACTTCGGCAGAGGCTGATGGGAGTTGGAATCCACAACAACTGGATGGCTGCAGGTTTCTCATCCGTGCTTTTAGGCCACATTTGCACCATACATTTATTCCACTATTATTCCACTTTAAACTGTCATGGCTTTCCCCAAACAATCCTAGAAACAAACTCATGAAGGGTGCTGAGAGTTGTGAGGAAACACCTATTCTCCTCAGAGTGACAATTCCCTGAGTGGTTTAACAACCAATTGCTCTTCCCAGAAAATTCTGGTAATTGTTAGGGGAACAGGGGGTCTCCTAACAAATCTCTGCACCTTCACAAACTATACTTCCCAGGATTCTTTGGGAGAAGCCACGACTATTTAAAGTGGAATAATAGTGGAATAAATGTATGATGTGGCTGTGGTCTCAGTCTCTTTTTAAGATTGTAATTGGCCTTATTGGTCTTTTAAAAATCATTGTGTATTTTTATTACGATTATTATCATAAGTTGCCTTGAATATTTGATAGAAAGGCAGCCTGTACATGCTGTAAGTAAGTAAGTAAAGAGAGCAAGCAAGTGGAAGGGGATCGAAGCCTAGCAAGTCAGAGCATAGAAGAGCTGAGCTCAAATTCCTGGTCTGCCTACCGTGTAGCCTGTAGTTGCTGCCCTTGCAACGTCGAGTGGGGCGCCGTGGATCCCGGTTGCCCCGAAGGCTTCGGTGTAACAGGGGCTGTAGGGGTCTAGAATTGTCGCTCATGCTCCGGAAAATCTGGGAAGGAAGGTTCTGGCTGAGCAGACGAAGGGAGTGTATCTGTGGAAGAGACGGGAGTGGAAAGGCAGTCAAGAATGGCTTAGGGAAGCCGTTCCCCATTCCCGCCCCCCTGGAAAACTGCTGAGGTTCTTGGCAGACCGCTTAATTATTTTTCTGCCAGTTGTAGGAATTTTAATGCTCTGTGCCAGATGCTGTGTGATTTTGACTTGTATTTTAATTGCTTCTTTTATTTCTTTTATTTGATCATATTACAATAACTACAAGATAAGAAATAAAAGAAGCAATTAAAATACAATTAAAATTGATATGAATATTTAATACACATAGAGGCATCGTGGACCAACTGAAAGAATCTCACAGGCCACTGGTGGTCCACAGTTTAGGAACCCCTAGGGTAAGGCATTGGGACTCTTGTGTTCTCAGGAGAGGCTGGAGGGCAGAGAAATCTTAACAGGTTGGGAGAGCGGGCCTAGGGGCTTTCCTTGAGCATTTACAAATGAAGAGACTCCACTGTCCCAGGGCCATTCACCTGTACCGAGGTAATGTTAATGGGTCGGTCAATGAGGATCCAAGTGGCCGTTTCATAGCATGGGGGGGTCGACATGGATCCTTGGTAGGTAATGAAACCAAATGTCTCTGGGTAAAGATCTTCAAGACTCAAATCGTGTAGAAGATAAGCATCATCTGTCAGGAAAGATATACATTCACGGGCACATCAGAAGAAGAGCCCTACACGAGTGGATAAAAGGCCCATCTAGGCCAACATTTTATTGCCAATAGTGGCTCAGGCAGATACTTCTGGGAAACCGACAGGCAAGGCATTACAGTAACAATCCTCCCCTGTTGTTTGTGCACAGCAGGTAGTATTCAAGATATACTACCTCTGAATGTGGAGGTTCCATTTAGCTAGGTCATAGCCAAGCAACCTGCCGTCTATGAGTGTTTGTTAAAGCCATCTAAATTAGTGGCCACTCTATTATGGATTCCAGTTTTATGAAAGGAACAAAAATTGTATCTTTTTATCTACTCTCTACATACCACCCACCATTTTCCAAACTCCTATCATGTCTTCTCCCATCATCACCTCACTTGTTAGCTGTCCCAGTCCTGCAGATCTTCGCCAAAGCTCTTCCACTTACTCTTATATGAGATCCGGGTAATGGTCTCTCTGTTTAACAGTCTGGTTAGGAAAGGGTTAGGACTTGGTCCAATCTGCAAACAGAAATCAACAAAGGCCTTGTTTCTTCTCTAATTTTCCACCCTACCTTGAGCCACCCAGGCACCAATGGGGTATCCCCTAGATGGGGGGGGAGGGGCAGAGAAGGGACTCACATTGGCAAAGATTGAAATGACAGCCAAACCATTGGGATTGCGTGAGGCCTCTGAGATATTAGGGTAGAGCTCTTGGTTGTAGTGGATCAGCTGCACCTAGAGGGGAGTGTAAAAAATAAAACTGCATGTACACACATGTGTGCCCACAAGTGCATACACACACACATAAAATAAACATTGCATTTTGCAAACACAGAACTATTTATTCATTCATTCATTTATTTACTATGTTTACATCTTGCCCTTCCTCCAAGGATTTCAAAGCAGGTATACATGGATCTCTTCCTCCCTCCCCTTTTAGCCTTACAACAACCCTGTGAGGTAGTTTAGACTGTGAGATAGTGGCTGCCCCATGATCACCCATACGGCTTTATTGCTGTACAGCTTTTAACCTGGGTATCCGCAATCCTAAAGCAACACTTGACTACAGCATACTGAAATTAAGACTTTGACTGCTGCGGGACAAGCCAGAGGTCCAAATCTAAGCCTGAAGGGGAAATTCCCAGAGCCCCACCTGCCATTCAATATGCAGCTTTCCTTATTCTGTGTTGGAATGCTGATTCCTATTAGGGAGGTAAACTGTGTCCTAAATTTTAACTCTTGGGTCTCTTCCAGACTGGCACTACTATGCAGGAGAGATTCAATCGCATACCAGCAAATTTAGGTTTGCACAATGAAAGTGGATTAAAGCTTTAGAACCCACTTTAAAAAAAAGACTTCTTGTGGCAAGGAAAGTGACAGGAAAATGCACTAGAAAGGGTGGAATAACAGTTGCTTGACAGGCAGTCATATAATTTTTGCACAAAGAAGTCAGGATGAATGCTCAAAAAAAAAAAATTGCCTGGAAGGAGCCCTAGCTGCAAAACCAGCCCATTTTCAGACTTGTTTTAATCTATATTATTTGCCTATGTTTATACCAGAATTCCAGTTTTCCAGGTGACCTGGAAGTACCGCAACAATTTGGGAATATACTTCCACCCCACCCCACTCTTCCTGCGCCCCCCTTTCCAGAGAGACAAAAATGTCATCCTTTCAGACTCTCTTTGCCCTCCCTCCTCAGTAATCAGTAGACTATATCTGTGCCAGATTTCAGCTTTCCAGGAAGTTTGGATGTACTTTAATCAATATCATGTATCTTTAGAACAGATATGTAAGGTTTTAAAGTATTTACAAGGAATAAGATTTATTCCTATGGGACTATAGAATATACAACAATAACCAAACAATCTTATGTGACCTCCCAACACAGAGAGCAGATACTGTTATTGTATGTTCTATAGACTCTAGATGTGTCCCTTGTAAAGTTTTTAAATCCTTTCATATCTATAAATGTAGCAGAATCAAGTGAGAATGGTCTTTTTAGACTCTAGCACTTCAAGCTGCAAGTCTCACACACTGGGGCCTCCAGCAACCAGTCATTAGCATCTTATTTCCTTCCTGCACCCCCAGCACCCTGGTCCCTTAGCAAACCAGACCAATTAGGCACCGTGGATCAAAGGCGCAGCCTGGGCTGAAATTCTAGCCTGAATAGAGTCAGGTGACTTCTTCCCCCAACAGCCAGAGTACTGTCAGCTGACCCTCAGAAGCCAATAGGGACACATCAGGCCTCACAAAACTCTTGCATTGAAGTGAGCTCCTCAGTGTGAGCAACTAATATCATTCATTGCTTTATCTCTTTTAGAATCGGATCACTAGCCTGTGCTTCACAGTGTCATGTCTCCCTCAGCCTGCCTTCAACCATGGAAACTGCCTCCACCCCTATGAATAATCCCTGTTAGCTTGCCAGGCCTCCCTTCTGTGGTTTGCCCCAAAGCTTGGCCAAGGCATGACAGCATGTGTGAATCCTCCCTCATGAGAGAAAGAGACAGCAAAAGCAAAACTTGCACTTCGAAAGGAGGAAGCTAGTCTGAACTTGTCTCTCTCAAATGCTTTTCTTCTATATCCAGGGGCTTTTCCTTCTGCTCCTAGAGCAGCTTTTAAGCAGATACCTTTTTCCATAAAGCCTTTATGAGCTGCTCGTATCTTTGTGTTTCATTGTACTGGTTTTTCTGCTGCAATCTGACACGATTGGTGTATAAATGTTTCAAATACGTAAATGTGAGGTGCGTTTAAAGAAAAGCTTTAACACCACTTGATTTTCCAGCACAGATAGACTGGCCCCTGAGCTTAGAATATCTGCAAAATACATCAGTCTGCTTTCATTGTTGTTAGGCCCAGTCTGAGCAGGGCCTGGGATCACCTCAGCAGAGAAGCCCTCGCCATCTACCCGGTGCTCAGAGCCAAACCCGTCTTCACTGCCGAAGTGTAGGCGGAGCTCCTGGAGCCGGTGACTGTACAGCAGAGGCCCACCAGAAACGTTCACCAGCTGCAGGGGGTCTGGACGAAAGGAGACATGCCGTCCTGTGTTGTACATGGTGCCGCCGATCTGTAGGAGGGGAGACAATATAATTGGGAAAGGAGATGGGGAGAGGTGAAAATCCAGTGCAAGGCGTATCATTGTACCCTTCGTTCACCCCAGCCATAAACTCCCTAGGTGATGTTCAGCAAAGCACCATTCCCTCAACCCCGATTCCATCATCTGGCCTAACCTAAAGGGCGGCTGTCACAGTTTTTGAGATAATCTATGTAAAGTGCTCTGACTACACAAAATGTGCAATATCGGGATAGCCAATGTGGCCTTTCCCAGATGTTGTTGGACTACAACTCCCATCAGCCATCATGGCCAATGGTCAGGGATTATGAGAACTGGAGAATCCAACATCTGCCGAGCACCACATTGGCTGTCCCCTGAAGTGCAGGAGCTCATTATGCTAGCCCTGTTAGCCGCCCCCCCCCCGAGTTCCTAGCTTTGCCTCAAGAAAAACACACACACACACCCAACACATATACAAAATCAGAGCTTGGAAAAGTTACTTTTTTGAACTACAACTCCCATCAGCCCCAGCCAACTTTTCCAAGCTCTGTAAATGTATACACACAGCCTAAGACGTAGCATAATACCCCATTTATTAGCAGCAGCTGACAGTCATAGATAACTAAACTAGCAAAGGGTGGTGTAGTGGTTAGCATGTTAAGAATTTGGCTGGGGAAACGCGGAGTTCACATCCTTGAAGTTCACTGGGTGACATTAGGCTAGTCACTGTCTGAGCCTAGCCTACTTCACAAGGCTGTTATGAGGGTAAAGTGGAGTACCCCACACCCATGTATACCATCCTAAGCTCAATGGAAAGAAGGAAGGTCTGTCTCTTACTCTGATGCTCCAGCAGATGATGTCATCACTTTTGCTCTCAAAAAACACCTGAGCCATTACTCCTCTCTACTACACCACTGATCATCACTGTCATCATCAAAGGATAATTCTTAAAGGGCCATCTTGTCTCACATTATCCTGCTCCATCTGGCATTCAAGATCTCAATGGAGGCCCTACTCCATGTTCCTGCCAGCAGAGGTGCAATAAGTATGTCAGATAGATAGGTCCTTCTTGGTTGTGGCATCCAGACCGTGGAACTCTCTGTCTCAGGCGGTTTTTTGGTCCCCTCCCTGTTGGCTTCCAGAGTCCAGGTTAAAAGCTGTCACTATTCCAGCATGCTTGTGGTATGATTGATGGTTGACTTCTTGTTCTCTTCTTGGTTTCGCTAGGGATATTTTATCAGCTGCACTTGTTTAAAAAATGTTGAATGTTCATAATATTTTATTACTCTTTTTTTTGTAACCTTAGGGGCCTTGGTGATGGGACAGAAAAGCCAAGTTAAAATCTTTTAATATATTGGGTTTGGATCCAGGCTAAGTTAGTTGCAAGTAGGTCCCATTGAAATCAATGTGAAAAGATAGTCATGACCGATTTAGTCTGGATCCATTCAGATGACGAGGACAAAATCTGCAACCCTAGACATAATTACTAGGAAATATTCTAGAAATCTTACAAACGCATCTGCACATGGCATTCCGCACACAACCACGCACCTTCTTCCCGCCTGTGCTTAGCCGAAGTGGGGGAAGGAAAGGGTCAAACACCATTTGGCTTGTGTTGACATCCACGGGTGACTGGCGTTTGCCAATGGCACAGAGACTCCAAGCCGAATTCACAAGACCCCAGAATGGGGGACCTGCAAGAGAGCAACAGAAACAAAGAAATTCCAGGATTGAGCCCTGCTGAATCTTTGAGTGAGAGCCAAGGAAATACTCACTTTCATCCCTTTGCCCCTTGGGTGCAAATATAAGGAGGCAAGCGAGGGAGACGGTATCTGGAGAGTGTGTCAGCAAGATCATGTGAAGGAGAGGAAGGCTAGGCAGAGCACACAATGGGGGTTTTGTTTCACAACAGCATCCAGTGGTATTTGTCTTTTACAAACACATTGATATGCATGTTGGGGCCCATTTTCACACGTGAGGCTTACAAGCATCTTTGCACCTCTCTGTCCCATAACTGGTCACGTGTGTACATTTTTATTTAACATTTGTTTTGAAGATTTATAAACCACTTGATCAAGGAGCTGTCCAAGCAGTGTACCAATAAAGCTGTAAATAACACACAGCTAAAATCCAATTAAAAACAAATATACATAAAGCCATCAATATTAAAAAGAAAAACAAAATGAAATGTGTAGAACAGATATAGGTTAACGGGGAATGGGAGAATATGAAACAGAAAAGGGTTCACACACACACCCATGCACTGAAAGAAGAGGGGGACATGGGAGTTAGGCCCACCCCCTGCTGCTTGGTGCAGCCACACCCCTTAACGTCTGTGCATTCCAAGTGCAAGGGAAGTGGTTCTGCTCATCTACTGGTGTACACGCATAAGTCCTCCACATGAGCAAAGAGCCTTATTTGGCCAAGGACCCTCTTCACCCTCTGGAAGGACCCTGCATGTATACATCAGTACACATGTAGAATGGTTTTCTAAATGCTCAGGACACGCCGCCATCAGGTGAGCATGGTTGCCTGCATGGGGAGAGCAGTGGTTAGCCTATGCAGGCCCCCTCCAGGCCTTTTTTTATTGTGTGAAGGGAGTAGTGTGACCCCGTACACATACACACATAAACTAAACAGAATTATGACCCAATGTAGCTTTTAGATTTGCTGCAAACTGGTTTGGGATGGGGCAGGGGTTAGAGGCACCAGACTTAGCCTCACACACACAAAAAAACTTTATATTGAGGTATGCAGTGTATGCAATATGTATGATTTGTATGTGTCTTTAATTCCAATTCCAGCACCGTGTTGACTGTGGGTGGGTGGGTGCACATGCCCATATACATGCATACACACCCTGTTTGTGTCTTTGTATGTGTGAGAAAAAATTAAGATCTGCTCTAGACACGCAGCAGAATGAGGTGGAAAAGTCCCAAGGTGGCAGAGCAGATTGTACCACTTCAGATTGTGAGGGCAGTATCATTTTTGAATGTTCCCTCCCACATAAAAACAAACAAAAGCCTACTCCATTCAAGTGGTAACTGGCACACCAGGGAGAAAGGTTCTAATCCTGCCTTCTTCCTATTTTCTACTTGCATAGAGTCTGTTTTACACGGGGGGGGGCAGCATTCAAAACCGTGTTTATTCACTTGCCCTCCTAAGTGGCACAGTCACTTTTACCACTCTAGGATTCTGCCGCCTCATTCTGCTGCATGGGTAGACCAGGGCTCAGGCTGGAATCCTGTGCACACTTGGGAGCAAGCCCCATTGAATGTGGTGGGAGTTATTCTTTTTTGTAATTGATTTTTATTAAAGATTCATTAAAGAAAAGGAGAGGAAAGGAAAAGAACACAAGAAAGACGAAGAAAACTCTGTTAGCCCACATTAACAATACAATGCCTGCCAATATATAGTGGGATTTACTTCTGAGTAAACACACCTAAGCGTGCAATGTGTGTCAACCCCCCTTCAGCCTCTCTATATGATTAAGATCCCGTGGGGGAGGGCATCCCCTGTCTGACTTGTCCCCACTGTTGTCCAACTGATAAGGGTATGTCTACATAGGAATCTGGAAAACTGCCTTTTACCAAATCAGACCATTGGTCCATCTTGCTCATTACTGTCTACTCTGACTGGCAGCAGCTCTCCAGGATTTCAGAAGGATTTCTCCTGGTCCTACCTTGAGATTAAGTTGGGACCTTCTGCACGCAAAGCAGATGCTCTGCCATTGAGCTGCGGGCCTTCCCAAGGGAAGAGCATCCTGAGGATGCATAGGTTCACTCTGGGAGTTGGAACCCTGACCTGGAACCTTCAACACGTGGGGTCATGAGTTGCTTTGGAACTGCAGAGCTGAAGGATCACACACTCCAGACTCTGGACTCACCCACCAGGAGACCAACAGCCAGCTTCCTAGAAAGAATGGCAGAGCAAAGGGAAGACCAGAGAAGCTGCTTCCTTACTGCCTCCTTGCTCTGTGTGTGTGTGCGCGCGCATGCACATTGTACATTTTAATAATGAGCGTTAGCGTTTTAGGAAAGCAATATGTCTGCTCTGCCCTCTCTGGGCATCCCTTCATCTCTCTGTATGTGCACAAGCTCACTTCATTCCTCCTTCCCTCCGTGGCTCCTGTGTGTTTTTGCATTCTTATCTGTATGTGTATACTTAATTGTGTTTCTGTCTTCCTGTCAATATGGAAGGGGGGAAATGCATCCCATCTTTTCACATGCCCTAGGTGCCGGGAGGGGAGGGAGTAGTATTGTGGTCCCCACCCCATCCTAACCAGCCCCCCCAATCCCCCACCCTACCCCACCCCACCCACCCACTGTGGCCCTGTTTCTCTTTGCCTTCCGCTCGCTGCATCGCTGGAGCGGGCGAGGGAGATATTAAATATTAATGCAGCCTCTTGCAGTTGCTGAGCCCAGCCCCCACCTACGCTCAGCACTGCGCACAGGCACAGAGTAGCAGCCGCCTGTATTGGCATTCCTCCTTCTCTTGCCAGCCAGGCAGTAGAGGAGATACCCACTCTTGGGACTCCACAAGTCATCCCCAACCTTCGACGCAGGGGGTCATGAGTGAGGCATATATATGTATATATATCCATCTGGCATCAAAAAACTAATTGGACGTCTGGAATCGGTGCCAACATTCCGCGGCAAGGAAACCCAAATCCTGAGCTCAGAATTAATCATGCAAATGAAGCCCATTTACAATACGTCTGCTTAAGTGGCATAGCTTATTCTGATGGCAAAACTGGGAGCTAGGTGTCCCCCCAACACACAGGCATACACATATTATGCTGCAGCTTAGAAGTTTTGAAGGAGCCAAAGCCTGAGAAAGGAAGGAGGCAGGAAGGACAAGTGTTGTGGTGAAAGAAATGAAAGGAGAAAATATGAGTTTATGGTAGGGGGTGGGGGGAGAAATGGAGAGGGACAAGGGAAGAGGGAGAAATCATTTTGAAACAGGAAGGCAAGGTTCCAAGGGTGGGAACAGAAGGCCCAGATTCTCCACCTTTTGACATCCCTAAGGGTGGAAAGAGAGGTCACAGCACAGGTATTCCAACTTTTGATGAAGGAACTCCTCTGCCAAACTCACACACCTATTTTATTTTCTCAACTTTGATCAGACACTGCCTGAGCATGGTCAAGCTTCTTGCTGCCAATATGATGAGGAATAGATGCATGTCTTCTCTTTAAATGAAGCATGTGTGTGTGGTAAAAACAATGGTGACAAAGCTGCAAGCTGCTGCTTGTACCAGTCAACATGTGGAAAGCAGGAGCCCAAACTTTTTTTAAAAATATGAGATGTCTTCCCGTATAAGGATGCTTGCAAACTTCGGGCTGCATCCAGCGCTGCAGCTCCGCTGGTGCAATGGACATCCACATGTGCAATGGACCTTCCTCTTTTTCTCCTGTCCCCTCCAGTCCCCTGGGCACCAGGGCCAGCACCACAGGGTGGCCAGGTTGGGCCCTGGCCAAGGGCCCCTGAAAAGCCCCTCCTTAGGGTGGGAGGGTAGCATTCCCGTTCCATGATCCACGGCAGCGTGGACTCCCGACCCTGCCGCAGATTGCAGAGAGGAAGCTCCCAGTCCCCCATACAGACCAAGCAGGCCTGCGATGCCCGTCCGCACACCCCACCTACCTCTCCCATTGTAGGGAATGCTGTGTGCGCTGTGCGCACATACCTGCCACCAACCAAGATGGTGGCAGAGGCTTCTCTAAGGGGCTAACGCCCCTACCACCACCTTGGTTGATGTCAGGCATGTTCACGCACGTAGCATAGTGCACATGCCTGCCATCAACCAAGATGGCGGTGGAGGCATCAGCCCCTTAGGGAAGCCCCCGTCAACTTGGTTGATGGCAGCCTTGCATGCCTAATGTGCAGGGTATTGACATGAAGCGACGGGGAGGTAGGTGTGGGCATGTGGGCCCAGGGCAGGCTGGTGCCGGCCCTGCTGGGCACCCTCAAAATAAGCTCCAGAGGGTGAGGAGAGCCTGCAGGGCACATTTGGGGTGTGTGTGTGCAGGGGGATGTGAGGAAATGGAAAACTTATTGTGCCACTGGAACCCCCCTGGCATAGCATTAAATACAGCCCTTCTTTCTTCAGTGGCCAAAGGAAGACCTTCCAGATTACACTGTGGGAGCAGACAAATGCTTTTATAATCAACTATCCTGTCTCTGGAATGATCCGGCTGTCCATTCACTTTGTCCTTCGTGTCACCTGCACACTTATTTTTCTTCAGTCCCATGCCCAGCATAGCCTGCCGCTCACCCCCTAATTTCCGATAATCATCGACTCTTTCTTTCCTGAAAAGATAGACCTGCCACGTCCACTCCTCCATCCACCTTTCCATTTGCCCTTTTCCATTCTCCAAATCCATTCACTGTCTCCTCCAATTAAGAAGCACCTTGCTAAGAAAACAAACAAGAGGTGCCATGTTGGATCAGACCAAAGGCCTACCTAGACCAACATCCTGCGTCCCTCTGGGGCCAAGCAGATGAGGTCTATAGGAAGCCCACAGGCAGGACGTGAGGAAAATAGCCTCCCCCTGCTGTCATGCCCCAAAGATTAGTATTCAGAGCCATCCTGCCTCTGAGATACTGGAGGTTGTAAATAGCCATAATTACTATTTTCTAATCCCCTTTTAAAAGCTGTCCAAGTTGGTGGCTACCTCCACATCTTAAGAACATAGGAAACTGCCTTATACTGTGTCCATCTAGTCGATTGCCAGGAACTCTCCAGGATTTCAGAGAGAGGTCCCTCCCAGCCCTGCCTGGAGATGCCAGGGATTGAACCTGGGTCCTGCTGCCTGCAAAACAGATGCACTACCACTGAGCTACGGCCCTTCCCCATCTTCTAGTAGCAAGTTCCATAGTTTATTTATTATTTATTTATTATTTCAATTTATATACCGCCCTTAGCGAAATAGCTCTCAGGGCGGTGAACAAACAAAATAAAATACAATATATCATAATAAAAATACAAAACATATACAAACAAACAACGAAAAGCACAGCAAAAACAAAATAAATACTACAAAAATTAAAATACAGATTAAAAGATTAAAAAAGTTAAGAAGATTAAAATGCCTGGGAGCATAAAAAGGTCTTTACCTGGCGCCGGAAAGATGGAAGTGTAGGCGCCAGGCGTACCTCTTCGGGGAGGCTGTTCCACAACTCAGGGGCCACCACAGAAAAGGCCCTAGATCTCGTAACCACCCTCCGGGCTTCCCGATGGGTTGGTACCCGGAGGAGGGCCTTAGATTCTGAATGAAGTGAACGGGTAGGTTCATAGCGAGAGAGGCGTTCCACAAGGTATTGAGGTCCCACGCCGTGTAAGGCTTTATAGGTCAAAACCAGCACCTTGAATCTCGCCTGGAAGCAAATAGGAAGCCAGTGCAGACGCGCCAGGACAGGTGTTATATGCGAAGACCGACTGGTCCTCGTCACTAATCTGGCAGCTGCGTTCTGCACCAGCTGAAGCTTCCGAACTGTCTTCAAGGGCAGCCCTACGTAGAGCGCATTACAGTAATCCAATCTTGAAGTTACCAGAGCGTGGACAATGGAGGCGAGGTCGTCCCTGTCCAGATAGGGGCATAGTTGGGCTACCAGACGAAGATGGTAAAACGCATTCCGTACCACCAAGGCCACTTGGGCCTCGAGAGACAAGGAAGAGTCGAGAAGAACCCCCAAACTACGTACCTGTTCTTTCAGGGGGAGTGTAACCCCATCCAGAACAGGGTAAGCATCCACCATCTGAGCAGGGAAGGCGTTCACCAACAATGTCTCGGTCTTGTCTGGATTGAGTCTCAGTTTATTAGCTCTCATCCAGTCCATTATCGCGGTCAGGCAACGCTTCAGCACATCAACAGACTCACCTGAGGAAGATGAAAAGGAGAAATAGAGCTGCGTGTCATCAGCATATTGATGGCAACGCACTCCAAAACTCCTGATGACCGCACCCAGCGGCTGCATGTAGATGTTGAAAAGCATGGGGGACAAGACCGACCCCTGAGGGACTCCACAATGGAGAGTCCATGGTGTCGAGTGATGTTCCCCAAGCACTACCTTCTGGTGACGGTCCGCGAAGTAGGAGCGGAACCACTGCCAAGCAGTGCCCCCGACACCCAACTCCGCGAGTCTCCCCAGAAGGATACCATGGTCGATGGTATCAAACACCGCTGAGAGATCAAGGAGAATCAACAGAGTCACACTCCCCCTGTCCCTCTCCCGACAAAGGTCATCATACAGGGCGACCAAGGCTGTTTCGGTGCCAAAACTGGGCCTGAAACCGGATTGAAACGGATCTAGATAATCGGTTTCATCCAAGAGCGCCTGGAGTTGGCTGGCAACCACCCGCTCCAAAACCTTGCCCAAAAAAGGGACATTCGCCACCGGTCTATAGTTATTCAGATTATCTGGGTCCAAGGAGGGTTTCTTTAAAAGAGGTCTCACTACTGCCTCCTTGAGGCTACCAGGGACTACTCCCTCCCTCAAGGAGGCGTTAACCACTTCCTTGGCGCAACCGGTGGTCCCAGCCCTGCTAGCTTTCACTAGCCAAGATGGGCAAGGATCCAGAACAGACGTGGTTGCCCAAACCATTCCAAGCACCTTGTCCACTTCCTCGAGCTGCACCAACTGAAACTCATCCAATAAAGAAGGACAAGGCCGTGCTCCGGACACTTCAATGGATTCATCTGTCACAACATCAGAGTCAAGGTCCCTGCGGATACATGCGATCTTATCTTGAAAGTGTCCAGCAATTTCGTTGCAGCGGGTCTCAGATGTTTCCATAGTATCATGGGGGCCAGAGTGTAAGAGCCCTCGCACGACTTTAAAAAGCTCCGCTGGGCGGCATAAAGATGATCTAATAGAGGCAGCAAAATAACTGTGCAATGCACCAAGAAATTCTTCCTCTTGTCTGTCCTGATTTTTCTGTCATCCTGCTTCATTGGATGACCCTGGGTTCCAGAACTATAAGAGAGAAAACCTTCTCTTTGTCCACGTTTTCCACACCGTGCATAATTTTTACATGTCCCCCTCTTACTTACCTTTTTCCTAAGCCAAACGCCCTAAACATATGAATTTTTTCTCATAGGGAAGTTGCTCCAGCCTGTGATAATTTGGGTTGTCCTCTTCTTCACCTTTTCCAAATGTACAATATCCTTTGTGAGATGCTTGCTAGATCAGACTAAGAGGCCATCTAGCTTGGCATTCAATTTCCTAGCGTGATGAGTCTTGGGAAGTTTGCAGGCTGGGCATGAAGTTTTAGCCATGCCCCATTGTTTGTCCTCAGTATGCAGCAATCAGGGGTATACTTCCTCTAACCATGGAGGCTTCACTTAGTTGTCATATTTAATATCAATTGATAACCCTATTTTCTATCAATTTGTTTAATCTTTATATAAAATCTAAAATGGAAATATGACCTGTCCTCCCAATCCCTTGTCCTTTGATGTTGTTACTTTAGATCCATAGGAAGCTGCCTTAAATCCAGTCAAACTGTTTGCCCATCTAACCCAGTTTTGCCTTCTCTGACTGGCAACAGTTCTCCATTTACCTCCCGATTCTTTTAAACTGGTCATGTCAGAGACTGAACCTGTGACTGTCTGTATGCAACACCTGTGCTCTCCCATTGAGCCAGGTCTTTCCATCCTAAGTGAAAAGACTGACAGAGACCCAGCTATTCTACTGATTTCCATAACAACATGTGACTGTGAGTTCCACAGGGCATTGGCTATTGGCCAATGCCCCGTGGAACTCATAGTCACATGATGTTATGGAAATCAGTAGGTGTTGTGAGAAGAAGAAGAAGATGATGAAGAACGAGAAGTATTTTGCCTTAATGTCTGCACAACTCAGTATAGGCGCCACTCACAAGAAAAGTCAATGCTATATCATTTGGTCAGGGGCCACCTGACCTAGGTGAGTCGTCTGAGTTGAGCTAGAAGGCAAGTAAGAGTGGGCAATCTGGTACTCATTCTTTGAAGTGGTCCCTTGCCCACCACCACCACCAGCCAGCGATGACTTTGTACCTGGCACGAAGCTTCCATGGAGAGTCTCCTTGTATGCCCACCAGTCCTCGTAGGTCTTTGCAGGAACAAACTGCACTGGAGGGGAAAAGGGGGAGGGGAAAGGGTTAATTAGTGGGACAGCTGAAGCAGGAGACAGAAGCATGGGCGTTTAAGGCCAACAGTCAGGAAACCTCTGCTATCTACCACTTTCTTTCCTTCTTTCCTGAATGGATGGTAGGCATGTCAATGGATTGTACAGAAAATAAATGAATGAATGGGGAGCACAGAAGTCTTAAGGAGGGAGATGCTGCCAGGGCTCAAGACCGGTCAAAGAAGCCACATCTGAGAGTGGACCACCTAACAGCTCATTTTAACTGCACATGCTCAGAGGCACTTTGGCTCTTGACTTGTATCGCTTCGTGTCAGGTATTGCAGCCAAGCCCTGGCATTAATGGGAAATAATGTATGGGGTTTAAGACACCCTGGGGAAGGAGGGAATACAAATTAAGCACTGCATTTGGAGAAAAGACAAATGAAGAGATGAACAGACACACACGCAAAGCGCAGAGACAGCGGAAAGAGGATAGCTAGATAAGACTGGATAAGAGAGATCAAGAAAAAGCTGCAAAGGAGAAGAAATAGGTGGGTGAGTTGTATATAGATTAGCCTGTGTACATAAATTAGAAGGATGATCTGGATGTGTGTATAAATAGCATATATACTACACACACAAATAGAGAGAGGGGGAGGTGGCTAGATTAGATAGATAGATAGATAGATAGATAGATAGATAGATAGATAGATAGATAGATAGATAGATAGATAGATAGATAGATAGATAGATAGATAGATAGATAGATAGATAGATAGATAGATCTGGCTGGCTGGCTGGCTGGCTGGCTGGCTACTAGCCCTATTGCCTTCATCGTTTCCTTTCCGGGGATTCCCCTTCTTGTTGCATCAGGGAACTCTCCTCCCCACCCCAGGCTAATATTTTATGCCCCCCCCGCCTCAACTTTCCCCCTTCATCTCTCTCTCTCTCTCTTACCAGCCATGCAAGTTGCTGCCAGGACTCCCAACAGGCAAAGCCCCCCCAGTCTGGTCCCCATCATGGTGTAGGAGTACAAGGCGGCTGGCGGGGGGAGCTGCCCCCTCCTCAGCATCCCGCGTGGCGGTGCCCCCTGTCCGCAGCCTCTGGAGCTGGCGTCCGCGACCCCCCGCGATCCACGTGTGGTCCGGTGAGTCCTTTGAAGGGGGGCGCCAAACAGCACCTCTCACCCCCGAAAGCCCTCTGCCCTCTCCATGCTCTCTCTCTCGCTCCCCCGTCTAATCTCTCTTCTGCCCCCCCGCTTTCTTTCTCTAGCTCTCTTGCCTCCTCCACCCCTCCATCTTCCTCCCACCCCCTCTCCAGGGGATATCCCCCCGCTCCCCTCCTCTCACAATGTTGATTAGATTGGGAAGATGGAGACTGCGTGTGGTGACGAGGGAGGAGAGGGCAGAGGGGCGTCGAGGGTATTGCCAGCTGGGCTATCACCCCCCCAGCTGGACATCTAACGCGAGACCCTCTCCCCCCACCCCGCGACTCCTCCCTTCCTCTTCCCCCCCTCCAAAGAAGGGGATCAGGGAGGAGCTGAGCTGTGGGACTCCTTGCGACGTGGCTTGTGGTGGTGGCGGCGCTGGCGGCTATGGAGGGTCAGTGAGGCAGGAGAGGATGTGGAGGCAGCCGGGAATGGCGGGATGAGATCTTTGGAGTCCCTAACTTAACTTCTTTCTCTCTCCCTCCTCCCCCCCCCGCTTGCTCTCCTCTCTTTCTCTTCTCTTCTGACCCCCACTTTCCAGCTCTGCCTTGATTACTTGAGCCCCCGCTTCACCTCGTTTTCCCACCTTCTCTTGTTCACCTGTCTCTCTCCCCCCCTTCTTCCACCCTCTCTTCCTCCCCGCTCCTGCTCGGTCGCCCCCTCTTGTCCGCCGTCTACCCTTCTAGCTATCCCGTTTTGCTCTCCGCTCCTTTCCTCCCCTTCCTCCTCCTTTTGGGCTTATCTCCTCCCTCTTTTTCTTTTTTTGGTATTTCCCTGTCCTGAACTCTCCCCTCCCTCTACCTCTCTCTTATTCCTCCCTTCCCTGCTTTCCCCTGCATCTCACAACCTCGGCTTCCTCCTCCCCCCCCTTCTAAAATGCACAGATCTTCTCTCTCACTTTCCCTTCCCCGCTCCCAAGGGACCCAAAGAGATGCAATTGAGGGAGAGCGAGAGAGGAGGGGTGAGAGACGTTTTAAGGTGGATCCGGAAGAAACCGCGAGTTCTCAGAAAGGGGGGGTAGTGCTCGGCTCGCACGCATGGATGCAACCAGATAGCATCTGCCTGGCCCGCGATATCCGTAGCCTGATCGGTTCACACATTCAGTTTCACTGTTCCCATTTGGCCACACACAGGAAATAGAACCACAGGTTAGGGCGGTGTTGTTGTTGATGATGATGATGTAGCTTGCTTGAAATTGTCTCCATGGATCTGTCTGGTTTGCACACTATAATTCAGCAGCTGGAAAGCCTTGGGCCAAATTTAGCCCTAGGGAGGAACTGCTGGTTCCCTCCCAGGCCCCTCCCGCCTGCTAGCTCAGTGTTCTTCAACCTTAGGCCCCCAGATGTTGTTGAACTACAACCCCTGTCACCCCCAGCCAGCTTAGCCAATGATCAGAGATGATGGGAGTTGTAGTCCAGCAACATCTGGAGATGCAAGATTGAAGAACCGTGTGCTAGTTGACAACCTAGAACAGCTTCCCTAACCTGGTGCCACAAGTCCAAAACTCCTGCATGGCACCAGGGGGGAGAAGGCTGACCTAAAGGCAAAACAGGTATGGAGAAAGTGGAAGCTGGTGCCACAGAAGTTGCTGGCAGGCCCACATGTGAAGAGAGAGGGCGAGCTGCTGGCTTACTGCTTCCCATTCTTTTCTGAGCAGTGGCAACTGGTGGCTCCATGTCAGTGAGGCCCACTCCGGGTTTTAATCAACACTTTCCAGGAGCTGTCGGAGGTGCTGAGGTGAGAACCGTGGACAGCTCCTAGAAAGTTCAGACTAAAATGTGGAGCAGATTCTGATGCCCCGCTGACATGAAGCCACCATCCATCACTGCTTCTCAAAATTTGTTTTAAATTTTTTTTAATTGTGTTTTTAAATTTTTTTGTGTGTTTTAAAATTTGTATATTTGTTTTTAATGTTTTTAATTGCTGTAAACCGCCCAGAGAGCTTTGGCTATGGGGCGGTATAGAAATGTAATAAATAAATAATAAATAAATAAAATGGTCCACTGGGAAATTTAGCTTATAGGCAAGGTACTCTCCCCATTACACATCTGCACTGTGGAGAACATTGGAACACCAGCAGCTGCTTTATACAGCCAGACCATTCGGTCTATCTATCTCAGTATTGCCCATTAGCAGCAGTTTTCCAGGGCTTCAAGCAGGGGATATTTCCAGCCCTTCCTGAAGATGCCAGAGATTGAACCTGGGAGCTTCTGTGTGTGAAACAGGTGCTCTGCCACTGAGCTGTGGGTGACCAGGCTTTGAGAAACCACTCTCCAGCAGAACTTGTTAGCCGTGGAAGACTAAAGTGCAAGCAGCTCCAGCAGTTTAAAAGACTGGGTGCATGCCTAGATTATCCCACTAGCATTTTTAAGTATGACCCGTGAATCACTAGGAAAAATATAGGTGAAGTAGGTTCTGGAGGGACAAACTTGTTCTACATGTGCATGTTTCTTATGAAGATGGCAAGCTGCTGTGGGGGACAAATCGTTTTCTAGGAACTGGGGCATTTGATTTGCCCATGCTTGCCCCCTCCCTATACATAAAAACATAAGAGTCCTGCTGGGTCAGAGCAGTTCAACACCCATCCGTTTCCCACATTGGCTAATCAGATGCTCCAGAGAAGGCCACAAGCAGGGTGTGAGGACAACAGCCTGTCGCTTTACCTATATGGTGAATAAAATGGTCAGGCATGCAAACTACTTTGTGTGCCTCCTTCAAGGGAGCTGCAGAGAGTGGCAACATGAGAGTGCGCCTTCTCCGTGGTAGCTCCCCACTTATGGAATGCTGTCCCCAGGAAGGTACACTTGGCACCAACATTATCTATTTTTAGGTACCAGGCAAAAACATTTCTCCCAGGGGTTTGGCTCCCAATTTTGGAGGGCTTTTGGAGGGCTCAATGTTATAACCTCTCTTAGAGGGTGGGTTTGTTCCACCGCTGTTATATTTCTTTGTTTTAAAACTTTTTATTTTGTACTGGTTTTAACTTTTTTATCTGTTGGGTTCACTTTTGTGAAGAAAACTGACTAACAAATTTAATTAACAAATAAAAAACAGAGAAACACTGCACGAACAAAACAAAATCAGCTGTGTGACATTATACCACAAAATCAATAGCCTTAGGGATGTTAGGAACATGGGAAGTGGTCTTATACATTGAGAGTCAGATTGCTGGCCCATCTAGCTCAGTATTGCCCACACTGCCTAGCAGCAAGCTCTCCAGGGTTTCAGAGAGGGGACATTCCCAGCTCTACCACTAGGGTTGCCAGGTTCAGGCCTGAGACTGATCCTGTATCTTTAGGAGAAGAGAAAGTCAGCCAAGTGCAGGTGTTCATACAACACCGCAATGAGAAAAACCACAAGGTGGAATTCTCTCTCCTCCCTCCACAACTTTTAAAGATACAAAAGACCTCTTGGAGGCTGGGTCTGGCAGCCAAGAGGCCTTCTGTATCTTTAAAAGTTGTGCAGGGGGAAGGGAGAGTTCCACCTTGTGGTTTTTCCCATTATAGTGTTGCAAGAACACCTGCACTTGGCTGACTTTCTCTTCTCCTAAAGATACAGGGTCAGTCTCAGGCCCTGAACCTGGCAACCCTAATTACATCAGATGCATGAAGTGCAATGCTCGATTGACACATGAATGTAAAGGAGGGGGAATGATCAAGTTGGAGTTGAATGGCAAAGGAATATAAAAAGTACAGTCTTTGAACATTCAGTTAGAGGCTGAATCAAGGCCAACCCTACCATTAGGCAGAGTGGGGCAACTACCATAGTTGGCAGATATTAGGAGGCAGTGGAGGCATCTCTGCTGTTTCTCCCAAGCATGCCCTACCCCAGCCATTCCCCTCCATTTGAGGTCAGAGTGTGTGTTGCACATGGCCTGTTCTGCATCTTCTAAACTAGTCTGCTGCCTTCATGTGAATGAAGGTTGCTCCCTTCACTAGATACTAGGGGAAAGTGTGCATAAAAATGAATATATGAGTGAAAATAACATGCAAAAAGGCATGATGTGATGAGAAATGGCTTGCAAAAATGAGTACCTTCGTCAAAACTGCCTACAAAAATGTGCTTATTCACACTAAAATGGTGGAGAATTTTCATGAGGATTTTTTAAAAATCCACAGATTGCTGCAGAAATGTAGAAAACTGAATTTTAGCATTAGAAAAGCGAGAAGCTGGGAGAACCGATTTTGACAGATCTTTCCATCCCTGGTGGGTGGGGGTGGTGAGCAAGCATCTTGTCCTTTGCCTCAGGCAGCAAAATGCCTTAGGCTGGTCCTGAATTGAACATACACAAAATAAGCACAGTGATTCTGCAACAGGAAAGAACTTAGCAAAGCAGAGTAAATCAACATCTCTAGGGGGTGTCATGAAACCATTGTCTCTGTTGAGACCCAAGTGAGTAGAGTTGAACTTCTTGATTTATTTTATTTTATTGTAATTCAGCAGTTTCTCTCTAGAGCCCTCCTTTGAAGTCCCTTTGTTCAAGGATGGCTGCCTTTAGATTAGTGTCATTGTGTCCTGGTAGACTGAATTGTCCCCCTCCTGGGTTTCTGAATATTGCCATTTCTGATGTCAGATTAATGTCAATTTATTCTATTCACGGGGGGTTGCCTGTTTGCAGAAGGGCACTGCTGGCAGATGATAGCATATTTCACATTGGAAGAAGAGCAGGTGAATAAGCCTTTGGCTTCACAGCTGACATTATTCAGCCTAGCAGTAGTAACTAACTAGTAGTGTTGCTTGAATAGATATGGGGACAGAAATGGTGCCTGAATCTGCTTCAAGGTGTGGTCCCTGTGCCTGTGTTATGTGGCCTGTCGTTCCCAGTGAGCAGCTGATTTAGGTTAGGGAGTTGTTTGTAAGAAATCTGCGGTGGTAACTTTGATCTCAGACCCAAGAAGCAATACATTTTCCCCACATTAATTGATTCCAAAGGAAATATGTGTAGGTAAGGCACAACAATAGTCCACAGGGAGAATGGGGAATTAGAGAAAGCACTTGGGGGGTTGTTAGGCAGATGCTGAGGCACTTCCCTACCACTTCAGTTTATATGGGAACTTCATAGTATGGGGATTGCTTAGCGATCACATAGATATTGGACCACATTTATTTTCTGTTGCTCCAGAGCAGAGATGGGGAAATCTCTGGCCTCCAGATGATGCTGGACTACAACTCCCATCATCCCTGACCATTGGCCATGCTGGATGGGGCTGATGGGATTTGGCGTCCAACAGCATCTAGAGGGCTGTGGATTTTCCACCCCTGCTCCAAACAGTAATAAGAATACATTTATGAATTGCTTCTCATGAGGCATCCCAAAGTGATTTTACAATATATATAAAATAGTTAAATATATAAAGCCAGTTAAAACAATTCCAGATATAAAACTATTTAAAAAACAATTATAAATATAACATCAGTTTAAAACGGCAACAGCAATCAATTCAAATCCAATACAGACATCAGCTTGGATAAAGATCTCAATTTAGAAGGCTTGTTGAAAGAGGAATGTCTTGAGCAGGCACCAGAAATGACAGCAGAGAAGGCACCTGCTTGATAAGGTGTGGAAGGGAGTTGGAACGGGAAGGCACTGCCATATTAATGACCTGATTCCAACATTGTGCAGAAGGCTTCTCCTGGTAGGATGGTATCTGCAGGATGCCCTCTCCTGCAGAACACAGTAACCAGTTGGGGATGTAGGGGATGAAGCGATCTCTTAGATATCCTGGTCCCAAGCTGTGTAAGGCTTCATACGTCAGTACCAGCACCTTGAACCTAGCCCAGTAGCTTATTGGCAGGCAAACTACAAGAAAAAGGATGTAGACTACATTAGGAAGTTCCTGGCAATACGAGCAGTTCAACGACAGTGGAGCGGACTGCCTCAGAAGGTGGTGGACTCTGTTAGAGTTTTTGAAGCAGTCAATGTATGTCAGGGATGCGAAGTAGTGGATTGTCTTTATTGGCAGGAGGCTGGACTAGTTGACCTTTGAGGCACCTTCCAAATCTATACTTCTTCAGTTCCTCCAGGGTAGGATTATGGCAGCGGCAGGAGGGTAAAGACAGCAATGCCCCCACCAAGCTAAGGTAGCTTCCCAATAGGTTGGTGGTCCTGTAGGGCTCCTCTAAGCCTCCAAGTCTGGGACCGGGAGAATTGAGGATTGCCAGGCTCCTAGCAATTGTTTGCATCTCTTTAGGAAGACCAGCCTTCCACACCAATAACCAAGGAGGCTCATAACCCCTATCCAATTGCCCGTGTGGCAATGAAGCGTCTGATACCGACTGGCCGAAGTGCTGTGATGCCACCAGCATTCCAGCAGCTCAGGAAGCAAGGCTGTCAGCAGCAGAATGTCTGCAGTTCTGTTTTAATGAGATAAAGAAAATCTGTAGTGTAAAGCATGGGACTAAAACCTCAAGCTGTGTAGAAATTCAGAGAAACTGCAGGCAGGCTGAAGGAAGAAGGTGGAGTAGCAGGCAGTGTGTTGAGAATTGTCAGTCTGCAAGGAAGGTGGAGGACACCAATGAAGTAGGTGAAGCTTTTCCATGCCAGGAAGAACACCTGTTAAAGGTGGCAACTCTCAAACCTGGAAGCAGAGTAGTGGTGGTTGTCATCGCTGGGATCTGAATATTGGTTTGAACCAAACAGCTATTTTATATATATTTTTTAAAAAATTGCTGCAGGCTTCAAGTAATTATATAAGCCAGCCACTGCCAACCTAGTACCCTCCATCAGCATGGGGCCGATGGCAGTGTAGTGAAAAAACAGCTGGAGGGCACCAGGTTGGCAATGGCTGCTTTAGGGTGAACCGTGACTTCACCTGGATCTCAGTTAGACTCCCTCCCTTTCCTGGCTCTGTATCTTCTCATCCTGGCAAGTGGCCAACAGCGTAAGATCCCCAGCCAAGCTTGTAACTGGCCGGCTGGTACCTCTTCTACTAGAAAAGAAGACGGCCCGAGGGCATCTCTGCGGTGCCACCTTAACAGCAAAGGCTCCCCCGGCAAGGAGGCAAAGCTTGCAAGTTTATTCAAAGGGAAGTCCCTCCCAGTGCTGCCCTCCTTGGATTGGTTATCGCAAAATCAGGACTCCTGGGTCCATTGGGAATGAAGTGAAATTTAGTAGGTTATGAAAAGGGAAGAGCTGAGAGCTCACAGAGTTCGCGATGCTCTGGGAAGGGAACTGGGCTTGATTGGTTAGAGAGGAAGGGAAAAGGGGGATGAGAAGTAGCACTGCTTAGGTGGATTTTTCTTGAGAAAATAATTATATCCAAGGGGATAAAAAATGGGGTGGAGAAGAGACCCCCTGAGAGAGCCAGGATTCAGAAAGAGGAGCAGGACTCCTGGGTTTTGTGAAAGTCAGGCAGGATGAGTGCTCTTATAGGCTAAAGGAAAAATGGGCAGGGTTGCCAACTTTTTTTCTGGCAAGGTTCCTATGGCTTTAGCAGCTGCATAACAAGCAGAAATCCACATCTCCACAAAAGGGGGGAGGGGGAGGAAGAAGCATCTCTTGAATTGTTCCATATATTGTGCAGCAATTAAAGGGACAGGAATCCTACCCAGAGAAGGGGGGAGTGGCTGTGGGGAGCAAGAATCCTAGGTTTTCTTGTAGAGGAGTGGATGCAGCAAGTAGCAGTGGTAGAGGCGGAGGCATGAATTAGCTAGATTGGTTTGGGATGGCAGGTACCAGCCATATGCAATTCACATGATTACACTTGATTTTGTGTTGTTCGGTTATGTAGTAGTTGATGACTCTCAGCTGAATGCATGAACACTCTCCATTGGACTGGATCAAACATAATGTTAAACCATGGTTTAGCATTACAAGAATACGCTCAAACTCGTCCCCCCCAATGGCGCATCCTATGCACTCTCCCTCTTCCACCAGCATAGAGATTGGAAGCTTCCACTTTCTGTTTCAGATTAACCATAGTGGAGTGTGCCATCTGAACTCTAAACGATGATTAATCTTTATTATGATTAAGGAGGAACATGAAAGCTGTCTGAAGAGTCACCATGCATAAGATGGAGCATGCTTGTTCTCTGTTGCTCTAGAGGGCAGGACCAGAAGGGAAGCAGATTTCAGCTAAAAGATGGGGTAGTCTTCATAAGGTTTCAACAGTGGAGTATGACACCTTGGGACATGTGGTGGGCTCTCCACTGGAGGAATTTAAGGGAAGCCTGGACTGTTCTTTCCAACTCTATACTTCTCATTAATCTGTGGTACCTTGTTCACATATGTGCCAGTCAGTTTTAACCCAGAAAGACAGAAATCAATAGCTCTGAGTTCCCTAGTCAGGTGAGAAAGCCCAGGAAATTGGATTTAGGGTTGCCAACTTTGCTCGTGCCCCAGTTCCCCTGCCTTTAACAGCCACTTACTTGATTGACAGATGTTAGCAGGCAGTTGTTACTTGCTGTGCCCTTGAACATCTTCCCCTGCCAATCTCTCTGACCAATCTGTTGTAAAATACACAGAATCACTCTAGGTCTTTTCTCCTGATCAGTTGGCAACCTTGAGTTTGACTGGTGAATGGGAGCTAAGACTCCTGGATCCTCTGGTAGAATAAAGTGGGTTTGTATGTTTTTACATTAAAAAAACACATATAAATTCTGTGAGTTAAAACTCTGGTAGTAAGAAGGTAGCATTGAAGAATGAATGAAAGAACATAAGAGCCTTGCTGGATCAGGCCAAAGGCACATCTAGTCCAGCATCCAACCAGATACCTATGGGAAATCCACAAACAGGACCTGAGCGCAACAGCACTCTCCCCACCTGTGATCCCCAGCTACTGGTGTTCAGAGACAAACCGCCACGACAGAGGAAACAGAAGCTAACCATCAGGGTTAGTAGCCATGGATAGCCTTATCTTCCGTGAATTTGTCTAATCCTCTTTTAAAGGCATCTGAGTTGGTGGCCACCGTTGCCTCTTGTGGTAGGAAATTCCATAGCTTAACTATGTGCTGTGTAAAAAAGTACTTTCTTTTAAATGTAAATGTACTGCCTTCAAGTCGATTCCTATGAATAGGGTTTTCATGAGTCTGAGAGGCAGTGACTGGCCCAAGGTCACCCAGTGAGCTTCATGGCTATGTGGGGATTCGAACCCTGGTCTCTCAGGTCGTAGTCCAACACCTTAACCACTACACCGCACTGGCTCTCTTTTGACTGTCCTGAATGTTCCAACATTCATTGAATGCCCCTGAGGTTTAGCTTTATGAGAGAAGCACAAAACATTTCTCTATCCACTTTCTCCATACCTGCATAATTTGAAACACTTCTGTCATGTCGCCTACCTTTTCTCTAAAGGTAGTAACCAAATATTGCAACCTTCCTCACAGGGGAGTCGCTCCACCCTCTTGATCATTCTGGTTGCCCTTTTCTGAACCTTTTCCAGCCAGTCAGTGCTCCAGCTGTGTGGCAACTGTAGCCTTCCTTTGCAGGAGATGCAGCAATGCTTCACCTGTTGAATTTCTGCATGCCATATTTGTTAACAAGGCACAATACCTGTCAGGAGAAAAAGAGGGCACCCCTGCAAAGGCACTTCCAGCTTCCCTTGAAAGAAAGATGCTCTCCATCTGATGCTTTAGTTCAGTGGTGGGAAACCTCAGACTCCAGGGCTGAGTCCAGTCCTCACTTTCCGTTCCTTGAACCACTCCCCAAGCTGGAATATGTCCTTGAACTCTGATCATGCCTCTTGCATACCCGGATGGAGGACAGAGACAGGTGCATGACTAGGGTTGCCAGGTTCAATCCCTGAGACTGATCCTGTATCTTTAGGAGGTCAGCCAAGTGCAGGTGTTCTGGAAACCCTGTAATGGGAAAAAACACAAGGTGGAATTCTCCCTTCACCTTGCACAACTTTTAAAGATACTAAAGACCTCTTGGTTGCCAGACCCAGCCTCCAAGAGGTCTTTTGTATCTTTAACAGTTTTGCAGGGGGGAGGGAGAATTCCACCTTGTGGTTTTCCCCATTACAGGGTTGCAAGAACACCTGCACTTGGCTGACTTTCTTTTCTCCTAAAGATACAGGATCAGTCTCAGGGACTGAACCTGGCAACCCTATGCGTGACAGTGTTCTTCAACCTTGGGTCCCCCGAGGCTGATGGACCACAACTCCTATCATTCCTGACCGTTGAAGATGTATGCTGTCTGGGGATGATGGAAGTTGTTGTAGCCCAACAACATCTGGGGCCCGAAGGTTGAAGAACAGCGGTGAAGAAGGTAGCCTGCTATACAAAGAGTTAACATTTACATTTGTTGCTCTGTCCACTTTTTCCTCTGGCCCAACCCACCCCTTCTATGTCGGGAGGCTGCCCAGATCAGACGGCTGCCTTCAGACTGACAAAGGTTCCCCACCCCTGATTCAGTTGGAAGCAGGACTCCTAGCTTCACTAATAAAAGTTTTCCAGAAGAGGAACAGAAAGTCAGAATTAGGTTGCATACACGCCGTATATGACTTTCTCCAAAAAATCCTGGGAAATGTAGTTTGTTAACGGTGGCAGGAATTGTAGCTCTGAAAGAGGGTAAACTACAGTTCCCAGGATTCTTTGGGGGAAGCCATGTGCTTTAAATGTATGGTACATACACAGCCTTAATTCCTTTGAAGGGGAGAGCAGGGCAATCGGTTGCTGGTCTAGGGAACAGGTGGGTTGTGGGCAGAGTCCCAATACAATCATGCAGGGATTCTTCTACTGCAAAGAAAAACAACTGAGCAAAACAACAAACATTCTTTGTCATTGACTAGGAAGGAAGCTGGTGGCAAAGTGCTGTCTCAGCTTTCCATCATGTATCTGGGTTTTTATTTTACCTTTGTGAGGCAGGGAGATTGCCTATATAGAGATGCGACCTTGATTTTGCTATGCTGCTTCCCTCCACAGAGAGCAACGTTTCCTTTTGTGTAACCTGGTTAGGTAGTGGCCTGGATATTTTCCCCCTCAGCACAGATCACACTACAAAGAGCCAGGAAACAAGGAAGCCAAGGGGGCAAAAGAAAAAAAAGCAGGTGGTTCTACTGGGGATCTCCGACTGTGGAAGGGGAGAAGGACAGAGTACTTAATTTTCTCCTATTGGAGAAGCAAAGGGATAGGCAAACAGAGAAGCCTAGAGAATTAGAAACTGTAATCTCCCTTTCCCCACCTTTGACAGTTATCCTAACTCATTCATTTCATTGGCGATCACTGGTGGCCGAGTAAGATTGTCTTCCAAGATAAGGACTTTGCTTGGAAAATGCCTGTGCGTTAATTTGTTTTATGTGGGGAGATCGGCGCACAACGATCAACACACTATCTTGACAGAAAAAGGGTTTGATCCAATGGCATGGATACCACAACGATTGGAAGTCTTTTATCTGCTGCAGCCTTCATCCACCTTCACAGCTGTTGTAAAGTACACATTGTTATCCTCCGCCTGTTCTGCCATTGAGGACTTTCTTGGATCATTCTTTGTCTGGTTCCTCTCCCTTGTCCTTACCGCCATGGGTGACCCTGCTGGGAGTACATGACTCCCCACGGTATCGCTCACAGGGTTCATTGGAACACGCAAGCCCACTCACCACTACAAGGTGATGATCCAGCGAGGATCCTAACTGTTAAATATTCAGAGTGGATGCCCCTCATTCCTATTGCAGAAGATATTCTTCTCCACTCCCAAGTCAGCACTCAGCTTCCAGTTCAAGCTCAGTTTTAGGTTAATAAAGCAACGTATAAACTGGAATGTTAAGGATAGACCTCAGTCCAAGTTTAAACATTCAGCTTCTAGTTCAGTTTTAGAAACTAGGGGGTGAACACTTCCAGACTGATGCTGTTTTTGGGTGGGATTTAATCACATGCCAGCCAACTGGAACTCTTAGGCAACAAACCTGCTCCCCCACAAAAAAAAGAAGTCTTATTGCAGTAAGAAAGTGACAGGAAAACACAGTGGAAAACGTGGGAGAACATTTGCTTGAGGCAATGTCATCTAACCCACCCACAAACAATTCAGGAT
This sequence comes from Rhineura floridana, assembly GCF_030035675.1. Lineage (NCBI taxonomy): Eukaryota > Metazoa > Chordata > Lepidosauria > Squamata > Rhineuridae > Rhineura > Rhineura floridana. The sequence goes on from NC_084490.1 coordinate 19,118,802, forward strand.
GAATGCTCTATAATAAACAGATCCTCTGGCAGTAACCTGTAAGTTTACGAAAAAGGTATTTGAGGGAGGTTTTATAGGAAATCAGACTCTTGCATTTCCAGAGGAATTCTAAATCACCAACTCTTCTCCACCCCCCAGGCAAAAATTCCCATTCCCAGGGGCCTAAAATGAAATAAATCCCTCTGTTAAGTTTATACTCATTGGAATTTGAGGGAGCTTGGGTACCTGAGCCACACCCCCATGTGGTTGTTAAGCAAGACTCTCTTAACCAAATGGGCTACAGCAGTATCAGGCCTGGGGGGGCTATACACTTAGAGCAGGCAGACACAAGGAGCCCCCAGCTAATGACACATCAAGGTTAACAAGCAACAGGGGGAAAGTCAGAGCAAGCAACTCTCTTGCTTCTGTGGGCACTTGCACAGCCTTGGCCAGCTCCAAGAGTCCCTGCTGAGACAACCACTGGAGATGTCATCTCTACAAGTAGCTAGAGCCAACTGAAGCCTTGTGTAGGGGCTGACCAGACCTAGAGAGTAGCAGGTTCCATCCTTCTTGGGTTCTCTGGCTGGCTGGTTCAAGGGTCCTTCTCTTATTTCATAGCCTTTGGCCATTCTGCAGGGAACTCCCTCCTCGAGTTGGAGGATAGTGTCAGAGCTGTTTGAGGGCCCTGGAGCAGGTATTGGCGCTCCTTTCTTGCTCCCCACCCCAGGAAGTACCTTGAACCTCATCCTCAGTCAGACTCCTCCACTGTGTGATCTCTGAGCTGTGGATCATGATGCTGCTTTATTGACTTTACAAATCACAAGCTTCCCAAGTAAATAAGCTCAATAAATAACATTAGAGGTTTTGGAGACAGAAAGCCATCAGGGCCTTGTATGTTCTGAAGTTTAAACCTGATTCATACATAAATTTGCATCTCTCTTGTTAACTCTTTTCTTGCCTTCTGGAAGGCCATGGCCAGACGAGTCGCACATGCCATAGTATGGTGGAATAACCCTTCCTGCTCCTGTGCATAGCAAAGTGAGCATTCGGTATGGACCTTCTAGGTGCAAGATAGCAATGTCTTCAACCTCACATACCCCAAATCCAGTGAGCCTCTTGAGCATAGCGCCTCCACCTCCCCAGAGTTTCTGGACCAACAAAATGTAGTTATTTATGCATTTTTTTACCCTACTCTTTCAGTTTGTGTCTAGAAGATAATTGAAGCACAGCCGATGCTCTTTCCACAGGCCCCGTGTTAAGGCTGCTTCTTACTTTGAACAACTGTGGAGCAGACAGAAATTCAACAGGTGCAACTTTTTTAAAAAAAAAACAGTATATGTTGAACTGTGCTGTATGTCAAGGTGTTACAGGGACAGAAGACTGGCCAGGAAACAGGAGAGGTGAATGTCTGAGCTTCTCGAAAGGACCACAGCCTTAACATCTCTATATTTAATCTCAAATTATTCCATGCTGCTCCTGCCTTTTAAAAAACGTCTGCTTCTGTTTCTCCCAGTTCTCTTTGGCTGCAGATGTCCTCCATGGGTCCCTTAGAGCAAGGCCAAGATAATGTGTTTTCTCTCATCTTTTCCTAGGAACCACTTGGATGCAAAAAAATTGTCACCCTGATCCACAGCAATGGGGATCCCACTCTCTCACACTCTGTACCCTCCTGGAAATGGGGGCCCTGGATTGAACAGATCAAAGCAGCTGAATACCTGGAGAAGCAAACTTGCCCTCTTCTCATAACCTCTCATTTACCAGCAGCAATCTTTCCAGAATCCTTCTTCACCTCACAGGCTAAGGTGGTTCTAGGAGTTGGGGGAGAGCTATGCTAGTCGGGCGGTATAAAAATCTAACAAACAAACAAACAAACAAACAAACAAATAAATAAATAAATAAATAAATAAATAAGAGAGGGTGTGGTACCACTGTCAATGCTCGGGAACCAATCAGCGCATGGGGTGGGGCACAGAGCCTCTTGTATTGCACTGATTGGCAAGAGGGCACAATAGAGGTTGTGGTTTCCCCAACCCCTTGGGAAGGGAGGTGTTTGCATCACTTCGTGCCTCCCTAGGAGAGGTGGCCTCGCAATGTGAGGAAGAACCATTGGCACAGAGTTATTCCAACACCTAACTATGTGTTCTTCCAGGCCATTTACACTGTCCGTTATCCCCAAGGATGTCTGTGTATCACTCTTTTATTACACCAAGATGTCCTCTTTTCTGGAATGCAAGGAGGATTTGGGGAAATTAATTGAGATGTTTTCCATGGGGAAAAGTATGAGAGCACATGGGTTTTCTGGGAACGGCAATGGGATCTAGTTGTCCATAGCAGGAGGTGTCAATGTCAGATGTTGTCCATAGGCTGTGGCCTTCCCCCTCTTCAGTCTCACATGGTGTCCCATATTTGCTTCCCATTTACACCCTCAGTCCTTTTAGCCAGTTCACTCTTTCCATAGTTTATATTATTTTTCAACTGAAAATTGTCAGTTGTCTTGATTCCCTAGTAAGCCTCAGTGCATACAGGCAGTGGAAGATTCAATCAGTGAATCTGATTGGTCTGTTCTCACTTTCAGCCCATCAAGTCTGCTTGACCCCGAACCAATTAAATCAAGGGTGGCTAATCAGTTTAGACCCTTAGCCAACCCTCCAAGGGCCACTTGCCAGTGGTGGGTGTGGTCAAAAATGGGTGTGGTGTAACCAGCCCACACACGTGCGCATGCACACACGTGCACACACATATAGCCCCTGTGTGCAGCTGACCTGAGTAGGTCAGCTGTGGCAAGGGGTATCACCCTCTTCCCATTCATCAAATTATTGATCTGGTGCCAAAGAAGGGGGTGATTTACATCCCTATGAGGGCACTGTGCTTTCATAAACTGTGCTTATTAAATTCTGGCATCAGATCATATAAAGTGTCCGTTCTGTATATGATGCTATTATGTACATAGGTATTAAATCTGCTCTTAACAATTTGCTTTGGCTGATAAGCAGTTAAAAATAGGTTCAGTTAGATCAGTCTTTCCTCCTGCAACCTGGTGCTCCCCAGATGTTTTGGACTACAACTCCAATCAGCCTCAGGAATGATGGGGGTTGTATTCCAAAATATTTAGAGGGTCCCAGGTTGCAGAAGGCTGAATTTGCACCTTTCAGTCTCTCTCGTTCACTCCTTGCCATATATAAATGAATCTTCAGTTGAAATTGTGGTTCCTGGTATACAAGACTGTATACAGTTACAGCACAATCTGATGTATGTTTAGTCAGACATAAATCTCATTGAGGTCAATAGTACTTACACTGTGTGCAGGACTGCAGCCTTAACATCTTTATATTTCATCTTAAATTATTCTGTGCTGCTGCTACTTTGTAAAATATTTTTTGCTTCTCTATTTCCCCAGTTCTCTTTGGCTCCTGGTTTGATAATGTCAAGGGCTGGTTGTCTTACAGGAACTGGGAAAACTTTCTCCTTCTGACCTATGATGAATTGCTGAAGGTGAATGGCTTTAACAAATATTTCTTTTGGTCTTCAATCCCTGCTGCCCCAGCTCAGATCCATAAGCCATTCTAGCTTAATAGGAGACCCTGGCAGTCCAGATCCAACCCAGGGTATCCCATCTTCCCAGGACCTACAGGGCAATGTTCTCCACATCTGCCAATTCCTGGGCAAGGACTTAGATGCGCCTGCTGTTGACTCTGTTGGGGAGAATGCCTCCTTTGAGACCATGAAGGGCAACAAAATGGTGAATTACAGCCTTGTTCCTGATGATATGAACCAAAAGATCAGTCCCTTCCTCAGGAAAGGTAAAATGAAAGCTGGGGGGAAAGTGCTTTGGGGAGTGTCTGCAATTCAGTGTTCTTTGAGGGGGTGGTACTCTCACATAAGATTTCTCCCTTCCCCTCATATCCCCCCCCCCCGGGCAGGAATTTCTGGAAACTGGAAAAACCATTTCACTCCAGAACAGAGTGCTGCATCCCATCATATCTACCAAGAAAAGATGAAAGATGCAGGCATCAAATTTCCCTGGAATGAACTCCAAAGTTAAATCCAACAGGGACTGTGAGATTTTGGAGAGGGAAATAGTAGTGCAGCATTACCCCTGTTCTAACCTCCTTATACACCAGCATTTGTTTTGAGAACCAGCCTACTCTAACACAAAAGTACCATTCTCTTCTCACATAATACAGGAATCCCAGCTGTCACCGCTATTTCAGATCCCAGGGCAGGTGTATGCTGTGAGCAATTAACAGTAGGAGCTCTTAATTCACTGTCATACAAAGCAGAGAGCCAGCTTATCCAATGGGCAGAATGAAGCTTTTCTAGGACTGTATTTTATCAGGCTGCAGTGGTGGTGATGTGTGTTTGAGGGCTCCACCACAAAATAAAATGTTTCTTGCATTTGGAAAACTAGCCTTTCAAGGAGAAAGGTCTGGCCTTGCCTTTTGCCTCACATGATAGGGTTTTTTTTCATGCAGTGGGTTTCACAGTGGAATAAATGGAAGCCAAGAATTATCTTCTATTCTATTGCTGCTATGTATCATTCTGTGCCTCTCTTTTTTTACCATAGGTCATTTATTTTGACCAGTTTTGTCTGCCTTTCTTATTGCAGATTTGTTTTGTTTGTTTTCAGCACTGCTGGTTATCTTTCCTCCCCGAACTAATAAAACAGTAATAACTATCCTGACTATCCTCTAGGTGGCGTTGTTGCTTTAGACATAGCAAGGGGAATTGGGAACTATCAGATTGTTGGTTGTATCGTCTGTACTACGCCAACAAAAAAGTATTTTGAAATGGCTTTTGACTGCCGTGGTTTCCTTCAAGGAACTCTGGAAGCTGAATCTTTTCCTTCTCTGTCACAGATCACAAGCCCTTTTCTGTGTAAGAAAGCTATGTCAGTTAAATAAGTTTATACACTGGAGTTTTATAACTACCCTAGCAATGCAATCCTGTGTAAGTCTCTTCAGATGCAAGTCCAACTGCATTAATTGGGACTTCTTCACATGTAGGGATGGGATCCGTTGGCTGGTGCCAGTTCAAAAGCATGCCATCAGCATAACAGGCTGGTATCGATTCAAGTTCATTCTTTGTCTGCTAGCTGCAGCTTTTACCAATCCGTTCCCCTCACAAAAATATTAATATTGGTAATTTTAAAGGAAATATCAGTAAATGAAAGGAAATATCATTCTTAATATCAATATTTAAGAGGTGGGTTTTTTTTAAAAAAAATCCATTTTCAAAAATAGCTGTGGAAAATCACTACATAAAAATCCAATCCACAACAACAGAGAATAAGTGAATTAATGGAAAATTCAATACCAAACCAAAATTAGGTGGAATTCTAGCACATCTAGCTAGCCCAAAATGAGATTATAACTGACCTCCAGCTAGAGCAGGTGTGGAGAACCTTTGCCTGCTGGGGCTGATGAGAGTTGTAGTTCAGCAAAATATAGAGAGCCAAAGGTGCTCCATACCTGAGCTAGAGTATTTATGTGACTCTAGGCCCCTGAGGGCTTGTAGTCCTCTGAGGGAACCAATATTGGAAAAATGCCATCTAAAAAAACCATACATCTCTGACTGTGTATTGCTAATCCAAGTTGGGAACAATCTGCATGAAACGGAACTTTTAGTCCTTGGTTTTTCCTGTCTTCCCTCCTCCATGTACACCATATTGATCAAGAGTGAGGCTTTGCTTTGTGAAAATATATTTCATGTCATTCTGTGTCAAGTACAACACAGCTCCAAGGTCCTGGGTCACCTGGAGACTTGCCAGACTTTTGGGCCCTGACAGAGGCAATGCCACAGTGTCTCATTGCCCTTGTAGTCATGGGGAATTGCTGAAGAAATAAATAAACACACACACACACCCTTTCAGTTTGCAACCTGGACAACTACTACATCTGCCTCTCCCTGTTCCACAACCGCCTTCTGTTTCATTTAAGCCTGTTTATCTCATTCCTTGCTTCTATCTCCCACGGCCAGATTTGACAACCTGCTGGTACCCAAATATTTTTCACTGGCACAGTCTACCAAGGGAAGTCCCACTCTCTCAGTCAATGTCCCTCAGTCTCCAAATGGTACTTTCCCCTCTACCAACAGACAGACCAGTCTATTCCCAGTCCATGTCAAGTTCATGTTAATTCATAAGTTCTGTTTCATCTTCATTTCCACATTTATCTGCATTAAAAACAAAACAAGAAACTAGGGGCTCTGTCCCTGCGTGCTTTTGCACCAACCCCACCACCTTACCCCAGGAACTGGAAGCCAAGGCACCCTCAACCCACCATGCTAAACTCTCCAGCGGCTCGCAGCATTGCTGTGCGGCCACCATCGCCTCATTCTTCTCACTGATGTTAGTCTCTTCCCCAGGTCACCAAGGCCCCTTTCCCCCTCTCCCACATCGCCAAGCCCCCCCCCCGGCCTTCTCCCATAGAGGAAAAGGGAACCAGAGGAGTGAGGCGAGCAACAGAGGCAAGCCACACAGAAAGGACAGGCAGCACAGGCCTGGGCAGCTCTGCAGCAACCTTCCTGCTCTCCTCCTCCTCACCTTTACCTGTTGCTCCATGGCTCAACCAGGCTGTGCTCGCTCTGCACCTAGTCTCACCTCCTCGCCTGCTCACCCACCCTCCTTCCTCTCTCTCTTCCTCTTTCCTTGGTTCCCACCCTCAATCACTTTGTTTGGCCTTGGCGGCAGCAGCACAACTCAATGCTTCTTAAGGAGCTGCCCCAGCGTGTGGGCAGCTCACTCAGGCCACTGCCTGCTTGATCTCCCGCTTTCCACCTGGTCTTGCCTCCCTGCCTGCCCCCCCTTTCCTTGCTCGCTGGCTGCCACCACCATGTCCCTGCAGGAAGAAGGCTGTCACATGACTATAGTGATGATTTACAAAAATATTATATAGATCAAAAATTACTGCCTAGATTTGTATTTAAATACATCTTTTCTCCCAATGTACATATTTCTACAAGTATTTTATCCTGTGTATATTTTTTTGAGCTGAGAACTGTATTATAAAATTTGGACAAAGTGTGTCCAAAGGATAGTTATGTTCCAACCCACACATGAGTCCGAAAGGTGCAGCTCAGGTCAGTTTGCATCACAATTCACAGGAACTGAATTTTTCAACCATCCCTACTTTTCTCACAGGCCCTTTGGGAGGTTAAAGAAGATAAGGATGGCTAGATGCACTCAGAACTAACATTTAAAAATCCAAATGGTCGTCATTCTATTTTGAGACTGTTGTTTTACACACAATAAGAGTTTCCCTTATGCTCTGAAACAGCAGTTTGGGCCTGTAGATTGGGGATTATCTCAACATGTACAGATTACACATTTGGCTCATTCCCTCACTCTGTTTCCTTCAGCCCACTGCCCCTGCTGTGCTGGCTCAGCTGACCCTACATTTTCCACGTCTGCTTTGCTGCTGGAAACTGCGCAGTTTATGTGCCCATGCGTCCCTCCAGAGCAGGGCCAGGCTGTTTTTGTCAAGGATTAACCGGGCAGGGTCGGGCGACTCTTCATCGTTGCCGATAACCAGGTAAGATTTGCCAACTTGGAGGTGGAGGCACTGGCACACCAAATCCTGCTCAGGTACCCAGAGTGGCTGTTCGCCTCGCCGAATGGGCACTCGACGCTGGTGGTAGACGGTGAGGACAGAGGCAGTAAACTGCCACCACGTACCAGACTTCTCCACAGCCAACAGCTGTGCACGGAGAACTGCCATTGCATGTGAAGGTGACGTAAAAAGAAAGAAATGGCAATCAGGGAGTTGTAATGAACTGTTATATCTGGTCTATGACATCAGATCCTGGAGCCATGACATCAGGCACTTAGGAAGCTGCCTTATCCTGAGTCAGACAGTTGGTCCATCTAGATCAGTGCTGTCTACACTAACTGGCAGAGGCTCTCCAGGTTTTCAGGCAAGGGACAATGGAGATCAGTGGAGACTGGTGGCTTCTATGTCAGCGGGGAATCCGGAGTGGGTTCAGTGCCCCACTGACTTCAGATCCACCAGTCTCCACTGCTAGAGTTGTCAGGGATCAAATCTGGGATGTTCTGTCTGCAATAGCAGATGCTCTGCTCCTGAGCTATGGCCTTTCACTCCCTTTGCATGTTGTTTTGTTCTTCCCTTCCTAGAAGCAGGAGTATCTGCTGGGCTCATTTTTAAGATTATGTGTCATTTCTGGGTGCGTCATCCCTTGCTAAATAAATACTTCCCAGAAAGCTTGTGCTTCCAGCTATGATGAATGGATGGTGGGAACTATGACATCACTTCCTGAATGAACAAGCCTGCACATCTCACCTCAGATCTTCCCTTAAAGGTGGGATTATCTAGTGTATCCCATTTCAAAGCGAACATATTTTCTTAAGCTGAGGTTGTTCATGGCACCTGGGCTTTCTGGCAGGGTGTTTTCTTGGTTTTTTTATTTTGTTTTTGGAGGGATGTGGGGGAAAGGAAGGTCTGTGATAGATGTGGAGAACCTTTGGCCCTCCAGATGTGGCTGAACTGCAACTCCCATAATTCTTGGCCATTGGCCTAGCTTCCTGAGGCTGCTGGGCGTTGTAGTTCAGCCACATCTGGAGGACTAAAGGTTCCAGAAATCTGGTCTATGACATCACTTCCAGGTTTGGTAATGCTACTTCACACAGCAAGGTTAGAGGCAGAGAGCTGAGATGGCACTTTAGGGACGCAGAGGTGAATTACCATAATCCTTCTTGCAGTAGTTCCTCAGGTTCATGTGGACACGTCCTCGTGGTGGCTTACAGTGGGTCTGGCACTCAGTACCTGATGAATGCATAAGGTTAGACTGGGGTAACATCCTCCTCCTTCACCCTCCCAAATCAACACTTTTCTAGGCCCAGAAAATAAGATTTATAGCAACACCAGTAATAATCTCTTCCTGGTCGATGGATCCTGCCTGCCTGATAGAAACATTGGAAGTTACCTTAGACTGTTGGTCCATTTAGCTCAGTATTTTCTTCACTGCCTGGCAGCAGCTGTACAGCGTTTCAGACAGGAGTCTTTCTAAGCCCTACTTGGAATCACCAGGGATTGAACCTGGAACTTTCTGCATGCAAATCAAGTGCTCTGCCCCAATCTACAGCCCTTCCTAAAGAAAGAGAGTAGTGGCTCATGTAGAGAATGCAGACATTGATCTTGCTACCTCACCCATATTAAACAAACACAAAACAGCCAAGGCAGGCAAAGTCTTTTCTTGTCAACCTTTGATAAGCAGTAAAGGCCTTTTATAAGCTTGTTTTCAAAGCCAGAGCTCAGCTTTGGAAGATGTCCAGTAATGGTATGATCATAGAATCATAGTTGGAAGGGGCTTATAAGGCCATTGAGTCCAACCCCCTGCTCAATGCAGGAAATGTCTTTGTCACTGAGTAACTACAGCCAGTCTCCAAATTTTTCTGCTGAAGGGGAGAGGGCTGCTAGGTCCAAGAGTATGGTTGTTCTGTTTTTTAGGGAGAATTAAGCCTCAGTGCCTTGTTCTAAAAACAAGCTCATTGCTCTCTTTCAAAAGACAAAATACTGCTTGCCACCCCAGTTCCCTCCCTTCTCACCTGCATTCCATTCCTGTGGGGGAGCAGCTGTCGTTGTCATCACTTCCTGGATCCCTAAGAGATAGAAGATGCAAAGTAACTATTTTCTTTTTTCTTTTTTTTAAATAAAGAAATATCTTCAACATGAAGAGAGAAAATCTCAGGTCTCAATAAATGGATTCATATTAAGTATAGCTGCACAACTTTTTTTGCATCAGTTATTGTGCTTTTGCTTCTAGAACAGTGAAGATCTGCCCTCTTATCACTCACAGAGGCTGTGTACACACCATACTTTCAAATCACATGACTTCTCCCAAAGAATCATGGGAACTGTAATTTACCTCTCAGAGCTACAGTTCCTAGCACCCTTAACAAACTATAGCTCCCAGGTGTCTTTGTGAGGAAGCCACATGCTTTAAATGCTTGGTGTGTGTACAGCCAGATCTTCATCAGCTCTACTCTGGCTTCTCTGATTTCACTGGATGACATCAACGTCCCCTCCTCCCATCCCAAACCGATTTTGACCATCCCTGATATTACATGAGACTGATCTCCTCCAGAGATTTTTTTTTTTGGTTTAGTAATGAATCCCCTCAATTAAGTTGAATGGGGCTGCTGGAAAGCCAGAGCCCGCTGTCTTGCATGCTTCACATCAGTTCCACCACAGACAGGATTTTTACACTACCTATGAAGTTATTTCCTGATATAGCATCCCTTGCCGAAAGATGAACGAGCAAGGGTTTGCTGGAACACATGTTCTTCCACAGCCATGACCTCATTTCCTGTTTTAGCAACTACTTGGAGGCAGAACCTCTCGAAGTGCCTTCTCATTCCAGGATAGTGATAGACATGTTAGCAGGAGGGGCCTGTAATTTGCCATCAATAGCAGGATATTATTCTTATATAGTGCATTAGTAGCAAAGTGACTTAAGAACAACATAAAATACAAACAGGTAAAATCAATTAAAAGCTTTTCCTTTTAAATACAATACAAAATTCCTAACATTCTCAACTAACAATACCTTCCCCACTAAAAGAAGGGCAGCACTTTAGAAACTATCAGTGGAGGCTGGTCCATTAGGGTACCAACCTCAGTCTACCCTTAGCCAGCCATCACCTGCTTGCCTTCTTACCACCAGTCCAGGGGGTGGCACTGCCTGCCAGTTTCCTTCTTTGTCTCAGGGTTTCCCTTGTAGAACTCAGCAGGAAGGAGGATGGGACAAAATTAGATTTGGCGCTGCCTGTCGTTGACTCTGGCTCCACCTACTGTTGGTCTCTCTGCCTTCCATCCTACCACTCCCAATGGGCACCAGCCACCACTGGGCTAACCTAACCACAAAAAGGCTGGATAAATAAAAATGTCTTAGCCTGACACCTAAAAACTGGCAATGATGGTCCCAGGTATGTTTCCCTGGGGACAGCATTTAACAAATGGGGGAGGGGGAGGGGATACCACTCTTTGTTTTTTGTCCCTGATATATTACCACCCTGAGGGAAATATGGCTAAATTATGACGGTTTTAATAAAGAAAGGGATATCCTGATATTGCCTTGATACTATATTGAAGAGAAGTGAGGCACTGGCGGCAGATGTCTTGATATTTTTTAAAAATGCATGACTTCCTTTTCACTGTACTGAAAACCATGGTTGTATTCACCTAATTTTTACTCAGCATAGAGCCATTGAAATTAATGGACCTAAGCAAGTAATGGTCAAGAATTTCATTGGCTCTGCTCTGAGTAAAAGTTAGTTGAATACAACCCCATATGCAGATGGGCACATCCAGACATCGGGCACAAGGCCCCAAGATGTAGTGATGGCCACTAGCTTAGAGGAGTGGGAACTGCAATTTTTTGTTGCAGTGTGGAGTGCATAGCTTTCCGGTCAGTCATCCAGTCATGCCCTCCTCTAGGATACTCCATTCTGTTTCTCCCTCCCACGCAGTTTTCAGATTGTTTTAATTTGATTTGATCTGATAAAATATAGTGACTGGCTGAAGCTCACTCAGTGGTCTTCCTTCCTGTGTGGAGATTTCAATCCAGGGTTTGCTGGTCTTAACCTGACGTTCTAACTATTATGCTGACTCTCTTGGTGGGGCACACAGTAGGAGAGAATTGTGATCTTTGTGCCTTGCTTACGAGCTTCCCTGTAAGAAATAGGTGGACTTACCACATTCTTACATCCTATTGAGACACAGGTAGTGGTGGTCAGTGCCCATTGTGCCTGGTAAGGCAGAAGGCAGGGAGACCAACACTAGGTGGAGCCAGAACCAATGACAGAGCCAACTCATTCTCTTTTTCTCCCACCCTCTTCCTTGCTGAATTCTACAAGAGAAACAGTGAGAGGAAGGAAGAGGAGGAAGCTGACAGGCAGTGCTACCCTCTGGGCTATTTGTCAGTAAGAAAGAAGGCAGGTGAGGATTGGCTGAGGGGCAGACTGAGGTTCGTGTTGAAGGACTCCATTTGCACCAATGGACCAGCCTCTGTTGGATACATGTCCTACAGAAGGTGTGGGGAACTTTCCAGATGTTGCCTAGCTACAATTCCCTTCAGCCCCAGCAAGCATAGCCAATGGCCAGGGATGAAGGGAGTTGCAGCTCAGCAACATCTGGAGGACCAAAGGTTCCCTACACCTGTGCAGTAGCTTCTGGTGCCTTTAACCAACACACAGAAATTAAGCAGTGCTCAGATGTGCACTATAGCCTCCTGGGTAGACCCATCATGAAAGGTTGATTCTGAGTAGGGTTCAAGAAAGGGGCCACGCTTACAGATGCACGGGGCATGGGCGCTGCGGCTTTGCTGGAAACCCTGAGCACAGCGGTTGCAGGTGAGGCCGGTGACTCCGTTCTTGCACTGGCACTGCCCTGTTGTCTGGTTGCAAATGGCACCAACCGCTCCAATGGGATGACACTGGCAATCTGGGAAAGAAACAGAGCAGAGGTTATTGGGTTAGGAATACGCTGTCAGCTTCTCCAAAACAGATCTGCAATTCCCAGAGTTCTCCGGGAAGAGAGATAAACCACTCTGAGAACTGCAGCTCTGTGAAGAGAATAGGGGTCTCCTAACAACTTTCAGCACCCTTAACAAACTTCAGTTCCCAGAATCCTTTGATGGAAGCCATGACTGTTTAAAGTGGCATGATACTGCTTTAAAAATATAGTGCAGATTGGGCTTAGGTTGTGCTCAAGCGAGGAGCAAATGGAAGTAGGGGAGCTGCCATAGGGACCACCCACTACAACATCACCACACACATGACCTGCCCACGCCCAAAAAATGTGTTCACGCTTCCACACCAATGGTGATTGCAGAAGTATAGCAGGTTATTTTTTACCGAACAGATTTTCCACAGTAAGACTTAAAAGTAAAAACAAAATGGCACTGACATTATGTGTGGACAGTGCAAAAAATGTGCGTGTGTGAGTAGCATCAATTCCACCATGAAGCTCCATCCAGAAGCACCATAACTCTCATTGCAACTCCCTACTCCTAAGTGTGAGAATTCTAGGGGGCCAGGAGATTAAAATTCCCAGAACCCTCACATATATACACATTTTCCAGAATTTATGGCAGGGACGGACAAATAAATCAATTTAAAGGTTGTTGGGTGGCTGTGCCTTTCTCCTCTTTTACTTCTCTCATGCCCTGGCCTATGGGGCATTTAGAGGGCCAAGCCCATCTGAAAAGAAATGGACTGCCTTCAAGTCGATCCCAACTTATGGTGACCCTATGAATAGGGTTTTCATGATAAGCGGTATTCAGAGGGGGTTTACTGTTGTCTCCCTCTGACGCTGAGAGGCAGTGACTGGCCCAAGGTCACCCAGTGAGCTTCATGGCTGTGTGGGCATTCGAACCCTGGTCTCCCAGGTCGTAGTCCAACACCTTAACCACCACACCACTATGTCCAATCACTTTGTTGCAGGGTTCAGTAAAATAGAAAGCTACAATGATTCCATCGGTGTGTTTCCATAGCAACGCCATGTTGGCCTAACTCACCTTTACAGGCCTTGCTGCTGATCATGGGCCGGTTGAGGTCGCGTTTGAAGCCCGGCAGGCAGTACTGACAGTGGCGCCCTGCTGTATGGTGGCGACAGTTCAAGCAGATCCCCCCACTTCGGCGCCCTGAGAGTTCAAAGAGTTCCATGCTGAACCGGCAGCGGTGGGAATGAAGATTGCAGTCACAAGCTGAGGATGCAGAAAGGAGTCAAGTCAGCTCTGCCAGTTCTCCTCCAACCCTGGAGAAATCTCTCCCCCTCCCACAACCTCCAACATTCTTCCTTGGAGTCCCTTACCTCTGTAGTTCTCCCCCGCCCCCTAGTTCCTAAACTTCTCTTTGAACCGAGACCGGCCCTGCTAATAGTCAGGGTACATAAGACCTTGGATTATGCTAATGTTTGTCTGCACCAGTAAAAAAGTCCCAACGCTCTAAACAAGGAGTGGGGAACCTTTTTCAGCCTGAGGGCCACATCCCTTACAGGCAATCTTCCAGGGGCCACATGCCACTGGTGAGGAGGACCAGAAGCAAAAGTGGGCAGAACAACTATTATTAATTTACCTTTCTATAGTAGGCTTGTTTCTCCACATGCTCACTTATCCCTTTCTGTCTTCTAGCCAGACAAGCAAGAGGCATTATAAGAGATCAAGGAGACATTCTAGCCAGGCAAAAACTCTCAAGGAGGATGCAGAGGAGGGCTGGTGAGGGGAGTGGGTGTGGCCTGGAGAAAGTCCCAGGGGCCAGATAGAGAGGACTGGAGGGGAAGCATTTGGCCCTCAGGCCTAAGGTTCCCCATCCCTGCTCTAAATAACAAGCAAGGCTGATTTTGTGATGGTAGTAAGAATGTGAACATATCCATGTTCTAGCACCCAAACCTAAATCTTGGAAGTGGTGGACCAAGGAGACTTGGACTCAGGAAGGCCATTTCCCTCAGGTTATAATCCCTAATTATGCAGAGTAACTAAATAGCTTGGCTCAGCCTTGCCGTGTGAACACACACTAATCCTCTGCCTCGCATTCTCAGTCCCTCCCTCCATCTCACCCACACACTCATGCACATCTTTGGGTGTTGCCCGTTGCCAGGGCCTGTCCCAGTAGAAAGCTTTGCAGGTGTCGCATTCAGGCCCAGCTGTGTTGTGGCGACAGTCACATTGGGGCGCCCCTCCATCTTTCCCTGCCGTGCAGCGTGATGCATGTCCATTGCATTTGCACCTGCCCCCAACCTGCAGCTCAGCCACTCCGTACGATGCCTCCTTCCTTCGCAACCCCAGCGTCTGTGTCGGGTGCATATGGTCAAACGACACGCGGAGGTCAGTAGCTGTCACCCAGTCTTGGAGCACAGGACTGTACTCAAACATCCTGGCCGAGGGGCGGCCTGCTAGAGGCATGAAAGCTACCAGTCCCCCGGCTAGAGGCTTGGGGGCAGTTTGGGCTTCAAGACAAGCTGCCTCATGTTCCATGGCCTTCGTGATGATGGTGGTTGGTGGCAAATGGTAACGCCGCCGGCAGTGGGTAGAAAAGAACTGAAAGGGCACCCAACTGCGGCCGTAATCCATAGACTTGTAAATAGCCAGGGATTCTGGCCGTGGGGAGCAGAATCGGAGAGCCACATACAGAACTTCCACTCGGCGTCCTAGAGCCAAAGTAAGTGTGGCATTGGCTGCAGGCTGGGACCACCAACAAGTGGCGCTACCCTCGGCATCAGTGAGATACTCTGGCAAGTGGACATTTTCCTTGCAGCGTTGGCAGAATTTTGAAGCTGGGTCGGTCGAATCCCGGAAAGCACAGAGTCGCCCCGGAGGATTGCCACACGTGCTGGATGCCTCCACCAGGCGCCCTGAGGCCAGTTCGGAGAGCTCAGGGAGGCAGTAGTGTGGATGTCGATTGCCATCGTAGCACGGATCGTGAGGATCGGAAGCCAGGCCCAGAAGAAACGGGAGGAAAACTGCAAAGCCCCATGGGAAGTGAAGCATCTCTGGGGGGGCAGGAAGGAATGAGCTAGGAGTCAAAAGCTAACTATACATCACCTGGAAAAGAAGGAAGGAAATAATTCATGTAATAGGGCTGCTGGCAGTCATGGAAGGAGAAAGGGTCACAACAATCTCCCTCTGCCCACTTCCTGTCAATGTATGGAGTTCAGCACAAGACCTTTTCAGGGTTTCTGGGCAAATAAATTAACCCAGCAACAAGTAAAATTAAAAAATCAATCTGATTTCCACAATTAGTTTCTAATCAGTTAGTTAGTCCTTTATATGTTGTTGTTGTTATTCAATTTATTACCCGACCTTCATCTGCAGGTCCCAGGTGGGCTACAACAGTTTAAAATTCAATGTTTAAAACAATTAAAACAGATTACAAAAACAGGAATAGGGTGGGTCCTGAACAACCAGGTAAAAAGTGTTCCCTTGATTGTCCAACAGGAAGGAAAATTTAAAGGTCAAGAACAAGACTAGAAGGAGGGACCAGGAGGAGTTCACACCTTTTGGTATCCTCTTCTTTACCATATTCTTAACATTTTTTCTTATGATGTTCATACTAATTTTTTTCTCAGCTTGACCTTTACGTGGCCCATTATGTAAGTTAACACACACCATATGCATGGAGGAGAAGTGAGGGGGAAGGTCACTGCCTTCCCGGCCTTCACATTCTCTCCACCGGGGTGGGGGGAGATTGGCTGGAGAACTACATTGCAAAATTCTGAGATGTGTGAATTTCAAAGGATGGCTGTGTTTAGGTTTGCATATTGTTTCGGAGAATGCAACTTTGGTAGGTTCGCCTTTAAATGCCAACTGAATCAAATTCCTCCACTATCCCTAGGCTGGACATAGTCTAACCACCATGTAAGCTTTCAGCAAGCAAATCAGGATGAATGCTGAATAAACATTAGGAGAAGATCTAAAGTGGGATGTCCTGCGGGTGGCCACCCTTAGTAACCACTGGTAGGGAGATAAATGTGTGCACACACAGACACAGACACACACACAAGTTATTACTGCACCTGTTCTTTCCTCTGTGATCATTCATGGAACAATAATTCACACACACACATCTCAACAACCCACTTCAATCTAGAAATTAGGTCCAAGGAGCCAAATAGATGAGAATTTAATGAGCATGAGAAACTAGTTCTAAACTCCCTTTTCACAGTAGAGGCACGAATGGGAATTAACCCAGTCCCAAGGGCAGGGTGGAGAGAGAAGCAAAGAGTGTGTGTTGTGGCAGTGGGGGCGGGGGAAGATAATAAGCAATGAGGGGTTGCATCTGGTTGCTGGTGTGTGTGTGTGTGTGTGTAGGGGAGGTGATGCCTTGAGAGTGGTGCGCACATGAAAATGAATGATGGCCCAAGGAGTGCTAATTTGTGGGTTATGATAAGCTAAATTCCCCATTTTCACTGCGTTCCAGCATGCTGGGGGTTGAGTAAACATGTTAGTTCCCCAAGGAAGCCACAAAGTACTGCACTTCAGGAAAGAAAAAATATGGAGGGTGAGAGGAAATAGGGGGAAGAAGGTCTCCTCTCTGTGGAGCAATGGCAGGCTTCAGAGCGGTGTGTCCTCATCTATTAGCAATGCCCAAGGCTGGGGATCAAGGAGTACTAATTTGTGGATTATGGTAGGCCAAATTCTCAATTTTCCCCATGTTCCTTACTGATCCTTAAGGTTGCCAAATGACCAGAAGAAAATGCTGATTGGCCTGTTCTTATGCCTAACACTATCAGCTTCATCTGAAGAAATCAGAAGGTGAAATTTTTCACAGCATGGAAAAACTTTAGCCACATCTGTACTGTATATCTAAAGCACTATTTATATCACTTTAAACAATCATGGCTTCTAAGAAAGACTCCTGGGAGATGTAGTTTTTCAAGGGTGCTGAGAGTTGTTAGGAGACCCCCTATTTCCCTCACAGAGCTACAATTTCCAGTGTTCCCTGGGAACAGGAATTGATTGTTAAACCACTCTGAAAATTGTAGCTATGAGGCCACATCCATACCATGCACTGAATTTTATTTATTTATTTATTTTATTGCATTTATATCTCATTTTTTCTCCAAGGAGCTCAAGGTGGCGTACATGATTCACCCCCTCCTCATTTGATCCTCACAACAACCCTGTGATGTAGGTTATGCTGAGAGATAGTGATTGATCCAAGGTTACCCAGAATCCTGGGAACTGTAGTTCGTGTAGTGTGCTGGGAGTTGTTAGGAGACCCTATTCCCCTCACAGAGCTACAATTCCCAGGAACTGTTAAAGTGGTATAATAGAGCTTCAAAGGTACGGTGCGGATGTGGCTTTTGTCAACTGTAATGCCTGCACATCCAGTTGCAGTTAAAGACACAACTACTGGTTGAAAAATTGGCAACCCTATAATTGGTTACTGGAAATCATACCATGCCTGGTGATCAGAATTCATTATATGTTCTTTATTACAGACAAATAATACACACAAAACACACTCACTGCACACAAAACCGTTTGACAATTTTTGACATATGCCATCCAGATATCACAACCAATACTTTATGCTCAAGCTCTGACACAATTTGCACCCAGAGACCAGTGAAGATGTCCCTAAGTCGTTTCCGCTATGTTTATATTTAAAAAAAAAACACTCTGTGATGATATCATTGTTATTCTATCTAGAGCTTCCCAACTTGCTCAGCATGGCAAGTTTGCAACACGGATAGGAAACCTGTGCCCCTCCAGATGTTGTTGGACTACAACCCCCTCATCCCTGACCATTGACCATCCTGGCTGAAGCTGATGGGAGTTGGAGTCCAAACAACCCCTTGGAGGGCCAGGGGTTTCCCAGCCCTGGTAATGATGTTAGACGGACAACCTATAATGGGCTCCAGGCAGAGCACATCTGCTCACATGTGAAAACAAACCAAGGCTGCGCTCAACTAATTTTGAAAATGAGATTTCTTCTTTATATATTCCACACTGCATTTTGCAGCCATTCATATATGCAAGACTGGCAAGGTTGCCAATTTGTAATTTTAGAAATGCTGGCCCCTTGGGTAGGAGTATGGCCAATGTCAGGTGAATTTTCCATGTGGGAGGGGTCAGAGGAGGAATCGAGGCAGAGGCCAGCTGCCCAGAAGGTGATGCCTATAGAAAACTGGCAGGTCAGAGGAAAAACTGGACAGGGTTGCCATTTATGCCTTGTCTTGTGAGATGCTTAATAAAAGCGCTTTTGCTGTGTCGTTTTCTTGAAAGCATCCAGAGTGTAAGGATTAGAGAAGCCACTATAAGGCACAAACTGTGTAATCTATGACTGGCTGGTGTTGGAGTTTTTTTTATGACAGTCCTCCGAATAAAGTTTGGGCTTTGGGTGAGACAGTCAATTATGGGATGGCCTGAGGCGCTCATGGAGGTCTGGTGACCCTAGACGCCTGATCTCCTGTTTCTTCTCCCTTGATAGGGGATAATCCTAGGAAGAGAGGAAAGTGATGCCTCTGTCTTGTCTCTGATTTCCCCCCCACGATTTACTAATTGCTTGGGGGGCTTTGATTGGGAACATTCCTCAGCCACCAGGGAGGTCTCTTCTCTTGCAGCATATGTGGCTCCTTCTCACTGCCACGCAGGCAGGTCCTTGTTCCCAGGCACAGCCCAACCCAAAGCTGCTTCCATCCCTGTAATCTTTACCTCCTCTGCAAGGATTGCTTTTGGAACTACTCTCATGGAGGTCTACATGTTGGAAATGGACATCCGCATGGATTTTTACCCCAGGAATGTCTAATGAATGGGAGTCTGTTCTGCAAGAATCTTCCTGAAATTGGATGACGAGGGCCCAGCCAGAAATGTTGTGATGAGGGGGGCTAAAGTACACCAGTGTGTATGTGTGTGCGTGTGAAGTTACTTAATTGAATTAAACATTCATATAATTAAATTTAATTGGGTCATATTTTAAACGAAGCGCTTGGCAGTCATCCCTTTGCATTTTAATCAATCAATTAATTAATGAGCTAGGGATATTTACAGCTCACCTTTCATCGCCGGATGCAGCTGTGGCTCAGTGGTGGTAGCGCACATGCTCTGAATGCAAGCAGACCCAGGTTCAATCCCCGGCATCTCCAGGCAGAACTGGGAAAGACTCCCTTCCTGAAGCCCTGGAGAGCCACTGCCTGTCAGCATAGATGAAATTGAGCTAGGTGGGCCAGTGGTCTGTGGGTGCTTCCAGACTGTTGGCTGGGACTCAAACACATAGTTGTGCAATTATAGTTGATTTGGAGGTTCTGAGCAATGAACCAGATTTTCAAATGATCTGAAACAGAATATCAGTTTTTTTGCAGCAAGGGAAGTGGCAGGAAAATGCACTGAAAAGTGTGGGATGACACTTGCTTTGATGCAATGTCATCTAACCTCCCTGCAAACAACAGAATGGATGCTGTCATCTAGTCTCCCTGCAAACAAATGAGGATGAATGCTCAATAAACAGGTTGTCTGGAAATGCCCTAAGTATGAGACAGCTTCCCATGTTCCTAACATAGCAGATCCCAGGATGGATGAACTTGGACAAAGTTGGTTCATTTTGCAAAAGTACAAACTTTAACTGGAACCATTTACTTTTTGGACAGGATGGACTTGAACTAGAACATTTAAAAATGAACTTTCCAAGCACTGGCTACTTCCTAACTTTCTGGAATGTTTTGCCTGGAGGACAAAAATAGATACTTCAGACCTTTTTGACAGCCAAGCAACTAGTCCTGCGACACTGGAAGGGAAAAATCTCACCCAATTTATCAATGGATAGATCTGTCCTCCCTATTATCAGTGCATAAACTAGCTGCATATGATCACCAACACCAGACACACCTACAATGACTTCTGGGTGCAACCCATCTTGAAGTCCTTTTATTTGCGAGGTAATGCCATATATGTATGTATGTATGTATGTATGTATGTATTTATATCCCATCCCTCCCAGAAGGACCCCAGGACAGCAAACAAAAACACTAAAAGCACTTAAAATCTTAAAAACAAAACTTTAACACAACCATCTGTAAAAACATATTAAAACAAAACATCTTAAAAAAAATCTTAAACAGCAATTCCAACACAGACATAGACTGGGTTAAGGCCTCTACTTAAAAGGCTTGTTGGAAGAGGAAGATGTTCAGTAAGTGCCGAAAAGACAACAGAGATGGCGCCTGTCTAATATTTAAGGGGAGGGAATTCCAAAGTGTCAGTGCCACAACACTAAAGGTCCGCTTCGTATGTTGTCCGAAATGGACCTCTTTTTTTTTTTTTTTTCAATAATTTTTATTCAGATTTTCATAAAACATACAAGACAAAATCATAAAACATTCAAAGACAAAAAACAAAATCAAAAATAGTTAAACAAAAAGAAAAAAAGAAAAAAAAAAACAAAAATAAAGAATAAAGAGTAAAATATTGACTTCCCATTTGTCAAAGATCAAATCAGTTATAAGTCTATAATATATAACAATCCTGTCTCTTAAGTCATATTATAAAATCACTTTCCTCCAGTAGTTATCTTACTTAATCATCAAATCTCATAAACATTACTTTATTCTTTCCACAAAAAGTCAAAGAGAGGTTTCAATTCTTTAAGAAATATATCTATCAATTTTTTTTTCCAGATAAGCATATCGATTAATCCATCTCATTACTAATTATGATAATCTTATTGTCATAACCATAGTTAAAATAAACATTTCAATTAATCCATCACATCAGAATCTGTTAGGTTCAATAATTTCAGTAGCCATTGTTCTATTATCTCTATTAGTTCCATTTTCCATCTTCCATCTTCAGTAGTCTTGTTAAGTCCAGTAATTTCAATATCCAATCTTCCATTATCAGTATTCCATAATAATCTTGCTGTCAAAGCCATAGTCATATAGTAAGAGTCTGATGGGGATTACCTCTATCCCAAATATTTTCTTGCCATCCATTCTGAATAGGTTGCTGAAATACTGCTGTAAAATCATATCTCTGTTCTTTTTTTCAAAATACACTGGGTCATCTCTTAAAAGTTTTTCCATTGTCACATGGCTGCAGTTAATTCCATAGATTTTCTCTATATTGGGCTCCATCACATCATTCCAGTCCAGAAGATTATCCATGCCATTGATAACTTTATCTCTAGAATCTTCATTCATTTCTTCAGAGATAACATTGAGTTCCAAACAATAGATTTTATTTCTAAAGTCCATAGACTCCAAATCTTGTTCCTGTTCCACGTTGGTTCCAATCTCCGGGATCTCCTCTCTCACAGGGACCCCTATTCCAGTCTCCAGGGTCACCTCTCTCACAGGGACCCCTGTTCCAATCTCCGGGGTCTCCTCTCTCACAGGGACCCCTTCCAGGGTCACCTCTCTCACAGGGACCCTTATATCTTTAATCTCCTGCTTCATTTTACTCAATTCAATTTTCATTATCTCAATCTCATCCATTATTTTCTGAAACATAGTTATTTCCAGATTTTCAGCCACTTTCTTAATTGCCATTTTAAAAGAAAAATATAGGAAAACCACTTCTTATTTCAGCAACAATTGGGTTAATACTCCAAACTTGGTGACATCACAGTATAAACAGAGCAGACAGCCTTATCTCTCCAATAGTTAAGTAAACAAAATGCAGTTCCCAGGATCGAAACAATTAATGGCAATCGTCAAGAAACAGATTCGTCAAAATAAAATAGACCAAAAAGAGAGTAGTCTCAAAACAGTATAATATTTTTCAAAATAAAAATCTGGAATAGAAATCCCTCTTCTGTGTATATCTTTAGAATGCAAATCCAGGACAGCTTTTTGCAACAAAAACAGAGATAAGCTATTAATTAGTGCGTAGCAGAGAGAAGTTATGGCTCCCCAGTGAGATGTCAAAAACTGATCAATCTGGCAAATCTCTTTTAAACAGCAACAATTTAAGTCAAGTAAAAGAAAAATATAGAAAGAAGGGTGCTTGCCTGTTAGTGCGTTCTCTCTTAGAAGATAAGGTGAACGTTCGCTTTATCAGATAGAGCTTGCTGTTAAAAATCCGTCCCACCTTCGTCGGCTGGACCTCGTCCCATAAATTAATGAGATCTGGTCGTCCCAACAAAAATAGGCTTTGAGGTTAATCTCTTCGTTTCTCCCTACCCGGGAGAAGTTTAATCAGTCAAAAAAAAAAGAAAAAACTGACTGATATATCTGAATAAGCTTCTTTTGAGGCAGGAGCCCGTCTCAAAAGCAGGCACAGGCTAAGTCACCCTTCCCGGAAGTCCGAAATGGACCTCTTGATAAGATGGTATCTGCAGGAGACCCTCACCTGCAGAGCACAGTGATCGACTGGGTATATAAGGGTAAGACAGTCTTTCAGGTATCCCGGTCTCAAGCTGTGTAGGGCTTTCTACACCAAAAGTAGAACAGAGTTTTTTAAACAGTACTGTACACTGTATGGAGTGCACTGTATGGAATCCAAGGCTGCATCTACCTTGTTTCTAACACCATGCTCTGCTATACGCCACTGCAAAGTGTATTAAAAAGTGGGAGGGTCTGTATCGTCTTTTTTTAATCATGTGACGTGGGAAGCGAGTGGTGCTTTTTCCTTACAGGTACATGCATGCGCACAGGAGCACTTAATGCAAATTAATGAAGACATCCCTCCATTAACTTGTGTGGGAGAAAAGAAGAGGCTGGATCCCCAATAATGATGGAGTGATGGTGGAAGGACGACCCAGTTACCTCGAAGGTCCTTGGTAGGGGAGGTGAAATTCCCCTGCAGTTATTCTGGGGGTGCCCCCACTTCTTCCCCCTATGCAAGTTAATGGAAGGATTGGTCTCTCTCTCTCTCATTTTACTTTAACGGGGGGGAGGGGGAGAAGAGGGTGCACCCTCAGAAACAGCTGCAGAGAAGGATGCAAAGCTACAGCTACAATCACACTCCTCCCCCAGTCATAAGGGGCCCTGTCCGCCCATGTGACAACTGAAGCTTTTGGAGAAAGGGGTTTCTAAAGTTAAGCACAGCTGTAAGGGTGTACATTGAGAAGAAGTGGCATCCTGCTGCCCCCCCCCCAAAAAAAGTAATGATGAATCAGTCAGAGAGTAAAAGGGAGGAGAAAACATCATTCACACAGATTCACTCTCATCTGCCTGAGGTTAAAAAGTTAAAGATGGGGCCAGGGGATGGACTCGCTGGGAACAGGCAAGCGGCAGCAGTAAAGGGGGGGGGATGTGGACTGGACTGTAGGAAGCTGCCTTTGGGTAGAGACACACTCACTGTTCTGCCGGTTCCAGTGCGTCTTCACTTCTCTTTTCTGAAAACAGGAGCTCACTGCGCTAGTCAAACCCCACCCCTTTCACTGTAAAACCTGGTGGGAGCAGCCTGAATGCAGGGTTTTTTTTAAAAAAAATTCCACTTCAAACAGATTCAACTGATTGGCGGAACAACCCATTCCCCCTTCAGGTGTGGCCAATGGAAACGCTTTGTTATAAACGACTTATGTGCTCACAGCCAATACAGAGCCAGACTATTGGTCCATCTAGCTCTGTATTGAGGGGTCTGTCCCAGCCCTACCTGGAGATGCCAGGGATTGAACCTGAGACCTTTTGCATGCAAGGTTGATGCTTTACTCCTGAGCTATGTCCTGGACTGTCTTAACCACCACCTACTTCCATGGAGGCACATACTTTCTCTACTCCAGTCTCCTGAAATATAAAAGAGACAGAACACACACATACACACACACTTTCCCCCTCACCAAGCCTCTTCTCTCTCTCTCTCTCTCTCTTTCTCTCTCCCCACACACACACATCCCATTTGGATTTATTTTAGTTTGCATTTAAGTTTTTTCTCACTCACCGTTACAAGATCTGTTTGAGTTGGTTCTGCTCTATGTTTGATTTTATTGGCTCGACTTTATCACGTTGCATTTTAAGTTGCGACTCTGAGTGACAGAACTGATTGTACAAATAAATAAATATTGTTATTAAAAAGATGGAAGGGGGAGATTCGCTTAAAATATAATAATTAAAAAAACTTTGGAACACGTGGAGGCAGGAACAATAACAACAAAATTAGATGACAATGTTGATTACATTTATATCCTGCCTTTCCTACAAGGAGTTCAAGGTGGTGTATGTGGTTCTCCTCCTCCCTATTTTATCCTCACAACAACTCTGTGAGGTAGGCTAGGCTGAGAGACACTGTTTGACCTAAGGTCACCCAGTGAACTTCCTGGCTGAGTGGGGATTTGAACTGCATTCTCCCAGGTCCTCCTAGTCTGACTCTCTAACGACTACACCAAAATGGCAATGTGTAATGTAAGAGATAGATCACTGTTCCAGATTTTGCAAGCTAAATGGAGGCAGGGGAATTAAAGAAAAACAGAGATGGGAGATCATCAGGGGAACTGTCTCTGAGCACATGCAAAGTGCATTTCCATTACCATGCAGGAAACAGCTTTCAGGGGTCAGACAGCATAACTTTCAGGCAGTGTTTTCAAGGACTGCTAGAGTGTTCCCTCCCTTCTTAAAGAATCATAGAACTGTAGCGTTGAAAGGGGCCTGTGAGGCCATCGAGTCCAACCCTCTGCTCAGTGCAGGAATCCAAAGTAAAGCATAAAGAAATGAATCCCAGGTAATGGCTGGATTTTCCATTAGTCTGAACCAGTGTGACTTCTTTTCTGTTCGTCTTTTTCTGGTGCTCCACATGCTGAGAGTAAGGCCTTCCCCCTTCCTTTCCACTGTACTGAGTGAAACGTCCCAAATTTAATTTTATGCCCCTCTGTGAAACTCTAAACATCCCTGCTGACAATCCTTCTGTCTTCGCACCTGCCATGGAGGGGCGATGGGAGGGGGGACTTTAAAGCTGAGCCTAGGGGGGCAGAGAGGGTGTTGGTGGCTCTATTGTTACTATTGAAAAATGGACCCAGTCACTTAAGAGAGGGGAGGGACCAACTTCTTCTTTCTCTGATTTTCATTTTTAAACTGCAAAGAGCCCCCCTTCTCCCCTCCCCCTCTCCTTCCAGTAGCAAAGGCTGTTTTGACAAATTGGAAAAGGGATTCTGAAAACATCTGGAATTCCAATAAATCATTTGTCAAACATAAAAGAAAAGCTGTTCTTTTAGGAAGGGAGGTGAGGTGCTACGCCTGCGTGCGAACTAACTCCTGAGTTTCTGCAAACTCGGATACTCACATTCTGTGGGGAAGAGGGAGGGGGAACGCATTTGGTAAGATCTGCATATCTGTTGAGGCCTGATCCACACAGCCAGACATCGGTAGAGCCTGTCTGAGCTCAACACAGATGGAACCAGCCACCACAGGGGCATTTCTGCTACCTCCAGAAAACCACCCAGTGTGGGTGATGGTGAGCAGAACAGACAAAAGCAGTCTTTGCACAATACCAAGTTAGTTGTGCAAATTTGCCTGTTGTATTTATCCACTGTTTACTCCTGTTGCAAAATTTAGGTTATTTGGAATAGTTAAAAAAAAAAAAAAAAGCTCTGGAATGATGGAGATGGAAAAGAGAAGGGCCATAAAAGAAGTGTCTGGAAACAGTGCTAGAAAGTCTGACTAACACTTTAGTGCTGATCTTCTTTTATCCGTAATAGAGCCACTAAAAACTTGACTGGTAATTCAACTGAGAATTCTAGCTATGACTTATTGCTGTCTGTCTTGCTTACAGAGATGCTTGAGCGATCAGCATCTATTAGAGCATCTTGTTTGAAAGTAAAAAAAGTGATGCAGCAGGGCACTAAATATTCCAAATATATAGTTGGAGTTTGCTGCCTGTTTATTGTGAAGAATGGGTCTATCGCACTAGCTTTGCCTCAAAGGGCAGCCTGGTTAGAGCTGACAAAAGAATGTTGAAGTTAATAGAGATGCAGCGACGGTGAATTTTGCACTCGTTACAAAAGCTGTTGGACAGCAATAGCAGATATAAATTACAGGTAACAGTGTTAATCCATTCAAAAAAACCCACCCAAAAGCAACAGTAGTGCAATGCTTATGAGGACCAACTAGCAAGCAAGCTTTCAAGTTCAACCTAACTCTTCAACAGGGTGGATGTTATGGCAAATAAACAAACAAAAAGCAAGGGGGGGAGAGAGAAAGAGTTATGTTGGGCATGATGAAGTCTTTAAAGTCTGCAGTTGGTGTAAGTCTTGACAGCTGTGGGTATGACCTGAATGGGCAATTCACCAACACTTTGCCACAGTGGGGAAGACTCATGGCCTGGTGCCCTGTGCGCTGGCCTGCCTGCTCTCCAGGGAATGACTCCTGAAGGGCAACTTCAAGGCCCCTCTTCTTAGGGTTCTTGGAACCGACAGCCCTTTAAATAGGGGACTCTTTCTATACAAGAAGGCTGTTACAGAGCCCGCCAGATTGTTGCATGCAGCAGCGGCCCAAGGGGCTACACGGATGGGGCTGCCCTGGTCTCCTGGCAGAGACCCCTGTCTGAAACCCTGGAGAGCTGCTGCTGGTCAGTGTAGACAATACTGAGGCCGATCGGCCATTGGGCTGTCACAGTATAAAGCAGCTTCCTATGTTTCTAAGCTCAGTGTGGCGTGGCGCAGTGGTGGCGCCAAACTCACACACCCGACACTGCACCGGCACCCTCTCACTAACCAGCAGTAATGCGCAGAGTAATGGAGCCCCTGCCCCACAGGATACTACTGGAACTTGTGTGAGAATTAGCAGTTCTTACAGCTGGAAAGGCAAGGAGTGGGTGCTGGAGATACGTTTGGTGGTTTAAGACACGTTGGAGCTACGTGGGGTGCCTCCAGACAGTCAGTGATGGGGAAAATGCATTGAAAAGTGTGGAATTAATAGATTATTAATGGAAAGAGGTATAAAAACCCTGCAAGGATGAATGTGAGATGAAGGTTCATTGTCATACAACAAATGCTCAATAAGGACTGAACACAGTCTAAACCCTATGATGATTTCTGTTCATGATGGTATTGGGGTGCTTATACGTGATCACGCTTTCAATAAAGTTTTGGGGTGGACATACTTCTTTGTTTCCAATCCGTACATGTCCCATGACTTTCTGCTGAAATCCTATAACTTTCATAGCACAATTGTTGGGGGGGGCATTTTTGTTGTGCTGTAGTGCAAGAGTCCCTCTCCAGACGCAATAATGCAGTAATATTGGGGAAACATCACAGAAATACTAATAAAGCAGAATGATATGTGGATGGTCCAGTATAAGTCCATCACTAATGCACTATTATTGTGTCAGGGCACTTCCAGACTCTCACTATTTCCGGGTGAGATTCCCAATTAATTGGCTGTCCAGTTAAACCTGATTTGGAGCTCTTACAAAAAAAAAAACTTCTCCAAAGATCGGGCTTTTTTCTGATAAAGAGAGTGACTGGAAAGTGTGGGATAACACTTGCTGGATGCAATATCATCAACTCTCCCCACAAACAAATCAGGATGAATGCTCATTAAAGAGCCCACCATCAATCTCTCTACAAAAAATTCAGGCTGAATGCTCATTGGACAGGTTGCACGGAACGTGACCTCAATAACATGTTGTAGAATACACTCACAAAAATATACCAGTCTGGAGGAGGAGCCCTAACCTCTGTATAAGCTTTGTGCAAGCACATCAGGATGAATGCTCAACCAAGAGGTTGACTGAAAGGTCTGTTTCTAGGGATCTCATGTGGGACTCTTCGGTTTGAAACAGGAGCGCCACTTTACCTATACTTTCACTATTGCATGTTCATTTTCAGAGATGCCATAAGTCTCCACTGGTCTCTCAGACAAAGAGAAGAAAACTTGGGACACACAGCACACTGCTCAAGGAAACGGGGAGTATATGACCATGCAGATGTGTTACTAGTTAAGTTTTATTAATTTCAATATACACGAACTCCTTCAGCAATGATATTTTAGGAACCTTTCTTGTTGAGCTTTAGTTTAACCTCTGCCCCAGGGCAATCACTCAAGCTAGCATTCCCAAGAGTTGAGCCCCAAAACCTGTTTTCAAAGGCAGTGGCCCAAACATAAGCCCTCTCTTACAAAGGCTCAGCCCCTGGGAAACATGATATAATAATAAGGATGACTGAGAGGGACTCTGAGCATGTACTATTTGATCGCCATTCTGTAACCACACAAGTTCCTACAGCACTTTTGGAAAGACTCCAGCTTATCTTTATTTATTATGTTTATATCTCAACTTTCTTACAAGGAGCTTAAGGTAGCACACTTTTTTTGGTTTTGCTTTGCATATCCCCATTTTATCTTTGCAACCACCCTATGAGGTAGTTTAGGCAGAATGTGTCTGGCCCAAGGTCACCTAGTAATCATAATGGCAGAATGGAGAGTAGGCTCCCAGTTCCTAGTTTGACACTAATCACTACACCATACCAGCTCTCTTATTTTTTAGAAATTAACTAATTTACATTTCCCTCCCTCCCCACAGAAAGTAGATTTCCATTTTTGTTAGAAGTGTTGATTCAAGGCATGGGGTGTTTGAAGTTGTTTTACTTCATACTCCCTTATAGTCTAGCTTTCTTTTTACCTCCTTGGGAATGAATGCATTTCCTTTCAAGTTATGGCTTTGAAAGAGTTTGTAGTCCCTGTGTGGGAACTTTTTTCCACAGGGTGAGAGAAACTGCCCCTTCCCATGTGGTTTGGAGGAAGATGTAAGAGCTGGCTCAAGCTACATCACTAGCATTAGATGAAAATTAATTATGCTGTTGCTGCTCTCACGGCACACCTTCTTGTATGTGGGGCGATGGGGGATTATCTGTCTCCTTTCACTGACACATGGGTGCAGGGCCGGTGCCAGGCATGCCAGGGCCCTTGGGCACCAGCCAGCTCCGGGGCCCTGGCACATGGCCACCCGCCTACCCATCCCGCCTACCTCACCCTGAAGAGCTCCTTCTTCGAGTGGGTGGGTGGTGCTAGCTTCCGTGATCCACAGTGTGGATTGTGGGAGGAAATTCTGAGGCACCCCCCCACGGCCACGCAGGCTCACGACGGCTGCCTGCAACATCTCTGCCTACCTCTCAAAGTAAATGCTGGTCTCCAGGGCAGCGCCAGGCATGCTGGGGCCTGTCATGTTGCGGGTGCAAGTCTGCCATCAACCAAGACGGTGGCTGAGGTTTCCCTAAGAGACTGATGCCTCTGCCACCATCTTGATGGCATGCATGCATGCTATGTGCGTGCATCCCTACCTGAAGTAGGCAGAGCATGTTACAGGCAGCTGTTGTGGGTCTGCACGGCAGTGGGGAGGTGCCTCGGAACTCCCCCCATGATCCACCCTTCAGAGGCCCCTTAGGACCCTCGGCCAGGGCCTGACCTGGCCACCCTCTGGCGCCGGCCCTGAGTGGGTGACTCATGGCTAGGGATGGGGGAGAATTTGATTTGGTTTGCATTTAAAGGTGAATTTACCTAATTCACACGTTTTGAAACCAGAAGCACAGCAATCCTTCGAAATTCTCGCTCCTTCAAATTTTGCAGTGCAGTTCTCCAGCCAAGTAATGTGTACAAACATGCATATACTACTTTAAAGTGTGTATATAAATGCATATATTCATGAAAATAACACACAGAAATGCACTATTAGGGGGAAATAGAACTATCACTAGAAGCTAAAATGATGAAACAGGTTATCATACTTTGGACACATAATGAGAAGACTGGATTCACTAGAAAAGATGATAATGCTCGGGAAAACAGAAGGGAGTAGAAAAAGAGGAAGGCCAAACAAGAGATGGATCGATTCCATAAAGGAAGCCACAGATCTGAACTTGCAAGATCTGAACAGGGTGGTTTATAAAAGGTGCTATTGGAGGTCGCTCATTCATAGGGTTGCCATAAGTCATAATCGACTTGAAGGCATATAACAACAACAGTTTTGCAAAAATGTGTATGCTAAGCAAATGGCATAGAATTTTGTTTTGTTAGTCACTTTGAGTTCATTTTTTCTGAAAAAAGTGACTAATAATAATAATACAAACTTGTGTATATTAGGAGAAATGTGAAGAACTGAACTTAAGATTGGAAAAATGAGAAACACAGATAAACAGAAATGGACAGATTCACCCCTCCCTGCTCACCAGCCACATGTGGCCCTCCCAGAATGGGGATCCTAGACAGACAGGGCTGACTCACTACAGTTTAAGGTAATAATACACATTACCTTCTAAAGAATGGGAGCCCATATGACCATTAAATCCAGATACTAAAATTACCTAATTGCACCCCTGAATCCCACTGTGTTCAATGGGGCTTACTTTCCCAGGTACGTATGCATAGGATTTCCAGCCCTAGGGGGCTTCCAGACCAAGGTGTGTATGTGTTAATATAGTAAACAGATCATTCAAATATCGCAAAATGATAGTTGGCAACAATTGTCTTGTAACTGACTGTAAACACACTAGTCGCCAGATCAAAGCGTTTCCATTAGCCACACCTGGAGGGGAAACGGGTTGATCTGCCGATCAGTTGTGGAATCTCTTAGATGTGAATAAAACACACACACACACACACACAAGTTGCTCCCACCAGGTTTTACAGTAAAAAGGGGCGGGGCTTGACTAGGGTTTTTATGCCTGTTTTCAGAAGAGAGGTGGAGACACACTGGAACCAGCAGCACATTGAGTATGTTTCTACCCTTATCAGATTTCCTCTGGAAAGAATATATCCATATTCAATTGAAGGGGGGTTGACACATGCCAGCATTTTAATGCCAACCACGTTGTATGGATGCTGCAAAAAACTTGTCTGCATGAGAAGCACCCATCCCATATTTATTTATTTAAAATATTTCTATCCTGCCCTTCTGCCCTATAACAGGGCATTCAGGGCTACTTACAATGAAACCGCATCTATACATAATAAGATTGTACACAATAAAAAAACACAAAAACGTTAGAGTAAATTAAAATACATAAAATACAATTAAAATACATAATAAACACCCTTCTGGAAGCACCCTAGTCTCTTTCTCTCACGCCCCAGCTGTAGTTCCAAGATTGTTTATCTGAGAAAAAGAGCACTTAGATGTGTGCACACCATACATTTGAAGCACATTGTCCCCAAGAATTCTGGGGACTGTAATTTATTCCTTACAGAACTACAATTCCCAGCACCCTGAACACTACAGTCCCCAGGATTCTTGAGGGTAGGGTGGGGAATATGCTTGAAATGTATGGTATGTCTTGCCTTTAAGAATCCATCAGGGACATTTTGGGATTTATCCTGCATTAGCCCTTGGTGCTGAAGCCATCAACAACACAAGGTTTAAAATAAAGAAAGCCGGGATTTTTATTTTTAAAGAACAAATTCCACTCCCCTAGCCACATAATGCGCGAGTCGACAGAGGCAGGTGGAGGCTGATTCAGGCCTCACATGTTTGTTCGATTTTACACTTTGACACTTCTTTTGCATCCCAGAGACCAGGTGGCTGGAGACACTGCCACTGCAGGAAGGGGTACGAGAAGCATAAATCATGGCTAAAAATGACTTCCCCAGCCCTCCCCACCAACTATCCACATGACCACCACCCCCTCCTCCATCCATTCTTGTACACAGAGCTAGCTCTGTACTAATTTGTTACACATATGTTGTATCACCTTCTCTAAGCACGACGGGTGTGATCACTCAGTGCTTCAACTAACAAATAGATCCAGAGCAGGGGGGGGGGAGGCACATTTAGAAAAGAGGTCGGGAGGGGAGCTCTCTGAAATATTTCCCTGCCTTTTAGATTGCACGGGAAGGGCCCAGAGGCCTTGCTTTTTGCATGCAGAAGATACCAAGTTTGATCCCTGGCATCTCCAGGTAGTGCTGGGAAAGACTGAAACCCTGGAGAGCTGCAACATGGTGCCCTCCAGATGCTGGTGGACTACAAGTCCCACTACTCATCAGGCACAATGGCTGGGGGCTGATGAGAGTTGTAGTGCGAGAATATCTGGAGGAAGGGAACCACATTGGCTGTCCCTGACTGAGAGGGATCATAAGAACATAAGAACATAAGAAGAGCCTGCTGGATCAGGCCAGTGGCCCATCTAGTCCAGCATCCTGTTCTCACAGTGGCCAACCAGGTGCCTGGGGGAAGCCCGCAAGCAGGACCCGAGTGCAAGAACACTCTCCCCTCCTGAGGCTTCCGGCAACTGGTTTTCAGAAGCATGCTGCCTCTGACTAGGGTGGCAGAGCACAGCCATCATGGCTAGTAGCCATTGATAGCCCTGTCCTCCATGAATTTGTCTAATCTTCTTTTAAAGCCGTCCAAGCTGGTGGCCATTACTGCATCTTGTGGGAGCAAATTCCATAGTTTAACTATGCGCTGAGTAAAGAAGTACTTCCTTTTGTCTGTCCTGAATCTTCCAACATTCAGCTTCTTTGAATGTCCACGAGTTCTAGCATTATGAGAGAGGGAGAAGAACTTTTCTCTATCCACTTTCTCAATGCCATGCATAATTTTATACATTTCTATCATGTCTCCTCTGACCCGCCTTTTCTCTAAACTAAAAAGCCCCAAATGCTGCAACCTTTCCTCGTAAGGGAGTCGCTCCATCCCCTTGATCATTCTGGTTGCCCTCTTCTGAACCTTTTCCAACTCTATAATATCCTTTTTGAGATGAGGCGACCAGAACTGTACACAGTATTCCAAATGCGGCCGCACCATAGATTTATACAATGGCATTATGATATCGGCTGTTTTATTTTCAATACCTTTCCTAATTATCGCTAGCATGGAATTTGCCTTTTTCACAGCTGCCGCACACTGGGTCGACATTTTCATCGTGCTGTCCACTACAACCCCGAGGTCTCTCTCCTGGTCGGTCACTGCCAGTTCAGACCCCATGAGCGTATATGTGAAATTAAGATTTTTTGCTCCAATATGCATAATTTTACACTTGTTTATATTGAATTGCATTTGCCATTTTTCCGCCCATTCACTCAGTTTGGAGAGGTCTTTTTGGAGCTCTTCACAATCCCTTTTTGTTTTAACAAGCCTGAACAATTTAGTGTCATCAGCAAACTTGGCCACTTCACTGCTCACTCCTAATTCTAGGTCATTAATGAACAAGTTGAAAAGTACAGGTCCCAATACCGATCCTTGAGGGACTCCACTTTCTACAGCCCTCCACTGGGAGAACTGTCCGTTTATTCCTACTCTCTGCTTTCTGCTTCTTAACCAATTCCTTATCCACAAGAGGACCTCTCCTCTTATTCCATGACTGCTAAGCTTCCTCAGAAGCCTTTGGTGAGGTACCTTGTCAAACGCTTTTTGAAAGTCTAAGTACACTATGTCCACTGGATCACCTCTATCTATATGCTTGTTGACACTCTCAAAGAATTCTAATAGGTTACTGAGACAGGACTTTCCCTTGCAGAAGCCATGCTGGCTCTGCTTCAGCAAGGCTTGTTCTTCCATGTGCTTAGTTAATCTAGCTTTAATAATACTTTCTACCAGTTTTCCAGGGACAGAAGTTAAGCTAACTGGCCTGTAATTTCCGGAATCCCCTCTGGATCCCTTTTTGAAGATTGGCGTTACATTTGCCACTTTCCAGTCCTCAGGCACGGAGGAGGACCCAAGGGACAAGTTACATATTTTAGTTAGCAGATCAGCAATTTCACATTTGAGTTCTTTGAGAACTCTCGGGTGGATGCCATCCGGGCCTGGTGATTTGTCAGTTTTTATATTGTCCATTAAGCTTAGAACTTCCTCTCTCGTTACCACTATTTGTCTCAGTTCCTCAGAATCCCTTCCTGCAAATGTTAGTTCAGGTTCAGAGATCTGCCCTATATCTTCCACTGTGAAGACAGATGCAAAGAATTCATTTAGCTTCTCTGCAATCTCCTTATCGTTCTTTAGTACACCTTTGACTCCCTTATCATCCAAGGGTCCAATCGTCTCCCTAGATGGTCTCCTGCTTTGAATGTATTTATAGAATTTTTTGTTGTTGGTTTGTATGTTCTTAGCAATGTGCTCCTCAAATTCTTTTTTAGCATCCCTTATTGTCTTCTTGCATTTCTTTTGCCAGAGTTTGTGTTCTTTTTTATTTTCTTCATTTGGACAAGACTTTCATTTTTTGAAGGAAGACTTTTTGCCTCTAAGAGCTTCCTTGACTTTGCTCATTAACCATGCTGGCATCTTCTTGGCCCTGGCGGTACCTTTTCTGATCTGTGGTATGCACTCCAGTTGAGCTTCTAATATAGTGTTTTTAAACAACTTCCAAGCATTTTCGAGTGATGTGACCCTCTGGACTTTGTTTTTCAGCTTTCTTTTTACCAATCCCCTCATTTTTGTGAAGTTTCCTCTTTTGAAGTCAAATGTGACCGTGTTGGATTTTCTTGGCAATTGGCCAGTTACATGTATGTTTAATTTAATAGCACTGTGGTCACTGCTCCCAATCGGTTCAACAACACTTACATCTTGCACCAGGTCCCGGTCCCCACTGAGGATTAAGTCCAGGGTTGCCGTCCCTCTGGTCGGTTCCATGACCAACTGGTCTAGGGAATAGTCATTTAGAATATCTAGAAACTTTGCTTCTTTGTCATGACTGGAACACATATGCAGCCAGTCTATGTCCGGGTAGTTGAAGTCACCCATTACTACCACATTTCCTAGTTTGGATGCTTCCTCAATTTCATATCTCATCTCAAGGTCTCCCTGAGCATTTTGATCAGGGGGACGATAGATCGTTCCCAGTATTAAGTCCCTCCTGGGGCATTAAGTCCCTCCTGGGGCTGGATCAATGGCCTGAATCTGTTTAAGATAGTTTTCCAGTCCACATTCACAGCTTGAATGCTCAAAATAGAGGGAACGGAACACACACACTCCATCCCATACATATAAAGCACAGTTAAAGTGCATGGCTTCCTCCCAAAGAATCCTGGGAACTGTAGTTTACCTCTCACAGAACTATAATTCCCAGCACCTGCAACAAACTACAGTTCCCAAGATTCTTTAGGGGAAGCTATGTGCTTTCAATCTGCATTAGGTAATGTTTGGAGTTGGCTGCTTGAAAATACATAGATCCCCTCCCCCCCGTTTAATTTTCAACGTATGCAAGAGTGGTCAGTCGAATTTTGCCTCTCCTCACCCTCAAATCTCCTGCTAAACCTGAAATTGTTAGAAAGAACCTTTAAAACTACTTGTTCTATTAAATACAAATAAGCTGGCATCCCTCCTTCAGAGACAGCAGCATTTTAAAGTTTTTTCCTGGACAATCCCCTTGTAGATTTGCATTCATTGGTACTGAAAAACCTCACAGTGTGATTTTCTGTGTGAAAATCTGTTAAAAACAATCTGCTGTATCCATTTCCTTTGTCTTGCTAACAGCTCTCTGTGGCATATATTTGTAATGGAAAGTCACACAGCTTCCACAGGTATCCTGTGAAGCAGTTTTCAGATGTTGGGCTCAAACTCCTGTTATCATTCTAGAGAACTTTCTTTACCCTCTGTTGAGTCAATCAGCCTGAAAGCATCTACGTGAGCTAGACTATGTGACTGCTATTTCTACTAGTGTTGTTACTGGGCAACTGAGGTTGCTTCCACACACTATGACAGCCCATAGCGTTGCTAAAGCATTGCTTTTTTTGCAATTAGCTGGAGGCAGAAGCAGAATGGAAGCTCCACACATGCTCATAAAATGGCCTTCCCTATGATCAAGATCCTCTGATAATGTACCCATTCAGCAAATAAATGTTAATTGAAGGTTGAATAGGTTCAGCCTATTTTATCATTTCCTGACAAAGCAAAGGGCACTTCCAGACTATCACTATTTTTGGAGGGGATTCAATCACATACTGGCAAATTCAGCCTGCGAATTCCTAAAAACAGTTTTTTTGTGATAAGGAAAGTGATGGGGAAATGCACTGGAAAGTGGGTGACATAACAATGACTTGATGGAACACATTATAACCTGCTCACAAACAAATAAGAATGCTTAATAAACAGCCAGTGCCATCTAACCTCCCCACAAAGTTTGTGCAAACAAGTCAGGATGAATGCTCAACAAATACGTTGTTTGGAAGCAACCAATAAAACAGTCTAGACCTGCAAACAGGAATTGTTTAATGAAAGGCAAAGGAGTCTTTAAAAGCCTCAATATCATGTTGCTTGTTCACACCAGACAGGGCTGGTCCCACCATGAACAAACATGGGAGGACAAGGCAGAAAACTCTGGAATGAAACAGGTTGACAATGACATTGCTTGGACGGTCTGTGAAAAAGGAACAAACAAAGGTTTGCACTTCCAGAGCAAAGGCCAACCTGAGACGGACAGCAGCTTGCCCAAACTCGCTCTCCAGTGAGTTTCTGGAAGCTGAGTCCAACACACAGTGCATTACATTACACCAGTTCTCAGCGAGCACGCACAGCCATTTGACTTCCTTGATTTTTTTTCCAGCTGGCAGATAGGAAGCATTCCCAATGTTGGACCCCCCCTCCCCCTGCTCTTTTTTTTACGCTTCTGCGCTACTAGTTCACTCCCAGCTCCTCCTAGAGGAGGGGATTGGAGCCAAATAAAAAGAGTCGGTGGTTTCAGGATTGAGATGGATACATTATTTTGTCATGTGCCTTTACTTAAAAACAAACGGCAAGCAGGAGGGCTTCCTGTTGGCCAAAAGGCCCGTCTCTTTCCCGCTCCCTCTTTCTCCCGAACCTTTGCCTCTCGTGTGACATCCTTTTCCATGACGTCAGCATTTTTGGCGCAACTCCTCTCTTGGCTCCCACCGACATATCTCCGTTTCATCTCCTTCTGCTGCTTTACCAAATGAAATCCAGGAGGTGCCGGGTGTTGCCGGAAAGAAGCCCCGCTCTTGCCAGGGTCAAATAATACCTCAACGGGGAGAATGGCAATTTCTCAGCCATTGGATATCCAGCTTCTGACCTGGAACTAACTGACCACAGGCTGGACCCCTTCCCTTGCTTTAAAGGCCTCGCCCTCTCAGCACCCTCCCCAATTCCCTGCCACACTGGCATTAATATCCTCTTTGCCATCTAATTGACAAAGGTGCTACTGTGCAGCCCCCAAGCAGATTTAGGAATCTAGGGTACTTCCAGACTGCCACAATCTTCTGGTTGGTGCAGTTATTGTTGATAGTGCAAAGAAACCTGCTTTCCCAAAAGAGTGGGCTTTTTGCAGAAAGGAAAGTGATGGGGAAATGCACTGGAAAGTGTGGGATGACACTTTTGATGCAGTCATTTTACCTCCCCACAAACAAATGCAAATAGATGCTCACTAAATAGACTAATGCACTAATCTGATTTTCAAACAACTCAGGATGAATGCTCAACAAACAATTTGGAAGCACCTCTAGAGCGGGCACTAATGCAGCCTTCCCCAACCCGGTGCCCTCCAGACGTTTTGGAACACAGCTCCTATCAGCCCCAGCCAGCACAGCCACTTCTGGCCATGGCTGACAGGAGCTGTAGAGTACCGTGTGTGTGTGTGTGTGTGTGTGTGTGTGTGTGTGTGTGTTTAATGCAGTTTACAAGTTCACAAGGAACACATCTGTTTTGAGAGTGTACTCATTCTGTTGGACCTTCCTGTTATCAGAAAGCAGTCAGAGGGAAATTAATTTTTCCTAAGATTAAAAAAGGAAGGAAGAAAAAGAGCAAGGGCAAAAAAGGGGGGAGGGTCCCCATGCAGAACATTCAATTTTTCTATGGAAACAATTAGATTAACAGGCCAATCATAAATGTCTCAGCTTTGAGATGTCTCATTGTGTTGTATAGGACCTAGGGCCAAAACAAATGTGACACTATTCACTATATATAGATATATAATGTAAAAATAATTCATTTTTATTAATACATATTAAATTTAAATTTTAAAAATAAATTATTAGTTGTAAAAGCTTATATTCCACTTTTTTTCACCAGATGGACTCAAAGTGGTTCACAATGTAAAAATACATAAAAAGTATACAATTTTTAAAAAAGCCATATGATGTAGCACATCAAAAAACCATTATAAAAAAATCAGGTAAGAGAACAGCATTAAAAACATACATCATTCTGATTCTATGATTCAATATGATTCTATGATATGATACGATAAAACTAAAAACCTAACTAAGAACATGAAAGATGTTAAGGGTGCAAGTAAGTACAAATGGAAGATTCCCCCCACCCCAGTGCATATACCCACAGGAGGGCAAATGAAGCTCAGGACTCCCACAGGGGGCAAAGAATTAAAGCTGCCTTCCCCCACCAAGCTCTCAGCCTGGATCAGGCCTTTTGTGCCTCCTATTTACACTTTAGAAAAACCATCCACACAATTGCTAACGGTTTCATGATGGGCACTTCCAGTCTGTCATGAGTGGGATTGAGTCACACATCCAAGCTGTGCCAGTTAAATTGACTTGACTCTCTTGCACAACATACCCACTTCCATTAGGTTAAGTAATGAGTAAATTCATTGGAAAATGTTAGATTGCTTGACGCATTGTCTTCTGACCTTCTGGCAAGCAAATCAGAATCCATGCTCAATATATAGGCAGTGTCATCTAACCTCCACCCAAACTACATATCAGGATGAATGCTTAATAAATAGTGTGGCGGCACCTACCCTGTGGAACTCCCTCCCTTTGAATATTAGGCAGGCGCCATCTCTGCTATCTTTTCGGTGCCTTTTGAAGACTTTCCTCTTTCAACAAGCCTTTTAAGTTGAGACCTATCCCAGTCTGCATCTGTATCAGAATTGTTTAATATGTTTTTTTTAATAATGTTTTTAACTCTTTTCTAAAGTTGTTTTTTCTTTTAAATGTTTTTAATGCTGTTTCGTTTTAATGTATTTTAAGACCTGTTTTTATGATGTTTTAGAGTGTTTTAGTGCTTTGTTTGCCGCCCTGGGCTCCTGCTGGGAGGAAGGGCGGGATACAAATTGAATAAATAAATAAATAATAAAACAAGTTGTCAAGAAGCAACCAGTGTCATGTTTACTTTGGCAACCTCAGGGTTGTATTCAATAAAGTCCTACTCAGACGAGACCCACTGAAATTAATGAACCTAAGTTAATCATCTCCATTATCCTCAATGGGTCTACTCTAAATAGGGCAAGCACTGGATACAGACTTGTACATTTAAAGGACATGACTTCCCCCAAAGAATCCTAGGAACTGTAGTTTGTTAAGGGTGCTGGGAATTGTAGCACTGTGAGGGGTAAACTACAGTTCCCAGGATTCTTGGGGGGAAGCCATATCATTTAAGTATATGGTGTGGATATGACCACTAGAATCATGGAAGGTTCAGTGGAGGTCATCTAGTCCAACCCCCCTGCTCAGTGTAGGATCTACAATGCAGGAAGCAACTACAGCATCCCTATATCTGCCCCCTCCCTGAGTCAAGATAGATTGTTTATTAAACAAAATAGTCAATTCCAGTCCTGAGACAAAAATACTAAATAATTTGTTGCAACGTTAGAGAAGTGGAGATCATGATAAAATTATACTGGTCAGCTCCATTCTATGTCCCTAACTTGGTTGTGCCCAGCTAACAGAAACAGTCAGATGTGTGATTCATTTCTAGAATTTCTTGGCCCAGTTCTAATTAGAACCATCACTGGCCTCAGACTGGCATAAATAACTCCCTTAAAGAAGATAGTGATTAACGTGTCATCAAGAATTTAATTAGAGTCTGTTCCCAACCCATTTGATTCTGCAGACAGATTGGATTGCAAACAAAAATCTGTGGCTATTCCACAGAATTCCCTGAATTGCAACATGCTTTGGACTGGAGTGTCTGCAATTTACTCGACTTTCCTGATTTATTTTATTTATTTAATATCCTACACTTCCTCCCAAAAGGATCCCAGGGTGGCAAAACACTAACTTACAAAATGTTTCTCAGTAATTCACAAAGCATGCCTCTTCCTGCAGTGTTCCTTTAATTTGAATGGAAATTCTCAGGAATAAAGAGAGTTGTGCCATGCAGTCACTGACTATTGTCCTGAGATATTGGTTACGTTTATGAAAATTATAAAATTGTGCAATTTTTATCCAGGGGGAGGAGTGGGAACACAGTATCTTTTTTGATGAATGCAAAAGCAAAAATATAATTTGCTGTTGTTTTCCTAGTCTCTCTTTCTTTTGTGTAATTTGTGTAACTTTTGGAATCCATATTTTACAGGACAATCCTATACATGCCTACTCAGATGTAAGCTCCACTGAGTTCAGGGGGGCTTACTCTCAGGTAAGTGGGCATATAGGATTGCAGCCTAGGTCACCTTTGAAATAATTATTGTCAGATGAAAGGAGGGGACCCTCCCCCTTCTGCAACAATCAAACATCTTCATTTCTGGGTTAGTTCAGCCCGGACCCCAAACAGTAAGAAAAGGGCGCAGTGATTTATTTCAGAGATGTTACACACATCAAAACTTTAACACAGCCCTTTCTCTGAAAGACTTCTACCACAACAGCGCCCAGCGTGGCTGTTGGCATTTCAAAATCATGAACCATGATTCTTCAAATGACACGTGCAGAATGATGACCCACCAGAAACACAGGAAGTGGTGCTCTTGTTACTTATTCTTACCCTGTGGCTGTATGATCCTCTTTTTTAAAAAAATCTTGTTTTATAATGGCTAAATGGTAAAACAATAATAAGGAAACTGGCCCTAGAGTAGGAAGATGATGCCCAGTTCCTGCTGAGTTCCCAGGATTTGGTACACAGAGAAATATGACTTCTAAACATGGAGGTTCCATTAGCTATCATATCTTTTTATCCTCTTATGTTTCAAATCAGGGCCAATTCATCATTCCCCTTCAACAAGATGTGAGGGTTCCCTTTTCCCCATTACAAGTAGCAGCCCTTAGGTGCTCTTTCAAACATGCAAAACCTCTCCTGGGTTTAGGGTTCTTGGCCTGAGACTGATCCTGTATCTTTAGGAAAAGAGAAAGTCAGCCAAGTGGAGGTGTTCTTGCAACTCTGTAATGGGAAAAACCACAAGGTGGAATTCTCCCTTCCCTCTGCATAAGGCAGAAGACCTCTGGGAGGTCAAAGCAGATCATTTGGGGTGTGAGTGAAGTGCACTAGTAGTAATTCAGGGGAGGAAAATGTCCCACCTCAGCTATCAGAAGATTAGAAAACATTAATGGAAGGCTGCATGCATATACACACCATACAT
Organism: Rhineura floridana; assembly: GCF_030035675.1. Lineage (NCBI taxonomy): Eukaryota > Metazoa > Chordata > Lepidosauria > Squamata > Rhineuridae > Rhineura > Rhineura floridana. Next base: position 19,160,353 of record NC_084490.1, read on the forward strand.
TTAAAGCACATTGAAAGCATAAAGAATCCTGGGAACTGTCATTTATCCCTCTATAATGATTTGCTACCCTTTCTTTGTCTCTGAACCCTCAACAAAATCTTAATTTTGCTTGATTGCTTCTTTCTTCCTCAGTTTTTTTATTCTCTGTTCTCAAAATGTGCTTCTATTTATTTTTCTGAAATGCTGAGATGTCTTTTTTGTCTCCTTAACACCCACCCAAACCCCTTCCTCTGCTAGCATTCAAAAAATGTTGCCCATCTTGATCTTGTTTTACTATTATTTTTTATGTCCATTCCTCAGACTCCTCATCTGGTGCAGAATGGAAAATATGAGAGAAACTACTCAGGATGACAAATAGCCTGGTCCATGCATGTGTACTTGAGAAGCAAGTCTCACTGTATTCTGTGGGGCTTATTCCTACGTATGTGTGCATAGGTGTGAAATTGTGCAGTCCAGTCGTAAAGATGTTTACTCAGGAGTAAATCACACTAAGTTCAATGGAACTTACTCAATAGGTGCTTCTGATCACAAACAGGTTGTTGGCAGCAGTTGGGTTTTTTTTAATTTACCAGATCTTCCATAGAAAGGGTTAATCAGGATTAAATGCAGAAAAATGTGGACTAGCATTTTGATGCTGACAAGTATTTATAACAACAACATTTATATCTCACCTTTCTTCCAAGCAGCTCAAGGTGACGTACAAATACAATTCTCCCCTCCCAATTTTATCTTCACAACAACCCTGTGAGGTAGGTTAGGCTGAGAGAAAGTGACTGGCCCAAGGTCTCAAATTTGTATGCTGTTTTTCCATATAAATATGCTCAAAGCAGCTCACAACAGAACAACAAAAAGGCATATCAAAACACAATGTTGTATGGATGGTGCAAAAATCTTGCATTCCTAAACAGCACCAATCCTGTAATAAAATACTCATCTCAAAGCACAAGGGCACTTCCCCACTATCGCTATTTTCAGCTGATTCAATCACATAACCAGCACATTCAGGTTGCACAATAAAAACTGATTTAGAACTCTTATGCAATAAACCTGCTTCCCCAAAAGGTCGGATTTTTTTGCGATAAGAAAAGTAATGAGAAAATGTGGAAAGTGTGAGAAAACATTTGGTTTGACACAATGTTGTCTAGCCACCCAACAAACAAATCACTGTGAATGCTCATTAAATAGCCAACATCACCTAACCTCCCTGCAAACAAATCAGGGGAACGCTCAATAAACCGGTTGTCTGGAAGTTCCCTTGTTCTCTCTTCTAGTAAGGGCATTAAGGACTGCAGCAGCTCTAGTCTCCTCAAGCACGGCAAGGCACCCCCCCTTCCATTAAGCAATAAATATTGTGTTTTAAAGATTTCTGCATTGTTGTTATAATGCCATTATTTTCAGAGTTACATTTCCGCAATAATAGTAATGATTGATAATCGAATGATCCTGGTAGCCGAGACAATTATTATTTCAAATGGTTTTCTCTTCCCAAACTCTCTGGCTACGTTTCGGGTTTTGGAGCTTTTCAGTCTCTTCCTCTGGCTTGCAATCTCTGCTATTATTGCATGCTTATTTGTCCCTCTGAATAATATAAGGCATGTTCTAGTGAAGTGTTGCACCTGTGACTAATTCTAAGAAAGAGCCTGTACTTTAGTCTTGTGACAGGCCTTGGACTGTATTCATGGATGGCATCTCATTTCCCAATAGACTGCCAGTTTGCCCTAAATTTCCAGTTAAGCATATTATTAGTAGACATCACAGCAGTGATATTTCAAAATACACTCTTAGCAATGTGTCAAATTATTATTTTTATTAATGTTATTAATGATCATCCCGTTAATACATTTGACAATAGTTAACAATGAGACAACAGCTGTGACAAATATTTTCTCTTCCTTTTTTCCTGGGACTGGGTCCCAGCTTTTCTCCTAAAATCAGAGAGCCACAATCCATCAAAAGTGAAGCACACTGCTGCAATCCTATGCACATTTACCTGGGAGCAAGCCCAGCTGAACACAGTGGAACTTACATCTGAATAAGCATGCATAGGATTGCCCTGTAAATCTCTCACTGAAATCCATTGGTCTTTAAAATCCTTCAGGTAGTCTGGAGTGTGTGCATAATTTGTGAGTTTCCATCAGCTGTTTGCTTTGAATATACTTTAGCGTACAATAATGTGTTTTTTTCACAGCAGGTTGAATTTGTTTTTTTCCTCCCTTCCAAATTTTAGAAAGATTAATCATGTTGAGCCTACTACAAAATATAAGAAATAGGATCAGAAATATACTTGGGAAGAGTAGGCAGGCATTTAAAAAAGTATCCTTGTTCCCCATCTAAAATGAACAGGCTAAGGTACTTCAGTTTTTAAATCCATGGCATATTATCCAGTTGTTAAACCATGGGAGGGTGGGTTAAAATAAAAAAAAAATACAATTAATCTGATATCTACTGCTTGCTGCTTTGGATTGCTCAGAAATGGAGAAAACACTGTGCCTTTTATTGTCAGATGTTTAGGTAAACTGGGGAGGGGGAATAGCTGAAGACCAACAAATCCCACAGAAATTCATGTGACATTTACAAGTAAGTACGTTTTGAGCTGCGGTGGAAATAACTGCCTTGCTGGTTATGTATGTAAATAAGAAAGTCAGACATCTGAGCGAGATCTCTGAAGGCTTGACTTCCTTTTTATTAACTTTTGTGGAGAGTGGGGAAAGGGCTCATATTCAAGCCTACCATGAATATAAACAGTTGCAACAGCTTTCTCTGATTTTGGTCTGAACAGCAGCCCTTACTGTTTCATATTAAAAGGGAAACCAAAAGAAACATTGAAAATGGATTGCCATCATATCTCAGTTTTAAATGTGATCTCTCTCTCTCTCTCTCTCTCTCTCACACACACACACACACACAGAGAGAGAGAGAGAGAGAGAGAGCGCCATTGATCAATGATACAAGTTTCCCATATTTTGGAGCAATACATGTTCAATTGCTTATATTCCAAGTAATTTGAATAGAATACATATACAGTTCTTGAGTCACTGTGGTCCACAATTCATTCCACCTGTCCCCATTTACCAAGACAGTCTGTTTTCTTAATGTTCCTTGCTAACCCACTGTTCTATTTTTGTCCTGATTTTCCCTTGTTAAGCTTTCATTAGTGTGTGTGCTTCCAGAACTGATGTTCCTGAGAGGCTGAGTTCGGAAAACACAGGAAGCTGCCTTATACTGAGTCAGACCATTGGTCGATCTAGCTCAGTATTTATGCTGATTGGCAATGTCTCTCCAGGGTTTCAGACAGGAGTCTCTATTGGTCTTATCTGGAGATGCCAGGGACTGACCCTGGGACCTGCTGAATGCAAAGCAGATGATCTACTACTGATCTACAGCCCTTCTCCAAAATCCCAAGAAAAGGGTGTGGAACCTGTTTAGATACGTGGGTAGTAGAAATAAGAAGCATCCACTCCCAGTTCAGACAGTGAACTTCTAGGGCAGGGTTGGGGAACTTGTGGCCCTCCAGGTGTTCTTGGACTCCAACTCCCATCAGCCCCAGTGACCATGGCTTAATGGTCAAGAATGATGGGAGATGGAGTCCAGCAACACCTGGAGGGCCACAGGTTCCCCAATCCTGCCCTAGAAGTTAACTGTCTGAATTGGTAGTGGATGCTTCTTATTTCTACTACCCACATATCTAAACACACATGCATGGAAGCTCAGGCTCCATGTGGTGTGAAGTCTGCCACTTCATGCAGATTGCAGCTGCTGAAGTATATTTTGAACTAGGATTGCGAGGTTCAGGACCTGAGACTGATCCTGTATCTTTAGGAGAAGAGAAAGTCAGCCAAGTGCAGGTGTTCTTGCAACCCTGTAATGGGAAAAACCACAAGGTGGAATTCTCCCTTCCCCCTGCACAACTTTTAAAGATACAGAAGACCTCTTGGTTGCAATATGAATTTAGGACCTGTTCTGTCATTAGACAGACTGAGGAAGGCACCTCAGGCATCTGATTTTGGGTGTCATGGAAGGACAGCAAATGGCCAGCTATTTATCAGTAGTAGTACTCCCAAGGAGACATGTGTGTGTGTGATTTTCTGCTTCAGGTGTCAAAACAACACGGTCAGGATTGGGTACTATGTACCTTGACTTGTAGGTGAGGCGGGGTGGTGGTGGAATTTGCTGTCTTGCTTCAGGCAGCAAAATATCTGGTGCTACTTCTGCCTGATGTGGATTGAAGCTATGTCCTAGAGTCCAAAACAACCAGCACTTTCCTGCAGGTAAACATTACGGGAGAAGATTGGTAGGGACAGCCTCTCTTTTTTTTCTTTCCTTTTTTAAATTGATGTAAGGTGCTTTGGGAGACAAGAATTGCCTGACAAACGGGATAAAAATATAGAAAACAAACAAATCTATCAGTTTTCTCAATGTGTGTGGAGGGAATGCACTGAATTTGTATCTAATACTTGAGCAGATCCTTCAAATACCAGATCTAAAAAATTGGCTTGCATTTGCTAAGCCTCAAAACACTACAAAAATGGAAACTGGAGTTATGACCCACAGAAAAAGGGGACAGATTTCACATATACAAAATGTGTGTTTCTAAGTGATAGGAAAATGCACAATCCAAAGGTTTCCAAAATGGAGCATGCAGACTGCTAGACCCTCTGGAAATATTCTAGTTTTGTTTCTCATTTTCACCTCCGCTATATTCCACCCTATGTAAAATAAGTATATGTAATGTTGGATGGGGATGTTGAGCTAAATCTTCAAGTTCACAAGAATCCCTGAAGTATGTATCCATCTTCTTAACTCTTGCTTCAATGTTGTATGTGTGTGTGTGTGAGACGGAAATGTCGATTCTTGCATTGTTCCTAGAATTGGAACAATTCCTTAATTGTAACAATCTTGTAAACCCTTACTTGGGAATAAGTGCCATTGAACTTGGTGCAATTTACTCTCAGTAAATATACTAACTCTCCTCTGTACCATTAAAATAAAACACCTGCTTATCATACATTATATACGTAGCTGCTGATAGAGGTGGTGAAGGAACTTCTACCCAAATCCTAACTGTACCAGTTATGAAGGAGAAACCTTTCAAAGCACAATAGCCTGTCTGCAGGCAGCAGTGGGGGGCAGAATAAACCCCCTTTTCAACTTTATTTTGAGGAGATGAAATCTTAAATTTTAAACATATTTTTTCTTCAGTGCATTTCCCACAAACCTCATGTTAGCGAGTGTCCAGGGTCAGCAACAATAAATATTGAGAGAAGATTTTGGATTTCCCCAAAACCAGGGGCCTGCCTGCTGCAAGACTGAGGATGGTATGGCTCTGTAATGGATTTTCACCTAATTGTTCATTAAGCAATATGAGTACAGACATGTAAGACTGGATTCTCCTCCTCCTCAGAAACTACTTTTTTTTTAAATCTCTCGAAAGGAATAAAATCTATATATACATAGCAGAAGAAGCTTCTGCATATTTACGCTTCAACCCCTGCATAGCACGAAAGGACAAATATTTTTGTGTGTATTGAAGTAGTATAGACTCCATTGCACCGAAATTAGCTAGCTAACATCAACATAAAGCTGCCATAGCTACAACTATCACTCACATTTGCAGAATTTTCTGCCCAGCTCCTGTTCATTTTGGGAGCTGCGGTGAATATAATAAACTAACAAGACATTATATGGACGGTCACAATGTTTTCAACATGCCACTTGGGACAGCTCAAAATTTCCTTATGATTTCAGGAAGATGGAGGGGAAGTGATGGAAGATTTGTGGATTTTGAGACTCAAACACTTGGAGGAACTCCCCTCCCCCTTACCTTTTAGGAAACCTTGAAAAGCTTTTCTGGTTCTCCACAAAACTGTCACCAAGCCCAAAAATATAAACAATGACTGAGCAGCTAGCTACAAAACCACTCACATATCCCTGCATCTATTATACATTTTATTACAAATATCTGCTGCAAATATGGATATATTTAGCTATTTAAGCACCAATACATTAGCTTTCCAAGTCGCTTGGCTAATCTCTGTCTAATTTTCCTTGCCTGCACCAGCTGAGTTATTATGGCTTCATTTGGATAATGCTGCAATATAAACACTGCAGGCTTCTGGTGCCACACATCCCGCTCTCCGATAACTGTGTCCGCATTCTATTGCATTTGCTAGCTGGGGTATTATCTATCTCCCATTATTCTGCAAAACACTGGTAAGGCCGATATAATGTAGATAACATATCCACATGAATACTGCAGACTTTGCTGTCTGAAATATTTCTCCGATCACATTTTTCGGTTTTGGCTGCGTATGATGGTTGTGCTAGAATTTATCATGCATTAGGGAAAAGAATGCAGGGGAAAAAACCCTGATGCGATACAATAACATAGTGACACAACACAGTGATGATAACAAACCAACCTTTTTTTCCCCCTGATTGCCGTGTCTGGAGACCGTGTCCACCACTCTCTCCACCGAGGTTTCTGGAATCCGATATCAGCTGGGCTGGAGTTTCTTAAAAATGAAACCCTCTTTGCTGGGAGTTTATGAGGAAGTTTGGTGAGTTTTACAAGCCCTTGGGTAAATGGCAGACGGTCGCCTGGTGGAGTTAGATTGGATCCACTGATGGGGAAGGGGAAATAGAGCCTCCAATGATCTCTTGAAGCATTAATGAGCTATGCAAGTTTGGCTATTCAGGTTTCTCACCCAGGCCTGGAACCATGAGCCAGTGGTGGTGGTGAAAGAGCTTCCCAGAACTCTGGAGCTTTGATCTGTGGCTGTTTGTGACATTCTCCGATGGCACCAGACTAAGCGAGTGGGCTTCTGACAGTGATGAACGGTGTGTCAAGGAGAGGAGGACAAACGCCATGACAAGACAGATGCCGAAACACATGCGGACAGGTGGGCAAGTGGAGCAAGAGAGGGGGGTGGTAAAAGAAAAATGGATCCATGCACGCCATGAACCATGAAACAAACACAATTTGGAGACATCATTATTATACGTGTGGAATAGTGAGACACAACGCGTGTTATTCTCTCTCACACACGCACATATAAAACACAAAGAAGGGGGTTTATGTGTATTTGTGTTTCATTGTTTTTACCCTTGAGAAGGAACTTGAAAGAGAAGAGAGAAAAGGCTTGGACACTGGGGATGGGAAGTTGTGCTTTATCAGAATATTTTCTTGTGATTGTTGACCACCTACCAATGAAGGAGATATTTGATTTGATTCTTGTATGTCACCTTTCCAGCAACAACACTGAGCTCAATGTGGCTGACAATAATAATAAAAAATATTAAAATTAGCACGCAACATTTCAGACAGGAAGAGAGATATGGTGGAGACTGACTGGCTGACAGGAAGATAAGTTAGATGTTTAACATTTATTCCATCTTCTAGTCCGTCTCTGGTCACACTTATCTGAGTAGCTCTGTCCTTGGGTCTTGAGATGCTGCTATTTAATGCCACGTCAGTGTATAATTAAACAGGTTGTCTGGAGGAACAGCTATTATTAAACAGCTATAATCCACCATTTCATTTTGGATGAAGGAGCCAACCTGGTATGTATGACCGAGACCTGGAAGGGTGAGTTGGGAGGATCAGGGTGCTTTCATTACCTGTTTATTAAGCATTCATCCCAATTTGTCTACAGGGAGATTAGACGAAGTTGGCTATTTGGCTATTTTGTGAGCATTCATTCTGATTTGTTTGTTAAGAGGTTAGATGATATTGTGGCAAAGCAAGTGTTATCCCACACTTTCCAATGCATTTTCCCATCACCTTCCTTATTGCAAAAAGTCAGATCTTTTGGGGAATTGGGTTTGTTATACAAGACCTCCCAATCATCTATAACTGTGTAACCTGCATTTGTTAGCATCCCACTCAAAAACAGTGACAGTCTGGAAGCACTGTTAGCTCTCTTGCAGCTTTGCCCTCCTGGGCATCTATGGTACAGCACCAACCTAGCTTAGAAACACACTCATTGTCTGTTCTGCTGATTCCAGTGCATCTCTACCTCTCTCTTCTGAAAACGGGCACATGATGCTAGTCAAGCCTAACCCCTTTTACGGTAAAACCTGGTGGGAGCATCTTAAGTACTTATTTTTGGTTAATTCAGCTTCAAATAGATTTCAAAACTGATCGGCAGATAAACCCATTTCCCTTCCAGGTGTGGCTAATGGAAGTGCTTTGCTCTGGCAATTAGTGTGCTTACAAGCCATAGACTTGGGGGTTGGGGAGGGGAAATGTAACTGCTTGCATCTCCATGTTTCCCATCCTGGAAACCCCCAGGGTTGAAGGTATGAGATAGAGAGATAGAGAGATGACAGATGATAGATAGATATCCCAGTATCTGAGAGATCACAATGCATGCTGGTCCATATTCGGTTTGTCAGGCCTACTTTTCTGTCTCTGTTGTAAGGCGGTCTAACCTAGGGGTTCCCAAACTGCTGTCTAGGGACCACCAGTGGTTCATGTGCTTCATTCAGGTGGTCCGTGGCATGCCTGTAGATTTATGGTATGAGATCTATCGTATTAAATATTCATACTGAGTTAACTGTATTTTATTGGTTCTTTAATGTCTTATGTAATTTATTGCATTACAATTTGAATTCCATAGAATTCAATACAATGCAATATATAAGAAAGAAAAGAAGCAATTAAAAAACCATTAAAAATCATGCACCATCTAGCACAGCACATTACAACTGCTTCAACAGGCAGAAAAATCATTAGGTGATCCACCCAGGCCCTCAGCAATTTCCAAGTGGTCTGTGGGGAAAGATGTTATATGACAATGAGCATTCATTCCGATTTACTTCTGGGATGTTTACATGTCTTCCCTTTAATCATTTGTTTAATCATCCTCACTTTTCAGTGCATTTCTTCACTTTCCTTTTTTTTTAAGTGGATTTGTTGTGCTAGGTAGGGCAACAGAGTGCTTTAATGCACTTTAATTGCACAAACCTAAATTTCTAGTATGCACTTGAATCTCTCTCACAAAATATTAGCAGTCTGGCGGCACCCTCTGTTTCCATATAACAAAAGCTGTAAAACGTAAGGCAGAAGGTGTGGCCCAACACATAGATCAGATAATGCATAAATTGGTCTGGAGCAGGGATGGGGGAGAAACTTGATTCAGTTTGCATTTAAAACCAAATCTATAAAATCTGCACTTTCCGAAACAATTTAAGAACTGAAACACAGCCATCCTTTGAAATTCACACTTATCCAAATTTTGCAATGCAGTTCTCCAGCCAAAGAAGGTTTATGAAAATACATATATTGGGGTAAAGTGTGCATAAAAATGAATATACTAGTGAAAATAACATACAAAACACATTATATTAGGGGAAATTGCTTGCAACAATGTGTACATTAGTCAATACTGCATACAAAAATGTGTTTCTCAATGATGAAAAAGAATTTTCGCGAGGATTTCTTTTTAAAAAATGAAAATTACTGCAGAAATATGGAGAACTGAATTTAAGAGTATAAAAATGAAAAACTGAGAGAGCCAAAATTGACAGATCCTTCTATCCTTGGTCTGGAGGCAAGCCTCCTTTTCTTGCTCTAGCTATTTCTCAGAGAAGTCTATTGATTGTCTTTAAAGAGATATTCACACACTTCTTTGTAAACTTATAACTACTAGGCTTATGGCTATGTGTGAGAGCCCACAACCAAGGAGTTGGGATCCCAAGGAATGGGGATGATTTAAATATAGCAAACTACACTCACAGACACAAACAAACACATAAGGGCAGACTGTAAGGGGAGACACAGGGGCACACTGAAATTGATACAGGGCCAGACTGGTGTTTTATTGCAGGTAAATTCTGCAACATATTCAATTTTTCTTGACACAATAATAATGCATTAGTGGTGGATTCTCCTGCCATAGTTTGTTCTGTGATGCTTCCCCAGTGCTACCACATTATTACTGTCTGGAGGGACTGTATTGAAACAAAAACCTAACAAAAAATAAACTAAAACTGTGATCAGAGGGCAGAGTGCTCACAGCTCTCAGTTAAAAATCCAAATGTGCCCACAGGCCTAAAAAGGTTAGCAACCCCTGAATTAAACCAATGCGTATTTCACAAGCAAAGACTAGCAGTGGCACAGAAGCCAGTCCAAATTTGGCCTTTGTTTTTTATTAATTTGATGTGTGGGAGTCCTGATGACCTTGTATAATTTCAGGGGAGGAGTTTACAGAGTTGGGGTGGAGGTTTGAGTAGTCCCTGCCACCAATTTGAAATTCCGCACTCCACACATGCCTTCCCTGGAAAGATCATCTGGACGTATCCATATCAAATAATCAGAAGAAAAATCAAATACATTAACTAAGCATATAAAAATGTTGCATGATCATAGTAGGGTAAATCAGTATTTGGAACACAGCGGTGGCAATCAAAAACATTGCCTATTGAGTTAATGAATGATTAAATATATAATCCTATCAATGTTTCACTGTGAAATCAGAGGATTTTCTTTTAATGGGAACATATACTATCTAAGAAATTAGAGCAGACTGTTAAATATTTGTCAGGGTGGTAGGTTGCATTGTTCAACAATGCAACCTACCACCCTGACAAATATTGGTCTGAAATCTTGAAAACTGCAATGACATCCAATATGAAGCTACCCCAAAGCGAACATAAAAATAGCACAAGTGAAAATGCTGAATCTGCGAGCTTTCATCAGTGGATTAATGGAAGTTTGAGCCACAGATTCAGTCCCCTCATGACTGATAAACAGGACTGTCACAGACAGCCAACGCAGCAGTCCATACAGGCACATACCAGCTCCATCCTCCTATGCCAAATATGTAGAAAAAGAAACCTATAGCCCAATCCTGTGCATTTTACTCTAAAGCAACCTTTGCCAACCTGGTGCCCTTCAGATGTTTGGACTACAACTCCCATCAGCCTCAGCTAGCATAGTTGGTGAAGGCTGCTCTAAAATAATTCTCATTGATGTCAGTGAGATTTACTCAAATTAGGGAGCAAAGGATTGCAGTCTTACCTGAGAGGTTTTCCTTCCATTTTATATTCAAAGCAGAGTTGTCATTAGAGAAGCGTGAGGAATTTGATTTTTGTGTATTTTGAGAGAAAATCCATTTTGAAATGGGCATTTTGTGAGAAAAGCCATTCAGTGAGGCCTATTTAAATGGGGATTTCTATGCAGATTTCTTTTTTAAATTACAGATTAATGTGGAAATGAAACAGAATGGATTTATGAATGAACACATGCGAATACAACACAGACCAAAAGCAGAGTGAGCCTCTAGTCTCTAGCTGCCACATCCAAGTGAAATCAGTTTAGTTTTCCTTCAAGTAACAGCAGCCATACTTGGCCAAGGGTGTTGCTCGGTACTGAAAGGGCTCAAGGCCTAACTGTGGGGCAAATTTTATTTATGTATTTATTTATTAAAGTATAAGCTACACTTTTCATGGAAGTACCTCAAGGCAGCTTACAACATACAAAGACACAATAACATTTAAAAGCCAATACAAACATCATTAAAAGCAATAGTGAATGTGCATAAAATGGGCATATTAGCCAGATATTTAAATTATTTTGAATTTTTAATGGTGTTTTATGATTTATTGTACTTGTAGATATTGTTGTGTACCATCTTGATATTTTATATGGGTTGGCAGTATATATATATTTAGAAATAAAATATAGTAACAATAGCCACAGGCAAGTGAAGGAGATAATGCCTGGCTGACATCAGTGCTGGGATACCTCAGTCTTCCATAACAAAGATGGATTCCAACTCTCATCAGCTCCAGCCAGCATGGCCAATGGTCAGAGATGCCAGGAGTTGTAGTCCAACATCTGGAGGGCCACCCATCCCTGTCACAAAATATGGTTTTATTATTGTTGCTTTCTTGTATTTGTTAAAATGGCTTTTATGAATTTATTGTTAGCTTCCTTGAGTACACTATTTTTTAGATAAAAGGCAGGAGATAAGCTATCTTAAATAAATAATAATTGTCGGATTTTAAATCCAGTGTGGCTAAGGTACATTATTGTAATAGGGAATATTAATCTTAGAATAAAGACTCCCATCAGTTCAAATTTAAAGGTGAACTTACCTTATTTGGACTTTCTGAAACAATATGTGCACTGAAACACAGCCATTCTTTGAAATTCACACTTCCCTGAATTTTGCACTGCAGTTCTCCTGCCAAGTAATGTGTACCAAAATGCATATGCTAAAGTATGCATAAAAATACTTACATTAGTGGAAATAACATACAAACATGCATTACATTAGAGAAATTTGCTTAGCAAAAATAAGTACATTACGATAAATTCACGCTAAAATACTGATGCATTTTTATGAAGACTTTTTTTTGGGGGGGTGTCAAAACCTGCTGTGAAAATGCAAACTAAACTCAAGATATGAAAAAGGAGAAATAGAGAGAAACCAACATGGAGATCTTCACCCCTCCCTCCCACCAAGTGTGGCTTTTGTTTATTAAACTACTTATTAAAATTATTAAAACCTTATTTTAATATCTTTAAAAAGGAAACAGTATTGAGATGCTGATAATAAGCATGATTAATAATTTGGTTTCATACCATTAACTGATTAAATTTAAATAATCAGTGAAACCTTTCTAGATAGCTGATAGCACAAAACAATACTCTTTGCATGGGAGAAAGTGAATATGCAACCAGAATTTTTTTTTAAAAAGCACGAGTTAAAAAAAACTGAATAGCAATAAAAGAGTCATTCTAAACACACAAGAGAGTAAACCCCATTGTACACAGTGGGGAGGTCTTACTTCTAAGTAAACATTCATAGGCTTACATTGAAATATATTATCAAACAAACAGCTGTCAGATCAATTAATACTGAACTAAAAAGGGATGGGGAAATGGCACAGTAACCATTATAAGTATCCTGTATAAGTATCAGTAACATTCATAACTAAGATATTAATGATTAATGATTAGTTTTTGGCCTGAGAATCTATATGTTTCTGATACTAATGCATACTTTGATTTTGTGAATTCTATAGATATAAATCCCAACACAGGATGGTTTTCAAACATTTTGATGCATGTGACATGCACATCACTATTTAAGATCAATTTCTAAAATTGTGTCACAGAGCCAGACAGAAATTTGGACTCACAGCTAGGATTGTCAACTTTTCAACCAGCCTCTGCAGCTATGCCTTTCACACACATGGTAGTTTATCCCCATGCTGTGAAAAGCTTTACCTGCTCATTTCTGCAAATCAAACTGCTGTTAAAGGCGCAAGAGCAGGTTGGGCTGGTTCCTCCCATCAGCTGGCAACCCTTCTCACTGTTCTTTTGCTGTTCCACCCTAAGATGCTTCCCTGTCCCCAGATTGCTAGCCCCTCCTTTCCACCCACCCTCACTCCCCATCTGATGGGCTCCTTTTCTCCCCAGCTGTCTTGAAAGCGAAATTGCTCACTTGCTATTAATCTCCCTGTTGTTTTTACGAGGCTTTCCCGCCTCTCCTCCCCTGGGGTGCCCGTTAAGGATCAAAGGTTAATTAATGCAGAGCAGACCGTGACTGCAGTTATTCTGACCCCACAGTGCCAGGTGGTCTCAGAGCCCCGATATACAAGATGCGATGAAAGGGTGACACAGCCCAGGAATTTACAAGATTATGAGGCGTGGCGGGTGGGGAGGGCAAAATGGAGAGAGAGAAGGCCTTTGGGGAACTGACCTCCTCAGGGTCAGCTGGGGGGGAGAGATGGGGGATGAGGGAGAAGCATTATAATGAGAAGTCAGACTCACATCTGAACCGACCTGCTTTAAATGCTAAACCATGGTTTGGCACTCTGCGAATGAGCCTCAGCCAGGCTCCTCCCTCCTCTCCCCTTATGGGTTATGATTCCCTACCTATTTTCCTGGTTTAAACCATCATTTGCCATTACATCTGAACTGACAAATTGGTTTACTGCTTGCCCTGTAAAAACCAGGATGGTAAACCAGAACAAAACTCTGGCTGACCATTCTGGCTTGCAGCATTTGCGGAGATTGTTAAACTTTAAAGATTATTTGCCACCCTTGCGGCAACACAGTTCCAGTGTGGGTGCTCTCCAGGGCCGCCTCACTCATAATGCCACTCTCTGAGGAAAAATGGCCCTGGAAATGCTGGGAGTGGTTGCACTGCTGCTGAGGAAGTAGCAAAGATAATTTGAAATGGGAAGCTGGCAAATCAGTGGAGGAAGAGGAGGAGGAAGGCAGAGGTTCTGGGTGGACCAATGAAAGTAGCTTCCTGTGATCCGTGAAAGGGGGTGGCAGCTTCATATTTTAAAACTGCAGTCAGATGCACTTAGGTATTCTTGTGTGCATGTGCACACACACGAAATATTTTTGTAAGGGGTGTGTGCAAAGACATTCCTGTCAGATGGTGAAATACGTGGACAAAACCAGGGGGAAAAAACACAGCAAAGTTGAATGAGTACCTTCATGAAAAATAGTGAATAGGGATAGTGAACACACCTGACTTTGTTTTCAACTAAGAGAGTTTAAAAACTTGATAAAACCTATGCTTGATCCAACAGAAATGGCTCTTCCAGACTTATTGGACTTCTCCCTGCTTCCTCAGAGAGTGGATACTGGCTACATCGGCAATTGCTTTGGCTGCGATGCGGCACAGATCAAACGGATTTGACATACATGATTTAGGCATGTCCCGTAAAACAAAACAAAAACTACTTGTTTGGGGCAAAAGGTTTTGGACCACATTCATTTGGTACTGAATACTGCTTTTAAGATTTAAGGAGGCCCATATAATTGTGAAGTACATTCCAGTGTTATGAGAGCTAACTGAAGAGCAACGAAAGCGGTTTCTGAGAGCCCTCACAACCGCAAAGAGATTGACCCTACAACACTGGAAGGGCGCATCCCTGCTAATGGAATGAGGACTTACCGCCTGTCATTTGAATGTGTAGCAACAACCACTGGATAACTACAAGTACGTATGACCTACGTATATTATGTCTAGACGAGCTAAACTATGTCTAGACGAGCATTCTGTTAGGGATGGGGGAGAAATTCAGTTCAGTTCTCATTTAATATGAGCACTGAAACACAGCCATCCTTCCAAATTCGCACTTACCTGAGTTTCACGATGCAATTCCCCAACCAAGCAATGTTTAAAAAATGCATAGAATATGGGGTTAGGTGGGGAGAAGCACAATGGGACATTGGAGAATATTTTTAGACATTTTTATTATAACTGTTATATTCGGTTTGTTTTGTTTATTCTGTTATTATGTACATTGCTGAGATTTATTGTTTAGTTATGTTTATTTAAAATGTGATGTTTTTCCTTTTCATTGTACCAAACATTGTACCAAATGTTTATTGTATATTGATTTTTATGTTGCAAACTGCCCAGAGAGCTTCGGATATGGGGCGGTATAAAAATTTAATTAAATATAAACAAACATTTTAGGGGAAAGTGTGCATAAAAATGAATGTATGAGTGAAAATAACATAGACAAATGCATTACATTAGGATAAAGTGCTTGCAAAAATGTGTATATTAGCCAAACTGCATATAAAAAGGTATTTATTATGAGAAATTTGCACTAAAATGCTGAATTTTTTTCACGATTTTTTTAAAAAAATCGCAAATTGCTGCAGAACTGAATTTAAGATTGGAAAAATGAGAAACAGAGAGAAACTAAAGTGACATATAATTCCATTCCTGCATTCTGGGCTGTCAGTTGTCCTGTTGTGAATATTGGGATCTGTGTGCTTGAACACAGGAATATAGAAAGCCGCCTTATTGCGAGTCAGATCATTGCTCCATCTAGCTCAGTATTGTCTACATTGACTCACAACAGCTCTCCAGGACTTCAGGCAGGAGTCTCTCCCAGCCCTACTTGGAGATGCTGGAAAATGAAGCATAACTGTGAACTGGGCAATGGTTGTACTTGTATGGATATTAGATCCTGTTTCACCCGCCCCCCTGCCCCCCTGTTCCCTCTCTCATTTTTGTTCTCTGTTGTAGAAAGAGGGGGGGAAATTGAACAGAAGTATTAACGACAAAGAGAACTAGTGCCTGAGTTTGCTTTTTTGCCTTCTCCTTCCCAATCCTTTTTCCTTTTGTGTTGTGTCTTTTATATTGTAAGCCTGTGGACTAGGACTATGTTATCACCACCAACAGCAACCATTGGACAGCGCTCATAACCATTCTTTTAAAACTGGCTGAACAAAACAGTCACACCCCAATATAGGTTAGACCCTAAAATCCCCCCTAGAAATGTCTTGTAACAAAGTTTCTTCTCCTATCTTTATTAATGGCTCTCTCACTGTCAGATCAGCATCCCAATACCAAGTTCCCTTATAACACTGTTCTCTGGGTGTGTTAACACTCAAAAATTCTCAAACTCTGTTATCTTTTCGGTGCCAGGTCAAGACTTTCCTCTTCTCCAAGGCATTTTAGCATGTGTTTTTAAATTGTTTTTAAAAATGTGTTTTTAAATTAGTATATTTATTATATATTTGTTCTTAATGTTTTTAATTGTTGTAAACTGCCCAGAGAGCTTCGGCTATGGGGCGGTATACAAATGTAATAAATAAATAAATATAAGAGCTCCTGCTGGGAGGAAGGGTGGGATATAAATCAAATAATAAATAAATAAATAAATAAAAATATATTAAAAACACATTTGAAGCACATGGCTTTCCCCAAGGAATCCTGGGAATTGTCGCTTACCCTTCACAAAGCTACAAGTCCCAGCATCCTTAACAAACTACAGTTCCCAGGATTCTTGGGGAAAATGATGTGTTTTATATGTATGGTATGTACGCAGCCTTTGTAGGGTGCATTAGGAACCTTTTTCAGCTGCAGTAGTGTAGTGGCAAATTCAGAAGTTAAGAGTCCCTTCCTGACTGTCCCAGCTATGCCCCCTCCCCCCATTTTTGCTGCTGGGTTGAGAATGAGATCTTTGTTAATGCCTTCTCCCACAACAACAGAAGTAAGTCCCTAGAAGCCAATGAGCATGAAAGGGGAGAGTGTTATCCACTGAAAAGAGTCTTCTCAGTGACTGACACATCCCTTTTCACTCTGGCTCCAATCAGCAGGAAAGGACAAAGAAGCATGTTAGAAGGCTCTTCTCGGTGGCTAACACACTTCCCTTTCAAGCTGATTGGATTGTAGAATGCTGGAGACATAGAGACCCTGCTGGAATCCTGCTCCCAAAAAGGTAAGGGGTCTAAGACCACCCCCTAAGACCCTGGGCGACTACACCCTGCTGAAGAGCAAAATAGAAACACTTCAAATAAATAAACCATAAAATTGTTATTACATTGAGAGTGAATATATCTTCCCTGTGCTTTTGATTGGTTGTGAACATACAGGCTTTGTGATGTCATAGCTATGAAGTCACCTCTACATAGGTTGAGGCTCCCTTCTGGCAACCACAGAAAAGGGTGATGCCTTGGCTAATGTTTTGGCTAATAGCCCAGATCATTACAGAATCCCGTGGCTGCCTGAAATGCAGTCAAGATGCCATGGCGGTTGTGAAGGAATTCAAACACAACTACCTGGAGAAGAAGCTCCGCAGAAACCCAGAACTCAAAGCAACCCTAAAGGCACACCTGGATCATTTCTTAGAGGAGCTACCTCATCAGCGCATCGATGAAAAAATATATATGGGCGTGATTGGTATGGCTGCACCCCTTCCAGTGCTCCCCCCAAGGGATGCATGATTTGGGGGGGCAAATATTAAGAATTCTAGGGGGCAAAGGAACCTGACCTCCACATCCCCCTGATAGGAACTTTAATTGTATAAATTGCAGGAAGGGCATGATCGTATTACTAAACTGCATTAATTGCACTGCTTGCACGATCAACATTTTAGAGGCCCAGAAAAATAAGTAAGTAAATCTAATAGCTTCCATATCCTAGACCAGTGATTCTCAAACGGTGCTCCCAGGCACACTGGTGCGCCCTAAGAGGTGGCTAGATGTGCCTCAAATATTATGAAAGTATATTTTAAAAATGGGAAGAAACCCATTTGTATAGGGTAAGCAATAGTTTTCTATAGTTTAAGTTATTTTTATTCATAGTTTAAAATATATTAATATATTTTTAATTTTGTACACAAAGTGCGCCAGAAAATTTTTATATGTTTTACAGTGCGCCGCAAACCAAAAAAGTTTGAGAACCACTGTCCTAGACGCTGCTAAATAAAAGAGAGAGACGGAAGTTTGGCTGGGGGACCCAACTGAGAATTGGCCTGAACATTGAGGACCCTGTGGAAAATTCATTCTTGCTGGGGAAGACCTCCCTGAGATGTATCATGCAAGATTCGACCAACCTCCCTCATACACACTGGACACTCTCTCCACTAGAGAAGAGAGTCTTAAATCAGATAGGATGGATTAAACAATAAGTTTCCAATAAGGCAACATTTAGGGGAGGCGGAAGAAAGGCCTCACTTATGGGGACAAACACATAGGGGCATAGATTTTCCAGTTTCTGGGGGGGAGGGCAGAGATGGGCCAAACCCAGGAAAAGGTGGGTGCAGGCCAGTGGTTATAGTGGTATCTCAGCTGTCTCCCGCTGTGTCCTGTCTTTGAAATTGGCTTTTAGGATGGTCATTTTAAGTTCTGCAATTGTACATGCATGTACATAGGACAGTCTGAGGAGTCTCTGCGCAAGAGAATAAATGGACACAAATTTGACATTAAGAAAGGTAACACAGAAAAACCTGTAGGGGAACATTTTAATCTTCCTGGCCATTCAGTTGCAGGAGTCTTGTTTCTCCTTCTCAGAAGGGTGACTTAGCAATATGAAATTGACTAAATTCTAGCATCTTGGGTGCCTTTATTTGGTAAAGCCATGGTTTTAGCCTCTGAGCCAGTGCAGAGCTTAAAATAGTTGCTGTGCACTAACCCAGTTTCTAAGCAATGTACAGAGTTCACAGTACTGGCAATCTTTTTCTTTTCACTTCAGACTCTTAAACAAGTATCCTCTAAGTGAGTGCAAGCACAGTTTGGGGCAATTCTTAACAACTGTGAAGTGCATCATGGCTGCCCCATAGCCATGCCCCTAAGGAAAATCCAGAGTTATGCCACCAGTATTTTATTTACCTTGCTTTTCTAACATTCTGCTTAAAAGCTTCACCTTAGAAACACAGGCATTCAAAACAAACTACTAATAAAATTTCGTAATTAAGTTTCTGGTGCATGACTGCAATCCTGTGCATAGTTACCTGGGAATAAGCACCATCAAACTCAGTATAGGTTCAGCTTGCAAAACACATTTGGCTTTAACATGTCATTTACTGCTGAGCAACAGATGTCACAATATGCTTTGTCTGTTACCAAATCCTAAGAGAGCCACTCCTGGCTTCTTTTCCAAATCTCTTGGTACTCTTGTCCTGGCTTTCCCTTCACATTAAGAGCTCTCATCTTGGAAGACTCTCCCTCCCCCTTAGCTAAGTTTCCTGCCAAGGAAGAAGTAGTGAAGATTTTTCCTGGCCCTGCATTCAGGTCTCCACTGCAGAAAGTTGTAGGTATACTTTTACCACTGGAAGCATCAACCTCACAATGGGCTTTCAGCTTTCTAATAACAAATCTATCCATTGTGAATCGAGAATGGGGGACTGGGCACAATTCAAAGGAAAATATAAGGATTCTACAGGAGGGGAACCTGGCTTCCTTCCCACAATTCCAACCCATGAGAATAAAGCTCTCCTACGCTAACTCTAAAAGAGAATTAAGAACAGCAAACCTAATATATGTCTATTCGGAATTCAGCATCATTATGTTCCCAGGGAGCACAGTGTACCATAGGTACCCAGCTGGTATAGCACAGTGGGGAGGAGAGCCTGGCTGGGAGTCCAGAGTCTGTGAGTTCAAATCCCCGCTCGTGTCTCCTGGGTGTCAAGGGCCAGCTAAAGATCACCCCCACAGTGAGTGGCTCAGGGGTTACGTGCCCTGCCACCTGTGCAGCTGTGGGCAAGCTGCATAGTCCCAAGGAGCCCAGTTGCCCCCCAGCTGGCAGTTGCGGACAAGGAAGGGGTTGGCTTATGCAGCTGTGGCAAGCTGAGCAGGCCCTAGCCAGCTGGGGAGGACTAGCCTCAGAGGAAGGAAATGATAAACCCCCTCTGAATACCACTTACCATGAAAACCCTATTCATAGGGTAGCCATAAGTCAGGATTGACTTGAAGGCAGTCCCATTCACTGACCCAGGTTAAGACCAGGGTCAAGGCTATCTCATGTTGGTTCAAGCTGGCCAGGTGAACAAGCTCACGTTAGTTGACAAAAACCTCTCATACCCACACTTTTAAGCAGTTAGATAGTTTCTTTTTGTCTAAATTGCATGTAAAAAATAGGAGAGGTGTAGCCATGTTAGTCCATAGCATCAGAAAAAAACAGAGTCTGTGGCACTTTAAAGACTAACTGTATTTTTAAAAGGCATATGCTTTCTTAGGCCAGCATCTACTTCCTCAGATGCATGAGTGAAGAATCAGGCAGGGTGGATATATAGCATTGCACACACCCCAATCTCTGAGTGGTGCAGGATCAGTCTCAGGCCAAGAACCTGGCAACCCTGGGCAGTATAGATAAATACTAAGTTCAATGGAACTTACTCCCAGTCCCAGGTAAGTGTACATCACCAATACATATGAATGTGTATACCTACAATAATAGACAGGACATACAATGGAAGGATGGGGAAAACAAGCCATGATTGCTCTAAACAAAACCTCCATGCTCAAAGGCAGTATACCCTCTCTGACAATTAGTGGAGCAGTGGAGGCCAGTGGCTCTGATATCAGTGGGGCAATGAATCCACTCCAGGTTTTAGTCCAAACTTAAACCCGGAGCAGATTCACTGCTGCACTGACATCGGAGCCACCAGCCGATACTGCAGTGGAGATTCCTGTCTTCTAGAGCAGGCCTTGCAAGAAAGCTTTATGGAGACATCTAGAGAAAGAGGCAGACAGGACTCCGCTGAGTCAGCTTTGCTGACTCACAAGGCAATTCAGACAGAAAAAGATGGAAGGAGGCTAGCTACTGTTTTCCCTACCAATATTTTATTCCTCTCTTCCATTCTCTTTAGATGAATTTTCGCTAGTGGATCTTGCTGCCAACTTCAAACGCTGTATGAAACAGATTATGGAAAATGAATTTAAAGGTAGAGATGTGCTAAAGTGAAAGGTATCGAATGGCCACCAGGAATCCATGACTAGTTTCTTCCAAATGGCTGTAATATATTGAATGTATGTACTGTGGAATGCATTCAACAAAGGGAGAATCTGTGTATGACCTTCCAAGGCATGCCCCTCAAATGCAGGTCAAGCTAGCTTTCCTTTCCAACTCATTCATATATATGGTCGGTTGTTGTCCAAATCAACAACCAAATCAATTATTATAATATATTCCAAGGCCTTCACAATCAACTGGACACTGCCATCTGGTGGTCTTTTTAAAGTAGCACATCCCTATTTACTCCCGCTGGAGTAACATGCAACGTATTTTTTAAAAATTGGATTTTCCCATAAATGGAGAATCTGGAATAATTTGGGGGGAGGATAGAGGCTGGTGTTTTGATGCTAATGATACTGTGAGGACACTGCATTAAGAGCTCCAGTCCCACAATAAAACACCTGCCTGGAAACACCCTGATTCTAGTCCATGTCATTTTGGCAAGCACTCACAAGTCTGTTTACATTCCATTTCCACATGAATCTACGCATTTATTTTTTAAAAACCCAAGGAAAATCCACATTTAAAACATATTTCTAATCATGCTGGGTTGCCCCCAGAGGTGTCTGTGTGCAAGCAGAACAGAGTTCAATTCACACAATAGACATCTTCTTCCTCTCTCCCCCCGCCACCCCCTATGTCCCCCCCACATCAGCTCTGGCATGTTGGGAGACCCTCCAGAGTAAGTTTGAAGGCGAGTACGCTAAGCCACAGCTGGTCAGTGCAGACAATACTGAGCGGAATTCACTTTGGGTTTTAGTCCAACCTAAAGCCTGGAGGGGATTCCACTGCCCCATTGACATGGAGTCACCAGCTACCGCTGTCCCTATGTCTATGTTAGGGCCTTTCCTAGGCCTTAGCACCAGTAGGAGAGGACTTCTTTTCAACTTCACAACTCATCATCATGCACAGGGCTGCCATCAAGAGTCAACACGGTTGGGCATCTGCCGAGGACCCACGCCTTAGCAGGGTGGGCCCTGGCGCTTGCTTGTTGACCCACCTCTCTCTCTCCCGCTCTCTGGCTCAGACAGCAGCAGTGGTGAGGAGGAGGAGGAGGTGCCACTGCCTGCTTGCTCCACTGGTCTCTGGCTGGCAGGCAAGCAGGTAGTAGTAACGATGGGGAAGAGAAGGAGGAGCCAGTGAAAATGACAGGGAGGAGGAAGACTCACTGAGGGAGGGGTCTCAGGGAGGGGGTCTTATGCCCAAGGGCCCTTCAAACCTTGGAACCAACACGGATCCTCATCTCTTCCCTCTTGCCTTTCCTTTGCAGATGTGCAACTCCATAAGAAGATGACGTCATGCTTCCAGAAGCTAATGACTACTTTTCACGAGCTATTGCCACAGGTTGCAAAGTGTAAGCTGAGCTTCATTTCTTAAAAAAACCAAAAGGTTCCAGGGTTTGGGTGATCTGCCTAGCAGTAAACCCCTTCTGTTCTGAAAGCCCTCCTCCATAATCCTACTAAATGTGTAAGAGAAAGGGCTGTGGTGTGGGGAAAGAGCTCATGAAATCCTCAGAGCCGCTATTTGCTATTGTTACTGCATATATTCCAGGACCAGCCTCTGGGTTCTGGGGCTGAGCAGTGGTGAGAAGTAATGACCCAAGGTAAATCTTGAGGTTAAGGGCACATCCAGGCTGTCACTATTTTTGTGGGATTCAATCACATCCCAGCAAATTCAGGCTGTGCAATTAAATTTGATTTGGAGCTCTCAGGCAACAAACCCACTTCCCCCAAAGATCAGACTTTTTCCGACAAGGAAAGTGACAGAAAATGCCCTGGAAAGTGTGGGATAATGCTTGCTTTGTCACAACATTGTCTAGCCTCCCCGCAAACAAATCAGAATTAATGTTCATTAAAGTGCTAAGTCATCTAATCTGTCTGCAAATAAATCAGCCTTAATGCTCATTAAACGGGTTGTCTGGAAGCATTCAGGCATGTACGCATCATGCACTTAAAGCACTTTTAAAGCACATGGCTTCCCCCAAAGAAACCAGCGAATTATACTTTATTCCTCACAGAGCTACAGTTCCCATCAGCCCTGTAACCAGCCATCCTTGTTAGGTGGGGCAGCCACTTTTCTAGATGGGGGGGCATCTCTGGGGGAGAGGTGCATAGTGCCAACCAATCCCTCCCCCTCCCCCATTCACTGATGGAGAGGATGTGAGGGCCAGGCCTTTTCCCCCTCACTCCTCCTTCATGTGGAGAGTGTGTTAACTTACATAATGGTCTGTGTAAAGGTCAAGTTAACAGAACACCAGGAATTCAATGACTGGTATATTTTTTGTTTCATAAGAAAAAAGAATGTTAAGGAAACAGTGAACAAGGGGATGCCAAAAGGTGTTAACTCCTCCTTGAGAGTCTCTCCTTCAAGTCTTGTCCCTGACCTTTAGATTTTTCATCCTGTTGGACAATCAGGGGACAACTTTTTAACTGGTTGCTATGTAGAAGACTAACTATTACAATTGGAAACTAATTGTGGAAAGCAATTGGATTTTTCTAACTGGTTGCTGAGTTGATTTTTCTGACTAGAAACATGCTGAACTGCACATATTGGAAAAATCAGAAATTAGGCCTGAGTTACAGCCTCGGTGGCCAGCCAGCTAACAATAGTGTACACAATAGTTTTTGTATTCCTCTGTGACTGTTTACATCCTTTGTCATCAAGTACACAAGAAAAAAAAAGGGGGGGGGAAGCCACTATGGCTGTGAATATAGTGACTACTTTAAAAAAATATAAGGTAAATATTTTTCAGATCACTTTAAGTTATCTCTTTATTCCACCTTTTAGCAATAAGCACCCAATCCTGCTCTACTCATCATAATAACTGCAGAATAAATAAAGCCTTACTTTTTACTGCAGGCAAACAAACATGCTTCTTTATTGCTGGCTGGCTAGAGATCACAACTGAAGATGAAAAGCAGAGCAAAGGAATATCTAAGGGGTGGAGTCTAGCTCTAACCCATAATACAACGTTCTAATATTTAACTCTTAAAGGGTCATGTTACTATATAGGCTGGTTTTTTTCAGGATCACTTAAGTAATTATTGGTGGATTGTCATCATGAAAAGATCTATCTATCTATCTATTAGATTTACATCCCGCCCTTCCTCCCAGTAGGAGCCCAGGGCAGCAAAATCCACCCTTAGTCAAGGAAAGTCTTGAGTAAGCAGACTTCTGAGCGGGGGTGAGGGCAGTGCACCCATTTGCCTCATTCTGGCTACAGGACTGGTTCCCACCACCTTAAACAAACCACACTTCCCAGGATTCTTGGGGGGAAGCCGTGTAATTTAAATGTATGGTGTCTACACAGCCTTCCTCATGGCTACTGGGATGAGACTCTTGCCCTGAGCTGAACTCCTGTCCATTTGGATTGCTAAATCTCCAGTAGCCTAACACATGAGACTTGAGAGATGAGGCTTGACATGTCATGAGGTGGGCCTGGTGGTGTCAGAGGGTTGGGCCCATTGGTAAAGGGATAGAGCTAGAAGTTAGAGGCCCAGAAAAACTGGGGTGAAATCAAGGAGAGAAATGATGGGGGCGGGGAGAGAACACCCTCTTATGAATGATAAGTGAGATACTTAACCCCCCCAGCTGCATATGCTTCTCTGTTTATTGTTATTGTTGTTGTTCTTACTTGAATTTATATCCCACTTTTTCATATAAATATGCTCGAAGTGGCTTACAATAGCACAAAAAGGCAAATTACATCAATAACAATCATTTTGAAAACATAACAATAGTTTCAAATCATTTCAAGACATAACAATCCAACAATAACCCCAACTGATTACCTAAACCTTATCACATTTAAAGTCATCATAAGAACATAAGAACATAAGAAGAGCCTGCTGGATCAGGCCAGTGGCCCATCTAGTCCAGCAGCCTGTTCTCACAGTGGCCAACCAGGTGCCTGGGGGAAGCCCGCAAGCAGGACCCGAGTGCAAGAACACTCTCCCCTCCTGAGGCTTCCGGCAACTGGTTTTCAGAAGCATGCTGCCTCTGACTAGGGTGGCACAGCACAGCCATCACGGCTAGTAGCCATTGATAGCCCTGTCCTCCATGAATTTGTCTAATCTTCTTTTAAATCATAGTAATTAGTAACAACCCACAATTGTGCCAGGGCAGGACTTTCGAAAGTCCAGGGCTCCAGTCATCAGTAGTATGAGTAGGCCGACCCTCAAATGAGTGAAATAATGTGTGTGACCATCTAAAGAGGCTCTTCCTGGAAGACGATTAAGCACAGGATCTAAAATGGCCTAACTGCGCCACTGGCAAAAGCGTGACAATCCACTCGTGTGCACTGTGTATATAAATTTTCATTTTGGCACATCCAAGTTATGCATGCAATAATTACAATAGGTAGGTATGCATCAGCAAATTTAGCACACTTTAGAAGGCCAAGAAGACCACAGGTGTGCCAGACTAGATGATGGCCCTGAGATTTGATTTGCTGCCTTGAGGCCTTGAGACTGAATCACAAAACATGAGATTCCAGACCAAGCCTATCTATCTATCTATCTATCTATCTATCTATCTATCTATCTATCTATCTATCTATCTATCTATCTATCTATCTGTCTGTCTGTCTGTCTGTCTGTCTGTCTGTCTGTCTTGGCAAGGGCGGCTCCACTCATAGTCCCACCTGTGGTGGTGACCCAGGGAATATTACATGAGACTGGGCCTTTACAGTAGTAGCACCCCAATTACAGAATTCTCTCTCTGGCAAAGAATATTTGTCCCCTCACTGGTGGCCTTAAAGTGTCAGCTAAAGACATGCTTGTTCACCCAGGTTTGGGAAGATAAATGTATAAGGGACCCAGCAGATGTAATATGGCAACTGTAATTTTTAAGTTACGCTTTGTTGTATGTAGCAAGTTTTTCTTGTTTGTTTTAAGGTAATGTTTTGAATGATGTTTAACACTCCCCTGAGCTCCCAATTTGGAGAAAGGGCAATGTAAAAATGAAATGAATAATAAAAAATATGCTAATGCAGGTAACAAGAAATCTAGACACTCAAGGGCAGGGGCGGGAGAATGTCTTGGGAGGGCTAGGGTGTGCCAGTTTTATTCTTGTCCCTTTATATACATTGTATCATTGAAAATCAAATACATTTTAAAAATACACTGGGATCATGGTAAGAGGCCTTTCTGCATCTCTCCCCCCCAAAAAAATTAAATGAATGTGCTTTAGCACCTTGGGCAGCTCTTTGAAAGTTCAGACTAAAACCTGGAGTGGATTCCACTGCCTCACTGACATGGAGCCACCAGCCACCACTGGATGGTGACCAGATCAGCTGCTGTTAAAGGGGTCGGTTCAAATGCTGGCAATCCTAACTGGGTAACTGGCAGTGGAGGGGGCAGAGGGGATTCCTCCGTTACTAACTAATTTCTTTCTTTCTTTTTGCAGTATACTGCAGCAATGAATGTGGTGAGTGTCAGTTTTGGAGCAAAATGGGACTGGGGAAAGAGGAGGGTTGTGGTGATCCCACCTCAGGCCACCACCTGTCAGGTCCCTCCAGTCAGGATCCTGGTTTTTATTTGTTCTCTCACCGGCTCTAGCACAGATCTCGCAAGATCCCACTGCTAGGCAGCACCACCAGCCACTCCCTATTTCACAATATTGCCTTGGGACTTTGCCTTAGTCTCCTTCTGGCTTATTGTTACTTTGTGTCTGGGTGCACTTGCAGGCCACAACCCCCCTGTATCTTTGTGCCAATAAAGCATACAGCCCTGGGTTGCCCTGGATACTTGATGATACACTATTTCTTCACCGCTGCCACCATTTGATACTGTTTCTCCACCTTGGTAATTACCCTGCCCTCCCTTCTGGTCTGTGTAAACCCCAGCCAAGGATCAGGCTTTTGGTAAACCAATAAAATATTTATTTATAAACACCAGGAAATAACAAGATTACAAGCATATGGTTTCATATAGTGTCACTCTTTATGTTTCCAGTCATATATAATCTGCCTTAATACCAGCCAAATATAATCCAACCCGCAACCAACTCAAACCCCAACAACCCAAACTACCTCTCAACTGTCATCCTCTCATTTATACCTTCAGCCACTCAAACGCTCAGCCAATCATCATACGGCATTCTCTAGCATTCTAGCCCATGTACTCCCCCCTCTCACGCAATCCAATTACCATGTATACTTTAATAAACCCGCACTTACCATATTTACAGTTATCAAAATACAGGGGCATTACAAGGGTCTGTTCAAGGGGTGCTGTGTATGATCAGGGCTGGAAGTCACCTGTGTCCCTGTCTGGCTTCTTCCCAGTGTGACTTCCTGCTGCCACATCCTGAACTCAGTAACAAGAGATCAAAAACAGCTATAAGAAGCAGCAGCCAACACAAGCTAGAACAGCTGCATAGGTTGTTTTTTATTCCCGATGCATTCCAATGCATACTATCTTTCTGGAGGGGGAAAAGGTCTGATGTTCATAAGATTTTAATAAGAGCTGCTCAAAAGCCTGTCACAGCTGCAGCTAATTCAAGCAGACTGAGGAATCATAGAGTTGGCAGGCACCTCAAAAGTCATCTATCTAACTCTCTCTTGATGCAGGTAATTTGCTGCTGCTACAGCAATCATGATGGGTGGCCATCCAGCTTCTGCTTAAAAACCTCCTCTAGTGAGAGAGAGTCCACCACATTCCATGGGAAGTCTGTCCCCTGTCAATCACCTTGTGCCATCTGGAAGTGCTTCTTGCTATTTATTCAAAATCCCTTTGCTTATAATTTGAACCCATTTACTTGAGACCTACCCTCTGGACCAACTAAAAACAAATTTGCTCCATCATCTATATAACAGCCCTTCAAATATTTGAAGACGGCCATCACATTGCCTCTTAACCATCTTCTCCAAGCTAAACATACCCCAGCTCCTTCAACCTTTCCTCATAGGACTTGATCTCCAGGCCCTTCACCATCATTTTAAATAGTTTTTACTAAGGAAGTTGACAGGGTCTGGATTTCTGGTTCTTGCCAGAAGAGGCAGATATGATGCCTCCTTCATAATGAAGAGGTCCTTTGATAACTGGGGCAGGGAAAAGCCAGCTTCTGGTTTCATCACTTGATGGAGACTTCCCTGCCAGTTCGTTTCTGGCCCAATTCAAAGTGCTTACATTAGCATTTAAAGCCTTAATTGACTAGGCCCCAAATATCTGAAAGGCCGCCTCAATCCTTACAGACCCTCTCTGGTGTTACGATCAGTGGGGGGGGGGGCTCTTGGTAGTTCCACCATCCTCAGAGGTTCACACGATGATGGTGGATAGGAGAGGGCAATTCTCTGTGACAACCCCTAAGGTGTGTCTGGCACTTTCTCTATACATTTTTCATCATGTGCTGAAGACATGCCTCTAGCCTGGCCTTTGACACCTGATACATATGTTTTTCAGGAGGGCCCATCCTATTCCTGTGACCGATTTGTTTTAAATTGTTCTGAATATTGAATTTTAAATTGTTATAACCTGCCTTGGGGCCTGATGGTAAATGGCAGGCAATTAACTAACTAACTAATTAATTAATTAATTACTTAATTAATAATGTTGCAGGGGCTATTGCAGAAATGTTCTGACTTTCTTCTACCAGGTGATGGAAAGGGAGGCAGTATCTGCCAGATGTCTAGGGTAAAATTTCTCTCCTACCTGAGAAAAAAAATTGCCACAAATGGATGCGTATATTGATATACCCATCTGGCTCCATCAGTAAGCATGGCACAAGGTCTAGCCATTGGTGCATCTAGCCCAGTGCCGCTCTTTACATTAACTGGCAGCAGCTCTCTCTAGACTTGTCTCCGGCAGGGAAAGGTTTTTCATTTCACAGGCTACCAGGTAGTTCTAGCTAGAGATGCCAGAGATCAGATGTGGGAACTTCTGCATTCCATGCGTATTCACTACCATTGTTCCTTCCCTCAGGGCTCTGTTGAAGCATTTTGCTGCCAGAAGCAGAAAATCCAAAAGATCCTCTAACCCTCTGCTAGTTAATATGGGAAACAAGCCTCAGGAGAGTTCTACGCTGTTAGAGATAATAGCTTATCAGTCACCTCCCGTAGATCTGCCTTTAACAGCAGGATTATGTTGTAGAGTGATGTGGGCTGTGTACACACTCACACCATACATTTAAAGCACATTTAATTCCCGCAAAAATCTTGGGAACTTTAGTTTACCTCTCACAGAGCTACAATCCCCAGCACCCTTAACAAACTACAGTCCCCAGGATTCTTTTTTTTGAGGGGGGTGCTTTAAATGTATGGTGCACACGCGGTCTTTGCCTGCATGTATACCTGGAGGCTCCACATGTATCCAACTGACACATGTTTCTGGGTCTTACACTTAGAGTTACAGTCTGCCATGGGGCAAATTACACTATTGCTAGAGTGAATAAGCAGTATATATATTTGCAATTAAAGAAAGATTAATTAATACACAGGTTGTTATAAAAAAATAAAGAGATTGGTTGTTAAGGAAATATTCCAGTTGGACTGGCAGCTTTGGGGTTAAATTGAAGAGATGGTGGAGATAGGAGGGATCTAATGCCAAATATGGTGAGAGGAAGGTGGGGAGTGCCAGATCGACAGGGATCTACATCTGAGTCAGATTAGAGAGGGAAGAACAAAATATAAACAGTGCTGGCCAGATGCAGCACAACTACCTTGACTGAGAAATTAGGGAAGTGGAAAGGCAGAAGCAGAGCAGGAAACAGAAAACCTGGGAGCAAGGACAAGGGAGAAATTCAATTAAGTTTGCATTTAAAGCTGAATCCGCACTTTCTGAAACAATATGAGAACCGAAACCCAGCCATCCGTTGAAATTCATACTTATCCAAATTTTGCAATGCAGTTGTCCAACCAAATAAAGTTTTAAAAAATACATATGTTAGGGGGAAATGTGTATAAAAATGAATGTATTAGTGGAAATAACATACAAAAATGCATTATATTAGAATAACTTTCTTGCAAAAATGTGTACATTAGTCAAAACTGCATGCAAATATGTGTTCATTAGGAGAAATTCACACTGAAATGCAGAAGAATTTTCA
The DNA here is from genome assembly GCF_030035675.1 of Rhineura floridana. Lineage (NCBI taxonomy): Eukaryota > Metazoa > Chordata > Lepidosauria > Squamata > Rhineuridae > Rhineura > Rhineura floridana. The sequence continues at coordinate 19,190,625 of NC_084490.1, forward strand.
TGAGGATTTTTTTTAAAAAATCGCAAATTGCTGCAGAAATGTGGAGAAGCGAGTTTAAGATTGGAAAAATTAGAAACTGAGAAAACTGAAATCGAACAGATCCTGCCATCCCTATCCGACAGATGCAGATATTACCTTTCCTGGAACAAAGGGGGAAAGGAAAAGGGCTCTTCTCTTTTATTGGGGAGATAATTGTATAAATCTTCTCTGGGGCTGCACCACTCCAGTGTCCAGAATGGAGAACTCGGGGGGGGGGAGTGGGGCCCTGCAGGTCCATGAAGCCTTATGTGGTATGAGACTTCCTTGGATAAAGATCTGGAGGGGAAACATGAGGTGGTGTGTACCCCCTGACTACAAGAACTGGGTATGAAAATAACAAAGACAGAAGGAAGGTAGGGGACACTGCGGAAAAGGAGGCAGGGAAGGCAACCTAGCTGTCTAAGGAAACATTCACACTATACACTTGTTCCACTATTATTCCACTGTAAACAGTCATGGCTTCCCCCAAAGGATCCTGGGAAGGGTAGTCTTGGAAGGGTGCTGAGAGTTAAAGTTAGGAGACCCCTATTCCCTCACAGAGCTACAATCCCCAGGGTGGTTTCACAGCTGGCCCTTCTTCTCAGAGAACTCTGGGAATTGTAGCTTTCTGGGGGGAATAGGGGTCTCCTGACAACTCTCAGCACCCTTCACAAGCTACACTTCTCAGGATTCTTTGGGGGAAGCCATGACTGTTTAAAGTGGAATAATAATTGAATAAATGTATGGTGTGCATGTGGCCTAAGGCTGCATGCATACCATACATTTAAAGCACTTTCTCTCTCCCCACCAAAATCCTGGGAACTATAGTTTACTCCTCACCGAGCTACCATTCGCAGCACCTTTAACAAACTACAGTCCCCAGGATTCTTGTGTGTGTGTGTATGCTTTAAATGTACAGGGTGTATGCGGCCTAAGAGTGGAACAATCTAGGCTAGGAATGAAGCAACAAGGTCTGACCCCAGAGATCCTGAACAGAATAACTCTTAGAGGCTCAATAACATAAGGGAAGAAAGGGGGAGGAAGATCTAGAGTACTGGGGCAGGGCAATCTAAGGTTGTGGACCACTTGGTTTCCTGCCACAGGTGAGCACTGCAAAGGTATGTAGCATGCAAACAGTGAGCCATGTGCAGATGTCCTGTGGAGAGTTCTAACCCTTAAGTTGGGGTGAGGAGCAAACTGTTGAATATTGCAGAGATTAGCTGTGGTGAAGCCTCAGCCGCTCATTTGGAAAGAGTGTGTGTGTGAGATTTATCTGTAAAGAGTTCAAGCTTTTACCCCTACTTTATTTATAGAAATATAGCAAGGAAAGGCAGTCTAGTTCTAACTCAGAGGTGCAATGGCCAGGCTTGGCCATTGCCCACATGTTACAGAAGAGAAGGACAAAGGCAAGACGGTGGTCAGAGGAGTAGAAGAAGGAGAGGTCAGCAGGAGGGGTCATCTTCCCGAAGGGTATCAGTTTATAATGGAAGGAAGTCTGGTAGATGAGCCCAGGTCAGGTGGAAACCCTGTTGCTGTTGTTCAACAAACTGCAGATCTACTATAGATCATCCAGAAGTCTCCCTATAAATCATGATCTGCCCACCTCCGCCTTAAGTAATCCTAGTGAGGACTAATGGGACTACCAGTTGTGCCAGAGTGCCTCAGGTGTGGGGCTCCCTCTATTAGGGACTCTGAGCAAGTTGAATCAACATGTGCCGTGGATGACTTGATTAGGTTAGGGGTGCTGGGGGTGGGTGGAGAGGAAGGGAAAGAGGGAACTGATTGATATACATATTCTGGAGTTCTCACACTGATATGCCGAATGGGAGTCTTTGTTATTGATAAGAATTGACATTAGCAGATACAAAGTGCAACTTTCTGCACCTGAATGCCTACGCTTTCACTTTGCACATTTTCCTGGGCAAAATGAAGATTTCAGAGTCAAGATGCTAGGGATATATTTAAAATGACAGCGAGGCTGAGCTTTTTGGTAACAATGATGTGCCAAAATCAGGAGATGACAACGTCTACCTTCATGTCATAAAAGCCTTCATGGGCTAATTTCTGCATATCAAGCAGATGCTAAAGGTGTAGGAGTGGGCCAGGCCAGATAGGGTAGGCAACCATTGCGCTTCAACCTCAATGAAGTAATGAACAGCAGCTGCACAAGAATAGCACCATCATTAATTTCAAAAAGGTTTATGTACAGGAGAATCTCCCACTGGCTTGTGTTTGGTGGGTCAGAGCTGTACTGTCTCCCTCTGTTGTCCTGAAGCTGTCTACCTGAGGCAGCCAACTCTTAGAAACATAGGAAATTGCCTGATCCTGAGCCAGACCATTTCTCCATATAGCTCAGCATCTACACTGACTGGCAGTGGCTCTCTAGGACAGGGGTGGGGAACCTTTGGCCCTCCAGATGTTAATGAACTACATTTCCCACCATCCCTTGCCACTGGCCATGGTTGCTGGGGCTGATGGAAGTTGTAGTTCAGCAACATCTGGAGGGCCAATGGTTCCCCATCCCTGCTCTAGGATTTCAGACAGGAGTTTGTCCCAGGCCTACCTGGAGACGCCGGGGGGTTGAACCTGGGACTTTCTGCCTGCAAAGCAGATGCTCTGCCACTGAGCTGTGGCCCTTAATGATTGTCACATAGCAGGGATGACCTCTTCCTGTCACCAGCTCTCCAGTCTGCCTGCTTCCTGCCCATCTTCACCCAGGCTGTCTGTTCAAACCTGGAACCCTCGTTCTGCTCCTCTTCTGATAAAGACTCTTACTCTGCAGGTATGATGAGCTATGTGCTTACAAACTGCTTCTCGTGCATCACGCAGACTTACACGTGCACCAGGAAATTCAGGTGTGGAGGTGAGAGCTTAGAAAAAAAAAGACCCATAGAACTGAGCTGTTGTGATAGAAAATGGGGCCTGGCATGACTGAGATCCAGAGAATGAGGCCTGAGGCCAGGCTAGATGGGCCCATGAGTCTCTCAGCCAGGATGGCCAAAACATGAGGCCAAAAACCAGGCAAGATGGGGCCATACATCTGAAATCTTGCAATGACAGCCAGCCAGTGTACAGGTGTACACTGCTCACCTGTAGGGTGGACAGATGCCCTACTTTACAGAGAGCAGTCCTGTTTGAAGGGCTCTCTGGTTTAAAGCTAAAGACCCATCAAGAGCAGGGGAGGAACCTTGAAGGTGTGGCTCAACACTTGCCAGATTGGTGGGGCTGCCTCCCATATGCTCCCCCCAAAGTTCTGAATTCCCTCCAAGATTTATAGATTGCCCTCTGAGGGTGCTTTAGCCAATGGCAGCTGGTGACTCCATGTCAATGGGGCAGTGGAATCCACTCTGGGTTTTAGTCTGAACTTTCAAGGAGCTGTCCATAGTGCTGAAGGTACTTGAAAGTTTGGGCTAAAACCTGGAGCAGATCCACTGCTCCACTGAGATGAATAGCCAATTGAGCAGGCACCAGTCTCTGTGTCAATCTTCCCCACTATGGTCTGTGGTCTTGTAGTTCTAGATTTGCGTCTATAACTTAAATTAGCATATGCCAATTTTATGCAAATAGGTGTCCTCTTTTGAGGGGGGTTGATGCAAAAGTGGCCACTCTTCTCACCCTGCCCTGAGAATAAAACCCTTATTTCCTCATCAGTCTTGTCCCCAGATCTGCTCTTCCAGCCTGAACACAAGAACCACCACCATGCTCCTCCTCTCCCCATTGCTAGTAATCTGATTCCTGTGCTATATCATAAATGGACCTACTGTATATATCACAATCCAGTTGCCTTATCAGAGTGCTGTTTTTATGTTCCAATGTTTTACTTGTGACTTGGGGGGACAGCAATCGATGAGCATGTTGCCTGCATGATGGGTGGTAGCAGATTAAAGCTGAAGAACCACTGGAATAGATTTTGGATTTTGCAGAAAGGAGGGTGAAAGTGGAAATGGACGAAGATCTGATTCTGGATTGTGCTCTGGAGTGGCACAAGTTTAACCACGGCGCAAAGAGATACAGCTTCTTCCGGGTAGGCAGTGCCCCTAACCAGCAGCCTCCGCCTACCCTTGCTTCCCCAACACCTTCTGCGATTGCCCCTGAATTTTGGCCTGTTGCCCGCCCTGCCAAGGGTTAACTTATTTATTAATTATATGTATATGCTGCAGCCGGGTTCAGGGAAGCATACGGGTTCCTTCCTTTTATCCTCCATTAAGTTCAAAGAGTGTGACTGGCTCCCAAGTCAGTGAGCTTCACGTCTGAGTAGAGGCTTGACCCCAGGTCTCCTGAGACCCAAGTTCAGCATCCTTAACCACTGCACCGCTCTGGATCTCATTTCATGTTAACAAAGGAAATGAGTTGCAGTTCAAACTTGTGTGGAAGCCACACCATCTGATGCTGTTGATTACAAATATTTATAACCCACCCTTTGTCTCTGCAGATACCAGAGTGGGGTACAACACATAAAATAAAGGAAACCATAAAATACGCAGCGATAAAGCCATAAAAATACCTCAGCAAACAACAGAAGCAAGTAAAACCCACAGAGCAGGCTAAACCAACATCAGCTAACTAAAATGGTCTGGGCAGGGCAGCATTATGACTTTTGAGGGCCCTAGGCACTTTTGCCTTCATGGGCCCCTTCCTCAATAATAATATCAATATTAAAAATGGTTTTTTTATATAACTTGAAATACTTCAACATTTTATTTTATTTTCTGTTTTAGGCAAAATTTAATAGATTTTCGTGGGCCCTAAAAGTTTCATTTTTTTCTTATGTGAGAAAAAAATTAAAACATTTTCTTCAACCCTAAAAGTTCATTATTTTTCTTCTGATTTTAAAAGAAATTAAAACATTTTCGTGGGCCCCTTACAGTATTGTGGGCCCTAGGCACTGTGCCTACTGTGCCTAATGGATAAGTCGGCCCTGGGTCTGGGCAAACCAGCAGGTCTCCATATAGCATTAAAATGATAATAGCACTGGCTATTATGATAATAGCCTTCTAAAGGGAGGGCCTTACACTGCCACTACAGCAAAGGCACTCTCTCCCACATCACCCATTGCACGTCTCACCTAGCGCTGGAACACAGACAAGAGCCTCTCTGGAAGATCTTAAGACACACACTGGGAGGTGATCCTTCAGGTATTTCAGCCCTGAAGCCCTTTAGGGCTTTATAAGTAAGCACCAGCACTTGAATTTGAGTGTATAAAACTACGCATGACATGGAGTAAGGGAAGAGATTTTTTTCTCTCCTTATAACACTAGAACTTGTGGACATGTTGAAAGATTGAAGACAGAAAAGAAAGTACTTCATGCAGCAAATACTTAAACTGTGGAATTTGCTCCCCCAGGAGACAGTGATGGCCACCGACTTGGATGGCTTTAAAAGAAGATTAGACAAACATGGAGGATAAGGCTATCAGTGACTACTCGCCATGATGCCTATGCTCTGCCTCCATGGTCTGAAGCAGCATGCTTCTGAATGCCAGCTGCTGGAAACTGCAGAAGGGGAGAGCGCTCTTGTGCTCAGGTCCTGCTTGCGGGCTTCCCATGGGCATCTGGTTGGTCACTGTGACAACAGGATGCTGGACCAGATAGGCCTTTGGCCTGATCCAGCAGACTCTTTTTATGTTTTTCGTTTGGCCCGGAAGCAAAATACCTGTTACTATGATGGGTGGTTGTAATGACCCCAAAGGCTAGTAGCAATCAAGATTCAGAGTAAGAAGTTACAGAATCGCCACCTATGGAGTCAGATGAAGGTCAGGGCTCTGAGCCTGCCCCTGAAGATCAGGAGACCCCTAAGCCTGGGGCTGGCAGACAGGAGCCCATAGAGCAACCTCCCATACCACCAGAAGCCTAGAAGAGGTAGTCTGGCTGGGGGCGGATGCTTACAGAGGCTCAGCTAGCCCCCATCCTTGGTTGGAGCAAGTTGTTCACTTGGAGCTGTCTGTGGTGCTGCAACTCGTTTTGGAGTCTGACATCAGACTTGAACACCATGGGTGGGGGGATGTGGAGTAAAAGAGGGCCTGTGAGGTCATGTCAGCAGAGAAACATAAATGCTGACAGAACTGCTTACACCTTAAAACGAATGTTCAAATCCAACCCTTCTTCTTAGATAGTGAATGGCAAGCTGAAACCGATGACAAGTGGTATGGATCCCTTTCTAGTAAAGAAGGAGGCAAATGTAAATGATGCAGGCAGATACCGGTGTGATATGATTGATCCACATGGATCTGTTTCCAGCCAGCTTGACTTCCAAGTACAGGGTGAGTTTAGTGAATATGAGCTAGGAACCACATCACGGTGCATTACGTTAAGGGGTTCACACACATGAGTCAAAGAGCTCGGTATGGGGCCATGAAGTTGCATGGGTTAGCCCCACCCCACCATGCCACCTATTGTCCACCTCTGAGGGGGAGATCTCCTCCATGCAAGGAGAAATCCTCAGCCAGGCAGGAGAAGCTCAACTGGGCTAAGTTCAAGGTGATGTTTTTGGTGTATAAAGCCCCATGCAGCTTGGGGACCAGGACACCGGAAAGATAATCTTACCCCTTATATACCCAGTCGATCACTGCGGTCTGCAGGTGAGGGCCTCCTGCAGACACCATCTTATCAGGAGGTCTGTTCTACACAATATAGGAAGCGGATCTTTAGTGTTGCGGTGCCTACCCTTTGGAATTCCCTCCCCTTAAACATTAGACAGGCACTATCTCTGTTGTATCTTTGGTTCCTGCTGAAGACCTTCCTCTTTCAACAAGCCTTTTACGTAGAGACCTTATCTGAGCCTACATCAGTGTTGGCATTGTTTTTAAGGTATTATTAAGATGTTTGTAAGATGTTTTATAGATTTTGTTTTAGTGTTTTATTGCTTGTTTGCCACCTTGGGCTCCTTCTGGGTGGAAGGGTGGGATATAAATTTAATAAATAAATAAATAAACTATGCATGTGCATGAAGTTCCTTCTCACGTGTGTTTAATGTGTGGCTAGTGGTGTGTGTTTGGGTGCTGGGTACATTGGAGGCAGTGTTAGCCCATGTGGTCCAAAGGCCTCTGAATGCACCCTTTGAATGCATGGGTGGGCGTAGTCCAGTACTATCTACTCTGACTAGCAGTGGCTCTTCAAGGTACCATAGGCAAGGACCTTTCCTAGTCCTGCTGCCTGAGTTTCTTTAAGGGGAAATGCCGGGGAATTCCTTTGTATGTACAATTTATTTATTTAACGCATTTTATCTCTATTTTCAGCCAAAAAGCCTCCCAGAGAGGCTTACAAATTTCAGTGATAATAGTCCCCATAGTGTAAAAGACATGGCATAAAAGGAAAAGGGTTTAGGAGGGAGGAGGAAAAAAACTCAGGCGCTTCTTCTCAGCTACATAGTTCTTGCAGTGCCATCTCTCTCCATCTCCTGTAGCCTGATGAATGGCTGCTGATGAAAGTTGAAGGAAGAGCCTGATGGAGCTGGTCTTTCCGTAGACTAGATGGAAAGGATCATAGAATCATAGAATAGTGGAGTTGGAAGGGGCCTATCAGACCATCAGGTCTAACTCTCTGCTCAATGCAGGAGTCCAGGAATCAAAGCAGGATGCATTCTACCACACAGCTATGTCACTTCCAGTAGAAACATGGCTAAGGGGATCTAGTCGTTTCTGTAGCCTTGAATCTTGCTTTTGTTATCACTAGATGAACTAGAATGCATTTTGCTTTGCAAACCTGTAGTATTGTAAAGTAGCCAGCAGGGGGAGCTTGGAACTGTAGGCAACTCTAGACTCCTCTGCCACCCGCCTCCCGGCATTTGGATTGCTCTGCGTGTTGTTCTGTGAAGCTTCCCCAGTGCTATATCACATTATTGCTGTCCCAAGTGACTATAACGCAAGAAAACTGGGACAAAACCCCCAGAACATTTGTGGTATGAAAAGTTAGGGGATTTCAGCAGGAAGGTATGCACTGTTTGGAAATGAAGCAGTATGATTTCCCCAAAACTTTTGCAGGCGCAAACAGTATTGAAAGCAGGATCAGATGTGACTGCTCTGATAGCAAATCATGAGCGCAAATCATCATGAATGCACAATAAAAAAGATGTCTGAAGGAAAAAGAGTCATTCTTACCAGTGTGAGGTGGAAGGCACACACACACCTCTTCTAAGATGATGCCCACCAGTTTTTATAAGAACTTATACTGATATATATGCAGGGCTTTTTTCCTGACAGTAGTCACCAGTACTTTTTTCGGCTGCCCATGGCAGCCATTTTGTGCTGGCGTCCATTTTTATCAAGATATGAGTACTGGCACCTTGTTTTTTACCCCCAAAAAACTATGTGTGTGTGAAAGTATAACCCACTTAACCAGGGATGCCTTTTTAAAAATAATTTTAAAGAGTTAACTCCACAGATTTGTTGATTAAAGGTTACAGGTGAAAGAATTCTCTTCCATCCCCCAGGAACAAGAACCTTACAACCCATTCTCGATCACTCTCAATTTTTCTTTTTAATCTCTCTCTTCTTTCTCCATCAGTGGTGCCTTCAGTTGGGAAGACCACTTGGTTCCCCCGGCCGCGGAATACTACAATGGGAACCCCCAGACCCCCTCTTGTCTTGGGGATCTCTTCCAGGGCGCCACCTCCTCAAGCAGACTGGACAGTTTGGATAGTGATTGGGAGCACAGCAGGGTTATTTGTCTTCATCTTCCTTGCATTGTGAGTTTTGGGGTGGGGATGGCATCCCACTCACACATAGCCTCATTTGCCCTCGCAGAGGGTGACTGGAAACAGGTTAACACTAGGATATGCCACATCCACAGCTCGGTTTTGAGCTTCCTCTCCCAAATGTCAGCCTAAGCTTGAAAATAACGCAGTGCCCTACACATAGCCCAGCTGCAGGTTGAAACTGATGTTGGCACCTTGGAGGTTGCCACTTGCCCTTTCCTGTTAAGCCTCTGGTGCAATGATGTGCAAAAAGTCCTCAGGCAGGAAAGTGAACTGTACCACTTCATTCTGAAGGGGGGAACGACATATTTGAATATGTAAAAATGCTCCTTGCACTTAAAAAATACCCCACTAGCATAGTTGGCCTAGAATCTTTTCCCCGGCCATGCTGGTTTAATTTATTTTTTTTAATTGCATGGAGTTCTTGGAGCTTTTTTTTAATGAGGGAACATTTTATAAAGGTACTCCCCACCTGCTGTCTGAAATGGTATAGTTCAGAGCTTGTATAGTCCTCTCTCCCTCCCTTTGTCTGTCCATCCCTTGCAGCAGAATGAGAGACTGGGCCATAGATGGGACAGGTGAGAAACTCAGTTCAGTTAGCATTTGCACTTCCGGAAACAAAAATGAGAAACCGCAATGCAGTCATCCTTCAAAATTTGCGGTTTGAATTTCTCAGTGCAGTTCTCCAGCTAAGAAATGTGCATAATAATGTAATGTGCATAAAAATGCATGTATTAGTGAATATAGCATATAAAATTGTATTATACAAGAGATAATTGGACGGAAGTTTTTTTTAAATAAGGGAACACTTAAAAATGTGGTCCCCCTCCTGCAGTCTGAAGTAGTACAGCCTATTCTACTTAGATGTGCAGGTGTGGACTAAGCCCTAGTCAGATGAAAAGATGGAAACTTGCCTTCCTTATCAAAAATTATATTGCACCAGCATCATCCTTGGAACAGAGGTTAAAGGATGGACACTTGGAGATAGATTGCGATCAGCAGAGGGCTGTGTAGAGTGATGTACGTATCATACTTTGGTAATCCAAATATATCTAAGTTCTGTCATTTATCATCAACATGCTTGAAATAAGGTGTGAGTGGGAAATGCCTACTGAACTCTCTATAAAAAGATCAGTAATGGCAGAAAACGTCCCTAAAATAGTTTTTAAAGGCTTACACAAATGTTTGATTACATCCTTGGTGTGAGCCATCTTAGCCTGTCCTGCAAGTCCAGTATCAGGTCCTGCTAAGCAATGGTAATAAGGCCACTTGCCAGAATCCTCTGCAAGACGCTAGGGCTCCACGACCCATGCACAGGGCTTCTTCAGCAGACAAGGCCCCATAGAAAGTTTGAAATCTGATGGCTGAGACTCCACACCCTCCCTGCTCCATAACCTTCTTTTATTTTGTAGCCTGTTTGCTTACTTTTGCCGCAAGAAGAATAAAGAAGAGGAAGATGATGATGATGATGAAAGCGAGAGTGAGTCATCAGAGCTGGTGTCAATGTGAAGTTTCAATCATCACCACTTTTCAGGTTCCTCATATAGAGATGGTTCCTCACAGACCCTCTTTATATTGTACTTGCTGATCTACTTTATTTATTTAACAATGATTGATAAAGATGATGGATGTATTTTACTAGATAAAGGCCCCTCTTGGGTGCTATGTGAGAGAGTTAAGGTTTAATATATTGTATCAGGAAGCCATAATGGTCAGGGCCTTTGGGTCGCTTCCAGAAGATCTGTTTAGTGAGTATTCAACTCCAATTTGTTTGTGGGGAGATTAGACATTTTGGCTATTTAAGGAACATTCCCCCTGACTTCCTTATGGGGAGATTAGGTGCTGTTGTGTCAGGTAAGGGTTATCCCCACACATTCCAGCACATTTTCCCATCACTTTCCTCATTGCACAAAATCCCATCTTTCGGGGAAGCACATTTCTTTCACAAGAGCTCCAAATCAGCTTTCACTATGCAGCCTGAATTTGTCAGGTTGTGACTGAATCCCACCTGAAAGCAGTGACAATCTGGAAGTACCCTTGGTGTGCTTTCTGGGGAGGTTTAAAGACCTGGAGAGAGGGAATTGGGTGAGAGTGCTGTTGTGTTCAGATCCTGCTTGTGGGCTTCCCATAGGCATCTGGTTGGGTGGTGATGGGCCATTGGCCTGGTCCAGCAGGGCTGTTCTTATGTTCATTTATAGCCAGGCCACACTAAGAGGAACCAACAGGCTAACTGAGGAGTGGAGCCATAATGGGACTTAGAAATATTTAATTACCCTTCTTTTTCGCCTCTGCTGTCCCAAGCAGTCACCACAAAGTGTGCCATTGTGACACACTGGGAGGCTTCTTCATGTCCTAGCTGATCCCAGCACTAGGCCGCTTAGGTATCACCAGGCTTACTGGGTTTCTTCTCCATATAAGGCTTGTACTGTGCCTCAAACCAACCTAAACTAATTTCATGAGGAGATTAAAAACAAACACGCATACTTGAGGCAGCAAGAAATGATGTTTATTTGGAGAAAGAGATGGAAGGTGATGGGTACAATTCTGATTGTCTGTGTGTTGGAAGATCAGGGTACATAATAACTCTCCTTGTGAGGCCTACCTTGTTGGCCCTTCCATGGCTGCTTTCTGCTTGTGGAGAACAAGCCAGAGGACATGTTTGAAATGAGCACAGCCAGCAATGCTGTATGCTAAATGTCAACCCCCTCAATGTTATGGTTGGTTCACTAGAGCCCATGAATTGTCATTTCACATCCACACCATACATTTAAAGAACATGGCTTCCCCCAAAGAATCTTGAGAACTCCTCACAGAGCTACAATTCTCAGTACCCTTAAGAAACTTCAGTTGCCAGGATTCTTTGGAGGAAGCCATGTTCTTTAAATATATGGTGTGCATGTGACCAGGAAGGGAAATCCATAAGCACAGACATTGTGGGCACTGTTGGCCCTCAGGCAAGGGAGGCCATGTGTTTTATACCTATTCTCTCAAACAACTTTAGTAAAGTACTTCATTTTTGTACTGTCCAGCCTGGCAAGTCAATGGTGTGTGTAAACCAGCTGTGGACAGTGCAGAAGTGAAGTGTTTTACAGCTGAAATGGCTGATGAAGTGAACTCTACTGATGGTACAGATCAAGGGACATAAAAACAGGAGCCAGCACACTCTTTTTCTGCTGAGTGAACTCGGCTTCCCTCTAACTTGCTCTTCAGTGCTGAGGCACGCCAATTTTCTTGCCACTTTGGGCCCTCTCCTCCATTCTTCTAGTAGCCTACCTGCTTTTTCTGCTTCTTAAAGCTCACTTTGTACACATATAAACAATCATATAGCATTTGGTTTTATTTATTTATTTAAAAAGCCAAACCTGACAGGGAAAAATTACTCTGGGGAGGAGAAAGGAAGGAATGCTTGTGATGTCATAGGCATCCAGCCAATCAGCACTCTGCACAGCCCCTTCTGCTTTGAACTGGCAAAAATTGTTTGGTCCTCAGTCGTATGAGACAAGAATGGGGTGAGTGAGTCTGCTTTCTAGAGCAGAGCGGATCCTGTTTTTATGTACATCTAGACTGTTGTTTGAGAATGTAGGTGCTGTCACACCCTACCATATTTATCCCACACATCTTTAGCAATATTATCTCAGTTTAACCGTCATGTTGTCTTCCCAAAGAATCCTGGGAAACTTAGGGCAATATTCAACTAAGTCCTACACAAAGTAGACCCGCTGAAATGAATGAATCTAAGTCAAACGTGCCCGTTAACTCTTAAGTAGGGCTTAGCTAAATACTGACCTTAGTTCAGCGAGAAAATTCTCTGTTAGAGTACCTTCATTCTCACAGAACTCCAATTCCCAGGGATACCAGCAGAGATGGAATGATATTATCGAACCAGATTTAAGTCTTTGATTAGATGTGCTCTAAGTTTCCACATGAGCAGTTACTACAGCTGTGCCCAGATCCTTCCACAGCCCCGTTAATCAAAGTTTCCCAGCAACCTTTGGTTACTTGGGCATGACCTGCCACCACCATCTCCCTGTGGAAGCAGATCCCTCCACATCCAGCTCCCTTTGGAAGCTGTCCCACCACCCCACACCACCCCCAGACCAAAAAAATGGCTCTGAGCCCCTGTGCATGCTAAATCAGAGCTTGGAAAAGTTACTTTTTTAAACTACAACTCCCATCAGCCCCAGCCAACATGGCCACTGGAATGGGTTGATGGGAGTTGTAGTCCAAAAAAGTAACTTTTCCAAGCTCTGAATATGCACCCTCCACTTTGTAAAGCCAAGTAAAAATTAGGGAAAAAAGAATTAGAATGGCATGAGCAGTTGAAAGTGGCACCTCCTCCTCTTCTGATCACATCTCTCTTTGACTAGCTACAAAAGATGGTTCGGTCCCCAGCACTGAATATGCTCTTCTCCCTCCCTTCCTTTCAAGAAAACAGGAGGTTGCCACTGCTGGTATAGTCCATTTCAGGTGGCCCCAAGAAATTTTAGCTTCTCCTCCTGAGATGGCACAATCAAAATTAGAGTTGGCACTTTTTTTCTTCTGTTTGGTTCAATAAATCAAGATGGCATGGCCCAACCAAGGCAGAATCTGCACTCTTCACCCTCAACCACAGTGCATCTGGATATAGGGAACAGTCTGGATGTGGGCAGAGCTGGTGTTTTTCTCGTGGTTCAACCTCTTTTGTTTGCTTAGACCACTTCCCATTCTGTTAAGAACTTCTAGAGCTGACATGATGCAGACATCCAAGGTTCAAGGTGGCATGACCCATAAACCAGCAAAAGTTTCTGGAACTCCCTGACCATTCAAGCTGAGGCATGGCACTGACACAACCCAAACAAGAGGGATTTAATTCTTCCAAGAGAGCAACTGGACTTGGCATTAACAAAGACAAGACCACCCAGGACTCAAACACTCATTCTCACCTAGTCCCGGCAAGGCCTTACAGGGCATAAGGATGATTCTCCCCCTTTCTCTTCAGGCCTTGGGGACTCAGAATGGGCAACTAGTGCCCTATCTACCATTGCTCCACCATTAGGTCTATCATGTGGCTGACGCCAAGGTCAGCTGCATCAAAAAAGTCCGTGCAGAAGATGCTGCCACCAACAGGACTGGCAGAGCCTAGGCCTGATGCTGAGCCTGAGGTCAAGGCCTCCAGCCAATCGACAGGGTCGAATCCGGCACGGGTCCCACTTCCTTGCCAGGCATCTGGGGGAGATGGGGGCATTTCCAAAGAGTCAGGAGAGAAAACAGAGGAGAGTGAGTCCAGGGATGCAGAGGAGGAGGAGGCTGTTGAGAGGAAATCATAGGGACTGGGAAAATCAAAGATGGCAGAGGACACTAAAGAAGGTTCGCCGCTGGGCCGGGGTTTCTTTGGTGGTGATGCTTCATGGTGGACAAGCGGGGATGGGGCAACTCGATCAGGGACTTCTGGGTTCAAGGCAGGTGCTTGAAGGAGGTCACCTACAGCAGATGAGGAGAAACGGGATATACTTCAGCACACCTATGGGGCCCTCCTAATCCTGAGCTCAATTGAACTGAGGCTTGTTAAGACCTACAGCACATAACCCGGGACTGTGTCAGGACTTTGCACTGGAATGTGCGACTAGCAATGTCTCTGAGCGTGTACAGAGTGCCTGCCTCTCACTACTGAGTAACCAATAACCATATCCCACCTTCTGGGATTTGGGGGTTATAATTTCAAGTCAGAGACTCTGATTCTGAAGCAGGACTTAAGCCCCAGGGGAAAAAATCATTGCCCCATCTCTGTTCCTGGTAACTAAGCTTCTTCAACAGCAAATCCTGGTTTTAAGGCTGCACCCTGGTGGTAACAGGAGCCATTTTCTCACCTGTACACATCAGCGGTTCCTCTAAGATATCTTCGATTGATTGGCTTGGCACCAGCTGCACAAAAATGGAAGGAAAAAAGAGCTGGTATAAAAGGATGTCTCACCCAGCCCCGTCGTTCATACAGGGGGATCCTACGCAGTGATGAGTTTCAGCTTTGTTTGAGGCAAAGGGCAGGCTTAATACAGCCAAGGGGTTCATCCCCAAAATTTGTTTTCAAGACAAGACTTCAGACTTGGAACATGTGGGATAATGATAACAAAGGGAAGAGTGCCCCAGTGCATATGCAGAGTAGCACCTCACTGTGTCATCACAGCCTGATCCCCACATAGCTGAGACCAGGAGTTTGGGTCACCAGGTCACAGGTTGTGGATTCTAAGCTTTGTGAGTGCAGGCAGTTCTGTTTTAAAGAAACTGACCACTACTGTAGGGATTGCTAACATGCTGATGGTACTAAATGTTTTTTAAAAAAAGTTTTCTGGCAGCTCTCCTATACTTTTAAGAGTTGTGTGCCTGAACGCAACAGGTGCAGTTTTGTCCACTACAGAGATGTGATGTGAGGCTCTGTCTGTTGAATTTCTGTCTTCTGGGCAACCAGGTGACGTGCTAGAATGCACGCTGAACAGGTGACATCTCCCCTGTACATCCTATGGCTATAGCTGGTATAAGGAAATTGGGGAGCTATGGAAGGAAAAGGTTTCTTGCTCCTTCTTTATACATGCTTTATGGACAATCACATCCAGGGAAATCATTTGGGGATGTCATGTGAACATGTGAAGAAGTCTACTGTGTCAGGCCAGTGGCCCATCTAGCCCAGTGCTGTCTGCTGACTGGCAGCAACTTTCCAAGGTCTGAGGCAGAGAGGAGTGTTTTTCATCATCTGTGTGCTTCTGTCCGCTTAAGAGAGAAAAATAATTGTACTCTCTTGAAAGTAGGACATCCTGGAGAGGAAAACAGTCCTCCTCTGTATGGCACACAGAGATACTCTGGGAATGAACTGGAGTCCTCCCTTGTCTGGAAACATTTACATGAACAGATAGTTCCAGAGCTCTCCATATTCTTCCCTTTCAGTCCTCTCTTAGTGGCAGAGTTTGCAGGTCACAGTAAACTATAGTTAATAGTTTGCCCTGAATGCTCAGGTGGCTCTTGCTTACTCCTCTTGAGTAAGTGGGAGCGATAAAGCACAATACCTGGTTAGATCCAAACTAGGAATCATGGTTTGTTTCACCCCAAACAAACCATGACATGAAGCTGAGGTTTGATCTTGGCTTACCTATCGTGGTTTGTCTGAGTGAAACAAACCATTATATCCAGTTCGGATATAATGCTAAGCCAGGAATCATGATTAGTTCCTCCTGCCTGTACTAGGGAAGGAGTGAAGTGGGAGCAACCTCCATGTTCACAGTAAAGCAGTAACTGTGATTTACTGTAACATGCAAAGTGGGCCAGTGAGAATAAGGAACTGAAGAGCACTGTGAAGTTTTGTCAGACTGAAGTAGGGATCGAAGGATCTCTCAGTTTTGGTTCTCAAGTTTCTCATTTCTGCAATCTTAAATTCAGTTCTCCACATTTCTGCAGCAATGTGTGAATTTTAAAATAAAAAATCTTATGAAAATTCTTGTTTTTTTAGCGTGAGTTTCTCCTAAAAAACACATTTGTATGCAGTTTTGACTAATGTATAATGTATTTATGCACGCTTTCCTCTAATATATGCATTTTTTGAAACATTGTTTGGCTGGAGAACTGCCTCACAAAATTTGGACTAGTGTGAATTTTTAAGAATGCCGCCAGTATTTCAGTTCTCATGTTATTTCAGAATATGCGAATTTGGTAAGATTCGGCTTTGAATGTGAACTGAATTGAATTTCTCCCCCATTCCTAGATTGTAGTAACAAGTTCTTATTAATACAACCTAAGTTTTATGAGGAAAGCAAAAGCCATAGGAACTGGTCCAGCAGCAGCTTGTGGCTCCATGTCAGTGGGGCAGTGGAATCCGCTCCATATTTTAGTCTGAACTTTAGTCTGAAAGTTCGGACTAAAGCCCGGAGCAGATTCGCCTGCCCCACTGACATAGAGCCACCAGCCACCAGTGAACTGGACAGACTGCAAAAGAAAAGAAAAGAGGCTGTAACCCAGCTGGTGCCTCCCAGGCCCAGAGTACCTGAGCTTTTTGGATGGCCTCTTGTAGCTCCTCCTCGAGGGAACGGGCTCCTGGGGCTGGGTCCGGGGGACTGGCTGTGATTTCAAGGGGCAGCTCCATATCAGAATTAATTGGCTCACAGGATGGAGGGCATAAAACCTAATGGGAGGATGGAAGAAGTACAAAGTGGTCAGTCTATCTGCATTTGCCCCAGGCAAAAGCCCTTATCACACTAGCTCCACTGATGTCACCCCCACTAGGTCTAAAACGGACATTTCCTAAAATGTCCCATGCTCATTGGTTAGTAGGTCATCTGGTTACACCAGACGCCCCTAAATTGTGCCTCACCACATGCAAGACACATGCAAACATGTGCCTCTGTGGACAAGATTGTTGTTATTATTATTTTGCCTTATGGCTGTCACTACTGACCACTGCCCTATATGTCTTAAGGTTGTCTGAGGCTACACAGAGACAATTTGGTTTGTGGCCTTTTGCTAGGATACAGCATCAGCGAAAGGGCCACTCCTCCCTACTTGAACATCAGATAAAATGGGGAAACAAGCGAACAAAATCAGATTTCCAGTACTCTTTGGCAGATAAAGAAAAAAATTGTTAATCCTAACCCCGGAAGAACCAAGGTTAAAGCATCTGAGGGTTCTGAGTTTAGAGAAAAGATAACTGGAGGGGTGGGGGTCATGGTAAGAAGTGTATTATGCATGATATGGAGAGAGTAGATAGAAGTTTTTTCTCCCTCTCACACAATACTAGAACTCAGAGTCACCCATTGAAACTGACTGGCAGCAGATTCAGGATGAAAGAGAGCTCTCTCTCTTTCTCTCACTCTCTCCTCTTGGAGACATGGATGGTCTTACAATGATGGGGCTCTACCATGTGATAAAATATATTTGTTTTCTCTAGCTTTTGCAGACTTGAGATTTGAGCCTGTTTTGTGATATTTTGTGGTGTTATGTACTGATACTGTTGAAGTTTCTTATTATGTTCTGAATTGTTTTTATGATATTGTATTATTCTTGCTATGGAAGCCGCTTTGAGGTCACCTGGTGACAAAAAGCAGCATACAAATACACAAAATAAATAATAAATAATTAACTTGTGGAACTCACTGTCACAAGATGTGGTAATAGCCTTAAAGACTTTAAAAATAATTAGAAAAATTCAGGTTCTGTCAATGGCTGATAGCCATGCTGAAGCCTCATGTTCAGAGGCAGTGTGCCAATGAATCCCAGCTGCTGGGGGTCAGCCGTGGGGAAAGGGCTGTTACACTCATCTCCTCCTTCCTTGAGCATCTTGTTGGCCACCATGGGATGCAGAATGCTGGGACTTTACTTCTGATGTTTTTATAGCTCCACAGCTCTCCAGATTCTCAAATCTCAGGCAGCCTGTCTCCCTGCACTCTGCTCTAATCCGTGTGGTTACCCTCCTTCCCACAGATAATCCAAGAGTGACTCCCTCATTTCTCCATCGTGTCAGCCCCTCACTCCCTTTTAGGTTAGCCAGGGAATGCCAGTTTGCTCACCATAAAGCCATCTTCCGTGCCTTCTCCTCCCCCCTCCTTGGCACACTCTCTCTTTGGGACATAAGGTGGAGGCCCTCCCTGCTGGCTGTGGGGTGGTAGTGCTCCCTTGCGGCGGTTCTTGATCCGTTTGTGCATCTCCAGCTCCACACGGAAGCCATCATCGTCATGGTGTTTCTGCTCCCGGTGAAGTTTCAACGTCAGATTCTCAGCAACCCGCTGCTTCTCCCGCAGGGCCTGGGCTGCCTCCTCTATCTCGGAGGGGGCCAAGCGGGTGCTAGGGAGTGGGACAGGTGGGGGCTTGGCCCGGGCCACCTGGTAAGGCTTGAGGCGCTCCAGCAGGGCTGGCTTGGTGCCCGAAACAGGGAGGCCCCGCTTACGGAGCTGCTGGCGGAGTTCGGAGACCTGGGAATCAAATCAATGGCCACATGTAATAGACAGCAAAAAGTACTACAGACTGTTACAAAATACATCCGCAACCCTGATATCTGCAAAGCGGAGAATCTGCAGAAGAATTACACTTAGCATTAAAGGATCTGATCCCAGGAATTTGTGTTGAGTGCCAGAACAGAACAGAACTCACAGTCCTTCCACCCAGAACACCCATCCCCGGTTTTCTTCCCAGCTTTCTTCAGTTCAGCGGTATAATTTAAAGTGTGGCGGGGGGGGGAGAGTCATTTTGTTGCAGCTATTATTAAACAATTGGGAGTCAGAGACCTTTGCCAATCTATTGCAAATCATCCAGAGATCTACCAATAGATCCAGATCAACCTTCTGCCTACGTCTGCAATACACACATGGGGGAGAATGTAATAATATCGTTACATGCTGCTTCTCCCCTGAACAGTGAAAAGATCCATGACTAGCAACCAGGCTTGGCTTCTTTTGGAGCACTGGATATTATTATTAGTATCTGGTTTATTTACATATAAACAAATACGGCATAAATGAAGGCATGCAGCATACACACTCATACCAGGCAGCAGACCTGCAACTCCCACGGCAGATCCCCACAGAGAGGCACCCTGTTCCCCAAGAGGCTTCCAGTCTCTTTCATCTCTTCTCTGACCCAAGAATAGTTTATCTTGTTCCATCACATATACACAATCCTTCTGACACTTCTTCCCTGGGCTTGAAGGCAGTGACGGCTGGTGGCTCCATGTCAGTGTGGAAGATGAATCTGCTCTGGGTTTTAGTCCAAACTTTCACAGAGCTGTCCGCACCTTGGACAGCTTCTTGAACGTTCAGACTAAAACCCGGAGCGGATTCCACTGCCCCACTGACATGGAACCACCAGCTGCCACTGCCTGAGGGTCGGGGTTGGAAGAAGGGGAGACTGGTCTATTGGAGACCCAGTGCCTGCAGGAGGAAGGGGAACACCACCATCCCTTCCAGGGAGAGAGAGCCGTTTGCTGCTGCCTGCCTGCTTGCTGCTGCTGCTGGGCTACCACCACCACCACCCTTTCTCAGCTGGACTTCAGCTCTGCGGGCCAGGCCCCAGGTACTCAGCCAGCTGTGGCTGATTTTTTTCCACCTGTCCCTTCTCTGGAGGGGATAAATAAGCCAGCTGGCTGAGGTGGCTCCTGCTTTGTCTGCCTTTTTCTGGGTCTTCAGTTATGTGCCTGGGAGAGAGGACTCAGAGCCAAGTGGGGAGATTTGAGGTGCCCCCAATTAGTGAAGATTTGAGGGGGGCCCAATTAGTGAAGGGTAGAGGGAGATATGGCGTTGTGAGGAGGACTTGCCAGGTAAGGGGAACGCAGCCCAGGCAGTTAACAGCTGTGCCTTGTTCCAGTCCTCCCCACACCCGCAGGTTTGTTGGTTGTCCTATCAGCCAGCTCTCAGGCCTCCGGATGCTGCTGCTAAATGCCAGATCGGTGCATAATAAGATCTCCCTCATTCACGATTTAATTGTGGATGAGGCAGCCGATCTGGCATGTATAACCGAGACCTGGGTGGGTGAGCAGGGGGGAGTCAGTCTCTCCCAGCTATGTCCACCAGGGTACCTGGTCCAGCATCAGGGTAGACCTGAGGGTCGGGGAGGGGGGGTTGCTGTGGTCTATAGGAGCTCCATCTTCCTCTGCAAGCACCCTGTCCATGTGACTACTGGTCTGGAGTGTTTGCACCTTATGTTGGGTCAGCGGGACAGACTGGGGATCCTGTTGGTGTACCATCCACCCCACTGCCCAACAGACTCCCTAGCTGAGCTGATGGAGGTGGACTCGGGTGTACTGTTGAGATCCCCCAGACTGTTGGTTCTGGGGGATGTCAACATCTATGCCGAGGCCACCTTATCTGGGGCGGCTCAGGATTTCATGGTCTCCATGACAACCATGGGACTGTCCCAATATGCCATTGGCCCAACACATGTAGCAGGGCATACTCTAGATTTGGTTTTTGCATCTGGACATGGAGTTGGTGATCTGAATGTGGGGGGCCTTACATCAGTCCCTCTGTCATGGACAGATCATTGCTTGCTGAAGTTTAGACTTACAGCGGCTTTTCCCCTCTGCAAGTGTGGGGGACCTAATAAGTTGGTCCGCCCCCAGAGACTAATGGATCCGGATGGTTTCCAAAGGGCTCTGGGGAGTTTTCCGGCTGATAGGGCTGGTGCTCCTGTCAAAACCCTGGTTGAACTGTGGAATACAGAAATGACCCGGGCGGTTGACATGATTGCTACTGAGCGCCCTCTCCTGTGTAGAGCTCGTACGGCTCCATGGTATACCCCAGAGCTGAGAGCGACGAAACAATATAGGAGACAGCTTGAGTGCAAATGGAGGCGAACTCCTAGTGGATGCAATTATACACTGGTAAGTGCCTATGGTAAGCTGAATTTAGGGGCAGTAAGGGCAGCAAAAAAACAATTTGCTGCCGCTATCAAATCATCAATCTGCTGCCCAGCGGAGCTCTTTAGAATTGTCCAGGGGCTATTACACTCTGGCCCCAGGGACATGGTAGAACCATCTGAGGCCCGCTGTAATGAATTTGCTAGGCACTTCCAGGATAACATCTTTAGCATCCGTCAGGACTTAGACTCCAGTGTTATAGCAGGTGAATCAAGCGAGGTATCCAGAGCACAGCCTTGTCCCGATTTCTTGGATGAGTTTCAGTTGGTACAGCTTGAGGACGTTGACAAGGTGCTTGGACAGGTTCATGCAACCACTTCTGTGCTGGATCCTTGCCCTTGTTGGCTAATAAAAGCTAGCAGGGATGGAACAGCCGGCTGGGCCAGGGAAGTGATTAATGCCTCTCTGCGAGAGGGGATGGTCCCTGGCTGCCTGAAAGAGGCAGTAGTGAGACCACTCCTGAACAGGCCCTCTCTGGACCCAGAAAATCTTAACTATAGGCCGGTAGCAAATGTTCCATTCCTGGGCAAGGTCCTGGAACGAGTGGTTGTGGGCAAGCTCCAGACACTCTTGGATGAGACCGATTATCTGGATCCATTTCAGTTGGGTTTCAGGCCTGGTTTTGGCACAGAAACAGCCTTGGTCGCCCTGTATGATGACCTTTGTCGGGAGAGAGACGGGGAGTGTGACTCCGTTGATTCTCCTTGATCTCTCAGCGGCTTTCGATACTATCGACCATGGTATCCTTCTGGGGAGACTAGCTGAGTTGGGAGTGGGAGGTACTGCATTGCGGTGGTTCCACTCCTACTTGGCAGGTCGCCTCCAGAAGGTGGTGCTTGGGGAACATTACTCGGCACCCTGGACCCTCCAGTATGGGGTTCCGCAGGGGTCAGTTCTGTCCCCTATGCTGTTCAACATCTACATGAAACCGTTGGGTGCGGTCATCCGGAGCTTTGGAGTGCATTGCCATCAGTATGGTGATGACACGCAGCTCTATTTCTCCTTTTCATCTTCTTCAGGTGAGGCTGTCAATGTGCTGAACCGGTGTCTGGCTGCGACAATGGACTGGATGAGGGCTAATAAACTGAGGCTCAATCCAGACAAGACTGAGATGCTGCTAGTGGGTGGTTCTTCTGACCAGATGGTGGATGTCCAACCTGTTCTGGATGGGGTTGCACTCCCCCTGAAGGAGCAGGTTCGTAGCTAGAATCATCTCTGTCACTTGAGGCTCAGGTAGCCTTGGTGGCACGGAGTGCCTTCTACCAACTTTGGTTGGTGGCCCAGCTATGCCCCTATCTGGACAGGGATAACCTGGCTTCAGTTGTCCATGCTCTGGTAACCTCCAAATTAGATTACTGCAATGCACTCTACGTGGGGCTGCCTTTGAAGACGGTTCGGAAACTGCAGCTTGTGCAAAATGCAGCAGCCAGATTGGTAACAGGGACCAGACGGTCCGAACATATAAAACCGATTCTGACCCGCTTGCATTGGCTGCCTGTATGTTTCTGAGCTCGATTCAAGGTGCTGGTTTTGACCTATAAAGCCTTACACGGCTTGGGACCACAATACCTGATGGAACGCCTCTCCCGATACGAACCCACCCGTACACTATGTTCAAGATCAAAGGCCCTCCTCCAGGTGCCTACTCCGAGGGAAGCTCGGAGAGTGGCAACAAGGGAGAGGGCCTTCTCAGTGGTGGCTCCCAAATTATGGAATGATTTTTGTGATGAGGTGTGCCTGGCACCAACACTGTTATCTTTTCAGCGCCGGGTCAAGACTTTCCTCTTCTCCCAGGCATTTTAGCATGTGTTTTAAATTGTTTTTATATTGTTTTAAATCTTAAAATTGTGTTTTAAATTGTTTTTAAAATATGTGTTTTAAATTGTATATTTGTTTTAATGTTTTTGATTGCTGTAAACCGCCCAGACAGCTTCGGCTATGGGGTGGTATACAAGTGCAATAAATAAATAAATAAATAATAAATAAATATTAGGGCAAATGGGGCACTGCCCCACCAACCTCTGCCTGCCCTCAGCTAACCTTCATCTGCCCGTCTTCTTAGTTACATCCAGTCCAGACGGTGCACTGCTTGCCAGTTCCCTCCTCTGTCTCGGTGTTGCCCTTGCAGAACTCAGCAAGGAGGATGGGGGCAAAACTAGAATTAGTTGCCTCTGCCTTTCATTGGCTCTGCCTCCACCTACTGTTGGCCTCTCTGACTTCCAGCCCCTCAGTCCCAATGGGCAGAAACTACCACTGGTTGGAAGAGTGTATGTGTCACCTTCCAAGCTCAGATAGTTCCTGGGCCAATAGCCAACAATCTGCCCAGCGAAAGGAATGGCTAGTCAGCAGCCTTCAAGAGGTGGATATGATGAGCAGCTGAGGTGTACATGTCCTGCAGTCACAGCTTATGAGATCAGGAATTCTTAACGGGTCTAATTCAAGGACTGAAGCTTCCCTAGTTCCCTGTCTTCATTTCGTAACTCCTGGTGTCCGTTTTTCTTCTTGTCTTCATACCTTTTCCTACACCCCTTTCATTTGTTTATTTGCTTATTTGCTTGCTTTTGTTTTTCAAGTCCTGCTTTGAAATCAAAATGTCTAAAGTGGCTTGCAAACAAGAAATAAGACCACCACAACAAAATACAAGTGGAATCAGCAATAAGCACTAGAAAAATGCCATAAATCAGCAGCTCTAAAAATCAATCCCAGAAGGCTTGGGGTGAAAAAATAAAGTTGTAGTCTGCCACCTAATTGTGATCACTCATGCACAGAGTGCTCTATAGTTGGGACACCAGCACTGGAAAAGTCCTTGCCCCTAACTCACCACCTGTCTAACCTCTAATGACAGGGAGCACTCAGAGAAGGTTCTCTGGGCAGGATCACATGGAAGGGGGTAATCCATCCTTCTGCTAGAGTAGAGAACCTCAACTCCTTGCTATCTGGTCCTTGGGGCTCTCCCTGGGCCATGCCCACTCCCTGGCCACACCCCTCACTGCCCTTGCTCTGAACCCTCCTCAAGTGCTTTTGCCTGGCTGGAATTTGTCCTTGAATTGTGATAATATCTCTTGGCTGCCTGGGTGGAGGACAGAGCGGTGTCGTGTGGGTGTGTAGGTATGAAGAAACTTCTGGTTTTTGCGTGGATGGAGTTACAGCCTCCCCAGACAAAGACGAGTCCCCTGCTCTAGATCTTCCCATCCAGCTCCAGGTTCTGTGAAAATACCTTAAGCAGAAGAAGCCATTATTTGTGCGACTGTACTTGATTTGCAGAATCCACACTGACAGCAGAATCTGATGTGTGTGAGGGAGAGGGGGGGATGATGATTGGCCATCCTCTTGCCCCAACTCACCGTTAGCTCCTCCAAGTTGGCAGGCAACAGTTCCGGTTTGGGTGGCGAAGGGGAGGTTGGCGTGGCTGGAGAGGAAAGAGGGAGTGGGAGAGGCCCACTTGGTGGTGCAGGTGTCCCAGGGAAGCTCAGGGCCTGTTCTGGAGCACTGCTGAGCAAAGGAGAGAGAGAGAGGAATGAACAGGAAGTTGCCCCTTACAACCTGCCTCAGTCTTGGTTGTGTTTTTGGTTTTGGAAGAGAAGCAAGAGACAGTGTTGGCCTGTCTTGGCGGGGGGGACCCTTCTAGTTCATTGTATACTATTTATTTATTGCTTTTTTCAATCCTGTGTTTCCTCAAAAGATTTCAAGGCAGCTTAGATGGTTCCCTCATGCCTTTACTCCTTACAACAACCCTGTGTGGTAGGCAAGGCTGATGCCCAGTGTGAGTTTTATGGCCAAGTGAGGATTTGAACACAGGTCTTGCTGGTCTAAGTCCAACTCGTGAGTATTTTAGGATGTTTTTCTTTCTGTTTTTACATCTGTTTCAATGTTGTAAGTCGCTTCAAGTTTCTTTTTTTTTTTAATGACTAATAAATGTAATATAGTAATACTTTTAGCCACCACATCACCCTGGACACATTGACTCAACTCTCCATTTTGAACTCCACACTCCATCTCGGAGTGCATAACTAGCAGACTCCCTCTGGAGGTTGTTACTATATTTCATCTTCCTCAATTAGTCAAACTGGGGAGACCTGAAGTCCAATCTCCACTCTGCTGCAAAGTCTGTTGCATTTGACCTTGGACCAGTCACTCTCTCTCAGTCACACAAGGTTGCTGCTGCGAGGATAAAGGTAGGTGGAAATGAATGCTGCCTTGAGCTCTTTGAAGGAAAATGATGGATAATAATTTAAATCTATTTATTACATCTTTACCTCACCGTTCCTCCAAGGAGCCTAGGGCATCATGCACACACAGTACTCCTCACGTTTGTTATTTTATCCTCACAACAATCTTGCAAAGCAGGTTTGGCCGAGTGCCTGCCCCAAGATCACCCAGTGAGCTCTGTGGAGATTTGAAGTTGGATCTCCCCAGTCCTTAACTGACACTGACCTGAGTTGGCATGGTATAACAGTTAGCATGATGGATTAGGAGCTTGGAAACCCATCTTCAAATCTCCACTCAACTATGAAACTAACTGGGGAAACCTTGGGCCAGCCACTAACTTTCGGTTGAACCTACCTTGCAGGGTTGATGCGAGGATAAAATGTGAGTGGGGAGAACCCAGTCATGCTTCCCCTGAGGCCCCTGGAAGGAAGCTATCAATCAATACAAGTAAAGTTAAATAAATATATCCACACAACACTGGTTCTTGTAGAGCCCGGCCACCTTTTGTGGCAAAATACCAGAGAAACAACTGCATAGCACAGATGCTGGCTCTTAACAGACAAAATGTGAACTTTGGAAAGGGCAGTAGCTCAGTGGTAAGAGCATCTGCTTTGCATGCAAAAGGTCCCAGGTTCAATCCCCAGCATCTCCAGGTAGAGCTGGGAGAGACTCCTTGCCTGAAACCCTGGAGAGCGGCTCCCAGTCAGTGCAGACAATACTGAGTTAGATGGACCAATGGTCTGACTTGACGTAAGGCAGCTTCCCATATTCCCTATCAGACATGCCCAGCAGTAGTTCCACTGGTCATGCGCCAGAGTGACCATGCCACAAGCTGCACCTGTAGAAGTCCCAGCGGAAAGCAATGAGTCACCTGGCTGGGACAGCGTGCAGGGCTTGAACGCAGAAGGTAGCAGGCGAAGTTGGCGTGGGCTGCTGGTGCTGGTTCAAGATCTGGAGCTGCAGGAAGACCTGCTGTTGCTGCAAGAGACGGGCATAGGCTGCGTCCATGGGCACCGGGGGCTGCTCACCCTTCTGGTCGGGCGGCATGTACTGGTGGTACTTGAGCTTCTTCACTTTGGGCCGCGGCTCCTTCGCCTTCTTGGGGCGTGGAGGTTTCCTGGTTTCGGGGAGCTTGGCTGGGGTCTGGGGTGGGGAAAAAGACAGAGGGGAGGGGAAGAGGTGTCAAAGGGTGTGAAAGAGAGCAGGCACTCTCAGGAGACAGTGGGGCATAACAGTTAGAGCAGGGAGGTTCTAGAGCTAGGTAGGGTTGCCACCTTTTTTCCTCTTGGTACAGTACTTGGGCGTTCAGCACAAGGCAAGACTGATGGTCAGCAGCAGAGGGAGGGGCATAAACCAGCCAGCTGTTTTTCTGGATTGGGTTGTTCATTTATTTATTAGCCTTTACACCAAACTAAGCCTTCAAGGCAGCTTATGACATCTACATTATAAAGGAGAGAAAGATGCAAGAATAGTAAACAACCCTTAGAACAGATTATTTCGTAGGGCATGTAATACATGCAGCACAAATGCCAATAAAACCATTTCAGTGAGTAAAACCAATCCCTATTAAAAACTTGAGGCAAACACGACAGATGTAGCTGGGCACCTGAAAGGCAGTAAAAACAGCAGCAGGCAAATTTTCCCCGGGGGCACCTGCTGAATATAGTAGTTGCCATTGCCACCAGTAAGCCTCCCCACCCTTGCAAAACTTTTGCTGCCTGAAAATGAAAATGGGGGGGGGAGGGGAGAAGGAGGCTTTGTCTGAGCCGTATTCAGAATAGGCAGCTACCAGCCAGAACTCTTGGACTGCTGACTCTCCCACGATTATGCCTGCAATTCATGGCCTGTACTTTTCTCTGACGAAAACAAAAGAGCCGCAGTGCAGTGGCAAATTCAGAAGTGCAGGGTCCCTTCATGAAAGTCACATCCACCCCCCCTTGTTTGGGGGGGTGAGAATGAGATCCTTGTTAATGCCTCTTCCTACAACTAGACATCCTTAGAAGCCAATAAGCATAAAATCAGCAGTAAAGAACAAGGAAGCATGTTATCAGTGGCTAACACATACCTCTTTCATGCTGATTGACACAGGATGCTAGAGACACAGGGACCCTGCTGGGACCCTGCTCCCAAAAAAGTAAGGGGTTTAAGCCCCCCCCCGAGACCCTGGATGACTACACCCCGGTAAAGGAGTGGACTTCTCTTCCACTTCCCCCCAAACCCTGAACCTTTTTTTGCTGAGTCCAGCTCTGATTGTCTCTACCTTGAGGAGTGAAATTGAGGACTTGCCAAGGGGGCTCCCCCCTTGGGGAGGGAACTCAGCCTCAGAGGTGGATGATGACACAGAAGGCTGTTGATCCAGGATCGGAGGTAGGTCCAGCTGCAGGGAGAAGAGGTAGAAAATAAAGCCTAGGTGTCCTGGCTCACAACTGCTGCACCTCCTTTCTCCCACTTTAAACAAAAAGTATTATCATCATCATCAATAACATCTAGTTTCAAGGTAGATTACAAAAAGGATGACGATAGTAAGACAATGCACAATTAATGTGTAGAATAATACTTATTTTCAAATAGTTTAATTAATAAGAGATTGATAAATATTTATTTAATATAATTTAAATACAAATATATTTACATTACACATTTCTAGCTTACTTAAAACAACATGCTAAAGCGCTTAATCTGTAATAAAAGAGGATAAAGTTTTCTGTAATTTGTATGTTTCCTAAGAGGGAATATGGATTTATTTGTTATTGCATCTTGTTCCAGTATAGTATAAACAAGCTCCATTTTTTCAATGAAATCTTCTATTTGCCTGCCTTCTCACTCTTATTAGAGTTGTATGTTTAGACTGCAATCCAATACACACTTACCTGGGAGTAGGTCCCATTGAACTCAGTGGAGCTTTCTTCTGAGTAGACATGTATTGGATTGCAGCCTTAGTCATAAAGGCCGTTCCCCAAAGTAGAAGAGGCTTTCTCCAATTTTTGCAGATTTCTGTTTGCACCTCCTTCTCTAATCCAGTGTCCAAATTTGTTTGGGGCACCTGCCAAGGGACCTACTGGTGAAGTCGGGTAATAAAATTAATAATAATAATCAGTGCTTTTTTTGGTAAAAAAAGTGAGGTGCCAGTACTCATATCTTGATAAAAGTGCTGTGGGTGCCAGCACAAAATGGCTGCCATGGGCAGCCAAACGAAGAGGAGGTGACAGTACTCCGTACTGGTGAGTACCATCACAAAAAAGTACTACTATTACTACTAGTGCTACTAACAACAACTGCCCAACTTCACTACCCTCTGTAGATCTAGCTGGGAAAAGCCAAAGGTGATGTGACAAGTTTTGGCTCATAAGTGAATCAGAAGTGACTCTTGAGGTGCACGATTCTATCATTTTAGGCCTAATTTGGTCTCACACATAAGGAGTTTGCAAGAATGGCAGTCAAGAGACTGAATGTGGCAACTCTAAGCTGAGATTCCCACCTTAGAAGAAGTAGATTGGGAGCAGGCCTAATTACTTAACTACTGTTGAGTTCTGCTGCGTACAATTTTGAGGGGAAGCATTATTGTGGCCTGGAAAAGGGAAAACAGGCTAACTCAACTTAATGTTATTCTTATGCCCTGCAATATTGCAACATGCCCTGTAGAGGGCAACAAGAGTATACATACATTTATTTTACCTGTACAGAGCGAGAAAAGAGAGATTATAGAGGGACTGGAGTTTTTTTAGGACTTTGCTTTCCTTTTCCAATATTTACAGTCCTACATACTTCTGAATACACAAGGTCTTTTTTGACATCTCTGTTCATTTGCTGTATTTCTGTATGGACCAGGCCATAGCCAAGGAGTGTGTGAGTGTGAGGGTATGAGTGTGAGGGTGAGTGAGTGTTTTAAACAAAAGTATGAAGACTGCTCAGTAGGAAGTACACCTATAATATTTCTGGTCAATGTGTGCAAGGCACTGGGATAATTAACACACATTAGGCACATTTTAAAACTTTTTTACAACAGTATGTTTTCTGTTATTCATAGTTAGTACAATCACATAACTTGAAACATACTGGGCCACCTGTATTTAGGTTATGATTGTTTTGTACTGATTCAAAACCACTCCCACTTCCTCTTAGACACACTTCAGCACATCATTTCTGTCTATAGGCTTGTTGTAAACACATTGAACGTGGTGCAATCTAGCATTCCATACAAGCCCCACTGCAATAAATGGGAGCTGCACAAGAATGCAGTGGTATTGAGTGACTTGCTCAGGAGAACTTCACTGCAGAGAGTTCATTGTTTAATACAGTCAGTATGAGGTACTCTGCTCTACCTCTGCTTCAGCAATCTGTACTCATACCCCGGAGGCCTCTGATTTCTGCTCTCCGGGCAATCCCCAGTTGCTCTCATATACATAAATATTTTACTTGGGGTCTTTTCCAAGGCTTTCTCTACAGCAGCCGTCCCCAACTTGGTGCTCTCCATATGTTGTTAGACTACAACTGCCATCATCCCTGACCATTGGTCATGCTGGCTGGGGCTTGTAATGTATACATCATCAACTAAATATCTGGCGCATGGCCCCTTTAAGAGAAAAAGCTATGGACCAGGAGACCAGCTCCTGGACAGCTGGCTCAGAGACGCAGCATGGCATAAACCGCTGAAAACACAGGACTGATGGGAGTTGGAGTCCAAAACACCTGGAGGACACAATGTTGAGTAAGGCTGATGTAGAGCACCGGTCTTCAACTGGTGCATCAGCTAAGGAGGTCTCAATCTCTAAGTGGATTGCACATGTTGCAACACCACCATTTTGGTTCAGGATATTTTAAGAGAAGGAGAGAATAGAAGGGGGGGGAGGAGACAGGGAGCAAGAAAATAAACTGACATTATTTGGTGAAAATAATTAAAGTTGGGGCACACGTTGCAGATTGGGGTTAAAGGTGGGACCTGGTTCTAAATGGCTGAAGGCTACTTGTATCATCTGTTTTTTCTTCCTGTTCTTCTGGGGCTCTCAATGAAAATTGAACAGTCTTTCAGTTTTGGAACAGGAGTGGTAGTTACCCAGCTCCAGTGCCTACAAAGCTGGATGAAGACTGCTTGAGTTGAAGGACAAAATCCCCGACCCATTCTACATAGAGAAGTGAACCAAGTGGCTCAAGTGCCTTGGACAACTCCCTGGAGCTTCAGCACCTTGGACAGCTCCTTGAAAGTTTGTACTAAAACGGGGCAGATTCCACTGCCCCACTGACATGGAGCCACAAGCTACTTAAATCTAATTGCAAGACTGGTGATAGGATAGCATTCTTCACTGCACCTGAGGGCACCAGGCTTAGCTTAGGGGGTGCAGGGCAGGCTGTGGACACAGCTCTGTCCTCCAACACCTCACCACCATTCTTTGCCCCACAGCATCTGTCGCCTGAGGCACCCGCCTCGCACTGCCCAGTAGTAGGGTTGCTCCCCCTCAGGTGCCTGATGGGCACTACTGACTTGCTGGACCAGCTGGCCTATAGTGTGGTGAGGATCCACAATAGCCAGGGCCCCCAAGACCGGCAAGGAGGCCAGCATACATC
This sequence comes from Rhineura floridana, assembly GCF_030035675.1. Lineage (NCBI taxonomy): Eukaryota > Metazoa > Chordata > Lepidosauria > Squamata > Rhineuridae > Rhineura > Rhineura floridana. The sequence continues at coordinate 19,221,469 of NC_084490.1, forward strand.
CACACCTGAAGTCATGTTGCCATCTCAGTTTGTATGGAACCCTATCCCCCCCCCAAAAAAGTCAGAGGCAAGGTAAGAGAATTCTCGTGTGTGCCCATCCTTCCTCTTTCAGGTTAAGTCCCCCTAACTCTTGCCTCTTGTCCCATTTCGCCTTCAGCATGCACCCCTGTGACTATACACAGTTGCTTACTTGGAAGGCTGTCCCTGAGGTTGAAGGATTCCCTTGGGCACTGCCAGGAGACAGTGCAAAGCACGGGGAGGAGGATGAAGATGAACTACTCAGATCTTCCTCGAAGTTGAAGGAATCGGGAGCAGCAGGAACTGCATCTGGAGATGGCGTTTTGAAAGAGAGAGGAAGGATGTTTGGTATTGTTACAGGTGGGGGGAGAGAGAGGAATTATTCCTCTCCATTGCAGTTTTATTTTACATTTTTAGCTATATGAGGCTGCCTTATACTGAGTCTGGCTATTAGCTCATCTGGCTCTGCATCATTGACTCGGACTCAGCTCTTGTGGGACTCAAGCAAGGGTCTTCAACAGCCCTGTTACCTTAGAGACCCTTCATTAGGATCCCTGGAGATGCCAGGGATTGAACCTGGGACCTTCTGCATGCAAAGAGCGTTTGCTGCAACTGAGCAATGGTTGCTCTCAAAGCGCTTTCAGAACTCATTTATTCTCACAGCAAGATTAGGCTGAGAGAGAAGCCCTCTTTAAGCATTGCAAGCCTAATCATGGGGGGGAGGTGGCAAGCGGGGAACAAGTTTTATGGGATTGAGGGTTGCGATGGATGATTTCTATGAATCCCTTTTCCAGCCTCTGATTTGGGATCTTGAAAAGAAGAAACCTGCTCTAAAGTTTAGTTCCATTCACAAGTTAATGGATTCAGCCAAGTCTGTCAAGTGTCCTCATCAACATGTGTAAAGATTGGCCAGGAGAATAATGTGGGCCATAAGAACTCTTTCAGGAGAGAGGCCTCCCCACAACAAGGAAGTAGTTTCTGTCTTAGAAGTAGTCTGGTCTGGAGAAGCTGAGAACTAGGAAGACACACATAGAGGCCTTCTCTCTGCACCGTGGCTTTGGGGTACCTCCCTACAAGCCTGATAGGAAAGCAAGATCTATTGAACTATTAGTGCTGGGAACCCCTCCATCTTAAGCTCAGGTTGTGCATATGTGTAAATAAACTATATAAAGATACCACAGTCTCCGCTGACCTTCAATCCAAGGAAACAAAGCCCTTGGTAAGCACTGGCACCCCTGGAAGTCTCACACCACATGGAGACTAGGGTGCGTGCAACACAAGTATGCTAGCTTCACATACACACACTGTTATCATAGTCTCAGTCAATTTCCCACCTGTGGAAGACAAGCAGTGGGGAGCCTTCTGTATTCGTAGAGGCTCCCCCCATGCATTTCAGAACCCTGGAAAATTAGTGTTCTAAAAGCCGCAGGGAGCCCCCACAGATAAAAAAAGCAGAGAGTCACACCATCCATAGTTGGAAGGCAATGAGAATTGTGATGGGGACGGCAGAGCTAGTGTGCTCATCCCTGCTGTCCACCACACCCCCATGTATTTCCTGTTTGATTAATGTAATGTCTGGGGGGGAGGGTGCTAACAAAACAGCACTTTGAACCCTTTTCTGTGAACATTCCATCCAGTGAGCCAAGTTGACCCCAGGTAAGCTGCCGCAGCTAATCCCAAATAATGCAGCCCTTCACATGTTGCAAAATTATTTTCTTAAAAATTTTAGCACATTTCTTCTCACAGCAACCTTGCGTTGCCAATATTCCCTTTTTGAAGACGAGAATGAGGCTAAAAGAGGCCTCATGCCAGGCCAAAGGCAGAGGTGGGATTCAAACCCAGTTCTCCAAATTCAACTCTCTAGTACCCATTTGACTTTGCTGTATCTTTCCTATTACAGCAATTCTCCTTGAGAATACCAAAGTCAAAGGGCTTTCCCTGTCCCATGAGGACCTGTCCCTCCATATCCCATTACTGGATCAATCCTCTCTCCCAAACAGGATTCCTAAAGAGTGCTGACTTCCCATTTTTATCTTGTGACATAACATTCCCCTTCCTGGGGAGTCCTCCTAAGTCATTACCCGTCAAAGCATCCTTGATCCCTGGATCTAAGGGAAGGATGTTTTTCTTCACCAGCTCAAGTGGTCCAGGGCGATGTAGGATCTTCTCGCTCAGGTCTTCGGCCAGGCGAGCCTTTTTGTCCTGAAGCTCAGAAGGGTCTCCTGGAGATACTGTAGTGAAAGTGGAGAGAGAGACTAAGAGGTTGAAGAAAGCAGAAGAAAAAACAGTAGAGTAGACTTGCTGGACCCTGGAGGACTTTGTATTCCAACAGCAGCTAACCAGATATTCCTGGGATGAACAATGAAAACAGAGGTCACTCCCACACAACCTGTTTATTAAGCATTCATCCTGATTTGTTTGCAGGTAGGCTGGGCACTGTTGGCTATTTATTGAAGTGAGCATTCATCCTGATTTGTTTGTGGGTAGGTTAGAAGATGTTGTGTCAAAGCAAGTGTTAGCAACATAGGAAGCTGCGTTATATGGGTTCAGACTGTTGGCCCACCAACCTCAGATCTGTACTATCAACACTGGCTGGAAGCAGATCTCCAGAGTTTCAGATGGGAGTTTCTCCCAGTCCTACCCCGAGATGCTGGGGATTGATCTGGGACCTTCTGCATGCAAAGCAGATGCTCTGCCACTGAACTACAGCCCTTCCCCCATAATGTTATCCCACACTTTCCAGTGCACGTCCCCATCACTTTCCTGATCACAAAATGTCCCAGTCTTCTGAGGGAAGTGGGTTTGTTGGGCAAGACCTCCCAATGAACTGTAATCGCATAATCTGAATTTGCAGGTATGTGACTGAATCCCACCCAAAAATAGCAACAGTCGGGAAGTGCCCAGCGTTTGAGGGATATAGTCATCCCCTGGTGACCTGGTATGTGGAGGCATGTTGCTTCTGGAAGTGAACGTTTCATTTTCAGAAGACAGACCTATGCACCATTCTGAACCAGGCCAAGGCGAGTTTATCTCTGAGTGATCAATGGATGGACTGAGATGAAGCAGAGGATGCCACTAACTAGGGCTCCTGGATTTTATAACAGTGTTTTAGGACCTGTGTTTGTTTGTTTGAAACATTTATAAACCACTTAATCTTTAAAAAACCTCTAAGCAGTTGTCCTTCATTCCATACACAGTACAGGATTGGCAACGGTGAATGGTACCTAGGGATGGATATCAATTTCTCTTAGTTTCTAACTTTTCTAACCTGAAATCCAAATTCAGTTTGCCATTTTTTCACGTTTGTGATTTTTTTTTAAAGTCCACACAAAAACCACACACATTTTCATATACTTTTCTCCTAATATATGCATTTTGATGCACACATTTTTGCAAGCAAATTTCCCTAATATAATGGATTTTTGTACATTACTTCCACTGATTCATGCATTTTTGTGCACATTTCTCCCAAACTGTACACATTTTGTATGTTACTCTTGGTTGCAAAACTGTATCACAAAATTCAGAGAAGTGTTCGGAGAACAGCTGCATTAAAATACGAACTGAACCATTTTCTCCCAGGCAGACGTTGCTCCTTACCTTCTGCCAGCTGGCTCTTAGCGGTGCTGGCCTTGTGGGGCCGGATCGAGCCTTTCAGCTTTGTCATCTCATTGGCCTGAGGAGCAGCAGGGGGAATCACATCGTTAGCAACCGCTCTCCCTGGACCAGAGTTTGGAAAAGTTACTTTTTTGAACTACATCTCCCATCAGCCATGTTGGCTGGGGGTGATGGGAGTTATAGTTCAGAAAAGTAACTTTTCCAAGCTCTGCCCTGGACCCCCAAAATATAACAAGCCCAGCCTGGCCAATGTTCCTGAGCCTTGAACAAGGACTTCCAGGTGGCTGAAAGTCATACCCCTTCCTTCCCTATCTCGTCAGCGCCCCTGCTCTCTCCCCACGCCACTAAAACACTCAACCATGGATGGAGTTTGGGCAGCTGCTATCTAGATGGGCTCTGACAGAGTTTCCAAGAGTGAGACTGAAAGCAAATGTGCTGTTCTGAATACATGATGGTAAGCAGGAGAGGAACGTAGGAAACTGCCCTGTACCAACTCAGACCACTGGTCCATCTAGGTTAGTATTGCCTACACTGACTGGCAGCAGCTCTGCAGGGTTTCAGATGGAGGATAGTGGGGCCTGGGCGCTTCTGTATGCAAAGCAGATGATCTCCAGCCCCACATCATTTGAATTTAAAGCATTGTAATTAAAAAAAAAACTTGTTCCAAGCATTAGCCTTGGGCATACCTTGGGAAGACATTTATTACGAATATCTCAGGTAGGTAGAGCTAGGAGAGATTGAGAGCCACTGCCTGTCAGAGTTATGTCTTCCAACTTTTCTCAGTCCCAGGAGGCCCCATCTTTAACTGCAACTTGCAACATGGGACCCACGTTTAATTTTTTTAGCTAGCCATGGAAAGAAGAGGGAATTTTGATAGATGCAGCTTGCCATGCAGGGCTCAGAAAAGCTGCTCCTGTAGAAAATTTCACCTTTCATTCTGCTCCTAAAAGGTCCAGTATACCTGTACACCTTTGCATCTGCTCGCACTCTCTATCTCAGGGCTGGGCTGGTTCCAGGTTTGAGTCAGCCCTGGGCAAAGTACTTGCTGAGCCAGCAGTCAGAGATGGCGGCTGATGCAGAAGGCAAAGCCTCTCCCAGTGGTCTGATCCCTTGAAAGCAGCTTGCCTTGTGGCACGTTAGGAGAAGGGCCATCACTCAGTAGCACAGCATCTGCCTTGCATGCAGGTTCCAGGTTTAGTCCTTGTCATCTTTTGGTAGGGCTGCAAGAGACTCCTGAAACCATGGAGAGCTGCTGCCAGTCAGTGTAGACAATACTGAGCTTGATAGACCAATGGCCTGACTCAGTGTAAGGCAGCTGTCTGTGTTCCCAGGACAACCCCCCAGCAACTTATCACATGTTATTCAAATTCTCAAATCCCATTAATACTCACCCGATTCTGGCCCTGTGTCCCATTGGGCTGCGACAAAGTTGCAAGGGGTTTGTTGAGTGCTGGAGGATTGAAAAAGGAAAGCATGTTAGCATAAACACAAGAAGAAATTCCCCATCTTTTGTTAATACGTTTTCTTCCTCTCTCAGAATATTAAGCCACTAAGTCTTAATAAACAAGAACTAGCATTTACACAAGAGGTGGCGGGATTTTTTCACTCCGCAGAGATGGAGAAATTTGATTTCAAATCCCAATTGAGCCATAAATCAACCAAGTTGTGTCAGGTATATCAGGGACTGCCTGATCTATAAAATGGGGGTAACATGATTCAAGGGTGTCTCCATCCTGCTTAAGCACAATTTTGTCACGCCAGAGTGCAGAAATCACAGCTCTGGGATCCTCAGTAAGCATTCAAAAATTCCCAAGTCTCGAGCCCTCAAGATGGTGGAGGGAAACTTGGAAACATGTGGCCAGTGCCTGGCAAAATGTCTGGAGCTAAATGCGGTAAGTTGAGTAGAAATCCCAGTTGTCCCTGCAGAGTGGGGGATGGGACTTGGCCTACAGGGCTCCTGGTCCTTGCCTGGTTAAAGACATAGAAAGAGTCTGTCCAATGAGACCAAAATTCCATATAATTCAGCATCCTGTTTCCCACACAGTGGCCAACCAGATGCTTCCAGGGAACCTACAAGCAGGGCACATAAGCAATAGACCCCCATCTCTCTTACTCACCCACCCCCAACAACTGGTATTCAGAGATACACCGCTTCTAAACCTGGAGGTTCTACTTAGCCATGATGACTCATAGCCATTGATGCATGTATCATCTATGAAAGTGTTTAAGTGCAATCTTAAGCCAGTTGCCATCACCACATCTTGTGGCAGCAAATTCTCATAAGCTAGTTATGCATTGTGTGGAGAAATATTTTTATTTTGTCTGTCCTGAATCTAGTGCCCATCGGTTCCATTCAGGGCCGGCCTAAGACATTTTGCTACCTAAGGCAAAGGACAAGATGGTGCTTCTATGTACAGAAGCCAACAAGACTGTAGCTGAATGTTACTTCAAGAAAGCTGTTGGGGGGTACCTCCACCATACTTGAGTGCAGCAGGCTAGCTTAGAGGGCTCAGGGCAGGGCACGCGACACACACAACTCTGTCTGTGTCAAGGCCCTCAGCATCTGCTGTCTGAGGTGACTGCTTCACTCTGCCTAATGATAGGGCTGGCCATGGTTTCATTGGGTGACCCTGAGTTCTACTGCTTACGGAACGTTCTCCCCACTTTCTGTTTTTAGACACCAGGCAAAAACACTCTTATTCACAAGGCCTTTGGACCTTAATTTCCTGCTCATCTTTTACAAGTGTGCGGCTGAGTTGGTTCTGTTCTTTTCTATTGGTACCTTTTATGTTATTTTTTACTTTTTGTAAGTCGCTTTGACTTCACCTTTCTGGAAAAAAGCATTATGGAAGAGGGAGAAAAACAGAAGTATGGGGGATTATTCCCTAATCATTGTCTCCATCCTAGCTAACTTCAGTCTCTACAGCTTGTCTGCAGTCCATCTGTCCTGCACATGTATTACTGTGAGGGTCCATAATAGCTCAGTGACGGAGCACAATCTTTGCATGAACTTGACCTCATGTTCAATCCCTAACACAAGGATGGGGAACCTGTGGCCCTCGAGGTGTTGTTGGACTACAGCTCCCACAATCCTTGGCCACTGGCCATGCTGGTTGGGGCTGATGGGAGTAGGAGTCCAGCAACATCTGGAGGGCCACAGGGTCAAAGTTACCCATTCTGTCTCCTAGCATCTTGAGCAGCAGAAAGTGGGCAAAGGCTCTGGAGAGCCACTGCTGGCCTATGCAGCAAATACTAATTCAGAGTATTTGTACCCCACTCTTCAGCCAAAAAAGCTCACAGAGTGGCTTACGTACAATACCAGAGTAAAGTCACATGCACACTGTCCACATCAAACATTTAAATCATATCTAAAGCAGATAGCTTGCCCCAAAGAATCCTGGGAACTGAAATTTGTTAAGGGTGCTGGAAATTGTAGCTCCGAGAGAGGTAAACTACAGTTTCCAAGATTCGTTGGGGGAAGCCAAAGTAGTGTAAATGTGCTATAAAGGTGTATAAAGTTCAACAGATGTAGCTTTCCCCTTCACTTCACCTCCATGGCAGGAAAGGCTTTACCTGTTGATTATGGCCTATTATTGTGTTGTTGCTAGTCCATTTTAAAAGGTGGCAAACTTATCTCACAGTTAGAAGCCCAGCCCTTCCTCTAGCATCCATCACTCTCCAGCATCCATGCTGAAACCCTTTTGCCATGTAACTCGCTTCACTTTGATGAGTAGGACTCACCTGGAAGTAAGTGGCGTTCAGAGAGTTGCTCTTGGGACCGCCGGTGTTGCATTCGCAGCTGGAGTACTGTAGGAAGGAAACAAGATATGAATAATAATATTTATTTGTATCAGCCAACTAAGAAAAAAGGAGTGCACACTTAAACTCCAAAATCATAGTCTTAAAATCATTTGCCAAAATCTCCGCACAAAACCTATATGGAAAGTACAGGAAGTGATATATAGTTCGAGATTAGTGATGTTGGCAAAGTTTGTAATTACTTGGTTTGAAAAGACATAATCGTCCAGTTCATAATGTTCAATTGTATTATGAACCAAGCACTAGTTCCCCAAAAAGTTCTTCTCAGAATGCAAAATGAGATGGGGGAGGTGGAGTGTTGCAAATCCAAAACTGGCAATAAAAAAACTGTTGAGGAGATTGCTATATTATGTTTTGAAATGAATTAGTGCTAGACTGTTTATCGTAATTAAGCTTTGATGTGCAGCCCTGTTCTTAGAATCATAGAATTGTAACATTGGAAGGGGCCTAAAAGGCCATCTAGTCCACCCAATATGTTGTCAACAGCGATAAGGAAGATACCAGAAAAAGTTTGTCTTAATATTTTTCTGAAGAGTTTAATTTTCCCCTGATGAAGGCTTGACTGCACAAGCTGAAACGCGTTGGGCTTTAACATATTTTACACAAGAATTTTTTTATATACAAGAAATCTATGGTGCCTCTGTGCACAGAATAAAGCTATATCTTTTCAGCATTCTGGTCTTTGACCTCCTATTTGTGCATCTAGTCCACCCCCCTGCTCAATCTTAAAGCATACCCGACAGGTGGCTGTCCAGCTGCCTCTTGAATGCCTCCAGTGTTGGAGAGCCCACTACCTCCCTAGGTCATTGGTTCCATTGTTGTACCGCTCTAACAGCTAGGAATTTTTTCCTGATGTTCAGCTGAAATCTGGCTTCCTGCAACTTGAGCCCATTATACTGTATCCCGCACTCTGGGACGATCAAGAACAGATCCTGGCCCTCCACTGAGTGACATCCTTTCAAGTACTTGAAGAGTGCTATCATATCTCCCCTCAGTCTTCTCTTCTCAAGGCTAATGCCCAGTTCTTTCAGTCTCTCCTCACAGAGCTTTGTTTCCAGTCCCCTGATCATCCTCTTGTATTGCTATTCTCCTGTTGTGGGCTGCTTTGGTGCATCTGTACAGAAGAGCAGTACACAAATTAAAGTAACTACTATTGTTCCCACCTAAAGCCTGATGTTTTGTAGGTGCATGCACATTTCTTTGCTGTTACACTACTTACTCCTAACTAGTTATTGTGATTACAAGCAGCTCTCCTCCGTGGCTGATGCTGAGAACTATAACTCCCAGCGGGCAATACAAAAAGATGCGTGTACACACCATAATTAGCACATATGCACCAACATTACAAAGCAGGAGAGAGCCCTTGGAAAACAGATTAGTCTCTTCTGAGTGCTCACAAAAGACGCTTGTAATTATCCAGCTCTGAAGTGAAATGAAAGGAGTTTGCACATTGTGATTTGAGATTTTAAAAGGCAAAAATTAAAGCAACTTAATGAATGCATGTTAACTAAAGTAACTAAAAACAGATTTTTCCATAGAATTAAGGCCTTTAATGATCCTTAAACTGCAAACCATCAAGGAACAAGATGTCTCAGTTCAGGATTCTCAACTATTGGTTATAAACATTCAGTTCAGCAACTACGTGAAATATTGGATACTCCCACAAGAGGCAGTGATAGCCGCCAACTTGGACAGATTTAAAAGAGGATTAGAAAAATTCATGGAGGAAAAGGCTATCACTGGTTACTAGCCACAATGTGCCTCCATAGGCAGAGGTAGTATGCTTCCAAATACCAGTTGCTGCAGGAGGGGAGAGTTCACTTTGCACGCATGTCCTGCTTGCGGGTTTCCCATGGGCAACCGATTGGCCACTGTGAGAACAGGATGCAGGACTAAATGGGCCACTGGCCGCATCCAGCAGGCTCTTCTTATGTTCTTACATTACTTTGTGTCACTTTTGTCAACAATTATTTATTCAGGGCTGGCTCCAGAGGGTGGCAAGGCTGGGTGTTTACTGGAGCCCAAAGACCAGCAGAGGGTCTACTGCACTAATAATGTTACCACAGAATATCCAATAAGAGAATTCTCATTTCATGTCCCACCTCTTCCAGATTAGGGTCCTCCACTGAAGGTGCCATGCCCAACAGCCCCCAAAATCCTGGAACCAGCACCGTAGTTATCCATATATACTGCATCATAGTGTGCATGGTACATTGGAGTTACACAGGTAAAAACAGACAGATTGCTGGCCCCAAAGAGCTTACAACAGGAGGGAAGGAAGGAGGGAGATAGAAGGATGGATGAAAAAATGTGAGCATGTGCACACATCATTTACATGGACAGGAGAGGTAGATGGGGTATGTGTGCAGGCTCACTGAAGCCCGTGCTGACTGTATTGAGGTGTGTGTGCCCAGGAGCTCCCTCTCTTAAGATCCGCAGCAGTGTTGGGAGCCAACGCTGCTGTGGATCATGGAACGGGAAGTGCTACCCTCCCAACCTAAGGAGGGGCCTTTCAGGGGCCCCTCTGGGCTGCAGGGCCCCTCAGCCAGGGCCCAACCTGGCTGCCCTCTGGTGCTGGCCCTGTGAACTGCAAATATCACCCTGTTCAGCAACCCGGGACTATTTCTTTCTTTCTTTGTTTATAAAATGTGTATCCTGCCCTTCCAAAGGACTCCAGGGTGGCAAATAGCAAAAAGTTGAAACAGTACAAGTTAAAATCAAATAAGAACATATTTAAAACAACTAAAACAATTCTGAAACATTTAGAACTTTTAAAAACATGAAATGCATCCAGATTTGCAAGGGAGTGAGACAAGGGAAGTCAAGACAATTTTCTCTTAAAAAACACTCTACAATTCTGGAATTGCTGTTCAATAAAACAAACTGGAATTAAATTGAATTAACAGCAATGATGCATATATCTAGCTTTTACTGATTACTGTATAATACTTGGTAACTAAACTATGGAATTGAAAAGGAAAATTATACAAACTGGAATAAAAATCACATGAAACTGGCCTGGAAATGAATGTCTCAGAAATGAAATGGATGCATAATAAGTATTACCCAGAAGGTTCTATTAAAATCAACAATGAATATATCAAATAAATTGGGAATTATATCTGCTTTGGCCAACAAGTGACTAAAGCCAACCCTTTTGAAGGTGAATGCCAGCATCAGAAGAAAGGCAGCTTTATTTAAGGGGCTGCTTTAACTGAATAAAGTCTTAATTACTTGACAACAAACCACAAAATGAAAACTAAAGGAGGAATGTACAATTCAGCACTGATCTCCTATGTTCTATGCCATATGCTATGGTGTGGAAGTTTGTTATGATTGATGGTTGACTGACATTAGCTAATGTAGTATGACAACATTAACTTGTTCATAATGAGCTGTGGAACGATGTATGCACAGAAACCTGACAGGTAGAAACATCACAGTACATTGGTGTAATACACATGATACACGGCTGTCTATGATATCAAGCTGAAGCATAAAGGGCACAGCCATTTGGTCTGCCAGTAAGACAACAGGTGGACTTTCCACCCTACAGAATAGCTTCCCAGAGATCAAGTGCATTTCCTTGGCAGAAATAAAATGTGCTGGGATGATCCAATGATGAACTTTTCAATCCCCAGTGAAAACAACATGCTTGAGACAGAACAAGATGATGAAGTGCTTACTTGCATTCATGGAGGAGGAAGAGTTGGAAATAGTTAACCTAGGAGGCTCTGATTTGGACAGCAACGAGAGCAGTTTGCAACCTTCTTGGTCCACTCGTTTATTGTTTATTGCCAAATAAAACTGTATTTTTGCCCCTTATCACAAGAAAGTCCATGTTTTGCAGCATTTGTATCTAATGTCCTTATACAAAGGACAATCAAATGAGCAATGAGGCAAATCCTCAACCATGGCAGATGGACAAGCACACAAGTAACAGTCCAGTCCGACAGCAGACTTTAAAAAATAATTCTGGGCGTTGCTTGGAATCTTAATGCTTGATGAGGGTAAGAATAATTATAAGGAAGTTAATCAAAAGCACACAGGAGAACACTGAAGACATATCTGTAGTACAAAAGCATTCATGCTTCACCCACACCCCATACACACAGAGAGGGATTCTGGGAATTGCAGCTGTGTAACGATGCATCACAGGGAAACAGAGTTGTGAGGCTTTTGGACACCCTTCAGGGCAAGAGTGGTGAACATTTTCAGCCCGAGGGCCACATTCCTTTTGGGGGGGGCACATGCCAATGGTGGGGAGGGCCAGGGGCAAAAGTGGATAAAGAAAAAATGTAAATTTTGCCTTTGTACAGTAGGCTATTTGTACACATGCTCACACCCCCATTCTTTCCTCCATCCAAGCTAGCAAGAGGCATTATCAGATACACATTCTAGTGAGGCAAAAACACTTGAGAATAGTGCAAAGCAGTGCCAATGAGAGGTGTGGCCTGGGGAGAGGGGGTGTGGCTAAGTAGGTGCCCTGGGGGAGGGGGTGTGGCTAAGGAGGGGTATGCCCTGGAGAGAGAGGTGTGGCTAAGAAGGGTGTGCCCTGGAGAGAGGGGGTGTGGCTAAGAAGGGTGTGGCCTGGGGAGAGGGTATATGGTTGAGGAGGGGGAGTGACCTGGGGATAGTCCTGACAGCCAGATAGAGAGGCTCGGAGGGATGCCTTTGGCCCCAAGCTTCGGATTTCCCATCTGCTTTAGGCTTTTGTCCTATACATTAAACTTACATTAACGTAACTAGTAATGGGTTGTATCCAATGCTAGTTCTACTCAGAGTAGACCCACTGACTTTAATAGACATGTAACTTGGTTTCAGTAATCTCAGCGGGTCTACTCTGAGCAGAACTTAGTTAGCTACAACCCAGAAATTCTGCCCCTTCCCCCAAGTAGAATCCTTGGTATTTTTATTCTCCGAGGACATCAGGAAGTTGGAGCTTCTCTAACACAATTCTCAGCATGCTCAGAAAATGACAGGTTTCATTGTTCCCTGGGAAGGAAGGGAAGCCATGACAGCTGCATTAATTTATATCCTTAGCATTGAGATACCCACAGCTTGTTCCTCTTTCCTGTAGCTCCACCACTCTGACCACTGAATCTGGAACAAAAAGTGGATCAAATGCACTGGAGCTAGAATGGAGAGTAGATTGATTGGATTCACCGCTGTGCCCTCCTCTTCCGCTTTCCCTGTTGCCAGCACAGAGACACCAGTAGAAGATAAGGTGGTCGAGTTGGCACAGCAGCTGTGGCCCACCTGCCCTGGAAATTTAAATGAACCTTGCTATACCACTTTGGAACAAAAGCAGTTTGAGGGTGGTTTTTTTCATGCATTAGTGCACAGAAATCCAAATAATGCTCCCCTGGGACAATGACTCCCTATGCTGGGAAGGATAACCTTGTCCAAGGAAAAGTAACAAATTGATACGATAGGTTGGCTGAGCCCTCCCCTCGCCCCACCATCAAACAGCAGGCACGTCATACCTTTGGAGGGTGGGACTGCTGCAAGCGTTTCTATTCCTGTGCCCCCTTCTCTCCTGCCTGCCTGCCTGCCTGCCTGCCTGGGCATTTGTCCCGTTGTCAGCAGCAGCTGGGGTGACGCCACTAGCTATTTATTTAAAAGGCTAGAAACACAAGATGCCCCTAACTCCCAGGCTAGAGGTTGCAAGGACCACTCAGGGGAACCCACCAGATACACAACATGAGGGACCCTTCACACAAGAAACAGGGATGCACCAGTGTTTTGCCCACTTTGGGAAAACTGTCGCCAGTTCCAGCTCCTTGATGCAAGTACCTGCATGATACACATCTTTGCTGCATAGGTTGCACATTCACAGCACGTCCCCCACCCCAAAGAATCCTGGGAACTGTAGCTTCTTAAGGGTGCTGGGAATTGCAGCGCTGTGGGGGGTAAATTACAATTCTCACAATCTTTTTTGGGGTGGGGGGGATGTGCTTTGTACACAGCTTAATGCGTTTTCACCAGGTTTGTCAACCAATGGAAGTATGTTTTGCTTAAATCATTTCACTTTAACCAATCAATAAATAAACTGATTGAACTTACAAGACATTTTTTGCACTGAAGCCTCACTGCAAGTGCGTTTCTGAGATACTGAAAGAAGCACTGCACGATCATTTACAAGTGAATAAACAAAAGCTGTTGCTCATTATCAGAAGGCGAACTTTAATTTTTTATCATTCCCTAGCCACACCACAACCAACATATACACAACCAAAGACACATAAACAAGTGCCTAAAAATGGGCCTTTCTAAAGCTTTAGCAAGTCTAACAACTAAAACAATACTGATGTTCATATGTACAGAAACACTGCACAAACACAGGCTACACTTAATAAATATACAGTAATCTGTGGAGAAATTCTGAGGGATGGTTTGACTTAGGAGGGAAGCTTGTCAGGACCAGGACACCATAGTTGCCACCAAGGAATGTGCATATCGTGGCTTGAGGAGATTGGCTGTTTACTAGACTGACAGAGCTTGAACAAAATGTCTGCTGGATGCCAGGATTAGTTTATGAGGTGCCACTGGGACAGAAAACTGAGGGGAAAGTGTTCCTGAGGGAGAGTGTGACATTGGCCCTTGCAAGTGACTAAAACGGGCGTGTTCTGCTGCTTCGGCCTTGTTATTAACTTGGAGGGAGCACTCGTTGACCCACACACCTACTTCACTCGCACAGTTTAACCCTACCCTCATTCCTGGCCTCCATTACTGCTAGAGCTTCCTGGCCTGACTCATTGGCCACCACTGCCATACCTATATCCCTATTATTGTATTGCACTTCAGAGAAAGGTGGCATAAAGAGAAGGAGAAAGGTGACATAATTCTATAAAAGGCACTTTAAAACCGTGTGTATGTGAGCGCGAGAAAGGCTGTGTACACACCATACATTTAAAGCACTCCCAAGAATCCTTGGAATTGTGGTTTGTTAAAAATGCTGGGGATTACAGCTCTGTGAGGGGTAAACTACAGTTCCCAGGATTCTTTGTGGGAGGGGAATGTGCCTTAAATGTATGCAACTGCACTGTGCTTTTCATGCCCAGGCTTGTCAAGCAAGTAGGAAAGTGGCAAATTTCTTGGCTACAGAAGGAAACCTTACATGCATTTTTTAAAACTCTCATGATTTGTAGGCAGACCTGAGATCAGTTGCCATAACTGAACATGTTCAGGGGTGCTCAGCTTAAGGTGATGCAATTTTTGAAAATGAAAAAAGTCCAGCCTTCCCTCCCTGCTCCCCAGCCAATGCACAAATGAACAAACATTCAAAGCCTAAACAGCTGTTCATAAATAAGTATGTGTTGACTGTTGACCTTATCCATTTTGCTGACTGAAATTCAAGAGCTACCTGCTACACTGGCTGTCCTAGACCATGTATCTGTATCCTAATAGAGGGGTAAAGAGATGTATATCTGTACCTTTAAATATCAGGACTGGATTTAGCTTCAGGTGGGTAGCAGATTGCAGAAGACAGCCACTATTCTCCTGGCAGCTCCGTTTCTGCATGTCATTAACCAGGGAGGGTGTGTTTGTGTGATGTCATTTTGACTTTTGAGTCAAACAAATGTACAAGGCAGAGGTTGCCAACCTTTTTGGGCCAGTGGACCAAAACTTTGCAATTTTGAGAAAGTGCCGTGGGCGTCAGTCACAAAATGGCTGCCATGGAGCACATGGCATAACACAAAATGGCCGCCACATCTAAAAGAGCAGAAAAGAGACAGGAGCACAAAATGGTGTAGGCATCCCTACCCCAGTCAATGGGTCAAAAGCACCTACATCAGCCACGCTTGCTCACAGGGAAAAGCTTTTTGCATCACTCCATTGTTCAGAATGAAAGGGAAGGAGGATGTCCAATCCTGGCATCCAATGAAATGTGGGCATGTTTAAGGGGTTGTGTTCAAGAAGAGGCTAAGCAAGTGCAAACAGGAAATGGGGAGGAAGAGCAATCTCTCATGCACTTTTTGATAGGACATTTACTGAGATCTTTCATGGCACAAAAGGTACTGGTAGGCATACTGGCGTATATATATAGGTGCCACACTGGAGACCCCTGATATAAGGTCAGCAGTGTGCACATCCCCTGTATGTGGGATATGTTTGGATCAAGAATATCATCAACAGCATTGATTTGCCTTTAGAGTTGAGCCTTACAGAAACTCTAAGCCATAGGTCATTATGATTCCCACTGATGGTGCCCTGGAGAGGTTAATTTCTTTATCTCAAGCCTGTCTGGAAGGAAGCCACACCCTCTGACCTTAATCCAGTCACATGAATGGCGGAGTGGTGAATGGTGGTTCCAAAGGGGTGTGGGGAAAAGCACTCCACACATGCATAGAGACAACTCCTCTTTACCTGCTCCTAGTGCAAGACCTGGCATTGAAAACCTAGCTCACGCTAAGATTTGGGGAACCGGGCCTGTGTTGTTGCTTCACACAGTACAGAAAATTCATGCATTTTTCCCTCCCGTGAATCAGTGAGAAGATAGCACCAGTGGCTCCAGGCCTCTGCTCTCTCCCCAACGGAGCTGTCTGGTGCCACCGGCCCTGCATTCAGGATGTCAGAGTGGGAGACAGACAGATCTAACCCTTGGGGCACAATCCACCACCAGGAAGGTCTTCTGTGCAGGTCAGAGACACCCAGCACCTTGCTTAGGCTCTTTTGACCCTTCCTGCAACTAGCAGGTGGTGTGGAAATCATTCAAAATAAGCGAATTTGGCCAATTTCTCTCAGTTTGCATCATATTATTCATTTATTTTGTTTATTTCAAGAATTTATATATCACCTCATGTTACAACTCTGATTAATTTTTCAAAGCAGCTCACAGTATAAGAAAATATAAAATATTTAAATTGCGGCATAAACAGTAAAAGCAGGCGTCCACACCACTGTAATGCTAAAGAACATCATAGGCTTTGCATGTGCAGATTGTGAACTGGCATAGACTTGCTTACTTGTAGAAAGTGTCTTGCCTCAGTAGGTATTTTTTAAAACTCCAATTAACAAAACATAGCCTTGGTTATACGACTAGACTGTTCTCTTAGGAAAATAGGAAACTGCCTTATACTGAGTCAGAACTTTGGTCTGTCTAGTTCAGCATTATTGGATTTTAGGCAGGAGTTGCTCCCAGCCTTACCTAGAGATGTTGAAAATTGAACAGGGACCTTTTGCATGCAAAGCATGAGCTCTACCACTTGAGCCACTGTCCTTCATTTATAGACCAGGAGATCCCAGGGGGATGCTGATGACAAAGATCTTTAAAATGCAAGGTGAAACCATAGGAACTGAGGCCTGACACAATTACCACATCCTCCAAAAAAAAGGGAAAAACCAAAAAACAGAACAGCACCATGGGCTGACAACCTAAAGACATGTACGCACAAAATTGCTGCCCTGGGCTCCTTCTTTGCCACCACGGGCTCCTTCTACGGGGAAGGGCAGGATATAAATTAAATAAAAATAAATAAATAAGACGAATAAACTCCAAATCCCACTCAGATCCCACTTACCAGAACGGAATTTGCTTCGGATAAGCATTGATCGTTCAGAAGCCAGGAGTGTCATCTCTGGAGTCTTTGCAGGTATAATCCCAAATCTGAGGAGTAGGCACCAATGATATTCGGAATATGAAGATGGGAAACAAACAGAAGATGAGCAAATGAAGAAGAAATCGCCAATTAGGCTCTATAGAGGCCAGCAGGCAATTCTTTCTAGCAGTTTCCAGGCCTAGGAATGCAGTGTTGGAAAGTTGCTGGACTTTGGCCAGGAAGACCTGGGTTCAAATCCCCACTCAGTCATGAAGCTTTCCATGTGACCTTGGGCCCGTCACCTTCGGCCTTGCCTGCTAGTGGTAATTTTGAACTGAAGGGTGGTACAGAAATGTTTTCAGTCTGTCACCTACCTCACAGGCTTGTTGTGTACATAAAATGGGGAGAAGCTGTGGTTGTCACCCTAAGGTCCTTGGGGAAAGGGTGGGATTAAAAATGCAATAATAAGTAAACAAATCTACCTCACTGTGTTGTCGTGAGGCCGGTGTGGTATAGTGGTGGTTAGACAGTACTGGCCTAAGATTTGGGAGACCAGTATTCAAATCCCTACTTAGCCAGGAAGTGCACTACTGAGTGACCTTGGGCCAGTCACCATCTCTCAGCCTAGCCTACCTCACAGGACTGCTGGACAATCATGATACAAATCTAATAAATAAATGTGGAGGAAGGGGCGGGGTAGGGAGGAGCGTCTGTGTCACCCTGAGCTCCTTGGAGGCCGGGTGGACAAAGTAACAAACTTAACAGCCATGCAGTCCGCTGAAATGCAGCAGCAGGTGGAGCAATTCCTTCGTACAGATACAGGAGAGGGTTGAACCTGTTGAGTTTCTGCCCTATTTAAAGGGGCAGGAGCCTTACTGGGGGAGTTTGGGGTGTGTGATAACCCCACTATTTTTAATCGCCTGCCTCTACGCACCCGCTATGCCCTCCTGAGGAAGAAATCCCGGGAATGCGCTCTGCCTGCCGTAGCCCCTAAGAGCTCAGCTTCTCCCAGGAGTCCTGGCTTGTCCTTCCGCTGTTCTGCTGCCGCCCATTCAATGCCATCCCCGTCCCCCACAAACCAAGTATGAACCAGCCGTCCTGGCTCACCGGAATGGACGGGAGAGCTCTTCTCCTCTTGCTGCTTGGCTTGGGGGGTGCTGGGAACCGTCCGCCCCCGACGGCTTCTCTGGGAAGGTCTGCCGGCGGCGGCCTCTCCGGGGGGGAGGGGTGGCGTCCTTCTTTTCCTCGCTGCCCAGGTGAGGATGGCAGCGGCGGGGCAGCCAAGCGCAGGGACCTCCGGACAGGGTTGGGCCGACGGCTCTGCCCCCCGCCTGGGGGTCAGACGCCACCGTGCCCCCCTCCCCGGCCCTGGGCAGCTGGGATGTCCCTGTGCCTCTGCCATGCTCCCGCCGCCCCTCCCCACGGGTGCCACCTGCCGCGACACCCGACACCCGGATCGCGCTGCTGGCTCAGCAAGACAATTCAAATCCTGCCCTCCACCCCCCCCCCGATCCCAGCGCCCCGCCTCCTTTCGCTGGCCCACCAGAGCCCACTCCCTGCCCAGGGATCTTAGGAGTCCAGGCTACCAGGCAGATCTTGGTCTTGCTCTTAGGGAAGGCCAGGGGCCTGGCAGCATCCCTTACTGGCACCGGTGGTAGGCACTGGACTCCACTCCTTTCCAAGGAACCCAAGAATCCTGGCCCCAAGCATCCCTTCACATCATCAGCCACCAAGCAGTTTTTTCCCCCTCAAGGAACCCAGGAGCCCTGCTGCCAGGAGCCTTTAGTATAACCCCCCCCTCACATGCACACGTCTTTCTCAGAGAACCCAGAAATTATTTCCCCGCAGCACCCCTTGCTGTCAGGCCTCACCCATCACTTCTTTCCTAAGAGAAGTTCCGGCTTCCTCCTGGGGATGGGTGAGAATTTAGATTCAGTTCGCATTTCAAGCAGAATTTATTAAATTTGCAATTTCCAAAACAATATGAGAACCGAAACGAGCCATCCTTCAAAATCTGCATTTATTCGAATTTGGGGATGCAGTTTGCCAACTAAACAACATTTTAAAGTGTGCATAAAAATGAATACATGAGTGAAACTAACATGCAAGAAGGCATGACATGATGAGAAATGGCTTGAAACAACTGTACCTTTGTCAAAACTGCCTACAAAAATGTGTTTATTTGGAGAAATACGCATTAAAATGGTGGAGAATTTTCATGATGATTTTTTTTTAAATTGCAGATTGCTGTAGAAATGTAGGGAACTGAATTTAACATTAGAAAAGTGAGAAACTGAGAGAACTGAGACAGACATCTTTCCATCCCTACTCCCTCCCTATACACATCTATTGCATAGGTGGGGAAGCTCAGCTCTGGGGGCCAAACATGGCCTTCTGGGCCTTTCTATCTGGCCCTCGGGACTTTCCCTAGGCCACATCCCTCACTGGCCCTGCTCTGCCACCCTCCTCAAGTGCTTTTTGCCAGGCCGGAAAGTGCCCTTGAACTGTCATTATATCCTCTTGCTTGCCTGGAGGGAGGAGGGAGAGGTATGTGGGAGGTGGGTGCTGTAGAAACCTCTGGCTTTGGGGAGGGTGGAATGTACCCTACTGTAGAAAGGAAAGATAGCACATCCATTGCTCTGCCCTTTTGTTTCTGCCCCCACCCACTGCTGCTATAATGAGACATGACCCAAAGCAGGTTGCTCATAAGGGAATGTGGCCCTTGGGCTGAGTAGTGTACATGGTTCTCCCTTCCCAATTTTGTTCTCACAACGACCCTGTGAGGTAGGTTAGCCTGATTGGTGGTGAGGGGTCCCAAGGTCATCACCCATTGAGCTTCGTGGCTGAGTGGGGATCGCCCCAGAGGGAGCCCCACACTGTAACCACTAGAACTCACTGGGGCTCATCGGTGGGTAGGGATGGAAAGATCTATCAATTTCAGTTCTCTCAATTTCTCTTTTTTCCAATCTTATTTCAGTTCTCCACATTTCTGCAGCAACTTGTGGAAAAATTGTTTTAATCCTCATGAAAATTCTCCAGCCTTTTAGTGCTAATTTCTTCTAATAAACACATTTTTGTAGGCAGTTTTGACTAATGGACACATTTTTGCCAGCCATTTCTCATAATATAATGCATTTTTGCACATTATTTTCACTCATATATTCATTTTTATGCCACTTTCCCCTCATGTATGCATTTTTGTAAACATTGGTTGGGTGGTTAACTGCATGGCAAAATTCAACTGTGCAAATTTCAAAGGACTGCCACGTTTCAGTTCTTTTGTTTCAGAAAGTGAATGTGAGAGATCCGTCTTAAAATGTGAACTGAATTGAAATTCTCACCCATCCCCATTAGTGGGTGTTCAACGTGGCATGATCCACAAGCATAATAACAGCACAAAACAGCTGCACTGCTTGTGCTTGCTGGGACAGACTCCACAGTTCACAAGCAACTGGGGCTAGATTTTTTGGGAGGTGGGAAACAGCGATTTCGCAATAGCTGGGAATGCTTGCTGAGCCAAGATCAGCTAGACAGTTCAGTGATGGCTGCATAAGCTGTCTGCAGTGGGACATGGGCTCTGCACACACCTGCAGAGGCAATTGCTTCCTAAACTTAGTGCTGCTATGCCAGCAGAAAGAAAGAAAGAAAGAAAGAAAGAAAGAAAGAAAGAAAGAAAGAAAGAAAGAAAGAAAGAAAGAAAGAAAGAAAGAAAAAGGGCTCTGAAAAACAAGAGTGAATGTATCAACATGCCTGGGGGAACTCTGAGGCTTTTAGAACTACAAATACTTTTTTTAAAAGAACCCAAAGGAGGTAACCCCATAAAAAAAATCCACGAGGAATGGGTCATCAGGAGCCATAGAATTTTGAGTGTCAGCTGGAAAAGGAAAATTGAAAACCAAGCAGGAGGGAGTCGAGTGAGATCCGAACAGCTTTCTGGAAGAAGGCATGGCGTGCTGGAACCCTGAACAGGAACACTCCAAGTCCCTCTTGTTTATTTTTTAAATTTCTCCAGAGGTTCCGGACCTGAGCCCTAGCTTCAAAAAGATGCCCCTGGTTCTCTTTACAGGACAGGGAGCTTTCTTGCAGGAAGACGTTTAGGGACAGAAATGACAATCCCGTGCAATTCTTCTGGGTCAGCCCTAAAAGCAAACTGAGCAGGCCCCATATTACTGCAGAGACTCTCGTCATGTCAGACACTGGAAAGACTCAGAGTGACTGCAGTGGGTGCTCACTGGCTCCCCTTTGCCCTTTCCCAGCGGCTGCTGTCAGGCCACAGAGAGTGTTTCTTCACACAACAGGTGTCACCTGTTGCCAGCCGTCCAGGGCCCGCGCTGGATTTCACTGACGCGGCGGATCAGGTTCTGACCAGGGTATTTAAAGTCAGACATGCTCTCTGCCCTGCCCCCCTACTTTGAGCCCTGCCCCTTGGCACCACCCTCGGCCCACCTTCCTCTGAAGCCCAACTAGATTTGCGGTTGAAGCGAAAGGTCATGTGTGTGTGTCCGCGCCAGTGAGAGAATGTGCAGATGTGTGCCCATGCTTCAGTATAGTTGCATGTGCATGATGGAATGAGCCTATTGGTGAGAATGGATGATCAACACTGACCCCTCCTGGTTGTATGTGAAAAAAGACATTTACACCCTCACTACGTTGCAGCAGCACAAATTTGTGGAGAGGCTGGGAAAGTGAGTGAAGCAGACAGAGAATGGCTGTATACACAACATACATTTAAAGTACCCCCCAAAGAATCCTGGGAATTGAAGATTGTTGAGGGTGTTGGGAACTGTAGTTCTGTGAAAGGTAAACTATAGTTCACAGGATTACTGGGGGCGGGGGTGTTTTAAATGTGTAGTGTGTACAATAACATGAAATTGTGGTGTGTGTTTGTGTTTGTGCATGTGCACAAGGGAGAAATAAAGAGAGATTGTGTTTTCAGTAATGACTTTCAACAGGCCATGAACCCATATCTTATGACATTTCGTACTTACATACATTGAAATATCCAAGTGAAAATGCATGCAGGTATGAAGAGCACACACCTATAAAAATCACTGCTTTTCTCTTTAAAAATTAACACAAGCAGGGGCCCAATTCTTTCTCATGGTGCTTGTATATATTATGTGTGTACATGAGAAAAATTTTGATTTACACACTTAGATGTTCTTCATCACTAATGCAACATTTGTATATTTCTATCCCCACTCTGGCTTCAGTACTTCAGCAACACACGTGACTCATGCATATGTGCCTGATGCTTAAGCTGAGGTGCCCAATGATGTGGCAGACAGATTGTGTGTGAGAAAACAAGAGTTTTTGAGTGAGAGGCATTGTACCTGACAGCACATGAGATGCTGCCTTTACGTATGAGTGAGGACCCAATTGTCTCAGTGGTAGAGCTCATGCACTGCATGCAGAAAGTCCCAAGTTCTGTCCCTAGCATCTATATCCATAGAGCAGGAGATGAGGAAGCCTTTTGCCTGAGATCCTGGGCAGCAACTGATAAGAGTACGCTGGGATGTATGCACCAACAGTTCAATTCAATGTTCTATAAGGCATCTTCTTGTATGTTATTTATTTATTTATTTGGTGCATTTTATATTCCACCTTTCCACCGAGGAGCTCAAGGTAGGGTAGGTGGCTCTCATCTTCTTCATATTATCCTCCCAACAACCCTGTGAGGTAGATTAGGCTGAGAGTTGTTGACCAGTCCAGCATCACAACCAGTGAACTAAATGGTTCTAATCCAACACCTTAATGATTATACCACACTGTAGTATATGTGAGATAAGAGTTGTGCATAACATACTGGGTGTATACGTGATACAGTGAGTGTACTTCAGGTCTTTGTGTGAGAGAGTGAGCAGTGCAGTGCAGCTGGCAAAATATCTCACTGCTTAGAGATTTTTAAAATATTAAGCAATGTATAAATGCTTTTAAATAAATAAATAAAGGAAGCTAGTGCAGTATTAGGTTGCATCAACTGAAGCATCATACGCAGATCATGAGAAGTAACAGTTCTGCTCTACATTGTGCTGGACGGGCTGCATCCAGAGTACTGTGTCCAGTTCTGGCCATCACATTTTTAAGGACATTGACCAACAAGTGTTGTCCAGAAGAGGGTGACCAGGATGGTGAAGGTTCTGGAGACCTATGGTGAGTGGTTGAAGGAGACTGGTATGTTTCGCCTGGAGAAGACTTAAGGGGAGACATGTCTCTGAAGACCTGTCATGCAGGCGTTGAGTTCCAGAGGGTAAGAGTAGAACCAATGGGTGGCAATAGCAGGGAAGCAGATTTCAGCTGAACTTTAGGAGAGACACTTAACAGTAAGAGCAATGTATCAGTGGAACAGGATGCCTCAAGGGGTGGTGGACTCTCATTCAGCTGAAGTATTGAAGAAGAGACTGGATGGCCATCTGTAAGGTGGCTGTAGCTGCCTCTTGCACTGCAGATTGTGCGTTAAACAGGGGGTTGTACTAGATGACCTTTAAGACCCTTCCAAACATGTTCTGAGTTTATGCATGTAACATTCTGAGCAACACATGCCAGTCTCCCCTAGGACTAGGCTATGTGTGCAGCAGCAGTACCTATTGCTGTATTTGGCAGGGGAACAGTAGGGGAATGTGGCCTCATGATTCAGAGCTGAAACTCCCCACATATGTCTCCTGAGCTGCTGCTCTTGCCCTTGCCTCTCTTCCCCCCCGCCCCCCGTGGTGTCTCAGGTGAATGGTTCTGGATTCTTAAGCCTTGGCTGCGATATCCTTGGACCACCCCAAAATCAGACCTTGGGTACAATTCCTTTGCTGGGAGATCTATACGGCATGGGTGGGTGGGATGAGCTCATAGGTCTTTCCCAGGCTCAGATTTCAGAGATTAATTCCAGGAGCAGCCATGGGCCTGACGCCACTGACAAAGATAGCACTTGTGGCTTGGGACAATGGACAAGAGGCACGTCCCAGAGACAGCAAGGCCTGTGTTGAGAAGGCACCAAAGAACCCTAGTGTCCTGGCTCCCAACCCTCCCCCACAACACATCCTGGTGTTTCACACGCATACGCACACACACACACACAGTCACAATGAAAAACAGACCAAGAGATCCCTACCGTAACTAGAAGTAGTGTAGCCAAAATACTCTCCTTCTCGCACCTTTAATATCCTGTCTTGCTTCTTACAACACTGTGCCTCCTGAGAATGGCAGTACTGGAGCCTGGAGCCTTCCAAATATTGTTGAACTCCAACCAGTACACCATGCTGATGGGAGTTGTAGTCCAACAGCATCTGGAGGGCACCAGGTTGGCGAAGGTTGATGTAGCAAATATACAGGAGCTTCCCTTCACATCAAGATATCTGTCCCATATTTCTGTGTCACAAATCAATAAGTTTATTGTGGTGAAGAAAAAGGACTACATGGCTTTTGCTATAAACAATATATGCTTTGCGGGCTGAAAAGGAAAGGTAAAGTTTGAGTTACGGAGAAGTTGCAATCTCTCAAAGAAGCTTCCAGACTTCTGGTCCTTGAGATCAGTGTTTACCACCAGATGCTGGCAATGTGTATGAGGTTGTAAACAGCAGCCAGATTGGCTGTCATTTGTAACCTTAGATGTAACAATGACTTTTAACCTTCTGGGCAATCCTATATTCTGACAAGCAATAACTGGTTCAGATGATTTTGCCTTCCAAAATCAGTTTTGGAGTCTCCACCTGTCCACCTGACAAGAGTTTCCAGAGGTCAAGGAACTATCTTGAACATCGGCCTGGTGTGTGGTCTGCTTCTCATTGGCTGGGATCCAGCCCATACACTGCCCTTTGATTGGCTGGGAGGGATTCACGCTCCAACTCCCAGAGAAAACGCCGCATGCGTACAAGATGGCGATGGAGGTTGTCATCTGACACGGGCTCTGAGAGACGCAAGCGGAAACCATCACATGGCAGAATCAGGGGCGGGTGGTCTGTGAAACTCTCAAATATGTCACCTGGGGAAGAACAGACATTTTTGAAATGACAGGTGTTGATGGCTCAACCTTATATAAAGGATGCGCATGCAGAGTATATAAGCTGGACATTTCTGTGTCCTGCATAGATTTAAAAACCTGAGGCCCACTCTTTCTGTTTTTTAAAAGCAAAGCTCTGCAATTTCCTTGCCTGTCCTGCATCCATCTCCCTGCTCCCTGGACAACTGGACCAGTAGCTTTCCCCTAGCTGCAGCCTTGATAACACCCTCTGGGTGAGAAGTAGGGATGGTAGAGAATTCTGCTCCAAACGAAATTCCAATTGCTGCAGTTTGCACGTTTGTTTGTGGTCAGGAATGGAAATCAGGCAAGCAAATCCCACCCCACCCTATTTTCCTGACATTTCCTTTGCACTGAAATGAATGGTGTAGAATCACACATGCATAATGGTGTGGAATCACGTATATATAATAAACAACATAATTTGTGTTAATTTTGGCAATGGGAGATAAAGAGAAAATAGCGTAGTTTTTGGTGGAAGCCAAACTGCAGCAGAGTGGAAACTCCGCTGATTGTGACAAATGCAGGTTGGAACAGAAATCACTGCCCCCTTACATCCCTAAGAACAGGATTTAGGAGAGGCTGTTGGCAAGATGAAATGCCAAATGCATTTGCATTCCAGTTTCCATGTTTTGCGGGCAGAGGCTTGGCAAGGCTAGGAAGAGAGAGGGAGAGTAATGCTGGAGACAAATGTGATGGTTCCCCGACATGGAGATACTGCAGTGATGGGAAAAGCCTCACTTGCTGAATTTCTACCTGTTGAAGGCACAGAAATTCTACCAGAGATAAAAAGCCAGAAGTGGGAGTGGAGGAGTCCTATGGGGGTCAAGAACAAAACAGCTCCCTCACTTACTGTGTGCAATCTCATCTCTTTCTTTTTCAGGCGGGCTCCAGCACTCAGGAGACACTCGGCCAGGTCCCAGCTGGTAATTCACAAGCACGTGCTGGAGCTGTGCTGGGCTCAGTGCCGGATAGTCATTTTTGAGGCGGGACCAGGAGGCCTGTGTGGGAGCAAGAAGAGAAGTTAGCAAAAACCCATAGAAGAGAAAGGCCCCTGAAAGCAGCTGACTTCCTCCCAAAGAATCCTGGGAACCGTAGTTTACCCCCCACAGAGCTACAATTCCCAGTACCTTTAACAAACTAGAGTTCTTAGGATTCTTTGAGGGAAGTCATGTGCTTTAAATGTATGGTGTACACACATCCTAAGTGTTAGTGAGAAGGTACAGAAAGGCACAACCATTCATCCAATAGCCTCACCCCACCTTGATCAGTCTACTGAGTCCCAGGGAGGAGTGTGCCCCAACCAGGTGCAGGGAGGTAGGTGCTTATGGAGCAAACGAATCCAGATGGGCTCATACAAACAAGTAAGCACTATCCTGCACCACGAAAATTCTGCAACCAGTGTAATGTATGCAGATGAGTGTATTTGCATGTATTTGCTTTGCATTATGTAGTCTGCTTCTGTCAGATATGGGGAGGGGCCAGGAGCAGTATGCATTCATCACTTCTGAGATTTTATAACTTTGGACACCCTTGTGAGCCAATTTTCACTGCCATAAAAGCTAGAAACTTGTTTTGTTTTTGTTTTTAAAAAGGGAAACTGAGATTCTCAGAGTACTGTATTCTGAGCCCAACAGGAAAATCTGCACAGATGTGGAATTGCAGAAAACCACAGCTGGGTCCATTAAATCAGGGCCTCATACTGGAACACAAAAGTGGGGTAAAAATGTTATTCATTCAATAGTTTCTCCAGCATACTTTCATCTTAAGGAAACAGACCATACAAGAGGAAAGGGGGAGAAAGTGATGCTTCCCTCCTCTGGCCCTTCAGCCACCTGTTCCCAGATCAAAGCTGACAAGCAGTATTTTTTTGGGGGGGGGGGAGGAAACAGTCCTTTTCCCCAAGAGCTGAGCCACTGCCACCCTCCTCAAATCCCAAGAGGGGGAACATTCACCTGAAGCAAGCTGGTTTTGGGCACACAAAGCAAGTTGGCCGTGGTGCTGAGCTTGCGGAAGAATTCGGTGGCAATGTCCCCAAGGCCCACTCCTTGTAACCAGTCCAGCACCAGGTCCAGATTAGTTCGGATCTGCACAGCCTTGGCCCACTGGAACAGGGACTGATGGGAACTGCCTGGAAAAGAGAAAGGCACTTTGACAACATCACCCGGGCGAGGGATGCCCCTTGATCTCTATCTTCCTTGCCAAATTGGTCTGCCTTGGGATCCACACACACACCCCACCCAGCTTTACAAATGCTGAATGAGGGAGCCACCGCCCCAGGCCAGCCAGCTTATTTCCTGTCCTGCTTGGGGGCAGCCCTGAACTCTGGGACAGGCAGGAAACAGCCTGCTTCCACCAGAGACCGGGACAGAAAATAGGAGGAAACAGGAGAGGGGGGGAGGGTTGAAGAGGTATTTGTTCTTTTCACTGGTCAAGAGCAAAGAACAG
Organism: Rhineura floridana; assembly: GCF_030035675.1. Lineage (NCBI taxonomy): Eukaryota > Metazoa > Chordata > Lepidosauria > Squamata > Rhineuridae > Rhineura > Rhineura floridana. The sequence continues at coordinate 19,248,922 of NC_084490.1, forward strand.
AACCAGAGAGATTTCTGGCTCTCTCCACTCTCCCAGGGCATTTTTGCACAAGAGGCTGAAAGAGATCCTCACTTCAGTTGGATTGCAATGTGAATGTGAATCTTCTACCGCCCAAAATGCTCACTCAAAAAAAAAAAAGCCATTCTCCTTTTTATTTTGCCTTATCAAAATGTAACTCAAGTGATTTACACCTCACTATGAAAACACACTCAGATCTTGTACGTAACATAACTCACTGCCCTGATCCTCACACTCCCTGTTCTGTCTCATGCCACTAGATTGCCCTTGCTTCTCAGAGGACCCAGGTGTCCTGACTCCCAAATCTCCCTGTTATGTCCCACTATTACTATTATTCCACTTAGCTCCCCCAAACACCCAGGGATTGTTTCCAGATGGCCTGTTTTATTGAGCATTCATCCCAATTTGTTTGTAGGGAGACTGGATGATGTTGGCTGTTTAGTGAGCCTTCACTCTGTTTGTGGAGAGACTAGAGAACAGTTGGGTCAAAGCAACTATTATATCAAACGAGGAGTGGCCAGTGAGGCAGCACAGGTAGAGCACGGTTGATGGGTCACTGCCTGTGACTGAGAGGGTGACGGGTGAGGAGAAGGAGTTCAGCGCAGTCCGTGGCAGCAAAACCAATCACTGGCTGCTACTGTCTCACTTTCCAGTGCATTCCCCTGCCACTTTCCTTATTGCAAAAAGTCAATCTTTTGGGGAAGCGGGTTTATTGCACAAGAGCTCCAAATCCACTTTAGCTGCGCAGCCTGAATCTGCTGGCATGTGACTGAAACCCACTCAAAAGCAGCAACAGTCTGGAAGTATCCAAGGAAGCTCACTGCCCCAGATGCCAAGATTTGTCCCTACAGGTAAGATCTGGTTTCCATTGCTCCTTCATTCTTTCAGATCCACCACTCTCAGCTATCCAAAAGTCTCCGGCTCCCACAAGTAAACACCATCTGGATGAGGTCACCTTTTTTACTTTCAAAACTTTTTTTTACATGACACCTTTGGCACAACCCCTTATTCTCTGCACCCAGCTGTAAATTAAGGGCCAAATCAGACATGCTCTTAAATGGTATTTATTTATTTATTCATTCATTTACTGATTACTTGTCAAAATGGCTTCTAATCAGCAAATGGCTTCTAAACAGGCAGCTACATATCTTGATTTTCCTTAACTAATTACAGGAGTGGGGGGGGAGCCCATTTCTAACTGTGAAGGCAGCCTCCTGGAAGGTAACGCTTATCTCATCACTCCCAAACTGAGATCAGAATGAATATCAACCCCACTCTGGTCTACTCGTGGGCCATGCTTCCCCAGGAGCAGACCTGACAGCTGATTGGCTCCCGTAGAGTTGGCCTGCTCCTCCACTCTACACACCAACACAGCCTTGTCGCCTCATTGCCTTGGCAGAGTTGTGCCATTTGGTGAGTACCTGCTGATGCTCTGCTTCCTTGCCGGGCTTCAAAAAGGGGTCCCAAGTAATCCCAAGATCCTGATTTTGATACCAGTAAGGACTGCCCCCCTCTAATGTTTCTACTGGTCCAAGGTTTTTTGCTGTTTGAGGTGCTTCCCAGAAGCTGACAGAGCTGGCATTTGAATTTTATTTCAGCCTGGTGATGGGATAGCATCCTCGATCATACCTGAGGCAGCAGGCCTTTTATTGGAGAGCCCAGGGCAGACTGTGTGCTAACAGAGGTGAATGGCTGGGCTCTACTGCTGCCTCCAGCATCTGTTGCCTGAGGCAGTTGCCTGCCTCTGCCTTTTGGTAGGGCTGGCCCTGGCTCCTAGCCATGTGGGGGAAGCGGATCCATTCCAATCTCAGCAGGAGGGTGAAGTGATAACCCTCCCCTTCCTGCAGGCTGCCTTCACAGTAAGAATCAGATTCTCCCGCCCATGTACTTAGTTAAGGAAAAACAATATACATAGCTGCCTGCCACAGATTTAAGTGCTTGACCAGATTGGCCCTAGGCCTTATGTCTAACTGAATAAATACACATTCTCACCCTGTTACCCCCTCCCTCTATTTCTTTTCCCATCCTCTGTTGCCTCCCCTGTGCAGAATGTTAGGGCCAAGCTATATGTTACATTAATCACATGGTTTTGTCCTTGAGTGCATGCTTTTTCTTTCAGAAACAGCCAGCACAAGGGGCCTGGTCTGTGTTGCAGGGGGGCAGGTAAGAGAGCTTTAACTCTCTGCTCCCTACTGCAGTCCCAGTCCAGATCAGCACCTCTGTGCCTGCAATTTGAATAGGGGGGAAAGTTCCCTTTGATCACCTCACCCCTTTGTGCACTGCCTGTTTCTGAAAGAAAAATTGTGCACTCAAGGGCAAATCATGTGATGAATGTCGCATATATTTAGAGATGGGCGTATCTGCCCATTTTGGTTTCTCTCAGTTTCTCGTACTTAAGTGCAGTCTTAAGTACAGCTCTCCCATTTCTATATCAGCTCACAACAGCATTTTTGTGCGAATTTCCTCTAATATATGTATTTTGTATGCAATTTTGCCTAATACACACATTTTTGAAAGGAATTTTCACTAATATAATGCATTTTTGTATGCTAAGTTTTAATATATGTGTTTTTGTACTTCATTGGTGAACTGCACTGCAAAATTCAGAGAAGTGCAAATTTCAAAGGATGGTTGTATTTGGTTCTCGCCTTGTTTTGGAAAATGTGAATTAGGTAAGTTTACTTTTAAGTGGAAACTGAATCAAATTTCTCCCCCCATCCCTACATGCTTGTAAGATACTTCTGTCCTCTTGTACACACTGTAAAGCAACCATGTACACTGCTATGCACTGCAGAAGAAAAAGAAATAAGAATAACAACCACTCTCTCCTTTCACAAACGTCCAGATCAGATGTTGCTCAATGGCTTACTGTGAACAAGCAGTTAGTGCACAGTGCTTCATTTTTCCCACTTCACTCCTCCCTTGACTTGAGTGGGAACAAGCAGCCCTGAAGCTTGGCTTAGCATGACATCCGGACCTGGGATTGCGGTTTGTTTCTCCTGAACAAACCAAGATCGTGAAGCCAAAGTTTGTTCGTGGCTTGCTGACCATGGTTTGTTCAGCAGAAACAAACCACAATCCCAGTTTGGATGTCATGCTAAACCAGCTTTCCCCAACCTGGTGTCCTCCAGATGGTCTGGATTACAACTCTCATCAAACCCAGATTGGGGAAAGCTGTGCGAAACCAGGTTTCATGGTTTATTGCTCCTCTTTGTGCCTGGAGAAGGAGCAAAGTGAGAGCAATCAGAAAGGTTGCGCTAGTGCTCTGCTCAGTCATGGTAAGCCATTAATTGTGGCTTACCATGTGATGTGCAAAATTGGACACTGAGGCTTCTTCCAGAACCCGCTCCCACCCCAAGAAGTAAGAAGCTTATTCTAGGCTCACCTCTCTCCATGAGAGTGTTAAAGAGCGAGGCATTGGAAAAGAAGAAGAGGTATCCAAAGGTCTGTGAGACAAGGTCAGGGTGCAGGTCACAGTCACGGGTCAGTTCGAGTGTAGCCTGGTAGATGGCAAGGGTCCCACGGATTCCCTCCGGCATGCTGCTGAGCTCCGGCACGTGGGACAGGTCAGCTGTCGCTGTGAATGGGTTACTATCTAGCAAGGCAGGAAGAGCCGAGTAGAGAGTCTGCCAGGTGTGGAAAGGATGAGAAACACAGGCTACTACAAAGAGCAGAGCAGTGGGTGGGAACAGAAGGGTATAGGCAGGATGGGCTTTAACCTTCAAGAGTTTGCTCACCCACCTTAGTAAGGTAGTACACAGACTGCTGAAATGTGGACATGATGACTTCATCCAAGACAGCCATTGCCTCGTCACACGTCTCCAGGTCGCTGGAGAGCAGTGCATTGTGGGAAGTTCCTGAAGGGATGGAAGAGAGTCTGAGGGTGTAGCTACATTACAGCCAGACATTCACTCTCCGATGATCCTCATTTTCTGCCCCACCACAACCCTCATGACCTTCCTTTATCTGTCTCAGAAAAGCAAGGAGTCCTATTTTCTGGGCCCTCTGTCCTGATGTGCTTCTTAGAGCACCCTGGTATCCTGGCCCACTGCAGCCCTTCCACCCTTCTTTCACCCTGGGGAATATACAGGATTCTTGACTTACCCTCCAAGTCCAGGTCCTTCTCGATGTCCAGAACTCTCTTTTGCACAAGGTTGAGCAGCTCCATTGAGTTGGCCATCCAGAGCATGAGGGGGCGCAAGTCGACAGCCACTTCTTCAACGCTGAGATTTCCTGGTTCTCCTTTGTCCTGCTGGCTGCAAGGATCAGACAGCACAAGGGAGATTAGTGCACTACTGAAAGACATGGGGGTGCTCTCACCTGCTGCTGAAAGGCAGCTGACTCTTGGCTAGGGTGTTAAAACAACAGCTGGGCTTTTTGAATTCAATCCATTCCGCAAATTTTCAGAGTTCACACCAAGTTCAGAGTGTCTTGACATATGTGAACTTTGCTTTCAAAAGACATCGGCTTATAGCTTCCCACTTCATTATTTGTGGATTTGCCTTTCACATTTGCAACATTGCTACTGTGCTGGGTATATTATTAAGGACTTACTAACATGTTATTTGAGATGTTATGGTCATATCTGGATTGTTTATTTATGGACTTTTATGGACAATTAGATTTTTGCAACACAGTCCAAATCACCTTCCCTTCCAAGGCATTTTTAAGTTATAGTTGTGTGTCCAAAATGGAGTCTCAAACCTAGCTTTTGGACACCCAGTGGACACAAATGGACACATAAAATTTAATCAATGAACCAAGAAAGCAAATTTAGGTTGGAAGCCACTGAAACATTGACTAGAGGTATGACATTTTAGTGAAACTGAACAGAAACAGTAGAACACAGGGTCACATTACACAATAATTTGTAGGGGTCTTACAAACCACTAGTCTTTCTGAAAAACGTCTTAACAAAATCTCTCTCTGTGTACCCTGTGATGTCTGGTTCTCTGTATCGTCATTCTTTTTTCATAAGAATTCTGCTACAGCAGGGTGTGGATCATAAGCAGCAGTTTTTAATTTTAATCTGCTTTTTAATTCATGTATTTACAGGTGGATGGGCAGGCTAGTAAGAATTTTGTGAGGCTAATAACTTGTGTAAGTGCATTTGCAAGGCCGTATTCCCTCCGTGTTTGTCTGTTTTTTAGTTTGAACCACTTTCACTTCAATCCAAATGTCAGGGCTTAAACATGCTACAGAGAATTCCACATGCAAGCCATTTGAATGACAAAATTGACACCCAATAACATTTCCTTAAAAAGGGGCCCATTCCCTTCCCACAACTGAACTTCTGTGATGGAGATGTTGCATTTTCACAGCATTAATGATTGAGCTATTTTTGCATCACAGAAAATGCAGTATGTCCCCCAATTAGAGTGTGCTTCCCTCTCTTCAGTAGTCGAGCATACATATATACCCTTTTAGTTTGTTTTAATAAGAAACATAATACTGATATCTCCCTTTAGAAAATCTGCTTCCTCCCACCCCCCATCATTTATGTCCCCCACACACACACACACCATCAGTTATCATGCTATTAACTTTGAAATTATCTTTGCAGATCTATCATACAAAGGCTACAAATAAAGTTTCTCATGGAAGTGTACGTGAAAATCTGACACATACAAAGATCACAGGAGGTATACAAGAATGGGAACAGCTGGAAGGAACTAAGGCAGGGATGGGGAGCCTCTGGCCCACTAAATGTTGTTGAGACTCCAGCTTTCATCAGCCATAGCCTGCATGGACCACAGACAACATCTGAAGGGCCACAGGTTCCCCACCCCTGAACTAAACAATACAAGGGTGTCCTCGCCTGCAAGAGAATTTGTCATTTATCATACAATATTCCTTCACTTGGTATTCACCCAACTGATATTCGTCCATTTATGTCACAGATATATAATCACTAGATCACCACATCAAAGAAAACGGAGCAAACTGACTGAAGCTTACGAAGTCTACAGCTTCCAGAGACAGAAAAAAAAGTCTAGAATCATACCTCTGGGTGAAAGGTGGATAATAATAATAATAATAATAATAATACAAAACTTGGTCTTCTGGTGTTAAATTTAAAATGGTCATTATGTTCTTTGCCAATAGATGTATCACTTTAGCCCTCCACCTCTATGATGAAAGTCTTACTTATCTAGCATTGGCATTTAGAGTGGCAGCAGCCAGTCCAATTTAATACCAGAAGAGTCCAGGAGGACTGCATTGGGGCTGCACCCCCTTGGCAACTTCAAGGATTCATCCCATGAAACTATTTAACAGTTTGATAGAAACTGTAAGATACAACACTAATTTTCAAAGTATAGCAGCCCCCAAACATCATCTGCTAGGCAGAACAGTGCCTTCCAGAGGCCAAACATGAGACAAATTTTAGTTCTTACTTTTCTGGCTGTCTGTCTCCAATTTCTTTTATCTTCTCCTGGGAAGAAGGATATGGAAAAATTAAAAAAATTAATTATGGAGGATTGGAACCCAACACAGAGTAGCCTCAAACCCTTTCCATACTTTGAAGGAAAAGAAGCCTATGGGTACCTGGAGGAACTGTTGGGGGAAATCTCTTTCCTTTTATTACATTTACAACTTTCTAAAGAACTCAGAGTTTCTCATACAGGTTCTAATTTGGCTCAGTTATAGATGCAGAACTGCATCAGTTGCCTTCAGACAGTGCATTAGAGCTTGAAGGATCCATGTTTTTATCCATAACCATAAGGACTAGCATCTTGCTGCCTTTGTTGCTGCTTTTGCCTTTTTTTTATATATATATGAAAGCAACAATGCTCAGAATTCTGGACTCCATGCCAGGCCTGAATATCAAATCCATATTATAGACATACATGCAGACCTATAAAGGGCATCAGACTGGGATATGGAGGTGAGGGAGTTGTCATTCTTCAGGTGTTGTTAGACACCCATCTTCCCTTCCCTTTCGATTGGCCAGGCTGGTTGGGGATAATGGAGTCCAACAACACCTGGAGGGCCACAGGGTTCCCCATCCCTATCCCAAGGAAAGGACTAAAAGGGAGCAAAGGGCATGAACTGAACTGTGAGTCATTTACCCAAACGGCCTCCTTGACCAGCTGAGCAATTCTGGCTATCAACCTCGGGAGATGTCCTGGTTCCAGCTCCCGGGCAGCGTGCTCCAGACAGAGCCCAAAGAGGAAGGCAGGGCCTAGCCTGCAACTTGGTGCCTCCTGCAGCCTCACGATTTCGGCCAGGAGGGCCTCCTGCTCCTGGGGCCGGTAGCGTAGCTGAGGCTCTCGGCTCTTGAGGTAGGCCCGGAATGCCTCCTGCCGCTCCTGTAGGGATCGGCCGCAGGCCTGGCATGCCAAGGCCCCCACCAACCCTGGGGACACCCACGCCTTGGGCAACCAGGCCGGTGGTCCTACAGTGGCTCGCGGGTCCTTGTACATGAAGAGGAAGTGCTGCCCCATCCCCAGCAAGTCTCCGGGGGCAAGCTCCACCTGGCGATGGAGTGGGGCACCATTGTGGGTTATAGATGCTCCCCGGAAGGGCCGCACCATAGCTGAGCCCCGGGGCTGGCTGGGATCTGCAGGGGGAACAGAAGACACAACGCAGCAGTGGCGTGGTAGGATGTCTGGGGCACTCAGGAATGTGTCCACATAGTTGGCTTGGTCTGGAGCCGGGCGGCGTTCAGGGCGTCCGAAAATGTGTCGGCGGCGTGTCATCACGTGGATCACAAACTCCTGTTGGGGAGAAAGAGAACTGGAGCAATGCAGAAAGAAAAGGTAAGCGGTGCTTGCAATTCCTGTTAGTGACAGTGAGCGGTCCTGAGTGCATGTGCTGAGCAAGTGGGGAAAACATTGGCACTTTAGGCCGGGGTGGTGAACCTTTTTCAGCTCAAGGGCCATATTCCTCTCCTTCATGGGCAACCTTCTTTGGGGCCACATACCACTGATGGTCAAGGCCAGAGGCAAAAAGGGGCTGAGCAACAGATGCAACTCTCATCTTTGTACAGTATTTACCTTGCGGCCACATAGAGAGTTCTAGTACACTCCACCCACTCACACCCACTTTGTTTCATCCTCCATCCATGCAAGCAAGAGGTATTATGACAGGTCAAGGACACATGCCAGCCAAGCAAATGCATTCTGGGAGCAGGGGGGCTGTAAAGGGTGTGGCCTGGGGAAAGACCTGAGGTCATACAGAGAAGCCTGGTGGGTCTCATTTGGCTTCTGGATCTGAGTCTCCCCACCCTCTGCTTTAGGCAATCACAGATGTATCTGCCTGACTAATGCAGTAGAGAAGAGTGAACTGGCAAACTAATACCACCCCATGTCAAGAGGGAAAAGAATCCTGACTATGTCACATCTGCACCATACATTTAAAGCAGGAACATACTACTTTAAAGACCTACAATTCCCAGGATTGTTTAACAATCCATCTCTCTTCCCAGAGGACTCTGGGAATTGTAGCTTCGTGAGGGGAATAGGGCTCTCCTAAGAACTCTCAGCACCCTTCGCAAACTAGACTTCCCAGGATTCTTTGAGGGAAGTCATGAGTGTGTTCGAGTAGTATAACAGTGGTTTAAATGTATGGTTGCAGATGTGACCTCTGAGAGAAGGAGACAGAGGACAGGTGACAAACAAATGGCACGTGGCTTTGGAGTTATAAGAGATCATCTGGATGCTCAAATACCCACAGCCAACTCAGCTAGAGTGTGACTGATGCAACAACAAAAAGCTCCATGTCCACAACACAGACTTTTATAGCGGTGCTTCAGCTGTGGCTCACTAGGGTACAGAAGGCTTTTCTCGCTGGATTAAATCTATGAAGGATTTTCCTCCAGTTCATCTAAGAAGTTGCAGGGATGAAAGTGAAGAAACTCAGGGGATAACCTTTACATCACTCAGACTTGAAGCAGAATGAGGCGTAAGCTGAAGTGGTAGAATTCTGGGGCATACCACTTTCAGACTGCAGGTGAGGGGGGAATACCATTTCAGAATGCTTTCTGATATAAAACAAACAAAACCATTCAAGTTAAAAACCAAACTGAGCACATTGGGGATAGGCTATAGATGAAAAATTCCTCCTTGATGTGCTAGGTAGATTACTATAAGCAGGGTGTTTTTTGGGTAAGGAAAAATAAACAAAAATAGTAACCCCTGCTTGCAAACTGGTTATTTCCTTTGTGCCACCTCAGAACTCTACTACCTCATTTTTCTGCATGGGGAAGGCCAGGCAGAGGAAGACTGGCTAGCAAACTGTCTGGGTGGTATTCAATGGTAGTTCTACTCAGAGTAGACCCATTGAACTTAATGACGTGACTAACATGGGTTCACTAATTTCAATGGGTCTACTGAACAGGGCTTAGTTGGATGCAGCACTGTATGTATAGGTTTCCCTTTCCCTGTAGCCTGTGAGTATCATCTCCTGCTTGTGTGGTTCAGGCCTCTAGATGCGACTGGGGAGGAAAAAGGCCTCATGAAAATTTGTCAACATTTTCGTGCAAATTTCTCCTAATACACACATTTTCAGATGCAAATTTCCCTGAAATACTCGTTTTTGCAAGCAATTTTCCCTAATACAGCGCATTTTTATATGTTATTTTTACTACCTAGGGCTTCATCTCTGCATGCCTTGTGTGCCAACCCAACCCCCCAGGAACCTCCCACCAAGCACCACCAACCCCCCCCCTCACAATGACCCCACTGCCTCCAGGCATTGATGGACATTGGCTACCATGGACCTGCTCACACTCCTCAGCTGCTTGCCTCGCCTGTTCCGTCGCAGCCGCCTCTCCTGGGCAAACATCACCACTGCACAGCACTCCTAGGCCTCCCACCCACACAAGCTGCCGCTGCAGCTCCACACCTCTGCCTTTCCTGGGCAAATGTTGCCACCATACAGAGCAACTAGCCAACACACCGGCTTCCCACCCAGGCTGTTGGCACCGCCACCACACAGCCGCCCCACCTAGGCTGTTCACCCACCTGCCAAGGCTGCCACTGCCACCTTACATGCTTGCTGAAGCGGGCGGAGTGAGCAGGGTGCAGGCAAGGGGGTGGAAGCGTTCATGCTGCAATTTGCAGCACCACCTATCTGTAGTGCTGCAAACTGCAGTGTGATGCTTACATTTTTATTATATATACTAGGGGCTTTGTCCCTGTGCAGTTTGCATGCCAACCCCTCATATATACCCAGACTCCCAAACAAACCCACACTGACACATAGGAACTCCCAATCCCCTAGGGACTTCCAAACACACACACACACCAGACACCCCCATACACACACACACACAGGCAACTCCCAACACATCCCCCCAACACATGCAAAAATGCCTGGGAGAAGAGGAAAGTCTTGACCTGGCACCAAAAAGATAACAGTGTTGGCGCCAGGCGCACCTCGTCACAGAGATCATTCCATAATTTGGGGGCCACCACTGAGAAGGCCCTCTCCCGTGTTGCCACCCTCCGAGCTTCCCTTGGAGTAGGCACCCGGAGGATATACTAAGATAGATAGATATTTTATGCACATATTCCCTTAATATACATGTTTTTGTTCACATTGGTCGGAGAACTGTATCACAACATTTGGAGAAGTGAGAACTTTGAAGGATAGCTGTGTTTCAGTTTGCACGTTGTTTTGGAAAGTGTGAATTAGGTAAAATCCGAATTTGATCAAATTCCTCCCCTGTCCCTAGGAAGGCCCCTTTTTAATTCCACTCTCTTTTTCGTGGGCCAGGGAAGGTGGATTAATAGAGAGTGCAAGAGTGACTACTGGGAAATGGGGGGGGGATGGGGACTATCAATTTTCCATCAGCAGGAGTTTCTAATCTTTTCCAACTCTATGGTGTCATGAAAGCGGAATGACACCAAGCTCCTTTGTCATTCAGCTTCCACAAAACCCTAGAGATGGAAAAGGCTAGAAGCACCCAGATCTTCCCAGCAGAGAAGTGGACCTACCTGTTTTTCATTGTAGCCCAGCAATTGTAGGAAATAGGGGTGCTCTGTTGGTGGTTGTATGAGGCACTGCGAGAGCTGCTCTAAGTTAGCCACGTCCATGGCCTCTGCTTCTGAAGCTGGAGGGGCCAATGTGCCCTCGGCACCCTCTGCTGCCTTGAGTCGTGACTCCTCAGCGGCACCCCCTTCTGGCGGCTCCCCAGCTGCCATGCTCAGCACACCTTTGCGTTCCCTGCGGCGTTTTGTGCTGAGATTCATCTCGCTGATGCTGCGGCGAAGGGAGAGGTTGTCCGCCCTCTCTTTGGGGGCCACATGGCCTCCCGAGGCGGCACGGGAGCGGCGGGATTGCTGCCGACGGGCTTGGGAGTTGATACCTGTGCGAGACAGACCGAGAGAAAAAGCTGAAAGACAAAGTGAAGCAGGGAAGTGTGGAAATTTCATGCTAAAAATCCTCTCAAATCTCCTGTGGCAGTAAATGCCCTTAACTAATTTTAGATATATTTAAAATTCAATTCCCCCTAGTTAAGAGCATTTGGGCATGGCAGAGGAGGCCATGGAAGGAAGGTGCAGTGGGAAATAGCCAAGGAGGTTAGCTGTTTTAAGCAAATAATAAGAATTTTGTTGCACTTCCCTTACAACATCTTACTGTATATAGAGAATGAGAAATTTCCCACTCCCATTAATGGAGCAACGGGAGGGGCTTTTGCTCCATATACATGTATGGAATGAGAAAAGGGGGGGGGGACATTGTTCTGTCTGGACTGGAGGCCATGGAATCAGTCACCCCAGACTGCAGCCTATATTCCCTGTTGTGCTGAGCCAACTGTGTGCCAACCTTCCAAAATAAAGAAAAATCAATGGATTTGAGGGTATTCTGAAAAACATTACGTTCTATCCAGCTGATATTACTGAATGGTTCTTACTGTTTAACAGTTTTGTGCGCATAAGAACAGCATAAGAATTGCCTGTCTGGATCATACTAAAGATCAACAAGCAGGTCATGGTGGAGATAGCTATCTCTTACTCTTAGCCCCAGTATCTGCTATTCAGAGGTACTGTATACTGCCCCTGATTGTTCTACTTTCAACTCTCGTGACTAATAGCCATTCATAGACTTGTTGTGAGAACATAAAGAGCCTGCTGACTTAGGCCACTGGTCCATCTCGTCCAGCCTCTCACAGTGGCCAACCAGATGTCCTCTATGCACGGGCCTATTCCTTTTTTAAACCTATCTAAAGTAAAGGCCATCACCACGTCTTGTAGCAAAGCAAATTCCACAAGTTAACTATGTACTGGGCAAAGAAGTATTCCCACTTGCCAATGAGTAATCTCTTTGCAGTGGCAAACTGTTTTGAGCTCTTCCTCGCAATCATAAGGTCCAGAAACCTAGCTGATTTATAAATAAAATGAATGAAAGCAAAGCTTCTGAAGGATTTGAAAAGCCCATGAGGCTCGAGAGCAGAAAATGAGACATAGCACTGTGGGGCCACCCAGGAGAGCATCTATTGGCAGTTCCTTGGGAGCTCCATCCACCGCCTAATGGCCTGAACTCACCAGACCCATCATCATCTTCGCCTTCAGCCATTCTCTCCACATCACATCGCCGGCGGATCTCAAAACGGCGGGTGCAGCCGGTCTTGGGTTTCCACACATCTTGCAACACAAGAGGCCGTTCAGAATCGCCCACTGCTCGAAGATACTGGGCCTGCCAGGACCCATCTGTGCCATGCACATTGCCAACCACATCACATAACACATAGATGTCTTCGGCATTGGGTTGTGCCACGCCATAGCGCTCTAGTGCCTCGTGCACCAGCTGCCGGGCAGTGGAGCGCACCGTTGCCAGCACACTCTTGTAATTCGCTCCTGTGGAGATGTCCCCTCCGTAGATTTTCAGGATCCCTGGCACTTCTCCCTGCGATGGGGGCTCAACTCGGTCTTCAGGCAGGGGATCAATGAGGTCAGCCAGTTTCTTCTCACTGGCCCAGCGGCCTCCACCCCCACCAGTTGACCCTGCAGACCCACTTCGCTGGAAGAGTGTCGAAAGCCTCTTGTGTCGACTGGCCTTATTCTTGGTGGCTGGCCTCATCTCTACAGGCTCACTGCCACGGCTGGCTGTGTCCGAGGATGTAGACCTGTGAAAGGACAGACAGGCTCAAAGAGGCAGCCAGTGGGGCACCAAAACCACCAGAACAATGTAGTAGTCGGGCTGCTGGGTTCAAATGTGGGAGATCTATCATCAGATCCTTGCTCTGCTTCAAAGCTTGTTGGCCTTGAGCAAGTCTCTCAGCTTAACCCACCTCTGAGATGTAGTCAGACATGTTGCGGGGAGAGAGTTTAGGAAGGCAGGGAAGTATCGTAAGTATAAAAGGAAGTGAAGGATTGTGCAACTTGCCCAAACAGAATTATAAATAATAAGCCAAAATGCCCACCCCCTACTTTGCCACCCTGTTTGTAAACTGAAAAGAAGGGTGGGGCCATTTCAGCAATTGGGGGGGGGAGGTGAGAACAGGGGCAAAGTACAGGGCAAACATACTAATGGCAGTTATTGTATTTCTGGCTGCTGGTGGATGGATACCTTTTTTTTCCTTTTTACCCACCAGCATGAGGGCAGGAAACATTATCCTCACCCTGATAGCTTCATGAGGACACCATGTATTAAAGCTATCCTCATGAAGCCAAATCAGAGTGAGGCCAGTTCTTCCTGCCCTCACTCTGGAGTTTGGTGGGTAAAAAAAAAAAAGTGCCACCAGCAACTGAAACTCCTAGAAGTCTCATCACCACTGCTGCCAGGATCAAGAAATGACTTGTGGCAAAAAAACAGGTGAGGTGGGGATAGTTTTGCAATACTTTCCCCCACTTTTGAGTAAAAGGTTTCTGCTCAATTCTGATTAAAAATGGTTTTTTCCCCCCGGGTTTTGTACATTTTAGCCAAAACCCTGGAGAATTTACTTCTGTATGTTCATTCATTAGGATCCTAATTTCATTAGTACTGATTGCACATTTGTCTGCTAAACGTTCCATACGATTTCTGGATGGATTGGCTTTTTATCAACTTGCTCTTTTTTTTTGTAGCGTGTAGCCCTGGCCACCCTGCCCCACATCAGTGATTCAGAGCACATGATGGTTTCCTGCAAGCTTTAGAACCAGGCAATGGCTACAGTGCATGCACACAGCTTAGTCTGAGGTAAGAGTCAGTGAGATACTTAACACTGATGGCACTGAATGCGCAGCAGCTGATTGCCACTTAGTGCTAAGGACTGAAATCATGCATATAGGTGTGAGAAGAACTGGTCTGGTGTGATATCATGAAGGTAATGAAGCCTACATACACAGACCACATTACTGTAGTTTCCTTCTCTGTAGAGATGATTTCTCACTGATGGACCAATCCTAGGCTGCTAAGTCTCCCAAGAGTATCTCTCTTGCCTGAACTGATGAAGTGTTTTAGGAAGATAAGACAAGCATAGAATCGCCATAAACTAATAGTGAACTCATTTTCTATCCATATATAGCCAAAATGGCACCATCCATGCAGAAGAGGGAGGTATCAGCAGGCTTGTGAGAAGAATCCCAAGGTTTGTAGAAGTACGTTGAAATCTTTAGGGGAAAAACCCTAAAGAAACTCTCAAACAGCCTAATGAGGACAGAGCATAGCCAGTGACCAAAGAACACTGAGTGCGTGTGTGTGTGTGTGGGAGGGGATATGGGGAATGGAATGAAGCGTCTTAGAAGAGATTATGGCTGCCTGGAATCCTGAACAGGAGTGCTCCACAGTGCAACCTTTTTGCTTGCAGGTCTCAGATGGGTGAGGAACAAGGTTCAGTTGGTGGGCAGATCCTGAGTTTCCCTACCTCCCCCCAAGCCACCTACCTGTAAATCACCTGTCATCACCATGGGGCTAGGTGACTTTACTTCAAAGGAAAGAATTAGGTGTGAGCTCCCAATTCTTTGCTTGCTTTCTTTGCAGGCCTGGCTTGGATTCAAGCTGCACCTGCACAGGAAGCAGCCTGGCTTGCTCTATAATATAGCAAGGCAATACTGATTTAATTCAGAATAAAAGGAAGGCATATCACTGGGACGGAAAGGCCCTAATTGGAAAAAGATGATATTCCCTAATAGATGGGTTTGAACCCAGGCAGTTGCAAACAACAGCTGATGCCTGGTTGATGGACACACTAAGCGGAAGCAAAGGTGAATGCATGATACTGACTCCACAGGGCTGTGCCTGGGACCAGGTAACAAAGTAACAAGGCCTTATATCAGTCTTGCTGAGCCCCAAGTCAATCACTTACTTGACAGACCCCACGCTAGGCCACCTGCGTCCCAGCTTGGCAAAATGTTTCTTTGGGGAGTTGATCCACAGGCCAACAGGAAAGTGAAGCTTCCCAAAGCGGGGGCTCCCGTCTTTCCGCTCATCCGAGAACATGGCCACAGGGACCTAAAGCCTTTGAAAGATGAATATGGAGAGAGGGGGGGGGAAGGCTGAGAGTTAAATGCACAACACGAAAAGCTAATTTTCAATGCCACCCCACCCCACAGGAATATCTACAGATCTGTCTACACTAGGGATGGAAAGATCCGTCAGTTTCAGTTCTCCCAGTTTCTCATTTTCCCAGTCTTAAATTCAGTTCTCCACATTTCTGCATGATCCTCATGAAAATTCTCCAGCGTTTTAGTGCCAATTTCCCCTAATAAACACATTTTTGCCAGCGATTTCTCATCATATAATGCATTTTTGTATGTTATTTTCACTTACACATTCATTTTTATGCACTCTTGCCTCTAACATATATATGCATGTTTGTAACAAGTGCGAATGTCAAAGGATGGCTGTGTTTCAGTTCTCATATTGTTTCAGAAAGTGCAAATTATTTTCAGATTCAGCTTGAAACGTGAACTGAATTAATTTCTCTCCCATCCCCGCTCTACACTCAGTGACTTCTATAGCATTTTTAGACAGTGCCCTCCTTATTCTAAAACCCTAGCTGTGTACATACCACACATTTAAAGCAAATTACATCCCCCAAATGATCCCCGGGAACTATAGTTTGTTAAGGATGCTGGGAATTGTAGCTCTGTGACGGTAAACTACAGTTTTTCAGGATTATTTGGGGAAAGCCGTGTGCTTTAAAGGTACGGTGTGTACCCAGCCCTTGTTTTTCCCAGTCTGAACCTATGTAGGGATGCGGAATTCTATTTAGTTTGCATTTAAAGCTATCACATTTTCACTTTTCAAATCAATGTTAAGAACCAAAACCCAGACTTCGTTTGAAATTTGCACTTATCTGAATTTTGTGATGCAGTTCTCCAACCAATGTTCACAAAAAAGCATATATAAGGGGGAAAGTGTGCATAAAAATAATATATTAGTGAAAATAACATTGTGATGGGATGCCAGGGCTCGCTGGTACTGTGCTGGCCCGTTAAGTAGGCCCCAATCCACACCAGCAGGCAACACTCATTCAATGACTCCTGAGAAGACCTCATTTGGACACTGCCTGGAGACTCCACCTATGGGACAAGGACAGGGCAGAGGTGAAGCAAGCTGGACCTCTACTGAGGTTGGGGAACGATGGACTTTATTTCCCTCATCAGGCTGTTCCCCGAAGACCTACTGGGCATAGCCAGAGCAGAGATACCAGTAGCCCAGGCTTACCTAGTAGGGTTGCCAGGTTCAGGGCCTGAGACTGATCCTGTATCTTTAGGACAAGAGAAAGTCAGCCAAGTGCAGGTGTTCTTGCAACACTATAATGGGAAAAACCACAAGGTGGAATTCTCCCTTCCCCCTCCACAACTTTTAAAGATACTAAGTTGTGCAGGGGGAAGGGAGAATTCCACCGTGTGGTTTTTCCTGTTACAGTGTTACAAGAACACCTGCACTTGGCTGACTTTCTCTTCTCCTAAAGATACAGGATCAGTCTCAGGCCCTGAACCTGGCAATCCTATTACCTAGTCTCCCTGCACCCTGGGGAGGCATAGGAGCTCTTGATTTAAGTTTGCCAATTGCATTGAGGCAGAATATACCTGTCTGAGTTGGAGAGGAACCTCCCCTGGAACACTGATGCAACCCTGAGAAGGAAAGATCTGCTAAAGGACGTAGAACTGGAAAGAACTTCACCAGATAATGTGAAGTAAAATTTCTGTAATAAAACTGGATCTACAACTGAACAGATGTGAGTTGGTGTCTTAATTTTGAGCTCCTTACCAGGTGGGCCCCATGGAAGCTATGGAGCAGGGGCTCCATGATGTGCCCCTTCCCCAGGGATACAGGACAAACATTACACAAATGCACTATATCTTTTTAAACCACTCCAGATTTCTTTTCTTTTTTTACAATAAAGCGGTATATACATTTTGTTAAATAAAATAAAATAGTTACAGTTGGAGACACTGCTTGCAAAAATGTGTACATTAGTCCAAATTGCAATGTGTTTATTAAAGAGAAATTTGCAATAAATTGCTGAAGAATTTTAATAAGGATTTTTAAAACACACACACACAAATTACTGCAGAAATATGGGGAAATGTATTTAAGATTGGAAAAATTATAAAGTTTCAGTTCTCTCCCTATCAGATCCTTCCATCCCTAAGAGCAGACCTGTGTCTTGTGCATCTCAACATTTATCACAAGAAACATCTGAACATTTCAAGTTTATTTTATTTTTAAAGCAAAACACCTTGCTTCTTCTAGGTTTCACAACCAAGAGCCCTGAACCTGGGGGTGGGGGTGGGATATTTTCTGTATGCTACCACCAAGCCAACCCAGGAAATGACAGCATGGCCAGACCTGTAACGTATGGAATATCAACTGGCCAGAGCAGGTCATGTGATAAAGTCCAACACCTATACAAGCTTTCAGGTCAGGTTGACTCTAACAACCTTGGTGAAGTCCTGTGCCAATGACTTGCCTCTGTTCCTACTCTTCCTTTATCTGGCCACACCAAGCATTGTTTTGATTTGCTCCCTTGATCTCATTAAGGCCTGTCTAGCCAGACATTTTGAGGACAGAGATCCTAAGGGGGAAGGGAATAATTGCAAAGAAGCCCAAAATATAAACACTGTCAGCCTAATACAGGAGTGGGAACCTTTGGCTCTCCAGATGAACTACAATTCCCATCAACCACAGCAACCATGACCAATGGCCAGAGATGACAGAAGGTGTAGTTCAGCAACATCTGGAGGACCAAAGGTTCCCCACACCTGGCACAATATGTGTTAAAACTTAGCTAAGGAAGGATGTAGTCCTAATTCCAGCTGCTGCCTGGTGGAGTTCAGTAGAGCATTGGGGCCACTGCCACATTCACATGAGAAAGGGAGAGAACCCTGTCAGTGTGCCAGTGTGTGTGTGTGTGTGTGAGGAATATCACCGATGTCGCCATCACAGGGTGGCAGTGGAGCTGGTTTGGGATTCAACAGAACCCAAAATGCCTCAGCCACTCCCACTCCCCAACACCGGAATACCCTGTTTTGGGGCTTTCTGTTGGCTGCTGCTAGCACAGATCCTGCCAGTGGCACTTCCACCTGCCCATGGATTCAGTGGCCGGAAGGGGGAGCCCCATGGTGGCAGAGTGATGCTGGGGTCACTCCACAGCCAGATGCTGGCAGGGCTTGGTGGATGCAGGACACCCCATGCCAATCCAAAAAAACCCACAAGCCTGGCATAAAGGGGGTTTGGACTGTACCCTAATTGTATTAAGCATGAATACATTAAAATGTCAATTATAAAAATGTGAAAATATGGGTCTAGTATTTAGCAGTTATCATAGTGCCTCGGCAGTCATTATTACCCAGTGCATTGGGAGGTGAGAGCAAGTTCACTTCTAAGAGGGCAATTAGATAGAACATGGCCTGTGTGTTTTTCCATCTATCTCAACAAGTAGAAGGGCTGCTGTCATTTTTTCAAATGAGAGCAGAGCTGGCGGAGTGGTCCTGCCTCCCTTCTCTCCTTCTGCTATAGTGGAAGAGCAAGGGGCAGCTATTCTCAGCAGAGCCCATGGAGTGGCCCTTCGATTATCATTTTATGTGATTTTTAATGTTTATGCTTTTACTGTAAACCGCCCAGAGAGCTACGCCTATATAAATACAATAAATAAATAAATAAATATGCTTTTGAGTGACTGTTTTCCCCCCCATGACACTATGTTTTGAAGAGAACATATGGAAAAACAGGATACAAGTCCATAAAAATCAATATAAGTATGCACATAGTTGTACACGCAGATCACCCCTGAGGCGGAGCTGGCTGAGTAGCCTTTCCTCTCAGCTCCCCAGGGCTCTACATTTTTTGATCTTACACTCCTCTTTCACTCAGCCCTTTCCTGCAATGAGATCCCAATTAATTTCCCAGAGAACACAGGCATCCTTGACGCTCATTCTTGTTCATAGGCATAGTTGCTTGGTGGAATTCAAACCCAGATCAAAGAGGCAGACACCACTCCAAGCCTGGCCGTGAGGGGTGAGTCAGAGGCCCTGAGTCAAACTGTGACGTCAACAGGAAAAGCAGACATAATGAGCTCTAGGGTCAGGATAGCTGGGAACCACACCTCACAAATGCCCCCCCTTAAGCCACTTGGTCATTAGGAGATGGGACACACGGAATAAGGGAGGCAATATGAAATAAACACAGCAATCCATACCCCTAGCCCCACCCTATCTATCTCCTGTTTCACCATTGTAACAACTACGTCCCTCTCCAAAATACTGAGTCCTCTTTTGTGAACCTATTACAATTCTGATGCCTGGCTTCTTTTCATCTCCCTATAAATGCTGTTTTTGCAGAGAACCCAGGAGTTCTGGCTCTCAGCACCTCCGACTGTAATCAGGGACAACGTACAAAACATTTTTGGCGCTTGAGGAAGAAAATCTAAATGGTGCTTCAATTATACAGAGAACTGAAAATCGTTTCTGAGCATTAAAAAAGTAGGAAAAGAAACGGTGCTCCAATGACCCCTCCCCCTAAAAAATTCCAGGTGGGAAAACAAAACAAATAATCCATGTGGCGCTTTATAATGGCATACCTAAATCTGCCACTCAGATCAGGGTGATTTACCATGCCTAACATCAGGGCCTAGAGTGGATTGTGAACTTAACCCATTTCCAGAGAACTGAAGCGTATTATGTTTCTCATCCTTCCTTCACGCTACCAGGTGCCTTCTAGAGGCAGGAAGGAATGGTGAAGGGAGAGAAGGCATGAAGGCTTGAACACTGGATTATCTGAAACGGGATCTATCAAGCAGGTTAGTGCAAGGGGAAGTAAGGAGCCAGGACTCTTGGGTTCTCGGAGAGGAAGGTCTTGAGCGGATGTAAGAAGGAAGGTCAAAGCCAGGCCTTCTTAGATGCTCTTTTGAGTGGGATGTGGTAGGCAGAGGAGCAAAAGGGTTCAACGCACATTTTCCCACCTGTTTCCCATCCCTGCCCAGTTTTGAATTCTCTAGGTTCTGCCATATACACACAGCCACCAGGTTGGCACCATTACCTGTTCCACAGGGTGTTCCAGGTGCTGCAGTCTTCCTCTGTTACCCACTCTTACGCATCCAACAGGCTGGACTGCATCTTCTGCTTTGGGGTATGGTGGCTACTGTCTCTGCTCTGGCGTTCCTGTGTATGCTGCTGTGAGACTTAAGTCCGGCGATGACTGCGCACGGATTTCCCGTGCCTCTGGTCATTCACACACAGGAGGTGGGGCAGGAAAGAGAGGTGGGGGGGCAGGAAACTGACTGGGAAGCAGGGCCTCTCCCAAGAACTGGGGAGGGCATGGGAGCAGGGAGTGGGGCAGGCAGGCTAATACGACATCTGAGCTGCTAGGGGCAGGAAGCCCTGGCAGTTAAACAGAGGTGGGGAGGGGGTGGATTTAGACAATCAGAGTTGGGGGGGGTAACACTCAGTGGTTTTGCTGTCACCAAACAGCACGGCCTATAGGCATGTCCATTCGGCCTCAAGGAGCTATGTGAAAAGTCTGCCTGGTCTAGCTCCTCAAAGTACTATCCCTCCGCTGCCATGTGCAGGATTCAGCTTTGTGGCATGCTGCTACGGTGGCCAACATTTTTGCCAGTCACTGTAGCTGTGCTTGGTCAGTTGGCACGCCTGTACGCCTCTGTTAAAAAAAATATGATTTTTTTTAGGAGGTATGCCTATGGTTGATCCTGCCCATGGTGGCAGCAGATTAACATAAGTTGTTGGCCACAGACTGAGAGCTTACATACGTAGGCATTTCCTGTGGCTGTCACACACCGATGATCACAGGGCATGACAGCCTGGCTGACACACAAGCTCTCTGAACAGTTTGGTAGGGTATTATTTTCCAGACAAAATTTCACCATGCACAAAGGAAACCTGTAGGATGGAGGAAGATGCTAATGCATCTTTGTGGTGTGATCTTTAAGTTGTTGTCCATCCTGCAACTGTCCCCAATGTCAGTGTGCAATTAAAATGGAAGTTTGTTGTGGGATGCATGCTCCTCATGCATGCAAATTTTTCACCGCATCCACATGACGTCTGCATTTTTTTCTCCATTTAATTTAGATTAACTTTTTCCAGGAAAAATCTGATACAGATAGGGCACCTTTTTCAGTCTGATTCTGGTGTAGCGGTTAAGGTGTTGGACTATGACCTGGGAGACCAGGGTTTGAATCTCCATATAGCCATGAAGCCCACTGGGTGACCTTGGGCCAGTCACTGCCTCTCAGCCTCATGAAAACCCTATTCATAGGGTCGCCATAAGTTGGAATCGACTTGAAGGCTGTACATACATACATACCCAGGAAGAGAGGGTGGCTAAGGTAAGGAGCGGCCTGGAAATAATCTCAAATGCCAGAGACGCCTGGGAGGCCACATTCAATTGCCTGAGGTTTCGCATTCCTGTTTTTTTTTTTAAAAAACTGTTGCCAATTAATGATTTATTTGCAAAATCTGAGAGTAGAAACACACTCACTGTTCTGCCGGTTCCAGTGCGTCTTAACTTCTATCTTCTGAAAACGGGGCCACACAACACTAGTCAAACCCTTTTCCCTGTAAAACCTGGTGGGAGCAGCTCGAGTGCATTTAAAAAAAAAACTTCCGCTCCAAAGAGATTTTGCAACTGATCGGCAGATCAACCGATTGCCCCTCTAGGTGTGGCTAATTTAGAAAATGTATATACTGCTTAAGATTTTTGACAGAAATCTCTAAGCAGTTTTCAGATACTATAAAATAAAATACAGCAAACACAATAAAATAGAAATAAAAATCAAAATAGGATAAATACAGTAAAAAAAATTCATCTAGAGAGCCTAGTGTGTATAGCAGGGAATTAGGAATTAGATTTTAATATTGTAAATGGATCATTCAGGCTGTAAACACACTAGTGCAAGATCAAAATGTTTCTGTTAGCCACTCCTAGAGAACTTATACTCCCATTTAATTGTGTTTCCTAATTAATTAATTGCCTGGATTTATTTATTCAAGCTTGAAGCCCAGTGTTTAATATTTACTCTACATTTGTTTTATCCTCCTAACTACAGGTTTAAATATACTTTTTGTTATCGGCCTTGAGCCTTCAGGTTGGCACCAAAGCTGAATATATGAATATATTTTATTGATTTAGAAAATATATATACTGCTTAAGATTTTTGACAGAAATCTCTAAGCATTTTACAGATATTATAAGATCAAATACGGTAAACACAACAAAATAATAGAAGTAAAAAGTCAAAATAGGATAAATACAGTGAAAAAAATTAATCTAGAGAGCCTAGTGTGTATAGCAGGGAATTAGGAAGCTGTGCCCCCTCCAGATGTTGCTGAGACACCAGCTCCCATCAGCCCCAGCCAGCGTGGCCAATGGACAGGTATGATGGAAGTTGTAGTCCAACATCTGGAGAGCCAAATTCCCCAGTCCTGGTATGTAGTTAGTGAATAAAACAGCTAGGGATTTCTTTCCCAGATATCAGTTTACCTAAGATGACTGACCACATAGATTTTGAAAGTGCTAAATCACAAATATTTTTGAAAAATCAGAAAAACTAGGGGTGCTTTCAAACAGGAGTTTATTGTGGAACTGATACTGATCATCCATGCAAGTATTTTTGCAGCGTCCATCCACACACTGGGGGAATGAGTCTCTGTATATTTTCCACTGCAGGGCAAAGTAGCTGGGGAAGGGGGGATGTGCATCAGGAAAACAGCATGGCAGGAAAGAACACAGTGGATTCAATCAGTCCTTTGTTTCCAGCTAATTATGAAACTTTTTAAAAAAACTTTAAAACATTTCACCTTAGTAATCCTTACAACAACCCTGTAAGGTAGGTCTGTATTATTCTAAACTGCAGACAGATGTGAAGACTGGGGGGTTGAGGCTGAGAGCCTAAGAAAACCTAACGAATTCACAGCAAAGGTGACATCTGTAGCAGGGACTTCCCAGTCTCCTCATTACTATGCCACATTAACTCTCAGGAAAGAACTAGACATGCCTTTGTTCAGTTACACATCCTAAAATGATTGTGAGAAATCAGGCCATAGGTTCCACTAGATTCACGGAGGTCAGCAAAAGTAATTGCAAACTAAGGGAAAATGTGTTGTCTGCCCTCACGTGTGGTATCAAAGGTGTGTAAATGTTGTGGGCAGTGTTCTTGGCTCAAAGATGGCATATGGGTGGGAGCTCTTGGCACAAGAGAGCACTGCAGAGGCCAGGGCACAGTAGCTTCATGGATGCTGCCAATCCTCTGAATGTTGCATGTGCATAAATATATTTCCACACCTGTTTCCTTAGTCCTTCTCCAGGGCGGAGACTTCTGCTTTCCCTTTGCCACACTCCCCTTTGTGTGTAGTCCCCCCCCCACTTCAGCTGTCCTAGAGGGTGTGTGTTGTTGCTTTCCCAATTCCAGTCACTTTTTTTCAGTTGGGATTCTGGGTGTGTGCTTGTTCAGGACATGAGCCTACGTTTCCCCTACACCCTCTTCCCTTAGCTGGTATGCTTGGGTGTGGGCAAGGGAGTGGGTGTTTATGACCTGACTTCACACCTTTCCCCTTCATTTATTTCTGTTGTATGCTGGGTGTGCCTTCAGTATGTGCTTGCAGGATCTTGTTTTACGACAAAGAGCTGGGCTAGGTAATCATTGGGTCACTTTGAGCTCTCTGATTTTGTGATTCTGCAGGCCTCTTGTGTCCCGCATGGTGAGACAACAAAATTTTGTGACCAATTTCCCTGTATCGAAATTTTTCAAGTTGCAGCAGTGTGTCTCTCTGTGGAATTCAGATCAGGACCATGTCACTGAAGGGGGATCTAATCTTTTCTCACTGTATTGTTCACCAAATGAAAATCACCCCCCTCTCCTTATTTGACCTGTTACGCTTAGGGAAAACTTAACTTGTATAAATTTAAATGAAAATTAGGTGTGCCAACATTCTGTGGCTTGTATGTCCAGAGTTCATGGAGGGAGAAGATGGCAGAAACAGACAACAGTTTCAAAAGCCACTAAGAGATCATGGAAGCAGTCTAAACTTCTGAAGTATAAACAATATAGGAGGGAGATAAATCAAATATTCATACATAAGAACAATGGGGGGGATGAAAGAAAGACAATTACCTGAACATCTTCGATTTCAGGAACAAATGAATATTACCCTCAGATTGGTTTGGATTAATAATTTTTAGGGTGGGGATTCCCGCCCCCATAAGCCTACAAAAATAACATTAATTCAGTGTCACATCTGCTGAGACAACTGCCTGACTGAGTGATCTGGGATGGGCTGGAAGAACGCCTGCTGTGGGATGTTCCTAGTGGGTCTCCCTGAGGCAAAGAAGGTAAAGTTTATATCTTGCCAGGAAAGGTTCCCTCTTCTCGTTGCTCATCCCAGCGCTTTATCTGAGGAGAGAGGAACAGACAAGAGGTTGAGGAAACTTAATAGATGGCCCAAGACATGATGGTTCTTGGGGAAAAATAAAGTTATATCTTCCCAAGGTATTGAAAAATATCACCATTATTGTCATCTCTGTAATTCACATTTTTCTGTCCTATAACAGTAGTCCAAAATCTTCCACATGGGGTAGACCACCTCTTACTGCCTTATGCTAGCTCCAGCCATGGAAAGATTCATGTGTACAGGATTTGAAGAAATACCATGATCAAGAAGGCTCTGTGTACTTTGCATTAAAAAAAAAACCTAGGCCATTTTTTTTGCATTAAAAAAAATCCCTGCCTAGGCCAGGGATGGGAAACCTGTGATCCTCCAGGTGTTGGTAGGATTACAACTACCATTATTCCTGGCCATTGGCCATGCTAGAGCTAACAGGAGTTGTAGTCCAACATCTGAATGGCCACAGTTTCTCCATCTCCGGCCTAAGCAAGCCAAATTCTATGCCTGGCAAACTGGATTCTGTGACCTATATAAATTATACAACTTGAGCAAATGTATAGCATACATATTCTGCACTTGATACTGTATTTTGCAGACTTCTGGTTTTGCTAGTCATGAAAAGGGGTATAGAACTCTGGTGGAGAATAGTCCCTGCCCTCCCAGTGAATCTTGGGCCTGGTCCATGCAGAAGAGTGAGGTAGAAGAATGAGCCTGAGGCGGAAGAGTGAACACCACTACTTGGAACACCAGGTGCAGGATGCCATTCTGATGTGAATGCCCTCCCAATAAAATAAAATAAAAACCTTAAAGCATATAAAAAGCTATGAAATCAGAAAGTAAGGTTCTACTTAGCCTGCTAACTGTTCTGTTAGTTTTCCTCTAGTCAGAAGATTTTTATGCAAAGGAGCATTAGCAGTCTGAAGTGGCATGGCTTATTCTGTCACCTCAGAACTCTTTTGTCTCAATTCCTTCCTCAGTCTGCTGTATGTGTAGACCAAGCCTTATTCAGTCCATCTTTCTGGCTCTTAAGATTTCAGCCAGCGTTGCCTGCATATTTTCAGACATATCCTATGATTAAAGGATCCTCTGTGATAAATATCAGGAATTTGCACAAAGTTCCTCAAGATTTTCCAAAATGTGGGCCATGACTTGAGTAATGGCAACATTTTATAATTTGCTATTTTTGCATCATGACCTCTTTTAAGATGGTCCCCTTTCAAGGGGTGGAATTTTTAATCAGGCAAGTTGCCATTTCCCCCGCCCCCCAAAAAAGGGCCTGATGAACTGCATCATACAGTATTAAAGAAACTGGCTGAAGAACTCTTGGAACCACTGTCTATTACCTTTAAAAATTATGGAGGATGGGTGAAGTGCCAGGTGACTGGAAGAGGGCTAATGTTGTCCCTATCATCAAAAAAGGCAAAAAGGAGGAACCTAGGAACTACAGACCAGTCAGCCTGACATCAATCCCTGGGAAAATTCTGGAGTAGATTATAAGGCAGTTAGTCTGTGAGCACCTTGAAAACCATGCAATGATTACTAGAAGCCAACATGGATTTATCAACAACAAATCCTGCCAGACTAATCTTATCTTTATTTTGATCAGGTAACCTCCCTGGTAGACTGTGGGAATGCTGTGTTCATATCTCTACTTGAGCAAAGCTTTTGACAAAGTGCCTTAAGATATTCTTATTAGCAAGCTAGCTAAATGTGGGCTGGATGGAACAACCATGAAGTGGATCCACAGTTGACTACAGAGTCATGCTCAAAGAGTGCTTATCAATGGTTCCTTCTCAGACTCAGAGGAGGTAACTAGCAGGGTACTGCACGGCTTGGTCCTGGGACAGGTGCTCTTCAACATTTTTATTAATGACTTGGAGGAGGAGGTACAGGGAATGTTTATGAAATTTGTAGATGATACAAAATAGGAAAGGATAGCTAATACCCTGGAGGACAGAAACAAAATGCAAAGTGATTTTGATAGCCTGGAACATAGGGCTGGAAATAACAAAATGAAATTTAACAGGGTAAGTGCAATGTTCTACATCTAGGAAAAATAACCCAAATGCACAGTTATATGATACTTGGTTCAGTAATACTACATGTGAGAAGGATCTTGACATTGTGTTTATTCCCAGCATGGCCACTGGATTGGGCTGATAGGAGTTGTAGTTCAAAAAAGTAACTTTTCCAAGCTCAGCAAGCCAGACTTCGACTGAACATCAGGAAAAAACTCCTAACTGTTAGAGCAGTACAAGAATGGAACCAATTACCTAGGGAGGTGGTGGGCTCTCCAACACTGGAGGCATTCAAGAGGCAGCTGGACAGCCACCTGTCAGGTATGCTTTAAATTGGATTCCTGGCTCCTGCATCAAACAGGGGGTTAGGCTGGATGGCCTTATAGGCCCCTATGGTTCAAGGTACAAAATAAAAGCCCACTCCCAAAAGCAGAGAGAGCTTTTTTGAAAAAAAGCCAAAGCCAAAATGAAACTACAACTGTTGTTTGCAGTTCCACGTTGATTGCAACCTCATTTGCATTTTTGAAAAGGAGCACAGCAAACGTGATTCTTTACTTACCCATGAAATGGGACACAGGGATTTGTACACCTTGTGGTACCATTCGCATACCTTTATGTCCTTGCCTTTGGCTCTCATGGTCTTCACACAGCGGTGATAATCTGCAAGGATGGAGGAGAAGCAATGTGTCATCAGTAGTGCCATCATGTCCTGTTTCTGCACTAGTGGACATTTAATGTTTAGCTTATCAGCTGTAGCTTCTGCACCAGGCATAGCCTGGAGAGGTTTACCCTCCCTGCAGTGATTAAATGTTCCTATAGCTAGATGGAAATACTTTCCAATGAGATATTTCAATCTGAACCTATCAATGGAGACACCTGAAGCAGAAGAGCACATGACTTCTCCCGGCTTTGGCTCTGGGGACATTAACAGCTAGTGATGGAAGGATCTGTCAGTTGCAGTTCCCTCCCTTTCTCATTTTTCCCATATTAAATTCAATTATCCACAATTCTGCAGCAATTTGCTATTAAAAAGAAAGATCCTCAGCCTTTTAGTGCAAATTTCTCCTAATAAACACATTTTTGAATGCAGTTTTGACTATTGTACATGTCTGCAAGCAATTTCTCCTAATATAATGTATTTCTGTTTGTTATTTTCCCTAATTATTCATTTTTATGTATATTTTCCTCTAATATAGGCATTTTTAAAAACACTGTTTGAAGAACTGCATTGTAAAATTCAGATAAGTGTAAATTTTGAAGGATCGTTGTATTTCAGTTCTCATATCGTTTTGGAAAGTGTGAATTTGATAGAATTGGTTTTAAAAGTGAACTGAATCAAATTTCTCCTCCATCCATGTTAACAGCACAATCCTACCCATGTCTGCTCAGAAAAAGGAGGCCCCGTTAAGTTCATTTGGACTGTGACAGATCTGGGAGGAAAGGCTTGAGCTTACTGGCAGACCCGCCTTTCACTGAGGTGAAATCCCAGACACTTTAGGTGACAATGTTGAGCTACACTGGATAAACTGTAGGTACATAGAGGAAGGTACATAGGGTGTGTCCAGACTGTGGCTATTTGGGGGTGGGTTTCAATCATATATTGGCAAATTTGGCTTAGGCAATTAAAATTGATTTGGTACTCTTGCACAACAAACGTTACTCCTGTTTCAAAAACAATTGACTTTTTACAATAAGTAAAGTGATGGGGATAACACTTACCTGTCACAATGTTGTATAACCTGCCTGCAATCAGATGTCTAACCTCACCCCAAACTTTGGGCAAAAGTATCAGGATGAAACAGGCTGTCTGGAAGCAACTGTTCTCCCAGGTAAACATGTATAAGACCGCAATGTGAAAGAGCTTTGAAAACTAGGGAATCAGCAGCCTTCAGGCAGCTACTAAGGCAGCTGCCAAAGGTTATTGATGGTTAGGGGGACATGCAGCAAAATGATATCTTCAGATTGTTGTTCCTTGAAGGAGACTCCAACTGGAGAAGGCTATTTTCCAGTGTCACCAAAAAAAAAGGGCAGAGGATGCATGGACATTGGACAACATTATGATATTTGGTTGAGGTATAAGAATGTCTTCAAAATAGCATTCAACTAAAAAAATGGCCCTCATAGTTGAATTTCTTTCTTGCCTGGTTCACAGGAATTTCTCCCCGCTCCCTTGTTCACTAAGCAACAGAATGGCAAAACTCCCTTAATGTCTCTGGGCCTTTATAACATCTGTGTATTGTATAGCACATATAAATAATGCATAAACCCGTAGAAGTCAGGAAAGGCAACTAAGGCTGCAATCCAATATATGTGTTCACAGAAGTAAGCTTCATTGGGTTCAATGGGACTTACTCCCAGGTTAGTGTGTACTGGATTGCAGCCTAAGCATGGGGTTATCCACAGGGGAGCATTACTCCATACTAAAGACACTGTTTCTACCTCTATTTTCTGTTTGCACTGTTCATAGTAAGAGCTCAATGCCAGCTACAAGCACAGTGTTTTCTATTCACACTGAGGGGAAGGATAACTCACACAGTTTCCTAATGACCATGCCCTCTAATTTATAATTTCTACTCCCTCTGGTTGCTTGGCAACTGGGCATGCTCAGTTTGTTCTACCAGCTGCAGTAGGTTCCATTTTAAAAAAACAGCCACTTGGAAGTGCTATTGTTTGTATTTTCACTTGTATGATACAGCTGAAATACAAATATTTGTTTGAACAGTGTTATGCTTTTGCACAAGTTAGGAGGGAAAGAAAAACAACCGCACCATTTGCAGCAACATAAAAAAGGCCAGCAGAACGGAAGAGATCAGCAGGAAGCTGGTTGTCAGCCCACAGGAAACAAAATGAAAGAAGGGAGGAGGAGACAGTGGGCAAGGAGAGGGGAACAATTGACACACCCACCTAAAAGCATTGGAGCAAAGCATCTGCAAGCACTAGAGAAACAGAGTGAAGACATTTTTTTCTTCCCTTTTTGTATTATCAATGGATTGGGTTCGTATAGATTTACAGGGGAAAACTGTGTGATAGTTTCTGTTTGCCGGTAACATCATGTGAATGAACCATGCGAATTAAAAGGAGATGTGAGTAGCACCAAACACACAGTAAACCACCGTGTAGATGAGATCCATGTCTATGATGAAAAACCTCTGATACGAGAGCCTCTAAAAAATAAATCTATATAATAGCCTGTCCCTCTCAAATACATTAGAAGCAATTAACTAGTGTACATGAATAATCCCATCCTGTGCTGCAGCCATGTCCTCTCTTTTACCCACCCAGGTAATTCTGGAAGCAATTCCGGGTCTGGTTGGTGTTTGGAAAGCGTGGGTCAAATGGGGCTGTGAGATAGTCTCCCCGTTTTTTCTTCAGCTGGGTGATATCTTCTGCTGCAGCTGAAGCACTCTGCATTTCTGAGAGGGCAAGAGGAGAGAAAGGTGAGCGAGTCAAGCAACTTGCCATATTGCCCTTTTTCAGAACAGCTCTCAACTTCATTCTATTTTTGGATTCTATGTTTGTCATTATTTATGTGTAATATATATACACTGCTTTCATGAGATTGATATATAAGTACTATTTATTTATTTACTTATTTGTATTTATTTTGGCTAAAAATATGTTTGAATTGAATATGTTTGAATTGTTACAATGGATTATGATATACAAATGTAGTATATACAGCGGGATTTCTATACATAATTTTGTAATTACTTTAAAAGATGTTTATTTGCAGAATTCCCTGATGAAGGACCTCAGAGGTCCAAAATGTTTTGGGCATTAAGCTTTAGTCCTCTGCTTCCTGCCCTCCCTCCCGCTGCAATGGCCTGAGGTTCCCTCTTTTTTGCCGCCACTGTTATTCACTTGGCCTAGTCTTCAACCCAATCCAGCCTATGCCTTTAGTCTCTCCCCTTTCCCTTTAAATTCCCAGTCATGGAGATTTCAACAAGAAGGGCAACGGACTTTGGCAAGTGGATGCCGCCGCCAACCTGTCAGTCACGTGGCTTCATGATGTTATGAGACTGACAGGAAGGCAGCCCTGCTCCTGAAGTTGGGCCTGCGCAGGGCCGGATTATCCATTAGGCTTAGTAGGCTGAAGCCTAGGGGCTCGGAGCTCTTGGGGGCCCGTGCATAAGCTAAAAACAATTATAATATAGAGCTTCCGAACCGCCCACCACCACCCCGCTTCACTTACCTTTTTCTCCGCTGTTTTTTGCAATTTGCCATCAATCAAGATGGCGGCCGAGGTTTCTCTAAGGGGCCGAAGCCTCTGCCGCCATCTTGATTGATGGCAAACCTTTTGCGCTCAGCCGCAAAAAACCCCGAAAGGTAGGTGAAGCGGGGGGATGGGATGGGACGACAGGCAGCTCAGAAGCTCCTGTCCTGCGATCCCTCCTGCGGCTGTTTCCGCGGATCGCAGAAGGGGAGCGGAGGGGCCCAGAGGAGAAGGGCCCCCCAAACACCAATCAGCCTAGCGGCCCTCCTCAGCTTAATCCAGGGCCCGCGAGGCAGTTCCTGATAAGGATCAGGCCCATGGAGTCAAAAAAGGTTCCCTATCCTTGACTAGCAGTTATCTTATTTTCCACAAATCGCTCCTTGAAAATCCTAATTTGTCTGCTCTCTTTTAGCCCTGCCTTTACTGCATGGACCTTATACTATGACTCACAGGCCTCTTACTCCTAGCTTCTGCCACACCCCCACACCTGACCCTTTGCTTTAGAACCTCCTCTTCAGCCTGCCTCCCATGATTACCCCAGGCTTGTTTAGACCAAACCAGACGTGACACCAAGAGATCTGTGACTGGATCTCACGCATGTTTTGTTTTTAAGGAAAATCAAACCTTGAAGTGGGGGAATCAGATTGGAGCCATGGAACTGGAGGAATTAACCATTTTATCCCCAAATCATGTGTGTGGGAGCAAACACGAGGGATGAAAGTGCAGAGGGGCCTCCCCAAGCCCTGCTCCCAACATCCCCACATAGTGCTGCTGCACTTCACATTCAGCATGAGGATCTAAAGAGGATGCCTAAGCGAGTTTAGCACAGCACGTTTAGAAGCTTCTGTACTATTTACTGGATGTATACACTGCCTTCCTGGTTTACAAGGTTAAAATACTGAAACAAATAAATTATATAAAATGTAGAGTGACAGTGACAAGAGGCCCCTCTGGCCAACTGGGAGCTGATGGCACAACCTCCCTGGCCTGTGCTCCCTCGCTTCTCCCTTTCTTCAGGCCAGTTGGGAACCCTGCTACTAAGCACAAAGCTCTGAAATGGAGCCAATACGGAGAGATGTTGAAGATGGATGGCTTGTGTGTTAGCCCATGCCCCCTCCCCACTTTAAGCCCATACATGTTGACTCAAACGCCTAAGAAAATCCCTCCTGGATCAAGCCAAAGGCCCATCTGGTCCAGCGTCTTGTTCTCACAGTGGCCAACCAGATGCTTATGGGAGCCCACAAGGAGGATCTGAGCCACTCTTCTCCCTTGGGATTCCCAGCAACTGGAATTCACAGGCATACCGCCACCAACAGCCTGCATAGGCCTTAAGTCTCTCTGCCAATCAAAGCATTTGATGAATACTTTCTGGCCCTTTGGTTGCGGTTTTGGAGATACTATTAAGAAAATCTTCTGGAACCAACCCTAAGATAATGGGGATCAGGGTTGTAAAATGCAGATGCGAACTGGCAAGGTTTTCTAGAGAATGAGCTAGCGGTTTCGTTCTTTCTTCTCCCCACCCTGTGTGCACGTTTGAAATAACTGCCATAGAAACTTCCAGAACTGAAGGGAAGGAATGTGATGGAGGGGCAAAAAGCCCTTTAGCCAATCAAATGACAGATAGTGTTCTGGCACCTAACAACTGCCAGCAAGTTGGGAATAACAGCCACAGAATCTTCCGGAAGTGGTGCAGAGGGAAAAATGAGCAGGGTCTCAGCAGCCAATTAGGGCAAAATGTTGCCACCTCTGAGAGAGAGAGAGAGAGGCTGAGAAAAATTCAGCGTGTGTGAAATTTTCACTGAGAAGAGCAACATGGAGATGTGAGCAGTTTTTTTAAGACCAACAAATTTTGGCTCCTCTTAAAACTTTTCCATGGCTGCAGATACATGACAGCTGAGAGAGAAGCCTGCTATAGCAGACATGGTCATATCTCCCTGTTGCTCTCCTCAGTGGTTCTCCAGATGGAAGTCATAGTGAGTGATCATCATAACCTGCTTCGAAAAGGCTCCTGTGATCTAGGGTAACATTAACTCACCAGCAGATGACAGTTCTCTCTCTGCTCACAGGTCAGTTGTTTTGTTTTTGTCTTGTTGTATTATCATTTAGGGATAATATCTCTCACAATTGAATAATAACTTCTTTTTCCTTGCTTAACGAGGGTGCCAAGCGCCCACGTAGCTAGTTCTGTTAGGAGTTAGGATACTCTTTGTTACCCTCCAGGAGGGATCTTCATCCACAAGGTTTGCCTACAGCAGCTAAGAACAGTGGAACTCTATGAAGTACCCAAAGTGCAGGAGCTTTCGAGCATCAGGCAATGCAGCCACAAAGGGGTGAAATGTCCCTTTGTCTATGATTACCTATTTAAAATATGTATATACTGCCTGTCATGCAAGCATCTTCAGGTGGTGTACAATAACAATATAAAATATCATACAACTACAATACACAACAAAATCAAAATGCAATCATTAGTCCAGCTAAATTAAAACTTAATGACAGGCTTCAAGAACCAGGCAAGGCCAAGTTAAATGAAAAGGTATTTAATATGCACCAAAACTAGTAGTATTGCTGCCTGTCATTGCCACTCTACAGACTAGCTTTTTCCTCTCCTACCTCAGGCTTGACTCATGCCCTGATGGCATCAGTGGGTGATAACATTTCTGGCCTCTGCAGGTCACACTTGAGGGTAAGGATCTGGCTTACAGTCACAGGGGTAAAGGCCTCACATCAACAATCTGTCTGTTTTGGTTGTGTTTGACTCCAGCCAGAGAAGGAAAGAAAACAAGACATGCTCATTATTTTTTTTTAAAGTTTATTAAAAATACTCTTTGATCTTGGCATATCTATAGCAATCAGTTGCTCTTATTTCTCTCCCAATGCTGCTCCTGTTTCCTTCAAAAACTGGCTTGCTGTGCAGCACAGCCTGCAACTGAGAGCAAATGTGCTCTGGACACCACCAAGACAGGGTCCTTTCAAACTGGCTCAGTTACGACTTCTGAAAACAAGAGCAGGGAATGGCAATGCATCATGTATTTTAGTTAGTCCTGGCTGTTTTCCACTT
Organism: Rhineura floridana; assembly: GCF_030035675.1. NCBI lineage: Eukaryota > Metazoa > Chordata > Lepidosauria > Squamata > Rhineuridae > Rhineura > Rhineura floridana. The sequence continues at coordinate 19,283,005 of NC_084490.1, forward strand.
TAAAAGCCCAAGGCAGCTTACATAGTAAATACAAACAATATAAAACATAACCATCAAACCCAGATTGAGCAGCCATCATCATCATCATTTCCCCCACATCCTGCTTAAAGTCAATGATCTCAGACACTATTAATAGCTCATGTAAAAAAACGGGCCTAAGATAATAATGATGGTGCCAGGCAAACATGACTAGGGAAAGAGTTCCAAAACTGGGGCATCACCACAGACAAGCCCCCCTCTCCCTGGTAACCATCGACTGGGTGGTTTCTCGTGAAATCCAGTCTTTAATCTTGTGTTACTAAGTTCCAAGTGGAATTGCAATTGACTTTCCACACTATCAGGAGCATTGCACATTTTCTTTGTGTGCATCCCACTAATGTACCCTCCACAACAGTGGCCGTGACACAGCTGCAATGGGTGGGGCCATTTGAAGGTGAGCACATATTTCCTATAACCCTTGTAGTGGGTACCATTTTATGAACCCATTGATTTTTCAAAACAGTCTTTTAAATATTGCTATAACACTTTTCCAGCTATATAAAAGAGAGACATAATACTTATAATACCATGCTGCTATAATGTCAATTGGCTGTGGTGATATAGTGCTATAACAGTAATGGTAGGAAATCTCTTTCAGCCCAAGGGCCTCATTCACTTCTGGGCAATCTTCTAAGGGCTGCATGCCAGTGATGGGCAGAGCCAGAGGCAAAAACGGGAGGAGCAACAAATGTAAAATTAACCTTTTGTACAGTAAGCCACTTTCTACACACACTCACACTCTTCCATCAAGACAAGCAAGAAGCACGATCAGAGTGAAAGGGCACATTTCAGCCGGACAAAAATACTTTGGGTGGGAAGCAGAGCCAGTGTTGGGTGTGGCCTGCATAGAGTTCTGAGAGTCAGATCAAAAGGCCTGGAGGACCACATTTGGCCCCAGGCCTGAGGTTCCCCACTCCTGCTATACTACATTCATACTCCAGGGGTGCCATCTGGTCTCTCCAGATAGGAGCTTAATCTTATAAACGGCTCCTTCAAATTTCACAACTGGGTCATCAGCAACAGTTAAAAAAAATAAAATACCAGATTTTTCCCAGACAGGATAAGTCTGGATTAAATTGCAGGGTGGGGGTAGGGAGATACAAGACACCATTTTGATGCCATTACATTGTGTGGATGCATACGGAGTCATTCCACAATAAATTCCCCTCTGGAGCCACCCTAGTTTATAGTGTTATAGCACTATACCTAGATCTGGAAAAAGCATTTTAGCAATAATTAAATGGGTGGTCATGCTGCTTCATTTCCCATTAGTGCATATCATGCAACGTCTTGCTGATATCCCATAACATTTTAATCCCAGACCTTCTGGGTTTTTGTTCTACTTTTATTGTGCTGTAGCCTCTCTGGGCAGTAATAATGTGGTAGCGTTGGGGAAGCATTGCAGAACAACTAAAGCAGAATAAATCCACCACCCATGCCCTATAAGAACATGTTGCAGAATACAGCCCCCGCCCCAGCTCTGGAGAGGCTCTTAAACACACAGTACAAAAATACCCTATTTTACACTTTGATTTTTATCACCATTGCTGAAACATTCAGCGGCCAGGTTTAAGATGTAGTTGGGGGGGTAGTTGAATTTCAAAAGTGAAATCTGAAAAGGGTTCAAATTTGGAAATGCTGTGAATTTCAAATTTGGGCAAAATTTAATTTCAGCCTCAGTGAATGTAAAAACATAAGAACAGCCTTGCTGGATTAGACTGAAGTTTGTAGGAGAGAGGGGAAAAAATTATATCCGCTTTCTTCACTCCATGCATAGTCTTAGAAACCTCCATTATGTTCTCCCCCCCCCCCCGTTGTCTTTTTTCTAAACTAAAAAGCCCCAAATGCTTCAGCCTTTTCAAATAGGGAAGAAAAGTGCTGTGTCCTTATCCCTTTTCCCTCTGTTGCAATACAGACATATCTGATGGGTCTTTAGATGCACGCCTGCCAGGTTTGCTAGCAGGTCTAGGGGCAACAGCCATGTTGGGTCTCTGAGATGCCATCATCTTCTCTGCAGGTTTCTCCTCCATTCCCACATTGTCAAGCTGAGGCTTGACAGCAGTGTTTACCTGGGATCTCGGTCCGGCCTTGCTGCCTGGCCTTGAAGGGCCAGCAGCTTCAGAAGCTGTGTCCATCAACAACTGCCCCACAGCCATAGATTTGGTTTGTATTCCAGAGCGACCCACACCCACTAAGACATGGGAGGGGCCAGTTCCAGCAGAGGGCTGGGAACCTGACCTCTGACTCTTGTCCATTTTGCTCCGCTGCTGAGATTTCTTGCAGGGCTGTTTTTGAGCCTTAGCGGTCATCCTGCTGGCTGGCATGGAAGGACTAGCAGCTTTGGAAGATGGGTCCGTCACTGGGCGGCCAACCCCCCAGATTTGGTCTGTCTTTCAGAGCGACCCACACTCACTGGAACATGGGGTTTGGGGAGAGGGCCAGGTTGGGGACCTGAGCTCTGGCCATCACCCATTCTGCCCTGCTGCTGGGACTGCACACTGGCCTCCCCTTGCTCCCAGCCTCTGTTCTGGTCGCCTGGGATGGAGGGACCAGCTGACCCAGCAATGGTGTCTACTGCTGAGTGTCCCACACCCACAGCTGTCTTTGCTCTTGGAGGAAGGCCAGCCACTTCTGTTCTTTTTGGCTTTTTTCTGGTGGGTGTAGGTTTTTTGGAGGGTCTGGAACGAGCTGATTGTGCTGGGGATGCTTTGCTGCCTGGCTTAGAAGAAACAGGAGATTTCTTAGATGCTGCCAAAAGCTCTTTAGATACATCTTGATCCTCCAGGCGGGGGGGGGGGGAGTGCTGGGCTGTCCCACATCCTTGATCTGGTCAGACTTCTGGGAAGTCACGTTTGCCACACCAGGCTCCCTGGCAGTGATCTGGCTGCCTGGCCTTGAGAATTCAGCTGCTTCTGAGTTGCCACCCCCAACTGCAGGACTCTTTGCCTCAGGGGCTCCTTCTCCCATTGAAGCGTGGGACTGTGGGGGTGGGCGGTCTGTATCTGTCCCCATCATAGCTGCTGCACTGGAGCCTGCATCCATCCTCAGATTGTCAACTGTGTGCTCAGGATTCCCTGCCTCTTCTTCCTCCTTCTTCTCCTCCGGGACATTTTTCCCTGATGGGCCAATCACGCCTGAGATTGTTACACGTTTGGAAGGATTGACAGCCACCTGCTGTGGAAGAGCAAAGAGAGAAAGTGAGAGGAGAAGAGAGTGGGGAAAAAGAGATGGGCGGCTATAGGAGAGGCAGGAGAAAACTTGGTGGGGGGGGGACAGCATTAAAAAACTGGAGCAGAGGTTCTCAAACATTCCACCCCCAGGGCCCACTTGAGGTGACTGAAAATTACTGAAGCCCACCAGTCACAAAATGGTGGTGCAGGGGCAGAACCAGTCAGAGACTTGTGGCAGATGAAGTTTGGTATAATCAGCTGGCAATTACTGATATCATTTTCTATTGATCTCTAAACCATCTTGAAAAATTGCTAAATTCTTTGCCACAGTGTTTTCCTTGTGGCAGGGAGTTCCATAGCTCTGCTTTCCTAAGTACAGGTATTTGCTGGAGCTACTGTGACAGCCTCCCTGTTTCACTCAAAATTAGCAGTTCAGTGGCTTTAAAGGGCTTTTTCTTTTATATTTTTAATATTTTTTCCATGCCATCCCATCCCCCCCATGCCTCTCAAAGTATTTTTACCCATCTCCTGTAATTTCTTCTTCCACTTAACATGTACCTTATCCATACACACCCAACTGCCAGTTTCTTTCATCCCTCCTGCCTGTTCATGTTCCACTCATGTCTTTTTCCTTCTGAGGAGAGAGGCCTTCCTTCCCTAATGTTCCCCACAACTTTTCTGTCTCCCAGCTACCTTTACATTTCTGGCATTGGTCCAACCAAAAGGCTATGTGGCATGTCTAGGGTGCAGGGCAGGCAAGTGAAGAGGCACTAGTCAGGCTGTGGCACTGAAACCCACCTGAAAGTGGCCCTAGGCCCACTGGTGGGTCAAGGACCACTATTTGAGAAATACTGCACTAGAGCATAAGATGAGGTAAGCCTCAACTTGGTGCTTTAAAAGTAGTAATTTGTTTTGTGGTGATGACTGCCCAATCCTTTTTGACCAAAGGTCTTCTTCAGGAGCAAAGGGTTTTAATGTATCTTATTCTAGTACACTTGCTAAATGTTTGAAAGTATATTCTTGAGGGTGTTGTGTTCAAGGGTGTACGAGAATAAGACACAGAAAGACCCTTTGCCCCTGAGAAAGAGCATTGGTCAGAATGGATTGGGCAATCTTCACAACATAAATTAGTCCTTCCCTCCCTTTTGAGCACCCCTATGAGACTGCCTCTCTCTTCTGATAGGGCTGTCCAAAATTCAAGCACAAGGTCTTAATTTGTATTATGCAGTGACAATCCTTGACACCACTGGGCAGGGTTTAAATTTGGAAAGAAAGGGTAAAGAAATCCTAGGACTCAAACCTGCCCTTTGACCCACAAATCATGCTGGCTAATTAATCCCAGACTGGTGAGGTTAGTGGCAAAAAGGATTCCACATATGCTCAGAGGCTCTCTTATCTTATTTCTTCACATATACCCTAGCTGAGGCTTGGAACTGAATTCTTTCTCAAACCTTGCTGGGGTTTGTGTATTTGCATGTTGTTAGGTGTAAGAATAGGTGTACATTTGCATGAACAGATATGTGTCTATAAACGGAGTAATAGACTGAGTAAGGAATTGGAATGTGGTTTTGGGAGGGGGCCTGAAAAGCATCACCTTAGGGCAAGTCTCCATTGGAGCTACCATGGTGCAGAAATGCAGAAAGAAACTTCTAGAAGAAAGAAGGCATCCTTGAGGCATGGAAGAATTCTGCACTATGAGCTGGTTCATATATGAACCATCAAGTAAAGGATTGCACATGTGTAGGGACTATCATAGATCGAACACCAATGACAGAATGTCTACATTGCCCACTGTCATCTCAAACACACATTCTGATGTCATCCATCAAGCACTGATGTCACATCAACATAATACATTTAAAGCACTCTTATAACACTTTAATGGAGAATCCTGGGAACTGTAGTTTGTTACGGGTGATGGCAATTGTAGATATAGATAATTATTTAAGGGTAATGGGAATTGTAGGTCTGTGAGGTCAGTTCCCTTAAACTACTGTTCCCATTTATTTATTTCATTTGTATATTGCCCCATAGCCGAAGCTCTCTGGGCGGTTTACAACAATTAAAAACATTAAAAACAAATACAAATTTAAAAACACATTTTTTAAAAAAGCAATTTAAAAACACATGCTAAAATGTGGGTTCTTTGATGGAAGCCAAGACATTTCAAGATCTAATAATCAAGTAATGATGTACATGCAATTATGAACCAGCTGTAGTTGTGAATAGTGAGTAGAGAAGATCACCCTATTGACCTCACAACTGCCATCTTGTTTTAGGAACAGGGAAGCTTGAAGACGTCTGTGGCCTGCTACTCTGTGCCTTGCTAGGCTCCTGGGATTTCACATTTGTTGTCTGTGAATGTGCGGCACTTTCCTGGCCCCGACTCCCTGGCTCAGAAGGAGCAACTGCGGCTGCAGGTTTCTCAGAAGTCATTTGAGCTGGCTGACTGGTTGGTCTGGATGGGCCAGCTGCCATTGACTTGGCACCCACTTCAGAAGGTCCAGCAGCCACTGAAACATCATATGCATCTGACGGACCCGCCGCCTCTAAGGCACGGGATTTGGGGGCCGGACTGGCTGCTGGTGCTTTTGTTGAAACACCTCCGGATGCAGGCCGACTCTGCTTTGTGGAAGGGCTCTGGGAAGCTGGGCCTTTTCTTCCTTGTCGTGATGAAGGCTTGACTGGCTTTGATGGGCCAGGACTTCTGTCCAGAGATTTGGCAGCAGACTCCTTCTCCTTGTGAGTCTCGGAGCTGTCCTCTTGTGAGAGTGTAGTGACTAGGGTTTGTACCAAAGATCTGGATTTTTTGTTCCTTTGTAGTTTCACAGGTTCAGGTTCACATTCTAATGATGTTCTAGGAGTGGAGGGACGTGCTGCCTCAGACACGGCAAATGGCTGAGAAGGTCCTGCTCCCACTGAAGCTCGAGATCGTGGGAAGGAGTGAGGAGAAACCTGCTTAAGCATGGATTGCTTCTGTGATTTGGAAGGTCTGCGGAATCCGGAAAGGCCAACCTGGGATCCTGGTGACTGCTTAGTTGCACTCTTGCTCATCAACTTGGGAGCAGAAGACTGAGACTGTTCTCTGGAAGTGTATTCCTATAAAGGAAGAAGGGTAAAATATCCTGGCATATATGGGGAATGGATTCCCAGAAATCAATGAAAGATAAATGCAATTACCATAGCATTGCTTCCAGAGAAAGCTTGGCCCACCCACTTCTCAATGAACTAGAGCTCTGAACTCATACAAGAAGGCAGAAGGGCTAGGATTCTGATGACTGGTGGTCCCAGAGCTCTGCCCACTGCTTTGGTGGGAGACTCCACTAGACAATGGGGACAGGGAATCAAATAATTTTACTACTGCAATACAGAACATGGACCCCCACCTCTTCCCCCATCTCTTGGTTTATCACTTAGGGCTTATTCACACGGGAGCCTAACTTCGTACTAAAGATGCTGCTTTTACAGTCGTAATAGATTTTCAAGGTCTACATTTTTGCTCAATGGTTGCTTCCAATCTGCTGTTTTCCATTCACACAAGTAGGCATTCCTCTAGGAAGGATTAGTGTTGCTGTTTCCTTGCGGCCCTGCCCTCTAATTTTAGATGTTTACTCCCTCCAGTTCAAGGCTGAAGCTGGGAGAGTGCCTTGGTATGCAATTGACAAGAAAAAATGAAACTGATTAGACCCCCTCCCCTTCTCCATTGTCAAGCCTGAGTGAAAGGCAGACTGGGGAGTAAGTGAAAGGCAGGCTTGTTGACAAGCTGGGATGCCAGAGGTGGGGGAGGGGCTAGGGTAAGACTGAGCAGCGTGATGATGGCAGGCGGATATGGTAAAGGACAAAGAAGGAAGGCTTTTGGGTAGCTTTGCTTCATGAGACTCACCTCAGATGTAGCACGCAAGCTAGCACTCTTCCATATCGTGTGAAGCCCCGATTCCTTAGAGGTGAAGCTGACTGGAGCACTGATCCTGCCTCTGGCCACGTGCAACAGGTAAACAAGGCGCATCCAGCGCTCAAAGAGGAAGTTCTCATCCCCTTTGGGGGCACAGAGTTGCAGATAATATTTTTGCCCTGTTGCCAACTTTACTTTCAGGTGTCGCTCATTCACGTTATGCACAAAAATCTCCACCAGGTGTAGAGGGATCAACCTGTGAGGGAAGGAAGGACTCAGCCTAGGAACCTCCCAGGTGGTGGGGTTTTCCCGGGAAAGTGAGGGATGGCAGAATGGGGGACTGCACCAATCTCACCGAGTGAACTCCAGGTCTTTCACCTTTGCCTTTGTGGTTTTGACACCTTTCTTTACTCGGGCAATGATCATCAGGTCAGGAAGTAGTAGAGATGGGCTGCTGGCTAAAACACCCATGGTGATTAGATTGGGGTGGTTGTGGATGCCAATGTATTCACCCCTCTTGGTTACCTGCGTGAGAGGAGAGGAGAGGGGAGTCTGCTAAGAATGGAACAAAAGCTGTGGCAATAGGAGCCCCAAACAAGCTACAGCATCTGAAATCATTTGGGCAATGCAGGGTCTGGCTGACAGTAGACCTTCCCAGCTGTTCCTTGCACTGTGGCTCCTACGCCTCTTCAGGCCTAGAGTCTCTTCAGCCTACCATCAAAGCCTTTGTATCTTCCCCCTCTCACATATAATCACATGAAGCTGCCTTAATATCAGGATAGGCCACAGGTCGGTTTAGTCCAACACTGTCTGTTCTGCCTGGCAACAGCTGTCTATATGGGCTTTGGTGGAAGCAACAGAAGTGGCTCCTTTAAGGCATATAGGCCACTGCCCAACCAACAGCGGCATGGCCATAGCTCAGTGGCAGAGCATTTGGTTTGCACGCAGACTGGCCCAGGTTCAATCCCCAGCATCTCCAGACAGGGCTGGGAGAGGCCCCTGCCTAAAACCCTGGAAAGCTTCTGCATGTCAGAGTAGGCAATACTGAACCTCCTCAGTATTGTTGGCAGTAAAGCACCAACCCTTGCAACAACAAGTAACCTGAGCCAGTAGGGGGCGATAGACAGAAAGGCCACCTATTTTCCCCTTACTGATTCCTTGTTTGTTTTTCCTCAGGCTTTGCTTCCTCCTGGCTCTGCAATGGATACATGTATGTCTGTTGTCAGAATGATTTTATTCCCCAGTGGTAATAAACCTTACATTTCTTTACCCTTTCAACCAACAGCCTTTTGAGACTATTTTTGCATCAGGCTATTTGTGGCAATATATGCCAACTTACTTAGACTCAGACTAAGGCAGCTCCCTATGATCGATGACTCTTAGTCTGCCTTCAGTCAGCCCTCACTTGCCCTGCCTTCTTACTTGCAAGCAATCCAGGGGGTGGCACTGCCTTTGAGCTTCCTCCCCCTTAGTCTCCTGAGTGTTGCCCCTCATTGAACTCAGCCGGGAAGAGGAGGATAGAGACAACTAGAATGAGTTGGCTCTGACTGTCTTTGGCTCTGGTTCCACCTCCCATTGGGGCTCCCTGCCTTTCTGCCCCAACAGTCCCAATGGGCTCCAGCCACCGTTGGATAGAAGCCTTTCCCATCACCCACTACCTGAGCCTTTCAACTAGAAGTCGGAAGCAGGGCCTTCTGGGGCAATTTGCTGCAGTAGGTTGTCGATGCAACCATCTGCCCCCTCCCATGCCTCTTTATTCTGGCCCGTCTGCACTGGCTCCCTATTTGCTTCCGGGCGAGATTCAAGGTGCTGGTTTTGACCTATAAAGCCTTACACGGCGTGGGACCTCAATACCTTGTGGAACGCCTCTCTCGCTATGAACCTACCCGTTCACTTCGTTCAGAATCTAAGGCCCTCCTCCGGGTACCAGCTCATCGGGAAGCCCGGAGGGTGGTTACTAGATCTAGGGCCTTTTCTGTGGTGGCCTCTGAGTTGTGGAACAGCCTCCCCGAAGAGGTACGCCTGGCGCCTACACTTTTATCTTTCCGGCGCCAGGTAAAGACCTTTTTATGCTCCCAGGCATTTTAATCTTTTAATTTTCTTAATCTTTCTACTTTTAACATGTATCCTTCTTAATTTGTGTTGTATTTCGTTTTTGTTGTGCTTTCTGTTGTTTGTTTGTACATGTTTTTGTGATTTTTTACTATGATATATTGTATTTTATCTTGTTTGTTCACCGCCCTGAGAGCTATTCTGCTAAGGGCGGTATATAAATTGAAATAATAAATAAATATAAATAAATAAATTTATGAGCACTTCCATGCAGAGAAACACAAGGAAACACAATGGCCCAAACTGGCATGCGGGCAGACTGAGCCAGCAGGCACATGGGAACAGGATGGCTCTTAGCAATAATTGCGAAATGGTTTGCCTGCCACCACAAAGCATAATGGAAACTGCAGTTTGTAAAGTTTTCTGGGAATTTGTAGCTCGGTCGGGAGAAACCACAGTTCCCAGGATTCTTTGAGGGAAGAAGTCACATGGTTTCAATGGGCTTCTGCTGGGCGGATGGGCGAGATATAAATCTAATTAACAACACCAGCAACAACAACAGCAATAATAATGTGTGTTGGATGTGCTTTAAATGTATGGTATTGGTGTGGTGTGGATCTGCCTTTAATCTATGCTGGCCAATATGGTGCACATCCTTGTACGTTCGTGGGGGGAGGGCAGGCTCCAACAGGGAACACTGCTGCAGAAATCTCTGTGCTGTAGGCCACACTGCCCAACCAAGGGCAGCATTCAGTTCACCTGCACAAAGCTGCCCTCAAAGATTGGTGCATCTCCCAATAGATGGTATTCAGGCTGCCGCAGCACCTTCTGCAGATTGCTACTTGCTGGGGCCCAGCCAGAGAAAGGCTGCTCACGGATACCTTTGGTGAGATTCTGCAAGCCCTTCTGATTAGTCCCTGGGAGACCGGAAAATAAAAATTAACAAAGAGGATTCATATGAGAATGACAGGGGAAGTCCAGGGTCAAAACCTTCAGTCTGCAGGACCTGGCTTTTGTCTTGCAGCAGGACTCAGGGACCCTTCCCTTTTGCAGTTCACTCCCTGTGTCAAATTATCAGCAGCGGCTTGTGGTTCCATGTCAGTGGAATCTGCTCTGGGTTTTCGTCTGAACTTTTGAGCGCTGTCCAAGGTGCTGAAGCCTGACCCCAAATTTAGATTCAGCACCCTGACAGCTCCTTGAAAGTTCAGAGTGAACCCCGGAACAGATTCCACCGCCCCACTGACATGGACCTATCAGCCTCCATTGCAAATTATAGGTTGTAAGCCTCTTGGGGCAGGAACTTCTTCATAAAGCCGGTGTGGGGAACTTTGGGCCCTCCTGATGTTGCTGAACTATAGCTCCTATCAATGCCATCAAGCATGGCCAATGTCCAGGGATGATGGGAGCTGTAGTTCAGCAACATTTGGAGGGCCAAAGGGTCCCCACACCCACAGTAAAGCATCACACACAGTGATGGTGCAAAAATAAAGCCTCATTATACCCCCTCCCACATATGTTAAAGTTCACTAAAGGCCTCTAACTTAAAATCATAGAGTTGAGAGATGACAGGGACCCAAAGGCTATATAATTCAACCTCAAAATCAACTGGCCGCCAGTTCTTCCCAATAGATTTACATTATTTATTTATACACCATCCTCTTGCAAAACATATTGGGTGGTGTACAGCAACATAAAAGCATTTGGCTGCAGACCACAGTGCCTGCCAAGCGAGCAATGGCTCTGGACAAGTCAAGCAAGTGAGCCAAGCCATGTGCGTAGGTGACAGACAACACTATGCCTGCTTGCTCCTCTCAGATAAATGAGCCAACATGAACTGAGGGGAAATTCCTTCCTGTCCTCAAACACGGCCATCTGTTAGCTCTTGAACATGAGCAAAACCATCTCACAAGCCTTTCCCTTGAAATCAAGGCAGAATTCCGTGGAACTCAATTATCTTCCTCCTGATGTTCCATTCCCAATGCACATGGTCCCCCTCCCCTCTCAAGAACCTGGGCACCCTAGGTCCTACCTGCAGGGTACGTGTTCATGGCTGTGGGACTGAGTAGAGACTCAGGAGTGAGCTATAGGGCCTTGCTGATTAACATGGCACAAGGCATACCTTGGGTCACAAAATACTGGCTCATGATTCCAGATGGGGAAGGGCCCCCCATGTCCTTTGTGCCTCTGGGGCTCTGTGCCCATGGAGGCCTCTCTTCTCTGCAAGTGGCCCCCATCAGCTGACAGGCATCCCTCCCCCAGTATAATGGCTGCTTGTATGCCTCCACATTATGACATCAGCTGGGAAACAGGGACCAGGCTGCTGGGTTATCAGGCACCTGCATGAATAAAAAAAGGGTCAAAGTGTGGTGGGATAAAGGGATATAAATCCACTAGTCTTGGTGATCACTCGTGACTGAGTAAGATTGTCTGAGTAAGTCCTTTATCTGCTGCAGCCTTCATCTGCCTTCACAGCCGTTGTAATATACACATTGTTATCCTCCACCTGTTCTGCCATTGAGGACATTCTTGGATCGTTCTTTGTCTGGTTCCTCTCCCTTGACCTTACCGCCATGGGTGACCCTGCTGGGAGTACATGACTCCTGATGGCATTGCTCACAGGGTTCATTGGAACACTCAAGCCCACTCACCACTACAAGGTGACGATCCAGCGAGGGGAAATCTACTAGTGGAGGATCCTGGTCAGGCACTGTGTGCTCTTGGTGCATGTGTATGTGTGAGTCCCTTTGTTGTGCATCCTGGGTCCTCACTTTGGCTGCTTGGTGAAAGAATCTTTTCCTCCCTGGGTGGATCTTGAATCCTTGCCCCAATAGGCTATGTGTGCTCTTTGCAAAGTCTCCTGCTGGGGAGATGTATGTGCACAGTAATTGCATAGACTCTCCTTCCTTCGCTTTGCACACTACGAGAATCATAAGGCAATTCAAGCCAGTGCCTGGAAACTGGCAGTAACAAGGTTATTGCTGCCTACGCTACTAGAGCTCCTGGAGTGGGGGCACTGTGGCTTTTTGTGCCTTGGGACACATCCTCAGTGACCAGAGTCAATGGCTCCCTTCATGTGTGGTTGGCACATGGGCATCATCACTGGCACTGCATGATTGGTGGGCCTTGGTGGATTGTCCATGGAAGTTTGGGGTGTGTGTGTTCTTTTTGTGCCATTTAGGATTTTCTGTGGTGTTTCCCCCTCCCAAGCTGAGCATGTGTAAGATACGGCTGCTGTTCTGCCAGTGTAAACCCCCCCCCCGAAGCATTGGAGTAGAGCAGGAAGGGCTAGCCTGTGGCCTTCCAGATGGTGCTGGACCACAAGACCGAACAACCCCAACCATTGGCTATGCTGCCTTGGGCTGATGGGAGTTGGAGTCCAACAACATCTGGAGACCCAAAGCTTCCCCATCTCTGGTGCATAGGTCTGTAAACACACTAGTCGCCAGATCAAAGCTTTTCCATTAGCCACAGCTGGAGGGAACACAGGTTGATCTGCTGTGAAATCTCTCTCAAGCTGAATTTTTTTAAAAAAATGCATTCAAGCTGCTCCCACCAGATTTTACAGGGGAAAGGGGCAGCGTTTGTCTAGCGTTGTGTGGCCCTAGTTTCAGAAGAGAGAAAAATGGAGACATGCTGAAACCACTGAGTGTGTTTCTACCCTAGGAGTGCTGTTCAGTTAAGAGTTGAAAGAGATGTTGATGTTGCTTTCAGTTGAGTACCCTTTGCTTCTGTCAGCCATGGAGCATATTTTTGAAGAAAGCCAGGTAGTATTGTACACACCTGCTGGCTTTCAAAACCACTATTTACCATTTTTTTACAACCTCTGTTGCAGGTGCCCATCAAGAATTTCAAGTCCCATGGCCTTTTTTGTTAGTTCCATTAATTAATTGCAGGGGGAATTTTTTATTCTGTGCATTCAGCATGGATTTAGCTGAATCCAAGATGCTTTGCTACCGGAAGCTGAGCCCATCTGGTTCATGCACTCTGCTAGGGCCAATACCTTTTTAAAAAACAGTCTTGACTGTCTGAGATCCTGAAGAGCCACTGCCAGACCAGCCTTCCTTACCTTGGTACCTTACAGATGTTTTGGATGACAGCCCCAGTCCAAAACATCTGGTGAGCACCTGGTTGGGAAAGACAGGAATAATTATACTGGGCTAGATGCAGCAAGTTTGATTTGTTATGAGACAGGTTCATCTGTTTAAAGCAGGCCCTCCAGATGTTGCTGAACTACAACTCTCATCATCCCTGGCCATTGGCCATACTTGTTAGGGCTGATGGGAGTTGTAGTCCAGCAATACCAGGAGGGCAGTACATCACCCTGATTCAAAGCAATAGACTCTGAAATCATAATCCCATAATTACAGGTGCCCATCATTGGAACTGGTGCCTCAACTTTCTTCCATGATGGAACTCAGGGCAGCATACAGAGGATTCCTAAGGAAGGTCTAACCAGGCCCAGATGTCCTCAGTTTCAGTAAGGTTGCTGCCTCCATCATACCAAGTTCTGGATGCCACATTTTAAGGAGAATATAGGCAAATTGGAATGTACTCAAAGCAGGCAGCTGGTAGTCAGAGATATCAGAAACAAGCCCATGAAGAAAGTTTCAGGGAAATAAGACCACATTCACACCACACATTTATTCCACTTTAAACAGTCATGGCTTCCCCCAAAGACTCCTGGGAAGTGTGGTATGTGAAGGGTGCTGAGAGTTGCTAAGAGACCCCTATTCCCCTCACAGAGCTGCAACTCCCAGAGTTCTCTGGGAAGTAGGGCTGACTGTTAAACCACTCTGAAAACTGCAGCTCGGTGAGGGTAATAACAATCTCCTTAACTCTCAGCACCCTTCACAAACTACACTTCCCAGGACTATTTGGGGGAAGCCATGACTGTTTAAAGTGGAATAAATGTAGGGTGCAAAGATGGTCTGAGTATGTTCCGCCTGGAGAAGACAGGGTGGGGTTGAGGGAAGGAGACATGATAGCACCATTCAAATACCAGAAAAGCTGTCACACAGAAGAGGGCAAATATTAATGAGGACTAATGTGTTTTAAATTACAGGAGGGTATATTTCAGTTGAACATTAAGAGTAACCTCCTAACAGTAAAAGCAGTTCAACAATGGAACCAGCTATGTTGGGGGGTGGGGACAGCAGGGCCTCTCTCTCGCTGGAGTTCTTCAAGCAGAGGCTGGACTAGGTGGCCTGCAAGGTCCCTTCCAATTCTAGATCGCAGGAGGCCAAAAAATTATTTGTGTTAATTGGCCCCAATTATGAAGCCACTGCCTTCCCCCAATACAATTACAGCTGTTCCACATCAAACTTCCAATTTCCCCCCTCCCCCAAATGTGATGTGGACATTTCAGAGAGCAAGACACAGTGAACACAACCAGTTCTTGAAAATTCCTTTAGTAGATGGTGCATGGAGGCCTTTCCAGGACTTCATAGTAGAGATAGCCACAATTATTGCAAAGTAACCACCTCATTTCACCACAGCTCTTACTTGCTAAAATGTGTGCTGGTTTGATGTCAGTACCCATTTCCAGTTCTACTACATGGGTTATGCTCCTGGTTACCCGAAAGAAAGGACTCATTTTTGTAATGTTTGGACAACTGTTGAGAAGGATGCAGCTGCAAAAAAAAAAAAGGTTGTGTAGGGTAGTTTTAAAGAGCAGGGCTGGGGAACCTGTGGCAGAGAAACCAATAGATGCCGGCAGCTTGCTCACCCCATTCACCGGGCGATAGACTCCCATTCACATCAGCCTCAACCAGGATAGCCAGTAGGTAGGGATGATGGGGGCTGTAGTCCAGCAACATGTGGAGGGGCACAGGTTTCCCATCCTAGATTTAGGGTCTTGGATCAGAATGTGAGACATGAAGGTAAATTTACTTGCATTAGAATGGCCTTGGCCAAAGCACTACCTGCCATCCAGGCTTGCTGTTAGGATGAAGGAAAGTAACAGTATTTAAAAGAAATTTGCACACTTGCAGTGGCACTGTAGAAACAATAGAATAAACTAGTGATGAGAGTACCTATGGCCATCCAGATGTTCTTCAGCTACAACTCCCATCATCTCTGACCATTGTCCATGCCGGCTGGGGTCGATGGGAGTCCAAAAAACATATTAGAGGGCTACAGGATCCCCATCCTTGCTCTACAGCATAGGCCAAAGGGGTAAAGTGCAGGGCCAGGGGGCCATCCTTTCCCCTATAATCTTGTGCTGTGTGACTCCAATGACTGACCAATACTGAACAACCCAGGGACTCTTCTGGAGCAGCTCAAGTACCTCTAACAGTATGATTGCAGGTAGCAGCCCTGAGGGGTCTTTGTCCCAGCAGCCCTCCATGCAATCTGAAATCTGCTTTTCACCTTGCACCTTCTAATCAAGGCAGCCAGCTGGAGTGGACAGGCGAAAAAGAGGCCAGGGCTCCCACATCTTTAATAATTGCATAGGAGGGGGAATTTCAAGAAATTCTCAGGGGTGGGACAAGCTACACCTGCTGAAATTTCCTCTTCTACACAACTACTCAAGTGTGCAAGAAGCCTATTCTTTTTCCCCACCTGGCTACTTTAGCCCAATGTCTCCTGAATTCCATTTTAAGATTACTGCAGAGTCCAGACTTTGGGCCATTTTCATCTTGGCAGGCTTTTTATTGTCCCCCGCTGTTTAAACACCCCATCCCCCGCATTAACATCCAGCAAGAAGAGTTCTAGGGAACTTGAAAGCTTGCTCACTACTTTGTATGTCGTTTTAGATGGGCCTAGCAAAAAAGGACCTACTGTTTGCTACTGATTCCTCAAGAATGCTTTACACAGCCTCCTTACCCTTACCCACCACCCATTTCCCATCTGGGCACTGATCTGGATTATCTTCGTCATTGCGGCGTAGTTGTGAAGCTAAATTATCCTGTATTAATTTGAAACCAATTATCTTTTCTAAGCTGAGTTGAGAGCACTTTGCCCTAAAGGTGGCATATAAGTACTACAGAATAAATACTTTACAAAGGATAGCCCTCCATTTGAAGAGATGTTAGAGGCCAATCCTCTCTTTCACGGTGTATTCGATATGAAGGGCTGCTTGCTCCAAGTTCAGTTGAAACATAAAGAACCCTAAGAAGGGAGAACAGGAGGGGCCTTAAAGTTGCCCATCAACAGTTGGCACCTGAACAGCCAACGGAGCAGGCAAACAGGCCCCCTGGTCACAAGTCTTCCCCAGCAGGGTGAGAGGCACTGTATTTATAGTTACATTATAATACTTATTTTTGTATTGGCACTTACACAGATTAGTATATGCATATTTTACACAAATTGTATCCTCCTTTGCCTTCTTTTCTGGCAATGTGTAAGTGGCTACCCCACTCAGCTGCATTAGAAGAACAGAGGCTTTAGCCTTATTTTGCAAATTGTTGTATGTGCTGTCTTGAGGAAGCCCCCCTATCCAGTTCCTGTGCAACCTGATAGAGAGTAGTAGTAGTAATAATAATAATAATAAATAGCTTTATTGAGAAACCAACCCACAGAAATAGATCCTGAGATGCTGCCAGAGACACTCACCCTTACTGAGACAGACAAACAAACAGCAACCCTGAGAAACTAATAGCAAGGCAGGTGCCCTGGCTGCAGGCTGTGGAGGCGGAGTCAATTTTGGGTGGAGTTGGAGTCAGAGTCGGTAGAAATGTACCGACTCAGACTTCAAAATAAATTTTGATTGACAAATTTTTTAAAATATAAATTCACAATGTCAAAGAAGCTTCCCATGAAGTCAGCTGTAGTTGAGCATTTCACCACAACTCAAGATGGAAAACATTTTGTGTGTCAGTGTATGACACAGGACCCAGATGAAGACAAACGCTGTGATGTCAAGATCAGCGCATATTCAGGCAGCGATAAAAATGCTCCTACGAGAGCTTCCAATTTAAAAAGACATTTACAGTGCTTTCCAGGGCTGTGGAGGTGGAGTCGTGGAGTTGGAGTCGGAAGCAATTTTGGATGGAGTCAGAGTCGGACAGTAGAAAAATAGAGGAGTCGGAGTCGAAGGTATGGCGTACCGACTCCACAGCCCTGGCTGGCTGGCCCCAGCATCATTCCAAAGCTGCAGCCAGGATCTGGTTAACACAACAGCACCAGGAACCAACCAATCAATATTTGACTTCCAAAGTGAAGGCAGCACAGCAGGAAAGAGAGCTCCCCCTTCAGGTTTCTCCAAGTAGTGCTGCGGTTTACACTGACAGTCTTCAACAATTCTGTGCCAGTAGTTCTAGATTCTGTGTCTTGTCCTCCTGTCCCAACCCGTAGAATCAAAAGTGCATCAGGAAATCACACTCAAAAGTGGGAGCCAGAAATGGGAAGAGTTGTAACTCCAATGCACTTGGATGCTGCTCCTTTTGCAAAGAAACCCCAGGAGTCCTGGTTCTCAGCCTTTTGGGTTCCAACTCACTGGACCTACTTTCTTCATTCCCAACTAGTAATAGAGGCCTCTGCCATTCTAACATTACCTGGGAAACTGTATCTTCTTAGCTCCCAACCACCTGGGCCATAAGAGGTATGCTGCTGCACAGCACAAGGAGGAGTTAACACAGCAGGATTTGATGTGGAACTAGTCCATATAGCAGTAGACCAACATATTGCAAAGTGGCACACTGCTCCCATTTCAAAGCAGTGGAAACAATGATAAAAGGAGGGCCAGAGGAACCACCAGTTGCAGATCCCTTCATCGAGCCTGTTCACAAAACAGATCCTGGCATTCTGATGTTCTCCACAATCATCAGCCTGAAAACACTGCAAAAGTCATTACCCCAACCCTACAGACACCCGAGGGTTAACCACATGGGGAAAGAGGGCAGGAGATAGTGATGGGAAGACAACACCAGCATCTATGAATTGTGCAATCCCCTCGTAGGCCAGAACGGTGCCATTCCACCCTAAAATAGTGGTTGTGCCCACCACCATAGCCTCAGGCTTGCACCTGCCAGACAATGAGATGGCTTCGTTCAGTTCGACGTAAGCGTGGGTTTAGGAGCAGCAAGTCGCCATAGCGGTCATCTGTGTCATCTCCTGGGTATGGAGGAAAAAGAGTGGGCCAAAAACATTATACCTGGTGCTGGCATTCCTGTTCCTACTGAGATCCCACATCCTGTCTCCACATTCCCCCAACTGTCAAGTAACATGCGTACCTATGCGGAGATTAATATATCCCTCCCCTCCACTAAGCACCAAGCTGCAAGGTTTGCTTGGCATGTCTTGGCTGTGCAATTCCTTGGTGACCTCAGGAGAGGATGGATTCATACATCCTAAAGGAAACAAAAAAGATGACAGAGCTTAAGTTCATATTTATGTCAATCATTCCTGTGTCAGAGTTATGTGTATTCCAACAGATTCCACTATCATAGAATCTCTTTTAAAAGATTTTTTTTTTAAAGAGCAAGTTTTCTAACCCTCTCATAGACAGTGATAGTCTGGCTGGCTACTGTGATCCATGCTCCAGTAACATCCCATTTGGACTACCATGATGCACTGCACATGGGGCTGCCCTTGACAACTGCTTGGAACCTACAAAATTAGTTCAAAATATAGCTGCTAGACTTTTAATTAGATTGGCTTGCTTGGAACATATTTTAGTACTTTTGAAAAATGTACACTGGTTACCAGTTCACTGCTTAATTCAACTGAACGTGCTGGTTTTAACCCTGAAAGCCCTTCATGACTAGAGATCCTAGTATCTTAGGGACCACTTTCTTCCATATCAATCTGCTCAAATGTTAAGATCTTCCACTGAGCACCTTCCTGAAGTGCCACTGGAGATCAAGCGGCAACAAAGAAGAGTTTGTTTTCATCAGTGGTGTCCTGGTTGTGAAACACCCTCCCCAAAGCAGCTTGCCTGATACCTACTTCATTTTTTTAAAAAAAGAATCAGGGTAAGATACTTTTGTTCTGTCACATTTGAATGGGTTATATTTTAAGTACTGAAGGAAGAGTATTCTAAACACTGCAAATACAGTTTTTCACTCTGCTGCTGCTAACTATTCTACTGATTTTAACAGTTTCATTGCTATTGCTGTTGTTTTATTTTAAAACTTACTTTATGAATCATCCAGTAGCGGTGCATGTGGTGGGGCAGAGCTGTAAAGCCACCTTCCCAGACTGGTGTTGCTGCTGCTTAACTGGATAGGGCTGAGGCTGCAGAGAGGACAGGGCCACGTGGGTGTACCAGGAGAAGCACCAGATTGGTGGCCCGCTGCACTGTGTGGCTGTGTGACTTTGCCCCAGCCAGGTAAGCAGCTGCAGCAGCCACAGCAACACAGATGGCTCCACACCATGACTGGGATCACCCTGTCTCTGAACACGGGGAGCCCATTCATGGCTATCATGGCTTATAGTCTTTGGCAGCCAGTGTAGTATAGTGGTAAGAGTACTGAACTAGGACCAGGGAGATCCAGTTTCAAATCCCCATTTGGCCGTGAAGCTCACTGGGTATTCTTGTGCCAGTCACCAGCTCTCCAGCCTAACCTACTCCACAGGGTTGTTGGGAGGATAAAAGTGGGCTGGTGGTGGCGAGCCACATACACCATCTTGAACTCCTTGGAGGAAAAGTGGGATTGTTGTGTGCCTTCAGGTCGATTATGACTTATGGCAACCCTATGAATCAGCAACCTCCAATAGCATCTGTCATGAACCACCCTGTTCAGATCTTGTAAGTTCAGGTTTGTGGCTTCCAATCCATCTCTTGTTTGGTCTTTCTCTTTTTCTGGGATAAAGGTGTAATTAATAAATAAAAACCAGAAAGCAACATTTTACCTGAGTCACAAAAAAGTGGCTTTTCAGAGGGACACTGGAGTACCAGCAGTGTCCGCCATCAGATCACAAAAGGGAGCAGGATCACCACACAGAAAACTCTGCCCTTTGTCCTTTGCTATCCAGGATAATTGGAACTTCCTCCCCAGAACACCTGCATGATCCTTCTTAGTAGCTTCAAATTCCTCCCGCAAACCCATCTTTTCCATGAACCCTTTGGTACAATCCCTAGCTCCTACCGCCCACTATAACTCATAGCTTATAATTAGAATAATAGAATAGGAGAGTTGGAAGGTGTCTGTAAGCCATCGAGTCCAACCCCCTGCTTGATGCAGGAATCCAACTTAAAGCACACCCGACAGGTGGCTGTGCAGCTGCCTCTTGAATGCCTCCAGTGTTGGAGAGCCCACCACCTCCCTAGGTCATTGGTTCCATTGTCATACCGCGCTAACAGTTAGGAAGTTTTTCCTGATGTTCAGCTGAAATCCGGCTTCCTGTAATTTGAGCCCAATATCCCATATCCTGTACTCTGGGATGATCAAGAAGAGATCCTGGCCCTCCTCCATGTGACAGCCTTTCAAGTACTTGAAGAGTGCTATCATTTTTCTCCTCAGTCTTCTCTTCTCAAGGCTAAACATGCCCAGTTCTTTCAGTCTCTCCTCATAGGGCTTTGTTTCCAGTCCTCTGATCATCCTCATTGCCCTTCTCTGAACCTGTTCCAGTTTGTCTGCATCCTTCCAAATGTGGTGTCCAGAACTGGATGCAGTACTTAAGATGAGGCCTTAACCAGTGCCAAACAGAGGGGAACTAGTACTTCACATGATTTGGAAACTATACTTCCACTAATGCAGCCTAAGAAATCATTTGCCTTTTTTGCAACCACATCACACCACTGGCTCATATTCAGCTTGTGATCAACAACAATTCCAAGGTCCTTCTCACATGAGTATTGCTGAGCCAAGTATCTCCCATTTTATAACTGTGCACTTGATTTCTTTTCCCTACTTTGCACTTATCCCTGTCCTGTTGTTTTCAACAGGCCAAAATAACCACATACTGCTTCCTTGTTTCCCTTGCTTCCGGCTTCCCTCTCCTTCCCTGTTATTTCCTATGTCCAATTTTACATTGTAAGTTCCTCAGGGCGGGGCCTGTATACAAAACTCTGTAAGAATGGGTGGGGAACTTACAACCTTCCAGATGTTGCTGAACTACAGCTCCCATCTGCCCTAGCAAGTATGGCCAATTGCCAGAGGTGATGGGAGCTGTAGTTCAGCAACATCTGGAGGGCCATAGGTTCTCTACCCTGCTACAAAGTGTTGATCACACCAATGGCACTATATAAATATTACATAGCAGCAATAGCAGCTTTGGATTCTTGGCTCTTAGTTTTTCCTCAATTTTTAAACTGCTAAGCTCTATCTCCCAAAGACTCAAGGAATGAGCATCAAGCTTTCCCTGTCGGTTACCTGGGACTGAGATAAAGAAGCGAACAGCATCACGATGCCCATGGTAGCTGATCTGTGCTTGCTCCATGGCACAGTAAGGGGTACCAGTGGGTGAGGAAGATTCTGAGCTTCCAGCAAATTCTGTAAGAAGAGAAAATTCACAGAAATAGCCAGCAGGGGGCAGTGCTATGCATACTCTTGCCGCCATCATTACCCACACAGATTCTCACCTGAGATGAAGGGCAGAGAAATAATGGTGCCACCAGACGTGCCAACCCACAGCCGCTTCCCAAAAGCACCAAGTGCTGAGATGTTCATGGCTAAACTAAGACTATTTGGCCCTGAAGAGAGTTGGGGAGGAAAGAGAGCATTAAGGAGAAGTCCCTACATTAAACACACAGGGGCAGCACCCAAACCTGCACCCGGCATCAGCTCTAACAGACTCAAGTTATTTATGTCCATAAATAGGTCAAGGGTTTGGGCTCACTGACAGGAGCTGCTGGGATCTGTGGACAGCTGCCCCCTGTGGTGAGCTAATGAACTGCAAGTGGCAGCTTCACAGTGAAATTCTCCCAGGCTCAGGGTTGATTCTGCCTACCCAGGCTGGCCATTAGATCCTCCTGGGCAGGAATAAGTCGGCTTCCTGTTCCAATATCTTCCTGAATTCTGGCATGTTTCTGTGTTCTCTGCTATTCTTCAGTCCTGACTTCTGGCTTGCTTCTCAATGGCCTGCCTCTTACTTTGTCCTCCATTTCTGACTTACTCCTTGGACTATTAGCTGGTTTGACAGCTCCTGACTCACCTCAGACTGCTGCCCACAACCCAAACTGATGTTGACCCACAATAGGTAGCCAGGAAAGCAGCAGAATTCCCCTGCATGCATCTCTCAGGGCACAATTGTATGGGAACCTTATGGTCACATCTGCACCTTACATTAAAGGGCTATTATACCACTTTACCTATCATGGCTTCCTCAAAAACATCCTGGGAATTGTCATTTTGTGAAGGGTGCTGAGAGTTGTCAGGAGACCCCTTATTCCCCTTACAGAGCCACAATTTTCAGAGTAGTTATCAATCCCTCTTCTAAGGGTATCTGAGAACAGTAGTTCTGTGAGGGGAATAGTGGTCTCCTAATAGTTCTCAGCACCCTTAACAAATTACAGTTCCCAGGATGCTATGGGGGACGCCATGACTATTTA
Organism: Rhineura floridana; assembly: GCF_030035675.1. Classification (NCBI taxonomy): domain Eukaryota; kingdom Metazoa; phylum Chordata; class Lepidosauria; order Squamata; family Rhineuridae; genus Rhineura; species Rhineura floridana. Next base: position 19,305,593 of record NC_084490.1, read on the forward strand.
AGTGGAATGACACTGCTTTAAATGTATGGTGTGGATGTGACCTACGACTCATGGGCCTCTAACTCCAACTAGTGCTGCACAGCCCCCTTGTCCCTGTACCTATACTAAAAGCTTCCTGGCCTCAGAGAAACATCCAGTCCAGGACATTCTCCCAGTAGCCTGCTTTTTCGCTCTTCTCTGCCCAGATCTGTCTGTGGCCAACCCAACACAGCCTTGTGTTGGGTTGCCTTGCCTGCTCCTTCCTGGACACCGGATGGTGTATATGCTGCACCGTCCACCATTCCACTGAGTGTCCAAGGTTAGTACAAGCAAAAGCCGCAAGGCCGTGATGGCTCCTGCCACTCACCAAGCAGGCGGCTGATGTAGGGTCCCAGCTCCACTTCCTGCAGCGGCTGCCCGGTCTCAGCATGGAGGAGGCGCAGAGTGGACTCCAGCCGAACCGAGACCCAGATGCCGTTGCCAGCTGCTGCCATGTGCCGCACTTGGCTTTCAGGGTGCGACGTCACCTCAAAGTACCTCTGGGGGAAGAAGAAGAAGAAAGCAGGTTGCAGCAGGCAGCTGGATTCAATGACATCCCCCCCATTTCAATCTAGATATTGGATCTCAATACTGCTCCGAGTTATTCCAACTAGAACTGAGGCTGCAGGGTCTTATTTCCTTACTCCATAGACCTCTGAGAACTTATAGAGCTCCCCTTACAATAGATCCCACTCTCCCTATCCTGCTTCCTCATCAGGTTGATCTCAGAAGAGCTGACCAGATTCTGCTGTTCCACCACCTGCGCTCCAGAGATCACAACATTTAGGGATCGGCTCTTGTAGGAAAGCTGCCTTGTACCAAATCAGACCAATGGTCCATCTAGCTCACTGTTGTCTACTTGGGCTGTCAGGGGCTCTCCAAGGTTTCTGGTAAAGGTCTTTCCCAGTCCTTTCTGGAGATGCCAGGACTGAACCTGGAATATTTTGCATGCGAAGCAGGTGTCCCTGCACTGAGCTAAGCCTCTAAAAGGGTGGTCTCTTTCCCCCAGCATGGACGCTTTGCTGAAAACTATATTACTGCAACACTGACCTTTTTACACTTCAGCAATTGTTTCTTGGGATCCACCCATTTCAATATGAACAGCCAAAATGAATTCACCAACTAGTTCTCCCCAAGATCTTGTTCTAATACCAATAAGCTAATCAGATCCCTACAATCCTGGCCAGCTCAAGGTCCCATTTATACAGTTTAAACTGGCTACATCAGCCTCTGTGGGTTTCAGCCACTGCCTCACACCCTGGGAAGCTCACCTGGATGCGAGCAGTGCGAGGATCCAGTACATAGACTCTGTTGCCATATCCACACCATAGCCGATCAAGCACAGGGATGGCACAACGAATGGAGCGCCGTGGCCGTCCCAAGTCAACCAGGCGTGCGGAGCGCAGATCCCAGTTCCTCACTGAGGGAAGACGGGGATTAGGTGAAACAGAACACCTGAACCATGGGAAGGTGAGGCAGGAAGGGATTATGCGCTGCCTTCAAGTCGATCCCGACTTATGGCGACCCTATGAATAGGGATTCAGAGGGGGGTTACCATTGCCTCCCTCTGAGGCTAGTCCTCCCCAGCTGGCTAGGGCCCACTCAGCTTGCCACAGCTGCACAAGCCAGCCCCTTCCTTGTCCACAACTGCCAGCTGGGGGGCAACTGGGCTCCTTGGGACTATGCAGCTTGCCCACAGGGGGCAGGGCACGTAACCCCTGAGCCACTCACTGTGGGGGTGATCTTTAGTTGGCCCTTGACACACAGGAGACACGAGCAGGGATTTGAACTGACAGACTCTGGACTCCCAGCCAGGCTCTCTTCCCCACTGTGCTAGATTATAGGAGCAAGGCGTACCTGTGTTTCGATGGAAAATGGCCAGAGATCCATCCCCTAATGTGGCTGCTACACGGCCCTGGGTGTGGCTGAGACCAAAAACAGAAGACTAAGATAAGAGAAGTTTGAAGCATGGAAAGGCAGGCAATGATCACTAGGGATACGGAATGGAGTTCTCCAGCCTTCAGAGAAGGAGCGATAGACAGCTGCATACTCACACGATGCAGTGGATGGCATCTTTCAGCTGCACTTTGCCCTGGCAGCGTCGCCAGTCAGTCTTGGCAGAGTGAATATAAATGCTACGGAGAAAAGAAAGGGAGCTCCCAAGAGTGCAACGGCCCAAGCCCGGCCCCCAGCACAGGCTCCAACCTGCTTTCCACACAGCAGCGGCTCTCGTTGGCAACCAGCATTTCATTTCCTGCTGTCATGTTTCCCAAGGCCACTGGGCATGCTCAGGGTAAATAAACATGGTGGCACACCAAGGGACCCTCAAATACAGCAGGCAGGGCAATGGTGGCCAGCAGGAACAACAAGAAAAGATACCCCCCGACCCTTCAAAGGAGGTATTGGTGGGTGAAGTTGGTGGGGGCAGGAAGAGGCTCAGTGAATCTGATAGCAATCAATTCAGGAATGGGGTTTTGCAGCACAACCTTCCTGCCCCCCACCTCTGTTTCTTCCCCACTCAACTCTGTAGGTCTCACCAGCCCTCCTGGGTCCCAAACCACACGGTGGGTTCTGTGCCAACTGCCTCCATCTCCAGGGTTTCATCCTCACTGTCAGACTCAGGCGCCAGGGGGTCTTCAAGGATCTCTGGCTCCAGCTCAGGGCTCTCCTCACCAGGCATAGCAAGGCCTAGGGAGAAGTGATCAAGAGAAGGCAAAACAACCTTGTCAGGGAGCAGAGAAACAACTGGAGACCCTGCAAGGCAACTCTTTAAGGCAGGCGTGGGGAACCTTTATGACCCAGCAGGCTAGATCTTAATCTAGACCCACCCCACAGGCCAACTTGGACAGGTGGGTGCGGCCACCAATCTGTCAATTGTCTGACACCATAACAATGTCAGGTGACTAATAGGCAGGCAGTCCCACCCATCTGTCAAAGTTGGTCTGTGGGGTGGGGTGGAGGAGGCAGTAACCAGCAAAGCAGCACTGAGCAGGACTGAACTCTCCTCATCAGCTGATGAGCAGAAAGCTCACTCCTGTTTTCTGCAGGAGAATCTGGGCAGGATTTAATCCCTCCATAAACTGTTGGGGGGGTTAAATTATGCTGCTTTGGCTGAGTGTGCCTGTTCCCTGTGGGAAACTGGTGGCTGCAACCAACACAGAATTGAGCCCTGCCTCCTGCCCATCAGCTGACATCACCCACCCATCGTAATGACATCAGCTGATTGACAGGTGGGCATGATTTTGGAAAAGCGGCCTCATGGACCAAATTGTATCCCCTGGTGGGCCAAGAGGTTCCCCACCCTGCTACAAAGTCTCAAATGACACTCAACTCCATCCCAAAATCAATTGTCTTTTGAAGCAGCTCAAGAATATCAACCTGGTGCCTTTACAGAGTAACATATAGGCTCTCTGTTCCCATGGGTGTGCGGCAAATGCTGTTTCGTGTACTTAAAGCAGTTAGGAACTAGGATTAAAAGAGGGTAAAGGCCATGCAAAGATTTAGGGCACAGGCTATGACACAAAGCTAATGATTAGAACCAAAAAAAGCAGGACCAAAAAGACAAACGGGAAGGCAGGACTGAGGAGCAAGCCAAGCGTAAGGACTTAAAAGCAGGTTGGGAATGGAGGGGAAATTAGGAAGTTGGGCCAGAAGACTAACCCAGGGGTCAAGACCAAAGCACAAGCCAGAACGCAGTTATCACTCTAGACCTCAGGAAGACCATGTTACTCAAGCCAGGCTCAGCTAGAAAAAGGAAGCCCTTTTTATGTATATTCCTTCCTGCCCAGAAAGATTTAATTGTCAGCCTGGGGTGGGTGGAGTCTGTCCAGAAGGTTCTTCATTAAGAAAGTGGTTGTTGTCAAAGCCAAGGGCTAGTTAGTACAATAAAGTAGCTGTTGATGGGGATAAAGGTTGCAACCTGCAGCACAGTGGCTCCTGGGCAGCCATAGACAGATCCCAGCAACTCCCACAGTGGCAATCATGTGCAGGAGCAGGAGACCTTGGTCAGCTGATATAACTGAAGAAGCAGATGTCATGGGTGGGCAGGTAACAAGGATATAAGCCACTCATGGGTGACTGTTCTTCCTCAAGGATAAAGCCTGCATATGCAAGGTCATCACATAAGGCTGTTTCTGCAAATATGCCTTTTTAAAAAAACCTGTCCTCTTCTACAACTATCAATTGCAGCACAATGCCTTATTTGCTGGTCTTGTTTGTGCAGACTTTGTTCCTAGGGTGGAGCCATAATTCAGGAATGTAGCACACACTTTGCACGAATAAAAAGACCCAGATCCAATCTCTCGTATCTCCAGTTGAGGGACTGCAGGTGGCAGGGCTGGGAAAGACCTTTGCCAGAGACCTTAGGCAGTGAGTACTACTCAGAGTAGCCAACACCGAACAAGCTCAAATCCACACTCAGCCTTGAAGCTCATCTGTTGACTGTGAGCCAGTCACACTCTGTCTTAGCCTACCTTATAGGGCTATTGAGAGGATCAAAGGTGTAGACCATATACACCAGACAATGAGATGAAAGAGTCATAAAGAGATAAAAATCAGACAAAAGAGAAGGAAGTAACTTCATAATAAAAAAGTAGAGTGCTACAATTAAAAAAACAGGCAAACACAATAATGGTCAGGAGGTAAAAAGCAGCACATTGGTCAGTATTCCAGAGGCCCAACAACTAGATCCTCCCCATAGTAAAATATTACAGATGGAGGGAAAGGGTGGAGCCGAACTGGAGAGAGAGAGAGAGAGGGACAGAGAGAGCCCTGTGTAAGGGCACATAAAGGTTTGAGCTAGAGTCCCCCTCTTCAGCTTTTGCCAAAAAAACTGTGCAACACAAAAAGCTACCCTTAAAACAAAGTGAAATCCCATTACTCAGTTCACACATAAACATACATATTGTAAAAAACAAAATTCATGTAATCCAGATTGCAAGTTTTCATTTGAAGAAACTGTATGCAAGTAAATATATTTTAAATGAAGGGGTGCATCAACTACAGAGTTTTATACTGTCTCTTAATTCACACACCCTCGCCCCCTTGTGGTCAGCCTTTACAATCTGACCTCCTCAGGTCCTGATTTCATTCCTCCCAAACAGGAATGTTGCTAGGTCATTAAAAGACTCTGAGCATAAGCTTTTAATGCAAATTTGTATATGCTACTATGAAGAAATGCAAAGTTGGACTGACTTTCGGAGGGAAATCTTTTCTATAAGCCAAGTTTTAAAAATTGTTTACTTTGGGGGGGGGAAGCGGTGGACAGGAAATCTGGGGCCCAGAGCCAAAGACACAAGGCAACTCTGGACCCCCAGGGCCTTATAACACCTCTGCTCCCAAATGCCCCCATTCTCTTTTTTTGCACTGACCAGGTACACATGCAATGGAGAGGACGTGAACTCCAGGCAGCACAAAATGTTCCAGGAGCTGGTTTGGGTTCTGGGCATCAAAGAGAGTCACTTCACTTGCAGAGTGCGTCCCAGAAGCCACCCACAGCCAAGAACTGTCTGTGAAATACTGAGGAGAGGAGCCCTATAGAGGGAGAGAAATGGAGCACTCAGCAAATCATTGGATCTTTGAACCAGCCTCCCTCCCTTTTATGCTGCTCCTCACAATTCCTAAACTTTAATCTTGGTGCTTATTTTTACCTTTCAGCGGGCATCATACACATGCTTGGGTCAACCAGGCAAGGAGATGTACATGCACTGGGGAAGCATTTGTTCTCTCTCTCTCCCCCTCCCCCTCCCATCCCATTCTGTGTTCAGGTTCACCATGTGCCACATCAGGTGTGGGGGAACCTTTGACCCTCCCAATATTGTTGAAACATGGCCAATGGCCAGGGATGAAGGGAATTATAGATCAGCAACACCTGGAGGACCAAAGGCTCCCTACTTCTGTGCTACAAGATGCATGCTCATCAGCCAGCACATCAAAAATGTGGGTGGACAAGTCATGCTTCTGGACTTAAATTTGCAAGGCCATAGAAGAGAAACTGAGTTAAGATTGTTCCCCAACAGAACCCCAAACGGCAACCGCTGCCGGTTTTCCAATAAGTAAATTACAAAAATAAAACAAATGCCTAAATAAGCTTACGATAAAAGCTTATTTATTATTATTTATTATTATTATTTATTTGTTATTATGTAACAATGATAAAAACATCAAAGAAATCAAAAAGGCATCAGAGCAAAACAAAATAGTGAGAAGTCCCCGTGGAAAAAAACACTAACTGGTTGAGGGGCACAAATCACTCTAAAGCTGTTAATTAGCTTACCAATGCCAGGATACCTATGACAGTTTCTTGTCCCACTAAAGATGTTAATACAATCACCTCATCAACTATCTCCAATCTGCTACTGTAAAAGGTTAAAAGTGAGCCTATTTAACATATATTTAAGCTCCAATAATCACTGACTGTAATTTTTGCATCTCATTGTCATTCCACTCCCACCTTACCATTTTCTTCTTTATATACAGTAGGGCCCTGCTTGTTGGCATTCTGCTAATAAGGCAGTGCCAGCGGGGCGATCAGCTGTTGCACAGGGAGCTCGTGCGCTACAGCTCATTCCTGTCAGCTGGAGCACGCAATCAGCTGGAGCACGCAATCAGCTGGAGCACGCAATCAGCTGGAGCACGCAATCAGCTGGAGCACGCAATCAGCTGGAGCACGCAATCAGCTGGAGCACGCAATCAGCTGGAGCACGCAATCAGCTGGAGCACGCAATCAGCTGGAGCACGCAATCAGCTGGAGCACGCAATCAGCTGGAGCACGCAATCAGCTGGAGCACGCAATCAGCTGGAGCACGCAATCAGCTGGAGCACGCAATCAGCTGGAGCGTGGGGAGCTCTCGCACTAGAGCTGATCCCTGTCAGCTGATCGCTGTCAGCTGGAATGCAGCTGGAGCTCCCCGCGCTACAGCTGATTGCAATCAGCTGTAGGGTTGGGAGCTCCCGCACTACAGCTGAGTAGGGCCCCACTTTCTGGCGGTTTTCACTTTTCAGCAGGGGCTTGGAATGGAACCTGCTGTATGAGTGGGGCCCTACTGTACCTGGCACTTCTTGCATCTGATGAAGTGGGCTTGAGTCTGTGAAAGCTTATGCTGTAATAAATTTGTTAGCCTTTAAAGTGCCACAACCCTCTCAGATTGGTTTTTGCTACAAGAGATTAACACAGCTACCCCCTCCCCCAAATTGAAGGTCATAATAAGTAAGGCAGCCTGGATTAACCTCCCCTGCCCACCCACACAAAAAATAAACCCCTGAAAAGGAACCAGGCAAGTGTTTCACAGATGGCGTTCTTAAGCATGAGTAAAAAAAAAAACAATACTTACAGTTTCTGGTGCTTCTTGAGTCTTAGGCCCAACTGATGCTGCAGCACACCAGAGCTATAATGGGAGACAGGCAAGCATGACCTGAAGATCTGCCGCCTCCCTGTCATTAATTAGGAGTAGCTTTTCATACTGGAATGACATCCTCCCCAACCCACCTACAATCTGAAGCCTTTGCTACAGGAATTCCCAACCAGTGTGCCACTTTAATAACATTTAAGCTTTCTCTGAGCCCAGAGTATCTACCCACATAGACAATGTCTCCTTCTGCTCATCTTTCACTGGGTTAGGAACTTATCTGAATCAGATACAATTGGATCACCTGATACAAAACAGAGTAGCCCACCCTCAAAGGAGATTGCCCACAACATCTCTGGATGACTCACTGTTCTGGATTCAGCCATCATTACTCCTACACCTACTAAAACTAAACCGTTTTGGCAATTTACAGGAGGAGAATCACACCGGTTTCAGTATTCCAATTCATCCTCAGTATTCAATGTTTGGAAACAGATTGCCTTTATCACCTTGGTACTGGGGTCCTTCTGGTCCAGCATCCGTAACTGCACAAGCACAGGCACGTTAGTGCCCCCTGAAAGCGGATCATGGCCCTGCAGAGGAAAGAGCACTGAAATTTAACATGTGGAGACTCACCACATGGATTGCCAGTTCATAACTGGGTTGGAGAAAGACAAATATACTCTAAACACATCACACTGCTTGGTGACACAAAGGGTCAAATCATGTGGCCCCATTTCCTAAATGGTTTATCATCAGCCCCTGTTGAATGAGGGGAAATTGCTGTACATTGTTAGGTGTGATAACACACACACACACACACGGGATCACGTGTCTGCATTTTTTTTACCCAGATATCTGGTTTGAAAAAACAATACCTGAGGACTAGCCCCTTGGCATGGGATTTACATAGGTCAGACACCTAGATGCACAAGACCCTAGATGCATGTGCCAGAATACTCCCCTGGAATGCAGGCGGCTGGCTCCACCCATGGATCTGTGCCCGGCCATGCTGCTGCCAGATGTGTGAACGGATCTCACGGTACAACTCTCGACGTTTCTGCTGCGGGGAGGTGTCAGCTCTGCAGATGCAAAGGACAGACAGTAGGAAGCAGCACAAAGCCTTTAATGACAATCCTGCATCCAATTATGACAGGGGAAGTACACAGATTTCAATGGGACTTACCTACGTGGGCATGCATTCAATTGTAGCCCAAAGCATATACTGGCCTGAGACCTTGTGCTGCCAGTCAGCGCTGGGCTAAGGACCCACTAGTAGCCTGACCCAATATAAAGTCACTTCATTTTATGTGGAGCGAGCCCTTCAGCTCTGTGGCAGTGGGCAAACGTTGCACGTAGAAGGCTCCAAGTTCAATCCATGGCATCTCAAGTTAATAAAAAGGATCTAAAGTCTCAGGGTTGGGTAAGAGCTCTACCTAAGATCCTGGAGGGTTGCTGCCAATCAGAGTACACAATATTGAGCTAGACAAACCAACGGACCAACTTGGCATAAGGTAACATCATGTTCCTAAGAAGTGCTGGTGATGGCGATAGCCAAGTCAGCTTATGCACTCCTGTACTTCTCTTCCTACAAGGGGATTTACCTCAATACCTTGTGGAACGCCTCTCTCGATACGAACCTACCCGTTCACTTCGTTCAGAATCTAAGGCCCTCCTCCGGGTACCAACCCATCGGGAAGCCCGGAGGGTGGTTACTAGATCTAGGGCCTTTTCTGTGGTGGCCCCTGAGTTGTGGAACAGCCTCCCCAAAGAGGTACACCTGGCGCCTACACTTTTATCTTTTCGGCGCCAGGTAAAGACCTTTTTATGCTCCCAGGCATTTTAATTTTCTTAACCATTTTGATCTTTTAATCAGTATTTTTAATTTTTGTCGTATTGTGTTTTTGTAGTGTTTTTTGTTGTTTGTTTGTATATATTTTTATGATTTTTATTATGATATATTGTATTTTATCTTGTTTGTTCACCGCCCTGAGAGCTATTCTGCTAAGGGCGGTATACAAATTGAAATAATAAATAAATAAATAAATTTATCACGCAACTTACTCGGTCAGTGAGGTAGCCCGTGGGATGTATCTCAAAGCTGGAGACAGCTGTCCTCCATTCCGTCCCAATTCATTGAGGCTGCTGGGGCTAGACTGGGCCCTCCCTGGTGGCAGGGGTGATGCAGGAGCCTTCTCTGGGGAGTCTGAGGGGCTAAATAAGCGATCGAAGCTACAAGGAGAAAAGCACAACATGATCAGGGGAAAATAGGAGGGAAGGGCAAAGAGCGCTGTCAGCACTCAGGTTCTGAAAAATCAATCAAAATGTAATAGCGAGAAAACAGATTTTTTCATTGAGAACAATGGAACTCTGATCTGTATAAAGAAAACAAAATTAGCATACAGATGGCATGCTTGCAGAGTTCTGTTCAGCTCTGGTCCAAAGGGTCACAGTTATGAGAGAGCCTTTATTGCCATTCCTAAGAACATGAGAAAAGTCCTGCTGGATCAGGCTAATGGTCCATCTAATCCAGCAGCCCTGTTCTCACAGTGGCCTACAAGATGCCCATGGGAAGCCCGGAAGCAGGAACTGAGTGCAAGAGCACTACTCGTCCTCACATGCGATTCCCAGCAACTGTCACTATCAGAGGCATACTTCCTCCAAGAGTAAAGGCAGAACATAGCCATTGTGTCTAATAACCACCGACTAGAAATCTTAGCCCCGCCAGCTTCAGAGATTTCACTAGGAACTGTTCTCTCGCACACTTTCAAGCTAATCCTTGCAGTCCATCAGGTCTAGAAATTTGCTTTTCTATATTGTCTAAAAATGAAAGATAAGATTTTCTCTGGACACTATGTTGTGCACTGTATACCAGATTCCGAACTTGTAAACTGTGAAGGCAGAATCACGGAGTATACACAGCTGTAGCTACGGGGACAGATCTTAAGATGGCACATACATTTTCCAGAAAGAGGATTTTTTCATCTGAACAGCTTGTTCCTCCCGCGAAGCCCTGGGAAGAGATAAGCAATTAATTAAGGCTGCCCTGCCACCACACAGTGACTGTTCTTCCTCTTCTGGTCTAAAAACTGATGCTAGTTCTGAAGGCCAGAAAAGGGAAACATGTCCACAACTGGTTCCCTGACAGCCTCTGTTAAAAAACACAGGGCAGAGCTTCACAGGCTGCACGGTCAGAGTCATTTCGCTCATCTCTCTAGATACCACCTCTAAGTCCCCCCTCCCATCCCCGATTTGTACTATGGAAAAATAACTATTGGCTGGGTAACCACTGAGTGATTTCCCAGAGTAGCTCCAAGGGTAGGGATAAGGAATCTCTGGCCCTCTTGATATTGCTGGACTACAGCTCCCATCAGCTCTGAGCATTGGCCATACTGGCTGGGGCTGATGGGAGTTAAGAGTCCCAGCAACACCTGGAGAGCCACAGTTTTCCCATTCCTGGTTTCTAGGAAATGAGGTGAGCAAGATGCCTGCAGTGGCTGTTTTCTCCCCAGAGAGGGGAAGGCTCAGCTAGCAGTGGGGGGTAACTCTAGGATAACATGGTGTCACTAGTGATGTTACCAAGTTTCATAATTCCCTGACTCAGAATACAAACCTCAATGACTCGTAATTCTCACCTCCAGCTGGAGGTGAGCTTTAAGAGCCCTTAGAAATCCTGATTCCCCTCCCACCTACCTGGCTGCAGCTGCTAATTTGGCAGCAGGGAGGGAGTTCTCTCTCTTGGAACTCCAGTCCGCTCTCCCTGGCACTTGGGATGCTGTTACAGAAGCACTGCAGGCATCAGGAAGGGGGAGCGAGAGAGAGTCCTCCCATCCTGCTGCCAGGAGGCTTGGGGGAGGAATTTGGATCCCATCTAGAGATGTGAAAGCCCAGGGAAAAAACACACACAGAAAAATAAAGTTTCCCCCCATTTTTACTTCAAATTTTGGTGGAGAGAAAATGGAAAAATTCAGAAAAAACACAGGTTCTCCCCCCAAATTTCCCCTTCTTTCTGGGCTTTCACATTTCTAACCCCATGCTGCTCCTGATGATGTCACTTGGAGCATGGTGGGGTCCAAAAAGGCTCATGGTTTGGCTCAGAAATAACAGAGCTATTTTCAGACTTTTTAAAAAGGGAAATGACTCAGTGGCCAAGTCCAATTACAAATCATGCTGAGGGGGAAGGCTACTAATCACTAGGAGTCATATGTTAAGTTAGGGTAAGGTCACAGAACAATTTGCCTGCTGCCACCACCTCACAAACCACGCATAGGGCCTGTCAACCACAGCGCTACTGACCTTAGCAGCTCTGTGCGTCGAACGGCTTCCTGCAGCTCCATCAGCCTCTCCTTATAGAGGTTGCGCTCCATCACCACACGTGCCATCTCAGCCCGGGTGAACCGCTGAGGCTGGGACAAGCCCCCTTCAGCCTGCTGAGGAAGATTGTGATCCTGCCTCAACCATGCACAAATGTCACTCCTAGAGTCCCAATTCCAACCCGTCTCACACCCATCAGCCTTCCAGAGGGCCTAACCCCTCTGCTAGTCACAACAGCACCCTGCAGAGGGCGCTCTTCTTACCTCCCCCTCCTCACTGGGACGTCTCGTTTCCCCAAACTCCTGCCGTATCCTGGAATGAGAAAGATGTACTGATATTTGTGTTACCGTACTTCTTTTTAAAAATATTCTAGGTTGATGTCCCAGGGACAGGAGATTCCATTTTCCCTTTTAACTGCTAATACATGCCCCGAAATCATCAATCACAAGACCAGCTCAATACACACACAGTGGAACACGCAGAGGAATTTTTACACCATGGTTAGGAAGCAGCAACCAATGCCCAGCAGGTACACAATTGTTTATTCAGTAATTCAGATAAAGCACCAACACCTTTCGCACAAGCCGCTCTTCTTCAGAGGAACAGCCGAGTTTAGAAAGATTCAGGTTTGTCTGAAGCATTTGGGCAGAAACACACAAGGCTGCCTTTGCTATATTATTATTGTTGCTGTTATATACACTGCTTTTATTATTGTAACTGAGCTGCAAAGACATTATCATTATCATCACTGTTATTATATTTATATCCCACCCTTTCTCCCAGCAGAAGCCCAGGGCGGCACTACAATATAAACCTAAAAAATGCAAATACAGGTTGTTAAAACATATAATATAACCTGCATGAAGAAAACTGGACAACGTCTTCCTACATTAGCTACGTATGTCTTTAAAAGTACATATATTACACTTTTAGGATGTGGCCCTCATAATATGGCATATAGCTATTTAACTTAAATGATGCTCTTGGTTTGAGACTGTCTGTGTGTGGTGCAACAATCAGAGCACTGGACTTTGCCTTTGGAGTCTCAGTTCAAATCCCCGTTCAACTACAACTAAGCTGGTTGAAATTGGGACAGTCACATTCTGTCTCCCTCTCCCACAACCTAAGCTACCTCACAGGGTTGTTGTAAGGATAAAGGGAGAAAGAACCAGGTACACTGCCTTGAGTGATCTGGAGGAAAATGAAATAAATTATTGCTTCCTCCTCTGCCCCTGAAACAGTGGGTAACTCACACTTTGGGATTTGCCTACATTGTGGGAGAGTTGTTCTGTACTACTGACTTGAGGTGCCACTCTCCTTTGCTTTGCCAGTGCAGCTCAGGAGGTGATAGAATCATGATGGCTGTAAAACGCCAGGAACAGCAGCTACCAGGTCTTACCGGCTAAGTTCCAACTCAGTCTCTTTCAGCTGGGCTTGGCAGCGGCTCAGGGCACCCAGTGTTCCCTCACGCTCCATCCGTAGCGACTCTCGCTCTTCAGTGAGCTCTTCTACACGGGCTATAAGATGGCGGCGGGCAGTATCCAGAGCAATCCTGGAGATGGGACAATGAGGAAGGTTTTAGCCCGGGACTGGATGCCATGTCCAGGTGGAGGGTCTGATCCAAGTGAGAAACAGGCATGCAGCAGAGATATGGAGGCCAGGCCTGGATCCCTATTTCTTTAACTGCCTGCCAAGTAAAGTACCCTTGATAAGGGCATACAAGGCCCTTTCTTTTTAAGGAGTTCCAGCTGCCATCAACATACAAGGCCCTATGCAGTTCAGGACCAAGTAGCTTGAGAGCCTCACCCCTTGCATTTCCAGCAGGTCATTGTGTTCTATAGGAGATTTTCTCCTTCAAATCCCAAAAATCTCAGAAGCCTGCTCCACAGTAACTCAGAGCATGGCTTCCAGTGGGACCACTCCTGTTCGGTAGAATGGCACCCATGTTGAGGTATAACAGGCACCCACTATCTGTACATCTGACGTCACAGTAAACTAGGGCATGAGATTTTTCTGAGGACAAAATGAACACAAAAAACTTTTGACAAGCTTTTCCAGCTGATTGAAAAAGTCTCTACCTTAGATGTCCATTTAGGATTAAAAAAAAAATCTTTAGTTGTTTTTGCACTGTTTTAAAAACTATTTTTAGCTGGCTTTATGATGTGTTTGTAAGTTGCCTTGACAAACAGAAATAAAACACTTTAGGCTAGGAAAGGAAGGGGTTGATCTTACCGTGCCTCTTGTAGCTGAGTGTTTTCTGCCACCAGGGTTTCTAAGGCATCACCTGAAAGATGGTCAAAGATGGACATGGCTGAACTGCCAGGGCACAGACCCAGCCCTAATTCCCTGCAGGTTGGGGAATTACGGGAGGCAGGTTTTCTGATTGAGGTGGGGGAGCTAGGACTCCTGGGTTCTCTGGGAGGAGAAATAGGTCCCAGCAGGAAAGGATGCAGAAGGAGGGAGAAGGGTGGAGTTTCACCTACCCTGCAAATCGGCACCGTCGTCCATATCGCTGAGGAGTTCAGGGCTGAGGCCCGAGACCTCGGCGAAAAGGGACACCGTGTTGCGCTCGAGGGTGTTACTCAGAGGGCTGAGAGACAGACAGACAGACAAATAGACACAGTACCCACCCACTCCTATCCTAGCAACAACACACACCCACGTCTGACGTCACAGTAGACAGAAACCAGGTATGGGATTTTTCTGAGGAGAAAATGAACACAGAGAAGTCCTTAAAAGATCACTCTCACTCCCCATCCTATGACTGCAGTGATTTCAAAATGGCAGCTGCTGAAGGGGGTGCAAGAGAAATAGAAGATACCCGGCTGGCCGGCCAACTCAGTGGTGTGTGGTCCTCCAAAGCAGCGAGTATGATAGCTAGAAGATCTAACTCTCCTGATATTAAAGCACCCGTGAAGGGAATAGAGGAAATGCTAGAGGGTTAGGGAAAGGTGTGATCATGCCAAGGTTGAGGGACACAGAAAGGAAGAGCCTAGCTGCTGCTTCACTCCAATGGAAGAGTGTCTGTGTTCAAACACACATCAACCATGTTCAGCCAATATGTGCTTTCTGCTCAGAGGCTTAATAAGTGAACACATCCCTCTTACCTGCTTGGTTGCTTTTGGTCAGGTCCCAATTCCGGAGTGGAGCTCAGGAGGTCATCCAAGTACAAGCACTGCTGCTGAACAGGAGTGGCTGACGTGACAAGACGGGGGGGGGAATGCAAAGCATTTCTTATGTTTCAAGATTATCCACAATTAATCCATCTCTACAAAGCCCTTTCCATACTGAAACAAATCTAGAAAAATAATAAATGTGTTGCTTCCTTTGGACAGGGGGCCTATTTGACATTTTGTTGCTTGCTTACAGAAAAATAAATATTATATGTTAATTTCTCCTGTTATAAGAATAAATGAAAGCCAGGCTGGTCCTTGCCCTGCAATCAGGAGAAACTCATCAGGAACTAGAACTACTGGAGTGAAATGGGAGGGATGGGGACCGGCACAGCTAAAACACAAAATGTACAATAAAAGTGTAGAACTGGCATTCTATCAACTCATTAGGCACCAGTAAGGAACCTGAGGTCCCCTCCAGGCCTCTCTAACACTGGCTCTTAGGGCTCCCCCTAGGCCATGCCCTCTCCTCAGGGTACACCCCTCGCTGGCCATTCCCCGGGATACTTTAATTTATTTAATTTATTCATTCATTTATTACATTTATATACCGCCCCATAGATGAAGCTCTCTGGGCAGTTTACAGCAATTATAACAATAAAAACAAATATACAAATTTTTAAACACAAAAAACAATTTAAAAACACAATTTAAATTTTTTTAAAAACAATTTAAAAACACATGCTAAAATGCCTGGGAGAAGAGGAAAGTCTTGCCCTGGCGCTGAAAAGATAACAGTATTGGCGCCAGGCACACCTCATCAGGGAGATCATTCCATAGTTTGGGGGCCACCACTGAGAAGGCCCTCTCCCTTGTTGCCATTCTTCAAGCTTCCCTCTTTTAGGGAAGCCATGTGCTTTAAATGTAGGGTGTAAATGTGACCTTCCTATGAAAAGCTTATCCTAGAGAAGACAAGATGGAGGGTCCCTCTCCATACCATCCTGCTCCGGCTGCATCATTTCTTGTGCCAAGGGGAAATCATTTCGTTCTCCGTCCCTCTGGGGCATCTTCTTTGCAAGGGGAAACTCCCGAAACTCTACAGGTTCCTGAAAAGAAGGGGGGAGGGGAAGGAAAAAACATAAAAGCCCATTTGTTCTTGGTTCCCCTTAATGCCTCTGCTCCCCTCCCCACACAGCCTTCCCATCTATCCTTGTTGCTCTTTGCCAGAAGCAACAAACAGGGGCTCAAGCCCCACAACACCAAGCCACTTACCTCTGGGGAATGAGGGAATTCAGGAGGCCCAGGATCTGAGGTGCTTGGAAGAAACTGTGGGGGTGCCTGGATTGGTAGGGGCTTCAACCTGATCGGGAGGGGGAGGAAAGAGGGGGAGAAAGTTATTTGGATTTTTTCATTACTGCTAATCAGCTGTCCTGGAAAAGACATGTCTGTAACCTCCTACAGTATATCGTTGCTTGGGGCCCTTCGCCATCTCCGTATCTCAAAGGGTCTACACGCACCTTCCTTCCCTCCTCCATCCCACAATAAGGCCTCAATGTGGCTGGCAAACCCAATTAACAACAATATAAAACAACCAACATATTACACAGAAATCTAAAATTACTACTGCAAGCTTAAAAAAAAAAGTAGTCAGTTGGTAAGTTCTGTTGTTGTTAAAAGCTTGAGAAAGAGAAGCTGCCTTATACAGTCAGCCTGATCCAACTAGCTCAACAGTGTCTACACTGACTGGCAGCCGCTCTCTGGGTTTTCAGGCAGGGGTCCCTCTTTGGCTTACTTGGAAATGCCAGGGACTGAACCCAGTACCTCCTGAACGCAAAACCCCATTTTGCCAAGGGCTATGGCCATTCTTTAACGATAAAAAAGAATCTTGGATTCCAGAGAACAGGACAGGCTTCATCTGGCATCTAAAAAGGCAAATAACGAAGGAGCCAGGCGGATTGGACGAGTGAGGGAATTCTGTAACCGGAGTGCCACCACTAAAAATGCCCTCTCCTTGCCAGATACCCACCTGACCTCTGAAAGCAATCAGAGAAGAGCCTCACGTTTCTTTGCCCACCGCCCCACACTGCACCCCATTTCTACTAAGTTTGTCATGGAGCAGCTTGTCCTTTCTTCACTTTGGTGCTGGGGTGCGTGTGCAAGATTAGATTTCAACCCCATCCCCACCCCAGCTAACTGTTTTGTCACATGCAGCCCTTGGTGGGTTGCCTGGCAACCACAGGGCACAGTCCCATCCATTCCTGCCTTAATCTAGCACTGGCGTAGGCCCTGCCATTGCTAGGCAACCACAAAGGGCTTCTACCCTTCTGCATGAAATGAGGGAAAATAGTCTGGTTGAACAGCAGCTGTGGTGCGCTTCGAGGAAGCTGGGGTGCACAGCAGCTGAACGCACGCAACAGCTGGACGTACGGTACCCTCCACAACCTCAGCAGCCTGGGTAAAAATATCCTTCTTGGTCAGTAGGGAGGGGCCTCCCTGGCTTACTGGTGGCACAGTATCCCCAAACAAACTCCTGACCCCCACTCCCCATGCCTGGCTTCCTCCTCCAAACCTTTGTGTCTCTGCAGACAGAGATCCAGTTTGGCTAGTACTGGCCAACGTCACCCTTTGCGACTTCAGTTCCTTGTAGCTTTGCACAATCTGTAAGGAATGGAGGACAACATGGGAATGTGGCCCAGCTTGAAGTAGAGGGGAGAAGAAAAGAGCAAAAAAGGGAAGACGGTACCTTTGTGTGGCTCTGATTCATAGACCAGAGCTCCTTTAGGAGGGACGATTTTTGTTCTTCCAGGCTGGCCACTGCAAGAAGAGAAAGCAGGAGAGGGAGAGAGAAGGTGATGTTGGAGTGATTGTGATGTGTATATCGATACCAGAAACTTTAACCAGTTTTAAATTGGTTTTAGGGTCATTTTCAAACACGGAGCTAAAAATTGCCTCTTATGCACTATTTGTATTATGTGCAGTTAAAAGTGGAAAAGGGAGCAGACCAAGACATTTTGCTGGTGGAGGTGAAGGACAACATGATGCCCCCTCTCTATTCCACATCTGAAAGGCAACTGGGCAGGCAGCTGAATCAACACTGGTGACAGAATAGCATCCTCCACCATACATCAGACAGTAAGCCAGAATAAGGGGGTCCTGGAGAGGCCACATGGCAACAGAAGGGAATGGCTGGGGGCTCAGGAAAAATAGCCAGTGTTACTGCTATTACTGCTGCTGCCCCTGAGCATCTGCCATTGAGGTGGTTGCTTCACTCTGCCTAAGGTTAGGGCCGGCCCGAGAGCAGGATAAACCCATCTTGAATAAAATGCAGATTTTGTTCAATGCAAGCTTTGCAGTGGCGATACAGACCAAATGAAGAAAAATTCATGCCTCATATGCGAGAATGCACAAACATCTTGGATTAATGCAAAGAACACTGAGGCGACAATCCTATACTCACTTACCTGGATATATATAGATATAGGATAGTACTATCAGAGTTTTCATTTTGTGAGGGTACTGAGAATTTTGTTAGAGATACCCTTTGCTAGGGTGTAAAACTCTTTTTTTGAAGAAAATATAATCCAGTCTGGCTCCAAAATAAGTCCCTGTGTGCTGGGTTGAACATTGAATAGGTGGGCATAAGCATAATTAAGTTAAAAGATTTCACAGATAAAGGTGATGGTGGTGGAGGAGGATTGGGTCAATGGCTATAGACACTAAACATTTTTCCAGAGCTAGTGGCAATTTGTGTCTATGTTTCCTCGGTCTAGATACATCATTAAACACAACCCAGCCCAGACCTTACCAGGACACAGAATTAGGTATGGACTGCACAAGATAAGAGTCTTATCTGCTAGATCAAGGGCAAAATCCAACAAGAGATATTATAACTAAGACCCATTGAAGGAAATGGAATGTGATGTGCAACCTATGGGTGTCTGAACAGAAATAAGTCTTGCTGCATTCAGCAGGATTTACTCCTGCATAAAGCATGCATGCCAATGTATCTTCATTGTGCAAAAGACAAACTAGATATGAAGTTAAATGTGCCTTTACATCTAACATGCAGGGTTGTTGTGTTTATTTTTTTAAATGCAAACTGTATCAGCTGGAGGAGGACTAATAATTAATGGGATCAGAGCAGTTGTGGGGAGGGAATGTAACCCTTTCCTCCCCTACTGCAGTCCTGAGGAAAATCTCTGCTCTGAAGCTGGTATTTGCAATGGAAGGAAATTCTCTGTTGATGGCAATGGGAAATTCCACCACCCCACATACACCCAGCAAATATCAGCTCCAGAAGTGGAACTTTCCTCAGGATTGCAGCAAGGAAGACTTAAAATTTCCTCTCTACATCTGCTCTGACCACCTTAATTATCAGATTATTGAAACTGGTACAATTTGCATTTTCTAAAACCGGCACATTAGAATAATATCACATGTAGTTTGTTCTCAGCTTGTGCTGAAGTGCCCATAAGCCCTGATCCCATGCATGTTTACTTGGAGTCACGTTCACTGAGTTCATTGGGGTTTATCCCCAGGCACTTGTGTGCAGGATTGCAGCCCAAGACACACAGAGATCAACTGGTGCTATCCCTACATATGAATTTGTCTAATCAATTTTTTAAAGCCATCTATGCCAGCAGCCACGAACTCATCCAGTGGCAACAATTATGCAGTGTGTGAAGTAGTATTTCCTTTTGCCTACCCTACATCTGCTGCACATCAGGTTTTGGAGTCCTCCAAATAAAGTAATGCTATGGAAGAGGGAGAGGAAAAAACACCACCTCTCCCTCCCTCTCTCGCTCTCACTCTGTGCATATTTTGTAAATAATCACAAATGTGACTAAAAGTTGCCCAAGTTTGCAAACAGCCCAAAAGATGTGCACAGATGAAGTTGCACTGCTGACTGCTCCCTTACACCCCAATCTTAGCAAACTTGATCGACCGGCCCAGCCAGAGCTTCCAAGAAGCATAGCAGGGAATGGATGAAGGATGCAGGATTGGGCATGCCTGCTGGTGGGAGAGATATGGGTAGGTGGCAAGCTACCCAGCAAGCAGAAGATGGCAGAACAGGATTCAGCCAAAGCCAAGAACTGGCTGGTCTGGTAACCAGCATCCTCCTAGGCAGGAGAGGGGAACCTTTGGCCCTCCAGATGTTGCCAAACTTCAGCTTCCATCAGCTTCAGCAATCATGGCCAATGGCCAGGGATGATGGGAGTTGTCGTTCAATGACATCTGGAGGACCCAAGATTCCCCACACCTAGAATGCCCTTATCGAATGTAGGTTTTTCATACAATTTGCAAAGCAGTACGTCCAGCATTTTTTATTTTCTCACCCTGATCTGCGTAGCTCCGTGCTTTCCCTTCCAGGGCACGACTCTGCCCCTCCAGCCGGCTCACAGCTGTTACATGCACCTTGCGTTCCTGCTCCATCGCATCCTCCAGCTCCATAAACCTCTGCATGAAAGAGAACTCCAAGAGTCCAGGCAGCTCCAACATCCTCTCCCCCACCCAATCCCAGCACTGCTGCATTTTGGCAGCCACTTCTTCCCATCCCACACAGGTCTCTTTCATTGCTCCTCCACAGCTTCATCAGCCCCAGCGCTATCCACTCGGGGTCCCAAAAGGCTGCGGCTGAGCAGTCATCAACCATGTATCACACTCAGTATGAAATAGACTGTGGGCATAAGGATCGTTTTCCTTATCAAGAAAAGCTTGAAAGCTGTTAATGCTTTTTAGTTTAGCAATGTGGCTAAAGGGTGTGTGTGTGAAAGAAGTTTCTTTAAAATCTTAAGTGATACAAAGAGGATGAAAAACTTCCTCCTATTCATTCTCCAGTAGAGCATGAAAGCTTAGGGACATCCCCCCAAATTGATGGGTCACAAGCTTAAGACAAAGCAAAATAAGTACTTCTTGACACCAAATATAACATCCCATGGAACTCCTTGCCACAGGATGTTGTAATGACAATGCACATAAATAACCATTAAAAAAACAGTTTAGATGAATACATGAAGGATAGGGTCCATCAGTGCCTGCTGTCTGTGATACCCAGAAGTACAATCCCAATTTTTAAATACAGAATCCTTTCCATTAGCAGATGCCAGGGATTAACGACTGGGGATAGAAACTGCCACCAGCCCCTTCTTTCAACATTAAGCTAGATTGAAAATTACTTTCTACTTCTGTTACCAGGATATTTCTTGGTTCCCTATAAGACTTCCTGAGAAAGGTGCATTCACAGGAGTGGCACCACAAAGAGAAAGTCCTTCTGAGCTGCTGATCGTTCTCTAGTAAAAGTGCCAGCCTAGGCAACCACCAGATTTGACTAGCACACACCAGATTTATAAGAGGGAGATGGGAAGGGACTTGACCCCCCTCCCCGTACACACACACACTCACCCCCCAGTGCTTTGGGGGCAGATTGGCCTAACAGGCAAACCTGGCTGTCTCTGTCCTGTGCAACACTCTGCTGAGACTAAATAAATGTTTACAAATAGTAGTAGCAGCAAAACAGGTAGGCAGAATGAGATACCAACCTCCTCTGCCCGCTTGCGCCCAGCTCGCTCCCGCTCATATTGCCCCAGCAGCCGCAGACGGTCATCCCGTAGGCATTCCAGAGCCTGGTCCCGCTCCCGGACTTGCCCGCAAGCCCCTTGCAAGGACTCCAGGACAGAGACCAGTTGTGGCAGGAGCCCTGACACAGCTCCAGGCCCGTGGGCCCCTACAAGCCGCTCCAGTTCCCCATACAAACCCCCAGCCATCACCGACACCAGCTCCTCGTAAGGAGCAGGGTTGGGATCCCCATCGCCTCTAAACATCTCCTCGGGGTCATCCATTGTGAGCTGCTCTAACCACTGTACTCTCCAGCCTCCTACTCCAGATACCCCAGGTTTCCTCCTGGCTCCTTAATCTTCCTGCTCCAACCCACCAGACTTCACTTTCTTAAACACAAAAAGTCTTGCCCTACCTCCTCTTCCTGGTCCAAGAACACAGGAATCCAGACACTGTTCAAGTTACTACTAGTACTACTCAACACCCATTTTGAGCAGGCAGGACCCTTGAGCCTTTTTGTCCCTGAATGTACTTCACGGAGTAACCAGGATTATCTGTCCCCTACCTCTATGCACCCTTGCTCTAGCCACAGGACTTTACTCCCTTCCTAGTTCCTCCCAGCTCCAGGTCCATGCACACATCCGCAACCCCTCGCTACCATTTTCCGTTGCCGGAACTAAATTGGCTCCCAGGCTAGGTGCTCTAACCACTAGCCATATTCTCTTTGGGAAACCCAGGAATCCTGGCTCTCCCCCCCCCCGGAGGAAGGGCGAGCAAGAAAGAAAGGGGAATCCCCGGATTTCTAACTCAAGTGTTTAGCTCTCCCCGCGTCAACCTCAAAACCCCATCGGTGTCGACAGCTGCGATCCCAACTTCTTGTCACTTTCCAAGAGGAAAGGTAGGCGGAGCCAAAAACCTATAGGACGACCAACGGAAATACGGCTCTCATGAGGAAATCGCCATGGGTGGCCAATTGCGTGCCGAAGTACCCACTTGTGGCCAATGGCGCCCGGAGGCGGGAGGTTTCCAGCAAAGTGCCGGCAGGAGAGGGTGAAGAAGAAAAAGGATGGGGGGGGCGGGGGGAAGAAATAGTATTAACTTTCTGCAATCACATGATACTGGGTCATATGACCTAAAAAAGCTGGTTGGGTGAGCCTGCGTGTATATATTATACAAGCTTCACGTCGGAATTTCAGGTTTATGGTCCCTTCTCTTGGATTGTTTGATTAGGGCGCAATTCAGCTTTGCTTCAGAGTCACTTGTTGCTGTAACAGAAGTTAAAGGCTCTGCCCTACTGGTGTTTGGATACCAGCCTGGCTCACTGCACTTTTTAATGATCTACTTATTGCTGTGTTAATTCATCTTCATGCTGTCTGAGCCTTTTGGAAACTTGTTCGCGGGTTTCACAGAAAGTCCGGGTTTGCCTTTATAAGAAGCAGGACGCTGGGCTAGATAAACCTTTGTTCTCATATGCATATTGGCTTGTCTCCAGTGTCTCTACTCAGAGTAGACTCATTGAAGTCAACAGACATGATTAATTTAGGCCATTAGTTTCAATGGGTCTGCTCTAGAGCAACCCATTGCCTCATATAGCCTGCCCAGTTCCCAGTTCCTTATTTGTGTGAAATTTCAGTCACTAACAAAGAAGAAAAGTTGACAGCTACAGCAACGTCAAGCCAAATTTAAAATGCCCCTGAACCCCAAAATAAATAATGGGGTACCCTGTATGATATATCGCTGTAATCAGGAGACTCTCGCCGTCAAGACTGACAAATTTATACAATCAAAATCATCAGGATTCCGATATCATAAATACATAAAGATGTCATAAAATCATAAATCATAAGTAACTGGGGATACACACCCCAAAATCTGCTCTGGGCCAGGACAAATCATATACCCCCGGAAAGGGGAGGGTGTCCCCTACGAGATGCCACTGAGTCCCATCCGGCCCAGAGCTTCTGCTGGGCACCAGACACTCACGAGTGCATCTATGCAAAATCAAACTGGACAAAAACATGCAGGAAAAAATAAGTAACTGGGGGTACATGCCCCAAAATCTGCTCTGGGCCAGGACAAATCATATACCCCCGGAAAGGGGAGGGTGTCCCCTATGGGATTCCACTGCGTTCTGCCTGGCCCAGAGCCTCTGCTGGGTGCAGGGCACATGGGAGGGCATCTATCCAAAATCAAACTGGACAAAAACTTACAGGAAAAAATAAGTAACGGGGTACACGCCCCCAAATCTGCTCTGGGCCAGGACAAATCATATACCCCAGGAAAGGGGAGGGTGTCCCCTACGAGATGCCACTGAGTCCCGTCCGGCCCAGAGCTTCTGCTGGGCACCAGTCACTCACGAGGGCATCTATGCAAAACCAAAGCAGACAAAAACATGCAGGAAAAAATAAGTAACTGGGGGTACATGCCCCAAAATCTGCTCTGGGCCAGGACAAATCATATACCCCAGGAAAGGGGAGGGTGTCCCCTACCAGATGCCACTGCGTCCCGCCTGGCCCAGAGCCTCTGCTGGGTGCAGGGCACATGGGAGGGCATCTATCCAAAATCAAACTGGACAAAAACTTACAGGAAAAAATAAGTAACTGGGGGTACACGCCCCAAAATCTGCTCTCGGCCAGGACAAATCATATACCCCCGGAAAGGGGAGGGTGTCCCCTACGAGATGCCACTGAGTCCCATCCGGCCCAGAGCTTCTGCTGGGCACCAGACACTCACGAGGGCATCTATGCAAAATCGAACTGGACAAAAACATGCAGGAAAAATAAGTAACTGGGGGTACACACCCCAAAATCTGCTCTGGGCCAGGACAAATCATATACCCCCGGAAAGGGGAGGGTGTCCCCTACGAGATTCCACTGCGTCCTGCCTGGCCCAGAGCCTCTGCTGGGTGCAGGGCACATGGGAGGGCATCTATCCAAAATCAAACTGGACAAAAACTTACAGGAAAAAATAAGTAACTGGGGGTACACGCCCCAAAATCTGCTCTGGGCCAGGACAAATCATATACCCCCGGAAAGGGGAGGGTGTCCCCTACGAGATGCCACTGAGTCCCGTCCGGCCCAGAGCTTCTGCTGGGCACCAGTCACTCACGAGTGCATCTATGCAAAATCGAACTGGACAAAAACATGCAGGAAAAAATAAGTAACTGGGGGTACATGCCGCAAAATCTACTCTGGGCCAGGACAAATCATATACCCCCGGAAAGGGGAGGGTGTCCCCTATGGGATTCCACTGCGTCCTGCCTGGCCCAGAGCCTCTGCTGGACAGATCACCGATTAATTCAATCCACTATGGCCATTAATATTGTTCCTCAACGTAGGCTCCAAGGAAGAAAACCAAGGCATAAAATGAACACCCATGCCCTTCAAGATCCTATTAAGCGAGCTTGCTTTCAAACAACTCTCAAGAAACATCTACTGACGGAACTCCCTGAAAATGTCGAGGAACACTGGATTAAACTGAAGACATCCATTATTGCAGCATGTGAACAAACTATTGGATACCAAACTAAGAAACATCAGGACTGGTTTGATGAGAAGGATAGTGAGATTGAACATATCATTGACAAGAAAAGGAAAGCCTTCCAGATATGGCAAAAAGACATTAACTGTGCTGCTAAGAAAAAAATCTATGCTAGTGCAAAGGCAGAGGTCCAAAGAAGAACTAGAGAAGAACGCCCAGTGGATAAAGAAAGCTCAAGAAATCCAACATTTTGCAGATGCTCATGATGCACGGGGCTTTTTTAATGCCACAAAGGCCATCTATGGACCAACAAATTATGGTACAAATCCCTTACGTTCAATAGATGGTACCAAACTTCTAAAGGACAAAGAGTCTATTGCACTGCATTGGAAAGAGCATTACCACGATCTCCTTAATCGTAACTCTATTGTGGCTGATGAGGTCTTTTCGCAAATCCCGCAACAACAAATTAGAGATGAGCTTGCAGTATCCCCTAATTTGGATGAAGTCAGTAAAGCCATTAATCAAATGAAAAATAACAAAGCTAGTGGACCTGATGGGATTCCTGCTGAAGTCTTTAAAAAAGGTGGGCCTGAACTTACACAACAACTTAATAAGATCATCGAAAAAATCTGGATGAGGGAGGAGATCCCGGAAGACTTTAGGGATGCCATAATTATCACTCTTTTCAAGAAGGGTGATAGAACAGATTGTGGGAACTACCGAGGTATCTCTCTTCTTGCTACCGCAGGTAAAATCCTTGCAAGGATCCTTGCAAATTGCCTCCTACCTATTTCAGAAGACATTCTCCCTGAATCCCAAAATGGTTTCCACCCTTCCAGGCGGACAGTGGACATGATCTTCACTGCACAACAGCTTCAAGAAAAATGCAGGGAGCAAAACCGACCTCTGTATATGGCATTTATTGATCTGACTAAGGCCTTTGATACTGTAAATCGAACTGCCCTCTGGACCATCCTTCTGAAAATTGGATGCCCTGATAAATTTGTGAATGTTTTGCGACTCCTCCATGACGACACGAGGGCAACAATTTTGGATAACAGTGGCTCTCAAAGAGATCCATTCAAAGTGGGATCAGGCGTCAAACAGGGATGTGTCATTGCTCGGACCTTATTTGCTATTTTTATCGCCATGATTCTACACCTTGTTGAGGGGAAACTTCCCACTGTCATGGAAATCACATATCGAACAGATGGAAAGCTTTTTAATCTCAGTAGGCTGAAAGCAAAAAGTAAGGTAATTACAACCTCTGTCATAGAACTTCAATATGCCGATGATAATGTAGTCTCCACACATTCAGAGGAAGATCTTCAAACTATCCTAAATGTCTTTGCAGAAGCATATGAAAAGCTTGGCCTCTCGCTTAACATAAAAAAACCCAAAGTGCTTCATCAGCAAGTGCGAACCAATTCCTCTGTAGCACCGTCAATCCAGTTTAATGGTGCAATGCTGGAGAATGTCGATCAATTTTCTTATCTTGGCAGCCATCTCTCTGTAAAAGCTGACATCGATGCTGAAATTCAGCATCATCTGAGTTCTGCAAGTGCCGCATTCTCCCGAATGAAACGTAGAGTGTATGAGGATTGGGATATTCGCAGGGAGACCAAAATGCTTATTTACAAAGTCATTGTACTACTGACCTTACCATACGCCTG
This sequence comes from Rhineura floridana, assembly GCF_030035675.1. Classification (NCBI taxonomy): domain Eukaryota; kingdom Metazoa; phylum Chordata; class Lepidosauria; order Squamata; family Rhineuridae; genus Rhineura; species Rhineura floridana. The sequence continues at coordinate 19,332,095 of NC_084490.1, forward strand.
TGAAACATGGACCATCTATAAACGCCACTCCCAACTTCTTGAAAGATTCTACCAACGCTGCCTCCAGAAAATTCTGCAAATTACTTGGGAAGATAGGCGGACTAATTTTAGCGTATTGGAAGAAGCAAATACCACCAGTGTTGAAGCAATGATCCTTCAACCCCAACTTCGCTGGACCAGCCATGTGGTTCGAATGCCTGATCGCTGTCTTCCAAAGCAGGTACTTTGCTCCCAACTTAAGGATGGAAAAAGGAATATCAGTGGACAGCAAAAGAGGTTTAAAAATGTTATCAAAGCTAATCTTAAAAGATGTAACATGCATTAAGAACTGGGAAGCCTTGGCCCATGAACGTCCCAAATGGAGGTCGGCCATTATCAAAGGTGCTATGGACTTTGAAGAAGCACGAGTAGAGGGCAAAAGGGACAAGTGAGCTAAGCGGAAGGCACGTCAAGCAAATCCTCATCGTGACCATCTTCCATCTGGAAACCTATGTCCTCACTGTGGGAGGCTGTGTGGATCCAGAATTGGCCTCTACAGTCACTTACGGACCCACCACTAAAGACCTTACAGTCTTACTCGGCCACGAGTGATCGCCAATGAATGAATGAATGAAATGAATGAATGAATGATATATAATACTTCAAATAAAGTTTTGGGGTGGGCACCACCAGATCCTTTTTTCCCCTACCTAATTTAAACATTTGGATGTGTATAGTTGCTCAGATCCACTCCTTCTGCACACAAGAAATTCTGGGCAAGTCAGGAAGCCATGGATTCTTGTAGAGAATGTTTTTGTCCATTTTAGTTGTGAGTACATGCTATCATACACGCCCTGCGGCCTCCACAACCTCTGGGCTAAGCAGGACGCACTGGAATGTTATAGAGGACACCCTCCCCTTTCCTGGAGTGTATGATTTATCCTGGCCCAGAGCAGATTTGGGGGTGTGTACCCCCAGTTACTTATTTTTTTCTGCGTGTTTTTGTCCAGTTTGATTTTGCATAGATGCCCTCGTGAGTGTCTGGTGCCCAGCAGAAGCTCTGGGCCGGACGGGACTCAGTGGCATCTCGTAGGGGACACCCTCCCCTTTCCTGGGGTATAAGATTTGTCCTGGGCCAGAGCAGATTTGGGGGCGTGTACCCCCAGTTACTTATTTTTTCCTGTATGTTTTTGTCCAGTTTGATTTTGGATAGATGCCCTCCCATGTGTCCTGCACCCAGCAGAGGCTCTGGGCCGGACGGGACGCAGTGGAATCTCGTAGGGGACACCCGCCCCTTTCCTGGGGTATATGATTTGTCCTGGCCCAGAGCAGATTTGGGGGCGTGTACCCCCAGTTACTTATTTTTTCCTGTATGTTTTTGTCCAGTTCGATATTGCATAGATGCCCTCATGAGTGTCTGGTGCCCAGCAGAAGCTCTAGGCCGGACGGGACTCAGCGGCATCTCGTAGGGGACACCCTCCCCTTTCCTGGGGTATAAGATTTGTCCTGGCCCAGAGCAGATTTTGGGGCATGTACCCCCAGTTACTTATTTTTTCCTGTTTTTGTCCAGTTTGATTTTGGATAGATGCCCTCCCATGTGCCCTGCACCCAGCAGAGGCTCTGGGCCAGGCGGGACGCAGTGGAATCTTGTAGGGGACACCCTCCCCTTTCCGGGGGTATACGATTTCTCCTGGCCCAGAGCAGATTTTGGGGCGTGTACCCCCAGTTACTTATTTTTTCCTGTAAGTTTTTGTCCAGTTTGATTTTGGATAGGTGCCCTCCCATGTGCCCGGCACCCAGCAGAGGCTCTGGGCCAGGTGGGACGCAGTGGAATCTTGTAGGGGACACCCTCCCCTTTCCGGGGGTATACGATTTGTCCTGGCGCAGAGCAGATTTTGGGGCGTGTACCCCCAGTTACTTATTTTTTCCTGTTTTTGTCCAGTTTGATTTTGGATAGATGCCCTCCCATGTGCCCTGCACCCAGCAGAGGCTCTGGGCCAGGCGGGACGCAGTGGAATCTTGTAGGGGACACCCTCCCCTTTCCGGGGGTATACGATTTGTCCTGGCGCAGAGCAGATTTTGGGGCGTGTACCCCCAGTTACTTATTTTTTCCTGTAAGTTTTTGTCCAGTTTGATTTTGCATAGATGCCCTCGTGAGTGTCTGGTGCCCAGCAGAAGCTCTGGGCCGGACGGGACTCAGTGGCATCTCGTAGGGGACACCCTCCCCTTTCCTGGGGTATAAGATTTGTCCTGGGCCAGAGCAGATTTGGGGGCGTGTACCCCCAGTTACTTATTTTTTCCTGTATGTTTTTGTCCAGTTTGATTTTGGATAGATGCCCTCCCATGTGTCCTGCACCCAGCAGAGGCTCTGGGCCGGACGGGACGCAGTGGAATCTCGTAGGGGACACCCGCCCCTTTCCTGGGGTATATGATTTGTCCTGGCCCAGAGCAGATTTGGGGGCGTGTACCCCCAGTTACTTATTTTTTCCTGTATGTTTTTGTCCAGTTCGATTTTGCATAGATGCCCTCATGAGTGTCTGGTGCCCAGCAGAAGCTCTAGGCCGGATGGGACTCAGTGGCATCTCGTAGGGGACACCCTCCCCTTTCCTGGGGTATACGATTTCTCCTGGCCCAGAGCAGATTTTGGGGCGTGTACCCCCAGTTACTTATTTTTTCCTGTAAGTTTTTGTCCAGTTTGATTTTGGATAGGTGCCCTCCCATGTGCCCGGCACCCAGCAGAGGCTCTGGGCCAGGCAGGACGCAGTGGAATCTTGTAGGGGACACCCTCCCCTTTCCGGGGGTATACGATTTGTCCTGGCGCAGAGCAGATTTTGGGGCGTGTACCCCCAGTTACTTATTTTTTTCTGCGTGTTTTTGTCCAGTTTGATTTTGCATAGATGCCCTCCCATGTGCCCTGCACCCAGCAGAGGCTCTGGGCCAGGCGGGACGCAGTGGAATCCTGTAGGGGACACCCTCCCCTTTCTGGGGGTATACGATTTTTCCTGGCCCAGAGCAGATTTAGGGGCGTGTACCCCCAGTTACTTATTTTTTCCTGTAAGTTTTTGTCCAGTTTGATTTTGGATAGATGCCCTCCCATGTGCCCTGCACCCAGCAGAAGCTCTGGGCCGGATGGGACTCAGTGGCATCTCGTGGGGACACCCTCCCCTTTCCTGGGGTATACGATTTGTCCTGGCCCAGAGCAGATTTTGGGGCGTGTACCCCCAGTTACTTATTTTTTCCTGCATGTTTTTGTCCAGTTTGATTTTGGATAGATGCCCTGCCATGCGCCCTGCGCCCAGCAGAGGGTCTGGGCCAGGCGGGACGCAGTGGCATCTCGTAGGGGACACCCTCCCCTTTCCTGGAGTATATGATTTGTCCTGGCCCAGAGCAGAGTTTGGGGTGTGTACCCCCAGTTACTTATTTTTTTCTGCGTGTTTTTGTCCAGTTTGATTTTGCATAGATGCCCTCGTGAGTGCCTGGTGCCCAGCAGAAGCTCTGGGCCGGGCGGGACGCAGTGGCATCTCGTAGGGGACACCCTCCCCTTTCCTGGAGTATATGATTTGTCCTGGCCCAGAGCAGATTTTGGGGTGTGTACCCCCAGTTACTTATTTTTTTCTGCATGTTTTTGTCCAGTTTGATTTTGCATAGATGCCCTTGTGAGTGCCTGGTGCCCAGTAGAGGCTCTGGGCCGGGCGGGACGCAGTGGCATCTTGTAGGGGACACCCTCCCCTTTCCTGGGGTGTATGATTTGTCCTGGCCCAGAGCAGATTTTGGGGTGTGTACCCCCAGTTACTTATGATTTATGATTTTATGACATCATTATGTATTTATAATATCGGAATCCTGATGATTTTGATTGTATAAATTTATTGTCGGTCTTGATGGGGAGAGACTCCTGATGACAGCGATATATCATACAGGGTACCCCATTATTTATTTTGGGGTTCAGGGGCATTTTAAATTTGGCTTGACGTTGCTGTAGTTGTCAACTTTTCTTCTTTGTTAGTGACTGAAATTTCACACAAATAAGGAACTGGGAACTGGGAACTAGGAACCAACTTCAGCATCGTAATCTACTTGGCCTTTTAAGATTGGCTTTGGAGGCCCTGCTCTCAGTCCCGTTCCTGTGTAAGATCATGTGGACTGATAGAAGAGGTGGGATCTTCTTTGTGGTGGTACTGAGATTGTGGTGATCCACTAGGCTCCTTCCCCAGCTGAATCTTACAGAGCACCTTATACATGTCTAAGTCCCATTATATATGTACGTCCCATTGGGTTTGTTGGGTCCACTTCCAGGATTACAGTTTTACCCACTGTATATGCTATTAGTTACTGGGAGTTTTTGAACTGTTGTCAGTAATATTTTTAACTGCTGCTATTATTATATGCATTGTTTTAATTTTATTTTTTATCTTATGTTTACTGTAAGCCACTCTTTTTGATAGAAAAGCAGGATATAAATAATAAACTGAAAGTAACTAAGTTACTATCTACAACAGGGAGTCACTCTAGGAAGGATTTCCCAGCACCTGCAACCTGAAAGGTATTTTTAAAAACAAAAACTGAAGATGCCAAGGACTGAATATGGGACTTCCAGCAAAGTATGTGCTCTGCCACTGAGCTAATATTACTGGAAACAAAGCCCTATGAGGAGAGACTGAAAGAACTGGGCATGTTTAGCCTGGAGAAGAGAAGACTGAGGGGAGATATGATAGCACTCTTCAAGTACATGAAAGGTCGTCACATAGAGGAGGGCCGGGATCTCTTCTCGATGGTCCCAGAGTGCAGGACATGGAATATTGGGCTCAAGTTGCAGGAAGCCAGATTTCGACTGGACATCAGGAAAAACCTCCTAACTGTTAGAGCCATATGACAATGGAATCAATTACCTAGGGAGGTAGTGGGCTCTCCGACACTGGAGGCATTCAAGAGGCAGCTGGACAGCTGTCTGTCGGGAATGCTTTGCTTTGGATTCCTGCATTGCGCAGGGAGTTGGACTTGATGGCCTTATAGGCCCCTTCCAACTCTACTATTCTATGATTCTATGATTAGCAATAACGTAACTCTGTAAGATAGAACGTGCCTCACAGTTGATTTGCCTCTACTTAGCTGCATTTTTGTTTTTCTCTCTCTGGTACGGTATGGAACTGGAGATGCACCCATTCCTGAACCCCCCCCCCAAAAAAAAAGGAAATGGGGAAAACTGAAATATGTGCTTCACTACTTTTCTTCTGGATTCTAAACTTATGCATTGTGTATAACTTAGCACATAACACTGAAATGTTCAGCTGTATTTACATTTAAAAGCATAAATGCTTTAATTCAAGCAATTACTACAAAATATATCCAGTGATAGGGTGGATGCAACTTGCAACTTGCTGCTACAACATTAATGTACCAAATACACCTTGGGAAAGCAGGAAGAAAAAATAATAGTTTAAAACAGAATCCATCCATCATGAACAAAAGGGTGTTTTTATTTTTTTTGGCTTAGAAACTGTCTCCACACTCCATAGTCTATGTTATCAAGAAACAGAAAACACACAAAAAAATCCCCCCTTGTAGCTGCACGGTAACTGCTGCACACCGGCTTCCTTCATATGTCATGCTAAGCCATAATCTGTGGCTTACCATGAACAACCAGCATGGTAGTGCATGCTGCTGTATTACTCTTGCGACACTCCTCCCTTAGTCGAGCAGGGAGCAATCAACCACAAGCTTTGGCTTAGTGTAACATGTGAATCAGCACTCACGGATTTTTTTGGGGGGGGAGAAAAAACCCACAATGTTAAGCCAAGGTTTGGTCTTGGTTTGCAAAATATGAATGCATAAACATGGCATGCTAAGTCAAGGCTTCTGGTTTGTTGCTCCCTGTTCAATGAAGTGAGGCGTACAGCAGAAGCGATTCAGCAGTGTGCACTACTACACTGTTTGTTCATGGTAAGCCATAGGTTATGACTTATTATGGACAGACACGGCCATGTAAGCAACATTCCTCTTTCAAGATGAATCTAACTCAGAAAAAAGTAATGTTTGTCTCAGCCTTACAAGTAACATGTTTAAGTACAGTACACAATGATTGTAATTATTACTGTTCATTGTCTTGTACAGTTATGTCATTAAAAACTATTTTGAGTGAGTAAATGCTATACAGTATTAGAATCTTGCAGAAGAAAGGTGTACATCGAGGAGTTTTAATTATTGGTGCAATGTACTTGTTTGTTTCATGCCTAGAGATCCCTTTGGGCCAAAGTCCTGTAATAGGTTCATTCTTATTCCTCTGTCTTAGTATTCTGTAAAATAGTAGTTATGTATAGAGATGACACTGCTGAGCAGATCCTGGGAATGTTGGTCATTTATGTCTCACACAAGCTAAAACTAACATGATCCCACAGTGTCCACCTGGTATTAGTACGAAGCTGGACAGCCAGTCCATTATCTGTTGTGGCTGCTCATCATAAAGTTAAGTGCTAGAGTGTCATCTTAACCTTGCAAATGTATAAACAATTGTCAAGGCTATGATATATAGTCAAAATACCAGGTATGACTAATTAGGATTTAATAGTATAAAAAGCCCTGCAAATTGGTCCCATATCAGAACTCGGTATAGACCAGAGATCTCTAGACAATGCTGCGTGTGAGCTCCAATGGTTTGTCCACTGTTTCTTAGAGTTCCCAGGCAGCAGCAGAGACATAAGATTTGCAGTCTTTCTTTGTGAGCCTCTCTTAGTTATTAAATACAGTAGGGCCCCGCTTTACAGTGCTTCGCTTTACAGCGTTCCGCTAATACAGCACTTGTGAATTGTAAAAAAGCCCTGCTTTACAGCACTTGTTCCGCTTTTACGGCGGTTTTTTGCCGCCAGGCACCATTTTGGTCAATGTAAGTCAATGGGATCCACTTTACAGCGGTTTTTGCTTTACAGCGGGGGTCCGGAACGTAACCCGCTGTATGAGCGGGGCCCTACTGTAAGACCTTTAATGTTCACCCTATTGCATGCAACTAGCACAATTATTTTAAAACTCTAGCTGAAAAACGTTTTCACATTCTATAAGAGTTTTTCAACATTTTACTTTTTCCACTGGAAAAAGGAAACAACACAGCTCTCCAACCCACAGCCTTCATAACTTTGGAGGACTTCTGTTGTGTAGCCTTCCTAAGAAGGGTTGCTCCACCACCTTTCATACTTTTAAAAAAACTTTTATATTATTATTATTATTAAATTTTATTTATACCCCGCCTTTCGGCCAAAGGCCCTCAAGGCGGCTTACAAGAAAAATAAACACAGGTATAAAAATACAATAATATACAATACAAACAATACAATATACAAAAATTAAATTAAATAGAAACAACATTATCATTATTGGTACCACCAAGAAAGAGGAGGTGGAGTTAGCAGGGGTGACATTATATATATAATTTTTAATCTTTTATTAATTGTAAGTTGCTTTGAGTCACATATTTGTGTAGAAAAGCAGCTAACAAAATTAATAAATAAAATATCTCTATAATTTTGTAATGAAAATTATTCTAAAGACTGGAAGGGGCCTACCAGCTTCATCCCATCTATGGTTTCTTTGGAGCATCACTTTGAGTTCAACAGGACATACTCCCAAGATAACATTCATGAATTTGTAGCTTTTACTAAGAATAAGTCCCACCATATTCAGTGGGGCTTGTCCCCAATTAAAAATGTTAATAGGATTGTCACCTTAATCAGCATTCCAACACAGACTTAGTCGGGGATAAGCCCCATCAAACTCACTAACGTTTCACTATCTTGGTTTGTGTGTTATGTGCCTTCAAGTCAATTGTGACTTATGGCGACCCTATGAATCAGTGACCTCCAAGAGCATCTTTCATGAACCACCCTGTTCAGATCTTGTAAGTTCAGGTCTGTGGCTTCCTTTATGGAATCAATCCATCTCTTGTTTGGTCTTCCTCTTTTTCTACTCCCTTCTGTTTTTCCCAGCATTATTGTCTTTTCTAGTGAATGTCTCTCATTATGTGTCCAAAGTATGATAACCTCCCCCAACAGAACAAATAAGAGTAATAAACCACAATCTCTACTTTAGTGTTACATCCAAACTGGGGACTGTAGTTTGTTTCATTCAAGGATACAAAATTATACAATGAGGGTCCCCATACACAATAATACAACAACAAGCCTAGAACTTATTAAAAATAGTAAGTTCTCATGGTTGCAGTGTACCATACAAGCAATAAACAACAAATTACAACAATACTGGCAATAGTTCATTTCGACCAAAAAGTCTTTATCAAGTTTATATGAGAAAGCCCTAATTCCTTAGGAAAAGTTCTTTTCATGTTGCACTCCAATGAGGGATTCTGCCAAGTTATAATCCTCCCACTTGTATGGAGATAACAGAATTCTTCCTGTGTGAAGGAGACCTCTGAAAACATATATTATACTTTACTATATGTTACTATGAGAGACAGTGTGGTATAGTGGTTAAGGTGTTGGACTACGATCTGGAAGACCAGGGTTCGAATCCCCACATAGCCATGAAGCTCACTGGGTGACCTTGGGCCAGTCACTGCCACTCATCCTCAGGAAAATCCTATTCATAGGGTCACCATAAGTCGGAATTGATTTCAAGGCAGTACATATGTTACTATATGTGACTCTATACAAGCACCAGTTTGATTTTTAGCCAAACCTGGCTATCGGAACAGCTCTTTACCTCCTTTGTTATCTGTCCCAGGAATGAATAAAAACAGCCCCTAACTGATCTTAATTTATATTCGCTGCAAATGCTTAGTGTATGCAATCGGAACTGGAAACAGATGCCACTAATTGTAAAATGACAAATCAAATTTATCATTGAGTCCATTAGGACTTACTGTATTCAAGGTAAAAATCTAATAGGCTTCTTGTTTACAAACTAGGTTATGGATGTCTTGCCCTCTATTATTAGACTATGAACTTGTTACACAACAAATTATAAACCGTAAATCTTCAGAAAGGAGAGGGAGGTATCAGCATTGCTAGGGAAATCCCAAGTTTTGCAGTAATACAATTAAAACAATTAAAACTAGAAACCACCTCCACCAAAACAAACAAAAGTCCAGTAGAAGGACCAATCACGCTTAGTAGACATAGCATGTTGAATGTCACTTTAAAAGAAGAATGGAATTGTGGGGTGCGGGAGGGAGTGGTCTGAGTATTCTAGTGGAGAACATAATTAGCTTCCTGGAACCCTGAACAGGACCACTCTTGCTAAAAAGTGAAGATGCATTGCAACATTTTGTTTTCGTTCTCTCTTGTTTGGGATAAATAGTGTTGCTATAAACCATCTGATATTAGCATTTCCATTTTAAAGATGGGGATACTGAGGCCAAGATTATAAGTCTCTGGCAGAAGTGGGACTTGAATCTCACCCCAAAATTACCCATGCCATTGCATAAGACACTCCAGTACACTTTTCTTTGAAAGAACGGGCCTTTGATTTTTTAAAAATGTTTCCCTGGGAGAAGAGTTTGCAAACTTTTAGGTTACACACCATACTTTCAACAGGCACAATAGAAAAGGGACTAATTTTAATTGGAGGGAGAAGTAGAGAATAAAATTAGTTAAAAATGCAACTAATTTTACTTCCTTCAGAGACCCCACCACAAAGCTTTTCCAAATAGGTGTCAAGATCAAAGTTTATGTCTTTAAAATCCCCTTTTTATATTTTCAAAAAAGACACTGCAGCATCTTGAAACAGTGAAAATCCATTGCGTTCCATGGAAAAGGAGAAATCTCAGCCATATGTAGATGGTAGGGGGCACTTAACTGTGTCATCTGATGTTACAAAGGGTCTGATTCACATATTAACAGAATAGTATTGTGGCTGCTTCCCTATGGAGCTCTGGTAATGTAGGAATGAAAGAATCCCATGAGACAGATCATGAGAAGAGTTCCCACATCAGTGCTGCATCTCTCTGAGGACCTGCAGTGTCAATGTGGATGAGTTGCACACGATCTAAGGGTCTCTCATGATTTTGTTGTTCAAACACTACCAGAATGGTATGAGCCCAGAAAGCAACTTTCCTGCTAAATGGGTAACATGAATCAAGCTTTTTGTAGCTTTTCCCCTTCTTTGAATTTCTGCATAATTGCAGAGGAGGTAGGTTTCACCCCCTCATGGTCAGAGGGTATATTTGGCCACTATTTACAGGCAATATATGAAAAACATTTAAAGGGCGCTGTGTAGCTTCTGGCTCCATAGGCCTACATCTCTTGGGTTAGCCATACGGCAGAAATAGACAACGGTGAAGCTGGTTACTAATGGTTACTGGTTCCTTATTTGCACAGCAGTTCAAAACATCGCTTGATGCCTTTTAATAGAGGACAGTCTCCTGGAGATGCAAATGTTATCATTTGGGGTAGCACAAAGCTTATTGTGATGTGTACTCCCTGAGTTCCTTATTTGTTTTTGTCATCTGGGGTCATCATCACACACTTATGAACACTGTGCAAAGACAATAGTTTTGCCTGGAGAAAATTATTGTGGATCTCAAAAGAGACAGCACCCTTGGTCATTCAGATAAATGATATGGGGTAGATCAAATATTATTTTGGGGTTCAGGTCAGATAAACTTAAGTTCTTTTTAAACATTTTCTGATTCAACTATGTTTCAAAGTTTCATGCAAATTTGGAACTGGTGACATGTCATCAACTTCAGCTTTGTCAGAAATGGAGGTTCCCTTGTCTCCTATTTTCATGCTCACTTTCATCTCCCTGATTTCAATGCAATAGGATGGTTATGGAGTATTCTATCCCCTTCAGACAACCTTTTCATTGTGCATTCATGATTATTTGTGCTCATGTTATTGGGGCAGTTATACACAGTCCTACTTTCAGTACTATTTGTACTTGCAAAAGTGACAGGATGTACATAACACCTCAGTGTATGTCCCATAACTTCCTGCAGAAATCCTGTTACTTTTCATAACACAAATGTTCCAGGTTTATTTCCCCCCACTATGGTTGCACTATATAGTGCAAGAGTACCCCTCCCAAAAGCAATAATGCAATAACATTGGGGAAGCCTTGCAGAACAACTAATAAAGTGGGATGATGTGCTGACAGTCCAGTATAAATCTGCCGCTAATGCACTATTTTTGCACCAGTTACATGCTGCAGAATACACCCACAAAACAAGGTCTGCAGTGGTCCTAGGGCAATAATTGTTGGTGCTGTTACTTACTAGTACAGTAACTCCTATTGCACTTGGGCTCACCTCTGAGTAAACATGCTTAGGATCAGGCTGCTAATAATGAATTTGTGTTAACATCTTGGCAATGGTATATAATTTCAAGGGTGGGGGTAGGAATTACTCCTAGCATCAGTAACATTATAAGGGAAATGAAGACTTCTCCAGGTTGTTAGCAGGCACTGGCATTGCATAAAACACAGGATCAGTGATCCTAAGCATGTTTACTCAGAAGTAAGTCCCATTAAGTTCAGTGGGTTTTGGCCCTTGGTAAGTGTGCTTAGGATTGCAGCCTTGATGGAGTTATTTATAAAAGCAGGCTCAAAAAATCTAAGTGCATTCTAGTTGAACATCAAGGACTGTTAACAGGAATATCTCCGTCACACCCCCTCCAACTTTTTCCTGGGCTTTGGTTGGCTGACCACACAAAAGTGAGGAGGAAGTTTTTATTATGCCAAAATAACTGAACGGAGCACACCACGCTTGAGGTATGTGTGTGAGTATGCATGAGGAAAACCTCTTAAAGGATGAGGTTCTCTTTATGATTCACTCTGTTTATTGCGAAAGGAGAGGGGGAAATGAAAGGACGAGGCAGGGCTCCTGGGTTCTCCGCAAAGGGAATTGCGGGCCTTCCAGTAAACTAGAAAAGGAGATACAAGGACCCTGGATTACCTGGGAGTAGGGAGCATTATTCCAAATAGGGAGAGAAAAGAGAGAAGGGAAACCGAGCATCCTGGACTCCCAAATTAGGGGGGAGGGCTCAGACTCCTGGGTTCCCCGAGGTAGTGTAGTATAGGCTAACTTAGGGGCAAATTGGGTCTTAGGGAGCCTGGAGTCCCAGATCCTGAGGGTAGAGCAGAGTTAATTCATCTGATACCTGAGTGTCGGTCCCTCCCCTTCTGAAACTGGTTGGACCGCTTTCGTGGGTCTCTCACCTGGGCCACTCCTTCTTTCCTCTCTGGACCTGGGTAGGCCATTTACCTTTCCTGCTGTCCTTTTCCTGCTTTCCTTCTTTTCTCTTAATGCCCTTGGACTGGGTTTTGCCTTTAAGGTCATCATACTAGTCTCCTCGAATTGCCCCTTCTTGGTAGTCGCCTCTGACCTGTTTTTTTAGGCCATCCAAAACCTTTTGTGCAGTGTGCACCTATCCTGAAGCTCTCGGCGTTTCTCCCTCCTCTTCCCTCTCCCTCTGTTCAAAGAAGGACCAGGAAGCCGAGTGATCCGCTCGACGGGCCCCTCTGATCCCATGATGGGCTCCTCGGGACTGGGCCGCTGCCGGCTGGCCTTGGCCTTTGCGGTGTTCATGGACGCTGCTGGGACTGGGGCGCTGCTGACGGGCATTTTTGCCAGGCTGCGGCTCCGGGGCCGAGATTTTGGGGACCTTCTGATATACTCCGGAGCGGTGCTGGTGTTCCTGAGCCTGCTAGGTTGGATCATGTGGTACACAGGCAACATCGAGATCGCCCCCGAAGAGCTGGCGAGGGATTATGGCGCCAAGGGAGGCACGCTGGCCCGGCTGGCCAGGAAGATCTCGCGGACCTGGTCTCGACGCCAAGGTAGCGGGCTGGCCATGAGGACAGTAACGAACAGCCGGGAAGCAGCCTAGAGGTAATCGAGATTTCCCTTCCCTCCTACCCTGTGAAATCCCCGACATCTCCAGGTGGGGTTGGGAATGCCCCCTGCCCGAAACGCTGAAGAGCTGCTGCCAGCCAGTGTGGATAGTACTGAGCTAGGCGTACCAGTGGTCTGACAGCTTCCCTTTTTCCTATGATTTCCTTGAGTCGAGCCCTCCAGCCACTAGAGTTTAAAATTTTTTACCCAGCCGCCTTTAATGACTTGCTTGACATTAGATTATGTTTTGCTCCATAGTGTGAAAATCTTCCCCTGCTGATTTCTGTACATGAACCTGCTGATAAAAGGCACTAGAGTTATGTGTTCAGCTCTTTTCCTGGCCATCTGCAGGCTTTGGCTGGGGTAATGCTTGTCCCATTCTCCCGTTCCTTTTAACACACTAGGATATGCATGCTTTAACTTGGACCAGTTGCTCCCTTGCAGTCCTTTGGATCTACCTTGTCCTGTAAAGAGGTGGGTTTTTGCCACTTTTCTTGATGCGTGCTTCTTCTAATCCACTGTTCTCTAACCTTGGGTCCCCAGATGTTGCTGGACTACAATTTCCATCATCCTGGCCATTGGCTAAGCTGTCTGGGGGTTGATGGGAGTTGTAGTCCAACATCTGGGGACCCAAAATTGAAGACAATGGCAATCTAATCTGCATTTATGACTGTCTGACAATGGAACCATTCATAGTTGTGGGAAAAGAGTGAGATCAGATTGGCAAGGTGAGCAGCTGCAGTTTTCCATGACATGCTGCTTCTACCGTAATCTCCTCTGCTGCAGATCGCTTAAGGTCGTAGGACCCCTGTTCTTCCGCAGCTTCTTGTGGATGGGCTGGATCTCAGAGGTAGAGCAGATGCTTTGCATGTAGTCAGTCAGTCACCTACATTTCCCAGTAGAGCTGGGAAAGAGCTCCATACATTCACCCCTATGCTCCAGGCTCCCCTGCTGGAGAGCCACTGCCAGTCTGTGTATGCAAGACTTAGTTAGAATGGACTCAGCAGTATAATTGGTCCTGGACTATGGTCTGAAAACACATAAGGCCAGCTTCCTGCTGAAGCTAAGCAGGGTCAGGTCTGGTCAGTGCCTGGATGCGAGACCGCCTGGGAACCATATGCCTTGGGTTTCTGTGATGAAAAGAAAGGCGGGGTATAAATATAAATAATATAAGGCAGTTTCATATGTTCCTTGTCATCCAAAGCCTTTTAGAGCTTCCCATGTTACTTCCACTCCTCAATTTCATACTATCTCATTCCCTGCGCCGTTGGAAACCCCTGACCTTTTCACACTTTCCTGTCCTGTCTTATCTGAGTGCTTTGCACACAGAAGGTCTGAGATTCAATCCATTGCATCTCCAGTTGTTAAAGCACCTCAGTTAACAGAGCTGGTATAGATCCCTGCCTGGTATGTAGATGGACCAATGGGCAGCCGTATTTTCATCCTGTTTTTAATAATACAATTGAGCTCTAAACTCCTTGACCTGGGTACAGATGTTTGACAGTATTAATTAGGGTTGCTACATTTTTTTCCAGGCAGGGTTCCTTCATGTTGAGCAGCTATACAACAAGCAGAAATTCAGCCAGCAGTTTTAGCCATCACTGTGTCTCTGCCAGAAGAAGCTGCACTTGCTGTGTATCTGCCTGCCATGCATATGCTAGGAGCACTGCTTAATAATTGATAAAGGAGCAACCCAAGCTGTGACAATTTCCAAAGGGTTAGCTTGCTACTCTGTGGCAGCAAAATAAAGCAAAAGTCTTGTGGCATTGTAAATGCTAACATTTTTATTATTTAGCTCATGGGCTAGATCTACTTCATCAAATCCATGAATTCTTATCCTAAGTTGGCAGGTGTATATACACATGGTTGTGTGTGTATGAGGCGGCTGGAATTGTAAGCAGTGAGCTTAGAGAGAAATGAAATGAAATGGGCTCCTTCCGAGAGAAAGGGCAGGATATACATGTAATAATCAATCAATCAATACAGATCCTGACAAGCTTACATGTTCGTAAAATCCTTAGAGTGACCATGCACAAAGCAGTTCTGATGATAACAGAAACATTCTGTATTTGGTAGGCTAATTAACACCTGTTACAACTAACACCAAGCAATGATGACCTCTTAGCTAAACTCCTATCATACATCACAAGGCTTTTGTCCGGAAGGAACAAAAGACAGGTGACAAAGCGACCTACAAATCAGCCCCCAAGAGGTGTCTTTATTCCTTGGCTGTATTTTTGACAGACACCTGGGGGACACTGTCAGTTCAGTGCATCTCTCTGGGGAGTCACGTAGATGTGCATTAATAAAAAATTGCAGTTATACAGCATTGCAAGTGTTCAGTTCACGTATATTAGGGAGTGTACATATAACACCCCATCACATGCTCACTTAACACAACGGACTGAGGCATGGAACCATGATCACTAGCTGGCTTTACCTCTGTTGCTGACATGCCTGCTGGCTACACCCCTTCAGTGACATCCAGGTTGCTCTGTGTGATTAGGAATCCCAGGCCAACCAGGGCTTCTGATTATGGCAAAGATCCCTATGCATGTACAGCCACCAAGGGGGCATGGCCAGTAGGTGTACTGGCATTTGGGGGGGACACATGGCCAGCAGGCATCCTGCTTCTGCCTCACCATGCATTTGGTTGTGTGTGTGGGCTGACATATGCACACAGCCCTGATCTTGTTATAAGATAGGTACAACGATCTTGCGAGGCAGGTATTCAGATCCCCATATTGTAGATGGGGTGGGGACAAGGGTGAAACAGAATGTGTTTGTGGCAGAAGTAAGACTGAAAGTGGGACTTCCTGATTCATAGCTCAATCTTTTAGCTGCTGTGCTTCACAAGCACGGAACAATTCACAAATGTACATTGTGTGTGTCTTTGTGAGTGGGACGTCTCTTCAGAGCTGGGTCTTAAGGCTGGTAGAGGCACATTTCACTGGCCCACCTACATGTGCTAAATGGAGTCGCTATCTCCTGACCCAGTCAGACTTTGCAATGGCAACAGGCTAAGAGGAATCTTGTGTCTCCTGATAAACACTTCTGCTGCAAGTCAGGTTGCCAACTTTATTTTTACTTGCTCTGCTCCTTTGCCTTTAACAGCAGCCCCATACATAGAAACCAAGTAAGCCTTGTGCGTCCCCTCCCTCTCCCAATTGCTTTATCTCCCTGCCAAGAAAAATAGTTTTGCCTGCTCAGTTCTTGCATGCCTGGAAGGTGACAAAGGAATGCAGCCTGTAAGAGAGAAAGAATCTTCCCATGTCTTACATGCATTAATTGGCTTATGGAATTTCTCTGTCCCAAGACACAACTGCTAGATAGCTTTTAAGAAGGATTAGACTAAATTAAGGGAGGGTAGATCTATTAGCCGTGCAGAGCTTGGAAAAGTTACTTTTTTTGAACTACAGCTCCCATCAGCCCCAGCCAGCATGGCCACTGGATTGGGCTGATGGGAGTTGTAGTTCAAAAAAAGTAACTTTTCAATGGAACCTCCCTGTTCAAAGGCAATATACCAAATGCTGGGAGACACAATGAGAGAAGGCTAATGCCTTCATGCCTTGCTGCAATTTTCCCCAAGGCATCCAGCCAGGCAGTCTAGGAAACAGTGTGCCCCAGGTTAGTCTAAAATCTTAAGAATTTGAAGCCCTGACAATCTGCTGATAGTTGGGCTTTCAAAGCACCTTGCAAAGAGCTTTGCAGACATCACTGATCAGCTGTGCCTGAAAAGCTCTTTTTAATCCAGCTGCAACTTCACCTGCCCCATACCTGACATCACATATGATGTCAGGTATATGGCAGGTGGGCATGGCTTGGCCAAAATGGCCAGGGAGGCCATTCCCCACCCCTTCTGCAGAGGTCGAAATGGAACCATGGTCTAATCCAGCAGAGTGTGATTTATGCTCTTCCACATCCTTTGAGGACTACAACTCTGCTCTCTTCTGTCTTGTTACTTTCCTTCTCACTTTTGTTCCTCTTTCAGCATCTTCATTAAACTTTTAACACCGCTGGCCTGAAATGAGAGACAGCAGGTGTGTTTTTAAAAAAATCTGGATGAAGCAAGAGACAACACTCACCCCCACCCCATCATCACATCCATCCCACAGCTACCATTATGTTGTGGGCAGATCCTGTGTGGCTTCCAACCTTCGGTGCTGAACACAGCACACTATGTGCTGCACGTGTGACAGCTCAGCCATTTTTCTGCCTGCTTAAGCAGTAGTGGGGGCACATAAAGCCTACTGAGTGGGGTAACATTCAGCTGGATGGGACACAGGTTCTTCATAGCCCTGACCAAGAGCAATGTGTCTTGAACTTTCTGTAACTGCATCTCCCCAACATGCTCTTTCTAAAAACCCATTTTCATTATTTATTTTATGGCTGTCCCACTTTTCCTTCAAGGAGTTCACAACTACATACTCAGCCTCCTCCCTGCCCAACCCCCACTCCTACAAGCCATATGGAGCTTTTTGTATGCCTACATGGCTCCTATACCCCCTTCTGCTATTATGGTGGCAACGTAGCCTACTTTACAGAGGACCCTGCTCTGTTTGAAAGGAAAGAGACCATAGCTCAGTGGTAAAGCATCTGCTTTGCACACAGGAGGTTCCGGGTTCCCAACATATCTTCAGGTAGGCCGGGAATGTCATGTCTGAAACCCTGGAGAGCTGCTGCTGATCAGTGTATACTGTTCGGCTGGGATCCACTACTGCAAGTGCGGGGAGCCTTTGGCCTTCCAGATGTTGCTGAACTACAACTCCCATAATCCCAGACCATGGGCCATAATTGCTGTGGCTGATAGGAGATGTAGTTCAGCAACATCTGGAGAACCAAAGGTTCCCCACACCTGCATTACTGGGTCAGCAGCACTAACGTTATATAAATATATGGTAAAAAGTTAAGAAATGGGTCTCCAAATGTTACAAAGACCTCACTGAGCATGGGAGATATTAATCTATGCCATCATAATGCCCACCTGCATGCCACACATCCTCTTTAGGGATTCAGACAGGAGTCTTTCCAAACCTTAACCTAAAGATGCTAGAGACTGAACTTGGCATGGAAAGCATATTCTCTCTGACTAAGCTGTGGACCTCCCTTTCTGTGGAAGACTTGCAACATTCACTCCTCTCTTTTAGTAACTCTAGTGGGGCCTCAGCCCACAATGAGAAACCCTTAGCCTTGGTGGCTTAATGGCATATTATTTAAAAAAAGCCATGCAGAGACTAGCTTCTGTCTTGTCACTTGCTCCTTATTTGGTATTGCTAAGGTATTGTACTAAATTATGAGCCTGCTCAGGTTTTAAAATCCTCAGGAGAGGCCTTCCTGTTCCACCAACATCTGAAGCACATTACAATAAATAAATAAATTTGGCAGAAACGTGAGAGAAGGGTCTTCTTGGTGGCTGCTTCTGGGCTCTGGAACTCTGATGACTTCTGCTGTTGGACAACAACTTATAAGTTGACCTGCAAATATGTCAAGATTGGTTTTAGCCAGTTGTTTTTAATTCATGTTTTTACCTATCATGTGGCTTTTTAATTTTGTGTTTTGTTACATCTTATTGTATTTTTGTTGTTAGCTGCCTTGAGCACCATTTGGGATTCAAATCTAAGAAATACAAAACCTGTACACGCACTAGGCTGTTCCCTGCCAAGAGGAGAGTGCCCTGGCATGTTATCTCCTTAGCTTTGTTTTCACCCTCCAAGTGCCTTCTCTTCCTTATTTGACTTTAAACCAGAGGACTTGGGAGTTGTTGCCACCCTGGGCTCCTACTGGGAGGAAGGGCGGGATATAAATCAAATAATAAATTAAATAAATAAATAAATACGTTTTCATCCTTGTTCCAACCCTCCATCCTTCTTTTTTTGCAGATGTGTTCATAAGGAGCTTGCAATTAACTGGAGGGACCTCTGGCCCACCTGCAGGATGGATGAATGGACTCGCCAAGTTGGACGATGTTTTTCTGGGACTGGACCTTTCCTCTCACTCACTGAATGCCAGGAAAGGGATGGTAGACTCTCTTAATTGGCTATGCCCATCTGCATCCAGTATCTTCTGTGTGGATTTTGCTTTAAATACATTTCAAACATGCATTTTTTTTCAGTACCAAGGTCTCCATTCCTTTATTTTTTGATGCAAGCTGGGTTGCCACTCTTTCCCAGCCAGGGCCCCTGTGTCTTTAACTGTAGCATAACAGACAGAAATTCAGTGGGTGTAGCTTTCCACACAATGGAGGTCCCATGACTGGGAAAGCTGCATCCATTGAATGTCTTCTTGTCATAAAGCTTTTGAAGTCCCAAGAGCCATAAAATGGGATCAAGAAGTATAGCTGGGATGGGTGGGTGACAGTCAAAGGTGGCTGGGAACCAGGACTCCTGGGTTCCCTAAAAGGAGACAACTGATTCCAGGGGCGTTGAATCCAGATACCCTGACCACATGAATAAAGGGGGAGGAAAAAACTAAACTCTTTTATTAATAGATAATAAATATATGGGCAATATTGGTTTGTTATGCTGGTGGTGGCCCTGGTGGTGGTGCCGGCGGTGGCCCTGGTGGCGGTGCCGGCGGTGGCCCTGGTGGCGGTGCCGGCGGTGGCTCTGGTGGCGGTGCCGGCGGTGGCTCTGGTGGCGGTGCCGGCGGTGGCTCTGGTGGCGGTGGCGGCGGTGGCTCTGGTGGCGGTGGCGGCGGTGGCTCTGGTGGCGGTGGCGGCACTGGTGCTGGTGCTGGTGGTGGTTCTGGTGATGGTGCTGGCGCTGGTGCTGGCACTGGTGGTAGTGCCGGTGGCGGTTCTGGCACTGGTGCCGGTGCTGGTTCTGGCATTGCTACTGGCATCATTGTTTCCACTTGCTTCATTGGTTCTGGGCTCATTTCTGGACTCCATTGTCGCTGGTCCATTCCTCCCTGTTGTTCCCGCGATTCCAGGATCCAGTCTGGCTGTTGTGAAAAATTTCCCTGCATCCAGGGATCCCTCACATCTAATGACTCATGCCCTCTGTCTTCATCAGGTTCGCTTCCTTCATCCAGGAGTCTGACCAGATAACCAGCTATTTCGCCCTCGCTTCGTGGTCTGTCAAACTCTTTTTCCTTCTTTTGGAACTCCTTAAACTTCCTGTATGGGAGAGAAGCACATCAAAACACAAGTTGGCAGGGAAATGGGGATTCGCTATGGAATTCAGGTCTGTCCTCTGGAGCAAGAATCTATGGTTGCATGCAGTCATACATGGAAGCAGGAGTGGATGCATGTATGTGGGGCTTTCTATGAGATAAGCTCTGCTCTCTCCCCCCCCCCCCAATATTCACTCCTCTACTGGTACATATACGAGGTTTCTCATCACAAGCAGATTGCTCCCCATGTCCCATGATTCAGGCTGGCTGCTTCCACCGCTCCAACGGCCTCCATTTTTGTCAAGCATTTGAACAGTGCTTTATTAATTTATTTATACATTCTTGTCACTGTGTTTTTACACTTTGAAAACTGCTCCAATGAAGGTGGGAGAAGTGGCTTTGTGACTGACACAGGGCCAGGCAATCAGCACTGTGCACAGCTCTGCTCAGCAAAGGGGTGGATGGAAAATGTTGCTTCATGGCTGAGGTATGGACCAGCCAATGAGGGCTGTGCAAATCGGGGTGCTGGTCCAAATCAGAAAAATTTCCCCACTGAGCCAGATCTGGGCAGGTGGATGGTGAAATACAGTGAGTGCAATTCCACTTCCAGTTTACACCCAAGTTCTCTCTCTTTCCAGTAGTGAGCTGTTCTATAAGAACTTTGGCTAGCATAGGAGACAAGTGACGGTATGGCTCCTGGTTCTGGCAAATTAGACAAAGCTAACCAAATTACTACACTTGGTCATGGACAAGGTCCAGGACCTTTACCAGAAAAAAGGAGCAAAAAGGAGCTTCCCAAAGAATGATTGAGTAGTTTGCTTTTATAGGATGACTTCCCAAGTGTATTGGGAACCGATGTGGACTAGAATATTGGCCTTTGACTAGTTAGTCAGAGGGTTTCAGCCTAACCCAAGGCTGATTGCACCAGTGGAATTAAGGCATTTGTTTTTCTAGGGAGAAATATGATGAGAAGGAGAGGGAGTATTCCAATGCTCCAAGTTTAACTATCAGCAGTTGTATCCAACTAAGCCAGGGGTGAGGAACCTTTTTAAGCCTAAGGACTACATTCCTTTAGGAACAACCTTCTGGGGGTTGCTTGGCAGTGGTGGGTGGGGCCAGAGGCAAAAAGAGGGTGGAGCAACAGGCAAGATTGTACAATAAACTACATTCCAGCCACTAGGTGGCACAAGAGGCACATGGACTGAGCCAAGACTTGGAAGCAGCCCTTCCCAGGAATCCATCTCAGAGCCCAAATGGGTCAAATTGGAAGGGGGAGGCACCGCCATGACCTGCTTGAGAAGGGGGTTCACCTCCCTCCCTCCCTCCCTTTATCAACGGCACAGAGGAAGAATAAAAAGATTGAAGCAACAGGGAGTGGAGAGGTGAG
Organism: Rhineura floridana; assembly: GCF_030035675.1. Classification (NCBI taxonomy): domain Eukaryota; kingdom Metazoa; phylum Chordata; class Lepidosauria; order Squamata; family Rhineuridae; genus Rhineura; species Rhineura floridana. The sequence continues at coordinate 19,353,409 of NC_084490.1, forward strand.
GTCTGGCAGATCCAGGACTCCCGGTTTATTTATCTTAAAGGTTGCTATGGGTTAGAGCAGTAAGGGAACTCCCTTATTATCTGAGAAGAGAGTGGATTTTAGTTTGTGAGGGAACAGGGATCTAGCATTCCTGGTTTCTGTCAAAGCAGCATTAGATGAGACACAAGGTGACTTCTAGAAGGGTTGGAATTCTGATGAACTGGTAGGGATGAACTGGTGGCGGGGCTAGGAGAGGATTGTGGGTTATAGCACAATTGTGGGTTATAGCAATTTATATTAATTTAAACCAAATGTGAAGACAGCTCTCAAGCCTTCTAATTTTGGGAGATTGGTGAGAATTCCACAGTTGTACCAATTCTGTGCCACAGACTGGTCCCTAAAGTAGGCCTGCAGTGTTGTGACCTACCAAGCTAAAAGTGGCTTACAATCAGCTGAGTATTGTGGCCTCTAGGTGGTCAAACCCCACAGCCTTGCATATCCAGACAAAGTAGTTCCTTTGAGGTGAGAAGAGCTGTACATTTGCTTGTCTCATTATTCTGCTTACGATTTCCCCCCATTCAGCCTGATAATTCACAAATGTCTCTTCATAATGTACTGCGGGCAAATCCGGTAGCCAGGTTCCGGTAGCCAGGCACAAGTACCAAAAGCCCATGACCTACCAGCTGAAATAAAGACACATGCTGAAGATGACCACAATGACGGAGGTTCCGCCAAGGATCCCTGCGTTCCGACGTTGTCTGGCACCTAACAGGGGAAAGTAAGCTGTTTACTCAGTTAATCTCTGATGCAGAGGCTGAGATGTAATGGTTGGTGCAATGGTTAGATCCAGGCTAGATTTGAGGGAGGCCCTTGGTAAAGTGACCTCTGATGGGCCTCCCTAAATGGGCTTACTTAAGAACATAACAGGAACCCTGCTGGATCAGACCAAAGGCCCAACTAGTCCACCATCCTGTTTTCTCAGCGGCCATGCAGATGCTTAAGAGAAGCTGACAAGCAGGATTTGAGTGCAACAGCAACCCTCCCCACTCACACTTCCCAGCAACTGGTGCTCAGGGACACCTCTAATACAGGATGTAGTATACAGTTATCATGGCTAGTAACCATTGATAGCCTTATCCTCCATGAATTTGTCTAAGCCTCTTTTAAAGTCACCCAGGTTAGTAGCCATCACCACATGTGGGCAACAGCAGCACTCCCGTTAGCACCAGGCAGCTATACATGAAAGCTGCCATTTTAATTTCCCACAGTGCCCTGGGGCAAAAAGGGCATAGCAGGAAATTAAAAACAGTAACTCTAAGACCTAGCTGCCCAACGCTGATGGGAGTGCCGCAGAAGGGGGAGGAAACACTATGTATTTATTTAGAGAGATCTAAACTGCTTAAAGCGTTCTCTAAGCGGTATACATAAAGTTGTAGATAAAACACAGCTAAAATCCACAAAACTATTAAAAAACAAATACACATAAAACAATTATAACAGGTAAAATCAATAAAACTTTCAAAGTAACTAAATTATATCTAACAGTGGTCCCAGTGATGGGCCTTGAGGTCCAGCAGTTATCTGAGGAACCTGCCAAAAACATTGTCTCCCTCACTTAACGTTGGAAGGCAAACATCTATGTGCCACAGGGATTGTATGACCACTTCAAAATGTGATACCCCTTACCCCTTCTTGAAATTTGTAGGATACTGGTATTATTTATTTAATAAACAGATACAACACATTTTCAACAGAAATCAAGATGGTTTACAATTTAAAAAATACATTAATCATAAAACCATGATCATTAAAAAACATGAAAACAAAATTGGTTAAAATATTCAGCAGAATCAAGTGAGAAAGGTGTTTTTCTGAACAGGCTGCAGGTGGTGATGGAGTTGCATGTCTGAATATTTCCTCTCCTAATTAAATATACCCTGCATGTAGAAAACAAGCATGCCAGGGAGAAGATTCTTCATAGCCTCCCTGATATATTAATTTTATGTATGCAGGGAGTCGGGTTATTTTCCCACCGTGGAGGAACATTCAGACATGCATCTCATCATTACCTGATGCCTGAAGAGATGTAGTCCATAAAAAACATCAGATTCCGCTGATGGTATAAACTGGCCTTTGTAAGGTTCAGTTCAAAGGCAATGCCCTGCACTATCCAGTCTATATGAACTGGATGTCAGAGTGAAAGAATCTTGCCAACGAGGATTTAACTGTACTTATCCCCGTCCCTCCCTTTTCTAAGCAGAGTGTGCACTTCACTGCACTGCGGGTGGGGTACTCAGCTTACAATGTCAGGGAACTGGCATGAGAGGTGAAAGTGAACTAGTCTCAAGGGCTTTTCAGTGTCACATTGGCAGGGAATCCAGCTAAAGCCTCACCATAAAATCTGAAAGGCTCAGAGATGAGTTACACCAGTTGAGAGAATTGCTTGATACAGCTCTTGCTGGACTGTATAGACAAAGTCAGAGGTGGGTAACCTGTGGCCCTCCAATCCTCTAAGTGTGGCCCCCTCCCTACTGTCCTGTTGTTGGCAGATAAAGACCTTTTTATTCTGACAGGCCTTTGGAACAGAAGATGTTTAAGGATAGCGTTTTTAAGAGGTGTGCGGTATTGTTTTACTGCCTTAATTGCACTATCTTTAAACTGTTTTTAACCATTTTAAGTGTATGTTTTGTCGTAAATGTAATGTAAATGTACTGCCTTCAAGTCGATTCCGACTTATGGCGACCCTATGAATAGGGTTTTAATGAGGCTGAGAGGCAGTGACTGGCCCAAGGTCACCCAGTGAGCTTCATGGCTATGTGGGGATTCGAACCCTGGTCTCCCAGGTCGTAGTCCAGCACCTTAACCACTAGGCCACACTGGCTCTACTACGCCACACTGGCTCTATGTCGTATATAGTTTAATTCAATTTTAAATTCAGGTTTTTGTATGTTTTTATTATATGTATTTGTTTTTATTTGTAAGCTGCCCTGAGTTCCAGCTTTGGAAAAAGGGCGGGGTAATAATAATAATAATAACAACAATAATAATGATATGGCCCTTGGGACTCTACCCGGGTCATATCCCCTTCAGCACCTCCTAATGGCCTTGCTTCACACCCTCCCTGTTTTTGTCTGACTGGAATGTGTACTTGCACTTTGATAATACCTCTTGTTTCCCGGGACCGAGGCTAGAGAAGGGTGTGTGTTTGTAGAAACTAGCCTACTGTAAAAGGGAGAATTGACATTAATTGTGCCATCCACTTTTGCCTCTGGCTCAATCCAGCATTGACTCTCAGAAGGTTGCCCAGAAAGGAATGCGGCCCTCAGGCTGAATTAGGTTCCCCATACCTGCTGTAAGTGGAGGAAAATCAATTGCAGAGTGGTCCCCGATACAAATGAAGGCCTTCCACAAAGGAAACTATGCTAGGGAGACCGCCAGCTCTCCAGAATTTTAGTTTACTAGATGCAGAAAGTACTTTATAGGGAGGTGGGGGAATGTAATCTGAAGTAGTTCCACTTCAGCTGCACCCCTTGGAGCAGCACCTGCGCCACTTGAGGCTTGGCTCTCAAGCAGCATTTTTAAGTGGCCTTAAAAAAAAACTTTCCACCTAGGAAACTAACTGGGGGAAGGGAAGAGTAAAAACAAGGGACAACTCTCTGTTTGCCTTGATAACTCAACCCTTTTCAGATGTTCTCTCTCTAGGTACTGTGAAGGTACGTGTGTGGAGGGGCAGAATCCACCCCACGGGGGGGGGGGAAGGAACAAACTCCAGATGCCTGAAATAAGACCAATCCTTCCCTCAGGGATGCATGGGTGACTAGTGTACCAAGCATTTGATGAAAATGTTTCCCCAAGGAAGGATTTGTTCTGAAATGTGTAGGGCCAGGGGTAGGGAATCTCAGACACAGGGGCCAGATGTGGCCCTCGGGACTCTCCCCAGGCCACACCCCTCACTGGCCTTCCTTTGCAACCCCCTCAAGTGTTTTTGCCTGGCTAAAATGTGTCCTTAAATTCAGATAATGCCTCTTGCTTCACTGGATGGAGGATAGAGACAGAGTGTGTAGCAGCTAGTGGCGGGGGCCTAAATAAATCCTGTCTCAAGCACCTCGGTTTTCCCCCCTCTTTTTTTTCCTGTCAGTGGTGCTTTCCCAGTTTTGTGGTTGGCTTTTAAACCACACCGCACAACTTATTTATTTATCCAAAACGTATATACTGCTAACTCAAAACAAAAAAAATGGAAGAGAGAACCCTCCATGACTGCAGCTGGGGTTCTCTGGAGACATTAAAATGAGTGTGCATGGATTGGAGACACAGCCTGACACTCCCACACACATTCACTGTATCCATGTGGTGACTAAAAAGAGATTTACTGGTAGCCATTTTTAAGCCACTTACCAGGGAGCAAACTCCATTCAATATAGTGGGACTTATTTTTTAGTTAATATGGATAGGATTGCACAGTTCTCCTGAGTGCCTCCTCTGCAAAGTGATAATTTGTGTCAGGCCCAATATTGCGCAGGCATGGATGAAGGAAGATTTGTGTTCTTACCATCATTGACGTCACAGGCATAGTCCAACAGGTGCCTGTGACACTTGAATAACTCTATTCCAAATACCTCTTTAAAACCCAATATTTTCCTTGACAAGAACATATTATTTGTATCTACACCACAGACACATGCTGGTTTTACAGTTATTCTGTCTCCCCAGAGCACTGTAGTTCTGTGAGAGGGGCTAAGGAAATGCAAGAGAATTGTCAGCATGTTCATCAGCCTGCAGTTCCCAATATCCTTTGGGGGGTAGTCATGACAGTTACATGGGATAAAACCAATTATGTTTTTAATGTACTGGTATGAAACCGATATAGGACAGATGCACCCACTTTGATATGGGCCCTGAGAAAATACGATATCGTTGAAAAGGGATATGCTTCCTTTGAAGAAAAATGTCTGGCTGCTGTGGAACAAAGGAGCAACAGCTGTACTTGGTTGCACTATAAACTAATAGATGTGAAAGTGCCCTCAGCCTTACCGTCAATAACATGGTAGTAGCAGGTATGGTTATGATAACAGCATTTTTTCTGCTGGCACTGGTGAGGGTAGAAACTTTCTGCTTCGCCACCACATTTTTTCTTAACTGAGGAGTCCTGGTGGCATGCTAGAAAAGAGATGGAGATTTGTTCACCTCAGTTTCACTCATACCTCTGTGCTGCCCTCTTGCTGCCTCCCTCACAAATAAATGGCACATGTGGTGACATGTTGTCCCAAAGCTTGCTACCACCACCAAAGTTCCTCACTGCCACCCCACCAGTAAATCTGGACTCCCCCATAATTCCCATTATAATAAATAAATAGTCCCAGGACTTTTTCACATAGTCTCTGTATCTACACACATGGTGTCTTGTCACAACTGATACACAAAATGGCCATGAACTTCTACCAGTGTTTGTAGGTATATTAAATCTGAAAGCCAGCATAGTGTAGTGTCACTAGAACACTGGACTGCAGGGACATAGGAAGATGTCTTATACCGAAAGAGACCCTTGATCCATCTAGCTCAGTACTGTCCACGCTATCAGTGGCTGTTCAAGGTTTCAGAGAGGGGTCTTTCCCAGACCTACTTGGAGATGTCTGGGATTGAATCTGGGGCCTTCTGCATGCAAACCAGATGCTCTCCCACTGAATTATGGCCCTTCCCTTTCAAACAGAGCATTATCCTCTGTAAAGAACACAGGGCCACCTAACAGCAGGAGGAGTATAGCAGCTATGTAGGTGTAGATAAATATGACTTGTAGGAGTTGGGAGTTCGGGTTGGGGAGGAAGCTGTGCATGCAGCCATGACATCCTTGAAAGAAAGGTGGGCTAACAATAACAATTAAAAACAAAGTTTAGCAAGGTGGGAAGGTACAGTTTCACAAAGGCCAAGAAACGCTGCTCTCGGTTAAGGCCATGAACAACTTGTGAACTACCCAGCTGAATGTAGAGAGTCAAAGTAGGTGTGAGGGGACAGCCGTCCATATTTCATCTACAAGGATGCCCCATTCACACACAGATAAAGCAAGGGTCTGCTCTTTCCATAAAGAGAAAGGTGTGGAGCAGAGGAGCAAAAAACAAGTGCCCAACATCACCACCTTGCTGTGCTCCTTTGCTTTAAGCAATTTTTCTTCCAGCCCATCAAACTTCCAGTATCAGAGCTGAGATTGGGGGTGGGAGAAGTGCTTTAAAGCAAGGGAATATAGTGAGGTATGGTGGGGCAGGGGCAAAGCTTTTATTGATTTGAACTCTTTTTATATGGCTTACTAGTAAGAATCTCAAAACGGTTCAAAACACACATTAAAACCATTTCAAAAAGTGCTATGGAAATGGATATTGTGGATTGTAATATTAGGCATTGTTATTTAGTTTATTCATTATCTGATGTATCCTTATAAACTGCAATTATTGTTTGGCTGTTTGCTGGTTTTTATTTCAGTACTTGTGTTTTCAGTATATTGACATATACATAGCTATGTAAAAAAAAAACATTTCAGAAAGTGCAAACAATCAAAATGTAGGACTGGAGAATCTAGTGTTAATGTTCAGGAAATGCCTAAGGATAGTGTTTTCACAGTAAACATGGTTCCCGAATAACAAAGGAGAGTATTCCTGTCCCTCATGTGTTTCTTTTCATGTAAAGCGTAGGCCCCAACTTGCTCTAATTGTGAACGGGCCAGACAGGTGGATAGATGTCTCAATGACTCAGCAATGAAGCTCACTTGTGATATTGGGCCTATTACTCTCTCTCTCTCAACCTAATGTACCTCACAGGGTTGTGAGGGGAAATGGGGACCCACAAGGGCTGCCCTGAAGTCTTTGGAGGAGGGATGACATAACAGTTTAATAGTAATAAATAGTGTAATATCCACAGGGCTAGGCCAAGATATTTTGCTGCCTGAGGCAGAACAGCAAATGGTGCCCCCCTCTGCTTCCAAGTTAAGGTTAATAACACACAAGTCAGTGCCAAGATGTTTTGGCACTTGAGGCAAAAAGAACCTACAAGTGCCTCTCTGAGAGATTAAAAACACAATAATGCTAGATTAAATTTGTGCCTTTTTTATGACACTCAAAATCAGCTGTCTGAGCTGACTGCCTCAGCTAGAACTCAAAGTGGCATGTATGATTCTTCCCCGCAGCTTTTGATCCTCCCAGTAACCCAGCAGAGGCAGGTGTATGTATTGCTCGTTTACCTCACAGGTTAGGCTGAGAGAGAGTGGTAGGCCTAAATGAATGTTACACCACTCTAAAGGCACATCCAGACGACCTGTTTGTTGAGCATTCATCCTGATTTGTTTGCAGAGGGATTAGATGATGTTGGCTATTTAATGAGCATTCACTCTGATTTGTTTGCAGGAAGGGTAAATGATATTTGTCAAAGCAAGGGTTATCTCTTGACCCATGGACCTAATTCAAATGCAAAGCGTACATAACATCCGAATTCTACTATTTTTAAATTGGTTTGGATTCCTTTTTATCTAGCAGTATGATTGGTTTTAATATTGGATGTAGTTTAATTTCATTTTAATGAAGATTCTGTATGTTTTAATTATATGTGCTTTTATCTGGAAGCCGCTGCAAGTTCCAGTATTGGAAGGATGGCAGGATATAAATAAAGAATAACTAACTAAGTAATAACATCCTATTATGTAAGCTTTGCGTTTGAGTTGGATTCATAGCCATATCAAAGACAGTCCAAAGACATTTTGCTGCCCCAGGTAAAGCAGTAAGGTAAAACAGTAGGTCATCTCCCACACCTCAGGATACATAGTATCCAAGGCGTGGTCTTGTTTGTGTTTGTACATTCTGCAGTATACAGGCCTGGATGTCTTCAGTTTTCATCTTTTAGTTGCTACTAGAGATCTTTGCAGTTTTAATTTGATGTAAGTATTAAACAACATTTTTCTGCATGAAAAAATTGTATTTTAATCCTGTATTCTTTGTTGACATTTTATGATTATTTATTCTCATGTAATTAAATCGGGTAGTTTTTCTTGTAGCCCCTGACGAAGGCCAAACACAGTACAGACTGAAACATATTGGGCTTTTTAAAGAAATAAATCTATTTACAGCATTTTGGAATATTTTTCTCCCTTTTTCTGGGTTATTTTGGCACCTGAGGCAGAAAATCCCACAAGCCTGTCCCCCTCCCGACACCTTGTCAGTAAAAATACAGGATGCCTCCTGACTGTCGGTGTTTTGTGGGAGAGATTCAATCACATGTCACAACTTTGGGCTTGCATAGTTAAAGTGGCTTAAAGGTCTCTGTTGCCCTTAGTGCAATAAATTGACTTTTTAAAGAAACTCAGACTTTCTGGGATGAACAAATGACTTAATGGGAAGACATGTAAACACCCCACAAGCAAATTAAGATGAATGCAGGATGAATGCTCATTGTCGTATAACTACCACACAAACAAATCGGAAGAAATGCTCAATAAAGAGTGGATATGGTCTAACTGAGAGCCAGTGTGGTGTAGTGGTTAAGGTGTTGGACTACAACCTGGGAGACCAAGGTTCAAATCCCCACATAGCCATGAAGCTCACTGGGTGACCTTGGGCCAGTCACTGCCTCTCAGCCTCATTAAAACCCTATTCATAGGGTTGCCATAAGTCAGAATTGACTTGAAGGCAGTAAATTTACATTTTACATGGTCTATCCATCTCCCTTTAAGTTGCTTTAGGTGGTTGCCTCACTCTGCTTATTGGTAATGTTTATTGGCAGGGCCGGTTCTGCTGGATATGCAGAAAGAAGGCATCCAGCCCCTAATCTAGTGCTATTCTAGATGCTTTCATGGAGAGAAAATATTGCCACCTAAAAGAACTGTAAATCACAAAGGAGAGAGGCAGAACAACAAGGAAAAGCTGAAATGATTTTAATTAGCAACATGGCCCCTGTGATTTGGCAGGAAGGGGAAGTTCCTAGGCTAGTCTGCTCAATGAGAATGTAGCAGATTCTTCTTAAAATTCTATCATGAAAGATTATATTAGCTTTGTTAATATAACATTTCTCTTGACTTATGTTCTTTTTCCTCACAAGTGGCACACAAGTTAAACTTACTACTAAGAGACAGAGCTAAATAACCACTGGCTTTAATGTTCAATATAAAATGGTGGACAATAGTTGCACTGTTTTCAGTGGAGTTTACTCCCAGATACGTGTGTACAGGATTACAATCTAAGTCTGCCTAACCTAATGTTTCATCACAGAATTGCTTGACTCCTAAGTAGGTATTTTACAATCGCACCATACAAAATTGGTACTGGATTCAAAACTGAGTATCCTGAGATTACCAGCTTTGCTTACAACAGCAGCAACAAATCAATGCCAACCCTCTAGTCTCCAAGGGTGTGAAGGAAAGCTTGGGAAAGTATGGGTAAAATATGTTTTGTATTTGAATTACATGTAAAAAGAAAAAAGTCAGGAATGCGGAACCTATGGCCCTCCTGATGTTGTTGGACTCCAGCTCCCATTGGCCCCAGCCAGCATGGCTGATGGTCAATGATGGTGGGAGTTGCTGTCTAGCAACGTTGGAGGGCCACAGATTCCCTACCCCTGCTTTGAATGAGTGTTGAACCTTCTGAGACTGTGGTTCCTACTGTTGCCTGCAGAGGGAGCCCCTGATCTGTCTTTTTTGAGAGCCCGTTGAGACTTTGGGGGTAAGAAGGGTAACTAGATAAGGAAGGAAGAGAAAACAACACTTTACTCACTGAGAGGCTTGAAGAAATTTCCACTAGTACCTGATGGAAGGAAAAGGACAAAATCAGAGCCAGAAAGGGAAGGCAACGACACAACCCCTGCCACCTCCACCCACCCACCCCATCCTATTGCAATGTCTCACACATCCTGTTTGGAAGCCTATTTTGCCATTAAGCAGTATATAAGTCAATTAATTAATAAAATTATTATTAATAATAATAATCCCAGCCTGGGGAATGGGGGCTCCTCTACGTACCTTCTAGGACCAGCAGTAGGCAAAGAAATAAAGCCGGACCAGGCTGGCTCATATCTCATATCTCTGTCCCTTTGGGAATGCCAGTTCCATGTGGGGCTGGTGCCCACAGTAGGCTCCCCAGAGGGACTGCAGAGATTGACAAGACACCTTTTTTTCCTAAGGGGGTGGTAGGGGTGGGCCTGGGGCATGAGGCTGCCTGGAACATGAATGGTGTCAGAATTGCAGAGAAGTGTCATAGAACCTGGGAGTTCTAGAGTATTCATACACCTAGCAACCAGGAGACCGGGAGGGGTGGGGTTAGGGGTTCAATAATATCATCCAGGGCTGCTATATTGGGGGGGGGAAGAGACTGAGAAGTTGCTTTAGAAGAACAGGGAAGTTAGAGTAAGAAGGGAATTTTCTGATAAAATATCCCTACTTCCTCCTGGTTGGAAGATCCAGGGAGAGCTGCTATGACAGGCATGGGGAACCTGTGGTCCTTCAGATATTGTTGGATCCCATCCATCATTCTCAGCAGCTGTGCCTACTGATCAGGGATGAAGGGAGTTGAAGTTCAGCGACACCAGAAGGCCCATAGGTTTCCCACCCTTGCATTATGTGGTCTGTAAAGGCTGCTTACTAGGGTTGCCAGGTTCTGGGCCTGAGACTGATCCTGTATCTTTAGGAGAAGAGAAAGTCAGCCAAGTGCAGGTGTTCTTGCAACACTAAAATTGGAAAAACCACAAGGTGGAATTCTCCCTTCCCCCTGCACAACTTTTAAAGATACAGAAGGCCTCTTGGTTGCCAGGCCTGGCCTCCAAGAGGTCTTCTGTATCTTTAAAAGTTGTGCAGAGGGAAGGGAGAATTCCACCTTGTGGTTTTTCTCATTACAGAGTTGCAAGAACACCTGCACGTGGCTGACATTCTCTTCTCCTAAAGATACAGGATCAGTCTCAGGCCAAGAACCTGGCAACCCTACTCCAGACTGTGTTTTGTGGAGGGATTCAAGCACCAGAAATATAGGTTTATGTAATTAAAGTGAATTAAAACACTCTTGTTGCTCTAGTGCAACAAATCCACTTTGAAAAAGAAACTGACTTTTTGCCCCAGCCAGCAGGGGCAATGTTCAAGATGTAGTCCAGCATCTAGAGGGCATCATGTTGGTTACCCTTCTGTAAATGGTAGATGGCACCTTACAGAGTTAAGTAGGCAAGAGAGGGAAGTCTCTGCTCCCAGAGCGTATAATCAAAAACAAACAATGGGGAACAATAGGGATAGGGAGGGGAAAATATGGCCAAATGCTGACCCAGACACTCAAAAGCTAGGTTACAGATGTAATGAAGGCTGTATACACACCATACATTGAAAGCACATAACTTCTCCCAAAGAATCCTGGGAAGTATAGTTTGTTAAGGGTGCTGAGAAGTGAGGAGGTAAACTACAATTCCCAGAATTCTTTGGGGGAAGTCATGTGCTTTAAATGTGGGGTATGTGAAGATTTCTGAGAAAAAGGACCAGGCTGCTGCAGGTAATGGGGAAGAGCCTTCTCTTCCTGAGTCCTGAATAGCAGCTTCTATTCAGTGCAGTAGACAATGCTGGGGTAGATAGGCCAATATTGTGATTCAGTTTAAGGCGTCATATTTTCATATAATGATTAAGAGGCAGAGGCAAAGACATGTGGAAAAGGTGGGGTTTGAGGAGGGATTTGAAAGGAGAGAGGCGAACCACATATAAGCTCATGGAGCCAGTTCCTTACGCAGGGAACAACAATGGAGAACAGGGGAGCTATTTAAGGAAGCAAGTGGCCTTTGGTCAGCAGAGAGTGGTAGGCTTCGAGGAGCAGAGCTCCCAGGCAAAAGGGAAGGACCAAAAGGTGGCGTGGGGACAAGTAAGGTGAAGCATCTAAGCTGTGTGCATACCATACATTTAAAGCACATTATTTTCCCCCAAGAATCCTGGGAACAATAGTTTACCCCTGACAGAGCTCCAATCCCTAGCACTTTTAACCAACTATAGTTCCAAGGATTCTTTTTTTGGGGGGGGGGATGTGCTTTCAGTGTGTGGTGTGAATGCAGCCTTAGTGCTGACTATGGAAGGGGATGGCAATTGAGAAAGCTGAGAATTACTTGCTGGAGTTAGGCTGCACTCCAATTTCACCTTTGGGGCCGCCCACGCTGCTCTCTAGGGCAGGAGTCAGAAACCCTTTTCAGCTCAAGGACCGCATTCCCTCATGGGCAAGCTTATGGGGGGGATGCATGCCAGTAGTAGGCGAGTCCAGAGGCAAAAGTGGGTGGAGCAACAGGTGTGACTCTTACCGTGGTACAGTAAACTTCAGAGATTTCTACAGACCCCCATAAGCCACGGACACCTCTCTGTCCTCCTAAGCAAGCAAGAAGCCTTGCCACATTCCAGGCAGGAAAAACCACTCAAGGAGGGTGCAGAGCAGGGCCACTGAGGGAAATATCCTGGAGACATGGGGTATGGAGGGCCAGACAGAGGGGGCTGGAAGGCTGCAACCAGCCCCTTAGTCTGAGGTTCCTCACCCTTGATCTATGGCAAGGGTTACCAACCTGTGGTCCAAATGTCTGTGGATTTATTACTGAAGATGTTAAATGGCACATCCATCATATTAAATATTAATGTTGAATTTTAAACATGTTTTATTGCTGTTATTTCTGATATTGTAGTTTGTTGTATTACAATTTGAATTTTATTGAATTACAATTGCAACAACAGGCAGAAAAATCATTAAGTGGTCTGCCAAGACCCTCAGCAACTTTCAGGTGGTCCATGGGAGAAAACGTTTTGGGAACAACTGATCTAGGGGATATAAGAGTGTAAGTGTGCCTCCCCGATGCTCTGCTTGCATATTTGTGAATAAATCATATTTCAAAGACACTATTAGTCTCCATTGCTTTCTGCCCCTGAACCTTCTCAGCACTCAGATAAGTACGAAACATGGAATTTTGGGGGACATCTGTGTATGCTGAGCAATGAGAAGCAGGAAGACAGCACCAATTCTGAAATGCAGCATTATACTGCCCAAAAGTAAACAGCATCAGCTTGAACCTCCCATCCTTAAGTGTCCCTTTTCCAACCAGCAGCCAAGCCTAGTTTTTTGTCTCCTTTACTGGAAATTACTTGAGCCTGATTCTCTTTTACCTGGGCACATGGGGCGTCTTTGTCAAGTAACTGCCTTATACTAAAACAGAATATTGGTCCATCTAGCTTAGTACTGTTGACATCAACTGGCATCAGGGCTTCAGGCATGAATCTCTTTCAGAGATGCTGGAGACTGAACCAGGGATCTTTTGCATGCAAAATATGTGCCCTCCCACCAATGTGCAACAGCCATCAGCAGTCAATGCTAATTGAGGAGACATTTTTAGCAATTAAAAGCTATTTAACAGACAACAAGGGACCCTCAGTGTCCACCAGCAAGCAAGCAAGTTAAACAAAATATGGCCCATCCCATTAGTTGACATAACAAAGCTAAATTCCCATTACCACATCTTATTGATTCAAACGCAAGATCACTCTGTAACTCTGGATCAAATCAACCAAAGTAACAATACGAGTCCCAGTTAGCAACCTGGGTTAGAATCAACCACTATTTGTGCTCTGGAAGGAATGAGTGAGAGATCCTCCATTTTGAATCACCTTGATAGTGAATGTAAATAAATGTGATTAAATGAAGTATTCTTGTGTTTGCTCCACATGCCTTGATATTTGCTCACAAAAAGGCCAATTAAAAACTGCACTCAGAAGTGGTTTGAAAGCCAACATGTTTAATTTGATTAACATTTTAACTTGCACACACACCCCATTTTTCTTCAGATGTATCCTTTGATGCTTTTTTTACTTTGTCCTGATGTCTTCAGGGTCATTCCTCCTGATTTGATCGTCACTTTTCATCAACCATCAAGGCAACCACTGAGTTCCCAGGCTGTGACTGAGGGGAAACTGTACCTGCTTCCCACCCTAGCGGGAACCCATCTTACAGATTCCCAGCCATTCATAGCTCCGCCGTTCCTGGCGCCCAACAGCATGGAAGGACAATCTAATCAAGGGTTATTAAATGCACATACTTCCTCCCCCCTTTTCTTCATGTCGGGTTCAGACTATAAAATCTGGAGTCTTCACGTTTATTGGGAACTGAGGTCATGGCTATGCTGCCCCAGGGGAAATGATGGGAACCAGCGATTTCCTACCTTGCTGTTCTTGCAGATGCTGTCACATCCTATCCTGAAATGCTCCTTAACTCACACCAGAGCTGCCCCCGCCAATATCCATTGAAACACCTTAGTCCAAACCCATAGCCCCCTAATCCCCTTATTCCCCTGTGTAGGTCTTAACAGCAAGTTTGACCAAAGTGGATGTAGTAGACCCAGCTTCAAGACTTGGTCATAATAGGTTGAGAGGTCACTTGCAGGTTCAGATCCCCAGCTTTCAACCTCAGTACTTTCCTCTGAAAAATGGGAATGCTAATAAAGTACATATAGTTGTGCAGCTGAATGAGATCAAGGAATCTCAAAATTATACATTGTTTTGCGCCTCAACATGCAAAGGAGGGGGCATGACAGATGCTTATAAAACTATGCACGGTGTGGAAAAAGTGGATAGAGTTAAAAAAAAACCTTAACACTAGAACTGGAGGTCACTGAATGAAATTGATGAACAGGATTCATTGTCCTTCATACAACGCACAATTAAATGAAGGAATTTGTAGCGATGCTGCCTGGTTTAAAAGGCTTCAAAAGGGGACCAGACAAATTCCTGGAGGATAGGTCTATTAGTGGCAATTGACCATTATAACTAAATGGAACTCCCATGTTCAGAAGCAGTACACTTTTGAATGTAAGTTGCTGGAGGATTGGGGAACAGCAGAGGAGGATTACTGCATTCATACCCTGTCCGTGGTCTTCCTGGAAGCATCTGGTTAGCCACTGCAGAAACAGAATGAAGGATTTAGTCAGGGCTGGGAAACCTGTGGCCCTTCAGATGTTGTTGACTCCAACCCCTATCATCCCTGACCATTGGTCATGCTGGCTGGGGCTGATGAGATGTGGAGCCCGACAACATCAGGAGAGCTATAGGGTTCCCCATCCCTTGACTAGATGGACTTTTGGTCTGATCCAAGCTGGGTTCTTATGTTGACCTAACATTGTTATGGCTAACAGTGACTTAATCTATTATTATTAGGCTGTTGCACGTTTGAAAGCTCAAGAATCAAATTGCAGTTATCAGTGTGGTACACTGACTCATCACAGCCACACTGCAGTCTTGGCTGGCAATCAGCTTTGCTTAAGAGGCTATTTTAAGAATGAGGTGGGGTGGGCCAAGGACCCCATCCCCATTGCTGGCAAACACTGTTGCCACAGGCACTGCTTCCTCTATACTCTCTTTTGCCTGTAGGTTGGCAACTTGGTGGGGAGATTTGACCCACAGGTAGCCTGCTGCTGACTCTTACATTACCCAACATTAGTTACACTTCTGTCAGCTAGCTGTATCTGCCATATACTCCCTAACCTCACTGGATGTCATTGCTGGTCATGTTCTCTGGGAAGGCAGGGTATCAGATAAGCTGGACCATACCTCTATATATTTGGGTGACTCAGCTTAGAGCCAGCAAGGACATTTTGCCACCTGACCCCTTTATGGCTGTTCAGGCTCAAAGTCAATGGCAGTGTGGTGTGGCAGTTAAGAGTTTTGCATTTAGACTTAGACCAGGGAGTTCTGGGTTAAAATCCTCTCTCAGACATGAAGTTTACTAGGTTATTTTGGGCTAGTCACTATCTCTCATCCTAGCCTACCTCACAGGGCTGTTTTGAAGATAAAAGGGAGAATATCATGCTGCTCTGTGTTTATAAATACAAATATTATATTGTCATTACATTTTAGTTTGTTTGGCAAAATAAGCCATGACAATACTAAATACCAATACAAAATTAATTTCAAAAACAGTGCTTGGGAAGGTACATAACATACAGATTTCAGATCATTCATAGGACAAGGCAGATCCCATATTTTGATAAACACAGCCCTTTGTAAGTAGGTCAGTTCCATGGAGAGATTTTTAACCAACCTTGCAGGGTTGCTGTGGGGAACAAGGGTGCAACCTTTTAGTAAGGAACTAAGGCTGCAACCCTATAAATTAGACTCAATGCAACTTACTTCTGAGTATACATGTATAGGATTAAACAATAAACCAGTTATCGTGAATTCTCTGGGACAACTGAGTAGGGCGGAGAATCATAGCAGATTACAGCTGAACAAAGGAAAAAGAGCTGACCTTCGGGACGTCTGGGTTCTACACATGGCTTGTTCCAGTTACAGATGCACAACCCAGTGCCCTTTTAAACCCCTGCAATCACAGGTGTTCAGCACTAGAGGTCACCAACCCCTTTTTTGAGGAAAAGGATTAGCATGTTTGTAACTTGGTTTTAGATTGTGTAGTTTTTATATGCTTGTTGTATCAGATTCTGTAATTTTATTGTATTTTATGTTAACCGCCCAGAGAGCTATTGCTAGTCGGGCGGTATATAAGTTTAAGAAATAAATAAAATAAATAAATTACAGTATTTCTAAATTTGAAATCCCTCACTTTACCTAATGTTTAGATTAAATATTAGTACCTTTTCTGTCCTGTGTCTTTATTAGATGCATAGAAAAGATAACTTTGACAACTGCAGCTTCTCCCACTGATAGGATAAGCAATGATCTTAGAATTTCTCCCTTCTCCTCCTCCTGACACAAGGGCCCCTTCAGCCTGGTAGTTTTTTTGTGGCCATCAATGTAATAATAGTGCATTAGTGGTGGATTTATACTGGACCGTCTACATGTCACCCCACTTTATTAGTTATTCTGCTAAGCTTCCACAATGGTACTGCAGTACTGCCATCCAGAGGGACACTCTTGTGTTACAGCACAACAAAAGCAGGACAACATCCACCCCCAATTATTTGTAGTATTAAAACTTAACAGTATATTAGCTGGAAACTACAGGACACATGCCTATCGCAAATGAAGCAATATGATTGCCCAAAAACCTTTGCAGGCACAAAAGGTATTTAAAGTGTGATCATGCATAACCACCCCAATAACATCATTAACACATACAGAATAATAGAATAGTAGAGTTGGAAGGGGCCTATAAGGTCATCGTGTCCAACCTCCTGTTTGCAGGGAGACCAAAATGCTTATTTACAAAGCCATTGTACTACCGACCTTACTGTATGCCTGTGAAACATGGACCATCTATAAAAGCCACTCCCAACTTCTTGAAAGATTCCACCAACGCTGCCTCCGGAAAATTCTGCAAATTACCTGGGAAGATAGGCGGACTAATGTTAGCATATTGGAAGAAGCAAAGACCACCAGTGTTGAAACAATGATCCTCCAACATCAACTTCGCTGGACCAGCCATGTTGTTCGAATGCCTGATCACCGTCTTCCAAAGCAGCTACTTTATTCCCAACTTAAGGATGGAAAACGGAATATTGGTGGACAGCAAAAGAGGTTTAAAGATGTTCTCAAAGCTAATCTAAAAAAATGTAACATGAGCATCGAGAACTGGGAAGTCTTGGCCCATGAGTGTCCCAATTGGAGGTCGACCATTATCAAAGGTGCTATGGACTTTGAAGAAGCACGAGTACAGGGCAAAAGGGACAAACGAGCTAAGCGGAAGGCATGTCAAGCAAATCCTCATCGTGACCATCTTCCATCTGGAAACCTATGTCCTCACTGTGGGAGGCTGTGTGGATCCAGAATTGGCCTCCACAGTCACTTACGGATCCACTGTTAAAGACCTTACCCTGGAAGACAATCTTACTTGGCCACGAGTGATCGCCAATGAATGAATTAATGCAGGAATCCAACTTAAAGCATACCCATAGAATCTTAGAATAGTAGATCTCTGTACCAAAGACCATTTGCACCAGAATTTTAAGTAATTATATAAATCTTGGGATATATTCAAGATTGCATTTTGATCAACATATAAAGATCCTAGTATGACAATAAAGTTTCAAAGTTCATTGTGTTGAAGACCTCTAGAAATTCTGCCAGATAAGTCTTGCAGGTGTTTTTTGACCTTATGTAGCCCAGTTCTTATGATGAATAATCAATAAAAAGGATGTCTGGAGGGGCCCAGAAGAGGTATCACTGTACTCTGGGTATCTGGATTTAGGATTTCCCTAGAAATCTAGCAGCTTTTCTGGATTATGTCTGGAAACCTCCACAACATCATTTATTTCCCAGGAAATCTCAGCACAAACTTTGGAAACTTCTAGAATCATGCAATGCCAAGCTTATTCCTCATTTTCCTTAGAAATCTGAATTCTTAAAAAGCAGTAACTACAACCAACCAGTGCACTAAGGTTACCTCCCACTGGCGGGAAGTAGCATTGATAATGCCCTACTGTGGGGACCAAAGTGTTTAACTGATTGTTGTATAGAGGGAAGGATCTATGCAGAACACTCAGCAAAAAGAAGCAACTCAGCAGCCTTTTGCATCCAGTTATGTAAAGGTTGTTCCACGTTGCCCTGAAAACCTTGTTTTCCAAACCAGAATTGAAGAATTTGGACCTCTCAAGCACACATCTCTGTTTTTTAGGGTAAGTAGTAGATACATTTTCCTAAAACACTGGTGTTTTTTAACCTCTGAAAAGCAATGTGTTTAAAGGTTACTCCATAATCAGAAGGACTCTCAGGAACAACCCGTTCTGCTGCAGTCCACATGGGCTTATATCTGGTATTAAACTGAACTCTTCCAACTTCCATTAGTCAGTGCAAAACATATATGACTGGATTCAGACTTTTAGTACAACTGTATACATGTCTATTCTAAAGTAAGGCTCATTGAGTTCAGTTGGGTTTCCTCTTAGGTAAATAGGTATAGGATTGCAGCCTAAGGCCTGTAAGTAGCCCAAACCTACTTATCTGGGAGTAAGAACCTTAAATTCAATAGGACTTACTTCTGAGTAGAAATGGCTAGGATTGCACTGTAAGTTGCTGATGGAAAGTTTTTCTCCCTCTCACATAACAATGAATGTTGGAAGATTCAAGACAGACAAAAGAAAGTACTTCTTCACACAGTGACATAGTTAAACTATGGAATTTGCTCTCAGAAGAGGCAGTGACAGCCACCATCTTGAGTGGCTTTAAAAGAGGATTAAACAGATTCATGGAAGATAAAGCTATCAATGGCTGCTAACCATGATGGCTGTGCTGTACCACTGGTCAGAGGCCAAATACCAATTGCTGGAAACCTCAGGAGGCAAAAGTGCTCCTGTGCTTAAGTCCTGCTTACAGGTTTCCCAAAGTCATCTGATTGGCCACTATGAGAACAGGATGCTGAATTAGATGGGCTGTTGGCCTGGTCCAGTAGGCTCTTACATTCTTATGCTTTAGTCCCATTGATTTCAGTGGGACCAAAGTGTGACTAACTTAGGTTACAGTCCTGTATGCGCTTACCTGTAAGCAAGTTCAGTGAAATTTGGTAGGATGTGCTCTTGAGTAGATGTTTACGAGTTTGTGCTGTTAGTCTGCATCTAAGCCATAGGGCTTTCACCATAGAGATGCCAGCACGAGAGTGACACCACCTTGCAGCATATCGGTATGTGCTGCATCACTTTAGACTGCAAGTACAGAATTCCAGACCTGAATCTCTTACATAAAACAATCAAAGCAAAAACAATCACACTGCAAATAGAAATCTAGCACAAAGGGAGAAAGATTTTATTCCAGCCCTTCACTAACTGTGCCCATTTTCTCTTTGCAGAGGGTTTTTGACATAGGGGACCATTTAAAAAGATGATTGCCCACCAGAGGCCTGGAGGGGTACAATTCATTCTACTACCTCCACATTCTATCCACCTCATTCACTTGCAAATGAAAGTCTGTCCTAGGAGGGGGGTCTTCCTAAGCAAGGGTGCCCACCACCACCAATATTTCATGGCAGTGAGAATCAATGTCTTTAGGCCCTGGCAGATGCCCGTGTTTACCCACTACTGATGTCAGCCATGCTTAAGGCTTAAAAGGGGGCATCTTCCCTGTGCCTGGAGCCTCCAGGCCTCTGTTCCAATCTCCCTGGGCTGACTCCCCATAATTCCTTGCAGCAGGTCTTGGCTTTTTGCTCCTGCCGTCATGGCCTCACACCCTTTGGTTGGGACAGACGACAAGCAGCTGTGATGAAAACAGGAGGTCGCGGCCACGATCGTCCTGTCTGAATCAACCACAAACCCACCGGGGCTCTATAACTAGAGCCACAGCAGGCAGGGAACTCCCTGCACACCAGGCAATGGCCCAGGAGGATGGGAAAAATGCAAACAAAACCATTGTGGAGTGGGTGGTTTACAGATGCTGTTCCAACCAAGGGGAGCGGAGCAGAACAGGAGCACTACTTGTTGTGAAGCAATTGTGTGTTGTTGTAGGAAGCGAGATAGGCCTGCGGCTTAACATTGGCATGTTTTAGCTGACATGCATGCAAATGTAAAGTTTGCCATTGTCTAGCAATGAAGCTAACCTTTAAAACACATGTAAACACCCTTGGCTTGGTGGCCTGAAGAGGGGGAACGGGTCTAGTTCAGTATTGATCTAATGGGCCAGAATTGTGGGGTCTGGAGCCAGTCCTCTGGAGAGCTGGGGTGGGTGGGAAGCCATCAAAGGGGAGCACGATCATGGCTCTGTCTGAGGGAGGGAGGAAAGGATGGTAGGGAGTGGGACAGGAATTGGCTCCATTTCCCCTCAAGTAGGCTGCCTCCCAAACCTCAAACTGGGCAACAGTTCAGAGCGAGCAAGGAATGGAACAGCGGAGGCTTAGCTTGTCTGATGGTGCTGGAGGTCTGGCTGGCCAACTCCAAGGGAGGGGAAAAGCCTGGAGCCCTTTGTGGGGCGGGGGATGACTCGAAGAGATCCTGAAGGCAGCAGGTTCAAAGTTGGAATGTGCTGACTTGGGCCAAATTCTCCCAAAAGGAGCCTACAGCGTGCAGAAGGATATACCCTTTTGCACACACTGGCTGTATGAACCAGACAGGAGCTGTGTTACCTTTTTTTTTCTCCACATCCACTTCTTGTAGCCACCTGTCAAACCTTTCTTCAGGGGTTGCAAGGAAGGTTCTCTGCATTCTGTGGGCAAAATGCGGAGCCTAGATTTCTGTTGCAGCAATGAATTCTGGGAGCTAGTGAGTGATGAGAAGAGCCGGACTGGTGCTGCCAAGGAATGGAGCAGAAACCTTGGGGCAATGGAAGTGACAGAACTGGGGAGGACCTCCTGGCATCTCTCAAAGTCTTGTGCTAGATAACTTGCAGCTCCTGGCAGAAGTCAACAAGAAAGTAGGGGAAATGATCCCAAGATTCTGCAACCGGAGGATAGGAGATTTCAGGCAGAAGGCCAGATTTCAAATTTCTTTGTGTCAGAATATAATCCTTGTTGCTGCTGCGTCCCTTGCCTATGACTCTGCACGTGCACAGGGTTTTTTTTTACAATTCCTACCTTTCTTGCCTTCACAGCAGCCCATGAGGCCGCTATTATGCCCATTTTACAGATGAGGGAAATTGGCACCTTTTTGCAGCTGCTGCCGTCTGAGCAGGTGTCTTTCTCTGTGAAGATGCAGGGAGCCACAGGCGATGATAGTTTTTCAGCACAATGTGGAGCAAAAATGTGTGTGCCAGACTGGTGAATGTTGTGAACTACATGGAGATTTCGTGTCTGTGTGAGAGGCCCTCTGTGGGCTGTGATGAGATTTGAACCCAGGATCACCATGTCCACCCTAGCTGTCTGTCACCAAGGAGCTTTTAGCATAGATGACCTTAGTGAGGATTTAACTCTTTCATGATATGCAGTCAGGGCTGGGCTTAGTGTTGGGTTGCATAGATACAGTGATGGCTGATGCCCTTTGAGACTAGTGGGCCAACAACAGGTGCAGCCAGAGCCAATGACAGGCAGAGCCAACTAATTCTTGCCCCATCCTCATCACTGCTGAGTTCTGCAAGGGCAACACTGAGATGAAGCAGGAGGCAGCTGACAGCCAGAGCCACCCTCTGGACTGGTTCTGAGTTTGGCTCTGGCTGAGAGAAGATGTGACATTGTCTGGTACACCAACCTCCCCATCTGGGGTATCTCTTGTGGGTTCCAGAAACAGCCAGAGGAAGGAACTCATACTGTCACCTCTTTCATATGGAGAGCAGGCCCTGTAGTTGCTAGGCAACTGAAAAGAACCTCTATCCCCCCCCCCAAGGGTCAGAAGCAGAAAGGCATCTCTTTGTGGGTTGCCTAGTTACAATCAGGCCCACCCACCCCCAACCACGTTTGGGCAGTGACAATGCTGTTTTAATACTGGGATGTGTTTCTGTGTATGATCATGACAGTGGTAATAACAGTGGCTGACAAGCAGGCCCAGCCTCGGGTTGGTATGGGCCAAGCATCTATTGGGGCCCACCACCACTTGGAGCCTCTGTAATTGCCTTGGAAGCAAGGAAGGAAAGCAGCGGCTGCTCACCTGCTCACCTTTGCCCTCTGAGCCCAAACACCAACATGGGATGACTGTGATAGCAAGGAGGAGGAGGAGCAGTGACCAGCCATTCACCCTCCCTCTTCTGTCTCTGTGCCCGTCCCCAAGATGGGGTGGTGGATAGAAGCTGCAATGAAGAGGAGGAGGTGGCCCACGGATGTCTTTTGGCCCACAAAAACCTAGAACCAGCCCCCACCCCCTTGAGTGGCTGACACTTTCCTTCTTCAAAGCTAGGAGAAAGGGAGGATGGACGAGGGAACAGCACAGCCTTAGAGCAGGAAGGCAGGGCAGGGTGTAAGCATACGTGACCTTGTGGGAGGGAATGACTACATTGGTTTGGGCCTGTTTCAGAGGCCGGCCTTGTGGGTACAGATATTACCCTTCCCTTCCCTCCTTTGAGACAGAAATTAATTCCATCAAAGCCTTCTGTTTGAAATCCTAAACTGACTGAATATTTGTGGTAAACTTGCTTTCAGCACTGCAGAATGCAGGCTGGTTTTTGGAGTTCAGCGGTTTGGTTATTTGGGGGTGCATTGGCACGTCTCTGTATCTCTGCCCCCCCTAAGAAAAGTCCCCCCCCAGTCGTTTGTTGCGGGGAGGGTGGGACTTTTTTGCCTTCCTGTTGGCTCTGTGCAGTGCAGTGCTTGTTTTCATCTGTCAAAATGTGGAAGGGTCTCTTACCAGCCATCTGGCAGCATCTGCTGCTGAATACCTCATCTCACTGGAAGAATGGGGAGAGTCGCCACACATACACACACACATAGAGAGAAAAATGGGAGCCTCCCACCATGGCCCTTGTCTTTCGGCTCCGTCACCTGCTAGCTAAGAAGTTTTCCATCTCAGCACAAAAATGACATGGACTCGCTGGAACGACTCATCTGCCCCATGAGCGCAGCAACCTCAAGAGTCTAACCGCCGTGCCCAAAAAGTGACCCCACCCCTGGCAACGCATCCCGGATTCCCCTGGAATGTCTAGACGCCAGTCCGGACAAGAAGCCAGCCTTCCTTTTGCACGGGATTCCCTGTCGCACAGGAGCCAAACCAGGCTGGCAATGGGGACTTGGATCATGGCAGAAGGGGATGTCATTTTTTTGCTTCAGTGCCGGGGGATTCCCTGAAAGATACTATAAAGCAAAAGGAATGAAGTCACATCCTCTGAGGCTGGCTCAAAGGTCATGCACACAGTCGTGCTTCCGTGCTGTGGCTTCCCTGGGCTCTAGTACACAACACTAGAGGATGCAGTAGCATCATTAGTAATAATAATAAATATTAATATCAACCTATGAAGTACTGTGGTGCTTTACAAAGAACATGGAGGAGCTTACAATCTAACATTCAGCACAGGAGAAAGAAAAGATGTGGGGAAGGAACTGAAGGCTGGCGTAAATAGGGAAACAATATGAAGTTCTTTCAGTTACATTCCCTTAAGGTTTGGTTGCAAGCTTTGTCACAGTAAGACATGGAAACAGAGTTTGTGTCTAAGAAGATATTGGAGTTGTGCCAGATCCAGGACACTGTGCCAGCTTCTGTTTCCAGTACTGTGCTCAATCCTGGAAATATGTTGTGAATTGATAAGAAAGAGCATCACAGCATGTACAGAGTGTGCTTTTCCTATCTACTGGGTAACTACGGTAATATACACACGTACGTGCACTCTCTCTCTCTCTCTCTCTCTCTCTCACTCACTCACTCACTCACTCACTCACTCACACACACACACCCCTGATATTAAGAAATTAGGCTTCCGGGCCAACCTGAGCATCGGTAACACTCATTTCGGAGAGTAGGCTCAATTCTGGTGTTCAAACAATCATGCGGAGAACCTCTTGAAGCAGAATTGTGACGCGGCAGCTGCACATGGCAAGCTGGTTGTTTGAAGTGGCTCACTTTGTGATGTGGGTGATTGTTGAGAATGCAAACTGCAGTAGCAACCCTCTGAGGATTCTCTCCAGGCCACATACCCCATTCCCTGGCCAGTTCTGCTCTGCACCCTCCCTGAGTGCGTTTGCCTGGCTGGATCATGTGCTTGAACTGTGATCATGCCTCTCTTGCCTGTACAGAGGCAGACAGATGTGTGTAAACCTCTGCCTGTTGTGTGGCTGGAATGTAGCCTACTGCAGAAAAGTGGGAGAGACATCAATTGCTGCTCACATTAGAATGTGACCTCTGGAAGGTTGCCATGGGTGAACTTGATTCTAATGCTGAAAAAGGTTCCCCACCCTTAGTTTATGTAATTAAATATTTCTGCACCCTGAATAGACTTAAATATCTGTAACACACACCACACATTTTTCAATCTTCCAGCAAAGATGACAGTTACAATTCTAGACCGTTGCATTTTGTTTTTCTCCCTTACATTAAACTTAAGACATTTTGAAAATACTGTTTCAGACAACATGAAGCTGCCAAAGCAAGCCATAATTGGTCCACTCCGTGCCATGTAGTGAAAACAGGAGATGGTTGATTTGCTTCACAGTGGCTGTATTTGGATGTCATGTGGCTAAACAATAGTTTAATGTGATGATAATGAGCCATGGTGAGCCTTGCACTCCCCTCTCCTGTGTCCTCTCTTCCAGTGTGGATCTGAGGAGTTATGGAGCTTTTGCTTCTGATTCAGTTAACCACAGTTTCCTATGTTGTTTGAACTCTACAAAACTGTGGCTAATGATAATGATAGTTTGTTTAAATAAGTTCATGGTTTGATGTTGGCGTGTGTGCAACAAACTGTAGTTAAGATTAACCACAGTTTGTTGGGTTTGGTCAGCACAAGAAGCTGTGATTAATCAAAACCAGAGCCAAAAGCTTCCACACTCCTCCTTACAGCTGTTCTGGAGTAGGAGGAGGGAAGCACACAAGCCTATGATTTGCTGTGGCTTGTTACTGTCATGCTAAACTATGGTTTAATGCTTTAGTATGATGTCTGAACTGGGCCAGACAACCCAATGTACAAATAGCTTTTCTTCTTTACCCCTGCTGCACACACAGATGTGTGCACACACACTCACTCAGAACTATGCTGTGGACAGCTCGACCTGTCACACTACTTTAATGATGACTTGTCACATATCTCAGGCCCTGGCCCCTAGACACAATGGAATACCCAGTTCAACTCCCACCATATGTGTTAACGAACACAAGGCACAATCCAGAATTTGCTTGCTCTGAAACACAGAACTTCAGAGGAAAAATGTATGGAGTTATGTACACCCATATGAATGCACTGGCTGGTGTGTATTAGTGTCTACATGTGATTGAAGGTTTGTGTACTTGGGCTTAAGTGTATTGGTCTGTGTAGCTGTAAATGTATACGTGCGTACTACTCCCTGCACAGAGTACAAGATGCTCTCACTCCCCTACCCCTCTTCTCTGTCTCTGCAGCCTCCCCTATGAACCAATCTAAATCCTCAACTCAGTCCATAGCCAAACCATGCTGCAATCCCCCCCCCCGCCCCTGTGCCTGCATCACAGAAAAGGTTGGACAAAACCAAAGTCTCTGTTGCTGAAGGGAAGGGACACTTGGCACTTTTGTGCGAGGGTATTTGTGAGGATCATGCAGGCCTCCTGGCACGGATATGAAAAGAGACAGAAAGAGGGAGTTGTGTGCCTGCTGCACATTTCTTTAATCCTGGCTGCTGATTCAGCAATTTTCCATGACCCAGGAATTCTCCCTGGCCAGGAACAGTGTTTCTCTGTTGTTTGTACTTGGACCATACTCAAGACAAGAGGGGTGGCAATGCAGGGAAGAGAGATGAACAGGATTCACAAGCTTTGGCCTGATGTGCACTGTATATTTCTACATGAGGATCAAAGGGTGTTGGTAGAACTGGGGAAAGCTCAGACTTCGTGGCAGGATGTACAGATGGATAGGTGCAAACTGGAGATTGGATACACTGGCGGAGATCCAGGGAGGTCCAGATACAGGCTGAGATAGAGAAGGGTGCTGTAGGCCAGGATTGATCAGCAGAATTGAGGTGGAAGGGGAGCTGCTTTGCATACAGAAGGTCCCAGGTTCAATCCCCAGCATCTCCAGGTGGTGGGAGATGGGGAAGAGCTTCTTTGCCTCAGACCCGGAAGAGCACCTGGCAGCCAGAGGAGACAGTACTGGGCTAGATAGAGAGGTCACCTGACCCCGTATAAGGCAGCTTCCTCTGTTCCTAGGTGGCAACAGTATTTGGCTACCAAGAGAGTACACGTGGAGGTCATCCTTGAAGTGTATCAATGAACAATTCTGTTGACTCATCCTGCTTCCCAGACAGCACTTACAAGAGGGCACCTGCAGTCGCTTCCCAGTGTGTGCCCTTCCCAGAGGGCACGTACTGCCCAGATTCCCGGAGATGTTGACATACTACACATTCCTGCTTTTGCATCAGTGGCTTTCCACCCGATTTCCTCTGCTATCCACATCCTCGTCCCTGGCACTCGGCTGCCCCTGCATACAGCCAAAAGCAATCAGTTCTAAGGATTAGGATTAGCATTAGGCAGAATGAGGTAGTGGAATTCTGAAGTTGATAATGATGATGATTTTTATTTGATTGTTGCTTGTTACCTGAAGGTCTCCAAGCAAATTATAACATTGTTCAAAACACAAATAAATATATCAAACTGTAAAAATTACCCCCATAACAGCCATAGGAAGCTACTTCAGGAAACCCAGTGTACCCGTTCAAAAGAATCCCCAGATGATCTCATCCAGCAACTTCATCAGTAGCGGCTGGTACCCTCTGGGACTGGTGGGGCAGAAGGCAGGGAACCCAACAGTAGGTGGAGCCAGAGCCAATGGCAGAGCCGACTAATTCTAGTTTTGTCCCCACTTCCTCCCTGCTGAGTTCTACAAGGGTTAACATGGAGACTGAGGATGAGAAAACTGATAGGCAGTGCCATCCCCTGGATTGGTTGTAAGTAAGGTGGCAGGCAGTTGGTGGCGGGCTGAGAGCACTGCCTGTAACTGTACAGCCTCCACTGGGCTTCACAGAGATATTAAAGAGCGTGGAGGACAAAAATACACCTTGTGGAACCCCATGGCACAATGGTGTGATGGTAAAGCAGAAGTTCCCCAGTGCTACTGTCTGGAAAAGGCCCTGCAGGTAGGAGCAGGATCTCAGTAAGCCCATGCCCACAGAACCACTCCAAGAGGACAACACAGTTGATCATATCAAAAGTCACTGACAGATCAAGGAGAACAGCAGGCTCACACTCCCCCTGTGCCTCTCCTGATGAAGGTCAATCAGGGCAACCAAAGCTGTTTCAGTGCTAAGGCCAGACTGAAATGGGTCTAGATAATCGGTGTCCTCCCAAGCACGCTTGAACTTGAACAGCCACCACTCTCTCCAATATCTTGCCCCAAACAGGAATATTGGCATGTAAGTGGTAGTTGTCACAGACCTCTTCAGGAGGGGCCACACCATTGCCTCCTTTAAGGAACTGGCACCATCCCCTCCCACATAGAGGCATTAACTGTTCTCTGGATGCACCATCAGTCCCCTCTGTCTAGCTTTTATAAGCCACATGTAGATTACATAAGTTTCAGGGGACAGGACATCTTAGTTGCCCTCCCCACCCCATTCATGCTCATGCTCTGGTAACTTAGAGATTGGATTACTGTAATGCGCTCTACATAGGGCTGCCCTTGAAGACAGTTCGGAAGCTTCAGCTAGTGCAGAATGCGGCAGCTAGACTATTGACGAGGACCAGTCGGTCTTCGCACATAACTCCTGTTCTGGCTCGCCTGCACTGGCTACCTATTTGCTTCCGGGCGAGATTCAAGGTGCTGGTTATGACCTATAAAGCCTTACATGGTGTGGGACCGCAATACCTGGTGGAACGCCTCTCCCGCTATGAACCTACCCGCTCACTTCGTTCAGCATCTAAGGCCCTCCTCCGGGTACCAACTCATCGTGAAGTCCGGAGGGTGGTTACTAGATCTAGGGCCTTTTCTGTGGTGGCCCCCGAGTTGTGGAATAGCCTCCCCGAAGAGGTACGCCTGGCGCCTACATTATTATCTTTCCGGCGCCAGGTAAAGACCTTCTTATGCTCCCAGGCATTTTAATCATTTTAATATTTTTATCTTTTTAATCTTGTAATACTAATCCTTTTATCATCTTATATTTTGTTTAATTGTATTTTGTTTTCATTGTGTCTTATATGTTTTGTGATTTTATTATTATGATGTATGTATTTTATCCTATTCTGTTTACCGCCCTGAGAGCTACTTGCTATGGGCGGTATATAAATGCAACAAAATAAAATAAATAAATAAATTCCTTAAAGCAACTTCAAGACATTCTCGTTCCCAGTCCCATGACACTTCCAGTGGGAGATGCCTCTGTTGAAACCTGTTCCTACCACACTGTTGGGAGTTACAGAGGGCCAAGGCTGCCCTACTCCCGAAATCAAGGTGCTTAGTACCCAAAGCTGACCAAGTTATTTTGACACCTGAGGCAGAAACTTCTACAAGCGCCTCTCTCTGGGAGTACAATAATAATAATTTGCTATCCTTTCATGACCCTCAGGATCAGCTGCCTGAAGCAACCACATGTCTCTGCCTAATGGTAGGACTGGTTCTGCACCATAATTCTGCCCACATCTACCCCATGTGGTGAACCATCAGAGTTACAAGTTGAAGAGAATCTCCCTGGGCAGTAAAGCGCTCCAGATACAGATGCAGCTGACCTAGTCAGGCCATTGGCTTTCCTCAGCAGGAACAGCTGCAAAGTGTTTCTATTTAGGCTGTGATTTTGCATGGGCAAATAGGAACTTTCGTGACCCCTGGCTTGTGCTGATTCATGGTTTTGCTTTCTGGTTGTATGGTTTGGCTGGTTTTCTGGCTTGACATCGTCACTCCAGGTGGGGCCAGGGGGCCACATGCAGCCCTCCAGGCCTCTCTATTTGGCCGTGGCGCTCTTTCCAGGCCACACCACGCGTTGGCTCTGCTTCTCACCCTGAGTGCTTTTGCCTGGCTGGAATGTGTCTCTGAACCCTGATAATGCCTCTTGCTTGTCTGGATGGAGGATAGAGAGGGGTGCGTGAGTAGAAATAGCCTACTATAGAAAGGTAAAATTTGCATTCATTGCTCAACCCACTTTTTGCCCTTAGCCCCGCCCACCACTGGCATGTGGCCCTCAGAAGGTTGCCCAGAAGGGATTGTGGCCCCTGGGCTGAAAAAGGCTCCCGACCACTGTCGTAACTCCTGTCTTCCAGCACATGGCTGTAACTGAATACAGTAGCTGCCTCCTCCTCAGCCCCAACACCACACCATCCATTTTCCTCTCACCAATATCCCCAAACATAGTTACATCCTGGGGAGAAAACAGCAACATAGTTACATCCTTATGTGGGATCAGCTGCTGACTTGGATGGCTTTAAAAGAAAGAGGATTAGAGAAATGCACAGAGGATATGGCTATCAACGACTACTGGCCACGATGGCTATGTTCTCCTTCCAGTGTTTGAGGCAGTATGCTTCTTAAATGCCAGTTCATGGGCATTACAAGTGGGGACAGTGCTGTTGCACTCATGCCCTGCTTGTGGGCTTCCCATAAGCACCTGGGTGGCCACTGTGAGAATGGGATGCTGGACTAGATGGTCCACTGGCCTGATCCCGCAGGGCTCTTCTTGTGTCCTTCTGATTATGAAGTAACATGACCCCACACACATACACACTGAATATAGGCATTTGGAGGGGGGATAATACAGAGCTGAGAATACATTCCTCCAACCCTCCTGTTCCCTTCCCACTTTATCATTTAGATCCCACAAGTGAGTGTCAGTACATCAAAAGCCATATAAGATAAAATATATCATCGTCTACCCCATCATACATTTGAATAGGCCACGTAAAAAGGTTGTGCAACATAGGTTGTAAAAAAACCCATAAACATGACAAGAGTTTTAACATTTCACTTTACATCGCTCACAGTCCATTGAAAAAGTTCTCCTGTGCCTTTCCCATTACAGTTTCAAGTATATATAAAGGAGACTGATCAAATTTATTATAAATGCACTTTTGATGGTACTGTGTTTGAAATGTATAGTGGGATAGGAATGCGGAGGCTTATGTTCAAGTTCCCATTTACTGTGTGACTCTGGGCCTGTCCCCTATCTTTCAGCCTAACCCACCTCACAGGAGTGTTGTGAGCATAAACAGATGGTGGTCTGGTGACAATTTAAGCTGCCATGAGCTCCTTGTAGGAAGTGTGTGATTAAATATATAATAAATACTAATGATAAATAAAATATCATTTTGATACATTTAGGAAACTTTTGTTCTGGAATCACCACAATTGAAATTTCAAATTGGAGTGTCTATTTTTATATCTGTTTTTGTATTGTAATGGTCTGATATGTGTGATTCTCAGAACTTTACTTAATGTACTGTGTGTGGGTGGTCTTAAAATGCTGCTCAATTGCATTTTGAGGATACACTCCATGCATTTTGAGGATACACTCCATGCACAACGGTTAATAAATGTTGAAAAGGATCCTCCACACACTCACCCTTTACAAAACCTTTCCACACATCCATCTACTCACATTTGCCTACCCGAAGTTGAACTGTCTGTCTAGATAGTTACCTAGCTATCAGATTGCCTAAGGTTAGGCAGCTGTGTCTGTGAACTACTGGTCCTTGTGGTTACAGCTCTCCTGTCCAGTCCCCAGGAGAGTCATAACTCTGCGGTTGGACATGCCAGCTTTCTCCCCCCCCCCCAGTTGCTCTGACGTGGCACGAAGCATCAAGGGGGATGTTTAGATAGGACCAAACTCTGCCGTCAGCAACACACACTGTAATCCAGGCGCTTGTGTCATCGGGACAGTGAGAGAGATGGGATTCATAGCAACATGTGCAGAGTCAGGGGCTGCTGGAATGGGGAAAGGACATCCAGGAAAATGTGCTTACACTTACACACACTCTGCTCAAAATACATGCTCACTTCAACATTTGAACATAACTACCTACTCACAAATGCTCACACTTACACATGGACACAAATGTCGTGCAGGAAATGTGCTATAAATATACACAAATGTACCCAAGCACATCCATACATCTTTCATAAGTTTAGAGAGAAGTAGAAGTATACATTGTTACATGTCAGCATGCACATTTATGCACTGTCCCACAGAATTATTTGTGTCCGGCAATAACTGCAGCTCTTACTCATTTGTTGCACAGGATCCAGATGTCTTTCCTCAAAGTAGCATTTCTTTTGCGGGTATATTGCTTTTTTCTTGTGTACAAAATGTGGTATCTTATAGCATGAAAAATGCTATTTCTGCCTCAGAGAATGTTTGCATGATGAGTTTATAAGTGTTGCACCTTTTTAGGCATTATACTTCCTCTCAGACTTTGGTGTTCTATGAATGCAATCAAACACATACGCTCACCTTTACAGGAATTTGTTTTGCCTAATCTGCATACACAAATCCTGTTCCCTTACTTCAGTCTGCCACTTGCATTTCTGTTCATAGCATGGATGCAGAGACCCAGAGATGTAGTTTTATATATAGATGTGCTTTTTTTGTTCACATGTTCCATTTATGGTAAGATTATCTCTAGAGAAATGTCATGGTTTCCCTATGGCATTCATGGGTTACATTTGTGTCTCAGTAAAATTAATCTCTGCTTCCACAATTTTGCTTTGTGTGTGCATGTGTGTGTAATTTCCCCCTATCTGCATAATAATACCACTGTCCAAGTGTTCTTGGTATTCTTAAGAGAGGTGTTTATGGCAAAAATGGTGATTGGTACTTAAGAACACACTTCTCAGTAAAAGAAATGAAAATAAGGAGAATAATAGCCTCTCCAGACAATAATAATGTAACTTGGGGAAGCATCGCATAACAAACTAAAGCAGAATAAATCCCCCACTAATGTCCTATTATCGTGTCAAGAATGTATTCCAGAATACACCTGCAATAAAACATCAGTCTGGAGGGACCCTTGGTGTGTTATTACGGAAGTATTCTGCAACATGTTCTTAACACAACAACAGTACATTAGTGGTGGATTTTTTCTGTTCTAGTAGTTCTGAGATGCTTCCCCAATGCTGCCACGTTATTGTTGTCCAGAGGGGCTATAGTGCAACAAAAGTCAGGTGAAAAATCCAGAACATTTGAGCCCCTCCAAACATTCTTTTATTGCACATTCATGATGACATTTTAAATCACAAACATTTTGGAGTTTTGTCTTCTTGTTTTTGTTGCACTATAGCCTCTGTGGACGGCAATAATCTGGTATCATTAGAGAAGTGTCACAGAACAACTAAAAAAGCAGAATAAATCCACCGCTAATGCGCTATTACTCTGTCTCAGAACATGTTGCAGACACCTGCAATAAAACACCAGTCTGGAGGGACCCTAAGTGGTATGGAAAGTTGCAGGGTTTCAGTGGAAGTTACAGGATATGGTTAAACAAAAAGAAAAAAAGAAAAAAAAAACAAAAATAAAAAATAAAGAGTAAAATATTGACTTCCCATTTGTCAAAGATCAAATCAGTTATAAGTCTATAATATATAACAATCCTGTCTCTTAAGTCATATTATAAAATCACTTTCCTCCAGTAGTTATCTTACTTAATCATCAAATCTCATAAACATTACTTTATTCTTTCCACAAAAAGTCAAAGAGAGGTTTCAATTCTTTAAGAAATATATCTATCAATTTTTTTTTCCAGATAAGCATATCGATTAATCCATCTCATTACTAATTATGATAATCTTATTGTCATAACCATAGTCAAAATAAACATTTCAATTAATCCATCACATCAGAATCTGTTAGGTTCAGTAATTTCAGTAGCCATTGTTCTATTATCCCTATTAGTTCCATTTTCCATCTTCCATCTTCAGTAGTCTTGTTAAGTCCAGTAATTTCAGTATCCAATCTTCCATTATCAGTATTCCATAATAATCTTGCTGTCAAAGCCATAGTCATATAGTAGGAGTCTGATGGGAATTACCTCTATCCCAAATATTTTCTTGCCATCCATTCTGAATAGGTTGCTGAAATACTGCTGTAAAATCATATCTCTGTTCTTTTTTTCAAAATACACTGGGTCATCTCTTGAAAGTTTTTCCATTGTCACATGGCTGCAGTTAATTCCATAGATTTTCTCTATATTGGGCTCCATCACATCATTCCAGTCCAGAAGATTATCCATGCCATTGATAACTTTATCTCTAGAATCTTCATTAATTTCTTCAGAGATAACATTGAGTTCCAAACAATAGATTTTATTTCTAAAGTCCATAGACTCCAAATCTTGTTCCTGTTCCACGATTGTTCCAATCTCCGGGATCTCCTCTCTCACAGGGACCCCTGTTCCAGTCTCCAGGGTCTCCTCTCTCACAGGGACCCCTGTTCCAGTCTCCAGGGTCTCCTCTCTCACAAGGACCCCTATGTCTTTAATCTCCTGTGTCTCCAAACAATAGATTTTGTTTCTAAAGTCCATAGACTCCAAATCTTTTTCCTGTTCCACGTTTGTTCCAATCTCCAGGGTCACCTCTCTCACAGGGACCCCTATATCTTTAATCTCCTGCTTCATTTTACTCAATTCAATTTTCAGCTCCTTACAACCCTGTCGCAGGTTTTGTTTCGTTATCTCAATCTCATCCATTATTTTCTGAAACATAGTTATTTCCAGATTCTCAGCCACTTTCTTAATTGCCATTTTAAAAGAAAAATATAGGAAAACCACTTCTTATTTCAGCAACAATTGGGTTAATACTCCAAACTTGGTGACATCACAGTATAAACAGAGCAGACAGCCTTATCTCTCCATGCTTAAGTAAACAAAATGCAGTTCCCAGGATCGAAACAATTAATGGCGGTCGTCAGGAAACAGATTCGTCAAAATAAAATAGACCAAAAAGAGAGTAGTCTCAGACAATATAATATTCTTCAAAATAAAAATCTGGAATAGAAATCCCTCTTCTGTGTATATCTTTAGAATGCAAATCCAGGACAGCTTTTTGCAACAAAAACAGAGATAAGCTATTAATTAGTGAGTAGCAGAGAGAAGTTATGGCTCCCCAGTGAGATGTCAAAAACCGATCAATCTGGCAAATCTCTTTTAAACAGCAACAATTTAAGTCAAGTAAAAGAAAAATATAGAAAGAAGGGTGCTTGCCTGTTAGTGCGTTCTCTCTTAAAAGATAAGATGAACGTTCGCTTTATCAGATAGAGCTTGTTGTTGAAAATCCGTCCCACCTTCGTCGGCTGGACCTCGTCCCATAAATTAATGAGATCTGGTCGTCCCAACAAAAATAGGCTTTGAGGTTAATCTCTTCGTTTCTCCCTACCCGGGAGAAGTTTAATCAGTCAAAAAAAAAAAAATCTGACTGGTATATCTGAATAAGCTTCTTTTGAGGCAGGAGCCCGTCTCAAAAGCAGGCACAGGCTAAGTCACCCTTCCCGGAAGTCACTATTTTTGATTTTGTTTTTTGTCTTTGAATGTTTTATGATTTCGTCTTGTATGTTTTATGAAAATCTGAATAAAAATTATTGAAAAAAAAAAAAGGAAGTTACAGGATATGCACTGATTGGAAATGAAGCAGTATGACCATCCCAAAACTTTTGCAGGCACATAAAGTTGAATCACGTACGGCCGCCCCAATGGTGCCATGAGCTCAAATCATAATGAATGTACAATAAAAAGGAAATCTGGAGATGTACACATGCGTGGGAAGGGCTTGGAAGATTGGTGCAGATGAGTAAAAGCCCATTCCCACTCAGGAAATCACTGGAGCAGGAGGGTCTCCTGCAGGGGGCTGACATCCCCCACCCCCAACAGCAATTATCTCATGAACAGCCCTTCAAAGCAACCTGTGCAAAGTGATGGAGCCGTTGAGGTCTTCCAGAAGACCTGTTTATTGAACATTCATTCTGATTTGTTTGCACAAATATGCATGGAGGATATTCAACATCACTGTTTACTGACCATTGTTTCCTTTTCTTTTTAATCCACATTTAAATAGCACAGCTTACGAATTACAATTAAGAAATCACTTGTTTGTGTGGAGGTTGTATGGCATCATCCAAATGTCACCATTGCCTCACACTTTCCATTGCATTTTCCCACATTTTTTTAACCACAAAAATCCAGGGTTTCTTTGGAGGCAGGTTCGCTGTGCAAGACCACCAAGTCCATTTTAGTTGCTCAACCTGAATTTCCCAATATATGATTACATCATACATGAAAATAGCAACAGCCTGGAAGCAGCCAGTATCTTCGTTGGTCTGCATAGGCACTGCTTTGATGGGCTACAGCTGGGTTGCTTGAGCTGGGGCCTGCTTGTGCCTGCCTTTGATTCCTCTTGCAATGATTTGAGCAGGGATGCTGCTTTGAATTCTTGCCCCACACCCAGCATACTTCCTACCTGGAGGAGTGATTTCAATGTAGGGATTTTGTAACATGTGAGAGCCTTTAAATGTACATACCAAGTGGCATTGAGTTTAGACTACTGCACTGTGTTGTGCTTGGGGCTGCCTGGTGGTTCTACTGTTGAACACCAGGTTGGTTGGTAATAAAACCATGCTGATCCATGATTTGATCATGGATGAATGAGCTGACCTGGCGTGTATCACCAAGACCTGGGTGGGGGAGCTGGGTGGCCCAGAGCTGACTCAGATCTGCCCACCTGGGTTCTCAGTACAGCATCAGCCCAGACTGGAGGGACGGGGGCGAGGTGTTGTTGTAGTCCATAGGAGATCATTCCCTATCACCAGGAAACCCCTCTCTCTTGGAGTGGGACTGGAGGGCCTGCATCTGGTGTTACACCAAACAGACAGATTAGAGATGCTGTTGGTGTACCGCCCACCCTGCTGCTCAACAGCCTCCCTGACAGAACTGGCTGAGGTTGCCTCAGGTGTGGTGTTGGAGGAACCAAGAACAGTGGTTTGGGGTGACTTCAACATCTGTGCTGAGGCCACCTCAGGTCCAGCTTGGGAGTTCATGGCCTCCATGGCAACTATGGGCCTGTCTCAAATGATCATCAGTCCAACACACAGAGCAGGGTATATCCTCGATCTAGTCTTTGCTCCACGTGGGGAAGGCGATGGTCTGGAAATTGGTGGGATGGATATCACCCCACTCTCATGGTCAGACCACTTCATGGTAAGGTTTGGTCTTGCAGTGACAATTCTCCCTGCAGGGGTAGGGGACCAGTTAGGATGGTCAGCCGCCAGAGACTGATTCCTGACCGCTGTGGGGGATTTTCCAGAGGATAGAGCAGGTGATTCAGTGAGGCCCTAGTCTCACTATGGAATGGGGAGACTCGTAAGGCCATTGACACGATCGCTCCTGAGGGCCCTTTCCAGTGCCATGGAGCCTGCTTTGCTCTTTGGTATACTGAGGACCTGCTGTCAGTGAAACAGACCGGATGAGGACTAGAGTGTCAGTGGTGTAGATCTCGCTCCACAGCTTACCGAGCACGTGTTCAGGCGCATAATTAGGCCAACCACATGGCTGTGAGGGCAGCAAAGAGATCTTACTTTGCTGCTTCCATTGCACCCTTGAGGAGCCACCAAACTGATTTATTCCGTGACATCCAGAAGGTCACTCCTGACCAGGGGGCCGGACCTCTGGAGCACATGGTGTCCAGCTGTAGCCATGGTGTCCAGCTGTAACCAGGCTGGTTAAACGCTTTGAGGACGAAGTCACTCGGCTCTGCATTTAGATGCTGCTGTTGTGGCAGTTCCAGCTGAGGTGTCCAATGCAACATTAAACCCAGTGTTGTGGGATCAGTTCCAGTTAATGCAGCCTGATGATGTGGACAAGAGGTTTGTCCTTGCAGTGATGCGCCCAACCACCTGCTCATTAGATACTTGTCCATCCTAGCTTGGTAAAGCTAGCTGGAATGACTGAATGGGTCACAAGTGTAGTAAATGCATCTTTGCATGATGGTGTGATGCCTACTGCTCTTAAAGAGGCAGTGGTGCATCCATTTCTTAAAAAGCCCACACTGGACCCAATGGAGCATAACAAGTATAGACCAGTTGCCAACACCCCTTTCTTGGCAAAGGTGGTAGAGAAGGTGGTTGTAGAGCAACTGCAGGTGTTTCTGGATAAGACTGATTATCTAGTTCCATCACAATCTGGATTCAGACCTAGTTCAGAATGAATCAGCTTTGGTTGCCCTAATGGATGGCCTCTATCGTGTGAGAGAAGGGGAGTGTAACTCTGTTATTTCTGCTTGATCTCTCAGTAGCATTTGATACTATTGACCATGGTGTCCTCCAGGACCAACTCTGGGATGGGTATTGGAGGCACTGTATTACAGTGGTTCTGCTTTTATCTTCAGGGTCGCTTCCAGAGAGTAACACTGAATGAGTGTTCTTTGGCCCGCTGACACTTGTGCTATGGGATTCTGCAGGGTACTATTCTCTCCCCAGTGTTATTTAACATCTGTATGAAGCTGTTGGGAATGGTCATTAGGAGTTTTGAAGCAAGGTGTCAGCAGTATGTTGAAGACATGCCGCTCTCTTTTCTCTATAACATCTGAATCAGGAGAGGCTGTGAATGCTCTTGGTGTCTGAATGCTGCAGTGGACTGGATGAGAGCCAGCAAACAGTGCTTGAATCCTGGGACAATGGAGGCTCTTTGGATAGGTGGTTCCCATGTCCGGGAGATAGGCAAGTTGGGGTCACGCTCCCTCTGAAGGACCAGGTCCGTAGCCTAGGGATGCCCCTGGATTCATCTTTGTCACTAAAGGCCCAAGTATCCTCTGTGGCTAGGAGTGCCTTTTACTAGCTTTGTCTGGTTTGTCAGCTATGGCCATTCCTGGACAGGGATAACCTGACTTCTGTAGTCCATACACTGGTAACCTCGAGGCTGGATTACTGCAATGTGCTCTATGTGGGGCTGCCCTTGGCCCTGGCTCGGAAGCTCCAGCTGGTGCAAAATGTGGCAGCCAGACTACTGATGGGAGCACATGGCCGACAACATGTGATACCACTCTTAAAACCACTGCACTGGATGCCCATCCACTACTGAGCCAGGTTCAAGGTCCTTGCATTAATTTACAAAGCCCTGAACAACTTAGGTCCAGGGTAACTTAGGGACTGCTTGAACCCTTATATCCCAGCTCGATCACTGAGATCATCTGCAGGCCTTAGTCATCCCCCAAATTGGCAAGGCTCATTTAACAATGACACGAAATCGAGCCTTCAGCATCATTGGCCCAGTTCTCTGGAATGCTCTGCCAACAGAGATTCAGCAGGCGTCTTCTCTTTTAACTTTTAAACGCCTGCTGAAAATCTTTCTGTTCTACCAGGCTTATCTAGGCAATTAAGTTTTTTTTTTTTTTGCAATAGTTGACCTTTGCTTTTATGTATTTTTAATGTTTTTATTGTATGGTGGTGGTGGTTTTAGCTTGTTGTATGCTGCTTTGATGTTTTTAATGAAATAGTGATATACAAATATATTTATAAATACTGTTAATTAATTAATTAATTAGTTAAAGTTAGACTCAGTGCAGCAAAGCCCAGTGTGCTGATAAGGATGCAGATGGTGGGGGTGCTTGTGGCAATGTGGCCAGCAATATGTTTCTTTTCCTCTCTTGGATTGTTAAATCTTGCCAAGGCAGTATGACCAAGTGGATCCAGGGTGTGGTCAGTGCATCCTTGTGGGAGGGAATGGTCCTAGCCGCCCCAAAAGAAGCAGTGATCCAACTGCTTCTAAAAAAGCCCACCCTGGGTCCCTTGGTTTGTGACAACTACTCCATCTATCTCAGTGTTGGCTATCAGTGGCTCTCCAGCATTTCCCTACCTGCACATGCCAGGGATTGAACCAAGTACCTTCTACATGCAGGGCAGATGCTCTGCCACACTGAACTGCAGCCCTACAGTCATCAGACCAATAATTTGATGAGCAAAGAGGGGTCACTAACCCCCTCCCCCCTTTACTGTCTGCCTGTGTGTATACAGTACATGTGCAAGTGTGGACAACTCACCCATTTTTGGCTATACCCACCGCTGGCATGCAGTCCCTGGAAGGTTGGGCAAGGGTGAATGCAAAAGGGTCAGCCGACCCTGCTCTGAACATTTGGTCTAAACTTTTAATTTGTGGTTATTATTATTATTATTGGCCATTGCTAATTGGCTATTAATTCTGATTTAGTTTTTTATCATGCATTGCTTTGTAATTATTTCTTGCAAGTCTCCTTTGTGAAAAAGTGGGAAATAATGTTTTCAACAGCTGAAGATTTAAATCGTGGACTGACTTTCAAGCAAGTATTAGAATGTGCATTTTGATATGTCTTACACCTGGGAAATAGCCCGACTTCTAAATTCCCACAGTATGATACGTGTTTCCAGAGGTAAGAGCCATAAATGAAAGAGTAGATTTCAGAAGTTGTTCCCTTGATCTGGTAGAAGAGCCTTCAGCAGATTTTTAGAGCCAGGAGAAAGAGCCTGGGAGGTAGGGGGTGTTGTTGCATGATTAATATTCCCCCACCCCATCTCCTGTTTAAAGCCTTGTGGTCTTTTTTCCCCTTCTCTGTCTCTTGCTCAGGGGCTGTTTCTTTTCCTAGGGTTTGATATTTTCATAGTGAGTCCATTTCCCCCTAGGTGGGGGTCAGAGCCGGGGTGGGGGCAAATGACGCCGGGACAGAGACTCATCATAGCCTTTTGCCGTGGCAGCGTCTGATGAAAATGCAAACAATAAAGCCGACAGACGCTGACCACAGTGACCTTTTTGGCAACTCAACCGCAGAGGACGTCAGGAAGTCAAGTTCCGTGGTGGCTTCACCCCCTCCCCTGATAGCCCAGCTCCGGGGTTCCCCCTCCTCTTTTACCAGCGCCCTTCAAGCTCCCTTTACCATTCCAGATACACACACACACACATGCCTCGGCTCTGGAAGTCTCTTCCAAACCAAGGAAGATAACAATCACAAGTACATAAGCCAAGGGCTGTACCTGATGGCGTATATGGGGAAATGGATCCAATATCATACACTCAACATTACAAACCCCACACCGACGCAAAAGGAACTTCACATCTGCTAGCTAGTTGGGTATGTAAATGTGCATACAAAGTGAAATTAAGGACTACCCAAGCATCTAACAGGAAACAGGCACGGAGTGTTTCCTCAAGAGAGTGGTTTGTGAGGGGGCGGGGATGTGAAAGCCAGCAAGCTACACACATATACACACAGTCATGTGCATGCTTGTAAAGAGATCCAGTGTGGTGTAGTGGTTAGAGTGTTGGACTAGGACCTAGGAGACCAGGATTCAAATTCCTATTCAGCCATGAAGCTTGCTAAGTGGCCTTGGAGCAGTCAGTGTCTCTCAGGCTAACCTACTTCACAGGGCTGTTGTGCAGAAAAAATGGAAAGGGAGAGTACCATGTACACCACCTTGAACTCCTTGGAGGGAAGGTGAGATACAAATGTGGCGGTGGTGGTCGTGATAGTAATAGTAGCAATGCACTTACAGAGAGTTATGGTACTCATGCACATACACTTCTTCCATATGGGAAAATACACAAACTATATGTATCCATAAATACATTCACAATTATCACACACAGAGAGAATGAAAGGAATAACTGCATATATCCCAGGTCATAGAAAATTCACAACTACACACCAGGAAATGCATATAAAAAACATACAAAATGATGCAGTTTCACTGTTAACATCTACCACGGCATACGCAGTTGGGCAGTTTCGACACCATGCGCATGTGTGCATACAGGGCACTTCCATACTGAACAAAATACATGTACCTGCAAGTACTCATAATTATACACATGCAAAGACCGAAGCAAAGTACCGCACACATATACAGAGATCCACAAGCCAATCTTTTTATGCCATCATACGTGCATGCCATATGAAAGTTCTGCCCGAGGAGGAAAAACCACAACCACACACACACATAGGCAGCGAAGCAAAGAACCACACACATCCCCACACACAGAAGAATATATAGATTCATAAATTCCAGTTCCATGGTTACCCACTCCCAGATTTCTACCAATGAAAACAGATGTGCAGCGAACCAAACCTCATGAAGGAAAGCATACACAAAATTACTTAAATCCACAAACCCAACTCAATTTCACAAAGTTGCATGAAACATAATACTGCTCTTTGCATTTCAACACACAACTGAATGCACAGTTACAGTACATATACAAGAACTCACACATAACTAGCCTCACACTGAAGCTGACAGCTTCGCATGGGTAAAAACAATGGGTTGGACCAGTGTCAATCATATTCAAAGTAGATCTGTTGAAATTAATAGACACGGCTAGCATAAGTCCCTTAATTTTAATGGATCTGCTCTGAGTAGTACTTAGTGCAACCCTAATTGCACTTAGGTGCCATTAAAAGCAGTGGGACATGTTAGTAAGGACAGTCGTAATTTATGTCCCACTGATTTCACTGGGAACTAAATACATCTTACTTATGTCTACACCCAACTCCATACTTGTTAGATTTAAAACCCACCCTATTATTAAGATCGGACCTGCCTGACAGGATTGCTGTAAGAGCTGCTAAGATGAAGAACTCTGTGCTAAGTTGTTATTGTTGTTTAAAGAAGAACATTGCTACTTAAAACCATGTAATATAAAGTAACACATTTTTAAAGATAACTTAGTTGACAACATACATTTTTGAAATTATTGCCAAATTAAAGCCTATCCTCAGCTTCTTGCTGAAATAGGGAAGTCTTGTATTACGTCCAAAAGAGATTCAGGCTTTGGTTTCGGGAAACCTAAAGAATATGGGGGTTCTAGAGCCAGAGAGCAGCCATACATGGTGGCTTTTCTACCTCTATACAGGAGCACTTGACTAGCAAAGCATGTGCGTGGCTCAGCAACATTAGGGGAGCCTGCACTTTTTGCTATGGAAGAAGCACACACCTTCCTTCACAGAGCAGAGAGGGGCATTATTCACAGCAGTAGAGCACATGCTTTAAGCACCTCTAAGATCTTGGGTTCATTGCTTGCCATCTCCAGCTAAAAGGGGATTTCAGATAATGGTGATGGGAAAGACCAATTGGAGACCTGCTGCCAGTTATAGAGATGGCCCAGTCTGCATATAATGCTAAGCTGAACTATGGCTTAGTGTGAATGAGCAAACATGTGGGCTCGTGGAGAGAAGATGATGGCCACTTTGCTCCTTCTCTGGTCCTGCTGTTGCTGCTGCTGCTGCTCTGCTGTGAGCAAACCCATGATTTGGCTTAGCACTGAACCAGAACTCGTAACTTATCTTACTGCAGCTCAACCACAAGCAGTAAGTCATAGAACATACCTTGGCTACAGCTTGTGGCTTGTCTGGAGCAAGATAAACCATGAGGTTTGGATGTAACACTAACCCAAACCATGGCTTAGCTCACAGTGTGGCAGCAGCAGGACCAGAGGAGGAGCATAGCAGCTGCAATATCCTCTTTGGGAACCCCCCCACCCCATGTTTGCTTGTTCACTCTAAGCAGCGGCTTGTGCAAACTGAGTCATTGTGTGTTCCTCTGCTGTCCTGATGTTTTATGCTGGAGTGTCAGACTAGGACCTAGAAGACCAGGGTTCAAATCCCCAGTCAGCCATGAAGCTCGCTGGATGACCTTGGACCAGTCACTGCCTCTCAGCCTAACCTATCTCACAGGGCTGTTGTGAGGATCAAATGGAGAGGGAGAACCACGTACACCACCTTGAGCTCCTTGGAGGAAGAGTGGGATATAAATGTAGTAGTAGTATATGTGATTTTACATAGTATCATCCTTCTTGTAGGTTACCTTGATTTTTTTCCCTGAAGGGTGCCCTAAAATCTTTTATAACACACACATACCTCATTTTGGACCTGCCTGAGGTGATAAGCCTGTGTTTGGCTGTAGTTCTTCATACTGCAGCAAAAGCTGACATGACTGAATGCTTTGCTGTACCAAACAAAACAAAACAAAACAAAAAGCAACTCCTCCACATAGAAAGCAAGCAGTTCAGGGAGAAAGGTTCTAGGCTCACCATCTCTGATATGTTCATTTAGGATTTATTCATTTATTTACATGGAGGCATTTTCAGTCACATAACCTGCAGTTTGAAGGTGTACTCCCCAGACACAGGTTTATACCATAGTGAAGACCAGGCCTTAGTCTGATTTGGCCATGTAATTTTGGGGACATGAAGGGTTTTCTTTCTCCATTGCTCATTTTATTGTTCCTTTTACTAGCTGTTAAGACTGCAGTCAGTGGTTAGAGCCCCTGATGATAGAAAAAGACTCATTATCTTTTAACTCAGAATATAAAATTTCTTTTAGCCACCTGTCCTTGTAAAGTGTGGAAACTGGTAGTAACATTTGTCCTACCAGCTGTCCATCAAAGACAGGAAAAGGTGAAGAATTTGAGTTGGGAGCTGATTTCTGGAATAGATAGCAAATTGGCTGACAAATCAAAATAACATCAATTACTTGCCATTTGCATCATTATTATTTCATGGTGTTATCAACGCACATGGAGATTTGCAGAACAACATAAGTAACATTTTACCTCGTGTCTGTGATATGCTTTTTTGTTTAAATTATGATGTGTGTGTGTGTCCACATATAAGATAGTTTATGGTTTTTTAGCAATTTTGAATTGTATATTTTACTTGTGAAGCAAAATATCCTTTTTTTAAAAATCCTGTGGGTTTTAAGAATCTGTTAAGTATGCTAAATATATTTTGCATTTTAGCAGGTGGCTCTGCAAGGAAGCCCCAGCTATGGATGTATTATGTCCATTATATCCAGTTGTTGCTTAATTGTATTTCATTTTACTTTTACTGTTGTATGGAAAGAGACAGAGAGTAGTAGAATCACTACTAAATGGAAATGAATTAATAACTGGTAGTTGTAAAGGTTGAGGCATCTACCTTCTGATGTTCAAAAATCTCTTATATGGATTTCTCAAGGCCATTTCACGCAGAGCAAACCTGGCTTATCCAGCAGTACGTGCACACTCAACATGGAGGGGCAGTTGATTCTAGTTCCCTGACAAGTATACATATATGATATCTGTGTTTGCAAACAATGTGTCACGTTCAAACATTAGGGGTATCCTTAAAACAGCTTAGGCATTGGCCTAAAGGTTCAGTGTGTGAATGGTCCCCAGGTTTTCCATGTACCTAGCACAGTGATAACTAACAACCTATTCCTGTCCTGAATTTCTGCAGCCTTCCACTTTGTACACAAAGAGTACATCCTGGTTTGTACA
The DNA here is from genome assembly GCF_030035675.1 of Rhineura floridana. NCBI lineage: Eukaryota > Metazoa > Chordata > Lepidosauria > Squamata > Rhineuridae > Rhineura > Rhineura floridana. The sequence continues at coordinate 19,398,054 of NC_084490.1, forward strand.
CCCCGCTTCTTAGCTCATTTACTTGCTGTGAGCCTAACCCTAAGAAATGCATTCTGAGGCATATAAGCATCTTTCACGTCAAACCATGTTCTAGACAATTATTGAAAAACATACTTTATTGTCTAGCCATTTCCCGACTGTTGATTGCAGATTCATACTGCCATTTTTAGTATTTAAAAATCTGGTTATTTGATTATTTTATTTGCAAGCAGTGCTCTGTTTTTGCAAATGATTCAGGCAGATGGCATATGTGATTTTTGCAAAGTCTCACTGCCTGAAACATTTGGTTAATCTGTGTGCAGGCAAGAGCATTACATTCATATGACCTCTGCCAGGGCCTCTTCCCTTGGGCAGAGGGATGGATCCACTCCAGTTGCTTAATCTGGGCATCGTACTCTGACAGTCACTCCACCGAGTTGGTGTGCAATTGGAAAAGCCCCCATGGGCTCCAAGCCAAAGGAGGAGAGAAGGTTTCCCCCATCACCTCATGGCCAAATATTTACCTATCCGGCTTATGTTTTCCTTGGCACCAACCCTGCTCCTTGATATTCCATTCCGGGTTTTGCTGTTATATGTCTTGCATGCACAGAGTGTTCTCAACCCAACAAGCTCCTCTAACCTTAAGATGACAACACAAGGCATCGGCAACAGTTTCAAGCCTAGCTTTGCACTCATAGGTCTAGCTTTGCACTCATATATCCCAGTCTGCTTCTGTGTTGGAATTGCTTTTTAATATGTTTTTTAAACTTTTTTTAAAAACTATGTTTTTAACCTTTTTTTAAAAAAAAGCTTGAAAGCTTTAAAAAAAATGTTTTTAAAGATGTCTTGTTTTAAAGTATTTTAAAGTCTGTTTTTATAATGGTTAAAGTGTTTTTAGTGCTTTTGTTTGCCGCCCTGGGTTCCTACTGGGAGGAAGGGCGGGATATAAATCAAATAATAAATAAATAAATAATAAGGGCTAGAAGCTTTTGAAAAGGAAATCTGGGGTTCTTGGGGAGCTGAATCCTGTGTCAGTTCTGTGCTTTTCTTGCATTTGTGCACAGTCATAGATAATCATAACTCTGGTTATAAGGTTGTTTTGAGGGTGAATTGAAACGCACTTTGCTCATCTTAAGTGTTTTAGAAGTTATTTAAATAATGTGCTGATATTGAACCTTTGGAACATGTGAAGTAATATTGATGTGTGTCTTTGAGCATCTGCAGAATAGCCCTGTCCCCAGCGCACACAAATGAGTAAAGAAGTTTGGGGCTTTTTGAGTTTATGGGGGAAAGCAAGTAAAGGGGAACAGCCTTATAAAACTGCATTGAGAAAGTGGATAGATGAGCGTTGGTTTTTCTCCCTCTCTCTGATGATACTAGAACCCAAGGCCATCTGATTAAGCTGAGTGTTGGAAGATTTAGGACAGACAAAAAGAAGCACTTCTTCACACAGCACACAGCACACAGTTAAACTATAGCATTGCGCCTGCAAGATGTGGCGATTGATAGCTGCCAATTTAGCTGGCTTTATAATGGGATTAGACTGCTAGTCACTATGACTACATATTATGTTCAGGCTCAGACACCATATGCCTCTGAATACCAATTGCCGGGGATCATGAATGGAAGAGTACTGCTGTACTTATGTCCTGCTTGTGGGCTTCCCATAGGCATGTGGTTGGCCACGGGAATACTGGGCGAGATAAGCCTTTGGCCTCATCCAGCAGGGCTCTTCTTACAATCTTAGCTATATGCCTTCCATGAATGTCTGGGATTGGGCACACAGCTTGTAGATCAAATGCCTTTTGTGCAGGTACACACCCTGCTGTGGCACACCAAATCAAGTGAGAGGACATATACCCAAGGTGCAGAAGAACAAGGGGTTACAACTTGCTTGTCCATGCTTGTTGCAGCAAATTAAAGAGCAAATCTTTGGTTTATCAGAGCTCAGAGCAGCAGCTGCAAATACATTCTTCCTGAGGCCCAAGCAAGGAATTCCAGTGTTTGAATCTTTTGCACTTGGGTCCCTTGTGGCCTACTCTGACTTTTATACTGTGTTTATGTATATGAATATTGTTCATGTATTTTGCTTTGTAAATTAATTTGATACTTTTTATTGTACCTTGTGTATTCTATCGTAAACCGCTTTCAGATAGTAAGTGGTCTATAAATGGGAATATAAAGAAAGAAATAAAATCTCATATCCCTTGTGAACATTGTTTTAATGACAAAACTGCATCCCAGTTTCCCACTAGATCCCTCACCCTGTCCCATTGGCCAATCATCTTCTCATCGGTGGTGCTGTCAAAGCAGAACCCTGTGGCAGAAGTATTGGGTAGGCCCCAAAGCAGAATGAGCAGGAGGGCCCCTGAATGCAGCAAGGCTGCCTTACCATATTTTGAAGTAGGTATATACATTACCATCTAAAGAGCGTTCCCCTGCATTAAAGACATTCCATCCAGAGTTAAAAACTACCTAACTGCACCACTGCTTCTTAAATTGGAAATCTGAGGGCCCCTCTAAACTGGTGTGTTTTTGCAGATGTATTCCACAACATGTCTTACTTACTTTACTTTACTTACTTACTTACTAAAAAGTTATTGTTCTGCAACATGTCACTGATGCAATCATAGTGCATTAGTGGGGGATTTATATTGGACTGTCCACACATCATTCCACTTTATTAGTTGTTCTACAAAGCTTCCCCAATGTTACTGCATTATTGCCATCTGGAGGGGCACTCTTGTGCTATAATGCAACAAAAATGGAACACCCCCCCCGAACATTTGTGGTACAAAAAAATTTTTTTTACAGGATTTCAGCAGGAAGTTACAGGATATGCACTGGTTGAAAATGAAGCAATGTATATATATAATATTTCTGAAATTCTAGAGATAAAGGGCCAGCTAGATATAATGCTGAGGTGGGCTAATTTAGCAAGTCAAATTTCTGTTGCACTGGTGGAATATCATTAAGTAGTCGGTCAGCTTACCCAAGATGAAGAATGACCTAACCTGCAGTGGCTTACATAAGGTGACAAGCCATCCACTTAGATGATTGAGCTGGGAACAACCAGAGCCTGGGAAATTAGCAGAGAATGCTTCAGGAAGCTTATTTTTTATGAGGCCTTCCAGAGTAGTCACTGGGGTATCTGGGGGTAGGCTTGGAGAGCCCTGGTTCTCTGAATTCTGTTCCCCTTTGGGTATTTTCAGAGACCTTGTGGGGTCTGCATATCCACAGGGCCTTGGATGAGGATTAAAGCCTTAACCATGAATTTTGGCTCCATATGGCTGATATTTAAATATCATTTTCTTTGCTTGTGGAGAGGGGAACAGATATTGTTGTAATAAAATCCTAGGATGCCTTCATTGTAATAGAGAGACAGACCACTTGGGGTGGGTGGAGCAAAACAAAAAACAGTGCCCATTAGGTCACACAGGCTAAAATTACTGAAGGCCATAGGATGGTTCTTAGTGCCCCTCTTCTCCACCACCCCCAAAAAAGATGAAGGGGGGCATGTGAGACATCAGTTTAAACTTTTGTCTCTCACACACAGAGAAGTGTGCCACTCACTCGGGTGAGCGGATGGCTGATGGTAAAATTCCGATTGCACACATACTTACACACACCCTCACGCCACCTCACAACACACACCTTGGCCTGGGGCTGTGTTTATGCCTGAGTCACAGTTGGGGAAACTACGTCTGGGGCCCGCCCGGCTGGAGGGCTGGACAGACAAGCTGTCCAATGGACAGACAGAAGCTGTCTACCTGAGAAAGCTCTGTGTGTGTGTGTGTGTGTGTGCGCGTGTGTGCGTGCGTGCGTGCGTGTGCATGCATGCTTTTGTAAGATTGTATTCTTCCATCTGCAAGTTCTTCACTTTGGCTTCCTTTCTGCTACCCACCAAAAGAAGAAAGAAACGGTGCTGCGTTTGAGCCCAGTGCCATTGCTGGCTTCCTAGCCCCTAAAAGTGTGGAAAAGAATGTTTCGGTCTATAACTTTGCCTCCCAAATTTACCCAGTGCTTGTTCCTTGTAATTACTCCATGTAAACCAAAAGCTTACACAAACTTTATCACCTTCAGCCAGGAGTTTGCGTCCATAGAATGAGATTTGTCCCCCTTGAGCTCCTCAGAGGCAGAGCCATGAGACTTACATGAGGCTTCCCGTATCATCCTGCCTATGGATTAAGATATTTTGCTCAGGCCCTTCTCTGGGTGCCTCTTTTTGTCAGAGACAAAGGGAAACAGCCTGCCCAGCAATGGTGCCTCCATTATAAAATGCCCATCCTAACACGGCTCACCTGGTGTCAAAGTTGCAATCTTTTCTGCAACAGGCAAAGGGTTGATCAACGTTATTTTTTAAAACTGGAATTATTGCTTCTTGACTCCTTGCAATGCACATGAACACACCCCACACTTGTCTTGATACTGCTACTTCTGAGCCTTTATTCCTGGATTTCTCTGACTAGTTTTTGCATTATTGCATTTTACTATTGCTGTTCATGTCATGTGAACCAGCAGCACAATATCTTCACTAGTTTGCTGAGGATGACTTTGATCCTACAGAATTCGTTTGGGACCCTTTTCTGCACCTTTCTCCCCTGCCCCATCTTTGACCTTTCAGTGGAGTTTTAGCCTTCATTTTTATTCCCATTGACCGAACATTAATGACAATCATATTTAAAAAGATTTTGACGCTCCTTCTCAATGTGCACCTGTACGGCTCCAAATATAAATTTTCAATAAAGAATGCATATATCTCTGCTGCTTCCTTGGATTAGATGCAGGGTGGAAGATGGCACAGGAAGGGGAAATTGGGCATAAACATGGGGGGAAAGAAGCAGCGAGAGGGGGCGACTGACATTGTAACATGCAGTGGGAGGCAGAGGATCAGCAATAGCAGGGGATATGTAGAAAAGTGTTTGTGAAGGAGATGCCAAAAGTCTCGATAGCTGGCTGCCACTGTCATAACCATTGTCACATACACCATCTCCCTGACTCTCTTGTGACAATTTCAGTTCCATTATGGGAATTGTGCTCTGTGAATTGTTCACATTGAGTTCCTTGGCTGGGGTGGGGGTCCTCCTTAGGGACCACTGGGGCTGAAGCCAGATGCACATCAGCCACTGGTCAAGATGGAGGTCAAATGGTGAAGGCAGCCCTGTTCTTATAGGCAGTTATTTATACAGCTGCCACATAAGTCCACATTTTGTGAAAGGGGTCATTTTGTGAAATGACATAGGAGGGGGAGATATCCCACTGTTTGTACAAGTGCACGTGTACATTCACGGACCTGGTGTTTTTTTTTTCTAAAAAGACAATTCAAATATTGTGCAGATCCTCCTACTTTTTATTGTGCATAGACTCACATTGTAAACAAGGGTCTTCTAACATAGTATTCCACACAGGGTGCCCCATGAGCAGTGATTGCATTTGCAAAAAATTGCAGTGTGACACTGCCACGCAAATGTAAGGAGGAGGCAATGTGGATCTGGCCAAAAACTTCCCTACTTACCCAGACAGTTCATATTTTTAAAGTTTTAAGGTGGTTCAAGCATTTTATTTGTTTTATCATATTTTATTTGTACTACAATATTGTTTGTACATTGCCTTGAAATCTGAATAGGTTGTAGGGCAGTATATAAATGTTTTTTAAATCAATTAATGAAAGAATGAATTGCCAAAGAAACTTCCCAGCTGAGCTTTTCCCCAAAATAAGTTGATCCAATAAAACTATTAATTTGACACTTCACCCCAGCAGGGATGCTGGAGAGAGCAAAAGTTAGGAATGTTGACATGGGCCAGAAAGATCCCTGACTCCGTTCTCATCAGAGGGCACTTAGGGGAAACAAATAAGGAACACTCATTAGCCCCCCACACCTTGTGGTCACTGTGGACTCAGACAGTACTTCCGTTTACAGTGCAGTGCTGACGTGAGCTGAGATTTTCATTCCTTGGCCAAGACTCAGGATTACAAACTGTTTGTAAACTGCAGCAAAGCACTTGGTCATTCTTACTGATCCATTGACATTTCACAGAGCCAGGTTTGGGACAACCCCTTGAAAAGCCCAGATTGCATCAATTCCTGGTCTGTTTCCTTGCAAGAAGCTGTGCTTGCTATGCAAGGATGCAACAGAATAGGAGTTTATATTCAATGCCATCTAAAAGTCATATGAATACTAGACCCTAGGTGGCCTCTCTGTGATCATATCCATCTCATACATTTTTCTCCAAGATTTTGTTCTCCCTGCTCAATGCATCTAAACTGCCTCCTTCTCTGACTTGGCAGCTGGTTTAGAAGTTTATAGCAGATTTTACCACAGTCGAAACCCGCCTCCCACTTTTCCTAGAATTGACAAAATGGCTGATCGTTCTAGGGTTCAAGCTCAGATTGGAGATGTTGCAGCAGCTGATTCCTTAGCCCACACTTTTTCACAAAACTAATGCCCAAAAGAAGCAACCTGTTGTTGGTTTTAATCCTGCTGTTGCAGCCAGGCCAAGGTCACATATCTGACAGCATTTCTGAATCCAGACTTGGAATGTGTCTCTTCCAGCTGCAGACGTGGGAGGCCTGAGCATACATAGTTCTATATACCTTCCACCATACTATGGTTCAAGCCCCAAGTCTCTGGACCAAGCTAGATGTTATATGTAGCTGTGTGTAACTTTCTTTTTATGTGTTTTAAAATGAAAAGCAGCCTTAGGAGGCTGCTATTGGGAGCAGAGGAATGGAGGTGGCAAAGGATGCCACACACACACCCTCAGTTGTTGTTTTTTGCTCCCATATCATTTCCCCCTAGAGCAAAAGCAGCTTGTAGAGGGCATTTTTTCTTAAAAACTGGCCTGTAAGCAAACTCCTCCAACTACATTTGCAGTCTTTTGAGGCTCCTTTCAGTTTTTTTTTTTAAATGTCAAGACAATGTTAGATGCATCAGTTGGTAACAGATAGTTTTCACTCTCTGATACCCACCAAACTTTAGCAAGGAATAGACTGAAGGTGGATTGCTTCTAATTTTGGTGGCTGTTTTTATTTACAAAGCACTTATTTATCCTTGTATCAACCCTTGAGGCACCTCACTTTTGCTCACATTTTTACTGATGGGGAAGTGAAACTGAAGCTACCCTGTGAGCTTTCTTAGCCAAGAAGGAATTTGAACTCTGGTCACTGTAGTAAATATACAGCCAAAACACAAAGAATTTCTTTGCAAACAAAAGCTGTCCTGGCTTTCCCTGAGTCTGTGGCCATGTGAGCCTGGCTATTAAGATCCTTAAGGGAGTTCTTGATTTGAATACCAATCCCTCTATGACAGGCATTGATTAGTGTATATATATATTAGTCTCTGGCCCAGTTTATACTACAGCAGTGGCCCTTGTATGATGGTGGAGTGGAGGGGCATATACCTCACAGAAGGTATGAGCCAGCCACTCACTGAAAGGTCTTGATTGTGCTCCTCTAGCCCCTGGAGTGAATGTTATTAGAAACCCTGTTTAGGGCCTAAGCCTTTAAAGGCTTTCTTGCTTCAAGCCAGCATGCTGAATTGTGCTCAGAAGAGAACCAGGCAGCAGGATGCTCGTGTAATGGTGTAATACTGATTTTGGCTTACTAATTTTATCTTTAATTAAGCTCTTGATGATGATGATGATGGACTGCCTTCAAGTCGATTCCGACTTATGGCGACCCTATGAATAGGGTTTTCATGGTAAGTGGTATTCAGAGGGGGTTTGCCATTGCCTTCCTCTGAGTCTGAGAGGCAGTGACTGGCCCAGTGAGCTTCATGGCTATGTGGGGATTCGAACCCTGGTCTCCCAGGTCGTAGTCCAACACCTTAACCACTACACCACACTGGCTCTCAATTAAGCTCGTACCATATTAATATTGTCTTGATTTGTAGTTTAAATGTTCTTGTGATTTTACAAAGAAGAGTAGGATATAAATATGTGCTTACAATATTTTATATTGTAATACAGTAATATAGCAATTTCCACCATCATGGAGGCTGGGAGGGAAAGTGCACCAGCAATCAGTTGTGGGAGTTGCTTCTGACTGACCACATTTATGACTGTATGAGGCAGCTTGACTCTGAGCTAAGGTGAGCCAGCACCCTCAGGGAGTAGATTTTGAGAACCGTGAAGGGTATCCGGGTGGAGACCAAGAGTGTCCACAGAAATAGTTTGGGGTGGGTAGGGAGGGGCAAGGTCTATGAATTGTTACTACAAGTAATTGGTAACCCACTCCACTCATCATTACATTTAGAATTGTGGGGGGGAAGGAATGCCGTCCTTGCCCCAAAGAGTTCTTACCCAAGGTACAGAATACAGCACAGGCTCCATTCAAATGAAGCCCTACTGAAGAGCACTTCCCCAGTCCCTGTTTATTTCAGTGGTGGTGGCGCAGGCAAGAGGGCTTCCCACAGAGCTGCCACAGAAATTTTGCCTCAAGAAAACACCTCAGGCGAAACATCTGAGGAATTTTGAGGAAAGCCAAAACAACCTTGATAAGATCAAACTGGTAGGATTTTGGGTGGTGGTGGTGGTGAGATGGAGTCCTGCACATCCCTAGATTTGAGCCAGATCTCATCCTATGTGAAATTCAAAGCAGGCTCTTCCTCAGGTCAAACCACAGAGAAGTGTTGAGGGAAATTTAAAAGGGTTGAGTTTGTTTTCTGTGCCCTCCCTACCCCTAATTTCCTTACCATGTATGAGAAGGGATGCCAATTGAATGTTCTGTCTTGGGGGGGTGGGGTGTTTTTGACCTGGACTTGTAGGCAAGACTTTATATGTGTAGACACTCCAGGGGGGGGAATTGTCTTGCCTTCAGGCATTGGGAAATCCAGCTTAAATCCCATCTTGCGCACAATGGTGTGCAACTCTGCAAGGTGAAACCGACAAAGAAAGATGCTGTACATTTTGATACAGAAAAAATAGCATCCCTAGTGGCAGGCATGGGCAGTTTTTAAGAAAGTAGCAGGGACAGGGTGCTGCTCTAGGGATAACAGGGGTGCACCTGGCTTGGTTGAGCATAGGAAAGGCTGCACCACAGCTCTAAAGCTGAGTTAAGGGTATGGCATGGCCAAGGGGTAGAAGTGTGTTCCTCTTCATTCTATTCCCCCCATACAGCTTTGGGGCACGCATGTGTGAGTCTCTCTCCTTTCTTTCTCCTGTACACCTGCCCTTCCCCACCACCTCCCTGGCAGAGACATATCTGACCTGTGTTTTCCATTGGTTCCCTGCGTTGTTATGGAGAGCGTTTACAACGCCGTCGTCTCACACAGACCACATTCACAGCACCGAAGCTACTTCCAGGAACCTGGCATTTATGCTCTCTTTCCTTTGAAGACCATGGGGGGAATAGCCCCCCCAAAACAGCCAGTAGGGGACATTACAACCATGCTGCAAGAGCACCTCCTGCTGGGTATGAAGGAAAACTCGGTAGTCATTCCTACTGGGAATTCAGGTCCTCTTGGAACTGTCTCCCATATGCAAACACACACTCTCCCCATATAGTTTTGGTGCATCGCTCCCCCCCCCGGGCTCTCTTGTCTTTAAAACAGAGTTGGCAGGCAGAAATTCAGCAGATGCAGATTTTCCAGTATGGGGAGAGTATCATTTTGGCCTGCATTAGTTGCGTTTTGGCCTGTCAATGTAGATGTTAAATGCACCAGAGCCCTTATCAAAATATAATTTAAAAGTGGCACCTAGGTAGAATTATTGCCTGGCTTGCTGGTTGTTTTTGCATCTTCCCATGGCACACCTCCACTCCAGCCTCCACCCCATAGCCCCCCTGGAATGAATGGCTCATGGGCAAGTTGCCACATGGCGGCAGTGTGGGGTAATATAGACTGAAAGGCTAGGGCAGATTACGGCCTATGGGTTGTATGCCCCCACCCCAGCCTATAGGGTAGAATGTTATATCTGAAGCTGGGAGACTTGGGTTCAACTGTATATTCGAGTCTGAACTCACTGGGTGCTCTTTGGTGAATTACTTGGCTCTCAGGTTCAGTTGCCTGTCCTGTTCAATGGGAATAATAGTGACCTTCCTTTGCAGGGTGGTTGTGAATATACAGTAAATGACATAAGAAACACTTATTCTTCCCAAGTCTAAGGGATAAAATGAACAGGGGCCACAAATGTGAGTGATAAATGAAATCATCTTGTACTTTATGGACAAGACATGGTGTAAAATGAGCTCATAGCTCCAGAGCAATTGCTGCCAGGTTGCCTCAACAGCAGGATTGGCAGTTGTAAGGGCCTCAAAAGGTAAAGGTAAGGATGTCCCCGCACTTGTAGTGCGAGTCGTTTCCGACTCTTAGGGTGACGTCTTGCAACGTTTACTAGGCAGACCGTATATGGGGTGGGATTGCCAGTTCCGTCCCCGGCCTTTCTTTACCCCCCAGCATATGCCGGGTACTCATTTTACCGACCACGGATGGATGGAAGGCTGAGTGGACCTCGACCCCTTTTACCAGAGATTCGATTTCCTCCTTCCGTTGGAATCGAACTCCGGCCATGAGCAGAGCTTTCAGCTGCATTACCGCCGCTTACCACTCTGCGCCTCAAAGGCGCCACCAAAACCTAGAATTGCAAAGGTAGAGCACCTGTCTGATTTCACTGCAGCACCCCATACTGGAAGTGAAGGGAATCTGAAATCATTTTGATTTGCTGAACTTAGAGCTGGGAGTGTCTCCTCTAGACACACTCAAATTGCTAGAGACCCTGGGATTTGTATGTATTTATTCCTTCTAGCATGTAGCTTGACTCGCTTACTGCAGCCATCTACATCTACCTGCTCTGCAAACGCCACAGTTTGGTACATCACTTGTCTACTTGGGCTTGCTGCAGTAGACTGGATTTTGTGGGGGAATACTGCTTGTTGGGCCTGAATGTTGGGCTCCAAAGTTATTTTATTCTCACAGCCTTATTAGGGTTCATGTATAGGTTTAGTCTGAGCCCACACTGAATTCTAGCTACCTGACTGCAAGCCTGTGTGGGTGCTGCCCTGCCGTGCACTGAACCAGATTGGATTCTGGCACTCGGTGTTAAGTACTTGGAAAGCTGCCGCTGTGTTCACATGCCAGCAGTGGTTCCATGCTTCTGGAAATGCAAGGGAGGTGCCATCCACTTGACAGGTTCAGTTCATGGCAGGTTAATGCAGGCCAACAACAGCAGCAAAAAACATGCCTGATGTGGTATTGTGAATGGCCTCTTTAGAACTGTTATGAGCTCATAACCTCTGCAATAACACAAGGGGAACTTTCCATAGATCTTCCACTTCCCATCATCCAGTTGTGGGGAATCTTTGGCCCTCCAGATCCATATGTTGCTGAACTTAAACTCTCATCAGCCCCAGCAAGCATGGCCAATGGCCAGGTATGATGGGAACTGTAGTTCAGCAACATTTGGAAGGCCAAAGGTTCCCCATCCCTGTGCCTCATCCATGGACCTTATATATATATTACTTTTTTATCCCACCCTTCCTTCAAGGAATATGGTTCTCCTCATTTCATCCATGTGATAATCTTGTGAGGTAGGTAAGTCTGAGAGACAGCGACTGGCCCGAGATCATCCATCCAGCGAGCTTCATAGTCAAACAGTGATTTGAACCTGAATCTAAATCCACCACTCTATCTACTGTGTCGCCCTGCCTCTCCCACCTCCCCGAAGGACCTTTCCTATCACTGCTGAAGAGGTTTTATGATAGTGATCACTCTCTGCCCCTTTCAGGTTCACAAAAAGGCCTCTGGGTTGCTAGGAAACAGGCTTATAAAAGGGGCTGGCTGGAGAGACATTTGTTTCCTGATATCATGGGCAAGGGAAAGAAGCTGAGAAGCCTGGATATTTTGGGAGGAAAATGAAAACTAGTTGGCTAAGCAGGGACAGTGTGTGTGCATGTACTGTATGTAATTGTACAAGGAGCTTTGAAGGAGGTAGGACTCATGGTTTATTTTGTGAGGGGACTACGACTGCATGAGTTACAGCAGAGGATTCTGGGAAGAGGCAAGATTTCCCATCCAATGTATACTGCTTTTCCAGACAGACTGCACCAGGTGATGACCGCACAATTTTTGTGTGGAGTTTGTGTCACTGTCTCTCTCTTCCAATTACAACCTTCTTCTCCCACTCCCCCCATCCCCTCCTAGCCAGCCTGGCTGGCTCCCTCCCCACATCTTCTCATCTCTGCCAGGCACAGAGGAAGTGAAAAGGCACTAGCAACTCTCTCTCTTCATATGCATACATGCGTATTAAAACTTTTAACCCCAGAACATTTCCCAGTAATCCTGGCTCTTGGTTCCCTCTGAGTTCTCACTCATGACACCCTACTTTCTTCCCAGAGAACATGGAGTCCTTCCTCATCACATCAGCCTCCGAATGTTGTGTCAATGGTGTGACGTGGTCCAGCCCCCCCCCCCACAGCTGTGATACAATCAGTGATTCGTGGGTTCTTCTGTCAAGCTGACACATCTCTGGTCAATCCAGAAGACCTGGGCATTGTGTGTGTGTGTGTGTTTTAACAGGAGACAATGTTTTTTGACGAGCGGCTAGTGACTCCACTTAATGTGAGTGTTAAAGGGCACCTGGCCTTGACTCACAGAGCTGGACATGGGTGGAGGGGGGGTATTCTGTGATCTTGTGCAACTGACCCGAAGAGAGTCAGAGCTGGAGATTCAGAGGCTCCGATCACAAACTTTCATCTCCTGGCCTCAAAACCACAATTTTGCCATTGGAATAGGTGACTGACCTAGCTACCCTGTCTCAATTCCTTGGGCTATCCAGGACTGACTCAAGGATATGATGGCACCCAGAGAAATCCTGACTCCAAGACGTCCTCTCTTTCTGTCCCATTCCTTTCTCTCAAGATATGAGGCATCCTACCTCCTAGAAGTGTTAACTTTCCCTTCAGACTGAATACTTAATTTGAGCTGGGTCGTGCCCGAGATATAACCTCCAGTACCTGTTTCCAGAGTCAAGGCTCATATTTACATGCACGCTCCCCAGCAGTGTTTGCACCTTCTGAGGCTTCCTTCCTCAAATGAGTTGTATTGTGTAAGTGGAGTGCCTCTGAGCATGTGTAGAGTGCAGTGTTCTCCTAGCATGGATAAAACCCCAGGACATTCCCATATATCCAGGATGAGGGAACAGAGATTTAAGTTCACAGGGCATGGTACTCAGGCAGATTTAAGAGGTGTTGCTTTTTGTTTTACAAATTAAGCAGAGATTAGACTCCACTCCTCTCTTCTCAGAGAATCCCAGATTCCAGGCTCCTAAATCTGCCTTGCAATGTCCACAAGGTGTCCAATGCCTTCTCCCAGGGGAGTCTTGTTTTTCCCTCCCCTTCTCCTGTTAAAAACCCAGGTGTTCTGGCTTCCTTCCAATGAGAGCTGGCTCCAGGACTGTAGTGGCCCAGGACTGTAGTGGCCCCTGGGCAGCATACCTTGAATCAACCCCCTATTACAGAGGCGAGGGACCTTTGTCAGCCCAAGGGCCACATCTTGTGGTCTACCTGCTGGGGGCCGCATGTCAGTGGCGGGCAGAAGTGGCGGGCAAAAGTGGGTGGAGCAGCAAGTGTGAGTCTCACCTTTGGATAGTAAGCTACATTCCAGCCAAACAAAAGCCAGAGGTTTCTATTTGCTCCCATCTCTCTATCCTCCACCCCATCATCCCTGACCATTGGCCATGCTGGCTGGGGCTGATGGGAGATGGGAGGCCAGCAACATCTGGGGAACCACAGGTTAGCCATCCCTGCTGTACACTGAGACATCTAGTCTAACCTGATATTTTTCAGTTTCTATCTCAGGGCCCAGAATGCACCATTACATCTTACTTTTCTCCTAGAACTAAGAAATGTTATTTCTTGCAGGAAACAAAGCAGCATTTACAATTAAACTGTAAAGGAGGTGAGCAGGAATATAGTTCCCTCATACGACACCTTTTCTGTTCCTCAGAACACTGTTCCTCAGAACACTCAGAACAGGTGGGTCAGGGCCCCAAGTGGGTCATGTCTTGGCTTAAGGTGCCACCACCATTCGAGAAGCGATGGAAGGAAAAAGAGAGGGAGTGTGTGTGTGTGTGAATAACTAAATAAAAAGATAACAGAACTCCTTTACTTTGAATTGTTGTGAAGACGATGGAAACTCAGGAGCTGCAACTTTTCACCTCACTCGCTGTCAAAAAAATTCCCTTCTGTCAAAAAGACGGGTATCTGTGGGTTGTACCCATTGAAACTGATGGACCTGACTAACCTAGGTCCATTAATTACAATGGGTCTATTCTGAGTATAACTTCATTGAATGCGTGTGTGTGCCTTTATCAATAATCTATTGGGCTGAGCAAAAATGCCCTGCCCCATTCACTAGCAGCAAATTCGGAGAGACCATTGGGGTAGGGGCAGGACATTTCCCCCAACCTTTTGGCTTTCTAGGCAGCGGAACCCCTTTATTTTATTTTTTAACTTTGTTTTTGCTGCTGCGGTGGTGGAGATCCTCCTGACAGCTGCCATTCCTCCCCTCCAAAAAGACCCCCCTCAAAACTGTGCCACATCACAATGTTACATCATAATGGCAGTCACTGGCAATTGGTGTTGAAAGGAGTCCTGCCATGCAGAGGCAAAATAAAGTGAAAAAAGAAAGAAAAACAAGAAGACAAGTTTACTAGTATCTACTGTGTAAGTCCCTCAAAGCTTGTAAATAATTCCCCTTCCCTGTCCTCCCTGTTCTCCTGCCCCTCAAATTTGCTCCTCCAATTTTGCCGTGAATGTTTCAATTTAATGCTTTCAACTCCGCTTGGCTGACTGTCTGGCTAGATTCTAGCCACTGTAGAAAATTAACTGTGGGTCCCATGTTGGGATCAGGAGGTAGCCAACTTGGTGCTCACCAGATGTTGTTGGATTACAATTCTGTTCAGCCTCAGCCAATGTGGCCAATGGCCTGGGATGATGGGAGTTACAGGATCCCTCCAAACTGGTGTTTCTTGTGGGCGTATTCTGGAATGTGTCATTGACACAATAATCGTGCATAATAGTGCATAATAGTGGTGGATTTAAACTGGACCGACCGTCCATCCATCATTCCACTGTGTTAGTTGTTCTGCAATTCTTCCCCAACATCACCACATTATTGCTGTCTGGAGGGGCACTATAGCACAACAAAAGTGGGACAAAAACAGCCTGGCACATATTGTGGTATGAAAAGGATTCCAACAGGAAGTGACGGGACATGCATTGATTGGACACCAAGCGGCATGTCCACTTCAAAAGTTAGTTTTGCAGGTGCAAACAGTATTGAATGTGGGATCATGCACAACTGCCCTGATACCATCATGAGCACAAATAATCATGAATGCACAGTAGAAAGGACATTGGACGGCTCAAAATAAAGGAGGATCTGGGCTAGTCTACCTGATTCTTTCTGCTCAGAATGTTCTTAAACCATTTGCCGCTTTCTCATTTGCCCAACAATATCGGGAGGGTACCAGGATCTGAAGACTAAAACGTTAGAGTGCTAGTAGTGGGGGTACAGGTGTGAGATGCTTTCTTGTCAAAAGTCCATCTTTATATGTTGGGCCATACCCAGTGCATCTGGTTGCTGCTGTCTGCAAGCAGAAACTGTGCTATTCTGTACCCTAAAATCTTTTTACTGGCTCCTCATCCCTACAACTGACCATTCTGGTATCCTCTTCCTACCAGGGTCACTCTTGCTTCCCGGTTGCCTCTGTCCAAAGGCAGCTCCTTCTCTGTTCTCCTCTGGTAACCCACGCCTACGCATTTATTCAGAAACAAGAACATAGGAAGCTGCCTTATACTAAGTCAAACCATTGGTCAGTTTAGTTCAGTATTGTGTATGCTGACTGGCAGTGGCTCTTAATGGGACATGCACAAGTAAATGCACATAGAACTGTAATCTGTATCACTTATTTAAACAGCATTGTTTAGAGGGCTGGAGCATTGGGCTGAAAACAAAAGAATGAAATTTAGCAGGATAAATACAGCAAAGTTCTACACCTAGGAAAAAGAAACCAAGTGCACAGTTATAAGATGGGGAATACTTGTTTCAACAATACTAGATGCGAGAAGAATCATAACTGTTGATCACGAGTTGAATATGAGCCATCAGTGCGATGTGGCTGCAAAAAAAGGCAAATGCTATTTTAGGTTGCATTAACAGGAGTATAGTTTCCAAATCACGTAAAGTACCAGTTTCCCTCTATTTGGCACTGGTTAGGCCTCACCTTGTGTACTGCATCCAGTTCTGGACACCACACTTTAAGAAGGATGTAGACAAACTGGACCAGGTTCAGAGGAGGGCAACAAGGATAATCGGGACTAGAAACAAAACCCTATGAGGAGACCGAAAAAACTGGACATGTTTAGCCTTGAGAAGAGAAGACTGAGGGGAGATATGATAGCAGTCTTCATACTTGAAAGGTTGCCACACAGAGGAGGGCCAGGATCTCTTCTTGGTTGTCCCAGGGCGCAGGACACGGAATAATAGGCTCAAGTTACAGGAAGCCAGATTGCAGCTGAACATCAGGAAAAACTTCCTAAATGTTAAGAGCGGTACGACAATGGAACCAATGACCCAGGGAGTTGGTGGGCTCCAACCTGGAAGCATTCAAGAGGCAGCTGGACAGCCACCTGTTGGGTATGCTTTAAGATGGATATCTGCATTGATCAGGGGGTTGGACTAGATGGTCTTATAGGCCCCTTCCAACTCTTCTGTTCTATGATTCAATGATATCATTATTACAACAGCAATAATTGCCATTAATATATCTGTTCTCCAGATATCTTTAAAAATTGTGACTTGGGGCATAACACTACAAAGCTTCCCTTAATTCCATGTTCAGCTATATGATTCCAGATAGGAAGTAAATCAAGCACACATATGTCCCTAAAATATGACATCATAACTTTCACTGGGGTCATTCATGTTGGTCTGTTATGTGAGGCATTAGTAGGATATGATGCAAATCTGTTGAGGAAGCTGTCCCCTTTCCCCCTCTGGCAGAGGGATTGCTATTTCCATACCACACTGGATCTTCCAGTATAGCCATGTTGAAATTCAATCTCTGAGAGTTAATGGCTGAAAGGGGAGGTTAGTCCAGGACTCCATATTCCAGATCCAGCATTCAATCCACTCTATCCCTTGCGTGGGTAGGTGAGGGAAGCGCACGACAAGGAGGGGCCATAGTCCATGGGGCCATAGTCCATTAATAGCGCATGTGAGTTGTATGCTGAATGTTCATTCTCTGGAATCTCCTGCCAACAGTGCAATTCTGTACATGTATACTCAGACACAAGCTCCATTAAACTCAGTAGAACTTACTCCCAGGAAAGTGGGTAAAGTATTCCAGCCTAAGACAGTCCGGTGGTAGGTAATGTGAAATGCCTGAGGCCCTGGAGAGCTGCCAGCCAAAGCACACAGCATTGGGCTAGATGGTCCAGTGGTCTGGCTCAGTATAAAGCAGCAATATATGAAACAGTAATCCGAATGAGAGTGCTTCTGAGCATGTGCCAAGTACATTTCTCTTCCTGCTGATTACCAATAGCCCACACACACATCTGAGCTGAAGGAAGCAAGGCTTCCAAGATATAAGATGAGACATCCACATTGTTTCATGGCTGAATATGTTACCTGCCTTTTCTCTGTCCTCTCCATTTGTATTCAATCTTTCCCCCTATTATTTTGACTGTGGGCTTGTTCTGAAGGCACATGAAGCAGCAACTTTGTTGAAGCTAAGCAGGGATGCTCAGGAGAGACTCTCCTGGGAACTCGTCTGTGTGCCAACTTCAGTGTAGGCAGGATAT
Source organism: Rhineura floridana (assembly GCF_030035675.1). Classification (NCBI taxonomy): domain Eukaryota; kingdom Metazoa; phylum Chordata; class Lepidosauria; order Squamata; family Rhineuridae; genus Rhineura; species Rhineura floridana. The sequence continues at coordinate 19,415,833 of NC_084490.1, forward strand.
AAATGTAAATAAAGAAATAATATGGAACCTTTACATTCCAAGAGATTGCACAATGCAAAAGATGGTTTGGAAACCATTGCTACCACCTCCTCCCCCACAAGAGATCTATGGACAAAAGCATGCTAGAATAGGCTGAATTTTCATGAGTTATTGACACCTCTTTTAATGAATAACCAAGTAGAGTAGCATCATGACCAGTATTCCAGATTAACAGTACTATATTTACATATACCCCCCTTTTCATTGCTAAACTAGGAGTCATAGCTATCCTGTAGAAATGTTCACCATGACCTTTGACTGGATGTGAGCATGGCATTCCATAGGCCCAGACAACCTGTTTGTAGAGTATTTGTCCTGATTTGTTTGGAGGGAGGTGAGGTAACATTGCCTATTTATTGAGCATTTATTCTGATTTGTTTGCTGGGAGGTTAGACCATGTTGAGTCAAGGAAATTTTATCCCACATACTTCTCAGTGCATTTTCTTATCACTTTCCTTAATGCAAAAAGTCTGGGTTTATTTTTATTTTTTTGCACATGGATTTCTTGCACTAGAGCCCCAAATCCACTTTAATTGCACAACCTGAATTTGTCAACATGTGATCGAATCCCATCTGAAAATAGCAACATTCTGGTGGTGCTTCTAGTCATCTCTGCAGTTAACTGGGTTCAGTTCAAATCCTGTACGGAGGCTTCAGAATCGGAAGTATACCACTGAATATTGGTTGCTTGGGAACAACAGTGGGAAGAGGCCTGTTCCCTACGTGCCCTTTCTGTGGGTTTCCCAGAAGCATCTGATTGGCCACTGTGGGAAGCAGGATGCCAGACAATGGCCTTTTAGGCAGTGTACACACCATACATTGAAATCACATGACTTCCCTCAGTGAATCCTGGGAACTGTAGTTTGTTAATGGTGCTGGGAATTATGGCTCTATGATGGGTGAACTATGGTTTCCAGGATTCTTTGGGGGAAGCCATGTGATTTAAATGTGCTTTCAACGCAGTGGTAGCTGGTGGCTCCATGTCAGTGGGTGCTTCAGTACCTCGGACAGCTCCTTGAAAGTTTTGACTAAACCAAGGCATGGATTCTACTGCCCCAGTGACATGAAGCCACCAGTTGCCACTGTTTAAATGTATGGTGCGTGTGCTTCCCTAGTCTGATAAAGGAGGGCTCATTCTATGTTCTGATGGATGTTCTTATTTCTTATTTATTTAAGGTATTTATATACCACTTTTCAGGCAGATCCCACAAAGCGGTTTACATAAGATTATTACGTTGATAAGTAATGATTTTTTTTTAAGTTATAATAAAATAGAAAAGACAGCTTGTTTAAGAAGAATCTGTTACTGCTGCTTCTCCTGTCCCCTCGGTTCAAGATGGTTCTACTGCAGATGCCCCTGTGGTGACAGTGGAGGGAGGGTGGGGCTGCTCTGGCAGCTGGGTGGATCCAGGGTTGGGGAGCCTTAGGCCCATAGGGCAAATGCAGCCCAACAGGCCTCTCTGGTTGACCCTTGGGACTCTCCACATTCACACCTCTTGCTAGCCCTGCTTCTCACCCTCCTTGAGTGTTTTTGCCCGGCTGGAATACGCCCTTGAACTCTGATCATGCCTCTTGGTTGCCTGGATAGAGGATAGAAAGCGGTGTGTGAGTGTGTATAGAAACTAAGGTACTATACAAAGCTAAAGTTCATATTTGTTGCTCTGCCCACTTTTGCCTCTGGCTCTCTATCCACTACTGGCATGCGGCCCCAGAAGGTTGGCTAGAAGGGAATCCGGCCCTCGGCCCTGAAGCTGAAAAACTTTCCCCACCCCTGATATAATTAGAAGCGTCCTGCCTCTGTATTCTGATTGGATGTCGCTGAATTTAGTATGGCAGTTGTTACATAATCATGGAAGCACTGTGCTCAATAATGAGACCGGTAAGGCAGTTCTATTCACAGTTGGAAGACAGCACGAAGTCAACAAAAACCCTGAGAGGGTCCGTTGCTAGTGAGGAAGACAACCAAATGACTCATCAGTTACCCTGAATGTGGAATCTTTGCCAGTCATCTCAGTCAACTAGCTTAATGCAGAGGTGGGGAAACCTCATGCCCTCCAGGCCTCTCTGTTTGGCCCTTGGAACTCTTTCCAGGCCGCACCCTCCCTCCAAGCCACACCCCTCACTGACTCTGCCTCACACCTTCCCTGAGCGCTGTTGCCCTGATAATGCCTCTTGCTTGTTTGGATGGAGGATAGAGAGAGGCATGTGTAGAAACTACCCTCATGTAGAAAAATTAAAATTTACATTGGTTGCTCCACCCACTTTGGCACGTGGCCCTTGGAAGGTTGCCCAGAAGGAAGTGTGGCCCTCAAGTTGCAAAAGGTCCCCCCCCCGGCTTCATGGATCTAGTAGTGGCACTCTGCTTTTCTCACCCACCCTTTGCAGAGGTCACAAGGTGGGCTTCAAGCCATCTCATTTTAGGGCATTAAGTACTGCTGCTCAGCCTGCCACCTGCTGCAGCTCAAGCTCAGAGAAGGGACTGCTGTATAACCTGCCTCCCCCACCTCAGAGTTAACGGGTGCTCAGGGCCCAGGCGAGGGGTTCCTGTGTAAACAGCCCCCCCCCCCCACCCAGGCAGCTGTATCTCCTCCGAACTTGCCTTTCCCTGGAAAGAGAGTCTTTTCTGGAATGTGCGTGTTTGTGGGCAGGTGTGTTGATGTGGTTTGGAAATCAGCAGAGGGGCGGATGTGACCCTTTCACCGCGCACACACCCCACATGGGGAGGCTGGCAGTGAGACCTTGTCTGTCAGGTTTGGCCTTATGGGGAAGGCTCGTGGCTGGGCCCAGCTATTGCTCCAGGCAATGCAAACAAGGAAGAACGTTTCCCCCTCTGAAATTCCTTGAAGTGGAGGTGAAAGTTTGAGGCAGGAAGAAGGGCCAGTCTGCTCAGGTCACTCAGATTTAGAGCCTGCCTCGTGGGCTAAACAGTCAGGGCTTTTCTTGGTAGGTTTTTGCTCTTAGCCACTGGCCAGCTCAGGACAAGAAGGGATTGCTCTAGTTTTCACTACAGCACACACACCATACAACTAAAGCACTTCTCTCCCTCTAGGAATCCTGGGAATTGCAATTTACCCATCACAGAGTCACAATTCCCAGCACCCTTCACAAACTGCAGTTGCCAGGATTCTTTGGAGGGGGGAGAAATGTGCTTTAAATGTATGGTATGTACCTCCCATGCCATTTCTGCTTCTGAAGTTGGTTCCTATTCAGAAGCTCTTCCCCTACCCGCACCCACCCATATCCTTGCCGTCTTGACCTCCAGCAGTGGGACTCAATGCGGAAGCTTCTTAATGGGGCATTTTAGACTTGAGTACCGATGTTCAAGTACACCATATGTGTGCATTAGGAAAGATGCATATGTGTATATCATTGGGGGGAGTACTCAGTGCCTGGATAAATGACTGAGCTCCCACTTGCAAATCTTTAAATGAAAAAGCTGAGGATTACACAGGCATTCACCTTTCATAATGGAAGCAATATTCATGCTTTTAAACACACAGACACATACACACACACGGTTTTATTCAGCTAAGTCCTGCTAGAGCAGACCCATTGAAATTAATAAACCTCAGTCATGTCTATTAACTTTCATAAGTTTACTCTGAGTTGGACTAGCATTGAATGCCATCTAAAGAAAAAAGTGGGTGTTTTATATGGAGTAGCCAATATAGTGCCCTCTAGACATTGTTGGACTCCCAAGTCCCATCAGCTTCAGCCAGCATGGCCAATGGTCAGGAGTGATGAGAGTTATAGTCCAACAATATCTCTGGAGACACCACAGTGGCTACCCCTACAAATCATTAGGAAAAAACCTTTTGGGATGGGGAACAGTCCAGTGAGAACTGGGCATGTTCAGTGGTCACAGAATGCCTCTTAAGCGAGGTATGGAAAATTGGGGGGAATGGAATGGAGTAATCTTGGAAGAGGTTGTGGGTGGATGGATGGATGGATGGATGGAATCGTGTGAACAGGAGCACTCTACACTTTAAAAATTTGTTGCAGAGTCCAGTTGCTGGAAACTGAATACCAAAAAAGTGTTTTGTAAGAAGTAACTTTGCATTAATCCTTCCCATAACCACCTCCACCCCCGACAAGCGCAGGGGTCTGGTTTCACCCTCAGCTTGGTTAGTGTCACAATGTAGTCACTACTAATGGTAGTGACATTATTAAATAACTACCATCTGCTTGTTTTTGAATTTACCATTATTTACTTTAGAAGAAATGGTAGCAGTTGTATTTAGGCCAGGCGAAAACAAATTCTAACTCCTACTTTGTCATAAAACTTACTGGGGCCTAACCTACCTTGCAGGCTTGTTGTGACAATAAAAGGATGGAAACATGTATGGTAACATGAGCTCTCTGAGGGATATGAAAAGAATAATTAATTGATTGACTGATTAATTAAAGTATCTCCTTTGGCTGTTTCATTCACATCCCTAGTCTTAGTTTAGCTTTCTGTCTATTCTGTTTTCAAACGTGTATATGTCCATCCATCAACAATGACGCTCTGGAAATACAAAGCTGATAAATTATATATTTATAATATTCTTGTGCATGTTCTTGAGTAAAAGAGTCTATATCAGACTGAAAGACCCAAGAGTTCTGTTAAATTCAACTCAAAGGTAGACCCTTAAAGGAAAGTAGGGAGTGATCGAAAAACAAGTATTATAATGTTGTTATGGAAATTGTGATGCATCCATATTTAATATGCGCACAGTTTCATTTTTAAAAAAAATCTTCACTCTGAGCATGAGGCTTATGCATTTTAAAGTCCCACTGAGTTTAGTGGGAAAGATTTAACCATGTTGTTAGCTTTCCCATTGAAATCCATGGGATAAAGGCTATAATACTGGCGTTCCTTCCAAGTAACCGTGGTTAGCATTTGGGCTGAAAGGTGCTTCACTTTTTCTGGATCATACCCTCTCTATCAAAACACTGTAATTTTTGGTCATCATATGAAACAGATTGGCGGCAGATCCATGATTAAGAGTTTCTTTGTGCAATGCATGGAAATCACTGATAACATATGGAACTCATTGTCACTGGATGTTGCAATGACAACTAGGGTAGGCAGTTTTGAAAGGGATTAGAAATTCATAAAGAAAATGCACAGCAGTGGCAATTAGCCAGAGTTCAAGCCTCCATGTACAGAAGCAGCCTGTCTTTGACGGATGGTAGAGAAGGAACAACAGTGAATGGTTATTGCTACTTTGCCCACCATGTTTATTATCTTGTGGCATCTGATTGGCTGCTGTCAGAGACAGAGCATGGGTCTAGCTGCACTTTTTGTGATCATCTGAGACAACATGGCAATTGTTATGTTTTTATGTGTATGTGGCTCTGGATTCAACTCCTCCCACCATGTACCCGAGTTCTGAAAAGATCTCTAGCATCGGAGTCTGAAAAAACGCATAATGTAAGAGAACTTTTGTTATCTCAGAGTTGATAGGAGTACAAGGAAAACGCTTCTGGGTCTCACTTAGTAGAAGGGTGTCCTTACAGTTAAATCTCCCAAACACAGGAGTGTCTGTGCGTGTTAATGATTGTGAGGAGGGGGCTTCATAGAGTTTATTCTGCATCCTTTACCTTTTCCCTCTATCCCTTTCTTGCCCTCCATCTCAAAGTTTTGCACTTTCAACTTTGTAATTCTCATATGTTTTTCTCCTTTGGTGTAAGTTAATGCATGTGATTGAGAGCTTGGGGGGGGGGAGAGAGAGAGAGACAGTGTAGAACCTGTGGAGTTTGGGGGGGATGGAGCATGACCTCATCACACACTCAACCCCTAGTTCCCCCACCCCTCCAAATCCGGTCTCTCTCTCACACATACCCCTTAAAAATCCATCTTAAAGGGACAGTGCACAGCATTGCAGAGAATATGTGTCATCCAGGGCCGCCCACTTCAAAAACGCAAGGTTAACTCAGAGGAGTTTTTCTGTGCCCTATGATTTTTTTTCTTCTTTCTTTCTTTCTTGCATTTTTTTTTTTGAATGGAAAAGTGTGTGAGTCAAGATGTGTCACCGTTTGAAGAAAAAAAAAACACGCGCCTAGACAAGAGCCTGGGTGTATAAAAAGACCAATTTGTAAGTGATGTAAAACACACACATGCACATGTACAAATACTGAACAGTTAAAAGCTGGGCTGGGTAACTTTTTAAAAATTAATTTTGTGTTCTCCCTATACCCTCTTTTAAAATAATAATAATAATAATTTTTTTGAACTGAACAAGGGGCAATCAGGGAGATCATACTTTTAAAAAAAATTGGTTGTGTTTGGATTTTTTTGTTATTATTTATTTATTTATTTATCTATTTATTTATCTATTGGAGAGTCTATTGTCATCTTGCACCTTTTTGTCAGTGAATGTGTGTGTGTGTGTGTGTGTGAACTTATCTACCTCAAAGGACCGAACTTCTTGCAAAGGCAGAGAACAGGTGTGATGTGGAAGAAATTTGCAACCCAAAGAAACCTTTTTTTTTAAGGGAAAATCCCACAAAACAAGCAACTTCCAAATTAAAACCCTACAAAAATAACACCAAACTAAAACCAAAGAGGACTTTTTTTTCCTTTTCAAGAAGAGGGAATTTTAACTCAGGGAAAAGAAACCCTCAAATCTTCTCCAAACATGAAAAGTAAGTTTTCTCTCTCTGTCTTTTTTAATGTCTTAGCAAATTAAATATTATATATATATATATATATATATATATATATATTATACTTGTTGTTTAAATCGATTTCCCACTGAGTTGTTGAAAACGTCTGTCTTGACAGCACCATCTATCTCAAAATGTACATATTGACAGATAATATATGTATCTTGTTCACTTTGCATGATTTATGATCTCATAAATTCAGGTTTATTGCTTTTTTGTGGGGCGGTCAATTTTTGTCTTAGATACGCAGATGTTTTCCTTATCCTTTGCTTAGCCAGAATTTTCTGAGTCTTTATTACTTAGGATGTACAAATATCTCTTTGTGGTACTGGGGTTTGGGTTTGGGGGGAAAGGGATGTAATTATATGCATAGCTGGCCATAAGCGTGAATCATTCTGTACCTTGCAGGTCTACAAACTTGTGCATCCCAGCAGCTGTGTATCTTCTCTGCTAGGAAGCTCAGCTGCCGTTCTTCAGCCCACTTCACTGGATGCACATGCCCTGTGTAGTTTGTTGCCACCTTAAATGTACTGTGCTCAGTCTAGACAAAGTCAGGCTCTTTAGAATCCTATTGATACCAATGGGAGGAAAGTAAGCACATATATATTAACCACTACACCACACTGGCTCTCATATATATTATGAAAGCCAGTGTGGTTAAGGTGTTGGACTACAACCTGGGGACCAGGGTTCGAATCCCCACACAGCCATGAAGCTCACTGGGTGCCCTTGGGTCAGTCACTGCCTCTCAGCCTCAGAGGAAGGCAATGGTAAACCCCCTCTGAATACCGCTTACCATGAAAACCCTTGGAATCAACTTGAAGGCAGTCCATTTCATATATATATATATATATTATATATATATAATCTACTACTCTGCACTCTTTTCTTTTGAGTAGCTCTGCTAGTTCTTGAGTGGATTAAATTTGGGCTACTTCTCTCTACATACATACATTTCTTTCTTTCTTTCTTTCTTTCTTTCTTTCTTTCTTTCTTTCTTTCTTTCTTTCTTTCTTTCTTTCTTTCTTTCTTTCTCCCCAAGATATATCTTTGTAGATTGGGGGGTGTCCCTGTCTCTCTGTGACTCACTATTTAGCACCACAGCCTTACAGTCCGATTCCATAGACGTTTGCTCAGAGTTAAGTTGCAGCTGAGTCCAAGGTGAGTGTGCGTAGGACTGCAGTCCTAATAAAACATTCAACCTGGAAATAACGAGGTTCCAGACTGATTTCCAAGGATAGGACTTAAGAACAAGGTGCAAGTCAAAGAGGGAACAGAGAAACAAAAGACCAAAAGCAAAGGGGAAAATCAACAACAAATATTTTAACGTGCATTTAGAAAAAGAAAAGTGCTGAATAGAAAAGTCCAGTATAATTGCTGAGATTACACTATGAATTGCAAAGAACCCAATCTGGCTACTCTGCAGTTTCATTTTCTCTCCCCCCTCATCACAAACACATGTTTCATCCTAGACCACTTTCACTGCATGGCTGAGTAGCCTCTCATACCAAAGTGGTCCAGTAGAAAGATTTTGACTGATGAGAACCAGGTTCAAATCCCTCATTAGTCGTCAACCTTTGTCCAGTCATCTCTCAGGCTAACTTAGCTTGACTTATTGTCAAGATAAAATGGGAATAATCCCAGATATGTTCCTTGTATTGGAAGGAGGATAAGATGATGAGATAAATTCTTACACACTCTTGCATTCTCTGTCAACTCGTTTTCTCAATAACTAGCTTGTCCACTGCTGCCTCATTCCCAACAACACAACTTCCAGAGCTGAACTTGTCACACAAATATGCAACGAAGCTGCCTTTTTATTTTCCTGGTATAGGACAGGACCTATTCACACATGCCACATCAGTTGCTTGATGATTTGGGCCAGACAGTATGCCACTGAATACCAGTTACATCACATCCAAGAGAATGCTATTGCAGTTATGCTCTGCTTACGGCTTCCTATAAATCACTGGTTGCCACTATGAAAACAGAATGCTGGACTAGATGGGCCTTTGGTCTGATCTGAGGGGGTCTCATGTTCATCTTATAAGTGCAGCATTAAGTGGATATGTGTATTTTAATATTGTATTATTACAATATTTAATATTGTATGCACTGCCCTGTAAAGAACTTTATCACAACACCATGCATTTCCTGCATGTGTGTGGACCGACTCCCCCCCCAGGAAAGGTCAAGCTGTGGCTCCCACTTGTGAAGAAAACAAAGTCGGATCCAGACATAGACATGCTGGTGTAATTGCTGCCAACTGTGTCATTTTGTTTTAATTTTTTTTCTGCATTAGGGAATGTCTGAATCAGCGTCCTATGTGGGTCAGCTAGATTGCAGGATAAGTGCCCACGCCAGTGCCACCAGCCAGCAGATAGTTGTGGTGTTGGCAGTGGTACTTACCATGAGATCTGGCCAGCCCATTCAGATGTTGTTGAAATGACCCTGAAGAGAGGCAGAATGGAATGGCCTTTATGTAGATGTAAATTCCTCATGACAGAAACATGCCTTTTTGTTGTTGTTGTTGTTGTTATATAATAATGTATATTATCCTTTTTGAGTGTTTAAAAGTTTCACATAGATTTTTTCTGTAATCTGTACAACAATCTTGTAAGGTAGGCCAGTAGCCTACTATTTCAGAGGGAGACAGCATTGAGGCTGACAAGCTCTTCCAGGGCCAACTAGTAAGTTCATGGCTAAGGTGACATTTGAGCTGGGGACAAACTGCCTCACCCTTTAGCCTCTTCACTGCCCCAGAAATGAGGGTGTGATGCTTGATGTACATGTATGCTAGGGAAAACAATTGTCTTCTGAAAAATACTGCATTGATCCATAAGGGAGAAAAAAATTAAAAATCCACAATGGCCAATGCTGCTATTAGGACGAACCCATTTTGTGTTATTTTGGTCGGTCCTAAATCTAATAAAGGTGTTGCCTAACTGTGAATTTTGGAATTGTCTCTTGCCATCTTTCCTCTTTTGACTCTGATTGGGAGGGACATCTGTCGTTTGAACCTAGGTTTTTAAGTAGTCCCTTACTGCCTCATTTGCCCTTCCCAAGACCTTTGCAGGGCTTATTGTTTAAGCATATAAAGGTGTTTACAGCTAGACAATTTGTCAAATGTCAAAATGATATTTCTTGAATTGTATGTGACACCTGCATTGCCCTGTTGGACAAGCTCCCTTCTGGGAGAAACCTAAACATTTGTATCTCTTTGGGGGACATTCCTGTTCCATAAAACAAGATGTCCCTAGACCTATAAATATCCCTTTGGGATAGACGCTGTAACTCCCCAATCCTAAACACGTTGGACTGGTTCTCACATGCATGTACTTTGCTTGATTGCTATACATTTGATGACTAAATGTATGAACTAGCTCCATCGAAAAGCATTGCTTCAGGTGGCATAAAAGTTCTGTCTGGTGCTATCATTATGATCTGTAAAGTTCCTTTTGTACATACAAAAAGTCATCAGTCATCTCCCTTATGAAGAAAGGCATAGATAGCATGGGGCTTGCTAGGTTATAAAAAAGACATGGGAGGGTTGGTTTGACAGAGGTCTCTAAAATAAAGGATAAGACAAAAGCAATAGACAGGAAAAATCACTCTGAGCATGATCCAGCAAAAGTTTATGAATATTGAATCCCCTTCAGTTTTGGTGGTGGAAGAGATTTACAGTGCAATCCTATGCATATTTCGTCGGACCCACTGTATTTAATGGGGCTGCATAGGATTGCAGCCATAAGCACATTCTTAGATTTCCTATTGAAATCTATGGGACAAAGGCTGCAATGTTAAGAATAATTACTTGGAAATAAATCCCATGGAAAACAATGGGATCTACAAGTAAGCATTAAGCTGAAATGTTTGGCTTGATCACGGCCTCTCTGTCAAAACACCAGAAGGTCTGGGTCATACTGTGAAGCTGATTGCCAGCAGATCCAGGATGAAGTGCTTTTCTTTATTAACTTGGAAATAAAAGCCAACTCATCCATACATGCACATAAATACACTGCTCAAAGCTGTCATCGTTTGTTCAGCACTAAATGATGTACAGCTGAGTTGTGTGGACAAGCTCCATGGAAAAAACCCCAAACCCGCTCGGTCTTCATTCCTGGGAAATGGCATCTTCCTTCCTCTCAAACTGGAATGTTGTAAATGCTGGACATGGAGCAGCATAATCTTATGCATGCTTACTTGGAAATAAATCTGTCTTCAGTGGGGCTTACTACTTGGTAAGTGCAGGCAAATGCTATTTCCTGCCTGTTGGATGCGGCCTTTGACATCACAGCACTGGCAATGCAAGGTGCCTCCTCCCAGTGTCAGTTCCATTTTGAAAAGTTTTTTTTTTAAAAAACCACAGTCTGCTATTCCAAGTGAGTTTGTAATTGGAACGTTATTATTGCATTGCTGGGATTAAATGCTGGATGTGCTCTTACCACCAGTGCATTTAGTCACCCAGTGGTACTTCACTGTCAAATTATTGCTCAATGATCTAGCTCAGTATTCTTCAACCTTAGGTCTCCAGATGTTGTAGGACTACCACTGCCATCATCCCTGACCATTGGCTAAGATAGCTGGGGATTGTGGGAATTGTAGTCCACCAGCATCTGGGGACCCAAGGCTGAAGAACTCTGATATTAGCTGTAGGTTACTAGGCAGCTTGAAAGAGAAAGTGACAAGTTGTTTAAGAACAGAGCATAGTTACTTCTATCCGTTTGGGCACAAAGAGTTGTCCTTTATTTGGAGGTCTCCATATGTCCTTTTTATTGTGTATTCAAGATTATTTGGGCTCATGATGGTATTGGGGCAATTATACATGATCCCTCTTTCAATACTGTTTGCGCCTGCAAAGGGTTTGGGGCAGATATACTGCTTCATTTCCAGCCAGTGCATGTCCTGTATCTGCCTGCTGAAATCTTGTAACTTTTCATACCAGAAATGCTCCAGTGGTTTTCTGGTTTTGTTCCGCTTCTGTTGCACTTTTGTTGTACTATAGCTCAAAAATGCCCCTTCAGGCCTCAATCATGCAGTAACATTGGGGAAGCATTGTAGAACAACTAAAAGCAAAATGATGTGTGGACGGTCCAATATAAATCCACCACTAATGCACTATGGTTGCGTCAGTAACATGTTGAAGAATACACCAGCAGAAAACGACCAGTCTGGGGGGAACCCTTTGTTGCAAGGGGTTATATGACAATCATAATCTTTCTTATCAGCCTGGAAACAGAAGGAAAGGAATGTAACTGTTCGGTCCTCAAAGAAGAGTGCCAGTACATACTTTGCCACTGAAATTAACATAGGAGAAAACTATTGATGTTTAAAAAGAGAAATGCATATGACAACCCTTGAGGTGTTTTGTTTTTCCAGGGTTTTTTTCCTACCTCCTTTATAGCAGCCTCATACCCAGCATTGCTCAGGAATTCTAAGAAACCAAAAAAAAAAAATCAATGCAGTTTTGAAAGGTCTGCCATCTTGATTCAAGAAGGTGTCCAATTGTATCCAAACATAAACAAAGACCTGCTCCTTGATCTCAGGATCTATTGTACAAAATTTGGTTAAATTGACTGTATTTCACTGACTTTTACTCACAATAGACTCATTGAAATTGATGGACCTAAGTTAGTTGTGGTCATTAATTTCAGTGGATTTATTCTGAGTAAATGTTAGCTGAATACAGTAGGGCCCCACTCATACAGCGGGTTACATTCCAGACCCCTGCTGAAAAGCGAAAACCTCTGAGAAGCGGAACTCATTGAATAGAATGGCACACGATGCCCGAAAACCGCTGTAAAAGCAGAACAAGCGCCGTATGAGTGGGGCTTTAGTCTAATTGCGTCTAATTGAGACTGCTGCATTAGCAAAGTGCTGTAAAGCGAAGCGCCGTAAAGCGGGGTCCTACTGTACAATCTAGCATCTTAAGAGGTGCCCAAATCATAGAGGGAGGACAGACAAGCAACTTCTAAAATATATATAGGAGATGTCTGTGGGTGGTAGGATACATTTGTTTATTTATTTATTTTTTTATACCTGAAAACAACAAAGAACATATCTCAAGATATGCTCCTCTTGTTTTGGGGTGCATTTCTCTCCAGGTTTTGCATTTTTTAAAATATCTCACACCTGATCACCTTGTGACCTAAGCTGCTGTTATTGTTAGAAACGTGTGTCCTAATGATAGATCTACCTTCCTATAGTTTTAAACCCATGGATTCTTGCTCTGTTCTCAGAAAATAGGCTGAACAAATATTTTCCCCTCACCCCATTTTCCCCCTGTGATCCTTTTGAAACATATTGTACTTGCATGAACTTACAACACAATCCTGTGCATGTTTATTCAGAAGTCAGTCCCATGATGCTGAGTGGGGTTTACTCTCAGGAAAGTTTGCATAAGATGGCTACCCCGGTACAATAAATATTTGAAGTGTCTTCAGCTTTTCCTCAGTTTTTTCTCCTCTTGATGCCAGAAGATGCAAGCTTTCAACTTGCACAGAAGTCCTAGGGCGCTTCCAGACTGTTGCTGTTTTCAGGGGGTTTAAGTCACATACCAAATTCAGGTTGTGCAATTTTAAGTTGATTTGGAGCTCTTAGTAAAAAAACACTGCTTCCTCCCAAAATCAGACTTCATGCAATAAGGACAGTGATGGGGAAATATACTAAAAAGTGTGGATAACATTTGCTTGAAGCAATGTTGCCTAACCTTTCTGCAAACAAGTCAGAATGAACACTCAATAAACAGATTGTCTGGAAGCTACCTTTATTTATTTTATTATTTATAACTATATTTGTATACCACTATTTCATTTAAAAACATCAACGTGGTTTACAAGTTAAAGAAAAAGACAACCCATACAGGAAAAACCATTAAAAATACAAGAAAAAAAGAGGCCAGCTATTGCAAAAGACATCTTCTTAGTTGCCTGTGTAAGCCTGGCAAAACAGAAAGGTTTTCAGCAGGAGTTTAAAGGTTAAAACAAGGCACTTGCTGAATCTCTGTTGGCAGAATATTCCAGAAAACTGGGCCAGTGACACTGAAGGCTCGATTTCCTGTCGATGTTAAATGAGCCTCGCCAACTTGGGGGACGACCAAGGCCGCTCCTGCAGATGATCTCAGTGATCAAGCACGGATATAAAGATTCAGGCGGTCCCTACAATACCTTGACCTAAGTTTTCAGAACTTTGTAAATTACTACAAATTAATACAAGGACCTCGAACCTGGCTCAGTAGTGGATGAGCAGCCCAGGTGGGTTAAGAGTTCTATGCATACTCTAACATCAAACCATGAACCAGCTGACTGGGGTGATGGAAGATGTAGTCTTAACAGCATCCGGAGGGCCACAGGTTCCCCATCCCTGCCACATCCCTTTTCAAAGTGCACACACACAGACAGAAAATCATCCAATCTTGATCAAATAGAAGTAACAGTTGAGTCATTTATTTCTCTTTTTCTCTGGCACCAGCTGTCTGCATCTAGCCATGATCATTGAACATTTATGGACATTTTTAGTGGGTACACTGTTTTTACAATCCTTATCTCATTTAGCCTCACAACAACCCTGGGAGGTAGGTAAGATGATGGCTACCTCAGAAGGTTGTTTACCAATGAATGAGCTAAGGATTGTGTTAAGTGATGTGTGCATTAAAAGTGCTCTATAAACATTAAGTAATATTTTGAGATGAAGGGCAAACCTTTCTTTATGGGGCGACAGTGTCAGACATCGAATTTTGCAGAGTGAGACAAACAGAGAACAAACAGGCTAAGATGAGAAACGGGATGATACTTTTTAAATTTAATAGCAAGGAGGAAAATTAAGTAATTAAATAGCCCTACCATGAGATAGAACAAGGCAATTGCCTCAGGCAGTAGGTTTGGGTGTTATTAAACTGATTTTGGGGTGTGTGAAGGTGATGGAGAGGGATTTCAGCACAACAAAATGAATTTAACAGTGTGATGATAGCATCACATCTGTGTGCATCATGCACTTTGGGTGTATTGTGTGTGTCTATGTGCCGCAGTCATCAAAGTGCCTTAGGCCAGCCCTGAAATGGGCTATCCGCAGAGCAGAGAATGGGGCAGGTCCAGAATAAAAAGGAAATTGCTGAGGGTGGATCTAGCAAGAAATTAAAATGGGTTTTCATTGTGGGTGGATAAGAAGTGTTCACGGTGGATAGTCTCAAAGGCTCTGCCAGTTTCCAGTGAGGGCTGGAAATCACACAACCATTCAGCCATCCTACACTCTCTAGGTAGGGCATCAGACAGCACCTCCTAGTGACTGCCTTTACAACGGTCATTCCCCACACTCACATGTGCCGGGTGCATGTTGCCAGATTTTGCTGTCACTTAAGTGATGCAAAGTTAGCGTGTTGTGCTTTTAGTGGCTTTGCTGTTCATTATTCTGCTTTTGTAGTTCTGTTTTTCAAACCATCTGGGCTGATTTGTGTGAATGAGATGATGAGAGCACAAAAAGGCATCTTTCTGTCCCCCCCAAACCCCCACTTACTGAACACTTGGGCCACATCTGCACTATATGTTTGAAATGGAAATGGACTGCCTTCAAGTTAATCCCAATTTATGGCTACCCTACGAATAGGGTTTTCATGGTAAGCGGTATTCAGAGGGGATTTACCATTGCCCCCCTCTGAGGCTAGTCCTCCCCAGCTGGCTAGGGCCTGCTCAGTTTGCCACAGCTGCCCAAGCCAACCCCTTCCTTGTCTGCAACTGCCAGCTGGGGGGCACCTGGGCTCCTTGGGACTATGCAGCTTGCCCATGGCTGCACAGGTGGCAGGGCACGTAACCCCTGAGACACTCACTGTGGGGGTGATCTTTAGCTGGCTGTTGATACCCAGGAGACACAAGCGGGGATTTGAACTCACAGACTCTGGACTCCCAGCCAGGCTGTCCTCCCCACTGTGCTATACCAGCTGTTCACTATATGTTTACAGCACTATTATACCATTTCAAACAGTCATGACTTCCCTAAAAGAATCCTGGGAACTGTCATTTGTTAAGGGTGCTGAGAGTTGTTAGAAGGCCCCCTTTTGCTGTCACAGAACTACAATTCCCAGAATGGTTTAACAATCCATCTTCCCAGGGGACACAGGGAATCGTAGCACCATGAGAGTATTTGTTGTACCCCGCCCAGAGAGCTATGCTAGTGGGGCGGTATAAAAATTCAATAAATAATAATAAAAATAATAATAATAGGAGTCTCCTAACACCCTTAAGAAACTACAACTCCCAAGATTCTTTGGGGATGTCATGACTATTAAAATGGCATTATAGTACTTTAAATGATGCTGCAGATGTGGCCTTACTCTAATCTGCTTTAGTATGATTGCATTGGCTTGATTGTTCACCCAGCTTGGCCACACAGCCACCCCTGTGCTGGTCTTTCCTTCTTGATCTGTTCTGCACATGGCAGCAGAATGAGGTGGTCCAGTGGACAGCACCACAAGTGGGAGATGCCGTTTTTGAATGTTCCTCCATGTAAAAACTCCCTGCAAATTAAAAATAAAACAAAAACAAAACTATGTGTAAGAGACAAATGTTCTAGCATAGCCCTCTCCCTGCTGAGCCGTTTTCTACTTACAAGAGGCTCTCTCTCTCTCTCTCTCTCTCTCTCTCACACACACACACACACACACACACACACACACACACACACTTTTTCTTTTTTAGCATGGGAGCATTCAGAAATGTGGTCCCCTCCCTGCAGTCTGAAGTGGTAAAGTCTGTTCTGCCACCTCAGCATTCTACCACCACCTCAACCCCACCCCACTCTGCTACATGTGTAGACCAGCTCTAGATATATGTGTGATAAGAGAAGTAGAGGTTGCAAATTCCTCTGCGCATTTTCTCATATATACAGCTGCTTGCTCGGGGCTGACTTTAATGGTTCTTCACTGGTCTGTCCTCTTCACCTCTCCATCCCAGTAGCCTGCATTGCATGTGCATTGTATGCAGAAGGTGTCAAGTTCAATCCCCGGAATCTCCAAATAGGGCTGGGAAAGATCCCTTCCTGAAACCGTGGGGAGACACTGCTAGTCAGTGTAGATCAGGAGTGGGGAACTTGTGTCCCCCCAGATGTTGCTGGACTACAGCTCCCACTATCCCTGACCACTAGCCATGCTGGCTGGGGCTGATGGGAGTTGGAGTCCAACAACATCTGAAGGGCCACAGGTTCCCCATCCCTAATGTAGAGCTCCACGGGCCATTGGTCTGACTCAATAGAAGGCAGATTTCTGTGCCCATGCACATCTTCTTGTCCTCTCCCTCTGGTACCATAGAGAGCGGGGTGCCTCCAGATGGCTCTGGGCATGCTTACCATATGCATAAGCCTCTTAGAATGATTTCAGTAGGGGAATCCTGTGTGTCTGTGGCTGTGTACACACCATTTAAAACACCTGGTTTCCCCCAAAGAATTCAGAAAACTGTAGTTTGTCAAGGATGCTGGGAATTGTAGCTCTGTGGTAGGTAAGCTATAGTTCCAAAGCTCCTTTGGGAGAAGTCATATGCTTTAAATGGATGGTGTGTATGCAGCCCAAGATGTACACATATCTTGTCTCCTCTTGTAGGTTATTTTCCATCACAATCATGCAAGCAATTTTTTAAAAAAAATGGAGGGGGGGCGGGAGAATCCATACAACATCTCCTGCTTTTTAACGGAACCCATAATCTGCCTTGAACAGTGATGAAATCTCCTTCATTAGGAGCTTTTAAGCAGAAGTTGGATGGGCACTTGTAACAGATGCTGAATTAGTAAGTTTCCTGCCTTGGCAGGGGGTTGGACTAGATGACCCCTGGGATCCCTCCCTATATCATTCTGTGATCTATTCCCTGAGTCAACCACCTCACTTTGTCTCATGTTACATGAACAAAGCCCGTGAATTTCACATGCCCCAAAAATATGTCTGCCACATTCGGGTTACATATCATGTAATTGCCTAGATCTGCACACTCACCCACATGAAGAAATGCAGGCCACTCAAAAGCCTAAGTACATTGTATAGCAAGGAGAGCTGGTCCAATAAAAGATGTCAGCCTTTCTTCTTTCTGATTGGCTTCCTCTCTTTTTGCCTGATAGTTTTAGGATCTGCCCTTTCCATGTTTTTTGGCAACAGTTGCAGACTTTAAACCGAAGTGCCTTTCGAGTTGACCTGAATTGCATTACATTACATCCAGCCGCCTCCTGCATGGGGGAGAATGAGGGGCTTGAGATGCTGGATCACTTGCTTGATAGAGACTGTTGTTGTGTAACTGTGTGTGTGTTTAGGGGCATGTTTTCCTGTGCCTCTCTATGGGTGCTCCAGGTGGGGGTGTTAGATCACAAACAGGTTGTTCAGATCCGATTTTTCTGTGTGCATGCTTGGCCCGTGAACTTCCACACGTTCCTGTTTTGTCAGTCATGGATATTAATTGCCATTCTATAGTTTGCCATCCATACTAGTGGGTGGATCTTCATGGACTATATCTGGAAGTTTTTGTTTTGTTTTACTTTGATCCCTTCCTTCTGTCCCTTCCCTGCCCTCCATTCTTCTGTTCTAGGCATGCACACAGGCATTTCTCTTCCTGTGCACATTTTTACAACAATTTTTTCCTAGGAAGTGCAGAAGTGTTACTACCCTTGTTAAAATGTTTCCCAATGGGCAAACTAGAGGCTGGGGTCGGGGAGTTGCGAGGAGGGAGGGAGACACAATATCAGTATCTATTTCCATTTGGTTTTTTATTTTTTAATGCTCAGATCTTGTGTAAGAGTGATATTTACCTGGCTAAGGCTTGCACAACAGCGATGAAGAAGTTTTGCACAAGACCTCTGTATTAAAACTTTTTAAAAAAATCAGCAATGTATGTACTGCACTTTCAGTCTCCGAGGTAATCCCCAAATGTACTGTGTGGAGATCTGGAGATAATAGCTCATCCTAACTAGGTTGCATGCACAACATACCTTTAAAGCACATTATTTCCCCAGTGAATCCTGGGAATTGTAGTTTAAGGTTGCCTGGCAATTGTAGTTTTATGATGGGTAAACTACCGTTCCCAGGATTTTTTTTGGGGGGGGATCATGTGCTTTAAATGTATGGTGTGTATGTAGCCACCATTCTTAAAATTTAGAATGTGGCAGTTTGTGCAAATAGGTACTCTCGTATCAGATCAGAAACAAAATAACTAGGCTGTACTTAGGTGAGGAGCAAATGGAAATATGGGTGTGGCATTAGAGTCCCACCCACCAAAGTATTGCCACATTCATGAGAAACCACCCATCCTCCAAAATGTGCTAATGAGCTTCCATGGGAGCAGATGGGTTGGGTTTTTTTCTTATCAGATTTTTTGCAGTATGGGGAAATCCAGATTCAATTTTTTTTAAAAAAGTATGGGCTGGATTTTAATGAGAGCTACATTTCCCAGCACCCTTAACAAACTTCAGTTCCCAGGATCCTTTGGGGGAAATAATGTGCTTTAAATGTATGGTGTGTAATGCAGCCAGAGTGTGTAGTTTTGGCAAATGGGTTTGCCTGCTTGACTGTACACGTATGTGTGCTTGGACATATACCCCATTTGTGTAGCTGTAGCTGTATATCTTGTGTGAGTGTCACTAGAGGCGAGGTGTGAGTAAGTGCACACATGGTTGTGTGTATGGGACGTTATCTGTGTAGGGTTGCCTGCTGCAGCGGCCACTGTAGCTCTCCCAACTTGCTGCACATCTTGTGCCTTCCCTTGCTCCTTCTTTGGGCCACTTTACAAGACTTCATCCTGTCAAGACAGGGCCATAAATCCCAGAGCTGTGAAACCAACCACCACCTGGGGACTACATGGTGTGCCATGCAATGCCGGCTTCTTCTGTCTCTTGCAGCTTAATCCTTGTCTGCTCTGGCTGGGAAGAATTTGAGGGCAAAATGTCCAGCAAAATGTTGGTTTCGTCTCTGCACCATACCCATCCATATGGATCCACCCACCTATTCTTAATATCAGTTTTAAAACTTGCTTGCTTGCTCGCTTGCTGCTTGCTTTCATCGTTATATGCATGCACAGTGCTGTTAATCTCTCTGTATTTCACCTTTCTGTCCTGTCAATATACCTCTTCACCCATTTCCCCTTATACATGGCTGTCCATAGATATCTTAATTTTCTTCGTGATCTGACACATTCGTGCCACACATCCTTCCACTCCTGTCCACATGTGCCTGTGGGGCTTCAGACCATGCCTGGTTCATGCCCATCTTTGTGGCAGATGGTAACAGCAACAGAACTTCCAGACTGGGGCTAAATCACCACTAATGGAAGTGGGAGAAGCTCCCAAGTAGATAAGCATTGGGGGCTTTTTAACCAAAAGGCGGCATAGAAATGACCTATTACCTCTCCTTTCCTTCATCTGCGTTCCTGTTCAAGAGCCACCAATGTTACATTTCCAACCTGAGCGAGTAGAATGTTTTAGGTGCCCACCTATAAATGTAACACTGCAGACAACAGGAACATCTTTTCAACCATGTTGATGAGTATACTGCTCCGAGGAGCTATGATTAGCTATGGCTGTAAACCGCAAATAGTTATAGTGGGAAATCTGCATTTGCCACCATGTGCCATGCAGAGCAGCATTATCTGTCAGTCTGTCCATCAATCCATCTCACCTCATGTACAGCCTGCTCGGCCATTTACACTCCCTGCATTAGCATCCGTCTATCCTCTGCGCCCATGCGCATTGTCTTTCCAACTTATCTATCCAGTCTTCTGTCAGACTCAACCTACTCCATAATTTTATTTCTTTTTTTTGTCTATCCAATCATTTTCCTGAGCCCCCCTTCTTGTGAGCCCTCCCTGTTGATAATCAGACACATCTGCAACACTATTTATGCATGAGTTTCCATTGCGGGCCCAGTAATTTAGCACCCAATGGATTTAATGCTGTGTGTCACCTTCATTGATCTTTTGGCTTCACTCATTCACAAGAGAAACTGGAGGGGGTTCAGGGCTTAGGGGCTTTAATGGTGGAGTTTAGCAGAGTCCCAGTCTCAGTGCTTTAAGAGGTTGTGAGTGGAAGAACCAAAGTCATCTCCAGCTGCTCGCTTCTAAATTTGCAGAGTAAACACAAAACTGACCAGGTCCTTGGGCGAATTTACCCAATTACCTATTTTTTCTTGGGTATCTATTTGTTTTCAAGTTCTTTTTAATCTCACCTTTCATCACCATAGAAACAAGGCAGATTACAGTAGGGCCCCACTCATACGGTGGGTTACGTTCTGGACCCCCACTGTCAAGTGAAAACCGCTGTAAAGCGGAACCCATTGAATAGAATGGCGCATGATGCTCCCAAACCACCGTAAAAGCGGAACAAGCGCCATATGAGTGGGGCTTTAGTCTAATTGCGTCTAATTGAGACCGCTGTATTAGCGAAGCACTGTAAAGCGAAGCACTGTAAAGCGGGGCCCTACTGTACAATAAAGCCAGATAGTCCAATTCCTCTCAGATCAAATGGCTAGCAAAGCTGTAAAATACAAAGAAAAACAATGACATCACATAGTGTAAATAAATACCCCTACGTAAGGAAACACAGGGACATAAGGAGAGAGGAACTGCCTTGTTGACTTAGTCCAAGGTCCTGCTAGCCTCAAGATTCCTCCCCATGGGATGGATGGAGGCAGCATGTGCATATGGATCCACATGCGCATTCAGTATCTCTGGAACCTGATTGTGTGAACCAGCCTCGCGGTGTAAGTGCATGGGAGTCTCCTCCTGGGATAACAACGCCCAATGGTAACTACTTTAGGTTGTATCCACTGCTTAGATTCATTAATTTCAGTGGGTCTACTCTGAGTAGGACTGGCATTGGATACATCCCTTTGCTTTCCTTTCACCTTCTATGGATCCCGTTTTGCCTCTTGTTTCTTTCCTCCTATATTTCATTGTGGCTGCAAAGTCTACCAGCATTGGCCTTATATTGAGGCCAAGGAAGTAAGCCTTAGCAGGAACATGCACACCTGCCCTGTACAGAATCAGACCAACAATCCATTTAGCCCAGCCCCCAAGAAGAACCACATAGCTCAGTGACAGAGCACATGTTTTGCATGCAGAAGGTCCCGGGTTCAATCCCAGGCATCTCCCATTAACAAAAAGGAGCAGGTTGCAAGTAATATGGAAGGCCTTTCTTTCCCGGAGACTCTGGAGAGCTGTTAGCTACCAGTCAGAGTAGACAATACTGGCCTAGAGGGACAAAAGTCTGATTTGGCATACAGCCACTTCCAGTGTTTACTGTCTAATTCTGGATGACAAGATCTCTAGTGGAGAAAAGCCTTCCCCTCGGCCCAACTACTTGTGAGCTTTTTAAGTGGAGATGCCCCAGGAGGATCAAGCCTGGGACCTTCTGCATGCAGAACTTGTTCTCAGCCACTGAGCTACATCTGTAGATCTGGTAAAGGGCAGGCAGGCAGGCAGGTAGGCTGGCTGGCTGGCTGGCTGGAAGACTGAGAGGATATGCAAGACAAGCAGCAGCGGTGTTTTATTTATAACAGGAAAGGTGATTTAAACCTGCCTGGCACCACACCCTCCAAGTCAAAAGCCTTCCCAAGTGCCAGCTGGGTGGGAGTTTGCCTCCTCTTCCTCAGTGGTGATAGAAAAGGCATGTGCATGCACACCGGCATGAGATTGCCAACTCCTCTGGCAGCACTCTTGGGCTTTACAGGCTGGCATAGTCAACCAACATTCAGGAGGCGAATTTTTTTCCATCACAGTATCTGCATGTTCGGAAGAGCCTCACCAGTTAAATTCTTTCCTGCTCTGTCTTGTAGTTGGCAGTTCTGCCAGCCATGCTCATTTTGTAAGAGTGCCAGCTCCAGACCCTGGAAAGTCACTTTAAAAGTTAACACAGGGGTGGGGGAACTTTTATCAGTCCCAGGGCAGAACTTGGAAAAGTTACTTTTTTGAACTACAACTCCCATCAGCCCCAGCCAGCATGGCCACTGGATTGGGCTGATGAGAGTGGTAGTTCAAAAAAGTAACTTTTCCAAGCTCTGTCCCAGGGCCACATTCCCTTCCGGGAAACCTTCCAGGGGACCCAAGACAATGGTGGGCAGGGACCAGAGGCAAAAGTGGGCAGAGCAATGAATGTCAATTTTACCTTTGGACAGTAGGCTAGTTTCTCCACACGCCTCTCTCTACCCTCCATCCCAGCAAGGAACAGGCATTCTCAGAGCTCCAGGGTACCTCCCAGCCAGGCAAAAACATTCAAGGAGGGGGCAGAGCAGGACTAGGGAGGCATGTGGCTAGGGGGGAAGCTCAAGGGCCAGAGAGACGCACACACCCCCGGCCTGAGGTTCTCCACCCGTGTCAATGGAAGGGGGAATTCTGCCAGGTATAACCTCTCCAATCAAACACGATGGGAAAAGTTATATGGTGGGATTCTTGCCAGTATACAGGAATACCCCGCATTAACTTACGCAATGGGTCCAGAGCGAGTACATAAACCAAAAATGTACTTAAAGTGAAGCACTACCTTTTTCCACTTATCGATGCATATACTGCACTGCAGTCGTTATATACGGGCATAACTGATGTAAATAACGCATTTATAACTAAAATAAACACAGTAGGCCTTATTTTAAGAAAAAGTTTGTCGTTGGAAACTGATTGGGCGGTGGCGTCATGCCGTTAAGTGTCCGTTCTTGCGAAGCGAGCGTACGTAAACGGGAATGGTGCTACTGTAAATGTGTCCGTACTCCCAAGCGTCCGTAAAGTGAAGGTCCGTATAGCTGGGTATTCCTGTATGTTAAAATGAGGGGAGGCTGGTTTTCATATTACTGAAGGGTTGAATTAAAAATGTAAATGTATTGCCTTCAAGTCGATTCCGACTTATAGAGAACCTATGAATAGGGTTTTCGTGAGGCTGAGAGGCAGTGACTGGCCCAAGATCACCCAGTGAGCTTCATGGCTGTGTGGGGATTCGAACCCTTGTCTCCCAGGTCGTAGTCCAACACCTTATTAACCACTACACCACGCTTAACCAAGTGTAAATACCAGAGCTTTGCAGAACAACTCCAGTCATTCATTCTTTGCAAAGGGATCCTGTGGAACCAGGCTGTGCACATTTACTCCCAAGCAAATCCCACTGTGTTTAATAGAACTTACACCCAAATAAGCATCCATAATATGTTCGTTCTCCCATATTGGTTCTGTATCAATGGCTAGTAGCCATCATGGCTATGTTCTACCTCCTTGGTCGGATCCCTCTGAATACCGGTTGATGGGAATCACAAGTGGGGAGAGTGGCTGTTGCACTCATGTCCTGTTTGCCATAGGCATCTCGTTGGCCACTATGAAAACAGGGCGCTGGACTTGATGGGCCGGATCCAGCAGGGTTTTCCATATGTTCTTATGTATTAAATATTCAGCATTGGAAACAGAGAGCAACAAGACAGTTTTAAGCTTCAGGTGTGAAAATAGGCACAAACATGCCAGAATGAAGCAGCATTCAAATGTTGTTCTGAATAATGTTACCAAACTAGGCTTGCCAACTGACCAGAAAAGGCCTATCTGGCCTGGTCCTATTCTGTTAGCATCAGCCTGATATGCGGGAATCAGCAGGCGAAGGCTTTCACAGCATGGAGATAGGTGCTGCCCTGCAGATCTAGCTGCTGTTAAATGCACAGTAGCAGAGGTCCAGTAAAAAAAAAAAAGTTGCATAAGAATCAGCTTCAGTGAATATTCAGTGAAGGAGCCATGGTTTTCCATCCACACGGCTAACGAATCGGCCTACTTGGTTGCACTGGCGAACTGGTGAACAGTTTCGGTTCTAGGAGTGGGAAGAGAAGGAAAAGAGAGGAAAAAAAACAGCCTTTGAAATCCAGACTTGATTCTCCAGCTCTTGGCAAAGGGAAAATATACAGTTTGCTCTTTAAGACAACACAGGATGGCTTTTCCATGAAAACACCTTGACTCACCCCCTCCTTTACCCCTCCCTCCTGCAACAACATCACTATTTCCGAATACCGGACAGCTTCTTTTTTCCTTACCTCACGGCAAAGGCGCCGGGATGACTCTGTCGCAGAGCAGGAATTCCCTAACCCAACCAACCCCTCCCGCCTGCCAAGCAGCTGTATGCTTAGAACTCCTGCCAGAGGCCTTACAGGGGCACCTTTGGGCCATTCCTTACTCCCCTCAAAATTCCCTCTACATCCAAGCCAAGGCATTTTCACACACACCATGGCACTTGAAAAGGTGCAGTGTCGTTCCCTCTCCTCCCCCCACCTCCACCTCCTCCCCCCACCTCCACCTCCTCCTCCTCCCATGCCCACCCTGCAGGCATAAAAACCTACATTCGCTAAGGAGGTGCATGTTTCATTTTTAAAACTTTGGTTTTCTGTTGTGGTCAAACAGCATTCACACATGTGCTCAAGTACAGTCAGCCCTGCCACAAGCAGGGTTAGTGGGGCCTGCCTCATTCAGCAGATTTTTGGGGTGCCATTGAAGGGCAAAAAATTCTTCCATTTAACACAGCCTTCCCCAGCTTGATGACCTCCCTGCTGACTGGGGCTGATGGGAGTTGCAATCCAAAACAACTGAAGGGCACCAGGTTGGGAGAGGTGGTGTTAGTATATTATTATGTTGGGGTTTTTTTTCTACCACTATGCAAGGGAGCTGTGCTGTTTAGAAATTCACATTCATAACATACATTTAAAGGGCATGGCTTCCCCCAAAGAATCCTGGGACCTATCGTTTATTAAAGATGCTGGGAATTGTAGTTCTGGGAGGGGGAAACTACAGTTCCCAGGATTCTTTGGGGGAAGCCAAGTGCTTTATGATGTGGATGTGACTGCCTCAGACATTGTAACATTTAAAACACATGGCTTCCCCCCCAAAGAATCGTGGGAACTGTAGTTTGTTAAGGATGCTGGGAATTATAGCTGTGTGAGGGGGTTAACACTGGAATGTCTAACACTATGGCCTTCCAGATGTTGCTAGACTCCAGTTCCCATCAGTCCCTGCCAGCATGGCCAGTAGTCGGGGTGATGGGAGATGCAGTCCAGCAACATCTAGAAGGCCACAGGTTCCCCAACCCTGCTGTAACACTACACTATTTCTGCTCAGAGGAGGTTTTGTGAGCATGTGTGAAAGCAGCTAGACTTGGGCTCTGATCTAGAAGACCCGGGGTTATTGAAGAGCTCCCCCCAGCTCAATGTGTGGTCTTGGGCCAGTCACAATCTCCCATCCTTGGGGTACTTCCAGACCGGTGTTTGTTGTGGATTTGGTGCTACATGTCCTCATGCATGTAGGTATTTTGCAGCAGGTCCACAACATTGTTCTCATAAATGCACCATCCCCCCCCCAATTTAATCCAGATTTACCTATCCTGGGGAAAACCCAATAAGGAAAATCCAAAGACCCATTTGATATCTCTATGACCCATTTACAAGTCCCTTAGAAGCACCTTTAGTCCCCTCCCATCTGTAAAATGGGACTAATACAATACTATGACAGAACAGGGCATGTTCTGAGGATGAATGAACAGAACTGAGAACATGAAGGTTTTTGAACCACGGACATTCTGTGCTGTTAGCCACAGAGATCAGACCACCCAAAGCCCTCGAGACAAAGCAGTTTAAAAGAAACTATTGCAAGAAAATATTATTCAAGTATTAACCAGCACATATTTCTTGATGCTTCCTCTCTCACCCAGTGAAAAAAAGTGAAGAAGGAGTGGGTGGTGGGATTGCAGAATGTATACGAAAATACATTTTATCCCACAGCTAGAAAGTCAGTCCATCTGTTCCATGAATGCTATAGGGAAGGGGGCAAGAGGCCTAGGCTGGATGCAGGCAAGATGGGACAAAATTTGAACCCGTAGCCTCTGGAATTGAAAGTGGCCTATAAGGAAAAGCTGAGAGACGGGTGTACTGACAGAGTCAAGGCCTGAGGGGACCTCACCCAAGAGCCTCCAGCCAGACACCCCCTCCCCAAACCACCAGACCTCTCTTCACCCATAGATCCCAGACATTTTCACTCTTAATCTCCCACATTAATTAAGCTAGCTAACATGACTCCACATGCAGCACAATGAGGTGGTAGAGTCCTGATGTGGTAGAATGGACTGTACCACTTCAGACTGCCATGGGGGATACTTCCCCACATTTTTTAAAAATATAAGTAAATGCACATACAAAACAGTGTGTTGCTGTTTTTATACCTGGTTTTAATGTCTTTATTACTCCTGTCTTTATTTTGTAAGTCGCTTTGGGAAATCTTGGTGCAAAAATGCGACTAATAATTATAATTAATAATAATAGCACATCAGAAGAAAGGCTGTTTCCAGCCTGTTTACTGCTGGACCAGTTTCTACTTGCAGGGTGTTCCATCTAGCCCCCTCCCCCAAGTTGACAGGCCAGGCCTATAGCCTCCTTCTTAACCACAGTCTCTCTCTCTCTCTCTCTCTCTCTGCAGACTGTTTGTGTCAGGTCTTAGTAGTGCTACTGAGTCTATGCGAGGGACTCTGGGCTGCCCCTGGCCCCCGTCTAAAGCCTACAGACCCCCGAACTGAGTTTGATTCCATCGTCCACATGGCGAGAAACCTGCTGAGTGACACCAAGCACCTCTTCAACCATTTTGTAAGTCTAGCAGCCTCCTTGAAGCTGCTCTAGAACAAGTCCATATATTGTCTACTCTGACTAGAATATGCTCACCAAAAATCTGCTACCAGAGTTCCTGTGAACTGGAAATGCCGGGGATTCAACCCAAGACCTTTTGCATGGAAAGCAGAGGCTCTGCCACTGAGCTGTGGCCTACCAAAGATGTGAGCTTTGCGTGACTTATAGATGAAGTGGCAGCGCATTGACCTTTTGCTTTCAGGCCCAAATGAGATATGCACTGAGGTAAATTTTGTGATGGCTGGAGCTGGCTAGATTTTAGACTTTCCTCCTTTAAAACACACCAAAAACACACATTTACATTCCAAATAATTTCTCAAAACATTTTCTTAGAAAAAATAATAAATGGAGGAGGATATGCTCCCCCTTCCCTCAGTTTATTATTTATTGGTTAAACTTCTTGTTCAGTTCCACTATCATTGTCATCATCGCCTGATTCCATGTTTCTCTTCCCTATACAGAAAAACCGCTATCCAGCAGAAGGCGAACACAAGCTGGAAACGCTGCCTGTGTTGTCCATGAATGCTGTAGAACTTGCCAACATCCAGGTAAAAGAGGCCTCCGCTTTCTCCTCCTCCTCTGGAAATCCTTTCTACCACAGCTTTCTACCATAAGCAAAATCTCTCATAATGGTCACTTTAGGAAATGCTGGCTTCTCAGAGCTGCTCCCTTACAGTAGCTCCAGTTGTCCCTCCTGTTGGTGGTTCTGAGTTTCTGCTGTTTTGTGGCTCCAGTTTCCTCACACTGGCAGCCTGAGGTGACGTCCACATTTAAAGCACATGACTCACCTCAAAGAAACTGTAGTTTAATAAGGGTGCCTAGAGGTTATGAGAGAAGTAAACTACAGCTCCCAGGATTCTTTGGGGGAAGCCGTGTGCTTTAATGTGTGGTGTGTACACAGCCCCATTTTCCATATGGTGTCTTCAGCTTCTCTTTTGTGACTCCTGTTTAAATGAGCTGCCTCTTCATTCTCCTCAGTGGCTCCACTTAGTTCAAAATGGCTCCCTGTCCCACACAGTGCACCCAGGTTTTCTGTGTAGAAAGCTGCCTCATACCATCAGTCCATCTAGCTCAATATTATCTCCACTGGCAGCAGCTCTCTAAGAGACATCAGCTGGCCAGCCTCTGCAGCCTGCTTCCAGTTCTTTCCCATATAATCTCTCTCTTATCATTTTCCTCTCCTGCAGGTCTCTGTGGGTCTGGCCCGGCTCAGTTCTGACTTGCAGTGTTATCAGCGCCACTTTGAGTGGCTGCGGAAGGCAGCATCATTGCTGCGGCCCATGGAGCATGACATCAGCACAGTACACAGCCGGCTCGAGCGCCTTCTCAAAAGACTGGAGCACCTGGTAAGGAGGAAACAGCAAGGACTGGATGGTACAGATCAGTGGTTCCCAACCTGGGAATTGGGACCTCCTGGGGATCACGAAGTCATCCCAGGGGGGTTGCCAAGAGCCAAGAGTAGAATTATTTATTAATTAAAAAAATTAATTAGTGGTTGGTCTGTGCACCACCAACATGTGAGCCTGCACTGCATGTACGTGCATCTGCCCCCCCCTTCTTTCCAGCCGGCACAGTCAGTTCCCACCACACAGAGAGTTGAGCAGCACAGCAATAGAGCGAGTGCATCATGAGGAAGGGCCAACTGAGCTTATTTAAGCTCCAGTGCTTCTCCCGCTCCTCTGTTTTGTCAGTGGCAGTGAGGGAGATTGATCAAGCTGATTGGCTCTGGTTGTAGAGACAGAGGAACCCGGGAGGGGGGGCATCTGCCTAAAAAGTAACACAATGGAATCCCAGAGCATCCCCCCACACCTGGACACTCATTCAAAATTCACCGTGTAGTTAAATTATAGTACAATGTATACATGTCTACTCAGAAGTAAGTTTCTTCATAATTAATAGAGCTTACACTAAGGTAAATCAAATTGTAGTAATCAGACCAGACTAAGATTCTGTTGAAGCTTTGAAGCTGTACCACTTTGGAGAGGGGGGTGTCATGAAGCTTTTTAGTACAAAGATCTGTCATTCTGGTTGAAGGATGTAAAACTTTATGTCTATAATACAAGGACATAGGCTGCAATCCTAACCAAGTCTACTCAGAAGTAAGTCCAATAGAATTCGGTGGACCAACAGCCATATGAGGTAGGTTAGGCTGAGAGTTAGTGGATGACTCAAGGCAGTAAGTGAGCAAAAAAATGATGGGTAAAGTAAGTTTTATAATGTGAGATTAAGCATGCTCAGTGTATTTTTGTTGCTGTTTATCAATACATTAAATTGCCCATATTTTCTTGTTTTTACTCTTAACAAGTTCTTGGCATGGTTTAAGGTTGGCATTGGGGACAACAGGGCTCTTGTGCCTTTAATACCTCTGTGGCAGGCAGAAATTAAACATAAATTAAATTAAGTCTTTTCTAGGATGGAAATACAATTATGGGGAAAGCTTCACGTGTTGACATTCTGTTAGACATTTATTATTATTATTATTATTATTATTATTATTATTATTATTATTACTACTGTCTTATGGAGTGCTGAAGAGGAGGCATTGTTGTATACAGGTGGAACACTTAAAACCAGAGTCCATATGCCCTGGCATCAACTAGGGTCTGTTTACAACCCTGGGTAGTTTACTTTTATCTCCTTCCTTTCATTTCCTTCAGAATTTGTTAAAAGTTTCTGTTTCTGTAACCTGCCCTGGGACTTTTTGCTGAAGGGCAGGTAATAAATATCATCATCATATTTGTGTTTGTGATGAATTAGTTACATTATTTAATGCTTCATTACGTCCTTTTTTCAATTAACAGAGACTAAAATTGCAAGAATTAGCATATGGGGGTTGCAAAATTTTTAGAGCTTACAAAGCGGGTCCTGTACTCATAAAGGTTGGGAGCCACTGGTATAGATTATGTGGGATGGACTAGATGGCTTGCAAGGCCCCTTTCAACTCTGTGGGTGCTTCCAGACTGTCGTTATTTTCAGGTAGATTCAATCACAAACCAACAAATCCAGGTTGCACATTTGGAGCAACAAACCTGCTTCCCCAAAATATAGGACTTTTAACAATAAGGAAAGTAATGGGAAGTGTGGGATAATACTTGCTTGACGCAGTGTCATCTAGCCTCCCCACAAACAAATCAGAACAAATGCTCATTTAAATAGCAGGCATCATCTAAACTCCCTGCAAACAAATCAGGATGAACTCTGAATAAACAAGGTCGTCTGGAAGTGCCCTGTGATTCTATAATCAAAAATAAGGAGGGATTCATGTGACTGGGGATGCTGGGCCAAAGTGGAACAACTATTCTTGCTCCAGAATGTCAAGCTCATCCATGCCTCTTTCTCCCCAGATGACCAAGCTCAGCCTCTCGCGGCCCAACGACCCTCTGCCAACCCTCCCAGCCCACGGCACCCACTGGTCCGTGGTTCAGGCAGGACATGCCATCGTCCACTCATTTCACCTTTATCTGGACTGGGCAGCCCGCGTGCTGGTTCTGATCCGGAACAAGCTGTGAACAGCAAAAGAACGGACCGCCATGGGTATTTTGGAAGGCATTCTCACGGACCTGGAACTCTTAGATGCTGCTTTAGCAATACCAGTGGAGGAGGATGCGAGGAAGGAAAGAAAGTCTATGAGATGGGGCACCACTGGATTCCTCTTCTAGGGGGTGCTTCGGGGTGGGGCTAAGGCCTTTGGCCCACTCACACTGCCTTCCTACTCTGAGGGGACATCATGGAACAAAAGGTGACTTCTTTTGCCCTCAGAACAACCCATCTTATCTCCTCATTCTCCCTACATGCTTGGGAAAATGGTTAGGGAGAGGGAGCCTCTCCTTCCTCCAAGGACATTTTTGCCCTCTCCTGCTTCCTGTTAATGAAACACTATAATCTGTATGATACACATTGATCTGTGTCAAGTATAGGAGACCCCTTGTTGGTGTAGACTCGTATGTGGAAATCCTGCCCTGTAACAACTATCAGTCATGCTGGATAACCTGCCCAGAAGACATCTTGTCTGCCAGTCCTGATCTTTCCCCACAATGTGTGCAATCTGGGGTGCCCTCTGAGTTTGTGCAGGGGAAGCTGTGCCTCATAGATCTGGGCAGTGCACCCAGTGAATTGAGAGTGTGTTTGAGAACATGCCTGAAGTAAGCTAGGAGATTCTGTGGCATACGGACTGAGGGGAAAAAGGATTCCTTTAAGCTTGACCTTTCATCGGTGGCTAAGTCGCAGTCCTGATTTCAGTAATAGCTCCTGCCAGTTTTTGTCCCTGGCCTTCCACAGAAACTCTAGTTACAACCCAGAACTGTGGCCAACAATTCTAACCCAGAATGAATGGTTTTCAGCATGCCTCATACAGCATGTCCTCATTTGGAGCCAGTGTGTGTGCATACTCTGTTGGTCAACTAAAAAAGCCACTCTCCCAATTAATGGGGCAACACAGAGTGGTGGTTGTTGCCTTTTAAAAAATGTTAACTGTTTTAAAAATAGCATACAGAAATGGCAAGGTGCAGACACCATCTTAGAAGAAGCATTAGTCCCTGTTCTTCCTCACACAGGGATGAATGCCTCTTCTAAGATGTGACATCATGCCTGTATTGTCTAAAAACAAAGGAAGTTTGATTTTCCCCTCAAAACTATTGTGTTATTCATATACAGATTTATGCAGATTTCATCAGTTAGGATAATCAGTCAAAACTCAGAGAGTCAGAAAAGCTTGTAAGGGAGCTTTCAGGAGTTTGAGGCATATTTTCTCAAAAAGGAGTTCTTGTAGGGTAGAAACACACTCACTGTTCTGCTGGTTCCAGTGCGTTTCCACCTCTCTCTTCTGCAAATGGGGGCACACGATGCTATTCAAACCCTGCCCCTTATTACTGTAAAACCTGGTGGGAGCAGCTTGAATGTGTTGGGTTTCTTTTTAAATTCAGCTTCAAAGAGATTTTGCATCTGATGGCCAGATCAGCCCCATTCCCTGTCCAGGTGTGGCTCACGGAAACGCTTGATCTGGCGACTAGTGTGTTTATAGCCATATGGGGTAGTTACTTGAGTTGGTAATGAGTCTTTCCTTGTGTTTTAATGATGTGCAAAACACACACACACACACAGAGGCCTTGTGCTTGTTCAAAAAGAATTTAACTGGGAAGGGAAGTCAGAAAGCTGAGACTTTTAAATAATTTTCATGCTCCTGAAAAAACAACAAATCTTCAAAAGTTCCAGGCAGATTCTACTTTCCTTTACCAGCAGCGCCCCCTGATGGATCATTTTTGTCAGTCTAGTCTACACTGTTGCCACAGTGGGATACAAAAAGGACTAATTAAAAAAAAATCATGTTCAAAAGAGTTTTAGAACAAAAAATGTTAACCTGCAGTGCTTGGATATGTATCCCACTGAATTTACCTAAACTGAATTTTGGCCAAACTGTTCCATACAATCCACAGATAACATCAGTCTCTGGCTGAGAAATTTTGTCTTTCTTGTTTTTATGGAGAAGTTCACCCTATACTTAATACCCTTTATTGGCTGTAGTTCACTCTCCTTCCCCTCCTGTTTCAGGTATTTATCATGAATACTTATTGCTCCAAGGTATTTATAAAGCCGTTAGGTTTCTTCCTTGTAAGTTATTTTTTATTTATGATCCGTTCCAAGACTGGTTCATTTAATTAATTATTATTATTGTTGTGATTATTATTATTATTATTTTATGAATGTTATTTTATTTTGAGCATCTTCCAAGTATTTATTGACCAGCTCCCCTTTCATTCTTTCTGTCTCCCTCTCTCTCTTTCTTTTTTGTAATAAAAAAAAAGATTTTAAAAAAGATGGGGGGAAATAAATTTGAAATAAAAAATGTAATGAATAAAAAATGAAAGAGCTGTGTTTTTATATGGGAAATCATTAAAAATATAACTCAATTATTAAAAAATAGCAAGTATTATTATTCAGTTAACCAGCAGCAATCTTCTGACCTGCCACTTTGGGACCACAAGGGGAAGGGAGGGTATATTAAAGCAGAGCTTCCAGCTATAACAGCACTTTACCTGCTGTACTACCAAGAGTTCTGTTTCCATAGCAAACTTGGCAGGTAGAGCTTGGGCTTCAAGGGCGCCCTCCAGGCTGCAGTTCCAGCTTGTCTGAGCACTCACTCAGCTGACCTCAAGAGGCAATTCCTGTCCAGGAGACCCCCATAAAGCCTGGTCTTGGAGCTTGCACCTCACACAGACTGTGTCTGTGGTATGAGGGTGCCTCCTCAGCTCCTGCTCCCTTTTCCTGACAAGCCACTTGACCCCTGCCTAACTTCTGACTACACATCAGCCTTCCCGATTCTCTGTTGCTGTCTTAGATCTTGAACAGCCCATGTGGACTTTGTTTCCTCGTCGGCACTTCCACCCCTGCCTATTTGGGGGCCTTCCTCTGCTTATGGCCTACTGGAATAGCCAGCAAGTTCCGTGGGGTGGGGCTTTGCAGATCCTGTCTGCCTGGAGCCTGATCCTTGCTGAGGCCTGACAGAGGCTGCCAGTTGTTCCCTCAACAACACTTGCGGCTAGAGTTGCCTGGCCCAGGTTGTGCGATTGAGAAGCTTCCCGTGCCTTTGAAGAACTGGATAGAAGGGCCAGATTCACTAACTGTGGTGGCAACCCAGAAGGCAGATTGTGGATATAACCCATTATGCAATTGCTAAAGATACAGAAGTCCCTTTCATACTGACAGGGCTGAGGAAGGGGGCAGGGGGCAAATTCCCAGGGGTCTGAGCCTCTGGGGGCCTCGACTGTGAAAAAAACAAAGAATACATTACAAAACAAATACAGTAGGGCCCCACTCATATGGTGGGTTACGTTCCAGACCTCCGCCTAAAAGCGAAACCTGCCTAAAAGCGGAACTCTGTCAATAAAATGGCACCCGACGCCCAAAAAAGCCGTAAAAGCGGAACAAGCGCCGTATGAGTGGGGCCTTAACTCTAATTGAAAGCCGCCGTATTAGCAGAATGCCGAAAAGCAGGCCGCCAAAAAGCGGGGCCCTACAATGTTGGTATCTCAACAGACCAGAGAGTGGCTATGTTGCCAAATCTCAGCATATCCACGTCTTCTTGGATAATTTTTACATAGAGCGGGATGGGGAGTGTCACCTTGCTCCTGCTTCTTGATCTCTCAGTGGCTTTTGATATATTTGACCATGGTCTCCTCCTGCACTGGCTCCATAGAAAGGGAATTGAGGGCAGTAGTTCCAGTCCTACCTATAGGACCAGGTCCACAGAATGGCATTGGGTGATTGTCTTTTGGCCCCCTGAAAGTTATGCTGTGGGGTGCCACAGGGTACCATCTTATCCCCAATGCTATTTAACATCTATAAGAAGCCACTGGGAACAGTCATCAGGAGATTCTGGGTGAGGTGTCAGCAGTATGCTGATGACACTCAGCTATTTCTCCGTAACATCTGAATCAGGAGAGGCTGTGCAGGCCCCGGACCAGTGCCTGAAGAAAGTGGTGGGATGAAAGAAGGAAAATAAGCTGAGCTTGAATCCTGGCAAGAAGGAGGGTGCGTACTTCACACGTCCAAGAAATTGGTCGATTGCCTGCCCTGGAGGGGGCTGCACTCCCCCTGAAGGAGCAAGTGTGGTCTGGGGTGCTTCTGGATCCAGCTCTGGCACTGGAGGCACAGGTAGTGGCTAGAAGTGCCTTTTAACAGGTATGTCTGGTAAGACAACTATGGCCGTTTCTAGACCAGGAGAGCCTGACCACAGTAGTTCAGGCATTGGTGACTTCAAGACTGGATTACTGCAATGCACTTCTATGTGGGTCTTCCTTTGCAGTTAGCGCAGAATGCTGTAGCCGGATTGCTGACAAGAATGAGACCCTGTCAGCATATAACCCCCTCTGCTCAGGGATCTGCACTGGTTTCTGATTTCTTATCAGGCCAAGTTCAAGGTGTTACTATTGGTATATAAAACTCTTAATAGCTTGGGACTACTTTACTTGCAGAACCCACATGTGCCCACTCAAGTGCTTTGAACTGTGGAATTGGCACTGTTACAGGTGCCGTATAACACTAGTTCTGCACTTGTAATAAATAATTCTTTCCGTGTGGCAGCACCTACTCTTTGGAACTCCCTTCCTACTAACATAAGGCAAGCACCTCCATTGTATTATTTTCAGTGTCCGCTTAAATTATTTTTGTTTCGGCAAGCTATCTGACACATAGATGTTGATGTGTTTTAATATTTTTAATCTGTTAACTGTAATTGTTTTAAAAATGTTTAATTACTTGCTTTTAACTGCTTTATCAATAATTTTAAAAATTTTTGTAAACTGCTTAGAGTTTTTTTTGCAGTCAAGCGGTATATGAAATTTGTTAAATAAATAAAATAAAAAGCACCAATATTTATTAATAAGACATGGCAAAGCACAACATATATTTTGAGACCAGTCGTAGGCCCCAGTTCACAGAACAGTATTCAGACTACTAATTAAGTAGTTGAGTAACGCAGTAGTACTAAATATGTTGTTTATTTATTTTCACTTGGGCTTGTGAACAATGGTATTTCTTACAAACATATTAACTATCCCATTTTGACAAATTTATTTCATTTATTTTCAGTCTTTCTCACCCTAAGTTAAGCCTAAGTCATTTAAAAATTGTTTAAAGAAAGAAGTAATGTTTGGTTTGTAGAAAGATTTAGGGAGGGGGTGGGACAATAATGCATCTTGCCCCAAGCCCCATGCCAACTCTCAGTGGCCCTGACCACTGTGAATGAGGGATGGAAGAATCTGTCAGTTGTGGTTCCTCTCAGTTTCCCCTTTTTTTAGTCTTAAGTTCACTTTGCCCCAATTTCCACATCAGTTTGCAATTTTTTTTAAAAAATTAAAGTTGGTATGAAAATTTGTATGCATTTTTGTATAGTATTTCCCCTAATATAATGCATTTTTGTATGCTATGTTTAATAATATGTGCATTTTTGTGCATCCTTTCCCCTAATATACATTTTTATATACATTTTTGTACTCTCTAATTATTATTGTTATTATTATTACAACAATTATTTGTATCCTGCCTTTCAGGAAATAAATAACTCCATACAAGTAAAATTAAAATAACTTTTAAAAAACTGCAATAAATAATAATCAACAAAAAAAGTCATTAGGATCCTTTCCACAGGGTAGTTGGTAGTAGATGGCTCTACAGCAGCCTTTCCCAACCCGTGTGCCTCCAGATGTTGATGGACCACAACTCCCATCAGCCTCAGCCACCATTTCCAATGGCTGAGGCTGATGGGAGTTGTGGTCCAACAACATCTGGAGGCAAGCAGGTTGGGAAAGGCTGCTCTACAGGGTGAGAGGACAGTCTTACTGGAAAAGGAGCAGGCAGCATAGCCAGTGGCAAGGGATTTTGGGGTCTGTCACCCAGCAACATCTGAAGAGTCACAGCCTGCCTTGCCCCTGTAGTATGGAACTTAAATACCCTTAACCCTTCTGCCTGCCTTTATCTCTGTTGGGCCCAGAAAGCACAGCCATCTTTGCCTGCTTGGTGCATTACCATCGCCTCCTCCCTCCAGCCTTATGAAATGAAGCAGACTGACAACTGATTAATCCTTTAAGTTATTTAATCAACCAGAAATTAACAACTCTTGATCTTCTCATTCCCCACAGATGGAAAGATGATATGAGACAAAGTAGACGAGATAAATCAAGACAGCTGAAAATGGGTTTA
Organism: Rhineura floridana; assembly: GCF_030035675.1. Lineage (NCBI taxonomy): Eukaryota > Metazoa > Chordata > Lepidosauria > Squamata > Rhineuridae > Rhineura > Rhineura floridana. Next base: position 19,452,857 of record NC_084490.1, read on the forward strand.
ATGAAGGCATGTGAGGTTGGGACAATGTTGAGTGGGGCATGAATGCCGTTCGGGCCCAGTCTGGGATGCAGAAGGAGCCCAGAGCCATGAAAAGGAAACAGAGAGAGGTCAATGCCTGGTTGAAATGGAGAATGTCATTGCTAAGGAAAACAGGGCAAGGCAATACCTATTCTACTACGCAAGCAACCATATATGAGACACACCACATACATAAGACACTTATGCCTTATTCACTGACATGCTCCCTCACAGGATTGGAGGGCAGGTATCAAATTTGTTATGATACTTTCACAACAGGTATAAAGCTGAATTTTAATATCATGTGCTCCACGATGCCTTGATTATTAGAAAAAGTCTGAAGAGAGGACATCTTTATGAATCTGGCTCAGAACTCCTCATCATAGCAGTGAGAATAGGCCAGCTGTGCATGCAATGGAACAGAGAGGGGTAGAAGTTTCTGTTTCACATAAATTGAACCAGCCTCCAATTGGGAGAGGTTGGGATCTGCAGAGAGGAATACGCAATTTAACAGAGGAGGGTGGGTATTTCCCTTTCATGAACGATCCATGGGTTGGAGGAGGGAAGATTTGCAATGGCTGTGCTGACTAGTAATCTTATTTACAGACAGGTCCTGCACAGGGTTACTGAGGAATAAGAGACTTATATACTCCCAAGTAAATGCAGACAGGTTGGCAGCCTTGGACAAATGGATAGATGCAGCCCCCAGCCCTCTGTCATGTATATCATCTGATGTTGGATACACGGGGAACTCTACTGCAGCAAGAAGCAGAAGGCAAACCTATTGGTTTCTATTGGCATAAATGGATGCTGCAACACCTAAATAACAAGGCTAAAAGTTTGTCACAGTGGCTGTTCCCAATGGGCTGAGAGCCTACAAGCCACAACCAACACAGAACTGAGACACACAATGTTCCAGAAGAGGGCCAGAAAATTCAAGGTTGCACAGTAGCTTTGGACTAAGTTGTCCTGTCACTCCCCATGGGCAACTGCGGTGCACAATCCAAGAGGTATGCCCCATGATCCTTTGCCATACTTTTAACCAAAACACTGGGATACAAGAGCAGCCAAATGCATTTTGGTGCCTGAAGTAGAACATCCAGACAGTATTAATGAAATAAAATGGGGACAAAATCCACTAGGATTTGGCCCTCCGGATTTGGCCCTCCAGATGTTGCTGGACTACAACTCCCATCATCCCTGATATCCCTGGTGGGGCTGATAGACACTGGGGTCCAACAACATCTTGAGGACCACCGTTTCCAGCTTTGCACTAGAGTTGTCAGGGCCATTAGGCAGTGTGAGGCAGCCACCTCAGGCAGCAGATTCTGAGGGTCAAAGAGAGGACAGAGTTGTGTGTGCCCCCCAAAAACCTGCCTGCCCTGAGGTGCAGCATAGGACACTGTCCCATTTCTCTGTTTTAAAGTATGACTCAAGTGCCAGTATAGGTGGCTTTTGTATGTGTAATGGAAGGAACCTTCTTGTCCTTTGCCTCAGAGGGAAATATCATGGGCCAGCCCCAGCTGTTGTTCTATGTGAGCTTTGGTGAACTGAATGAGAGCTCCACAAGAACACAAGAGCATTATTGCACAGCTCCCATGTGAGGCTCCTACACAACACCTTCCTAGTACATTGTGCCCTGTAGGACTGACCTTTCTGTCTCCCACTCCACCACCCAAAATTCACCACACAAGGTGGATGGCTTCTCTTGCCTCATAGCAGAGCTTGGAAAAGTTACTTTTTTGAACTACAACTCCCATCAGCCCAATCCAGTGTCCATGCTGGCTGGGGTTGATGGGAGTTGTAGTTTAAAAAAGTAACTTTTCCAAGCTCTGCCTCAAGTAGGGCTGCTTATGCAGGAACACACACAAAAATAATTCTCCCCCCCCAAAAAAGTACCTCTTCGGACGGTTTGAGATGGCCCTGATCTATAGGCCTTTTATCCAACCTAAAATCTGCAGAGTTATCATGATGTTCTCAAAGAACCTCAAAGAATCATGATGTCCTCAAAGAACCAAAGTTTTGCAGGTTGTGAAACGGCCACAGAAAGCCTAAGCAGAGGGAGAGCATATTTGTGGGGGCAAATGGTTGGATGGATGGGTGAGGGAGCCAATGGAAGGTAGAGAGGGAAGTGATGTGAAGGCAGGTCTCCTGCTCCACCCAACATCCTCTCTCTAGCATGGTTCCCCATCATCTTCATTGCCAGCATCCCCACTATGACCCCCTGCAAGCCCAGCATAACCCCCCGCATAGGCCTTGTGTCCCCCACCAGGAGCCATTGGGCCCGGTGGGCTAGGGGAGAAGTCTAGAGAGTCACTAACGCTGAAGATATATTTATCCCAGAGGAAACGTTCAAGGTCAGGGGCCAGAGCAGGTGAGCTGGGGCCTCTGGTGCTCCCCATCGACGCTGTGTGCTTCTCAAAAATCTGCCGACGGTACTTGAATTCCAGGATGGTCTTAGTGTAGGTGTTGAGGGTTAGCACAGACGCCGACATGCAAAGTGTGAATGAGAGCCAGGCCATGCTGGGGAAGAGAAAATCAAAGAGGGGGTTCAAAAGGAGAAAGATATGGGATTCAAGGTCATCCTTCCATTGCCAAATCCACCCAGTCCCCCATGATGACTGGCACTACCCACTCCTTCCATTTATCCACCCATTGCAACACACTCCACCTTCACCTATTCATGTATCACTCTTCCTTCTGGGTGCCTGGAGATATTAGGAACAAGACCAACACAGCCAGAAGAATAAGCTCTCCACACATCAATCACTTCTCCCATTTTATAATCCCTTTCTTCCATTTTTATCCATCACTCTGCCTCTCTTCTTCCCTTCTTTCTGCCTCCTCTCCTTTTCCTTTCATCCATGTACAGAGTCACAATGGGAAACCCGACACTAACTGGACAGATGGAAAAGGAAGCAGGGCTCCTGCACCTTTAATATGTACAAGCTACACAGCGGCTGAAATTCCCACTTCTGTGCTACTATTAAAGGTGTACAAGCCCTCTCCTGTTTGGCACCCACCCTATCCACACCCCACTCCTCTCCAAGGCTGGTTTTACTCACCCAAATGACCACCCGTAATACCATGTCTGAGGTCTCCAGTCTTTTGGTCCAAGGTTCACAGCCACCTGAAAGACGGTCATGTACATCATATGGGCTACCATGCCCAGGAGCCCTGTTAGGAAGGGGAGGTCAGAAAGAGAGTATGCCCAGCCACGGTGCTCCTACATCCCTCGGAGTACTCACCATACACCACTTTCTGGGGTTTCAGCTGAATGGCAACAGAGGCATGGTGGCCCAACAGAAAGCAAGTGTGGCAGGTTTGACAGATCTCAGTTAAAGACTGTCATTTTCAAGAATTCTGACATACTGGGTGGGTCCAGGAGCCACAACAGTGCCCAAGTGGGCAATCAAAGGGTCATCAGTTTATACATTTAACAGAATCCAACGGTAAAGTTCTTCCTAGAATGTAACTCATTAAGCGACCAATACATGTATGTACTGGGAAGGGCTTTATTAATGAATGCCTTAATGGTTTGTCTACCTCAATCAGTTCTAATCTCTGACTGTGGTCATACACTGCCCTTTTAACGCTTTGCTGCATTCAATATGCTGTTTGTATGTTTTAATGGTTTTATTCTGATGTGTTTCTTTGTAAGCCACTTTGGGAACTCGCTTAAAGGGCAGGGTAGAAATGTCATAATATGTACATACAGACGTCTCAATTGGCAGGGGGTGGGGATGGCGACAATCTTCCTGAACGTATAAAATGAACATATAAAAAATAAAATCTCCTCTAGTCTTCTTCCCGAATAGGGCCAGGGCAAGACATTGTGTTGCCTGAGATGAAGGATAAGATGAGCCCCCATTCCACATGCAAAAGCTAACTAGAGGCCCTCCAGGCTGGAGTTTTTTTGTGTGGGTGTACTCTGCAACATGACATTGACGCAAGAACAGTACATTAGTGGAGGATTTATACTGTAATGTGTCCACACATCCTTTTCCATTAGCTCTTCTGCGATGCTTCCCCAATGTTACCACATTTTTGCTGCCTGGAGGATCACTCTTGTGCCACAGCGCAACAAAAGCAGAACAAAAAACAAACCAAAACATTTGTGCTGTAAAATGTTGCAGGGTTTCAGCAAGTTACAGGATATGGACTGTTTGGAAACAGAGTAATATGTCTGCCCCAAAAACTTTGGCAGACACAAACAGTATTGAAAGTGGGATTACATATAACTTAATACCATCATGAGCACAAATTATTATGAATGCACAATAAAAAGGGAATTGCCTGGCACTTGAATCTTACTTCAACACTGATGATGGGACAATGCCCTCCACTGTACCTGAGGGCAGCAGGTTAGCACTGTAGCAGGGGGCATAGGTCAGGCTGTGTGACAGACACAGGTTTGTTCTCCAACAGAGGGCAGCAACCTTTTCAGAGGCAAACTATACCTTATACCCTAATGGGTATAATGAAGCTACAACTGTTGGTTTTTTGTTTTAATTAATTCTTTCCCTGCCAGCCATTTTTCCACTTAAAAATTACTCCCCAAATACTTTTCATTAAAAAAAAGAGACGTCCTTTCACACATTTACACATAATGTGAATATGAAACAGGAATGACTGGACCATGAGATCGACGACTATCTGGATGGGTTTAGGGTTAGTGATGGAGGTACAAGAGTCAGGTGAAGGAAGTCCATGAAAAATTAGTGTCACGCTCATTCCGAGTTGCATGTGGATAGCTGTTGTGGATGGCTGACAGGGGTGGGGGGCAGTGCAGACTTGAGTTACCTGAGAGAACGGTGATCACCGCAGCAAAGGCATTGATCTTCAGTCCATCAATGAAGTTGGCATAGTAGACGGCATCCAAACACATCAATAAGAATCCCACACTCAACAGGATAATATAAAGAAATTCTGAGGCAACAGAAAGCCACAGCACCCCTGGAAGGTAAAATGTATGGTGAGTGGGAGATGATAAATATGGTAGTTCCACTGTCTCTTGGTAGTTCCACCACCCTCAGAAGTTTTTTTTGGGGGGGGGCTTGGCAGGCCCATAGCCAGCCTAAAAGTTCGGGTGGGGGACACCAGAAAAAATAGAGGGGCAGGAAAAAAGTAATAAATGTATTTATTTAGTTAGTTTTGTTGTTATATGCCTTCAAGTTGATTATGACTTATGGAGACCCTATGAATCTTTATATATATACGTATTTCCTCCCCACCGATGTGCATCTGACACCTTCATTATATAGTTTCCATCCTATGCTGAAGACAAGACTTCTTAACCCTGGCCTTTGACACGTGAGGAGGGAAATCTAACAGAATCCTCAACATTGTCACCAAACTAGATTCCCAAAATTCTTTAGGGCAGGGGAGACATGACTGTTAGAATGCCATCAAGCCAAATGCTGTAATTGGTAGTGTACAGTTGTTGTGAGAACAGAAACAGAAGGAACACAAAAAACTGCCCTATGTTGAATCAGATTTGTTGATCCATCTAGCTCAATATTTTCTACACTGATTGGCAGCAACTCTCCAGGGCTCCAGGCACAGACATTCTCAGCCCTTCCTGGGAAAGTTAGGGATTGAAACTGGGACCTTCTGCACACAAAGCTGATGCACTATAAATGAGCTGCAGCCCTACCCCATGAATGAAAGGACTGTGGAGCACTGTATATTTAATAAAAGTTTGTAAACGAGGAGCAACGGTTGGTTTTCCTTTTTGTTGTTGCAATTAATTAGTAATGCATCATTCAATAATGAACAAAATTAAACTTCTATTTAGAACAAATAGGTCCTTTGCAAGCATTTATCATTAAGCTCATATTTCCATACTATAAACAGAAATATTGGTTGCCAAGACTGATTTACAAATTATAAGATCTTTTAAGGATGTAACCCTTTATACCAGAGCTACACCAATGTTGCGATTATCTAAGCGCCCCCTTGGTATATCAAGAGTATAGGATTGTCAGTTCCGCATGAGTTATTAATTTCACTGTCTTCATTAGTTCCCACAGTTTAAATGACCATTCCCTTTTCAAAGGTTCCATCTGTGATTTCCAGTGACATACATCTAGCAGCAGACAACAGATGTAATACTACATCACAATATTTTATAGGAACTATGTGATCCACATAATTTAAAGAAAATAATAGCAGGCTCAGAGGAAAACGTAATACACACAAGATTTGTTTTAAAAAAGAAGCTCTTGCTACCATTTTCCAGAACTTTTGTGCATTTTCCACCATATATTTTTTCAGGGATGGGGAAAATCACATTTTATTACAAAAACTAGTAATTTCCAGGGATGAGATTGCTTTTCACTGTACATGAGTTTGTCCCTCCCCTCCCGGAGAGAGGCCATAGCTCAGTGAGGGAGCACCTGCTTTGCATGCAGAAAGCATCCATTTAAAAAGGGATCTGAGTTTTGCTTGGGACCATGAAGAGCTACTGTCAGTTAAGAACATAACAGCTCTGCTGAATCAGGCCAAACGCCCATCACCAACATCCTGTTCCCATCATGGCCAACCAGATGCCTATGGGAAGCCCACAAGCAGAACCTGAGTGCAACAGCAATTCTCCCCCCTTGTGATTCCTAGCAACAATGGACAGACACTTAGTCTGTTAGTTAGTAGCTAGCCACTGAGAGCCTTATCTTTCATGAATTTGTTGAATCCTTTTCTAAAGCTATCCAAGCTGGTGGCTCTCACTCACTACCTCTTGTGGAGGTGAATTCCATAGATTAACTATTTGCTGAAGTGCTTTTTCACACAGTGCATACTTAAACTATGGAATTCGCTTCCACAAGAGGTAATTATAGCTGCCAACTTGGATGGTTGGAGCAGACAGGGGGAGTCAGCTAGATGTGCCAGTATAAAATAGCTGTATAAATTCTGTCGTCTCCCATCCATTTTGCCCTTAAACAAAATGGCCTGCTTTGCCCAGGCCCTCTCACAGGTCCAGAGAGGCCTGGGCCACTTCCAGCTTTTGAGGCCATAATAAAAATAAAAATGATGACACATGCACTTGATCCTGCATCAGCCTCTATTGTGATTTTCCTTATATAATCAGCTGATGTGAGGGAACACGTTCATCATGGTCTAATCTTATGCCATCAGAACCAACCAATATATTTTATTAATATATATGAACAGTTAAAACTCTTGAAGGTGACAAAAATCTATATCAGTTAACAAAAAAATTATGTCTTTTACTACATCACATATTTTATTTGCTTACATTTGCAGCTGTAAGCTGAGAGTGTGTCTTCACATGTTGGTCTGGTGAGTATAAAAACAAGCTGTGAAACTTATAAAAAGCCCCCCAAAAAGACAAGTGTCTACATTAGTGCCCCCTTTGAGCTTGAGGTCCCAGGCCAAATGGCCCTCCTCCTCCCCCCAACAGGCCCTGGCTTTGGACTCCTGTCTTCTCACCTTTTTCTGACTCTGGGGGCAGCTCAATGAAACTCCGGCACTTCTCTTCTGGCAGGGGGTGGAACAGTGGAAGAAAGCAGCATAAGTTTAGCCATGGGCATGACAATTATGAAATCCTAATACTTGTCAAGATATCTCACTCCATTTTTGTGTGACATTTTTGCTAATATAATGCATTTTGTGTGTTATTTTCACAAATATATGCATTTTTATGGTCACTTACCCATAATATACATGTTTTTGTACACATTTCATTGGAGAACTGCATTGCAAAATTTGTAAAAGGGCAAATTTCAAAGGGTCGCTGAATTTCAGTTTGCTGATGGTGTGGGAAAGTACAAATTAGGTTGCACTGAAATGTGAACTGAGCTAGAGTTCTCCCCCATGATCTCTAGGGTGGCCTAATTTTAGAGGTGACAAACCATGAGACCCGGTGCAACCTCAACAACAGAAGCAGACACAGCATGTGGTTCAAGAGATGTGCCCCTTGTAAAGAAAGGGTGTGAGCCACTCTCTTCACAAAAAGTCCACAGAGGTTCTAGCATCTTCAGTGGGCACCAAATGCTGAATGTGTAGGGCAAAAATGGAAAACAGGGAAATGGAAATGGGGTGGGGGGAAGTATCCTGGAAGAGGACATGAGTGGCTGGCTGGAACCCTGAACGGGAGGGTTCCCACTTGTTATTATTACATTTTTATCCTACCATTCCTCCACTGAGCTCAGGATGGCTTACAATCCCCCCTAATTAGGCAGATTAGTCTGCAACAGGATGATTGGCCCAATCTTACTCCATGAGCTTCATGGATGAGGGTGGATCTGAACCTGGATCTCCCCAATTTTAGTCATTCACTCTTACTATTATACAACACTGTTTCTCATCATTATTGTTGTTAATATAGTGCAATCCGTGTACATGGTATTTCATAAAGAATGAGAGGGAAGGTCCTTGCCCTTAGGGACTTACAAAGGAGACAACAGAGGAAGAAAAGGGAAATGGAGAGTGGAGGATAGGCATTACACTTATATGTTTTGGCTGTGGCATGGCCCTAGTCCTTAGCGTCATCTTATTCTGCTCCTCTGCTGCACCTTGACAATCCCCTCCCACTGCCACCCCTTGACCCTCTTCCTCCCTTTCCTTTCTGGTCCGTCTACCAGACTGTAAGCCCTTGGGCAGTGGATGGGTGGGCGGGGAGAGGGGACCTAGTTCTGAAATGATAATAGCCACGGAGTCTACTGCTTTGAGATCTGGACCTACCTCCATGATGCTCCTCACATGAGAGCCAGAAACCCGTGTGGAAGTATCGAAAAGCATATTTATCTTCGCCTGTCTCCCAGATGTACTGGACCACATGGGGGTCCACGGTCACATTCCCATCCATCGTCTCATTGCTGTCGATGGGCACGCAGTTACCTTTCTTGACGGCCGAGAGGCAGGGGGGCTTCACCACCTTGTGGGTTCCCTCACACCAGTAGCTGGTGCTGAATGCTGACACGGAGAGGCAGAGGGCCATAGAGTTGAGGCCCAAGGAGAGCACTGACCGAGTCCTTCGGCTCAGTTTAATCATTGTCCCAGTTTTCCAAGAAATTGAGGAGGTGATGGTTTTGCTGCTCCAAGTCACACGCAAATGTTCAAATTCACCCCAATCCCAAAAACCTGGGTTCTACTATTGCATGATTCTGGTGTTGCCTTGTTTTAGTGGCTAGAAGCCACTAAACCTCCATATACAAAGAATGCCTTTCTTTTGTTCATGATTTTCTTCTCCTTATTCACATGCTGTGGACCATTCATCAAATATGTCCGCTATAAAGCAACACACCACAAAATGATGTAGTTGGAAATTAAAACTCTGCCTGGGGTACTGCTCTTATTAAGGACTAGTTACTTGAGAATGCAAGGGGTGGGAATGTGTGTTCTTTAGGGAACAAGTCGTGCTTAGAACCTGAAGACTGTATGGACCGAAGATACCTAAGGTCTCAGAAAGAAATGAGGGTGAATAAATGAACATAAGGAGAGTTAGGAGGCACGATTCCTAGACTCTTCAGATTATGACAGAAGGTCTGTGGTTAGAGTAATTATCAGCAAGCTGGCTAGTTTATGCTAAGTGCTTTAAAATACACACACTCTTTCATTGCTATACCTTTTTCCTTTTATTGCTATATTACTGGACACAAAAAAATAAAAGTCCTGTTAAAAAGCAGTTCTAGACCATTGCCCAGATTAAATATTTCTAATTAAAAATTTAAATTCCTTAAATCTTTATAAGAATGGCAATGGATTTAAAGCTTATGCAGAAAGTCTTGGGGAATTCCCAAAGTATTACAAACCATTTCAGATTTATTCCTTGCACGTTCTTGACTAACAAAGTCTCTTTCCAATGGGCAGAGTGTCTCCCCCTAACATTGTGACTGTCCCTCCTTCCTGCTAACAAATGCAATTGCTGCAGTCTAAATGCTGCACAGTAACCCTTAAAAATATGAACAGCTGAAACAGTTTCAGAGTGAAAACCTCCCCGTTAGGGTTGGGATATCAGCTTAAGAAAAGTGGAGAGTCGAATGCATTGTTCTCACCGCTCAGAGGACTGCATAAACCAGTTTGTCACAAGGCATGAAGTGATTTGGAGCTTGGCAGTTCTGCTCTTCTGCTAAGAGAAAAGGCTCAGTGAGTTTTCAAAGGCCTCCTCCACCTCCTCAGTTCTACCATGCACAGGTCTAGCGACCAGTTTTCTTGGAGACACCCCTTGAGAACACAGAAAGGGATGGAAGGCCAAAGCTGCAGCCTCTTCAGTGTAAGTGAGTTCTGTTGTCTCAAACACCTCACATTCCTCTTTTACCTCTAGACTGGTATCCCTTAGTGGTACCCTTGGTGGTAGTCAGAGTTTGGTGGTAGGCCAAGGTGCCCACAATTGCTGATCCTTAAGATACAGTCTTTTCATCAACCACAATGCTTGTTCCTGCACACTCTAAAATCCAACTAGCCCTCTGAGTTGATTTTTCATTCAAATTACTTTTTCATTCCTGTTAAGCGGGTTTTCTTCTTGCCCTCCAATTCTATTAGAAACTGCCTTCAGATCTAGCCTGTCTGCACAGGGTTATGCCTTTCTGCCCGCTACACCCACACAGCTGTGTCCCTTTAGGATCAGACAGCTCAGAAGGCAGTTTGTTCGTCCTCCTTTAAGAATTAAATTCTAATCCAATTTCCCTCAGGCAGGAAGGAATCCAATCTCTTCCCTTCTGTCCTGAATCCATTGCCACTTCCCTTCAAAAATTGGCTCCCATTCTCTCCAGCAAGTTTGCAGAATGATTGTTGTTTTTAAATATACACCACAATTACAAGAAGCCAGAAATATGCAGTTTGCTGTGCCGATTCTCTTCAGCGTCTTGAGACCTGCCAAATCAAACGGCTGCCAGAAAGCAATGACAAAACCCCCAAGTTTCAACAAAACTGAAGAGCAATAATTCAGAAAAATAAAAGCGGGGCAGAGAAAATATTATTTCTGGAGGTGTGGTACTTTGTCAAAGTGGTCCAGTGGATCTCAACCCCACCAAAAGCAGCAATGGGTACAAAATGAACGAGGCCTTTCGGTCTGTTGCTTGAAGAAGTTGAAGAGGGAATTCTGAGAAGAGTCCAAATTGTCATCCATTAACAACAGAAGGTGACAATGTCCACTTCAGTTCCAAACTACCCTAAGATCTGATGTTCAACACACCCAGGTAGTTTGGTTTTTTCTTTCTTTCTAGGATGAGTTGCCAAACAGATTTGAAAGGACGTTGTTCAAGTAGACTTTGCAGGCATAAGCATCACAGGTGTCCTGAGTTCTTCAGCTGATTTGATGAATGGAGACCAACCCCAAAAGATCACATTGAATCACACTTTGACCACTGCCAGATGGAAGGGCTGGAGTTCTTTTCCCAATGAAGAACTGGCACTGAGCTGATGCTATTCCAAAGGTTTCAAGAAGCCAAGGACCCTTCTGCAGGGAGATGCAAAGGAAAGTGCCACTCCCAAGGGTTCAATGTGCAGCCTGTGAAGAATGTTCCCCAGTCGTCACTGCACAGAAAGAGGGAAGAATCAGGAGGTTCTCTCAAAGCCAGCTGTGCGGAGTGGAGAGGTGGCATAAGCAGTGTGATAAATGAGCAGGCAGCAAAGAGCTCCAGCACCCTCCAGTGTGGCACAGTCCCTGGAGGATAGGAATCAGGCAGAGAAGTGCGGTGGCGGCTGATTAAAAAACCTCTTCATTAGTGCCAAGGGGGCACCAGTGCCAAGTGGTGGGGATTAGCATCTAATAAAGGGGAAGAGGAAGGGGAGGGGAGAGGATCACAGAGCCAGCTTTGGTCTTTCTTTTGCAATCGCCTGGCTCCCAGGAGAGGATGAGAAATTGGATGCAGAGATGAGGGAGCAGCGGGGGGGGGGGGGTCAGAGGGGATGGAGTGGACAGAGGCAGAGAGAGAGCAATTGAAAATGGCACTTGCTTTGGTAGCAGGCAGCACATTCTACTAAATTGGGAACAGTAGAGAGAAGATAGTATAGCCCCTGCATTAAGAAGGCACTCTGTGCCACAGAAGCAACTTGCTCTTCTAGTGGCAAAACTGGATCAAGAAAAACCAGTGAAAACTGGTCCATAGGGATGAATGGGGCTCTCCCCCACCAGCCTCAGTCTGCCCTCCTAAGCCAGCCCCCAGCTGCCTGACTTTTTACTTTCACCAGTCCAGGGGGTGGCACTGCCTTTGACCTTCCTCCTTAATCTCAGGGTTGCTCTTGTAGAACTCAGCAGGGAGGAGGAGGAGGATGGGGACAAAGTATAATTGACTCTGCCTGTCCTTGGCTCTGGCTCCACCTACTGTTAGGCTCCCTGCCTTCTCCCCCACCATTACCAATGTGCACTGGGCCCCCTGGAAGAACCTCCATGCTGCCAACATCACTCCCTTGGGAAGACTAATAACCTACCCACACAGTACCTCTCTCTGTATCTGGATTTAGCTTCAATGCATTGGCCCTCATCCAGTCCATTACTGCAGCCAGGCACTGATTTACTGCACCCAACCACTGGATCCTCAATTAAATATCACAATATTGAAAATATTTGTGGGCACAGATTTTCGTATAGATTGCTCTTATTCAATAAATAGTAAATTGTTTTCCAATCAGCCAAGAAAGGCATCATAGCTTAGTTGTTGCCTAGGCTTACTAACAGCAGACAGTTGACAGGAGCTGCATTGTCATATGTATAAATTAGTGTGTTTTTATCATCACATACAGCACTCCCCCAGAAGTGACTATTTTTCAGGATCTCAAAATCCCAGTACACACGAAAGTCATGAAAAGATCTGTCCTCAACAAAGGTGGGCCATTTGGATTGGGACACCAGACAGGTAAGCACTTTGTACAACTATGAAGTGAGCCCATGTCCCTAGTGAGCAAAATCAGTGCTGTTAATTATAGGCACAGTTATCAGTGGAGCTGTATTAAACTTCCATCTCAAGGTCACCCCACTTCTGCAATAAATCTAAAAAATGCATATTAATTATCATATATATATATATCTTTAGCACAGTTTATTTATAATCTGCTTGGCATGTAATTGGAATAGGGCATAGTCTTTCTTTCTCATCACTTGTAAATATTCTGTTTGAAGAAGCACATTTCTATATATTTCCCTATATTTGGGACACCAAGAGTATGAAAGATTTCTGCTAGTCACAAAGGAGCATACATGATTCCGAAGCCAGATCCTCCGGACTGTAGAATATCCCAGTCTGCTCCCTCCAGACCAGCTTCTGATCTTTCAACAGATATTGCTCACATGTTTTCAAGCTTACCCATAAGAGCTAGAAACTTACTTTAAGAACATAAGAACATAAGAACATAAGAAGAGCCTGCTGGATCAGGCCAGTGGCCCATCTAGTCCAGCATCCTGTTCTCACAGTGGCCAACCAGGTGCCTGGGGGAAGCCCGCAAGCAGGACCCGAGTGCAAGAACACTCTCCCCTCCTGAGGCTTCCGGCAACTGGTTTTCAGAAGCATGCTGCCTCTGACTAGGGAGGCAGAGCACAGCCATCACGGCTAGTAGCCATTGATAGCCCTGTCCTCCATGAATTTGTCTAATCTTCTTTTAAAGCCGTCCAAGCTGGTGGCCATTACTGCATCTTGTGGGAGCAAATTCCATAGTTTAACTATGCGCTGAGTAAAGAAGTACTTCCTTTTGTCTGTCCTGAATCTTCCAACATTCAGCTTCTTTGAATGTCCACGAGTTCTAGTATTATGAGAGAGGGAGAAGAACTTTTCTCTATCCACTTTCTCAATGCCATGCATAATTTTATACACTTCTATCATGTCTCCTCTGACCCGCCTTTTCTCTAAACTAAAAAGCCCCAAATGCTGCAACCTTTCCTCGTAAGGGAGTCGCTCCATCCCCTTGATCATTCTGGTTGCCCTCTTCTGAACCTTTTCCAACTCTATAATATCCTTTTTGAGATGAGGCGACCAGAACTGTACACAGTATTCCAAATGCGGCCCCACCATAGATTTATACAATGGCATTATGATAGCGGCTGTTTTATTTTCAATACCTTTCCTAATTATCACTAGCATGGAATTTGCCTTTTTCACAGCTGCCACACACTGGGTCGACATTTTCATCGTGCTGTCCACTACAACCCCGAGGTCTCTCTCCTGGTCGGTCACCGCCAGTTCAGACCCCATGAGTGTATATGTGAAATTCAGATTTTTTGCTCCAATATGCATAATTTTACACTTGTTTATATTGAATTGCATTTGCCATTTTTCTGCCCATTCACTCAGTTTGGAGAGGTCTTTTTGGAGCTCTTCGCAATCCCTTTTTGTTTTAACAACCCTGAACAATTTAGTGTCATCAGCAAACTTGGCCACTTCACTGCTCACTCCTAATTCTAGGTCATTAATGAACAAGTTGAAAAGTACAGGTCCCAATACCAATCCTTGAGGGACTCCACTTTCTACAGCCCTCCATTGGGAGAACTGTCCGTTTATTCCTACTCTCTGCTTTCTGCTTCTTAACCAATTTCTTATCCACAAGAGGACCTCTCCTCTTATTCCATGACTGCTAAGCTTCCTCAGAAGCCTTTGGTGAGGTACCTTGTCAAACGCTTTTTGAAAGTCTAAGTACACTATGTCCACTGGATCACCTCTATCTATATGCTTGTTGACACTCTCAAAGAATTCTAATAGGTTACTGAGACAGGACTTTCCCTTGCAGAAGCCATGCTGGCTCTGCTTCAGCAAGGCTTGTTCTTCTATGTGCTTAGTTAATCTAGCTTTAATAATACTTTCTACCAGTTTTCCAGGGACAGAAGTTAAGCTAACTGGCCTGTAATTTCCGGGATCTCCTCTGGATCCCTTTTTGAAGATTGGCGTTACATTTGCCACTTTCCAGTCCTCAGACACGGAGGAGGACCCAAGGGACAAGTTACATATTTTAGTTAGCAGATCAGCAATTTCACATTTGAGTTCTTTGAGAACTCTTGGGTGGATGCCATCCGGGCCCGGTGATTTGTCAGTTTTTATATTGTCCATTAAGCTTAGAACTTCCTCTCTCATTACCACTATTTGTCTCAGTTCCTCAGAATCCCTTCCTGCAAATGTTAGTTCAGGTTCAGGGATCTGCCCTATATCTTCCACTGTGAAGACAGATGCAAAGAATTCATTTAGCTTCTCTGCAATCTCCTTATCGTTCTTTAGTACACCTTTGACTCCCTTATCATCCAAGGGTCCAATTGTCTACTTTTCACACACCTAATAGAGGGCTCCCAAAAAATCTGTCTATATGAAAAAATAGGATCAGATAAAAGAGGAAAGGATGGGATATAACAGTGGGGGAACACAGGTTGACATGGAGAAGTGTTAGTGGTGCAGAGAAGGGTGGCCACAATCTAGATGTTGGGGTCTCGCCCTGCAAATTGGTCCATATTAAGAGCTTGAGTTCGCTCAGAGCTTCCGTGAGATTTTGGATCTTGCCCTGGACTTGGGTGTTCTCACTCTGCAGCTCCTCAATCGCCTCTTGCAGCTCGAACAAGTGCCCCCCGCCCCACAGCAGGGACAGCAGCGGCCAGAGCATCAATGCCATCTGCGCTACACCTCTTCAACGGCCTCATACTGAGTGGTGGGTGCTCAGTGCAACCTCATTTTCTTCCCAATCGATCACCATGCCTGGGCAATCAATAGCTTGTTAATTACCCCTTGTCCTTCCTGACCCACAATCTCAAAAATATTGCACATAGTCCCAGTCCTGAAGTCTCAGAGGACTGCAGGACTAACACATATCCAAGATAAAAGGGTAAAGGGATGCAGCTTTGACTGTTGCCCACTAAGTCCCCACATACTGTAATCAAATCCATTCACATCCCGAGGAAGTCCAGTGCCTAGGAGTGCCCAAGGTGAGGATGCATACACATTATCCATTTAAAGCACATGACTTCCCCCAAAGCATCATGGGAACTATAGTTTACCCTACACACAGAACTACAGTTCCCAGCACCCTTAGAAAACTACAGTTCCCAGGATTCTCGGGAAGAAGCCATGTGTTTTAATGGATGGGGTATACAGCCTGAATAACATAGGATGTGCCTTGTAATCTGTCATTTTATGTGCTCATCTAGCTCAATATTGTCTACTCTTGACTAGCAGCAGCTCTCCGGGGTCTCAGGCTGAAAGATGTCTTCTCCATCACTCCCTGTGTGATCCTTTTTAATTGGAAACGCCAGGGATTGAATCTGGGAGCTGGCATCATCTGTATGCAAAGCCTGTGCTTTGCTGCTCAGCCATGGCCCCTCTCCCATGTGCCAGACTACTGTTATGTGAGATAGGGTGATCACGTGCCCTACTTTGCAGAGGACAGTTCTCTATATCAGCAGCTGTTCCAGTCCAAGTCCAAGTCTGGTTTAAAGCGAAAGAACCATAAGAAGGGGCTTTGAAGGTGCTGAAGAGTTAACGCGGAGACCAAGCAGTCACACCGATCACCTGCCCCCACAGTGAAATCTAGTTCAGGAAGGGCTGTAGCTCAGTGGTACAGCATCTGCTTTGCATGCAGAAGGGCCCAGGTTCAATCCCCAGCATCTCCAGTTAGGGCTGGTAATGTCCCCACTGAAACCCTCGCGACCCACCACCCCTAGTCAGCACAGACAATACTGAGCTAGGTGGACAAATGGTCTGAGGCAGTTTCCTACACTCCTAGTTTTGTTGCTATATCGTTCTTAGTGAATGACTGACATGGGAACTGAACACAGAGTACCGTGAGACTGGGGATTGACAGGAGAGAGTACTGGAACTTGAAAAATTGCCAACTATTTCCCCTTTGTTACAGAAATGACAAACTAATGGCTCTCAATGGCTGGCCTTATGAATAGCTAAGAGATACTTGAAGGAGGGCATGCCCTTTCCACTCCACCCCTTAGTCAGGGCAGGGGTCAGGAATTACCTGTAGATCTGAAGTAGACCGAGGGATGAGTTTAGGATTCTGTAAGCTAACAGCATTTTAGGGTGCTGCTGGTTGGCTCCCTAGAGATCTAATGTGGGAATGTATGTACTGCCTTCAAGTCAATTCTGACTTATGGCGACCCTCTGAATAGGGTTTTCATGAGGCTGAGAGGCAGTGACTGGCCCAAGGTCATCCAGTGAGTTCATGGCTATGTAGCGAATAGTAGATTTTGGCTGTCTGTTGGATTGTTCTTTAAAATGTTTATTTTTTATTTTTAAACAGACAAATGGGGGGCTTGGAAGGCCACAAAAACACTTTTGGCATCACAGTTATCACACCAGAGGATCTGTGAGGAGCAGTCATTAATTTTTAAAAAATGAAAAAAGAACTGTGGGAGCCTTGGAGCCCTACAAAAAAACACATCTGGCATCATTGCATGACAGCAGGGGACCCACAGAAGCAGCCAACAAAAATGTTAAATGACATTTTTAAAAATGACAAATGGGGGGGAGAGGGAAGGAATCACTTGGGGAGATGGATGCAACCCCTAGGTGAGCCACCCACAGTTTAACCAGTATGGCTGTCCACCTATGCTCAGCCTGTAAATTTGTAAATCAACTCAAACATTACATAACATCAGTAAGCCACCAGTGACCTCCTTCTAACAGAAACCAAACACGTATAAGCTCCGTCTCACCACTCCCTGAACTGGGGTGCATATAACAGCTGGATATATGGATTCAAAATGGTTCTGGTTGTGCTAACACCTCACTGCTCCTTTAATCTGCTCCCTGGTAGAGAGGATTGTCTGGCTACAGCCACCCCATCATCAGACATACCCAAATACCCACTGGAACAGCCACCCACATGTCCTCTGCCTCTAACCATGAAGCTGCTATGATATGCCTGCACAAGGGATGGCTGACTATAGAGAGCTGCTGCCAGTCAGTGTAGAGAATACTAAACTAGACGGACCATCAGTATAAGGCAGATTCCTATGCTCCTAGGTACTGAGGTTATAAGCCCTTCAAGCATTTCCACCGGGTGCTCTGGCTGCGGTTAATTCCAAAATGAGATGCTGAGAAAGGGCAAGGACTCAGGAATGTCTCTACACGCTCAGATACCCAGGACAGACTCCGATACAGTAGGGCCCCGCTTTACGGCGCTTTGCTTTACAGCGATTTGCTAATACAGAGGTCTCAATTAGACGCAATTAGGCTAAAGCCCCACTCATACGGTGCTTGTTCCACTTTTACGGCGGTTTTCGGGCGTCGTGCACCATTCTATTCAATGAGTTCTGCTTTACAGCGGTTTTCGCTTTACAGCGGGGGTCCAGAACATAACCCGCCGTATGAGTGGGGCCCTACTGTACCTGCAATCCACCACTCCACATGCTGCCAGTTTGGCACACATTGCCCCGCTCTTCTTCCCTTCAGGTTCTGTGATGCCCCACAGCCGCAGTAGTGGCTGGTGCCCACTGAGGTTGGTTGGACAGAAGGCAGAGAGGCCAGCAGTCAGAGCTAATGACAGGCTGAGCCAACTATTTCTAGTTTTGCCACCATCTTCCCCTCTGCTGTGTTTTGGATGCAAGTAAGAAAGCAGACAAGTGGCTGAGGGCAGACGGAGGTTGTGGGGCAGTGCCCCATTTGCCCTAATGGACAACCCTCCCCTGCGAACTGTCCTAGCTGCTCACCCTTGCACCCTTGAGTCAGTACCAGCAGACTAACAGGCACCCTCGGCCCAGCAGAGCTCCAGTGGGCTTCTCGGTGTTCCTTGCCAGTCTGGTCCCTGTCAGAGCGTGTCCTAAAGAACAGCAAAAAGCAATTTGCAGGCCAAGCATTGCAGAAGAAAGTGTGAAATTAGCCCCAAGAATTATGAGGGGGAAGCGCATAGAATTTGTTTTATTTTAAAATAAAATCACAGCATGGAACGGTTACATGGAAGGAGAAAATAAATAGAAAATAGAGGAGGAGGGTGTGAGACAGCAAGGAAGTACACAGCAAGTCACCGGGAGGTGTGAAAGATTACACAGAGAGAGATAAAGGAAGTCATAAGGTGGCATAAAAAAAGAAAAGCATCTTGAAGGCTGAACAAAAGTCGCAAGAGGCAGGAAAATAAATTACAAAAAGAGTCCTGGGGAAATGGGGGGGAAGTGTTTGAAAAACAAGCCTAGGTTGCAAAATGAAATTGGGGGGATGTAAGCAGTCACTTCTAAGGGTGTGTGTATATATGTGGAGGGAGGGGGAGGAAAAATATCCTGTTAATAGGCTGCTATCGCTGCTTTGTTCTCAGAGAATAAGGGATAAGGTAATGAGTTACCTGATGGGAGCAGAGCACTGAATTAATTGATAAAGGGTCCCTTCCAGTTTCTTTGCTTGTGCTTCACATATTTCCCCACCCCTTTTTATGGGGGTATCATGAACTACCATAACTCGAGATGGGAGCTCAGATGGTGTGGAGTTTGTTGGGTCCTTGGAATGATCCACTGAGTGGCCTTTGCTAAAAATCCGGGTCATCTTTAGGAGTGAAGGGTGAGGAAGGAATCCCTCCCTTCCACCCTCACCTGGAGTCAGATTAGCTTACGATCTGGTGAGTTTGTGCCCCTGTCCCTTCAGGATGTGGCCTTGCTCACTTTCACAAGTTGTATGTCTAGTGCACTCACTCTCTTGTTTGTGGCTTATGTGGGGATTCCATGCCTTTTACTGGATTGGTGTAGAAAAACACAAGGTTTTGGAATAAACAAAACAATCATCAGAACACTTGCAACTAAAGTCTCTGTAACTGTTTCAGTTTTTAGGGGCTGTTCTGTCACTGAAGTCCCCCACCACAGCCCAAGGGTCTTTTAGAGGTTTTATCAACAGGAAGGCTGGGTTGGCAGGCATTTGGTTAAACATCTTTGGCTGTTTTTGATAGCTTTTGCATATCTTTTACAAGGGACTGATGCCTTTTCCCAAAATTTCAGACAACAAAAATTAAACAAAGTACTGCTTTTTGGAAATTTGTTTACTGCTTTTCCACACAAAAGTGTTCTCAAAGCAGTTTACATAAATGAATTTTAAACAATTAAAACATCCTAAAAATATGAAAAGCTAAAAACATACATGAAGAACTAAGACGCACCAACAGTAGTCAGCAATTTAGGCTGCAATCCTATACATGCTTCCCTGGGAGTAAAACTCAAGCACCACCTCTCCCTGTTTGACTCAGCCTGGCTTCTGTGTTCTTCATCAGAGGCCCTTTCATCTGAGGAAGATGCAGAGGGTGGCCACACAAGAACAGGGCTTTTCAGTCATCGTCTCTGTCTGTCGGTGGAACATTTTCCCCAAAGATGCACCTGGCGTGATCCTTGTCAGTCTTTAGGCATTTGGTTAAAGCCTTTTTGTTTTCTTTTTGTTTTCCAATTATTTTTTATTCAAATTTTCAAAACCAAAACAATACAAAAAGAAAAAACACAAATCCATAACTAATACAATAAAAAGAAAAAAAATATAAAAAAAATTGACTTCCGATTTGTCGTAGTTCAGCTATAAGTCTATAATATATAACAAGCCTGTATCTTAGATTATAAAATCACCTTCCTCCAGCGGTTATCTTAATTGGGTACAAATCTCATTAACATCATATCATTTTATTCTTCCACAAAAAGTCAAAGAGAAGTTTCCAATCCTTGAGATATATGTCCATCAATTTTTTTTTCTAGATAAACATGTCAATTAATCCAACTCTTCAAGTCTACTAAGTCCAGTAATTTCAAATCGCTCTTCCATTATCCGTATTGGTTCCATCTTCCATCTTTACGCGCCCAATAATCTTGCTGTCATAGTCATATAATAAGAGTCTGATAGGAATTTCCTTTTTCACAGATATTTTCTTGCCATCAGTTCCGAACATATCACTGAAGTATTGTTGCAAAGCCGCATCTCTGTTCCTCTTTTTTATATGATACACTAGCACATCTCTTGAAGATTTTTCCATTGACACAAAACAGGGATTAATTCTGTTAGCTTTCTCCATTTCAAGTTCCATCAAATCTTTCCAGTCCAGGAATTTTTTTGAACCGATAATATCTTTATCTCCAATCTCTTCAATTCCTTCAGTGACAGCGCTGAGTTCCAAACCGTAATATTTGTCTCCAGAATCCATCACAGCCAGGAAATCCAAATCTTTTTCCATATCCATATTTAATCCAATCTCCATAGTTTGAACCTTGCCTTTAATTTCTCTTTCATCCTTTTTTGGTTTTCCAGATCCCTCTTTATTCTCCTTTCTCATAGAATCCTGAATTTCTTTCAGCTCCTGTCTCATTTCGTCAAATTCAATTCTCCACGCTTGACTGTTATTTCTCAGTTCTTGCCTTTTTGTTTTCTCAGGGATTTAATAATTAAGTTTCCTACAGTGGTGCTCAACTTTTAGTGGAGTAGGTAGGACTTGTCCTGATTAATATGTTGTTGGATGAACATTTTATGTATTTTGTATTGTTTTAAAAAATTCTGGTTTTTAATGCTTTTATGCAGTGTATTTTACTTTGGCAAAGCACACTGAGACACTTTCTTTGTATAAAGCGACTGATAAATGTAGTATGTAATAACAACAATATAACATGAGTAAAAATGAAGAGGGTTGCATTATTGAGAGCCCAGTATCCCCCAACTCAGCAGATTCTTAAAATCTTTTGTGTCTCTGCAAGGAGACAAGTGAGACAGGAAAATGGGCCTTCCCAAGGTAGGGTATTGTACAACACCAGAGCCACCACAGAAGAGTCCCTGCTCCTGGTTGAGGACAATGTAACATCCACAAAAAGAGGTCTTTTCTGGCTAGTCTTAAATCTCAGAGCCTGGCAACCATTAATTGATATTATCATCATCATAATCAATGCAGCACCATATATGCACACCTAATACTATTATGATTATTTGTATTACACCATCAATGTACAATGTTTATGGTACTGTACAAAATTACATCAAGGTACAAATTACAATAAATTCAAATACAACTGTGAATTCAGTAACCAGAACAGTTCTCAAAGCAAGGTATCAATACCCGCCCCCCCAAGGCCTGGGTGAATCAACATGTGTTTTCAAGAGATATCCAAAACTCAGCAAGGTTGGTGCCTGCCTTATGTCCTGGGGGAGATTGTTCCATAAGCTGGGAACTACAATAAAGAGGTCTTCCTCCTGGTTGCCGTATTTCCACAGTCTGCAGCATAACCAAGAGAGCCCCATTCTGTGATCTCAGTAGCCAAGCTGGTCTACATGGGTGCAGGTATCTCCTCAGGTAACCAGTTCCCAAGTTGTTCAGGGTTTTATAACTCAACAGAGCTGTGTAAGAAAGAGCAGCAGCCACTGCCAGTTTGGTATTGGGCCAGCAGAGGTATTACATAAATGGTTATGGTAGGCTCTTCCCTTAGGCAACCTAACCACATTTTGCACAAACTACAGCTTCTGGGCCAGCCTTGTGGACAGGCCATCACAGAGCGCATTACAACAGTTTTGGTAACTTCAAGACTTGACTGTTGTCAATTTATCTGCTGTTATCTGGTGCACCAGCCAAAGCTGAAATAGGTGCTTATATATTGTAGAAAGGTGGACATCCAGTGGCAACGATGGCTCAATAAGCACACCCAGACTACAGACCTGCTCACTACTGGGGAGTGCCATCGTGTCCATAACAGGAAAATTGCCTAGTTTTGTGACCTATGAATCACCTACCCAAAGGGCCTCCATTTTGTTGAGATTCAGCTTCAACTTACACATTCAGTTCAATGTGCACACTTTCTCTTGTTTTGGTGATGAATACTTTGGGCTCAAGTCTGCAAAGAAAAATGCCTGCCTTCTTTGTACATGGTGCTTTACAAAGGATAAGAGGACAGGTCCTTGCCCCAAGGAGTCTGCAATTTACAATTAATCATAGGAAAGATAACAAGGGGAGGGGGAAGAGACAAGCAGAATTAGGAAAAGAATGTGTTATTTCAGTTACACATAGTTAGGCTTAGTTATAGTAAGGCACAGGTATGAAGAGTATTTACACACACCCCGAACCACTGAGCTTACCACTTCATATATCTGATGAAGCCAGCTCTGATCCACAGAAAGGAGATACCTTTGTTAATCTATTGACGAACCACAAAACTCTTTCTTGGCTCTCATTGTGTTTGTTACATTCTGTATCTTGTTTATTCCCCCTCCCCCACACTTTGTAAGCCACTTTGTCTACCTAAAAAGCAGTATATAAATGCTTAAAATCACCAGGCATAGATGGATACCAATAGAGTTGCTACAAGTTACTGAGACGGCATCTGTCCAAATTTTGATAAAAAATTGTCAACAAATATGGAAAAGAAAACAATGGCCCACAGACTGGAAGTGTTCAATATACATCCCAATTCTGGGGATCCCAGGGAATGCAGTAATTATCGAACTATTGCCTTAATATCCCATGCACGAAAAGTAATGCTCAAGATTCTACAACAAAGGCTCTTACCATATATGGAGCGTGAAATGCCAGATGTCCAAGCTTGATTTAGAAAGGGAAGAGGCACCAGAGATCATATCGCAAACATACGTTGGATAATGGAACAGACCAAGGAATTTCAGAAGGAAATCACCCTGTGTTTTATAGATTACAGCAAAGCCTTTGACTGTGTAGATCACAAAAAAATATGGAATGCTTTAAAAGAAATGGGGGTGTCACAGCATCTGATTGTCCTGATGCACAACCTATACTCTGGACAAGAAGCTCTTGTAAGGACAGAATATGGAGAAACCAACTAGTTCCCCATTGGAAAGGGTGAGACAGGGGTGCATTTTATCACCCTATTTGTTTAATTTATATGCAGAACATCATACAGAAAGCAGGACTGGACCAAGATGGAGGTGTGAAAATTGGAGGGAGAAATATTAATAATTTAAGATATGCAGAAGACCCTCCTTGGCGCAGAGTGGTAAGCGGCGGTAACGCAGCTGAAGCTCTGCTCACAGCCGGAGTTCAATTCCAATGGAAGGAGGAAGTTGAATCTCCAGTAAAAGGGGTCGAGATCCACTCAGCCTTCCATCCATCCATGGTCGGTAAAATGTGTACCCGGCATATGCTGGGGGGTAAAGAAAGGCCGGGGAAGGAACTGGCAATCCCACCCCATATATATGGTCTGCCTAGTAAATGTCGCAAGACGTCACCCTAAGAGTCGGAAACGACTCACACTATAAGTGCGGGGACACCTTTACCTTTTTAAGATATGCAGAAACTAGTAGTGATTTGAAATGAATGCTGATGAAAGTTAAAGAGGAAAGCACAGAAGCAGGACTACAGCTGAATGTCAAAAAGACTAAAGTAATGACTACAGAAGATTTATGTAACTTTAAAGTTGACAATGAGGACATTGAACTTGTCAAGGATTATCAATATCTTGGCACAGTCATTAATCAAAATGGAGACAATAGTCAAGAAATTAGAAGAAGGCTAGGACCGGGGAGGGCAGCTACGAGAGAATTAGAAAAGGTCCTCAAATGCAAAGATGTATCACTGAACACTTAAAGTCAGAATCATTCAGACCATGATATTCCCAATCTCTATGTATGGATGTGAAAGTTGGACAGTGAAAAGCGGATAAGAGAAAAATCAGCTCATTTGAAATGTGGTGTTGGAGGAGAGCTTTACAGATACCATGGACCGCAAAAAAGACAAATAATTGAGTGTTGGAAGAAACTAAATCAGAGCTATCTCTAGAAGCTAAAATGATGAAACTGAGGTTATCTTACTTTGGACACATAACGAGAAGACATGATTCATTAGAAAAAATAATGCTTGGAAAAACAGAAGGGAGTAGAAAAAGAGAAAGGCCAAACAAGAGATGGATTGATTCCATAAAGGAAGACACAGACCTGAACTTACAAGATCTGAACAGGGTGGTTTATAAAAGGTGCTCTTGGAGGTCACTGATTCATAGGGTCGCCATAAGTCGTAATCGACTTGAAGGCACATAACACACACAAATGCTTAAAACAAATAGATAAGCACAGGCGCCCATTTAAAGCCAATCCACTTTTCCTTTCCTCCATCACGCTGGAGCGAAATGCGCAAAACTGGACCAGGTCCTCACCACCCGCGAGAGGCAGCAGCCACTAAACTAAAGGGCGACAACGTAGCTAAGCGGCGCTCTCCGCGGAAGCCGAGCGGTCCGAAGGGGGACTTCGAAAGGCGCTCCCGCTCATCTCCGATTGGTTCCAAGTCTTTGTTCGATCGTCAATAGCCGCCTTCTCAGAACGCCCTCGACGTCATACAAAATTGCTCAAAGGAAAACCCGAGCGGTTCCGAAGTACCACCGAGCTCCTCCGAAGCCGTTCTCAGAATCAGGCCGGCTACTTCCGAACGACTCCGGAGACTATGCTGAGCATCACCGAAGCAGTTAAAATTGAAAGCCCCCCATTGGCCACGATTCTCTAAGAAGCGCACAGTGGCGCCGCTCTATCTGTTAACATCTCTGTGGCGAAACCCCTTTATAAACTTTGCATTGGAAACCAGAGAGGAAAAGCTGTTCAAAAGCAGACCGGAAGTTCCCGTAAAGACTCTATGTCTCATGGCGGAAGAGGCGGGTTGCCGGACGATGGAGAAGTTTCCTGGGAGGTGGGAGGGAGGACATAAAAAACCCTGTCGTGCTGAGTAGGTTCCTCCTTTTCCGTTTCCGGTCGCCGTAGCGAGAAGAGGGTAAGAAGTGGGCCGCGTGCTTGTCCTGGATGGGAAAGTGAGATTATCCCCCCTGGGTGGGAGGGAAGAGAATTGGGGGACTTGGGAGCGATGAAGGGCAAGCTTCGGGGTCCTTTCCTAGGAGTGTATGGGCCTGAGGCTTCTGGAGAATGGGAAAGTGTGAGGTCACGTGGACCAGCCCTCTCCCTTTCAATTCTTGTAGACTTCAGTTGACCAGGCACAAAAAGGTTGTGGGTTAACCTAATTATCATCTTGTTCAGGGGGGCGGTGTGCAGGTAATGCTCACCTTGGGAAGAGCTGGGGTTGAGCTAAATTCCCAGCACAATCCACAAGTGAATCTCGTTGAGTTCAAGGGGCTTAATTGTAAGTAAGCGTGTGTAGCATTATCAAGTTGGGATTAAGGAATCCTCTCCGTTTCTGTGCGGACGGTGCTTCCTGGTCTCTGGTCTTTTTTTGTGAACATATGGGTGCCTCAGCCCCGTTTAAAACAGACGAGAATGAAAAATCTCTTTAATGAAACTCGACAGCCCGCATGGTATGGTGTAAGGTTATAACGTGAAAGTTGTGTTAGTCTTGTATGTTACGGAGAAATATGTTTAATCACATATTGTAAGCGTGGATGATGTCTTGACAGTATGCATAATCTAGTGTGGTGACATCTTCCTAACTGCATTATCACTTCTCAGATAATAGCATTTCTGTGTTGTTCTACTTTTGGGAGGAAGAGTTGCCCTTTAAATGTGTATTTCCTTTCATTGGTTGTTTGTTTCTCTTTGCTGTTGCATAGATCTGGGGGTGGAAGATAAGTGATGTTGTTATTCTACTACTGCTCATTGGCAAAATATGCGGTATAGAAACCAATTGTCAGTCTCTACTTCAGTTTGGGCCCTAATGTAAATTCCCTTTCATATACTGTATTGCAGTGGTCTCCATCAGAGGGCTGATAAGCATGGCCTATTGTGTTGGGAAATGAGTGTGATCTTTAGAGGTACCAATATGTCATGACTATAATAATAAATGTAAAAGAGCACACAATGAGAGTGCAGTTGTCTAAAGGAAGAGTAAAGCTGTAAGGACATAAAAGGATGTGTAGCTGGTATTGAAAAGTTTAAATGGGGTGAGATAGAAACCCTACTTATCTTGTGTGTTTCTAGCCCTGAGCTTTTGACATAGACTGTAAGGAACAGAAGTTTGATTGTTTGGTCTCCCCATGCCTAGGATTTGGCACAATGTCTGCCCATCTGCAGTGGATGATAGTGCGCAACTGCTCAAGTTTCCTTATCAAAAGAAACAAGCAAACATACAGCACGGTGAGCTGCCCTCCTCCCCCAATTAAAAATTGGGAACCTTGATTTCCTCTACTCCTTAGTGAAAATACTAGGGCTTATTCATGTCCTAAGGAACCCTGCTAACCTTGATTTCCCTCTTTGAAGCAGAAAAGCCCTTTCTCTCGGCCCTCATAGTTTTTTCCAGACCTCTAAGCTCCACTCTTTTTCTGTTGGAATTCAGGGGTCCTAATAGGAACATAGGAAGCTGCCTTATACTGAGTCAGACCAATAGTCCATCTAGTTCAGTATTGTGTAGAGGGACTGGCTGGCAGTGGCTTTCCAGGGTTTTAGGGGGGGTTACCTCTGAGCCTTATCTGCAGATGTGGGGGTTCAACCTGGGATCTTCTGCATGCAAAACAGAAACTCCACCACTAAGCTATAGGTTTTCCCTAGTAACAGCTTTCTTTGTTACTTCAAAGGAACCCAACAACCTTAAAGCCCGCAACTCTTTCCGCTACAATGGGCTGATTCATCGCAAGACCGTTGGGGTGGAGCCTGCTGCTGACCAGAAGGGCATCGTTGTAGTCCTCAAGAAGCGTGCAGGTGGGTTAGCCCAGTTTAGAGGGAAATCCTGTGTAATGATGCTGAGTGGAGTGGGGGACACAAGAGAAGGATGGAAGAGGTTTTCTGAGATCTATTCAGTGAATGGTGGGCTATAAATTCTACAAAGGAGTGGTGGAACCAGTCCAACCAGTCCATAAATAGCAAATGAGCTACATGTAGCTATCTTTTTAAAAAATCATGTCCCTAGTTCTCATGGAGGCATAGAAAAGTTGTGTGTAGATAGTATAGTATTTAGCAGAATGGTAAAAGTCAGAGGGACATAGATTTGTGTCCAGAGAGGGAGGGTCTTCTAATATTCTTACTGGCTCCTTGCCTCCACTCTGTCCACCAATTCCAAATGTCTGTATTAATATCAGCCATTGTTGAAAAATGAATTCCAAATTCTTGGAAATAAGGATTTCTGCAACTGGGGTCATAAAAGTTCCAATGCTATTCAACATCCATGTGAAACCACTGAGACAGACCATCAGGGAGTCGGTTTCTATCAGTACGTTAATGATATTCAGCTCTATAACTCCCTGCCATCAAATCCTGAGGAGGCCAGGGAGGTACTGAATCTGTGTCTGGTCAGTGATGGACAAGGTTAAACAAACTGAATTTAAATCTGGAGAAGATAAAGGTGTTGTTGGTTAAGAGACATACTCGTCCAAGTATAGGATGTCATCCTGTTCTGGACAGTGTTCCACTCTCCTTAAAAGATCAGCTTCATAGCTTGGGAGTATTCCTGGACCCTTCTTGTTAGATGCACAGCTGTCGCCTGTGGCCAGGAGTGCTTTTGTCCAGTATCAGCTGGTGTCAGTTGTGCCTTTCTTGATAGTCAGGATGGCTGTGGTCTTACCTGCATTAGTTACATCTTAGTTGAGCTATCTTCCTCTTCATTCTGCTGGCAATTGAAAGCGTTCCTAATAAAATAAAATTGCCGGTGGGGTTAAGCCATTTAAGAGTGTGAGTTTGGACTGCAAGTCTCAAGCTGAAAATTTCAGTTGAGCTGACTGGGTGGGCCTTGAGCAGGCCACAATCTCATTTTCAGCTGCAGTTGTGTATTATGGGGTGATAATACTGACCTACTTGTAAGACGGGTGGCAAATGTTAGGCCCTCCAGATCTTGCTGGATTACAACTCTCATTATTGCTGACTGGGGCTGATGGGAGTTGGAGTCAAACAGCATCCAGAGCATCATAGATTAGGCATCCTTGATATAAGAACTATTTAACTAACTTATTTGAAGCACTTAGACATTTTTCTCCTAAGTGCGCTGTGTGATTTGCTATTGCTCGTAGCCATCGTTCTGGAACTGGAGCTGCCACCACCTCAGAGATTTTAGGTTCTTGTTCTGTCTGTGCAGTCTAACTTCCTTCACTCTTGCAGGCCAGCGGAAACCAGCCACCTCCTATGAGAAGATCACCATCAACAAAAATGCACGTGCTACTCTCAGCAGCCTTCGCCACATCATCCGCAAGAACAACTATCGCAAGGACCTGCGCATGGTAAGATGAGGCCCTATGTCTTCTCGTTCTGTGGGTTTGCATTTGGCTATTCTTAGCCGACACCAGTCTAGTGAGCTTATAGTGGCAATGCATCAGAAACAAAATGGCAAGCTGAACTGTCTTCCCGAAGAGCACTTGCATTTTGGAGTGAGGAGTGAGGATGTATAAGAAGCTTGTATAGCATTCTGAATATCCAAAGTGTGGCACAGCCTCTGAAAAACGCTCATTTGTAGGAGCTGGGGTTATGGCAATGTTTTGGGGTTGGAGTTATGGCAATGAATTGCAAAAGTAACGGAGAAATTGCTAAAGGACTTCCATTTTTCCTGCAGAGGAAAAGGAGAAGCCTTGGATGGGTTGTCCCTCCCAGTCACTCCACTATACAGGACCGTGCAAATTATGCTACTTTACTTTGGTGCATGGGAGGGCGGCTTCTCTAGTTTCCTCCTCCCTAGCTCCCTGTGCAGGTTGGCTAGACTCTGTATCCCGCACCTAAGAGAAGCTGTGCGTAGTTTTGCCTGTAGTGAAGGAGAGATATATTTCAACAACTGCCCTGCAGGGAGTAAGAGGGGTGCGGTGGTCTTCAGTTGGCAGATCTGGAAAGCTGGGGAGGAGAGGGGAGATGGGTAATGTAAGTTGCGGGGGAGCCCTGTCGTAAGCTGTGGTGAGAAGGTATGCTTCAGAATCTGGGTTTTGCAAGAAACTGCAGTGGGAGCCTGGCCTGGAAATAAATGGTGCGTAGAAAGTTCATGCAGCTTGAGTTTTCTGTATGAGGCTCCTTTAGTTCACTTTTCCTGTTTTCTCTCCCCCCTTTCTCTTCTGTGCCCCCCCCCCAGGCTGCCCTGCGTCGTGCCAGTGCAATTCTGCGCAGCCAGAAGCCAGTGGTGGTGAAGAAGAAGCGGACCCGGGCTACTAAGACTGCATAAACAGTTGCCAAATTATCTAATAAAGGATTAGAACCAGAACATGCAGTGGCTGAGTGATGTTAATAGATTGCTGCTGGGGTCGTTCCTTCCCCAGACAACACAAGCAGTTGTCATTTTGTTTAAATTGCCCCAAAATGGCAAAATTACTATAATTCAGAAAGTTGCTGATACGGATTTTGGTCATAAGCTTTGACCCCCTTTTGATTCTAATTCACTGAGATGTTTCCCTTGCTTGAGAAATCAGGAATTCATTTTCACCTGCTCATTAAGGTTAGGAAGCTGCCTTATATCAAATCAGACCATTGGTCCATCTATCTCAGTATTGTCTACACTGACTGACAGCAGGTCTCCAGGGTTTCAGATGGAGTTCTCTCCCAGACCTCCCTGGAGATGCCCGTGACTGAACCTGGAACCTTCTGAAAGCAAAGCAGATACTCTACATCTGAGCTATGCCCCCTTTCCCAATGGGTCCTGTGGCAGTCAGGATGTACTCATCTCATTGGGATTCAGGACTGGAATCTGTGCTGGTGGGCAGCAGAGGTTTAAAAGATGCTCCTAAGAGCCTGGCTCTGAGGCTGTGTCACTGGCAGCTGATCCTGAAGCAGTGTGATTCTGCTAGTTCTACAGTCCCAAATGCTTCTGTAGCCAGATTCCTTCTGACACAGGCAAGGTGTCCATTTGTATATATGAAGTGGGGATGCAGTGAGAAATTGGTGCCGTTTGGAGGGCTGCTTTTAGAACACATGGAGCAAGCAGATGGCAGAGGGTTTTTTAAATTTTATTTTAAATTTATTCATTTTCTGATTAACATATACAAATAAAACAAACCCCCTCCCCCACCTTCCGTATCCCCTCCCCCTGTCCCAAAATAAGATATCTGTTTGGGTTTCAGTTGTGATTATTTCCTCCATTATATTCAACAAAAACAATATATTAAGCAATATGGCAGAGGTTTCTCTTCTGAAGGTTTGAACAGTTGGTTGGGGTGGATAGGAAGGAGCCTTAAGTGTGCTCCTTAATGAAGGCTGCATTGCTTCCTGTCCTGCATAGATGCATTTGCACCACGGGATCAGTGCAGGCCAGCCCACTCAAAATATTTTGTGGCCATTCCCTCCAACTCTCCCTGCTGATCCTGGGTTTTACAGACACTCACATTTTATGGCCTCTTGTCCCCATTGTTTGCAAATTATTTTTTTCTAACTCCTAACTGAGAATAGCACAGTGTGCATATGATGCGAGTGGCTTCCGTAAAAGCTTGTGACACCATAAACCTGTTAGTCCTTAAGGTGCAACAAGACTTTTGTTTTGCTGCAATAGAATAGAACAGCCACACAACTCCCCACCCCCGTTGTAGCAGCACAAAACAAAAGCAAGGTGCAGGAGTAAATGCGAGTCAGAAAATAAATGAGCCCGACAAAGTCTGTGTCCACTGTTATTGGGGTGGTGGTGCCACAGATGCTTTTTTCATTGCCTTGACAACAGCCAACAGATGGCAGATCAGAGCTAAGGAAAATCTCAGTGGTGACCTCATGCTGTCTATACACACACACACAGTAGAACTTTGTAATGCAGGGGTTGGGGGACAAAGAATGCATCCACGTTACAATGAAAACTGATACTCTAAACAGTGTTGTACTTGGGAAATCCACAGTATAACCAGCCACGTTATAGCAAGGGTCTATTGTACATCTGTTGCTGGGCTTGGCTGCAGGAGTAGTGTTCCAAAAGTGCCCCTCACAGCCCAACACATTTCTCTTTTCCTCTTGTGCCAAAGGATATAGCCTAAACCAATGAGTATTTATTCTAAGGGGTGAAAATTAAAGCCACCTGAAACACCTTTTGATATTTGTGTCCTGTCTCCTGCTCAAGAGAAGTAAGGGTTTGCTGGAAGATAAGTGTACTTCCTGCATGTTTAGAGGGTCATCTTGTGTGTGAGAGAGTGAAGGTAAAAAAAGTGGGAAGGTCCTTCCCTGGTGAGAGAAGGCAAAGGCTGCGATTCTAATTCCACTTACTTGGGAGTAAGCCCCATTCAATTCAACAGAACTAGCAGACCTGATTAGGATTGCGCTGTTGTATTTCTTCAGTCTAACAGGCTTTCTCTCCTCCTGTTGTACTTAGGTAGTACTTGGGAGAAGCCAGAAGAAGACTTGATAAGAAACTAGACTTGCGCTTAGTTTACTTCTAAGAAAAACATTTTACAAAATCCTGCTTTTCTACTCGCATTTTTTTTTCTCTAATTGCAGGCTCATGTTAAGGGTTTTCCTACCTTGTCATGCTTTACCCCTGCAACAATCCTGTGAGGAAAACTAGGCTGAAAGGTGTCTGTCTCCGGGCTTCATTGCTGGGATTTGAACCCTGCACTCCTTGAT
Source organism: Rhineura floridana (assembly GCF_030035675.1). NCBI lineage: Eukaryota > Metazoa > Chordata > Lepidosauria > Squamata > Rhineuridae > Rhineura > Rhineura floridana. Next base: position 19,485,145 of record NC_084490.1, read on the forward strand.
TCCAAGCACTACTATCCACTACACCACCATGCTCTAAATTTCCCTTGAGAAAAACATCCCAAAGTAGATGGGGAGGCTGATGTTTTCTAGACCAAGGGCTCCAAAACTGGTAGGAGAATCCAGCTAGAGAGGAGGCCTTCCAGGTTTTAACCACCTTACAATCCTCCTGTATTGCATGTGTCTTCCATGAGAATGCCGTGAGGATGTGATGGGCCTGAATTGGATCTCCTGCAAAATCAGGAGATGGCTGTAGCCATTGGACTAGCTGTGAGTGCATTTTCCCTAAATCCACCCATGCTTACAGGTGGCTCTTTTTATTTCTTGCCACAGACATCTTTGTCACGGATCTGCATTGCCTGCTGATCCAAAGCAAGGTGATCTAATAAGCCCAGCAGGGAATTGGCAGGCCTCCCAATAACCCCAGGTGGCTATTTGAAGCCCTGGGCTGACGTACGTCCTGACCTCTTTCCTGCCCTGCCCTCTTCTTCCTTCCTGGGCACCACAATTGAGCTGGCAGCCAGTCTGGGGGGTGGAGGGTTCCCCTTCTCTCCAGAAGTCCCAGATCTGGCACAGAGACATCAGCGATCTTTTTCCAGTGACATTGCATTGTGTTAAGAACGAAGTCACATTCATTCAGCTGCTGAAATAATTGCATTGGCTGCCCATTAGCTACCAGGCTAAGTTCAAGATTCTGGTTTTGGTGTATAAAGCCCTATACAACCTGGGGACCAGGATACCTGAAGGATCATCTTACCTCCTGCAGATCCTACTTCATCTGTGCTGCACAACATAGGAAACTGACCTTTAGTGTTGTGGCACCTACCTTTTGGAATTCCCTCCCTTTAAATATTAGGCACCATCTCTGTTGTCTTTTTGGCGCCAGTTGAAGACCTTCCTCTTTCAACAAGTCCTTTAAGTAGAGACCTTATCTCAGTCTGCACCTGTGTTTGAACTGTTTTTAGTTTAAAAAAAATGCTTTAAAGATCTATTTTTAAAGATGTTTTGCTTTTAAAATGCTTTAAAGGTTTATTTCTTAGTGTTTTTGTTTGCCACTCTGGGCTCCTCCTGGGAGGAGGGGTGGGGTATAAATGTAAATAAATAAATGAATATTAAAATATTTCATTTATTGACCAATCTTTCCTCCAACAAACTCCAGCTGGTGGAGATGTACTCTTCTTCCCAATTTATTATCCATGCAACAACCCTGTGAGGTAGGTAAGAGTGACTAGTTGCAAGCAAGCTCTGGATTGTCAGAGCTTTCAGCGGTTTAATGCAGAATGAACTTTACATATACCAGTTGACGGTGGACTGAATTTGTAGTTCAGATGGGGAAGCTGTGATCCTCCAGATATTGTTGGACTACAACTCCCATAATTCCTGATCACTGGCCATGCTCGTTGAGCTGATGGGATTTGGAGTCCAGCAACATCTAGCAGGTGGCAGCTTCCCCATCTTTGTTTTACCTTTAGTAACAAACACTGTCTGAATGAGAACCAATGTGATGCAGCCGATTTTTAGACCTGTGGGTGGCGAGGAGATCCACGTTCAAATTCATACCTGACTGGCAGCAAAGCATTGTGAGGAGGCTCAGGCAAGTTGCTTTCTTCTCACACTAACCTACATTTCAGCGTTATTGTGAAGATAGAGAGGGGGCTGCCAAGTATCCCCACTGAATTATTTGGATTGGCAGAATATGCATTTTTGTGCAGGGGTGTAGTCATCCAGGGTCTTGGGGGGTTGTCTTAAACCCCTTACTTTCTTGGGAGCAGGGTCCCAGCAGTGTTCCTATGACTCAAGGGTCCTACAAGCCAATCAGCATGAAAGTGTGTTAGCCACTGAAAAGGACTTCTAACATGCTTCTTTTTCCTTTCCAGCTGATTGGAGCCAACCAGTGAAAAGAGGTGAGTCAGCCACAGATAAGACTCTTCTTGGCAGCTAACACAATCCCCTTTGATGCTGATGGGCTCCTAGGGACATCTATTGTTGTAAGAGAAGGCATGTATGGGAAGGACTGAGGAGTGTGGTGATGATGACGGACAGCAGGCAAGTGAGTGACGGGGTGCGGCTGTGTGGGCATGGCATTACTATCATTAAGAGATCCTACACTTCTGAATTTGTCACTACACTACCACTTTCATGCTTGGATCTTTTAAACCCCATTTTCAATTTTATTACAGTTTTACTCCACACTTTGTCCAAGCAGCTCAAGGCAACATATGATTCCCTCCATTTTTATCCTCACAACAGTCCTATGGTGTAGGTTAAACGGTGAGTGTGATTCATCCAGCGTCTCCCCATGAGTTTCATGGCTGAGCAGAGATGTGAACCTATCTTACCTAAATCTAACATTTAACCACTACCACCACATTACCGGTAAACCCCTGCAAGTTGCTAGTCCACAATATTTTTTTTCTAGCTCTCCTATCCTATCATGCATACTTACTGTAGTCATCTGTGGTACACTGATGCTTTGAAAGGAAAATGGATCTATTCACAATTTTTATTAACTTCTCTCGTTGGACATCTGAAGGTGATTCACAGGCACCAGAAATGACTAGGCAAGTAGACATTTGAGGGACTGTTTTAAATTCTGAAAATGGCTCTTGGCTAGATTTAGATGATGTGCTGGGAAAATATGCAGGTTTGGCGTATCAAAGTGCAAGCTTCTTTCTCAGTAACAGAATAAGTTTGTTTATTTGCACTTTTCAACCCTGTAGAATTTCTCCCCTTGGATAGTTCCCTCTTCACCCCTCCACCCAGTGTGCTTTCTTGATGTAGATTAATTATACTGCAAAAGCCGAACGATGAAACATCTGTTTTAATCACAGCATTGAAGATTACAGAAAATGTAAAGCGGTATAAAATTGGAAGTAGCTTGGGAGGATAGAAAGAATAATTATTAATCGTGCATTATGACCTCATAGCTGTATCTGATGATAAAATAATACTTAAACATTTATATTGCATTTTCAAGTGTCCAAAACACTTCATGTGTATTATCTATCATTGATCTTTTCAACAAGACTGCCTGTAAGCTAAGTTGTTACTACTGTCCCCCATTTTGTAGAAGGGAGTGCAAATGAGGCTGAGTGAAAATGGCTTGCCGAAGACCACCTAGCAAGTTCATGGTAAAGGTGGGGACTCCTGTAGCTCAGTTTCTTAACCACTATGCCACTTCTCTTTAAAAAGAAAAAAAGAGAATTTTCTGGCAACATATTCTCTGCTACTTGCTTGTTTTTTCCATTCAGATTAACAACTTCCTTCTTACCCATTCACATGCAGTCTAAACAATCCCAAGGCAATTATTATAATCCATTATCTGCTCTGCATGCCTGCTCCCCTCCATTCTTTCTCCATATGGTTTGAAGCAAACCATATGGACTCTGATATATTCTTAATTTCCATAATCAACCATGGGCCCTATCCACACTATACATTTATTGGTACTCTGTTGTTGCTTGTCAGTCTGCAAACAATATGTAATTGATTACAGTTTTTCCCTATTTACATTGCCTTTCCTTTGCACTGAAATGAATAGAGTGGAATAATGTAATGACAACATAACTTATGTAATTTACATAATTACATAAATTACATAATTTTACCACAGTGGACAGTGTGACAAATCACTTGGTAGAAGGCAAACTGCAGTGGAAAGGAAACAGTGCTGCATGCAATAAATACAGGACAAAATGGAAAATGATGCCTTTTCACATCTGCAGTGGCAATGTTACATTAACAGCTAAGCAGGTGATAAATAGAACCATTCCCAGATCTGCATATATCTGCTTAATTTTCATAATTTTGATTTCTGCAAGTCTAGGCTGTAGGAGTGAGGCCCAGTCTGTTGAGAACACTGGAAAGCTTGAAGTAATGGAAGGTGTACCCAGAACATGCTGATGAATCAGTGTTGTGATGTGGCTACTATAAAGGGGTTCCGTCTCAAAGACTAGAAACTTGCTTTCTGGAGGATTTTTTAAAATGAAAGCAAGGATTTCAAAGATGCTAGATTCGCTACTTACCACCAATTTTCAGATGTTGCATTTATCCCTTTCATCATACTGCATGTGTTAATTAGCTTACCAGTGCCAAGATGTTGGTGCTAATCACAATGCTGCCTGTTAATTGCTGACTATACTCAGAGACTAACACAGTGAAAGGGATCCTCTTTCTCAGCACACAGAAAGGAAGCAGAGGAAACTAGTGATGCAGGAAGAAATGGCCTCCTTTGTAGCCAGCCCACTGCGGAATGAAAGAAGGTTTGTGGCCCCGTGAAGTCCACTCTAACTGGCAGAGTGGCTCCCCAAGATCCCGGACAGGAGCTCCCTTTCTCAAGACTTCTTCCTGAGAGCCTTTTAACTGGAGAGATGGCCAGAGACACAGGATGAGAACTTTGTAAGTGCTTCCCATGTGCTTTACCAGCCTCCATAATCCAGTTTTGAGTAAAGAACTTATACATAGGCTTATTTGTATGCTTTGTCCAAAGTCATGTTGTTTTTATGATATTTAACTGTACGACGTTTGATTCCAGGAAGCAGTCCTACCACTAGGCAGAATGAGGCAGCCACCTTCAGCACCAGATGCTGCCAGCAGTGGCAGCCATACTTGGTTGTGTGAAATACGTTTTAGGGAGGCCCCTCCCAATTTTGTTTGATTATACACAAGTATCCAGTTATGTGCTTTCAAGTCAAACATGAAACTTTATTACCAGAAGAATAAATGTAATTAAATATGAAGTACATATTTTCAGAATGTACATAAATTAGACACATCTTTATACGTAATATTAACTGACATGTTTCTGTCAGAGAAAAAAATAAACAAAACAAAAATTATTGCATAGCCACTGTGTCTGACTAAAGTATATTATTATTACTATAATAAATAAATAAATAAATAAATTTCTAACCTGGCCTTCCTCTCAGAAGAAGCCCAGGGTGGCAAATAAGGGACAAAACTCTAAAGCATCTTAAAACACCTTTAAAATAAAACATTTGACTTAAAGACATATTTTTATTTTAAAAATCTTTAAAAACATACTTAAAAAACATTTTTATTACTTAAATATATAATTATTTAAGATGATTTCTGGGTTTGGTGAGTCTCAAATATTGTTATTAAATTGTTTTTATTTATTTTTTTAATTGTTTTTTTAAATTGTTTTTTTGTGTTTTAAAATTTGTATAGTGGTTTTTATTGTTTTTAATTGTTGTAAACCGCCCAGAGAGCTTCGGCTATGGGGCGGTATATAAATATAATAAATAAATTAATTAATAAATAACTGGACACACTGTATGGCTGCCAGTGCCTGGGAGTGAGCTACTAAAGAACAGACAGAGCTATGTCCCCTAGGTCAGGTCAGGGGTTCTCCAACTTTCTAGTCTCAGGGCCCATTTGAGATGGCTGGTAATTTTTGAGGCCCATCAGTCACTAAATGTTGCCAGATGCAAGAGGAGCTTGGTTTTAACCAGCTGGCAGGCAGTGGCATTGCTTTTAAAACGGATACTTAATCCATCTTTGGAAATTACTAAACTCTTCACCTCAGCGTTTTCCTTCAACACCTCCTCTCCCCTCAGAGAAGAGAAACCTTCCTTCCTCCTCCCATGAGTGGCTGTCTCCCAGCCACATTTAATGAGCATGCAAGGAGTTGCTGATGGTGACATTGGTCCAACCAAAAGGCTAGGATGCGGGGCAGACAAGTAAGGAGGCACTGGACAGGCTGTGGCACTGAGGCCTACCTGAAAGGGGCCTACAGCCTACTGTTTGAGAAACACTGCCCTTAGGGGCACTGTCCCTTTGCCAATGTTGAAGTAAGATTCAGCCACCAGTTCAATCAGGTTCTGCACATGGAGTGGATGGGTGCCATCTTGTCCTTCACTTTAGGCAGCAAAAGGTCTTTGGTGTTACTGCTTCCCAGAATTATTTTTATGAAAAGATTACAGAGAATTTATTTTTTAAAAAACACAAATCTATGGATTATGAAAAAGCACAACTGATATCACATAGAAGGGTAGTGATATTCATCTGCTGCTGTGGAAGGATGTACAAAATTGATGCTCTGTAAGAATACAGCCGAATCTCTGGAAATGTAGTATCTGAACATGGCCAAAGGGCATCCTTTTAAAATAAGGGCCATCTTGTAATTCTAGGTATCAGTAAGACCGTACTGATGTCGTCTTGTATAAGCAATAGAGACATTAATCTGCACGTGAGGGAGCTTTTGGCGAGGTTGTGCTTGTGTACATTACATGGGAATGAAAGTATGCTATATAAGGTTGTGACTTCATGAACTCTTGGAAGTGTGTCTGTCTGTTACTTCCTTAAGCAATGAGAAAGCAGATAGCTCCCAGACTGACCGCCAGCTGTTCCTGGGGAGCGACACAGCAGGAAACCGGGCCTTGCTCCTGGAACAATGCCCTGACCTAGGAGTGGCACTGTGGACCAAAGTGATAAGCTCAGTCTGTTTATACATGGGCACCGAGATGGCTGAGATTGAGCCAACCAACAAGAGTATTGTATGCAGTTATGCTCGTAGTCCAGAGACTGGGAATAAGGGCCTTTATTTCCTCTGTGAGAGCTTGCCTTTGCTGGATGGGTCTGGGCCAATTTATTTTGCAAGGTTTAAAGACAGCTTTAGAACTAGTTTCAACCTGCAAGTGAGGGTTCAAATGACTGAATACTCTTACTTATTTGTTCAAATTCCTGCATATAAAAATCGAAGGAGACGGGTTCTAACCAACCTTTCTTCCTGATATGCTGTTCTGTGTGTGTGTGGGAATCCCTCTCTCCCTCCCAGAGGAGAGCATTTCAACATGTGAACCCCTCCTGCAGTCTGAAGTAGGACAGTCCAGGCACACGTTTACCATCTCATCTCTTCTTTCTGGGAAAGAGGCCTTGGTCATCTCTCCACAGTTGCAATGTTGAAAATATACTGCCAGGAAGAGTGGAGGGGACTCAGAGGTGGAAGTAATGTTACAGGGAATTGTGGATGTGTTTGCTTGCAGATATCTGCTTTGCCCTGAGATACTAATTCAGCAGTAATATTTCCCTTCCGTATTACAGGGCACCCAACAAGCCTCAACAAAGACAGGCATTTATATTTTATGTCTTTTACCTCAATGGTACAAGCAAGGCTACACAAACTTTATTACAAGTTAACTCACATTCTGTACCAGGAGTTGTTAAATATAATATTTTGCTTCTGGTAAGTAGAAGAGGGACAGAGAGCTACACAAGGTCCTAATACCCCACACTCTCTCTTATCCATGGAAATCCAACTCAGCTTAAATTTGTAATCATAAGAACTAGAAACTTAACTTTAAAAAAAAATGAAAGCAGAGATTCTCAGGATGTTGTTTTTTTGGTAGACTTGCAATTGCTGGGAACGAATAATCTAATCTTACAGATGAGGTGCAAGAAGCTGATCCAATGAGTATGCAAGGGGCATGCTATAGAGATCGCTTGCCCAAAGGTTAACAAAAATCTGAAGCAAACAGGGGGTTCCACTTTCACCTGTCCCCTCTGCACATAGTCAGCTGGTTCCTCTGTTGCCTGAATACTTTCCCCTTTGGCACTTCTGGGGTAACAGTGCCTGTGGGAGTCATTAAAGGTAAAGGTGTCCCCGCACTTATAGTGCGAGTCATTTCCGACTCTTAGGGTGACATCTTGTGACGTTTACTAGGCAGACCGTATATATGGGGTGGGATTGCCAGTTCCTTCCCTGGCCTTTCTTTACCCCCCAGCATAAGCCGGGTACTCATTTTACCGACCACGGATGGATGGAAGGCTGAGTGGACCTCGACCCCTTTTACTGGAGATTCGACTTCCTCCTTCCATTGGAATCGAACTCTGGCCGTGAGCAGAGCTTCGGCTGCGTTACTGCTGCTTACCACTCTGCGCCACGGAGGGTCTTGTGGGAGTCATTAGATAGTGATATTAGCGCAACTATCTCCTTCCTGAAGGGTGTGAACAAATTATTGGTCTCATGGTGGTGAGGAATGAGGTCTTAGTGGAGGCAGGCAATGGCTTTTTTTCATGCCTCATGAAGACTAGGGATTTCCAGACATGTAGCCTAGGTTAGTTTGTGGCAGCAAAAGTAACAAAGAACCTTGCAACACCTTAAAGTTTTAATACATTTATTAAACTTTTTAACACATTTATTACACTTTTGAATATAGTCTACTTCATCTGATGCAAAGGTTTAGCATTAGGAAGGGATCCTTCATGCTGAGCTTGATTTTTGTCCAGGCCTAGAACTTTGAGGCTTCTGTTACCAAGTGCTGGTACACTGTATGAGGAAAGACATTACACCAAAGCCCTTCCAAAACTTTGTCACCTCTTGCAGTCTGATTATGTCAGAAGAATCAGATGGATATTCCAAGCAGGATGCATTGCTTGCATTCCGACTAGAAGGGAAACCTGGAAAAGACATGGTCCAGCATGGATTTTCAATTTAGATGGGTGGTATCCCCCCCCCCAAATGTAGCCCTGATATTGGTTCAAAGTGGAAACCAGCTGGCCATGAAACCTAAAAGATAGACACTGATTAGGACTGAAATCTGCAAATGGGTTTTGGAATCTGTCACCAGTTCAAATTGGGCTTTGCTTTGAAAACAGCCTTTTGGGCTAGATACTCACTTCATATTGAAATGTCTTCTGGCTCACAGGAAAACTGGGCTCAGACAATCACACAACTGCTTTCTTTGCCTCTGGCTCCATCAGTACGGTCCAGCTGCCATACCTCTTCCTCCTCCTGTACTGCTGCCACAAGCAACTGGAGGCCACCCCCAGAATCCCAGCTCCCAGCAAGACCCATCCCAAGATAGACAACACAGAACCAGGAGAATCATGGGCACCAGCCACACTGGTGGCTGCCAGGCCAATTATGCCCACCACCAGCCCAAAGGGAAGCAGGCAGTCTCGACACGAGGCCTCCACGCCTCCAGTGGTGGTGCTTATGAGATGAGGGTCCAGGGGTGGTGCCGTGCGCTCCAGGGAAACTTCTTCCCTTTCCATGTTCACTGTCACACGATCGTAAGACATGGTGGTCAGGAGAGCAACAGCCACTTCCAATCTGGGGAGGGGAAAAATAAAACATAAGAAGAGACCTGTTAGATCAGATTAAGGCCTATCTAATCCAGCATCCTGTTCTCACAGTAACCAATCAAATGCCTCTAGGAAGTCCACAATGAGCACATTAGTGCAAGAGCACTCCTCCCCACTTGTGATTCCCAGCAACTGGTATACAGAAAAATTGAAATGGACTGCCTTCAAGTCAATCCCGACTCATGGCGCCCCTATGAATAGGGATTTCATGGTAAGCAGTATTCAGAGGGGGTTTACCATTGCCTTCCTCTGAGGCTAGTCCTTCCCAGCTGGCTAGGGCCTGCTCAGCTTGCCTCAGCTGCACAAGCCAGCCCCTTCCTTGTCTGCAACTGCCAGCTGGGGGGCAACTAGGCTCCTTGAGACTGTGCAGCTTGTCCACGGCTGCACAGGTGGCAGGGCACGTAACCCCTGAGCCACTCACTGTGGGGGTGATCTTTAGCTGGCCCTTGACACCCAGGAGACACCAGCGGGGATTTGAACAGACAGACTCTGGACTCCCAGCCAGGCTCTCCTCCCTGCTGTGCCATACCAGCTGAAGCATACTAGTATTCATAGAGGCAGGCAGGGCCAAGGAGGTGAGGCCTTTACATTCAGAACCCACTGTAAAGACCCAAGAGAAGAGAACAAGGAAGCAAGAAAGCAGGGCTGGTGTCATGGATTGGCATGGTCAGGCACTGGCCGAGGCCCACAATGTTGGAGAGGAGCCACTGCCAATAAATCCCTGGCCACTGCTGCTGTTCCTCCTCTTCCTCACCAGCTTGGTAACCTGCTTTCTTGTCTAGCCAAGAGAGGGCAAAGCAAATGAACAATAACAATGAGAGGGAGCAACTCCTGCAGCCTGCTCTTGCTCACTTGGCAGCTCTCTCCCTGGCAAATGAGCAGCTAGTGTCAGTGAGGAGTGTGACAGCAGTGGCAGCAGCTAGTGCCAATGGTGGTGAGGAAGAGATAGCACCATTCCCACTTGGGGTGGGGGACTTTGAGAGTGTCTTGCCTAAGGGAGAGGGGAAATCCTGGAGCCAAAAAAGGGCCTTCTTAATGTCTTTTGCTGCTTGCCACAGGGAAGGCCATCATATATGTGGGTGATTGCCTTTTGTTGACTGTACCACCAACTGCTGACTTGAACTTTTGAATGAGCTGCTGTAGGTTGACCACCACAGGTGGAAAGAACTAAAAGGGATTTGCTTTCCCTTTTTAATACAAGCTTGACTTGTCAGTCCCTCTGCCCTCTCCCCAGTGTGGTATTTTCTCTCCCTTTTCCCCATCACTCTATCCTGTCATTATGGTAAGCTTAAAAGCATTACTTTCACATTCAGCAGATGCTTATCTGCAGCATTTTTTAAATGTCTAAATCACTGAGGCACCACAAAGCACTTCACAGATCTCTGCTTCAACTCATGCCAACCCACTTCACCTCTGACAAGCTCAAAATTCCTCAAAGGTCCCACTTTGCCTCAGGATTTGTCCAGTTCCAATGCACACCTCTGCTTTCAGAGAACTTTGCCATTAGAACTGGATACAGTACAACCTCATGCTCAGAGGCAATAGATCAGATGCTGCAGTTAGACAACGGGGCATGCCTTCATCTGCAGCTCAGTCTGCAAGCTTCCTAAGCATTACCCTTGTCTTCCTGTGAGCTTTATTTTATTTTATTTATTTATAAAAAGGTTTATGTATCACCCTTTCCTTTAGAGTTATAGAGTTTGTAAAAATGTACAAGAGTTGTATTGTTCAGTCCTGGCTACTTTGTGATATATAAACTTTAATTATTTATGTTGCCTTTTGCATTTTAACAATATTATAGATTTTACTTTTTTTATTCTTGGTTTATATGCTTTGCCTTGTTGACTGCTTTGGATGTAAAAAAAGTTGGCAGAAAATCCCTGTATAAACATTCCGGCTCAGCCTTTCCCAACCAGTGTGCCTCCAGATGTTGTTGGACCACAGCTCCCATCTTTCCTGACCATTGGCAATGCTGGCTGAGGCTGATGGGAGTTGTGGTCCAACAACATCTGGAGGCACACTGGTTGGGAAAGGCTGCGTCTGGCTGGTAACCATTTGGGAGACAAAATGCTGGACTGAATATATCTTGGTATGATTCTGCAAGGTGCTGATATGGCTGTGAAGAATACATAGCCTTTACAGAAGCAAGCCTGAATGTTGTCATTGGCTCAGAGAGATTAGAAGTTGTATACAATTAAGTTATAGTCAGAGCAGACCCTTTAAAATGAGTGGACTTAAGTTAGTCATATTCATTAATTTAAGTGGGTCTGCTTTGAGTGTGACTAACATTAAATACAACCCACAGTAGGGGTGGAAAGATCTGCCAGTTTTGGCTCTCTCAGTGTCTTATTTTTCCAATCAAATTCAGTTCTACAGTAATTTGCAATAAAAAAAAAATCATGAAAATTCTCCAGCATTTTAGTGTGCATTTCTCCTACATAACTAAACACATTTTTGTATGCAGTTTTGACCAATGTACACATTTTTGCAAGCAATTTCTCCTAATATAATGCAATTTTATATGTTATTTTCACTAATATCTTCATTTTTATGCACATTTTCCTCTTTCAGATTCCATTTCCATCACATGCAGAATGTATGCATATCTTCTACCTTGTCTAGCTACCCATCCAAATGTTTTGGACATTCCCCAAGCCAAAGATGTTCTGTATGTCAGCAGTTTGTCTAAAAAATAAGAGGGAAATTCTTATCAGACTCTGGGAGAGTGTATGTGTGGGGAGAGAAAGAATGAGAGGAGACTGAATTGCTTTGGATTGCCCAGAAAGGAGCTTTAGATTACATATGAAGATAATATTTTGAGCTGAGAGAAATAGTCCAGGATTGGAACATGTTCTCAAGAGAAAGTGTCAAGGCACCTGTATCTTGGGCTGTTTTTTAAAAAAAGACACAAGGAAAGTGTGCTGTAGGTGGAGTTAGGAAAGACATAGGGGTTGCCAGCTGGCCTGGAAAACATCGGCATGGCTTGCTTCTCTTCCTTTAACATTGATTTGATATATAGAAGACAAAGCTTTTTCACTGAAATATGATTGCTCACTAACTACTGCAAGTCAAACTGCTGATTAAAGCAACAGCCCTGGGGTCCAACAGAAAAGCTGGCAATCCAAAGAGGGTAAAAGTTCTTGAGGATTTTTGGCATGCTTGGTTGTTGGATTGTTGATTGCTACCTTTTAAAGCCACCGCTGTAGCAGTCTTTAACAACACCTGAGGTGCAGACACTAGCAGACAATATTTTTTCCACAAACTCTTCCCTCCTGAATTCTGCACATCAAGCAGCAGTTAAAGGCAGAACATTAAAGACACATTCTCCCATTGGTCAGCTGGCATCCCTACTTGTGTAAGATGGGCACATTTATCAATATAAGGAGCCCAGGTGCCTTTGACAATTGCACAGCAACCTGAACCAATAGGTGAAATGTTTTTGTGTTAAGGAGATGCAGATGGGTAATGTGGCACCTGGTGAATGCCTGCCTGCCTATTTATTTATTATGCCCCAGTGTGTTTTTTAAAATCTGGAGTGGCTTACAAGAAAACTCAGTATAATAACAATAAAAACACTAATTTAAAATAGACCAAAAGCACAAATACAAAAACACAGCTACATAAAAACAGCAAGAACTAATCATTAAATGCCTGGTGGAATAAAAAAAAAAACAGATTTTAGCAGAGATGGATCTTGGTGGGCTTCCCTGGGAATAGAATCCACAAGTGTTGCCATCACCAAAGGCCAATTCTTAGTACTTGCCAATTGGATATTTACAAATGATGGGTCTAAGAGACCAAAGCCTCTGGTCCTAATCTAAAGGCTCTTGTAAATTTACATGGTGGAGGTAGTATTTAAGATATATAGACCCAGGATCAGAGCTTGGAAAAGTTACTTTTTTGAACTACAACTCCCACCAGCCCAATCCAGTGGCCTTGCTGGCTGGGGCTGATGGGGGTTGTAGTTCAAAAAAGTAACTTTTCCAAGCTCTGCCCAGGATGCTCATCACCATTTGCCCAAGACCCCAGGTTCAGTCGCCAGCATCTCTCCAGTTAAGAGCAGGGGTTCCCAACCTTTCTGAGCTTGGGGCACATTTGGAAATAAAATAAAGAGATGTGGGCACCACAAAATACTCATTTCACAGAAAAAGAAGAAAAACCAGGAAAAAACACTACATGTAGCTCAAAACAAATAAAACAGACAAAAAAGCAGGCAACCCTCCAAAATAAGTAATACTGCCCCAAAAGCAAACCAAAACAACTCAGTGTTTTACAAATAAAAAAAATGGGAGAGGCAGAGCACTATGGTGCCATGTTGAGGATCCCAGTGTTAAAAGAAATTCAGGTAGCAGCTCTGTGAAAGACTCTTACTTATGGCCTAGAAGAGCTGCCACCAGCCTGAGTAGACAATAACAAGCTGGATGAATGGTCTGACACAGTATTAGGAATCTTAATAGATAATTAGAAAGATAGATTTATATTCCTATGTACTAAATGTATTAATTGTCTGCCCCTAAATTTTCAATCTGAAACACACTTACTTTGGAGTAAGCCACATTGAACAGAAGAGGGTGTACTTCTGAGAAAACATAGGGAGGCTTGTGATGCATGTCAGGTTATACAACAGAGATCCCCTATATTGGATGGAGTGGTTGGTGGTGACAAGTGGATACTCCTGCCTTGTGGTATGACAGGGGCTTAAATTGTTTTGTTTTCATTCTGTCCAACTCTGTGATTAAATACCAAATTAGGTATTAAGAAAAATTCTGAACTCCTCTTTTGCTTGGAACAAAACAAATACATCAAACACTGCAGATTGCGTAATTTTCGCAAGCTTTGAGTATTGCACTATTGCTCCCAAATTGGAAAACTTTATTTCTTATTTTAGTTGCTGCTTTTTTTTCTATTGCTATTCATGTGTTTTGGCATTATTGCTGAAAATCTGCAAATAATGTTTAATATAAGTATAAATAAACATACATACATTTGCCTAACCAGAATACAGAATATAATACACTTGTGTATATAATCTATTTCTGCCATGAATAACATTACAGACCAATTATTGTCCTGTCATCCTCCATCAGTCTGCCTCTCTCCAGTCTATATAGATTTATTTTATTATAGTTACAACCTCACTTATTGCTAAAGAATTCAAGTCCTTTGGCAAAAGGTGGAGATACCATTAAACTGTACCACAAAATCAATCCATCAACCTGTTCCCTCCATACCATTAAAATCTGTATCAAATCAGGACATACTGTTGTGTGGCACCCCAATCTCCAAGCAGTGTGAGACTTCCAGAGGTTCCAGCGCTTTACCCAGGATTTGGTTTCCTCGTAATGAAGGTCAGCGGAGACTGTGGTGTCTTATAGGATATATGGTTTTTATTTAGACACATATGTACAGCCTGAGTCTAATATGGAAGGGTTCACAGGATTAACTTGATCTTGCTCCCCAAAGCCCATAGCTTTGTGTTTTTTCCTGACACAGACAGCAAGCAAGCCTCTTTCTCTCTTTTCATCTCCCACCCTTTCCTCAGACTGACACTCACACAGACACACAAACTACTTCCTTGTTGGTGGAGGGAGGTCTCTCTCCTGAAAGAGTTTTTAATAGCCCACATTGCTTCCCTGGCCAATTCTTACACTCATTAATAGGGGCGCTTGACAGGCCCATCAGTTCACAGACAGCTTGGCCACTCTATTATCTTGACAAAGGAAACTGGTTTGCCCAGTTTAGCAGGTCTTCCTATTGCAGACTTTATCTGTTACAAGCATACAACTATAAACTAGGAAGGATCTCACAGATATCATCCAAACCCACCCTCACATCTTATAGCAGTACTAACTGACTGATCATAAGGAAATAAAATACAGCCAGGATAGCAAAAGTCATAAAAGTCATAGTCTTATAAGCATATTGATGCTTTGGGATGCAAAACTTTACACTGGAACTATTAAGATCTTACATTAATTAATATCCAACTGTTTTTTCAAGGAGATGAAGTACAAAAAAGTTTTGTCATGGAATTTGTCAAGCATTACAAAACCATACAAAGAGATTACATCAGTGATGATCACCAAAATTTCTTCCTGTGACTGCATTTTCACTTCAGATGTCCTCTATCCCTTTGTATCATAAAAAGCCACAGAGGCATTTTGAAATTAAACCATTTTACACATCTTTCTAAAAACTATCCTGCTTAGTTACAAGTTAATCTTGTGCTGCCCAGCTGACAAAAAGTCTGCACATTTTCAGGACACCCCCCTTCGCTAGGCCTGCTCCTGTGCCTTTTCTGATCAGCAGAAATTGGCAGGCAAAGCTGTCCACCGAATGGACAATTGCTTGCTAACTGGTGCAGATTGAGTTGCTATGTGATGCTAGTGGTGGCTGAAAAGTTGGCACACGACAACCCAGCATAAACAACCATGTTAAGAATGTCCATGAAGTTTCACAGCACAAAGCCATACAATATCAGTCTTCTCAATATTTCCTCACATAAAGTGGTTGTTAAGGGCACAGAGGTACAGTGGCTGGTTGAAAAGTTGGCAACTCTATGCAGAATGCCAGGCATAAAGAGTTCTAAAGAACTACATGTAGATCTCTCCCTTCCACTATCACCCCCACCCCCCAAAAACAGCAATGCACAAGTTTGGCTAACACTTACTTCCAAACAAATCTGCTCCTGATTCTTCAAAAATGAGCTGGAGGGTTTTTCTTATAAGCAACATGGGGAATAAACAATATCACTTGCTGCACATCAAATTGCTGTTGAACAGCTACAGAGGGCAGTTCAAAGGCTGGCAACCCAAATAATCTATATGGTTCTCCATAGCAGCATCCCTTTAAAAATGTCCTTTCTTCCAGGACCACTCACTCTGTCTCCCTTGGGATATTTTACTCCCTATCGCTTTCTTACCTCAAAAAAGAATTTGGGGGCTGGTTTTCCTTGTTAATATTAATATTTCCCCATTCCTTCAGTGTGCCAGGCCTGGTCCTGATCCTGTCCTCCTTCGTCTGCACTCACCCCAAGTGTGTCCTCTTGGGGTCAGTTTGTCTCCTCTACTGCTAGTCTGGTTGCTGCTGAAGATCTAAAATTTGGTTCCCACCCACACCCTCATTTCTGTGTCAATCATTTCTGGGATGCGGATGATGGAATGATAAGGAGGCAATTAGAAAGTTCATGTAACTTAGTAGGCACTGGAGAAACTTGGACACAATATATGGCGCATGCACACAGCACATTGTGTGCCTCAGGCACACACCCAGCCGAATAGAAAGTGTTGTAAATACATTGACAGAACCCACTCAATAACCTGTCATATAATGTACGCACACACACACACACACACACTTTCATGAAGGAATTCCTGATAAGCTTCCCTGAATTCTCCTGAAAACAGTCTGAAAACCACAGCTCTAGAATACATTCCTTGCCCATACAGCCCTGATTATGCAAGCCAGACTTGATGTGAACTGGAGCTCTCACCAGGATTCAGCCATAGATCTGTGGTAGAGCACTCGGTTTCCATGTAGAAGGCTCCAGGTTCAGTTCCTAGCCTCTGCAGTTGACAGGATCAAGGCAGCATATGATGGGAAAGAACTCTCTTTGCCTGAGTCCTTAGAGAGACGGAGTAGACAATATTGGGCTCCTGGATGTACAAATAGTTTGACCAGGTATAAGCAGCTTCCTGAGTTCCTCTGTGTATGTGTGCATGTGCGCACATGCATGTGGCCATCCTGTGGGTCAGATGTTGTACTGGGGACTTCATATTTGGGATTTCTGTGTCTTACACAGTTGTTTGTCTGTCCCCTTGAGGAGGAGGATAGATTAAGCATATTAAAGATATATACATGCAAATTTGCACAGTCCATGTCACCGAATTTGGGAAGGGGTGTATTTGTTGGAGGGGTGCAAAGCAAATTTCTGTTCTGCCCTTTCACACCAAGATTGTCCCTCAAGGCAGCTTACGATTCATTTTGAACAATACAAAAAGAAACTGCATTAATATAAGCTAAAATCCAAAATAAACTGCGGTTACAAGAACAAGCAGGTCTATGCCAATAAAGGCTTGGGAGAACAGGACAGTTTTAACCTAGCACTGAAAAGATAATAGTGCTGACATCAGGCAAATATACCTCAAAGGGAAGCTGCACAATCAGGGTACCACTACTGAAGAGGCTGATATATATGCATTGTTTGCTTAAGTTGCAAATTCATATCCTGCCTTTCATATAAAGTAATTACAAAGTAATAAGCAATAAAATGTAAAACTACCAGAACCACAAAAGAACAGTAATCAAAACAACAACAAAAGAAGACATTGGGGTGCTTCCAGACTCTTGCTATTTTGGGGTGGGATTCAATTAGTTAGTGGCAAATTCAGTTTCAGCAGTTAAAATTTTATTGGGACGTCTTGTGCAATGAACTCACCCAACAAACTGGACTTTTTGCAGTAAGGAAAGTGACAGAAAAATCTGGAAAGTGTGGAATAACACTTGCTTTAAACACCTGAGAAAAGGTACAAGTCTTTGCCTGGTGCCGAGAAGACATCAAAGTTGGCAACAGGCAACTCACAACCAAGAAGACGTTCTCCCTAATCTCCTTATCCTGTGGGGCCATCTGATGAAGGGCCTCCTATGCCAATCTCTGTGCATGGGCAGGTTCATATGTTCTAGACTCTGTCAGGAATTCTGAGCTCTTTCTGTATCTCTCAAGTTACAACAAGGCCAAGAGGCTTCAAGGGCACTTCCAGATGACCTGTTTGTTGAACATTTATCCTGATTTGTTTGCAGGGAGATTCAATGATATTTAACACTGATTTGTTTGTAGGGAGGTGAGATGATAGTTGCATCAATGCAAGTGTTATCCCACATTTTCGAGTGCATTTTCCTATCACTTTCCTTACTGCCAAAAAATCCAATCTTTTGAGGAAGCAGGTTTGTTGTGCAAGATCTCCAAATCATCAATAATTGCACAACCTGAACTTGCAGCTATGTGATTGAATCCCACCTGAAAATAGACACAGTCTGGAAGTGCCTGAATTCGGTTTCTAGATGCTACTTGTGTTATGCAAGAGGCTTCACTCTCTGTCTCAATTGCTCTGCTCACCTGTTCCAATGCAGAGAGAAGAGTCTGCTAGGGGGCCATCATCCCATCCTTCTATGCTGTGTACGTTCCCCCCTTTCCCCCACAAGGGGTAAAGGTTTGAGGGTCATTTCTCCTCTACAGAACACACACAAACTGAATCCTGACAGATTACTTTTGACGCTAATACCACTTTACTGACAGATCTGGATGGACAAGGCGGATTAAACATATGGCTGAGGGCAGCAAAGAACAGCTAAATTAGCAGTGGCCCATTGTAATTACGCATCAAAGTATGAGGAGTTATGAGGCGGTCAGAGCCTATGTAACATCATCAGAAAGGGAGTGCTTCCTACTGGTTAGAGAAGGGAGGGGAAAGGCTGGGAACTAGAATTCCTGTGGACGAGTTTAAGCTAAAGAATCAGAGAAATTAACACAGGGCGTGAATCTTCTTAAAAAGGGAACAAAACAATTGGCAGAGATCATGGGGAATACCTGGGTTTTCCACGTGAGGCATTCTGGGATAGGAAGCTATGACATAAATGGAACCCAGGAGTCCTAGATGCTAGCATGAGACCTTTTGTAGTCCTTTGAAATCAACAGTCTGCCATGAAGAAGAGTTTGAATCCCAGGATGCTTCCAGACTGTTGCTATTTTTTGGTGGGATTCAACAACATACCGGCAAATTCAGGTTGCACAATTAAAGCTGATTTGGAGCTCTTGCACAACAAACCCATTTCCTCCAAAATTCAGACTTTTTGCAATAAGGAAAGTGAAAGACAAATGTAGTTTAAACAGTGGGATAACACTTGCTTTGACATAACATCATTTAGCCTTCCCACAAACAAACCAGAGTAAATGCTAATTAAATAGCCACCATTGTTCCTTGCAAATAAATCAGGATGAATGCTAATAAACAGGTCATTTGGAAGCACCTCCAGTCATTACTTTGTGTTGGCTTAATGCACCTTTTGATAAGTAACAGAAAATACGTGATTAACATTAAAACCTGATTTTCAGGATCTGAGCTTGTGAATTTTCTGGACTAAGCATTTGGGCTTTTGCTGAAGAATTTTGTATTTTGGGCACCACCATCCCCATACAAACAGTTTTCACTGCAGGAAACATTACACCTCCCTCAGAATTTTGATCTTGGAATCTGAGGGTTTGGATTCTGCGTACAGAATAGTTCTTTCTCCCACAAGAGTTCCAAATACAATGTTTGTCTATCATTTGATCTTCATTACATCCAAATGGTTAGCAGGAATAGGGTAGAGTGGGCTAGGGAAACCTGGGTTCAGTTCCTTAATACTCACCCATGATGTTCACCTGATGACCTTAAACCACTCATTATCCCTTAGTCTTGGTCTAGCCTACCTCACAGGACCAGTTGTGGGTGGGTGCGTGGGGAGGAGAGAATAAGAATCCCATGTATAATGCCCTGAACAGTGAGATTCAGGTGTAATCAAGAAAAATCTCAAGACTGATCCAAGGATAGCCAGAGCCTTCTCTGCTCAAATAGGAACTTGATGTATGTTCAAACCTAACAGATTATGATGAAATTTACTGCCTGCCCTTTAGTAGCAGGTTCCAGGGTGGGTTACAGCAATTTAAAATTCAGTACTAAAAACAGTTAAAACAAATTACAGTCACAGGAATAGGGTGGGTCCTGAAAACACACATCTCAGGTGTCAAAAGCCAGGGCAACGAGGTGCATCTTCACTATTTGCCAAAAACTGTGTAGTGAAGGTGCTAAACATTTAATCTACTTTAACTGCAGAAACATAAAGTTGTAGTATGTGTTTGAACCCATCCTACAAAATAGCCCTTAGGCCTATGTACCTCAGTATGTAAGAGTGCCCAATATATCCTATATCCAGGCTATTGTCAAAACTGTTGTGAGATAGAATGAAGCAAGGAAATTTAAATTAAATGGTTGGAACAGGCCATCTTGAGCAGGGAGCACTTGCTCTATCAAAATAAAGTTGGGGATATGTGATTATTTTGCATTGTATATTCCACCCTTAGTTGATCAAAGGATATTGGCAAAAATTAGTATGACAAATGGCTTAGGTAAAAAAAAGTATGGACTGGTGGTATATTGGCTGGAGGAGAAGTGTTTAGACTGGGGATGGGGAATCTGTGGCTTTCCCGATGTTGTGGGACTAGTAGAACTCTCATCATCCTTTACCACTGGCTAATGGCTATGCTGGCTAGCCTGATGGGAGTTGGAGTTCAACACCATCTAGAGGTCCACAGGTTTCCCATCCCTGTTATAGATAATGGCAGCTGTGGAAGCTACAGGAGGTTGTAAAGGCCAATGAAAGCACAATCTCTGACCCCTGGAAAGCAATTATTGTTGTTGTCTTAATTTATTATCCACCCTTCACCCTGAAGTCCCAGGGTGGGTTACAACTGTTTAAAATACATCATTAAAAACAATTAAAAACAACTTTTCCCAGCCCTTGTTTGGCTTCTGAACATTCACTAGCCATAGCCCCTACTGTTCTAAGAAGGCTACAGAAGTGGCCTGATCCCACATTAGAAACCATATTCTCTGTCTCCGTGGTGTGATAGACTCCATATGTCTAGACTCCATATAGATTACCGCTTATAACCAGGGGTGTAGTTGTCCGGGTCTCAAGAAGGAGGTCTTAGACCCCTTACTTTGTTGGGAACAGGGTCCCTATATTTCCAGCATCCAGAAGCCAATCAGCATGAAAGGAGAGTGTGCTAGCCACTGAGAAGGCTTCTGACATGCTTCCTTGTACTTTCCTGCTGGTTGGAGCCAATCAGAGTTAAAGGAGATGAGTCAACCACTGAGAGGATTATTCTCAGTAGCTAACACTTTCCCCTTTCATGCTTATTAGTTCCTAGGGAAGTCTGTTGTTGTGGGAGAAATGTGGGGAGAAATGTGATAAATATTAGAAGGCATTAACAAGGCCCGTACACTACGATCTACTACGAAGGCCCTCCTCCGGGTTCCGACCCATAGGGAAGCCCGGAGGGTGGTGACAAGATCTAGGGCCTTCTCAGTGGTGGCCCCCGAATTATGGAATAGTTTCCCCGAGGAGGTGCGCTTGGCGCCGACACTATCATCTTTTCGGCGCCAAGTTAAAACCTTTCTCTTCTCTGAGGCATTTTAATTCATGTTAATTTTAAACTATTATAATCTGATTTTAGACTGTACAGTTTTTGTACAGTTTTGTATTGTGTTATATTATATTGTGTTATCTTTTATTGTATTTTAATGTTCACCGCCCAGAGAGCTGTTGCAAGTCGGGCGGTATATAAGCTTAATTAAATAAATAAATAATAACATCTTATTCTCAATCTAGCAGCAAAAGGGAGGAAGGCGTGTGGCTGTGACTATCATGAACGGTTCCTGCACTTCTGAATTTGCCACTACAGTGCTGCTTATAACATTCTCTTGTGCCACCTACAGGTCCATATTTTCCTGTTAAGTCAAGGATATAAAGCACCTTTGGCCTCCAGATGTTGCTGAACTACAACTCCCATCATACCTGGCCACTGGCCATGCTTGCTAGGTGTACATTAAATATGTCCTACCTCCTTCCCACTGCTAAAATAGCCACCAGGATGAGCCACAGAGAAGCCAAGCGCATCATTTAGGCACCAGAAACTGTGAACTTTGATTCCAAGAAGAAGGGGAGAGTGGGCTGGCCATAGTTAACCAGTCACTCCCCCTCCACAACAGCACCAGCATACAGAGTTTGCAGAAAGAATGGGGTCAGCAAGGGAGGTTGGGAATGATAACATACCTCAGAATGGGGAAAAGCAAGATGACAGCTTAATTAGATGAACACAGATGAGAGATTTCTGTGTAGCATTCCTATCTGCATTTCTTAATATGTCTGTTCTTATAAGCATGGCTATTCCATTGCCTTTGCTGAGAGATCAGCTGCCTTTGGCCCTCCCCTCAACTCACAAGGCTACCTAACTGCTTCCATCCCTGATGTGTTTTATAAGTACCAGAGCCTACTTTTTTCCTCTTCCCTGCCTATTTCTTTTTCCGTGTGTGTCATGTCTTTTATATTATAAGCCTGAGGGGTAGGGGCCTGTCTTACTTCTGATTTTTGTAAACTGCTCTGGGATCCTTTTTGGCTAGGCAGAAGGGTAAAAATGCTTCAAATAAATAAATGAAGCTTCCTCTTACATTATAAATTAATTAACCATTTGAGCCTGTATTTAGGTAATTTCTCAACCAAGGCAGTGTGATGCAATGGTTAAAATGTTGGATTAGCATTAGGAAGTTCTGGGTTTAATCCCTATACAGCCATGAAGCTCCCTGAAGGATTGTTCCCACCACCACTACACAGGTGTTGTGAAGATAGAGGCACCTCCATGTATGCTGTCCAGAGCAGTCTAGGGTAGATTAGAAATGTGATAAATAACTAATCATTAATCTAAAGCCCTTATTTACATTAGTCTCTCCATTTCCTTTTATTACACCTATAATTTATCTGTATAATCTTCAACATCCTTCATTCCTCTCCAACTTTCTATCAGCAAGTACTCATTTTCATTACACGCTTCTCTCTTCCCCCCAACCTTACCCTCCCATCTGCCCTTTAGGAGAGTTTTGAGCTCATTATTATTGATATACTGCTTTCTACGATTCTGCCTTCCTTCGACAACACTCACATGTGTGCAGTATTATATAATTGTGTCCCTTCACATGCAGGCACTCTATCCACAGGGTAGGTTATGTGTTTTAAGGAGCATATGAAATAGGAGCTCTCTGATGGCATGAGGAACCAGGACTCCTGGGTTCTCTGGGACAGTCTGTATAATCCATTATAGCTGCTGCTGTTATATGCCTTCAAGTCAATTACGACTTATGGCGACCCTATCAATCACTGACCTCCAATAGCATCTGTTATAAACCACCCTGTTCAGATCTTGTAAGTTCAGGTCTATGGCTTCCTTTATGGAATCAATCCATCTCTTGTTTGGCCTTCCTCTTTTTCTACTCCCTTCTTTTCTCCCCCAGAATTCTTGTCTTTTCTAGTGAATCATGTCTTCTCATGATGTGTCCAAAGTATGATAACCTCCATTTCATCATTTTAGCTTCTAGTGATAGTTTTGGTTTAATTGACAAATCCAATGATTTGTCTTTTTTGCAATCCATGGCATGGGCAAAGCTCTCCTCCAACACATTTTGAATGAGTTGATTTTTCTCTTACCCACTTTTTTCACTGTCCAACTTTCTCATCCATACATAGAGATCAGGAATAACATGGTCTGAATGATCCTGATGTTAGGATATATAGCTAGGGAAGCCAAAATGCAGAGTCTCCAAATAAGTATATGTAAGAATCTCCTGTCAACAAGGTGTTATCTGACTTGGTGCTCTGAGCAGTTGTGTTATACTCTTTTTCCTTTCATTGTGCCAGGCCATATTTAAGATGATCCCTCCAGATGAGCAGAAAACCCTGCCTGATGATGAAAACACTCCCCAGAAACGGGCTGACAAGCTGTGGGCATTTTTTAAGAAGGGAGATACTGGTAACTACCTTCCTTCACACTGCCAAGTCTTTAATACACTCTTCCCCATCACAGGGTGTGGGGAGATGGGTATTTGGTCCTCACACAAGGTTGGATCCTTCACCTCTCAGTGCCAGAGCACATGGTTTACACGGAGAAGCTCCCAGGTTCAATCCCTGGCATCTCCAGGTAGGGCTTAGGAGGAGCTGCTGTTTAAAACCCTGGAGCCAGTGCCAGCCAATGTAGAGCAAGATGGCCCAATGGTCTGCCTACATGAGGCAGCTTCCTATTTTCCTAAACAGAAAGCTACATGAGTTGCACTTGGGGCCCATTGAAATCAGCAGGACAGGTTAATAATGACTTGTGCAATTAACTTAGCCTAGATCCAGTTCACTTCTACTGGTCTAGGGGGGGTCTTCCTCAGTTGGCCTTATTTTAAAAAAAGTAGGCCTCCTTTTGAGTTATACTGAAGTGACCATGGAATCCAGGTTGATTGTTGCTTGGGTGTGTGTGGAATGGATGGGGTATGAATGGAATGGAATGTCCTGGAAAAGAGCATGGTTGGCTGGAACCCTAAATAAGAGCAATCTTTTGTTGCAGGCCCCACTTATGGCATGTGTGCAATTAGCGATAAGGTAAATAGACCTCCATGCCTCAAACTTAGAGATTTAAGTTTTGTAAGCTAGGGACAAGGATGGTGCTGAAACTTAAAAAGCAGCAAATCTATCAATTTATACTAAGAAAATGTTTTACAAAGCATTCCCATGCAGGTAAAAAAATAGGGACAACATAGGAAAGTGATTTACAAGGGATAAATAGCACAAACTAGGGACAGTTATTGCTTATGCTGTTAATATTAGAAGGCAGACATCAACAGTGGCTAGCTTTGCATGATTAGACACCGCTAATTCCCCACCTATCCAGGTTAACACACACATACCATTTAATTTAAGTGAGATACAGATTCTTTATCCTGAACTTGGGAATGGTCCAACATCTTTTCCTATATTATGGACCAACTCAGGTTTGGAAGCCTTAATCCTTTATTTTCTTCCCAACATCAAAATACTCATTATTTTTTTTTAAAGTAAGGCAGGCTTTCTGGCATCATCAATACTTTTTCCTCCATGGAAGGATAGCCAAAGTAATTAATCAAAGTGCAAAACTGATACGTTCTCATTAAGCCCTGTTATCAGCAATGCATGCTTTGCAGTTGTTTACACCTTGGCTTGCTCACTGTATGTATAAGATGCCGCTACTTTTCCATTTTGCTTGATGAAGAGTTCTGCAAAGCTCTAAAAGCTCCACATTGACATTGTTCATCTGTAAGAGAGATAGTTTTACCTACTTCACTGATGCTGTAAATAGAATATTAGCGTGCATGCGCACACACACACACACACACACACTGTCCACTTAAGACTCAGGTCCTTCTGCATAGTATGGGCCATCCTTTGGAAACAAAAATACCACCAGTCTGATGCCTCTGATGTGAAAAAATCATCCTCAGGCAATTAGGATGATGTTATTTCAGAAACCGGAAGAGAGTAATTTTCTTTCAGGCCTTAGGTATGCTTACAAATCATTAACTACTCATGTAGTCAAAGAGTCTAGTTAAAAAAATACTAATGAGGGCAGTGACAATAAATTGTTTAAACATATCAATTCAAACTCCTTTTGTTAAGACTATAATGGTGTCCCTGATTCACTGGATGACATTTTTAGAAATACATTGGGACAGGCATACCACAGTGCTGAGGAAGCTGTGGCCCTCCAAATGTGGTTTGATTTCTAGCTTCTGTCAGTTCCAGCCAGGATGGCCAATGGTCAGGGACGATGGGAGTTGTAGTCCAGCAACATCTGGAGGCACAGGTACCCCATCCCTGGCATGCTGTCTTCTCTCACACATGGGAGGGAATAACTCTTCAAAGGATGCCACCCTCTGATACTTATGCACATCGTCTATATTATTGCTTAAATTTATATGTCACTCTTCCTCGCAGAAGGAGCCCAGGGCAGCAAACAAATGACAAAACACTATAAACAAAGTATACTACCCCCAGTAAAGTTGTTGGAATAATTACAACACACAATTGCATGCAGGCTGTTTTAAACACTCCTAACAGCGTTGTTCATGGAGACAGCAGACCAAAGCAGCACACAAATCCAAAGCATTATTAATCACAACTTTTGTGGACTAATTTTGCATGGCTGCCCAAAATATACACAAATTAGATTGCTGCTAAAGAACTACACATACTCACACTTTGATACCCTGAGCTAGAGAAAAAAGGTTCCTAATCTTCCGCAGTTCACCCTATGCCTTGTTGCCCCATCTCATCTGTTCCCTTCTTTGGTGTGTATTATGCTATCCACTATTCATTTTACATGTGAGCGTGTGTGTGTTTTTTGCAGACAAAATTGCTGAAAAGGAGTTTATTGATGGGGTAATGAAGAATGATGCAATAATGAGGCTCATCCAGTATGAACCAAAGAAGAAATAGGCGCTTTGGTGTTAATGGACAGGAGGAGAAAGCATGGAGCTGTAAGAATGTGTGTGTATGTGTGTGAGATGGAAAGGCAGGAGGGATATTGAACCCCTCTGTCATATGTGTGTGTGTATGCCTGCACGTGAACATGCAAAAGTACAACTATAAAGCAAATATGTGCCCCTTTCTTTACAATTCCCACTGCATGCTCTGTTAGCCCACTGTCTTATTTCTTTTCTTTGATTTACCTTGATTTTTCAGTGGGGGATATAGGATGTAGGCTTGGCAACCATTAAAAACACCTTAGTCGGCATTTTTGTTGTAAAAAAAGCAGTAGTAAAGAGTGGAGGGGGAACAGAAGGAAACAAGGAAAAGAAATGAGAAAAAGTTTGAAGACAGTGAACAGAGTAAGTAGAGTTGACCAGGGAGACCCAGGTTCAAATCGTCACTTAGTCATGAATCTCACTGGACAATGTTGAGCTGGTTATAAGAGTTGTTGTGAGGATGAAATGTGGAAACCCCATAAAGGCCACCCTGTGCTCCCTGGAGGATGGAATACAAATGTGATAAGGATCAACAGGCGAGACCTCTTGATACCAGAAATAACCTATGTATCCATTAGACCAGTCCACCATGGATATTTGAGGGGGGGAACCTGATGGCCACTTTCTGGTCTAGGGGCCGCATGCCAATGGTGGTTGTGGCCAGTGGCAAATGTGAGCTGAGCTGCAAAGGTGACATTTATACATTAGGCTAGTTTCTACACACACACACCCCCTACCTATCTATCCTCCATCCAGGCAATTAGAGTTGAGTAAGACATTCCAGCCATTCAAGAGGGTGCAAAGCAGGGTCAGTAAGGGGCGTGGCCTGGGGAGAGTTCCAGGGTCCAGACAGAGAGGTCTGGAGGAACCCATTTGGCCCTCAGGCCTGAGGTTCTCAATCTTTGACTTACATTTTTTACAAAGATGAAGACAGGAGTCCTGGCTCCTAACCCTCTCCTACTATATTATGACACCCACTCAGAGCATCCAGTGTTGCCCTATTTTGTCTACTACCCATCATTTAGGAATCCTATCTACCATTTAACTCGCTAGTTCCCAGTTTCCTAGTCAGCAAACACAAAAGACTTAGGTCATATCTCCATTACACTGGAGGATTCTTAGCATTTCATCAGACTACAGTTCTCAAGATCCCTTGTGGGGAAGTAATGACATTTGAAAATTGTACACAACAGCTAAATAAGTAGAGCAGATGTTTACTTAGCTGCCAGCTTCCCCTGGCTTAAAGCTGCTTGCTAACATATCCCATTGTGTTACAACAGAATTTAGTGATGACTTGCAGGCCCAATGCAAAACATGTTTACTCAGAAGTAAGTACCACCAAAATTAATAGGACTTGCTTTCTGGTAAACAGGCTTAGAACTGCAGTCTAGTTGGTTTCTCTGGATCAGGGCCACTGACCCTGCATTTTTGAGTGAAAGGTTAGTACAGCATTTTATCAGCACATTCATCACTCCTCTGTTAAAGGTTCTATTTCATTCTCAATTCATATTCCACCCTTCCCAAAAGTTTACTTAAAATAAAAAAATGGCTAATCCCCCCTCTCCAATGTCTCATTTTGCTTGTTTTGGAGAAGGGGGCTGGGTGGCCTAACAGATATAGAGCCAATATCGTATCTAAATGTGTATTTTATGCACCTGTTTCTTTCCTTTCTCTGACACTAGCAGATTTCTTGTTTCTTAAAAGAAGAGATGTTTACTTTCTAGGGAGTGGGTGGCAGGGTTCAATTTACTAAAAGGAGGGCATGTTTAAATTTATGTGGTGTGTCTATTATTCAATAAAGGACACTGTAGGTAATAGACTTTGCCCTGAGGAGTGTGTTCAAAAATATCTTCAGAGAGTGGATACTGGGGGAAATTTGGCATCCCCAGAAGAGTCACATGCTGAGGATGGAAGATACCAGAATCCATGACAAACGTATTTTATAAGGTGCTATGCCCAGCCCACTCCAGAGGATGATGCAGATCACTAAACCAAAGAATTGTTCTTGAAGAGCTTTTCATAAGAAAAGCCTTGCTGGATCAGACCAAAAGCCCACCTAGTACGCCATTATTTACACAGTGGCTAGCCAAACGCTTCTTGGAAGCCCACAGGCAAGAATACATGACCGCAAGAGCCCTCCCCCACTTGTAATCCCCAGCAACTGTATCAGAAGTTTACTGCCTTTGCTACAGGAGACAATATATAGCCGACATGACTAGAAGCCACTAAAAGTTATGCTGCTTGAATTTATCTAAACAACTTTTAAAGCTGTCCAAGTTGGCAGTGGCAATCCTTACGTCTTATAGTAGTGAATCCACTGTTTGCACAGGTCAAAAGCTCATCGTAGTTGTATAATCTTACAAGGGATGTGGCTATGAGGTTTGTCATGAAGAATGCCTGCACTTCAGAATTTACCACTACATCACTGCTTCTAACTCAATTTGCTCTGTCCAAAGCTTTGCTTGTATGATTAGGGAGAGGGGAAGTGGGGAGAGGAAGGGGAGTGTTATATAACCAGTCTCTTCCCTCTTGCTCCATGGAGTTTTACCACAAGCCAGTTAGTGTTGATCTGTGCTAATCCCCATGTGGAAAGGATGCTGTAAATATGGTTGTGAGGAGCTTGTGATAATCAGCTGGACACTAGCACAAGGTTGGAGATCGGCGGCACGGGGAAAGAGTCCCCTCCAGCTCTGAAAGTTTGCTTCACAACTATTCCTGCCAGACCCCAACTTCCCACCTTGCAAAATGAACCTAATGGAGTAAAGGCCTCACTAAAACTGTAAAAGAATCCATACAGCCAATTACAAAAACACATACAGCAACTGATAAAATGAAAACAGTTCTTCCTGCCCAATTCTTGCTTTGAATGACAAAAGTGCCACCTGGTGGTCCGAATGGAAAATTACACCAACAGTGTATGGAGTGTTGGGAGTGCATAGAGGAGGGTGGCAACAGCACCAGCAGCTTAATTTCCAAGTCATGGCAGGCAAAGCTGAAAATATAACCGCAATTCATGCAGTCTACCCTAAAAAGCCTTTGCTCCTCATCCAATACATACATGAGCTTTTTGTGATCTCAGCAGTAGAAAGCACACTGCACACACACACACATTTTATTATGCCTCATGTCTGAGGCCAGAGACCTGCCACTGAAAACAAGCTAAACCCTAGCTCACTTGAGCCTGGAAAAGTGATTGAGAGTGATTGAGTTCCAGGTCTTTCAAGGGAAAAATTGTTACCAGGGAGTTAAGAGTACAGTTATTCAGAATTCCTCATTTATCCAGAAGAACAGAAAGTAAAAAGATCCAAGAAATCAGACTTATGGGTTTTCTGCTATGGCAGTCAGGCCTAGAAGAGTATTAGAAGGTGGGAGACTACAAATTAAGGCTGCCAGATTCAAAGTTGAAGAATGTGGATACTTTTAAAACTCCTGTTCAGCAGCACAGTAGGCAGCCACAGCTTCCCTTGCCCATTCCCTCCCAGACCATTGACCACCAGGGACCCCTACTTGCTGTGCAGCATACAACAAGTTGGGGAGGATGGATGGATGACAGGGCCAAAGAGGGGACAAGCAGAAGAAATTTCCCCTCATGGAGAAATTTCAAAGCGTGTGAATGTTTTCCACCTTTGAATCTGACAACTCAAATAGGAACTACACATGGGCCCAGTGTTAGGACTGGGCTTTGATTCAGGCAAACCAACTTCAAATCCCTCCTTTGCACAATAACTGTTGAGACAAGTTGCTCTCTCATTTTCTCCCTCTTGGATTAGATCCAAAAACCTGCAAAACAGAAACGGGCATGTACATCACCTTTATCCATCGGTTGACTCAGGGCCCACTTTGACACAAGTTGAGTGGGATGGCCACCCAAGGCAGGTGATTCTGAGTATCACACAAAAGGGAAAATAACTGTCCATTATTTGATTGTTTTATTTTTACTACCAAGGAGAGGAAGGGGCTCCTGTTGAATTTTCTGCTTCAGATGCCAAAACTAACTTGACTGGCCTTGGTTACTATAGATCTTGACTTGGGGGACAGAAAAAGGGTCCCAATTGCCACTTTGTCTTCAGGCAGCAAAATGTTTTGGACCAGTCATGGAGAATCTGTACATCATGGAAACATTTTTCAGAGGAACTTTCCCAAGTGTGGTTGAGGAAGGGGGGACTCCACTTTCTCAGGAAGAATGTCACCCTTGGCTGCTATGCATGTTGACAGGCCTGTACTCTAGGGTACCATCAATGCTCTGCAGAGTTACCAACTCAAGACACTTGACTAAAAAACCCCACACAACTAGGGTCACCATAAGTCATAATCGACTTGAAGGCACTAACAACAAAACGGGTAAGAATGAAGTCCAGTGCTGCCCTCTGCTGGTTCCTTCATCTCTGTTACTCCAACAGGCATTAAGAACACAAGCCCTGCTGGATCATACCAAAGGTATACCTAGTCCAGCATCCTCCTTCACAGTGGCCAACCAGATGTTCTGGGAAGCCCACAAGCAGGACATTAGGGCAATAGCCCTCCCCTACTGTTGCTCCAGCAACTAGAGGCTCAGAGATTCAGCCTCTGAACCTAGAGATAGCATGACTAGAAGTCACTGAAAGCCTTCTTATCTACAATGAATTTGTCTAGCCCATTTTAAAAGCCATTTAAGTTAGTGGTCGACACATCTTGTGGCTGCAAGTTCCATAGTTATCTATGCACTTGTCAGGTTAGACCTCCTATGTAGGTGAAAAACCTTTATGCTGGAGCTTGAGAGCATTTCATCATGTCTTGACCTGAATTTTCTACCATTCACCTTCACTGATTGACTGTCTCAACCCACTCTTCACACATGCTCCAAACCCCCTTCCTAAGATTTTATCTCCACTATTTGTTTTTACACTGTATTCACATGTCTTTGCACTGAATATTTTTAATTTAAAAAATTGTAATGGGGTGGCACAGAAACTCCAAAAATAAATAGCTCCCTCCCCTGCCCCCCCAAACAACAAAAGAGTGCCAAATGTAGCTTTTCCTCATAAGGGCATTGCTCCAGCCGAGTGATCATTTGGATGTTCAGCTTTCTGTGTCCTTATCACTGATTTTCAGCCTCATTTCCAAAACTTTGCATATATTCAAATCAAAGAGCCTGTCCAAAAGTAGTAATCAATTATTGATTTACTATATAATCTTATGACATGGACTGCCTTCAAGTTGATCCCGACTTATAGCTACCCTAGGGTTTTCATGGTAAGCGGTATTTAGAGGGGTTTACCATTGCCTCCCTCTGAGGCTAGTCCTCCCCAACTGGCTAGGGCCTGCTCAGCTTGCCCCAGCTGCACAAGCCAGCCCCTTCCTTGTCCGCAACTGCCAGCTGGGGGGCAACTGGGCTCTTTGGGACTAAGCAGCTTGCCCACAGGTGGCAGGGCATGTAACTCCTGAGCCACTCGCTGTGGGAATGATCTTTAACTGGCCCTTAACATTCAGGGGACATGAGCGGGGATTTGAACTCACAGACTCTGGACTCCCAGCCAAGCTCTCTTCCCCACTGTGCTATACCAGCTGTTTTATATAGCTTTATATGCTCAGCTAATGTTAATGTAGATTAGTAAGCCCTGCTATGACTTCATCCATGACAGGGTTGGACATCTGAGATCAATCTGGTTTGAACTGCCAGAACATTTGCTACTTATCTGTGACTTGGGCTTAGTAATAAAGCATTAAGAGAAACAGTTCATCATGTGCAAATTTGAACTTTGACTTTTCCGCACCAGATTGGGTTTGAAACCAAGTCCAAAAGGACTACATCAGTTCACAGTGAAACATACTAACTAAACTCATTGGTACCAGGTTACCTTATGGACCATCTATGTCTTTAACGTGCCTGACAATTAAGTTCAAAGCCCTGCTAATTGTCCCATCAACACACAAAATTAGAAGGGCAGGTGTAAGAGACGGTGCCTTCCTGATGGTGGTGCCAATGTTGTGGAATACTTTCCTACTGGGAGGTTCACTGGGCTCTCTCATTGTCGGGCTTTCACTGTCTTTTGAAGATCTTTCTGTTTCAACAGATTTTTAGTGCAGTTTTAAATCTGCAGCTTTTAGATGTTTTAAAGCTCCTGCTTTGAAACTGTATTGCTATTTGTGAGTATTTTTGGAGTGTTGAACTGCAAATGAATTGTAATTTTATTGTTTCCTGTTTTTAATTTTGCACACGACTCTGTACAATTTCTTTTAGAAAAGCGGTATATTTAAAAATATTTAAAATATTTATAATACTGCTTTTCAGGTGAACCTCAAAATGTTTTACATAAAAATATTTCATATAAGCATCACTAAAAACCATATAATAAAACAGTAAAGGTAAGTTACAGAGGAAAACTACAAAGGGAAAAAAAGCCAGATCTCTCCTCCCCTAGCCCTACAGTGACAGTTGTAATTACAGTTCTGTGTGCACAAAAAAGCACACACAAACATGGCACAGCCCATGAGAGAATGTATGCACATTAGCGAATACACTAAACAAAAGGCCTGTCAACCAAACAGTCCCTGGGTTGCATGTAACATGCCAGGTACAGTCTGTGCCACCAGGTCCTTTAAAAAAACCTTGTGGGCTACAGCTGGCATTTTGTGTACTGCTGGGGGTGCAGGGAAGCTAGAAGACTGGACAAGGCCAGCCTCACTACTACCATCCTAAACTGCCTCTAATTTTTATTACATAGAATGCACACACTTGGGCACTGATGGAGGGAAAGGAAATACACTATGTTAAATTCTGTAAGTTAGCATAAGCTAATGCTCACAATGTGCAAAACTGCTAGTTCATCCCTCATCTCCTAACAAGTCCCACCAGATCTTTGCTCTGTCCCACATCAAGAAGACAGGCTACACTGGGAGGTGGCAGGGGGAACAGTTGTAAACTACTGCAGTGGTGACAGATGCCAGCATTTTGAATGTGTGAATTCTTCTGGACACAAACAGAGGTCAGTTTGTTCTGCTGAACTGCCTGAAGAACTGCCTCGCTGCATCACACTAAAGTCCTGAAAAGCAGCCAACCAGATATTCTCAGGAAAGGCCACAGGCTGATGGCCACGCCACCATTTGCCTCAGCATCTGGTAAACAGGTATGCTGCCTCTCAACTTGGAGGTTACATTTAGCTAGCATGGCTAACACACACAGATAGGCCCTGTCTCTACTCATTTGCCTAGCCCCCTTTAAAAACCATCCAAGCTAATGGCCATAAGCACAATTTGTGGTAATGAATTCCTTAATTACGTGTCACATAAAGAAACTTTTTGTTATCAACCAATTGCACCAAGTAATCCTGAATTCCAACAATAAAGAATCCATCTTTCCCTTAACCTGCCTCATACAGTTCACAATTTTATATACCTCTGTCAAGTCTGCATCTTTTCCCCTTAAACCAACACATAGCAAGCTCCTTAAATCCTACTTTAAAAGGGAAGATGCTCCCTGTTTCTAATCTGAATTCTGTATCTTTTGCAGCTTTTTAAACATCCTTTTTAAAGATATGGGTGCAGTATTCTCAATGCGGCCCCCACCACAAATTTATATGATGGCACAACCAAACATTAAGAGCATTCCTTAGAAAAAAAAGGCATTTAATAGATTTTTCTGCTTTTATAATTTAAATAACTTAAAGACTGAAAAGAAGAAAAATCTGACAAAGGTGAGACAGAGTTGGACTGCAGTCTCAAAGTGAAGGTGGGAAAGGAAGAGAGAGGAGAAATGGAGAATGTACTGTGGAACCCCAGTGCCCGCCCACCCACCCACCCCATACCCAACCCCACCCCCCTGCCCCCTAAAGCCGCCGGAGGGCTCGTTTCTTGTCGATCTTCTTCTTGGAGGCCAGTTTCTTGTCCCTGTCGCCTGCATGTTTCTTAGCCATGGGGCCTTCCCCAGAGGCACCGGCCGAAGAGGAACAAGGCTCAGCGGGGTCCTTGGTGCGCAGGCCAGACGAAGGCTGGGCATGGATCTCTGTCAGGAGGCGGGCCCGTGAGGCATATTCTTCATAGTTCTCCAGCAAGAGGCGCCCTGCTTCCTCATTCAGGGCCGATTCCGGATTGGGGTGGATGAGCAAACACTTGATCGTCTGCAGCAGGAACAATGAGGAAGGGCAGAGTTAGAATGGGGGGAGAAATTATCAGACAGTACACTAGATGAGAGGGGAAGAATATTATGACCTCTGTCACCAGCCAGCAGGACAAGGGCCCCAGGGAGGTTGCACCCACTCCCTCCTAAGAAAAAATATTAGGACAGGTGGAAGAGTAGCCTAGCCTAGCCTGGCCTTAGCCACTGCCCAGTTGCAGGGAGCTTTCTTCCTTCTGTCCCAGAAAGACCAGTTGTCCTTGGACTCCTGAAGTGAGGGGATAGGTACACTGGCTTTTGTTGGTAGCCAGAGGACCATAGGGTTGCTATGTACTTTAAAAGCATTGCTTGAATGCAGCCCTCCCCAACCTGAAGCCCTCCAAATGTTTCATACTACAACTCCCCTCACCCCAGCTGGCATAGCCAACAACGGGGGATGATGGAAGTTGTAGTCCCAAATTTCTGGAGGGCATCAGGTTGGGGAAGTCTGTTCTAATGTCATAAGTTGAGCTCTAGAGATAATTCAGTCATAGAAATAGGATATAACTCGTTAAAACAAATTGATGAACAAATAAGAGAAGCAGAATTCAGAGTTCTGGCTCCCAAAGCCTCTTGCTTTCAGCCTGACACTAGATTCACAATAAAAAGCAGAGCCAGGAACAAGGTACAATACCCTCACTAACCTATCACCCTAGAGCAAGAAAAGGGAATGCTGCTAATTTGAAAGTGTCTGTGTCAAAAATCTCACTGCTTGTGGGAAGATAATGCATCAGAGAAAAGGTTAAGGAAGCAGCAAGCCACCTTCCTGTTGGGCAAGCTTTCTACCAGCAGGGAGATTTTGATATGTGGGTGCTTTCAAAATAAGATGTGGCACAAGCAGCAGGAATGGTCCTGCATTGCTATCTGCAAGCTGACTTACCACTTCCTTTTTCCCCACCCATAAAATAAAGCCATCTTTCTTTTTGATTCCCAATGACAGTGACACACTAGAATAAGATCACAACTAATTTCCGGGTAATTGACCAATCAGTACACATTCACTAATCAACTAACATTTTCACTAATTAATCCACAAACTACAGTTTACTGCCCCATTTTGAAATGCTTATTTCCAAGTTATCTTTTCCTCCTGTCTCCCCATCCTCTCCTCTTTTACTCTTTTGACCCACTGCTTGTCATTCCCTCTAGTAGTGAACTTAGGTGGACCCCCAGATCTCTGTCTGGACACAAAAATGGGGGCCAGCTAAAAATGACCTCATAGTTTCTGCACATTCAAACTTCTCCAGGTACAGGAAAGCATAGTTGTCAGTTCATTTAAAAACAGTAATAATCTAGCCTTCTAAAATAAGAAGAGCTATAGGGAACCTTCGTTAACTGTTGATTGTAAATGTTTGGACACATTTATTATAATGAAATGTGGGGTCCAGTGGTGTTATATACAAGAAATTCTCTTGTGATAATTTTGCATGGCTTTATCCTGTATAATTGGAACATAAGTTTTATTGCTTTTCATAGTTCAATGTTACCATGGCCTTTTCTCTTATTTTGTTGTGATATTGTTTTGCTGTTTATTAGCTTCTCTGTTTAGCTTTGTTTATATTCAATTTTGAACTTTTTGAAATAATGCAAAATGGTGGTGGTTCGGAGGAAATTGGCCTGTTTGAGCCCCTGATCACATATAGGAATATCAGGGGCATGGATGCAATGGGGTTAAAAATCCCTCTTCTCATGCTACAATAGCCACAGCAAGCATAGCCAATGGTCAGGGATGGAGCTGGAGTCCAGCAACATCTGTAGGGTCATCCCTGCTATGCAGGGAGATTTCAAGAAAAGTAAAAGGAAAAACAGCAGCCAGCCCCGAGCCCTTTAATGCCCTCTGGCACTTAGAGGAAAGTTGGAGGAGGGTGGGAAAGAACAATTATGTCCTTCTGTTTAGGTTGAGTTTTTTTCTGTGTTTTTATGTAAATTGCCCCAAATAGCTGAGAGACCACCTCCTTCTCTATAAACGTTCTTGGGTGCTGAGAGTAGCAGAGGGGGCCTTCTTGGTAGCTCTGCCACCCTCAGAAGTTCAGAGGATGGTGGCCCAGGAGGAGCTGCCACAGGGAATGCCCTCTAAGTTGTTAAACTCCCTCCCCAAAGAGGGAGTAAAATACATTTACTCCCAATAGGATTGCATCAATTTCTGGCTACCTTTCCAGGCACTCAAGGATTACATTAACTACATTTGCTGCAGTATCAAAGTGAGGGCCAAGCAAACGTAACAGAAGTCACTCAATATCTGAAACCTGCAATGGTTTCTAGCTTGCTATCACAGGACCCTGTAAATTTGTCAAGATCTGCATCAGCCTCCACCCCCAACTGCCTTCAAAGGATGGTACCTGGAGATAGGGCCTTTGCAGTGGTGGTGTCCTCGTCATGGAATGCTCCCCTGCTAACCCGGGTACTTGGGTTGATGTCAATTTTGTTATGCTATCAGCACCAAGTGAAGACATTTTTCTCCTAGGCTTTTAACAAATATTAGTTTTATTATTTCTGACTTTATTGCTGCTTTCACTTTTGTTGTTTGCTAACGTTTTACTTTTGGCATCTAACTAATTTTATTTTGTATAAACTTTTATTTAACTAAATTTTAATATGTTTTTGGGTGGGGGGGTTAAAATTCTTTTGTGTTGCTGTGTGAGCTGCCTTGAAAGCATCAGTAGAAAGGCGGCCTAGAAAAATTTTAAGTAACTAAATAAAAGAGGCCAGGCTGGTTGAGCACTTTGCCAAGAATCAAGTAA
This sequence comes from Rhineura floridana, assembly GCF_030035675.1. Taxonomy (NCBI): domain Eukaryota; kingdom Metazoa; phylum Chordata; class Lepidosauria; order Squamata; family Rhineuridae; genus Rhineura; species Rhineura floridana. The sequence goes on from NC_084490.1 coordinate 19,522,254, forward strand.
AGTGTCTTGGAAGAATCTTGGCAGAGATCAGCAAGGCTTGTACCCTTTTACGAACTGACCCCTTTGTGTAAGAACAAGAGCCTCCACCTGAATTACATACCCTGTGCTGGAAGACATCCACATTACACCAGCTTTACTTAACATGAAAAGAAATGAAGAAATGGCACCCTTGGAAGGAGTGGAATGACACAGTTCACATCTCCCATCATTGCTGATCTTTGGTCATGCTTGCTGGGGCTGATGGGAGTTGTAGTCCAGCAACATCTAGAGAGCCAATGGTTCCCCAGCCCTGTATAAAGGGTAAAGCTAAAGACACATCCCCACTCTGACAAAAAAGTGATGTTTGGCATTATTCCATTACAAAACCTGCATGTTGTGTTAATGTTATTTTTTGTCAAAAACATCTCCCTCCTCTTTCTATACACATTTTAAAAGGCAAGTCTGCACATCTGATTTAATGTACTGAAGCCAAAAGCTGAGGAGCTCCTAGTTCAATTCTCTGCCATTCACTAGCCAGCTTTAGACAAGCTGTTTTATCTCTTAGTCCTATTTCAATGGGGTATTCATAGGAGATATCATGGTGGATTATGCTGTAGGCTGAAACTTTCTCCTTACTGGCATGGAGAAGTCCATAATGGAGCCCTCTGGGATCCACAGACAGGGACCATAACTCAGTGGTAAGGCATGTGTTTTGCATGCAGTTTAGTCCCTGGCATCTCCTGTTGAAAGGATCTTAGCTGCCAAGTGAAGCGAAAGACTTTTCTCTGGCATGATCCTGGAGAGCCAATGCCAGTCAGTGTAGACGGTACCAGACAAACAGTCTGCCTGGATACGCGGCAGCTTCCTATACAACCCGACTCAGGCGTCAAACACCCTATTTTGGGATGCTACCCAGTTAAAACTATCACTCACCAGCAGGACATGCCGGATGCCCAGTTCTGCTTTCCAGTCCTTCTTGAGGACGTTGACGCAGATCTCGCCATTGGCGCCCACGTTGGGATGGAAGATTTTGGTCAGGAAGTAGCCTTTTGGTGGGCTGGCTGGAAAGTCTTTGCCAAGGATCAACTTCATGCGGAAGAGGCCACCAGAGTATGGGGTACCCTCTGCAGCAGGAACAGAGAAGATGGGAGAGGGTGTAATGGGACAGCCCAGATATTGGCTCGAAATATGCATAAAATGTGCTGAAATCATTTGGTTATAATGGCTTAGCTTATTGCTTAGTACTGCATAAGTGGCATAGAAGAAAAATGTTCTTTTCTGAATATGGGCTTTGCCTTCCCTTCTGAACAAAGTAGTGTTTTGCATGAGAATGTTGAGTATAGTGTATCCGGGCAGTCAGCCAACATTCCGGCTGTTTAAGAGGAAGTTCCTTACATGGTATGGTTAACACCACAACATTCAACTAGTTGACATCACTGGTCATACTTGTTGTCTCTAGAAGGCATGGAGAGACGGCAAGGCAACAATTGATAAAACCACAGGAACATGCCCCTCTTTGATAAGTGTATAAAAGGCCAGGTTTTATAGCACTCATGACCCCTCAGCTCTGCTGGGGGGGGGGGTGTCAAAGAAAGCAGAACCACCGTCCATCTATTCCATCCATGACATGATGGGTGATGTAGTATGACATGTATTTCTATGCACTTTGTAAGTTTGGTTCTGTAGTATTAACTAATCCTGCATCTATTGTAACTTGTTTAAGTTAGATGTGCCTTCAAAGTCTTATACTTTTGATATTAAATGGATATCCAGCAACTTCTTCCATGCTGACATGTATTTCTATTTTTCTGTTTCTGCAATGTTGGTTAAAGCCACATAGATTGCATTTTATTAGTTGTAGTGCGCAAGATATGAATAAATAGCATATATTATAAAGACTGTTCTGCTGTCTGATGTCTAATTCCCAAATAGAAAATTTCTGGTACCTCCCAAGACTCAAGAATTCTTGAACGGGGTCTCCTCTATCTTCCACCTGCACTGGACGAGTGCTGCTGATAACCTGTGAACTTAAGTGAACTAACGTTCGACATACAAGGACTCTATGTAGATAATGGAGGGAGAAAGCAAGAACCCTCAACCCTGTGCATTCATTGGCAAGGGAGCTGGCCGTGCCGGTATCAAGTGCCTCAGCATGACTGGAGTGTGGAATTCCCTCCTCCTTGCACCCCATATAAGGTTTGGACCAGAACCCAAGATTTTGGATGCCCAGCCAACCATATCATTTTTTCAGCTGCCGGATTCCTAAGGATCTCAAGGATCCTTAAGCCTTCTTCAACATGACCCGTTCTTTTCTTGAGACTGGCCAATATGGCTCTGCTCTAGACTCCATCCGTTAGGGATGGGGAACCTTTTTAAGCCTGAGGACCACCTTTCCTCATGGGCAGACTTTTGTGGGGTACATGCCAGTGATTGGTAAGGCCAAAGGTCAAAGTGTGTGGAGCAATGAATGCAACTCTCACCTTTTTTCAGTAGGGTACATTCTAGCCATGTGAAAGCCAGAGATTTTTACACAGAGACATACACACATGGCCTTGGAAAGAGTCCAGAGGGCTGGACAGACAAGCCTGGAGGGCCATATTTGGCCCGGGGGTCTGACATCCCCAACCCCTGCTCTAGGGCAAGGGTGGCCAACACAATGCCCTCCAAGTGTTGTTGGGACTACAACTTCCATAATCCTTGATCATTAGTCATGCTGGCTGGGGTTGATGGAACAACCCCGCTCTAGAGAAACAAGAGAACCATGCCTATGCTGTGGTGCTGGAGCTAAGGAACAAGCCCCTTCAGGGAAAAAAATCAGTGTTCATTCTGCAGCTATTCTGCAAAATATGATTGTAAAGGCATTCATATAGGTTATGACTATGCAGAATTTTCTTGTTTGTCTTAACCTGTATCAGGTTATAGGTTCACTTTTTGAATGCAGGTTCTTAGTTTCTGTATTACAGGGTTTGTCTGACTATTTTTGGTTTTGTTATATTCTGTTTCTTCGGATTTACATATAAGATTTTAATTTTATGTAATTAAACATTTTGAATTACATCTTATTCACTTCTGGATATTTGATGCTGTGTGTATATATATTCAGTACATTTATTATAAATTATAACTACCCTTGACTTTTTTGTTTGATGATGTTGATTTTTCATTCAGGGTTCCATTATCAATTTTTCTCTTGGCTGCTAGTTTTGAAGAATTTTTATGCCACCCAGCATTTGTAAATTGGTTGGAAGATCTTAATCTCATTGGATATCTCAAATTTTGAGAGGGATAGGGAACCTGTGGCCCTCCAGATGTTTTGGACTAGCTAGTAACGGTCAGGAATGATGAGAGTTGTATCCAGCATCCAGAAGGTCACAGGTTCCCTATCCCAGTTTAATTATGGCCTGGGTTCCAGTCTCTCCAGGAGCTCAGTCGTACAGCACACACTTCGCATGCAGATGGACTGAGGTTCAGTTACCCACATCTCCAGTTATAAAGAGGCTCTTGGTAGCAAAGCCATAAAACACTCTTGCTTGAGACTGTGGTGAGCTGCCGCTAATTGCAGGAGATAGTACTTGAACTACAGTAGGGCCCTGCTTTTTGGAGTTCCGCTTCTCAGCACTCTGCTAATAGGCGGTAGCATGCCATCACGTGGGTAATAGCGCCATGTAGCATCCGAAGGCAAGAATGTACTGAAGTCACTCCAGTTCAATCTTGCCTTCGTCTGAGGCACTTATATCCATGTGTACTGTGAGAACAGAGTCTTAAAGTTAAGTGTGTGTGAAAATTTTTTGTGTTAAAGAGTGTGTTTTGGAGGGGTGTTGTTGGGGGTTTTGTTTTCCAGCTTTTTTCCTCCCTCCTCTTTCTCTTTTACCTTTTTGGAGATAGTTGGGCTGGTCGTTTTCAGTTGCCCCCCCCCTCGCTTCCTCCTGCCCTACCTGTTTCTCTTTTTTGGGGGGGACAGAGGGGGCTGCTTGTGCCGCCTCTTTTTACAGCAGCGGCGATGGCTTCCCCCCCTTCAGGGCAGTTAGCAGCTTGTGCCGCTTCTCTTTTGCAGCGGTGGCTCCCCCCCATTCAGGGTTTTTTCTTCGGCCGTGAGCAGAAGTGCCCATTGGTGGCAGCAGCAGCAGCAGCGACTTTGAAGCTTGCAGCCGCGGCTTCAACTTGTGTCCCGCTTGACTGCAGCGCCTTTTCCCTTTGGCTGCTACTGAGTCCACTAGGATCTTGTGGCAGCGGCTCCCTGCTGTTCCTCCTGTAGCACATTTGGTGCTCGTGGCGGCGGCTCTTTCCCTCTCATCCTTCCTCTGCCCCCCCCAGGAGGCTGTCTCCTCCACTGTGATGGCCACCGTTGCACTCCTTTAAGCTATTTTCTCTTCACCTCTGTGACGGCCGCCATTTTGTTTTTGAATTTTCCCGCCTTTTTCACCGCCATTTTGATGCTATGTTCCACTTTTTGGCAATTTTCACTTTTTGGCAGGGATCTGGAACCTAACCTGTCGTATGAGTGGGGCCCTACTGTACACAGTCTTTTACCAAGGCAGCTTCATGTGCAGGGAACAGCCAGTGCTGTGACCTCAAAAAATCCAAAATCAAAATTCTGCCCAGTGTAAATTATTGTAATAAATCTGTATGTATTTGCATTATCTGCATCATTTTTATTCAATTTCTGGTAAATGGGGAGAGGTACAAGGAGCCACTGGACATCATAGGAAACTAGTCATAGGAAACAAGTCTCCACACACATGCTTTATCTCATAACCCATAAGGACTAGAATTTTTTTCATGCAAATAAAAGCTGGGGTTCTTAGGATGCTGATTTGTGTACTGGTAATTACTCCACATTGCTGGAGCTGTCCAGGAGAAGGCACCCCTGATCCCCTGGTGTTGCACAATGAGAAGTGACACTGACTGGCTTCAGTGCAGGCATAATGTCTCCTGACCTCTTGCATTCCACTTTTCAAAGTTATGCATCTGCTGAGTCAGTAGCCAGGGCTCAAGGCTGCAGTTTGGTTCTGGAACAATAATCTCCTACAAGACCCCCTACTCTATCCCACAAATACTTTTGTGCTGCTCAGAGCATGAATGTATATTTGGTTTATTTATTTATTTCTTACGTTTATACCCCACCTTTCTTTCATCATAGACCCCAAGGTATCATGCATGTAGTTCCCAGGCAGTCTTCCATCCAGGCACTGACCAGACCAAAACCCGCTTAGCTTCAGCAAGGTGGTGGCCTCATGGGCCTTCAGACCATAGCCTGGGACTAGTTTGCCTCACAGGAGGTGGCAGAGGCTCAAGCATTTTTTTCCCATCCTAGGAGCAGATTAACAAGCAGATAATTCAGGAACCCTGATGGGAAACTAGGTTTATGTTCCCCTGTGGAGGAGAGCCCTAAACAGACACAACACCTTCACAGTGAACCACTTTTCCATTCCTGCTTGGACAATGCCACCTGGGCCTGATGCAGATTTCACACGAAGCTCAACCCCTCCGCCCCATATGTGCTGCCTCCTGCATCATGTTTTTTTTAAAACAGCTGAGGAAAGAAACCCTGTGTATCCCTTCTTACCAGGTCCCTCAATGGTGACCTGCACATCTGTGATGTCCTCCTCATTGGGGAATACTTTAATGCCTTCAGGTGGGTCTGAGGTCAGAGTGGAGACTTCCTTGTAGACCAGCCGGATCACGTGGGGAGGCAAATTTTCTACATTGGAATTCTGCATGAGAAAGATTGAGGGAGGGGGGGAAACAAAAATAACGTGGGTCTTAACTGAAAACAACCTCTGCTTGGATCTGCCAAGAGTCTGTCCTTGAAGAGGGCAGAGGAACGGGGAAGAGAAAGGATTCTGCCTTGTGTTGAACAAGGACACCCCACCTGTCAGAACAGCAGCCCCATCCAAGCAGCGCACAGCTTCCTAGTCTTGCCCCAGGAAAGTTAGTGACTCATTAAATAGCTACTCATTTCCCAAAGCATGGCTCAAGGAACATTTATCTTCTGCTAGTTTGCTATTTGAAACAAGCAGTTGGAGCATTTACTTCCAAGTCATCCTCTCTTAAACATCAGACCTTTCCAATTCAAGCAGCAAAGAAACCTGCCTGCCTCCCAAGTATACTCACAAGCAGGGTTACCTGCTGTTTCATGTAACATAGGAAGGACAAAACACCAACAACCATTTCAAAGTGCATTTTGTTCCTGATTAACCCTCACACACCACTTTATCCAATATTCAGAAGCCAAGAATTATGCACAAACATCTTATTTTAAATTAACGTATTACTACACCTCAGGCAGTCCCATCTCCCCTTTAAAAATCATGCAACTAGCTTTAAAAGGACTAGGAGCACACACTCCCTGAGATCACACATATCCCAGAAGAGAAAAAGAGCACAAATAGACTTTTAAACAGCAAGTCACCTGCCTGCCTATGGCAAGGCAGAACCAGAGATGATTTGTACATTGGAACTGCTTTTTTAACATTAAAACATGGATATGTGTGAGCTTGTGGGCAAGTGAACTGCGTATGGAGTCTTTGCTGCAAGGCAGAAATAAAAGTAGAAATGGGAATGTTTTACAAAGTGGTTTACATACTATTCCAATACCAGAGGAACATCAAATTAGACTATGAAGTCCAACTGGGACAAGGGGCAGCTTGTTTGTTTATTCATCTCATTTCATTTAAGAAATGCTATCCAGGAAACATCCCAAAGAGATCAGATGCTGAAGAATTTATATTTTAAAGCATTTTTACATCCCTCATAGCTGCAATTCTTGAGAGCACGGGGACAGTTCATGCTTAAAACTGTGAGTGGAACGTCTAGGAACTAGGGAGGGACGACGGGTTCTTCCTTGCAGCCCCGAGCTTGCGGTCCTGTGTTACTGCACAGACTCTCCGTTTTCAAGACAAGGCTAGATGTGTTCTGAGGAACAAAAGTCACATAGACCAATATGTTCCAGCATTGAAAATTACTAACTTGTAGGGACAATGTCAAATCCTTCAAAAACTCCACCCAGACCCCGCCAAAAAAAAAATGGTGATGGGGAAAGGCCAATGTGGCTAGTGTAGTCAAGTGAGCAGACCTTAGGACCAGGGAGACAAGTTCAACCACAAGTCTACTGGGTGAGCTTGAGCCAATCACACACTCTCAGAACAACCTACCTCACAGGGCAATTGTGAGGAAAAAATGAGGGAGGGTGAAAGAGTAGAATCATGTACACAGCCTCCTTTGAGCTCCTTGGAGGAAAGGCAGGATAAAAGCATAATAGTGAATAAGTAAAATAAGCAAGCAAGGTAGCTTTCATGGCAACGTCTGAATTTTACTTTTCAAAAGCTGTCATCTCTAGACCTGCTGTCTGTGTGCCAGAATTGCAGTACAGCTTTCAAACAGGGCAATTCAACAGGAGTTCTGGAGCGGTCAGGCTTTTCCTGGCCCTCATTTATACACACACAGAGTTTCTTTTTAATTTCAGGTGAGAAACCACTCACATTATCCAGAAAACCAAGAACTGTTTTCTGAAAGAAAGAAGAAGTGAGAACAAAGAGACAAAAATTAAACAGTTAACTGAAGGGTAGCTTTCTTTAAGGCTGTGCCGATAGAAGCGTGACCTGAAACTCATGTGTGGTACCCAGAAAGAGATTGGGAGCAGGCCTCAGGCCTACATCCAATTCTCCCGGTCACTCTCCTCACTCCTAAGTCAATGGACAAAGCCCAGAAATTCAATGTTTATTTGAATCTTGCATGGTCAGGGGAGATTTCTCTGTCAAATGAACACAGAATCTGTTGGTTACTCTACTGGTTCACCTGTGTGTGTATGTGTGCGCGCACGCGACAAAAAGACACACAAAGGCAGGGGAGGCCTGCTCTCATTCCCCCCATAATCCTGAGAACACATCATCGAAACAACCTCCACTGTTTGCTATTTATTTGTATTTGGACACCTGTTATCTGTAGATACTCATTTGCACCGTCAGAAGGAATTAAATGACCTACATAGCCAGCAAACATTGACATACCAGCAAAACAGTTGCCACCGAAGGCACCCTTTTGTACTTTTGGCAGGCTAAGTTACGAAAAGCCTTTTGGGCAAGGTGCACCCTGCCTTCTCCCTTTGACACAATGTGTATCTGTGGGTGTACACTTTCATCACTTAGCTGTCATTTCTATGAACTTGCAATCTCAGTTCAACATTCTAGGGTCACTGTTTCCAGCCTCAACTTTTCAGGCCAATTCTGCACCTTAATTTTCTGCTCACACACGTCTCTCAGAGTGTTAAAAGTGTTGCCCACCTACTATTTAAAAAGGACCAAGTTGGTCTAGCTCCAGCATGCACCAGCTCATCCTGGAGCCTCCTTTCCCATCTCTTCCTCTCTCCAACTCCAGTAATAACTGAAAGTGTTACAACTTAACTTCTGTAGGACACCATGATTGAAACCAAACTTGGAAAAATGTCCACAAAAGCAACTAGCCCAGAACTGAAAAATAAAACAAACCATTTGGGTCACAGTCTAATTACTTAATTGTGGTAGATCCACAGGCTCTTCTGCCAGAAGTATAGAGGATGTTACATTTAAATAGGACACTCCACAAAACTATTTCTGAACCATTGGATCAATGCAATGTGTCCCAGGTTGCTGGATCTTTTTCTTGGGCTCCTGTAATGCTAACAGAAATTAGATTCCATGCCAGGATAACTCTAATAGAACTTAATTAAACACAAAACTACCAACCAAGAGGTAGGGCTACCCCTGAAGGTCATTCCAGCAGTAAACCAACAGTAAGAATGTTGAATGGCAAATATGCACCATCTTGGCTATAAACCTTTGATCAGAGGGTGCATTCTAACATCTCTTTGGAGTAAAGATAAAACAAAATACCAACCCTCAAAGGCTTACTGGTAAAGGACCCAATGATAAGGAGGAAAATACTATACAGCATTGAGGAAAGACGTACACGGCCTTCTACAGGGAACATTCTCACTTACTCTACAAAAAACATCAGTCCTGCATAAGTTACAAAAGGCTTAGCCTCCCCGGACACACATTTTTCTTCCCAAACCCAGCTCCCCAAAAACACAAAGATGTATGAAATGTCCAATAGATTGAGTGATTGGAAAATGAAGTTATCATGGAAGCATATCCTCCCCAACAAAAAAACTGCTGCCTATGCGCAAGCAAAGCCATCTGCTCCAATTGCCCCCCCCAACTGCTTGCCAATGATTTGTCCCATGAGAAAGAGCTTACAATTAAACACATCTGAAAGCATGCAAGAGGCCAAAGATTGTGCAGGTCTCAAATACAGAGAAGAAAAAATCAAAAAGATGCATGAAGCACTGCACGCACAAGCATGCACTCAAGAGGCCTAGACTGGATCAAATGAAAAGACAAAAGGTTTTTAAAAGGCTAACCAGGTTTATAGACCTGAAATCAGTACTCTGATGACATTAATGAGTAGAATAGTTTGCAAACATGGAGGATTTTGCTTTGAGAGAACTGGGGGAAGGGGAACTGTTCAAAGAGTATTGCTGCATCTTCCTAAATCCTGACACTAAGAAAATACAAATCCAGGTTCAAAATGAACCAAAAATGCCTCACAATGCAATCCTACACATGGTTACTCAGAAGCAAAAGCATATCCCGTGGTGTTCAATGCAGATTCCAGCCTTAATTTAAAAATTTCAACTAAAATATATTTCCCACTTCTGGTCTTTAAAAACGACTACACCTTATCAATTATGTGCTACTTTCTAAAGTGGTGACATTTTTTTGTTTGCAGTAGGAAAGATAAAAGCAGGAATAGGCCTTTAGCCTTGCCCTGGGAAATCAAAATATGAGGGATGTATACACAGAGCAGATATTGGATAGAAACACATTCTGCTTTGAATTCATAAAGCAGATGAAATATAAAATATGTTTCAACAAATGTGATCCCAATAGGGCACATAACACAGAACTGAATTCTAAAGAAGCAAAGCTGGCCAAAGGACAGCTACTTACATTTTACATAGTGATAAGGAATCTACTCTCCCAATTAAGTATTTGAGGATTAAAAAAAATACTCTCAATAATGCACGTTTTACATTAAGGATCATCCACCAGGTAAGTCACATCCAAAAAGGGAGACAGGAAGTGCAACAGTTGTAACAAAAGAATGATGGAACACATTGTGACAAGTGAGGAGTTAATTTTTTTTCAAGTGCCATACTACACAGGCAGCCCACATATCCTAAACCTAACTCCATCCTCCCTTGAAACCCAAAATGAGGTTTTACCAGGAATGGGGAACATGTGGCCCTCCAGAAGTTGGACTCCAGTTCCCATCAGTCCCAGCCAACATGGCCAATTATCAGGAATGATGGAGTTGGGAAGTCCAACAGCAGCTATGTGGCCACATCTTCCAATTCCTGGTTTTAAACAACTGTTCAGAAAAGTAGGCCCCACCACATCTCAAAGTAGGATATGTTTAACTCCATTTGAAATGCTTTTCCAATATAGTGACTCCATACCAGAGAGAATGAGTCTCTTTCATATATTAATATCAGTTACTCTGGGGGTTGTGGAGCTCCTCTGAATAAGAATGGCATAGTCTCTCTCTTTCAACTTATTCTGTTTCTTGTCAGTAGATCATCCACCTAGGATTGTATCCTGACACTCCAGCTAAGCCTAGCACCAGATCTTACTCCATACCAGATCCTTTTGGGAGGAAGGGTGGGATATAAAATTAATAAAGCACAATAAACAGACCAGAAGATTCCATCCTATCCCTACATGAGACTTCGAATGGTCGTTCACCATCAAGCCCACAAACACCACAATACTAACCATTACTAACCATCATATCACAAGCAAATCTGACACATGACCCCAGGGCTTGATCTTTCCCCCAAGGTAAAAGTTTTAACTTTGAGACAGCCTTAGCCAGCCAGCCAAAGATTTCACTCCATGGTACTGGATTTTGCCTACAGGCACACGGATATGAAAAGGTAAGTTACCCATCCCTTGAGCAGCATGGGGCAGGGAAGCTGCAACCCATCAACCCAAATCAAGGAAAACTTCAAGTAGGAAGACAGGGACATACAAGTCAAAAACCACTCACCATCGTGTTTGGTCTGCGCAGAGGATTGTAGAGTAGTACAACCTAACCCTTACCTTCAGAGGGCTCACATACACGCCTTAACCTATACTTAAATCACTTCTGATTATGCACCTATTCCAACCTATCACCCTGGGCTCTAGATTGCGGGGGGGGGGGGTCAGACGGCCCCTATCACTATTGAGAAAACGCTAGACACTAGGATTCAATAAGTTCCACCTTTCTCATGTATCTCTGGGGGGAAACTAAATGTCCCCCCTTCTCCCCCCCCGACTGTTACCAACTCATTTGCTGCCACCCTCACTTTAATGAGGGTGGCTGGTGCCCAGCAAATGCTTTTATAATCCTCGGCCAAAGCCAACCACACCCCTTTGGAACCCCGGCCGCCCAATCAGGCCCGTTAGAACGGAGGGGGTCCGTTCCTCCCCCCTCCCTTCTCGGGTTCTCTCCTCGCGGAGAGCCGTTGACAACCAATGTCCGCGACGGTCGACAGCCAATGAGGAGAGGCGTAGTGGAGAGGCGGTCCCATGGAGCCTGATTGGACGAATTTGAATATGAACGTTTGGGAAAAGCGGTGTTTAAAGGGCAGGTAGTTTTGTTTATCCGCTAACGGTTGCGGGAAGAAAGTGGGCGTGGCAATTTTCAAACTTTACGATTGACGTGAAGTTTTGCCTATAGAATGTGAGAATGGCTGTGAGACGCTAATTAGAGAAATAGCAAATTGACGTAGCTATGTAGCCAATAGGCGACGAAAAAATTGCTGACTTGGGAAAACCTTTCTCCAGTTCTTTATTCAAACAAAGCGGGCAGATTCCTAATTGGCTAGCTGAGAAAGGTAAACCCGCCCAACTGACAAGAGGAAGCAGCTAATTAGGGATGAAAAAGAAAAAAGAAATGTGTTTAGTTTAATAAATATATATATAATGGGATACACTTCATAGGGGGTTGGACTTAACAGGAAAAGTAACTGTTCATCCTATCCTCAATAATATTTATGAATTATTTTGTGACTCTTCGGTCCGAGGGAGGCTTAACGTCCCGGGTCAAGACCACATTTAACACCCAAAAGATTTCCAAAGGCGGAATTTGGTGTGTTTTTTCGCATCAAAAATGTTAATTCCTCTCTCCCCCCCCGCAACACCTTATTATAGTTTTAGCGCATACCTTTTAACTGCTATCAGTAATGCCTGCAATGAAAGAGCTTTGCTTTATCATAGGAAACATCTTTAGATTGCAGCTACTCTCTGAAGGGGTTCAAACTTAAGACCGCACATCTATACTTACCTGGGAGTAAGTCCCAGTGGATATTATGGGGCTTACTTCTAAGTAGACATAGATTGCACTGTGAGAGAGTCGGAGCAAAAGCTCCCTTGGCTAGGGAGATGCCAGCCAAAAGGCCACTGTGATTAATGCCCTTTTATCTTCCAGTTGGCGCTATATTACTTCTGCAGTTCCTGGGCAACACAAGCAGAGAAAGTGTTGTTATGCTTAGGTCCTGTTTGTGGGTTTCCCAGAGCTGTCTAATTTGAGAACAAGATTCCCAAATAGATAAGACGTTTGGTCTTATCCATGAGGGCTTTTCTGTGTTCTTATAGACTGCTGCAATTTGGCTCTTCAGTAGGCGTGTCTTTGAAAAGTAGAAAAGGCAACTTGTTGAGATTATGTTGGCAAGGGTTAATAACTGGTGCTTGCTGCATGGAGCATATTACTCTTGTACTTTTTCTACAGGCTGTTTCTGGGGCCCCAGTCAAAATACTTGTATTGACCCTTCAAACCAAATTGGCCTAGGCCAAGGTTACCTTCTTTATTTAACAATAGTTTCATACCACTTTTAAACCACCACATCCATACCATACATTTAAAACACTGTTACGCCATTTTAACAGTCATGGAGAATCCTGGGAACTATAGTTTGTTAAAAGGCTGGGAATTTTTTGTCTATGAGGTTTGCATCCTTAAACTAAAGTTCCCCGTATTCTTTTTTTTTGGGGGGGGGGAGCTACAGCTGTTAAAATGATATAATAGTACTTCATGGTATGGATATGACTTAGTTCTCAAAGTGGTTCACATTAACAAAATCAGATTTCTTGGCAGCTAATTTTGCCCTCACAATGACATATCCTGTGAAGTAGATTTAGGCATCGGACAAGAGTTGTTCTGAATATTGTTATTCTATAGGCCTGAAATAATTCCTGAGACAAGAGAGAGGAAATTCTTATTTAGATGATTTGCCTTTAGAATAGCCAGTGCTTTGATGGCATTAAATGACAGGGACCACAGGGTATGAAAAGTTTCTGCTGTGGCTTCTAGCAAATGCCACTAATACCATGCTCACTTCACTACTTAATAGTCATGAATGCAATTTAAGAGGAACAGGTGAGCGGTTGATGCCCTAGGATGCAATAGCAGCCATTATCAGGAATCTCTTTGCTAAGCTAGCTGACTTGTGGCACTGAAAGCAATTGCATTGGGTGGAATGTGGTAGGGTGTTGCAGGCTACACTGGAAACCCCAAGAGTCCTTATCAGCCCCTGGGCCTATGTTTGACAGGCCTGCTGTAAGTAAGCTTGAATGTTAATGAATTACTAGGGAGGGAGTGATCCCAAGTGCAGCCTGAGCTCAGAAATTAGCTGCTGAAGAATACTAATGAGGTAATATATGTAAATTACTTGCTCAGGGAGATAATCTTGAATATTAATGAGGTGTGGAGATAGATATTAGCTCAACTACTCAGATTTGAAGGGGGAAGATAATCTCAAATATTAATTATACTTAATACAGGACTGGTAGTTGCACATCTTAGCTGGGGATAAGCACATTGGTGGTGGCTGCTGCATTATACTTGACATTTTTTCTTAAGATAGTTGGTGAGGAACTTTCAAGTTCTGTGAAATGTTTGAAATAAAATGTTAAATACATTTATATCTGTTGTTGATCTATACAAGGATGACATTAACTCTGGTTGCTGCAGCATTGCTTCCTGAGTTAGTGGTCAGTCATATTCCCACTTCAGCTTCCAAATATGTTGTTTGTTCAGCATCCTGTTTTTTTCTTCCACATATTGTATGGATGTAAAATCTAATTACAGTTGGTAGAGATAAGGGGACAAAGCTCTGTGGTTTGTTTTTTGTTTGTTTTGTGTGTGTGTCAGAGTTGGTGGAGAGTGGCTACAATCCTAACTCTAATTACCTGGAAATAAGCCCCATTGGATTCAATAGGACTTACTCCTGAATAGGCATGGTTAGGTTTGTGATATAAAGTATTATGTTTCAATGTGGTAAATCTGGCTTCAATCCTGTTCAGCTATGAATCTCAAATAACTGTTCTCATCCTTAACCTACAGCATAAGATTGGTATGTGGCTAAATTGCTGTCCTTTTCTGCTGACAATACTGTAAAGGTAAGATATAAATAAATAAATCACTGGGCACATAATTAATTTGACTCTGATTAGCTTTATTAGCTACCCTTCACCAGAAGGTCCCAAGGTGGGTCACAACAATGTAAAATACAACATTAAAAATAGTTTAAAACAAGTTGCAATTGCAACTAGAGTGAGTCCTAAAATTCTGTCCTAAGTGTCAAAGTCCAGGATAAAGATGTGCATCTTCAGCATATGATAAAAGTTGTATAGTGAAGGTGCAGACATGCTTCGAGGGAAAGGGAGTTGCACAACTTAGGGGTGGCCACAGAGAATGCCCTCTCCTGGGCCACCACTACTCCTACCTTCTGAGGGTGGAGGAACTACCAAGAGAGTCCTCTCTACTGATCTTAACACCCAAGAGGGTTTGTAGTGGAAAAGACAGTCTTTCATATATTTGTGGCCTAAGACTGCAGTCCAATATTCACTTACCTGGGAGTAAGTCCCACTGAACTCAGTGGAGCTTCTGAGTAGGCATGTATTGGATTGAAGCCTTAGTCATTTAGGGCTTTAAACACTAGTGTGAGCACCTTAAATTGAGCCCTGAAACAAACAGCAGCTGTTTTAAAACAGGGAGTTATATGAAATCTAAGTGGAACACTAGTGAGTAATCTGGCTACTGCATTTTGGACCAGTTGGAGTCATCTTCAAGGGCAGCTCCATGTACAGTGTATTGCAATAATCCAACCTGGAAGTTACCAGAGCATCAGTACCATGGCCAAGTCATCTCTGTTTGAAAGGGGCTGTAGCTGGGAAAAGGTGCTCCTAGTCACCGAGGCCATGTGAGCCTCCAGTGACAAGGTTGGATTTGAGAGTACCACCAAGCTATGGCCCTGCTCCTTCCCGGGGAGCGCAACCCCGTTTAGGAGAAGTCGTCTCCCCATCTCCCGGACTCAGGAACTTGTGACACTTAATACCTCTGTCTTTTCAGGATTCAGTTTCAATTTAATGTGAAGCTAGAATTGGCTGGAACAACACTGGAATGTTTCGAACAGAGATGGGGAATCTTTTTCAGCCCGAGGGCCACACTCCCTTCTGGGCAACCTTCTGAGGACCACATGTCAGTGGCGGGTAGGGCCAGAGAGAGAAGCAGGCAGAGCAATGAATGGAGAATTTATCTTTGTACAGTAGGGTAGCTTCTACACACACACTTATCCGCTCTCTTCCTCCATCTAGACAAGCAAGAGGCTTTATCAGGAGTTCAAGGACACATTCCAGCCAGGGAAAAACATTGAAGGAGGGTGCAAAGCAGAGTCATTGAAGGGTGTGGAGGTGTGGCTGGGGAGAGTTCCAAGGGCCAGATAGAGAACCCTGGAGGGCTACATTTGGCCCTCAGGCCTGGCCTGAAGTTCCCCACCCCAGTTTACAAAAATCTTTATCTGTGCCTAATAAGCAGGATTAGAAAGGTGATGTTGAGGCTGTGGATGGGAAAAAGCTAAGATGACAGAAACTGTCCATAGAGTTATGAAACAAAATATACACAGGTTGATACCTAGGTGTTTAAATGGATTATCACTCCTATGATGAGTAAAATAAGGTTATATTACTGATATAAATCGCCATGTGTTATAGATATTACATACTTGAGCTTCATTTACCAAAAGGCTCACTCATCTGGAGTGGAAATTAATGTTAGGATATTTCTAGAACAGATAGAAAGTTGCATTGGATGCAGATATATATTGCCGCCCTGGGCTCCTACTGGGAGGAAGGATGGGATACAAATTTAATTAGTTAATTAATAAACAAACATCTACTTAACATAATACTTTGGCTTTCAGACTTTTGCCCTTATAATTGATGCTTAGGAGCACATTTCATCTATAGGTCGCAATCCCATACACAGAATTTTTGGGGTAAATCCCATTGAATTCATACATATATAGGATTGCACTGTTAAACATCTGTTACCAGATTTCTCCCTTGAAAAACTATTGATTGTTATAAGAATAACTTTTTATTTGATTGATGGTTTATTACTCTATTTTTACTGAATTTGGCAGACTGGTTTTATGAAGATGCCATTTTCATGGCAGATAATTTAACAATGTATTTGTTTTTGTTAATGTTCACATGACTGATTAACTTGGTGGGCTGAGGATTTTTACTAATTTTATATCCACTTCTGTTCACATATAAATGGGGGTAAGGAAAGGAGTGTTATTGGTTTGGGGGTTAGTCTGGGTGATGTCTTTGGGTCCCCCCTTCTGAATCTGTAAGGCTGGGATCTGTAGTGGAAGGAAGGAACCTGCTGAACTGATCAAACCAGTTTATTTGTTCATGTAATGGCTCTGGTCAAGTCTGTCCAGCACCCTATCTGCATGACTAAAGAACTGGCTATGATGCCATTGGAACAACTGGCTGCTGATGCTGCTTCAGGAGGGGATAGGCCCCCCTTCACATGGCTGGAAGTAATCTTGCAGGTAGAACAATAGTCCAGAAGCTAGCCTTGGCTGGTCAAGCCTGGTCTGAATCTGGAAAGAGACAAGAGGACTTGTTGTCTCTGCTGAATCCAAAGCTATGGCTTTGGGGAGCCTCCCTGGTAACCTAACAGAGAAGCAAGATCTGTTGCAGTGTTAATGCTGGGAACCCTTCCATCTCACCCTCAGGTTGTATATATGTGTAAATAAAACCATATATCCTAAAGATACCACAGTCTCCAATGGCCTTCATTTCAAGGAAACTGAACTCTGGGCAAGTGCTGGAACCCCTGAAGACTCTTACCACTCAGAGATTGGGGTGTGCACAACAGTATTAACCATGTAAGAGTTGTATGTACTTGTATTTCTCCTTGTTCATTATTAAGTACTCTTGCTCCTGTATACATGCACGCAACCAAGCCAAGACATGTTGGGGGGAAATCCAACTACACTTACTTCCCATAACCACAAACAGTGTAGAGTTGGTCTCCTCCGCAAACTGGTAATGCTTAAAAAGCTGTTGTCATATATATGTGTGTGTATGTCATACATGGATATGTTTTGCTGTGACAAAGCACATTATTGTCACTCCTTTCCTATCACTTTGGCACTCCAAAATCAGTTTTATAACCCCCAAACATTACATTTTACAGGACTGAGTGCAAAAACACAAGTTTACTTTTACAAAAAAAGAAACTTGTAAAAGTAGTTGAACAACCATTTACTGCTCTTTAATAGTGTCCAAAATCTACCACCTGAGGCACTTCCCTCCTACCTTATGGTAAAACAAGGTATGTGTTAAGTTGTACAGAAATGTGGTATTTAGTGCAAAATGAAGGATCTCTACAGAAGCATCTGCCCCCAGACATAGTGATCCCTGTTTAATCAGCCATTCCAGAAGCACCAGTATTTTGAGCACTGTCATATATTAATGGAAGAGGGAAAAATCCACCAGGAACAGCTGGAAACATTAGTTTATTGAAAAACAAAATTACAGCAATTCTAGAGAAACTTTATAACAAATGGATCTATCCCTTAAACAACATCAACTCTTGGGCCAGATGGAAATAAGCCCAGATACTGTGGAGTTTTGCTTACAACTCCTACTGGATGAAGCCTGATTCAATTAAATTTATACTAATTTATAAATGTGTGTGTGTTCTGGTGCTTTAAATAACATTTAATTTTACCTGATTAAAGCTGCAGTCCTATACACACTTCCCCTAGGAGTAAACCCCAATGAACACAATCGGATTTACTTCTGAGTAAAGATGCACTGGATTGCACTGTAAATCTGGCACCCAGAAAGTTGTGTGCAATATGATTTACAGAACATGGGGAGGAAGTGGGGTGTGTGTGGGTCTGACTACCAAGGTATCTACTCTTTGAGGGAGGGTGGGTATGAGAAATGGGGGAAGGGCAACCTACATATGAAGGCAGTTCTGTGATTCTTCCAACATTTTTTTTTTATGCAAAGCAGGCTTGGAGGCTGTAATTGAGTGTACGAAGAGGGGAGGGATGGCTGAATGTTCACCTGTTCATCCGCTCAACATGTCTCTCCCTTCTACTGCTTTCCCACTTCTGGAGAAAATTATACAGGAACCCCACAAGTTTCTAAAAATACATCTGAATGGCCCAGTAGCAGGAAGGGAAAGGGTTAATCAGCCCCTTCTCTCCATTGATCCACCCCAAATTCAGCCTTCTGTAGCTGCTTTTAATTGAAATGTCAGGAAGTAGAGCCAGGGAACTACCCATATCTGTGGTTTGGCCCAAGAAAGTTTATTCTCATTATAATTTTGCTTTTGCCCCCCACAGCATCCATGGTCTCAAGCCAGAGCTTCCCCAGAAGCAGGGCTAGAGGGGTAGTTTGAGTAGCTTCAGTCCTCAGAGCAACTGGTTTGCTGTGCTGCATCATGGGATATGGTCTTCTCTGATAAAGTAGTACAGTGAAATTGGTGCATGGGGTGGGGAGAGAAAAGAGGTACCAGGGAAAGTATCTGTGAACATTAATCACAAGTGAAGCAGTGATTTCATAGGGAAATTCTCATATTTTACAACTTCTGAAATAGAACAAGATGAAAGAGAGAAGAGACTTGAATGTAAATCTCCTACAAATACATATACAAGACCTCTCGGTCCTGGGCAGGCCTCCTAGGCCAAGTGGTTCATGCTATCTTTCAAGTACCCAAGACTGTTTGGACTTAGACTCAGATTTCTAAGGGTCTAACTCCATATTATGTCAATGATGTGATTAGCAATCATGTAATTAAAAAAAAAAAGTACCAGGTTCGTGGATACTGGTGCCAACGGGAGTTTTCCCCCCTAAAGCTGTCAGGCAGAATGACTTTTATCTAGGTTGCAGCTGTGGAGGAAGGCTTAAACTGTCCCTGTTATATGTTGGGGTTGCTAATCATGTCATTAACATGATGTGATGTGCAGTTAGTTAGGCCCATTTTTAATGCTATCCACTAACCCTCAATGACTTTGCAGATTGTCCCATGTGCTCACCAAGTGTTTTGGAGGGAATCGTATCCCCCTCCCCATTCTGGAGGGCCACTGTGGGTGTTTCACATATTACTATTTTCCTATCCTAAGATAATTAATCTCTGTACCATATTGTTAGAAGCACGTCACATATTATTTACACACTGAATACACTGATTAAGCAGCCGTTGAACACACCAGCATACTCTGGTTCACCCTTTACTATAACCCTGTACGAACCTTACCTTCACAAAGGAAAACAGTCAGGTGGGGAGCAGCCCTGTACCAATTTTTTAATATTTGGGAGGAGTGTGCTACAGGAAGATCCAGGGCACTAACACTCGTGTATGGAATTGCACACAGCTTTGTTGGGCTCACCAATGTATCTCCCAGCCCACCTATGATTGACTGTCTCATCCCACTGGTGAAATGGGATGAGCACCTGATGCTCCCAGGTCTGGGTTTGCTGGTATGACCATGTGTATGGCTTATTTTAATCTTTTGTCACATGGTGTATGAGAGAAAGAGACATCAGTGGCTCCCAAACAGTCTCTGTTCAATACATACATATATATATATATATATTTATAATACACTTCTTTATCTTCTATTAATAATCAAAACAAAATAAAAAACCTAACCAAAATCACAGCTGTTGATGAATATGCATGCCAGGAGGCAATGGAAGTTTTCCAGAACTTTTTGATCACAAGTTAAGGGCCCCTCAGCCTGCCATTGGAAGAATACGGTTTGACCCAACCCTAAAATGGAGGAAAATCAAGCCAACTCTAGAAGGTGGGACGTAACAAACCAACTTTTAAAAAAGCAATATTCTGACACAACTCAGAACAGGAGGGGCCTGTTGGCAATTTTAGGAGAAGCTGTCCAGTTCTATTCTAGAGGGAGGGAGTGCCTGTTCCTAGGAAGATGCAGCTACCATCCCGATTTTACAATGAGGGAGTCATTTCCAGAAGCAGGAAAAATCCTGTCTCTAATGAAGAATTGGTCAATTATGCAAATGTGAAGACACCAACTTTTTTCTAGTAGTATGGAATCTCCAACACAACTGCAGAAGCAAGAAGTCTCCAGACTGACTCTAGAGAGGGAAATTATAACTCAGCTTTAAAAAGAAGGAAATTCCAGTGCAACTCTAGAAGACGGGATTGCCCTTAAAGGAGCAGCAGAAGGGAGACAGATTCTATAAAAGGCCATCCCAAAACATACTCTACATTCTCTAGATTTCACCATGGTACAAAAAGAGCAGTGAAAGCCAAAGAAGGTGCCTAGCATGGTGGAGGAAAAGCCCCCTTTGACAAGCTCTTTTGGAGGAAAATGTAATCAAGGCTAGCTAGAACCAGCAGCAAGTAGTAAAAGAAAGGAAACAATATTTGCTAATTAGCCATTCCTCCCTCAACACCAGTAACACAGACACACTCCCTGCCCCCTCTTTTATAGATTCCTCTCACACATTCCCGTAACACAAATGAGTGCATCAACTGCGTCCTTCCCATACATTCCCAGAATAATAGAAATAACACCCACCTCACACACATTTAACAGTCTCTTCTCTCACGCACATACATATTTGAACAACAATGTGCTAACTGAACATGCACACTAATGAATGGAAAGGCCAAAACTCTTTTATACATACATGGCTCAGGCTCCTTTCCCATCACACCCTCCTCCCATGCAATTTTGGGAATCAAAATTATTTGAGGGGTTTTCTGACAAATTTCTCAGCACCCTCAGAAAATTATTATTTTTACAGAAAGCCATGAGAGTTTATTTATTAGGTCAGTAGTTTAGATATGGCTTTGGTGACATATCAGGAAACTGGGAAGTCATCTATGACAAAGTTTATGAACTCTGAGGAAAAGTTAGATCAAGACTTTATTTAGTGCCTTAAGGAACACAGGAACATAGGAAGCAGCCTTATAGTGAATCAGACCATTGGTCCATCTAGCTCAGTACACTGACTTGCAGCATCTCCAGTTTCAGGCACAAGTATCTCCCAGCCTTATCTGGAGATACCACGGACTGAACCTGGGATCTTCTGCATGCAAAGCAGATATTCTACCACTGAGCTATAGCCCTTCCCCGAATTAACTCAACCCTTAACTCAATAGATTCATGCATATATGTTCCAACCAACGCTCTCTCTCTCTCTCTCTCTCTCTCACACACACACACACACTCTCTCTCTCTCCCTCCTGGTATAGACCCTCATTTTTTGAGGGGCCACATAAGCTTATCCTTGTAACATCTCTTCAACATCTTTTAGGGAGGCATGGGATATAATTTGTTAATATAAAACTAAGATGGGATGGCCATTACTTCCTGTCATGCACTTAGGAGTCGGAAAAAAAGTATCTTCATGTTGTGAGCTCCTCAGACTTAGCTACTAAGTGGACATTATTCTCTACATTAATCCTACCCTTCCTATCACATTCATGATGGGCTCCTGCTGGAAGAATGGGATATAAATCAAATAATAAATAAATAATCCTAAACCTCTGTTTCTCAACTCCCAAATACAGCACCTCATAGCTGCTGCCCACATTTGTCTTAAAAGAGTACAATCGTGGGAGTTGCAACTGTACCTAACCATTTTTAAGAGTGAAACACTGCGGTGATACATGTTTGCAGAATGAATCTCATAAAATGGCTCCAGTTCTCAGGAAATGGCTCTGAAAAGGTCTTCTCTTCAAGACAGATGTGTTCTTTATACTTGCCACATAATGGCTTATATCCAACTAAGTCTGAGTAGATCCACTGAAATTAATGTGCCTTAGTCACATCCATTAGTTTCAGTGGGTCTACTCTGAATAGGACTAATATTGGATACAACCCAAAGTTTTCATGGATCTTTAAAAATTGATGCAAGTTCTAAAAAAGCACCCCTGTGCATTTCACACAATGTGACAGCTGACCAGTTAAGGTAGTGGCACTTATGGGGCTGGGGGCTTCCACATCTTTTAGATGTGCACCTTCCTTTGAACCAACCCAAGAGATCACAAAAGCCTGAAAACTCTCCTGTCACTGAAAGTTTCATCATGTGGTAACTGAGTTTCTTCAGGTTCCTGTTGGCCTTCAGCCAGGCCTTCTGACTTCTTACAAATCTTAAATAAAGATCCAGTGTCAGGTCAGTCAGGTATGGTTATAAGTGTGATCTGTCTACCCCTATCCAGTTTAACCCAAGGAGAAGCAGGTAGTGCTGAAGCAGCCTGACCTTTCCACCTCTCTTGGGCTGGGAACTATGGCAGATCAACTGGTTTAAGTGTGTGTTGAAGTTTTGAAACCTGGAAGCTTATAAGGGGTTCTCATTCTTAGTAAGATGTGCCAGTGTCAGTTTTGGTTCCTGCAGGGGGAAAAAGTGATTTAATTACTGTTTTTCTTTCATTATTATTTTTATATTTTTTTATTTATTGCAAAATAAAGCAACTTCAGTATCAAAATAAATAAATAAGAGGAAACCAGTTATAAAGCCTACTGGAGCAATCAAGAGAGGCTATTTAAGGGGCAATTAATAGGCTATTAATTACTTTCCAAGTGGCATTCAAGAGGAAGAAATAAAACAGGCTGAAACTACAAAAGCAAATTTTTAATTAATGTTGATGGAAACCAACAGGACTTTCTTGAGAGTTAACACAAGAGAATCTTGACTATGGATAATGTAATGTTCTATTAAATGCTTGTGCCATTTTAATTCTGTTTCCATCTAATTCTGGGGAAACAGTGTCTTTGTCTTAGCAGCGCTAAAGGGCACTAGTGTGAAGGCAGTAGGAATTTAAAATGCGCCCCACACAATCCTTTGCAATGTGCACAGGATCCCCAGCAGATTAACTGATGTGGAAAGAGATCCCTGAAGGCTGTACATTTGAAAACTGAATGGGTTGCTCCCTGATTCAGCCCAAATCCTGCACCAGAGTTGGAAGTCCTCAAGCTAATTATCTACCAAGTGCCCCTTTCTAAAAATGCACTCCTTACTTAGCCACTTCTCCCTCTTTTGAGAGAGTACCTACCACCCACCACCAAGGCCTCCTTCAAGGTTTTGCATTGAGAAGTTCACAAATGAAAATTATAACCCGCCATCCCCAGAAAAAGGGGTGTAAGTGGGGGGTCATTAGCCCTTGATTTGAGTTTGGTGGGAAAGAAGGGGTTGGTACAGAAGGAAGGAAATGAGGCAGAGGTGTGCAAGATGGCTTTAAACTGCAACAGGATCGTTATCTGCTCTTCTCAGGGGCTACTGGGGGTAAATTGTAGTACCCTGAACTACAGCTTGGCCCTGCTATTTATGTACAGGTTATTTAGGGCCCATCAGGGACAGCAAGAGGGAGAAAGGGGGACAGAACATAACTGTAGCTTTTTCTGAATTGGAAAAGGACCTCTAAGAAGTTACACAGGAGCAAGAGAGAACACTAAAAATAACATCAAAATGCAAGAAAATGTTAGCGTGTAAAATAAATTTATCAAAACTAAGTGCTAAAACAAAAACAAAATCTACCTATATTTGGAAACTGATGAAATTTGAAAAAGTCATACCTTCACATCTCATATATTTCCAATTATGGCAGCAATTTTAAAAATTTATATTACCCAGAATTTTATCCCTACGATTTGACACCCCCCGCTGAAATTCAGCTGCCAAGCTTGTGAAATTTGAGGCATACAAACTTGCAAATATAAATCCAATATTTCAAATTTTGTTCCTTTCTAGTATAAATTGTCTCCCTTTCTTTTCCCCAATCTGAATTGACAATTAAGAAAAAATTAATAGAAAATAAAAACATTTCCCCATCGACCATGTTATTTTAAAACTATTTCCCATTAAAAAAAATTAAAAAGAAAAGCAGGTTCTCTTGCAAAACTCCATCCACTGTCAAAGATGGGACAAATTAAAGTTAATTACATGCTATCCTGTACGTGTCTACTCAGATGTAAGCCCTGTTGAGTTCAATTACACTTTCTTCTGAGTAAATGTGCACTGGATTGTACCCAAAATTAACCAAAGTAGCAGCTGAAAATAAAATTTCAGTCTAGGTACCCTTATTTCAGCGATAGCACAGAAACTGAAATAAATATGCCAAGATGGGCATTTTTGACTCAGGAGGGAGAATACTATTAGAAAAAATAAAATTCCATTAAAAATATTTTCTTCTTAACTTTCAAATGTTGTTTCTTCAAGAAACATCCTGACCTGCTCATTGTTGGCCATACTCTTAATGTCTCCTCGTTTAGTTTAAAAATAAAAATCAAAAGAAGAAGATATAGAGTGACATTTTTAAGTGTCCTGAGCATCTCTGGGGAGGGAGGGATAGTGGAAAGTTTGTCATAATAGTGTTTGAAAGAGCTGAGACTCTTTTAAAAGCTACACTAACATGAACCAAAGAACAGGCATTGATGGATACCTCCAGTAATTGGGAGATAAATAAAAAAGCACTAGAAAAATTTATAAGAGTGGTAGCGATATATAAAGATATGTACAGCAGAAAGGGGTGGACCTGACCCTGTCCTAGATCCCTTATGGGCAGTCAGGGCAAGGTTATACAATAAGGATGGGATGGGATGAGAGTGGCAAAGGGCAGTGTACTGTGTAAAAAAACCACTTCCTGCACCTTCAGTAACTGCCAAACTCACTGTTGAATGCGACAAGACAAGATGGCCACCATTCCCCACCTTTCTTGTCTTAGAGTGCATGTCAGGAAGAAGCAGGGAGGAGGCTCTAATCTCTTTACTTTGCCACTGCATGAGCAAATGGTATGATCATGTCGTCAGAAGATCACTGTGACCTCAGGTGTGCACCAATAGGGCCAGGTGCCCTTGACCTCCTACAAAGATGCTAATGTGAACCAGGTCCAAGGTGTTGACCCTAGCCATAAAACAGATGAAGCCCCAGAGAGGTGACTTCATTCAAGGTGGATGAGCTCAAAGTAGTCAGTGATGTTATCAACAAAGGTGTATGAGGCCTACAGTGATGAAGTCACTAAAAGTCAACATCATTGCCGAGCCAGGCTACTTTTGATATTGGTAGCTACTGGCTGAATCCATTGTGCTGAAATCATCAATAGGTGACAGGCACAGTAACTTTGACATCATTCATAATCATCAAGATTGGCAGAATGCTTGACAAGGCCTCTTCAAACATCAATACAACTGATTTGCCCCAACATCATACAATACTGACAATACCTACACATCTGACTTCATCAGTCTATGTGATGCCCTGTAGGGTTATATCACAATCAATATACTGACAAAATGTTCTCTCCGTTGACATCATCTATAACTGACAAGTCACACAATGTTGATGTCATCAAAGGTCCACAGTGTTGACACCATCAAATGTTGATGGTGTGGGCATCAGAGGTCAATAAGACCCACAGCGCTTACATCATCTGCAGCTGACAGAGTCCACAGTGTTGACACCATTGATGGTGTCGATGGTGTCAGTTGGTCAGTGGAGCATCCACAAGGGTTGGCAATGCTCACAGCGCTTGGAATATCAGATACAGAGGTTGCCAACCTCATAATAAATCCACAGCTGTTGTCTTCAGTCTTCAAAAGTCTGAGACAAGGCCCACAGCAATGAAGCCATCAAATGTTGACGGACAACGCTAGTATTGTTATTAGCAAAGACTGATGGGGCCTGGCAGTTGTAACATTATCCAAAGCTATCACCAAGGCTACATTATTGATGCTGTAAAGGATCCACAGGCCTAGTAACTGAAAATCATTTCAGTGTTGATGTCATCAGATCTGGACAGCAGTGATGTCAACAGACACAGGAAGAAATAGCAGCAGAATCAAATACATGAAATCTACTAGTTTTGACATCTTCAGAAACTAACCCAGATTGTGCAGTAGGTTTCCATTAAGAAATCAAGCACTTGACACTTTCACATCCTGACATGAGCCATAGTGTTGATGTCATCAAATACTGATAGCCAACATCATCATCAAAGATTGTCAAGACCTGGCAGGTCGGATGGACATCATCAAAAGCCAGTGAAGACTGAGATGGTATCATTATCAAAGACCTGACTAGGACTTGACATCAACCAAGATGGAGGCCAAAGGGCTTTTAAAAAAAAGGAGCCCCAAGAAAAGATGGTGAGCACCAAAGAAAGGGTGGGGTGGAGCAGAAAAGGTTAGAGAAATATGGCCTTGAAAAGTCAAATCAACCTGAGCTGGGGAATAGGGGCCTCTCACACGGTGACCTCGTTCTTGCTGCCAGTAGGGAGGTGTTGGGTTGGGTGGTGCCCTGGGAGGAACTGGACTTGATCAATGGTGCTTTGCCTCTTGGCTGCAAAGCCCTGGCGCCGGCTGGCAGCCTGGTTACTACTGCCTTCCCAAGGAGCTGTAGCCTTGGGGGAATTGTTGGAGGTGGGGTGAGAGTTCTTCATCATCATATGGTGGTGGTCAAGCATGGGAGTACTGCTGGCACAGACGTTGGTCTGAGAGAGGGCCTTCTGGTGGCCCAGATGCATCTCCTGGAAGGGGCCTGTGCGCTGATGGAGACGCTCAGGTGACAGCAAGCGCTCCTGAGAATGCAAGTTTTCACGGGAGAGGAGGTGCTCGTGAGATATGACACGCTCTCGTGGAATAGTGTAATCATAGTGTGATGGGCGGTAGCTTCCCCCTCCACCACCACCATCTGAAAGGATGTGTTCCTGTGACATGACACGCCGTGGGTTGTGTGACTTTTCGGAGTAACCATCCCCGTCGTAGTTCATCTTCATGGCATGTAAGGGCAGGGTCCCTCGAGTCAGTTCGGCAAGGTGTCGCCGCTTGGCATAGAATTCATCCAAATCCTTCTCAGCTGCTGGGAGACAATAGAGACAAGTGAGATGTCACTGAGTAATGAAAAGTTGGACTGGTGGATGTGAGAAGAGGAAGACAGAGAAATTCTAGGGGGATGAATAGGTAGAGTTACTATCACATGGTTAGGAAGAAAGAAATGGATAAGAGAGAGATAATCCCATGTCAGGCTCAAAGCAAATCACCACTCAAGGCCAAACTGGATGTGACAGAGCAGCCACATGTATATATTCACATATCTGTTCCACTTATGTAAGAATTAGATTCATACTTTACATAAAATGGAGCAGACAGATAAAGCCAGGGCCAACTTCAGCAGCCAACAGCCACAGACACTTACCTGGCCCCCACTGACGCAGGTACCTGTGTTGGTCCTCCTGCCCTCCCCCACTCCAATTTCCTCAGGCGTGGGAAGACTGTGCACCACTTATGATTTCCCACAAGTGCCTGATGTAATATTGCTCTAGGGCATTGTGCGTGACTTCCTAGACTTAGATCCTGCCACCAGGTAAGTCCACAGTCAGAGAAGGTAACACCTTGCTGGCATGCCCTGGAGCAGGCCCTGAGCGAAGGGAACAAAACCAGTCCCCCTACCCTGCCTCACCCCTCTGTGTTCCATTGCTACAGCAAACACATTTCTCTTAGTCTCAACTAGCTCCAGTAGCAGAAGTGAGCAAGGGTGACAAAAAAATGTTTGACACTATGGACTGCAGTGAGGTAAGTTGGGGGAGAGGGGCAGGGTTTGGCTCCTTTCAATTCACCCACGTGCAGAATTTTATGTAAAAAATAGACATCTTCCTCCACATACATACAAAACCCTTGTGATCAGGACAGACACCCGGAAAAAATACACGTGGGTGCCCCATCACATCTAATTTGGCCCTCAGTCAGTTTATAACATGGACATTGGCTAGAATTCTCATTTGCCTTATAAATGCAGTCTCTCTTCTGTATTGACCAGGCAGGTCATGTAAGTAGTTCAAGAGAGGCTCAACAACAATGTAAGCCTCACATGTGAAAATTCTTGGTGGTGAGATGGGATGGAAGGACAAACCACTGACAAGAGTTTTTTTTTTTAATTCAAAATATTTGAGATAGACTGCATATTTTGCTGTGTAGAAGCATATTGTTGCTTTTTAGAAATGCTAGGATTTTGTTGGCTTGAATTTTTGTAAATTGTGTTGTTTTTATTTGTATTTTGTATTTGTGTTTTTCTATTTGTGTGTAAGCCGCCTTGGGGGCCTTTTTGGTCAAAAGGCGGCCTAGAAATAAACCATAACATAACGTAACATAACAAGAGTCAAAGGCAAAGAAAGTGAGTCACTGGCATGCATGCACATGGAGGATGAAGTGTATTAATGCTCCCGTTAACAGCCTTTGGAGAAGATCAGGTGCCCCTCTTGAAACAACTGTCCCAATATTCCCTCCAACTTACCCAAGCGCTTAAGTGAGGAATAGCGGTTGAGTTCTGACTTGACGGCCGTCTCATAGGAGGGGGGCAGATGGGAGAGGTTGTGGAAGGAGCGAGAGCAGCTGAGAGTGTTGTACTTTGAACTGGAGTGACTGGGCGTATGGTTCATGTGCCAGTCTTTTTGGGGACAGAGAAGGGAGAGAAAACGTATTAGTTCCAATTCAGACTGACTCCCAGTGTATATGGGGTTTTATTAAGAAGGGTTGCTTCCACACTAGCTATTTAGACATTTGCTCACTGTTTTTGCGGAGCATCCAAGCAACACTGCTGACAGTCCTGTTGAATTCCCATCTTTCCTATATTGTCCTCCCATGTCCTCTCAGTCCTGCTTAGTGGTGGCTGTTAAGATTTCCCTTTACACTGAGAACCCTCAGAGCCCCGGAGTGTGCTCTTACGTCAGAGTGCACCTGGTGGATCCCTTGCTTTTGAGAAAGGTCAGGATCCTCCTTATCACAAGGTTTCTCTTGTTCCCTCATTAAACACCACCCTACTTCAGCTACACACAATATTTTTGTCCAGCACCCCTCTGCTTTGTGGCAGTGAACTCCCTTCTGCTTCTTCCAGCTTTCTCTCTGTTCTTTTGCCTTATCTGAACAAGATTCCCTCCCACCTTTTCTTATACTTACATTCCTTTTATCCATCCTTAGGCCTGTGCCAGATAATTAGTGGGTCAGTGAATCTGCTCCAGGTTTTAGTCCATACTTTCAAGGAGCTGTCCAAAGTGCTTGAAAGTTTGAACTAAAACCCGGAGCAGATTCCACTGACGCACATCAGAGCCATCAGTCTCCATTGCTACCAGGCAACAATCATGCCTGCTGCTCCCGACGGCTGCCTTTTATGCAGCCACATGCCAGAACGTCTCCTTTGATCCACCTTCACCTCGGCATCCCCCTGCCAACCCTGACCTGTGCTTACAATCAGGTCAGCAGCAAGAGGGACATGAAGATAATCAAGGGCAGCCAGCCTTGCTCTCCCCTCTCCCTCATGGTGGCTTTTTACAGCTAAAACATAATTGCAGAACCACTCTCTCCCAGGCGGACATGCAAAATGCAACTGATATTTGTTGGCGGTCATGATCAGGGACTGACAGCTGCTTCCAGCATTCTTAGGCCCCTGATGGCATCCATGTGTCCTGGCAAGACTCCCTGGTGCTGCCATTTGGGCCACCTGCCAAGCCCCATGGAGGCAAGTGGATGGAAAGCTCCCCACCATTTTGATTTCCCCATAGTGCCCCAGGGCACCACCATGTTCTTCTTTGCCAGGGGACCCCTCTCCCCTCCAGGTGGTACTCTGCTTTTCCATTGGTCGGTTTCCTCCCAGCTGGAGCATTATTAACTGGTTTTAATTGCCAAATTCCTGTTTCCTGGTGGGAGGTTTTCTGCTAACTCATTTACTGTTTTCAGCGCGAGGAACTGCTTGCTCTTTTATTATTATTTATAATCAGTTATGGTTATCTCCGTGGCACAGAGTGGTAAGTGGCAGTAACGCAGCCGAAGCTCTGCTCACGGCCGGAGTTCGATTTCAACGGAAGGAGGATGTCGAATCTCCAGTAAAAGGGGTCGAGGTCCACTCAGCCTTCCATCCATCCGTGGTCGGTAAAATGAGTACCTGGCATATGCTGGGGGGTAAAGAAAGGCCGGGGAAGGAACTGGCAATCCCACCCCACATATACGGTCTGCCTAGTAAATGTCACAAGACGTCACCCTAAGAGTCGGAAACGACTCGCACTACAAGTGCGGGGCACCTCTACCTTTACCTTTTATGGTTGTAGCTAAATAATTAGTGAAACACAAAGTAACGCCTCAGCAGCAATAAAAAGAATAATTAAAAAAAAGTATTACCATTTTTGCAATAAACATATGCTTGTAATGGCTGAGCTGCTTGCAAGCATCTTGTTGAGTCATCCTCTGTGGTGGAGAAGGACCCAGTGTGCCCCGGGCACCTTTATCCTACATCTGCCTATGGGGTTGTAAAGAAATTGCTGCTGCTGGGCATGGTGGCACTCAGCTTGCAAAACTCCTAGGAACATAGAAAGCCGCCTCATGCTGAGTCAGACTGTTGGTCCATCTGGCTTGGTATTGTCCATACTGACTGGCAGCAGCTATCCAGGGTTTCAGAAGGGGGTCTCTCCCCGCTTTACCTGGAGATGCCAGGAATTGAACCTGGGACCTTGTGCATGCAAAGCAGTTGCTCTGCCATTGACCTACAGCCCTTTCCCATGACGCCTGGTAGCACCTACTCCTCCCCTGAATCCATCCTTGTTGTTCTTCCTTCCTTGGGTCCGTAGGATCGTGGCACAGGTGTTTTTGCATCTTATTGTTGTAAACAGCAGGTCCAGGGTCCCTGATCCAGATTGTCAAGAGGGCTGTTAAGAGGGAGCTGCTGCTGCAGCTCAGAGTGGCTGGGAAAGCCCCGGGTCTAAAACCCTGGAGAGCCACTGCCAATCAGTGAAGACTGGGCTGGATGGGCCAATGGTCTGATTCAACATGAAGCAGCTCCCTATGAACTACGCAGGGCTGAATTCCATGCGGTGTAAAAGTCTAGCAGGACCTCATCGAAGTCCCATCCCCATTTGGCAAGCAGGCGTTCACAAAGTGAGGAGGCTTGGGAGACAGAGAGCCTGCCTGGGAAATCTCTTGCCTTCGCACTTAGCTAAGCCCTGAGCAGATTCATTTCCATCTGCCAAAGCCCAATCGCTGCCAGGATCGACAGTCCTGAGATAAAGCAAACATTCTCCTCTTTCCCTTCCCCTCCGTTCCTCCCCTCCACCAGGGTGGAAAGTAAGAACAGGGTGCTGAATGGGGCCAATGGCCCACTGAGTCCAACATCCTGTTCTCACAGTGGCCAACCAGATGCCTGTAGGAAATCCACACAGGACCTGAGCACAAGAGTGCTCTGTCTTCCTGCGGCTCCCAGCAAATGCCATCCAGAAGCATGCTGACTCTGACGGTGGGAGCAGAGCACAGCCAATGAGATTGGTCATTCCACTGGCCATCCTCTCCCTTTCCGGTGCCAGTTCAACTCTGCCTGCAGTGTTGTTGTGCCTAAGAATGGGCAAACCTCTGAATTTCGGTTTCTTTCTCTTTCTTCCTTTTCCAGTCTTAAGTTCAGTTCTCCCAATTTCCACATCAGCAGGGCCGGCACCAGGCATGACTGGGCCCTTGGTCACCAGCCTGCCCCAGATCCACAGTGCCCTAGCCCAACCCCCCCATATGGCTGCGTGGGGCTAATAAGCACTCCTGTGCATCCCACCTCTCTCTCCTGTCCCTGTGAATGACATGCACATTGTGTGCGCATGCCTGCCATCAACTAAGATGGCAGTGGGAGTGTCAGCCCCTTAGGGAAGCCCCCATCGCCATCTTAGTTGATGGCAGGCATGCACATAGGGCGCACACATCATTTACAGGAATGGGAGAGGTAGGTGGGGCATGCGTGAGGGTTTATTGACTTGCACTGACTATATTGGAAAGGTGGGGGTGTCTGGGAGCTCCCTGTGAGAAATTTGAATAAAAAGGACAGATCAGGAAACACCCTGAAGTAAGGGTGCTTCCAACGATGTGTTTATTGAGCATTCATCCTGAATTGTTTGCAGGTAGATTAGATGACGTTGCATTAAAGCAAGTGTCATCCCACGCTTTCCGATGGGTTTTCCCATCACTGTCCTTATCACAAAATGTCTGTTCTTTTAGGAAAGCGGGTTTGTTGCATAAAAGCTCTCCATCAACTATAATTGTGCAACCTGAATCTGCCAGTATGTGACTGAATCCACCCAAACATTGCCACAGTATGGAAACGCCCTAAGTGAGTTTGCTACATCATACTGTTCAATACCATTTAGGTAGACCAGTAAACTGCTTTATTTTCTTTTATTGTGCATACTCACTGCCTGTTTCCTAGTTTCCCTTTACCATCTTCTTCAATAAACTCACTTAGTTCAGAACTTGGGGCTTGGCCGGATTCTGTACCACCACCCAAAGGACAGAGTTCCCTCCATGCTGCCCAGATTGCTTGAGTTATGCTGAAGGCTTTTATTTAACAAAAGGCAGGAGGAAGGATGGGCTGATGTTCAACTGGTGCCAGTAGATCCCCTCTTCTCAGGTAAATTCTGCTTTAATTTTTAAGTGCCTGCTGAAAACCTTTCTGTTTTGCCAGGCTTATGCAGGCAATTAAGAAGATGCTTTTTGACTTTTGTTTTTATTGTATTTTTTAATGTTTTTATGCTATGGTAATTGGGTTTTTTTACATGTTATAAACCACTTTCTTGTTTTTAGCTAAACAGTGGTATAAAATATTTTTATAAATAAATAAATAAAATAAACAGCAAGTTGAGAGACCCTAACTCACCACATCTTCAGTGGCCTAGGTATGAGTGGTGGCCAGTAGTGTAGTGGCAAATTCAGAAGTGCATGGTCCCTCCATGATAGTCAAACCATGTCCCCTTACAGCCATGCCCCCTCACAGTCATGTCCCCTTTTCCATTTTCCCTTGTATCTCTTGCTCTGTGTTGTCTTTGAGTCCACACCCCACTACAACCCACATCCCTAGAAGCCAGTCAGCACAAAAGGGGAAGCTGTGTGTTAGCTACTGAGAAGAGTCTTCTCAGTAGCTGACTAATCTCCTTTCACTCTGATTGGCTCCAATCAGCCCAAAAGGACGAGGACTCTTTTCAGTGGCTAACATGCTCCCCTTTCATGATGATTGGCTCGTACATAGGGTCCTGGCTGGGAGCCTACTCCTAAAAAGTAAGAAATATATGACACACACACCCCACGGCCCCAGACGACTACACCACTGGTGGTGGCAGTTCCAATCAGGTGGAGGATGGAATCAGGGACGTCAGTCCTCCATCTACATGCCATGCTTTTGTGGAAGTAGGATTTTGCCTACTATCTAAAGGAACATGTGTTTCCATATTATCTGCCCATCCACTGAGACCATCAGGGGAGGCTCTGTGTCCCACATCTGAAGTACAGCTGGTGTGTACATAGGACAGGGCCTTCTCACCTGTGGAACACAAGAAGCAGGTCTGGTGTCAGCATCCAGTATCCTTGGGCACCTGCCAAGGAGCCAGCACCTCAGTAGGGTCTACAGCTATGCCTACCCTGAAACCCTTTAAAATATTTTTTCTGGCCTGGCATTCAATGCCAGGTGGCTGGGTCTAGCTACCTTAAAATATATTTTTTCTGGCCTGGTTTCCCAAGCAATGTCAGGTGGCTGGGTCCATTTTAATTTCCCACAATGTTCTGGAGTGACATCAAAGTGGGGGCATTGTGGGTAATAAAAATGGTGCTCAGAGCCCTGCTGTCCATCTCCAGGTAAGCCCAACAGAGTCCATCAATGGAGGAGGGGGCCACCAGAGGGCACTTTGTCCTGTGAATTTATAGGAAATTGGTGAAGACTGTCTTGTTTTGATGGGACTTTGACAGAGGTTGATTTGTTCCCACAATGAGATTTATTGATATTACGGATGCTGTCTGCTGTCCGTATGCTGCTCAAAGATACTGGGTTGTATTCAGCTAAGCAGTAAATCCACTGAAATGTCTAGACACTTCAATAGGTCTACTCTGAGTAGGACTAGCAATGCACACCACCTGTTATGTTCACCGTTGTTTTAAAACTTTATGTTATTACAATTTTGGTATGCCACTTTGGAAGGCTTTTTAGCTGAACAGCAGCTCATTCTTATTTTTACAAAATGTAAATAAAAAGTCAATAGTA
Source organism: Rhineura floridana (assembly GCF_030035675.1). NCBI lineage: Eukaryota > Metazoa > Chordata > Lepidosauria > Squamata > Rhineuridae > Rhineura > Rhineura floridana. The sequence continues at coordinate 19,556,651 of NC_084490.1, forward strand.
AATTAGCTGATTGCTAATAAGATGCCATTCTCTCACACCATGTCTTGCTTTTGTGTGTGTGTGTGTCTGTTAGCTCCAGATGCTACCTAGGGATCAAAAAGCTCCTGACACTTACCCAGAGTGGCCGTGTGGTGCTTGGGACTGTTGACGTTCAAATGGATGTAATTATGATGCATGTTATCTGCAAGCAAAAGAGAAAAGAAGTATGTGTGGGGTGTGATGTGTTAATCTGTATCTGCTAAAGATGGAAAATTCTCATCTGCCTCAAGAAGCCACTAGAGGTCACCCAATTCAGACTCAAAAATGTCAGCTCCCAGATGTGTAACCAAACCAGCCTACAAACAATTAATCTTCAATTGTAAAACTGACAACACTGATCTGCACAGTCAGTGTTAACTGGGAAAAAATTACAACTGGGTTTGGGCTGAGAGAGTATTCAACAAATGTTGTACATGTTGTAAATCATGCATACTTATTGAATATCAAAAGAGCCTGACAAATCAGGCCAATAGCCCACCTAATCCAGCATCCGGTTCTCACAGCAACCAACCAGATGCCTCTGGGAAGCCCAAAAACAGGCCCTGCACAAAAGCACTCTCTCACTTGTGATTCCCAACAACTATCATTCAGAGGCACACTGTCTTTGACCATGGAGGTCAGGGCCAGATTAAGATATGCTGAATCTCTAAACTATGTCAAGTTTAAGAGGTCCCATAGTATTACCCAAAAATGTGTATTATTGTAACAGAAAGGACAGTGAAAATAGAAACAATAAACTTTTATATTTGCATATACACGTGCACATAGCCATGGATGCAACTAAAAACTAATAATCTAACTGAAACTGATGTGAGACTGATATATGATTAGATCAAATATGTTCTCAGGTTGGGTCAGGTCTGATGTGGTGTTGGCTTGAACCAAACCTCACCTGCCACTGGTGCTGTTTGATAGCTTGTGGACACCTGGCCTAGTGAAAGTTTGATATAAATTATCGTTATTTCTGCACAGATTTATAAACACAATATGACAAATAATTGTGTAGCCACAAAGGGTGGTACTCAGAATACACCCACTGAAGTTAACAGACATGGCCAACCTAGGTTCATTAATTTCAGTGGGTCTACTCTGAGTAGGCCTTAGTTGACTATAACCATAAGTGTTGTGAACTAGACTACAAGTGCACTAAAAAAATGAGTTTCAATAGATGAGTACACCAAAAGATGCACCCTTGCTGGGACACAATTTTGTCCAGTACTGGTCCTGATGATTGCAAAGATCTTCAGATTTGAGGTGGATGGTGACTAGGTAGGGAACAGGGCCTTTTCTGTGGTGGTGATCCAGCTATGCAACCTCCACCCAGAGTCCAGTACTGTTAACATTTAAGTGCAAAATTAAGACCACCTTCTTTTCTCAGGCTGTTGAAATATTTTTATTCTGCTGGTTTACACTTTGCTGTTTTTATTTTGTATGATGTTATATAATTGTTTTTGTAATTAGCCGTTTTAACTTATTATTTTAATTGTCGATTTTAGCATCTTTTTCACCTGCCGTGAAAGCTTTACTAAAAGGTGTGATATATATCTGTCTTCAATATATAAAAACATACTCTTTTGGTAACATTTTAATCTCACCTTCCTCCAAAGAAGGCAGAGCGACTCACATGATGTCCCCAATTGTTATTCTCACAACAACTCTGTAAGGTAGACATGGCCCCCAACACCCTCAGATGGCCAGGCTCTTGCCCCAGGCTTATGCAGTTGGGTTGCTCTGGCAGCAGGATCGCCTGCTGCCATGACAAAAAAGCATCAGAACCTCTGGGATGACACACCCCAAAGACATAATCAAACAGGGAGGTGAAGAGGGCATAGACAAGTTGCCATGGCAGCCAATGGGCTGTTTGGGATCCCACACAATGACACCACTACGTCTCATAGAGCAAGGATTTGCAGAAGGTAGATCTTTGGGTGATTTTCAGGAAGATTGGCAAAGGATTTCCGATTCTCAACTATCTAATAATAGAAATAAACTAAAGTTCCCTCATATCCCCCCAAAAAAACTTAGGTTACTGAAAAAGAATGTTTGGGGGATTTTTGTGTGTGTGAAAGGGTTGGTTCTGATACTGATCATAGATTTCTGGGCTAAACATGTGTGCAGCAGAGGCACCCTGTTCCTGAATTCTTAGCATGTGTCTTGCACCTTGCTCTGGTTGGTGGGTGTTGGAGCTCTAGTGAAAAAACAAGCCTGAAGTTTTCCCATCCCTGACATAGAATGTGCATGGCTTTATTTGAGGGCTGGGAATGAGAAGTGGAGGAGAGGAGGAACAGGTGCATTGGCTACAGGCATTGGAGCTGATTATATTTGGAGGAAGAACAGGGGGCCAAACCAAACCCTTTCCCTCTGTTTCTGCAGCAATTTGAGGACCAGGTGCAAAGGTATCATGGAAGGAGGACCCATACCATCCCTTACATTGTAAGGCTTACAATCTCCACCCTTGACAATAGGTTAAGCTGAGACAGCGTGATTGGCCAAACGTCACACCGTGAGCTTCATGGCTGAGCAGGGATTTGAACCAGTCAAAGTCCAACAATCTGGCCACTACAGCACTCTTGCTCTCAATTATGATGTTATTATTACTACTGCTATTACTACTATAAGTGGAGTCTGCAACCAAATGTTGCAGTGTACCCTCCCTCATAAATTGGGTGTTCTTGTTTTGGGTTCCAGGCCAGCCAGTCACTCCTTCCAAGCAGGACAATCACATTCTCCTGACATATTCTGTTTTTTTCTTTTGCCATTGTCAGCCCATATTTTGTGGCTAATAAGCATATTCAGTCCTCATATAGTGCTGGTCTTTGACCGTAAATGAAATGAATGAATGAATTCAGTCCTCCTTAGGTTATTGGGGGGATGGATGCTGCACCTTTCAAGTCTTCCAATTTTTTTGTATTTCTGCAAACCTTGGGGTTCCCCTGAGCATGCTGATACTTCCCTCTTCTTTGTAAGTGGCCCTGGTTTGCCAATAACTTTGTTGGCAGCCATCACCTGAGTTTGCTATTAAATGGAGTGATTAAGGTCAAGCATGCCCGGGTCTCTGGGATCTCAGAAGGGAGAGAAGAGGGAAACAGCATAACCCAGCTTTCCTGAGCATTTGACCTTTCTCGTTCTACCTGGAAAGGAAACAGTTCATTTCTTAATGAGGCCCTCCCCCCACAACCCTAATATTAATCTTCAAGCCAACACAAAGACAGCCAGACAGCTAGAACTTGTTGTCATGGCAAACAGGCTGTTTCTCCACAAGTATATCTATATATGCAACCTCCAAAGCTCAGGAGTTAGCAAGAGATATTCCAACAAGAAAATAGCTGGGGAAAGTGAAGTGGCTGCAAGTAGGTTGAAAAAAAAGGGATAGAAAGCATTATCTTCCAAGGAAATTGCTGGGGGACATGGAAAGGTCAGATCAGGATGCTTTCAAGAAATAGGATGCGAGGCTTTCATCTCTTATAAAGCAGCACTGTCTTTGATCTCAGTTTTGCTGGTTTGGGAGGATATATTTTTGTTACATTTATATGACATTCCTTCCTCCAAAAGGCTTAGAATGGGAGTTCCCTGGTGGTCTCTCACTGGGGTTGGGGCAGACCTTAACACCAAACTATGGTTCATGCTAACTATAGCTTAGGCTCCAAACTATAGTTGGTGTTCTGAGATTTCCAGGCAAGCCATAGTTTTTGCAATGTCTCTCCCACCCACGCCCTTTGCTCAAGATTTTCAGATGCTATCCCACACAAAAGCCTCTGAGAGTGGACCAACATACTAACCCATAGTTGTTGATTCAGGTGTAACACCAAATCAGTGTTTGTTCAAACTGTGGTTTGCAAACCGGTAGCTTCAGATCTGGATTAGGCTGCCACTAGCTCACAAACCATGATTTGTAATAAAGTGTTGATTCTTCAGACATCATGATGCCAAAACCTCGGTGTGGGTTCTGCAAACTATGGTTTTGACATGATATCCAAATCATCTAGCTGAGGCACTCACTTATTTATTTATTTTATTTAAAATATTTCTATCCTGCCCTTCTACCCTATAATAGAGCACTCAGGGTGGCTTACAAAAATAAAATCAAACACATACATAATAAAATTGTAAACAATAAAATCACAAAACATTTAAATAAATTAAAATACATAAAATACAATATATATATAAACACATATATACATATAAATAGGTAGTGGTACTAAAGGGGACTATAAGGGTAAAATTTAACATAGAAGGCATAAAATAATAAAATCAGTGCCAGGCTCTACCTTCAGTAGAGAAAGAGCTGTATTGTGCGCTCAGACACCATTCTTTAAGCCAGGGCATTGGCTTATTATTTATTTTAAATCATTATGTTGCCATCAGAAGAAGGGGTTGGAGTTGACTTCCAAGTCATAAAGGCCAAGACACTCGCCTCTACCACTCCCCATGACACTCCCAAAGGAGATGCTCACCTTTGGCATAGTCACTCTCCCCGCAGCTTAGGTTGCCAACCAATCAGGAAAACCCAGCCTTCCTATGCTTTTAACAGCAGCTTCATCTCTACATAAACCAGGCAAAGCTTTTCAGATGATGGAGATGATGATGATGATAAATAAATAAATAAATAAATAAATAAATAAATAATTCCTGTAATTCTAATAAATGGTTTGGCAGATCAAGCTATTGGTGAAGGCTGGTAGCTGATTCAGGGTTTACTAACCCAAGCCACCTCTCCCCTCATGAGGCTGCCTGCAGTTCCCTGCCTCTTACCATGACTGCTTTTGGAAGGTTTCACTGTGTTGTACAAGTTCTTTGGGGGACGAGCTGAACCATTATCTTGGAAGCTTGAGTTAATTACGAGGCTGTTGTTGCGTTCAGAGCATGAGCTGGTGCCTGCTTGATGCCTGAGAATGTCAACCAGAGCCCTGGCCAGGAAAAGAAACAAAGAGTGAGTGAATAAGAAGATATAAAGGCATGTATATAGCAGTAGTTTGGGCTGCACTGAGGTACCTGGAACACACAGGGCTCATCTACATGGTGGTTTACTGTGTGTTTGGTACTACTCATGTCTCCTTTTAATTCACATGGTTCACATGACATTACCAGCAAACAGAAGCTATCATGCAATTTCCCCTCTGTAAATCTGTATTAATCCAATCCACTGATAATATGAAAAGGGAAGAAAAAAAGTATTCACTCCATATCTCTAGTGCTTGTAGACGTTTTGCCCCAATGCTTTTGGGTGGGCTTGTCAATCATTCCCCTCTCCATGCCCACTATCTCCTCCTCCCTTCTTTCATTTCATTTCCTGTGTGCTGACAAGCAGTTTCCAGCTGCTCTCCTCCATTCTGCTGGCCTTTTTTATGTTGCTGCAAACGGTGTCTTAATTTTCTTCCCCCCCCTAACTTGTGCACAAAAGCATAACACTGCTCAAACAAAGATTTGTATTTCAGCTGTATCGTACAAGTGAAAATACAAATAATCACACTTCCAGGTTGTTGTTTTTTAATTGAACCTATTGCAGCTGGTAGAACAATTTCAGCATGCTTGGTTGCCATGCAACCAGAGGGAATTGAAATGTTAAAAGGCATGGTCATTAGGAAACTGCATGATTGATCCTTCCCCTCAGTGTGAATAGAAAACACCGTGTTTGCAGCTGGCATGGAGTCTTTACTGCGGACAGCGCAAATAGAAAATGGAGGTAAAAACAGTATCTTTAGTACAAAGCAATGCTCCCATGTGGATAAGCCTACAGTCTAACCAGCTTCAGTATCTTTATGGTATTGCGTTAATCAGTGGAGGCTGTCCTGTTAGGGCAAATGAAGCTTTGCCCCACCAATCTGTCCTCAGCTCCTCTTCACCTGCCTTCTTACTTACAACCAGTCTAGGAGGCTGGCACTGAATGTCATCCTCCCCCTTCTTAGTCTCATTGTTGCCCTCCCAGCAGGGAGGAGGAGGAAGATGGTGACAAAAGTATAATTAGTTGGCTCTGCCTGTCACTGGCTCTGGCTTTGCCTGTCACTGGCTCTAGCTCTGCCTACTGTTGGTCTCCCTGCCTTCTGTTCTATCAGTCCCAATGGGCACTAACCACAACTGAGCATGATGGTGCTGCATGAAAGCTATGCCTCAGAGAGAACTTTACTTGACTAACAAACACAGGTTCAGTGTTTTCACATTTCTTCCTTCAGGGAACATAGCCCACACAGCACATTTCCTGCCATGAGACCTGTCACAGAACCTTTGCTCATGCTGCAAAGGGTTCTGGAGAATTATCTAAGCCTCAAAATTAATTCACGCAGGGCACTGGCAAGGCCTGTTGGGCTTCACCATTGATCACTGTGAAAGGTAGTCAAGAACACATCCAATACTCCCTTGTATGCTCCCTTGCGCCTGCACATTACTGCTGAAGTTTGGCTGTGATGGGCAAGCTGTCTTTTAGAGTAGCTGGATTGAGCCCATCTAGTCCAGCATCCTGTTCTCACAATGGCCAACCAGATGCCCGAGGGAAACTTGCAAGCAGGACATGAGCACCACATAAACTCTCCCCACCTGCGCAACTGATATTCAGAAGCATACTGCCTCTGATACTGGAGGAAGTACACAGCTACCATGGCTAATAGCAACTGAAGGCCATTAATTTTTCTAAACGCTTTTTAAAGCCATCCAGGTTTGTGGCCATTACTACTTCTTGTGGCAGCAAATTCCACTGTTTAACTATGCACTGGGTGGGGAAGTGCTACCTTTTGTCTGACTGGATTCTTCCCATTCAGCTTCATTTGATGGCCACAAGTTCTAGTATTATGAAAGAGGTGTGTGTGTGGGATTTCTATCTAACTGCTTTCTCTACCCCATGTATAAATTTATACACCTCTATCATGTCCTCTGTTATTCGTTCCCCTCGCCCCAAATTTAAAAGCCCCAAATGTTGTAGATTGTCCTAACAGGGAAGTTTATTCCAGCCCCATTATCATCTTGCTTGCCCTTTCCTGAACCTTTTCCAGATTTTTTGAGGTGCAGAGATCAGAAATGTACAGAGTTGGGTTGTATTCAGCTAAGCCCTACTCAGAGTAAACACAATGAAATTAATAAGACTAAGTTAGCCATGTCTGTTAACTTCAGTGTGTTATCTAAGTAGGGCTGTGGGCACACTCAACATATCTCACTTCCCCACTGCTGACTTCAGACCTTTCAGGACCGCCCACAGCAAAGCATTATGGCAATCACTGTCTTTGCTGAGCCTACAACAAAGTGTTCCCATTGGCCACACCTGGAGCAGCAATGGGATGATCTACCAATCAGTTGCAAAATCTGTCTGAACCTGAATGTTTAAAAAAACTCACTGGAACTGATCCAACCAGGTTTTAGAGTAAAAAGGGGCACAGTTAACCTAGTGACATGTGCCCCTGTTTTCAGAAAACAGAAGTGGAGACGCACTGCAGCTGGCACAACAGTGTGTCTCTACCCTAGGACTAGCATTGAATACCACCCAGTATTTCAAGGTTGGTCACAACACAGGCTGTAAACACATTAAGTGCCAGATCAAAGTGTTTCCATTAGCCACACCTGGAAGGGGAACAGATAGATCTGCCAATCAGTTGTGAAATCTATTTGAAGCTGGGTTTTTTTTTAATGCACTCAGCCTGCTCCCTCCAGGTTTTACAGTAAAAAGGGGTGGGATTTCATTGGACTATTGTCATGTTCCCCTGTTTTCAGAAGAGAGAGGTGGAGATGCACTGGAACCAGCAGTACAGTGAGTGTGTTTCCACCCATAGATTTGTATAATGGCATTAGGACACTGACAAGTGTTGTTTCAATCCCATGCAGTATTAGAGGTTAATGAGCAACATCCTGAACAGCGAATTACTGGCCCAAGTGCTTGTGCAGTTAAACTATGACTTTCAGTTCATCAGAGAGGTTTGTGCTTCCCCAGGTGACATGCTCTAAGAAAACCCTACCAGTCCCAGAGTTCTTTCTGCTTAGGCAAGAGGGAGAGACAGCTGATGAGAGGGACAAGCACCACAGTAATTGGGAACATTGATCCCAGGGACAGAGAGTACCAATGCTTCTGGCAGGATTTACAGGCTGCCCTCATAAAACAATGCAAGTGTTCTACGATGGAGCAAGAATATTGAGCCACCTAGCTATTTTGTCTATTGAGTGTGAACCTGCAAGAGAAATTGATTTGGAGGAGAAAATTAATAATTTTGCAAGGAAAAGGGTCAGAAATAAAGTTTTAAAGTGAACTGGACTATTAATAAAATATTTGCAGCTGCATTAGTCCATTAGGATAATATTTTTTAAAAATTCTGAGGAGGACACACACAAAATTCAATCTGGTCTGAAGCCACTCCTCATTCACTCTCTGAAGCAAAACTGAAGAAAAGAATCTTAGACCAGCTCCGAGCCCCACTGCCAGCTGAGATGCTGTCAGGTTTACACCATGGGACTGAAGAACATTTGGCCCGACCCACCAGCCTGTATTTTTACCTGGGCACGTTAAGTTCTCTCCCATGTGGTCTTCTTGAGGCTTTGCTGAAGAAGAACTTGATCCCGACTCCCACAGCTAAGGTGAAGCTAATGACACCACAGATGACGTACACTGTGCTGTTGCCTTGCTGCTTGCCCCCTCTTGGTACATCAGGCCCATTAGTGGCTATGCCAGCAACTGTGGTGGCAAACCACTGTGGGCTCTCACGACACCTCCCTTGTTCCAGCCTCCTGGATCGGTCATCGCAGCAGAAACGATACTGGCATGTGCCACAGCAGAACCGGTAACCCCCCGTGGTACAGTTGAATGCGGCATCATACTGCCCCATAACATCGTAGTAGCCTTGGCAGGTCTCGGAGGGCCGGGTCCTGCTTGTGCTGGTGGTTGCATTGGTGTTCGAGGACGTCAAGCGCTTCAGGTGGGCCAAGAAGTTGGGCAATCCCCAACTCTGGTTTGTGTGATGCGGTGCCTGAATGACAGCCAAAGCGGTGCGTCCAGCCAGGGCTTCGAGGGCCGCGTACAACATTACTGTCAGCAACTGGTACATGGTGGGTAGGAGAGGGCCAAGGAGCTCAAGCAGTGTTTGCCAACGTTGTGGTTCAGATAAATATATATATATAAAATCTTATAAAAGAGATCCAGGAAGAAACGCTGCAAAAGATAAAAGAGATGGTAAGAACATTAACTGGATCAGATAAGAGGTCTGTCTGGTCCACTATCTAGTTTCTCATACAGTAGCCAAACAGATGCTTCAGGAAGCGGTTGAAGGCAACATCCATCTCTGCTGATGCCCCCCCCCAGCATATGATATTCAGAAGAAGACTGCCTCTGACCATGGAAGTTCCATATAGCCCTTACAACTAATAGCTGCTGATAGACACCATGAATTGACACCATGAACCATCTTAGCACACCATGAACCGTCTTAGCACACGACTATCACAATATAACGCAATAAATAAAGCCTATTTCGTGGTGGCCCCTCAGCTGTGGAACACTCTCCTCTAGGATGCCTCCAAACTGTCACTATTCTGTGAGAGGGACTCAAGCACAAACTATAAATTTCAGTTTGTGCAATTAAAATGGATTAAAGTACCCTGTCATCACAAGAGAACAAAAAAGAATCAGAGTTTTTGAGGTTTGGAGTGTGACAGGGAAGTGCATTGAAAAGTATGGGATAGCGATGGAAAGTTCTGTCAGTTTCTGTTCTCTCAGTTCTCATTTTTTCCAATCTTAATTTCAGCTCTCCATATTTCTTCAGCAATTTGCATTCTGAAAAAAAATCCTCATGAAAATTCTTCAGCATTTTAGTGTAAATTTCTTCTACTAAACACATCTTTGTATGCAGTTTTGACTAATGTGAGAATTTTTGCAAGCAATTTCTCCTAATATAATGCATTTTTAATGTTATTTTCACTTGTATATTTATTTTTATGCGCATTTCACCCTAATAAATGCATTTTTGTAAACATTGGTTGAACAACTGTATGGCAAAGTTGAGAAGTACGAATTTTGAAGGATAGCTGTGTTTTGGTTCATATTGTTTCAGAAAGTGTGAATTTGACGATTTTGGCTTTAAATACAAGCTAAATAAAATTTCTCCACCATTCTTAGGTGAGATGAACAAATGCCTAATGAGAATATGCATAAACACCCTGCAAGCAAATCAGGATGAATGCAGGACAAATGTTAATTGCCGTATAGCTTCCCTGCTCAATAAATGAATGCTCAATAAAGACTGGATATAATCGAAACTGCGTGTAAGCTTTGTGAACGCAAATGAGGAAGAATGCTCAATAAATAGGTCACCTGGAGGAGCCTCTTCTTGGCACCACAATGACATCTTTTTGGTGCTAGGCAGGCCTTTTATTCACCTAGGCCTTTTAACATCCTTATGTATCTGACTTTTATTTTAATGCTGATATAATTATTTTAGTATGTAATGTGAGAGAGTATAAACACTCTTTTTTATTACCCTGTGGAATTATTGTAACCCTTTTTATGTACTTTTCTTTTTTGTGTTGATGTTGTATAACATCTGATTTGATATTTTATTTTATCATTTGATTTGTGCTTTAATTTTTGTTGATGTAAGTTGTTGTATATTACCTACAGGATGAGGTTGTAGATGATTGGTAAATGTAAAGGACAAATTAGATAAATAACTAATAATTTGGGGACAGTGATTTTCATAATTTATCCAAGGATTAAGTGAAGATGTACTGCCTTTTTATGATTTATGAAACATTTTTATTTTATTTATTTGGTTTACAGTTCTTTTTTTTCATTTAATGGAATTTTATTTTGAAATAGAGTTCAATACCAGCAACACACACACACACACACACACCAACAACAACAATACAAACAACAACAACATTACTAATGGAATAAATAAATTCACCAGTAGCAATCCTTAGAATATAATGCCTGTGAAATATATATATATATCCACATCATAGAAAAAAAATAATTTCCAGAGCAGTATCCATTTTAGCTTTTTGCTGCAAAAACAAAAGTGTCTTGTGGCACTTTAAAGACCAACAAATTTACGAAGGCATAAGGTTTCTTACACTTACAGTCCACTTCATAAAATGCATGAAAAATTTAGGAACATAATTAGAATTTTATTGGATGGTTAAAGGGCTCCCACATAGGAAATAAACGGAAACCAGGGTACCATAATATCTTTTTTAAAAAACAAGATTCCTTACTTGCTGCACTTGCTGAGTAAGATTGTACATAATAATAATCTCAATTTTATTAATCCACAACTATCTAGATAGTTACTTTGGAGACTTCTGGTACTTTCTTTTGACTGTCCTGAATGAACTGCCCATCCACTTTGTTGAGTAACCCTGAACTCTAGTGTTTTGAGAGAGGGGGAGAAAAACTTCCTTCCATTTTCTCCATGTTAGGGGTGGAAGGATCTGTCCATTTCACTTCTCTCTCGGTTTCTAATCTTTTCACTTCTCTCTTGGTTTCTCATTTTTCCAATCTTACATTTCAGTTCTCCACATTTCTGCAGAAGTTTGTGATTTAAAAAAAAGATCCTCATGAAAATTCTTCAGCATTTTAGCGTAAATGTCTTCTACTAAACACACTTTTGTATGCAGTTTTGACTAATGAGCTCAGTTTTGGAAGCAATTTCTCCTAATATAATGCATTTTTATATGTTAGTTTTCACAAATATATTCATTTTTATGCACACTTTGCCCTTGTATATGTATTTTTGTAAACACTGGTTGGAGAACTACATTGTAAAAGCCAGATACGTGCAAATTTTGAAGGATGGCTGTGTTTTGGTTCTCTTATCGTTTTGGAAAATGTGATTTGATTGATTTGGGTTTAAATGTGAACTGAATGGAATTTCTCCCCCATCCCTATTCCTCCACACCACACATAATTGTACAAACCACTGTCATGCGTGTCCCCTACCTCACCTCACTTAGTAGTATTTTTTTCTCCAAATGCTTTACTCTTTCCTTGTCACTGCCAAGGCAGTAAAAATGACGTGTGTCCCAGACTTATTGAGAGTAAAGATGAAACTAATTTATAGGGGCAGGTAATTCTCAAGCAAATTTTCCTAGCTTTGGTTTGCTAGAGAGAGACAATCTAGCATAATAGTCACATAATCCAGTATGTGTGAGTGAGGAGTCAGAGGCCATAGTGTGTGTCAGCACCAACGATACTGGGAAACAGACTCATGAGGTCCTGGAAATAAAGACATTGAACTCCAGAGCCTCCATGGTAGCAGTTTGAGAAATGCAACCAGATTCAAGAGAAGAGGCACAGCTGCAGCATCTTATTGCACAGATCGGGGCAGTGTGTGTGTGTGTGGGGAGGCGATAGGCCCTCCAGGTCTTTCTATCTGGCCCTTGGGACTCTTCCCAGCCATACACCCTCCCCTTTTGTACCCTCCTCCAGTGTTTTTGCCTGGCTGGAATGTGTCCTGCAACTGTGATGTCTCTTGCTTGCCTGAATGAGGTGGTGGCTGATGTCATGTCTGTGGGGAGTGGAATCCACTTCAGGTTTTAGTCTGAACTTTCAAGGTGATAATTCTACTAGCTACAATTATTTTCTGTCTCCAGTGTTGGAGGCAGGATGCCTCTGAATACAGGTTCCTGGGAATCACAAGTGGGGAGAATGGCTGTTGCACTCAGGTCCTGCTTATGGGCTTCCTATAAAAGCATCTGATTAGCTACTGTGAGAACAGGATGCTGGACCAGATGAGGCCTTGGCCTGATCCAGCAGGGCTCTTCTTATGTTCAGAGTTTGCTGAGAGGAATTCTGTGTCAAATGAAAAATGCAAGGCACTCGCCAAGAGCAGGACCCACCTCCCTACAACACCCACCTTAATGTACAACAGCCCCTAGACAGAGAACTCCCAGCCCAGAGACTCGATGACTAATCCCTTCCGACAACCATCACAACCTGGCTCTGTGCAATGAATGTGTCCATCTCTTGATAAGCTCTGGGGCCTTTATTCCTGGAGCTGCTGCAGCTTGTCTCCTTGTCCATCCCCTCGACAGAGTGTGAGGGAGACCCTCCAGGGCAGTGACACACTGCAGTGTGATTGGACATGTGGTCTCACTGACTTTATGGAGGTAACAGGCCTGCTGTGAAGGGCTTGGGGCAGGGAGTGTGTGCATGATTGTGTGTGTGTGTGTGTGGTGATGGGAGAATGCTGCTATCAGAAGCCAAAATGGTCTGACATGGTTCAATGGGATCTGTCGGGCTGCCTCAGGAGAAGAATGGAACTCTGAAATCAAAATATGGTGCCAAATTTCAACGAACTCAACAAAGATATAAAATTAGGAAAATTTTATAACTATTTTAAATCTAAGTCCTATATTATTAATTGTATTAAAATGTTATATATTAGTTATTTTTACATATTGGATGATCTGCTGACCCTAGGGTCAAATAAATGATTGATTGATTGATTGTCGGGCTGCCAGGCACCTATCAGGGTGGATAAGAAGGGGCAGCATGGTGTGTGTGTGGAGGAATAAAGACTGGAATGAAATGTCATCTTCCCTGCTGCGACCACCTAGAGCATTTCTCACAGATCCTGCAGTTCAGTTTCTTAGCACTCACAAGGAGGACTGCTGATGTATAATTCGAGTGTTTAGCTTGCCCAAAGCAGCCTGTGGTACCAGGCACGCTACATAAAACTAAAAATCAGCTTAATTTTAAACAGAAACACAACTGACTGAAACCACATACCCAGTTAAAACATAACATGAAACTGATTTACTTGGGATGGTACCAGCTTTTAACTTCAGCTGCTTGCAGACTTTGAGGGCAACCCCCCCCCCAATATAGGAGAAAAGCTTGCTTCAAATGTAGGCCTGTCACCACCAGTCAGTCATCCTCTCAATAAGTCACATTTGTTTTAGTCAACTGATCGATTTAATTAATCAATGAACAGAGCACTCAGACGTAAACCCCACTGTAGGGCGTACACATAGGTAAATATGCACAGAACTGCAGCCTAAATCTGTATAAATGTGCATACATGACAAAAACAATACTTATTAATTTTAGCAGTGATTCTGATTTAAAAGAATTCAGTCATAATCCCTCAGATGGTAGCTTAATCCCACTGATTTCTCAGCCAAGCACATCAGTAAATGTCCAAAATTGTGTTTAGGAAGAAAAACATGGGCAGCAGATTTTCCAGGGTTTCAGACTTATGAGTCTTTCTCATCTCTCCCTGATTTGAACGTGGGACCTTCTGTGTGCAAAGCAGGTGCTCTGCTATTGACCTACAGCTCTTCCTGTGGCTGTTTTCATACAGAGCCAGATTACTGAGGTACCAACAACAGCACATCATCAGTAAAGTAAAAGGGAAGGGCTGTAGCTCTGTGAGAGCATTTGCTTTGCATGCGGAAGGTCCCAGGTTCAATCCCCAATGGCATCTCTAGGTAGTGCTGAGAGAAACTCCTGCCGGACTGACTAGAGAGCTGTTGCCAGTCAGTGTGGGCAATATTGAGCAAGATGAACTAATAATCTGACTTGGTTTGGGCAGATTCCTGTATTCATAACATTCATCTGCTGTTTTACAACAATCCTAAAGAAAAAAGAATGATGCTCACAAACAGGCATGACTTTAGAAGAAGCCTTCCTGTTTTTCCCACAGAAGAGAATGCCTCTTCTAAGATGGTGCTTCATGCTTAGAAGATCTGTTACATAGCCAAATGCTCATTTAAGTTAGTGTGTGATTAAAGGACACGCCATCATAGTTGGATACTATGTGATGGGCAGGTGCAAAAGACAGAACAGCAAATGACCCCCACCTGCCTCCCCCAAATGGAAAGTGCATAGTAGTACCCAAGGCAAACCAGGTTAGTGTTGGAAGTGGGGCAAGAGCAACTCCTGTTTTGTTCTTTTGTTTATGTTCCAGAAGGGAGATAGAGTTAGGGTCCTCCAGATGGGTAGGCTTGACTACGTTTACCTGTGATGTTTGACTGATTTCCTACCATCATTAGACTGATATGCTTAGGGAATAGGGTTGCCAGGTCAGAAGCAT
Source organism: Rhineura floridana (assembly GCF_030035675.1). Taxonomy (NCBI): domain Eukaryota; kingdom Metazoa; phylum Chordata; class Lepidosauria; order Squamata; family Rhineuridae; genus Rhineura; species Rhineura floridana. The sequence goes on from NC_084490.1 coordinate 19,571,698, forward strand.
CCCAAAACCTGAGATTTTAGGGGCGGGCCCAAGTGATGTCACGGGGTGGGCCCGAGTGATGTCACAGGGCGGGCCCGAGTGATTATGGGTCAACAGTGATGTCATTAAGCATGATACATTAAGCATCAACCACAGTTGCTTGGAGCGTACAATTACAAAAAATATCTGACTGGAAATTAAGCTAGACATCTTAGCTAAAAGATGGAGCCTGGGTAGGGAACATTTAATCTAGCCTGCTTGCTTTTGGCAAGAAGGGTTTAAGTGCCTTCGGGCCATGCCAGTCACCAGAAGGCCACTGTAGGAAGAAAGGAGCCTAGTGTTGTGGAAATGTTAGATGGGAGCATTCGGGAGTAAAGATGGATGCCCCGGAAGGCTGCAATTCTAAACACATGGACTAAGGGACTAAGCCCCCATAGAACTCAACAGGACTTACTTCTGAGTACATATAGTTTGTATTGTGCTGTTGGTAAAGCTTGACTAGGGATCCTCTGCAAAGACATCCATATCCAAGCAGGGTTGGCAACCCCCTGCCTGGAATGCCCTGCCCTTATCTTTTAATGTGGCTGCTCCAAACTTCTTTACAGATTTGACCCTTCACTTCAGAAAGAGGTCTGAGAAATTAGTAAGAGTAAGAAGATTCTCTACCCTTTCTGTCTGCATAGATGCTCTCATCCTTCCCCTGCGCCCAGCAGAAGCTCTGGGCCAGGTGGGACGCAGTGGCATCTCATAGAGGACACCCTCCCCTTTCATGGGGTGTATGATTTGTCCTGGCCCAGAGCAGATTTTGGGGTGGGCACCCCCAATTACTTATTTTTCCTGTATGTCTTTTTCTGCTTTGATTTTGTATAGATGCTCTCCTCTGTGCCCTGTGCCCAGCAGAAGCTCTGGGCCATGCGGGACGCAGTGGCATCTCATAGAGGATACCCTCCCCTTTTCTGGGGTATATGATTTGTGCTGTCCCAGAGCAGATTTCGGGGTGGGTACCCCCAGTTACTTATTTTTTTCTATGTGTTTTTGTCCATTTTGATTTTGCATTGATGCACCCATGCGTGCCCGGTACCCAGCAGAACCTCTGGGCCGGACGGGATGCACTGGCATCTCGTAGAGGATACCCTCTCCTTTCCTGGGGTATATGATTTGTCCTGGCCCAGAGCAGATTTTGGGGTGGGCAGCCCCAGTTACTTTTTTCCTGTATGTTTTGGTCTGCTTTGATTTTGCATAGATGCCTTCCTCCATGCCCTGCGCCCAGCAAAAGCTCTAGGCCGGGCGGGACGCAGTGGCATCTCGTAGAGGCCACCTTCCCCTTTCCTGGGGTATATAATTTGTCCTGTTCCAGAGCAGAGTTTGGGGTGGGCACCCTCAATTACTTATTTTTTATGATTTTATTACATCATTATGCATTTATGATAATATCAGAAGCCTGATGATTTTGATTGCATAAATGTACTGTTATTCTTGACGGGGAGAGTTCCCTGATCACAGTGATATATCATACAAGGTACCCCAACATATATGAGACATGTTAATTTTGGTTTGAAGTTGCTGTAGTTGTCAACTCTTCTTTTTTAATGTTTTGAACTTTCAAGCAAATAAGGAACTGGGAACTAGGAATCAACTTCAGCGTCGTATCAGTTAAATAGATTAAACGGTTGCGGGGGGGCTGACGTTTTGGTGTATATCTCGGGAACCAGACCACCTAGAAACTTACTTTTTTAAAAAAAAATTGAAGCTGAGAGTCCAGAGATTAAGGGCTGCTAGCCGGAGAGCCGGAGGGCCTCTCCAAAAACCGGAGACTTCGGCCGAACAGAGACCTGGTAACTCTATTAGGGAAGCTTATCTGCCCCTCCTCCTTCTGCCCTTTCCCTTCTTCTCTTCTTCGACTGTCCGAGAGGAGACATCCCTTTGTCTCTGGTCTCCCTCCTGAGCCATGAGGGCAACTCCCAAACCTGGGCATTGCGCCTCCAACTTAGTTAGTTAGTTAGAACTAGGTATGCCTTTCCTATCTACTATGTATTTCTATAAATAAAATAGCTTTTCTTATATTAGTAAGTTTTAAGTCTCAGTGATCTCAATGCAGGATAAAAGCCTGCTACTTCGGTAAACGCACACACTGGCACATACGCATCTCAGACTGTTGACAATCTCTGCTAATATCTATACAAATTTACATAACAGTTACCTGGGTGCCTGAGGCAGAACATCCCTCAAGCCCCCCTCCTTGGCAGTAAATAATAATATTCAATTTGCTGCACTTTCATTACACTCACATCCAGCTGCCTGAGTCAGACGCCTCATTCTGCATAATGGTAGGGCCGGCCCTTATATAGCCAAGTCTTGTGCTTAGAATAAAAATAAATAAATCCTAATACTATGTACCTAGAGAGCCAGTGTGGTGTAGTGGTTAAGGTGTTGGACTACAACCTGGGAGACCAGGGTTCGAACCCCCACACAGCCATGAAGCTCACTGGGTGACCTTGGGCCAGTCACTACGTCTCAGCCTCAGAGGAAGGCAATGGTAAACCACCTCTGAATACCGCTTACCATGAAAACCCTATTCATAGGGTCGCCATAAGTGGGAATCGACTTGAAGGCAGTCCATTTCCATTTCAATACTATGTACCAGGAAAGGCAATATTCTGTTACATGAATAAATTTGCAAGGAATAAATCTGTGTGACTTAGTGGCGACTGTGGTTCCAGATCAATGGGACAGTGGAATCCATTATGGGTTTTAGTCTGAACTTTCTAAAGTCTAAATTTCAGACTAAAACCTGGAGTGGATTCATCTGCCCCACTGACATGGAGTCACCAGCCACCATTGGAGCAACTGCAGGACTCCAGAATCCAGTATGACATGCAAAGGACTCTGGGAGTGTATGATGTGTGCTGAAGCGAAGCATCCAAAGTAAGAGAATGTCTCAGAAGACTCTGGGACCCTCCTTTAGATTACACCCCACATTTGCCTCTCTGTGATTAAGAGGCTCCACTGATGGTCTCTGGTGTAGGGTACCCCAAAATTCTGCAGCCAGTCCTGATCCCATCCACACATTCTTTATCTATCCTCCTCCAACCTCCTTATTCTGATTATCTTCCCTCTCAACCATGATAAAATACTTAATTCTCTCTCTCCCTCCAGCTATCAACTGCATTTTTGTTCTCTGCCATTTGATGACAGCCATACAGATTTCTAAGCCCCCTCAGCTAGACTGTGTAGGGGTTTTTGTAGTTTGCATTTATAACAGTCTGTTCAGTGCCTGTGAGGATAAAAGTCCTGTGTGCATGCAAGAAAGAGATGGAGATTGTTTTGCATATCTGTGAATGATCCTAGCCATTTTATGCATACATACATGTGTGTGTGTGTGTGTTAAATGTGTATACATCATGCTCTAACTCTGCAGGTATTTCTAGGAGTGTGTGATAATTTCCCCCCCCAGTATGATTGTGTGGATGTGCAAGATTTTGTCCAATTTCAGGGATTTCCTCCCATTTTTATATACCAGCTTTCTATCCATCACAATATGTGATCTTTTCTTAACTTCCTTCCTTCATTTTTCTTCCTCGCCTGTGTATCCATGTGCTGTGTGTGTCCGTGGAAACATGTGTCTGCCTTTGTGCAGTTCACTGTGTGCCTTTGCCTTGATGGAGCAGGTGTCTTTCTTTTCCTCTCCATCTGGTTGTAAGTCAGAGTTATTCAAATGAGAAATTAAGAGAGAGAGAGAGCATCCCTTATTTTTTACATATATTTAAGGGATTACCAGGATGCATTATTCAGGGTAAAATTGGTTTAACTCAGCTACTCAGCTGATCGCCTGGGGCAAGTTATAACTGCCTTCAGTTTTGTCCCCCATGTTATTTAACAACTACATGAAACCGCTGGGTGAGGTTGTCCGGGAGTTCGGGGTTCGGTGTCATCAGTATGCGGATGACACCCAACTCTATTTCTCCTTTCCACCTAAAGCCAAGGAAGCTGTCCTGGTCCTGAACCGGTGCCGGCATCAGTGATGGACTGGATGAGGGCGAACAAATTGAAATTAAATCCAGACAAGACAGAGGTGCTCCTGGTTAGTCAAAAGGCAAATCAGGGAATAGGGATTCAGCCTGTGCTGGATGGGGTTACACTTCCCCTGAAGACACAGGTTCGGAGTTTGGGTGTGCTCCTGGACTCAGCTTTGAACTTGGAGGCCCAGGTCTCTGCAGTGGCCAGGAGTGCTTTTGCCCAGGTAAGACTGGTGCGCCAGCTGCGCCTGTTCCTGGAGATGCCTGATTTGACTACAGTGATGCATGCCTTAATTACATCCTGTTTAGATTACTGTAACGCACTCTACGTGGGGCTGCCTTTGAAGACTGTTCGGAAACTTAAACTGGTACAAAGAGCTGCAGCCAGAGTGCTAGCTGGGGCTGGTTACAGGGACCATACAACTCCCTTGTTGCGACAGCTCCACTGGCTGCCAGTTTGTTTCAGGTCACAATTCAAAGTTCTGGTTTTGACCTATAAAGCTCTATACGGCCGAGGTCCAGGCTATTTGTCAGACCGTATCTCCCCATATGAGCCTGCCCGGGCGTTGAGATCCTGAGGAGAGGCCCTTCTCTCAGTCCCAACACCTTTGCAAGCATGCTTGGTGGGGATGCAAGATAGATCCCAAGTTCTGGAACTCTCTTCCTAGGAAAGCACGAATGGCCCCTTCCTTGCTAACCTTCTGTCGGCAGGCAAAGACTTTTTTATTCTGACAGGCTTTTGGACTAGAAGATGTTTAAGAAAGGGCCTCATAAGGTCTGTTGTATTGTTCTATGGTCCTATTCTTAATGTTTTAAATTGTCCTAGTATCTTAAGTGTATGTTTCATGGTTTTAATGTCACGAATAGTTTAATTCTATTTTAATTGTATATTTTTTAATGTTTTTTTACCTATGTGTAGTTTTTATTTGTAAGCCGCCCTGAGTTCCAGTTTTGGAAAAAGGGCGGGGTAAACATAAAGATTTATTACTGTATTATTATTATTATTCAGGCGATCAAGACATTTTACAAAAACTTTTTTTTAATAATGTACTACGCCAAATAAGGCTAGCTAATTATGTTCATGCTCATGTTTGGAAAGTTGGTTTAAGTCTCACTTCCAACTGAAAGAACACTGTAGCCAGACACAAGTGAGTGGGGGTGGTTTGGTGAGGAATTGGGGGAGATTAGGTGAGGGGATGTCTACAAGTGCATACTCATGTGTTCCATGTTAATGAATCCAAAGTAGCTGCCAACCACTTGTTCCACAGTCAACAATGCAAATTGCAATCCCCACTGCACCTACAAATATGTTTTGAAAAGATGGGATGGAGGGGGTATCATTACTATTATTATCTTCACTGTCTTTATTTTCTATGTCACATTTTCTGCTGAAATTCAATAATGAAGTATAAATAAATAAATAATAAGGAAAGGCAGGGTGAAAATCTTAATTGTGAGTAAACGTTAGTAAGGGATTCCCAATCTACGTGAAGTGTTTTAGTATATGTTCAGTATACTGCAACTGCCTAATACTAGTGTGAAATTCTCATTAGTTTATAACACAAATAAGTAATATATGTTATTTATTCAGCAACAACACAGAGAAAAAAGAATCCTTGTGTATCTGCTCTTGGTGTGGCCAGAGACTTCAAATAATGGTCAGCCTCTACACACATGAATACACACTGGAATTGGATACATTCACACATGCAAACAGATTTACGATGGCCACCTCAATATGCTACTAAAAAGCATTGGTTCGTGTGGCGGGGGAGGGAGATGTTGTGGGGATGGAGCAAAGTTGATTGGAAGGAGACAGGGAGCTACTTCAGCCAAACACTTATGGGACAGAGAAACCCCCATACCCTAAGTAGCTGCCATTGTTTGCATGCATGAATGAGGCCAAAATGACTAAACACACTGAAAATCAACTGCTAGAACAATTACTCCTGGGATATACTTCATACACAGTCACCAGAGCAGTAAATTATTGAAACACACTCATAAAGGGATATTGATTTAAAGACCAGCAAATGACCCAGAATTCCAGGTCATAGCTTCCCACAAGCCTCTGCTAAAAACACGTCCTCTGTAAATCAGGTACTGCCCCAACTGAGAACGGCTGTTTAACATTATAAACACAATATAAAGTTCAAAAATTGTTTAAAAGAATTTTTAATTAGTTAATCAACTGCCTTTTAACCAATTTAAAATCTTAATCCATTAATTTAAATATATTTGCATATTACTAAAATCTCAATATAGTTGCATTTTTTAGATATTGGAGGAAGATACATAATAATTTAATAAACAAAAGCTACCATTCCTTATTAGAATGGAAGTCCATCTTAAATATTTTCTTTTAAATTCCTTATTACTGCAAAACACCAGAACCAATAGTTTAAAACAAATAAGCAAGCAAACAAACAAACAAACAAGAAAGCTGTTAACTTGCAGCCATAATTATTAAAATGGACTTCCATTAATTAATCAACTAAAGCTTTAGTTGATTAATCTACTGATTAAATCAAGTCAAGCTTACAGTTTCATATTCCAGTTTTTGCTCATATACCCTATTTATTTATTTATAAAAGTATTTATATATCGCCCTCTCACAAAACATCAGGGTGGTGCACAACAACATAAAAAAATTAAAAACAATACCAAATTTATTTACTCTAAATAAAAAAAAAAGACCAAAATAAATCCTACAAATGACTCTCAACATGGCCCTGAAGGGAAGTAATTTGTTGTCAGAAGCAATTACCCAGAAATCTTTGCTTCCATGTCTGACATTCCACACATGCTGCCAAAAAGAATATGCAATCCCTCTCAAAACTTTTTTCAAAATATAGTCACTGTAAGACAGTGGAGAATTGCTCCCAGGCCTGTGCCCCTGAGATGGATGGGAATGTGATGAAACTGGGAATTACCTGGCAAGAATTTACCAGTTACCTGAGGTAGAGTAGAAGGAGCATTTGCTATGGGATAAGCATTATAATTGAACTGGAGATAATGTCGATGAACAAACTACCCAGAATGCTGTGAATGATGATTCTGACCATATGACCCACAAGTGTCTGCTGCCAAATGACCGCCATGGATGGGTGGGTGGTGTGTTCTCTCACACAAAATCTACCTGCATATTGCCAACATCTAACTGCATTTTTCAGCTAATGTTGGAATGCATGACTCAAAAATGGGACCAGTTGTTATGCATAAAGCATTGGCATGACTGCCTATCTGTTGAATGTTCCACTCTCTCCAATCCAAAGGGCAATTACCCATCACCATAGGACCTCAGATTCCTAGATCCAGAAGTTGCTCAAACCCACAAGATTCTATGATATTTATTTATTTTTTTCATTTTTAAACCGCCCATAGCGAGTGGCTCTCTGGGCGGTGTACAAAAAGATTAAAATGCAGAATATCACAATAAAATCAACCTACCAACAGTAAACATAAGCAGCAAACAAAAAATAAAAGATTTAAAGTTATAACATTAAACGCTTAAAATGCCTGGGAGCATAGCCAGGTCTTAACCTGGCGCCGAAAATATAGAACCGTCGGCGCCAGGCGTACTTCCTCGGGGAGGCTGTTCCACAGTTCGGGGGCCACTACAGAAAAGGCCCTAGATCGAGTAACTGTCCTCCGGGCTTCCCGATGGGTTGGTACCCGGAGGAGGGCCTTAGATGCTGAACGAAGTGACCGGGTCGGTTCATAGCGGGAGAGGCATTCCACAAGATACTGCGGTCCCACGCCGTGTAAGCCTTTATAGGTCAAAACCAGCACCTTGAATCTGGCTCGGATCCACTTCTCTCCCCCAAAGTCTACAGGCAATCCCTTTTGAGTGTAAAGGAAATTGATCTTATAGGAGGCATCTCTGTGAGGAGATATTCCCCCCCCCCGCAATCATAGCTATAGCAGCCTCTCAAGTCCAGGGCCCTAATAAATCCTCTCTACCTCCTTTTCTCCCCTTCTTCCCCGTGACTGGTCCTCATTCATCTGATCCAGGCAGCCTTGCTGTTTCCATGGCAACATTGCCATGGAAACTGCAGAGACCATTCTCTCCTCCCCCTTATCACCAATCTTCCTTCACAACCACAACCTCCCCCTCCTGAGGCAATACCACCAGGAAGACTCAAAAACGGGGGGGGGGGGGAGAGAGCAAGCTCAAACAGCTCTTTAGCATAACCTACCTTTTGCACCTTGTTTAAGAGCGGGGGGGGGACATATTGTTAAAAGGCCTAGCTAAACACTGTGATTGTTATCAGCCTTCTCCTCATACCTCCTTTCTTTCCTTTGTCTTTGTTAGCTAGCCAGCTACGTAGCTCCTCCTTTCTTTTAAAATCACTTATTTTATCATTTCACCTTATCATACCATCATTTCCCTTCCTCATCTCTCTTCTCCTCATGCCTCGCTCTTCATCCATCCTTCTTCGCATGCACTCTCCCACTGCAGACTACCTGGGATGCCCCCATGTAGCTTCTGTTACAATCCCCCCCACTCTCTGATTGTGAGATTTCATCACCAGACACCTGTGAGTGGGTATTGCCCTATAGTCATTGTCTGCAACAGCTTCACTGGAAACTGGTGGGGAGGAGGCTGCCATTTCTGTGGGGTTTTCACCTCCTGTTCATACGCACAAGCAGAATCAGTCCCCCTTCATCCGCACACATTAGCACACACAAACATTCCTCAGCATGCACACTCAAGAATATGCACACCTTCACTTAGTTGTACCTCTATGCACCTAACAAACACTTGATATGTACACAAACTTCTTTCATGTGCCTGTACACTCCTGTGCAATTCAACTCATATTCACACGTACGTATATTTGTTCGGTCACAGACAGAGAGAGAGAGTCTTATTAGTATATGTGCCCTATACATGTGTTCATACTGAATCTCATGCAAACACAAAAACAATCCTTAAACAAAACAAACAAACATAAATACTCAGGAAAGAGGCTGGTGCATGTAGACATAAGGCAGAGTCATTAATTGCCCCACATGTGTATACCTTGATATGCACAGCAAAACTCATACCCAACACCTGTTTTCTGTTGGATCTGTCCTTTATCAATCCAGGCAGAAGTGCAGTGCGGCAACCTAGGGAGGTGGGGGGAGAGGATTGGTGAGAAAGGGAATGTTGTGGTTCATTTGTGCTGGCTTTGCCAGCCAGTGAAATATCAGAAGAGTCAGCTTATATCATCTTCATTCTCTCTCTCTCTCTGTGTGTGTGAGAGAGAGAGAGAGAAAGAAGAGAGAGAGAGATTAAGACAGGGAAAGGAAGAAGCGAGCAAGTAATTCTCATGTATAAATTAGAAATTAAGAATACACATAATCTCACTCAAAGAGATGTAGTCAGAAGAGAAAACAGACAGACAGACAGACACACAGAGTAACACACTCAGAAGCTGCCACACACAAGAAGCAGCAGGAAGAAGCGTAATGCACAATCTATGACTTGACTTGGTACACACATACACACAAAGGAACTGTCACATGCTCAGAGCTGCAGCAGTAATGCGTGCGTGCACACACACACCTTACAGAAGAAGCACACATTTCTGAGCATACAACAGCAACGCACAAAAGCCTCCATATCACCATCACACATACACAGTCTCGCAAAGAACCTACATAGACCAAAGAAGAGCTGAACCACAGAAGTCAAAGGCATGTACATATGCACACACAAACACACACACTCCATGAAAGCCTTAAGGGGCAGAAAACACTGCTCTCACAAATCACCATCATCATAGCACAAACACACCAGAACAACCGTATGATCAGCTAAACTCAGTTGCAAAGTGAGTGTTTCATCACATGCACACAATAAGGAACCACCTTCCTACCACACCATCCTAAGAGCAATACCATATGGCATCTGAATTCCAGCACAACCCATTCCACCTGATACTCAAAGCAGGGTGCACTTGCACCAGGAAAAAAAAAATCTACAGAATACAACAGGCAGCTCCTTTGCAGCATGGCATGTTTATATCCCCCCCCCCCACACACAATTTGACAAATTTCAACAACAGATCTGTTTCGATTTTACAGATGTGGTACAAACCAGGCATACAGTACAATCCTGAGGCCAAAATGTCCCTTTCCAAAACATACACACACATACATAAATCTTTGGGGAAAGTATGTAACCATAGCTCAGATTATATACATGCACGTAACAGACCTTTCTTTTTCTATCCATCCCACCAGCACTTGCCAGCACCATCTTCTGGAGTCCCCATAGCTTGATCTGGCACAACTAACCCAGGTAAGTAAAGATACTGTCTGCCTCACGGGAAGTTGCATAAATCCACTGCTTACCTTGATCTGTTTTAAAAAATCCCATACAAAATACTTCCCCTGTTGGTGATTTTTTTGGGGGGGGGGCTGTTGCTGCTGCGAGCTGTCAATGGCAAATTCTTTTTTCTTTTTTCTTTTTTTTTTGAAGGGGAGCACCTGAAATCCCAGATGTTGTTCCCCACCTTCAGTAAAGAAATATGTAATTTTCCTTCATAGAAAAAAACCCCACCTCAAAAGTGGGTACTTTCTATTAAAAAATAGAATTCCACTCTGAGAAACGCAAACGGAACGGATGAATTAGATATGATGCTTGAAGAATTCCATTGGCTGGTTGGCAAGCAGAGAGCTCTTGATTGGTGAAAGAAATGAACTCGGTGGGTAACTACAGCCCCTCACCCAAACCTGTGCCCCTCCCTCCAAACTGCTTTCAAGTCCCAAAGGAGTGAAAAGGGTGAGTGGGAGGAGCTTTCATTAACAAAAGAGTGAGCATCCAGCGCAAGACGGGGCATAGAGAGTGGGATGGAGGAGAATGAGATTGGACAGGGAAGGCTGTCAATCAAAGACGATGCTTCACCCACCTTTCTGCTCCCCCCATCTCTTGAGTTTTTGCTTTCAGAAAGGAGGGGTATATGCAGTGCAGTGCCTCTTGGTGCTGTCCCATTCAACACACTAGACTCCTGCCTGACACACCTCATTGCCCTGGACTTCCTTAACTTTTAGGATCTAAAGTAACCCAGGAGTCATAACTCTTAGGAACAATTCACACTCCTCCAGTATGAGCAATAAAATAATAAACTGTTTGTGTTCATCATATTCTTGTACATTCAGGAAAACAAAACTTGAATTATAGAAGGGGGGGCTATCCAGGAACATCGCCTGAGGGGGGGCTAAGGGACCCATCCCACCTAAAATTTTCAGTTAGGCTGGCTGCAGGTCTGGGGCTGTCTCTCCTGCCCTTTTGTGATTATCCCCCTGCCCCCCAGCTCCTGTTTTCAGAAGACTACAGGGAAAGGGTACGATGCCTGGCTAAAGTTGTGGGGGAGTCAGGGCTGAGCGCTGTGGATTCCATGATGACGTGTGCCCCAAGAGTGTAATTGTTCAGGGTCTCAGGGGGTCTTAGACCCCTTCCATTTTGAGGAGACGGGTCAAAGCAGCGTCCCTGTGCCTCCAGCATCCTACGAGCCAATCAGCATGAAAGGAGAGTGTGTTAGCCATTGAGAAGAGCCTGCTAACTTGCTGTCTTGTTGTTTTTCCTGCTGATTGGAGCCAGTCAGAGTGAAAGGAGTTATTACTTCAAAAAGCCAAGTCATGGAGACTGAGAATCCTGTAACTGCAGAAGAAGAGACAGTGAATCCTGATACTAGCATCCCATCTACACCATCAAGCAGTTTGGTAGCAGCAGGAGATAAACGTGTAGACACTGAATGCAATAATTAAACCAATACCTCTGGCAGTGAAGAAGGACAGTCAAATGGTGACAGTGAAAGAGAAACAGAAAGCAGTATTCTAGAAAACTGGCCAGAATATCCTATAATCTTAGAAGGTTGTATAATCTTAGAGGGCGGTGTATCTATGAAGGGTGTGGCTGTGACTTTTATGAAGAGACACTAACTTCTGAATTTGACACTATACTACTGGTGCGCCCCCCCCCCCCCCATTTCCTTATTCTCAACAAATCCAGCACTTCAGGAAGGATGTTGCACTGGTTCATGCTGCTTGATTCTGTGACCAGTGTGGGCTCTTTAGCCTGAACAGTTGACTTCTCTGTATTAATGCATGGGTAGGGAACCGTTGGCCTGGCAAATGTTGCTGTGCTACATCCCTGTCCGCTGGCTATGCTGGCTAGGGCTGATGGGAGTTGGAGTTTATCAACACATTGAGGGCCACAGGCATGGGCGTCAGGTAAGCAGGGGTTTTTGCGTGGAGGTAGTAAAACAGTGAAAGGAAGAGCAGGCTAGTATCTCACAAAAAGAAAGAGAGAGAGAGAGACTACACTTTACTTCATATCTCAGGTTTTACAAATGCTAGAAACTTAAGTCTTTTTTAAAAATAAAAGCTGGTAGTCTGGAGTTTATTATTCATTGGGAAGAGGGGAGGGAACTGAACCCTTGCCTGCCCCCCACCCACTCGCCATGGACACCCATGGCTATAGGTTCCCCACCACTCCACTGATATATAACCTACTCTAAATCCAAAAATATCAAGGTGGACTATACTTTTAAGCAATTTAATGTTTTCTGTCTGCTCCCCTTTGATGTTATTCTTTACATTTTAAAAATGCCCCCAACTCTCTCCATCTCCAGAGTTCCTGTTTAATCCTAATGCCACCACAGGACAACAGTCTGCTAAGGCTGGTTCACACGTGCATCTTCATCATCGGATGACTGCAACACCAGGCGATGACTTGCATCTGTGTGAATGGGCCACTGCAGATATAAAACTACAGACTGAGGTTCGTTTTTGCCTCACCTCTGCTGAAAATTTATTTAGTGTCAATATTTATAGGGTTATTATTTATTTAGTGTCATCTATGTATACGGCGCTTTACAAATACTGTAACAGATATGGCAAATCCCTACCTCAAGGGACTTACAATTTAAAACAGACACAGGGGAAGAGGAGGAAATGGAAGCGTGAGTATGTGGGGGAAGAATATGTAATTATTTCAACTACATCGACAATGGCTGGAAAAGGTACATTTTGAGAACACCATTATGTCTATTATCAGGCATGTAAAAACGCTAACAATCAAAATCTAACAATGAAACTGAAAAATGGGTTATACAAACTCTTGGAGGACAGATCTATCAATGTCTACTGCCGCAATAACTACATGAAACCTCCATGTACGGGGGCAGTATACCTCTGAACACAAATTGCTTGGGAGCAATATGAGGGATGGCTATTGCCTTTGCACTCTACTTGAGAGCTTCTTGGAAGCATGAATGGCCACTGTAGGAAGCATGATGTTGGACCAGGCAGACCTCTGGACTGATCCAGCAGGGCTCTTTTTAAGCTCTTACGCTTTTGTGGACAAACAACTACAGTTTTCAACACTGTTCAATTACAATAAAACACAATCAATTAGCATCAACAGTATGAAAATAACAGTATATTTATTTATTTATTTATTATTTGATTTATATCCTGCCCTTCCTCCCAGCAGGAGCCCAGGGCAGCAAACAAAAGCACTAAAAACACTTTAAAGCCACAAAAACAGGCCTTAAAATACACTGAAACAAAACAACTTTAAGAACATTTAAAAAAAAGCTTTAAAGAACTTTAAAAAGGGTTAAAAACATTGTTTTTTTTTTAAAGGTTTAAAAAGGTCACACCCACACTTGCATCACTGCATCAGCGCATACATGCCTGCCATCACACAAGATGGTAGCAGGGGTGTCAACACATCAGCGCACATGCCTGTCATCACCTAAGATGGCAGCAGGAATGTGTTGATGTTTCTGCTGCCATCTTGGGTGATGGCAGGCATGCACACTGATGTACTGATGCAGTGATGCAGGAGATGTATTAAACCATGTGTACGGGAAGGCCCCCTGCAGAGGCCTGGTGCCAGCCCTGGTTTTTTGGCCCCCAAAAGCCCCCAAAGCACTGAACAACATATTAATACAAAATAAACATACAGAAAAAGTACAATACATACAATAAATAAACCAAAAGCAAAATGACAAAATACCCATCAATCACATTGGATATGTGTTAGGAGGAACACCAATTAACCCTATAGCCAGAAACAGAAAAACTTTCAATCAAGCCACCCCATCTCTCACCTAGAGGGTATATATAGCCCCTCATCTGTCTCTCACCAGGGCGGGGTGGGGAGGCTTCATCACCAGGCTCTTACTGTGGGGGAGAAGCCACTTTTCTCTTCCACAGCAACCAACCAGCCAGCAGACAAAATACTGACTAACCCCACATTATAATAACCCAGAGCCTGGAGAAAAAATAAAAACAAAACTACAAACTTGGCACACATCACAGAATCATAGAGATGGAAGGGGGCTATAAGGCCAATGAGTCCAACTCCCTGCTCAGTGCAGAAATCCAACTTAAAGCAACCCGACAGGTGGCTGTCCAGCTGCCTCTTGAATGCATCCAGCGTTGGAGAGTCCATCACATCCCTAAGTAATTGGTTCCATTGTCATACCGCTCAGGGGTGTCACTACCGGGGTGCGGGGGGTGCGGATTGCACCCAGGTGACACCATGAGGGGGGTGACACCCAGAGCCGCACCCCCCCGCACTCCTGCTAGTGACGCCGCTGCCCCCCGGCACCCGGTCTGGTGCGCGCCGAAAGCAGGCCCCTGCTCGCTGGCGGTGAAGCCTGGACACGCCTTCTACCGTCAGCCTGAAGCGTGTGGTGAGTGCGCGCGAGAGACCAGCCACCCCTGTCCATGCCCCTGGGAGGGCATGCACCGGAGGTCCGCACCCCCCCCCGCACTCCCACTAGTGACTCTGCTGATACCGCTCTAACAACTAGGAAGTTTTTCCAGATGTTCAGTCAAAATCTGGCTTTCTGCAAGTTCCGCCCATTATTCTGTATCCTGCACTGTGGGATGCTCAAGAAGAGATCCTGGCCCTCCTCTGTGTGGCACCCTTTCAAGTACTTGAAGAGCGCTATCATATTTCCCCTCAGTCTTCTCTTCTCAAGGCTAAACATGCCCAATTCTTTCAGTCTCTCCTCATAAAGAGATTCAGCCAACAGAGATTCAGCAGACGCCTTCTGTTTTAACTATTAAGCACCTGCTGAAAACCTTTCTGCCTCGCCAGGCTTATGCAGGCAATTAAGAACATGCTTTTTTTGCAATAATTGACCTTTGTTTTTATTATATTTTAAATTGTTTTTAATTCTATGGTTTCTGTTGTTTTAAACATGTTGCAAAACTGCTTTAATGTTTTAATGAAATAGCAGTATACATATATATTTGTAAATAAATAAATAAATAAATAGGGCTTTGTTTCTAGTCCACTTATCATCCTTGTTCCCTTCCTCTGAATCTGTTCCAGTTTGTCCGCATCCTTCTTAAAATTCAGCATCCAGAATGCAGTACTCAAGATGAGGCCAAACCAGTGCCGAATAGAGAGGAACTAGTACTTCACGATTTAGAAGCTATATGTCTGTTAATGAAGCCTAAAACAGCATTTGCTTTTTTTGCAGCCATAGAAAAGTGGCCTAACCAGTGCGTAACCACTCCCCTCTTGCCTCCCACCCAGGGTGGGCAAGATCCACAACAACATGCTCTCATAGTACATAAATATAATATGCTAAGATAACAAATACATAATATGTATTCTTTGGGGAGGGGGAGAAATGTGCTTTATATGTGCTGTCAGTGTATGCTGTGTTGGCAGCCTGGTGTCTCAGCCAGACCAATGGAGGGAACCTCTTGACTTTTACCTTTCCTTCTGCAACAGTTATTGCACGTGCCTGCATTTATGTGTACTGAGAGAGAAAGGATGTAGGAACACAGGAAGCTGCCTAACTCTGAGTCAGACCCTTGGTCCATCTAGCTCAGTATTGTTTACACTGACTGGCAGCAGCTCTCCAAGGTTTCAGGCAGGTCTTTCCCAGCCCAACTAGAGATCGAACCTGGGACCTTTATGCACACGAAGCAGATGCTCTACCACATGCTGTAGCCCTTCCCCATATATAAATATATAGGACCTGAATATTTGCAAGGAAAGATATGGGCGTGTGAGACAGTGTCTCTATCAACTCTTCAGCACATTGCGCGCACACCCTCCCCTGTTGATGGAGACTTTTGTAGCATCCACCGAGATCAAGAGAACAAAGACTGGATCTTAGGGAATGAACTGTGGTGTATCCCTGACTATTCCTCAACGTCCCCATCTGCTCCTTCTACATGTGTGCGCTCCCCCCCCTCCACTTTCTAAGACTTCACGCCAACTCTGTGACTGGCACAAATATCTCTTGGCTCCCTCCATTTCCCGGTTGGCACTAGATCAGCATATCTGCCAATTGACGTTGGCTTCTTTGGGTAATTAGGGAAATCTGGCAGAAAGGCACAGAAGTTCCCTAATGCTAGAATCAAAACACTGCAGAACGTTTGGGGTGAGGTGGGGTGGAGTGGGATGAAATGAGGTGTCCACCAGTGGTTAGTTGTCTGAACCAGCGATTAAAAACAGTGCTGGTGCTTAAGTCTGCCTGGAAATCCCCACCCTAAATCTAAGATGTATGGAGGTTGCTGGGTGGGTTACTAATTGCAGAGGGAAATGCACACTGCACATGCTCAGAGACTACTTTCTCTGTATTATTACAACACAATTCTGAGACTGAGCACTGGGAGCAGCCCCTGGTGCCATGCAAAACAGAAGAAACAAAAATGCAGTGATAGGGAAAACTTCACCAGTTGAATTTCTGCCAATAGGGCAGTACAGGTGGATTGCCAGGGGGAAAAATGGGTGACATTCTATGGAATTTATAGCATATGACTATGACAGCTTTAATAATTTAGTTTTCTGCTTATCTTTTAGTAGGGTGGGGTTGAGTTGAATCTGCTGTTTTTATATAATAATTAGCTGCATTTATGTAGTTTTTGTTCTTGGTTTTATACTTGCTTTTAATGTTGTTTTCTAAGTCACTTTGAGTTCACCTTTTTGGAAAAAACCTAATAAGCTAGTTGGATCCCTGCATTGAGTAGGGGGTTGGACTTGATGGCCTTATAGGCCCCTTCCAACTCTACTATTTTATTATTCTAAATAATAATAATAATAATTAATAGAAAGGAATTACTGACAACACTCTGTCTTCTCTGGACCATTTTACCTATAAATCTCTGCATATCAAATAGCCGCCAAGAAATAAGAACTAATTGGGCTACCACTTACTACACACAGTTTATTTTTCTGAGGTTGATATATCTCATATGGCACACATTCAGAGGCATGCAGGCTATTCTCTGAATTGGATTAGGATCTAATAAACTGGCTGCCTAATGTTATTGGGTTAGAAATCTGATTCCCATTGTCTGGGGTAGAGGGGGGATAAATTGTATTCTAGAGTCTCACAGTGAGATGTATAGTTTGGAAGCACTGTTAGTAACACCAAAAGAAAATAACCTGATGTGTTATTAGGAATTCTCACAAATGTAAAGATAATCTCAAGTTTTAAGCACCTATGCTCTTGCATGTGTAGATGGCATCAAGTAAAGACTGGTAGAATGGTTTGCATACAGGTGTGCAGCACAAATGGCCTATAAAGGCCAGGCCTATAACCCCGAAAACGGCAAGCTACAGCAAGCCTAGACGCATGGTGCCAGCTGGGGAATGGTAAGAGCTACTGGGTACAAATGTATTGGGAAACACTTGCCTTCCCTCCCCGTCTTGGTCTAGAATAAAACTCAGAATGAGGGTAAGGCAATTAGCACTCTAGGTGGCAAGTCAGGGGAAAAGGAACAGTTGGATACACACCATATGCCTTGTACACAAAATCATCCCTTTGCAGATTGCAATAATACACCCAGAATAAAATGTAACCCCTGGTTGCAATATCCCATATTTTAAACATGGTTTAGAATCCCTACGTGGCCCACAGACTTGCAGTAAATTTAAATATGGGTATTTAAAAACACCCTTTTATTAACCATTCTGTGACCCCAGCTAGGTGGTTTAGAGATGATAAGGAGTATCTTATCTAATCTGCATTAAGCTTTTGCACTGATGGACCCTCAATTAACTCAGGACCCCAGTGCCAAGCTGAAGGAGCAGTAAAGTAGAATTGCGGGTTTGTTCTCTGATTATTTTGAATAGGGCTACATGCTGATGTGGTTTGCCTTAAGACTGCCTGGCCAGAGCCTCCAATTTGACAAGAAGAACATTAATGTTGCCAATAGATTTTCTTATGGGAGTTCTTTGCTTTAAGGATTGCTCTAGGATTTCTTGATATCACTCTATAATGTTGGGAATGGAAGAATTTAGGATTTCTTGGCATCTCTCTAAAATGTTTGGAATGGAAGAGCCATCAGAATTTTGGAGAGGTGACATGACACATACCGTACCATTCAGCTATGGGGAGGGGGCTGATGTAAGGTGTGTGTGCTTGAAGGAAGGCACAAAAGAAGCAATTTTGGGGACAGGCAGAGAAAAAGAGAGTGTGAGTTAAGGTCCTGAAGCATCTTGGGGTACAGGATACTTCCCTCTGGAGATATGATGTGAGGTGATGGCTGTACAAAGTGGTAGGAGTGTGTATATTGCTTGCTTCTGCTTTATTTGTATATTTGTAAATTAAGCCAGTATTACAAAGACAAAATATCTCCAAGATTGGCTGTGCTCTGATGACACCTCAGCCTGGTACCCTCTCTAGATTATTTGGACTATTTATTTATTTATTTATTACATTTATATCCTGCCTTTCTTTTCACGATAGAAACCCAAGGTGGCTTACATACGGACTACAATGTTTATCAGTTCCAGCCAGCACTCTGAACTAGCACTTGTGATTTGTTTCTTCCAAACCACGATCAGGAAGTCAAGAACAAATCTTGTCTTCAGGTTATTGTTTTTTTGGAGAGAAAAAACACATCAGTGCTGGTTTTGTATTTCCAAGAGTACTGCTTCCACTAGGTTTTCAGCTTACTGAGTTGTCCAAATGTAGCCTTTCTCTCCTGTATAGGAAAAGCCAACTCCAAGATCGCTCTGTGTTGCTTCTGTATCTTCTCACTGCTTGCAAAAGTGCCTTGAGCTGCTGTGATTTTTTTTCCTGTTACCAGAGTGTGGATAAGGAGGGATGTATGTATGTGTGGTAGAAAGCATCTTCGTTCCCAGCTACAGATGGCCCAACAAAAGTGTTGTCCAAAGTATTCTCTCTAGCCCCCCCCCTGCAAAGCTGTTCTTAGAACGTCAGCTACAATTAGCTGCTTGCACAGAGCGACTCTATACCCCCGGGGGCCTGGGTAACCTTTCCAAATGTGCTGGGCTGATCTCTTCCCAGTTGGCTCCAGCCTGCAGGGCAGCTGCAACATTTCAGGTCAAGGACTCAGGGTGTTAATCTGCGGAGGGGCCAGGTCAGGAGGGCTGCAGACTAGCAGTTATTGGGTTAGAAATTGAGCCTCCAACATGACCCGTATGCACCCTTGTCACCCACCCCCACCCTGCCCTTCCAATCTCCCAACTGGAGGATTTCTCCCTGCTCTTTCCTAGGCTGCCTCTCTCTGCCAGTCCTGGACTGCAGCCATCTCTCTGAGACAGGAAAGGCCCCAGATCGCATTTCATGACACTCTTTCCTGCATATAAACAGCCGCCCCCATCCCAGAGGCAGCCACACATGGCAATGGCAGGCGAGGGATCCCTGCTTTTGCGAGTTCCACATTTGATTCTTCACTCCCACCCCGAGCTTATCCGGCCTGGAGGGGGGGGCTGGGAATCGGCAATTTTGCTCAATTAGCTGATGTTTCCCAGTGTGTGGAATATCATCCAGTTTCCATGGTGATGGGAGTGCCAGAGTAACCAACAGGGCCTCTTTTCTTTTTCGCTACCTACTTCTCCTCATACCATGCTGGCATGAGGAGTTGCACAAGGACAGGAGTGGGAAGGGACCCCAGGAACAGGGTTCGGCCTAGCTTTTTTGCCTCCACAGGGGAAATAAATCCCCCCCTTTTCCTTTCATCATAAGAAATTTCAACACACCAACACACGTCTTTCAGATCCTGTAGCGAGAAGTAAATTAGGCAGCTCTTAGCAGGAAGTTCCATTGAAAGGACAATTTTCTTGCCATCATTGGCACGTGGGTGTTTGACACCTAGGTAACGCCTGGCCTGGATTTAGTGCCAGTTCTTTCTCCACTTCCTCTTTCTCCTCCTCCTCAAATTAGCAACTCTGGAGACCCAAGAAGCCAACCTTTTATCTGGTTATGTTCATGCAACATCTTGCCCTCAGAAAAACATTCTGTGTCACTTCAATCAAACACACTACAAGCATGCTAAAAAGCTCAAGGAGGTTGGTAAATTCAATCCAGTGGATTATTGAACTCTTTCAAGCCAGGCCTGCCAACTCCCCCTCCCCATCCTGTCCCTCAACGTGTCTAAGCCAGTAACCCCGCGAAGACAGGGCCTGAAGTCAAAAGGAAGAAGTTTGGTTCTCAGAGCTTAGCTGCTGAGCCTGCAGTAGTTCCCAAAACGACTATTGCATAGTAGGGGATCCACACTGCAGCAGTAAGTCATGCTAAAGCAAGGGTTCCAAAACTGTGGCCGGCAGACCTCCAGTGGTCTGTAAACTTCATTCAGGTGATCTGCGCCATGTGTGTGAAGAACGGTGGGTGCAGCAGCTGTGAAAGGGGGGTGCAGCTGTTGCTCAGATGGACTTAGAAGCTGGAGGTCCACCTGGAAGGTGAGCGGGACAGACCTGAAATGACCGGGGGGGGGGAGAGGAGGCACTTCAGAGGAGTGGAGAGGGATAGCAGCAAAGCTAATGGGACACTTGAAGGAAGAAGCTGTATCTTGATTCAATTAAAAATCATACACCATCTAGCACAGCTCATTACAATTGCTACAACAGGCAGAAAAATAATGGAGTGGTCCCCCAAGACCTTCAGCAATTTTCAAGTGATCCGTGAGGAAAAGGTACTAGAGGTAATTAGATGGCAATCCTAAAGCCTTTTCCTGGGTGCTAGAAATCTCAGTTTGCGACCTGCTAACAGGGCTGTGGAGTTGGAGTCAACAACAACAACAACAACAATCTTTCTTTATTTACAGTCAATAGACCCATAAAAGAAAACCAGTACATAAAAGAAGAAGATACATAAAATGAATGTAAAATAACAATGACAATGGGGAACATTTTGTTAACAAAATTTAAAGTTAATGATGGGAAAGACCAATACGCTTCTGTTGAATTGTATAAATAAATTTAGCAACTTGCAAGGTGCTTTGTTTGTCGGAGCCGGATAGTAAATACGCAACGGACGCTTCTAGAGGCTTATGAGAAATTTTTAGCAATAGATCTTTAAGGTATTTGGATCGAAGTTGTGAATACAAGGGGCAGACTAGGAGACTATGGGATAGAGTTTCTATGTCTGTTCCACAGGGGCATGTGCGTTGTTCATATGGAATCCCCTTAAACCTCCCTTCGAGAATCGCTGAATATAAAGCATTGAATCTTGCTTTTGAAAACGCTTGGCAGAATTTAGGGATTGTAAGGTGATCTAAATATGTACTTAATTTTTCAGGGGGAAGAGTCAAATTCAGATATATTGGGGAGCATCTTTTGGTCGCATGAGAGATTGATATCTGGTAATCAATGTCCTTGATTCTTGAGCGAATTATTGATAATGCGTCTTTAGGGGATTGGGATATTAAGTAGTCTTTTGAAAAGCCTATTTGGCATAATTTCGATTCTAGTTTGGAGTTCCATTTAGAATGCCAGTTATGGAGTCGGAGTCGTGGAGTCGGAGTCAGGAGCAATTCTGGGTGGAGTCAGAGTCGGAAGCTATTTTGGGAGGAGTCAGAGTCGGTAGCAATGTACCGACTCCGACTTCCAAATAATGTTCTCTGCTGCATTCTTAGTCTCTTATTCTCACACTCTCACCCACACCTGGTTGGTGGCCAACCTCTCCTAGTAGCTTTAAGGAAGTGGCATTTTTTGAACTGGTTTAGGAAAACTGTGAGCAATATGCATGCCTGGTGCCATTTGAGACATTGGGCTTATCCACACGAGAGCATTATCTTCAAACTAAATACACTATTTTTATCTCTGTTTTCTATTTGCACCATCCACAGTAAGGGCTCAATGCCAGATGCAAACATGGTGTTTTCTATTCACACTGAGGCAAAGGATCAATCACGCAGTTTCCTAATGACCACATCCTCTAATTTAATATTTCCACTCCCTCTGGTTGCTTGGCAACCGAGCATGCTCAGTTTGTTCTACCAGCTGCTGTAGGTTCCATTTTAAAAACAACCCGGAAGTGCGATTATTTGTATTTTCACTGCTATGATACAGCTGAAATACAAAGCTTTGTTTGAGCAGTTAGGGGAAAAAGAAAAATAACATCACTGTTTGCAGCAACATAAAAAGGCCAGCAGAATGGAGCAGAGCAGTCAGAAGTTGCTTGTCAGCCCACAGGAAATGAAATTAAACAAGGGAGGAGGAGATAGTGGGCATGGAGAGGGGAATGATTGACACATCCACCTAAAAGCATTGGAGCAAAGCTTTTGCAAGGAGGAGCGCAGCGCAGTAGAAATGGGTTTTCCTCCCTGTAACATTTGCAAACGTTGAAATGAACTCCAAACACTGTTTAGAAGGAACAAACTTTACTACTCAGTGTGTTGCTACAGAACCAAGAGCTCTACTTTCATTTTCCAACTGGTCCCTCTCCCAACTGATTCCCCATACAACTATATCTAATTCACTTGAGTTCCTACTCACATTACATCTCCCTTTTTTTTTAAAAAAAGGAAAAGATAGAAACTACTGTCTATATCGAATTGGTTTTCTGATCACTCTGCCTCTTGATGTAGTAACAGGTAACTCAGAGTCCAAAATCTTTTCTGGTATATCACTGGCACTTTGTGCTACAGCTGTTCCACTTTTGTTGTCTTGAGACTCTGATAGGTCTACCTCTGATGGAGGTGCAGTTGCAGTCTCAGTAGTCTCATCAATTTTTGGTTCACAACTTGGAGTGCTTTGAAGATCTCTTCTGTTCCGTCTGTAGACAGCTAAATCATCAGTCTGATCCAAATATGATCTTGGAGTCATGTTTTGTCCAGTCACTCTCGCTGGTTTCCACACTCCATCTTGCCGAACATTAACAGAATCACCAACCTGCAAAGGTGGTAAAGACTTTGACCCTTTGTCAAAGTAAAGCTTCTGTTTTTCTTGTCTTCTCTTCAGATGTGTCTGTATGTCACCTTTTACCTGCTGAGGTAGTAACAACGGTGCTGAGGTAGGCAACCTGGTTCTTAAACGTCTCCCCATGAAAAGTTGTGCAGGTGAGGCTGTATCTACTGTAGGCGTATTTCTGTAATCCAATAAACTAAGGTAAGGATCTGTGTTATTCAGACTAGATTTCTTAAGAATCCTCTTTACTGTTTGGATCGATCTTTCTGCCATTCCATTTGATTGAGGAAATAGTGGACTGGATGTTGTGTGAACAAAGTCCCAATCTTTGGCAAACATTTTAAAGTCTCTAGAGCAAAACTGAGGGCCATTATCACTGACAACATCTTCAGGTATACCATGTCTTGCAAATATAGATTTGCAGTGTAAAATTACTGATCTACTTGTAGCGTCTTCAAGCAAACATATTTCCACATAATTTGAATAATAATCAACCAAAAGTAGATAGTCCTTTCTTTCAAATTCAAACAAGTCCATTCCTAGCTTCTGCCAAGGTCTTCTTGGAATTTCATGAGGTAACTTTGGTTCTTTTTGCTTTTTATTTCTGAAGGTGTGACATGTGGTACATGGCAGTACCAATTCTTCAATTTGGGCACACATACCTGGCCAATATACAGCTTCTCATGCCCGCTTTTTACATAATTCAACACCCAGATGACTCTCATGTATAATATTCAATATCTCTTTCCTCAAATCTTGTGGTACTATGATTCTGTCACTTTTAAAAATGAGTCCATCATGAACACTTAATTCCTCTCTGTAATTCCAATAAACATGTATACACTCTGGAACTTCTACTCTTCTATCCGGCCACCCCTGCAAAACGGCATTTTTCAGGATTTGCAAAATGCTATCATTTTCAGTAGCCACCTGAAATTCTTTCAGTTTTGATTCGGAGATTGATAAATAAGATAACATGAGGTTAACAGCAACCTCAGCTTCTTCAGAACTTATTCCTTCACCCTGTTCAAGATATGCCCTGGACAGGGTACCAGCAATTATTAATTCTTTGCCTGGTCTATAGCGCACTTGTAATTGATATTTCTGCAGTGTTAACTGCCATCTTTGGATTCTTGGAGAAGATTTTGGACTCTGAGTTACCTGTTACTACATCAAGAGGCAGAGTGATCAGAAAACCAATTCGATATAGACAGTAGTTTCTATCTTTTTCTTTTTTTAAAAAAAAGGGAGATGTAATGTGAGTAGGAACTCAAGTGAATTAGATATAGTGCATTCTTGGACGTGCATTATGCAAAGGTTTTCTGAAAATTGCCTCCAATGGTTTGTGGTCTGTTTCCACAGTCACTTATTGCCATTTCTTCTGCCCTGAAAGCAGATATTGGATTAAATACTTTCATATTTCATAGCCCAGGGTCTGACTCTTGGACAGAAGAGGGAAAAAAACGTTAAGCCATATTACTTACGCAAACTGCAAAAATCTTAAAGCCACGATTTTCTGACATTGAGCCTAGGCATGCCTGGATCAACAAGTCACAACTCTGGCTTCGTTGGCTACAATCCTGAAAGGGCAGGGTTACAGCCAGAGCTTTGAAAAGTTACTTTTTTAAAACTATAATTCCCATCAGCCCCAGCCAGCATGGCCACTGGATTGGGCTGATGGGAGTTGTAGCTAGAGCAAGGATCTGTAAAAAAAAAGTCGAGCGGGGTGGTGGTTGACATTTTGGTGTATATCTTGGGAACTAGACCACCTAGAAACTTACTTTTTTAAAAAAAGTGAAGCTGAGAGTCCGGAGATTAAGGGGTGCTAGCCAGAGAGCCAGAGCCCCCCCCCAAAAAAACCGGAGGCTCCAGCCGAAAACCGGAGATTACACAACATGGAGGCAATTCTGGCTGGAGGTGAAAAAGGCAAGGGCGGGGCCGGAGACTCTGGCCGTTTGCCGGAGATCTGGCAACCCTACTGCCACATGCGGAAATAATGCTGACTGGAGTCTCTCATCTTTTTTATCTGCTCCACTTGCAGTGCAGTACAATTCAAACCCTTGCTTCCATCTTCTCCAGTTCTCTGCTGCATTTCCCTCAAACACCAACTTTCCTGGAGGCTTCAACTGGTCCATTTTTCACTGCCTTATGTTTTTAGGTAGTCTTCTGACACCATGTAATATTTGCAAGCGTTGAAATGAACTCCAAACACTGTTTACAAGGAACAAACTTTACTGCCTGATCCAGCAGGCTCTTCTTATGTTCTTATGTTCTTACTCAGTGTGTTGTTACAGAACCAAGAGCTCTACCTTCGTTTTCCTACTGGTCCCTCTCCCAACTGATTTCCCCATACAACTATATCTAATTCACTCGAGTTCCTACTCACATTACACTCCCCTTTTTGTATTATCAGCAGATTGGGTTGGTATGGATTGACAGGGGGGATGCTGTGTGATAGCTTCTGTTTGTCGGTAATGTCATGTGAATCATGTAAATTTAAAGGAGATGTAAGTAGCACCAAACACACAGTAAACCACCATGTAAATTAGCCTATTATGTCCTTCCCCCCCACCATCACTACTAGAGTTGGCAAAGTTAGGGCCCAAGGGAGGCACATTTGGGACTAAAATGACTACTGCTGCAGTCTGCCCCCAAATTGCCCTGTAAGACAGTACTTTTTAACCTGCCTCATAACTGGGACAGCTTTGATGCAAACTAATGAAAATAAGTCCTGCAACACCTGAATTGCTAGATCAAAACAAAGCAGCTTACAAGTTAGGCTCCTTTGTGGGGCTAAATCTGGTAGCCAGATAGCTGGACTCTAAAGGTAATGTACCTTTGCCCCAGAGCTTGGAAGATTACTTTTAAAAAGTAATAAATTACAGAAGGGCCCCACTGTAATTTTCAAGTTTGGGAATCACTGTTATATGCAGTAGCATAGTGAGAAGTGCAGGATCCCTTCATGTTAGTCACAGCCATACACCCCTCCTCCTTTTTTTGCTGCCAGATTGAGAATGAGATCCTTGCTAATGCCTTCTCCCACAACAACAGACATCCCCAGGAGCCAATCTGTATGCAAGGGGAGAGTATTAGCTACTGAAAAGAGTCTTCTCAGTGGCTGATTCACCTACTTTCACTCAGATTGGCTCCAATCAGCAGGAAAGGACAAGGAAGCATGCTAGAAGACTCTTCTCAGTGGCTAACATGCTCTCCTTTCATGCTGATTGGCTCGTAGGATGCTGGAGACATAGGAACACTGCTGGGACCTGCTTCCAAAAAAGTAAAGGGTCAAAGACCCCTGGAGACTGTGGATGACTACACCCCTGGTTATATGGCAATGCCCATCACCATGGCCAAGATCCTTCTATGCGGTGTACTGAGAAATATGTTCCATTCAGCTAAGGTTACCTGCAACATTAATTAAAAGCTTCATCCTTGCAGCATCTGTGTCTAATTATGACCTGTTCAGTGTAGCTGCAGTATTACAGATTAATTGCTTCTTAATTATTCAGTTCCTGTTCTTGGCAGGATGGTGGTGGCAGTTAATTGCTGGTTTCCTCTTAATAAAGAGAAGTAACTGAACAAGTAATTAACCTTGACTAGGTCAGGGTAAATTTGTTGTGTTTGACCCAGCAGAACAGAAAGCAATCACAGGGCAGAAATGGCAAAGCAGAATAGCCCTGAAAGGCCTCAACAGTGGTTTGCAAACCCATACTGGACAGACTGGTGCTGCAATTGCATCTTAAGCACGTGTGTGCTGCAAAACTTACCACAACTCAAGTCTGAAAAAAGGCAGGAAGACATGTAGGAACAAAACACTATACTGTGACAGGTTGGTAACAATTTAATCTGGATTCTACACAGAAAGCAAATGAACAAAGAGTGGAAATTCCAGACTTCATGGCTAGTAACCTGAGCCTAGATTAGAATTTGCAGAGCAGAGCAAAGCAGACTTTAAAACTTGTTTATTTATTTGAAGAATCTATAAACTGCCCACCATTCAAGAATATTATGGAGGTGTACAAAACAAAATACAAAGATAAAACAGTAAGAAAGCATTAAATGAATCTGTGAAACCAACAGTAACACTATCTAATAATGTTACCCTGAAAAAGCCTGGTTGGATAAAAAAGTCTTAAGGAGGCACCTAAAAGAACAAATTAGTGGCACCATCCTAATTTCTAGAGGTGGGGCACATATTCCAAACTGGGAGGGCCACCACAAACTGAAACTGGCGGTGACCGACCAGGAGAGAGACCTCGGGGTTGTAGTGGACAGCACGATGAAAATGTCGACCCAGTGTGCGGCAGCTGTGAAAAAGGCAAATTCCACGCTAGCAATAATTAGGAAAGGTATTAAAAATAAAACAGCCGATATCATAATGCCGTTGTATAAATCTATGGTGCGGCCGCATTTGGAATACTGTGTACAGTTCTGGTCGCCTCATCTCAAAAAGGATATTATAGAGTTGGAAAAGGTTCAGAAGAGGGCAACCAGAATGATCAAGGGGATGGAGCGACTCCCTTACGAGGAAAGGTTGCAGCATTTGGGGCTTTTTAGTTTAGAGAAAAGGCGGGTCAGAGGAGACATGATAGAAGTGTATAAAATTATGCATGGCATTGAGAAAGTGGATAGAGAAAAGTTCTTCTCCCTCTCTCATAATACTAGAACTCGTGGACATTCAAAGAAGCTGAATGTTGGAAGATTCAAGACAGACAAAAGGAAGTACTTCTTTACTCAGCGCATAGTTAAACTATGGAATTTGCTCCCACAAGATGCAGTAATGGCCACCAGCTTGGATGGCTTTAAAAGAAGATTAGACAAATTCATGGAGGACAGGGCTATCAATGGCTACTAGCCATGATGGCTGTGCTGTGCCACCCTAGTCAGAGGCAGCATGCTTCTGAAAACCAGTTGCCGGAAGCCTCAGGAGGGGAGAGTGTTCTTGCACTCGGGTCCTGCTTGCGGGCTTCCCCCAGGCACCTGGTTGGCCACTGTGAGAACAGGATGCTGGACTAGATGGGCCACTGGCCTGATCCAGCAGGCTCTTCTTATGTTCTTATGAAAGCTCTGCCCTGGGTACTCATTAAAAACAAACTCTCTAGGCATGTGGCACCCACAAGAGGGCCTCATTTGATGGCCTAAGGATTTGTGCAGGATGATATTGGTAAAAAAATAATCCTATAAAGGATGACAACATAAATCAACTTAAAAAAATTATTCTGCTTTAACACACTGTTATTGGCATCTGGATAGAAGACTTTAAAATATTTGGATTTGTGAGTCCTCAGAGAAAGGACCAAGGTCTAGCAAGATGGATGGCTGAGGGCCCCCTGAAGTGACCCTCCTTAGGGCAAGTGGGTAGCACTCCCATTCTGCAATCTGCGGCAGGGTCAGCTCCTGACCCTGCAGTGGATCACAGACAGGGAGCTCCCAGGCACCCCCCTTACAATCACAGGGGCCTGCAATGCCCGCCTGCATGCTCCACCTACCTCTCCCATTGTGGTGAATGCTGGTCGCTCTATGTCCACATACCTGCCATCAACCAGGATGGTGGCCGAGGCTTCCCTAAGGGGCTGATGCCTCTGCTGCCATTTTGGTGGATGGTATGCATGCTCATGCAGCATGGCCAGCATTCACCACAGTGGGAGAGGTAGGTGGCGCATGCGGGCAGGTGCCATGGGCCCAGGGCAGGCTGGTGTCTAAGAGCCTAGTCATGCCTGGTGCCAGCCCTGGAAGGTACCCAGGTATCTCCTGCAACCACAACACTAGAATTCCTGGGAAGATTCAGGAAGGGCAGTAGTATCAAATTTCACACAACAGGTTCAGGTTCTACTTGCCTTGGAGATAGTTATCTCTTTGCCTTTAGGGGGGTGGCAGTGGCAGTTTGTTTCCTGGTGCTAGTTTAAAAAAACACACCAATAAAAATATTTCCAGATTGCCAGATAGTTTTACATTCCACTTTCACCACCTCTAGAAAGGTCAGGTTTGGGTTTAGTCATTTCTTGCTTTCGTAGTTAGATTATCTCTACAGAACAGATCATGCTGCTTTCTTTGTCCTATTGCAATAGCAAGGAAACAGCGCTTTAGGCCTGTGGGTTTCAGACTTCCTCTGGGGAGCCCTTAAGTTAAGGACCTAAGAACAGTAAGGACCAAATATCTATATCATTGAGCATCTAGCTTCCCTCAGTGGCCAGCCAGATGCCCGTGGAAAGCCCACAAACAGGACACATCCCCCTGTTGTTCCAGAAACTGGTATTCACTGGCATGCTTGGGAAGGGCTGTAGCTCAGGGTTAGAGCACATGATTTGAGAGCCAGTGTGGTGTATAGGGATGGGTGAGAATTTCTATTCAGTTTGCATTTCAAGCAGAATTTGTCAAATTCGCAATTTCCAAAAACAATATGAGAACCAAAACACAGCCATCCTTCAAAATTCACATTTGTTAGAATTTTGGGATGCAGTTCACCAACTAAACAATATTTATACAAATGCATATATTAAGGGAAAGTGTGCATAAAAATGCATACATGAGTGAAAATAACATGCAAGAAGGCATGATGTGATGAGAAATGGCTTGCAAAAATGTGTACCTTTGTCAAAACTGCCTACAAAAATGTGTTTATTTTGAGAAATTCACATTGAAATGGTGGGGAATTTTCACGAGGATTTTTTTAAAAAATTGCAGATTGCTGCAGAAATGTAGAGAACTGAATTTAACATTGGAAAAATGAGAAACTGAGAGAACCAAAACGGACAGATCTTTCCATCCCTAGTGGTATAGCAGTTAAGAGTGTCAGGCTAGGACTTGGGAGCTGAGGGTTCAAATCCGTTCTTGGCCATGAAGCTCACTGGGTGCCCATGGGATAGTCTCCCAGCCTAACGTACCTCACAGGGTCACTGCAAGGATAAAACTGGGAAGGGGAGAACCATGTTTATATGCCACCTTGAGCTCCTTGGAGGAAAGGTGAGATATAGATAATAAAATAAATAAATAAATACTGCCTCTAATCCTGGAAGCTGTACATAGCTATCATGATGGCTAGTAATCACTGCAGGCATCTATTATTTGTGGATAAACCCCAACACATCTGTCATAGATTCCCCTGTGAGTTGCAAAGAATTCTAGGACATGTACTCTGCTAAGGCACACAATCACTCCACTTTATTGTTTGTGAATTGCCAGTGTTAATTAGGTTCTTATTGTCTGCACTTTTCTGCATTTCATTTCCCTCTGATCTCACTGTTTACAATTCCCACCCACCCCCAAAATCAGGTGCATATAAACTTGTAAGTAGTGAGGATAAGGAAACTGCTGAAATGTAAATGCAAACAAGTCTGGTACTAATAGGGGCTGGGCTGGAGCTTAGTATTACTTGTTTACGGGAAAGATAGGAGGAAAAAAAGTACCAAAATGGCATAGTTAGTTAAGGTGTATAAAGGTGTTAAGTTGGAAATGCAGATTATGGTAGTTATTGTTATTTAACTCTTGTAAATTGTGTTTTGTAAATCGTACTGCTTTATTGTACTGCTTTATTGTTTTATTGATATATTCTTATATTGTATTTTGATATTTGTGTCTTCTGTAAGCTGCCTTGAGTGCCTTGGGCCGAAAGGCGGGGAATGAATGAATGAATGAATGAATAAATATAAATATAAATATAAATATAATAATAATAATAATAATAATAATAATAATAAAACAATAACCAGCCGTGTCCCTTGCTTTTCTTAAAGTTGGCCCAAAAGTGACAAGAAAAGAAAAAAGACCACAGGTTTGATCTCAGTTTTTAGAGCCCTGCATGTAGAAAACTAACACCTCAGACAGGAAGGTTTGAACCCAGACAACTCATGGCTCTTCTAGTTTTCTACTTGCGGGGAGTTTTTGTAATACATAAGGGAGCAGTCAAAGTGGTATCCTTCCCTGCACTCTAGAAGTGGCACAGTTCAATCTACCATGTCAGATGTTAGCTGTACCAGGGCAAAACTAAATGTGGTGTTAAACAAAATTGGTCATTACGTGCTTGGATTCTGTTTAGTCAATGTGTGTGTGTGTATCTAGATGAGGACCATAGCATGGGGGAAGAGGGGATTTAACCCTTTGCTCTAACTATAGTCCCAGTCTCACTCCTAATTGCTGCTATTCAGTAAATAAAAAACATGCACACAAGGGCCTATAATGTGCTTAGTGTTAAGTCTAGTTTGACCCTCATTACTGCCTCATTTTGCGTAGGCAGCCCTGACAGTACAACTAACTAACATATTGTCAGATATTACCAGTCATGGTGGGCAAGCTGTCTTTTGCTACAAGTGTGACTCTTAAGTCTGAGGAAGCACTCAGCAAAGTACTCTTGAGTGGGTTCCCCTTTTCCATGATAGGCCCTGGTCACAGCAGCAGGCAGAAGTATTCTGAATCAATGCTGAGCGGATAGCATTTAAATTTCCCACAATGCTTCAGAGCAATACTATGTCTGGGTATTGTGGGAAATTTATATTTATTGATTGATTTTATTAGATTTCTTACTCATCCTTCACCACAATACCCAGGGTAGGTTACAACAAAGAAATATGCAGTTATAAAACAAATAAAACAGCTATAACCATAAAAGTGTAAAAACAATTTTAAATGGCGCATGCCTGTTTTGTGTGTGTGTATGTCTTTTTTTTTAAAAAGGAGGCTGCTGCCCAAGGATGCTATGTACTGATGCTGACCTATTTCTCTACCATTACTGTTCTTCTTACTATGGAGCCCCTGGTCAGCTTCTGAGAAACACAAAAGTTCCCCAAAACACAGGTTGAAAATCACTCATCTACACTGAAGGGTCCTTGTTCCATCATGTTTGTTCATTTTGGCCACTTCTTCTAGATGTGTTGTTCTGATTTAAAATTCAAATGTTACATATTAGGTACAAAAAAATAGGAAGTCATTACAATGAAAGGGATGGAATCAGGAATGACTTTAAAACGAAACATAAGATGAGCCATTGACCTCATAAGATAAAAGAATAAATGTTTTAAAATGTGGAGTATACTGGAGGTTAGTGTAGTAGAATTGTGAGTTCAAATTCACACTCAGCCATGAAGCTCACAGGGTGATCTTGGGACAGTCACTCACTCTTAACCGAATCTACCTCACAGGATTGTTTTACACCATGCACACTACCTTTATCTCCTTGGGATAAGAAAACCCCAGAAAATAAATCTATAAATAAAAAATAATTTAAACCTGGGCAACAATCAGAAAATAAACAGATTGAACAAATGCTTTGCTTTAAATGGCAAAACCACCATAACAAATAACTTGGATTGAAAAACAACAAGGAGAAAGAATCCAGTTTTAACTGGTGGCATGATGCAAATAACTGCAACCAGAAAAACAAACAAAGGAGTCACATAATATTATAGGCAGTTGATTAGTGTAATGATTTTCTCAACAACATAGATTTAATTTAACAAAACTGCACCTGATTTTTGCAGCTACTGCTGCAGAGCCAGTTTGAACTTTATCGAGTTAAGTTTTCCATTTAGTAAAAGCTCAGGGTTATTGTTTTTCGAGCAACAGATCTATAAAACAATTCTTTCCAAACAGAATAAACAGGTAAGTAATGGGTGACAATTATCCACTTTCTTCTTGGAGTCATAAACAGAGAATCTTGTTATTTCTACTAGGTTCATGGCATAGTTTCCTCACTTCAGTGATGTCAAGATTGTTTTGAGAACTGGGAACACTGGAAGAAAAACCATATACCAGACAGGAAAAAAAATCCAGGGTTTTCTCCCAGTTCTATCTGGAGATGCTGCAGGCTGAACCTGGGATCTTCTGCATGCAAAACAGAAGCTCTGCCACTGAGCAATGGCTGTACAGAGCCTCTGAAGAGGTTTAAAACCCTAAAATTGGGGACCATGGAAGTGGGGCACAGGCAGACTTACTGCCCTTTTTCACTTTAAAATGGCATATTAGATGTGCACAAACACAAAAGACTTGACCAGGAGAGGACGCAGCCTCTGAAGAATTAAGGATATTGTAATTTAGATGTTAAAAGTCTCCAAAATTGTGTGGGAAGTTGGGCAAGGGAGAAATAATGTCACTCAAAATGTCACAGAAAGTAGCCAGTAGGTGCTCTTTAGAAATGGATATTCACCTTCTGCATGGCAATCGTAATGGATGCACTAGTGCAGCCTTTTCCAGCTTTTGCACCCCCAGATGTTGCTGGACTACAGTTCCCATCATTCCTGACCACTGGCCATGCTGGCTGGGGCTGATGGGAGCTGTAGTCCAACGACATTTGGAGACCCAAAGGTTGGCCAAGGCTGATCTAGTGGAATAAGTGTTTTTCCCCCAGACACTAAACACTGTACTTTGAATGCTCAGAAGATGCAAGATCCTCACAACAGAAATGCATCTGTGACACATGCATAACATGTGCAATAAATGGGTATTGCCACCTATTCCCAAAAGAAATCTGTCTGTGAAAAATATGCATTGTCTGCAGACAGCCCCAAGTGTGATTTGATAATGAAGATAGTTTGAGAGTAAAGACCAAAGGAGGGGCCGTTGCCACCCCAAGTCATATAAATGAGGTGAAACGGGCCCCTCTCTCCCACTCCACCCGTCTGGTATGCACTTGTCTCATTAATTACAATTCTCCGCAGGCTACATTATTTACTTACAGGGGAGGGCGATTCCTCTAAGCTACCTTGGCAGCTAGACTTCTAACAGGTGCTTTGCAAATAATCCCTGGGTTTCCTGGATCAGTGAGCTGCTTCAGCTCTCCACCTGGCAACAGGCACAGAATCAGGAGCTGCGGGAAAAGACCCAAAAGTTAGTTTGGGGAGAGAGAGAAAAGGTTTCGGACATTTCATGGTTACTCTCTGAGCTCAATGTTAGATACTGCAGCTCTCTCATAGGAAGAACAACGTACAGGTGCATTGAAAGAGGATACACACCCGGAACTCCTGAGCAGGCAGGTATGTGTGTGAAAAATAAGAATGAAGAATGAAATGGCGACTATAGCTAGGTCTGGGAGCTTTGGGGGGAGAGTGCATGTACTGGGGTCTAATTGTTACAGCAGACATGGAGCTAAAAATCAGGGGCCCCTGTCAAAGTAGCTGATGTCTACTGCGTTGATGTAGGTGGGAAAAAAGTGTTCACAAATGCTTGCCGGGGCAACAGCAAGAGAGGAGCAGGGGAGGATGGCAGCTACTAATCCAAGGTCTCCTGCAGTTTTGCAGATGCCCCATAATAT
The DNA here is from genome assembly GCF_030035675.1 of Rhineura floridana. Lineage (NCBI taxonomy): Eukaryota > Metazoa > Chordata > Lepidosauria > Squamata > Rhineuridae > Rhineura > Rhineura floridana. Next base: position 19,606,070 of record NC_084490.1, read on the forward strand.
CATTCTGCAGTTGTAAGAAATAAATTTTTTAGTGTGACAGCAGCCCCAACACTTTGGAATTGCCTGTGTATTGACCTCTGGCAGGTGCCCTCACTATACTTTTTCCAGCACCTGCTTAAACCATTTTTGATTAGGCAAGCCTATCCAGATATGTAGAAGTGATATGTATTTTAATCTGTTTTTAGTGTTTGATTTTAATTGTTGATTTAATTGTTGTAGCTGTCTTTTGTGGATCATTTTAATGTTTTTTTTTGTAGACCACTTTGAGGTTTTACTACAATGAAGCAGTATATGGTCTTTGTTAGATAAATAAAAATAAATAAACAGAGGAGTGATGAGTGGAGAACAGGGAACTGGAGAAGAAATTATGTGACCCAGTTGTGGAATAGGCAGGGGATCCTGTGCCTTTAAGAGCAGCTCCCCCCCCTTTTTTTCCTGTTGCCTGTGCTTTTTACAGCTTGCAGAAATTCAACAGGTGGGGAAAACCTTCCCCTTCACTGCCATCTGTTCTTATCTGACTCCTATCTGAAAAGGGTGGCATCTCTTAAAGGGGTGAGGTGGGAGGTACGCTGGGATTTTCTGAGGTCCCTGGAAAAGCATGGGTGGAATGGGGACACAACTCTTAGTTTGTTTCATTGCCTTACAAATAAAATATCCTGATTTGCAGCTCCTTATTTAATGCATATTTGTTTTATGATTACATTTATATCCCACCTCTCCTCAAAGGAGGTCAAGGTGGCTACATGATTCTCCCCCATGCAATTTCATCCCCCCCAACAACCCTGTGAGGTAGATTAGATAGTGGTAGATTAGATAGTGACTGGCTCAGGTCGCCCAGTGTGTTTCATGGCTGAGTGGGGATTTGAACTCTGATCTCCCAGGTCCTAGTCCAACACTCTAACCATATATGCTGCGCCCTTCTCTCTTTGTAGAGGAACCTAGAATCTCTTACACTGAAGGCCTTCTCCCTGGTTTCTGTATAGCCCTCTAACTCACCATATGGGTGGGGTAATAAATAAACAACCTAATGTAATCTTATCTGCAATTTCCTGTGTGCCAGCCAGTGTACCTGGCATACTTGGGTTGGAGAGGCACTGAACAGGCAGGAAGTCCATCACAATCTTGTAAAGTACTATTTCCTTCATTCTCCTGGATAAATATGAACAGAAAAATCTCATTATACTATCCTCCTCTCCCCTTTGCATGCTTTAGGAACTGTGACTAGACAATTGGATGCCCCCAATTCAACCATGGAGATGCACAGCTGTGAAAGGTGGCCCTTCTTCGTGCTGGTGACTCCTTCCTGCTGAGATTATTCCTGCCCCTCCCCAGCAAAGCAAACTCTTCCCCCTGTGCATAAGATTGATAAGCTGACAATGGGGAGATCGTCCTGCAGAGGATATATGCAGTCCTGAACCTGTCTCACGTTTGTATAGCTGAGACCTGAGATGCTGTCCTGCTAAAAAGAGGACATGTCCTCCCGTTAATTGGATGAAAATCCCGGTGCATGTAAATGTTGAAAGCAGATTAGATAAAGAGTGGGCAATTTTAATCTGTCCCTTGGATAAAAGGAGGAAAGATTCTGTGATGTTAATTGACCAATTAGAGGGAAAGCACTGCAGATCCTTGGACTAAGAACAGCAGATGCTTCTACTTGTTGATTGGCTGGAGAGCCTGATGCTTCTGTCTGACTGAAGAGTGCTATTTTAATTTCCTGTTCATTGTTTGACTCAGTTTAAGGCACCTGTTCCAGGAGCTGACGAGCTGTCATTGGCAGAGGACTGTGGGAATTTTCATCTTTGGGGTGACCAACATCCTGAAAGCTGACACATTATTTGCTTTAGCTGAGCACTTCCCATTGTTCATTCAGTTAAGGAAAATAGTAATAATAAAGCCAGAGACATTTCCCAGTTGTTTGTTCACTGAAAATAACAAATATCCCAACAGATAACTGGTGCAGAATATTATCAGTGCTGATTAGATGAGATCACTTCTGACTTCTGGGTGATTCAGAGGAAGACGCTATTCAAAGCCAACGATTGGACCTAGGCAAGAAGTTGGTTAGGATTCTTTGCTTCTCTCTGAGATGTTTCTACTCATACACAGCCATTTTCTGCAAGTGTGGGAAAGTGTCTGGAAGTAGAAGAACAGGGAGTGATTTTTCTGGATGAACTACTGGGGAGGTATTGGTTTTGGAATTGTATGAAGTTTATTTCATTTGCTAAAAACTGTTGTCAGAAACTGCAAAAAAAGAGAGGATTACATAGATTGACAAAAGATGTCAAAGAAGGAACTACTGTTCTTGTGATGCGCCTTTATAATTTACCTGGCAAAACGAGAAAACATTGTGTTGGCCATTGCAGTGTTCCAGAAGCCCACTATGAGGACCTAGGCAAATTCTGTTCTTGGGTGCCCTTTTCTAACCCACTAGGCTCAACCCTCAACCAGAGAAACCAAGTTTTCTTATAAAGCTACTTCCGTTCTTCTAACTCTCTAGACCTCTCTGCCCACCCAATTGTCAAATCTTGCTGGTTACCTTTAATCTCTGCCTACTAAGCACTCAAAGAGAACCCACAAATTTATCCACCACCACCCTGCTACCAGCCCCATACTCTGCTAATGCATTTCTCCCAGTCTCATCATCCCATGTAAAGATTCCAGAGCTGCGTGGCTACCCGCTCTAGCACTGGTGCAACTAGTACTTTGGGTATTTATTTTGTATTTTAGGGCTGTTTTTCTTCAGCATATTTTTTGGGGGGCAGTGATTACCAGGATAATTACCATTATTCATACCTTTGGATGTAGACATTCATGCATGTAGGATTAAAAGAGGTTTAGGATAAAATTAGACCCATTCCCAAAGCTGTGATTTGGGATCTACGGTGGGGTCAGATCTATTTTGACACAGACTGAGAAAACGGGCTACGCATATGATTACTGCTGTAATCTTGAACACAAAGTAAGTGATAAGTAGTTCAGGGTGCCATGAACTGAGATGCCATGTCAACATTAAGCTATCTGGGCAAAAGGAGGAAGGAGGCCATGCGATGGACCCCAATCCCTGTATTCAGCATTAGAGTGATCCATAGAGTGATCCAGCATCCCATCAGGGTTTGGAAAGTGGATCTAAGGTGGTTAGGTCACATGAAAACAGTTAAGATTTCCATTCAGTGCCATCCTTTGAACTAGCCACTGCAGCTGTCCCATTAACACTCTTTTGTAGCAATTAGAAAGCGATAATTGTCTCCATGTCCTGAACAGCTTCAGAGGCTGATATCCACAAACCACATTCCTGTTAGAAAGATAGGATCAGCCCAGGATGGCTCTTTTTCTGGCTGGTTAACGACTCTAACAACAGTAGAACATTAGGAGAGGGTTATAGGTTGATATATACTGAACCACAATAATAACCTACCCCATTTCCGTTTTTAGGAGTTAAGAAAGATCTAAAGGGAAAAGATAGACATTCAAGAAGGATTTTAGTTTAAGGATGTAAGATCTTACAGATGTATTCCCAGAGGGCTAGGGAAGGCCTACTGTGGTTACAGGGGTACAGTTGTGGATTCTGTAGAATTTAATGCCCTTTCCCAAAAGGTCATGGCTGGTTCCCAGGTCCGCTGCCTGGAGAGTGAAGAGCCATACGTTAAAGTAACTGAATCGCATCCTGAATTTTATTACTGTGAGGGTCAGCGGCTGGCCCTTGAAGCCCTGTTCACGGAAGGCGAAGAGGCCTTTAAAGAGTGCCTCTCCCAGGAAAAGCTGCGCCCCTTTCTGTCAGATGGAGAACTGCAAGAACTGAAGGCAGCAGCAATTGCAGAAGACTTGCACACTCCCCCACCAGGTGGGGCAGGGAAACACAGCCATGGAGAGAAAGGATCAAGTCTCAGTTACTGGCCTGGACGATCGGATGAGCCTACTCCAGACCTGGACTTGGGCTGGCCGGACAACAGTGTTTGGAAAGGGATTACCCGAGCAGAGATCTACACCCACCCACCAGGAGAGGGAGCACCACACATCAAGGAGCTGGTGCGCAGATGTATTCAACAAGCTAGCAAGGTACTGAGGATGGGTGGCATTGGGCATGTTTCTAAATGTCCTGAATCTGGAGGAAAATGTGCACATACTTTCACAACTGAAGGAGGCTTTTTGCAAGAAGAAGGTGCATTCCTAGAACAGAGACATTTCCAGAGACATTCCTCCACAAGAAACCTCTGTCTCTCTCTCAAACTTCCTCCATGGCAAATTCCTGGGTGATAAGGTTATCAGTGGCTACTAGTCATGATGGCAATGCTCTGCTTCCATGGTCTGAAGCAGAATGCTTCTGAATATCAGTTGCTGGAAACCGCAAGAGGGGAGAGTGCTCTTATGCTTCGGTCCTGCTTGCTGCATCTGGCTGGCCCAGCGTTGCCAGGCTCAGGGCCTGAGATTGACCCTGTATCTTTAGGAGAAGAGAAAGACAGCCAGGTGCAGGTGGTGTTGCAACCCTGTAATGGGAAAAACCACAAGGTGGAATTCTCCCTTCCCCCTCCACAACCTTTAAAGATACAGAAGACCTCTTGGAGGCCGGGCCTGCCAACCAAGAGGTCTTCTGTATCTTTAAAAGTTGTGCAGGGGGAAGGGAGAATTCCACCTTGTGGTTTTTCTCATTACAGTGTTGCAAGAACACCTGCACTTGGCTGACTTTCTCTTCTCCTAAAGACACAGGATCAGTCTCAGGCCATGAACCTGGCAACCCTAGGCTGGCCACTGTGAGAACAGGGTGCTGGACTAGATGGGCCAGTAGCCTGATCTAGCAAGGCTATTATGCTCTCCATTGTGAGTGGAATTTGTATTTCACCACAATGAGGATCAAAAATGACTGCACAAATAGAATTGGTTTGAAGTACTTTTCCTGGAAGCTCTTTGTCTGTGGGAAATTTAATGCTTCTTTGATGAAACTACTTGGAACCACTTTTCTTCTCCAGCTCACCTGAGCAGATGTGGACTGTGATCCTATAACCACTTACCTGGGAGTAGACATATATAGGATTGTATCTTAAATTCCCCCCTGACAAAACATTTCCCCAAAACACATTCTGTTTATGCAGCATTGTTTTTTTGGTCATCATTCCTATGTTTGTGTTCCCCCTTCACCAAGCAAAGGGAAGCTCAAAGCATTTTCACCCAGATACATGTTCTTAGAAGAGAGAGGACTGGAGATTTATGGTGCTTTTTAACTATGTATTTACAAATCTACAGGTTTAGCAAGTAGGACAAGGTGCAAGAACAAACGCACAGTCCATCTTAGTGTTATAACATCAGTCCTTATGCCCTCAATCCAAATCTCAAACAGAGTCTTTTTAGTATTACACACACACACAGACACTCCCCTTGCTTAGTTTGGGTACCACTTTCAGCACGCTTCCCTGTACAACTTAGGGCTATCACTCATATAAAGAAAAATCAATTCAGTTAATCGAATGAAACTAAATAATTTATTCAATTCAAATCTGTCCGAATTTGCATAGGATTAAAACAGTAGTATAGAAGAGGAAAGTATATTTTAGGTTTTAGATTCGAGATAGGGAAGCTGTGGCCCTCCGGATGTTACTCGACTGCTACAGCTCCCATCATCCCTGACCATTAACCAGGCTGGTTGGGACTGGTGGAAGATGAAGTCCAACAACACCTTGGAAGGCCACAGGTTCCCCATTACTGTTTTAGATGATGCACATATATGTTGCGGCAGATGCCATCTTTGAACAAGCGTTTCCTGCTGTGTCAGAGTGAAGGGAGGGGTCTGCCTCCTCTAAGATGGTGCCTGCCATTTGCAACTTTGTAAGTATGTATATTAAAAACAAAATGTTAAAAATGTTATGCAATTAATCAGGGATACCTTTTTAGTAAATTAAAATAGTTTTTAACAGATGCATCTGACTGATACATTAACCAAACATACATCCAACCATTCCAGATGCTTGGAATAACCAGCTGCCCATGAATGTAGCATTTTGTCCCCTCCATTTCAATAACAGATTTACAAAGAAACTTCAGCTTTCTTTACACAGTTAGCAACCAAAAGATAGGTTTGGGGTGGGGGATGGGGGAAAGACTTGGAACGAAAGCCAAAAATATATTTGCTCAGCCAACATAAAGAATGCAAATCAAGTCAATATATGTACAGTGTACACGCCTGATTTGCATTATTCCTCTGACTGGATGTGGCTGTCCTCCCTGTTGATTTGAGAATATATTATTTAAAAACATGTCAAGATATCTGTCTGGATATGTATCCCACAAACCAAACTGCTTGTTTTCCAGGTGATTGCTATAGTTATGGATGTTTTCACGGACCCTGACATCCTCTTAGATCTCTATGATGCGGCACTCCGGCGCCGAGTCCCTGTCTATGTTGTTCTCAGCAGACAGCAACTTACCTCCTTCCTCACCATGGCTGAGAAAACATGCCTTAACGTCCGCCACACAGAGGTGAGTTGGGGAAGGCGTTTGTTCTATGCAGATGTCTCAACCCTGGAGGCAGCTGCATTTCAGGGAACTTGCCTCACCTGGTGTGCTTTCAAATTGTTGTTATGTGCCTTCAAGTCGATTACAACTTATGGCGACCCTATGAATCAGCGACCTCCAATAGCATCTGTTATAAACCACCTTGTTCAGATCTTGTAAGTTCAGGTCTGTGGCTTCTTTTATGAAATCAATCCATCTCTTGTTTGGCCTTCCTCTTTTTCTACTCCCTTCTGTTTTTCCCAGCATTATGGTCTTTTCTAGTGAATCATGTCTTCATGTTATGTGTCCAAAGTATGATAACCTCAGTTTCATGTTTCAAAAGGTGACAACAAATCAACCTCAAACTTTGCTGATATAATAGGAACTAAGGTTTGTTTCTGGTGTCTTTGGAATGAGCTTCCCAAGAAAAGAAGATGCATCAGAAGGAACACCTCCCCTTAATTTTTTTAACAGTGCAGGCCCATACAAGTCTACTCAGAAGTAAGACCCATTGAATTCAATGGGTTTACTCTCCTAGGTAAATAGGTATAGGACTGTAGACTTAAAAAATGCAAAGCGCATGTTTTTAAATTGGCTTTTAGAGAATGTTATATTGTTAATGGAATTTTTTATTCAGGTTAAATGCTGTTGATGTATGGTTTTATTTATTTCTTTTTAAAATTTGCATCCCAACTTTCTGATAAAAATACATTCAAAATAGCTTGGTCTATGTCCACACTAGGGCATTAATGCATATGTGGGCCTTCATTCACATGTGAGCACTTTCAGTTTTATGCCTTTATCTTGATGTTTCCCATTCACACTAGCGGGCAGTGCTTGATGGGATGTATTCATACTGTGTGGTTGTCCCCTCCCTTCAATTAGTTCTCCCTTCAATTAGTACTTTCTCACCCATCCTAAGTTCTGGAAAACCTGAGGTCCATTGTGGGCATGCATGCAGGTATTTATCTACCAGTGTGTATACACCTTAAAAAAATATTTTTTGTTTAAATTTGCAATACAATTTTTTCAATATTTCAATATACTAGGTTTTATTTGCTCCATTGGTATGGCATACCAATAGAGTTGCTATAAGCTACGGAGACTGAATCTGTCCAAATTTTGACAAAAATCTGTCCAGAAATATGGAAAACCAAACAGTGGGCCACAGACTGGAAGTGTTCAATGTACATCCCAATTCCAAAGAAAGGGGATCCCAGGTAATGCAGTAATTATCACGCTGTTGCCTTGATATCCCATTCAAGTAAAGTCATGCTCAAGATTCTATAATGAAGGCTCTTACCATATATGGAGCAAGAAATGCCAGACGTCCAAGCTGGATTTAGAAAGGGAAGAGGCACCAGAGATCATATCGCAAACATATGTTGGATAATGGAACAGACCAAGGAATTTCAGAAGAATATCACCCTGTGCTTTATAGATTACAGCATAGCCTTTGACTATGTAGATCATGAAAAGCTATGGAATGCTTTTAAAGAAATGGGGGTGCCACAGCATCTGATTGTCCTGATGCGCAACCTATACTCTGGACAAGAGGCTACTGTAAGGACAGAATATGGAGAAACCGACTGGTTCCCCATCGGAAAGGGTGAGACGGGTGCATTTTATCACCCTATTTGTTTAAAATATATGCAGAACATCATACAGAAAGCAGGATTGGACCAAGATGAAGGAGGTGTGAAAATTGGAGGGAGAAACATCAATAATTTAAGATATGCAGACGATACCATACTACTAGCTGAAACAAGTAAGGATTTAAAACGAATGCTGATGAAAGTTAAAGAGGAAAGCACAAAAGCAGGACTACAGCTGAACGTCAAAAAGACTAAAGTAATGACCTCAGAAGATTTATGTAAGTTTAAAGTTGACAATGAGGACATTGAACTTGTCAAGGATTATCAATACCTTGGCACAGTCATTAACCAAAATGGGGACAATAGTCAAGAAATCAGAGGAAGACTAGGACTGGGGAGGGCAGCTGTGAGAGAACTAGAAAAGGTCCTCAAATGCAAAGATGTATCATTGAACACTAAAGTCAGGATCATTCAGACCATGGTATTCCCGATCTCTATGTATGGATGTGAACATTGGACAGTGAAGAAAGTGGATAAGAGAAAAATAAATTCATTTGAAATGTGGTGTTGGAGGAGAGCTTTGCGGATACCATGGACTGCAAAAAAGACAAATAATTGGGTGTTAGAACAAATTAAACCAGAACTATCATTAGAAACTAAAATGATGGAATTGAGGTTATACTTTGGACACATCATGAGAAGACACGATTCACTAGAAAAGACAATAATGCTGGGAAAAACAGCAGGGAGTAGGAAAAGAGGAAGGCCAAAGAAGAGATGGATTGATTCCATAAAGGAAGCCACAGACCTGAACTTACAAGATCTGAACAGGGTGGTTCATGACAGATGCTGTTGGAGGTCGCCGATTCATAAGGTTGCCATAAGTCGTAGTTGACTTGAAGGCACATAACAAGAACAAATTTGCTCCAAGCCAGACAAGGATTTGAAAGTGCTTGCATGAAAGGCTGCTGATATCAGCTACTGCAAGCCTCTTTGAAGTAGCACTCCCAGTTGATTGATGGTTACAGAGAGCTTCCCTTTGAAAACTAATATCATTATGACAGGTCCTGAGAGCAGGGGGTGGGGGGAATTAAGGATCAGGCCCATGATCTGGATGCAGTTTCCCACTCCTGGATGACATCACCAGGTAATTTTGGGTGCAGGCTTTGCACAAAGATTTAAAAGGATAGTTTTAGAATTGAATTAGAATATAGGCTATAGGCTGATCAATAATTTTGGACCTCTCCCTGAATCTTATATGTGGGGTCTCAAGGGAATGGGTCCATTTTCACACAGCCAGGGAAAATGCGCTGTCTGCATGATGATTCCTCTATTCTTGATTAAACAATAGGCTAAAAATAGTTAAATTAATTTTTTTATTTTATCTCACTGCTTCTCCAAGGAGCCCAAGTCAGCATACTTGTTTGCTCCCCTATTTTGTCCTCACAACATCCCTGTGATGTAGGTCTGGCACACTACTGGTCTGAACTGGTATAAGTATGTAATGTAAATGTTCTCAGCCACTGGCTGCGTGATCCCTGGATAAACAACTCTGGATGGTACAGGGTCAGTTGCATATGGCAGAAAGCAGAGGGGGTGGTGGAGGAGGGTTTCTTCCTAATAATGCACTCAGTAAACTCAGTTTCTTTTTAATAATGAACCAATAAGTAAATATTTCCTCCAGATATACAGGGTTAGTTCCTTACCCAAGTGGGCTATTGTAAACTGCATGCAAAGTGCCGTTTTGCCCAGAAGAAGTGGAGCAAAAATGATATGGCCTTTGTAGGTAATTCTGCATTCCCTTTCTAGAACCTGAGAGTCCGAGTCATCCATGGTTGCACTTTCCAAAGCAGACAGCAGAAACAAGTCACGGGGACTGTGAAGGAGAAATTTGTACTGATTGATGGAGAAATCGTGATCACCGGCAGCTACAGGTAAGGAGAACTCTTGCCTGCTCTGATTGCAACAGGACCTGGCTCCAGAAGTTGGCATGATCTGCAAAGGGCCTGTATAAGATTGCCAGCTGGTCAGAAAACAACACGCAGCCTGTCCTGCTCTTGTGCCTTATAACAGTGTTTAATATGCTGAAATCAGCAGGGAAAGCTTTTCACTGCATGGAGATAAACTTACTAATCTATGCATATGAAGCTATGTCTAAAGCACAGCTAGAACTGTCTCCTCTTTTCAACTTGGACTTCAGTTTGCCCTCTTAAATCCTCATTCTCAGAGCTGCCTGCCCCACACCAGGATGAAGCTACCTGCTTCAGGTAGCACCTGGAGAGGGCAGGTAAAAAAAGGTAGGAATTTGTGTCTTTAATGTATTGGTTGTAGTGAGGTGGTGAGGGGCATTGGGCACTGCTTCAGGCAGCAAAATATCTTGGGCTGACATAGCTGATTCCTAGCTGTAACCGAGGTTTAAGCACATGTAATAGCGTTTGCCCACATCCATCCACTCTGCTCTCTCGTCTCTCCCTCCGTTGTTTTCCCACCATTGTGTATTTTCGATTGTAAAGTCCTTGTGGGCGGAGGCCTAAGAACTGCAGATTTAACTTAAACTATATCAAAATGTAAGTAAATTGCTTTTAACGTTCAATGTTATCCGTATTTGCAATGGAAATTTTGTATTTTATGAAAACGGCTTGGAGGTTATGGATGATTAAGTGGTAATACAGATTTCTGTAAAATAAAATAAGGCATAGTGTGTGTTTAAGGCACTGTGTGCACATGCATGTATCTAATTACTTTAAAAAAATGTTTACTACATGTACACCCTGCCTTTCTTCCACCATGGAACTCAAGGTGGTGTACATGGGTGGCCCACATGGTTTCTCATCCGGGCACTGACCAGATTTGGTTAGCTTTAGCAATGTCAGTGGTTTTGCCAGGATTGGGGAAGGTGCCCTCTGGTGGGAGGGGTGCCACTGCTGTACCGCTTTCTCTCTCCCCACCTCCCTGTTTACTGTCCTGGTAAAAGGGGAAGGGGAAGTGAATCCCCTTTTCTTTCTAATGAGTGAAAAAGAAAAAGGGATCTATTCTCCTACTTTCTCTCTCTCTTTTAACCATTCTGGTAAGTTGGGGGAGAGAAGGGGTGCCTTTGTTTTTCTCTTTTCACTTATCATTTTCTCTCCCCCACCCCTAAGTCTTTCCAGGTGATGGGGAGGGGACCCTTTGCTTTTTCTATCCTTTCCTCAAAACCTTTTATCGAGGTTGTTTGGTGCACTAGCACACCTGACACAGTTTATATAAGACGTTTTGAAGAAAGTTCAGGAAAGCCTTCACCAGCTTGGTGGCCTCCAGATGTTATGGACTACAACTCCCATCATCCCTGGTCATTGGCCATACTGGCTGGGATTCTTAGGAACTGTAGTCTGAAACATCTGGAGGGTACCAGGCTGGTGAAGTCACCCTGTCTTGCCCTCCTTCTCCACCCTCTTCCTAATTGGGCAAGCTGCAAAGTTAGTTCCACAGTGCCTGCCTTCCTTCCTTTTTTTAAAAAGTATTTTTTCAGTGGGGGCGCCTCTGCAAATGAAGCAAATCTCCAAAGAGTCACACCTGATCTCTTCAGTTCTCAGTGTTCTTTAGTTTTCTGGACCTGTGTGGGATCCAGAGTCACTCTGGGATAGAGATGGGGGAAGAAATTCAATTCAGTTCGCATTTAAAAGTGAAGCTATCTAATTCACACTATCTGAAACAATATGTGAACCAAAACACAGCCATCCTTTGAAATGTGCACTACTCTAAATTTTGCAACAGTTCTCCAGACAGGTAATATGTACAAAAATGCATATAATACAGTAACGTACTCGTATGAAAGCATAGATGTTGGTGAAAATAACATACAAAAATGCATTATATTAGGGGAAATTGCTTTGCAAAAATGTGTCTGTTAGGCAAAACTGCATACAAAAATGTTTATATTAGGAGAAATTTGCACCAAAATGCTGATGAGTCTTCATGAGGACTTTTTTTTAAAATTGCAAATTGTTGTAGAAATGTGGAGAACTGAATTTAAGATTGGAAAAATGAGAAACTGAGAGGAACCAAAATTGACAGATCTGCCCATCCCTTCTCTGAGGAATTAAAGATGGCGGGTGCACCTGTTTGGAGCTTTGCTTCATTTGCAGAAGTGCTGTAAAAAGGTTTTTTAACCATAAAATGCATGGAGGGGACTGTAAGCTATTGTGGCATCATTGTTTGAAGCCCTCTAGGGGCTGAAAGGTCCTGTGCCTGATGGTCCAGTCAGCAGCTCCACTGAGTAAAATGGCTTCATCATGCCCCTAGGTCAGAAGTTGCTGAACTACGACTCCCATCATCCCTGGCCATTGGCCAAGCGTGCTGTGGCCAATGGGAATTTTAGTTCAGCAATGTCTGGAGGGACAGATTTCCACACCGGTTCTAGGTCCATTGCTCCAAGAGTGCTGCCATTCTCACTTTGCAAGATCAGAGGATGCCTGAGAGAATGTTTTAGCTTCCACATTTTGCCTCTTCCAGGTTAAGGGGGACCCCCAGAGTATTCATTGTCCAAGGACTCCCAAACCCCGGAGGTGGCATGGATGTTGCATCCTCCCCCCATTTTCTTCCTGGAATAATTGCATCTCATGCTATTTTCATGCTATATATTCAGCTCCTGATCAGCCTGCCCTCCCCCTATAATTACTCACAGTGAAGACTGCCAGACTCTGGAGAAGACTAGAGTTACTACCTTTTGTAGAGGCAGTCTCTGTGCCTTTAACGAGCCACATGACAGGCAAGAATGCAACAAGCGATGCTTTTTGACGGCACACTACTGTGAAATGCTGCCTCTATTCTGTTTCTCCCTGTCATACACGTGTTCAATGTGTTAAAGAACCTCTTCGCATGACAGAAAAGATGGCAAGTCATATATAAGATGGGACTCTGCACCTTTGGAACAGTGCAGCCTCCCACACTAGGTGTTGATGAATGCCTTGGGACAAGAAATACCTGCCACCAAGAAAGTCTCCTTCTTCCAGTTACTTTAAATTACAAAATATTATTGTTTGTTTCACTGCACCTTTAGTATTTGTTTTGATGTAATTGGCAATACAGGCATACCCCGCTTTAACGTACACAATGGGACCGGAGCGTGTACGTAAAGTGAAAAAGTACTTAAAGTGAAGCAATTATCTATGCATGTACTGCACTGCAATCGCCACTAGATGGCAGTGGCATCATGACATTAAGTGTCCATAATTGCGAAGCGCACGTACGTTAAGCGGGGTGTGGCGTATGGAGCATGTACGTTATAGCGAGGCGACATTAAGTGAAGCAATGTTAAGCGGGGTATGCCTGTATGGCCTATTCTGGTTTCATTCTCAGTTACCACCATTGGGACTGGTAGGGCAGAGAGCAGGGAGGCCCCATGGTAGGTGGAGCCAGACCCAATGACAAGCACAGCCAGTCAGTGCCAGGTGGAGCTAGCTAATTCTAGTTTTGTCCCCATTGTCCTGAAGAATTTTACAAGGGCAAAACCAAGGAGGAGGAAGCTGACAGTCAGGATCACCATCTAGGCTGGCTGTATGTAAGGAGGTAGGTGGGCGAGAGCTGGCTGAGGGGAGACTGAGGCGGGTGGTGCAGGCCTTCATTTGCCCTAATAGACCAGCCTCCACTGCCACACAGTGCCGCACACTCCTTCCTGTGTAACATCAGCAAAGTGATGTCACTGTTTGTGACCTCAAGAGGCTTAAACTGGAAGTCCTCAATGGAATCTGCCAATGAGCTTTTGGCATCCATTGTGATGCCATTGCTTAAGCAGTCAGCAAATTCTGCTAGGCTGTCACCAAAGGTTCATTCTGTCCCTTGAGTGGGTTAGAGTTGCAAGGCTGGAGATTGTCAGTACCACGTACTTCATAGACAAAGAAACTCAGAACCAAGAGTTAGGATCTGGTTTTGGAGCTTCGTGTACTGACTTCCTGAAGCTTAAGAAACGCAGTTTACATTGACTTTCTGGGACGTCCACACAGATTAACCAAAAGGTTTGTTCTGAAGCTGCTCGGAATGGAGAATCTCCACTGGAGGCCAGCCAGTTCTAAGGACTTATGAGTTCAAGGATCTACATTTCTGGAATTGGGAGTTCTAGAACTGTCCCTGCAATTTGCTCCTGAAACAGCTACTACTTGGAAAGCACAGACTGATATGAAGTTCTGGCTCAGTTCTGGAGCCAAGTATCCTCTTTCAATGTATAGTTCCTGTATCTCAAGAAAAGTCAGATATACCAAATGTAAGGAGTCTGATTTTGTGATTAAAGAAGCCAAGTTGGGTGGTACTATTGGTTTCTAAATTCACATGAGTTGGAGGGAACCTCAGTCTCCCAGTTAAGAGTTTTATTTAAGAGAAGAGGAAGCCTGGATCCAACCTGTTGAAAAACAAATTTCAGCAGTTAGGAAAACCCATGGCCACCAGCTGAGGTTGAGTTTTTTCCCTTCCTTGGACTAGGAAATCAAGACTATTTTACCTGAGAACTAAATGTGGGGAGGGGAGGCAAATCTGGATTTGAATTCTCTGAAGCCATATGTATACACACACACAGACACACACACACAAAACCCAAGTCTGAATTTGGTGAAGAAATAAAATTAATCAGCTGGCAGAGAGGATTTCTGGCAGTCACAAACATCTTCGTTTTTGTGACTTAAGGAAGAAACCAGAGATTGGTAGCTGTTTTCTACTCAAGCAGCAAGTGATGAAGTGTCCTTTGTGCTTTGGCCTTGTTTGCCTTCTGGTCTGCATGTGGCCCTCTGCCTTTTCCAAGGAATGCTTCTTTTGTGAAATCACTGCATCAACCAAATGCCCAGGCACCAAGATGAGTTGTGCAGAAGATGAAGACTGCTTTGTGGGTCAAGGAGCTGCTTTGGGAGTATCTTTGATCCAAAACAAGGGCTGTACCCGCTCTATCAACTGTGGGAAGGAGCAGCCTGTTGCCCACATGGGGGTGACCTACAGCTTGGTCACCAACTGCTGTCATGGAAATTTGTGCAATGTGGCTCCGTCCTTGAAAGTCCCTTCCCTTTTCCTGCAGCTTGCCCTCCCCAGCATTCTCATGCTGGGTCTCCTCTGACTTTATAAAAAGTTGCAAGTAATAAAATCCTTTGCATGTTTTTGAATGTTGCATCCTTGTGCCTGTGGTGTGAATGGTGTGTTCCACCCCAGAAATGACTGCGTCTGGGCAGTGGGTGAAGAAGAGTTGCATATATCTCACACCTTCCTTACATTAATAATTCAGTAACACTTTTAGGATATTGAAAAGAGTACCCAAGAATTCTCTAGCTCACAGCACAGTTCATCCAGAACACGTAGATACCATGCTTATGGTTTGGTCCTCTGTGTCCATTGAGACATCACAGTTTGTTCCCTGCGGCGGCGGCTGCAGCAGATTGCTGTGTGGAACGATGCCACCTCTGCTGTCTCCCAAGTTCAGGCACAATTTCTCCTTGTCGCTTTTTGATGGCAATGAATCATATAGCCGGCAATCATCCTAACTCTCTGCTTCCCAGAGTTTGGCTTGTGGGTCTCTCCTCTGTCCTACCTGCTGCACGTGTATTCCTCTCTGGGTTCAGTTTTGCAATTTGAACATCTTCACATGGAGTCTGAATTTGAGAAAGGTCTGACTGAGGTTTGGGCATTTCACTTGGGCAAGGAAATCCTTTGCTGCTTAGAAATATTAGATCTTGAGTACTGGGAGGTGTCGAGTCCCTACCCCACTGCACGGACAGGTTAACAATGAGGTGGGTAAACAATGAGCTGGATTGTTGGTTTTTAAATTAATCCTCCCTGAGAACTGAGGACAAGCCTTGCTGGATCAGACTAAAGTTTCATCTGATCTAATGCTCTATTTCCCCCAGTAGGAAGTCAAATACTTCTAAAAAGCCCAGCAACATGGTATGAAGGCCCTGAGCATTTGGAATGGAAAGGCTTCCTTCCCAGGCTATGGTCTGAACTTGAGCACATGAGGCCACCACCTTGCTGAAGCTAAGCAGGTTTGGGTCTGGTCAGTGCCTGAATGGGAGGTCACCTGGGAACCACATGTATGCCGCCTTGCATTCTATGATTTAAGAAAGGTGGGGTATAAATGTAAGAAATAAATAATGCTTCCTGTGAACATAGAGATTCAATTTACCTATCTCAGAGCTTGGAAAAGTTACTTTTTTGAACTACAACTCCCATCAGTGCAATCCAATGGCCATGCTGCCTGGGGCTGGTGGGAGTTGTAGTTTTAAAAAAGTAACTTTTCCAAGCTCTGCTATGACTGCTGAAAACTGTTGGTAGATCTCTCCTCCCTGAATATGTCTAATTCAGCGGTGGGGAAGTTGTGGCCCCCCAGCTATTCCTGCAGTTCTCATCATTCCTGAACACTGGCCATTCTGGTTGGGCTTGATGGGAGCTAGAGTCCAACAATTATCTAGGGAGCGACAGGTTTTTGTTCCATTTTAAAACCATCTAATCTAATATCCATCACCACATCCTATGGCAGCGAATTACACAGACTAACTGTGCATTAAGTGAAGAAGTACTTTTGGGCTGTGTGTGTATCTGTCTTGCATCTACTGCTTATCTATTTCAGTGGGTGACTGTGAGTGTCGTGAGCATTCTAAGAGGGAGAAAAATTCCTATCCACTTTCTCCACACCACGCATAATCTTATAAATCTCTTGTCATGTCCCTCTTAGTCATCTTTTTTCTAACCTCTCTCTCCATCTCTGTATTGCCAGTTATAGCTCTTTACAGCATTGGGATTTGGTACAGCAAAGTCAGTGTGGTGTAGCAGCTAGATTGTTGGGCTTAGATGTGAAGAAACCATGTTTAAAATATTCTCATTTGACTATGAAGTTCATGGCCTGGGGCATGTTGACGCCTAAGCCTAATCTACCTCAAAGGGTTGTTGTGAGGATAAAATGAGAAATGCCATATATGTTACCATTGCCATAAATACTTTAGGAGGAAGATGGGATATAAATCATGTAAGTGAATGTGGCAGGCCTCTCAAGGAAGACTTTCGCCTTGCTTAGGCAAATAGCTCATCACATGTCTGACTGTTCCTGAAACTTACCATTTCAGACTGCTGGGGGTGGGGGGACTGCATGTTTGAATGCTCATCCATTCTAAAATAATTTCACCATGTAGAAATCAGGCAGGTCATGAAGGAGATGCTGTAAGCCTTCTCACTGACTTCTAGTTTTCTGTGTCCCAAGAGGGTTTTTTAAAAATAATATTGGAGAGCTGTGAATTCTGAGATTACTACTACAGTCCATGGGAAAAGTTGCAGGGTTGGTGTAAGACAGCAGTCAGGAGAGGTGCTAGCAGCTTACTATCACGTTAAAAATAATAAGCACTAGACTCTATGCATACTCTATGTATCGATGTGAAAGTTGGACAGTGAAAATCACCTAATCTGAAATGTGGTGTTGGAGGGGAGCTTTGCAGTTACCATGGACTGCGAAAAAGACAAATAATTGGGTGTTAGAACAAATTAAACCAGAACTATCACTAGAAGCTAAAATGATGAAACTGAGGTTATCCTACTTTGGACACATAATGAGAAGACATGATTCACTAGAAAAGACTATAATGCTGGGAAAAACAGCAGGGAGTAGAAAAAGAGGAAGGCCAAAGAAGAGATGGATTGATTCCATAAAGGAAGCCACAGACCTGAACATATAAGATCTGAACAGCAGCGGCGTCACTAGCGGGAGTGCGGGGGGGGGTGCGGACCTCCGGTACGTGCCCTCCCAGGGGCATGGACGAGGTGGCTGGGCTTGCGCACGCGCACTCGAGGCCAGCCACCCCGTCCATGCCCCGGGAGGGTGCGTGCCGGAGGGGCACCCAGCCGGAGAAGGCCTGGGAATGCCGGAACGCCTTCCTCGCCCTGCTGACTCTGCTCCCGGTCTCGCCCGCCCGCCCGCCTCTGAGGAGTTGGAGCAGCCTTGCCGGGCAACGGCGTGGGGTGGGGCGGCTCTGGGTGTCACCCCCCTCATGGTGACACCCGGGTGTGGGCCGCACCCTCCGCACCCCGGTAGTGACGCCCCTGCTGAACAGGGTGGTTTATAACAGATGCTACTGAAGGTCGCTGATTCATAGGGTTGCCATAAGTCGTAATCGACTTGAAGGCACATAACAACAAACTAGACACTGAAGTCCTTTTGCCTCATAAATTTACTATGGGGTGAGCACAGGCATGTGCAAAATCAGTCACCTCTTGAATCCCAGTCATATGGTCAAGTAACTTTTTCCAGCGTCCCAGAAACCCACGTTTTTGTTGGCTGCATGGAATACTGTCAAATTGCTTCACTGAAGTTTCTGCATGGGATTTTAAGCATGCTGCACTCTCAAATAGACCTGCTTGTCCTTTCTGCAGCTGATCTGCTGTGCCCCACGTATAAAAGTGGCCAAATCCCAAATTAACCTTATCTTCACTAAAGACTCCAGCTGGTTCAACCATCATTAGTTTTCCTTGGGGAACTACAAGAGGGTTTTTTTTGGGGGGTGAGATTCTCAGCACCTTCAAACTGTAATATCCAGAATTGTGTGTGTGACCCACAAGAGTTAAGCTGGCATATGACTGAGAGATATGGGCCAAGGAATACCCTTAGGGTACTTCTAGTGGGTTGGCCTCTTACACATGCCATCAGAAAAGAACCCATGCAGCACGAAAAAAGAGGACATATATTTGCATATGCTAATTTATAAATCTACATGCAAATTTAGAAATGATTACTATAATCTAGACATGAACACAACTCTCTGTAGCAGGGAAGACTGGGACCAGATGACTTGTGTGCCTGCCTACTTAGTCTGCTGCCCAGGGCAGGGACTAACTGTTGATGGGCAACTTCGAGGCCCCTCCTGTTCTCCCTTCTTAGGGTTCTTTATCTTTCAAGGACTTGGACCAGATAGCCCTTTACAGAGAACTGTCCTATGTAAAGTAGGACACATGGCCACCATGGCCTCCGGACTGAGCTCCGGGGCATTGTTGAGGAGTAGCCTGGCGGGGGTGGCAGTCTGAGCCCTGTGTCTTTCGTGCTGGGTTCTGGCCCTCCTCTCTTTCTTTAAACTTAAATTATTATTATGTTTAAAGTTTGCTTACAGGGTGACTGGGCATACTACAAAGCACAATCCTAGTGAGGCCCTAGGCCCTGCCATCCCAATTTGCCCAGTGGCATTCATTTTAGTTTTAATATTTACATAAGCAGTCATTCTTGCCAATAGGTTGTAGGCAAGGCAGATACTTGGGGCCAGGAGATCCTCTTGATGCCCCATAGCTCAGACAGCTTTTGATGTGGCCTCCCTGGTTCTGTAGAACAGCATTTTAGTTGAGATACGGAAGGCATCCTCTATCCGCACTTCCTAGAAACAATTTAAGATATTTTTGTTCTGACAAGCCTTCCAAGCTGGATGAATAGGTCTCTGCCATACGTGCCTACTTCGTATTGTTATCAGTTGCTATTTTCCGTGTTGTTTTAAACTGTGTTTTAGTTGTTTTTATTGCATTTTGTACATTGCCTTGAGACATGATGGGAAGGCAATTAATAAATAACATCCAAATGTGATGCAAATTTGTATCTCAGACCTGTTTTTCGAGTTTTTTAAGGACCTCAGAATGCCCCTGTTGGGCTACACATGTATTAGTGGTAAGTATGGCTTGGCCATTATTATTTTCAGAATCTTGTCACCTTCACTTTCAGCTTTTGGGGTTTTCTTAGATTCTTGGCTTCAGGCAAAGAGGAAGCAGTTAACCAAAGTGGACAGGACTAAACCCCCTTTCTTCTCAACAGCTTCACATGGACCGACGCCCGCCTGAACCGCCAGCTGGTCACACGGCTTACAGGAGAAGTGACGGAAGCATTTGACCGGGAATTCCGCACCTTGTATGCTGCCTCCTGCCCGCTGCCAGCACTAGAAATGCCACCTAGACTTCAGCCTGCTTCAATGACTCCATTACCGAGCGCCAATGGGCCAGATGTTGCTCCATACATAAGTATCCTGGATGGGGTGCAGCTGTCCAACTGCATTGCAGAGCGGCGCTCTGTGGCCCCTCAACCTGTGGCCAAGAGTCGTGCTGGTGAGTGGGAGCTAGTATTAGCCTCCCCTGCCACTGCTGAAGACCCTATGCTACCTGCTCCACCTCCAGAGGTGTCTATCCGAAACCGTTTGGCAGCATGGCGTGGCACAAACCTTTCAGGAAGGGGCCTGCATGGGTCCCCCGAGGGCCACAGTGCTCTTAGCGATATCCTCAGGAATGTACAGCGGACCCGGCTGTCAGCAGCCAAGACTACAGGTGCCCGTGCCAGTAAGTCACTGTGGGATCTCAGCCGCATCAGCCAACTCTCTGGATCCAGCACAACAGGATGGGGACGGAATGGGATAGACTCAGCTGAAGAAGCTAAGGTAAGCATCATTCATCTTTGCCAACTCTAGACCCCAGTTCGTTCTAGAGTAGTCAGACATCTTGGGGAAATAATTAACATGGCAATATTATAAAGCCATTATGCAAAACTATGGTGAGATCACACTGGAATTCTGTATACAATTCTGGTCACTGCACCTTAAAAGAAGGATATTGTAGAACTGGACAAGGGAAGCAAAATTATTAAAGGGCTGGAACAATTCCCCTATGAGGGAAGTTTACAGCATTTGGGGCTTTTTAGATTAGAAAAAAGGCAGATAAGGACTCTGAAGGACATGACAGAGGTGTATAACATTATGCTTGGTGTGGAGAAAGAGGTTTTTCTCCCTCTCTCATAATATCATAAGCCAGGGTCATCCAATGAAGCTGAATGGTAGGAGAGTGAAGACAGACAAAAGGAAGTACTTCATACAGCACATAGGTAAACATTGTTTGTGGAAATTCATTCCTGTAAATCACTGACAGCCACTAACTTGAATGGCTTTCAAAGGGAATTAGACAAATTAATAATAATAATAATAATAATATATCCCACCCTTCCTCCCAGGGCGGCATTAAATTCATGAAGGGTAAGGCACTCAACAGCTATTCGTTATGATTGCTGTGTACTATCCAGTACTGGAGGCGATATGTCTCTGAATATTAGTTGCTGGGGAACACAATGGGGAGAATTGCTGTTGCACTCATGTCCTGCTAGTGGGCTTCCCACAGGCATCTGGTTGGGCACTGTGGAAACAGGATGCTGGACTAGATGGGTCTTTGGCCTGACCCAGCAGGGCTCTTCTTATATTCTTATCTTAGTCCGCAGGATCCCCTGCTCTAATGTACAAGGCTTCCCAAAGAACCAGACTCCTGGTTCTCACTTCTCTCCCCAAGCCAGCGGAGACCTGGGGTGGTGAAGAGGACAGAAGCTGAGACCAGGGAGATCTGGCTTCAAGTCTCCACTTAGCTATGAAGCTTACTGAAAGACATGAGGCCCTTCTCTTACATGGCTGTAATGAGGATAAAAGGTGGCAAGGAGCACATAGGAAGCTGCCTTATAGTGAGTCAGACCATTAGTCCATCTAGCTTAGTATTGTCCACACTAACTGGCAACGGCTCTCCAGGATTTCAGACAGGGATTGTTGGGTATTGAACCTGGGACCTTCTGCATGCAAAGCAGATGCTCTACCACTGAGGTACAGTAGCCCTTCCCCCAGCGCCGGCACGTGTATACAGTGCGTGTATAGTGTGCATGGCTGCCATCAGCCAAGATGGCGGATGGGGCATGAGGCCCTTAGGGAAACTCCCAGCTCTATCTTGGGTGATGGCAGGCATTCAAAGGCATTCACACTGATGGAAGAGGTAGGTAGGGTGTGCAGGTGGGCTTGTTGAAGCCTGCACTGTCTGTATTGGGGGGATGCCTGGGAGCTCTCTCTCCATGATTTGTGGCAGGGTCAGGTTGCAGGACCCAATGCTGCTGCAGGTCACGGAATGGGAGCATCGCCCTCCTACCCTAAGGAGGGGCCCTTCTGGGCTGCAGGGGCCCTCAGCCAGGGCCCAATCTGGCCACCCTCAGGTGCCAGCCCAGCTTGCCTCCCATTTCAAATAAGAGACTGGAGATATTCCCTGCAAGCAGATCTACTCCTAGAGCAGTGCCTAATAACAAAAACACAGGATTAGGCAAGTGCTAACACTTGTATGTTCCTTGACAAGAGAGGAATTAAAATTACAAGAAAAGGCAAAGGAATAGGAACAAGGGCAATGGGGCTGGTTGCAGGCCATCCATTTAGCAAGATCCTCTTTTCCAGCAGTCCTATTTTTAGATGTCACAACAACAAATTTCTCTAATGTCGCATTTTATGACTTTTTATTGTAACTATCCTTCAAATCTCTTTCAGAACTCTGCTGTGAGCTCTTAGCAGCAGGAAGGGGCAATACATAAACAACTACTGTTTCTTACTTCTAGTTGCTTCTCTGAACCCATGTCTGCTCCTACAGCACCAATTAGGGATGGGAACTATTGGCTAGTGCCAGTCTGAAAGCATTCCGCCAGTAGCAATTCGAGTTCATTCTTTGTGAGCTAGCGGCTGCTTTTACCTATCCTTTTTTTTTCTCTTGGAAAAATATTGATAGATATAAAGATATTTTGAAAGGAATTATCAATAAATGAAAGGAAATATTGATAAAATTATTGTTCCTAATAGCAATATTTTAGAGGCGGATTTTTGAAAAAAAATCCATTTTCAAAAATAGCAGCAGAAAATAGCTACATAAAAATCCAACCTGCAGTGACAGAGAATAAGTGAATTAATGGAAAATTGGGTACCAAAACTGAATTGGGCAGAATTCTAACACATCCCTGGCAGCAATACATGGCAGAGGGGCCTCTCCAAGACTTGGTGGGTGCCAGGGAGGTTTAACTTGTTAATTATCCTGCACAATCCCCAGCCAGCCTTTTCTTCCTGTTTTTACCAGCTGTGTTCTAAGACCAGACATAAACTATGGGAAGGAGGAAATAACCTAGGGGTGTGCATGAGTGCATGTATGAGGATTAAGCACCCTTTTCTTACCTGCCAATTTGTCCCTACAACCTCCCCCCACAAAACACACACACACACACTGCCCATGTGAAGAGTTACCAAGCAAATGCATGTTTGTTGTGAAGTACTATGCAGTTCTGCCTTCAACATTTTCACTCAGGGACATCACAACACCCAGACCCTTCCCTCATGTTATAGCCACTGTAGAAAGCTGCAGGAACCAATTTCCAGAGGGAAATTTGGTTTTCCCTCCACAATGCTTCTTTCTGTGAGACAATTTGGTGTTCAATACATTCTTCGTTGCGCAGCCTAAACCGCGACTCCCTTGGGAATAAAAATTTCTGTAGTAATTTAGGTTTCCATGGGAACAAAAAAAGATCAATATTCTGTAATCCTGGTTTGTACAGGAGGTCAAAGTGTACATTTCCATAAATCCACACCTTGAAAAGAGCCATGATTGTAGCTTCTAGTCACTGTGGGACTCAAGCACTGCTTTCCCCATGAATTCTGGATGCTTTTAGGACAAAAACTTTTGTTCGCCATCAATTCCAGATGCTGTAGGAATCAGCACTCACTATTCCCTCTAACATCCCAGTTGCTACAGAAACCAGCCCCCTGATCTTGAGTCCTGGTTACTGTGGGAACCAAATTATTCTCCCCCATGACCACCAAAAAACAAAAGCCTCCCATGGCCAGAAGGATCAATATTTTGATTTCCAGTCATGACGGGGAAGTTTTGGTCTCTACATTAATTTAAAGGTATTATATATGGTTGGAAAATTCTAATCATGTTCCATTAAAAAACACCGACATTTAATTTAATACAAAATAGAGAGGATATAAATTCTTCAACATGTTCCTGTTGTCAGAACACCCGAGGTTACACTTTACCATATAAAAATAAAATATATATGCCCACCTTACTAACCAAGATCAAGTTTTTGAAGAGGCCAACATCAATTAAAAATTGGACAGCGGGTAGGTACTTGGTGCTTCTGGAAGGACACAGGCATGGTGTTTGCAAAGAGCCCTAATAGACTATGACTTCCCCAAGGTTACATGAGATGGGACTTAATACTCAGCATTATAATATTTCTGTGTGTTCAAAGCACTTCACATACATTTGTATAAGATGATATTCAGTGCTAATTCTACTCATATTAGACTCATTTAAGTTAATGGACACAATTAACTTAGGCGTATTAATTTCAGTGGGTCTACTCTGAGTAGGACTTAGTTGAGTACAATTCTGAAAAAATAAGTTAGTATCATTTCTATATACTAGAGGTGTAGATGACAGAGTGGGGTTGCCCAGAGCCCCCCAGCAAGGGTTGGTTTGAAAGTGGGGCCTCCCCAATTTATGACTGATCCTCTTCACCACAATCATAGGCCTCAGAGATGGCAGCTTTTTCCCCACTTTGTGCCCTTAACAGCTGACCAACAAATGGTAAAACCAAGGTGTGATTTTGCTTTAATTAATAAAGCTTAGCCCATTCAAAATGTGGCAACCTTAGATTTCAGTCCCACACACGTGCCAATTGCTAGCTCTATTTTTCTTTAGTATGTGGACTGTCGCATCTCTCTGCTGGTCACTGTCACTCATGGTCAGAGAAGGTGAAGCACAGCCACCTTTCAAAGTCAGATCTGGGTACCATTAAAGAGTGGCAGATAGATTCACCTGACCCACAGGAAACTTCTCTTACACAAAGCTCACTGAAAATTAAATGGGAGATGTGCAAAAAAGTACAGTTATTAAGTGAGTGGGGGTGAGGGGCATCATGTGGATTTTCTGCCTCAAGTTCCAAAACGTGTTGAATGGGCCTTGCCTGTGGCAGCCAGATCTCAGCTACTGCATCCCTGTTTTCATAAGATGCTTGGTTGCCCCTGGCAATAGCTAGGCACACGACAAGAGACAGGGCCTAGAGCTGAAGGTTCCTGCTTCGCAAACTGTGCCGCAGTTTTCTGACAAGTTGGAGGGAGAAAGAGGACTGTCCCTTCTTTGGCTTCTACCTTGGGCCAACAACAGTAGACAGCACCTTTGGTCAATATTGATCAAGGCTGCACCCATGCTAGGCAGGAAGGGAGCATGACTATCCCTTTCTACTTATCAGCTAGGGTTGCCACCTTTTCTTCCCTTCTTCTCCTTGACCTGTTGAATGGAAGGCAGCCAGGCATTCAACAGATGGGACTTTTCTTCTCCATTGTGCAAGGAACTGTGAAGCCACAGTCACCTTGTCAGGAAAAAAGTGTCACCCTCCTCCACTTGAATTTCACAGTCTTTTAGCTATAATTATTTTAGATAAACTAGTGTGTTTTAGATCATGTTTTTATAATATCTTGTTACTTTAATGGTTTCAACATTGTATGCTGCCTTGGGAGGAGTAATCCTGAACAGAGACATAAAAATGTCAATAACATATAAGAATTTATCCCTGCTCCTTCTCCTACTTTCACAAATCTCTTTCCTGTAGCTATTGAGCCTTATATTGCCCAG
Source organism: Rhineura floridana (assembly GCF_030035675.1). NCBI lineage: Eukaryota > Metazoa > Chordata > Lepidosauria > Squamata > Rhineuridae > Rhineura > Rhineura floridana. The sequence goes on from NC_084490.1 coordinate 19,631,581, forward strand.
AGGGAGTCTAGGAACATGAACTGCATAAATGTTAGAAGACTGCCTCAAATGCAGAATCTTATAGGGACTAATTAAATGTCTAAGAAAAGAGCCAAACAGGCCAACTCAGAAGCCTTTCCCCTCAATTCAAGATCTGTAGACGAAGGTAGTAGTGAGAGAAATGCACTTTTACATGCTCAGAAGCTCCTCCTCTATACTATTGTCTCACGTTTCAGATTTATGCACAAGCTTTCACAACAGGCTTGGGTGTGGAGGCAGTCCTCCTTGGTGAGCCACGACTGTAACTCCTGAGGGTTTCTGAGAAGCTTAGCATCTAAACAATTGTATTCCTAGTTTTGATGGCTGTCGTCAACATGAAAGAACATAGACTATGGCACAAGCCCAGCTTCTCTTAACAATAAGAACTAGAAACTTTTGTATAAATAAAGAGAAAGGAGTTTTATTGTGCATGGTAGGTACTGCCTTTTTATGCTTGTAAATGAATACATGCACTTGCACATACAACATCACTCCTTGCTTCTTAAGTCTGAGGTGGTTTTTTTTAATCCTTCCACAGAAATGGGGTTATCAAGACACACCAGCAAAGGAGCTGATGAAACAGCGAGGGGCTGGCCATGCCCCAGAAGAAACAAGAATGCCCATCTACCTGCCACATGGGCGTATGATTCCTTCCCCTGGCTACTTGCCTCTAGGAAGACTACAAGGACAACTGTATCATAACCCTCTCAGTACAGGTCTACCCCGGGCTTGGGGGCACTCAGGAAAACCCCACTATGGGCATCAGGTACGCTTCTGACATCCCTCTGAAAACCCCAAGGTAGGAAGAAGAATACTGGGATGCTAATCTGCAACAAACTGGAATATTTCCTTCAGGAACAGCAGAGATATTATTCATGCTGCAGGACAGAATAGTCTGGAATGGCTACAAGTCTGGGGTTTTTGCTTACAATAAAACATGCCAGGAGAGTTTTCTAGCTAATGACTCCCCCTCCCCCACCCGCAATTGAACTACACAGTGAGGTCCCAATCTGTGACTGGTTTATATTGTGACAAGCTTGTTTTAATGAGATTAAGTTTCATCAGCCAGTGAGGGAAGCCAAACAATTTTCCTCCAATGCAACTACACTAGAGCAATTCAGGTTTGTGTAGGATGTACTGGAAAACAAGCAGAAGATTTGTAAACTTACACTGATGAGCTGCTCAAGGGATGCTGGATGCAGCTCCTGAGACACTAAGAATCAATATAAACTATATCTTCCATTTCCTCAGCCCCCAAATACATTTTTGTAAAAATCGAAGCCATCCATACAGAACCATTCATACTGTGTGTGCTGTTTTTTAAAGTTGGAAGCTAGTTACCTGGTTGTATTGCAAAGCTCTCCCTTCACAATCAAAATATAGTATTTGGGACATTTGATCAAAGCAGCCTGTAGAAGATGCTTTGACATTTAAGGTGTCATTAATTACACTGAGCCCCGCTGGTTGCTGAAGGGAAGAATTTAGAAAGGAAGTGACTGTTCCAAGATTTATATCCACCCAGAGGTTTTGACCCAGGGCAGGTGATAAAACAGCTTGAGAAAGACATCTCTCTGTAAACTAAGGAAGGAAGGATAATTCCCCCCCTCCCTCACTGGATCTAGAATAAGGAGATGGAAATTAGAAGAGGGAAATTGAAAGAGGCTCATACATGTTTGAACCTAAGCTACAAAAAAGAGAGAACAAAGAGACAAAACCCAGGTGATTTTTTGAAGATGTCTATTACCATTTGTTCAAAGGCTTCGGTGTTCCTGCTACTGCAGTGTCATAAAGCAGGTAGGAAGAGATGCCCGAGTCTCATTGACAGAAAAAACACACACATACTGTTGCATCATAGAATAATTTTTCAGTATGGATACAAGTGAATTATGGTTGCTAGGATCCACATTTAAGAGAGAGCTCTTCTCTCTTTAGTTGTTGTGGAGAAGGGAAAATTCCAGCAAGTTGCAGATTCTCCAGTTGCTTCTTCCATGCTGATGGTGAGAGAAAAGGTTTGGGTAGTAAAATACTCAATTTTATGAAACTCTCAAAGGCGGAGGAGCCCCTTCAGGGTCTGGTTCTTGGTCCTGCAGGTGAGCCCCCCAACTTCAGAGTTGGCTACACCCTGTGCCCCATTTGCCAGGACTACAGGAAGCCAATCAGAATCTAGACCACAAGGATCCAAAAGGTAGTTTTTGACAACTGATTGGGCAATGCCAATTATTTCTCCAAGGGACAAAGGCAGCTGAGCAGCAGAAGGCAATGACTATGATTCCAGAAGTCTTCTTGGAAAGAAATGTTTCCATTCAAGGGGAATTATTTCCCCAGCTCTGAAATACAGGATATTTTTTCATACAACTCCCCCATGTCCAATGGCTACACCTATTCATGTAGTTAGTGTAGTTTGGACTGTTACTGCGCAAAACCATTGGCTACTGCCAATAATGATGTCACTGATTAGAGATACCCTCTTCTGCTATCCTTTTGGAATGGCCAGTAGCCCTGAGGGAAGAAGCCCACAGGCCGCAGGCCAAGTGACCCTTATGGAAGTAGTGCAAACGAAATGCTCTAATTACATAGGCTTCTATAATTCAAGTTATTTTCCTTTCCCTTACTGTAGTTAAGTAAATGTTTAGCATGCTCCAGTACTAGGAATCCATTTCCAAAGTCCTTTTAAATACTCTCCTCCATTAGCTATTAACACCAGGCATAAAAGTGTTACGTACATACTAAAGAAAGAGCTTTTTGGAGGAGGGGAAGTACACAAAAATATGGAAATTGCGCCCTCTAGACGTTGAATCTCTAAAGGCACCTCTTTCCAATAGCATCAACTCCAAATCAGCGCAAGGCACGCAAAACAATCCCTTTTTGGCGACACCTGTTAGGATTAGATCACACTGTTCAACAAAGTCCATCTGATGCTGGAAGCCAATTTCTTTCACAGTATCAGGATCCTTGCAAAAACAAAGTGGCTGCTGGCTGATAGGACAAACTCAGCAAGAGGTTTTGCCACCAGCTATCAAAGAGAGGGGCAAAAGACAAACATTTAGATATTTAAGGGCCATAAAGCAGAGATACAAGGACATGAACCTGCGTTTAGCCCAGGGTCCATCTACATAAGAAGCTGCATCATCTGTCTAGACCAGGATTGCCTACTCTGACTGACAGTGGCTCTCCAGTATAGGTCTTTCATGTCATCTGCTACCTGACTTTAAAAAACAACAGCTGGAAATGCCAGGATTGAACTTGAGCGCTTCTACACGCAAAGCATCTGTTCTTCCCACTGTGCTAAGTTGTGGAATTCCCTCCCTACAGAGGTGCGTCTGGCACCTTTGCTGTATTGTTTTTGGTGAATGGTAAAGATGCCTTTGGCACTTGACATGTATGTCTTTAGGACCCACCCTATTCCTGTGAATGTAATGCATTTTTAATTGTTTTTAATACTGTATTTTAAATTTCTGTAACCCCCCTTGGGACCTACTGGTGAAGAGTGAATACTACTGCTACTACTACTACTCTCTCAGGCAGGAGTCTTTCCTAGCCCCACTACCTAAAATTCTTTTAAATGACAGAAACCAAGGATTTAACCCAGGGCTTTCCACATGTGAAGTGCATGCTTTACCCTTGTGTTACAACCTTCCGTGGAGATTTCTTCAAGGCTGCATTGTATCTTGTAAACTAGAACATCCGTTCATCTATATTACACAGATAGAGATAGTAGAATTCTGGACTGTACCACTTCAGACTGCAGGTGGGGGAGGGTCATATTTTAACAATCCCCCTGCGTTAAAAAAAAGCTCACACTTTACACATACAATCTCTTTTTTTCTGTGGTGCTAGCTTAGGCTGTGTGCACACCATACATTTTAAATCACATTGTTTCCCCCAAATAATCTTGGGAACTGTAGCTTACCCCTCACAGAGCTACAACTCCCAACACACTTAACAACCTACAACTCCCAAGATCCTTGGGAAGGAAATATATATGAATTAAAATACTGTATTCCTCTAGCATCTGCAACTTTGAGGGCATAGTCTAAAATTCTGACACCTCATTCTGTGCAACCTTAAACATTGCTAACACCTCCAAGAACTGTGCAGCAAATGGGCACACCCGAGGCAGAAGTTCTAGAAGTCAACCTCCCCCCTCCTCTCAAAAGGGGAAGGACCTGGGGCATACTAGAGGTATACTAGTGGGCAAAATTTGCACAAGTCATCACCCAGGTCTTACTAGCAACGTGTACTCCAAAATGTTAAAAAAAGCCCCAGAAAACTGAATTTCCAAACCTGCATAAGCTATGCAAATTATACAAGTGTGCATATATTTGATTACGCTTGGCATAATTTAGCCTCAGATAGTTATGTGGGAAAGGTAAGGGCCCTATCTTGCTCTTCACATGGGGGATTGTTTAAGGAAACAGAAAGCCTCCTTATACCAGGTCAGACTACTGATCCATTTAGCCTAGTATTATCTACTCTGACTGGCAGTGGCTTTCCAGGTCTTGAGCGGAGGCTTTTCCTGTCACCTGTCATATGATCTGGGAAGGGATATACCTCAGCAGAAAAGCATCTACTTTGCATGCAAAAGGTCCCAGGTTGAATGGTGAGCATCTTCAGGTAGGGCTGAGAGAGGCTCCGTGCCTGAAACCTGGAGATCCACTGCTAGTCAGTGTAATGAGCTAGATGGACTAATCGTATGACTTGGTATAAGGCACCTTCCCATGTTCCTTCTAGCTGGAAATGATGAGGACTGAACATGGGGCCTTCTTCATTTAAAGCACATTTTCTACCACTGTGCTATGGTTCCTCCGCTTTCCAGTTAAAAATAAATGCTTCCCACCCAGATCCCTTTAAATAAGGCAGGCTAACATTTATAAGAGTGGTCGCCAACCAGTGGGCACATTTGAAATTATGGTAAATTATGTGGGGACCTGGTGTAACACAAAATGACTGTCACATCTACTACAGCAGAAAATGACACAGGGCCACAAAAAGGTGTGGGCATGCTTCCTGCATCAATGGGGAAAAGGCACCTACATTAGCCACTGACACACTCATTAACAGAAATAAGCTCTTTGCACCTCTCCTCTGTTCAGAACAGATGGGAGGGTGGGTGTTCCGTGCTGAGATCCAGTGCAATGTGGGTGTGTTTAAGATGTCCTATGTAGAAGAGGCCAAGCCAGTGGAAACAGGAACTGAGCAGGAAGAGCAATCAGTCTCTTGTGATTTTTTGAGGTGATATTTACTGAGCAGGCACAATAGGATGTAATAGCAGCCACCCTGGTGCCCCATAGGTGCCATGTTGGTGACCTCTGACACAAGCCTCTAGATGATTTGGAAATTGTTTCTGAGAGATGGGATACCAATCTCCAATGACCTAGAAAAGCATAAAATAAGACTAGAGGATGCTAGGCTAGGTGGGCCGATAGATCTGCTCAGAGGACACAAGGCCAGGCTGAACAAGTGACATACACCTGAGGCCAACTGCACAAGGCACCAAGAAGTCCCCTTGCCTGGGAATTTGAGTCTGATCCCAGGTACTACCTCTAAGAACCTCAGGCTGTTCCTGTAGCCTCGTTTCAAGCTTAGTTTCCACAGCTGGACCTTGTGTTCCTTCCACACCATTGCCTCCAGCTTATCCAACTGCAAACCTGAAGGAAACTGACCCAGAGTGCACCACAGGAGAGGAATTACATTTGCACTACCTGGAAGATATAAGGAAGCCTCAATGATGAAAAAGCTTTTTAGTACTGTTTGGAATGGGATCATATCCACACCATAAATGTAAAGCACTCTTCTACCACTTTAACAGGCATGGCTTCCCTTGAAGGATCCTGGAAAGTAAAGTTTGTTAAGGGTAGTGAGAATTGTAGCTCTTTTGAGGGGTAAAATACTGATGGACCAATGTTGTGATTTGTTATAAGGCAGCTTCTTTCTGATTACCTTTGGCAACCAGTATGCCAAACAGGACAGGTCTCAGAACCCTTAATACATAGTCACGTAAAAGGAGCAATTTAGCAGGTGCTGGCTGACACATCTGCCAAATTCCTCTTGAGTACTACTACAAACTGTTGAAGGCACAGGCCCCCTGACCTTTATTACATTTATTTCCTCAATTCCCAGTTCCCATTGCAACTGACTGGTCACCTAGCTCTAGCAAGAAAGCCAAGCTTCCAAGCTCTTTGAGCCTCCAGTCAGAAATTAAACTGAGGCAGGCTTCTTCAGAAAGAGGATATGAGAAAGCTGGCTGATTTCCTTCTTGCTGCACACCTATTAAGGGAACACAACCAGGAAAAAAATGTGACCAGCCTGATCTACACATGCAATAGAATATGATGATATGAGTCTGCTGAATGAATAGAACAGACTGTACGACTTCACATTGCAAGTGAATGATCACATTTCCCTACATTAAAATTTTCCCACAGTGAGAAATTCAGCATAGCAGGAAAGTCTGAGATAGAACGCACATAGACACTTTCTGTGCTATTTGGTGGGAGGTGGTTTAAAAAGAAACAAAAAAGAGGGAGAGTATTCAAAAGTAGATTTTCCCTCTTGTACACAACCAGCAATCTGAAATGGTGCAGTCTGTTCTACTAACTCATTCCCTTTAATGTGTAGTAGCAGGTCACACCCTCCTCAGATAATCCAGTTTTCTCTTCTTACCTTCACTGTCTCTGCCCCCATCCTCTCCTCTCCCATTCTAGGGCAAAATGTACATGTCTGAGACCACTGTTCTTCAACTTTTAATCCCTAGATGCTGTTGAACTACAACTTCCATCAGCCCCAGACAGCATGGTCAATGGTCAGGGATGATGGGAGTTGTAGTCCATCAACTTCTAGTGACCCAAGGTTGAAGAACACTGTTCTAGACCAAGGGTTCCTAAACTGTGGTCCACGAGCTTCATTCAGGTGGTCCACAGCATGTCTGCATTAAATACGTTTATTTTTAATTGTATTTTTATTGCTTCTTTTGTTTCTTATATTGCATTTTCTTGTATTGCAATTTGAATTCTATGGAATGCAAATAGTAATAAAATACAATGTAAGAAATAAAAAAGCAATAAAAACACAATTAAAAATAATACAGAATCTAGCACAGGGCATTACAGTTGCTACAACAGGCAGAAAAATTATTAACTGGTCTGCCAAGGCCATCACAATTTTCAAGCAATCTGTGTGTGGGGGGGAAGTTTGGGAACCATTGTTCTAGATATAATCTTTATCCACTCTCACATACCAGGGCCCACACCAAAGAACATATTAAAATTACTTAGCCGGCTTCTCCCTGTGTCTTACTTTTTCTTGCGGAAGAAGATTCCCTTGGCCACTCGTAGGCAAGTTCCAACTCATCTGAGGTGAAATTGTAGGGATTACAAAGAGCCCAGAGTGGAAGTTTCTTGCATTGGTGCATGGCCGGAGGCTGCGCTGGGGGGCAGGCTGGGGTAGAGGCAACAAACCCTGTGAATACAAAACATTAAGAAGTCAAGAACGACCACCATGCAAAAGCTTCCACCATGTGCTACCTTGTCAGAGAACCTAGAAGTTCCTATTCCTGTTCTCCTTCCCACCAAGTGCTCTAAATCACTGGGACTCATACCTGTCCCCAGAAGCCCTCATTCATTCCCCCAACATACACTCCATTTGCTCTCAAGCTGGCCACACCACACTCTGCTCTACCCAGGTCTAACCTATTAACCTCATCTCTCTAGCAAATCCAGTCACTGAATTTCCTCTCTACTTTTGCCACTAGGTCCCGCTTCTGTCCCCAGAGAACCCGGAAGTCTGACAACTCATGAAAAAGCAGGAAACTCACCTAAAGTACATTAAAAACCACACTGCTTGTCTGCAGCATTATTTAATCCAGAAGTGCTACCATAGTTTGGTTCCATACCTAAGACTGGAAATCCCTATTTTCACAATAAATATGCATTGAGTTGGATTCAAAGGTGCTCTTCCACCAGCAGAAAGCCTCTTCCAGTCATAGAAGGGCCATTTCTTATTTAGCAGAGGACCTTGCATGAGGAAAGCCAAACCCAAATCCAGGAGTTCCTCCATTTGCACATGCTCTTGGCTTGCGTAAGGCTTTGCACGCAACCTTACTTTCACAAGGCATTTTTATAGCCATTCACAGTTTTCTTATACCAAAATACAACCCCAACATATATAATGGCACTACACTGGGAGAATATGTCTACTAACTCTGGCACAAGAGTTCACAGAACAGCACAAATTTTCTCCTTCTGTTCATTTTTTTTTAATCCAAGTCATCAAAAGGATGAGAAAAGGACACACATGATAGGCTAGCTCAAGCCCTAGGCCACTTTCACACCATACATTGATTCCACTCTATTACTCCACTTCAAACAGCCATGGTTTCCCCCAAAGTATCCTGCGAAGCGTAGTTTGTGAAGAATGCTGAGAGTTATGAGGCCCCTAGTCCCCTGACAGAGCTACAATTCCCAGAGTCCTCTGGGAAGAGGGACTTACTGTTAAACTACTCTGACAATTGTAGCTCTGTGAGGAGAATACAAATATCCTAACAGCTCTCAGCACCCTTCCAAGCAGACAAGGTGGTCGCTGCCCCAATTCCTGCCCCTCTTCCTCGCCGCTCCTCACACTGACATGCGTCCAACAAAGCATCTCTTTCCGTTACTCCCCCCCACTTCTCTCAGGGCTTGGGTATGAACCCAAATCCCCCGCCAGCCACAGAGACAAGGAGGAACGGACGTCACCGATAACCATAGAGAGGTTCCTCCCGACAGAGCATCACGGGTCTTGCCCAGGCTATCGTTGCCTATAAACGAGGCCGGGTGTGCATCCAAATAAATCTTCCCCTCCCACCGCATTCTACTGACACGTCTGGACTTTGTTGTTATTTATTTAAACCATAGAAGTAAAAGCGAGGGAAGGAACTTAATGGGGGGGAAGGGGGGGGAAGGAAGGCTATAGCGACTGGAAGTGGCTGGTTAAGTTGACGGAAATGAAATGAATTTAATGGAGAGTTTAGTGGGTGGAGAAAGAGGAGTATCTGAAAGTGACATGCACCCCCCCCAACAAAAAGCATAGGAGCAAAAAGCCTACACGGGAGGAGCGCAGCGAAGCGGACACAGTTTTTCCTTAACTTTTCACATTTTCAGCGGGTTGGTTTAATTCGGATTCAAAGGGAAAAGCAGCAACACATCTTCTCTTTGCCTGCAATGTCATGTAAATTCTACGAATTAAACGGGCATGCAAGTAGCACCAATCTCACATTAAATTGCCATGCAAACCAGCCCAAACAGTTTCTTCCAAGTTATGCCAGCCATTGCAATCCCAATATGCATATTTTATATCTCAGGGAATGGAGGCTCCTGGGAAGTGCAGTTGTCACTCTCTAAGGGCCTGATCAGATGCCGGTATAATGTGGATCTGGTGCTTTTTGCAGATCCTTTAAATTTGGACCGTTTACATGACGTTTTTGCCAACGCGAGTGCATTCAGCTGCTATTGCCTTTAAATCCGGATTGAATAATTGTGCTGAAAACCCAAATTTGCTTTGAAAATCCACACCCACTTCAGTGCGCACCTACCGTGTATTAGCTTTTCTTCGCTGTTTTTTAGATCCTCCCTTACTCCGCCCCTTGCACTGCCTATGGGCGTCATTTTGTTTCCTGCTGCTGACAAACAAACTTCTGGTCGCTCTAGCCTTCCTTTCCCCCCCCGGCAAGTTCCCTCCCTCAGTCCTTTAAACCAGCTATGCGCTCTGTTTACTCGCTATTTCACTTTATGAGCCGGGCATGGGCAGCAAAGGAAGAGAAGGGGTGCTGCGCTGCCCCTGCGCAGTTAGTGGGGAAGAGACCAGGCAGGTATTTAGGGCTGGTGCTCGGGGCGCGGGTGGGCGAGCCGCCCCTCCTCCCCTTCCGCTCCCTTCCCTTCCAGGTGGTGGTGGTGGTAGCAGCGAGAGGGAAGCAGTCTTGCTGGCCAGACAGCAGGACTTGCTGCGGGATGTGCCAGGGTGGCTGTGCTTGGTTTTCTGGAGAGGGAGGTTGACCTGACCCCCCAATCTAACACTTTCCAGCTGGGACGCTGCCGTCTCATTCACAAAGAGGTTGTGTGCGCACACACACACAAACACAAAAATATAAACACTATAAACATTTCATTATTATGCCTCAAACAACCAGGATGTCTGGGTCTACACTTTTAAAATTTTTGCTCCAAATAAGTGGTTTTGGCCTTGTGACAAACAACACATACATGTCTATCAACTATCGAGAAAGTTTCAGATGGTAATAGAAAAATGCCACCAGCTAATCATGCATTCACTTTCACATGAGGTGGAGCATCTCCTTTGCATGTTGAAGGTCCCAGGTACAATCTCCCGGCAGAACTGGGAAAGACCTTTACTTGAAACCCTGTTGAGCTGCTGCCAGTCACTGCAGACAATACTAAGCTAGATGGACCAATGGTCTCAGTATAAGGCAGCTTCCTATATTCCATAAGACCAGCCTGTTTCTTGTAGCATTTGAAGGGGTGTTTGTGCAGGCTGTTAAAATGCACCCTGTGCTGACTGATGAATAATTGACTAATGAATTCTGACAGCCTTCTGACAATGCTGGCAAAGTGTGATGGCTTCCACACAACCAGTGTGAGAAATGTGCCACCTCTGAATTTGGAATCTGGAAGTATTTATTGCAGGGAACTGGGCAAACTATAATGAGATTACCCCTTCCTCCAAAGCTGCTAATGTTTTTCTAATATGCATTGGGCCAAGAGAGTCAGTGATTTCTGCATAGCATAGGGCTCTTGTGGAAATGTATTAGAAGCACAGAAAATACCCAAAGGAACAATCTGTCACACTAGCCCTGGCTAGGGAGCAGTATATAACCTCATAAATAATAGTGCTATGGCTGTAAGTCCCACTGAGTTCAATTACTCCCAGTTAAGTGAGTATAGGATTGCAGCCTAAATCAGTTTAAGTTAGCACCAGCTGAATGGAGCTTAAATTCAATAGTCAAAGTACAACAGGCAACACATAACCTGTATAATGTTCCCGTTGAACATGAAAGCAGCACTGGCATGGTGGAAGTGACATCACATTTTAATGATGGTGGTTCTTCACTTGCATGTATGCCATTGCTTTCACTTTCTCCTTGAGTAAGAGATAACCTGAGGCTTTATATTCAAGGAGAACTTGCCTATGAGGAAATATGCACAAGACTACAAGCCAGGCAATTATAAGCCTTGTGACATACTGTAGCACAGGTATGGGAAACCAGATGTTGCTGAACTACAACTCCTATCAGCCCCAGAAAAGCATTGCCAATGGCCAGGGATTATGTGAGTTGTAGATAGTTCAGCAACATTTCAATGACCAAAGGTTCCCCACACCTGCTTTAGCATATGCAACAGGGATGAGGAACTTGTGACCTTCCAGATGTTTTTGGGCTCCAACTGTCATCATCCATAGCCAGCATGGCCATTGGTCAGGGATTATGGGAGCTGGAATCCAACAACAGCTAGGAGGCCACTGGCTACCCATCCCTGATCTTTACACAAACAAGCCAGCAAGAAATTTTCCTGTTTTTATTTAATGTGGATTATTTGATTGCTGCAAATTGCAATTTGTTATCTAAAGCTCAATAATTTATATTGCATACATTGTTTTGTGGTGCTGGTCATATGCTAAGTGAACTGCAAAATTCTGAAGAATCCAAAGCCAGAAGAGGATGGCTCAGAGCCCTTCTTTGCAGAGGTTTGCTCCCTAGAGAACCAGCAATCCTGTGACAATGGGTAGGTGCACTCTGGGAAATTGGTAAGCAGAGAAGGGATTAATGATGCCATTCTTGTGAACAAACACTCCACATTATGTACGCCTACTCTCTCTCTCTCTCCACTAGAAAGCTTGTTTTTCTTTCCCTACAACCTCTAGTTCTGTATAGACTGTAGTCAAACACTATGAAGTCACAGCTGCTTCCAGTACGTCTAGGAGCATGCCATGGCAACAATGGTTTCTGTAGAGATAAATAGAGTATTGGTGTAGAGGTTTAGGAGTCCAACCAAAAGAACAAAATAAACTATACAGAGTAACAAAAGAACAGGAAGATTTATTTTTAGACAGTGTTTATAAAAATATATAGACTTCAGGTCCCAAAGATGACCATGCCATTTATTTTTAATCCGTGTGTGTGATTATATAAGATCCTGGCTAGATACTTTCTATCTACATCTCTAAGCAAAGATACTGGAGATCTAAGGGACCTCCATTCTCATCCCACTGAACATGGAGACATCGCTTCATCTTGCTAGAGCACAGTTCCTTTCCAGATAATTAAAATCTAGACTTTCTCCCCATTTTATTTGTATCAACTCTCCCTTAAAGGGAAACAAACTCATACAGCAGATGAAGCTGCCTCTTATGAACCTATTACTTATATTTCTCAGTGTATACAAGCCAAATTTCAAGGTTTTGACTCAGAGGAATCTTAGGAACTGTAGTTCATGGAAGCACTTTTAGGACATACCTCCAACAGAAGCTTAGCAAAAGGAGTTGGCACCTGTGACTCTCCAGATGCTGTTGGACTCCACCTCATATTATCCATGACCATTGGCCATGCTGACTACAGCTGAGAGGAGTTGGAGTTCAACAAGAAGGTCCCAGGTTCCCTACTCTTGCCCTAATCCTTTCATGCCCCTAGGTTTACTTAGCAGGAACAACCAGCAATGTTGGGCTTTGTAGTTGTGCAGTAGGGTTGCCAGGTCCATGGCCTGAGACTGATCCTGTATCTTTAGTTTAGGAGAAGAGAATGTCAGCCAAGTGCAGGTTTTCTTGCAACTCTGTAATGGGAAAAACCACAAGGTGGAATTCTCCCTTCCCCCTGCACAACTTTTAAAGATACAGAAGACCTCCTGGAGGCTGGGCCTGGCAACCGAGAGGTCTTCTGTATCTTTAAAAGTTGTGCAGGGAGAAGGGAGAATTCCACCTTGTGGTTTTTCTCATTACATTGTTGCAAGAACACCTGCTCTTGGCTGACTTTCTCTTCTCCTAAAAATACAGGATCAGTCTCAGGCCATGAACCTGGCAACCCAATTGTGCAGCAATGCCATGTTCAGTTTGATTACTCTCTGGTCGATTTTAAGAATGAGGCCTTTTCTCTACAGAGCATCAGCTTCACTCCAGATGTGTCATGGCTCAGGAGGCATCTCAACAAGATACAAGATTGTTCATTCTCCTCTTTTGCGTGGCAGTTAGACCCTCTACCCACACCCCTTAGACCCACCCTTCTACCCATTTATTTTTTTAAACCAGCCCCACTTCTCCTGAAAGAGACACTGAAAGTGAAAACAAACATTGCCAGATGTAGGTCAGAAAACAGAGCACTGTTAATTACTACAATATGAGCCACCTAACTACTGCAGTCAGGTCTCTCTGCTGTTTCCCAGATTGAGATCATTTGCACTCCTCTCCACCCCAGTGTTGGTTTGTAGTCCTGTTGGATTGCTCCATCTTCAGGCCTATCCTATCATGGCTTCATACAATTCTACATAGATAGTATTTAGGCCTCTTTGTTGATACTGATGTTTAAGCTTTTGATTAGAGACCGATTTCCTAAAGTTGCCTTCTTCTCTGGGCTTTCCAGAACTGTTTCTCCTCTGGTTAGGCTCAGGGGAGGTGAATTTGGCCATCCAATGGCTGTGCACAGCTGTGAGCTGGGAGATAACAAAACATATTCTATTATGTTGGGAGTCACAGAGAGTGAGAGCTAAGGGCAAGTGTTAGGAAGAGGATAATGCTTTCACATAATTTTGTTTTCTGGCAGAATTGCAGACAGAATCCATTTTTGAGGGGATCCCTCTCAGATTTCAAGAAAGATTAAGGGCTTATCCACATAGGAGCATTTCTTTGTAGCAAATACACTGATTTTACCATCGTAATAGATTTGCACCATCCACGCTCAATAGTTGCTGCAAATCTGTTTTTCATTCACACAAGTAGGCATTCCTCTGGGAAGGATTAGTGTCACAGTTTCCTTGTGGCCCCGCCCTATAATTTTACATTTTCACTCCCACCGGTTGCTCAATTACTGGGCATGTGCAAATATTTTTGTCCTGCACAGTATTTTCACTCCCTCCTGCCCCCCCAGCTTCCTGAAGTTTGGCAGTTGAAAAGAAATGGGGTCATCTGCCCCTCCTCCTCTTCCCAGCTCACCATCACAGCTTTTTCAGTCATGCAAGCCACCCTCCCTCCCCTCTTTCCACTATTCTCTTAGGAATGTATTTTGTGAGTAGATGAGAAGTAGGGTCACCAGCCACCACCTCTTTTTCTTGCTGTGTCATAGGGATGTAATCCTCTCCTTTTTTACGTTTAGTTTTTAAGTGTGGCCCCCTGGTGGTCATTAATGAACCAGTTCCTTTTCCCTTCACTATCTTATTTTATGATCTCCATATTTTTTTTTGCTTTGTGGAGAATTATAAACATTATAATCAATATTTATTAATGTCTCCACTGGTATCAATGTTTATTCTCAACTCTGTAATGACAGAAAACACATTGATAAAAGTATTGGTCACATTATCAATGATTTCAATGCGAATTAAAAAAGGAATTGGGTGAAAAAATCAGAAACCAGGCACAGGGAGATGTTACTTCAAAAGTTTTTCTGCAAAAATAGAGAATATGAGAATGATAAAATCCGATGGCAATTCCAATTAGATTACTGTGGAAATGGAGCCCATCACTAGTCTGTTACAAGGAGTGAAGGAAGTTTACTCAGGGAGGGAAAAAAGAAGGGAGGGCTGCAGCACACTGTGAAGGGGGGAGGACAAAGCAGTTGGATGTTGCTGGATAAACCACCAGAAACAAAATGGAATTCATGGGAGAGTTAGTGGGCGGAGAAAGGGTAGTAGCAGAAAGTGATAATTCACTCACCCACTAAAAAGCATTGAAGCACACTGTCTGCAAAGATATATGGAGCAGAGTAGAGCCATATTGTTCTAAACTTTTCTTATTATCATTAGATTGGGTTAGTACAAATTTACAGGGGGAAAACTGTGTGATAACTTTGGTTCGCTAGTAACGTCATGTGAATGATGTGAATTAAAAGGAGATATAGGGTGACCAAACACACAGTAACCCACTGTGTAGATGAGCCCAGTATCTGAGCGATCCTTGGTCCACTTGCTACAGAGTGGTTCCAGATCCAACAGTCTTTATTACCAGTGGTCCTTCACAACAGCACCCCCTGCTGGTTTCCTCTCATCACAGTTGGCCACATTCTTTCCTGTCTTGCTTTTGTGGAAGTGCCACTCTGTGGCCTATTCCTCAGAGCTAGGGAGAAAACTACAAATCCTCCACTGTGGCTCTATTAAACACCATCAGCTTACCAAAGCAAGGCATGGGCTACTTTGCTTACTCTTCATTCAGTTTGAACAGCTTGCTTGCATAAACACAGGCAAATAGAGTATTGGAATGTTCTGGAATAATGGGTGGGATGGGAAAGGTTTGCCTCATCTTTGTGGTAGACAGAAGCCTGTTGGAGTGGCCTTTAGTTTAAGAGTAATCTAAATAGCCACATCTTTTAAAATATAATTCTCTCCCTACAAGAATCCTGGAATTGTAGGTTTTGTGAGGTGTGCCAATAGTGTTTTTTTTGGGGGGAGAGGTCAAGATCACTAGTCTTTTAAACAGAATTCCTTCATTTGATCCAATGATGGTTAAGCCATCCTGTTATGTAGTAAGGTTGTGTGTTAAGGCAGCACAGCCATTTCTTAGGTCACATCCCCATTTTCCAAATATCCAACAGGCAATTGTCTACAGTAGGGCCCCGCTCATACAGCGGGTTATGTTCCGGACCCCCGCTGTAAAGTGAAAACCGCTGTAAAGTGAATCCCATTGACTTACATTGACCAAAATGGTGCCTGGCAGCAAAAAACCGCTGTAAAAGCGGAACAAGCGCTGTAAAGCGGGGCCTTTCTACAATTCACAACCGCTGTATTAGCGGAACGCTGTAAAGCAAAGTGCTGTAAAGTGGGGCCCTACTGTACATTGGTGCAATACACCATTATTTTGCATTAAAAAGTACAGAACACACATTTTCCTTCCTCTCACTTGTGCCACCTTAATTTCAACCAATCATTAAGTAATCCTATCCACCAGTGTTCACTAACTAGAAATTTTTACCCATCCCCTCGAACACCTCCCAGTAAAGGCAAACTGGGCTAACAGACCCCACATGAGAAGGCAGTAATTGTTAATGGGATGCAGGTGTCCCTTCTCTGATTCTCCCCCTTGCTCTCTAAGAACATAAGAACATAAGAAGAACCTGCTGGATCAGGCCAGTGGCCCATCTAGTCTAGTATCCTGTTCTCACAGTGGCCACCCAGGTGCCTGGGGGAAGCCCGCAAGTAGGACTTGAGTACAACAACACTTTCCCCTCCTGAGGCTTCCGGCAACTGGTCTTCAGAAGCATGCTGGCTCTTTCAGGCATTGAACTCTCCATTCCTGGTGTTGCTACTTTTCTTTTCTAAATGGTTTTTATTAACAATAACATCAAAAATACAACCAATATCACATAAATTATATTGTGACAACATAATGTTTTATCCAACATTCCAAAATGATATAAAAAAAGACAAATTTTGAACAAGAAAAAGCACAGCTTTGGTTGACGCTTTGTCCATTTTGGAGCACAGGGCAGTTTAGCAAAATAAAACACTAAAACGTTTATAAAAAACAATTAAAGCATAATGAAAATCACAGAGTTACAGTAAAAATGCGAACAGCAGCTGTAAATATCTATGGGACCACCCCTGAAAGCAATACACTTTTTTATGTAAACACCACAACCAATATAAAGGTCTTCAGTTCATTTAAATATTTCAACTGTAGGGGCAAACCAAATGTTGCCTGGGAGGAGGAGTTCCATAGGCATGGTGCAACCACCAAGAATACACTGTCTCCATGTTGATAATATTAAGATATCACAAAGCTCCCATAACCATTTATATAAATGTTTCTTCTTCTGCAACTTAGCAGCTACAGTTATGTTTGATATCATAATTGCCTTTTCTTTAGGTACATGATTTTTTGTTATTCCTAATTAAAAGTTTTTTTTGTGTGTAGATGCAACAGTTTTGGCTATGGCAGATATAAACTTACACAACAATTTATGTACTGTTCCAAAATTTCTGTATCGTCACCATATATTTCCATATAACTTAGAAAATGTTTCCTACACTTATCTGAATCCATCCCATGACAATTATTAATTTTGGCTGGAGTAAAAGAGTAGCAGAACAGAGCTTCAAGTAATTTTCTTTGAATGGGTTACTACTCCCCCATCTGTCCCTTTAAAAGCAGCATGAATGGAGGCATTCAGCAGGTGAAGCATTTCTTATCACTGCAATATCTGTGCCTGCTATATCTTTTCCTAGCACATAGCTGTTAAAGGCAAAGTAGCAGTGCCAGATAAACAAGAATGGCAACTCTAATTACCCCACCTCCCCCACACTCCATGTCAAAGATTACCACTTTTTTTTTTGCTCTGGCCTGAAGTGCTAATGCTCATGTGACCCTGGAAATCAGTTGTGTAGAAGCTGAGATTGTGGTTGGTCACTGGGGAGAGAAATGTACCCTGTACATGCACAGGAGCAAATTCTTGATAATCACTGGACATGTTCTAACTGGTGAGTTCTGCTTCAAAACAAGCCAGGTATGGGGGACCTGTGGCTTTTCAGATGCTGCTGCACTCCAACTTCCATAATTCCTGATCAACAGCCAAACTGGCTGGGGCTGATGGCAGCTAGAGACCAACAACATCTGGAGGATCACATGTTCCCCACTCCTGCAGACTAAAGCTCCTGTTTTAGAGGAGCTCTGATTACATTGATGTGGCCACTATGAAGTAAGCTGGTTGAGGACTATAGTCTAACAATCTCTGTGTGGCTTGCGAACCATCATTATGTCCCTTCTCGTTAAATGCAGCCACTAGGTTCCAAACCAGACTTGGTTAGCTCAGTGGATCCACCGTGCTGGTCCAGGGTCCCTTTACTTGGCTTAGTTCTTCTGATGCTTCTCGTCCCAGCATGCTTCAGCTATGAAAAGTAGGGCTAATAAAAGGATGCAGGCCCCGATCCCAAGTCGCAACGAGTTGGCTGTGGTGTAATCAGTGCCCTGGCAACGGGAATCTTAGAGAAACCAGAAAATATACATCAATGTGAAAAGACATTCTCTTTGTAATTTTTCTAAATAGTTTTCAGTATACAAAGGATTTAAAAAACCAAACCAAACCAAAGTGATTATGGTATTTCATTGATCGCTGGGTAGCCTGAGAACTCTCCCCATGAAGGTGGATGCTCCTTAAGCAGATGGCAAATTAAGCAGCGAATGGGGCATTAGCGCAATAGGAGCCATCCTGAATCTGTTTCCCTAAGTTGGGTTTCCTTAGCAGCATTAAGTGACAAGGGCACGCCATCCTTTCCAAAGGGGCTTACTCCCAGATAAGTGTCCATAACACTGCAGCCTAAATCGTTTGTGGTAATATAACACAATTCATTGAGGATAAGGCTATTGATGGCAACTAGCCATGGTGGCTATTCTCTCCCTCAACTGTCAGAGGCTTCTGAATATCAGGTGCTGGAAACTGCAGGAGGGGAGAGTGTTCTTGCACTCAGTTCTTGCTTGCAAGCTTCCCATAGCCATCTGGTTGGCCACTCTGAGAACAGGATGTGGGACTACCTGGACCACTATGATCCAGCAGGGTTCTTCTTATGTTATGTTCTTAATCTGAAAAAAGCAACATTCCAGTGGCAACTGCAACACTAAACCCATCGTACACTAACGCTTTACTTAATTGAAAGCACTTGTGTGCAGGGGGAAAAAAGAACCTGTGAAGTCCATGTGTGGATCATCATGTGAAACCATTCAACAGGCATGCATCTTTGCCACATGTTCACATACAGAAAAGCCACAATTGTGCATCCCCTGCAAGTACAAGCTATTCAACACACATGCATGTGTGATTGGCTGTCTTGTTTTTTTCTCTGCAGAGTTTTCCATGTAGGAAAAACAGTAACATAAGGGAGATATATAGCATGACCTATTAGCTAGAATACCAGTGACTAGCTGTGGATAGAGGTCTAAGTGGTAAACCTGGTTTTGCTCCTTGGGACTGCATTAACAGAGGAAGGAGGGAGGGAGAGATCAGAATCTGGCAGGTTACAGTACATGGCTGGGAGGCTACATTTTGCTTCCTGGGCCATAAGTTGTACATGGCTTCTGCGCAGGCATCTATCCACTGATTTCGTGCATGGTATGGTGGTGTAGCGGTTAAGGTGCTGGACTACGACCTGGGAGACCAGAGTTCAAATCCCCACACAGCCATGAAGCTCACTGGGTGACCTTGTGCCAGTCACTGCCACTCAGCCTCAAAGGAAGGCAATGGTAAACCCCTCTGAGCCTGTGGCCATTGCCACATCTTGTGGCAGTGAGGTTCATCAGTTATGTATTGTGTGAATCCTTTTTATTTTTTGGTCTGCCTGAATTTATTATCAATCAATTTCACTGGGTGGTTGCAAGTCCCACTATTATGAGAGAGGGAGGAAACCATCTTTCTTTCCACTTTCTGCTTCATGATGATGATGGGTTGCCTTCAAGTCAATTCTGATTTATGGCGACCCTATGAATAGGGTTTTCATGGTAAGCGGTATTCAGAGGTGGGTTACCATTGCCTTCCTCTGAGGCTGAGAGGCAGTGACTGGCCCAAGGTCACCCAGTGAGCTTCATGGCTATGTGGGGATTCAAACCCTGGTCTCCCAGGTCATAGTAATATTTCTGAAATGACAAACTCTCTAATGCAATCGTACAATGGTTCCCAAACTATTTCTCCCATGGAGCACTTGAAAATTGCTGAGGGTCTTGGCAGACTACTTAATGGTGTTTCTGCCTGTTGTGGCAATAGTAATATGCTACAGTAGACGCGACAGCCAGTGTGGTGTAGTGGTTAAGGTGTTGGACGACAAGCTGGGAGACCAGGGTTCGAATCTCCACACAGCCATGAAGCTCACTGGATGACCTTGGGCCAGTCACTGCCTCTTAGCCTCAGAGGGAGGCAATGGTAAACCCCCTCTGAGTACCGCTTACCATGAAAACCCTATTCATAGGGTTGCCATAAGTTGGGATTGACTTGAAGGCAGTCCATTTCCATTTTACAGTAGATACTGTGTTATTTTTAATTGTATTTTTACAGACATGCCATGGACCATCTGAATGAAACTTGTGGACCACAGTCTGGGAACCCCTGCAATTGTGCAATGCATTCTGTTAGTTAATTATTTGTGTGGACTTCTTTGAATCCAAGTAACTGACTGGGGAATATGCTTGTGTTTGATTCTCCAGCCAGTTATTCATTGCTCAACCTTGCCACATCCATACCCAATTGATTTTTAGATTGCAAGCTCCTCAAGACAGGGACCTGTCCTCTTACACTCTTTAAAGTACTATGCATATTGATGGTGTCTTTATCATAAATCTTCTAACTCTGTGCTACTGTACACTTCACCCATTGTCCTTGGACTCACCTTGTGTCCACACTTCGGTGTCATTGAGCCGATTTTCCCTATATTGGCAGCTCAGCTCTCCCTTGTTGATGTTAAGTGCATCTTCTGTGAGGTTGAAGCTGGCAGTCGTCCCATCATGCCAAGCTCTGGTTTCAGCAAAGAGCTGCCCTCCCTGGTAAAGATAGAACCAGCCCTCAGCAGTGGAAGGTACCGAGCAATTCACTCGATATCTCCCTGCAGAGTCCACCAACACCTCCTGGTAACTGGGGACCTTGGTTGCATCTGGAAGAGTCAATAGTAGACATGGGAGATGAGAAAACGGAAAAGTCATAGCAATGTCCTGGTTTTCTTTCTTTTCCTTTTAAAGCAAAGTTTGTAATCCTTGTGGTCGTAGATATGCATTCAGAAACGACAAGGTTATTACTTTGCAGTTATCACCACAAAGATTATGCGACTTTGCCATCATTCAAAGTTGCTGGCTATGGACTAAGCAGAACTCTCAGCACCTGCCAGGACACGGCAGAGAAATGACAGAGCAAGGAATGTATAAAGTAGGGGAAATGGCAATTCTATGTGATAAAATATGTGGGTGTTTCAAAGTCTGATCTTTCCCCAACTAACAGCCCCCCATTTTTTCTGGCCCTTTGTGCAAAATAAGGAATTCAACACTAAACGATACAAAAAGTGTAATCCCAGTTGTGGGATTGGGATAAATCAGACTTTTTAGTCAAATATGAATGCGCTTCAGTTAATGCTCATGCTTTTTGGTTCATAATTTGTTTGGATCATCATCTGCTTTTCAGGATTGGGAGTTCTAGAATATTGGTGGACAAAGGACATGGCTGTGACTTTTGCTAAGTCAAGGAAAACCTCCTGTGATATTTGGAATTCGCTGGAGTTTTCCATGTCCAAACAACATAAAAATACACGTCCATGAGTTTTAATGTTGAAACTGTTCCTGTGTCTTGGTTGTGGGTATATGCATGTAGACAGAAATATACATGCCCTCAACTGGTGTTATGTCAACATGTGGGGATGGGGAGCAGTGGGGAACAGTGTGCTGGCTCCATCCATGGGTTGCTATTCTTGTCACTTTCCAACTTGTGGAAGGTAAACTTCTGAAGTGGGGAGACTTCTGTACTCATGGAGGCTCTCTGCACATTTTAGAACCCTGGGAAATCAGTGTTCTAAAATGCATGGGAAACCTCCATTGATTAAAAAAAGTCCCCCTGCTTCAGGCCAGGGCTGTGGAGTCGATACGCCAGACCTTTGACCGACTCCTCTATTTTTCTACTGTCCGACTCTGACTCCTTCATAAACGGCAAATGTATATTAACTAGTAGTAACAAATTTACTGTAGTAAAATGGTAGCACAAGGCATTTCATCACCACCATGTGAATCCAGAGCTTGGAAAAGTTACTTTTTTGAACTACAACTCCCACGAGCCCAATCCCTGGGGCTGACGGGAGTTGTAGTTTTAAAAAGTAACTTTTCCAAGCTCTGGATTCACGTGGTGGTGATGAAATGCCTTGTGCTACCATTTTACTACAGTAAACTTGTTATTACTAGTTAATATACATTTGCCATTTATGAAGGAATCGGAATCAGAGTCGGTACATTTCTACTGACTCCGACTCCACCCAAAATTGCTCCCAACTCCGACTCCACAGCCCTGCTTCAGGCATGCACCCTCTATTAGCTGGAGGGTGCCAGGGACAGTGATGGGAGTGGCAGGGGGCTGGAGCTAGGTGCTCAGTCCTACTCCCCCCATATGTTTACTTAACTGCTAATTATAACACCGGAAGAGAGCTAGGTAGCTAGATACAGTAGATAGATCAGGGGTTTCCAAATTGTAGTCCATGGACCACCAGTGATCCGCAAGCTTCATTCAGGTGGTCCACGGCATGTCTGCATTAAATACACATATTGATTTTAACTGCATTTCACTGCTTCCTTTATTATTATTATTACTATTAACAACAACCACTTTCCTTTGCTCCTATCCACTTCCCTTCCTCTTATCCTCATCCCCTGCCTTTCCACCCAATAAGGTTGCCTACTTTTTTTGTGGCAAGGGTCCTTTTGCAGCTGTATAACGAGCAGAAGTTCAACAGGTGAAGCCTATCCCATGCCAGAAAAAAATCCATCTACTTAAAATTCTGTTTGCCACGCAACTGCTAAACACACAGAAAAAGAACAGTAGCTATTCTTTGCCCAAGATGTAGAGTTTCTCACTTAGTTCCTCACCGATAACTCTTAGATGCACTGGGTCACTGGCGTTTGACCAGATGAAGGGCTCTGAGGTGCTGTGGTAATAGCAGGTGTATTGGCCTGCATCGGCCATGGTGACATTCTTCAAGGAGAATTCAGCAGTGTTGGAGTCCCCTCGGGGGGTGACCTCTATCCGGAACTCCCTGGCCTGGTACAGGACAAAGTTGACTCCTGGTGATGGAGCCCAACAACGGATAGTCCAGTCCTGCCCTGCAAGAACCTCAGTACTGGGACTCACAGTGATGGATGGCTTGGGGTAATGGTCTGTGGGAAGGAGAGGAAAGCCTCAGGCCTTATTTCCTGCATGTATTATCATCAACATCATCATCAACAACAACAGCAGCATCTTTATTTCGTTTTTTACAAAGTAATACAAGGTGACTGAAAAATCATCATCATCTATCATGATCTTTTTTCTTTTTACAAATTAATACAAGGTGGCTGAAAAATATAAATAAAATTAAAAAACAAACTGCATAAAACAACAAAAAACAGTTCACAGTGAAATATGCAGCAATTTTAAAACAGCAGCAGAGAACATAAAATCAGAATCCCAAAACAGCCAACTTAAATAAAATTGTCCTCACAACAACCCAGTTAAACGTAGAAGTGAAAGTACTGGGCTGGCATCCCTTTGGAGTTTGTTTACTATCCTGGGTACCCCAGACAAAGAGGCCCTCTCCTGGGTACCCACCTGCCTGCCTTATCTCAATAGCAGAAGGTCAAAAGTCCTAGGCAGGCTCGGTGGTGTGGGGGTCCATGTTCTTATACCATATCATTTATCCATTCCTTATCAAGCCTGTCCTCAAGATCTTTTTCAATAAAGGCTGCCTTGAACCACCCTCATGAACCCTGTCTTACATGACAATAAAAATAGTAGTGGCAAACCTTTGGAAAGCCAAGGGATTCAAACATACTGTCTTTGTTGGTTTGTTTAAATTTTTATGTCACTTTCCCACATAAATATGTATGAAGTGGCACACAGAGCAACACAAAATGCAAATTAATACATCTTTACAATATCTATCAAATGGTAAATCATTTCAAAACATAACACAGCAATCCAACAAATAATTATGATGATGATTGATTAATTAATTAATATAATGCTTACATTCCAAGATGGCTTCTAAGCTATTATATGAACATTATAACATTTTAAATCTCTCATAAAACAATAAATCATTGAAATACATCAATTACAGTAGGGCCCCGCTTTACAAGGATTCGCTTTACAGCGATTCGCTAATACAGCGGTCTCAATTAGATGCAATTAGATGAAAGCCCCACTCATACGGCACTTGTTCCGCTTTTATGGCGGTTTTGGGGCATTGCACACTATTCTATTCAATGGGTTCTGCTTTACAGCGGTTTTCGCTTTACAGCGGGGGTCCGGAACGTAACCCGCCGTATGAGTGGGGCCCTAATGTAATGAGAAATATAATGCACATTCCAATGCAATCACATGTAAAAAATAATGCAACCAGTGAGCCACTGCAGGGCAGTACTATACCAAATGGCAAAGCTTGGAAAAGTTACTTTTTTGAACTACAACTCCCATCAGCCCAATACAGTGGCCATGCTGGCTGGGGCTGATGGGAGTTGTAGTTCAAAAAAAGTAACTTTTCCAAGCTCTGCCAAATGGTACAAAAACTAACAAAGCATATAAAAATGTTCATAGAAGCTAAATATTTTAAATGCACACAGTTCCTAGCAGCTTGATCATATATTATAAAATACATAGCAATTAATAAATCTACACTATAAAGTGCATATAGAGTTTTAGAGTGCACACATTTCATAGCAGCTTGATCATATAAAATGCTAAAAAAATCACCTCACAAAAATGTCTTCGCAGAGAGCCAGTATTCTGTCAGCAATAGATGGCTTTGTTGCAGCTAACTTCACCAAAATGACATTCTCACACATGTTGAGGAAGCAAACTAGATTATGCCACTAAACCTTTCCATTAAGATCATGTTCCCTACCCATTGACCATGCTAGAAGGAGCTGATAGAATCCAACAACCTCTGGAGGGCCACATCCTCCTATCAGCCAATCATTAGTTAGTCCTTCACAACCATAAAGCCCTGTTCCTAGATCCATCACAGTCCTATTGGTTCTTGCATCACCCTCCTTTCGTGTGCTGCTTTTGGCCTAATATTGCCTTGCTAGTCTGGTAATTCAGTTGTGTGGCCCAATACTTACCCTCTGTGATGTTTGCAGGGCTGCTGAGTGGGGAGTGAAGGGACTTCCCTGCCTCCCAGATCTCATAGCTGCAGTGGAATTGCTCACTGGGCCCAAAGCTGTGGACTGCAAAGGTTACTTTGGATTGAGTGGGCAAGGCTTTCTTTTCAGCCATGGGTTCCCGGCTTGGTCCCTGATATAGGTAGAACCAGCTGCCCGCATATTCCTCCTGAGCTGTACATTGAAGACGGTGCTTCCCATGTACATCTGGAGCCTGGAGCCAAAAGATGGACGGCTTTGGCAGGGCTAAAAAAGAGAAGGACCAATATGCAACGCCCAGGAATACTGATTCAAAATCCCAAGTTGTTCAGCATCATTTTACATTGTAAAAATCATTTATTTGTTTTGGTATTTTAAATCTGTAAACTGCTTGAGAGAAATTTGATTCAGTTTGCATTTCACACTGAATCTATCAAATTTGCACTTTCTGAAACAATATGAGAACCGAAACACAGTCCTTTTAAATTTGCACATTGTTTGAATTTTGCAGTGCAGTTTGCCAGCCAAGCAATGTTTGCAAAAACGCATATGTTAGCAGAAAGTGTCCATCAAAGGAACACACGAGTGAAAACATGCAAAAATGCATTATATGATGAGAAATGGCTTGCAAAAACATGCACATTAGTCAAAACTGCCTATGAAAATGTATTTATTAGGAGAAATTTGCACTAAAATGTTGGAGAGTTTTCATTAGGATTTTTTTAAATTGCAAATTGCTGCAGGAATATAGAGAACTGAATTTAAGATTGGAAAAATGAGAAACAGAGAACTGAAATTGACAGATCCTTCCATCCCTACTTGGCAGAAAGGCTGTATATCAATGCAACAAGCAAGCAAACAACATACACACTATACATTTAAAGCACATTCCCCTCCCACAAAGAATCCTGGGAACTGTAGTTTACCCCTCACAGAGCTACAATTCCCAACACCCTTAACTACAGCTCCCAGTATCCTTGGCACGGGTGGGGAATGGCTTCAAATGTATGGTGTGTGTATGTATGCAGCCCAAACTCTTCCCCCACATCCCCCTCAGGCATCAAAAGCATCTTGGGATAGTCCTGTCCACTCTCTTCATCCCGGATAAGCTTCAGTTCCAGAGTTCAATGCCCCTTTTGTCAGGTGTTCAAGAATTGTCCGCAGAGGAATGGTTAAAGTTCCTCAGGAGATACCTCCTCCCACCCAGTAAAGCTGAACTATACTCACAGATCGTAAGCAGCAAGAAGGGGAGAGTAACAGGCATCCTTAGAACAGGCACAGAGTCTTCAAATGAGAATTTGAGTGCCTGAGCATCTCAGCATATAAATATGATGCCCAGGAAATGATGACCCATCATCAGTCATAATGGGGGGGGGCAAGGCTGGGTTGGAGAGAGAGGGAGAGAACATAAAAGGACAGTTCCCTTTCTGACAAAGGCAGGAAGAAATGGCTTCTGATTTGACATTTTCAGTCACTCTAGAAATATATAATCAATTTCCTCAGTTGAGCAAAAACCCTGATGAACGATATTCCATAGTCAGTTAATTTTAAATCTGTAACTGTAATCAGTGTAATTTTTAAACAGCCCTCCCTGCACAAAAGTAATATTTTTGGCTTTCACCCCTCGTCTTCTAACAGGTGGCCACAAGCAGATATGACATTTTCGCACTAAAGATTTAACTGTTCAAGTAAACAGCATCAGTTAGATCCTCCATGTTCAAGAGTAGTCTACAATTGTGCACTAGGGTTCTGAGGACAAACGACAGAGGTGGCCATTGCTATCATGCCCTGCTTGTATGTCCCCACCCCCACTCCAAAAGGGACTGGTTGCTGCTGGAAACAATTCTGAATTAGATGGATATTGGTCTAATTCAGTGGTGCCTTTATTGGGAAGGGCTGTAGCTTAGTCCTATAACATGTGCTATGCATGGAGAAGGTTCAACACTTGGCATCTCTCGTTTAAAGGGTCAGGTAGCTGTTGATGTCCTGGGATCATGGAGAGCTGCTGCCATACTGGGATAATGGGCTAAACAGCCTGACCGTCCAGTGAGATAAATTGGTGTCTGGCTACAAGAAAAAGTGTCTGGCTACATGTATTAAGGCCCTTCTGTTATGTTCTTTTGGCCACCTTCACGTAGGACTATAATATATACTAACAGCGATCTCAATTTTCTGAGAGCCAGTCCTTATGAAGCCAAAATTACACCATCCAGAGATCAACAGAGATCAACAGGCTTGGAAGAAACTCAAAGACGGGGTTGCCAACTTTTTTGTGCCTGTGCACACATATGCAAACTGGAGAAACTGTTGTGGGCACACACACACACCATAGCCAAGCACACACCATAATCTATTATATTGGCTACCACAGAATGCTTCTTTCAAACCCTATTTCAGTGAGGGAGGGAGTGCAGCGGGTACCAGGAAAAGGCCCTAGGGGTTGCATATGTGCCCATGGGTGTCATGTTGGTAACCCCTGTCCAAAGGTTTGGGGAAGTACAAAACATTTAGGGGAGAAAAGGACCACTAAGGAATGGAAAAAATACCCCAAAACTGCTCAGTGAGGACTGAGTATGTTCCGTGACTACAGTATGCTGACTGTCTGTTGGGGGTGGGAGAAATGGAAAACAGGGAGAGGGGCATGATATTGTGTATTCTGAAGGAAGGAACAGTTGCTGACTGGAAGAAAGGAGTCCTGCACACTGCAACATTATGTTGCAGGTCCCTCTTGTGTAGGTATTATCCCAATTTTAGACATGGAAGAGAGAGAGAGAGAGAGAGAGAGAGAGAGAGAGAGGCTGTGAGTGAGCACACTACAGCAAAGTGTTTCCATTGGCCACACCTGGAGGGGGAATGGGTTGATCTGCCAATCAGTTGCGAAATCTCTGAAGCAAATAAAAAAACACACACTCAGACTGATCCCACCAGGTTCTACAGTAAAAAGGGGTGGGGTTTGACTAGCATTGTGTGCCCGTTTTCAGAAAAGAGAGGTAGAGATGCACTGGAACCGGCAGAACAATAAGTGTGTCTCTACCCAGCGGGAGAGATACTTCCCAATACATAATGATAATGGAGCTTGAATTTTGTGCAATGGTTCTGCCCCACACCAGGGGTTCAGTCTGGGAATAGAGGTTCTCTGGGTAACTTGAGCCAGCTGTAACACATCTGGTGACAGCAATGGGGCTCCCAAGATGCAAAATGTAGCTTCACACTCCAGCGCTACTTTAGGAATTAACTAGATCAAACTAGTCTAATTCTACATTAGGAGTGGGGAACCTCAGGCCCAAGGGCCAAATGCCTGGCCCTTGGAACTCTGACAGGGCTGTACACTCTCTTCCTTTGCCTCCCAAGTGTTTTTGCCTGGTTGAAATGTGTCCTTGACCTCGGTTATCTGGATGGAGGATAGAGAGGTGTGTTTGTTATGTGCCTTCAAGTCGGTTACGATTTATGGTGACCCTATGAATCAGCGACCTCCAATAGCATGTTATAAACCAGCTCATTCAGATCTTGTAAGTTCAGGTCTGTGGCTTCCTTTGTGGAACTGATCCATCTCTTGTTTGGCCTTTTTCTACTCTTCTGTTTTTCCCAGCATTATTGTCTTTTCTAGTAAATCATGTCTTCTCATTATGTGTCCAAAGTATGATAACCTCAGATTCATTATTTTAGCTTCTAATGATAGTTCTGGTTTAATTTGTTCTAACACCCAATTATTTGTCTTTTTTGCAGTCCATAGTATGCGCAAAGCTCTCCTCCAACACCACATTTCAAATGAGTTGATTTTTCTCTTACCCACTTTTTTCCTGTCCAACTTTCACATCCATACATAGAGATTGGGAATACCATGGTCTGAATGATCCTGATTTTAGTGTTCAGTGATACATCTTTACATTTGAGGACCTTTTCTAGTTCTGTCACAGCTGCCCTCCCCAGTCCTAGCCTTCTTCTGATTTCTTGACTATTGTCTTCGTTTTGATTAATGACTCTGCCAAGGTATTGATAATCCTTGACAAGTTCAATGTCCTCGTGATCAACTTTTGTTGTTGTTGTTATATGCCTTCAACTTGATTACAACTTATGGCGACCCTATGAATCTTTTTATATATATATATTCATAGGGTTTTTTCATTGTAAGAGGTATTCAGAGGTGGTTTACCATTGCCTTCCTCTGAGCCTATGGCACCCAGTATTCCCAGGCAGTTTCCCATCCAAGTACTAACCAGGCCTGACCCTGCTTAGCTTCCGAGATCAGACGACATTGGGCATGTTCAGGGTAGTATGGCCATAGACATTGTCAACTTTAATGTTACATAAATCTTCTGTTGTCATTACTTTCGTCTTCTTGACGTTCAGCTGTAGTCCTGCTTTTGTGCTTTGCTCTTTAACTTTCAACAGCATTCATTTCAAATCATTACCGGTTTCTGCTACAAAAACCAAAATTCCGGTTTGTTGCTCCACCCAGTTTTGCTTCTGGCCCTGCCCAACACTGGCATGTGGCCTTCAGAAGGTTGTCCTGAATGGAATGTGGCCTTTGGACTGAAAAATCTTTCCCATCCCCGTGGATATTTTAGAGCCAAACTGAATATTTTTATTCAACAGACTGGTCGTGTCAGAGGGGAACTGAACATGATATTATGTCAAAAACTGGAGTCTTGCAGTCAAGTGAGGTTGAAAGCTTCCTTATTTCCAGACCCAGAAAGTCCCTGATGACTCAAAGGAAGCAGGTGCTGTTGTGTTACTAGGGATGACAGTGTCTTTGGCATTGGCTGGAGAAATGGAAATATGGCTCTTTAGAAGAAAAATGGCCCCTAATGTTTAATTACAGAGAGGTTGAGAAGCAGAAAGCAGAGAGTAGGAATAAACGGACAGTTCTCCCAATGGAGGGCTGTAGAAAGTGGAGTCCCTCAAGGATCGGTATTGGGACCTGTACCTTCAACTTTTTCATGAATGACCTAGAATTAGGAGTGAGCAGTGAAGTGGCCAAGTTTGCTGATGACACTAAATTGTTCAGGGTTGTTAAAACAAAAAGGGATTGCGAAGAG
Source organism: Rhineura floridana (assembly GCF_030035675.1). Taxonomy (NCBI): domain Eukaryota; kingdom Metazoa; phylum Chordata; class Lepidosauria; order Squamata; family Rhineuridae; genus Rhineura; species Rhineura floridana. The sequence continues at coordinate 19,661,670 of NC_084490.1, forward strand.
CTCCAAAAAGACCTCTCCAAACTGAGTGAATGGGCAGAAAAATGGCAAATGCAATTCAATATAAACAAGTGTAAAATTATGCATATTGGAGCAAAAAATCTGAATTTCACATATACGCTCATGGGGTCTGAACTGGCGGTGACCGACCAGGAGAGAGACCTCGGGGTTGTAGTGGACAGCACGATGAAAATGTCGACCCAGTGTGCGGCAGCTGTGAAAAAGGCAAATTCCATGCTAGGGATCATTAGGAAAGGTATTGAAAATAAAACAGCCGATATCATAATGCCGTTGTATAAATCTATGGTGCGGCCGCATTTGGAATACTGTGTACAGTTCTGGTCGCCTCATCTCAAAAAGGATATTATAGAGTTGGAAAAGGTTCAGAAGAGGGCAACCAGAATGATCAAGGGGATGGAGCGACTCCCTTATGAGGAAAGGTTGCAGCGTTTGGGGCTTTTTAGTTTAGAGAAAACGCAGGTCAGAGGAGACATGATAGAAGTGTATAAAATTATGCATGGCATTGAGAAAGTGGATAGAGAAAAGTTTTTCTCCCTCTCTCATAATACTAGAACTCGTGGACATTCAAAGAAGCTGAATGTTGGAAGATTCAGGACAGACAAAAGGAAGTACTTCTTTACTCAGCGCATAGTTAAACTATGGAATTTGCTCCCACAAGATGCAGTAATGGCCACCAGCTTGGATGGCTTTAAAAGAAGATTAGACAAATTCATGGAGGACAGGGCTATCAATGGCTACTAGCCGTGATGGCTGTGCTGTGCCACCCTAGTCAGAGGCAGCATGCTTCTGAAAACCAGTTGCCGGAAGCCTCAGGAGGGGAGAGTGTTCTTGCACTCGGGTCCTGCTTGCGGGCTTCCCCCAGGCACCTGGTTGGCCACTGTGAGAACAGGATGCTGGACTAGATGGGCCACTGGCCTGATCCAGCGGGCTCTTCTTATGTTCTTATGTTCTTAGGTTCAGAGGCTAATTTTCAAAAAGAGGATTGCCACAGCTAAGGCCTGCTTAAAAACAAAGGTATCCTTTATTCTGCTGTCCCCCCATCCCCAGGACTGTAAAGGGGATTATGCCATGGTCAGGGAAACACACTATGCACATGCCCTGGATCACTGTTTCCTGCTGTAACTTCGTATTTTTTAAGTCTTCAAATAATTCCATATATAAAACAATCATAATGTTATGGAACTTCAAGGAATTCAGAACAGGTATTGCATCTCTGCCCCTCCTCCCAAGCATCCTCTGGCAGCCATCAATCAAATGTCCACTGGGTTGCATCCAAATAAGTCAGTCAGAGGAGACCCATTGTGATAGATGAACATGAATCGAAGTTCATTGATTTCAGTGGGTCTTCTCCGAGTATGAGTTATTTGGATAGAACAACCCATTATTTTTAGCTAGTTCGATTCACAGCCCCCTAAAGGGCAAACGTGCACCAGCTGTAAGGAAGTCTTGATGATAACTTTTTCCTGGCAAAGCACTTTCAGGATAACGCATTGGTCCTGTGTCGCGCTATATATGTACACGTGTGAATGTGTTTCATCAGCATAGCAAATGGAAGGGGAGAATCGTTTTAGAACTGCATGCATGCCCTCGCCAATTGAGTAGGTCTCCCCCCTTTCTCCATTCACGTTACATCCCAAAGCAAAACGTGTTTGCCGCGTTTGTGTGAAAGCACCTTGTGAGGAAAGAAACGCGGTAACCGATTTACGCGTTATTTATGATAAAAGGCCGACGTGAATTCGATTGTAAACTGGAGAGAAACAGGTTATAAAAGTCTGCAAGAAACAAAGTAGCGACTAATTACATTTAAAAGGTGGGGAGAGATCACCTTGGAACTGTAAAGAAATTAAAATGTGCAGGGTATGGGAGGGCAGGAGGGGCCGAAACACCAAGACTATAAAACTACAGTTCCCACAATGCATTGCGCTTTCTTCGGTTTCCTTGCAAGATGGCTGCGTTGAGTAGTGAGTGTGGTGCTGTTTGTTCCGGGGGGGGTGGTGGAAGGGATGGATCAACGTATTTGAGAGTGGTGCGGGGTTCATAAAGGGGTTGTTCTTTTGCTAAGGATTATGGCAGTGGGTAACAAGGGGGATTTGTTTTTGGGTGGGTGGGAAGATAAACAAGGACATTAAGTATGTTAGAGAGGATGACCTTCTTGAGTTGATCGGTGGAGAAAGAATGTGGCTGAGGGTATGTGTGAACGGGGGAGGGTAGTTTGGTCTGTAGTTTTATTCTTGGCATATTTTTAATCCTCCATGCTCATAGAGTTGGAAGGGACCTTAAGGGGCATCTAGTCCAAACCCCTGGCAACGCTGAAAATGCACTATTTATCCATCCTAGATAGGTGGCCATCTGTCCTCTGCTTTAAAACCCTCTAATGAAGGAGAGACGAACTCCTTCCTTTCTGTAGGAGCGCACCCAGGCAGAAACCCACCAGATCCTGTGCCACATTACAGAACCTGTTCTCTCAACAACCCTTGGTGCTCTAGGTGTGGTGGTAACCCTGCTGCTTATCCAGGGCTAAGTCCTATTGAACTTGGTGGGGCTTACTTCTGAGTAGACATGCATAAGATTGCCCTGTGTATCTACTATTTTTACTTATTTAAAATAGTTCTGTTTCACATAAGGCAGCTTTCTCTTGAAAGTGGGAGCCAGAACAGCAATAAACAGAATCTAACACAAGTCTGAGAAATGAAAATAGTGTTCACCGGGTGCCTACATGACAGCTGTGTAGCAATAAGTGAGTGTCTGTGGGGTTGCTGCTCCAAAGATGCAGCATCTCCATAGAAAAGGCCCCAACTCCAGTTGCCACCTCAGAAAGTTTAGGGCACCTGGAGTGCGACATCTGATTACAACCTAAGTGTATGGCACTGTTTTTCCCATTTTACAAATAGAAAAGTGAGGCTGTGAACAAATGGATTTTCTCAAGGTCTCGCAGTGTGTTGGTGGTTAATCAGGGCCTTTTGTGGATCCTGGTTCCAAGCACCTTTAAATTGTGAGTTCAAAAAGCCCCAAAAGACAACTAGTCTGTCCTTTGTAGGTCAGCCTGCACAAGTCAACCCCCTACTTTGCCGCTAGCAAAGAGACAGTGCTTTTAACAGGGTATAGCTCCTAGTCCTACCGTACAGGTGAGTTGCAGGTGCAGAAGGCTAGAAATGTCAGAGATGCTAAAATTTCCTGTCCTCCCAAATACCCCCATATCCTGACACACCAGCATACTCTTCTAACTTGTTAGACCCCACCCCGTCATTGTCAGAGCCAGCTACTTAAAAGAGTTCTATTAAGTGTGCATACTTCTTTTCGATCATCCCACAGAAATCGGCACATATTTGAAAAACGCATGGGCAAATGAGCCTGTTATCGTTCTCTCTCTCGCCATTGGTTTCACGGGTGAGTTTGTCTTGTTTTTCCCTGCAGCCCAGGAATCCTCCTTGTACTTATTACATTTTACATTTTCTGCATCTTTGCTGTGCATGGGGTTCCCAGAAAGTCTCACACTCAAGCACTGACCCGAGTCAAATCTTTGTAGCTTTGGTAAGGTTGCTGCAACATGTGCCTTCAGACCACATCCTTGGTACATTACTGGCACAGCCTCCAGTTCCTGGCCTTACAGTGTACAGTGTAGGGCCCATACTGCAGTGGCATAGCCAGCCAAGTGTGCAGTTTTTCAGAAAAGTCGCAAATGTACACCATTGGTGGCTAATAACATAGTGATCGTTTTCAGATATTGGGGCTATCAAGCACTCTCTGAAAGGTGCAGCCAGAACAAAGAGTTCAATGCAGCTGCTGTAGACGCTGTATCTGTACCAGGAAACTGGGAGGATTTCCTTGGTGTAGACTAGGAGTTGGGACCTTGTGGTCCTCCAGAAGTTGTTTGACTTCAGGTCCTATCACCCCCACCCAGCATGGCCAGCGGTCAGGGATTATGGGAGTTGTAGTCCAACAGATTCCTCATCCCTGTTGTACATGGCAACAAGCCAGAGCTATTCAGCCTCCCCTCAAGGACATTAATCTAATCATTTGATGAGGCAGAAAATGAACTTGTGGTCACAAAAGGGGAGCAGGTACTTAGTACATCACTGCAATGTGATTACCATGAAGAGGCAAACACCTATATGTTACTACATATAATACATATCAAGGAACATGGGGTTATCACAAGACTGTCACTTATACTGTTGACACTGATATTACTGGTGTCATCCATAATGGTGATATGGGCACTCTTGGCTGATAAGGAACTAGCGTTGGCTTTTGCACTGGGGGAAAGTTTTCATTACTTGGACACTCATGAAATATCTGTCTTCCTCGGGCCTGAGAAATCATGTGCTTTCCAATGTTTCATGTATGCAAGTGATCCTATATAATAATTTGCTGGGCATGGAAACCTAATAGCTCTGTCTATGTGAAATGCTCTACCAGAGCTTACTGATGCACTGCTAAGATTGGCTTGTCCCCTATAGAACATTCCAGAAGAAACTATGAATACCGTTGAGACATTTGTCAGTATGACTAAACAAGTACCTGTACTGATGTGAATGAGGCCAGAAAGAGGAACTCGGCAAATAACTCCACCAGCACTTGAACAGCATGTAAAGAGGGTAGTTTACTGAGGTGGTAAAATCTGGGGCAAGGCACTGCTTACAAGGCCTGCCCTTTCTTTCTCAGCCAACTTGAGCTGGATTCAGATGAATGATGGACTATGAGCCCCTCAGAAAACCACCTCCAGACTTGGTATGATTTTCTCTTGTGGCTGGCTGCATAAAATGACTTCAGGAGCACTGCATGTGCAGCCTTCTATGTGCTATGCTCTTGTGAGGGAGGATGCTCCAGTAATTCAGGTTGATAACCTGAAACAATCTTGTTTGTTTTATTACATGTATATTCCACCTTCCTTCCAAGGAGCTCACAGTGGTGTACATGGTTCTCCCTGCTCCATATTATCCTCACAACAACCCTGTGAGGTAGGTTAGGCTGAGAGACCATGATTGGCCCAAGATCACTCACTGAGTTTCATGGCTGAGTGGGAATTTGAATTCTGGTCTCCCAGGTCCTAGTCCAACACTCCTGCTATTGTACTACACTACAGAAGTCTGTTCAATTAAAAACTATCACCATTTTTAACAACGTATGTACAAATGTCTACTTGATTTCTGTGAACCGGTGCAATATTATATATGGCTAAAGTAGGCATATTCGTTCATCTTTTTGTGCATGTGCACGTTAAATGTGGGGGAAAAAATCTAAATATTACAATTGTATGATTATTCAAAGCTATCCCTGATGTATGTGATGGGTCATGACCACAGTTCTTAAAAACCTTTTTGGAGATGTAGAAGTCACTTATGTTAAACCAGGCTCAAATAACTGGTCACAAAACCAGGAAAGCATCACTGGTAGGAAGTGTTTCGAAGCAAGATTTATTTCAGACCTGATGTGTCTTGAACAATCCTTCCTCAGGAGCATGTTTTGAACAGCAGTTGTTAACAAGTGCACGAACTATGTAGTAACTCCTTCAAACTTTGCTCCATTCCTTTCCCATGCTCATATAGAAACATTTGAATCGGCTATGTGTGCACAAATGTGGGTAGTATCATGTCCCTTCATATCACTATGGATTTGTCCACAAATGCTGTGAATTTTGGTGAAAAAGTGCATGATAGTTCTGAAAAGTGTATATTTAAATCCCACCTTTTTTTTCCATCTTGGAAACCAAAATGGTGTAGGTGTGGCTCCAGTGCAGGCACTGATCCGACCCAGTTCTCCTTAGCTTCAGCAAGATGGCGGCCTTATGAGACTTCAGATGATACCCTGGAACTCAGCATAGCTAAGCTGAGCTATGCTGCTGTATTTCCATTCTCCTAATTGGGGAAGGGCTGTATCTCCACAGAAGGTCCCAGGTTCAGTTCCTGACATCTCCAGATAGGGCTTTGGAACATCCCATTTGAAACCCTGAAGAGCTGCTGCCAGTCAGTGTAGACCAGGGGTGGGGAACCAGTAGCCTCTGAGATGTTGCTGGACTACAGCTTCCATCATCCCATCGGCCACATTGGCTGGGGCTGCAGGTGTTGGGAGTCCAACGACAACTACTGGAGAGCCACAGGTTCCTCATCCCTGGTATAGACCAAGGGTGGGCAGCAGATCAAGTGTAGGGCTGGGTCCTGAGTGACCAAATCCCTGCTCGTCCATTGAGATCACTGGGTGACCTTGGGCCAGTCGCTGTTTCTCAGCTCAACCTACCTCACAAGCTCCTTGGAGGAAAGGTCGGTTATCAATGTAATTAATATTACTGGATTGAAGGAGATCAGCTTTGATTTCTGACTCCCAGTTAACAAAGGCATCTATAGTGTTGGATTGTTGAAATGAAGGGGGGTGGTAACCAGGGATTGATTTTTGTGTGAATTCTGCTCAGTTCTGGTACTTGAATTCTGGGCTCAGAATTCTTTACTACTAAGTGAAGGTCTTTGTACCAGGCTCTGGTTGGTAGATCTCTGAGTTCTAAGATAAAAGTAGATCCCTCTAGCCTAAAGTCTTGTCCACCCCAGGTGTAGATTAGACAGACCAATGCTCTGAGTTGGTTTCCCATGTTCCTAGTTGCTTTGCATGCAGTACATGTTTTCTAAATTCCTTTCTGATCCACTTCTTTTCTCTTTCCCATTTCAGCTATGGTGGGACCCTTCATCAGTCCCTTAACTAAATATACCACCATGATCAACCAGGCTGTACCATATGTGTATCCAGGTATAACCACCTCCACAATGTCCATCCTTTTTACATGCAGTTTCTTAAGGGAGAAGGTAGCAGAGAAGTGACAGGAATTATTTGCCTCCATCTTTAACGTGGCTGACAATGGACAGATGTCTACACTGAATCACTTCTTTAGGGGGAAGGTGGCTGAAGCTCTAAGTGAAATAGAAGTGATGGGTGATTAAGTTCTCAGGCTACTTGACAAATTAGACATTAATCCTCCTTCAAAAAAACAAAACCCTGGTCTGGAAGGTGTACACCAGAAAGTTCTTAAAATAGCTCAGTTGTGAAATTGTTCCTCTTTTAACAAAATAAGTGTTTTTCACTAGAATTGGCCTCCTTGCAGGAGAATTGGTAGTCAACAAATTTTTAAAATGTATCTATGGCACGGGGTTCCACACTGTGGTCTGTGGATTACCAGTGGTCCACAAGCTTCATTCAGGTGGTCTGTGGCATGTCTGCATTAAATTTTCATATTGATTTTGAAATGCATTTTTATTGTTGCTTTTATTTCTTTTATTGTATTACAATCTGAATTCTATGAAATGCAAACTGTAATGCAATAAAATACAATATATGAAATAAAAGAAGCATTTAATACTACAGTTTTAAAATCACACAGCATCTAGCACAGTGCATTACAGTTGCTACAACAGGCGGAAAAATCATTAAGTGATCCACCAAGGTCATCAGCAATTTTCAAGTGGTCTGTGGGGGAGAAAAGTTTGGGAACTGCTGATCTGTGGTGATGTGGCTGCATGCACACCGTACATTTAAAGCACATGACTCTTCTTCCCAGGAATAATCCTGGGAACTGTAGTTTCCCCCCTCAGAGAGGTACAATTCTCAGCACTATTAACAAACTATAGTTCCCAGGATTCTTGGGGTGGCAAATATGATTTAAATGTATGGTGTATGCAGCCTAAGAGGCAGTGTACCTCTGAATGCTGCTCCCCTACACACTGAGTGGTCACCTCTTCATGAACAGAGAATCTACATCTCTAAAACAAGCTGCATGGCTGGCAAAATCAGAATGGGTACAGTCTTCCTGTCAGTGCTTCTTTGTGTTGGGGGAAAAGGTTCCCCATTATCATTTCTGCCTGTAGCACAGCTTCTGTCAGGAACAAAAAGAATGAGGATAGGGAGTCTTGGCCAACCCATTGAGCATTTGACTTGTGTCACATCTGCAGTTTGAGAAGATGGGCACCCTTCATTTCTGTTCTTTCTTCCTCCAGTTCCGGTTCGGGATGATGGCAATATGCCAGATGTTCCTTCCCACCCCTGCGACAAGGAAGGCCCAAGCCTCGAGTGGCTCAAGAAATTCTGAGGCAGGCCCTTGTGAACAGCCCTAGAGAACTACCCTTGAAGAGGCAGCCCGGGCCCACGTGGCTACCTGCCCTTTTGTGTACATGTGCAACATTTTCAGGATGTAATAAACTTGCTGTTAACTTAAAAGCAGGCTTCTCAGTCTTTCGAGTCGCTCCCCTGCTGATTGGCAAAGCAAACTGCTTGAACAGAACCCCCCCTCAAAAGCATTGCTCTAGGTGTCGACAGTCTTAACCAAACTTTGCCATCTTTTTGTCCTTTAAGGTATCGCAGTTCTCCTAACAGGAGTCTCGCGTAATTCCTAGCACCTTTACAAAACGACATTCCCTCGGAGTCTTTCAGGGAAGCAGTTACAATGTGCCCAGAGGCTAAATGTCACATTTTGCAGCTCTTTAGAAATAGATCACAAATGGTGGTGTGGGGTGCAGAAAGGGAGAAAGGAGGAAAGTGTGCTTTATTTTGTGGCCCTCAAACATGAAAACGATGTTAATCAGTGGGCAGGAGGTAATTCAGGTACTGTTGGACTGCAGTAGGTTAGCAATAGTTTCTGATTTCCAATAGCACCAATTGAAAGGTTTCTTTTTTTCTATAGCCTGCTAAAATCAAGGTTTTGGAGAAAATCAGTAAATTTAAATTCCTGGTCTGATCATGTGGGTGCCTCTCAGCACATGATACCTAATTCTAATGTATGTTTACCTTCTTCAATTCAAGTCATTGTTTTGCACCTGGCTCTCCATAGTACCTTGGGAAAAAATGGAAATGGACCGCCTTCAAGTAGATCCCGACTTATGGCGACCCTATAAATAGGGTTTTCATGGTAAGCGGTATTCAGAGGTGATTTACCATTGCCTTCCTCTGGGATCATAGTAAAAAACAAAGCAGATTCCATAAGCCCAAAGACTGCCCACCCCAGCTCTAACAGAAATAGATTCAGATTCTCAGTAGCCAGACAGAATACAGCACTGCTAAACTGTTTTGTTCAGCAAGGTGAATGGCATTTTCCCCGCATTCAGGGGTGAAATTATTTTGCAGAAAGTTTATTTAATGTAAAGTGTCTAATCCAAATGGCTATGATGACAGGCCTGAAACTGTGCGAGTACTGCTTAGGAAAAAAGGAATAGGGAGGGCTTTAGGGCTTTGTTCTCTCTGGCAGAGGTATAACAAGTTCTCAAAAATAAGCCAATGTTGACAAATTTATTGAACTTGCAGAATTTATACAGGTCGTAGGAGATGGTTCTTGCTAGTGCAGGTTACAAATAGCCTGATATATGGTGCCTCATGGTGCCATTGGTCAAGACACTAAAAAAAACTTGGCTGGGGACAGCAGAGGAGCACAGTCCTCTTCCCAGGTGTTACAAGACTCCTCATACACTGAGAACATTTATCACACGAAACAGAAGCTACTTTTCTTTCTCTTTCCATTCTGAAACAGTGTGTAGGAGCCAGTCTGCACCCCCTCTTTATCTGCACTATACTTTTAAAGCACTAGTATACCACTCTGAATAGTAATGGCTTCCCCCACAGAATCATGGGAACTGTCGTTTGTGACGGGTGCTGAGAGTTGTTAGGAGACTCCCCGTTCCCCTCACAGAGCTACAATTCCCAGAGTAGTTTAACAATCAATCTCTCTTCCCAAGGAATTCTGGGAATTGTAGCTCTGTGAGGGGAACAGGGGTCTCGTAACAACTCTTGTTTATCCTTAAAATACAGTTCCCAGGATTCTTTAGGGGAAGCCATGACTGTTGGAAGTGGTGTAGCCACCCTGGGCTCCTCCTGGGAGGAAGGGTGGGATATAAATTAAATAAATAAATAATGTAATATTGCTTTAAATGTATAGTACAGATCACTGGCCTGTACTATGCAGTGACCAGTTCTACTTCTTACAAATGACTCAGTTCTGTTCCTCTGGACTAAGACATTTAAGACATACAGATTCTAATCCCTGAATCCCATTCCCACCCCATACCCAACATTAAACGTTTGGACACTTGTAGCAGAATCAATCTATCAACACATACTGGTTTCAATGTTATTACAAACTGACTTTCAAGTTTTGTTAGTGGAGTTCATTTTGTCTTCCAGCACTTTCCTTCAGTAGCCCAGTGTCAGTTCAGATCGGGTGCTCTCTAAGTGGCTTAGAGTTCCCTGGTCCAATTTGAGCCGGCTCTTAAAATGAGCTGATGCTTCTTTAAGTCCAAAAGACACCACCAGGCAGCTGTCATCAACATACAGCCCAGTGGCCTGTTTAACCCAGGAGGGAGGCCATCAAATACAAATATATACAATCTCCTTTGGATGGTCAGGTGAGTGGCCAGCCTCAGTCAAAATCAGAACAGGCCCCTGGGCTAGAAAACTTTGAGTAGTGGAGCAACTTATCCTGGGGACTGGACTGCTGCCAGGCAGGAGTGAGGACATCCTCTTGCTCACATTGGAAGTCCTCTTCTGACTTTATCTGCAGCCACAAAAACCAAAACAGTTACTCAAAATATAATTTCGAGCCAAACAGAAGTGCCATGCATGGTGTAGTTCCTCTCCTAAGTCCTGCATTTTTTAAAATTAGATTTCTTGCCTGCCCTTCACCATGAAGATCTTGGGGTAGGTTAAACAAAAACGACAAGGTGCTAGACGTGCTAATATGAAGAGGGTATGCCACAGCTTAGGGGCTGCCAAAGAGAATGTCCTCTCCCAGACTGCCACCTCCCAAACTTCTGAAGGTGGTGGGATTATCAAGAGAGCCTCCTCCGATTAGAATAAATCATATAATTTCAGCAAACGTATCTGAAGATACACATCTGAGAAAAACAAGCAGAATTGTTCTGGCAAGAAAGGGGATACTTCCTCTCTGTGTGTGTATGTGTGTGAAAGAGAGATAAACCAGGAGGGTTAGAACCTTGTTTAAAAATAGAAGCCAAGATCCTGAGTTTATGTTAAGAGAGCGGATTCTGTGCAGCGAATGGCTGGAGAATACATACCCCTGGCCATGTGACTGTTTACTATGTTATCAGAGCACACTCTCCACCTGACCCCAAGGGGGTGGGTTAAGTTCATGTATACTCTCAAACGTGAAAATGTCAATGTTCTACAATACCTGTACAGGAAATTCTTCCATAGGAAGCAGGGTTTGGGCTGCTCGCCGTTGCCTCGCTTCCTTTTCCTCTCGCATGTGGCACCGTCGCTTCTTACTGGTAGGGCCCTCAGTAGGCGAGAGGTTCTCAGCCTCTGGGGTGGGTAAAGGACCCGAGAGGTGCCTGGGGGTCTCTTTCCCAGGGGGCTCGTTCTCTGTGTTGCCAGGAGCTGGAGCATCAGTGCTGTGGCTTCCTTCATCCTAGACAGAAAACGCAACCCAGCTAGAACTCCATTCTAACATTCCTTTCCACCCATATAGAGGCAACAGATTTGGCCTTATTTCCCTAGTCCAGCTCTCTCTCTGTCTGTATGTATAGTGGACTCAATTAAATAAGCCATGTGGAGAAGATCCCAGGTCCCATCCCAGCTCCGTATAAGCATGGCTTCACAGCAGGTGGCAATGAACTACTTCCGGTCTGTGTTGGGAGCCAGAAGTGGAGAACACTGGAAGGGGAGGAGCCTTCAGGAGAGGGGTGGGGAATCTTTTTTTCCTGTTGAATTCCCTGGGAGAGTAATCTGCTGAGAGCTGCATACTAGTGGTAGGTGGAGTCAAAAGTTGCCAGTGGGCAGGCCTGATGTGGGCAGTGAGTGAGGCCAGTCATCTCAGTTTCCCCTCTCATTCTGACACCCACTTCTCTTTCTCCCCCTCTCTGACCAGCAGACCACCAGGGCAAGGAAAGATCCCTCTTGCTTGCAATCTGAACCGACTGCTTGCTGAGGTCTTTTTAAAATTAGGCACAAAAAGTATCAGTGTTTTAGCTTATTCTTAACAGTGCTCAACTTTGAAAGAGTTAATATTTTTACTCTTAAATTTTGTGAGCAGAATAAAATTTAACTTTTTTGTCATAGAAATATAACAAAGTTCTTAACTGTAACTCTTTCTTTTAACATTAGGCTGCAGGTTGCCCACCCCTGCCACAGAGAGATGCATATGGTGCATAGTTAAACTGCTGAACTTGCTGCTACAAGCCATAGTGATGACCACCAACTTGGGTGGCTTGAAAGAGAATTAGACAAATGAATGGAAGGATAAGGCTATCAATGGCTACTACCCACGATGGCTATGCTCTGCCTCCACGGTTGGAAGAAGTATGCTTCTGAACACCAGTGGCTGGGAATCACAAGTGGGGAGAGAGGCTGCTACGCTCAGGTCCTGCTTGTGGGCTCCCCTATAAGCATTTGGTTGGCCACAGTGAGAAGAGGATGCTGGACTAGATGGGCCACTGGCCTGATCCAGCAGCAGGGTTCTCCTTATGCCATGTCCGACTGGGAAGATCATAAGATGGAGGTCTGCGCTTCAGCAACCAGCTGTGTGCCTGCTGCTGGCACTTGGTAGGATCTTGAACAAACCCACACACTCACTGATGGCTGGAGATAGTTCCAGTGCTGTGTTGCAAAGCATCCTTATTTAACACTTCCTATTCAGAGGGCTCAGGACAGCAGGGAACACCACCTCAAGCCAACTGAATTCAATACACATTAGAATATGGTCAGATTCTTATTGTTTGTAGCCAGTGACTATTAGAAGAGAAGCAGCAAATAAACATGACAATCCAAGATTAAGATAAAATAGCATCAATTTTCAGTACTGCAAATTATCAAAACTTAAAGTTGTAAAGTTCCCCAAATGCCCTTGGTAGATGACACTGTTTTGGGTCAAAAAGTAGTCTGTAACTGTCTTGCTGCTAGCGCATAAAAAGTTATTCCTTAAGTAACAAACTTGTCTGTATCGGCCAACAACCATCCAGTTTTGAAATCATCTGATTAACCTTAATAAAAAATTCTGAATGAATGAATGGAGAAAGCTACCCCTAGGTGAACTGACCCACCCTTGCTGCAATCTTAGATATAGTCTCTTTTGCCTCAGGCCAAATTTTTCTTACCTCCAGGATAACATCAAGGTGGCCCTGCATGTAATCATCACCATAGGAATCCAGAACCCTCATGAGGAACCTGAAGGGAAGCAGGAGTCCGTTAGCAAGATACCCTTCAGAAATGGCATTGCCACCAATCCTCTTGAATAACTGTGCCCTTTTGCAAGGTGTTGTTAATGTAGGCAATTCACTGTTGTGAGATGCAGAGATGGCCGCTAGCCTTGAGGGATTAGATAAATTCATGCAGAATGGGTCTGCTGGGCATGAAAATGTAATAGATCCTCCTTGTTCAGAGAAAGATCTTTAAGTCTTCCCCCATGACACATTCCCAGTCTCACCTTCTCTCTTGTTTTAGCCTCAGTGTTATTCTCTGGACCTGAAGCAGCCGGTTTAACATCCTTTCGTTCACCTGTAATTGTGGGTAATGTCCACAGGGATACATCAGATTTTTTACTCTGTTACCTTGTCTTGTTTTCTCCCACCCACCCACCCACCCACCCAATGTTCCTTCCTCCTTGGTCTCCACTTAACAGGCTGTGCTGTTTGGATCTCCATTTGGTACAATTCACTATCCCTCTGCCCATGGCCAACAGTCTCCTTCCTTTTGCCCGCCTACAGCTATAATGGTATAGTGGGTGGTATATTAGACCACGGAGACCCATGCTCAAAACTCCACTCAGCTCCAAGCATACTGGGGGACATTGGGCTAGGAACTGTCTCTCAGTTTCACCTAACTCAGAGAGTTCTCGGGAAAGTGTTTCATCTGGGGAAGGGCCACAGAACATTGTCAAATTACATGCTTTGCATGCAAAAGGTCCCAGGTTCAATACCTGGCATTTCCACATAGGGTTAGGAAAGACTCTTGTCTGAAACCCTGAAGAGCCACTGCCGGTCACTACAGACCATATTAAGCTAGATGGACCAATGGTCTGACTCAGTGTAATGTAGCTCCTAGCTTCCTCCCTTTTCTCAATATTAAAAGTCCCAGCCTTTCCTCCAAGCTCTTAACTCCCTCAAAATTGACATTTTTGTTTACAAATGCAACCATTTTGCACCCAAAATTAAGACTGTAATCTAAGCATCAAGGCATATGCATTATGTAGATAATTTCCCCATAGTTTTTAAATTGCAAAATCAAAAGTTTTAAATAGAATTTGAAAGCACCCAAGGGCTCACTGATTGACAAATACTTTGGCAGAGCATGTGTTTGGCAGGCAGAAGGTCCCAGGTTCAATCCTGGCTTTTCCACATAAATGATCTCGGGTTAGAAGGTGCTGGGAAAGACCTTGGAGAACTACTGCCAGTCAGACTAGACAGTACTGGGCTGCATGGACTAATAAAAGGTGGCTTCATATGTTCATCAGACCACAGCCCAGGTATATGTTAACTGCTCCAGTTGGTGTATTAAAACTGCCTTACCTGCTCTAACTCCTTGCAGCGCCGAGCAAGAGCCTGGCACTTGCGCCGTGTCATTTCCTGCTGCCTCAATGCCCCTTCTTCTTCCTCCTCTTCTGCTATCCCGCCATCAGCAAACTCCACTTCTGTCTCCAGTTCACTCTCGAGAATATTGCCCCCAAAAAGAGGGGGCAGTGCCAACTCCGAGCCAGGAGGCACGGAGAATTCTTCAAAGCCCACACCAGCCATGATACTGTTCTAGAGTTATAGAGAAAGGAAGTGACATACTGACTAATGTTAATTAATCCGTCTCCTCATCTGAAGAGCTACCATTGGTACTCACAAAGCCACACATTTTCCTTTACATCACCATTTCTTCCATTGTGTGAGAAAGGAAACAGGTACATTTACAACAAGGGTGGGGAACCTGTGGCCCTCCAAATGTTGCTGGACTGCACCTGCCATCATCCCTGGCTATTGGTCATTCTGGTTAGAGTTGATAAGTTGCAGTCCAGCAACATCTGAAGGACTTCAGGTTCCCCACCCCTGATTTACAAGGACAAGGATAGTCATGAAGTGACAGATCATCAAAGGGAGCAGCCACTTCTCTGGGCCTGGGGGTGGGGGATACCCCACATGTAATTTTTCTAAAATAAACAATACAAATGTATTTTCTTACAACCCTCTGTGGATACACACATTCATATTTAAATATATATTCATTTTTAAATATAGTTATTTATTTCATTATTAAATATATATTCTGCCCTTCCAGAAGGAGCCCAGGATGGCAAACAAGTGATAAAACACTAAAAGCATCTATGAAACATCTTAAAAACAAAGCAAAAAATAATTCTAACACTGATACAGACCGGGATAAGGTCTCTTCTTAAAAGGCTTGGTGAAAGAGGAAGGTCTTCAATAGGCACTGAAAAAACAACAGAGACAGCACTTATCTAATATTTAAGGGGAGTGAATTCCAAAGGGTAGGTGCCACAACACTAAAGGTCCACTTCCTATGTTGTGTGGAGTGGACCTCCTGATAATATGGTATCTGCAGGAAGCCCTCACCTGCTGAGTGCAGTGACCGACTGATTATAGAAGGGGTAATACAATCTTTCAGGTATTCTGGTCCCAAGCTGTACAGGTCTTTATGCACCAAAACCAGCACCTTGAACTTAGCCCAGAAGCTAATGGGGAGCCAGTACAATTCTTTCAGCAACAGAGTAACATGTTGGTGTTGTCCTTGCCCCAGTGAGCAGTCATGCCGCCACATTTTGCACCAGCTGCAGCTTCTGGACCAATCTCAAGGGCAGCCACACATAGAGTGCATTACAGTAATCCATCCTGGAGATTACCAATGAATGTACAACTGGTCATGCTATCCCAGCCCAGAAATAGCAGCAGTTATCTCATCAGCTAAAGCTGGTAAAAGGCACTCCTAGCCACTGAGGTCACCTGGGCCTCTAGCGACAAAGATGGATCCAGGAGCACTCCCAGGTGACAACCTGGCCTTTCAGAGGGAGTACGATCCCATCCAAAGCAGGCAGTTGACCAATTATCTGGATTAGGAACCACCCACCCTCAACACCTCTGTCTTGCTAGGATTCAGATTCAGTTTATTGGCCCTCATCCAGCCCACCAATGAGTCCAGGCACCAGTCCAGGGCTTGCATGGCCTCTCCTGATTCAGATGTTATTGAGAAACAGAGCTGGGTATTATCAGCAAACTGCTGACACCTTGCCCCAAATCTCTTAATGACTGCTCCCAAAGGCTTCATATAGATGTTAACACCATTGGGGACAAGTGGTACCCTGAGGCACCCCACACCACAACTACCAGTGGGCCAAAAGGCAATCACCTAATACCCTGGAGATAAGATTGGAACCAGTGTAAAACAGTACCTCCGATACCCATCTCACCAAGTCGTCTCAGAAGGATACCATGGTCAATGGTATCAAGGCTGAGAGATCAAGTAAGTATAACAGGGTAGCACTCCCCCTGTCCTTCTCCTGACAAAAGTCATCCATCAGGGCAGCCAAGGCCGATTCAGTTCCATAGCCAGGCCTGGGCATATTTGAATTGGTCAAGATAATCTGTTTCATCAAAGAGTACTTGCAAGACAACTCATAAACAATATCTCTCCAAAAATACTCACATTTTCAGAAGTTCTAGGATTCAGTTCATACTAAAAAAGTTCCTTAAAAATGATTTCATTAACCCACAAAACGTTGAGATCTAGTTTCTAAGTAGTAGAAATCACAATGCCATCCAAGTGGGTAGATGCCATGTAATTTCTTGTTTCCCCAATTCTATTTCATGAGTAGATGTCCCATTTCAGTTACAAATGTAATATATATCCACAATATGAACTTATAGCAATAATTAGATACTACTGCTCCTATTAAAATAGGCTCAGTTGGAGAATACAAATTACTTTGCGACTGAAGGAGTGAACCAATTATTATTCATTAGTTTATTCATTATTATTCATTACTTTAGGTTCTTCCCTGTCTCTATGGCTCAGAAAAGATCGTAATATATGAACAGGTTTAAAAGGAGCTAAATAAAACCTATTCAAGTGTCTCGATCCCAATTAAAGGACAACAAAAGAGAAGTCTGCTATTGGTTGTGAAAAGAGCACAGGCTGTCCTTTTAGAGAGTCTCTAAAGGAAGAGAGTTGCACAGCTGAAGGGCAGCCACTGATAAGGACAATAGCAAAGGACGATTCTGATTTACCTGATACTTTTTACCAATGGATTTCCTAACACATCAGACCCACCTTGATCCTTCCGATCCCTTTCGCGATGTCAACAACCCCCAGATGAGTGTAAAGGGACGAACAGTCGCTTACTGATGACGTAAGGAAGTGCGTAACAAAAGCGTGAAATTAGCGAAGGTTCTTGGCTACATTTCATACGAGAAGAAAAGGTGTCGCGCGCTGATGGCGTATTGTAGACTATTCCACTACGGAATATCCGAGGATTCCGTCGCGCCGTATTTACATAATCAGTGGGGGTGTCCACTCCGTCTCTTCGGTCGATTTATGCAAATTACAGGAACATTGATCGCCAGGGAACTCGCGTTTGCGCAGTGAAAGGTTGCGTCATTACCCGTTTGGGCGAGTTAGTGGCTCAGGGATAGAAATGATAAAGTAACCCGCAGCCTCAACTTCCTTTAATAATGGAAAACAGTTATTAGCCTTCCTCCTATCTCTGTGACCAGAAAGTCATAGGAAAATTGTAAGTTATGGGAAAACGATGAAAAACTAAGGAAAGCGCGCGTGATAGAGAACTCAGTCAACATAGCATATTAAAATATTACGGTCGAGGTGATGTCATGCATAGCCTCTCAAGGGTGACTAACTTCCCGTTCCCGTTGGAATGCGGCCATATGCGTGGATCACCTAATGCAAAATAACGACGTTGCCATAGAGATATAAATTAGAGCTATTTCCCTTAATTCTGTTATGCTTGTGCCACGCATATGGCGGCATATGGACTGAAACCGGACGTGAATGATCTATGTAATATTTTCTTTGTCCTCTATCTCCGAGTGGACCTGGCGGAGTGAAGGTGCTCGTTGATAACGAAACTAAGGGCGTCCGTTGCGTGACGTTTTTATTGTGGGACCGAAAGAAAGAAGGTGAAGTTGGTGTTCGTTTGTACGAAGGAGTGGAAGTAAGCAGGGGAAGGAGATGAAGAGACCGAAGGGAGAACGGGAGGGAAGCTAATCAGAGAGTAAACAAACGATCCCTGAGGTTTTGGGTGAGGGAAGTTGTAGGGCTTGGAGAGAGGCTAGAGCTGCAAACCTACCCCCCCATGCCTTGTGAATAAGCCCCATTGAATTCAATAGGATTTACCATGTTTAGGATTGCGCTGTAGATTATGTTTTTTTGCGGTGGTTAAATGAGAAATTTGTTTTATTTATTATACTTCCTCTGAGGAACTCAGGATGGCGTCCATAGTTTCTCCACCACCATTTCCCCCTCGGAGGAACCCGGTGCGGTAGGCTAGTGATAACAGCTGGCCCAAGGTCACCCGGTGAGATGGATTGCTTAGTGAGGTTCTGAATCTTGGCCCTCCTTGTCCTAGAATCCATTTCATAGCTATAACGCAGTAGCTCTCTGATGAGTAGCCTCTGTCCTGTGGTAGCAGTAACAACAAGAACAACAAAAATAATAGAAGACTCACGTGAAGTGCTTTCCATACACTTGTCGCTTAGGAATGGGCCACTGACCCTCTCTCTGACTGGATCTTTTACTGATTTCACTGGATCATGTTTTTCCTTTGTGTTCTGCATAGTAATGGGATACTCTTGTTTCTCTCACTAAGGACTCTTCTGGCACCACTTTTTACTAACATCATCAAGCTGCCTCTTCTGTCTTTACCTCTTTGTATAGATAGTATGCTAACTGATGATAAACACTTTGTCATGCATCTCGCATATGCCACAATAAGATGCTGCAGTAGTCTTTCTTGTTTTCATGATCCTGCTAATTCTTGCAAGGTAGATTAATGTAGTTACTCCAGATGAGGATCCTGAGATGGAGGTTTTCCTAAGCAACCACACAAGCTCATAGCAGAACTGAGACGTAAAACTAAGATTTTCTAGCATCTTCTTGCTCTCTCCTTGATAGGCTACAATCCCAACTCAATTTACATGGAAGTAAACCCCATTGAATTAAATAGGACTGACTTCTTAATAGATACAGTTAAAGCTGCACTGTAAGGCTTTCTGAAACTGGTATTTTATCTTTGAAAAAACAGAACCAGTGTCTTGGGGTGGTGATAGGGAGAGGAATGTTGGCAAGGGAGGTGTAGCCCTTGAAGTAAGGGGAAATAAAAACTTGGTTGACTGGATTGAGATGACTGGAGGGAAGAGGTTTAGAGATTGACACGATGTCGCAGAATTAATGATTGGTGTGGACCAGAGTTTTTAAAAGGTCTCTATAAAGCAGATGGAGGGTGAATTGGAAACTGAAGAGAAGATTGGAGAGGATACATTTTGGAGAGTCCAGACCTAACTGGAGGTGTCTTACTTGAAGTGGGTTTCAACAGGGGCATCTGCAACTGTGGAAAGAGAGAGATTCATATGGAGAGTGGGCTAAGGAAAGGGCAAATTTAAACTGAGGAGCCCAGTGGATCAGGGTCTTGTGTTGGTGGGTGTTTAGGGGCTCTCTGGGGATTGCTGCTATTTCATGAGTATTGGGGTCAATCAGATGGCCAACGTGGTGCCCTCCAGATGGACTCCAACTCATATCAGCCCCAACCTGAGTGGCTAACAGCCAGGAATGATTGGCGTTATAGTCCAGCAACATCTGGCACTATGGGGTAGATAGTGGTTGGACTTGTTCCTAGCCCAGTACCAAGGGAAACAACAGATCAATAAGACTCTTAGATATGTATGTTACTTATTTTGGTTTTCTCCTCTGTCTCTGCTTTTCTCTCCTTTGCAGCTTGATCCATCATGTCTTTAGCAGATGAACTATTGGCTGACCTTGAGGAGGCAGCAGAAGAAGAGGATGGCAGCTTTGTGGATGAAGAGGATGAGTCTCCCATTGAGGATGTCCAGGAAGAGATGCAAGTGGATCTGGCAACTGATTCGGTCAAGAGTATTGCCAAGCTCTGGGACAGTAAGATGGTGAGAGAAATGAGCTTGGCTGCAGGGCCACCTTCCACTTAGAATAGCAATGGCCAGTTTAATAAGCCTGTGGAAGATAAGCTGTCTGTGAGCAAACTGCTTAGGGCAAAAAGACAGGCAAACAATATCAAAAGAACAACCCACAATGTATTGTTATGAGCGTCATGAAGTTGCTTGGGTCAAAACATGTGCGGTATCCATATGTTCACGTGATACATCATCAAAGATTAAAATGTCACAAATACATTTCAAGCAGTCTTCCTTGCCAGCCTTGGTGGCAGGAAATTGGTATGTAGTATATCCACTTTTAGGTGTTCAGAGGGGAGCAAGCATGTAGCTGTCTACCTTCAACACGTATATTACAGTTGACTTTAAAATAGTGTTGAGCTTGGGACCCACTTGTTCTATAATCTGCCATTCCTGTTCTAGATGTTGGGGTGTAGGCTGGGAGGTTAACTTTAAGGGTGCCATCGTCAAAAGCAAGACAATATCTCTTTGGTTTTTCTTTTGTGCAGTTTGCTGAAATCATGTTGAAGATCGAGGAATATATCAGCAAACAGCCCAAAGCATCTGAAGGTACTGAATGACTCTGGTTCAGATTTGACTTGGAAAAGAGGTCACCCTAGAGATGTGTGTAAAGATCACCAATCTTTGAATCCTGGGACCCTAATCAGCCCCAGTCCTATTACTGCAGTGTGGAACCTGCTACAACAATTCCTTGCCCTGCAGTACAGAACTCACACACCCAATATGTTAGCTCACTGTTAGCTTAGCTATGTGCCCCACATGGCTTTTAACTTGGCACTTTCCTTTCTTCCCAGTTCTAGGCCCAGTAGAGGCTGCTCCTGAATATAGAGTCATTGTGGATGCCAACAACCTCACAGTGGAGATTGAGAATGAGCTAAGTGAGTGCAAACCTTAGCTGCTTGCTTTGGAGATGGGAAGTAAAGAAGGCTTTGAAAACAATACACCAGCTGATACCCAGTGGTAGAGAATAAGTTAGGGAAGCAGTGGGATTGGGAAAGGATGGATTCTTTGGGAAGGGGGTGCAGTCTAGTAAGTAGTAGGCCAGCCACTACTTGGACAAACCTGCACAGGTTTGGGACAGAAAGGGCATGAATGTATTGGTGTCATAGTCTCAAAAGTGTAAGGCAGAACAGGGACTGCTCTTCTTTCCTTGGGTAAGAGAAATGGTCCAGGCAGGCCAATTCCTGAATAGGCTATGCAGCTCAGCAGTATTAAAAATCTCTGGACTAGCATATTTTAGAACACAGTTCTTCAGCCTTGGTTCCCCAGATGTTGTTGGACCAGAACTCCCATCAACCCCAGCCAGCTTAGCCAGTGGCCAAGGATGATGGGAGTTGTAGTCCAACAACATCTGGGGACCCAAGGCTGAAGAACAATGTTCTAGGAGACCTGCTCTTATTCTCTCTAGTGCAGAGATGCTCTGTGTTTTTGCCTGTCTTTTAAGGGTCACCCATGCCTCTTTCTTTCTAGACATTATTCACAAGTTCATTCGAGACAAGTACTCCAAGCGATTCCCTGAACTAGAATCCCTTGTTCCAAATGCGCTGGACTACATCCGGACTGTCAAGGTATTGTGTTTATCTGTGTCTTGAAATATGCAAAGTCAGTTTGTACATTTGCATTGATGACTGACATAATCCCCATTTACTCTGAATTCTTCAGTTACTTCTGCTGCTGGTTGTCACTTATTTAATGTAGGTGCTCTGCACTCAAGTGGCTATTTGGATAATACATAAGTAATGACTACCATTCACAAAACCACGGTGATTGAAGATCTCTGAGAGTACTCTTCAGATCTGGTATTAATTTGTGGTTTGATTTTGTCATAATCAACCTTGAACCTAAAACAAGTGCAGTCGGTGAAGCTAGAGGATGACTTTGGATGCAGGAAACCTGGGTTCAAATCTTTATCCAGCAATGACGCTCACTTGGTGGCTTTTGTGAAGTTGTTATTGCTCAGTCTTAGCCTATCTTTTAGTTTAGAAAAAATGAAGAGGCGCGGCAGGGTGAGAGCCCCAAAGATGCCTTCCTTGGAGGAAAAGCAGGGTATTGATGTGATTGTTCAGTAAATAGTTCTCGCAATTGCTGATGCAACAGACTTTCTCAGTAAGGACAGAGCCTGGCATTGGGGTCAGAATCCCCTGTGTAAGCTTGATGCTTCAGTTGCACAGGTTTACAGTGCCATCCCACTCAGCATGTGCCTGGGGACATGCTTTCTGTCTGCCTCAATAGCTAACTTCTGCTTAAAATGTTTAATGCTTGCAGGAACTAGGCAACAGCTTGGACAAATGCAAGAACAATGAGAACCTTCAACAGATCCTTACCAATGCCACAATCATGGTGGTCAGTGTCACGGCATCCACTACCCAGGGGTAAGGCTCTGCATGGGACGTTTCAGGGAGGATATGGGAGATGGGTGGGCATCTGGAACAGAAAAGGGATATGGACTTCAGCTGCATATGCTGCTGAAGGGGGTAGAATGGACTGCAGGTGGAAGAATCTTTTTTTTTCCTTAGAGGAGTATTCAGTAACTCCCTGTAAGAAGAAAACTAGCACAGCAAGGGGAGCAGATTTAGCCCAGACTTCTTCTCCTTGGTGTGGTAGGTTTTTTTTCTCCCCTTGCTGGGAGTTTCTCTTTTTATATAGGGGAACTTTCAAAAATGGTGTCTCCCTCCAGCAGTCTGGAGTAGTTCAGTCCACTGTACCGCTTTGTTCAGGCACACGATCAGGTCAGTTTTCCCCGACAGGATTTTACTGCAGTGGATAGATGTTGGGCTCTGGATGACAGGGTGTGGCTTTTAGGTCACTGCTCGGTGGTGAAAAATCAGAGGGTGGCCTTGAGAAAAATCATTCTCTGTCTATCATAGGGGATGAAGACATAGAAGGCGTCTGCCAAGTCAAGTGATGCATATTGTGGGTTAACTTTTGTATTCTATTGTAAACTGCTTTGAGATGTTTTAGATAGCAAGTGGTCTATAAATGGAAATAATAATAACAACAACAACAACTTACTGATTACTTGTGGCTTAAGTAGGCTGGTGAAGATAAGGCGGTGGTTATAAATCAAAATATGCAAATGGGGCCTGCAGCAAAATGTTGCAATGTGAATTGTTTCTGTTCAGGTTTCCAGCTTTCCATTCCCTGTCCTCAGCTGTTAGCCAGCATTCTGTGGCTGCTGAGCATGCTTGGTCCTCATTGGGGTCCTCCTGTTGGGTTTTTCTAACTTATTGGTACAATTGCAAACCGTGGGGTTTCCCAAGACTACTGATGGCTTCCTCTTGTGTGTGTCTAGTGCCATTTGGGCTATGTAAGGATCCACACTAGATGGTATATTAGTATATAGGATGGTCCTGAGAGCTTTTAATAAATAGCCTGCTGGGCTTTAGGACATTGAGCGATAGTGTCAATGTAGTGAACTGGACATGATGGTCTAGCATTTAGGCGTCAAGAATTGCCTTTCACCTGCTGCAGGCAACAGTTAACTGAGGAAGAACTGGAGCGCATTGAGGAGGCCTGTGACATGGCCCTGGAGCTAAACCAGTCCAAGCACCGCATCTACGAGTATGTGGAGTCCCGCATGTCCTTCATCGCCCCCAACTTGTCTATCATCGTGGGAGCCTCCACTGCTGCTAAAATCATGGGTGAGGCTCTCCCTGGAGATCTGTAGGTTTGATGTGGAGGGAGGGAAGCTCCTTTTTACATTCAACTATGTATCCAAAATTAGTTCTACTCGGAGCAGATCCATTGAAATTAATGGACATGACTAACTTAAATCCATTGGTTTAAATGGGTCTACTCTGAGTATCATTTAGGTGGATACAACAAAGTCTGCCATTCTTCCCTAGTCTGCCATTGGTAGAAAGGGGTACAAAGGCACCCCACGAAGCACCCAGTCTCAGAAAAGAATGTAAAGCTTCCCTCTGAAAGGGGCAAACATTGGTTCTGATCGGTTGCTATGGGAAACTTTTTTTTTTTACAAACCCATTTTCCCAAACACAAAATCTGCCAAAGTTGTTCACAAAAGAATAATGGAATGCTAACATAAACCATTCTAAAATTAAAACCATGAAACAAACATACAGTAAGATGTCCATTTAGCATTGGTCATATTGCTGATCTGTGACTGGTTCTGGCAGGTTTCTGTGGTCAGGGATTAGCAGAGAGCACTCCCTGCAAATCTGCAGATTCAGAATCCTAGGGAGAGGGACTTGTCGGCAAATCTCAACAGCCCAGGGAGAGCCGAGATGGCAGGGGTGAGAAATCTTGAATCATATTGGCCTTTGGTCCCACTGCTAATGCTCATGCTGTGTTGTCATCCCTTACCCAAGGTATTGCTGGTGGCCTCACAAACCTTTCCAAGATGCCGGCCTGTAACATCATGCTTCTGGGAGCCCAGAGGAAGACTCTGTCTGGATTTTCCAGCACTTCAGTGCTGCCTCACACTGGCTACATCTATCACAGTGACATTGTACAGTCATTGCCCCCGGTACGTGTGTGCGATTCGGCACCTCCTTTCCTGTGGATTTGTTTTGGTTCAGGAGCTTCCTAGTGGCAACACACCAATGTGTGCCTCTTATTCCCTCCTTGCAGGATCTGCGGAGGAAGGCCGCTCGGTTGGTGTCAGCAAAATGCACATTGGCAGCGCGTGTGGACAGCTTTCATGAGAGCCCTGAAGGGAAGGTGAGGGATTCAGGGCAAAGGCTGTGGGACTTTGGGTGTGAGAGGGATAAGACAGGGCTCCAAGGGTTGCTCTAGGAAGCCTTCAAAGACTCAATATTTGGTGCTATCTGGGTCTCATCATCTAGGATCTAGAACTCTCTCACTCAGGGATCTCATCTGGCCTGTTCCATCCCAACCTTCAGAAATGTAATTAACATTTCTGATTAGGCATGCTTTTCTTGCTATCTGATCCCCAGAGTGATATTATGATGCTGTTGTTTAAAGTACTTTTTTTTTTAAAAAAAAGTGATTTTATTGTTACGTTTATGAGACGCTTTGAGACCTTCATATGGTGGGGCTAAAAAGCTCTGTGTGCACACGCACACGTATGTCAGCTCTGAATATGGTTTAGTTGGATACATGGGCGGGAAGAGTATTTACTTAAGGCATCCTGCCACCCCCCTGCTCTTTAGCTGTAAGAGGCTTAAAGATAACTTCAAAAAAAGAAAACGATCCTGGCCCTCAGGGTTACAATCTAAAATATACTGTACAAAATGAAAAATGGATTAGGAGGGAAGAGAAAAACAAACTCAACCACCAATTCTTAATGTTACAAAGTTCTTATAATGACCAGCTGGGATGGAAACCATGTAGAGAAAAGAGTCCAATGGAACTGGTCTCTCAGCGGAGTGGATGGGAGCGGACCTGCTTTCCTTCTCACCTTCTGCTGCAGCCTCAGAGATGTTACTGCATGTTTATTCCATCCCTTCCCCTGTGTTGTGCAGAGCAGCATACATGGTTATTTGAGCAGAGAGATGGTCCAAAGTCATCCAGTGAGCATCATGGTTCAGTAAGGATTTGAACCTGGGTCTCACTCATTTTTGTTGGGAAGAGAATCCTCAGTTTGGGCTGCAAGATCCAAGTGGAGAAGAAAACTGGCGCTCCAGACTTTCTTCTCTGGTGAAGGACTAAAAGGTGGCGTTAGTTCTGAGAGGAGAAATGAAGCTTGCCCCTTCAACCTGGGGCCATCTTGATGTGTTGGACCATTTCCTATCATTTATAACCATTGTCTGTGCTGGCTGGGGCTGATGGGAGTTATCGTCCAAAACATGTGGAGGGCACCAGTTTGGGGAAGGCTGCTGTAACCCATGCAGCTCTTATTCTTGTATCCTTCTGTTACAATCCAGGTTGGTTATGATCTCAAGGAGGAAATCGAGAGGAAATTTGACAAGTGGCAGGAACCGCCTCCGGTCAAGCAAGTGAAGCCACTGCCAGCACCTTTGGATGGACAAAGGAAGAAACGTGGAGGGCGCAGGTGCAGGAGGAGAACTGAAGAGATGCCTCAAGGGGGGGGGAGAGCTGAGTTTGGGGGGGGGAGGTGGTGCTGTGTGCGTTAGAAAATAAGAAACCCCAGATCTAGTCGTTACATAGACACATTTGTTAAAATCAAAGCCAAACGGCATTTTATTATTTTCATCTTTTTTTTCCTCATAGAAAAGAGAAATGTAACAATTCAATTTGCTTTTTTAAAAACGTTAGTTCTAAGACACATTTTCTCTCCTAAGACACACATTGTTGCATTTCTCAAGGCTAGAATTGTGTCAGAGTATTAGAGAAAAGTGTGAAATGTAAGGAAGTTTCAATCTCCACATTAATTGAGGAAAAGGATCAGGTCAGATCGTATCTGAATTCACTAAGATTGAGCATCTTGTTGGTGACAACAAGGGAGTGTGTTGTTGCTGTCAGGTCCTGCTTGTGGGCTTCCCATAGACACCTGGTTGGCCACTGTGAGAGAACAGGATGAACTAGATGAGCCATTGGCCTGATCCAGCAGGACTCTTCATATGTGGACCCAGGAACCCTGGCATTTCAGCCCTCCACCCCTGCCTGAATTTGATTTTTATGTCAAGCATTGCATTTTGCAATTATTTGGTACTAATGGTTTCTCCTAGCTTTCAGTGCACTGTTGTCAATTTAAGTGCTTTTCCTTGCTTTTTCAGATATCGTAAGATGAAAGAGCGTCTTGGTCTAACAGAAATCCGAAAGCAGGCAAACCGGATGAGCTTTGGAGAGGTACAGAATCCTGCATAGTCTCCTTGTGTAGGATTTCTCTTGGTCTTTGGGAATTAATGGTTGTCTAATACCTGGGTAGGGCAGGAGTACAAACTAAGACTTTTGGTCTATGTTCCCCAACCTTGCCTTTTTAACTTGTAGAGTGGGGGGGGGGAGAGGCAGGAAGAAGAGAACAAACGTTTTTCAGGGGAGGGAATTTAGGGCTGCACCACATAATATGCATGGAAATGGCTTCCAAATAACGGAAAGTCACATATGAGAAGTGCTATAAGCATTTTGCTGTTTGTTCAAAGCTGTGTGTGCACAGCGCATGTGCTACAAGCAGCAAAATTCAAGTTTGGGGAGTAGTTGTGTGTAAACGTCAACATGTGGTCTTCCTACATAAAAGTATGTGGAAAAGCTAGGTAAGATTTTTCTGAGAAAGCTGATCGAATGGACAGAGAACTAAATGTATTTTTAAAGGCTTGATTATTAAGCTTTCAGTTCCCTCCAGTTCTGATGTACTCTTGGGTTGGACTCAAACGAGGCAACATTAGGGAGAGCCAGTGTTAGGATAGCGATTAGAGTGCTGGACTTAAGACCTGGGAGGCCAGGGTTCAAATCCCCACTCAGCATGAAGCTCATTGGGTGACCTTGGGCCAGTTACTATCTCTCAGCATAACCTGCCTCTCAGGGTTGTTGTGAAGTAAAATCAGGAAGGGGAGAATAATGATGCCTTGGAGCTCCTTAGAAGAAAGGTTAAATATAAATGTAGTAATAGTTGACCTTTGTTTTTATTGTATGGTTGTTGTTTTTCTTAACTTGTAAACCGCTTTGATGTTTAACGTAATAGCGGTATACAAAATATAAACAAACAAATTTGGTTCTTCTTACATTGCAGGGTGAGTGGTGGGGTTGTCTTCTGGATCTATAGGCTTAAATTAAAAGGGGGGATTCTAAAAGCACCTGCCTGTCTCTTATTTAGCCACTCTGGCAAATAAATAAATAAAAAAAGGGGCGGGCAGCTCCTTGAGCCTGTCCAACTGGTCATCTGTGTGGTACTAAATTTGTCTTTTTCTTTCTTTGTTGCACTTCTTTTCTTCCCTCCACCCCCCGCCCTTTGCCAGATTGAAGAGGATGCTTACCAGGAAGACCTTGGGTTCAGTCTGGGTCACTTAGGCAAATCAGGCAGTGGCCGTGTCCGGCAGACACAAGTCAATGAGGCCACGAAGGCACGCATCTCAAAGACCTTGCAAGTAAGCAAACAGGGACTGGATGTGCATGGACTTGTACAGGTGCTCTTCATTCTTGAAGGTAGCGTCACACTGTCCCCTCAGGATTTGGGCTATCTGCTATGCCATTTATGCTATTGAGCGGAGCCCCAGCCAAAGTGGAATTCTTTTGTTGTTGTTGTTATGTGCCTACAAGTCGATTACAACTTATGGCAACCCTATGAATCAGTGACCTCCAGTAGCATCTGTCATGAACCACCCTGTTTAGATCTTGTAAGTTCAGGACTGTGGCTTCCTTTATGGAATCAATCCATCTCTTATTAGAATTCTTACTGCAGCATAATTATGTCAAGCATGTCTGTCCTATTCTTTTATTCAAAGCGGTCAAGAAATACTCCCAGTGTAATATGCTCCATGTGGAGGAACCCTTGAAGACTTTAGAAGCTTCAATGGGCACAGAAACAGGCTTATTCTGTGATAACATTGCTTACAGTCTTGGATAGTGGCAGGCAAATTTCCATCTCCTAAGCGGCTTTTTAATGTTGATGTGAGTGTGGCCATGCTAGGTTTGCCTGTAGTTGGAGACAGAGAGTGCCAGGGCAACTGGAGCGGCTAGCAAACCAGGGAGAGGCAAGATACTTGATGACTCACAAGTGGGTTTCACAAGCTTCTGGTACTAGGGAAGGTCCCAAATGAAGGACAGGCTGCTGGGCAATCCAACATTTGGTTGTTCCCCATCTCCCCCAAATTGCCCCCTCTGTCCTTTATAAAAGTTTAACTCCAGCCTTTTGTGTATGCCTTCCCAACCAGCGCACACTCCAAAAGCAAAGCATGGTGTATGGGGGGAAGTCAACCATCCGGGACCGCTCCTCAGGCACTGCATCCAGCGTGGCCTTCACTCCGCTGCAGGTAAGTGCTGCTCTCGACTTCTGTGCTGCATTCCTTGAATTATCTGAAATTGGGACCGATGTCTTTGAAGCGGGGAGCGGGTGGGTTGGGTGTACAAAGAACCAGGCATTGTGGATTGAGTGTGTGCCTAGCAAGAGAACTGACAAGTCCAATGAAGTGCTATTTTTTTCCTGTGGGTGATGAAAAACATACCATTGCTGGTAGAGTGCTCTTGCACTCAGGTCCTACTTGCAGTCTTCCCATGGGCATGTGGTTGGCCACTATGAAAAAAGAATGCTGGACTAGATGGGACACTGGCCTGATCCAGCAGGGCTCTTTTGAAGTTCTTTATATTATACAATAGTGGTTTTGTTTTTTAAATGAGGGTTTAGAATGCTAGGATACATTACTGTCTTGGCTGAAACCCTGAAAACACTCACTCCCCATCCCACCCCCTGGCTTTCTGCTGGGATGGAACAGGCTAAATGAGAAAGCAGGTGCCGGTTACTTTTGGAGGGAGTTACCAGCCCTAGTGTGCAGTGTCTCTTCTTTTTTATTATTTACATTTCTTAGTTGCATTTTTGCACCACGGTGCCTGAATAGAAATGACAAACACAAAAAAACAGATATAAAAACAGCAATAAACAAAAACAAATACTCATCCAAAAATATATTTCAAGGAACAAATCCTACCCACCCCACTTAAAAGATGAATGCAAAATAGGCCACTGACATAGCTAACTACCCTCCCAATTAAAAACTGAAGGCTTGGGTAAATAAAAATGGCTTTTGCCTGGCACCTAAAAACAGACAATGATGGTGCTAGGTGTGCTTCCCGTGGGAGGGCATTCTACAACCTGGGAGCACACCAAACAATTGACATCTGTCCAAGACTTGGAAGCTGCTGGAGGTGGGGGTGGGTGTGTTTGTCATAGTTCAGTGCTTCTCCCATGTTCCAAGATAATTTTTTAAAAAAAATTGGCCCTATTTTCTCTCATACTCAACCCCTTTTCCCCCTCTCTCTTGTTTCCAGGGTCTAGAGATTGTAAACCCGCAGGCAGCTGAAAAGAAAGTAGCTGAAGCCAACCAGAAGTACTTCTCCAGCATGGCCGAATTCTTAAAGGTGAAGAGTGAGAAGAACGGCATCATGTCCACCACATAACATTCTTCCTCTTGCTACGGACGCCATCCCACCCCGCCCCTTTCGACTAGCAGTTGGAACCATAAACCAAATACAGGCATGATAAGACACGGGCCTTTGGAAGTCCAACAAAGACTGTCTGGCCCTTCAAAACTCTCCATTCTCCAAGGCGCCCAGTGGTCTCTTATATTCTCCTCCACCCCTTTTTCTCCCTTGAGCAATGTCATTGCCAGAGAGCCGAGTATTCTTGCGGGGTCAGGAGAAGGCATGCAGTTGCACAGTAGAGGATGCAGTTCTCTTCCCACATCTCATGCAATATTCAAAAGCAGGTTAGTTAAGCTGTTTCATGGCATGGAGTAGTTAACTTTAAAACAGGAAGTCAAACTAACTGTGGCATCCTCACCCATCACTTCAGGTCATTCTTGGTACCATCCTCTTCATCATTAGCCCAAATGTAAAGCAAACTGGGGTTTGTAAAAATATCATTGCGAATAAAAGGAATGATTTCGGGTAGTGTCAGAGTGTTTCTCCCTTGCTCTGTTGACTGAGGGGTACCAGGCAACTAACCCATCACTCTGTTCCAGGATCTGGAGTTAAAAGGAAATTTACTGTTTACAGTTCATATACTTCTCTCCCCATGCAAGTAGATTCAAGTATGTCCTGCAACTAATTATAAAAGGACTATGCTGTGTGTGTGGGGCTGTCACTTGGCAGAGCAACATGCATTCTAGTGCTAAGTAGCGCAGTGTAGACCTAATGTGGTAACTCCTTTTTTAGAGAAAGTCAATGGAACTGAAATTTCAAAATGCACTATGCCCACTTACATTCAGTGCTAGGTTATCTGTATGTATGAATGTGCTGGGGATGGCAGAATGAATCACTATGCAGTTGCGTGAAACTGTGAGTAGGGATGGCAGTTCTGGCATACCTGAAGGTAATTGAAACCCATTTCTCACTGTGGAATTTTGTGGCTCGTTAAGGGAACTATGTTCTCATGGCATCTTACTTTCAGGTGTGGGCAAAGTTGTGTTTTTATGTGCGTGTCTGGTGGCAGAAGCAATAGGCCCTAAAGAAGAAGAAACCTTTTATCTTACATGAGAGAACAGTGAAGAGAACAGCGTGTTGTAGATTCTATAGGTGAGATGGGGGGGCATGAGGCAGGTGGAAATCATGATTGGCTTAAGGGTAAATTAGACCTGGTACTATGTTTGCTACATGTAGGACAGCCTTCCCTAACCTGGTGCCCTCCAAATGTTTGGACTACAATTCGCATCAGCCCCAGCTCAGCACAGTTGAGGAAGGCTGAGGTGGGATGTCCTGGCTTCTGCCTATGGACTAGAAAAATGGAATCCTGAAATTTATACTCAAACTAGGCTCATTGCAGAATTTTTTGGGTCAGGAGAGAAACAGAGGATTTGTGGGGTGTCTGTTTTGACAGTGGAAGCATGACAATTATTTGTCTGTAACCTGTACATTTTTGGAATAAATATAATGACTCCATTGGATCCAGTTCTTTTGGGGCTGGTGAGAGTAGAACTTTCCAAGGAAGTTCTCGGTACTAACTCTTTGTTTTGTTTAAGCCTGATAGTCTTGTAATGTGAAAGTTACTCTACACCCTTCTTACACAATTCCTTTCCTATATTGTTTGGATAGGGCTTTTGCCTTCATGTATTGGACACAGAATCTGCGATTCTAAAAGTGCCGGGTTATTTTTTGTTTCAAGTAGCTTGTTACCAAATATGTTTCCAGAGTTGAGATTGTGGTCACTCTGCCCAATAACACAAAGCATTCCAGGGTGTTACCTCTTTGCTATTTTATCTAGGGTTGATATTAAATCTCTGCTCTTATAGAACAATTAGTACTGCCCATTAGAAAACAGCCCTCCTATTATTGTCTTACTGCTAGGGCACGGACTTAACCTAAAGTTCTCAACAGCTATGGGATGGGACAAAGATAAGAGAATGGCCAGGCCTTTGGGGATTTAAATCAGTTGGGTGATGACAAAATTCAGTAGGTGAAGCTCTCCACTATTGCTGTTTGTCCTGCAGCTAGCTTTGGCTCTTTGTGTTTTCTCATGATGTTTACGTTACAGGCCATTCTGGGCTCCTTGGAGAAAGGTGATGAAGGAATGGGCCACATCTTAGTGGCACAACACATGCTTTGCACCCCTAAGGTCCCTGGATTCATAACAGAAAATGTACCCCCAAGGCCAAATGGTGGTTAATGAACAGTGTCAAGAAAGCTATTAGAGGCAAGAAGGGCTCCCTTGAGAAAACAGAAGTCTTGTCCAAATGAGAACAAAAACACAAACTTTGACAGAAGAAATAAGGGATGCAATAAAACAAAATTCAAAACAAAGAAACATATCATTACATTGATTGTTGCTATTAAATACTTTAAATACATCAGAAGTGGGAAACCAGAGGATGGTGGTTGGACAACAAGTGACAAAGTTCTAGGTCTCACTGATGAAACAAAAACAAAATCTTGGTATCCATCTTAGAGAACTAAAATGTGAAATTGCTATTCTATTAACAACAACAAAAATCTTGTTCCTAGGATTAGCCTCTGTACCAGAGCACTGGGAAGCAACAAATGTAACATTAATTTTTTAAAAGGGATCCAGAGGGATCCAAATTGCAGAGTAGTTAGCTTAATGTCTGTTCTTGGTAAACTGGTGGAAAGCATTCATCACAGATGATTTTATCAAGCATTTAGGAGAACAAGTCTTGCTGAAGAAGAATCGGCAAAGCTTCTACAAAGATATGTTGTCTCACTAATATTTTAGAGTTCTTTGAAAGTGTCAGTAAGCATGTGGATAGGAGAGCCACTAAATGCTATATACTTGGACCTCCAAAAAGGTTTTAGGAAGTTCCTCACCGAAACCTTCTGAATAAATTCCACAGAGGATGGATTGGTAACTGGTGAAAGAATAAGAAGCAGAGAGTAAAAATAAATGGACAGTTTTTACAATAGACCAGGGTTTCCCATACTGGTCTGTGGGCCCTCAGTGGCCTGCAACCTTCATGCAGGTGGTTGGTGGTTTGTGGTACATCCACAGGGCCGGTGCTATCATTAGGCCAACTAGGCAGCCGCCTAGGGTGCAGACCTCAGAGGGGCGCAGTACTGACCTTTGAGGGGCACAGTTTTATATAGATTAGTTTCTTTAACCCTTGGAAAAAATGCAACTAAAATAAATTTAGCAGTTTCAAGTTTTGTGCTTTTCATTTTTTGTACAAGACATCTGTTTTTGAAAATTGAAGTTAGTTTTTTAGGGGGTGCAAGTAGTTAGCCTTGCCTAGGGCACAAAATAGCTTGGCACCGGCACTGTACATCCATCACATTAAGTATTCATATTGATTTCCATTGTATTCCTTTTATTATATTTTAATTGTAGTACAATTTCAGTTCTAGATATAAGAAGTGGAGTCTGCTGAGGATCTAATTTAGGACTAGTTCTTTTTAAGATCATAAAGGGAGAATGGGCATTAAAATGGCAAACAAAGTGCAATATAAGCAAGTATGAAGTGCAGAGTGGGGGGAAAAATCCTAATCACATATATGTTGATGGTGTCTCAGCTGGTAGTGACTGACTAGGAAAAGAATCTTGGATTGTAATGGAAAGCTCAACAGAAATGTTGACCTGGTGTGTGGCAGCTGTGAAAATTACGAATTCCATGGCAGGGATTATTAGGAAAGGGATGCAACATACAACTCTGTATCATAATGCCATAATACAAACTATGATGTGACCACACTTTGTCATGGAATTCCTCCTTTAGAGGTCCACGACCAAATGGTTCGGACCCAGGAATAAGTGCACAGGAGACTCTGAATCAGCAAGCTGAGCTTTATTACTTACCTAAGGAGACAGTGATCACACAAGCATGTCTGTCTGAGCACAGGCAGTTGCTTCCTTATATATCTTTGCAGCATCCTAGGGCACGTGATTTCATATAGCGAATGGGGAAATTTCCAACTGCGACATGCGCCTGAAAGGCTGCGCAGTAACTCCCTGCCAGCCGTTACACACAGCGGGAAGTTTAAAAACTCACAACATCTCAGTCTCCTTTGTACATTCTTTGTACATGCAATTACCCTCGCCCATCATGGCTGTGGAGTTTTCCCAGAGCTTGGAAGATTACTTTTAAAAAGTAAATTACAGTTACAATTACTTGGCCCAAAAAGGTAGTAATTATCGTTACAATTACAATTGCTCTGAAAGTAACTGATTACTTTACTTTTTCTCAAAAGTAATCACTACAATTACATTTCAGTTACTTTTTAAAAAAAAACTCCTACAAGGTGCTGGCCTTGGCTGCTGCACATCTAAGAAGCCTAAAACAATATTAAAAATAAACACACACACACAGGGGGTAGTAGAATAAAAAATTTTATCCATAAGATTAACATAATGGCATAACAGAATCTCACATCCCCCCAAGCAATGAAGATACCCCAACTCTTGAAATCAAATTTTACACTTGAAATGCTTTTATAATATGTTTCTGTTATGTCTCAAAAGAACAAGATGCTCAAAGAGCATGTCAGACAAGGAATGTCTTTTTACAGTCATTATGTTGCCACCAGTACTGAACAGGCGTTCTACTGCGGCGCTTGAAGGCATGCCTGTGTTGTGCTGCAAAAAACACTGCAGCACACGTGGAAAGCCATGGAGTGATGACACTTCCCTGCTGGGAGACCTCAGGTACCTCACCAGTTCCTCCTCAGCAGTGTCCACTGCTGACTTCTTGCCCTGGGGCAGAAAGTTAAAGAAGTCATCTTCTAAGTCATCTCCTTCCTGGTCTTTATCTGAAGACTGATCACTGTCCTCATTAAGTACACCCATCTTTATTTCAGCTTTCAACAAGGCTTCCATTGTGTATCTAAGAAAGAGAGAGGATATGTTAACACATATATGTTAGGAAACCATCATCTGCTCTTCATTTCCTGATGCTTGTCATGTCCCCTGGTTCAGGGTCCAGCCTGAGCCTATGGATGATGACATGGAAGGTAGGAAGGTGACCAAGTCACCACACTCATGGGGCAGCACAGCAGACCCTTAAGGATTACCTGCAGCAACCCAAGGTTGTGATGAGGAGCCCCAGGAAGAAAAGGCCCAGCCCCTGCTTACCACCTTAAGCCCTCTGATGCCTCCCTTGAGACAACATTTCCCTTGGAGTAATCCACCCAAAGGGCTTCCCTAATGTTCTTACTTGTTGGTATGGGTGGTGGCCTGACACGATTCCAGCCGATCTAGTTTGAAGCGAGGGTGTACGCAGGCTGCCAGAAGAAGCAGATCCCTGCCAGATCCCCACCTCTCAAGGGTTGTCTGCTGCTGCTTCAGCATTTTGGGAGGAGGCGTGTCATGCATTGGTTCAGGAAGGCCACGTCTCCTTGCCTTTATTGCTTCTTCAATTGCTCTCAGCTTCTCAGGGTGTGCCCTCTGAGGAAGAAGAACAAAGCATGAATCCAAGAAAAAATGGAAGAGGAACTTCACAATTTAAACATAAATAGACAATGGACACTCTTTGAGGACCAGCATGACAAAGGCTTACCTCAAAATGTTTCTTCACATTGGATGAGGGGGAAACAGCTGATCTCAGATTTTTGATCCTTGGAAGGCAGTAATTGCATCGTACAACAACATTTTTCCCACTCTGGCTCACAAATGTACAAGCTTTCTCAAAGCCAAACCATGGTACTTGCTGTTCTGCAGATGTGGCTGTGGGCAACTGGCACTGCTTCATGCCCTCCTCCTCCTCGTGCACAGGGCCTCCTTTCTGAACCTCACTTTCTAGTTTTGCCTCCTCAGGATCAACAAGCTGTGACTCAAGTGGCTGCACTAACTGACTGCTGCTCTCAGCAGCAAAACCTGCAACAGGCGTCTCTGTAATAAACAAGAGATAATGCTCCTATATGGGTGAACTTCAGCTGTGATGTGCCCCCATCTCTTCCCCATGCTGCAAGATCCCCCAGTCAGAGTGGAAGTAAGCAGGTCGATAGCACAATTAAAAGAGATCCTATTTGCTCACTGAATAACCCTGCCTGGGCCAGTCTAACCTACTATCTCACAGGGTTGTTGTGAGAACAAAATGAGACTAGGGTTCAAATCCCCACATAGCCATGAAGCTCACTGAGTGACCTTGGGCCAGTCACTGCCTCTCAGCCTCATGAAAACCCTATTCATAGGGTCACCATAAGTTGGAATCAACTTGAAGGCGGTACATATATTTTTTATTTTGAATATGATGATTATGATAATAAATATGCAGCATTTCAAATTAATTCTGTATGAGAAGCATTCCATGCCAAGCTTGGAAAACCAAGGATGAGGTATAAAATGTAGACAAAAATACTTTTGACAAAATGCCGTTTATATTTTATATATATGAGCCTGGGTAGGGAACATTTAATCTAGCCTACTTGCTTTCAGCAAGAAGGGTTAAGTGCCTTCAGGCTAGGGCAGTCACCAGAAGGCCACAGCAGAGACAAAGGAGCCTAGTGTTGTGGAGATGTTAGATGGGAGCTTTGGGGAGTAAAGATGGAGGCTCCTGAAGGCTGCAATTCTAAACACACTTACTAAGGGATTAAGCCCCACAGAACTCAACAGGACTGACTTCTAAGTAGATATAGTTTGGACTGTGCTGTTGGTAAACCTTGACTAGGGTTCTTCTGCAAAGACATCCATATCCAAGCAGGGTTGGCAACCCCCTGCCTGGAATACCCTGCCCTTATCTTTTAATGTGGCTGCTCCAAATGTTTTTACAGATTTGACCCTTTACTTCAGAAAGAGGTCTGAAAAATGAGTAAGAGTAAGAAGTATCTTTTAAAATTGTTCTTTTCAATTCACTCTTGAATGAACATCATACCTAGGGCAGATCCACACCATTCCTTTAAAGCACATTCAACACCCATTTGAAGCACATGAATCCCACCACAGAATCATGGGAACTGCAGTTTGTTAAGAGTGGTGAGAACTATAACTGTGAGGGGGAAATTACACTTCCCAGAATTCTTTAGGGGAAGTCATGCGCTTTAAATGCGAGTTGGATGTGCTTTACACATATTGTGCGAATCCGCTTAATAAATTTTGCCTGCATGTAAATTGTTCTAATTAATTTTTCAAAATGAAAATAAGCTATAAAGTGTAGTGGGTGACCATGGGCTACTCACCATTTCTCAGCCTATCTGCCCCTCAGGATGAAAACAATGGAGAACCATGACTACCCCAAGGCATACTTAAAATGTAAAGGAAGTATTGTACAACCATAGTATGCAATTTAATACTTATAGGGACACAGCATGACAAAACTGGGTGGAAGTAAAAGTTCTACACTTAGGAAAAAGAAACCAAATGCACAGTTATAAGATGGGGGATACTTGGCTCAGCAGTACGACATGCAAGAAGGATCTTGGAATTGTTGTTGATCACAAGCTGAATATGAGCCAACAGTGTGATGTGGCTGCAAAAAAGGCAAATGCTATATCAGGCTGCATTAACAGAAGTATAGTTTCCAAATCATGTGAAGTATTAGTTCCCCTCTATTCAGCACTGGTTAGGCCTCATCTTGAGTGCTGTGTCCAGTTCTGGTCTCTGCACTTCAAGAAGGATGCAGACAAACTGGAACAGGTTCAAAAGAGGGCAACAAGGATGATCAGGGGACTGGAAACAACGCCCTATGAGGAGAGACTGAAGGAACTGGGCATATTTAACCTGGAGAAGAGAAGACTGAGGGGAGATATGATAGCACTCTTCAAGTATTTGAAAGGTTGCCACACAGAGGAGGGCAGGGATCTCTTCTCAATGATCCCAGAGTGCAGGACACAGAATAATGGGCTCAAGTTGCAAGAAGCCAGATTTCGACTGGACATCAGGAAAAGCTTCCTAACTGTTAGAGCCATACAACAATGGAACTAATTACTAGAGAGGTAGTGGGATCTCCGACACTGGAGGCATTCAAGAGGCAGCTGGACAGCCATCTGTCGGGAATGCTTTGATTTGGATTCCTGCATTGAGCAGGGGGTTGGACTTGATGGCCTTATAGGCCCCTTCCAACTCTACTATTCTATGATTCTATGAAAATATTTATATAAGCATGGCTATCAAATATGTTTATTTATATAACCTGTAAAGATATTTATAGTGCAATCCTATGTTTGTTTACTCAGAAGCAAGTCCCAATGTATTCAATGGGGCTTACTCAACCAGGGAAAACTGCAGCCTCAAGTGATAAGGAACTTGTTCTTTTAACAAGTCCTTTAAGTTGAGAACTTATCCCAGTCTGCGTCTGTGTTGAAATTGCTTTTTAATATGTTTTTAAATTTTTTCTTAAAAAAATGTTTTTAAAGCTTTTAAAAATGTTTTTAAAGATGTTTTGTTTTAATATATTTTAAAGTCTGTTTTTATGATTTTTAAAGTGTTTTTAGTGCTTTTGTTTGCTGCCCTGGGCTCCTACTGGGAGGAAGGGTGGGATATAAATAAAATAATAAAAATAAATAAATAAACTTCATTCATTTTTTTAAAAAATGAGTATTTGTTTCCTACATAATAAAAACTGTGATAAACCCTGCCTAATTTCTTTAAAAATAGGGTTGGAGGGAGAGAGATTTACAACACAAACACAAGTCTGCACTTTACTCACAATCATGAAAGGGCGGGGTTGCAAGCCAGAGCTTTGAAAAGTTACTTTAAACTACAACTCCCATCAGCCCCAGCCAGCATGGCCACTGGATTGGGCTGATGGGAGTTGTAGCTAGAGCATGATCTGTTTAAAAAAAAGTTGTGCAGGGGGGGTTTACGTTTTGGACACATCTCGGGAATTAGACCACCTAGAAACTTTTTTTTTTTAAATTGAAGCGGAGAGTCCAGAGAGTAAGGGGTGGTAGCCAGAGAGCCGGAGCCCCCCCCCCCCCAAAACCAGAGACTCCAGCCGAAAACACACACACCGGGGCACACACACACACAAATCATCATCACTCACCTCCACAGCTCTTCGCCATTCTGCCTTCCTTGCCCTGGCTTTTTCCTCCAGCGTCCATTTTTTCCTCTCAGAGTCAGACGCTAGCAGGCTCCCCCTGCCTATTCATCTCTTCTATAGTGCCTCCTAACACAGATCATGAGGGAAGAGACAGTCTGCGCAGAGGTCCAATCAGTGTGAGGCACATGTCTTGTGTTAACCAATCACAGCCAGGAGCTGACTTCCCCTTGTTCCCGCCCCCAAGTAACGTCCAACCTAACATGGAAACGTTAAAGTTGAAGCTGAAAAGTAGGGAAATTACTATTCGTTCCGTTACTTGCCAAATGTAATGGAATTACCCACTCGTTATTTAAAATTGTAACGAATTAAAAGTAACTCGTTAAAAATAACGAGTTACTTCCAAGCTCTGAGTTTTCCACATCAACTTGAAATACTGTCTATAGTTTGCTTATATGTTATATTTTTATCCTACCTTTCCTCAAAGGAGTTTAAGGTGGCACACACATGGTTCTCCTCCCTCTCCATTTTATCCTCATAGCATCCCTTTGAGGTAGGTTAGCCTGAGAAATTATGACTGGCTCAAGGTTACCCAGCATGCTTCATGGCTGAGTGGGGATTTGAACTCTGGCCTCCTACATCCTAGTCCAACATTCTAACCACTACACCTCAATGGCTCTGGTCCCCACACCTCAAAAAGGATATTGCACAGCTGGAAAATGATTTTGGGGTTGCAGCAGCTCCTTTTATGAGGAAAGGCTACAACAAATGGAAGCGTTTTACTTCAGAAAAAAATATGAATAAGGAAGGTTGTTATAGAGATTTATAGAATTATGCATGGTGTTAAGAGAAAGTACTTTACACACAGCACATAGTTAAAACTATGTCATTTGCTACCATAAGATGTAGGTGAGAGCCACTAACTTTGATGGATTGAAAGGGGGATTAGAGAAATTTATGGAGGAAAAGGCTATGTGCTTAGTTGCTAGACAGCAAAAGCAGGTGAATGCTTACTGTGCTCATCTTCTGCCCTTCCCATAAGCATCTAGTTGGCTTACTGTGGCAAACAGGATCCTAGGCAAGGCAGGCCTCTGGTCTAATCCAGCCAGGCTCTCTTCTTAACTGAACCTGCCGGGGGGGGTAGGCTTGGAGAGAGTTAAGATGTCTGTAGGTAGGATAATGCAGCTTCATGCATTCTTATATTTATAACAAACATGTAGAGGAGGCCCCTTGCTGCAGTGTTCAGAAAAATGGGGCAAGGAAGAGAGGCGTTAGGCAATGCAAGTGTGAATGTCCTCTTCTATTCCCCTCTCACTTGAATTCCTTTTTTCTTTATGCAAACAGTCCAGCAGACATTCCCAATGCTATTATTATTACTAAATAAATATAATAATAAATAAAATTTTATTTTTGAGTCGCCCATCTGGCCTAGTGAACGGCCACTCTAGGCGACGAACAGATTACAATAAAATACAATATAAAAACCAAAAAAGGACCATAATCAGTAATTAATAAAACACCAGTTAATAACAACAATTAAAAGACTAACCCACCCCAGAAATCCCATAGGCCTGCCTGAACAACCAGGTCTTCAAGGTCTGGCGGAAACTTGACAGGGAGGGGGCATGGCGAAGATCAAATGGGAGGGAGTTCCAGAGGGTGGGAGCCACGATCGAAAATGCCCTCTCTCTAGTCCGCACCAGCCTAGCTAGTTTAACTGGTGGGACCGAGAGAAGGTCTTGTGTGGCTGATCTTGTCAGGCGGCATAATTGGTGATGCTGGAGGCGCTCCTTCAGATAAACTGGGCCGAAACCGTATAGGGTTTTAAAGGTCAATACCAACACCTTAAATTGGGCTTGGTAAACAACTGGCAGCCAGTGTAGATCTCTTAACACCGGAGTAATGTGATCATGGCGACGGCTGTTCTTACTCAAACGTGCCGCCGCATTCTGTACCAGCTGTAGTTTCCGGACCGTTTTCAAGGGTAACCCCACATAGAGCGCATTACAGTAGTCTAAGCGGGAGGAGACCAGGGCATGTATTACCCGTGGGAGCAAATGGACAGGAAGGTAGGGTTGCAGCCTTCGTATCAGATGTAATTGATACCAAGCTGCCCGGCTCACTGCCGCAATCTGAGCCTCCATGGACAGCTGGGAGTCAAGAATGACCCCGAGGCTGTGGACCTGGTCTTTCAGGGGCAATCTTACCCCATCGAACATCAGGTCTACGTCTCCCAACCTTCCCTTGTCTCCCACGAGCAACACCTTGGTCTTATCAGGGTTTAGTTTCAGCCTATTCCTTCCCATCCAACCACTTACGGATTCCAGGCACTTGGACATGGTTTCCACAGCCAACTCTGGTGAGGACTTAAAGGAGAGATAGAGCTGAGTGTCATCCGCATATTGGTGACACTGCAGCCCAAAACCCCTGATGATGGCCCCCAGAGGCTTTACATAGATGTTGAATAGCATGGGGGAGAGGATAGAGCCCTGTGGTACTCCACAATTGAGAGACCAAGGGTCTGACACCTCATCCCCCAATGCCACCTGTTGACGCCTGTCTGAGAGATAGGAACGGAGCCACTGTAAAACAGTGCCCCCTATACCCAATCCCTCCAGGCGGTCTAAAAGGATACTGTGGTCAACAGTATCAAAAGCCACTGAGAGATCCAGGAGGACAAGGAAGGTATATTCTCCCCTATCCAATGCCCCCCTCATATCATCTACCAGAGCAACCAAGGCCATTTCAGTTCCATGTCCTGTCCTGAAGCCCGATTGGTATGGATCTAAATAATCTGCTTCCTCCAAGTGTGTCTGTAACTGTTTGGCCACCACTCGCTCAATCACCTTGCCCAAGAATGGTAGATTAGAGACTGGGCGGAAGTTATTCAACTCTTGAGGATCCAAGGAGGACTTTTTCAAGATGGGCTTTATTATGGCCTCCTTGAGGGCTAATGGCATTGTACCCTCTTCCAAGGATGCATTTACCATTGCTATTACATTTTTTAGTACACCTTTCCTCCAAAGAGCTCAAGGTGGCCTCCATGGCTCTCTTCCCTCTCCATTTTATCAGCACAACAATCCTGTGAGGTAGGTTAGGCTGAGAGATGGTGACTGGCCCAAGGTCACACAGCGAGCTTCTTGGCTGTGTGGGGATTCGCACTCTGGTCTCCCAGGCCCTAATCCAACACTCTAACCACTACACCACACTCACACTCCTAAATTTGCCTTAATACTACCAAACTACTTTTTAAGAAAATAAAAATATCCCCACCCGCGGTTAACACTTTTGTAAGTGTTGGGCTTTCCCATTGGTTGTATGGCAGTAAATGCTGAAAAATTTATTATCAGAATTTATTACCCGCCCTTCACCCAAAGGTCCCAGGGCGGGTTATAACAATTTAAAAACATATAATTAAAAACAATCCAAACAATATTACTAAAGTCTACCTAGGAGAAAGGGGTGAGCCGCAGATAGGAATGAAAGTAGTGATGCTTAGATTAGCCTTTGCCTACCAGGTGCCCTCCGGATGTTTTGGACGACAACTCCCATCAGCCCCACCTGGCTGGCAAAGGTTGTCTTAGTAGACAGATGCTCCACAATACCTGCCTTGGAGTGAAGTCATTCCCTCCTACACTATTGGCTGTTATGAGTTTAAGCGGCAGGTTACCTCACTTACCTGTGCCAATTAAGCCGCCCAACAGACTCCTCGGCCTGCGCGCGCTCCACGTTCCTTCACTGTAGCCCGCCTCAACCCATGCCAGCCAGTATAAACGAAGGAGGGGGTTTGGGGACAGCCCAGCTGTCCAATAGGAGGCCAACGTGTGCAGGCTTGCTTCGCTACGGCCAATAGGGAAGTAGACTCATGAAGATTCCCGCGCCTGCTACGTCCCCTTTAGCGGTAGCAACCAAACAGCAAAACCATTAGGTTGAGTGGCGGCATTGCCATCCAATATATCTTTTTATACCCACGAGAGTTCGCGTTAGAAAAACGCTAGCCAATCATGGAAGAGTAAGACTTGAGGGACGTTTTTATGTCCATTAGCCGACCTGTTCTGCTACAAGCCCTGCCCCTTCGGGTTGTTTTCCGCGGACTGGTAGGTGTGGTCACACTGGATACATCCGTGCCTACTAGCCAATCGGGGTGCGCTCTTGCTTTTACGGACACCTCCTGTTGACCAATAGATCACATGTATCTCTATAAATGACAGCTGCTGCTCCGCCGCGTCCTCCCGCCCCTGTTTCCCTCCACCGTCCCCTTCCCCACCACCCAATAGAAACGGAGACAGTCTTGAGGGGCTGGTGAATTGACCAATGGTCTTCAGCAAGGGGCGGGTCGAACGGAAGGAGAGGGAGGGAGGCTGCCGCCATCTTGGATGCCGCGGAGCCCGAGAGAGGGGGGAGAGGGAGAGGGAGAGAGAGGGAAAAAGAGAGAGAGGGAGAGACCCGGAGACCCCGGAGCCGCCGGTGAGAGAGCGAGAAGGGGCGGGGCCTAGCCCAGGGGGCGGGGCCTATGAGTACCTACGGGAGCTCCGTAGGGGGCGTGGCCAATGGGAGGTCTATAGGGGGCTCTATAGGAGGTGGGCGCTATACAGAGGGAGGATGTTTCTGTAGGCGCTGTTGGGGGGGAATTGTAGGTGAAAGAAGGCTCTATAAGGGACTGGGTGTTTCGTGGTGCAATGATCTGTAGGGGCCACAAAGGGGGTCCTGTGGGGGGGGAGATGGGAGTGTTGTGATTCCATAGGTAGGACCCTGAACCTATAGGATGTGAGGCCCATAGGTCTCTGTGAGCAAAAAGAGGGTGGGTGGAGTTAGTGCCTCTGGCAGAAGGATACGGGGTGGCTGCGATGTTATAAGGGCTACTTTGAGTCAGAGAGGGTTGTGGGTCCTGTGATCATCTAGGAAACTTATACACATCTATCTGTCTGATTTGGAGGGGTCCACTGAGAGGCATGTATATTAAAGAGAAAGGTTTACATTATTGAAACACTTCCAGAGGGGTAAGATAGATGTGTTAGTCTGTTGAAGCAAAAACAACAAAATGTCTTGTGGTACTTTGAAGACCTAACAAATTTTATTGTGGTATAGCATTGTGGCAACTGATGAAGTGGACCCTAGTCCACAAAAGCTTATACCATAATAAAATTTGTTAGTCTTTAAGGTACCACAGGACTTTTTCTTATTATATTACTGAAGTTTCGGTACCTAAGAGAAATAAAGGACCTGTTAAGAAAAAGTGTGTTTTCATAAAGCCCCCCCCCCAGCATGCACAGAACTTGTATGCTATGGGGTTCTGTAGGGGGGGTCAGTGTCCATGGGGGGAGATCTGGAGTAATCCTGTACCAAGAGGGTATCCAGTGGCTGGAAAACCTCTGTTAGCATAAGTGCATCTCTTAACTTAAGAGTAATAAGAATTGGTTGTGCATTACTAGAGGAATTTGTGACAAGCTCTTAACATGTCTAAATAATGGGAAGTAAACAAACAGGCCTATATTTGCTTCTTTTCTGTAATTGGTTTTGGTTTTGCTACTTGTGGACCGAGACAAGGCATTATGCAGAGGAATGAGGCTTCAGCCTATCATCTGTGGGATGGCTTGCTGGCTTTTAAGATTTCATTGGCCATTACCTGCTCATTTTGCAGCCTGAAAGGCTACAGACTTGCTTCTTTCTTCTGAAAGCTGAGATTCTTAATATTCAGCATTCTGCT
Source organism: Rhineura floridana (assembly GCF_030035675.1). Lineage (NCBI taxonomy): Eukaryota > Metazoa > Chordata > Lepidosauria > Squamata > Rhineuridae > Rhineura > Rhineura floridana. The sequence continues at coordinate 19,706,480 of NC_084490.1, forward strand.
CCCAGTGCCAGATGTCTACATTTGTCTGGTACTGTAGCTGGTTGTTGATGGTAATGTAGAAAATACTTTACAGGTTGCATCTTAGTCCTACTCACAGCCATCATGTGCAATAGATCAAGACTGGGTGAAATCTCAGCAGCTTGGTAGGAACATAGGAAACCACCCTTATACCAATCAGATCATTGGTCTATCTAGTACAGTCTACACCAGTGGTTCCCAAGCTGTGGTCTGCAAGCTTCATTCAGGTGGTCCACAGAGTGTCTGTGGACTGGTGGTTGAAGCTGGCATATCTGTTGTATTACATATTCATATTAATTTTTAATTGTATTTTAATTGCGTCTTTTATTTCTAATACTGTTTGATTGTTTTACATTCTATGGAATACAATAAAATACAATATATAAGAAATAAAAGAAGCAATAAAAATACAATTTAAAATCATATAGCATCTAGCACAGCATATTACAATTACTGCAATAGGCAGAGACATCATTAAGTCATCTGCCCAGACCCTCAGCGATTTTCAAGTGGTCCGTGGGAAAAACAGTTTGGGAATCACTGGTGTACACTGACTTGCAATAGCTCTCCAGGTTTCAGAAAGGAGTATTTCTCGGTCCTACTTAGAAATAGCAGGGACTGAAGTTGGGATGTTCTGCATGCAAAGTATGTACTTTACCACTAAGCTACAGCCCTTCCCAGTTGCTTAAAAACTGACGCTACTACCTGAGAAACTGAATATTCCCTCTGTCTCTACAGGGCTGATGCTTAAAAATGGGGTGGGGGAGGTGTTATCCTAGGAACTTGGTCCATTTCTCCGGTACTGTAAGTCACAATATTAATACAGTACCATAGTAGCTCAGTGGTGATATGCACAGATGGAATCCTTGTCTAATTTTTTCAGGTCCTGGGTTCAAGACATAGTGCAGGTTTGAATCTTGTAGTTCAGTGATAGAAAACACACTTTGTCTGTATACATGTATTTATTTTATGTAGTTTTTAAAAACAACAACACTTATATACAGTTTTCCACCTCATATAAGCTGTCCAAAGCAGCTAAAAACTATCAAACACAACATTTTAAAAAAAAATTCAGCAGAAATCACGGAGCAAAAAGCACATCAGACATTGGTCACAGCCTGTGCCTGATGAAATAATAATAGCAGCATATGCCTGTTGAAATAATAATAATAATAATAATGTTTTCAGGTGGTCTTGAAGCACTAGCAGTTTAGGAGCCAAGAACATTTCCTCGGCCGAGGGAGTTGTATAACCTGGGGTCCACAACTGAGAAGGCCCCTTCTCACATTACCATCAGCCAGATCTCTTGATGGCATCAGGAAGTGGAGAAGGGCCTTTCCTAATGATCTGAGTGGACGGGCAGGTTCATAAAGTCTCAGGTTCAATCTCTCCTGTTAAATTATTTCTAACAGCAGGGCTAAGAAACACCACTGCTTGAGGCCTGGGTGAAGCACTGCCCATTAGAAGATGCAGCACTGGGTCAGGCGGGCCAGTTGCCTGACTTGTGCATGGTGGCTGAATATATGTTTAGGTGTTTAGAAAGAGGGAACAGAGGCTGAGAGAGAACGACTTCCCTGTGGGTACATGCCAAGGCCACAACTGGGATGGGATTTTAATTTTTTGGTTGATTGGACCATATTAGTTTTTGGTAGCCTAATATCAAGGCTGTCCCAGACTCTGGAAAGCTGGAAAATTCTGAAATATCAACTATATTAGTAGATGTTAATCTTGGATGATCTGGTGACAGTGTTCCTTGTTGTGTGAGTGTGAGTATGTGGTCTTTTTAGATGGTTATGTTAAGACACAGGATCCAGATGTCTTTATTCAAAACTGTAGTCCTTTTGCAGGAAAACTGTTTTTCCCACAACATTCAAAAGTACCACTGGGAAAATGCCGTTTTCTTTCCATGTAGAGTGTCAGTTGCAATTATATGTGACAACTGGTCATTCTAGTTGTTTATCTATCTATTGGTCAATACCTATGATTTTGCTTGTGTTGAGCAACATAAATCCCTCCCCCCAATACCACAGTAAAAGTTCTATTTTTTTAATTTATGTATAGAAATCTTCTAAGGCTAAGCACCCTCATGCTATACCATTCAAGTGCAGTAGCCCTTAAAAAAATCAGTGCAAAAGCAATCCCCCTATTTATTTTGTGGACTTTCTCCTACCTTCCTTAATTTTTCTTTATCTTTCTGAAGGTTTGTGTGTTTCTCCTGTGGTGCCCCCTGAGTGTTAAAAAGATAGAGCCGTATCAATTTCATCCTCTTCCTTTTGATGTTATCCTCACACTGCAGATGCCAAGCAAGGCAAAGAGAAAGTGACTTTCTTAAGGCTACCTACTGAGTTCTTAATGGAAATGAGATTTGAGTCTAGGATCTCCTGATTCGCAGCTCACTCTCTGAGCTGCCACGCTGCACTTAGAGAAGTAAGGCTGCTTGCATTAAGCAAGGGTGTCTGGTTCAGGACCACACATAAGTGGTGGTGCTAGCAGTGTCGGCCAGTCACATATTGAGTGCTGCCATGTACCAGGCAAATAGGGTAGGGCACTCCATCCTGCACATGTGGTTATCCTTGTCTGCAAATGCCATCTTTCAACTGGGCATTGGAGGTGTTCAGGACTGTGTATCAATCTAGCCTTTTTTATCTACAGTGCCCTCTGCAGCAATCCCCCTTCCCCATCAATATCCTATGGAGATTGCATAGAACAGTTATGCAGGAATATATAAGGGATTATCAAGAAATGTTGCCAGGGGGTGCACTTTATACAATCAAATGCATAAATACCGAGATGGCTGACCAGGGCTAGAGAACACCACATAGCAGAGGCCTAGTGAATTGTGACAGCATAAATGTAGTCAAAACCACAGGACACTTGCAATGGCCCCCGTAAGGTTGTGATGCTGTACATACTTTCAGTCCCATTGAACAAAGTGGGACTGACTTTCACATCCAAAAGCATGGGATGCAGCTGCAACTCTTCTCCAGGTATTCCTCTTTTTTTCTCCTGGTGACTCCACATCAGGCAAGGCCCAGTCCTTTGCAAAGCATGTAGGACGTTGTGTGCAGCACGTCAGAAGGCTCTTGGACTGCCTTAATTAGGCTGATATGGACAGTGCAGATGGAGAGTATCTCACAAGATGCTAGAGCTCAGTTACGCACACAATGCAATCTATCAGGCTAGACAAAAGAAAGTGTTTTGGTATGAAACACAGCAGAAGGTCCATAGCTCAGTGGCAGAGTACACGCTGCAGTCCTTGGCATCTCCAGGTAGGGCTGCGAAAGAGTTCCGTCAGGAATTCTGGAGAACTGCTGTCAGTCAGTGTAGACGTTACTGGGCTAGATGAGCCACTAGTCTGACTCGCTATAAAACGGCTTCCAACATAAGCAGAAAGAATTCCTTGCTCAAGATGCAGCCGTGGCCAATAACTGAGACAGGATTTTTTTAAAGAGAATTAGACAAAGTTGAGGAAGGGAGGTTTTTCTCAATCACGTCTATGGCCTCCCGGTTCAATAGTTTATCTCACTATTTGTGTGTGAGGGGTAGCATAGTGCAGTGGATAGTATTGGCTTGGGGTCTTGAGATCATGCATTTGTTCGAACCATCCTTTCTTTTTTTACTTCCCAGGGAATTTAGGTGAGCTTCTGCTTCAGTGCAGGATTCAGTTCTCCTTGTCTGCTGTTTGTTTAAAAAAAATACCGTTGAGTTGGATCAGGCCTGTGGTCCAGCTATTCCTGCATCTTCCTGTAGTCGGTGGTCAGATGTAATGCTTACATAAGCTATTTTCTCCACCCTGTGTTGACTTTCTTCTGTCAACAAATCGTTAGCTGTCTCAATATGTTTCCCCATCTATTCTATTTTCAAAAGTGCATGTACGTCCAGACCACAAAAATTACTAACCTGCCATTTTTTACACTAGATTAGTAAGAGGCTCGTATCCTGTATTTTCACGCTGTTTGCTGAGGAAGGGAAACCAACACATGATACAGGCTGGTAAAAAAATTACCTTCTCCTGGTTGGCAGTGGAGGGGCAGAACTGAGGGACAGGCTTCCTTTCCTCTGTAGCCAGCACAGAAACAAAGTAGACAGGCAGAGGAGAAGTGGAGCAATCTGTCCCTGCACCACCAGCTTGCTCACTCGCCTGCATGAAATCCCCGGTCATGTATGGCTACCAGGCTGGTACTTAAATACAAGGCTGATACACTCCGTCCTTCCCCCTTCCTTGCTTGTAAAGTTTTGCACTAGAAGTCCAGCATTTGGGCTGAGAAGATAGTGGGTGGATAAAAGAGTTCCAAGTTTGTTTTTAAATTTGAGTTGAACCCTGCTTTTCTGTGTAAAAATTAACCAGGTCAGGTATTACAGAAATGCCACAATAGATCATGTACTTGTTTAACATTGTGCAAGTTATCAATATTTAGACTGTCAGCCAAAATATCAGAGACACTTAACTTTCCATGTTGTATGAAAACACAAGTGCCAAGGGATTTCCAGGTGCAAAGGCGGATAGTGGGCAGAACAGTTTTTCTCCATGTACTCTTGCTTAATGTTCTTAGATGTGTATACAGAGAGCCAAACAGAAGTCCTTCATTTCACTGTTCCTACCTATAAGACAGTATACATTTTGTAGTTCAAACGATATATCGGCTACACAGACAGAAGTTGATTATGGTCCTGTATAGTATAAATGCTGTATATAGTTGCAAACGTACATTTTAATTGCTGTAACAACCGGTTAGCATGCATGCTTGTTCAGGATATCTGAATTGTAGCCCAAATCTATGGTTATTTACTCAGAAGTAAGTGCCGCTGAGTTCAGGGGTGGGCATGGGATTGCAGCCCTAGAAAGTGGGAAATTGGATTTAACCAGCACTCTTACTTAGTGATGTAAATTGACTCAGAATTAACTGTGCATACTTTGCTGCATGGTAGAGATACAATATAATAAGACAGGAGTGATTTTCAGTTTGTGTTTTCGGAGTCGTGTGATTCTTCAGAAGCTTATTAGGAGTTCCTCCATAATAAGGTCAGCAATACTGGAGAGCCTTCTCTGAAAGACAGGAGGGTGCTGGAGTGTCTTCTTGGTCACACACTCAGTTCATGCAGGAGCATCAATGCATCTAACAAGCCTAGTCAGTGAGCTGCATTAACTGATTGTGTACCCTAAAATATGCTCCAGAATCTTTTGCAGTGGTTCCTTGGCAGATGGGGAAGGGGGGTTGCTCCTTGAATGTAAAGTCTGGAAACCAGCGAGCTGTATCCATGGGCTAGATGTAAAGTAAATGAAATAAACGTGTAAACAGTTGTTCTATTGTAGCAACAGGAACACATGTAATAAAGCAACTGAAAATCTCACAACAGAACCATGGAAGGAATTCTATAATTTACAGTAGTTTCATTAAAAGCCCGCGCTTTCAGTCTTAGATGTTGGTGCCACTGTTTTTTAGTGCTGCGGTTGTTAATTCTTCTCCCTAGCCTGTTCCTATCAATCAGCAAATTGCTCCCCTTTTCTTAGAACAGCCTTCCTCCACAGGTTGTTGGACTTCCGTTTCCATAGCCCGTGATCATTGACTGGGGCTAATAGGAACTGGAATCCAGCAACATCTGGAGAGCCCTGGGCTAAGGTTACCAACTGACCCAAAGGGCCTGCCCTGGCCTCCTGTGCCTTTAATGGCAGCTTGATGTGGGGAATTTGGCAGGTGAAGATTTTCGTGGTGTGAAAATAAGCATTGCCACCTGCTAATGTTTGCAGATGCCTCTGCCTTTAATGGCACAGGAACAGTGTGTGGTTAAATAAAAAAAAAGCCCTGTTCCTCCAGTGACCCCCCCTTCTCTTGCCACTCTCCTGCCCAGGTTGTTGTGACTGGTGGGATTCTAATTTTGCCCCACAACAGGTAGGAGGAGGGTGAATTTAGGGATATAAGTAGCTCCTCCAAAAACTGCAGTTTTAGGCAGGCTTACTTGGAGAGTAATTCCTTTTGAATTTAGTGGAGCTTACTTTTTTTAAAATGTATTTATTTATTATAAAATTTCTATCCCAACCATCTTCCCAATGGGAGCCCTAGTTCTGAGCAGGCATCCGTTAAACCAAGTTCCATTTATTCCAGAGGCAACATTAGATCTAAGTCTCTTGCTTGGAATTGGGAAATGTTAGGAGCTTCCCATGGCCACCCAGATTCATGCTTGCCGTTGGTCTTCTGGTGCCTCCTCATGAAAGGAGGATTATTTCTGCAGATGATAAGGAGTGAGGTGGGAGACCCAGACCCACAGGTGGTGGTGGGATCCAGTAGTCGGCAGCCGAGAAACAGGCACAGCAAAACTCCAGAGTTGTCTGGAAAGACAGTGGAGTTCAGGAAGTTGAAGCAGGGTAGGTGTCTACCAGGATGCAGAGCAGGCTAGGCTGTGCTGTCTACCCAGGTGGCAGAATGTAACAATAAGCTGGGCTGCACCACTGCAGGTGTGGACCACAGTTCTGAATGCTCCCCTACATTTTTTTAAAAAATGGTTTGCAAGGAAGAAGAAAACTAGCATCCATCACCAGGTAACAGACTAGGCTACAGCCTGTCTCCCCCGATAGGCTGCTTTTTCTCTTTACTTGAAGGAAGGTTTTTGTTTTTTGAAATACGTTGATGCTCTTAAAAATTGAATCCTTTCTCTTCTCTCCCGCTCTGGGTCTGAAGTGGTCCAGCCCACTTAACCACCTCAGCAGTCTGCTGCATAGTTTTCCAAGTAAATGAACATGTGTGCATTAGCTGAGAACTGTCGGAAGAGAACAGGGACTGGTTCAGTCTTGTGAATAAACCCTGTAACATTTGCTAGCCCCAACTGCACAGGCTTACCAGTGGGCGCTGTCTGTGGCATAGTTACAGTCAGGAAAGAAGCAGGGGAACACACGTACCCATTTCCCTTTGCGGTCACCTGGAAAAATGTCTTCAGGAACCAGGTGTCTCTTTACATGCCTGCAGTAGTGATTGGTAGGATTGCCACCCTTTTCCCTAGCAGAGCTCCTGTGCCTTTAATACCTGTGCAACAAGAAGAAATTCAGCAGACAGACCTTTCCTGACATAACTGATGGGAAAAGCTTAACCTGCTCAACTTCTGCTTGGTTGGCAGCAGCTGTTTAAAGGAGCTGAAGGACAAAGTTGGCAACCCTTAGTGTTTCCCAGGCTAGGACAACAACATTGTTTGGGAGGCAAGAACCTATTTCTTCCCTCTCATTTCGTAGCTGTCTCTAAACTCTTGTGCACCATTCCGTGCCCGACTCCCTGAGGTTGCAGCCTTGTGTACCGCTGGACTTTCATAGCTGCCTCTCGCACTTCCCAGTTTGCTTCCTGACATGGTGGGCAACTGGGTGGGGGAGGAGAAGGTGAGGCTCTTTCCCCTGTTAGTCATGTGCTTTTCTCACCTGCACCAGGAACCTGGCTGGAAAAAAGAGAGAGAGAGAAAGAGAGACAGCAAGCACCCAGGGGCCACTAGGTAAGCACAAACCTTATATTGCATTCCCCAAAGGGCATCCTCCCACCCACCGCAGTTAAAACAACATTGTCAAATAACATAGTCTAAAAAAGCTGGCAACTAGCTTGTTTTTGTTGACAAATGGACAAAATAAAAAGCTGTTTGGCTTGTGATTCTGTTCAAGCCTTCTGGCCCCTATAACAAGCAATGCACAAGTTTCCTGTCTGAAAAAGGAGAGAGTGGCAGATAAAGGCAAATCCCCACTCCAGATCTGTTCCACCTAGGATTATGATGGTGGTTTTTTTCTGGTAGACTCTGTGCACGTCAAATAAATAAATAGTTGTACATCAAATAAATAAATAAAGCAGCAGATGACGTTTTCCCCCGTGTTGCATTGTTTGAATGCTAGTAAAAGCTTCATGTGCTGAACTTCTGCCTGTTTATGCAACCACCTGAAAAAGAAATATCCTTAATTCCACCTGTGCCAGTTTCTCTATCTCGAGAGTACCTCCCCAAGGCATTTCTTATCCCTCCTCTTTCATTTTGTCTGGGATCTTTTGTATGAATCAATTAGGTTTGCATTCTTTATTTTTCTTTGGACAGAAACGCTGTGCCTTTAACAGGTAGAAATCAACAAAGGAAAGCTTTTCTGGACATAGAGGTGCAGTGATGAAAAAAGCCTCACCTATGGATTTCTACCTGTTATACAGCTGCTGAAAACTTCATCAGTTTTTTTTTAAAAGATGGTAACCCTAATCACTCTGCTTATTTACCCTGCTTACTTCCATTTAGCCCCTTCCAGTAGGGGGTGCTAGCACTGTCCTGGGTTTGCCTTTTAACTTGTCTTTCTGCTGGCTTTTCTTGAAGCGTTGACGCTCTATAAAGTATGAAGAGAGCCCCTCTATAGTGAAGGAAACATGGCAGATAAGAGGAAGCTACAAGGTAAGGTAGTTTACCTGTACTCTCCATGCTCAGGGCTATAAATGCAGGCTAGAGACCCGGCTGCTCCAGAGAAGAGGGTGGGGCTGCTCATCAGGACAGCTGGGTCAGAGCCAGGACTCTTGTTCTCTAGGAGAGGGTGGGTTCCAGCTGGTTAGAGTGGAGGGAGGAAGGGAGAGCTGTCTAAATAAGCAAGATCCTGAACTCTTTTTTTTTTTGTGGACTAGGAGTGACTTAGAATACTAGGAAACTATATCTGTATGCTCTGAAGGGAGAGTGGAATTTAGTAAGGGGAGGTGTCTGCGTTCTCTGTTGGTAGAAGGTTAGACCTAGGACACCGGCAGGGTGACAGGGCAGGCTTGTGGGAATCTGGGGGAACCACTGCTCCGGAATTCTCCTCTGCTCTCCTCCTAGGAGAGGAAAGAAGGGGCTGGGCAGGTAGATTTTGTGATTGCTCTCAGCAGTGACTTTTCTCTCCTCGCTCCCCAGGTGAGATTGATCGGTGTTTGAAAAAGGTGTCAGAAGGTGTGGAGCAGTTTGAAGATATCTGGCAGAAGGTGAGGGCTGCTGTGGTCTCCCCTTTTGAGTTCTGCCCTGTTCTCTGACATCCATCCTGCTGTAGCCTGTTACATCATTATATTATCTTGTAACTGTTCTTGTTGCTACATCCACAGAGGTTTCTATTCCTCTTTCTCTCCTCCTCCCTGAAATCTTTTTGATTCCTTGCATTTGTTGTTCCAGTTTGATCTCCTCCTTTACCTGCCCCCCTGACACCTGGGCCCTCAGTCTTTATCACACCCTCCCCCCCCCCTTCTCTCTCTGCAACAGCTCCACAATGCAGCTAATGCCAACCAGAAGGAGAAATATGAAGCCGATCTGAAAAAAGAAATTAAAAAACTCCAGGTAAGAATCTATCTGGCCTTGTTTCAAGATACTTTGTTACCGAATGTTGGGAGAAATGAACCCCCTGGTTGAAGTGGTCTGAATGTTGGGACTCCAGGGTTCCTTTTGGAAGGAGCAGAGGAACATGGGAAACTCTGTCCCCTTAGGTCTTGCTGGCTTATTGTTTGCTTAGAGTAGTGGTTGTGGTGGTCTAGACACCGTTATGCCTCCCTTCGGAGGGGAAGAGCATCGGCATTAGGGTGTGCGCAGCAGCTTTCTTGTGAGTAGGCCTTAGAGGAGTAGCAAAGATCCATAGATGAGAGCAGCCTTCCCCTGCCTGTTGCCCTCTAGATGTTTTGGACTGCATCTCCCATTTTCCCTCACCATTGGTCATGCTGGTTGGGGCTGACTGGGGCCCCAAACACCTGGAGGGTAGCAGGTTGGGGAAGGCTGCATTTGAGTGAGAACATGGCTTGGAAGAGCCCTGGTTTTTCATGAAGGGTAACATGTCTAGTGAACTCAGTTTCTGTTAAAAGACAGTGAATTCTCTTTGTTGGAGCACAGAGGAACTAGGTACCAAGCTTCCTTGTTTCAATGCCAGCTCTAGTGCTGGTTGTTTGTAATGAACAGTCCACAACTTGTTCCTCCTGTTTGACCATTGCTGTAACCACTAGCCTTCATCATTGTAGGGGTGGTCTCTTTTCCCTGACCAATTTCCTCCTCCCTATCAACTACTCTTCTTCTGCAGAGATTGAGGGACCAGATCAAGACGTGGGTTGCATCCAATGAGATTAAGGACAAAAGGCAGCTAATAGACAACCGGAAACTCATTGAGACGGTAAGGTGGAGAAAGAACCTATTAGCTGCTACATCTCGGTGCTGGGAAAGATGCTGAATTAATTGGGGGTTTCTTTTGGAAAGTTATGTGGTCTACTGAAGGTGTAAATCAAACACTTTTTCTGCCTTCACCCGTTTTCAGATTAATCCTTCTTTTGCTGACTAACAAAGCTAGTTTTTGTCCTTTGTGTACATATACTTATAGGTTTAACTTTGCTTAGCTCCTCCCCCACAGTATTGCCATTGGCTAATAGACAGTGTGACCTCATAAAGGTGAGCCAGCTGGCCATTATAGTCCAGATATAGACAGGGAGAGCTGTAGAAAGGGGTTCTGTGGGGAGCCCTGGATCCCTTTGGAGAAGGTCTTCTGACTGAGGCAGCATGGGATAGATGGTGAGGGCTGGGCTACCTACGTTTTAGAGATGGCTTCTAGGGCATCCTGGGGAAGATCTATTGAGCTGTGAGCCAAGACTCTCCTGTGCCCTTTGGAAAGGAGTGTAGCACTCTGACAGCTGTTTTGCAAGGAGCAAGCTGGGTTTTATATTTTCCATGATGTGCACTAACTGGCATTATGCATGTCTGATGTTCTGCGCTGTTATGAATCTCCTGTCCATCATCTTCTAAATGTTGGAGCATCAAGCCCAAGTGCTATTGTTCGTTATGACTAAAAGAAAAGAAAAAGGGTAATCTGCCCAGTTGGCAAGGGCACAAAATGCATATTTGTTGGATCATTCAAACTTGAGGGTGACATTGTGCATTAAATGGCTGCACACATTTTTACTGCTGTGTGTATCTGTAGCGGGTATTTGCAGCTAACTGTGGATTCTTGGTATGTGACGTGTGACTGAAAATGCATTTGCATGTACACAATATTCAGTGGGATTGCCTTAAAATGTGTGAAGAAGCCCTACAGAGCCATTGTCCCAAGTTCTTTCATTTAAATGATACCATTTACACTCTGATGGCACCATCTCAACTATATTCACAAGCTTTAGTTTTTTTTTGATAAAACAGTGTTGAAGACAGAAGAGGGTGACTGCAAAAGCTGTCAGTGAAGTTACAAAAGTAGACTTGACGTTTAGGACTCTTGGGTAGAAGGAACTCTGGTGAATTCCAGTGAATGGTTAAGGAGTCAGTGTTCTTTGGTTGGTCAGGGATAGGACATAGGGTTCTCCTAGGACATGGACCCTTGTGGCCTGGATATGCATGTCAGCAGAATGGAGTGCTGGAATATTGGCATGGAAGGTGCCACTTCACACTGCAAATGAGGCAAAATCATTTAAAATGTTCCTAAATCCCCTGTGTAAAAAGGACCCCCCCCCAAAAAAAAACCCAGCCTGCCAGGGAGGGGAAAAATAGCACAGCAATAGAAAGGTTCTAGTCTAGTGAAGTTGTATCTCACTGTGCTACTTTTCTTACTTGCAGGGTGTTTTTGTAACGCAATAATTATTTAGAATTTTTTTCTGAACTAGAACAATCTGTTTTACCACCTGGGGATTCTCCTGCTTCATTCTTCTGTATGTGGCTCTCAGGCTGCAAGTAGAGTCTACGCGTTTAGAAAAAAGTACTTGATACAGTTCTCCTGGGGCTGTTCCGCTTCAGAATTTAGGCAGGAGAATTGCTTGATTGAATGTTCCTATTGGCAAAGTCAGATCCTGTTTTGTGTACTTTAAATGCCTACTGCAGATTAGAATTTTTAGTCCACCAATGTGCATAAGAGTGGGAAAAGTCACCCTTTAGCCACCCTAATTGCTGGTCAGAAACTATGGATAAAGCATGCTCAGGGGAGTAAGTCATCTTGATGCTTTTGCAGTTTATTTCCTTTGTTGCCACTGTGGATTTCTAACTTGCCTGTCTTCAAGTGATTGTTGAGGATTTTATATGTATAAGTATACGCATGCGCTGATAGCTTGGACTTTTTGGTGGTCTTTTCCTTGGTTAGCTCAATTATAGCTGCTGTGATCTCTCTTTCCAGCAAATGGAGCGGTTCAAGGTAGTAGAACGTGAGACCAAGACAAAAGCCTACTCGAAGGAGGGCCTGGGCCTGGCACAGAAGGTGGACCCAGCCCAGAAGGAGAAGGAGGAAGTTGGGCAGTGGCTGACGGTGAGGACGAGGGGAGGCTGGGCGGGCTGATAGATAATTGGGAGAGAAAGGAGGTACCTTTTTAGTAGAGGTTCTGGAGACATAGGAGTTAAGGGTCCAGCAACATCAGGTAGGCCATGTCCCTGCTTTAAATTATCCCTTTTTTTACAGTAGTGGATATAAAGAGCTGCCTTATACCATGTTAGACAAATGGTCCTCCTTTTCCACTCATTTTGCTGTGGTTGACTGCAGAGGCTTGAGGTTCAGACACAGAGAGATTTGTCCCAGTCCTGTCACCTGAGATGATATTTTTTATGTTAATTGTTAGCCAACAAACTATACTGATAGTTGGAAAGAAGCGGAAATGACACCGTTAAGGAGATGTTGCAGTTCTGAAAAGAAGTAGAGAGCCTGGCATAAATTTAGAACTGGCCTTGCTAGGCAAAGTCTCAGTCCATCTAGTCCAGCATTTCTGTTTCACCCACAGAACCCAGACAGGCTCCTCCAGGCACTCGCAAGCAAGGGTATGAAGTTGTTGACCTTCCTGTGTCATTTGCCCCCAGCTACTAGAATTCAGAGGTCTACTTCCTCTGAATATTATTACTATTATCTATTAAAATTATATCCCGCCCTTCCTCTCAGAAGGAGCCCCGTGCGGCAGACGATAAAACATTGAAAACATCTTTAAAATGTCTTAAAAACTTCTTAAACAATTCCAACACAGATGCAGACGGGAGTAATACATGAGTGTTCCCATTAGAAAATTTCTTACTGGTGTTGCTTACTCACCTGGGCGGTCTTCTGAGTATGTCCCCATTTGCCAGAGGCCGACTGGAGAACAATCTTTCTATCGCTTCCTTTTTCTTGCCTTCCACCAGAATACTATAGACACCTTGAACATGCAGGTGGATCAGTTTGAGAGTGAAGTGGAGTCGCTCTCTGTCCAGACGCGCAAGAAGAAAGGAGACAAGGACGTGAGTCACTAGAATGTCTTCCTGGGAGGTGCTCGTGTGGGTGGGAGGGGGGTGGGGGGTGGAGGCCTGTGTATGGGAAAGTGGCTGTGACCTCATGTGTCAAAGGTTGAGGTGGGGGTATATATGGGAACCAGGACTTCTGAGATCTTGTAAGCAGGGTGGCGTGAGGGAAGGGAAAGGAGTAGAAGTCAGAGACATGTGCACTAAGTTAGGGAACTGGCAGCCACCGATGTGTGTGGCAGGGCCTCTGTGGGGTTGCTTTTCAGTACAGTGAGTCACAAGAGGCAATACAGGTTTCACGTTAGGGGTCGGAAAGAAGAGGCTGGTTCCAGAACAATGCCCAGAATTATCTTCATTGCATAACCCAGCCTTTGCCAACCTGGTGCCAATTGGCTGGGGCTGATGGGAGTTGCTGTCCAAAAATCTGGAGGGCACAAAGTTGTGGCCAAGGCTGGTATAAATAGCCCCCTTGTGCCTCAAAAGCCTGGGGTGGGATACTGTTAGACAATGTATACCCTTACGCAGCCAGGCTGTGCTGGGTTTCCCAAAAAGGAGGGACCTTGAGGTTGGAGGAAGAGAAGGCGCTGAAACTCACTTCCAAGTACCGTTTTTGTCCTGGCTCAGCAGGGCCTATAGTGGGTTTTTCCGATCCAGTTTCAGAGGGCGCCATGAGGAATATGGAGGAATGCAGTTGGGGTTAAGCCCATATTGTTCCAAGGTTTTGTGGGTAAATTCCACACTGACTGAATTGTTTTCCGGGCTGGTGGGGACAGGGATTTAGGAGTCAGGATTTCTTGGCCCTTGCCATTATTCCCATGCATTTCTTTTTATTTGTTACTCTGATATCCCATGCTTCCGCCTCCAAAGAGCTTCAGACAGCTTGCATGGGAGGTTTCTTCCTCCCCCATTTTATTTTCGCAACAAAATCATACGAAGCAGGGTTAGGCTAAGTTACGCAGTGAGCTTCACAGACAGGTGGGGATTTGAACCCAGCCATCTGTGCTCCCTTCCCACACAGAAGCAAGATCGGATCGAGGGTCTGAAGCGGCACATTGAGAAGCACCGGTACCACATCCGGATGCTGGAGACTATCCTGCGGATGTTGGACAACGACTCCATCAATGTGGATTCCATCCGCAAGATCAAGGATGACGTGGAATACTATGTGGATTCCTCGCAGGACCCCGATTTTGAGGAGAATGAGTTCCTCTATGATGACCTCGACTTAGAAGACATTCGTAAGTGTCTCCCTTGGGTGGGCTGCTCTTGGTTACAGATAATGTGTTCATGGAGAGGAGCAGAGTTTGGCCTGAGTCATAATGGGCCCTTTGCTGGGGGAAGAGGCAGTATTTTAGTGCTAGCTGTGACAGCCATGAGGAGACAAATCCGAAATCAGTTTTAATTGACCAGTTCTCCCCTCTCAATGAACCCTGTGACCCTGGAGGGGAGTTGAGGGCAGCATTCATCTTGATCTGCATCCAGCAGCTGGTTTTTATTGGGCAGAGTATTGTTGCCTGTCCGTAGCCACAGAATCTGCATTTGGTGAGAGTCTGCTATAGTTCTCTGTATTTTATTATTGCCAAGTAGCTTACTAGCTGTTCTGTTTTTTGCTACTTGGACTTACCGCCGTTCAGCTGGGTACTTATTCTGAACTTTTGCATCATTACCCTTTTAAAAACTTCAGATGCATGTACTGCTCTCTGTGCATCCCAGAAATTTGTTTTGTGGGCTTGCTTTAATTTATTTTTCCAAAATGCAATTATGGGATTTCGTGTAAAGAATCGGGCTTTTTGATACCAGCTTTCCTCTTAATCCTGTTTTTAAGTTTTGAGTTCTCCAGGATGTCAAGATACTTTTAAATAAAATAAAGTGCCCCAGCAGCGACCTTTTCCAACAACTAGTCAGTGAGGTCATTCCGTATAACAACAGTACCCCCTGCTGGATTGTGCCGATTACTGACTGACTGTGACTGCTCCTGGTTCATAAGCTTCTCCTTGTTATTGGCCCTGCAGCACAGGCCCTGGTTGCCACTTCCCCACCCAGCCACAGTCACATGGAGGATGAGATGTTCAACCAGTCAAGTAGCACGCCCACATCTACCACGTCCAGCTCCCCAATCCCCCCCAGTCCTGCAAACTGCACAACGGTAAGGAGGGGGCTCGTCTGTTGTGATAGGGGATGGGCAACCTTTTAGGTTAATGTGAATGTGAGCAAACAGTATTGGGGGCATGTGCAGGGTGTCAGCGGGGTAACAACTCTTCCAACAGCGACGCTTACTCATACCTTTCTTCCCCTAGGAGAACTCTGAAGATGATAAGAAACGGGGACGATCAACAGACAGTGAAGTGAGCCAAGTGAGTTTGGAGCACAGGGTTCATCTCCCCCCCCCAGTTGGACTTGGAGGAGGGCTTAGAAACTCAGTTGGTTATTTGAGCAAAGTGAGTGGGATCATAGAATTGAAGAATAGTAGAGTTGGAAGGGGCCTATAAGGCCATCAAGGCCAACCCCCTGCTCAGTGCAGGATCAGGTTGTCTTAGGAGAGTCACTGGAGACTAGTTAGGTAGAGCCATGTCCAGTGTGGTGTTTCTGATGTGGTACAGCCCTGTTGTGAAGACTGTACCACTTATAGAATGGATGTGGGGGTTGATGGAGAGTTGCTTGCTTTGAGAAGGAGATCCATATCACAGTCTCCCTGCTTACAGAAACACTGCATTTAGGGGTGGGGACACAGTCTCTATCATGGCTTTGTTCTAATGCAATTAGTTTTTACAGACAGGGAGATGTTAATGGTAGGTTGCTTTTCTATGGCCAGTCGTCTGTGTGCATTTTCTGAGGTGATACAGAAACACTGATAAGAGGACTGTGCCATGTTAAGGACAGCATGTTTTTGAGCCGGCTGTTCCGAGTGCAGGGACTAGTGAACCAAGACGTGGATCTTCCTGGTTCCTTGTCCTCTTTTTTGAGTGGAATGGCAGTGATTACAACCCTCAGTCTTCTCTCCACCTTCTGTTCTCCCCAGTCCCCAGCGAAGAACGGTTCGAAAAGCCTCCACAACAACCACCACCAGCCGCCTCCCACCATCCCCACCAGCTACCCGATGGGCGGCAGTTCCAGCACTTCGTCCTCCCTGGGAGACGGGCCTGGCTCCAACAGCAACGGGGCTGTGGCTGGCAGCGGGAATGCGAGCAGCAAAGCTAACCCTCCAGTGGGGCACGCACCTACTGCCCCAACCCCTTACGCCCAGGCTGTGGCGCCCCCACCCACCAGCACCAATGCCTCGCAACCGCGGCCTCCCAGCACCCAGCAGAACGCCAGCAAGCAGAACGGGGCAACCAGTGAGTCTGGGCCAGGGCCAGAGGGTGGCCCGTGCTTCAGGTTTTCCAAAAGATTCCTGGGGTGTAGGAATGGCTATTGCATTACGGATTCTGGGCCAGTAGTTGGGATGAGGGGAACCTGTGGCCATCCCGGGGTTGTTGGACTGCCATCAGCCCCGAATGTGGCCAGTGGTCAGGGATGATGGGAGACACAGTCCAGCAACCTCTGGAGGACCACACAGGTTCTTGACTACTGGCCTGTAAAGAAGACGCTTGTAGCCACTCGCAATCTGTGAGCCCTTTTGTTTACAGTTACTGCTATTGCTTACACCAGGTGTGGGGGAACCTTTGGCCCTCCAGAGGTTGCTGACCTGCAACTCCCATCAGCCCCATCAAGTGTCGCCATTGGACAGGGATGATGGAAGTTGTAGGTCAGCAGTAGCTGGAGAGCCAAAGGTTCCCCACACCTGGCTTGATGCAGCGGCCTTGGTTATACGTACTGCTCTATAGCATAGCATAAGCAAGGCGGCAAATCCCTGGCATCACCTGTTAAAACAAAGTATTGAGGAGCAAAGCAGGTGATGGGGAAAGACCCCTCACTGCCCAAGACCCTGGAAAACTACTGCCTGTCTGGGTAGACAGCAATTGGCTGGGCAAGCCAGTAATCGGACCTAGTGTAAGGCAGACTCTCTTCATAATCCAAAGTTTTACTAAAGGGGTGGGGGTGGGGGTGGGAGAACAGATGGATGGGAGGAAGCCTGGGTAGCACAGGACAAACATGAGAGAGTGCAGTCATGCTTTATACAGGAGTTGGAACTAGGGACAGGCTGGAAGGAAAATACGGTTCTTGAGGAGGGATTTGAAAAAAGTGTGGGAGGTGCTTCAGGGGTGGGCATTCTAGGCCTAGGCAGGCAGCTGGGCAGCAGGTGGAGGTGTGGAATCATCATTTTAAAATTGTGTTTGTCTGTTTTTTAAAAAATCTGCCCTTGATTGCAAAGAAAAATGTGACACAAGCAACATCCTCATTTAATCCTCATTTAAAGAAGTATTATATCACTTTTAACACTGATATAACAGTGTGCAGTTTGTGACGGGGTGCTGAGAGTTGTTAAGAGATTCCCTATTCCCTCACAAACCTACAATTCCCAAAGTTCCTTGGGAAGAGGGATTGATTATTAAGCCACTCTGGGAACTGTAGTTCTATGAGGGGAATAGGGGTCTCCGAACAACTCTCAGCACCCTTCATAAATGACACTTCCCAGAATTCTTTGGGAGAAACCATGACTGTTTACAATAGTATAATAGTGTTTTAAATGTATAGTGTGAATGTGGCTACAAACAGTCTGCTTCTTGGTTCAGGTAAAAGGAATCAGACAGGATTTTTTGGGTGGGGTGGCTTTAGGCTGGTCCTCCAACCTTGGGAGGGGCTTCTGTTGAAGAGCCCCAAGGAAACTGGGAGCTTCTGCAGGTGCTGCTGCTCTCATCACTGCATTGCAGTGGTGGGAAAAAGTGCACCTGCTAAAGATTGTTCCACTTCAGAGCCCTTAAAGTGACAGGAGTCCTCACCCTGGATGGAATTTGAATTTGCTCCCACTGAGTGATAGTTTGCACAGGAGCTGGTCCTTTCTTGGGTTTCCCTGGCCCCATTTGCTCTACAGATAGACACTGTCGCTTTTCCTGTATTAAATACCTGCAAGACAATAGTGAAAATGTCAGTTTCTATGCAGTTGTCATTCATTCCCAAAATTAACTAGCCTTCACCTGAGCCGTGCTTGATGGGAGTTGTAATTCAGTAACATTTGGAGGGCCAAAGGTTCCCCACACCTGGTATAATGCCGTGAAAAGCTTCACCTGCCAATTTCTTTCCCATCCAGCTGCAGTTAAGGGCAAAAGAGCAAGCCAGGCTGTTTGCTAACAGTAATGCAGTGAGGAGAGCTATTTTATAGACTGAGGGGAGGGGAGAGTTAAGTCAAGCCACTGTTATGAGCTACTCTGCTGACTTCATCACTGGGGGAGAGACTTGGACCTAGATCGTGAAGCTCAGTTTCCCCTTGTTTGTGTAACTTTGTGATTGTTTAGCACAAAATTCAAGCCACAGATTTTATCTTTTCTGTCTTCTGCCCAGGTTATAGCTCTGTGGTAGCTGACAGCAGTTCAGATTCAACACTAAACAGTGGGAACCAGTCATTGCCTAACCAGACAGCGTCGCACAACCCACCCAGTGTTTCTGCGTGAGTTTCTCCCCCATCTCCTTCCAGTCTGTTCTTCCTCCCTGCTCTCAACATGGTTCCTTTCTTTCCTTCCCTAGTGGGCAGACCATATAGTTCCATACAGAGTGGTGCTTTGTTTTTTAGCTGTCTTGTTGCGAAGTGTTTTGTTTTATAATTATTGTGTAGTTAGTTTGTTTTATCTTCTGTGTCCTGCCCGGGTATCTGTACGAATGAGGGGTTGAGTTGTAAATATTGTTAATAAATACATATAATTCTAATCTTTTACCAGCTTTATTGGTTACCTGCTCATTTTAAAGTGCTGATGGTCAGCCTTTTATTAAAGACCTTACCAAGTTAGGCCAGGGTACCCTAAGAATGGCTGACTCTTCTGTATAAATCCATCTGAGCCTTAAGTTCAGCTTCAGAGTTCCTCTTTTACTTCCTGTCACTGCTGGAGATGCAACTGGCAGGTACAAGAAGAGAGGGTCTTCTCAGTGGTGACACTGAAACTTTGGAACATCCTCTGTGGGAATATCTAACAGGCTCCCTGTCTTCGTATGTTAAGATGGTTTCATAACCCACCTATTCAGTGCTGTAATGATCTGCTGGTTTTAAAGTTGGTCTTTGGGTTTGTAAGTTGATGACTTTTCTTTTTAAAGCCACTTTGAATATAAAATTATTCAAGGAAAGCAAGGATACCCTGGGAGACATTTTGTGCCAGACACGACAAGGGTAACTAGACTTCCCCAATATGGTGCCTTTCATATATTTTGAACTACAACTCTATATAACAACTGGGCTGATGGAAGTTGTAGTCCAAAACATCTAGAAGGCATCAAGCTGGGGAAGACTGAACTAGACAGATGTACAAAAAAACCCCTGAGAAATATCAAACAAAGAGGATATTTTAATCATTCTTGAACCCCCACTTCCTCAAACTTTCCTATTTCAGCAGGTATTTTAAGGTAGTTTTCTTTATTCATGATGAATTTGAATTGTCCTTTTTTATATCTTATGTGCGCTGCTTAGAAATTCTGACTATCAAGCAGTATATAAATACCTGAAATAAATTTAAAAAAGCAGCAGACGGTAAACCCATTATAGCACACTTCAACAGAAAGCATACTGAAACAAATGTTTTCAGAGTCCATTTAAAAGCCAATATAGATGAGGTCCTGCATACCTCTCTAGGGAGAGAATTTCATAGGTGTAGAGCCATTGAAAAGGCCCCGCTCTGGAACCCACCAGCCTGATGGACCTAAATCAGGAGGACAGTGAGCAGGGTCTCTGAGGCTAATCTAATGCCTGGGCAGACATATGTAGGTGCAAATGGTGCTTCAAACGACCTCCTAAACCATTTAGGGATTAAAAGGTTAACATCCACATTGTAAAAGAGCTTGGAAATGAATAGTCAACCAAGTGCAACTGTCACAGCATCTGTGTTCTGAACACCTGGCTCCCACAAGCAGTGTGGCAGCTGCATCTTGTGCCAAACGAATTTTCCAAGCCTCCTATAAAGTCAGCCCCACAGGGAATACATTATTTTGCCACCCCACCCTACCTGTGTGTACCAAAGCTGGATGTAAGCCTGTGTCTAGGTCAGCAGATTTCCCAATCCACAGTACTTTCATCCTATCTAAATTAGACTTAAACAATGTTGGCTCTGAACTTATGATATATGACCATTGCATCTCTCCAAATTCAGTCAGTATCCTTTATGTGCCCCTTGCCTAATATCTAACTAATTTTGTAGACTTTTTAAGTTGATCTTCCTAAAGATAGTCTGGAACTTCCCTTTTCCCCAGAGCAACTTCAGCGTGGAGATTCTTATAGGATCCCTCTGAAACATAGTGAACAACAGCAACCCTTCCCTTCCATCCCAGCTTATAGTGAAGCCTACCATTTTGTACACCTTTTGACTCTAAAGTGAAATTAAATATAAAACAAACCCATCATATTTCCTCATCTCCTGATGGAGTGCCAGATTCACTTTGGAAATCCTAAAAACTGAGTTTCTCTCCTTGTGTGTATGGTGGAACATAATTGTTCATGGATAGCTATGCCTAAAGTGATACTTTTGCTAAGGTCCAGGCTGTGTTTTGCGATTTCACCCAAGCTCTGAAAAAGACAAATATTGTTGGGTGCAACGCACTGAGAGTCTCATCTCTCATTTAACAGGGCAAGGAGAAGAAACAAGTTTCTAGACCTTAGGGTTTCTGAGCTTTCACCAGGCATTTGCCACCCTGCTTTTAAGCCCTAAGTGGACTCAATATGACTTCCTGGGATCCAGAGACAGTTTCAGGGTCCTGCATAGCTTCTTCTTGTGCTTTATGTCCAAGCCTATGTATAAAAATAAATTCTGAGTCCATAAAAGAGACTTATATGAATTATGTAAACTTGGTAATCTGTCCAATTCTGTATTTTATTTTTTTTTTCTATTTGGTTTGGATTTTGCTAGGCATGGAAATGGAGCAAGAAGCTATGGAGAGGCCACAGCCAAATCTTACTCAACAACCTGTCTGGCTCTTAAGATTTTGACAGGCATTGCCCGTATGCACAGTCAAAAGAATATTTTGTAATCGTGAGGTCTATTTATTTATTTATTTGATTTATATCCCACCCTTCCTCCCAGCAGGAGCCCAGGGCGGCAGGAGGCCTAGGAATTTAATGAAAAGAAGCTGAGACTCAAAGCAATGTTCTGAATCTAATACTGCATTCTGTGCTTTTCTCTGCCATTTTATGGAATTATGCATACAGGCTGGACCATGAATAGCTCAAATGGAAAAAAATTTGCAGTATAAACAAACTTGATGTTTGTTGCTACGTGGAGCCCTTTCAGTAGTAATCCTCAGATATTGCTGTTATCTTAAAAATCCCACAGCTTAACCTGATGTGTGGCTGTGGCTGGAGATTGGGTCTTGGCTTTGGGGGGCATGCTATCCTCACAAACTTTTGCATCTGTCCATCTCGCCTCCTTTGGCAGGAAAGAGCCCAGCACAGCTACACAGCCAACTAGTGGCAACAACAGCACTGGATCCAGTCTCCTGGTGCCTCTGACTGCCAACCCTCCTGCCTCGCCCACGCCCAGCTTCTCTGACAGCAAACCCTCCCAGACCCTGCTCAACGGACCACCCCAGTTCAGCTCCACAGCAGAGATCAAGGTGAGAGGCCATCCTTGCTACAGCAATACCACGTCTAGACTTGCTAGTGCAGCTAGGGAAGAATAGATTTAATCTTGTTACCCTTTTTTTTTTTTTTAGCCCTCCTTCCTCTAAGGAACTTGGGCTGATGTATGTGGGCATATTTGTCCCATGTTATCCTCTCAAGAAAATGACTGGCCTCCCAGTAAGCTTTGATAAATCTTAATTTTTGCAGCAGGGTTCTTGAAAACAACTTCCTGCCCCCACCCCTCTTTTTCCCATTTCTCGTTTAAACGTTCTGCAGACACCTGAGCCTCTAAGTACGCTGAAGTCCATGGCCGAGAGGGCAGCTATCAGCTCTAGCATAGAGGATCCTGTGTCATCTCTTCATCTTGCTGAAAGGAGTAAGTGTGGGGAGAGGGGCCTTTGCCTCCACAGTCCAGATGTGTATCTCTTGAGCCCTTCAGCATTCTGTGTGTTTGACAACCTGAACAGAAACTAAAGGATGGCCACTCTGCATGTGAGATGGTGATTTTTAAGACTATATCAATCTCTTCTCTAAAAAACAAATCCTTTTTTACTGGCAAGTCCTTTTGCTATAGATTTCACTCTCTCTGCTTATCCTTTGTGTTGGCAGTTGAAGAGCAGGTGGCCATCCAATTCACAAGAAAGGCTTGATATAAATATGCATGAATAAATTTCTCTGGGCCAAAAAATTGGCTCAGGAGCTTTTAGTTGCTAACCTTTTCACCAAGGTTCCAAGTGACGAAGTAAAGAGGACAACATACCATAAGATAACATTTTTTATTGTGGACAATAAAGCTGTGGGCCTGTGCAAGAGGTGGAAGGCATTTTGGAGAAGAAATGGAATTGTCTTTTTTTTTTTACGTTCTGAGTAGAGTGATCAGCACTCCTGTGCTGTAATCTGTAGCAGCCTTTAAGAGATGGTATCAAGGGTAATTCTTCTTTTCTGCTTATGTTTTTATGGGATGCACTTGTATTTTATTGTACGTCGCCCAGAGTGGCAGGATAACCCCTGCCAGATGGGCGTCTAACAAATTTAATAAATGAAAATAAATTAATAAATTCTTGATGGATCAAGGCACACATTGTTAGAATGAGAGAGGGGAGGGAGGGCTTCAGAAGGATGATGATGACCTGCATAAAAGGAGGCATTCTAGGCCAGGTTCACTTGAATGGTATACTGAGGGTGGGTGTCGAGTCACCTCTTGAGTGGTTCTCTTTCCCATTTTCCCTTCCAGCTGACATCTTAATAGCTAACACGACCTCCCAGCCAACCTCCAACCAGCCCCCCATCCAGCTGTCTGAGGTGAACATCCCCCTTTCACTTGGGGTGTGCCCACTGGGGCCTGTGCCTCTCACTAAGGAGCAGCACTACCAACAGGCCATGGAGGAGGCTGCCTGGCACCACATGCCTCATCCTTCTGATTCGGAAAGGATCCGGTAAGAAGGTTTCCCCTGGTCTTGTGGGTGGTGGTGGGGGAGAGGGAGTGAGCTGGCCCAGGATCTTTGTTCTCCTGGGAAAATAAGGTAATTTAGTAGTGATGCTGTTGCTTTCAGAGCATCAGCTTCAGAGTTCTCTGTACTGTAAATTGTTCATCCGGTTTGCACACCGCTAACACAGCTGTCTTCCGTCCTGAACCATGCACCGAAAGGGTAGGCAGAGCCCCACCTTTCAGCCTTAAGCATGTCACACATGCAGACCAATAGTATCATGGGCAGGGGGAGATAACGGGGTATGGGGATGCTCTGACTAGGTGTAGAGAAGAACCAACAGGCACTTGCTGATGTTTGTCCTTTAGGCCCTTCCGAGACCCTAAGGATTTAAAACATCTACTGCCCAATGGCCGGTATTTTGGGGCAAGGTATTCAAGAGGGTTGTGGCCATGGCTGTGCAACTGCAGATACACCTGGATGAAGCAGGTTACCTTCAGGCCCTGTTTCAGCACCAAGATGGCATTGGTTCTGATCAACAACATGTGTTGGAAGAGGGACGGGGGATTGTCTTTGATCTCTCAGCAGCTTTTGATGCCGTCAGCCATCGTATCCTCGTGGAGCAGCTCTGTGGGCTGGGAGTTGGAGTCATGGTGATAGTGGTTCTGCTCCTAACTGCAGGGTTGTTCCTAGAGAGCAACGTTGGGTGATTTGTGCTCAGCCCAATGGCAATTGTGCTGTTGGGTCCTGCAAGGTCCCACCTTTTCTAATGCTATTTAATATGAACTATTGGGTGTGGTCACTGGGGGTTTGGAACTCTGTGCCATAAATATGCTGATGGTACCCAGCTCTGTGTCGTTTGATCCAGATGCAGCTGTGTTGATCTTGAACTGATGCCTGGAGGCAGTAGTGGGTTGGATGAGGGCCAGTAAACAAACTGAAACAAACAGAGTACTGACTGGTACTTTTGGCTGATGTTGCATAATACCGGTCTTGCAAATTCTGCCCTGGCTGCCTATATTACCAGGCCCAATTCAAGATGCTAACCCTAACATATAAAGTCCTTAATGTCTGGGACTCAAGGCCTCAGATTAGTGTGCAAAGCCCTGCTTATAGTCTCAAGGACAGGGGAAGCCTGTCATGTGGGGACTCAGCGTAAGGTCTTCTCCATAGAGGCACCTGTAATGGAACTCCCTCCCCCTAGAGGCATAGATGGCTAGAATATTGAGGGTGTGGTTGCATGGCGAAGACGCATCTTTTTTCTGAAGCTTTTGAAGGCCATGTTTTAATTATTTTTAGCCTTTAATTTTCTTTTGTATTGTTGAATGCATTATGATTACAGTTATCCAGTTGATGATTTAACTGTAGTATATTATTTGTACTGATATTGTTTGGTTGTTTATTTCTGTGCTGCCTTTTGACCAAGAAAGGCCCTCAAGGCAGCTCACAGAAGAAAATGGAAAGGATAATTGGAACTCCCTCCAAAATACAACTTACAAAAATGTATAAGAAGACTAAAATATATTCAGTGTGGTGTAGTGGTTAAGGTGTTGGACTATGACCTGGGAGACCAGGGTTCGAATCCCCACACAGCCATGAAGCTCACTGGGTGACCTTGGGCCAGTCAGTGCCTCTCAGCCTCAGAGGAAGGCAATGGTAAACCCCCTCTGAATACTGCTTACCATGAAAACTCTATTCATACGGTCGCCATAAGTCAGTATCGTCTTGAAGGCAGGCCATTGCCATTTCCCTGCCAAAAGGGTTAGGGCAATCCCCAGAGAGATGTCGGAGAGAGCGGGAGCAACTCCTCCTTCCCAGTGCCTGGTTGGGGGGTGGGGCGGGACAGATGGAAAAGCTTTCCCTTTGATAGTCCCACCACAGTCTCTCCATTGCAGCATATGTAAAATACTTCAAGGCCATCTGTGACAGGAAATGGTATGCAAAAGCTCTAAACACATAAAAAGGGTATAACCAGCCTGTAATCTTGAGTATATGCCCTGAGATGGAGAAAGGGTTAGACAAGGGGTTCTCTGGCTTTCTACCCTCAAGGGGCTCCCTTGAGATGGCTGAAGACTACTGACACCCACCAGGCACAAAATGGTGGTAGATGGCGGCAGTCGCTGACCTTATTGTCTGCTGATATCTAATCCATCTTTGGAAATCGCTAAATGCTTTGCCACTGTGTTTTCCTTGTGGCAAGGAGTTCCATTTCTCGGTGTCCCTCCAGCTAAGTACAGACATCTGCTCTGGAAGTATTGTGACTCGGTCTCCCTGCTTTATGCTTTGCCTCCAGGGGCGGAGGCTGCATGCTTCCAATTGCCACTTGCTGGAAACTGCAGGGAGAAAAAGTGCTTTTCCACTCAGGTCCTCCTTGTGGGCTCCCATTAGCATCTGGTGGCCATTATGAGAACAGGATGCTGGAGCAGATGGGCCTTTGCCTTGATCCAGGAGGGATTTTCTTACATAGGCAGAACTTGCTGATCCAGAGCCCTGAAACAGAGAAAAAATTTTCTCTGATATTTTCCCCTTCACACGACCACCTGGTTAGCAAATTCCTTCTCCCATTTTCCTTCCACACTCAACTTGTACCTTATCCCCCCATTACCCAAAACTGCAATTTTTTTTATCCATCCTCCCTAACATTGTTATATTCACTCCTTCCTATAACAGTTTCTCCCTTTTATCTTGTTCCTTTCTGTTTCCAGTCTGCCTGTTTATTACTAATAAATATTAACCTTTTATCTCACTTTCTCATTTCCTTAACCTTTTATCTCACTTTCTCATTTCCTTAACCTTTTATCTCACTTTCTCATTTCCTTCAACACCTCCTCTGGCTCTTCCCCCTCTGAGAAGGGAGATCTTCCTCCCATCCTTCCCCCCCCCCCACGCTTCCTCCTTGAAATTCTCTGTCTCCCAGCCACTTTTACTCTACATGCAAAGAGCTGCTGGTGCTGACGCTGGCCCAGCTAAAAGGCTGTGGTGTAGCTAGGGGGTGGGGCAGGCTATGGCTCTGAGGGCCACCTGAAAGTGACCCAAGGCCCACTGGTGGGAGGTCCTGGCCCACAGTTTGAAAAGCACTGGGTTAGGCCAAGGGATGCTGGGAAAGAGAATGCTAGGGTCCTCCAGCAAGGGAGAAGGCATGGCTGGTCAGAACTCTTGATTTGCTGGATGGAACATGAGCAGATGTTGGCCTGAGAGGTCTCACCCACTTGCTGTGGTCTTTCCCATCAACAAAACTGTATTTCACCCTTTGCCTGCTCCCTAAACCCTGGCATATTTGCCTTTTTGGAAAGACTCTTCCTTTCCCTCTTTTTTTTTTGTCTCCAGCCTTTAAAGACCACATTAGTAACTCATCTGTGTGTCTTCTGTTTTCTCCCCTCCGCAATTCTCTCCTGAAATAAACTTCAGCCAGTTGTGAGGTGAAGGAGCCTTGGGCCAGGCCGTGATTGCAGCAGAGCCGCCAGTTAAAAACAACAGTCCACATTAGGGCCAAATACCTGGGCTTCAGGGTTTAGCCGTGTGTGTGTGTGCTCGTGCATCTAAGAGGTGGGGGATCACTACCACCAGGTTGGAGATGAAAGCCAAGATTCTTAAATTTTCTTGCACTCATTCTTTCCCTTTCTTCACCCCCCTCCTTCCTCCACAGGCAATATCTACCACGAAACCCCTGCCCGACCCCTCCATACCACCACCAGATGCCTCCCCCACACTCTGATACCGTGGAGTTCTACCAGCGCCTCTCTACAGAGACCCTTTTCTTCATCTTCTACTATCTGGAGGTAATGCGTACAAGACTGTCTCTCCTTTTTCCCCCTCCCCTCCCCACCCATTGGGGCATTCAGGGGCTGTGTTCTCTGTCCATGAGGAACATCCCCTCCCACCCTGGGACTGGGACTGAAGTATATCCCACAGCCCTATTCTGTCCCCCTTCTGCTTTGAAGGGCACGAAGGCACAATACCTGGCAGCGAAGGCACTGAAGAAGCAGTCGTGGCGCTTCCACACCAAGTACATGATGTGGTTCCAGCGGCATGAAGAACCCAAGACCATCACTGACGAATTTGAGCAGGTGAGGGAAGTGACCACAGAACAGCACATGGGGGGGGAGGGGGTAGTAGGCCCAGCCAATGAATTCCCGCCCACCCCCATGTACCATCTTGGGAACATAGGAAGCTGCATTATACTGAGTCAGACCATTGGTCTATCCAGTTCAACATTGTCTGCACTGTCTGGCAAAGCCCTCCCAGGTTTTCGGGCAGGGATTAATCCGAACCCTACTTGGAGATGCTGGGAACTGAACCAGTCGGGACCTTCTGCATGGACAGGTGATGCTCTACCACTGAGCTATGGCCCTTCTTTCATAGAAAGAGAAGAATGCAAAAAATGGGTGAGGGGATAGAAATAAGGAACCAGGCAAGGCATAGGAACTTTTAACTGTTAAACCCTAGCGTTTCTCGTTGATAACATTTGAGCCGGTTATGTCAACATTACTCCCATGAGAATGTTATTTGGGTTGAATGCACGTGAGGGCAGGGCTTAGAGCACGGAAGTTTGCGCTGGCCCTGTTGGGACTGCTATCCTTATTAGCTTTCTTCAGTGTGTTCTCTTTCTGAGTGGGGCAGGGCGAGCTTCAAAGGAAGCATTAACTATACTCCCTAGCCTGGTAGAAATCTGGAAGGGTGGGTCTTGTTCTTCTAGGTCCTAGAGTCATCAGTGGGGGAACAGCAGGGGTGTGGGTGGATGTTGGTAGATGGTGTAAGAGGTATTTGCATCTAGTAAAAGCAAAAAAAAAAAAATTGTGGTTCTCGGGAGCTGTGTAGTTTATGGTATCTTCCACAAGACACTTAAGCACCCGAGTGTGACATTTCCCATAGTCCAAAGATATAGAGGTGGAGGTCTGTATACTTCTGCTTGCTTCACACACATGAACAAAATGGGTTTTCTGAGGTAAAAAAAATCTTCCATCCCTTCCCCCAATGTGGTACAAGGCATTGAGGGGTCTCTTTCCCAGACACTGAGAGTCAGAAACTTTTGAGTAAATTTTGTGTGTGCGTTAAGAAGGAATGAGACTAGGGCCTAAAAGCCCTCCCCCCCCAAGCCCTTCTTTCTTACTGGGAAGCTAGCAGGAGAACACAGTTGCTGTTTGTTCTGGCTCTTCCTTTCTGGCCAAGCTTTTTTCCTAAAAAAAAATAAAATATACTTTTGCTCTCTGTTTCTGCCCAGGGCACTTACATCTACTTTGACTATGAGAAATGGGGCCAGCGCAAAAAGGAGGGTTTCACCTTTGAATACCGCTACCTGGAAGACCGGGACCTGCAGTGATGCCCTGGGGCCAGCAGGGGGTGCCAAGCCTTCCTTCCAGAGACAACGCGGTGCGCTAGGGGCAGCAGCAAAGGAAGACCAACCAATCCCCCAGCTCATCCCATCTTCCCCCCTCCCGTTACAACCATGGGGGGGATGGGGCCAGCCGCACGTTTAAAAAAATGCATGCAAGTTTTAAAAGTGACCACGGGACGGAGGAGGGGCGGCAGAGGCGGGATTCTCTTCGGCCTTTTCCTTGCTCTCTTCCGCCTGTAATGCATACGAAGAGGACAGAAAAAAATGAGGAAAACTCCCTTCATGTGCACCAGATTTGGGTGAGGGAGTGGAGATTAAAAAAGAATTTGAGAATCCCACCATAAGAGTGATCTTCCCCCAATCTGCATTTTTGTGTCTTCTAGATCAGAGAACCTATGCCCCCCCCCCAAATCCCTATTGCAGCAAACACAATTTCTTTGCCCCACCTCCTCCCCCAGTGCAGATCTCATCTCCTATTTGGCTACCATTATATACCCGTGACATTGAGGGGTAGGACCCCATAAATATCCCCTTATAGGCAGAAGTGTTGGGAACAGTTCATGGAGATATTGCTCGAACCTTTGCCCAGTTGTCATTGCTGGATTTGGCAAAAAGCCAAAATGCTAAGTTATTACAAATTGGGAAAGCCAGATGATTCCTGGAAAACATCCCAGTACAAAATATTTTTGTGGACTGGTACCTTCTGTTAACATTTTATAGGCTGCCATAATTTTCACTTGCTTCTGCAAGTGATGCTGTTGAGGGCAGATGGACATTACATGTCCCCCCTCATCACTTTTGTTTGGAAAAATCCCCAAACTCCCTTTCCTTACTGGAAATTTGACTCAAGAGAGTCTTCCCCCCCCCCAATCCATTGCTGCTTCTCTCCCTAACCCCTCCGTCCAAAATTTTGTTGCCACCCTAAATTTGGTATCCAAGCTCGTATCTTATCTGCTGCTCCTCCCACAGAGAGACCCTTCCCCTTGATGACTTGCAATTTATTCCTGATTGGAGGGGAAAGACTTGGGGAGACCTGGGGGAGGGATGGGAATACTGCTGTGTCGCACCCATCTCTCTTTCTCCTCATCCAGCACCCTGAACTGGAGCACCCTGCCCACACCGCTGTTTAAGATATTTTTTCGTAAGCCTATTTTCGTTTTGGAAAATATTTATGAATAAATAGTTTTATATGAGTGTTCTTCTTCTCTTGTAGAGAAAGGGCAGACAAAACGGTGGGGGGTAGAACAAATGGTTTAAAAAAAATCAATAACCATGCTTTCTCTTTCTGCATCACAGAAGCATCAGGGCTCTGGCTCAAGGGGTGGTGTTTTAATATTTAGTGTTTGAGGGGTCATGCCTTATGGCTGCCTAGATCTTCCCCCTGGCACTACTTGCATGGAGGCTAATAAGATGACAAGAGAAAAGCAATTTTCATGTAGAAATTTGCATATACTCTGAAGTTTGTATCCTCTTTGTTGCTGAACTCTCCAGACGGCTCTCCTTAAAGCTGTTTCCCCCCCATTATTTTAGCCTTTTCCCCTGACTAGAAAAGGAACTGTGTTAAAGCATAATAACTAAAAGCTTTACTCAGAGATCTTTCAGATTGCTGAGACTTCAACCAGCATTGCCTGCAATACCGGTTTCAAGCATACATAAAAGCAGAAAGGGTAGGAACTTCTAAAAACATTTAGATGGAAGCTTATTTCCATGCCTTGTCTCACCATGAACTTTGACGTGTCAGTTCCTCTGTTGAGAAGCACTCTATTGCTGCTTCCAGGTTTAAGCCCTTGATGGAGGGCATTAGGAGCCCACCTTTGTCCTTAATTTCTACCATAGTCATATATAGCAGGGATAGGAAAGCTCGCTCCCTTCTCATGTTGGACAACTACTCCTGTCATCCCTGAGCATTGGTCCTACTGGCTGGGGTGAGGGGAGTCCAAACCATTGGGGGTGGGGGGACCAGCTAATAAGTCTGGCAGACTGCAAAGAGAGGGAAGGAAATTTTGTTTGGTGGAGTTTGAATGAGAGCAATGTATTTATCATGTCTGAATGATGCAGGAGCCTGCAGCTCCCTTGGGGGCATTTGGTTCTTGGAACAGCAGATGCTGTGTGTGCCACATTAGCTAAAAAGAATATTAAGTGGTAATAACCATATATAATCTATCACTGGAACCCAAGACGAATGAGAGATACATACTGTGTTCCTCTGTGAAATTTGGTGGTTTAGAATCCTTTTATCTCAAACCCTATTTCCTTGCTGCTGTGTCCTACTTTGTAAGCCCCTTTACATTTTTATCCGTTACCTTCTGTACACCCTCCTTATCACAAGTTGTTTCTCTTCTGTTTAGGCCTACACAAACAGCAGGGGAGGCAGTAAAAGTCTTCCTGGATTATGCAGCTATTTCATAGTTGTGTATCTAGATGTGGTTCTCTCCTAGTCTCCCTCTCCCCGCAAAAAACCTGAGCAAGACAAAGTGAGAAGACTTGGCTAAAATTCTTACTCTATTTTACTGTGTGCAGGCTGTTATGTAAAGAAGGATCATTTAATCACAGCAACAACTCGGATGGCTGAGGGAGGGGGGACTGGTTTTTGCCCTTCCCCTATGTTAGGAGCAGGTGATAATTGAGTGTAGCAGGTACGGGAGATGGAGGCATGTCCTCAGCCAGGGTCTGTCTGTTCTAGAAGACATGCTTGGGCTTGCTTTCTCATGGAGTTCCACCCCCAAGCATTTGTGAGAGCTGTAAACATAATAGCATATGGATATTTTTTACTGCCGGGAGCAGCTACAAACAACTCCAGCTTCACTCCTTGCCTTCATATTTTATGAGAGGAGAACACGGCTACTACTTCTGGTGGAGACTGATGAACACAAAGCACCAGTTCAGGGCTTTTCAGGTGCATAATCCAATTCAAAACATCCATATCCTGCATAATGGACATTTCTAGAGTTTGGACTACATTGATTTCCTTGAGGAAGACTAGGGACAGGTGAGCTCTTGAAGCAGGGGATGCTATAAAGAGGCAGAGTTTGATCCATGTGCCAGGAAGGTACCAAGTACTCAACAAATAGGTTTATTGAGTGGCTGGTGGCTCATCACTGTCCCAGACAGTATTGTCCCAAACAATAGTGGTAAGCTGTACCACAGAACCCCATGCCAAAACATCTTCATCAGACCAGTTCTGATTATTGTTTATAATTTGCCAGAGATTGTCCATGAAGTATGCTGCACTGAGCAAGAAGAAAATAATGCATATTTCTGCAGCTATCCTTCAAAGAAGAAAAGTTAACTCTTTCAGCATTCCTCTGTTTGACACTAGGCTATAAGAACCAGGGATAAGGTCCCGTTTCCCCAACACATTGCTGCTGCTATTATCTCACTGGCACACCACCTCATTGCAGTTCCCAGACCCTCTTTCTTGCCAGTTGAGGGTTGAACTGTGAGTTGTAACCACGTTTTCTTTCATCCATTTCCTCTTCCTGGAGTGGGTGCGTGCCTGCTTTCTGGGCAAGAAGGGTTTCTGCACGGGCTCGCTCTACTTGCTCACGGCGCAGCCGTTCCTGGCGCAATTGCTCCAATGAGGATGATGCAGGTGAAGGGGCAGGACTGCAAAGGAAATGAGGGTTTAGAAAAGGAGCAGGAAACCTTTTTCAGCTCAAGGGCCATATTTTTCTTGCGGGGGGGGGGGAGACATGCCACTGATGGGCAAAGCAAGACCTGTGATTTGTACCTTCGTACAATAGACTAGTTTATTCCCACTCACACATCCCTCTCTATCCTTCAAACCAGGGAAGCAAGAAGCATTATCTGAGTTCAAGAACAAATTCAAGCCAGGCAAAAACATTCAACAAAGGCACAAAGCAGGGCTAGTGAGGGGTGTGTGGCCTGGAAAGAGTCTCATGAGCCAAATAACAAAGCCTGGAGGGCTAAATTTGACCAGCAGGCCTAAGATTCCTTATCCCTGGTTTAGAAACTGAAGTGTACATGGAATCCAGGAAACGTCTTTAATCCTTACCTTCCCACCCACAGGACTCAAGACAGGCGCAAATATGCCCAAATCGGTCACTTGTTTGTGTCGTTCCTACACTACTGTCCGTTTTGTGCTCTAGTCCTGCAGTTAGTGGTTCTAATACTAGAAGAACTGATGTTTGGGGAGATCAAGGCGGCCATTATCGTTACAATATAGGGGAGGGAACAAGCTCAGTGGTAGAGCAGCCTTTCCCAACCTTTGGATCCCAGCTTCCCTCATTGTACCTAAAAGTTTCAGGTAGCACAGGGAAGGCCCTTTTCTGCCAGAGTGCCACGGCCAGCCAACATACACAATACTGAACTAGATGGACAATTATATTTGGCACAAGACAGTTTTCTGATACAGTCTACTTTCTAGTAACAGCTGTTTCACACTCTGGCAACTTTACTGCATTTATATCCTACCGTGGCACGTGTGGGGCATAAGCACTGGGTTCCTGCCTCCTATCCAGAAAATGAGTAGGTCCAGACCAGTTTCACTTGAGCAAGACTGGTGTTAGCAAGTGCCTTCAGACCATGCCCTGGGACCCAAGAGCAGCCATGCACAGAGGGAGACAAGCAAAAGAAGCAGCCTAGTTAAACCAAGCCTCAAACAGAAGAGGAAATTCAGCAGGAAGATGCCCATGTGATAGGCCAGTGAGCCTCTGGGCTAGATCTGGTCTTCAGAATCTTCGAATCTGGCCCTCAGACAAAAGATTTTTGGCCAGGGATCCTCATCTCCCCCAGCATCGCACAAGCAAAGTTTGACAGGTGGGTGAAGTTGCTCATCTGTCAATTACCTGACTTCACAATGATGTCAGGTGGCCCATTTATGCCCAGTTTGAAATCAAACCTGCAGGCAAAGACTCGGGCTATGCATGCCCCACCAATCAGCTGACTATCAGGGCTTTGCTATTGATCAGCAGTGCCTGTAAACCCCCCTTTCAGCCCAGCCACATCTTCACCTGCCCCATACCTGATGTCAGGTGGAGGGAGGTATGTGTGGCTTGGCCAACACAGTCTGGAGGGTTAACCAGGCCTGTGGGCTGGAGATTCCCCACCCCTGCTTTATGCCCATCTCTCCCTTTATCAGATGCGGGGAACCATTGGTTCTGCTTGCTGGGAGTTGTGGTTCAGCAACATCTGAACAACATCACCGCCCTGGGAGCTTATTGCTATAGGGCGGTCTAAAAATGTAATAAAATAAATAAATAAATCTGGAGGGCCAAAGGTTCCCACACCTGCCCTGTATCCTCCTCCCAGCACTTGACGACAGTATTCCATGTATGGCCAGTAGAGGGCTATCAATGACTGTGCTTCCTGTTTACAGTTCAACTCAATCCCCACCGCCACCACCTCAGAGCCCACATCCCATCCTGTAACAGAGCAGGAGTCGATTTTATTACTTTGCCAAGTTACTGCAGCTTTGAGGTGGCACAAGACAACGATCCCTCTCACTCACTGACCCACTGCCTAAACCTTATTGTAACTGGTGCTCCATACACAGCCTTAAACTTTACTTTTTCTTGTGCAAAAGTGTTTTCGTTCTTTCAGTTGCTTCAAGAGGAGGCAGGTTCTATGTGAAATGCTCAAGTTGTATCACCCACATCTGTGGTCTTCCTTTCCCTCCTAGGGACGGGAGTTTTGTTGCTTGGGACTAGCTGGATTTTGGAGCCAGCAGGAAGCAGAAGCAGTAAACCTCTCAACTCCTGTGCTTTGGCCCTAAACTGTTAAAGGATAATATCCAGACGCACCCAGCTGGCAGGGCTCTCCTTTTTTCTTTTTGCTGTCGCTCCCCTTTTTCTTTCTTCCCATCTTTCTTGTGGGATCCCTTCTTCTTACGCAGATGTCTTTCCATCTCGGCCAGGGGGTCCAACTTCCCTTTCAGCTTCTCATCTTTAGCGACAGCCATGCTGTGTTGTGGCAGCTCCTGGTACCAGGGACGACTAGTCTGGGCTTCTGCTGCACTCTGGCCCAAGTAAGTGAGGATACCCAGAGCCTTTTCTTGCTGCTCCTGGGAAAACCCAAAAGAATTCACTCAAAGCACTGTTCACCACCACACATGCAAGAATGCTCCATCTATTGTTTACTTGTAGTCCGATTCCCCTTATACAAAGCTCAGACCACCAATAGCAGAAGCAGCCAATGCAGTGCCCTCAAGATGTTGCTGGACTACAACTCCCTTCATCCCTGACCACTGGCCATGCTGGCTGTGATTGGTGGGAGTTACACATGGAGGGCGTTAAACTTAGCTTCAATCATGTTACACCATGGGTGCTCCCAGACCATTCACTGGACTTCAGTGCAGGACATTTTTTCCTGCCAATTACTACTTACAGGCTGCAGCAGGGGGGGTGGTTTGTAAAGAATGGAAAGGAAAAAATCCCTATTTCTACCATTCTAACAGTAAGATAGGGATAAATCTCCCTGGGTTACAGCACATATAGTTAATTATTCTGAAATGGAAATGGACTGCCTTCAAGTCGATCCTGATTTATGGCTACCCTATAAATAGGGTTTTCATGGTAAGTGGTATTCAGAGGGGGTTTTTCATTGCCTTCCTCTGAGGCTAGTCCTTCCCAGCTGGCTAGGGCCTGCTCAGCTTGCCTCAGCTGCACAAGCCAGCCCCTTCCTTGTCTGCAACTGCCAGCTGGGGGGCAACTAGGCTCCTTGAGACTGTGCAGCTTGTCCACGGCTGCACAGGTGGCAGGGCACGTAACCCCTGAGCCACTCACTGTGGGGGTGATCTTTAGCTGTCCCTTTACACCCAGGAGACCCGAGCGGGAATTTGAACTCACAGACTCTGGACTCCCAGCCAGGCTCTCCTCCCCACAGTGCTTAACCCAATGTTAATTATTCCACATTAATTATTTAATCCAGAATAAGAGTCCACTACAGGTTCTCATCTCAGGTGAGTGGGAACAGTGGAGATTAAGAGGACTAAGGGGAGCTGGAAGCCAGAATTTTCTGGGAGGGTAAAAACACAAAGGAAATGAACTGGCAAACAAGCACTATGTATCAGCCAGGCAAGTGGGAACACAATTTCTTTAACAGACATGTAAATCCCTAAATATTTATGCTACTATTAATTAATTAATTAATTAATTAATTAATTAATTGATTTTTATCCTGCCCTTCCTTCCAGCAGGAGCCCAGGGCGGCAAACAAAAACACTAAAAAAACTTTAAAACATCATAAAAACAGACCTTAAAACACATTAAAACAAAACAAATTTAAAAACATTTTTTTAAAAAGCTTTAAAAGCATCTTAAATAAAAAGAGTTTAAAAAAATTGTTTAGAAAAAATGTTTTTTTAAAAAAAAACATTAAAAAGCAATTCCAACACAGATGCAGACTGGGACAGGTCTCAGCTTAAAAGACTTGTTGAAAGAGGAAAGTCTTCAATAGGCACTGAAAAGATAACAGAGATGGTGCCTGCCTAATATTTAAGGGGAGTGAATTCCACAGGGTAGGTACCGCCACATTAAAGGTCCATTTCCTATGTTGTGCAGAACGGACCTCATGATAAGAAGGTATCTGCAGGAGGCCCTCACCTGCAGAGATCAGTGATCGACTGGGTATATAAGGGGTAAGACGGTCTGATTCAGGTATCCTGGTCCTAAGCTGTATAGGGCTTTGTACACCAAAACTAGAACCTTGAACTTGGCCCGATAGCAAATGGGCAGCCAGTGCAATTCTTTCAGCAGCGGGGTGACATGTTGGCAATAACCTGCCGCATTTTGCACCAGCTGCAACTTCCGACCAACCTCAAGGGCAGCCCCACATGGACTGCATTACAGTAATCCAGCCCGGAGGCTACAAGTGTGTGGACAACAGTGGTCAGGCTATCCTGGTCCAGAAACAGCCGCAGCTGTCATCAGCTGAAGCTGGTAAAAGGCACTCCTAGCCACTGAGGTCACCTGGGTTCTAGTGACAAAGATGGATCCAGGAGCACCCCCAGACTACAAACCTGCTCTTTCAGAGGGAGTACGACCCCATTCAAAGCAGGCAACTTACTAATTATCCGAACTCGGGAACCACCAACCCACAGTGCCTCCATCTTGCTAGGATTCAGACTCAGTTTATTGGCCCTCATGTAGTCCACCACCGAGTCCAGGCACCGGTCCAGGGCTTGCATGGCCTCTCCCGATTCAGATGTTACGGAGAACTAGAGCTGGGTATCGTCAGCATACTGCTGACACCTTGCCCCAAATCTCCTGATGACTGCTCCCAAGGGCTTCATATAGAAGTTAAACAGCATGGGGGGTAAGATGGTACCCTGCGGCACCCCACAGCACAACTGCCAGGAGGCCGAAAGACAGTCACCCAATGGTATTCTCTGAGAGCGACCCTGGAGATAGGATCGGAACCACTGTAAAACATTGCCTCCGATACCCAGCTCACCAAGTCGGCCCAGAAGGATACCATGGTCAATGGTATCAAAAGCCGCTGAGAGATCAAGTAAGAAAAACAGGGTCACACTCCCCGTCCTTCTCCCAATAAAGGTCATCCATCAGGGCAACCAAGGCCGATTCAGTCCCATAACCAGGTCTAAACCCAAACTGGGATGCATCAAGATAATCTGTTTCATCCAAGAGTACTTGCAATTGCTGCGCCACAACCATCTCAATCACCTTCCCTAAAGGGGGTATTTGCAACCGGTTGGTAGTTGTCACAAACCAATGGGTCCAGGGTGGGCTTTTTCAGGAGCCTCTTTCAAGGCGGCTGGAACCACTCCCTCAGCAATGATGCATTGACCACACCCTGGATCCACTTGGTCAACCCCCCTCGGCAAGCTTTAATAAGCCAAGAAGGGCAAGGGTCAAGAGAACACGTTGCTGGCTGCATCATCGTATGCACCTTGTCTACGTCATCAGGCCACATCAACTGAAACCATTCCCAAGAAGTTGCAGCAGACGTTGCACTGGACACCTCATTGGGGACTACAGTAGATGTGGATGGGGCATCATGATTGCTATGGAGGCAAGCAACTTTACCCTCAAAGTGCCTTGCAAACAATTCACAGTGGGTCTCCGAAGGGTCTAAAACTCCATTTCCTGGAGTTGATGTCAACAGTCCCCTGACAATATGGAAAAGCTCCACTGGACGGCTACTTGAGGATGCGATGGAGGCAGAGAAGTGGGCCTTTTTCGCCACCCTCACCGCCACACAGTAGGCACGGTTATGATGTTTTACTCATGCCCGATCAGCCTCACAGCACGTCTTTCGCCACTTGCGCTCTAGCCGTTGTCCAGCCTGTTTTATTGCCCTTAGCTCACTGGTGTACCAAGGTGCAAACCAGGCTCCACAATGCCGGAGAGAGCACTCGGGGGCAACCGTATCAAGAGCCCGATGTGCCTTGCTGTTCCACAGCATGACAAGGGCTTCAACAGGGTCACCTGCTCTATCTACTGGGAACTCCCCCAGGGCATTCAGGAATCCTGTGGATTCCATTAGTCTCTGGGGGCAGACCATCTTAATCTGCCTACCACCCCTGCAGGGAAGGATCGGAGCCATAAGTCTAAACTTCACCAGGAAGTGATCTGACCATGAGAATGCGATGACATCCACCACCCCTTCCTCCATCTGGAGCAAAAATCAAGTTGAGGGTGTGCCCTGCCCTATGTGTTGGGCCAGTGACAACTTGAGACAGCCCCATGGTTGTCATGGAGGCCATGAAGTCCTGAGCCAGAACACTAGAGGCAGCCTCAGCATGGACATTGAAATCACCCAGCACTATCGTTTTGGGCTCTTCCAATACCACAGCCGAGATGGCCTCCGCCAGCTTGGTCAGAGAAGCTGCCAGGCAGCAGGGTGGACGGTACACCAGCAGCAACCATAGTTTACTGTCTCTTCAGCCCGACACCAGGTGCAGCCCTCACAGCCAGCTCCAAGATGGAGTGGTTTCCTGGTGACAGAGATGGAAGTTCTGTAGACCACAGCAACTCCTCCCCCCCCCCATCCCTGTAGCCTGTGCTGGTGTTGCACTGAGTATCCAGCTGGGCAAAGTTGGGTCAGATCAACTCCTCCCAGCTCACCCACCCAGGTGTCGGTAATGCACACCAAATCGGCACCTTCATCCACAATCAGATCATGGATGAGAGTGGTCTTATTGTGTACCAATCTGGCGTTCAACAACACACACAGGCCAGTGGGCTTGGCAGATGAGCAACGAGGAACCCTTCCATGAGAGGAGTGGCAGCAAGGAACAAGGCGCAGATAGCCTTGCCCTCGTCTTCTATAGTAATTCACCACATCCCCATGGCTATAATTTCCTCTACCCGTGATCACTGAAATTGGGGTGGCATCACCCATGTTCCTCTGTACTAAGACTTGTCCTAAATACCTGATATGGACCCAACTCAAGCCCACCAACAAAACCTGCCGGAGCCAATTATCCCAGTAGGCTTCTGCAAGAATTTGGAACAGTCATACCCATTCAGACATTTTCACACAGGGCCCATCTACTCCCCCTCCTGTCTCACACCCAGGGAGGGCCAGCCTTCTGCCAGTGACAGACTCTCACTCTGAAGGCATCTGGCAATTTTCTCCTATCATTCCGTTCACTGCACAGACTGTCACACTGTGCAGGAACTACACATGCACCACACACCCTCCCCACCACCAATCTCCTCTATACTGGTTTAACAGAAAACAAATAATAAAAAAGGTAATAGAAGGGGGTAGTGCCCTCGCCCTCAGGACTCCCTAAGGGAATCCCCCAGTGGTGTTGCCACTTCGGTGGCGACCCTGCCAGCAGCAGACCTGCCGCCCAAGGGCAGTTCTTGCAGCACTTACCAAGGACTTCAGCTGCCTCGAGAGACAGCAACCCAAAGAAGCGAGCAGCAAGCACCCAGATGTGCTCAGTTACTCACTCCCAGGGCAGGTCTTCTTCAGCTCCCTAGTGCTGCAGCTGTTCCCTCCATATTTTGCTCTCACACAGCCATAGGATAGCAAGAACTCCACACCAGCTCTGCCAGAGCTATTTCTTGGAAGTGGGGCAGTGGGATCCATAGTGCACTCTGGCTGGGTCAGAGCCCTCCAGACCACTGAGTTTGCAGGCTAAAGGAAAGAAAGTCTTCACAAGCTCCCCTCCTGCCATTACCTTCTCTCGTCTCTTCTCCTCCTCATATTCTTTGTTGCCACTCTCTTCCAACTCTTGAAAGAGATTGAGATGGCACGAGGGCCCTTCGGCGCCTGAAGAGAGAACTTCTAAGTTGCCGTTATCACCTCCTGGGGCCGACAGGCGTGCTTTCTTACGGAGGAATTCAGTCCGGGCCTAGGATCAAAGGAGAACATTTGTCCAAGGAACATTTCCCTGCCTTTATCACCTCCTTGCTCT
Source organism: Rhineura floridana (assembly GCF_030035675.1). Taxonomy (NCBI): domain Eukaryota; kingdom Metazoa; phylum Chordata; class Lepidosauria; order Squamata; family Rhineuridae; genus Rhineura; species Rhineura floridana. Next base: position 19,746,469 of record NC_084490.1, read on the forward strand.
GCTATGGTACCCAGCCTGTCTCCTCCTTCCCAGTCCCAGCAAACCAATCTACAGTCAAATTAAAGATAAATCTATCTGAACATAGGAATGATGATAGGATAACACTGGGGCAAAGAAGAAATTGGGGGTGTGTGTGATTATTTTTTTTAAGGGTTGCCGGGGGGACGGGACCATCAGACTTTCCACTTTTTAATTCAGGTAATTTCATGCATTTTCGCAAGAAATTTGATTGACAAAAGTCAAGACCAAGCATCATGAACAAAAAAGCAAAGGCTTTGCAGATCATTGGGGGTTTTCTTCCTGATAAAAGAGCCTCCTCTTCCTGAGCATTTTAGGAAAGGAAGCAACATGGCGCATACAGTTAGCATATGCATCTGGGCAGTAAGAACACAAGAACAGCAACAAACATTCTTGTGGCATTTTAAAGGTATCCAATTTATGTGGCCCAAGCTTCTGTGGACTAAAGTCCATTTAATCTGATGCATGAAGCGTTATCTGTAGTTAACAGATTTATATATATATGTATGCACACCCAGGTACAGAGGAAAAAAATATAGGGCAGTAGGAGGGGCAACAAAAAGGTATGAAATGCAAGAAGTATCTTATGTCTGTGACATTGCTGTGTAATGCTCATAAGAACATAAGAAGAGCCTGCTGGATCAGGCCAGTGGCCCATCTAGTCCAGCATCCTGTTCTCACAGTGGCCAACCAGGTGCCTGGGGGAAGCCCGCAAGCAGGACCCGAGTGCAAGAACACTCTCCCCTCCTGAGGCTTCCGGCAACTGGTTTTCAGAAGCATGCTGCCTCTGACTAGGGTGGCAGAGCACAGCCATCACGGCTAGTAGCCATTGATAGCCCTGTCCTCCATGAATTTGTCTAATCTTCTTTTAAAGCCATCCAAGCTGGTGGCCATTACTGCATCTTGTGGGAGCAATTCCATAGTTTAACTATGCGCTGAGTAAAGAAGTTACTTCCTTTTGTCTGTCCTGAATCTTCCAACATTCAGCTTCTTTGAATGGCCACGAGTTCTAGTATTATGAGAGAGGGAGAAGAACTTTTCTCTATCCACTTTCTCAATGCCATGCATAATTTTATACACTTCTATCATATCTCCTCTGACCCGCCTTTTCTCTAAACTAAAAAGCCCCAAATGCTGCAACCTTTCCTCATAAGGGAGTCGCTCCATCCCCTTGATCATTCTGGTTGCCCTCTTCTGAACCTTTTCCAACTCTATAATATCCTTTTTGAGATGAGGCGACCAGAACTGTACACAGTATTCCAAATGCGGCCGCACCATAGATTTATACAATGGCATTATGATATCGGCTGTTTTATTTTCAATACCCTTCCTAATTATCGCTAGCATGGAATTTGCCTTTTTCACAGCTGCCGCACACTGGGTCGACATTTTCATCGTGCTGTCCACTACAACCCCGAGGTCTCTCTCCTGGTCGGTCACCGCCAGTTCAGACCCCATGAGCGTATATGTGAAATTAAGATTTTTTGCTCCAATATGCATAATTTTACACTTGTTTATATTGAATTGCATTTGCCATTTTTCTGCCCATTCACTCAGTTTGGAGAGGTCTTTTTGGAGCTCTTCGCAATCCCTTTTTGTTTTAACAACCCTGAACAATTTAGTGTCGTCAGCAAACTTGGCCACTTCACTGCTCACTCCTAATTCTAGGTCATTAATGAACAAGTTGAAAAGTACAGGTCCCAATACCGATCCTTGAGGGACTCCACTTTCTACAGCCCTCCATTGGGAGAACTGTCCGTTTATTCCTAGTCTCTGCTTTCTGCTTCTTAACCAATTTCTTATCCACAAGAGGACCTCTCCTCTTATTCCATGACTGCTAAGCTTCCTCAGAAGCCTTTGGTGAGATACCTTGTCAAACGCTTTTTGAAAGTCTAAGTACACTATGTCCACTTGATCACCTCTATCTATATGCTTGTTGACACTCTCAAAGAATTCTAATAGGTTACTGAGACAGGACTTTCCCTTGCAGAACCCATGCTGGCTCTGCTTCAGCAAGGCTTGTTCTTCTATGTGCTTAGTTAATCTAGCTTTAATAATACTTTCTACCAGTTTTCCAGGGACAGAAGTTAAGCTAACTGGCCTGTAATTTCCGGGATCCCCTCTGGATCCCTTTTTGAAGATTGGCGTTACATTTGCCACTTTCCAGTCCTCAGATGTATATAGGATAAACAGAGTGACATTCACAAGAGCAGCAGTAACTGGGGGTTAACAGACCTTTGCTAATTTAATATTGGCAGTAGGAGAGAAAAACTTCGTCTTGATTGAGCCCCAAATGGGCAAAATCAATCTTGCTAAGACGTTTTAGCCCAGCAATTTCAAGCTTGAGTCTTTGGGCCAGTTTATTCTTTCATTCAGCACAACCAAGTAGGAAAGCTTTTCCTGGATTCTAGCACTTCAGGCTGCAGATTGGGGGGATCATCGTTTGAATACTCTCCTATCTAACAAGTCTCGCACCTTCAAAATTAGGATGCTATAATCTGGGACATCACTACAATGGAAAAATTACATATTATGGACAAACCTAAGCCTCTCCCCTGATATAAAACAAAATTCATGCCAAATTGTCAATGTTGGTTTTATTTTGGAATGATAAATGTGAAAATGTTAAGTCCTTTTTCATTAATTTATTTAATATAACATGTTTCTGCAATAGTTATATGAATTTGGGTGCTTATTATTGTTTGTTATACTTGACTTTTATATGTTTGCATTTTTACATCAAATTTTATAGTAATTGGGGGCATCAGGGGCTGGGTCTTTTCAGCAGAGACCCCACATCTGTGGATTCCCTCCCCCGGAGAACTCCATTTAGCCCCCCTCTCTTGTTGCCCTTCTTACAGACGACCTTACAGTCTTTTGAAATACTTTGCTAAAACTTTTATTGATTTGATTGCTGGCTTTTCATATATTTTAATCTGAAGCTGCTTTTGTATTACACCGTCATGCACTTTATCATTACTAAATATTGTCTTAAGAGTCGGGGAGAAATCAATAATAATAATAATAATAAAAGAAAATAGAACAAAAAAGGCACTTTACGGAGAAAACTGACACTAACACAGGGACCCTTTCAGAACAGAGAAGGCCCTCATTTTCTTCAAGCGCTCCTCATCTCCCATATCTACCGTATTAGAAACCAGCTGTGACCATCTGGAAGCATAAATGCAGTTATATTTCTTTCCCAACGTCGCCATCATAGACCTGGCTCAATATATAATATACCACACGGACACACTTTTTATTTTAGAAAACTGGCGACTTCTCCCTCTCCTCCAATTTTAACCTTCTCAATAATTCAAACACTCCCATCTTCATACACCCCCACAACGGTTCAGCCCAACCAGAATCGAATGGATTCCGAGACACCCGCAATTAAAAAAACTTCCTTTCCCCGGCCTAGAAAATAGCGCATGCGTAACTCTTCGCGCGTGCGCCTTGGCGACTTGCCTCCTGTTCAGCAAGCAGGGCTCGGGCCTCCCTCTTTTGCCGCTGTGCTTCGGCCTCCGCCTCGTCTCGTCGGACCCGGGCCACATTGTCTTTGTTCCGCACGTGCCAAGACTTCTTGGGAAGGATATTCATCCTAGCTGTTGCTGCTTTTTTCCAAAGCTCTCAAACTCTCGAATTCCGTTTCCGGTATTGCAGCCTTTTTTCCGATTGGTGCAATATAGCCCCGCCCTTTGCTACTGTTTGGGGGCGAGCTCACGCCTTCTTTGTACATGCTTGCCTACGTCATCGCACGCCCGTCTACAAACCGACGAACTGTCAGCACGTACTTGGTTCTGATTGGCTTATACTCATTTCATCCCATGACATGATTGATGTAGGCTCACAGACGCTTGATTCATTGACGGCGCATGAGAATTTATCTGTGTCACTACATTTAAATCAAATCCCTGCTTTTCATGGGGTGCTTGGTTCTTGCGTCACATTTTGATTAATGCATTTGTTTTGTTCTTTTTCAAATAGTATTTTGAGATTTCTGGACCTTTCCTGGATTTATTCTAATAATAGCTTCCTTTACATACGAGTCCAGATTTTGAAACGCAAAATGACCCCCCTTTTAATCTCCGTTTGAATCTTACTGCTCATTCTATACGTAATACTTCTCAGTGATAGTTAAATATATATACTCCTTTCAGCCATTGACCCTCATGCCATAACACACATAAATTGCATAAAACGACATTAAAAAAACACGTTTTATTATGTATTATATTTACATCATCCAACAATTACCTCCTACCTACTCTAGCCCCATAGTGTCCGCAGCATTCTCGCCATATAGATAAATATATGATAAAGATATATCAGATAAATGAAAGACAAAAGCAAAGTCATAACTATAAATTTGTTTACCACTATGTAATCTGTCCACCTTTTCCCTAAACAAATGCTTGGGGGCTCCTTCATTAGTAGACTGCCACCCAATTAAAGAAATTTGTCAGTTAATTGACAATCTGCATAAAATGTACAGATGATGATAAACTGTTCTAAAGGAAAAAAAATCTTAGATCTTAGAAACATGGGAAGTCCGACCATTTATTATTATAGATTCAATATTGTCTATACTGACAAGCAGCAATTCTCCAGGGTTTCCTAGCCCTAATGCTAAAAGTTATACTTTGCAAATTTAAAATGCTGAATAAAAAAATTAATTAAATGTACTAGTAATCCATAAGTAATAATACAGTATTTATATATTCCTTATTATATACATATTACATGGCACAAAGTGCTTTAATACTTTTTCCTCACTAATGCTTACAACTACCGTGCAAAGAAAGATAGTATTGTTCCCACTGTACTAAGGGTAAAGCCATTGCGGATATTAAACCTCAGTTAATGCATTCCAAAACTAAGCCTAACTGCACCTGCACACAAACAGTGCAATCCAAGATCCAGGTAATAATAGTTTTATCCCTTCATGAAAGTACAAATTCCACTCAAACCTCTGAAAATTCACATTTCAAATTTGAGTTTCAAAGCTCAAAATATGAATGCTTTCTCTTTTTCTACATTTTAAAACTCTCTGTCAGAACAAAGCTAGAAATGTAAGCAAGATAACCTTGCACTGAGTCAGACCGTTGGTCCATCTAATCCAGTACTGTTAACACTGTTTGGCAGGGCCTCTCCAGGGTTTCAGTGTGGGGTCTTTCCCACTCCTACCTGGCAATGCCAGGGATTGAACCTGGAATCTTCCACAGGCAATGCATGTGCTCTACCACATAGCTATAGTTCTCTGGTTCGCTGCATTTAAATCAAATCCCTAACTCCCATCGGGTGCTTGGTTCTTGTGTCACATTTATATACCAAGGTATTTCATCTCAATGCTGGGTCAGGGATCTATGTTCGAGGGACCATTCTGGCTCCCATAAAGGTATAAAAATACATTTGTTGTAGAGCAGATTTGGCCAGAATCCTGTCTTTGCAGCCATTGGAGAGCATCTGGAGAATCAACACAGTAAAAATCAATGATATCCTAACATTCTTTCTGACAAGGAGAAGAAAATAGATCCTGTTATATATCCTTGTGGTTCACTGGCTCATCTCCGAGATCTGTTTCACCAGGAAAAGTTTGTCCTGACCCTCCTGAGTAAGAAAGACAAGCAGAGAGGGACAGAAAATTAAAACAATGGAATTTATCTCACCATCTCCCCTTTACCATACTGAGCTAAGGAGCTTGTCTCTCTTAACATAAAATCTGTAACTTTCTTTCTTCCTTTCAACTGAGATCTGCTTTTTATTTTGCTTTATCCTTTCTCAACTTTGGAAATGATGTGAGAGGATGTTATTAGTTTTCTTTTCCCCATTCCCTCAAACGTTTTGAGGAAGTTCACCCACCACACTTTCTCCCTTTTTGTCTGTCCCTCTCACACACACTTGGGAAATGTCTTTACAAAGGTTGCCAGGATAGTGACAGGCTATCTTTAAAGGAGCTGCCTTATACCAAGGCAGATTTATTTGAGCCTCACACTGTTTATTATGGCTGGCAGCAGCTTTTTGAGAACTTGGGCAGAGGTTTATCCTAGGTAGCATAGCTGTTTGAAGGTATTCTCTATTTACATTTATAAAAAAAAATGTATATACTGCCTCATTAAAATAATGCCATGGCAGTGTACAATAAAACAATTCAGTACAAAAGTTTTTAAAGTTTGTTTTTATGATGTTTTAAAGTTTTTAGTGCCTTTGTTGCTGCCCTGGGCTCCTGCTGGGAGGAAGGGCGGGATATAAATCAAATAATAAATAAATAAATAAATAAATAAAAATAAACTACCTCTGTCCCTTATGAACCACTCACCAAGCGGAGCTGCCCTTTAAGACCTTTGACCATGGAATTATAGGAGTCAGCCAGTGCCTTGAGGTAGAACATGAGGATGCTAGGAGATGGAAAGGCAAAGAAAAGGGCAGTTGGGAGAGGAGGCAGGTGTAAGAATGTGGTGCCAAAATCACAACAGTTGCCCTAGGATTGTACAGCTGGAAGGCAGCACTCACTGGTCTCTGCCATTAGCCAAGGATCCATGTCACTGCCTCCCACACTCCCCCCCAAAAAATGACAAGGGGGAAACCAACCAGAGAAGGTGCAGGAGCTTGTCCTCCCTCCCCTGCTGCAAGAAAGAACACTTAACAACAACCTTGTTACAAAAACCTAGTGTCTGTGTTTGCTTTTTTCCTCCTCCCTCCCAATCTTTTTCTTTTGTGTCATGCCTTTTAGATTGTAAGCCTGAAGGCAGGAACTGTCTTATTAGTGATCACTGTGAACTGCCATGCTGAGAGTCTTTTGCGGCTGAAGAGGGGGGTAAAAATCCTTTAAAAATAAGTAGCATGTTCTCCATTCCACAAGATGGACTCTGAACGTAGAAGCCCTCTCTGCTTCTTCCCATTCCCCATCTGAACCCTAAAACACTAGCATTCCATTCAGACACTCGGTTCCTCACCTCAGTAGCAGGAACAAGGGTGCAGCAAATGCCACAGAGCTCACAAATCCCAGGAAGTCCCGAGCAGTGTGGGGTAACTCAGAGATAGCACTGCTGACAGTGTTCCACATAGTGGGCTCACCCCGGAATGGGCCACAGGCCTTTGAAGGTGGCAAACTGGAAGACAGAAGAGGAATGAGATTGAAGAATTGGTAGCAGCAGATGTTATGGGCAACTTCAAAATTACAAATAAAAATATTTTAGAACTACAATTAGTGTCTGTTGAAACAAATACTTCCCCCCCCAGCTTGACTGGAAGCAAATAGTGACAGATTTAGGTAGATCTCCCCTCTGACAATCCACAATCTAGGTGCCACAGCTGAAAAGACCCTGCCCCATATATCAACCCCTCACAGACAGCAACGAGCAACATCAGTTGGAGCTTGTAGAGGGTCTGAACAAATAGCACCATTACAGATTGGGGGGGGGGGCTCAGAGGGAGGGTATATTTATACTCACACAAACATGCTGTAGAGGGCAGGGACACAGGAAATAGTCAAACCCAAGATCAAAACCAACAGGAAAAAGAAGTTGGAACTGGAGGAACGGAATGTCCGTTCAGCTGGACGGCAATTGGCATAGAGGGTTAGCTAGCATGAGGAGAGGAGAAATATCTAAGAGCTCAAGAAACCAGGGTCTTTCTTTCCTGCCACAATCCCTCCTCCATGCCCTTCCAGAGGAGAACCCTGAGAACCCTTTAAAATAGTAACTCTCCAACACTGGGCCCTCCAGATGTTGTTAGACTGCAAGTCCCACCAGCCCTAGGCTGAATAGCCAATAGTCAGAGATGGTGAGAGTTGTAGTCCAAAAACATATGGAGGGCCACAGGTCCCCCTATTCTCCACAAGCATGAGATGTAAAATGATAACAAAGACCCTCCATGAGCAACTGAACTGGACCTCCATTTAGTAGGGTTTTTTCCCCACCTTGTCCCACCCAGTAGCGTCAATCCTGCTAGTTCCTGGTGTGTTCTTTGGGCTAGCAGAGATCACTCACAGCAGACAATGGCCCAGGGTGGCTTGATAAAGTCACCCAAAAGCATCCACCACGTAGAAGCTGCCTCAGACAACACAGGAATTCTGCTGCCACCCACTACACCCAACACTAATCCTAGTAGGCCAGTAGATTTTAGGGGTCCCTCAATGAGATCAGGAATGGTGAATGAGCTTCCCTGAGAAACAGCTGGCCAGACATTTCCGATTTCCCTGCAACGTGCAGCTTCGAGGGAGTTTTAGGTGTGTTCTAGGATGCACCTCAGTTTATGTAGGTCAACAGTGAAGGCCTGGCCATACAGAGCACTGAATTGAACTCAGCATGCCCCTAGAACATGTCCCAGAATCCTTTGCCATTAGGGCTGCTAAGTTCAAAGCCAGAGAATGTTCATAACCCTTTAAATTAGGGCAGCAGCCCAACTAAAGAAATGTTCAAAATAGATCAGATACAAGTTTTAGTTGATCCATCGACTGATTAAACTTGCATATTTCTGAATGAAGAAGCATACTTTATTGATCTTAAGTAATGTGTACTTAATGTGCACGTGTAGCAGGCATCATCTTAGAAAAGATACTGGGAGAGATAAAAGTGGTGAAGGCAGAGCTTGGAAAATTACTTTTAAAAAGTAATAAATTACAAGTAATTTGTTACTTGTAACTAGTTACTTCCAAGCTCTAGGTGAAGGGGATGTCTCTGAAGATGGTGCTTGCCATGTTAAGCAGTTTTCATAAGTAGTTGTTCTCTCTCTATATATACATATATATATATACACACACAGGTATGCATGTGTGTGTATTATGCTTCCTGATACATTGGGATCACCTTTTCAGTCAGAGACAGCAACCCTAGTTGCCTTTTTAGTGGCTACGTCACTCTAGACGTATGCTAAAATGAATGTCTAAGGACACGGGTGGGGAACTTCAGGCCTGGGACCAACTGCAGTCCTCCAAGCCTTAGGCCAACCCCCTTCCCCAACCACTCCCTCTGCTGGTACGTCCTTGAATGCCTCATCTGCATCCTCCTGGAGTGTTTTCGCCTGGCTGGAATGTGTCCTCGAATTCTAATAATGCTTCTTCCTTGTCTGGATGGGAGGGTGGATAGGTGTAGAAGCTAGCCTGCTGTGCAAAGATAACATTTATATTCATTGCCCCACCTAGCTTTGCCTCTGGCCTCTCCCATCACCACTGGCCCCTGGAAGGTTGCTCAGAAGATAATGCATTCTTCAGGCTAAGAAACATTTCCCAACTCTGTATTAGGGCAAATGGCAACCGCCTTTCTTTGGCTGATAGCTGACGGCTGGCAAATTCCCCCAGGATGGTGTTTCATCAATGGGAATACCTATGACAGGAATCTCTCTCTCCCCCCTCCCCGTGTATGGACAGATTCTCATTAGATCAGGGATGGGGAGCTTGTGGCCACCCTCCAGATGTTATTGGACTTACAACTCTCAGCATCTCTAATCATTGTGTCATGTTGACTGGAGTTGGAGTCCAGCCATATCTGGAGGGCCCTTGGCTCCCTAGCCCTGTTTTTAGTCAATTAAAGGTGTCCCTTTTCTAAACAATCAATTAATCTAACCAATGAATCTATCAAACATTGCAGCCCTACATTAAATCTCCCAATGTGGCCAGAGATAAAGGCAGCCGTAGCTTCTCAAACCAGCTCCCTCCCCAGCCCCAATGTCCACCCCACTCCCCAACTTGCCATAATTTATCAGGGCTCCAGGTACGCGCAGGGCTAGTGCTATCATTAGGCCAACTAGGCAGTCACCTGGGGCGCAGTACTGACTTTTGAGGGGCACAGTTTTATACAGATTAGTTTTTTTAACCCTTGGAAAAAATGCAACTAAAACAAATATAGCAGTTTCAAGTTTTGTGCTTTTCATTTTTTCTACAAGACATCTGTTTTTGAAAATTGAAGTTAGCAATTTTTTTGGGGGGGTTTCAAGTAGTTAGCCTTGCCTAGGGCACAAAATAGCCTGGCACCGGCAGAGGGTATGCGGTACTGCAAGCTGGGGGCGGGGGAGCAAGGTGGACAACATGGTTGGGGCTGCTATTTTTCTTGCTGCAACAGGAGAGATAGCGGGATATGAACACCTGCAGCTTTGCATCTGCCAACCCCATCTGCTGCATGCAGAGGTTCTGTGGGGCATTGTTTAGCAGATCTGCTGGTGTGGAAAGTTTCCCCTGAAGTTAAAAGGTTTGAGATCTGCGGCATTAGACTGTCACCCCATCTTGCAGTTATACTCTGAGACCACACTTCCAGAAGACACCTCCATTCCCAGTCTCACCTTTTTCAAGTAGAAGACTGCAATGTACTTGATGGTGTTGAGCACAGGCAGCAGGGGGCAGAAAAGAGCACCCGTCCAGCATAGGGTCTGCCCGTACACCAGGTCCAGAACGTTGGAGGGCACCATGAACTCCTGTTGCCCCCACAATTTTAACAAGGGGCAGGAGGGGAAGTAAGTCACCAGCATCCTAGAAGGTAAAGGGAGGAAGTGGATGGCAGATGTGGATCCCACAGGTGCTCTCTGACCCTTACCCCAAGCACACCTGAATGGAATGCTATCCTATTCATTTCATTTATCCTACAGATTTCTTCCTGGTTGGATAATGGAACAGACCAAGGAATTTCAGAAGAAAATCACCCTGTGCTTTATAGATTACAGCAAAGCCTTTGATTGTGTAGATCATGAAAAACTATGGAATGCTTTAAAAGAAATGGGGGTGCCACAGCATCTGATTGTCCTGATGCGCAACCTATACTGTACTCTGGACGAGGCTACTGTAAGGACAGAGTATGGAGAAACCGATTGGTTCCCCATCGGAAAGGGTGTGAGACAGGGGTATATTTTATCACCCTATTTGTTTAATCTATATGCAGAACATGTCATATGGAAAGCGGGATTGGACCAAGGTGAAGGAGGTGTGAAACCTGGAGGGAGAAGTTTCAATAATTTAAGATATGCAGATGATACCATACTATTAGCAGAAACCAGTAATGATCTGAAATGAATGCCGATGAAAGTTAAAGAGGAAAGCACAAAAGCAGGACTACAGCTGAACGTCAAGAAGACTAAAGTATTACAACAGAAGATTTCTGTAACTTTAAAGTTGACAATGAGGACATTGAACTTGTGAAGAATTACCTTGGCACAGTCATTAATCAAAATGGAGACAAAAGTCAAGAAATCAGAAGAAGGTTAAGAATGGGGAGGGTGGCTATAACAGAACTAGAAAAGGTCCTCAAATACAAAGATTTATCACTGAACACCAAAGTCAGGATCATTCAGACCATGGTATTCCCGATCTCTATGTATGGATGTGAAAGTTGGACAGTGAAAAAAGCGGGTAAGAGAAAAATCAACTCATTTGAAATGTGGTGTTGAAGGAGAGCTTGCGGATACCATAGGGGGCGAAAATGATTGGGTGTCAGAACAAATTAAACTAGAACTATCACTAGAAGCTAAAATGATGAAACCGAGGTTATCCTACTTAGGGGGCATCATGGGAAGACATGATTATCACTAGAAAAGACAATAATGCTGGGGAAAACAGAAGAGAGTTGAAAAAGAGGAAGACCAAACAAGAGATGGATTGATTCTATAAAGGAAGCCACAGACCTGAAAGTACAAGATCTGAACAGGATGGTTTACAACAGATGCTACTGGAGGTTGCTGATTCATAGGGTCATAATCGACTTGAAGGCACATAACACACACACAACTCGGTAAAGTAGGTGTGGCTAAGTCATGGTATTCTTCAGCCTTGGGTTCCCAGATGTTGTTGGACAGCAACTCCCATCTTCCCCAGCCAGCTTAGCCAATGGTCAGGGACGATAGGAGTTGCAGTCCAATAATATCTTGGAGCCCAGTGTGAAGACTAGTGGCTAAGAGATAGCGACTGGCCCAAGATCACTCACTGAGCTTCATGATGGCCAAGCTAGGATTTGAATCTAAATCTCCCTAGTTCTAGTAAAACATTTATATCCCACCTTTCCTCCAAGGTGCTCAAGGTGGTTCTCCTCCTCTCCATTTTATCCTCACAACAACCCTATGAGGTAGGTTAAGCTGAGAGACAGTGACTGGCCCACGGTCACCCAGTGAGCTTCATGGCTGAGTGGGGATTCGAATCCTGGTCTCTCAGGTCCTAGTCTGACACTCTAACTACTATACCACTCTGGAACATCCTACCTTCTACACCGGATTGGGTTCCGGGACTCAACTGCTCTACACCCAGGTAGGGTTGCGCCCTCCCAAGGGTGGAGAAATGGGCCTATGATACTGTGTTAATTATTCTGAAATGTAAACAAAAAATTCAAAAATAGTCACTGACAGATGCAGGAACAGAGGTGGGAAAGTGTGCTAGAAAAAGGACATTTTCATACATGACAGTAAAAGTGTCTTTAAGCCTCTCTTGCACTGTTTCTGAGTCTGTGTAAATGATGTTAGTGTGGGACAAAGGTGGAAGAGTCTTGTTCTAGCCAATGTAGATTTTCTATTAACATATCAATTACTGGGGGAAAGCAAAAACAAGCAAACAAACAAGTCTTGGTCTTTAATTATGTGGGGAAAAACCCAGAATCCTAAACATGTCTGCCCAAAGGTAAGTCGTTTTGTGTTCTCTAGGGCTTATTCCCAGGTAAATGGGCACAAGAGTGCAGCCAAAGTAATTTATTACATGACGTAAACATAGTGATAAGTGACGATTGATGGTGCACACTGGTTCTTGCCTTGGGAAGAGGCAGACTTTATAGTCTTTAGAGCCCTTTCAATCCCTCTTTTTAGAGTTCTATTTCACAATTTAAACATGAAAAGGAAAAAAATTAAGGGGGAAAATCAGTAATGAAAGCCCCCCTTCTTCCCACCCCAGCTAATTAAGAAGCAATTAAAAGGCTATCATCCATAATGCTGTTACCATGCTGAATAGGAAGCAATTAGGGGGCAATTGCAAGGAGAAAGTTACTACTTGAAGGCCCAATAACTCTAAAAAGCTGCAATAGGACTTTGTTAACAGATACAGAACAGGTTGCTGCTACAACTGCATTTTAAATGAAAGAGAGAAAGGCCACAAATCAGATTTGGGGGGTGGGGAAGGAGAACACCACAGAAAACAGTGGAATGCAATGGAATGACATCAGCATTGTCTGGATTCTACTGAGTGAATCCACTGGATTTAAGTGAGTGAACAATGGGAAGCAATGCTAGGCGGGAACTGCTAGTGTGGAAACAACCTGTTTTTAACTTGTAAGCCAAACTAAATACAAACACAGGATGAAAAGAAAAACACAAAAGCCATTACCACTGTATAAACAAAAAACACAAATCACCAAACCAAGTTATTTAAGTCTGGCAAGCTGGCAGTGTTATGCCAGTGCTCTGTGTGGGAAAGCACATCAGACATTGGCTCCTGCTCCATTGGGGCTGGTAGTGTTTTTTTGAGCATATGGTTCGTGATGCTGTATTCTATACATTGTAAGCCATTTTGAGGACTCTAGTCAAAGAGTGGGATATAAATCTAACTCAAGAAAATAAGAAAGTATAGCACAGGGGGTATCCAAACCTTACTTTCTTGGAAAGTCCACAAACATCATCACAAGCAGCATGATAAGCAAGTCGAAGATCAGCAGTTTGTACATCTCCTGCCCCACAGAGGTCTCCCAGCACTGGAGGGGCAGAAAGACTCATCTCAAGATTCCTCCTGGAGCGAATTCTATATTGAAACTTTCAATTTCCCCCCCTGCTCCATCCCAAAAGCCCCACAATTTGTCTCCCAAATAATCTAGGAATCATGGCTGATAAGAGCTCTTTTCTCTAACCTAATAAAACTCCCATGCCATGGTTCCTGACTCCATCCTATTGAATTTATTTCTATCCCCACCTCGCTGCAAGAGAAGGACAACTCTTGTGGTCAGCTAAATTATAGCATCTGCTAAGAGAGCCAAGGCATTGCGTTTCCCACCACCGCTCCTTTTCCACCCAAGGAACCCAGAAACCTTGGCTCCAAACTTCTTGTTCCCCTCTAACCTCACCGGGTGAAGGTGATTGTTATAGCCACAGTTCTGACACGCAGGGTTCTGTTGGTCCCCATTACAGGTGATCTGGGTCCAAAGCGACATGAGGAGAACCACCAGGCTCGCAAGACGGAGGAAGACATTCCTGTCAGATAGAAAGATGAGACAAGCAGGTTTGCCAACTGACCTGCAAAGGGGGAAAGGGGAGAACAGCTTGGTCTGGTCTTTTAAAGTTCAACCCCTGGCATTTCCAGGTAAAATGTCCTCTGCCTGAAACCCTGGAAAGCTGCTGTCAGTCATTGTAGACAGTATTGAGCTAGATGGACCAGTGGTATGACTCAATATAATGGAATTTCCTGTTTTCCCACACTGGTGGCCCTTGCTGCCTCCAGCCTAGATGAGCTTGGTGCAGAATGAGAGCATGCCCTAACGCTGTCTGCCTGCTCCTAATCCAGTGTGGGCCTCAACTTATGCCTGGCTTCACTGGCCAGGCATGATCTCTAAACTATAAAGGTTCAGTCGCCTATACAAGTTCAGGAACTGCAGGGAGCAAGATACATTTCCTACAGATACATTATACAGTAGGGCCCCGCTTTACGGCGCTTCGCTTTACAGCGGTCTCAATTAGACGCAATTAGACTAAAGCCCTACTCATACGGCACTTGTTCCGCTTTTATGGCGGTATTCAATGAGTTCTGCTTTACAGCAGGGGTCCAGAACGTAACCCGTTGTATAAGTGGGGCCCTACTGTAAAGGGCTCCCATTCTATCATTTACTTCGCATGGTTGTTATTCTGGCCCTGGCTATCATTCAGAACAGAGCTGAAAATAATTCAGGAGCTACAGAAATCAAGATGGGCTCCCTACTGCTCACAAAGTAGAACTGATAGCACCATTATTGAAAGGTCTCCCATTCTATAACTTGCTTAGCATGATGGTTGATCCAGTCCCGTCTGTTATTCAGAGCTGAACACTACAGTGACCTCTGCAAGAGGAGGCTGGCATGTATACCAGCCAAGGACTCAGCACTTCCTGTACCTGAGAAGCGTGATTTTGATTTCAAAGCTGAGCGGATATTTCTCTAGTTGAACAATAATCCCAAAGATCATTGGGACAATGAGATTGGCAGCTGTGATGACAATCGATGGGAGATAATTCACCAGCAGCTCCAGAAAGTATTTGCCTTTGACTGGGGAGTCAGTCTGCAGAACAAGAGAGAGAGATTGATGTGGGCATGATCATTATAGTAAGAAAGGGAATAAGGTTTGCTATGTCCTTTTCCTGAGTTGAGAAACTGGGCCTCCTACAGGCAGAACTTCAACAGGTGGATAAAGATGCAGTGATGGCCAGAGCTGCATCAGCTGAATTTCTGCCTGTTGTGCAGCTGTTAAAAGAAACACAGCTATTGTCAACAGAATCTCAGTCCATTTTTTTCAGCACTTGTACTGTGTACATGCCATACATTTAAAGCACATTCCCCTTCTCCAACAAATCCTGGGAACTGTAGTTTGTTAAGGGTGTTGGGAATTGTAGCTCCATGGAGAAAAACTACAGTTCCCAGGATTCTTGGGAGGGGAGAGGGAAATGTGCTTTAAATGTATAGCTGGTAATCCAGACAATGGAAAAGCTTCTTTTGTGTACCTCCTCCAGCCACATTCTGCATCCTAAAGGGGCTGGGCTGTTAACTGTGCTCCAGGGCAGACAGTAAGCAAAGCCAAAGGCCAGGAGTTTGGTGGGTTTTTCCATTTTGTTTTGTTCTAAGGGAGGGATCCAGCAAAAGATGGTGAGGAGAGGGCTGCACGCAGAGGTGGTTGGTGGGTTCCCTGTCAGTGGGGTAGTGGAATCCACTCCAGGCTTTAGTCCAAACTGCTAATCTAACATGGAGTTCACCAGCCACTGCTGGCTGCACGTGTGAAGCGAGGGCCATTTCCTTACCCTTCCCTGCAGCCACTGGGAATATGTCGTCGCCAGGAAGATGCAGTAAAAAGATCCCCCTAGCAGCCCCAAAACCAGAAAGTTGAGTAGGCCTCGGAGGGCATAGAGAGTGACTCGCTGTGCTGTGGTCATCTCCGCCTGGCATCTGCGAACTGCCTCCTCTTCCAGATCCATCTGAGGGTGGGGAGGAAGGTGTAGAAAGAGACACTTTAGCACCCCAGAACGAGGGCACTTGGGGAGATAAGCAATGCACATGCCCTGTGAGATTACTCTTGTCTAAAGTCTAATTTATTCTGTTCAAACAGTGGGTATTAGTTAAAG
Organism: Rhineura floridana; assembly: GCF_030035675.1. Lineage (NCBI taxonomy): Eukaryota > Metazoa > Chordata > Lepidosauria > Squamata > Rhineuridae > Rhineura > Rhineura floridana. The sequence goes on from NC_084490.1 coordinate 19,762,742, forward strand.
ACAGGGACAAAAAAGCCATCAAAAGCTTTGTTTTATGTGTTGCTGTCCTGAAATGCAACTAGCAACTCTCCAGCTACAAAAAAACAGGCAGAAATCCAACATACTGAGATGCAGATGAAGGGAAAGCTTCCCTTGTTGAATTTCTGCCTGTTGTGCAGCTGCTAAAAAGAAGAGTTTTTGTCCGGTGATTATGGAGGGAGTAAGGAGATAACTCTACTTATGGTTGCCACCTTTTTTTGGTAAAGCTCTGGTGGCTTTTTAAACAGGAGCAAGATAGGCAAGGTTTCAACAAGAATAGTGTCCCAGCATGTGGATGCAGAACTGGGGGGAAGCTGCACCTGTTGAATTTCTCTCTATCGACACAGCTGCTAAAAGGTGCAAGACCCCCAGTGGAGAATGACAACTCTAGCTACCTTTTTAGTATCCAAATTACGTTAGCACTATCTGAAATGAATGTGGTGTTAAGGCAGCTAGCAACCAACTTTGTTAGGCAAATAACTCTAGGATGATCTGCTGCTGTCGTCCTTTGGAGTGACTCTGACAGAAATCTCTCTCCAATGTTTGGAGACATACCTATTAGACTAGGGATGGAGAGCCCATGACCCTCCAGATGTTCTTGGACCCCAAAGCCCATCAGTCCTGGCTACTACGGATGCTGTCTGGGGTGATGAGAGTTGGAGTCCAACACTATTGCTGAATTTGACTTTGGGGAAGTCAACACCCCTCCAGCTGAGGGGAGTGGGCAGACAGACAGCAAAAAGCAGTTTGTCATTTTAATTTGGAAGAGATAGGGTCAAGCTACACGTGAAATGGAAATTCGGTGAAAGGAACTTTGGTATCTTTTTATTTCACCAAAGGGTGGCCCTCCCAGTGGGGTTGGGGCTCTGACAAAGGGGGTGAGGGAACCAGAGGAGGTCTAAACCAGAGGAGGGGAACCTCCAGCCCACGGGCCTAATTGGGCCCGCCAGTCCTCCTCATTTGGCCCACCAGCTCATTTCAGCCATGCCACGCCCACCCTATACCTGGCATCATTGTGATGTCAGGTGATTGACCAATGGGCGCCCCTGTCCACCTGTCAAATTAATCCACAGGGGGTGGAGGAGATAACAATATGGCCTGCTGGCTGGATCCAAATCCCCACTCCTGTCTAAACCTTTGCCCATACATTGTGGCCCCAATCCAAACTGCATTCTCCACCCCCACCCACCAAGCTGCTATTGATTGTGGAAGGAAAAGCAGCTTAAGAGGCGTTTCAAGGACAAACAGAAGCTGGGGCAGCGGGAGGACTTCAGTAGGGAAAAAAGCACAAGGGAGAAGGATTAACCCCTTCCCACTGTGACCCCAGTCTAGATGAGGTTCCCGCAACTGTTTTTTACCCCTTTAAAATAAGAAAGGGGCAGGGAATCCCAAGCATGGAATTCAAAGACGCATTTAAAGCAACGTGTAGTTTGGCCCAGAGAAAGGGACCTAAGAGTTGGTTGCTGGAGTTAGCTGGGACTGGGACTGCAGTCTGGGGTGGGGGTTATAGGTTGTTCCGTGAAGATTTGCTACCATCTGAAGGAGTCTCTATTTGAAAAAAGGCATCAGGACGTAAAACTCAAGACCCTGGCTTCACAGATCAAGACTCTTAACCAGAAAGCCACAGGAGCGCACAACATTTTCAGAAACATCACCATCTCTCTTTAAGGCCAGCCTTAAAAACAAACACCCATCAAAGCTGCTTTTATGCAGCTCCAAGATTTACGCTTCCTTTGGTGTGGGCTTCTCTCTTGACAGGTGCTATTGGTTTAAAGAGGATTTCATTGGACGTTACCATATGCCTTTAAGCTTGAAGCTTGAGCTGTTAGGGTGAACCAAACAGAACTTTTAAATAAATAAATGGAAGCCTGCCTATTTACTCCAGTGCAGATCTGTTTACCTCTCCAGCATTTATTGCATTTACATCCCATCTTTCCTCTGGGGATCAAAGGGGTTCCCCAGGTGGTATGCCATCCAGGCACTGACCAGACTCACCCAGAACTATTTCGCTTCAGGAAGGCTGCTGCATTTTGTACCTCCAGACCATGCCCTGAAACTGGGGTGGGGAACCTTTTGGAGTCTAGGAGTCACATTTCTGTCTGAGCCAACCCTCCAGGGGCCACATACTTGTGATGAGTAGGGCCAGAGGCTCAAGTGGGTGGAGCAATGAATGGAAATATTGCCTCTGGACAGCTGTCTAGTTTCTATACACACACACAGCCCTTTCTATCATCCAGGAAAGTGAGCGTTCATTATCAGAAATCAAGGAACACATTCCAGCCAGGCAAAAACACTCAAGGGAATGGGCAAAGCAGGGCCAATCTGGGGCCAGTCCAGAGGATCAGATGCAGAGGGATGCATGGCCACATTGAGTACCCCCTCCCCAGGTCTGAGGTTCCCCACCCCTGCCTCAAACCATTAGCAATCCCTGTACTGGTCCCTCAAAATCAAATCCCAACCCCCACCCCCAGCATGCCTTGATGTCTGCTCCTAGGCTGTCTGCTTTATTTTACCCGCAGTTCATAGCGAATACTCTTGTGCTTTAACTGCACTGCTGTGTGTTGCATCAGGCCAAAATCCCAGCCGGCAAATACTTTGTTACTGTATGATCCAAGGGAAGTATCTTCGCTAACCAGGCTGCATTTGAGACAATAGACTGATCTGGGGAAGGATGAAAGAGGTAAATGTTTCAACAGAGGGTTCCTGAGAGTGCCGCTCAATCTACGGTGGTCGGTGGCTTGCAGAGCATCGAGCTGCCCTCACCTCCGTACAATCCATGTCAGGCAGAAGAGAAGGTAGAAGAACGCTGTAAGCAGATATGCGACAGGGACATTGTACGAGAAGCCAACAAAATCGACAGCTGAATTTTGGTAGTAGCCATAGAACAGGTAGGTGAGCTCCATGAAACCCTGGCAGGGAGACAGATAGACACAGAGACTGAACATGGCTTGTGTGGCAGCCTTCCAGAATTTATTCTCGGGGATAGTCTCTCACCTTGCCCGACAGAAGATCCATGATGTAGGAAAAGTAGCTGACCAAGCCTTGAGGTGTGGGGTTGTAATGGAGACAAGATGCATTCACTGAAAGAAGAGGTGGGGGAGAGTTAATTGTTCCTGTTCCACTCCCCAATCCCATAGAATCCAGGAGTCCTGAAGTCTATTGCTCTAACCTGTTAGACCCAGGAGTTTTAGGATAGGGTAGATATACGTTAGATACTTTTATTTCGCCCCACCCCCACCTCTTGAGGGCAGGCCTGTACATTTTGGTAAATAAGTGCATTATCAGCTATATGCCAGAAAATGCAGGTTATAGAGAAGCTCAGCTTTAAAATTTATAGAAATAAGTGTCTAGCCCTCATTGTTACAGATATGTTTCTATACTTTCTTACTCCTTCTTTTCCTTTCGGTCATCACCTTAACATGCCAAATATACAACAGATATCTGCTTTCTGCCTTCATTATTTCAAATCTAAATCAAAGGAATTAAGAAATAGAAAATACTGTTGATGGGTCAACAAATACTTGAAGACATAATTTGCATAAAATATTTTGAATACAAAATTAAGGTGTTTCTGTTGCATAATTTGAGGGTTGGGTGGGTTGGGTTTTTGTTTTGATTACAGTATAACGTGTTCCTGCCTAGAAGTTCAAAAGGAAAAAAACAAGAACAGAGACAAAATATCTGAGATCTTAGTACCTTCTCTGTAATAAACTAAATCTCACTTCTCTTCAAGAAAACTCAAGAATTCTCAGCTCCTGGAGTCCTTTGGTCCAATCCATTTAACTCAATTTCCCTTCCTAGTGGACTGTCATCTTTTTTCCCCCCTGACAAGCCTTCTAATCCCTGCATGAGAGGCAGGAATTCATCAGATTAGAGTCTCACACCATGGAAATGCAGTGATAAATTACACCTGTTGAATTTCTGCCTCCTACACAGCAATCCAAAGCAAAGAAAGAGATGGAAATGCTATTCCTCAGTATATCTGGGAGTTTCAGTTCCTGATGACTGCTCACATCACTTCTTATCTCACACCATACATTTAAAGCACATCCAACACACATTTTAAAGCACTGCTTTTGCCAAAGAATTCTTGGAACTGTGGTTTTCCCTTCACAGAACAACAACTTCCCAGCTCATTTCAAAAACTACAGCTCCTGTTATTTTTTTTTTTTTGCGGGGGGGGGAGTTATTTATGTTGGATGTGCTTTAAATGTATGGTGTGGATTTGTGCCCTTACTCAGGATCCCTGACTCAATGGCCTACCTGAACTTTTGTTCTGGTGACTCGTCTGATTGAAGCCCTGCAGTTCAAATGCCACATTCGGAGCGACCACAAATCCCACCACCAGCAGGGAGGCAACAAAATTCATCAGGACCAAGAAGCGCAGGAAGTTAAAGTAGGACTGGATTCCTGTTCCAAAGTGGCCTTTAGGGAGAGAAGATGACAAGTAAAAGCCGGAAAACACAACATTTGTTCACTGTCACAGCCCCTACTAAACCTTTAAGAGTCCCGTTCCCATACCTTCAATGTGGTGAAGTGTGCTCCGCCACATCTCAGCATAGGAGACTGCTGACTTCACCTGAGACTTGAGACGACGTAGCGTCTGTTGCTTCCCCATACGCCAAAGCTTCCAACCGCTGAGTCTGCTGGCTGCCTGCTCCTGCAGAACTCTTGAAAAAAGAGGGGGAAGGAGGAAAGGATCCTAGATGGCTTCACAGAAACCTCAGAACACCTAAAATAACCCTTGGAGCACTCTATCTCAAAATGTTATGAAACTACCCCTCAATGTCTCTAAGCGTACAAAATGTTCCACACAAATGTGCCACATAGGCTACATCCACGCCACACATTTAAAGGACATGGTTTCCCCCAAAGTATCCGTAGAACTGTAGTTTGCCCCTCACAGATCTGCAGTTCCCAGGATTCTTTGGGGGAAGCCATGTGCTTTAAATTTGTGGTGTGGATATGATCACACCATATCATAGGGGAAGGGCCATGGCTCAGTAGCATAACATCTGCTTTGCATACAGAAGATCCCAAATTCCATCTCTGGCATTTCTGGGTAGGGCTGGGAGATGCCTGCCTGAAACTCTGGAGAGCTGCTGCTAGTCAGTGTAGATACTTATGAGCGAGATGGATCAATGCTCTGACTCAGCATAAGGTGCTTCCTGTGTTCCTACACCAGCTCTTAATCTCTGGTTGCAGTGTGGTGCCCTCTAGTCAGGACATGCACTTCCCTAAGCGACCTCCGTGCCTCCCTAGCTAGCCACCTTTTCTTAGAACCAGTTCATCAATCCCTTGTTCACTTCCCAGGTGTTCTTGGTTCCTTTTGCTCTACCCACCTTTAGAAACCCTGGGATCCCTTTAGGGCACAGATGGGCAAGCTTTTTTCCTGTCAGTGGCTGCATACTGGCAGTGGGCAGGGCTAGAGCCCAAAGGTGGGGTCAGAACCACAGGAGGCTGGAGCCGTTCCTTTTTTCTCTCTCTGCCACCCTCTTCTCCCCCCCCCCATTTCCCCTTTCCTTGCCACCCACACAAGATTAGGTCAACCTTCACATGAAATTATGCAAATAGGTTGATGAATGTGTTGGCCCTACAGATGTTGCTGAACTACAACTCCCATCAGCCTCAGTAAACACAGCCAGCGGTCACGGATGATGGGAGTTGTAGTTCAGCAACATCATGGAAGGGGGGCAGAGGTTTCCCCACCTGCCCTAAGGCCATAGGGTGCCTAATCCTGCTCTAAGGAAAGTCCCACCATCTCAGGTTTTCTTAATATTAATCCCCTCCACCGCCTCTCTTCTGGAGCCCAGGCATCCTGTTATTACCTGAGTTTCCGTTTCTCCTCAAGGTGGAGGGGCAGCTCTTTCAGCGGTCTGCTGTCTTCCTCTTCCTCCCCCACCGCAAATTCTGGGACAAGTTCTTGAGGGTCAACTGTGGCTTCCACTGCCCCATCCCAAGCAGCTCCCCATGCTGCTGCCTTGTTGCCACGGAAACGTAGGGTCTGGTTGCTTGGTAGCTGGAGGAAGAGAGATGGGGGACCAGGGCGATCCCAGCTGGACCCTGGTGAGTGAAAGCAGAATAGAAGAAGCCCCTTTTCAATATTCCCCACACCAGATGTCAATCCATGCATAAAGGGTCATCTAGTCATGACATATTCCATGCCTCCCCCAAAGGATCAGTCTATATGGTTCAAACCTGGACTCTTTTGGGATGAATGGTGGGAAAAAATATAATAATAAATGAATAGTCACAATCAAAGGGATTCACCACGTAAGGGATTTGGTAAGCTAAACCACATGGAACAGAGACAAGTGGCATACACCTGCACAAGAACTGCTAATCCATTTCCGCTGGAGAGAAATGTACTTAATCACATACAAATCCCATCATTCCCTCTAACTAGCTCAGAGCAACATTACTGGAGTTGTCCTATTCTATCCTCACCAGGTTTCCAACATGCCCACTGCATCTTAGGTTCAAAACATTCCAGTTCCCTCACCTTGGCTTCGAGACTTGTGGTATTATTGTGCATCAGGTGTGGGGGACTTTTGCTGAACTACAACTCTCATCAAGCAGACCAAGGTCCAGGGATGATGGGAGTTGTAGTTCAGCAATATCTGGAGGGCCAAAAGTTCCCCACACCTGCCTTAAATGACCATATCTGGATGCTCATTGTCACATTCCATGGTATTTCCACTTAAGAGAGCCTTAGACGTTTACACCACTGTCTCTAAGAAATCAATCACAGTGAACCAGAGGTTCCCTAACTGCTGTTGGCTTTCACCTATAGGTCTGCTCTGCAAGCTTTTTGTCAAATTGCAGCAATTTGGTTTCATTTTAGCTGGAGCCTCCATCCTTTGGATAATCATAGAATCTTTTACTTCAAGTGCAGTCCAATCTCCTTCCAGGATTCTGTTTGCAGATTCATCAGATAATAATGGTGGTGGTCCCAGACCAAACCAGCAGTCCCTAGAACAAAGATCACCTCATACCTGCCTCAACTTCTCTGCTCCCAATGCTGCTTTCCCGACCACTGTCCATGGCTGCAGGTTGTACGTATATATTTGGGTCTTGTTCACTGCACTTTACTCTCGTCAGCAAAAGGAACAAGGAACAAGGAACTAAGACAACAAGGCTGGGCATGGATTAATGATTTCTTCGGTTGGTTTGCCCCATGAACAAAGGCAGTAACTTGGCAACAAACAGATCAGAGGCCTAGAAGAGGTGGCAGCGGTACAGAAATGTTTTCTGTGATGCCTTTAAAAAAAAGATATAGCTGCGTCTGGAATGGTTTATATTTATCCTCTGGAAACAGGTTGTTTTGATCAAAATGGAAATTGGGCCATTCCACATAGTACATGGCCTCATACCTGAGTTTGCCACTCAATAGGAAGCTTTAGCCAATCCCCACTCACTGACAACCATATATTTGTTTGCATTTTTGTTTTGTTCTGTTCATTCACACATTATGTATCCGAGTGTCTATTTAGGCATTTTAGGACCTATGATTAAACAAATAACATGTGAAGCAACCCTGGTCTTTTAATACTAAAGTCACAGAAACTTTCATTAAAAATCGTACACATCCATACTGGATCATCATGGGATACACACAGTAGTGGCAAATTTAGAAGCGCAGGGTCCCTTCATAATAGTCAGGGCCGGGGCCAGACATGACAGGGCCCTTGGGCACAAGCCTGCCCTGGACGTGTGGCTCCTGCCTGTTCCACCTACCTCTCCTGTGTTCTGCTGCTGTGCACACAGGGCTGCCATCAACCAAGATGGTGGCGGAGGCTTCTCTAAGGGCTGATGCCCCTGCCACCATTTTGGTTGATGGCACACCTTTGCAGTATGCTACATACAAAATGAGCAGCAATACACCACTTCTGTTTTCATTTTTGGCTGTTTGTTGGCTAGGCACTTTGAGGGTTTTCCAGCTTTTTGTCTGTGGTACATTTGGGATGCCTCCCTCCTTGCTTTCCCCTATTACATTTGCATTGTCAGAGTTTTCTGATGATCTTTCTACGGTTGTTACTGAATTACACACTCACCTGGTAGTAAGCTCCACTGAACGCAGTGGGACTTACTTCTGAGTAAGCAAACACACATAGGAATGGGCTGTAAGGCTGCCATCCAAGGTACATTTAGGAATAATTTCCTGTTGAACAAAAACTCTCTCTCTCGCACACACACACACACTTTACTTGAACAACCCCTCCCTTCAAAAAAATCCTCCCTGGGGCAAAGGAAAGGAAGCACTCCCTGGCAGACAACAGCATCTTCAGCATGCAGAGACCCATTCACTGATCCATACTTCTCTGCAAAACCTTTTTTAAAAGCAAGTCCCGATCACTCCCTCAAAGCTTGCTGCTGGCTGGCAGCCTGAGCTTGCAGCGATCATAAGAAAGTAAGTACCTGGGGGCTTGCTTGTTCACCTTCCTATGTAAACTTTTATCTCTCAGGTCCTTGAGACTCTCCCCCACAACAACAAATGGTAGGAGCCAATCAGTGTGCAAGAGTGACTGCTCACCTCGCACTTGGAAATTCCTTGGCACTTGAGAATTGTGCAACTTGATTGGCTATAGAGACAAAGGGACTAAGAGTGGGCCAGGAGGGGGCTATCTGCAAAAAAAGTAATGGGACTGCATCCCAAGGCGTCCTGTTGCAAAAACACACCTGGATACACCAGGTAGAATAAAATGTAAATGTACTGCCTTCAAGTCGATTCCGACTTATGGCGACCCTATGAATAGGGTTTTCATGAGGCTGAGAGGCAGTGACTGGCCCAAGGTCACCCAGTGAACTTCACAGCTATGTCGGGATTTGAACCGTGGTCTCCCAGGTCGTAGTCCAACACCTTAACCACTATGCCACACTGGCTTCCAGGTAAAATACCCTGAGAGATATTTGGCATGGTAAAGATGGAGCTGTGAAGGGCTCCAGGACTGAGAAAAGTTTGAATGAACGGGATGGAACAGAAAGATTTGAGAGGAGTTGATTTGAGTTGGCAAGACAAAATAGCAAAGGATTCTGGGATTGCTTCAGGTTATTGACACAGGAAGTGAGATCCGGGCAGCGGAGGCTGGTCTATTAGGACAAATGGGGAACTGCTCCACCACCTTCAGTCTGCCTTCAGCCAGCCCCCACCTCCCTGCCTTCCTATTCAAAAACAGTCCAGGGGATAGCACTGTCTGTCAGCTTCCTCCTTAGTCTCAATGTTAACCACTGAAGAACTCAGCAAAAAAATTATGGGGACAAAACTAGGATAAATTGGCTCTACCTGAACTTGACTCTGGCTCCACCTACTCCAGACACAATGGATCTGAGATTGCAGAAGAAAGTAAGAGTTGGTTTATGTGCTCAGAGAAGGATTCTGGCATTGCTATCAGTATCAGTCGACTTTCAAATTATGTGACAATTAGCTTTATCCTGAAAACTGCTAGAATCCAATTATTTGCAATAGGAATAAAGAGAACACCATTTTCAAGGCCTGGGGCTTTTCATATACTGCCCTCTGAAGGATAAATAAGGAATTGAATTAATAAGAGACCATTCTTAACAAAACCTTTATTTTCCAGTTGGGCTTCCAATAAACCTGTGTCAGCCTGGGCCACAAATTATGTTTACAGACAAGCTGTTTCACCATTAATTTTCTTTAGAACATAACGACATTATTCTTGAGGCAGGTAAAAATCACAGAAACCATCAGCCTTGGATTCTGCAATGTAAAACCCACCTTCCAGGGCTCCCAAGCAAATACACATACTTTTCAGGGCCTTCAGACCAGGGTCTGTGTGTCCTAAAACAAATTCTGGGGTCCAAAACCCAAAATTGAATTTGCTGCACTTGAACAAGCTCCCTATAACTGAAGTTCACCACTGATACATTTTAAGTGGATCAGTTTTGCTATGCCAAAATTTCATTTTACTGCTAGTTTGTGGCCTCTTCCACTCCACATTAGTAAAACTAGTCTTGCTGTGCTGAATGCCAGACCCAGAAGTGTCTTTTCACCTCCAAGAATCTCACCCCTATTTTGGAGTGGGGAGGTCACCGATTCTGGGCTAGGCCAGACCCTCACAGGTTTTTGCATAGCTCACTAGAGACAGCTATCTGCAAGCAGACTTAACCTGGTTGGCTATGTTTCCTCAGCTGACCTACCATCCAGAAGCAAATCCATAATGCCCGCCATCCCACACTTTCAAGGATACAACTGTGGCATAAAAATCAATAATCCCTATAAGAACAGCCAGGAACTGCTGGGAATCAGGCAAGAGATGGAGCTCAGCTCATTCTTGCAAAGCTCCAAGTTTGACTTTCTGTAAAATGGGAACGTTTTGGATATTTCAGAAAAGAAAAGAAAAAGAAACTAAGTTTCAGAGAGATGCTAGGAGCCAGGACTCCTGAACTTTCTTGGACGAGGAATGAAAGGTAATAGGTAAATCTAATAAGCAAAAATGTTCAAACTTAAGATTTCTGGGAGTTTCCCCCTGGGGAAATACTGGTGCCAAGTGAGGTGGCACCGGAGGTTCCTAAGTTCTCAGGTATACAAGTAGGTGAAGAGCAGAGTCTTGGAGGCACAATTCCTGGTTCCTTATTTTGGGATCCTCAATTATGGTTTCAACGATGAAACACACATAAAAAAATAAGTCTTGTGTTGAGTCTCATCTGCTTCCTCAGCCTCCAGGGCATTTGGGAGCACCCACACTATGGGCTTATGCTGACCTCAGCCCCATCACTCCTGCCGCTGCGGTTTCTCCACAGCTCCATCTTTGTCCTTCTGGGAGGCCCGCTCCCTCCGGAGGCCTAATACCTTCCCCAGCAAGAAGAAGGCCAGTGCCCCCAAGTGGATGCAGTAATAGATGGACCTCCAGTAGCGGATGGTGTCCTCAAAGGTGAGTAGCACAAAACCCATGCACATATAGTCGTAGGCCCTCATCTTCAGGAACCACTGCACCCAATCGCCATAGAGACGACCAGCAGGGGAGAGGTGTTTCAAGAGGCCGCTCTCCATTGCCCCCTCAGCTGCCAGGCATAGTGGGATGGTAAGGAAGCTGAGGTAGTAGCCAGGGTGAATCCCATGCCAGTATGCAGAGATGAGCATCGTCCAGGCACTCCTGGGAAGAAAGAGAGCCTTCTCAGTCCTAGAATCCTCCCCTCATGCCAACCCATCACATATCCCAGAATCCTTCACAAATTTCGCTCACACTTTCCCAGTTATTAATCCCGACTCCTTCACTGTGATGGTGAGGGTTAGTCAATCCCAGAATCCTTCAATGTATCTCTCAAACCCAAGCCCCCATTTGCACTTTGTGATTTCTCAGTTGCTTCTTCAACTTATCCAATCAAACTGCAGATCTAAAAGAAGAGTCTGCTGGATCAGGCCAGGGGCCCATTGAGTCCAGCATCCTGTTCTCACAGGGGTCAGCCAAACGCCCATGGGAAGTGCCCACAAGCAGAACTTGAGTGCAAGAGCACTCTTCCCTTCCTGCGGTTTCTAGCAACTGGTATTTGGAAGCGTACTGCCTTCCTGCATCTTCTCTCTTGGCCATAGCCAACCAGCTATTCACAGCTCTTCTGTCAAGAAAACCAAAACTGTATATGATGCATTTTTCTCTTTGAGAACATAGAACTGAGCCAGAAAAATGACACAAATAAACTTTTTTAAAAGCCAGGTCTTCACCTACTGCCTGAAGTAATATAGTGAGGGGGCCTGATGGACCTCATTTGGTAAGGCATTTTGTAGGGCAGGCACCACTATGGAAAAAAAGCCATACCTCTAGTTGACACCAGCCTTGCCTCCTGAGGTTGAGGGATTTGCAGCAGGGGCCCAGATGATGACTGGAGTATGTGAGGAGAGACATCAACCACTACTATTTCATAGTCCTCCCTGTCAACTATATCTCTTTCCCCATCTCTCTTAGAATGGTTTGCCGTACCACCCAAACTCGCAATTATTTTTGGCTCGGCACTTAGGTCTTTACTCACTGCTACTTCCACCACATAACTCTCACCTGCAGGTACATGCTGCTCCAAATCACTCTACTCCAAGTCACTCTACTCCATTGGCCTTCAAATCAAACAGCCACTTATCCCTGAATCCTCCTGACTGGATTCCCGGGCCTAGAAGAACCTTCTCTGCAATCTGCTCTCAGGTCAACCCAATTTATCCTCAAACATCACAGTACAGCTTCACACCAAGCCACACCAACAGGCTTCCCTCCTCCCCACACCATGGCTCTTTGCTCACCTCAAGACATAGCAGCGGAAAGGTGCACTTTTGTAAATGTACTGTGCCAACCACCACTGGACACTCATGTTCCAATAGCGCATGCCGTCCTTCACCTTGACACAGAAGTCAGTGCCGTGTGGATCAATGTTTTTGATTGTCTCATAATCATAAGTGATGCCGGGTACTTCCTCTTTAGCTGATTTGCTTTAAAAGAAGTGAAATCAAACTAAGAACACCTTAATGCATGTGAAACCTCAAGAGCTCGTTGTTATAATGGACTCTACATTAGGGCTGCCCTTAAAGACTGCATGGAAGCTTCATCTAGGCCAAAAATAAGGCACCCTGTCTCCTGAGGGTAGGACAGCTCTACAGCAATTTTATCAACTGCTCATTGGCTTATGTGTGGTACTACTGGTGTATGTACCAAGAAGACAATATTTCGTTACATCTGGCCCTCAGGACTCTCTCCAAGTCAAACTCTCTCCTCCTTCACACCCCCTGCTGGCCCTGCACACCCTCCTTGTGTATTTTTGCCTACCTAGAATGTGCCCTTGAACTCCAATAATGCCTCTTGCTTCCTTGGATACGGATAGAGAGGGGTGTGTGAAAATGTGCAGAAACTAGCCTAACATGCAAAGGTAAGAATTTACATTCATTGTTCCACCCACTTTTGCGTCTGGCCCTGCTCACCAAGATGTGGCCCCTGGGAAAGCTGAAAAAGGTTCCCCAACCTTGACATAAACTATCCTACCACTGAGAACTGCAAAGAATGTCACACCAGATGCAATCTTGACATTCTATGAAAACTGTGAAGGCATACAGCACAGCCTTCCCTATAGCATCCTCCAATATTAATAAAATAGGACGATGGTTTTTTAATAAGAGTAGACATCTTGTTGCACTGTGGACTGCTGTGAGCTCAGGCTTCACACACAAAAACCCCACATAATAGGTCTGAATAAAGAATCTTGTAGATCCATGAGCAACTTGGAGGAAAAACTTAATTAAATATACATTTCAATGGATCAGATTTGTCCTGTACCTTCCTTTGGCTTGATTTGTTTTTCTGAAGTCCCATGTGCAGCCAAGTCTGGGCAAGCCTCTTCACGCACTGTTCTTCAGTCTTGGGTCCCCAGATGTTCTTGGACAATAACTCCCATCATTCCCAACCAGTTTAGCCTCTGGTCAAGGGATTATGGGAGTTGTAGTCCAGCATCTGAGGACCCAAAGTTGAAGAGCACTGTTTTAACGCTTCAACTTACAAGTTGAACATGTATTTAGTACTGTAAGAGAGAGACACGTAATTTGAAAGACAGGCACACAAATTTAGAGGACATATAAAATGCACCAAAGAGGTGGTGGACTGGGTCAAGGTTCCCAGCTCTGTGTTACCCAACTTTCAAAACATAATTTGCCTCCTGTAAGGGGTGTAGCATTCACTGGAGTAAATTAGTAGATGTGTCAAGGAGAACATGACGAGCCATTTATACCTGATTCTGGTATAGCTCCCTCACAGGCTCGCTGCCAAGAATTTGCCACATTTTTTGAGAACAAGGTTAATCAGATCCGTCTCTCATTGGATGCTAATAAAATAACAGGCCCTAGTGATCCCATGTTTGACACGGCCTATCTTTCTCTATATACAACCTTTCAACTGATCCAACCAGAGGATATTCCTAACTTCCTCAATGGAATGAATCCCACGACATGCTTATTTGACCCATGTCCATCCTGGTTGATAAAAACATCTAGAGTTGAATTGGCAAATTGGCTATGTCTGATAGTCAACTCATCACTTCAACAAGGCCACTTACCTGAATGTCTAAAACAAGCAATTATAACACCTTTACTTAAAAAAACGTCCCTTAATGCCACTCTTTGTGATAGCTTCCGCCCTGTATCTAATTTGCCATTTATAAGCAAAGTCATCGAACGAGTGGTGGCGGCACAGCTACAAAGTTTCATAGACACCAATGACCATTATGACACCTTTCAATCAGGCTTTAGACCAAATCATGGGACTGAAACAGCCTTAGTGGCGTTAGTCGATGATTTACGGCTTGAATTAGATAAAGGTAATGTGACCTTACTAGTCCTATTGGATTTGTCGGCCGCATTTGATACCATTGACCATGATATCCTTTTGAATCGCCTTTTCGAGATGGGGCTACGAGGCACTGTAATACAATGGCTTTGCTCTTTTTTAGAAGGTAGATTTCAAAGAGTTGCCCTTGGGGACTTTCTTTCAGAGCCCTGGCCATTGCGATATGGTGTTCCCCAGGGCTCTGTTCTCTCCCCAATGTTGTTTAATATATATGTAAAACCTTTAGGTCGTATCATTCGTAAATTTGGAATTTCCTATTACCAATATGCAGATGATACGCAACTCTACTGCTCATTTCCACCAGATGCCAAAGGGGCTGTTCACCCTCTGAACCAATGCTTAGCAGCAGTGCAGAATTGGATGAACAGTAATAAATTAAAACTTAACCCAGATAAAACAGAGGTCCTTCTAATTGGACGAGACCCCCTTCAGGAAAATAAAAATCTCCCCTCGTTAGATGGGATCTTACTCCCCCTGAAGACGCAAGTCCGCAGCTTAGGCATTATTTTAGACTCAGCCCTAACCCTGGAACCTCAGGTCGCAGCAGTCTCACGGAGCGCTTTTGCACAACTAAAATTAGTTAGCCAACTTCGTCCTTTCTTGGGATTATCCGATTTACGGAAAGTAATGCAGGCCCTTGTAACATCACGATTGGATTATTGTAATTCCCTTTATGTCGGTCTTCCTGTCAAAATCCTCCGGCCGCTTAAGCTGGTGCAAAGAGCAGCGGCACGGATGCTAACAGGAGCTGGCCCTCGAGTGCACACCACTCTTATATAATCTACACTGGCTTCCTATTATGTTTCGTAACCAATTTAAGCTGTTGGTTCTAACTTTTAAAGCTTTACATAATTTGGCGCCACTCTACTTATCCAATCGCATTTGTGAACACACATCCCATCGTCCACTGAGGTCCATTGCAGAACGTACTTTGATTATTCCTTCAACTTTTACCATCTGTCAATCAGGCACTAGGAATAGAGCCTTTTCAGTGGTAGCCCCTAGCATGTGGAATGCTCTTCCACTTGAGATACGGCTTTCTAATTCCCTTTTAGATTTTCGTCGACATGTTAAAACGTTTTTATTTCACCAAGCTTTTAATATGTAAATGTTACTGTTTTATTTAATATTAATTTTTAATTGTTGTTTAATGGATTTGTTACCTGATTTTATGAGTTTATCTATATTGTATGAATTTATATTGTTGTTCGCCGCTTTGAATTCAGTGAACGAAAGCGGGTTATAAATTGGCAAATAAATAAATAAATAAATAAATAAAAATAAATAAATTTTGAGGTTAATGACAAGAAAATAGCTCTGCCTCCCTCACCATTCCCACCTTACAAACTAATTAAAAATTCTACAATATGGATTTATAGAACCGAACATGAGCAAGGTTAGATAAAATGTGCACATGCATATATTTTATTGGCTTATTTTATATAAAAGATATTTTATAGACAGGGTCATACCTGCAGGTTTGTAGTATTCCATTACCCACATCCTTTGAGCTAGCAAGGGCTTGTCTTCCATAAAGCGGGAAGTCTCTATATATTCCATTCCCATAAAGCTTCTCTAAATCTAGCCCACCTCATATTGGAGATGTAACCTGATCCTAGACATGGAACATCTCCTCAACTCACCTGCTGAGTGGCTCATATTCCACAGTGGGCCCACCACCCGATCGCGATTTGGCGGTGGTTGGATAAGCACCAAAGGCAGCAGCGATGCAGGCGCATTCGGCACATAGCCAGGCAACATAGAAGCGCATGCGGAAGACGAAGAAGATGGGTATCATGTAAAAGAGGCGGAAAAGAAGTCCTCGCTCGTAGAAGTCATCATTTCGGGCGTAATAGAGGGGGAAGAAGTGAGAGACCACCAGAAAAAAGGCCCCAAAGATGGGGATCATTTTCATTCTGGAAAGCAGCGGTTTCCAGCTAGGGATGACTGTGGAATCAGGCTGGTTCAGCCAATCGTGGTAAGTACGGTAGCGGTAAAATGGGCCTAGATACAACAAAATAAGATTCCAATCAATCAACAGACAGATAGAATTGTTTCTCAGAAGAATCAAGACAAGAAAAACCTTATTATGCAACCATGCTTTTTAATAACTTAAAGAGGATGTGTAGCTTGGGCACAGGATAAGGGTCTGAAGTGCCCAGTATCCTAACCCTATGTCTTCTTGCAGAATATGGCGACATAAGGAAAACCTATGAGATCTCTGCATTCATTCCAAGTTTCTAGCCCTCATGTCTCTTGCAGAAGTAGTATATAGACACACTGTGTGCCTCTCACAAGCAATCAAAGTTACCGTATATGAACTGCAAAGACACACAGAAATGATGAATGGGGAAAATGACATATTTTGAAAAGCAGTAGGGCTGAGAAGCATGTTTGTGCAAGCATGGATACACACACACACACACACACACCAAGAGTCACGCCACAAAACCAAGACAAAAAAGATAGCAATAAGAACAGAGGGGAAAAGGTGAAATATGCCTGGGTTTTTTTACTTTCTGTTCTTGTCTCTTAGGTCATTTCCCCTGCAAAAAGAAACTACAGAAAATGGTAACTCTCCAACTCACCCTGCCCCCTGTCATCAATGTATGTGTCTGTGGTCAGAGAATACAGATACTAGAGAGTGACCAAAGCTATGGCAATCATGGTTTTAAAAAAACCAAACCCAGCCAATGTGGCTGTCAAAGGCAAGGTGCACTATGGGAATTTGGTGTTATACACATATTTCACCCTACCCTGTTGACCACTGCTTTCTGTTAGGTAACTCAGGTACCTGTCATGAGCCCCACATAGCAGTAACTGTAGCACAGTATCTCCACCAGTCCAGGCATTTTAGGGATCACACCAATCACAGGAGATTTGGCAAATGATGTCACTTCCTGCTTCTTCGCCTGAGTTAGTTCTTCTACTTCATTGGCTAAGCTCACCATCTGGGAGACACAGATTAAGGCATCATGATTAAGCTCATTAAATGAGCCTCCGAGGGAAACCCCCCCTTAACCCTGCCCAAAGTATAATGCCCTCTACCTTGAGAGTGAGTAAGAGTTGGATGGCATTGGTAAAAGGCGTTGGTTCTGGGAAGCCAAAGGAGGTAACTGTGCGGAAAAAGAACAGGTAGGAAAAGGTCCATCCAAGTGTCAGATAGTGGGAAGCCCTGGTGAGGGGAAAAAATCAATAAAAGGCTGTAATTATTCCAAAGTAGTCATTTTTCACTTCCAACCCTCACCTACACACACACACAAACTGTCCCGTTCTCACTGACCAATGTTTATTTATTAGATTTATATCCCACACCTTCCTCCAGTGGAGCCCAGGGTGGGATAGATTAGGATATTCTAATCTGGTAGGCCTTTGTCCCATTTTTAGGGGACCCGTGTCCTGACTCTAAGCCTCTGTGTCAAAAGGCCCTCCTGTTTTTTTTCCCCTTTACGCCAAGAATAGGGCTGTGGCCCTCCACATGCCATTGGATTGCAACTCCAGCCAGCCCTAGCCAGCACAGCCAATGGTCAGGGATGATGGGAGCTGCAGTCCAACAATATCTGGAGGGCCACCGGTTCCTCATCTGTGCTCTAAACCCTTCCTTGTTTCAGCTCTTTAAACCTCACAGTTACAAAATCTGAGCAAAATGCCCCAGGTATGCTCGCTAAACCTTAGCAACCCATAACACCCAACGGTAGGCCACTAGACCATGTTCCTCTTCCAGACTGCCAAGGTGTCTTGATTCATCTTACAAGACTTCCCAAGCCCATCAGACAAACCTCAACTCCACTCTCCTCCCCCCCCCCCGTTCCCTGTTCTGGCCCACTAGACCAGGCCTTGGCCTTCCAATGTTCTCCTTTACCTTGGCGAGATGTTGATAATAAGCCATGTCCCCAGGATGGTGATGAGCGAGTGGAAGATGTGGATGTGGCAAGTGGCCAGTGTAAGCACAAGTCCAGCAGCTGCCCCCCCAAATTGCTTGACTCTCAGCTCTGTAGGGAAGCAGATGAACAAATTTCCCCATCAGCAACAATGGGTTTGGGAGACAGGGATTGCACTTCAGTTCACAAAGAAAAATGCAGGAAGAGAGGAACCTAGTGCCAAAGCACATGTTTACATCCAGAGGGTCCTGGATTCAGTCAATTGCCAACATCTCCAGTTAAAAGCATCAGATAACAGGTGATGTGGAAGGACTTCTGCCCGAGACCCTGAAGAGCTGCTCCTTACTAGAGTAGAACAATATTAGGCTAAGCAGAGAAATATTCTCACCTGTTATAAAGCAGCTTCTTTGCGTCCCCATTTCTTGCTTGGAGGGTTTTTTTGCAATCCCCCTTCCCCCCAAAAGGAATCCTCCACAGTTATTATTTATTTAAAATGTTTATAGCCCACACGTAATCCAAAGATCTCAGGGTAGAGAACACTAAACTTCAAAAAATAACATTCAACATGAATATAAACAGAATACGTAGTCCAGCAATAAAACAACCAGGTCAGCATAAAACCAGTCACAGTTCCCAAACAGCTTGCAAACAGCCAGGTTTTAAGCTGGTGTCAAAATAACATCAATGCAGACACCTACCAAATCTCAAGGGGGAGGGAATTCCAAAGCCAGAGTGCCACCACGGAAAAGGCTTGTCCCTATTTCTCGACATAGTGCTTATCACTCAGTGGTGGGACACTTAAGGTGGGCCTCCTTCATAGATCTCAACTCCCAGGCAGGACTATACAAGAAACGTCGCACCTTTGACTACCGAAGTTCCAAGTTGTTCAGGGCTTTATATATAACTGAAATATTGAACTGAATTAAATTCAGACAGGAAATGTACTGGCAGCCAGTGCAGTCTTTTAAGGGCTCTTGTATCTTTGAAAGATGCACAAAATTCAACCAATGCTGCAGATTCTCCTGTCACCACAGCTCAGCGATGGGAGAATCTGTTTTGATAATACTACGCCAGCGCTTTGTCAACTGCATTGGCTACCAGTCCATTGCCAGGCCCAATTTAAAGTACTGGTTTTAATCTAAACAGCTTTGGACCATGTTACCTGATAGACCTCCTCCCCCACCCGTAAGTGCCTGCCCAAGCAATAAGATCTTCTTCAGAAACCTAGCACCGGGCGCCCCTGCAAAATGAAATGATGCAGGTAGCTACCAAGGAGAGGGCCTTTTCAGTAACGGCACTCTGACAATGGAATATATTCCCCAGAGAGGCATGCCTGGCATCTTCTCTCTGCTCTTTTCAGCACTAGGTGAAGACCTTTATAATTCACTCAGGTTTGTTCATTGTGTTTTAAATAGGCTGTTTATTTTGTCTGGTATTCTTTGCTGTCATTTACTGTTTGCTGTTGATTTTCAATCATGATATTCTATAATTTTAGCATTGTTTTTGCCTGTTTGTTTGAAACCTACCCAGAGAATCATCATTTTATTTAGCAAGATTTCTATACTTAATACTTCTTTTTTTTCAAGGCTCTTTAGATGGGCAAGCTATATAAATGCAAAATCTCTCTCTCTCTCTCTCTCTCTCTCTCTCTCTCTCTCTCTCTCGATGATAGATGATAGATGGATTGATAGATAGATAGATGATAGATAGATAGATAGATATAAAAATCAAACTTCCTCTCAAGGCAGCGCTTAAGTATCCATGGGCGACAGGGGAAGACTTGACAGCTTAAACCCAACTCTATGACAGTTTCCCCTCTGCAAACATGGCATCATATTCTCCACCTTGCTTTGACAACCCAGATTTAGCACTCACCCCCTTTCTTGAAGAAGAAGCCAATGGGGATGGAAACGAGAAGCACTGCCAAGTAGATGACTTCATCGGGTGACATTGCGGCTGGCAAAAGATGCAGAGTCAGAACAAGTTGCACAGGATGATTTGTACAGATCAAAGCAGGAAATACTGGAAATATCAGGGGAAAGGCTGTAAAATGGGGCCAGAAGCTGATGGGGGAGGGGGGCATGTGTGTGGGATATCTCCAAAAGAAGTAACCCAGCAGTTTGAGGCTGCATATCAATATGATCCAAAAGATTAAAGCAAGGATGCCAGAACATCTGGGTTCCTGCATTACAAAAAAGTAGAGTTGGAAGGGACCTATAATAAGGCCATCGAGTCTAACCCCCTGCTCAATGCAGGAATCCAAGTTAAAGCATACCCATAGAATCATACAATAGTCAAAGGAGTGGGAATTTGGGAAAAAGCTAAGGGATGTTGGGGTTAAGTAATAATCTTCCAGAATGCTACTATGTGCTTGTATGACCCAGTGAAATGGATGGGCAGTAGATTCAGGACAGACACAAGAAATGACTTCACATAAGAGGCATAATTAATTTACAGAATTCAGGGGACAAAGCAAATTCAGAGAGGACAGGTGTTATGAGCCATTGGCTGTTAGTCATGACAAGTGGGACTGGCAACAAAATGTTGCAGTGAGGATCATAGAATCATAGAACAGTAGACTTGGAAGGGGCCTACGAGGCCATCAAGTCCAACGCCCTGCTCAATGCAGGAATCCAAATCAAAGCATTCCCGACAGATGGCTGTCCAGCTGCCTCTTGAATGCCTCCAGTGTCGGAGAGCCCACTACCTCCCTAGGTAATTGGTTCCATTGTCGTATGGCTCTAACAGTTAGGAAGTTTTTCCTGAAGTCCAGTCGAAATCTGGCTTCCTGCAACTTGAGCCCATTATTCCGTGTCCTGCACTCTGGGACGATCGAGAAGAGATCCCGGCCCTCCTCTGTGAGACAACCTTTCATGTACTTGAAGAGTGCTATCATATCTCCCCTCAGTCTTCTCCAGGCGAAACATGCCCAGTTCTTTCAGTCTCTCCTCATAGGGCTTGGTTTCCAGTCCCCTGATCATCTTTGTTGCCCTCCTCTGAACCCGTTCCGCTCTAGCTGTAGCACTTCAATCTTGGGTCCCCAGATGTGGTTGGACTCCAACTCCCATTGTCCCCAGCCATTTTAGCCAATGGTCAGGGGTGATGGCACTACTCCAGCCAGCCAGGCCATCTTTCAGGATACTCCACTCCCATCCAGGCTTCTGATCCCCAACCCCCCTTGCAACTGTAAAGTCAGCCAGCATTCTGTAGCAACTGAGTATGTTCACTTCTCACTGGACTGTTTCTGGAGTTCTCCCTCTCATGGGATCTTTTCATATGAAGGTCTTTTCCATATTCCTGCAAGCCTTAAGGCAGGTATGGGGAACCTGTAGCCCTTCAGATGTCGCTTAGTAAAACTCACCATTCCTAATCATTAGCTAGGCTGGCAGGGGCTGACGGGAGTCCAACAATACCTGGAGGGCCACAGGTCTGTCCCTCCCCCCCCACGCCCTGTATTGCAGTTTCCCTGAGCCTGTCTTCTTGTGCACAGGCTGTGCTGTTTTGGCTGCATAAACAATGGCACTCGCCTCTGAACACTGGAAAGAGAGGGAACAATTATGGTGTCTAAATCAAACAGTGGCAGTGTGCCACTGAATGCTGTTTCTGGTGTGAGCCAGGGCTATTACTCTCATGCCTCAATCAAGGGCTTCCTAGAAGCATCTATCTGGCCACTGGGAGAACAAGATGCTGGACCAGATGGACCAGATGCTGGACTAGATGATCCAGCAGGGCTCTTGTGTATTTATTTATTTTATTCTTAAATGCGTATCTTGCCCTTCCTCCCAAATGAGCCTGGGGAGGGCTTATGTGCATTAGATGGAAAAGGCACACACGGAGAGGATGGGAGCCAAGACACTTTGATTTTCAAAAGAAAAAAGAGTAGGAGGGACCATTCTAGAGTGCTGGTGCTGGGGCTGAAATCCTGAGCTATGTCCAGAGAGTAACACTCTTTGATTTAACCATGAAAGAGTCAAACTAGAGTCACCAATCCCCCCTCCCTGCCCCCAAATAGCATTGCTGTGCCTTTAA
Organism: Rhineura floridana; assembly: GCF_030035675.1. Taxonomy (NCBI): domain Eukaryota; kingdom Metazoa; phylum Chordata; class Lepidosauria; order Squamata; family Rhineuridae; genus Rhineura; species Rhineura floridana. The sequence goes on from NC_084490.1 coordinate 19,785,006, forward strand.
CACAGTGGTAGATAACTTGTGGTCCTCCGGATGCTGGACTCCAACACTCATCAGCCCCAGCCAGCATGAGCAATAGCCAGGAATGGTAGGAGTTGCTGTCCAGCAACATCTAAAGGGCCACAAGTGAGCCACCCTTGCTTTAACAGCTGCCCAACCAGCAGAAATATAGTGGGTGACACCTTGTCTGTCCCAAGAAAGGCATCATCTGTTAAAGTTCTGCCTGTTAGGAGGCTGTTAGAGTGGCGATGGGGAACCTGTGACCCTCCAGATGTTGTTGGACTACAGTGGCGTGGCCAATGGTCAGGCATTTGGGGAGTTAATAGTCCAGGAACATCTGGAGGGCCATGGATTCCCCACCCCAGTACTAAAGGCACAGAGGAGCACCAGGGGTGTATATTAAAATGTTGGCCACTCTATTTTGGTTCTGGAATCCCTGCCCAAAGAATCCCACCCATACACCATTCTGAGTATATTAAGAGGTCATAAATCTGCTTAATCTTAAACATCCCCTCGCCGCAGATTCTCCAGGCTATTGAAAGAAGGCTGTTGGGATAGAAAAGGGGTAAAGGGTACAAGCCAGGACTCCTTGTCTTTTTCTAAGAAAGAGGGCAGAGCAGCTAAGTGAGGAGGGAGGACAGAACGCCATATAAAATATAGCATCCCCACCAACAACAACAATTAATTTGTCAGCTACTGCACCTTTGTGCAGAATAAAGCAGGAAGACATCACAATTGGGAAAAATTCTTTCTGTGCAACTCTGAAAAGTACAGGCTCTCTCTCATCTCCACTCTGAATTCTGTGCCTTGTCTGCACAGGCAGGTCGCGATTTAACTCCCCTCTCCTCCTTTTCCCACTGGGGACGAATGAAGCTGATCACACCCAGAACAGCTTCCCACACTCTTGCACAAGCTACTCCACCCCTCCCACCACTTTCGCCCAGTTGCTCTGTGCTGATGTCCTCGTCTCTCTAATCCCTTGCAACACTCCCCAATTCCAAGCTTTCCATATTTAAGTAGAAATCCTTCACCCAGATTAAAAGCAAGTACCTCTAAGGAGTCCAACACACACACACACGCACACACATACTCCACCCTGTATTGTTTCTCCCTATTACAGCGCACTCCCCTTGCAAAGAAAAATCCACAATACCCTCTGTCCCACCCTCCTCCTCAAACTAGATTGCAGCCCTGATCAAAAACAAGCCTGGGGGTCTCAACCTCTCCAGCAATTCACTAGACTAGAGTCTACAACAGGCCTGCACAATGCAAGGCCTTGCAGGACTGTTGCAAGCCATCCCTCCCCATCTGCCATCTTGGGGGAATTCAAACTACTCATTGTTTGCAATCCTTTCCCAAATCTTTGGGCGGTGGGGGGGGAGCACCTAAGGGCTATCCAAGCCCCTCACAAGTTGGGATGAGAGAATGCTGGCATCGCTATGTCTATGCGGCTCTTCCCCTTGCTGGATTCACAGGTGCACGCTGGCGTCAGTGCCACTTTCACAGCCCACCTCTATCAAAGGCTCCTTCGCTGGCATGAACTGCTGGGAGAGTGAAAGCCATGTGTGTTGTTGCACTCAGCAAGGAGTAACAGAGATAAGGGTGGTATACAGAAAAACAGCAAAAATATAAACTAAAGTGGGTGTCGAGGAGGAGAGGAAATAGGGGATGCAGAAAGACCTGGTAGGTGAGGAAAGGAGAGGTAGCTGGGAGATGAAGTGCAAAGACCTGGAAGGAAGGAGGAATGGATGGTGGTATGTAGACAGAAGTTTATGCAACAGAGAGACAAAAAAGAGGAGGTACCTGAGAAATGGAGCTGCACACTTGAGGGTGGGAAAACTGAGGCCCCATCTACACTATAGCTTTAAAGCGGTATCATACCATTTTAAACAGTCATGGCTTCCTCCAAAGAATCCTGAGAACCATTGGTGCCCGGTGCCCGTTGGAACTGGTGGGGCAGAAGTCAGGGTGCCCAACAGTAGGCAGAGCCAGTGACAGGCAGAGTGACTAATTCTGGCTTTGCCCCAATCCTCCTTCCTACTAATTCTACAAAGGGCAAGACTGAGATTAAGGAGCGGAAGAAAGATGGCAGCAGTGCCACCTCCTAGGCCATAAAGTAAGAAGGTAGGGAGGCCGGGCAGAAGACTGGCAGGTGGGGGCTGGCTGTGGACAGACTGACCTTGGTGGGGCAGTGTCCCACTTGCCCTAATGGATCAGCCTCTACTGCTGAGAACTGTAGTTGGCTGAGAGTGCTGCAAGTTGTTAGAAAAACCCCTATTCCCCCCTATAGAGCTACAATTTCCAGAGTTCCCTGGGAAGAGGGATAGATTGTTAACAGGGTGTAGCTGCCTGGATCACAGAGGGCCATAGACCTTTTACTTTTTTGGGAGCAGAGTTGCAACCAGATCCCTATGTCCAAGACAACCGGCATGAAAGGGAAAGCACAGCAGTTACTGAGAAGAGCCTTTTCTTTTTGTGTCATGTACAGCCAATCAGAGTGAAAGGAGGTGAGTCAGCCACTGAGAAGGCTCTTTTCAGTAGCTTACACAGCCTCCCAAGCTGATTGGCTCCTAGGGATGTCTGTTATAGTGGAATGTGGACTCAGATGGAGAGCAAGGGAAGCTATGAAAAGTGGACAGGTGGGCATGGCTGTGGAGAGGGGTGGCTATGAGGGGGCATGGTGTGACTGTCATGAAGGAATCCTGCGCTTCTGAATTTGCCACTCTGGGAACTGTAGCTCTGTCATAGACCCTCAGCACTCTTAACAAATTATAGTTCCCAGGATTCTCTGGGGAAAGCAATGACTGTTTAAAGAAGGATCATGGCGCTTTAAATGTGTATTGCAGATGAGCCCCAAGATGGGAGAACAGACCTCTTTTTCTCCTTTGTGACTGGTGAGAAAGCAATGTGCTCAACGAGACTATGTGACAGTACAAAGAAAGTACACGATATATGGAGCACAGGGAAGAGAAAAAAAGGTTGACAGAGAATGAGTTTAAAAGAGTAACAAGTTAGAGTTGCCAAAGAAACTTGCCTGAAGCAAAATCTGAAATGAAATTAGAAGATGCTCTTTAGGTGAAACATTCAAGGAATTTGGAGCAGAGCTAAAAGTATGTTTAATAAGATGACTAACAGAGCTGAATATGTTTCGCCTGCAGAAGAGAAGATGGAGGGCAGACATGAAAGCAGTCTTCAACCACCTGAAGAGCTGTCAAGGAAGAAGACAGAGCTTGCTTGTCTCCCGCTGCTCCACAGGGCAGGACTAGAACCAATGTGGATGGAAACGGCAAGGAGCAGATTTAGGCAAAACAGGAGGAATTTCCTAACAGCACGAGTGGTTTTGACAGTGGAGCAGGATGCCGTGGGTAGTAGTGGATTCTCCTTCGCCAGAAGTATTGAAGCAGAGTCTAGACGGCCATTTGACAGGGATGCTGTAGCTGTCTCCTGAACTGAGTGAGCAATGAGTTGGACTACTTGACCCCCACCGATTCTATAATTATGTGATTTTCCCACTAGCAAAATGCCTCAAGGAAGTTTGCAGATCTCTGTCGATCCCAATGTATAGCAGAGGAAGGAAAGGGAAAGTACTTTTCATTTCTTAGCAATGGCTTGTGACAGCAGCACAACTTGAGCTGCTTTGCCCTTGCAAAAAGAACCACCAACTCTCAAAGTGCCTGCTTAATTTCTGCCTTGTATACAGCTATAATTAAAAGCTCAGGAGCCTTTCTAGAAAACGTGATGACAATACTACTTTAACCTCTGCCAAATTCTTCCTTGCCCATACCCCATTCAACTGAGAAGGTATACTACACTAGTCAAACTTTGCGGCCTCTAGTTGTTTTGGACTACAACTCCCATCAGCCCCAGCCAGCACAATCATGATAGGGATAAGAGTTACAGTATAGTCCAAATATCTGGATGGCACTGAAGTGATGAAGCCTGGCTTAGAGGAACTGGATTTAGGAGATAGAAAAGGCTCCAGTGGAATTCCTGTAGAACAAAAAGAATCTCCAGCCCAGAATTTAGAGCCTCTGAGTTCATGCAGAATGCATTTCCCTAGTAAACAGCAGTAATAATAATATAATGAATTGCCCAAGCAAATTTGGGATTATGGGTAGTGCTAATAATTTGCTTGTGTAGGAGCAAAACCCACCTACTTTTCTTGTTAACTTTCGGGACTTCCCCCACTCCCTGAAATGAAATAAGAGTTCTCCATACTAGGGCAAGATTTCCTACGGAATTTTTCAGTTGATGATGAAAGAAAGAATATAAAAAAATTACTGGGGGGGGGCTAGAAGGGAAAAAGAATTAGCAGTGCCAATCTTCAGGTAGGTGCTGCACACACACACCCCAAGTTTAAATTGTAAGAAAAATGCTCAACACAGCCATTTTGAGCCGGTAAAAATATGTATTAAAAAGCAGCCTTCAGAGTGATTAGCACTGCACACCCCAGATGTACGACCTAGTCTAGAGACTACATTATATACCTGATCTCAGGGAACCCAGACTTGCTGGCAACCACTGATCTTCTCAAGACTCCCGGATAACTCTGGCGTTCCCCGCCTCACCTAGATTTTACGCCTCAGCACAAAAAAAATCCTGCACCCGCCCCCGTTTGACACTGATTATTGGAGCCCAAGAGTCCTGGCTCCTAGCCTTAGGCCCCTTGCTTGTAAACCACTGCATTCCTTTTACCTTTTCCCACGGGACCCAGGCGCCCGGGTTCCCAACATCACCCGCTCCGCTTCCCAAATCAACTACCAGCTAAGCACTCACCACTCAGGAGGGCCTTTCACCACATCCAGTTGCCCAAAGGGAGAATCGAGCGGGAAACTGAATGAGGAGGAAGAGAAGGAAGGACAGCGGGGCAGTCTCCCAGTGCATGCAAGGAGCTCAGCTCCTTGCAAAATCCATTTCTGAGATGGACAGATCCATCCCTACTCTCTAGCAGCCTTGCAAACAATTTCTCAACCTTAGGTGCGTGCTTCCTGTCTCTCTTGCACCGTTTCCTCTTCTTTGCAGAATGAACTATGGGTTGTGTGCGGGGTGGGGGCCGCCTTGTGTGTATGGTTTGTTCCCCCCTCCCTTCTCCTTCGGCCTCACTCCTCCTTTGTCTCCCACACCAAGCCATTGGCTCCTTCTTGGACTATTTATTGGCTAATGCAACCATCACTCCAGGAGCTCAGGCTGCAGCAAAAGAATGATTGGAGGCTCATTTAGAGCAAGGGGCGGGGGCTAAGAAAAACTGACTCCTGGTATGGCACGCAAGGGGAGTCTCGGGGCTTAAAGCAGAAGGAGATCCGGTGTGACACCCGCGTAGTGGGTTAAAACAACAGGGAGGGGTGGGGGTGCTGGGAGTGGAGGAACCAGGACTCCTGGGTTCTGGGAAAGGGAGCCACGGGAGTTGATGTGTTACAGTAGGGATGGGGTAAGACTTTTGGGGAATGCTTCAGAAAACGAAATAGTTCTGTCGGGAGGGGTGTATTACATTGTTCTGGGGTTTATTAGCAGCCTGATCTTCAGGTGGTTTAATCAGAAGTAGGGCCAATTTTGGTTGATTGATTCTGATAACGATATTGCGCGGCTAAGGATTTTGAAATTTACTGCCAAGAGTGTGTGTGCGCATGTGTGTCTGTGGTTGCAGATTTATGGTGCAATACTCATGTTTACTTGGAAGCAAATCTCCCTGTGGGGCTTGATTTACTCCAAGGTTTGAGTGCACTGGAATTGGCAAATTCTAAGACGGGTTGGAGAACCCCCACATCATTACATGTTACTGTGTTCCAGGGTAGCTGACCCATACTAGTAAATGGAGCAAGTGACCTACCATCAACAGCTGTTTCTCTTTCCACCTTAAACCCATTTTCCAAAGAGAGAGAAAGAAAAACTACATTTTCCCAAGCAATTTATCATAGAAGCAAGACCCACCAATCCTTCAAATAGCATTTTCCTTGAGAGTAGAAATGCCTACCTAATCAGGACAGTTATTTGCTGCAATTTGCATAAAGTAGTTCTTTCTGGACAGATGCCCACAAACCAATCCACTGCAGGCAGTTCAAATGTTTCCCTTGACTTTGCTCTAATGGGTGCCCCTGAGTGCTTTCAGGATGCTTTCATCCAATTACATTGTTGCTGCTGCTGCAGGAATTCTGTTCAGAGAGAGAGGAGATTGGCTAGTGCATCACTGTGGAGACTGGACAGGAAGGCCCAGGAAGATTGTGTTGCTTTGGTTTAAAGCAGTGACAGCAGATTATTTAAAAAAAAAACTATTTACATAAATTACAAAGAGAGCAGAGTAAAAGTAATTCACCAGTTAAAAACCCTTAAAGGGATCTGTGAAGTAACCTGTCTCCACCACATCAGGTATATCTGACTGCCTATTATGGGCACCTCATACAGCCAATTGCCTTCACCCTTGAGGCTGCTGGGAAACCTGTACAAAGAGTTAGGGTTGCCAGGTTCATGGCCTGAGACTGATCCTGTATCTTTAGGAGAAGAGAAAGTCAGCCAAGTGCAGGTGTTCTTTCAACACTGTAATGCAAAAAAACCCACAAGGTGGAATTCTCCCTTCCCCCTGCACAACTTTTAAAGATACAGAACACCTCTTGGAGACTGGGCCTGGCAACCAAGAGGTCTTCTGTATCTTTAAAAGTTGTGCAGGGGGAAAGGAGAATTTCACCTTGTGGTTTTTCCTATTATAGCGTTGCAAGAACACCTGCACTTGGCTGACTTTCTCTTCTCCTAAAGATACAGGATCAGTCTCAGGCAATGAACCTGGCAACCCTACAAAGAGTAGACTTATCCCCCTGCCCCCTATTACAGTAGGGCCCCACTCATATGGCGGGTTACGTTCAAGACCCCTACCAAAAAGCAAAAAAAACCCCAAAAGCAGAACTCTGTCAATAAAATGGTGCCCGATGCCCAAAAAACGCCATAAAAGTGGAACAAGTGCCATATGAAGGGGGCCTTACTCTAATTGAAAGCCGCCATATTAGCAGAACGTCAAAAAGTGGGCCGCCGAAAAGCGGGGCCCTACTGTATTTTTTTCCAAAGGCAGGTGAATATAGTGTTTTTGTGTTTGTTCCTTTTCTGTCTTCTCAGGGAAGCACCAATATAGGACTAGGCATGATCCGAATCCACATCTTGGAGGGAAAGGCTTTTGTGTGGAATTATGCTGATGTGCGGAAGATGCGAGAGGAGTATCGTATTGTCGGCAAGCTGGTTGGAGCATTGGCTCGGAAGCCACGACAGAATGTGCGGCTGGGGCTTCCTTTGCAGTTGCTTCCAGAAGAGGCCCGGCTGCTGGTGGAAAAGGGGTTGGCAATCTTGTTTAAAAATCCAGCATCCCAACCCCTCGGAGATGATCCAAGCCAGGTGATGGCTTAAGCAATCTTTGCCATTTCTTCAGAGAAGAAAAGACCCATAAGTTGGGGCAAAGGTGGAGGATGTGTCCTTAATAGCTACAGGTTTTATAGTGTAGATCAGGGGTCAACAGCCTTTTTGAACCCATGGGCACATTTACAAACTGGTAGAACTGTTGTGGATTTCATACACCATAACCAAGCACACATTACAATGTATATTGGCTACAACAAAATATTTCTTTCTAACCTAACGTTTGTGGGGAGGGGACCCAGTGAGCACTAGGGAAGGCCTCTGTGGAGATGTGTGCCCATGGGCACCACATTGGCAACCCATAGTGTAGATCAGCAGGCAAGTTGCTGATCATGTGACTTCAACCTGCAACATGTGATCCAGCTTTGATTTTTTTTTTTTACACTAAATATACCGGTTTAACAATGATTCCTTCTAAGGAACCCCAATAATCTCAGTTCCAGGTGATGATAGTGAGAGATCTCTGACAGGATTCCTGGGGTTTTGTTTAGCTTGCAAGGAGTTTTCCTAAGTAAGGTTGTATTCAAAGATGTGATTCTCTCACCTGAAGTAATACCATCCATATTATAATCTCAAGTCTGTACCACCTCACTTTGCGGCATGTATAGACCAGGCCTAGTATGAACTCTAAATCTAAGTATTCTGGGGCAGGGATATAGGGACATTGTTGTATAGAGAATGGGCGTGCTGAACTTGCTTCTCTGTGTCTGCAGGATCCCTCAGCCCTAGAGGAGATGACTGCCTACCAAAAAGGGCTAGAGGAGAACTATCAGGAACAGGTTCAGCTTACTGCTGAACAGAGGAAAACTGTGCTGGGCAGTCTTGCAGAGCGTATAGCCCAGGGCCGGGCAAAGAAACAGCAGCAGAAAGAGGAAGAGGGAGGTGAGTGTCATCATTTGCTGTGTGGCAATTATTTAATTTCTGGCTGAATGTTGGCAGACTAAGGACAGACAAAAGGAAATACTCCTTCATATGGATCATAGTGAGAAACATAGGAAGCTGCCTTTGTACTAAGACCACATTCACGCCCAACATTTATTCCACTATTATTCTGCTTTACATAGTCATAGTTTCCCCCGAAAGAATCCTGGGAAGTGTAGTCTATGAAGGGTGCTGAGAGTTGTTAAGAGACCCCATTTCCTTCACAGAGCTACAATTCCCAGAGATCTCTGGGAAGAGGGACTGACTATTAAACCATTCTGGAAATTGTAGGGAAATAGGGGCTCTTAACAATTGTCAGCACCTTTCACAAACTATGCTTCCCAGAATTATTTGCGAGAAGCCATGATGGTTTAAAGTGGGATAAAAGTATTGTATGGATGTGGCCTAAGTCAGACCATTGGTCCATTTAGCTCAGCATTGTTGACCGTGACAGGAAGCAGTTCTTCTGGGCTTCAGATGAGACATTCCCTGCCCCTACCTGTAGATTTTGGGGATTGAACCTGGAACTTTCTGCATGCAAAGCAGATGTTCTACCTCTGAGCTATAGCTCCTCCCCCTTTGAACTACAGAATGCTTCTGAATACAAGTTGCTGAGGATAACAAGTGGGAGGGTGTCCTGCTTGTGGGCTTCCCAGAGGCATCTGGTTGGCCACCATGAAAAAACAGGATGCTGGGCTAGTTGGGTCTTTGGTGTGATTCAGCAGTGTGATTTTTATGTTCTTGCGTTCAAATGAATATCCAGACTGTTTTGGGCAGTCTTGTATTGTGTGTCCATCAGTGGCAAGAACTCAATGCTTTGGGAAGTGTAGGATAATCAGAGTCTTTTTTTTTTTTTTACAATAATTTTTATTCAAATTTTCATAAAACATACAAAACAAAATCATAAAACATTCAAAGACAAAAAACAAAACAAAACAAAAATGATTAAACAAAAAAATAAAATGTTGACTTCCCATATGTCACAGATCAAATCAGTTATAGGTCTACAATATATAACAACCCTGTCTTTTAAATTATATTATAAAATCACTTTCCTCCAGTAGTTATCTTAATTAATCATCAAATCTCATAAACATTACTTTATTCTTTCCACAAAAAGTCAAAGAGAGGTTTCAATTGTTTAAGAAATATATCTATCAATTTTTCTCCAAATAAACATGTCGATTAATCCATCTCGTTAATAACAATAATAATCTTATTGTCATAACCATAGTCCAAATAAACATATCGATTAATCCATCTCATCAAAATCTGTTAGGTCCAATAATTTCAATAGCCATTATTCCATTATCCATATTAATTCCATCTTCCATCTTCAATAGTCCTGTTAAGTCCAGTAATTTCAGTGTCCAATCTTCCATTATCAGTATTCCATAATAATCTTGCTGTCATAGCCATAGTCATATAATAAGAGTCTGATGGGAATTTCCTCTATCCCAAATATTTTCTTGCCATCCATTCTAAATAAGTTGCTGAAATATTGTTGTAAAGTCATATCTCTGTTCTTCTTTTTTACAGAATGCACTGGCTCATCTCTTGAGAGTTTTTCCATTGTCACATGGCTGCAGTTAATTCCATAGATTTTCTCTATATCAAGCTCCATCACATCATTCCAGTCCAGAAGATTATCCAAGCCATTGATAACTTTATCTCTAATATCTTCATTAATTTCTTCAGAGATAAAGTTAAATTCCAAACAGTAGATTTTATTTCTAATATCCATAAACTCCAGATCTTTTTCCAATTCCACATTTGTTCCAATCTCCAGGGCTTGTATCTTCCCTTTATTTTTTCTTTTCTCATCTCTGATCTCATTCTCCTCTCTCACAGGATCCCCTATTTCTTTAAGCTCCTGCGTCATTTTGCTCAGTTCAATTTTCAGCTCCTTACTGCCCTGTCGCAGGGTTTGTTTCGTTATCTCAATCTCATCCATTATTTTCTGAAACATAATTACTTCCAGATTCTCAGCCACTTTCTTGATTGCCATTTTTAAAACCACGAAAGCAAAACAAAACAAAAATAAAGAAGAACCACTTCTTATTTCAGCAACAATTGGGTTAATATTCCAGGCTTGATGACATCACAGTATAAACAGAGCAGCCTGCCTTATCTCTCTATGTTCAAAAATACAAAACAAATTTAGTTCCCAGCATCAAAACAGTTAGTGGCGTTGTGAAGAAGCAGATTCGTCAAAATAAAATAGACCAAAAAGTGAATAGTCCCAGACAATATAATGTTCCTCGGAATAGAAATCCCTCTTCTGTTTATATCTTTAGAATGCACTTCCAGGACAGCTTTTTGCAATAGAAACAGAGATAAGCTGTTAATTTCGTGAATAACAGAGAAGAGTTATAGCTCACCCAGAAGTTCTTTAAAGCTGATTCATTTGACAAATCTCTTTTTGCTGCAACAATTTAAACCAAGTAAAAAAAATAATAGAAAGAAGGGTGCTTGCCTGTTAGTCCATTTTCTCTTTGAAGAAAAGATAAACGTATCGCATTAATCAGATAGAGCTTGTTCGGAAGTCCGTCCGGCATTGCTGGCTGGACCTTTTCTCATAAATTAATGAAATCCAGTCCTCCCAACAAAAACAGGCTTTTGAGGTTGATCTCTACGTTTCTCCCTGCCCGGGAGAAATTTCATCAGTCAAAAAAAAAATGTTCTGACTGATTTATATCTGAATAAGCTTCTTCTGAGGCGGGAGCCCATCTCAAAAGCAGGCACAAGCGAAGTCACCCTTCCCGGAAGTCAGGATAATCAGAGTCTTAAGATTAAGATACTATAAACATTTCTGCATCCATATCATGCCCTTGAGGTGTTTGGGTTTTAAGTAGCTCTTAAACTTTAGCACTGTAGGCTGAACTGTGAATGTTATAAACATGAGATGGGGAATCTGTGGTCCTCCAGATGTTGCTGGACTCTACTCCCATCATCCCTGACTCTGGGCAGTCCTGGCTGAGCTGATGGAAGTTGTAGTTCAACAGCACATGGAAGGCAACAGGTTCCTGACAGAGAGAAATGTGTTACAAGAGAGGAAGAAACTAGAACTCAGAATCATCCACAGAAATACAACAGCTGCAGATACCATACAGATGAAAGAAAGTACTTCTTCGCACAACACATAATGCTGCATTATGGAACTCATTGCCACAACATGTGACGGCAGCCATTAGCTTGGACTGCCTTCAAGTCGATTCCGACTTATGGCAACCCTATGAACAGGGTTTTCATGGTAAGCGGTATTCAGAGGTGGTTTACCGTTGCCTTCTTCTGAGGCTGAGAGGCAGTCACTGGCCCAAGGTCACCCAGTGAGCTTCATGGCTGTGTGGGGATTCGAACCCTGGTCTCCCAGGTCGTAATCCAACACTCTAGCCACTTCTAGGCTTTTGAAATGGATGAGTAAAATTAATACAGGATAGGTCTGTAAGTAACTATTATCCATGATGGCTAAATGGAACTTCCATAGATAGGGGCAGTATACTTTAGAATAACAGATGCTGTGGGACAAACAGGGCAGTTGACTTTCCTACCTTGCTTATGGGCTTCCCAGACAGATCTGTCTGGTCACTGGTAGAACCAGAAGTGTGGGTTATATGAAGCTTTGGTCTGATTAAATATTCAGTGCTAACAATACACAAAGAACCCACAACAGCTGAGGCAGGGAACCTGTGGCCCTCCAAGTGTTGTCCCAGCCGGCTGGATGATGATCCAGAAATCATCCTACTTCCTGGTTTTGTCCACTTCTTTTCTTTGAGTTCATGACTATTAAATGGCTTTCAGTACTTATGGAAGCAGAGCTTCATGGGCAGTGTTATAATAATAATAATAAAATTTTATTTTTGAGTCGCCTATCTGGCCGAACAAACGGCCACTCTAGGCGACGTACACAATAGGTAAAATACAATATAAAAACCAAAAAGGACCATAGTTAATACTTAATATAAACACCAGTTAATAACAACAATTAAAAGACTAACCCACCCCAGAAGTCCTATAGGCCTGCCTGAACAACCAGGTCTTCAAAGTCCGGTGGAAAATAGTCAGGGAGGGAGCATGGCGAAGATCAAACGGGAGGGAATTCCAGAGGGTGGGAGCCACGATCGAAAATGCCCTCTCTCTGGTCCACACCAGCCTAGCTAGTTTAGCTGGTGGGACCGAGAGAAGGTCTTGTGTGGCTGATCTTGTCAGGCAGCATGATTGGTGATGCTGGAGGTGTTTTATTTATAGTGTATGTAGCTCAGGCTTAGCTGTGGAAGCCTTATTCTTATCATCAGCCTATGAGTGGGTGTTGCGGAGGGAAGAATCACTCTGTGTATGCTCAGAAATCCTCAAGTGGAAAGTACAGGACCCCTGGCTCAACTGTATGCCTGGGGGGGGGTGGAGAGGTTTTTAAAGCTTTCTATGGATGTGTTTGTGTCTTTTCCTGAGTGAATTTTGGGTAAAGTAATAAATTTCACCTGTGTTTGCCCTTTCCCTTAAATCCATTGTTTTATTTGGCATCACACATACATGCACGTTATGCCCCCTGAACTGTTGTATATGTAATTATGGTTGGTTTTTCTGTGAACGATATTGAGCACTGAAAGAAAGAATGCAAATATTTTAAACACATAAGGGCAGGAGAGGAAGAGGGTCGTAGCTCAGTGACAGAGCATCTGCTTTGCATGCCAGAGGTCTCAGGTCCAGTCCCCAGCAACTCCATACAGAACTGGAAGAGACTCCTGCCTGAAACCCTGGAGAGCTGCTGCCGATCAGTGTAGACAATACTGAGCTAGATGGACCAATGGTCTGACTCAGCGTAAGGCAGCTTCTGGTGTAGGCTGCTGACCATGCTTCTCCACAGAGGGACCATAATATCTCCATGTTGCACTGATGTCATGCCAGAGAAGGGTAGGAAAGATTGTCTGAATGTTGAGCGACACCCCAGTCTTCAGCACTGGCTATGGAAATGTTAGTTTATTTAAACCACTTAATAGCCTGCTTGTCTTTGAAGACAAAATGGCTTATTGCAATGTTCTTACCTTGGGTCCCCAGTTGTTGATGGACTACAGCTATCATCCTTGGCCATGCTGTCTGTGGATGATGGGAGTTGTAGTCTAACATTATCTGGGGGCCCAAGATTAAAGAACAGTGGCTTATAAGCAGTGGCGAGGAACCTTTATCCTTCTAGATATTGTTGGACTCCAAACCCCGTCAGCATCAGCCAGCATGGTGAATGGTCAGGGATGAAGGGAGTTGCAGCCCTGTGACATCTGAAGGGCTACAGGGTCCCCGCCTCTGGCTTACAGCAAGTAGTAATAACTGAAACAATGAAAGACAATAAAATCAACAGTGCCACAACTGATAGTAATCAGAGAGCTGTTGCATGCGAGTCCTGCTTGCGAGTTTCCTATAGGCATCTGTTTGGCCACTGTGAGAACAGGATGCTGGACTTAGATGGGCCTTAGCCTGATCCCAGCAGGGCTTTTCTTAAGAAGGGTCCCCCCCCCAATCTCTTTGGAGCAGGAGCAGAACACAATGTGACCAACGGCCACCTTTTCTGAAATGCATCTCCATAAAAACCACACCTTAGCTAAATGATGAAAGGAACTTAAAGGAAGGGGTTAGGTGGGCTTCGCTTGGAGAGGATCTTCCATAATGTTGGCACTACAGCCAAGAAGGCCCTGCTCTGCTACCCATCTGCTATAGCTCAAGTAGTGGTGCTGATGGTAGGTAGATTAGGATCTCTGACCATGACTGGAGCACACAGAAGGAAATGCATGGAAGAAAATTGTCCTTAAGGTACCCAGGTGACAAGCCAGCTTGTATTTCATTTCCAGATCCTTCCTTGAAGCCTGTAGATTTGGAATCCAGTTTTGTGCTTCCCCGACAATCTATGATGGTCCAGCTCCCAACAGAACGGATCCACCCAGGGGCAGAAGAGGAAGTGGATTGGCAAGTGCAATCCCAAGACTGGCCTTATGCTGGACAATCAGACCATGAGATACGTTACAGCATTTTCCGGAATCTCTGGGAACGGGGCTACTATGTCACCAGTGGGAGCAAATTTGGGGGTGACTTCCTTGTTTATCCAGGTAATGGCTGGCTTGTGGGATCTCTGGAAAGCAAGTTATGGGGTGGGGAGTGAATGTTGGCGTTTTCAGAGTCTGCCCCAGTGAACTTCAAGCAAATATAATATGCAAGCTCCCCTAAATAGGAAAGACAAATTACAAAAACAGTTGGACAATTTTATCTCTCATTTTTGTCTCTTAGCCCAGGAGGGAACTGAATATTCACCTGAAGGTTAATCTGCCCCCTATTGAAAGGGCTAGGGGAATATAAAGAGAGTAGTTGGGGCAATGGGTCAAGTAAGGAAAGGAAACCTGTGGCTCTGTAGATGTTGAGACTCCCAATAGCCTATGTAGACAATTGCTAGGAATTATGGGGCTGTAGTCCAACATCTGCAGGCCACAGGTTTCCCATCCCTATCCTAAAAATATAAATGCACTACCTCTCTACCTTTGCCCACAAGAATTCAGAGTTCTGCTTTTTTAATAAGTGGCAGCCTTCCCTTCTACAACAAATACAGGCCTGCTGAAAAGGGAAGAGAAACAGACCTCCCCTAATGGTGTTATATTTAATTGTATACAGCACAAAATGTTGTGCATCACCTTGAAATCTCCTTGGGATGAAGGATGGTCTAGAAAGAACATCTACATGAACAAAGAAGAAGGTCCCACTTATCTACTACAACAAAATGTTGCTGTGTGGATTGTCTCTGTTCAGGGTTCTTGCCAACGCTGTTCCCCTTCCAACCCAGGTTTTGAAACCTCCTACTTATGTATGGGTGGTACTGTTTTGGCTCCACAAGTGAGGGCACTCAGAAGGGTTTCTCCCAAAAACACAAGGTTAAAACACGTTACTCCCTGTCTCCCCCCCCCCAATTTGTGCATGCTTGCCTATGGGGCCCCATACAGCAGCGAACAGGTTATTAAAACATGCCTAGTTAACTGGCTCCTCCAGGGAATCCTGGCAATCAGTTTGCATGCCACAAACTCTGTTACAAAGTCCCAAGCAATTAAGCCACTATTCAGAGAGCTGCCACTGTCAGGGTTCTTGCTAGGCAGGTTGGGAGGCTGTCGCTACCCTTGTATCCTCCTTCATGAGAGGACTTCTGCTATGATAAAATTCAAGAGAGCTTTGTTCTGAAATAAAAAGCAATATTCAAGGGGAGCAAGAGCCATTTTCCTGTGCTAACTCCCCCTCTCTTCCCCTTTTACAGGTGACCCGATGCGGTTCCACGCCCATTACATTGCCCTGTGTGTCTCTAAAGATGTGCCCCTCTCTCTGGGCGACCTTGTAAGTGCGGGGCGCCTTGGGACCAACGTCAAGAAAACTGTTCTTCTCTGTTCAGTGGACCAGGATGGGACAGCAGTCTATACATCCTTGCAGTGGAGTGGGATGCAGTGAGAACAGACTGCCCAGGGGGGAATGTAGGCTTGCCATTCCAGCAGCTGCGAGGAGCTGTGCTTGAGCTAGTGCTGTTGTCTCCTTCAACTGCTCTCTACGTCACTGATAGCTAACCTCAACATTGCAGTTGTATACAGGATTGTTCATGTGAAGTCTTACAAGAGCACTCTAATATGCACAGCAGAGGGCAGCTCTGTGTACATAAATAGATATGAAAGGAGAAAAACTTGGATTATCCTTGGCAGCATTTCTGCAGTAGTATAACATTACTGTTCAAGGCTGCTCTGAACCATGGATTTGTACCTGTTCAGAAACAATAAGAGCCAAAGGTTCACGCTGTAGATCAGGGGAGCCTTTTATCAGCTCAAGAGCCGTATTTTCTCATAGGCAGCCTTGTAGGGGCCGCATGTCAGTGGTGGGTAGGGCCAGAGGGAAAAGTGGGCAGTGGAGCTGCAGTGACATTCACCGTTTGTGCAGGCAGAGTTCTCTGTGCACACACCCCATGAACGCATCTTTCTATGCAAGCGAGCAAAGAGGCAACATCACAGTTCAAGATAGGCTTAAGCCGTCAAGGAGGGTGTGGGATAGGGCTGGTGAGATCTGGGAGAGGGTGTGGGGCCTGAGAAGAGTCCCAAAGGCCAGATAGGGGCTCTGGGACTGGGCAGGGGCTGAATAAAAACCTAGGGGTCAAAAAGGCCTTAGGCTGGAAAAGAAACTTGAGATATAGTGCACAGGAAACTAATTAGGAACTATAAGTGTCAGAAATTGAGGGCACAGGCACAAACAGAATGCACCTCCTTTGCCAGCAAGAAACCCCTGTATTTAATAAGATGATTCCACAATGACAGCATTCTTTTTTTATATATTTTTTATGATTCCTAGTAATGGTGATTGCTGAATAAATGATTATATATTGATATTTCTTGACATTTCATTTACATTCCTAAGATTTTCAGTTGGTTGATAAGCTTATAATGTTGTTAGCAATGAACTCTGAAGTTTAAGAAACCATCTTAGGGTGACACATGCCTTCTTAGCAAGCAGCAAACCCACCAGACTTAGTGAGTTCATCGTCCATCGATGGTGCGGTGCGCTGCACTGGGCTCAGTATGTTGCACATAGGCACAACAGAAGTCCAGGCTCGCGAAGATTAAAGACAGGGTTTTAACCTTCCTTCCAAAATAATTTATATTTATTTAAAATACATTACTCTTCACAAACATTTCCTCCTCCAAAATGATTAGATCCCCCTGCAGCAACAGAGATAGGCAACAGTTTTGATGCAGTTAAGCCAGGTATAAGGAACCTTTGGCCATCCAGATGTTGCTGAACTACAACTCCCATCAAGCATGGCCAGTGGCTAGGGTTGATGGGAGTTATAGTTCAGCAACATGTGGAGGGCCAAAAGTTTCCCCCACCTGAGTAAAGCAGACACAAACTTTTACAAATCATATAGACAGGACAGTTCCTCACCCAGAAGCAACAGTCTAATTTTGAACTCTCCTTAGCAGAAGAGTAACGCATCTAAATTGAGGCCTGAGTCATGTGATTTATTCACAGGGAAGAAGGCACTGAACCCTAGGCAATGAACACAGTAGATAAAGCAGGAGGCTATTCTAATCATTATCACTCATTAATAGGAAGACAGGAAAAGGTGATAACCTCATCAAAAGACTGCAAAGCCTAATTGAGGGCAGCTATGAAGACCTATACCAAAAGCAGATCTGAGATGTTAAACCAACAAAGAAACCATTTTAAAGGGCTTTAGTCCACAGAGAGGAGAGATCGCAGCCATTTTGAATGAAGCACTGAATGAATATTGCAGTCAAGGACCTCAACAGCATGCCTGCAAACATCAGGCGGCCATTTTGAAAGCCTCTCCCTCAGACGCTGATAGTCCGAAATATGTTGAAACCGGATAGGGCTGTGGTGATGAGGGTGCCAGGGCACTGTGGATGCCAATGCAGTTCCTTAATGTCATTTTCTCCCTGGTGAACAAACAGCAGCTGGGGTGGGATGGAGGCCAGAGCCGGGTCCTCGGCCTCAGCTTCCTCATCTCGCTCCACAGCCAAGTCCCACTGCGTCACCTGGTCATCGGCCCCAGAGGCTGCAAATACGCCACTGTCTGTAGGGTGCCATTCAACAGAAGTGATGGGTGCCGTGTGCTGCTTGAAGGTGGCAATGGCTGTGCCTTTCTACAGAGAAAGGGAAGACCAAGAAAATGAGTTCAAAGGCCATTACTGGTGAAGAACCCAGAGTGGAAGAGAAAGAATAGTGTGTGTATATATTTATTTATGAGATTTGTTAGACGCCCATCTGGCAGAGGTTAATCTGCCACTCTGGGCAATTTACAACCAAACACAAGTACATTCCATATAGACATAATCAAAATCCTAAAAATTAGAGATTAAAAATTAAAAGCTTAAACATTTAAACTGCCCAAGATCTGCAATATATATACCCATCTGGCCATAGGAACCCATTTTTATTTATATGATTTATATCCCGCCCTTCCTCCCAGCAGGAGCCCAGGGCAGCAAACAAAAGCACTAAAAACACTAAAACATCATAAAAATAGACTTTAAAATACATTAAAACAAAACATCTTTAAAAACATTTTTTTAAAAAGCTTTCAAGACAACTTTTTCTTTTTTTAAAAAAAGGTTAAAAACATATTAAAAAGCAATTCCAGCACAGATGCAGACTGGGATAAGGTCTCGACTTAAAAGGCTTGTTGAAAGAGGAAGGTCTTCAATAGGTGCTGAAAGATAATAGATGGCACCTGTCTAATATTTAATATTTTCTCACCTGGAATTGTCTCAGGTCCCAGATCCTTAGGGTCCCATCATCGCCACCGCTGACAATGAAGGGTTCATTTCGATTCCAGCTGATGACATTGACATCTGCATCATGTGCCTGGCTGGTGCTCAGCATGCAGGCTTTCCCTGGTGGTGCCCGTGTATCCCAGATGCGGATGGAGGCATCTGCTGAGCAGGAAGCAAAAACCTGATCCAAGAACCAGGGTTAAGGGTTGTTATGCAAAACATGGCAGTGAGCCCATCTGGCCGTGCATCAGCCCTTGTTCCCCACGAATTCCAGTACATCCTAATGAACCCCTCTAAACCAACCTTTCCCCTGTGAACTAACATCAAGGTTTGGCATCAGAACTCATGCTCTGATGTTCTCAGACCAATTAACTAGATATTAGAAACCTGTGTGTATTTTTTAGAAAAGGCACCCAACAATCTGTGCTTGGGATAAGGTATGCAAAGCAAGACCTATGTAGATTTACTCCCTTTGTATAAATATGTTTACTTGGTACATTTCATTTCAAATCTTTGCAGAATTTGAGATTTTGTCTACAATGGAAAGGCACTGACATACAACCCCAGTGGAACAACTGAAAAAAAGCATTCAGCCTAATTCTGTACAGTTATTTCCTCAATATTCCCACTGAATACAATACGCTTAGATGCAACTAACTCTGCACAGAATTAGGCTGGGTTGGCAATAGCACAACACATAAATATTTCCCAGGGGGAAAAGTTTTTTTTACCACACTGATCATATCTTCACAATGAGTACTAGGAACTTGGTTTGAGAAAGAGAAATGGGGAGTAAATAAACTAAGGATGCAACATGCGCAGTGCAAGCCTAGCCATTTTATTCAGGAGTAAATCCCACTGGGTTCAACAGGACTTGCTCCCAAGTAAGTGTGTAAGATTGCAGCCTTAAGACTCTACCTAAAAAAAGGGGAAAACTTCCTAAAGACTTCTTCCATATATTTGTTTTATAAAGCCCATATGATTCACAGTATGTTCGTTTGCCACAAGCAAAGCCCAATATGCTATTTTCAGGAGTCACAGGAACATAGAAAGGTGCCTTATACAGAGACAAACCAAGGCCCCATCTCGCTCAGTACTGCCTACTCTGAATGGTAGCAGCTCTCCACGGTATCAGGCAGTAATACTTCGGCACCTGCATGCAAAGCAGATCTCTCTCTCTCTCTCTCTCTCTCTCTCGTGCATCTTGGGACCCATTCTGACTAAATCTGTTCCAACAGTCTTTGAGTCTTGTGCAATTTTCAAAGGAAACTAAATTAGAGGAGCTAAACTGGTGAAGTAACGACAGAAGAAGTAACAGCAGCTATGCAAGTGATATACCTACAGGCCTAATAAGGCCTGGCAGGGGTCAATTTATCCCGAGGCAGTTTTCCCCAAGCCATGTCCGCCTGCTCAACGCCTGATATCATATGACGTCTAGCGGAGCAAAAGTTAGGATACTGCTGCAAAAGGAGCAATTGGGAGCCTTGAAGTGTACACCTGATTGTTCCTTGACAAGTGGGGCTTGCGTTCAGCACCTTTTAAGTTTGATGCCAAATGCAAACTTCACTGGGATTGGTTCCACTCTGGAGCTCCCATGTGGGCCCGATCCCTGCTGAAAGTGGGGCTTGCAGCTGCCACTAATCAGCTAAGATATGGTGGCTGCAAACCCTGCTTCCTTTGCCTGCACAATTTGAAGTCAAACTGTGTGGGCAAAGGAACATTTTTGCTTTACAGACAATTTTGAATTCAAACTAGTCTGTGAAGGAAAACTGCCCCAGGCATCATGGTGACACTTGATGACAGATAACTGGGTGCCCTCGCACACCTATGAGAGTGGCCCACAATGGTTGGGGGACATCAGGATCTGCCCCCCCCCCACTGTATACAACTGATTTTTTAAAAAGCCAATACAAATTTCAATTAAGACCAGTCTGTGATTTCAGAATTCATTAAACTAAGCTTGCATGTGCAGGAAGAATAAAAGACAATGGTATTTTTTTTTTAAAAAAGCAGCCTTAGACAATTTAACTTATTAAAAATCTTTTGAGCCCTAACTAATTAGGAAGCACATTACCATTTTCCCCAAGCACCAAAATTTTCACTGGAAAGCAAACTGCACCTATCAAACCACCTCCTCCTCCTCACCGTAGCTTCGTTTGGGGACCACTGCAGGTCTTCCACTGATGCAGTGTGAGCTGTAAAAGGCCGCTGGTCTACAAACCATGAGCCATCCTCCTTGGGTGTCCACAAGTGGATGTTTTTGTTGCAATCACCAGTCAGAAGAGTGCCTGGAATAGATGAGACACAAGGTATTCTGAATGGCAGTCCTGCTGATCCTGGACCTGCTTTCCCAGCTCTGCCAATGCCACTCCCAGCTGATTACCTGGTTTCTTAGGAGACCAATCCATAGCAAACCCTTCTGTCATATGCCCAGTGAATGAGAAGATGGGTTTGATCTTGGCCTGCTCTTCTCGCAGGAAGGCTGCCATAGCTTGGGAGTCAGACAGAGCCACTAGGGGGCGTTGTAGGTCATATATGTCCACCCGCCCCTTCTCAGACCAAACAGCTGCGATCTGTGATTCACCCAGGTCTGTCACCTACCAAAAAAATGAGGGGGGGATCATTAAGATGAAGGATTTTGCCAGAGTGAGAAAAGCCTGGAGAGCCCTCAGGAAATAATGGCCATACCCGCACTCTGTTAATACCCCCATAATGGGGGACCATGGCCAGTTCCAGCTGGGGCTTCTTCTCTTCATCTTCATCATCTTCACTGTCGCTACTAGATTCTGACCCCAAAGCATCCTTCCTAGCTTGTTTGGTCCCAAAAAGGTTGTGCATCTTCATCACCATTAACCTATTATCCGGGGGGGAGGAGCAGGGAGAGAGAAAGTGGTAAATATTCAAAAGGCATACATTATGCATCCCCCCCCAATTTGTTGTTTTGACTACAATTACCATCATTCCCAACCATTGGTTATGTTGGCTGGGGCTGGTGGGATCTGGAATCCAACAACATCTGGAGGGCCACAGGCTCCCCCTTCCTGACATACATCCTCTTATCCAGGCTTCAACGTGGAACTGTGTAGCTGGGTTGCTGAAAGTTAAGCCCATCACAAACACTCACCTATTGGCCTGGGCACTTTCAGCCTGAGTTCCAGCACAAAGGAGAAGGCTCAGCGGGTAGCTAGTTCGATTCTCTCCAAGGGCATCTCGCAAAATATCAAAGCTCAGGCAAGGAGCACCTGTGTGGGGACAGTAAGAGACGAAGGGATGTCAGCATTCATTTCTGTGGCAGTTTCCCCTTCTTGGCTCCCTATCTAGATTTCATCACTAACACTAGCTTGAATTTTCTTCACCATATATATGATTGTCCCACTATTCCTCCCAAAAGAGCCCAGGGCAGCATATAACAATAATCTTCTTTTTCCTAGCCATATACAAACACATGTTTATATCTTAGCATTTATATCAGGCAGGGGGAACCTGTGGCCTTTCAGATGTTGTGGGATTCCATGTCCCATCAACCCTAGTCAGCACAGCCAGTTGTCAGGGACAATGGGAGTAGTAGCTCAGTAACATCTGGAGGGGCACAAGCTCCTCATTCCTGATTTACACACACACACACACACACACATACACACAGAGTACATGATAGGCTGTAAACAATTTACTGTGGATTTGGTGTACCGTGGATTTGATCTCTCTCTGCTGGCAATTTTTATGCTGCAGTTTTTTGTAGTATTTTAATAGTTATTTTATCATATTATTTTCATGAACTGCATAAAGAACTATGTTATATAAACACCATAACTGTACAATTATAGATCCAGTGACAGCCCTCAGCTCCTGGTTCTGGATTCACAATTAAACAAACTTTAAACATGCAGAAAAATGTGGTTTTGCATCTTACTGTTCAGCCACTGTGATTGCCACTGTACAATTATAGCTATTGAGGATTACAGGGTCACAGATTTGTTCATACCCCTTGTCACTTCAGTTCCCTAAGGGACGCTCTTAACCTCTAGGGGCAGTTGTGCCAAGCCACACCACACCTTCAACGTACTTTTGGATCGCCAATACATCTAACACAACCCCGCGTGACGACATTAAAGAATCAACTAAAGTAATGCATTCATACCCTAACAATTGCCCACCTCCATTCCTCCATCTGTAATCTTTGAATCACCCCTCTTGCACACCTTGCGCATTCCTCTCAGCAGGTATCCCCTTCCTCTGCAATCTGAAAAGATAGACCCTCCTCCCCGCACAAAAATCTTTCTCACCTGTGCGTGCACGGTGATAGAGCCGATAGGCACCCTCGTCCATCACCAGCTCTTCTCCAGGTGCAGGAGGGGGACCCTGCCCTGGCACATAAGCTCCTCCTCCTCGACCCTTCCCTTGCTCCTTCTCTTCTTCTTGCCCCTTCTCCTCCATATCCATATCCTCATCCTCATCATTGCTAGTACTAGAACCGCTACTACCCTCATCCCATGCGCTGGCGTCCTCCATCTTGAGGGCGGGCGCCTGCTCCACCTAGCCACGCCCCACTATGGATTCAGGATCCCTAACTTCCGGTTGCGTTTATGTTCTTCCTTACACTTTGTAGTCAACACAGATATACAAATTTAGACTAACACAAGCAGCTTGTTTTCCTGTCTTCACTTTACTGTTTGGAAGCGCTCATTGATGGAATTAACTTCATTGAGTTAAGTTCAGATTTTTGAGCTGGGGAGGGCATTTCAGAGACCAATTTAACTCAATGTAACTTTGTAACAGACGATGAGGAGGTGTAAGGGGTGAACTATAACTTCCATTGTATCTTTAAAAACATATATAAAAACAATTTCACATCTTGTAATGTTGATATTTTATGATATTTTTATTGTTAATTACTTTGGGATGTTCATGGGAAGTGATTCATTAAATGGTGCTTTAAAAATTATTGATCATATAGTTGAACAAAGCTTCCTGTTGTGCATAAGGTTGTCTGCAGTACAACGTTAAATGTTTTTCTGACATTATGTAGTCACTAGACTACAGTGGACTACATTGCAGGGTTGCTGTAAATTACTCAGCTTCAGTAACCCAGTCCCACCTGTTAGGAATAAGACCGCTGCTGCATTACAGGGTGGTTGTAAACTGTTCTCTCTTTCAATCTCAGTCTTACATCCGGTCTGCAGTATTATTGATGGACTACATTACAATCTTATCACAATCCCTTCCCCCTGCAGTGTTGGGGTAATAACGCTGGACTACATTGCCAGGCTGTTGCAAGCCCACCACACACACCATCCCCTGCCTGTAATGTATAGATAATGAATATGGTCTGTATTTGATTTGCATTAACAGCACAATTTGTAAATGTTTTAAGGCTTTAAAAAAAGCCCCCACCAAAATAAGAAATAAGTTAGAAAGAGTATAAACACCTGTTTCAGCTGTTGCCTTTTGTGGCTCGGCACCCTCTTCTACCCCAGCCACAGTTACTTTAAACTCTTTAATTTCTCCATTGTTTCTAATGGGCGGCTGCCACTTCTCAGCCAGTAGCCAAGGATAAATTACGCCGAAGTCTGTCTTTGAATATTGGAATGATCAGTCTATCTCTTTAAAGTCTATAGTTCTCAAAAGGGGGTTGCTGTTTTAGAGAAAGGAAAAAAGGAGGAAAACATCGGAAAACGTCATTCATTCTTCTTCTACCTGTTGGGTTTCAAAAAACCTGACTTCTGCGCCCACCAACTCAACGGTTAAAGTCTTCCTTCCGCATTTTGAAATTAAATTACAATAGTTTAGGTAAGAAAGTTTAGAAGCCGCATTAAGCGTTAACACTCCAGCCTCCATAATTATTAAAGGAAACTGCCCTTTTAAATACATGTAGTCTGAGATAAGTGGTCATTTTTAAAGTCGGCACTGGAGGGCTTAATTGTGAGGAGATGGCAACGGCGGTGGCCCCTCTTAACGATTTACAAGGCTTTCGCCGTCATTAAAAAGGGTAAAAGGTGAGCTCCATTTTGAGTATGGGCAAATAATGTCTGCCGCCATTTTGAGAGACTAGTTCCGTGCTGCTACCATCTTAGAAAAGGGCAGCCGCCGGCCATGTAGTTCCCAAAAAGGCCGTACTTAACGGATGGATCTGTTCATTTCTCGATACGGCCATTTGAAGTGTGGGCAAGTTTAGCGGTGGACATCTTGGAACAGGGCAGGACACTCACTTCCTCCATTTAGAGCGGTATCCTGAAGCGCCATTTCAGAAAAGGGCAAATGGTTCTTTCACCATGGCAACCGACCATTCCCCGCAGCCATATTGATTTGTTTAAATTTTATTTTTAAAGAGCTCCTGCAAGACTCACAGCATCTGCGTTTCCTCCCCATAACCCTAGCCACAGTAATTCTTCTCCCCTAAAGGTAAAGGTAAAGGTGTCCCCACACTTATAGTGCGAGTCGTTTCCGACTCTTAGGGTGACGTCTTGTGACGTTTATTAGGCAGACCGTATATGTGGGGTGGGATTGCCAGTTCTGTCTCCGGCCTTTCTTTACGCTGCAGCATATGCCGGGTACTTATTTTACCGACCACGGATGGATGGAAGGCTGAGTGGACCTTGACCCCTTTTACTGGAGATTCGACTTCCTCCTTCCGTTGGAATCGAACTCCGGCCGTGAGCAGAGCTTCGGCTGCGTTACCGCCGCTTACCACTCTGCGCCACTAAATTATTTGAATTATCCCCTAAATTATTTGAATTCCTAGCACCCATAAATCACTATTTTCCTACAACATCCTCTTATAGTTGTTCGCTCCCTACTTTCAATTAGTTAATTGCAGTGCACAATTTTGACTGAGATTATAAAATATTGAAAGAACCCAAACATAGTCATCAATCAGACTTAAGGGCCAGTTTTTTGGTGGCAGTTTTATTTAAAATAGCAAAGCCCACATATCAGTGAAAGTGATTTAATGGTTTTAGTTACAAAAATTTGGTTTGTTTACATAAAAAACAAAAGCAGCAAACCATATGAACAACTAGATCATTAGCTTATTTTTAGTACTAAGCCTCAACCCTGGGATATGCATAACACTAAATATTTGTGTCTCTGAACATGTGCAGAGTATCCCCAAATAACCACAACCAGCTCTTGGACATTTGAAATTGAGAGCAAGAGTTCCATGCCAATTAGGGTTGCCAGGTTCAGGGCCTGAGACTGATCCTGTAGCCAAGTGCAGGTGTTCTTGCAACTCTGTAATGGGAAAAACCACAAGGTGGAATTGGGAGCTCTTGGCTGACTTTCTTTTCTAAAGATACAGGATCAGTCTCAGGTCCTGAACCTGGCAACCCTAATGCCAATGGAGGTGATTTTTCAGCAGGTGTAAACCCCAGGATTAATTTTTTTAGGAGTTAATCCCAGCTGCTCTTGACAGGAAGTATGAAGATCACATTAATTATATCATCTCCTGTTTTCTCCACAAAAAACAAAACCTAATAAAGTCACCAACTGCTAAGAGTGGCATCTATCCTACAGTGGCCTAATTTAGGCGGCAATCCTTCACCCACATGCTTGGGCGTAATCCCCAATGAATGTGGCTTAATTTTTAGTTGATATATAGGAGTACTCTGTTAGATCCTCATTAGTCTTTCTCCCCTTTTCTAATTCAAAGGACCACCCACTGGATTCCAGCAAGGCATACGGATTGAGGTGACTTTGCCTACCAGCGAAGGAGCTGGTATACTTCCATGGTGAGTTACAGGCAACAAGTGATTGTGCCTATGTGTGAATAGTGAACTTTAGAGCAGGTGCAGGAAACCTTTGGCTCTCCAGATGTTACTGAACTACAACTCCCATCATCCCTAGCCATTGGCCATGGTTGCTGGGGCTGAATTGTAGTTCAGCAATGTCTGGAGGGCCAGGTTCCCCTGCTTTAGAGGTTATTGATGACAAAGTGGTACTAGTTCTGTATTCCTAGATGATGACCAAACTAATGGAATTCAGGAGATATGGAAATATGTTATATGTATAGTAATGTCTCAGTAAACAAATCCTCCAGAAAAGAACCTTCTTTTAACAAAGTCTTTATTGGGGCCAGGGGGCACACTCTGACATAGTCAGAATGTGGCTCCTTGTCTACTGGATTGCGGCTGCTGCAGGCAGCCCTCTCACATGTGGCTAGAATTGTGCTCCTTGCCAGGTGGCACAGGCACCTCTGCAGTAAACAGTGCTTTGGGTACTCTGGAAGCACTGTTTACTGCAGATGTATCTGCATGAGTCTAAGGAAGGGTCCGCAGAGTGAGAGAGACCAAGCTCAGGATGGTGGTGGCAGCTGCCCCTTGCCTGCCTGCTCGAGTGTACAGAGAGAAGAACTGCACTCAGAGCTTGAGAATGCTATAGCAAGATGCCACATGAAAAAAGGCAAGGCAGGCATCCATGGGTGCATTTTGGAAGAAGTCTTCAAGTAGTCTGTATGCTAGATTTACCTGACCTGGTTGTTTCATTTCAGACATATGTATTGTTAGTTTTGAATAAAAGTTTGCTGAAATATGTTGAACTGCTCTTCTTTTTTTTTGTGATGTAGGAACCTATCCCTATTCCTTCCATATTATTCCTACCTGTGGTAGCAAAGTTTCTGTTAAAGAAGTAATGTCCAGGAACACATCTACTTCGTTAACGGAGATATTACTGTAATACTCTTTTAATAAAAGAGAATTCCCCAAGACGAATATGGGTGAGAAAATATAACCCACTACCAGGGAGAGGAAGATTTGAGCAAGGGATCATGTTGCCAACTCTTAAAATAAAAAAAAATGTGGTGGCTGGATACAGAGTCAGACCCTGGTTGAGACAGCAGTGCCAGAGTCAAATGGTTTGGGGTAAGTTTGGCCAAGCGCAGAGGGGGTTTATTCATCTGGATCCTAAGGTGTACAGCAACAAACAAACAAAAGCCTGGCTGAAGAGTAAAATCCTCTTGATCTTGAGTGGTGTAAAAATGGTGGGAAAGGGCAATAACAGGCCCTCTGCCACTTTTTGTGTGGACACAGGGCCTATGCCTTTAAAGGCTGTATGACAAGAAAAAAATCAACAGGGGCAGCTCTTACATGGCAATGCCCCTATAGAATTTCTGGGTGTTGTACATGAGATGTCCCTGTCAAGACAAAGAAAGGTGGCAACTCTACTGTGCACTTCCTATGTCCGTTGCCTGAGTGCATATATTCAGTTAGGTGAAAAAGAAAAGCAAGGGGCAAACAACAATTCCATTACATGGATATTATGCTATTATTGTATACTTCCAACATCTCATACATGAAAATTGGTTCATGTTTGCAGTTCCCCAGTTTTCATTCTTACTGAGTCCTCCATTTTGGTCTCAGAGGGTTGTGTCAACTGAGACACAAATGTACATTTTATTACAAACATTTAAATGATTCATGGGAAAACCCAATATTCAGAAGTGATGTATTCCATTCTTTAAAACAACAGCATCTAGTTTTGCCAAAAAGTCCACAAACATTCCTTGCTCTCAACAGTATTTATTTAAAGGATTTTTACCCAACCCTTTAGCGAAAAAGGTTCCCAGAGTGACTTACAAAGATCAGTAATAAGAGAACCCATGAACTCAGACTTAAAGACACAGTCCAAAAGGAAAAGGAATTGAGAAGTAGGAAGAAAAATGCAAACTCAAATGTTAGTTTTAAACTACAAAGTTAAGTTATAATAACCAGCTGGAATGGAAATGGTTTAAGAAGAAGAGGAGCCAAACCCATCTC
Organism: Rhineura floridana; assembly: GCF_030035675.1. Taxonomy (NCBI): domain Eukaryota; kingdom Metazoa; phylum Chordata; class Lepidosauria; order Squamata; family Rhineuridae; genus Rhineura; species Rhineura floridana. The sequence continues at coordinate 19,813,360 of NC_084490.1, forward strand.
TCCTTCTGCTGAAACCTGATGGAATGGCTGTTGCAGGTTGATAGCTGAGGGAGAGGGAAATCCTAGTAGAGCTCAGCAGTTTTGATAAAGTGGCCCTGCTCCCCTTCTCTCCCTCTGCTGCAGTCTGCCTGTCCAGACTCATAGCTAGGATTAGTTCTGTTAGGAATAAGAAATACCAACCATTTTCTTCTCATTTAAAAAAGTTCAGTTGTTTGGTAACATGGAGGGGATTCTAACTTGCATAACAACCTAGTAAATAACTACTTGCAACCCTGCTAAGAGTTCTTAACATTTGTGTTACCCTACTATCTAAGGGTTGACGGGTATAGATGAAACTTTGAAATTCTCCCTGGGAAACCAGTTCCCAATCCCGGCAGCTCCTGTGTTTTGCACACCTTGCTTCACCATGGCCAGAGATTCACACTACAGAACTCTCGACTGCTTTGGTCTTTCATACAGTGCTCTTTCCCCCGCCCACCTCCACGTGTGTCTCGGAGATCACAGCCATCCCTGCTTCTTATGAATCCCAGCCCTGCAGGCTGCCATCTATCCTCAGCAGGATCATAAATTGCTAACAAGCATGTCCCGAAGCCTGCCGGCTGCCACAGCTCAGCCAGAAACTTGCTGTGTGCAGTCGAGCGGGAGGGTTGCATCCCATAATGTGAGAAGGCAGGCAGTGCAAAGGCAGGTTCTAGTGGCAGTGAAAATTGGATGCTGTGATACTAAGCCAACACTGAATAGGTGGGAAAGAGTAAAAACAACAGCCTGAAAAGTTGGAAGGCTTCAGCAGGGGGCACTGCAGAAGAGGCAACAAGGGGGTGTGGGGGTGGGCTATGCTAATTTAGGCTAACATCAATGTGGCAAAAGATTGTCCTTTGAAGGACAGATGCTACTAAATATTTGTTAAGAGTGCACAGGAACTGCCTTACAATTAGGTGAGATGTGGTGGTGTCCTATTTTAGGGTACAGTTAAAATGCAGCAAACTGTCAGTGATCGAGGCTATGTACACACATTGTACATACATTTAAAGCACATATCTTCCCCCAAAGAATCCTGGGAGCTGTAGTTCTGTGAGGGGTAAACTACAGTTCCCAGGATTCTTGGGGGAAGACATGTGCTTTAAATGTATGATGTGTAGACATATATTCTTATAACTTGGGTGGCATCTTTTGGATTTTCTGTCTTGAGTTGTTTTTGAGAGGAGAGGTGAGAAATCTTGGCAGGTTGCGGTGTCACGTTTCTGAATGTTGATAACAACATTTTGGAAGTCTTGCAGCCTTTAACATTTTTACATTTCTTCTTATATCTTTTTTTCCCATTTTTACATTCCTTATGCATGTCAGCCAGAAATTCAGTAGGTAAGGCTTCTCCCAGAATGGGGAGTGGTTTACTTGTGAATTTCTGTCCATAGTGCAGCTATGAAAGGTCACAGAACCCCATCAGACCAAGGCAGCAGCCCAAACTTTCCAGAAGGGTCATAGCTCTGTGGTTATGGCACCTGCTTCACCTGTGTAAAGTTCCCAATACCTCTTGTCAAAAATCTTAGGTAACTCTGCCTAAGATGTCAGGGCAAATGGGACTGGACTGTCCTGTCCACTAGTTTGACTCATAAAGCTAGTTCTTTATATCTGCTAACAAACCAGGTACTAAAGCCGGATGCAGCTGGAGGTGGGGATGGAGTAGAATGTTAGGAAATATTGTTGTGGAGTGTGGCACCTACTACTCCTTGGTAAAGAGTCACCTGGCTAGAGTGATTTGCTTTCCATCTTTGGCTTTTCCTTACAGCTCAACTCCTCTTTGGCTTTCTCTCATTTATTATGCCTGTAACACTTTTCATCATAAAATGGGATTTGCAGTTGTCATCTCGTAACAACAACCCTGTGAAGTCAAGTTGTTAGGCTGAGAGACAGTGTCTTTCTGAAGGTCACAGAGTGAGCTTCGTGGCAGAGCAAGGAGTTGAAATAGTGCTTCACACCCAATTCCTGGAGAGCAGGGGGGGTGCACACGCGTGAGTGTGACAGAGAGAGAGAGAGAGAGAGAGAGAGAGAGAGAGAGAGAGAGAGAGAGAGAGAGAGAGTTCTTAAAGCAGTCCTGACACTAGCCCCATTCCCACTGCTGCACAAATGTGATAAACTCTTCTGGTACCCCAGGCCAGGCCTTGATTGGGCTTTCATTATCCCCAACCAACACAAGTGAACTTCCACTCACTTGCATCTGAGCATCAAGTATGTGACACCCACACAAAACCTAACCCAGGTTGTAAGCAAGTTTATTTCAGAATTTGTGCTCCTGTTTGCAGGAAACTGCAGCACCACTTGCCTGAGACCCAGAGGCCTTTGAAGCATATTCCCATTAGATAAAGAACTGGTGTCTCTGTAGACTCGGTACTCTAAAGCTGACAGCTTACCTTTGTGTTCTACTCTGTGAGCACACAACACTTTTTGTCCAATTAAAGTAAACCAGGGAAGAATTTTGTTAGGATAAGAATGAACAGTTAATATAGAACAAAGTTGCAGAGCAAAAAAAATCTAAATACAATTTCTAACTTACGCTAACGCTCCAGTAGTTACCTTCCAACCACCTCTTCCAAGTTTTAGAAGCCCTCCCCAGTTATCTTAGCCTGGGATGTTTTTGGAAACCAGCCGGTAGCCTACTGGGTTAATTGTGTTAATTTTGTCCCCCTAAGAATATGTGGTTGGAGATTAGTGGTAGAGCTTAAGCTTTACATGTAGCAGTTGTTCAACCCCTGATATCTCAGGTAGCAGAGTTTGGAAAGAAGCCATTCTTGAGACTCTGAAGAGCTGCTGCCAGTCAGAGTAGACAGGGCCAATGGCCAGTCTCAGTAGAGGGCAGCTTTGCATGTGAGTGACTGCCAGGGTTGGCTGCAGGTTTGAGGGGCCCCAGAGAAAATGAATCCTCTGATGAGCTATGTCCTTTGCCGGTAGGCCCTGGCAAGGTTTAGGAGGCTGGAGGGGGGGGCTGTGTGCCATCCAAATGGGGCTGGCGGCCTGGGTCTAGCCAGCCTTTCAATTTCCCACAGTGTCCCAGAGTGATGCTAGGTTGGGAGTGGTGTGGACAGTTACAAGAGTGGCTAGATCCAGCCTCCTGTTGTTGCTTAGACTGCCAGGCAACCAAAATAAAATGGAGAGGGGCTCAGGGCAGGTATTGGCAGAGGAGCCTGCCACGGTCCTGGGGTCCTGGCAGCAGCCCAAGGATGCCAGGTGCTAACAGCAGCCTGGTGGCCACAGCTCCTCCTGCTATCTCAACAGTTCATAGTCTAGTAGGAACATAGCAAGCTGTCAGACTGTTGGTCTATATAGCCCAGTACTTCTACTCTGGTTGGCAGTAGTTCTTTAGGGTTTCTGGTGGAGGCCTCTCAACTACTAAGTTATGGTCCCTTCAGGAGATATCTCTCCACCACAGTTGGCCATGTGGTGTCTCTTTGCTCCTTGGTTAGTCCCCTTGTAATTTTCCTTTGTTTAGCTTGTTCAGTCCAGCAACATTTACCCTCTGCCAGAGGGTAAATCTATGCCTTGGTCTATTCCCAGGGTGTAGGCTGGATTATGACTTCACCCATGCTGTTCAAATGCAGGCTTCTTGCCTACCAGGGTTGGCAGGAAACCTTATCAATTAAGGAAAAAGGCTGGATTCTTTCAGCCACCTGGGATGGATCCCTAGCTGATTTACTGTTTGGAAGGGGGTGGACAAGGGCATGTTATCGGGTACATGAAGGGTATCACACTTAACTAGCTCAGTGTTTAGTTATTATTATGTTTAAAAATGTATATTCATTTCAATAATTGGATCTACATGATCTGATCTGTTGTCAGTGAGAAGCTCTCTTGGATTCTATCCCAATCCCCCGATCCTCCTCATCTCCACTGAGGAGGCAATTATTTCTCTGTGGCAATGGAAAATATGGGGCAGTGACAAGAATGGAAATTTGAGACAGTGTTGCAGGCCATGGCCTCTGGGTGGCACTCTAATTTCACAACCACAAGGCAGCTGAAAAAAACAGTTGAACTCACAACCTTGTGCCTGCCGCATCAGTGGTAGTTGGCTGTTTGGAACCTCCGCAGCAGAGCCAGTGTGTCCGGGACAAAAGTCCCATCAGTCTAGATTATGGGCCAGCTCTAACCATAGCTTCTGTCCACCCCTCCCATGCCATAATCCCAAATCTAAGTTATTCCTTGCCCTCTATCAACTCCCACAAGTCTTCCCCTGTTATTTCAACCTGGGGTGTTTTACAGAAGCCAGCCTGTAGCATACTGGGTTAATTTAACGGGTTTCCCTTGGGACTGCCAGCCTGTTTATGTTGTAGCTTTTCTGCTGATTTCCCAATTTGATATGAAAGCTAAATTAAGCAGTGGTGTGGCTTGTGGGTCTCGCTCGCTGCATACCAGGGAGGCATTGGCACCTCGTGGGTTTGCTGCAGGCCTCCTGAGGGACTTGCCACCTGTCAGGGCTGCAGTCAGCATGAAAATTAACACTAGTCACTGTACCCTCCAAAACCAAGAGGGAAAAATAAAAAGGAGCCACCCTGATTCAGGGCAGTGCATGGCAGGATGGGCAGAGGGTGAGAAGAGGATGGGCTTGAGGGCATCAGCATTGCAAAAAGAAAAGAAAAAAGAGCTACCCTGACACAGAAAAGTTCATAGGATGATGCACACAGGTTGCTGCACTGGAGGAAAGGCATCACTTGCGGCGGGTGATCCCGCAGCACAAGCAGTCGGCTTGTTGGGGCAGCACATCTGTTCATGTTACTGCTACTTCATCAGATGCGCTTTCTACACCAGCCTTCCCCAACCCGATGCCCTCCAGATGTTGTTGGACTCCATTTCCCATGCCAGTGGATGTTCTGGTTGGGGCTGATGAGAGCTGGAGCCCAAGAGTATCCAGAAAGCACCAGGTTGGGGAAGGCTGTTCTAGATGTTCTGTCACAGGAGATCAAAGCCTTTAGTTGGCAAAGAAAAAAAGTCTGAGAGGGAGCCACCAAGCCATAGGGGAGTCAGTTCACCCACTCACTACCCTAAAGGCCCATTGGCCCTTGCAGAGTGAACTACGCTGGTGCAACTTGACCAGGCTTTAAGGTCAGCATCTGATACCCTGCTCTCAGACTTGCCAGTGGGAGCTGTCAGACTCATGAGTACTAAGGATAGGACTTTCTTAGTAGTGATCCCTCACCTTTGGATCTCGCTCCCCAAGGAGATGCATATGACCTCATCACTGCTATTCTCTGTCAGAAAAAACTCCCAAACCTCTGAAGACACATTTATTCAAGTCTGCATTGGCTGACTTGTGCTGTACATGAAAAAAAGTCTTTAGCAGCTGCTGCTGTATGTGTGTGTTTTGTAATTGTATTTCTGTGGGTTTTACAGTCTCGTAAATTGCCTTTGTGCCCTGAAAGACAGGTTAAAAGGTAGCGTAGAGCAATCTTTGGTTGTAACCAAGTTTCTTAATTCTAAAAATGAAAGGTGTCATTTGCAGCTTGCTTTCAAGTGACATGTCAAGTGAAGTCCTGTCTCTTAATAGCTGTTTCGGATCATCACACAGTGGCTTCTATCAGTCTTTTAACCTGAAGGCTGTGTGATGGCTGGATCTTGTGTGTGCCCTTTGTTATATATTTCTATGCATTTGCTGCATGAATGGCATGCATGTTGTCCAGATATCTTTGTGTGTTTTTGTGTTGCATGGTTGTGATAAATTTGTGGCTGTTTTCTTACAGCCACCATGACACTGTGTGTGCGTGTGAGACACCATTATGATGATATTTGTGGTATATTATGAAATGTTTGCAGCTGTACTGGTGTGTGTTCTTCCTCAAAGTTCTTTTCTGTACCTTACTACATTATTTTGATGGATGATGCTTTTATGTGGCTTGTACATTTGGAGACTCTTATTTTTGGTTTCTGCATAAAAATATATGGTCAAATCAATTTTCTTGGCATGAAGTAGAGGGGTGGGAACATGTGTGTTGCATATTTGTGATGGTGTTTTATGTACATTCCAGCAGTCATATTGAGGGGGTCTACAGTAGATGAGTCTTCAAAATGATCCTATCCAGTATATCTTTGTGTCTATTATGAAATCTGTCTGTCTGATGGGACTAAGGTGCCACTATACCCAAATGTCTATGGTTTCAGTGGCATTGCAGCAGAATAGTGTGTAACTGAGCTCAGTCTCTCTTGGCACACTTTTATTTGCACCTGGAGGCTTCCAGAGAGCTGAGATGCAGCTGACTCTGGGGAGAGGGCAGAAGCTATATGTATGGGAATCCCATCTCTCATCACCAGACTCTGTACAAAATAACTGCAATGTTCAGCTGCATCAGCAGGGAGAGAATGACTGAGGGAATCATTTTCTGTCTCTGAGCTGATAATAACTTGGTGTCTTGCAGCCACGAAGTGTAGAGATCCTGAAGATTAAATCAGAAAAGGGGGAGGAAGCCAAGACAGAGGGTGAAAGAGAGAATGAAAGGGGGTTCAAGGGAAGAAGACTGAATCCATGTAATGGGGGTTATAAGTGCTTGGATGTTAAGAACTGGTGGCTGGTTGAAAACATTGGGGTAAGTGGACAGAAAAGAAAAGATGGAGGTGTGGGATGTGAGGGAATGGATGGGATGGCATAGGACTTCTACATGGAAGCCTTTGGCGCAGTCCCTTAGCCCCTGTATCCTACTTAATCAAGCCTAAGTGCATGTAGTGAAGCCTTAGTACATAGTGCTTTACAAAGTGCAAGAGGACACGTCTCTGCCCCTGGAGCTCACAGTCTAAAATGTACGATAAAAAGGGTTGTTGCCTCTCATGTCAGATTTTAGATTATAACCTTCTTGCGGCAGAGGCTTGTCCTCCTGTACTAGGTAAAGCACCATACTCACTGGTGGTGCTATGTAAGCACATCATCATAATGCCATCCAGATATTTCCTGGGGCCCCAGGCAAAATGAATTTGGAAGCCTTTTGACTCACACATGTCAATAAACTTCTGTGTATGGAGCAACATGATATGATATCATAGAGAAGTTTATTTCAGACTGCATTCTGTCCTTATTTTTTCATGAGGCATGTTAGGAGTCCCTCAGCAAGGAGATGAGTAAAGGGTGGCAATGTTCCCTGTGACACCTTGCTCAGCATTGCCCACCTTCTCCTGTCATGTGAAGGTCCACAAGGTATAGTGTTCTTGGTCATGCTGTCAGCCCAGGCTGGCCACCAAAGAAGCTTGGCCAGTGCCCTTTGTGAACTGAGTGTATGCCACAGAATGCCCTATAAATCCTCTCCAACATGGGTGGGGTCCTCAACAGACATGTGTCCAAGGATTCATTGCAGAAAGGTGTCAGGTGACAGATCAAACAGCTCCACATGACTCTAGCCATCAAGCTCTGTCACATGGTAAAAATGAAGGCAAATCTTCCTTCAGGATCACTAGCCAGTCTTGACCTGTTATGTGTATGCTTGTGTGAAATTCCTTTCTGCCCTCAAATATAGTCAGATGTCAGACCCTGGCCTATGACAACATGCAGCTGCCTAGTCTTGAAGGGCATTTTGTTGGAACTTAAGCAGACTCATGCCGTCCAAAATTCTGTTTCTGTCGGTGACAATCTCTATTCCTCTGAGAAGGCCTCTGTTCATGAGGCTGGTGTAGGGCTGCCTGTTTCCTTCTTGCTGAATCCAACTGCACGTCTGTGTCCCAACCTGAAGTCAGGAAGTAGCATCCTGCAGCAGCAGCAAAAAAAATCACACAGCAGCAGGGACAGAAAAGTGGAAATTTGTAGTGCTCACCTTGTGTTTTGCACATCCAGCATACGGTACGTTCACAGGTTGCATGTGTGTCTTACGGCATGTGCCTGATAGGGCTAACCTACAGTCTTGGAGATTGGAGTTGTTAGTCCTGAGGTGGGTCTCTGAACCCTAATGCCTTCTCCTGAGGAAGAAAGGACAACTGTATGAGGGATGAATGGATGACTAGACAAGTGGGGGAAGGGAGGTGACTGGATGGATGACAAAGAGAGGGGACAATTGCTGGCTGGAAAGCTATGGCAAAGAAGGAATAACTCAATCTAGTGAACAGTGGTGAGGGATGATGGGCATTGCAGTCCAAAACATCTAGAGGGCACCAGGTTGGAAAATGCTGATATATGCAGTGCAGGTTCACATGTAGCTAGATCAGTGGCGTCACTAGTGGGAGTGCGGGGGGGTGCGGACCTCCGGCGCGCACCTTCCCAGGGGCATGGACAGGGGTGGCTGGTCTTGCACCCGCACGCTCACCACATGCTCCAGGCTGACAGTGGAAGGCCCGTCCAAGCTTCACCGCCAGCGAGCGGGCGCCTGCTTTCAGCGTGCACCGGACCAGGTGCCGGGGGGCCCTTGGCGAGCCCCCAAATCTTGTGCTGAGAGCACGTGTGCGCACAAGGCCAGCCACCCCTGTCCATGCCCCTGGGAGGGCGCACGCCGGAGGGGCACCCAGCCAGAGAAGCAGGCCTGGGAACGCCTGTGCGCCTCCCTCACCCCGCCGATGCTGCTCCCCGCCTGCATGCCTCCGAGGAGGACCCGGAGTGCTTCTTGGGTCCTTTGCCAGGCAACGGCGTGGGGCAGGGCGGCTCTGGGTGTCACCCCCCTCATGGTGTCACCCGGCGATCCGCACCCCCCGCACCCCGGTACTGACGCCCCTGAGCTAGATGTATTGCATACCTCTCAGTTGTCCCTCAGAGCTTTTCTACACAATAATTGCATTACTCAGTAAACACCCCTTTGTCCTTGCAGACATCTTTCCCCAGTTTTCCACTTCTGTTGCTTTTTCTGAGCATGCACACTATTTTAACCAGGAGAAAATGCAATGCTTTCCCCAAAGAGAAGTACCCACTGCTACTGAAAAAACTTTGTGGAATGTGAGGCTAATAGTTCTTACTGGGTTTTGTTCTGTATCACATAATTAATGGCAAATGGTTTACAACTCTCCCAGCTCTCCCCCAACCACTATGATCTCACAAGTTAATAAACTTTTAAACTTTCTATTTCATTTTTTTTAAAAGCTTAGAAGTTTGTATGTGTACAACTCCAGTGTAGAAATGCACATGAAGCCGTATTTTTTTAGTGTCAAACACCAGTGAGGCTATCTCTATTTCCACCCGTACCCCAACCCATAACAGCGCTCTGCCATATTGTGAATCTTCTCATTAGTTTTATTTTAGATTTGATTTCACTTTGTTTCTTTGGAACTAGTTTGCTTCCCCTTTCCTGAGCTGAGGCACACATCCATCCAGGTTTAAAGAAGGCGAACAGCAATAGTATTTCACCCCAATATGGCAACATTGAACATGATACTTTTTCACTGAAGGCTCAGCTCATGGCTCTATGGTCCCAGCCAGAGCTTCTAAAAGTAGGTTATGCCTTGGCCCAAGAGATGAAGGTATGAAACAACCAGTGATTTGGCACAAAGAAAAAGCCAGCACTGTTCATCATGGCTATAAATCAGCCCCCAGCTATCACACAGGTTGCCACATTGGATTGAGCTGGTATCTCCTAGGATGGAAGGCCTGGTACTGTGTAATTCTAATTCTATAAGTATCAGGCCAGAGCCACTGTCCCTTATAAGAGTTTTCCACCTTCAGCAAGTAACCAGACATATTCTGTTGTCTCCTGTCACCGTCACCGTCACCTTCATTTCTTCTTGAGTTGAATCTAGGACGAGGCCTGGCCTGGCTGTCACTGTCTGCCTGAGAAAGATTCCTGTTTTAAGGCAAAGATTGGATCAGTAACTTGCTGAGAGCCCAGTGGGATGTTTACAAAAAATTGAGAAACAGACAAAATTCAGTGACTTCTTGCTACAATGAAGGGGCTGAGATGGAAGATCTTTGCTGTCTCTCCTTGGGGAAATGGAGAAAAATCCTGCCTGTTGCTAATTTGCATATGCTAATTAACCCAAACCAGATTCCTGCAGCCAAAGATCTGGCTCTGGACCAATATGTGAGATTCACTGTCCTCACTTCTCTGTGTCCTTTCCCAACAACAGCATGCAGGATCATTGGTCTCTCCTATGTGAATTCCGCCCACCCCACAAAAAAGCTCATTGTTACCTTGGTCATTGAACATTCTGTGGCTTATCGTTCCTTTGCTGGTTCAGGATGATATCAGAGCAGGATGAAATTGAAGTAAAGGGGAAATTCACTGATAAGCAGCATACATATATGGACATATTTTAGGTTGCTAATGAACAAACATTAAAAGGGGTGGACCTTGGCATAGACAGTGTGACCATGTTGGATGCCAGGAATCCTGGCATTTTGACAAATCTTGGGAATTTCACACTGTATGAGGCACATCTCACCCTGGCAGCCTGCAGAGCCATTTTGGATCAGACCAAAGATCCATCTAGCCTAGCCACTTGCTTCTTGTAATGGCCAATCAGATGCTCCCAGGAAGCTCATAAGCTGGGTGTGGCAATAGACCTTTCCTGCTGCTGCCCTCCAGTAACTCTTTATTCAGCGGCACATTGCTTTGGAACATCTTCCATAAGCCATCATAACTAGTAGCCATTGATAGATTTATCCTCTCTGCATTTGTCTAATCTCCTGTTAAATCCTTCCAAGCCAGTGGCCATCAACACATGTTCTGGCAGCAAATTCTATGAATTAATTATGCATTGTGGAAAGAGCCACTTTCTCTTGTCTGTCCTGAATCTGCCGCCCGTCAATTTCATTGATGACCCCCATGTACTAGTATTATGAGAGTGAGGGAGGAAAAAAAGCCTTCTCTCTCTCTACTCAGCTTCTCTACTGCAGTGTTTAAGAACATAAGAACATAAGAAGAGCCTGCTGGATCAGGCCAGTGGCCCATCTAGTCCAGCATCCTGTTCTCACAGTGGCCAACCAGGTGCCTGGGGGAAGCCCGCAAGCAGGACCGGAGTGCAAGAACACTCTCCCCTCCTTAGGCTTCCGGCAACTGGTTTTCAGAAGCATGCTGCCTCTGACTAGGGTGGCACAGCACAGCCATCACGGCTAGTAGCCATTGATAGCCCTGTCCTCCATGAATTTGTCTAAATTCGCCTCCAGCATCACCAATTATGCCGCCTGACAAGATCAGCCACACAAGACCTTCTCTCGGTCCCACCAGTTAAACTAGCTAGGCTGGTGTGGACTAGAGAGAGGGCATTCTCGATCGTGGCTCCCACCCTCTGGAATTCCCTCCCGTTGGACCTTCGCCATGCCCCCTCCCTGTCAAGTTTCCACCGGACCTTGAAGACCTGGTTGTTCAGACAGGCCTATGGGATTGCTGGGGTGGGTTAGTCTTTTAACTCTGTTACCAACTGGTGTTTTATTTATTACTGATTATGGTCCTTCTTGGTTTTTATATTGTATTTTATGGTATTATTGTATTATTGTATTTTGTACGTCGCCTAGAGTGGCCGTTCACTCGGCCAGATAGGCGACTCAAAAATAAAATTTTATTATTATTATTATTATTAATCTTCTTTTAAAGCCATCCAAGCTGGTGGCCATTACTGCATCTTGTGGGAGCAAATTCCATAGTTTAACTATGCGCTGAGTAAAGAAGTACTTCCTTTTGTCTGTCTTGAATCTTCCAACATTCAGCTTCTTTGAATGTCCACGAGTTCTAGTATTATGAGAGAGGGAGAAGAACTTTTCTCTATCCACTTTCTCAATGCCATGCATAATTTTATACACTTCTATCGTGTCTCCTCTGACCCGCCTTTTCTCTAAACTAAAAAGCCCCAAATGCTGCAACCTTTCCTCGTAAGGGAGTCGCTCCATCCCCTTGATCATTCTGTTTGCCCTCTTCTGAACCTTTTCCAACTCTATAATATCCTTTTTGAGATGAGGCGACCAGAACTGTACACAGTATTCCAAATGCGGCCACACCATAGATTTATACAACGGCATTATGATATCGGCTGTTTTATTTTCAATACCTTTCCTAATTATCGCTAGCATGGAATTTGCCTTTTTCACAGCTGCCGCACACTGGGTCGACATTTTCATCGTGCTGTCCACTACAACCCCGAAGTCTCTCTCCTGGTCGGTCACCGCCAGTTCAGACCCCATGAGCGTATATGTGAAATTCAGATTTTTTGCTCCAATATGCATAATTTTACACTTGTTTATATTGAATTGCATTTGCCATTTTTCCGCCCATTCACTCAGTTTGGAGAGGTCTTTTTGGAGCTCTTCGCAATCCCTTTTTGTTTTAACAACCCTGAACAATTTAGTGTCGTCAGCAAACTTGGCCACTTCACTGCTCACTCCTAATTCTAGGTCATTAATGAACAAGTTGAAAAGTACAGGTCCCAATACCAATCCTTGAGGGACTCCACTTTCTACAGCCCTCCATTGGGAGAACTGTCCATTTATTCCTACTCTCTTTTAATTTTATAATCCTCCCAATCCCCTCTAAAAGCCTCAATCAGTCTTCCCTGATAGGGGAGATGCTCCTACCTCCTGATAATTTTGGATGTTCTTTTCTGCATCTTTCCCAGCTCGAGGATATGGCATGTGTAGAACAATGCAAGGTTTTGAGCAACATAGCTGCTGTTCCCTTCTCTCCAATTAGGAACTCCACGTCACTCTAAAGTTCATCCACTCCTACACTGAGAAAAGTGGCTCCAATGAAATATATTGCCTTGCATCTTAGTAAAACAGCCCCATTGCAGCTGTGAAGAATGTGAGAGAGAGCTGGGGCAGTGGAGGGGGGTTGTGCAAGCATCAAGACAATGAGCTAGGAAGGGACAGAGAAACAGCAAAGAGGGATTGTGGATCCGGAAAAAGATGTGTCAGCCACAAGCTAATATAGTGCAATATGCAGAAGGGAGGCTGTGGGGTTCGGATCTGCATTCAAAACCTGTTTTTTTTTTGGTAGTCACAATTTCTCACCCTCAGTTGCCCCTTTGTGAAACAGGATTATGAGGTGAAAGAACACCTTGTTCATTCATTCATTGCAGGAGTACCTGCAATGCCATGGGTCTAACACCTCCTCCTCCTCCCCCCTACACAGCAGGGAGGCTCTCTCCAGCCCAGAAACATCCTTGGGGAACAAGGGGTCAACCTGGCTTTAAAAATAAAGACCCTGACAAGCTGAAAAACTAAGCAGTGGTGTCTGACTTGAGCCCAGCAGGGGGCACTAAGAGCAGATTATCCCCCCAAATCAAGTTGAGTTTGACGCACTTACTCCTGTTCTCCTGCCGGCATCATATCTGGGTTTTCTGAAAGAGGGAGTGGGCTTTAATGTGCAGAATTGGGGAAGACTAGAAGCTGGGACTTTGGGGTTCTCGTGGATGGTCTTGACTGAAACTGGAATGCAGTCTAGTGGCTTAAAACTAAAAAGTTAATTACAGTATAGCATGTCTTCCACCACCCCCATTGGCATTTCCTTACTGTTATACTGCAACTCTGAGAAACATAGACAAAAAAAGTTTTGCCAGACCTCCATATCTGTTTGCTTAGGTTCACTCTTGCCACTAGCTTTATGTAACAGGAAAAGCTTTGCTGAGGGCTTCAGGGAGGAGGAAGGTGTGGAGTGATCCACTGGATTATAGCAGAGGATGGTGAGGAGGAAGACTCCTGGGTTCCCTTCAGAGAGTGGCAGGGCTTGTGATAGATTCTTTCAAACCATCTGTTCACCTTGTTAGGCTCTTAATTAACAAGTAATTACTCACTAGATATGCACAAGCTGGGCAGTCTTTGTGGCTCGGGCTCATCTAGAAGGAAGCTGGGAAATGTGGGGATCACATTAGCAAACTCTTTGTAGGGTGAGACTGAGGTATCTTCACCCCTGCATCCTACTCCACTGCAGACCATATTCTTAACTGCCTAAGCTTGTATTTCTTTCTCCATTTGCTCATCCAAGCCATCCTACTGCTTAATTTGTAAAATGAAAGATTCTTAGGGCCAGAGTGGAAGTCATACCCTAATTCCAGAAGTATGACCAGTAGTTGCTCAGTGTGCTGCTAAAGAAAAAGCACTCTGCACATGTTTGGATCCATATATTTTCCTGATGGCTTCACTTCTAGGTTCAAGCCCAGCCACTGAAAATAGATTCTGGGGCTAAGCTCCATGAAACTTCAAGTCATATTGATGGCTACTTGACATACTACATAAGGGCTGCTTTCAGTCGCTTCACATGGTTGTGGTTGCTACATGGGGAACTGCTTAAGTGACGCTGGGAGGTTCCCAGTTCAAATGCCACCTTAGCCATAACCTTCTAGGTAGCCTTATGAGAGCTTCTGTTAGCCTCAAACCTGCAGTCTGCAATATGAGGGTCAGAAGAACAGCCTATCCTACAAAGCTTTTGCAAGGCATACTGAGATAATGTAGTACGGGAAATGCATTGAATACTTGAAATGTGCTCTCTATCATGGTTAAACCTTATTATTACTAGGAATACAACTAAGTCAGTCCATCCATCCATCTATCTGCACCTTCCACCCACCCAGTCTTCCTCCCAGGTGCTGAATGCTTTCCACTGCTGGGCTGTCTCATAAATGCACACAGATGTCTCTATCCAAGGTGATCGCCTCACACTGCTTTTAATGAATAATAAATTGCCAGGACTCAAGGACTTGGGTGTCATGTTGGAGCTGCTACCAATTTATCTTGCTCTGACCTAACCCAGGTGACCAATGATGAGGCTGGAGGATGGGAGTATGAGCCAGCTAGTCCCAGATTAGAACATGCAGTCCCTATAGAAGAAAATACCCTCCCTTAAACCATTGTCCTTTGGGTGTCTTCTCTGGGCTGTGCCTGACTCATTATGTCTAACGAGTCACTTTGGCTGGGTTCAGGCAAGAAATCCATCCCTAATGAAGCCTCTAATCCCATTGTCTTGGGAAGCTTATCTGGACGACTATTCTGCCGTCATGTTATAACCCCCAGCATTGTCTAGTTGTTAATAGGGGAGCCACAACTCCTGAAGCATCTAGGAGGAGAGGGAAAGCTAGTGGAGAAGGATGCCTAGGAGTCAGGATGTGCTACTAGCAAGCATGAGACCTAGTGAGCATCTTGGAGAAAGAGCAGGGGAAGAATATGATAAATGAGTGAAATGGTGGTTCTGAGCCATATCACTGTGGTGAAATGTCAGCAGGGATCTTGTGTAAGGGAAAGAGGTCCAGTAGATTTATCTTTTTATTTGTTGTAATTGATAAGGATGTGTGTATATCCGCAGGCCATGATTTCAGGCTTCTTTGGAACAAGGGTGATGCTTAGCAGGTTAGGGATGCATTTGTTTCTTACCAGAATGATGCTGGAGCAGGATGACTTGATGCAAAGGAAGGTAAGGCTCCAGTACCTTTAAAGGTTGTGCAGCTTACCATGCTCCAGGAGTAAAAGATATTGCAGTGTCTCCTCTTGTACAATTCTTTAGGCAAGAGTACTCCTGTCTGCTTGCACATTTGGTTATCCAAGGCCAGAGCCATTCTTTCTTTGCTCACTTTTTATGGAGAGTCCACACAATGTCATCATTAAATTTTCAATAATAATGGAAGGAAATCAGTAATTTAATGCTACTCCATCATATGGAACAGAATTAAGGGGAAATCCATGACTAATCCCGCAGCTCCCAGAAGAGGAAGAAACGCATGTGTCGGGGTACACTCTTGATTTGATCTTTGCCAATGGACATGGAGATGGTGATCTGGAGGTCGGGAGTTTTTTATCGACCCCATTGTCATGGACAGATCACCGCTTGCTGAAGTTTAGGCTCACAGCCACCCTTTCCCTCCGCAAGGGTGGAGGACCTATTAAGCTGGTCCGACCTCGGAGACTAATGGATCCTTTGGGTTTCCAAAGGGCTCTGGGGGATTTTCCGGCTGATAAAACAGGCGCTCCTGTCGAAGCCCTGGTCGAACTGTGGAATATGGAAATGACCCGGGCCGTGGATACGATCGCTCCTGCGCGCCCTATCCCATCAGAGCTCATGCAGCCCCGTGGTATACCCCGGAGCTGAGAGCGATGAAGCAAGAGAGGAGAAGGCTTGAGTGCAGATGGAGGCGTACTCCTGACGGATGCAACTATGCCTTGGTAAGTGCCTCCACTAAGTTGTATACAGAAGCGGTGAGGGCAGCGAAAAAGCGATACTTCGCTGCCACTATCAAATCATCTGTCAACCGCCCAGCGGAGCTCTTTAAAATTGTCCGAGGGCTTTTACATTCTAGCCCTCAGGATATTATAGAACCTTCAGAATCCCGGTGTAACGAGTTCGCTGGGCACTTCCAAGATAAAATCTCTTGCATCCGCCTGGACTTAGACTCCAGTATTATGGCAGTTGAACCTAATGAGGTATCTGGAGCACGGTCTTGTCCTCATTTATTGGATGAGCTTCAGTTGGTACAGCTTGAGGACGTTGACAAGGTGCTTGGACTGGTGCGTGCAACCACCTCTGTACTGGATCCTTTCCCCTCTTGGCTAGTGAAAGCTGGCAGGGTTGGAACAGCCGGCTGGGCCAGGGAAGTGATAAATGCCTCCTTGAGAGATGGAGTGGTCCCTAGTTGCTTAAAAAAGGCAGTAGTGAGACCACTCCTGAAGAAACCTTCCCTGGACCCAGATAATTTGAACAACTATAGACCGGTAGCGAATGTTCCATTCCTGGGCAAGGTCTTAGAACGGGTGGTTGCCAGCCAGCTCCAGGTGCTCTTGGATGAAACCGATTATCTAGATCCGTTTCAATCCGGTTTTAGGCCCAGTTTTGGCACTGAAACAGCCTTGGTCGCCCTGTATGATGACCTATGTCGGGAGAGGGACAGAGGGAGTGTTACTCTGTTGATTCTCCTTGATCTCTCAGCTGCTTTTGATACCATCGACCATGGTATTCTTTCTGGAGAGACTCACGGAGCTGGGAGTTGGAGGTACTGCTTGGCAGTGGCTCCGCTCCTACTTGGTGGATCGCCTCCAGAGGGTAGGGCTTGGGGAGTATGGATCGATACCCTGGACTCTCCATTGTGGAGTCCCGCAGGGATCGGTCTTGTCCCCTATGCTTTTTAACATCTACATGAAGCCGCTGGGTGCGGTCATCAGGAGTTTTGGAGTGTGTTGTCACCAGTATGCTGATGACACGCAACTCTATTTCTCCTTTTCATCTTCTTCAGGTGAGGCTGTTAATGTGCTGAACCGCTGCCTGGCCGCGATAATGGACTGGATGAGAGCTAATAAACTGAGCCTCAATCCTGACAAGACTGAGACACTGTTGGTGAGTGCCTTCTCTGACCAGATGGTGGATGTTCAACCTGTTCTAGATGGGGTTACACTCCCCCTGAAGGAACAGGTTTGTAGCTTGGGGGTTCTTTTCGATCCATTCCTGTCTCTTGAGGCGCAGGTGGCCTCGGTGGCATGGAATGCGTTCTACCACCTTCGGTTGGTAGCCCAGCTACGTCCCTATCTGGAAAGCGACGACCTCACCTCAGTTGTGCATGCTCTGGTAACCTCTAGATTGGATTACTGCAATGCGCTCTATGTGGGGCTGCCTTTGAAGACAGTTCGGAAACTACAGCTAGTGCAAAACGCAGCTGCTAGACTGCTGACGAGGACTAGGCGGTCTGCACATATAACACCTGCTCTGGCTCGTTTGCACTGGCTACCTATCCGTTTCCAGGCTAAATTCAAAGTGCTAGTTTTGACTTATGAAGCCTTACACGGCGCGGGACCACAATACCTAGCGGAACACCTCTCCCGATATGAACCTACCCGTTCACTACGTTCAACATCTAAGGCCCTCCTCCGAGTTCCGACTCACAGAGAAGCTTGGAGGGTCGTAACAAGATCTAGGGCCTTTTCAGTGGCTGCCCCCGAATTATGGAACAGTCTCCCCGATGAGGTGCGCCTGGCGCCTACACTTTTATCTTTTCGGCGCCAGGTGAAAACCTTTTTATTCTCCCAGGCATTTTAATCTATTTTTTAAGCTTTTAATGTATATTAGGTTGTTTATTGTTTAATATTTATGCTCTACTGTTTTTGTGATTTTATTGTATTTTATCCTATGTTGTGCACCGCCCTGAGAGCCTTCGGGCTGTGGGCGGTATATAAATCGAATAAAATAAATAAATAATAAATAAATAAATAAATAAAACAGTCTGAACCTTTTTAAAAAAGGAAACTTTTAATCAATGCTTCTGAAGAACTTTGCTAAATGGGACTTTGTGTAAACAGTATAGAAGTATCTTGGCCATGGGGAAGGGCATTGCTGGGTAATATATTAAGTGTTTCTGTGGAACCTATGATTTAATTCCATATCTACCTAACTGCAAAAAAGTAATACCTCAGCAGTGGTAACAGGCTGTAGTTTGGAAGCAACCTGTGCAAGGTGTGTGTGTGTGCGTGCATGCGTGCATGCGTGTGCATGCAGACACTACTGACCAGAACACCTAAATTGTGTGTAAAAGATAGGATAGACCAGATGCCAAGAAGGATGGCACACCTCTGTCCTTAATAGTTATGGAAAAGAGAAAATTTGGATAGGTGTAGCTTTCATGGAGGGTTGGGAAAAGCTGTGATCACAGGAATTCTCTCTTTTATGCAACCTTTTACTATCTTCATTTGGTATACCAGCTGTGTGCTTACTTAAAGATGATGAACCTGGCCTGAGTCATTCATGCCCTGGTCACATCCAAATTGGATTATTGACATGTGATCTGTGGGACTCCCTTTAAAGACAATTCAGAGTCTTCAGTTGCTTCAAAATGCAGCTGCCAGATTGTTAACCAAGGTCTGCTAGTAAGATCATATATAATTCTTGTATTATGTCATCTTCATTGTCTACCAGTTTGTTTCTAGACTCAGTTAAAAATGCTGTTTTTGACCTTCAAAGCCCTAAACAGTCTGAAATTCTCCCATATGAACATTCCCTCTGAGCTCAATATTGGAGACTTTGCTCTGTGTTCCTCCACTGCAGGAACTATGGCAAGTAGGCCACAAGGAACAGAGTTTCTCTGCTATGGCAGCAAAGTTATGGAGCACCTTTTTGACACAGGTCCAACTGGCTCCCTCTCTGCTCAGCTTTCAGTGGGCAGTAAAAACATTTGTTCCAGTGGACGTTTGGGACACCCTTTAATAGATGAGATGCTATATTTTAGAAAGGCATGGTGAGATGGCCTTTTAGTTCTTATTTGCAGCTATTATGTTTTAAATTGCCGTTTCTATACATTTTTTTATTTTAAAAAGTAGCTTATTTTATTGTTTGAGCTGTAATATGTTATCTTTCTTGGCCACTTTGAGTATTTTAAAATAAGAAAATGGGATAATATGGTAAGCAGACAAATGCAGAAGGTGTGCCCTTATTCTCTTAAAAGAAAGGAGTGGATATAGGTCAGAGTTTACTGGTAGATGGCTGGATGATTTGCAGTAGATTGGCAAAGGTTTCTAACACCTAGAGCTGGAAAAAGTTCCAAAAAGGGCAACCCAAATGATCAAGGGGCTGGAGCTAATCCTTTATGAGGAAAGATGACAACATTTGGGATTTTTAGTGTAGAAAAAAAGGCAAGTAAGATAGAGGTGTATAAAAGTATGCATGGCATGGATATGTTTTTCTCCCTCTCTCATAATATTAGAACTCAAGGCCATCCAATTAAGCTGAATGTTGGAAGATTCAGGACAGACAAATTAAAGTTGTTCCTCAGATATCCCATTGTTGAATTTGCTCCCACAAGATGTAGTGACAGCCATCAGCTTGAATGGCTTTAAAAGGGGATTAGACAAATGAATGGAGGATAAGGCTATCAGTAGCTGCTAGCAAGGATGGCTACATTCTACCTCCACTGTTGGAGGCTGTAATGTTTATGTCCTGTTTGTGGACCTCCCACAGTCATCTTGGTTGGCCACTCTGAGAACAGGATGCTGGACTAGATGACCTGATCCAGAAGGGCTCTTCTTATGTTCTAGTTATTTAACAATGAAAAGATTCACACACACTCCCCAAAAAATTCAAATCCCTGATCTGTAGAAAGATTTGGGCTTGTATTGGCTGATCATCATAGGTTGCAATATGTTATAGGTTGCAGTATGTCATGAAGTATGTAATTGGCCCCATCCTCTGAATCACAGCTTTCACTCCTCCAGACACTACTTTGCATTTAGTTGCTCAGTCTTGGAATTCCAATACAAAATAAAAGAGATCCCTGCAAGTCTCAAGTCTACCTACATCTAGGTTAGAGATTTGGGTATTGGGTGTTTGGATTCTCTGGGAAGTGAGTAGGATGTAGATAATGGAATGATGATGATGTTCCAAGACCTTTGAGTTATTTGAGAGAGGGAGAGGGAGGGAGAGAGGGAGAGAGAGATATAAAGCAATATTTACTTTGGCAGGGGCCATAGCTCAATGGTACAGTATATACCTTGCATCCAGAAGGCCACAGATCGAAGCTCAGGCATCTCCAGGTAGGACTGGGAAAGGCACCTACCTGAAATTCTGGGATGCTGCTGCAGTCAGAGTATTTATTTTTGATTTATATCCTGCCCTTCCTCCCGGCAGGAGCCCAGGGCAGCAAACAAAAGCACCAAAAACTTTAAAAGATCATAAAAACAAACTTTAAAACACATTAAAACAAAACATCTTTAAAAATATTTCTTTAAAAAAGCTTTCAAAACATTGTGTAAGATTAAAAACATTTTTAAAAAGAAGGTTTAAGAACATATTAAAACAATTCCAACACAGATGCAGACTGGGGTAGGTCTCAACTTAAAAGGCTTGTTGAAAGAGGAAGGTCTTCAATAGGCACCAAGAAGATAACAGAAATGGTGCCTGTCTAATATTTAAGGGGAGGGAATTCCACAGGGTAGGTGCCACCACACTGAAGGTCTGTTTCCTATGTTGTGCAGAACGGACCTCCTGATAAGATGGTATCTGCAGGAGGCCCTCACCTGCAGAGATCAGTGATCGACTGGGTATATAAGGGATAAGATGGTCTTTCAGGTATCCTGGTCCCAAGCTGTATAAGGCTTTGTACACCAAAACTAGAACCTTGAACTTGGCCCGGTAGCAAATGGGCAGCCAGTGCAATTCTTTCAGCAGCGGGTTGACATGTTGACAGTACCCTGCCTCAGTGAGCAGTCTCACCGCCGCATTTTGCACCAGCTGCAACTTCCGGACCAACCTCAAGGGCAGCCCCACATAGAGTGCATTACAGTAATCCAGCCTGGAGGTTACCAGTGTGTTGACAACACTGGTCAGGCTATCCTGGTCCAGAAACGGCTGCAGCTGTCTTATCAGCCGAAGCTGGTAAAAGGCACTCCTAGCCACTGAGGTCACCTGGGCCTCTAGCAACAAAGATGGATCCAGGAGCACTCCCAGACTACGAACCTGCTCTTTCAAAGGGGATATGACCCCATTCAAAACAAGCAACCGACCAATTATCCGAACTTGGGAACCACCAACCCACAGCGTCTCCATCTTGCTAGGATTCAGACTCAGTTTATTGGCCCTCATGCAGTCCACCACCGAGTCCAGGCAGTGGTCCAGGGCTTGCACGGCCTCTCCCGATTCAGATGTTATGGAGAAATAGAGTAGACAGTACTGTACTCAGTGGACCAATGATCCAAGTTTATATAGGTCAGCTACCCATGTTTCAGTAGGGGCTGAGAACTAGGGATTCTGGGGCCTTTTCTCTGATACTTTTTCTCTTTCCACCCCTTGTCCCTGGTCTCACCCTTTATATCTAATTTCATTCCCACATCTTTCATTCTGCCAGTCCCTGGCCAACCATTTAATAAGTAAATCTCAGACTCTGGAAATTCCCCTAATATCCTGGGGTCTGGGGGGAAGGACCTTTGATGAATCTCTTAGAGATTTCACCCCTGGAACAGCAGATTTGACCAGCCTTTGGGGGCAATTAATTAGCTGAGTCTGACCGTTGGATATTTCTGTTCCCTCCTGCTCACAAACATTTTACCATATCACGGTGACACTGCATGCTAAACTAAGGACCATGAGACAGCTGGGGAAGATTTTTAGGCAAGGGGTAAAATTAAACAGTATTAGCAAAGAGCCCTATGATGGCTGGGTAGGGGCAGCCGCTCCATTTTCTGTGGAGAATTGGTTCTAGTGGGTTAGATTAAATGGTGGTGATGGCTTGGGAATAGGGATGTCTGACTTTTCCCATTTTGGTTCGAGTGAAATGATGAGAACAGGCATATCTGTATGTCTTAAGCATATTGTCAGGGGAAACATAGGCTTGTGTGCATAATGAACACCAGGAAACTGAATGATACACAAGCCACCACACACAAAGACTGACCATGATAATGGACTGGATGAGAGCTAATAAACTGAGACTCAATCCTGACAAGACTGAGATGCTGTTGGTGGGGGGGCTCTCTGCCCAGATGGTTGATGTCCGACCTGCCCTAGATGGGGTTACACTCCCCCTAAAGGAGCAGGTCCGTAGTTTGGGGGTTTTATTAGATCCGCTCCTGTCACTGGAGGCTCAAGTAGCCTCGGTGGCACGGAATGCGTTCTACCAGCTTCGGCTGGTAGCCCAACTACGACCCTATCTGGATAAGGAGAACCTTGCCACAGTTATCCATGCTCTGGTAACCTCTAGATTGGACTACTGTAATGCACTCTACGTAGGGTTACCTCTGAAGACGGTTCGGAAACTTCAGCTGGTGCAGAATGCTGCGGCCAGAGTTCTTACTGGGACAAAAAAAATTGATCATATAACACCTGTCCTGGCCCAGCTGCACTGGCTACCAATATGTTTCCAGGCCAGATTCAAAGTGTTGGTTCTTACCTATAAAGCCCTTAACGGCATCGGACCGCAATACCTGGCGGAACGCCTCTCCCGCTATGTACCTACCCGGTCGCTGCGCTCGACGTCGAAGGCCCTTCTCCGTGTCCCAACGCATAGGGAGGCACGGAGAACGATAACTAGAGCTAGGGCCTTCTCAGTGGTGGCCCCTGAACTATGGAACGCCCTCCCTGATGAGATACGCCTGGCGCCTTCTTTGTTATCTTTTCGGCGCCAGGTAAAGACCTACCTCTTCGCCCAGGCATTTTAAAAAATTTTAAAATTTGAATTTAAAATTGAAAAATTTTAATTATGTTTTATTGTGTATTGTATTTACATCCACTTGTATTTTAACCTGTTTTATTATGCTGTACACCGCCCTGGGAGCTTATTGCTATAGGGCGGTCTAAAAATGTAATAAAAATTAAAAAAAAATAAGACATAAAATCCTACAGTCACTTGTATACCATCTTTTGTACATGTAAATACATGGGCACAGTGTGTCATGTATGCCATCATGGCACTCAGACATGTATACACAATGCCGTATAACCATGGCAGACAGTCCGGTCCATGTACCCTCTGCCTCTTTGTCATGCATTTGCGCACATGCACGTACACACAGACTACCGATACACGGACATAATGCAAAGTAACTGTCATACAGGCATGCAAAAAACTATCACATTGCAGCTCATATATTATTCTCTGTCTTTCTCTGATATACACGAGTCATATGCAGACACACAGTCACACATCATACATATAAATTCATGGACACAGATATACTGTCATTTTGGTGCCCTCACATATAAAGGTACACTGTGACCTACACAATATCTCTTCTCTTTCCACTCTCCTTCCTGCCTATACCCACACTTTTGGACATTATGTTAGCATAAACACATGGACACACTGTAAGACCTGAACACCCCTGCACGAACTTATGGATGCATATTGTGGCCCACTCACAGATACACATGGATCTGGGCCTCTAATGTACACCATCATACGTAGGCATACGCACAGAGTATCAGATGCCCAAATGGCAGGTGACAGTGGTTGCTATGGCGCCGTCAGTCTCCTGCTAGCCATTTAGCACCAGTGGAACCCCCCGACAGCTTCAGGCACAATGCAAATTAAACTGCCTGCCACATGCTGTTCTTGTTATGGAGAACCCAGGAATGCTGGATATAAGCAAACCCCCTTCCAAAACAAATGCCTTGTTCTAAACCATCAGGTTCCACTTTGCTCCAAGAATACTCAGAAATCTCACTTTCCCTCATCCCAACCTTCTAAACCACATTTTGCTTACAGAAAATCCTGGAGCCCCGGCTTCTTTTTCTCTCTAACTCACTGAGCTATACTTAACTCATCCATAGGTCTTCCTTCCTTTTTTCCTTCCTTCTTTCTAAGCTCCTGAGACTTTTTTTAAACAGCAGCATGAAGTTAATAAGTGAAGTATTTGCCAACATTACAGCTCCATACAGGAGATGGCAGCACTTATTGAACTTGTGCCTGTTACATGGCAGTTAAAGGAACAGGAGCCCTGAAAGGAAAAAAAGGAGCAAACTTGGGTCTTGCATTTCCCATCTCCTTTCCAGAGAAACCAGCCTCTTCTCTCTCCTGCAGTAGGGTTTCTCAAGCCCCTCCTAGAATAGCATGAAAAAGCCGGGGAGAGGGGAGATAATGGTACAACAAGCAATTTTATGTGACTTATTAGTGTGCCCATAAACCACAGATGGGGAACCTCAGGCTCGGAGTCTGAATGTGGCCCTCCAGGCCTCTCTGTTTGGCCCTTGGAACTTTGTCCGGGCCACGCCCACTCCCCTGGTGGCGACACCCCTCACCAGCCCTGCTTTGCATCCTCCCTGAGTGTTTTTGCCTGGCCAGAATGTGTCCATGAACTCTGGTAATGTGTCTTGCTTGCCTGAATGGAGGACAGAGGGAGGTGAGAGAGCATGTGTGGGAACAAGCCTGCCATACAAAGGTAAAATTAACATTAATTAGTCTGGCCACTTTTGCTTTTGGCCCTGCCCATCTGACCCAGAAGAGAACATAGCACCCTTATGATATCAACCATCTCAGCCTCCCACAGTAAAGGCAGTGACTGCAGTGGGATTGCTGAAAGGGAAAAATGAGATAGCTTCCTCTAATACCTTAGAAGTTGTTATGTATGAAGGAAAGAGGAAGTAGGGCAGGAAAGACAAATGGCAGATGGATGCATAAAGTCAAGTAGGTGGGGAAGAAGCAGCTCAAGGGATGTAGGAGCCAGACAGAGGCCACATTCACATCATACATTTATTCCACTATTATTCCACTTTAAATGGTCAGGCTTCCCCCAAAGAATCCTGGGAAGTGTAGTTTGTGAAGGGTGCTGGGAGTTGGTAAGTGACCACTATTCCCCTCAGAGACCTCCCTGGGAAGTAGGACTGACCATTAAACCAATCAGGGAATTGTAGCTCTGTGAGGAGAATAGGAGTCTTGTAACAACCGTCAGCACCCTTCACAAATGACACTTCCAAGAATTCTTTGGGGGAAGCCACGAATGTTTAAAGTGGCATACTGTAAATGTATGGTGTGAATGTGGCCAGGTAAACCAAATTAGGCTTCTGGGTTGAGGGAAGACACAGAAGATCTCATAAGTGGAAAAGAGAGATGGGCAATTTTTAAAGTTTTAGAAATGGGGGTTTAACCCAGCAGACCACTGAAGCCTGCTCACAGGGAAGCGCGGGCTCCGGAACTAGGCTTCTCCATCGTCTTGCAGTCCTTTCCAATTAGATCCCAGGAGTCCTGCTTTGAGGCTTCTGTTTCCTCTTTTCCTCAAACTCTCTCTAGTCCGTCTTCTTTTCCAGAGAAGTCGGGTGCCTGGACTCTCAGCTCCAGTTAGGCTTACGCATTTAGGTCTAAACCTTAACTGCAAAACATGCTGGTGTTTTTTTTTCCTGGGTTGGAGGGACTGGGAGGGATTCTACTGGTATTTGTTACAATGATGCCAAGGGACACCAACATCTGGGCTATGGTGACTGTTTATATAGGATGCCATCGTCTGTCTCTTTCCCCCCATTTATTTTCCCTCTCTCCATCCCCCACTAATCTATTTATCTCATCCTCTTGGCCATCTCCCCCCCCCAGCTGTATCCGTGGTGATGCCAGTGATAAGTGCGGTAATTAAGTGCCGAATTCCTCCAGATGTTCTGTTCCCCATAGAGTAAACAAGACCCATTGCCCCTTGGATGGGAACAAATAAAGGAGGGGGGAGTGCTGGGGTGCACATGAGAAGTGCCAAGTCCAACGGAGATAGTGGATAAGAAAAGAGAGGAAAAGAGAAAATAGGGATAAATCTTCCAATGGGTGCTGGGCTAAGGGGGAAGTGGACAGCATGTGGTTGGGGATACTGGTGTGTAGAAGCTCTAAGGAGAGTGGCTAAGGAGAGGCAGTTTGGGCCATTTTAGTCTGTTTAGAGAGCTTGGGGTGGCAGCAGGTAGAAGGTGCTGTTATTTTAATCCTTGTACTAATCTCCTGGGGAAAAAAACAACAAAAGGAGAAACAGGCTGTATATTAACTGCCCAGGGGAAGCCCAAGCAGCTATTGGCTTCATGTAGCTGAGAGATAAGGCTCTTGTGTCATGGGACATGCAAGCAGATGGAGGCCTGCTGAGCTGGGGATAGAACCCAAGAGCCCTGCCCCACAATCTCTCTCCATCCCAATCCAATAGACCTAACACCCGTCCTTACGTAGTTCTCATAGCCACGTTTCCTGGGCAGAATTCCTGTTTCTTTAACTTGTGTCCAGGAACAAGACAGCTACGCCCATTCATTGCAAAACTAAGAGGAATCAAGACTGGATTCATGGTGGGGGTGGGGGAGGAATAGTCTAATCCCATCAAGCTCTATAGCTGTTTTTAAGGACATTTCCAGTTTTCAAGTGGGTTCACTTTTATTTCATCCCCCCTTTTATCTTTTTGTCTCTTTTAATTTGTGTGACAGGCAGAAATTGGACAGGTGCTGCTTCCTCTGTCCCTCACCTCCCCAGTACAAAAGTGGCATGAGAAAAAAATTACACATTGAATGCTTACTTTTCATGCAGCTTTTAAAGGTATAAGAGGCCTGTTTGGGGGGGGAGTGGGAGTGGCAGGTCTACAGGGGATTAGAAGAGTCCACTTCCATGCTATAACACTGGACCATGCTCTTCTCCCAAAGAACCCGAGTCCCAGCTTTTAAACCTTTGACGCCAATCCCCTCTCAGGACATCCAGGGTCCTGCTTCTCAATCTCATTGCTGTGTATTAAAAATAATCTCTGATATCATTACTTCCTGAAAACTCAGGAATCCTGGCTTCTAGTTCCTCCATAAAGGATTCATCTATCCATGCAGCAGAATGTAGAATCCTGAATTGGTAGACTATGCCATTTATATTGTAAGTGGTAGTCCTATTTTTGAACACTTCTCTATGTAAGCAAGTTAGCACATTGAAAAATGGTCCAAGTTTAGAAAGCTTTAGCTATAGTAATTTTCTACTCAATTGTTGTTGTTGCAGTTAAATTCAGGGAAACTTTGATCATGGCATTGCCACCTGCAGTCTGAAACAGTGCAGTCGGCATTTTGCCACCGGTATGGACCAGAGCTAACTGCAAGGCTTTGGTTCCATTACAGTGAACTTGGGGCTCCTGGTTCCCATCCTCATTAACCCCATATTCCCAAGAAGAGTCCTAGCTTTTGGTCAGGCCACTTCCGGAGTACTTTGGGGCATAGCATTTTAAGAAGTTTAGTGAACTGGAGCATGTCCACAAGAGAGCAATCAGAGAAGAGCATTCCTGCGGTGAATAGTTGAAGGAACTGGGTATGTTTAACCTGGAGAAGAGAAGATTAAGGTGTGACTTTCTCTTCAACTGTCTGAAGAGCTGTCACATGGAGGACAGAGCAGGTTTGTTCTCTGATGTTCCAGAGGGCATGGCTGGGACCAGCGGGGGGATATTGCAGGCAAGCAGACCTTGGCTAAACATTAGGAGGAACTTCTTAACCGTATAAATGGTTTCACAGTGGAGCAGGTTCCCATGGGAGGTGGTGGGCTGTCCTTCACTGGCAGTATTTAAGCACAGGCTGGACAGCCAGCCATCCTGCACCCTAGATCTTATATTGACCTAGATCCTACATTGACTGAATGACCACCAAGTTTCTTTCCAACTCTTGAATTGTCTAATTCTTCAGCTGCCCACAAACTCAGGAGCCCCTTTCTGCCCCTCCCTCGCTCCCTCCCTCCCTCCCTCCCTCCCTCCCTCCCTCCCTCCCTCCCTCTGTCTCCAAGTCCCATCCCAAGAGAAATCAGGCTTCCTGACTCTCAGCCTTAGCACCATCTGCTTCTTAGTACAGTTTGTCAAATCTTGTGTGCCCTGCCCTGTTCTTCTCTGGACGATGTTTGTTTGTTTCTTGTTATAAATAAACCTAATTAATTAGAAATTTTCTAGCGAGATGAGAGCAGCACTTGTCATGCCGCCTGCCAAGAGGGGCTGTGCGCAACATCCACACAAAGCAAACAAGCCGGACAAGGGAGCACAGGAGGGGCACTGGGAGTGGGGGGCTCCACAGTCCAGAGGGCTGTTGGCCTATGTGGAGGAGGCAGAGGTCTCCCAGGAGCATGTTCTTTTTGCCATCCACCCTGACATAATGAAAATCATCATTCATTCAGATGAACTGTCAGACTAGCAACCTTCTGTCATGTTAAGTGCGGGTGTAAATTATTCAACAGAGAAGTCACCCACAGGAGGGTGGAGGAAAGGCGCAGGAGAGGGGCAGAGAGATGGAGTTTGACAAAGAGATACCGAACTGAATTTCATTTGTTCTCTACACAGAAATTATGTGACTGACTTTTTTCAAACCAGGTTTTCTCTCTAGGCCTTCTGGACTCTGAGAGCAGGAGAATTGGCCTCAAATATCCAGGGAACAGGAGTGTAAATCAGTTTCTGTTTGAAAACCCGGCAAAATTTAGTCACTGCTGAATTTGACATTAAGGAGAATTATCCCAAACTTCTGTTCCAGTGAGGAAAAATGCTACACAATAGCCCTGTAGTTTTAATATGACCTACCCTTCAGGACCTAGGCCCTCCGTGGCGCAGAGTGGTAAGCGGCGGTAACGCAGCCGAAGCTCTGCTCACGGCCGGAGTTCGATTCCAATGGAAGGAGGAAGACAAATCTCCAGTAAAAGGGGTCGAGGTCCACTCAGCCTTCCATCCATCCGTGGTCGGTAAAATGAGTACCTGGCATATGCTGGGGGGTAAAGAAAGGCCGGGGAAGGAACTGGCAATCCCACCCCATATATACGGTCTGCCTAGTAAATGTCGCAAGACGTCACCCTAAGAGTCGGAAACGACTCGCACTATAAGTGCGGGGACACCTTTACCTTTTTTTTTACCTTTCAGGAACTCTTTCTACATAATTTCTCTGGCAGAACTTCTGTGCTTTGCAAAGGATTCCTGGGCACATTCTAAGGCAGCTTTCCTCAACCTGAGGCCCTCCAGATGTTTTAGTCTGCAACTCCCATCAGCCTAAGCCACCATAGCACCAGGTTGGGGAAGGCTGTTCTAAGGCATGTTCATCTAGGGAGCCAGCTCAACCAATGTCACCTCACGCAAATAGAGAAGTTCCTGAAGCTACCTGTTGAAAGGGAAGACGGTAATGGTGAACAAGCTGTATTTATCTGCCATTTTTCAGTTTGTTTTCTAGGAGCCTACGATAAGCTTCCAGGAATCCCCTGAGTTCTTAGGAGTACCCTTAGAATATCGCAGTAGCAACCTAATATTCAGTAAGTGAATATCCCCCAAGCAAGTTCAAAGCAAACTAGCCAAGAATATCTAACTCTCCCACATGAGTGTAACTCTTTACAAGAAAGTTATTCAATCAGAAACTTGGCAAGCATGTGGAAGAAGCTCATTTGTTCTTCAAGAATTCTTTCCCTGCTATTTCAGACTTTCTTCTATTTAAATCCGCATTTCTCCTACCCTGCTATAAACGGATTGTTTTTTCTGTCCCGATTAATAACCACTCTAACCTCTGCAGTGAGGATGTCTTTCCTCACTTTTTTGTATTATGGGTAGATGACTTAGATCCCACCCTCTGTCCACGCCTCCTCCTCCTCCTCCTTTCTTACAGTTCGTTCCTGCTTCCAGTACTGAACCAGGGTACTTCCTCCTTCTGGCTTCTGTAGCTGTATCGCATTCCTTTTTTTTTTAATCTACTATTTTGCAATCAAATGTAAAATCAAATGTTTAATGAATCACTTTCCAAACTTGCACATGCGCATTAATTCAAAAAGTCAGATATATGTTTTTGCGCTCTTCTGGAAAAGCATGGGAAAAGCAAAGTACTGTTCTGGACCAATCACCATAAAGGGTTGGACTTACAGGTTTGACTAATGTAGAACTGAATTAGACCAAAAGAAATTAATGCCCATGCGTATGGATGTGAAAATTCAGATTTAAAAAAATAAATCCAAGCACAAACAGAACATACCTGCCCAATATGGAAATTTGATGGATTTTGAGGTTAGGTATGGATGGGCCCTTTGTTGGGTGCCATCTATCACCACACCCCCACTTCTGTTGGTAAGGCACTCCTCAGTAGGCTTCGGAGGGGGGGTCAGGCGCAACACACGTGTGTGTGTTTTTGTGTGTGTTTGCTTTAAATTAGCCTGCTGGTTTGGGCAAGTCTGGTATATTGGAAAACTTGTACCTCAAAAATAATTTAAATCATTAGCCAGGAGTGCTGGTAAACAAATATCTGCCCACAGGCCCACAATGGACCTCCTGTTTCTGGAACGTGGGGAGGGTGAGGAAGTACTAATTGAGAGGAGGGAAGAATAATGCACAGTGCGGGTACATCCTATCAAGCACCTAGGGTGGATGGGAAACACTGAGATAAGAGTTCCGTTAAAAGGGCTTGTGTGTGCACTGAATGTACACATAAACACACATGGAAAAACTGGGTAAAACCCCCACACACATTAATACTCTGGTGTGTACACAGCCTTGTTCTGTGAGGTACTTTCTTTTGCTTGTCCTGAATCTACTGTCAGTCAGTGTCATTGGATGACTCTGAGTTCTAGTGTTCTGAAAATGATTTCTCTCTTCACTTTTTTCCTAAACCATTCATCATTTTACAATCCTCCATCTCAATCCCCCTTTGGCTTGGTCATTGCTTTTCTAAATCTTTTACGACTTTCTTCATAAGAAAGATGCTCCATCCCTTTGATAGTTTTATTTGCCCATTTCTGAACCTTCTCCAGCTCTGTGATATCCTTTACAAGACATTTCTGAATGGTATTTAACTGCCTGGAAAACACTCACTTGTATCCAGTGTGCCCAACTACCTTCTCTGTTCTGGACTAGGTAGCCAAGTGTGGTCCTCAAAGGACACGTTCAAGCAAAAAAGGAAAGACTTGGGAAGGGCTTTGGGTGATGGATACAGTCCAAAGAGTTCCAGATCCCACCACAGTGGTCAAGAAGTTCTAGAACTGGAAGGGTTTTAGACAATTTTAGACACCTCCTCTATGGAGGGAGACTAAGTGATTGGAACTTTTTAGTTTAGAAAAATATGACTCAAGAAGAAAATGAAAGGTATGCCAAAAGTGGATACAGTAGGGCCCCGCTTTAAGGCGTTCCGCTGATGCGGCGGCTTTCATTTTCAATTTTAAAGGTATTTTTTGCTCTTTCTGCTACAATAGTAGAACTTGGGATCACTCAATGAAATTGATGGACAGCAGATTCAGAATGGACAAAAGAAAGCCCTTCCTCATGCAGTGCATAAATCACTTATGGGATTTGCTGCAACCATAGCCCTCTTCAAGCATTGCATAGAGGGGGTGTGCATACATGGTAGCTCTACCCCCACCATTGTGTCCTGTCCCAGCTCCTCCCCCAGGTTATCCACACATTGGAGAAGGTCTGAACATGTGGAGAGGCAACCTGAATATCAGTTGCTGGGGAGAGAGCTGTTCCATTAATGCTCTGCTGGTGGACTTTCCGGAAGCATCTGGTTGAACACTGTGGAAGAAAGTGTTCCAGCAGGGTTTTTCTTAGTGTTCAAGATTTTATAGAAGGAGAAATGACTCGTACTTCAACAGGTTTCCTAAGGAAATAACTTGCATATTTTGGCATTTACCAGCAGACTTGTCTCATGTGATTTATATATAAATATATGTCATCTGCAGCTTTAAGATTTGGCAGATGAGTTGAAATCAGTTAATTCAGATTAAATTCCATCACCTCCCCCACCCAGCTGGTCTCCCAACCCCACAGCCTCCCTCTGTCCAAACTTTACTTTGTATTGTATTGATTTTACACTCTTTCTATGGTACATATTAATTCTCACAAGGGTCTTAGAAAAATGCCACTCTTTTGAACTACGTTTCAAAATATTTCAAACCTTTCACTACCCTCACTGCCATTAGCATTAGCACTTTGTAATAGCTGCTTATTCCCTTTGATTCAAAGTTAGCAATTAATTTTAACATAGGCCACATTTGCACTTAGCACTTTTACACTAAGCTTGAGGAGCAGCAACTTTGATTTTGTGTGCTGATCCTTTCTCATACAAACCAAGGCATAGGCAAAGGGCTTTTTAACCTCACCCCTAAAGTGAACTACAACAGAGGCTTTGGCAAAGACTTCCATTTTTTTTCTAGGCAAGGGCCTCTTTAAACTCCTCTTGACGGGTAGCAATTGAGCCAACAGAGGCTATGACAGAGTTCTTGCCTTTCTAGTGTTTGCTTGACGTGTATATCAGAAGAATACAGAGCCTGATTGCTTACCCAGGAAGGAATGATACAAGGAGCCCTTTACCAAAGGACCTGCAGTGTGTTATGGGGGTGCTTTCTTGGGATCTGGGTATGCCAGGGGCCAGATGGGAAGCCCCTGGGGGCCAGATTGAGACCCTGGCTTGCCAGTTGATTTTCTCTGTCCATATATATACAGAGAACTAGTGGTTGCCTGAATCAAGAACCTTAAGCAATAAGGCCTATTGGCCTCATTTGGTCACCAAGGACCCTCAATCCGGCCATGGGGGCAGGTTGTGTAGAAGGAAATAAATTCTCTTCTCAAAATACTCAGGAAACAAATTAGCACTTAAGCATGCACATGGCATAGCAGTGAAGGGCTGCATTTGCCAGTATTGTGCTATAAGCAAGCAACAGTGGCTTTCTTTGATTAACCTGTTTTTTTAGGAAGAGAGACGCTGTCCTCCTGACAAGCTTTGCCTATGACTGAAAGCAGGGGATGAGGTGAGGGAGGAAGCCCCCCTTGCAAAAAACAAAACCTCTGTGTATGCTGAAAGATACATACATCTCTTTAAAGGGTCATCTTCATACAAACAGCTCTGCTGGTTACCTGACTGTATTTTGTTTAATAATTTTGAATCCCACTCTTCCTCCAAGGACCTTATTGTGTCCCCTACCTCCTTTATCCTCTCAACAATCCTGTGGGGTAGGTTAGGCTGAGAGAGAGTGACTGGCCCGTGGTCACCCAGTGAGCTTCATGGTTGAGGTAGGCTTTCACCCTGGGACTTCACACTTGATCTTTTGACACCCCTGGCCTAAATGGACAAAAACAAGGCCAAAGGAAAAGGAAAAGGCAGCCGTGTTGGTTGTTTACATCTGTGTCCCGGCACATATAAACCAGGGAGTGGGTGGCTCTAATTTTTGGAAGAAAAGGCATGCACAGGGGACCTGAACCCCGTCGTCCACTGACTCTTCTCCTTGTCCTCTGGCACCACAGAAACTTTTCTCTCGGGGATACTGAAAGTGAACCAAGCTGAGGAGAAAAGTGCCTGAAGTGATGGGGTACAGTGAGATCATGCAGAGGAGGAGTCCAGTTTCACTCCTTTCACCTGTGCACCCCTTTTTATGTTAAAACGACGGTTTCCCACTTTACATATGGTCAGAGCAGGCACGTGAATAAACAAACAAGGCTGCTTTGTCTATGAAATAGCTAAGGAAAGGGTTGACGAAATGGTAATAAAAAGGATTTTTTAAAATTATCAAGTCAACAGTAGTGGGATTGCTGAGGCTCTGAATAGGAAACAACTAATGAAGGGGCCAATAGTGGTCAGGAAATTATTAATTAAAGGATGATAATCAAGAGAGAAGCAAGACCTTTGCTGACAAGGAAGTACTTCTGAATAAACATATACTAGGTTCTTGCCTGTGGGGGTGGCACTTCAATTGTAATGGGGAATCAAGTGCCTAGTAGAACCACCACTTTAATCCTGCTTCCAGCTGAATCCAGAAGAGCAATGTTTCAGCAGCCCTTCCTAGTAGGAAAGCAACATCGCAATATTCAGAAATATTATTTACTCCACTTCAAAAGAGAAGGTGTATTTCTGCCCCCTATTTGCTATTTACTTCTCTTAATGAAAACGGTATGGGAGATAAAAGAGTCCTGAGAGTTATTAAACCAAAGTAACTGTTCAGGTGAACATGCACAATGTGTTCCCTGCATTCAAGTGGAAAGCATTGACTCTTCTTCTTGTTGTTGTTGTTATGTGCCTTCAAGTCGATTATAACTTATGGCGACCCTATGAATCAGTGACCTCCAAGAGCATCTGTCATGAACCACCCTGTGCAGATCTTGTAAGTTCACGTCTGCGGCTTCCTTTATGGAATCAATCCATCTCTTGTTTGGCCTTCCTCTTTTTCTACTCCCTTTTGTTTTTCCCAACATTATTGTCTTTTCTAGTGAATCATGTCTTTTCACTATGTGTCCGAAGTATGATAACCTCAGTTTCATCATTTTAGTTTCTAATGATAGTTCTGGTTTAATTTGTTCTAACACCCAATTATTTGTCTTTTTTTCAGTCCATGGTATCCGCAAAGCTCTCCTCCAACACCACGTTTCAAATGATTTTATTTTTCTCTTATCCACTTCTTTCACTGTCCAACTTTCACATCCATACATAGAAATCGGGAATACCATGGTCAGAAGGATCCTGACTTTAGTGTTCAGTGATACATCTTTGCATTTGAGGACCTTTTCTAGTTCTCTCATAGCTGCCCTCCCCAATCCTAGCCTTCTGATTTCTTGACTATTGTCTCCCTTTTGGTTAATGACTGTGCCGAGGTATTGATAATCCTTGACAAGTTCAATGTCCTCATTATCAACTTTAAAGTTACATAAATCTTCTGTTGTCGTTACTTTAGTCTTTTTGACGTTGAGCTGTAGTCCTGCTTTTGTGCTTTCCTCTTTAACTTTCATCAGCATTCTTTTCAAATCACTACTTGTTTCTGCTAATAGTATGGTATCGTCTACATATCTTAAATTATTGATATTTCTCCCTCCAGTTTTCACACCTCCTTCATCTTGATCCAATTCCACTTTCTGTATGATATGTTCTGTGTACAGATTAAACAAACAGGGTAGTAAAATACACCCCTGTCTCACACCCTTTTCTATTGGGAACCAGTCGGTTTCTCCATATTCTGTCCTTACAGTAGCCTCTTGTCCAGAGTATAGGGTGCACATCAGGACAATCAAATACTGTGGCACTCCCATTTCTTTTAAAGTATTCCACAGTTTTTCATGATCTACACAGTCAAAGGCTTTGCTGTAATCTATAAAGCACAGGGTGATTTTCTTCTGAAATTCTTTGGTCCGTTCCATTATCCAACGTATGCTTGCAATATGATCTCTGGTGCCTTTTCCTTTTCTAAATCCAGCTTGGACTTCTGGCATTTCTTGCTCCATATATGGTACCAGCCTTTGTTGTAGAATCTTGAGCATTTCTTTACTTGCATGGGATATTAAGGCAATAGTTTGATAATTATTGCATTCCCTGGGATCGCCTTTCTTTGGAATTGGGATATATATTGAATGCTTCCATTCTATGGGCCACTGTTTAGTTTTCCATATTTCTTGACAATTTTTTGTCAAAATTTGGACAGATTCAGTCTCAGAAACTTGTAGCAACTCTGTGGGTATGCCATCTGTTCCTGGTGATTTGTTTCTTCCAAGTATTTTAAGAGCAGCTTTTACCTCACATTCTAAAATTTCTGGTTCATCATATGGTTCCTCCATGAATGAATCTGTCATCCTGGCATCTCTTTTATGGAGTTCTTCAGTGTATTGCTTCCATCTTCCTTTTATTTCATCTTGGTCAGTCAGTGTGTTCCCCTGTTGATTATTCAACATCCCATTTAAATTTCCCTTTCATTTCTTGAATCTTTTGGAATAGGGCTCTTGTTCTTCCCTTTTTGTTGTCCTCTTCTATTTCTGTACAATAACTATTGTAACAGTTCTCTTTGTCCCTACGTACTAGTCACTGTATTGTTGCATTTAGGGTTCTGACCGTGTTTCTATCTCCTTTTGCTTTTGCTTTCCTTCTCTCTTTAACCATTTGAAGAGTTTCTTCAGTCATCCATTGAGGTCTTTCTCTCTTTTTAACTAGAGGTATTGTCTTTTTGCATTCTTCCCAGATCATGTCTCTGACTTCAGTCCATAGTTCTTCTGGTTCTCTGTCAACTAAGTTTAAAGCCTCAAATCTGTTCCTTATTTTATCTTTATATTCTTCTGGGATGTTATTTAAATTGTATTTTGGCATTATGATTGCTTTGTTCTTCTTTAGCTTTACTCTGATTTTCGATATGACCAGTTCATGATCTGTACCGCAGTCTGCTCCTGGTCTTGTTTTTGCAGAAAATATGGAACTTCTCCATCTTCTGTTGCCAATTACATAATCAATTTGATTCCTATATTGACCATCTGGTGATGTCCACGTGTACAGTCTTTTCGGTTGCTCAGAAAATGTGTTTGCGAGAAACAAATTATTGGTTTCACAGAATCCTGCTTCATTTCTGTCTCCTAAGCCCCATTTTCCCACAATTCCTAGTTCTTCTCTGTTCCCTACTTTTGCATTCCATTCCCCCATGATTATCATCATATCTTGTTTTGGTGTGTGATCAATTTCCTCCTGTACTTCTGCGTAAAATCTCTCCAATTCTTCTTCTTCTGCGTTTGCTGTTGGAGCGTAGACTTGGATGATGATTATGTTAATAGGTTTCCCGTTTAATCTCATTGATATCACTCGCTCAGACCTTGCGTTGTAGCTCCTAATTGCTTTTGCTACATCACTTCTCACTATTAAAGCAACCCGTTTCTTCTTGATTTCTCATTTCCTGCATAAAATATTTTGTAGTTGCCTGATTGAAAGTGTTCCATTCCTGTCCATTTTAATTCAGTCATGCCAAGTATTGTAATGTTGATACGTTCCATTTCTTGCTTGACAATTTCTAACTTTCCCAGGTTCATGCTTCTCACATTCCATGTTCCTTTTGTGTGCGTCGTACAACTCCGGACTCTCCTTTTTCATCTGTGAGCATCAACCTCTGGGCTTCCTTTCGGCTTTGACCCAGCTGCGTCATCAGTCACAGCGCTACTCATACTTGTCTTTTGTTCTTCCCCAGTAGCTCATTGAGTGCCTTCTGTCCTGGGAGTCTCATCTTCCAGCACTATCTCGTGTTGTATTTTGGATACTTTGTTCATAGGGTTTTCATGATAAGAGGTATTCAGAGGTGGTTTACTATTGCCTTCCTCTGCATCTTAGTCTGGTGTCTCAGCTTTGACCATTCCTCCTTGAGTGCCCCTGCTAGGAGTCTAGCCTCTTGGTCCTGACGGCATTGCTCTCAGCTTCTTCAACACTCTCAAACCCCCTCACCACATTAAGGTGTGCATCCTAAAGGGGGACAGTGACTCTAATTGCCATCAATGGTTGTGAGAACAGAACCTTGACAAAGATGGATTTAAATGAATTTTTTTTAAAGGAAAAAAAGTTGATCTTGTGAATGGCCTGAGAAGGAAAGGTTTGTGTGCATGCACACTGGGGAAGGAAAGTGTAAATCCACAGATCATAGAGAAACACTCCCACATTTGGTCATCTGATCCTGAATGGAAGTGACAGGTGTAGCAGGAAGCCCATGTGAGATACGTTGTGGTCTTTGTCTTGCCATGCCTGGGGCAGCCGACAGCCATCCCCAGCCCTGTCTGCATCCTGTGGCACCAGGCCAGACCCTGAAGTGATGGGAATCTGGAAGATGTTTTTCTTTTAGGGAAACAAAGAGACTCTGTGACAGCTGAGGTCAAAAAGGATGGAAGCAGTCCAAGTCCTAACACAAAGAGATACTTTCCTAGTCATTATTGGGAGATGCAGCTGCCTCTGGGGTGTGGTGTGGTGCGGGAAAGGGGCTGCTGTTTATCAAAGGATTCCTTAGCCCAATGCGAGGATGCCAGTAAAGCCCAGGAAAGGGACTCCTAGTGGCCTGATATGCGACACAAGGTCTTGGATCTTGGCCCCAGTTCTGACATTGACGAGGACAAAACTAAATTACCTGTCGTGCAGCTTGGAGGTGTTCATTAAATCCAGAGGAAGGAGTGAAAATCTACTGACAGGGCGAGAATGAAAGAGAACTTGTTAGAACTAAGGGCAGCCAGTAGGTCAGGACTCTGGGGAGCTCTTAGGGGAGTGAGGACTAGTGGCATAAGAATATGAGCAGGACAGGAAGCCAGAATTCCAGAAAAATCTATTGGACCAGAGCCCAGACTGGAAGGTTTTTTTGGGGAGGGTGAGGGGTACTGGGAGGGCAGAAAGATGAATGATTTAGACAGTACGGTGTGCTTGTATGATAACCATGGCTCCTTAGAATAGACATAGGCTGAGTTCACACCATACATTATTTCCCTTAAAGAATTGTGGGAATGATTCTTACTCAATGACTCATCTTATTCAATCATAGGAATGATTCTTATTCAATTATTATTAAGGGTGCTGGGAACTGTAGCTCTGTGAGGGGTAAACTACAGTTCCCAGGATTTGGGGGGAGGGAATAATGTGCTTTAAATGTATAGTGTGCATGTAGTTATACCAGTAGTGGCTCCTGGATGCACTGCAAAAGGATGGGATCTTAGTGGACTATTCAGGTTGTAACAGGAGATGTGCAGTATTGCTCAGAAATCCACAAATGACCTAGATCCCAGACATACTTTCAGTATTATTTTGATTATGCTGTTTGGTTTTTATTGTGTTTTTACTCTGGCTGGCTTAAGCTTTTCTGGATGGTGAGATTGCTTCTCATCCCCTGTCTTTCAGTATGATTTTACTGGGTCCACCTTAAAAGTGGTCAGAATGGAAAGAAATTTTTAAAAGTATATAGAGTTTGTACTGTTGACATTTGGCTTCAAACTGGAATGAGCAAATAATATTCCTAAAATTCCATTACCAACACCAGTGGACGCCACACTGTTATGAGGAAGAGAGCAAAAAGCAAGGCAAAAAGCAGAGGAGGTGGTGTGTGAGGGCAGTCCAACCAAGAGGAGGTGCCAGAACCCACTGTGCTGGAGGAAAGGATTCAGGAGGGCACACCGTTTGCCAGTTCTCCTTGTGTCGTTGCTGACGTTGATTGAATGGGCACCCCGGAATCCTTTGCAGCGTCACAAAGAGTTGGGGGCTCACTTCTGACTTGGTCCTGGGACCAGATCATTATGTGCCCAGTACAAAAATAAATATCTTGAAGAGTCTTTCATTTCTCTGGCTAAAGCTAGACCCTCTGGCAAATAGTGCCATTGAAGCACGTGGAGAAGACCTAAAAATTATGTCCCTCATTTAGTGGAGAGGGGACCTTAATTATCAGGCTCAACCAGTTTCTTCCTTTCCTGTTGCCATTGTCTATGCACCTTTCTCTGCTTTTCTCAGTGACTGCCAGTGGCCCAGTCATTATCACTGTTTTTCCTTAAGCTTCTGCACATAGTGCGTGCAAATTCACAACAAGATAAGGAAACCTGGCAGGAGGGTGGGGAGGCAGGATTCCAGGGTCTGTCGTAGGTTAGGGTAGGGAAGGGAGGGGTCAGGAACTGGCTGTTGGGAGAGAGGTGAAACTTCTATTATTTTATGCATGCATATGTGATTGCACATATTCATATATGTGTGCATGCTACGTTTCAGAACACATACATTGTCTAGGTGGGCAGGGGGATCTCGGGTTGTGCGACAGGAGCCATTGAGAGAAGTAGGTGAATTGGTGATGGACTTCAGAGCCGAGCCAGTGTACCTCACAACTAAATTGATTTACACAGGCTAGAAGAGATGGAGAAGGAAGGATTCTGGCATGGACAAGCCCATCCTATCGTATCTCCCTCCCCCCTCCGCTTCATTGCATGCTTTGGTGCTGGGCCTTTGAAAACAAGAAGCAAGTCTTAAAGCAGGGGTGGGGAACCTTTCGCCCCCCAGATGTTGTGGGACTGCAGCTCCCATCAGCAAGCATGCCCGATGGCTAGGGATGATAGATGTGGTAGTTCAGCAGCATTGGGGGAGGGAATGTTCCCCTTCCCTGTCTTAAGGCATAAGGAGATCCTCTCACTTGGCAGTGAGGCACTATCAAGTGAAAAGACCTTTCTTTGTTCCTCTCCTCGCATAGAAGGAGGACTGATTCTAAATTAAATACATTTAGCACTTGCAGTTTGCATAATTAGGATGCTGTATATTATGGAAATCCAGTTGTCTGCATGTTTAGGCTTGGGGGTTAAGTATGTGGGCAGGAGAATCGGGAGGCAGGACCCCTGGATTCTGTAGCAAGCTAGGGCAGGGAAGTGAAGTGTCAGGATCTGGCTATGGAAGGGGAGGTGAAGTCTAACAGGTTATAGCCTTTTCTCTCTGTGTGTGTGCATGAGTGCACATGTACATATATGTGTGCATGCTGAGAGTCGGGACACCTGCATTCTCTAGGTGGGGAGGGGAGTATCTACTAGTTGGTGTGAGTGGGGAGGAGGACCTTGGGTGCTCTTTGTTTGGCAGCATGCCTTCTGTTCCCTTTCTGTATTTTTGCTGTGCAAGCCAAGGCACCAAGCAAATCATGTTCATCATAAATAACAGCAGCAGAGGAGAAAATAGAAAATCAACACCAAGTGTGGGGGAATGGGAGGGTGGAAATGTCTCTGGAAGGGTGATGAGTGTCTTGGTTATCTAAATCAGTGGTTCTTAACCCTTTTGGGGTCATGGACCCCTTTGAGTATCTGATGAAAG
This sequence comes from Rhineura floridana, assembly GCF_030035675.1. NCBI lineage: Eukaryota > Metazoa > Chordata > Lepidosauria > Squamata > Rhineuridae > Rhineura > Rhineura floridana. Next base: position 19,854,129 of record NC_084490.1, read on the forward strand.
CTATAGAACCCCTCTCCAGAAAAGTACACATACACACAAAAATTTTGTATGCAGTTAATTTTAATGCATTGGAAAATAATTTGTTTGCAACCAGTTCACAGAGCCACCAAAGCCCATCCATGGACTGCCCCCCCAGTTAAAAACCCCTGATTTAAATAATTAAGAGATAGTTTTGATTATTGTGTGCCCTCTCCTCTTCCAGATAGAAGCATGGCCAGCCCCCCAGTGCCAAGATCCACAACTGTCCTCTGTGCAACAGCGGGGTGTGTGTGTGTTTTGCAGATCTGAAGCAAAGCCAAAGGCATGGGAAGGGGAGCAGTGGAGGCCTGGCTGGGAAAGAGGCTCCTGTGGTGGGCTTTCCAGGGCCCAATATTCTTCTCAAGGGGCCTCCTCTGGACTATGTGGATCACTACAATATTTACACACTCAAAAGGTGTAAAGCCAAAAGTGCTTAGAGCAGGGGAAAAAGCTGGATGAGAAAGGAGCTTTCTCTCCATATGTTCCAGAAGGCAGATGACAGATTGTATTTGGCTTCAACCATGTGGGGTGTTTGCAGTGCTGTGTGTGTGTGTGTGTGTGTGTGTGTGTGTGTGTGTGTGTGTGTGTGTGTGTGTGTGTGTGTGTGTGTGTGTGTGTGTGTGTGTGTGTGTGTGTGTGTGAGTGAGAGAGAGAGAGAGAGAGAGAGAGAGAGAGAGAGAGAGAGAGAGAGAGAGAGAGAATGAAAACAACGTTGCCTCTTGCTGTATTCTTTGGGAGAGAGGTCTCGGAGCTGTGTGAGGACTGGGAGGCTGGATTTTCCCTGGCTTCTCTATAATACGAATCGGATTGACACCTCTCTTCCCACCCCCTAGATCTTGAAGAGCTGCATTACAGGCATCCATTCAGTTGGTACATTGCTATCCCTGGAAAACATGCACGATGCCATACCTAAATAGGAAAGGAGCAGGGCTCTGGCACCAGGACTCCTGGGTTCCTCAGGAGAGGAATTATGCAGTAGGGTGGTATATAAGACAAGGTACTTTTCTCCCCTGGGAGACAGAGGAGATAGGAGCCAGGAAATAAGGTTGCCATGTTTGGCTCCTGAACCATGTAAGAGAGGGAGAATTTCAGCAGGTGCCATTTTCTCCCAAGGGATCACAGCGGTGGTAGAATTTCCCCTTCTAGCCCATTCTTAAGGGTACAGCAGGATCCAGCTCTCAAGGTCTAGACCTGACACCCCATTTGAGAACATTCCATCCTTAGTAGGGGAGAGGTAAAACAACAGGAGCTGGGAGTCAATTCTTCTGGGTTTTCTGGCAGCGGATAGGCAGGAAAAGGGAGAGGACTGTGATGCAGGAGGTTTGGGGCTATCTAAGTGAGGGAGCGGGAGTATGGGAACAGGACCCTAAGTTCTGTGGGAAAGAAAAATGTCCCAATGCACACTTCATCCTTTCAGTTGTTAAGGTTAACCATCCCCACCCTTCCCTTTGTTTCTGCATAGGCCTTCCCCCCCCCCCCGCATGCTTCCTTTAGGAGGAAGCAGCTTAGAGCTGTGAGTCATGCAGAAATGCAGCAAGCAAATTCTTACAAGGGCTGGTAAGTCTGCAGCATCTTTGCATTGAGGGTGAATTGTGTTTGAGGCAGATGTGGGGCAGAATTACCCTTTCCTCGTGAAGGCTGATGGGAAAGAGGCAAGGCCAGACCAGTGAGTCATGCAGAGGCACAGCAGGCAGCCTCCTGCATGGATGATTGCTTTTTCACCCACAAGATAGCTATAATTATCAGCTCTTCTCTCACAAAACATAGTTTGGGGAAGGAGGAAATACACTAGTCAGGATTTATCCCAAAGCAACAGGACTGGGTTGATTGAAGCAGAGGAGGGGAAGCGGGGAGTTCTCAGGCTTCCCCCTCCCCAGTGGTGAAGGCAGGGCCCAGTTCTGCTCTCTTAGCATCACTTTCCGAGTTCAGAGGCAGGTGACGAGTTTAGGAGATAGCGAGATGGAGGAATGGATGGCTCTGTCGCAGATCACTGGCAATTACCCTATACTAAAGGGCCTCTAAGCAGAGACACAGGCTACGCTGAGCCAGCCCACCTCCCTCTCTCCCATCACCCTCCAACAGCAGAGTGCTGCTGACACCCTTCAACCCTGAACTCGCAACTTACTGCCTTCACATGCAACAAGGTTCCCTGTTTCTCTCTCTCCCCCCTCCCGCCTGCCCCGCACATGCCCCACTGCACCATTATCTCCTGAATGGAAAGATCCCATTGGCTTTCCAATCCACTCCCCCCTTTTTGCATGGTGGCTGCTGTCAACGTTGACATTTGCTGAATATTTCAGAGGCCAAACATGAATCTTTAAACACAACAAGTTGCTCCTCTGCTCCAAGGAGACTTCTTGGGGGGCTGCCAGCATGAGGGGGCGGAGGAGGTGAAATAGTGAGGGGATAGGACTTGTCCTGCCTTGTAACAGATGCCTTTTTTGAGGCTGAGGAGAGCCTGAGCAATGTTGGGCTGCCAGACACCCTTGCCTGCCTCCTGACATCGATGTATGTACCCTTAACAATGTGAGAAAGGTGACAGGAGGGTCCGCAGGCGTTGCTCTTCCCTGATGTGGTGTCTCTGTGGAATTTCTACCTGTTCATGATGTTAAAGGCATCTGTCCTCTGAGGGCAAAAAATAAAAAAGATGGAGATCCTTACATAGCACACACACAAAGACAAATTGTTGGTCCTGAGCAAAGGAAGGGGGTCTGGTGGGCTAGAATAGTTGGGCCATTGAGCCAATGAGATGTAACTTGAAAGTGAGAGTCTCTGGGTTCACATCCCACTTCTAGCACAATCGCTGCCTCTGCCTCACTTCCCAATCTGCAAACTGAGGAGAATAATGACTTGCCTGATTTCTTTCTGTCTTGAAAAAAATTGTGAAACTGAAACATTGAAAAGAGATGCTGGGGCTGAGTCTGCTGAAGTCTGGTTTAAGTTGAAGGTGGATGCTCAGGGCAGAAAAAGCACCAATTTTGGATGTGCCACTTAAGATAAAGCCTCCCCCCTTAAGGAAAGAGTGCATGGCGCCAAAGGAGGTGGCTTGGATAGGGAATGGGACTCCTGGGGTGGTTAGAATAAAAGAAGCTGGTGTGGAGAGGCAGGGTGTCTGGGCTTCCTAGAGGAGTTTTGAGGTGATAGGAGTGATGCCCCCTTTACTAAGTGATAGGAGGACATCTAGGAACCAGAACTTCTGGGTTCTCCAGAATAGGAGTAGACTTGCCAGTGGACAAGAAAAAGATCGCTTGGCCTGTTCTTGTGACTCTTAACACAATTGATCTGCAGGAATTGGAAGGTGAAGCTTTTCAGGGCATGGAGACAAACATGTTAACTTTCCAATTGCTACAGATAAAACTAAGCTTAGAGGAACAGGAGCAGGAACTAGTTTAGAAGTTGGCAACTCTAAATGGAAGGATTGCAGTGGATCAAAAGGGGGGGGAACTGGGAGCCCCATAACCCTTAGGCTGACTGTGAGAGTAGTGTGGGTTGGAGGGAAGTGCCATTCCTGCTGGCTGTTCTGTTGCTGCTCTTTTTTCTTTCTCTCTGTTGGCTGTTCTGTCACTGCAGCGTCAGTCTGGAACTTTGGAGAAAAAGTTCATTTACATAGAAATGAAAAATTAAATTAGTGCAAATGTGTAATTCAGCCGGAAAATATGATTAACAAGACGCTGGGCCAGGAGGAAGGGGGAAAGGGGGGAGGACAGGAGGCACAGGGCCAGGAGAAAGCCGACTTTGTGCTATCACACGGGGGCAAAATGTGCTAGTTCACACAAGGACATATACACATCTGTGTGCTTGTACACATTACAAGTTACATACTGGAAGACACCACAACTGAACTTTCCCATCTCAATGGCCAGTATCCTTCAGCCCCGGCCTGCATTTTCAGGCATGTCTATGGGGATATCATCTCGCTTCCCTTCCTGTCTTGGCTATTATTTCAAGCTCTCTGCAGATTAAGGCAGATGGACAACCAATATGAGCGTTGATGCTTTTGGTACAGATAAAATTTTGGTGGGGGGGGTTGGAATAAATTTTCCTAGCTAGAAGATGGGGAGCTGAAGTGCTAAGAAAACACATTTTTCATTTTATTAACAAAAAACAATAGCTCTGCTGCCTTTTGCGGCAAAGCATCTGGAGGAAGACGGATAACGAGTTAGGCTTAATCAATCCATCCTGTGGCCTCCTCTGTTGCCAGTTAGAGAAGCGTTTGGTGCCCCCTTCTGACCCCTGCCTTTCCTTGGGTCCCTTGATGCGTTCATCTTCTTGATTTATGCTTTCCTCATCCTCTCATTTTTTTTCATGTGTACAGAAAATCAAAAGGATGAGGGGGAGTCAGAAGATCCTGGTGGTTTTAAGATGGAGAGGGAAAGAGAAATCTGGGAAATGGGACATCTGGGTTCTTTGGGAGGATGTACCTTTACCGTGGCCACACACTGGCTTAGTCCAGATGTCACAGCTAAACTGGTTTGGCTGTCAGGGCCATGTCTCAGGTTTGTGCACTCTAATTCCCTCCTTCCTTTCCTAGTTTTCAGTATCCTATAGTTTGCTGTAACATACAAATTAGGCAAATTATGTTCACTGCAAACTATAGTTTGCCTCTATATCAGAATTGGTAACCGTGCTGTGAACTGGGCTTCTGGGATTTGTGGTTGCTATAGTTTGGCTTGTGTGTCATATGAACAGGGCAACTGAATTCATGGCTGGGCTGTTTTTGTGTGTGTGTTTTGTTTTGAAGAATGTTGTCCTTCTTTGGGATGTAAGAGCTACACATAAGGCCAAAAACTGTCCTGTCATAACCCACTCCTATACTATAGGGGAAAATGCATTTCCAATCCCAATCCTAGACACAGAGCAGAAGAGAGTTTAACTTTTTTCTGAACAATTGGGACTAGTTTTCTGCTTTGTTTTCTGTGCATAGAAATGTTGTCATTTCAGACTAGTACCGGGAAAACCCAGTGTGAATCCCCACTCATCCATGCAGCTTACTGAGTAACCTTGGCCCAGTCACTATCTGTCAGCCTAATGGCGCAGAGTGGTAAGCAGCGGTAATACAGCTGAAGCTCTGCTCACGGCCAGAGTTCGATTCCACTGGAAGGAGGAAGTCGAATCTCCGGTAAAAGGGGTTGAGGTCCACTCAGCCTTCCATCCATCTGTGGTCGGTAAAATGAGTACCCGGCATATGCTGGGGGGTAAAGAAAGGCTGGGGAAGGAACCCACCCCACATATACGGTCTGCGTAGTAAACATCACAAGGCGTCACCCTAAGAGTCGGAAACGACTCGCACTATAAACGCAGGGAGGCCTTTACCTTTAATGTACCTTGCAGGGTAGTTGTGAGGATATGGTGGAGGCACAATAGAATCCTACCTTGAGCTCCTTGGAGGAAGGGCAGGATAAATAAATAAAATATATAAGAAAATAACACCTTATAAAAGGTTCAGGTAAAGCTTTTCCCATTACTGCACCTCCATGGTAGGAAAGATCCAGCTGTTGAACTTCAGCTGGTAAAACACAAAAGATCCGCTAGGAAAAAAAAATTGGAACTCAGTTTAGAAGTTGAAGAGAATGAGGTTGTGTACACAACACTGGCTTAAAACGCAGCAGGTCATCCCCCCACACCCCGGCTGTGTTTCAGTTCACATTTGCACCTTGCTATACACATCAGTATGCTTTGATATGCTTCCACATCACCCACTGTCTGTCCACACCAATGGGCGTGGATGTCTTCCCTGGTGTGAATTGCCTGGTTGGTTTCCCACTACAGTTTTCAAGTTGGATTGAAGCTGGCTTGGGAGGAAATGCATCACACCACAGAATTTCACAAGAAACAACAGGATAGCTCTGCATTCTGGGTAACGTGTGTACATGGATGCAAAAACCAGTAATGGGAGCACAATGGAGCCAGAGTAAACAGTAATGTGTGCACAACCCGAGGCTGAGAGGTTGGACTCTGGCGTTCTCTTGCCAGTGAAGTAAATGTTACATCTACTCAGGTTCATGTTCTTATCCCTCCAGAGATAGGGCTCAGTTGCCAATACTATGTGTTGCTAAGGGTTAAATCAAGACATTTGGGGGTACACAGTAGAGTGGGATGTGCAGGAGGATCGGGTGACGTAGGCAGGATTGCATGGTCATGGAATTAGCAAGGCTTCATTACTCGGAAAGGGCCTATCACTGGCCAAACAATGGGGGGTCAGGGAGGAAATTAAAAAGATGTTACTTGATGACTGGAAAGGTTCCCCCCTCCCTCCCTTCCATTGGAAGGTGACACTCTGGGAGAGAAAAGGAAACTGTAGCAACTTTAAGTTGGGACAGAGCTGTGAGGTGGTTTCTTCTTTTCTTTTTGGCTGGGAATAACTAAATATGGGTACAGTTAGACGTTTGGGTATTTCATATAGAATTAATGGTAAAGCTGCCTGCTTTTAAAATCTACTTGCTTCCAATAGGGGGTCCCTCCAGACGTCCTTTTTATTGCACATTCATGATGATTTGTACTCATAGTGTTATCAGGGCAATCATAGGGAAACTGACTGTCAAAACTGTTTGTGCCTGCAAAGGTTTTGGGGCAGCCATACTGCTCCATTTCCGGTCAGTGCATATCCTGCTGAAATCACATAACTTTTCATGCCACAAATGTTCTGGGTTTTTGTTGTGCTACTTACGTTGTTCTATAGCCCCTCTAGACAGTGGTAAGCATTGGGATAGCATTAGAGAAGCATCTGCAGAACAACTAATAAAGCAGAATAAATCCAGCAGTCATGCTCTGTTGTGTCAAGAACATGTTACAGAATACACCCATAATGAAACACCAGTCTGGAGGGTCTGCTTGCATATTTATAAACAAGCAGAAATTAAATAAATGCCATAAGTCTCCAGTGCTCTCCTGTCTAAAGCAAGCCACCTTATGGCTCTGCCACTAGACTCCTCACTGGGGAATGGGGAGCGTTTAACCATAAAGATGCTTTACTGAATGAATAAAAATTCTGTACCAGGGTGCTTCAAGCTCTGTGCCAAGAACAGCTAGATTCTGCATAATTCAGAAAATCTAGCAATACCTGTGCTTATTATGTGGGATGAGGGGCCAAACTACCTATGACATGAATCACATAGTTTGCCTTTGAATGCATGATTTTTCTTTCAATACAGCAATAGCCAACATAGAGGGCCCAGTCCAGATTGGGACCTTGGAGAGTGGGGGTTAAGGGTGGCATCCAATGCTGGCCCTACTCAGAGTAGACCCATTGAAGGTAATAGTTTTATATCCCATGTCAAACTTGGGTTCATTAATTTTAATGGGTCTAAGACTTAGCTAAAACACACCTCTAAGTGTTCTTTAGCCATTTGTCCCTCATTGGAGTCTTGATGGCGGGAGGAAGGATTTGCTTGGAGACAAAAATGTTTGCAGGGGACCAAATCAGGATTGGACTGCAGCAGAGGGGGTTGTGCTGATTATTTCTGAAACATCTCCTTGTGTGCTCAAGGACAAACCATGTGATCAACATTGCCTGTAGTTTGGTTCTTAATTTAGGTGAATTACATGCGCACTCTTGTTTCCTTTTCTTATTTTTGTGTTCTGCCATTTGGTGGAACCCAAAAGAGGTTGCGGGGTTGTTAGAGGGAGATGGGTGAAGAGACGATGGGAGGATTTTGTGTTGTTGTTGTTTTGATTCATCACCAGTATAGAAAGATAAAATTGCAAACAATAATCAAATAAAGAAACAGTTCCCCAATACGTGCACACACAGAAATCACGCTAAGGCAAAGTCTGAGCGGGATAAAAAAAGCCTTTATTTCTTATGAATGCCCTAAAATAGTATCGAAAACCCTACCCTGCCCACCCCTCCGGATACCTGGGTCCCTGCCCCACCCAAACCCAGCCCCATTCTGTTGTGGGGCGCTGCCCCATGGTCCCACTTCCCCACCCCAGCGAAACCCCACCCATTCCAAGAAATACCACCCCCACCCATATACCCCGCTCCCTAAAACAGCATTTCTAAAGTTATTACTAAATCGCCCCCCAAAATAGGAAAAGGGACAAAGAGACACAAAGAGAGAGAGAGAGCAATATTGGGGGTGTGAAATTGAGATTGGGTTTGTTTATGGTTGTGAGTTTACTTCTGAGGGAGACTGCATATGGTCCCGATTCTGCACATTTATTTGTGGGTTTGGGTGCACCTCTTCTTTGCTGCATATTCTGTCATATGTTTTCATGTATGCTACGGTTCCTGTCAGTGGGTCCTGTGCATGTTTAATGAAATAGTAAGTAAGTTGCTTACAGAAATGCATGTCTCAACAAACATGTTTCTCTTTCTGGTGGCACCCTTTGCTGCTACAGATTAAGGGGCAACTTCACACGTGACATAGCTTCCTGACTCACAGTTCTGCCACACTGTGCAATCAACAGTGTACCCTTTATCTCTATGTAGGAAAAAAATGTCAAGTGTGCTGGAGTCCTAACACAGCTACTTTTTGCAAATGTCTCTGTCAATATGGTTGTGTACATATGTGATTGTGGGTTCCTTTGAAACACTTGTGTGACATCAATCCTGCCTGCCTGCATCTGGGATGGAGGCTGTGTGCTTGCAATGTTTTGTTTTTTAATTGTGGTACCTTTTTGCTGTGCAAGCTCCATTAAGCTTCACATTAAGTCTATTTTGCGCAATGGTGGGTTTTATATGCAGAGGTTCAGTTCTCTACCTGCTGGCGTGATTGTTTGGTGTGTGCTTGTATGCCTTTGTGCTTGACTGTGGCTGTGTGATTGGGGGTGCATTTTTTTCTCTTGCAGTTCATTGTTGGCAGTGTGTGCACCAAGTTTGGGAGCGACAGTATGTCACGTTGGCACCTGGGATGGTGCCACTCTTCTTGCCACTGTATTGGAGAACTTTTAGAGTTGGGAGGGACTTCATAGACCCTCAGATCCAACTCAGCCCTGAGACAGGACATCCTGGACACCTAAAGCCTCCTCAGCAGATAGCCGGAGACCTGCCAGCTGGTTCCCTGGCTGAATAATTAGGTGTGTGCCAGTACCAGCTGGTTTTTCCCAGAAATGATCTGGGCCTTATTCCAGTACGGTCCCTCATCAGAGCTTCATTTCTGGACTTTGTTTGCAAGAATGCTAGCACCCCAATAGAAAGGATTTGCTAGTTCCACTCCAGTGTTCCTCACTATTCCTGACCAGACATGGTGAACATCTTTGCTGCTTTTTCCCTTTGCAGCCCAGAAACACCATCTTGACAAGATCTAGTAGCTATGGCACCCTCATATGTTCCTGTATTTTAAACTCATTGTTTTGTGTCCTCTCCATCTGCTGTTATCTCTCTCTCCTTTCCAACGCTTTTTTAAATATTTGTAAACTGTCAACATGTCTGTCCCCGCCCCTCCTTCATCTTATGTTTCTTGAGGTTAAACAGACCTAGTTTCTTCAACATCTCCATGTATGACTTTCCTTCCAGACCTTTGATCAGCATTGCAGCTCTCCTCTGAATCCTTTTCAGTTTGTCAACATCCTGCTTGAACTGAGGTGCTCAAAACCAAACATAGCACTTCAAAAGAGGCCTTGCTGAGCAAGTCTTCCTTGGCTCTGGAAGGATACGGAAGAGGAGAGCAGCTTTACTGGGTCAAACCGATGGCCTGCTTAGCTCAGTGGTGGGTCTGGACCTGTGTGTCCTCTTTGATAAGCTGAAATTATGTGTCAGGGTAGTTCTTGCATGGCACTGAGGAAAGCTTAAATCTCCAATCAGCTGAATTTACACAGATTAAATAAACCAGCAGCTTTCTTTGCTTTGTTGCTTCATTCTGTTTCTGCTCTTCACAGAGAAGGACCAGAAATGCCACAGAGCACTTTAGACTCTCTCGCTCTAGCTCCACTTCTACTGGGGTTGGGAGGTTTCTTCGAGCAAGCCTGGCATCAACCAACATATGGCTTTGTTGTGCCATCTAGCACCATGGCAGAGTCCACCAGCACCAACTGGCTGGGTCTATGGGCTGCCATTTGAAATTTCCTGCTTTGCCACATCTGGAGCAGTACAGGAAATTTAACATGGTGCCTTGTTGCCATCTGTGGGTGCTAGGTAAGCCTATAGCATAGAGCCCACCACTGTACCGAGGCACCCAACAGAGTATACTTTGCTGAGGGTGTCTTAAAGCCTGTAGCCAGCCCTGTCCAGACTAGGGATGGGGGAGAAATTTAAAGCCGTTTAAAGCTGAATCTATCAAATTCACACTTTCCGAAATGACATGAGAACCCAAACACAGCCATCCTTAGAAATTCATGCTTGTCCTAAATTTGCAATGATGTTTTCCAACCAATGTTCACAAAAATGCATATGTTGGGGAAAATGTGCATAAACATGAATATTTTAATGAAAATAACACAAACTGACAGATCCTTCCATCCCTAGTCCAGACATGCTCAAATGTTTCCAAAACTATCTTTCCAAAGTTAGATCTGCAGAATTCTGTGTCCAACATCAAATTTTGCACTTTCCTGGAATTGTGGTACACTCTCACACACAGAGAGCATTGATTATGTCTCTGTGTGCCACTGGGGTTGGTAACACATAGCCAACAAGCCACCTTTGGCTCAGCAAGGCTTTTTCCTATGCATAGTCTTCTCAATTCCCCCAGAATTCCCATTTTCTAGGCTTGTGGAGGAAGGGCTGAGAACTCTGTGTAAGGGGCAAAATAACATTACCCCCTCATGTTACAACCCTTATGTTATATGAGTTGTGGCAAATTCCCATAAGGCAGGGAGAGATCAATAGTGCCACATAGGTGGAAGGGAGATGCTGAATATTTCTCCTGCCCATGGCCCTCCTATCACCACCATCACTTCTCCTAAGCTGCCTTTCTCCTGTTAGGGATTTTTTCTGGTTTCACCCCACCAGGCGAACGCTGCCCGTGGAGAAGTGGTTTTGGTGGTAGTGTGAGTGTGGAAGGAGAAGCAGTGACCTGATTGTATCACATGGACTCTGCTGCTTTCAACTCTAATTTGCTACTAAAACTTGAGTTAATCTGTAATGCTGCCCATGGACTTTATGTAACCCATCCCTGCTTTAGTGAAAGTTCCTAATGTCATAGGGGACAAAGAATATTATCACAGAATATTCTGTTCTCTTTGTTGACTCCTGGGTTCCTGCTTTCTAAGGTTTAGGGCCATGCCAAGACCTCCATCTTATCTACTAGCTGTCTTTCATGTATTTTGTCTAATTCTTTTTAAAAGGAAAAACAACCCAGTTCCGTCATTGGTGATAACCACATCCTGTTGTCACGAGTTCCAGAGACCAGTTGCAAGCTGGGTGAAAAACCATACTCTTTCCTTGAAACCTGCTGCTTAAGTACCCTTGACTTCTCATATTTGCAGAAATTTCCCCATGAAGCTTCCCAAATTCTAAGCCTGGGCAATATTGCAAGACGCTGGTCTTTCAGCTGGCTTTAAGGTCAGGCTTCTACTCTTCTGGGGGTCTCCTGCAAAAGGAGAACTCATGCATCTTCTCTATGGGATTATGCACAAAATGTACCTGCACTGGGAGCACATTTATCTTCCCAACAATGGGAGATGCATAATTGCCCCCCCCCCAGACAGGAAATATGGAAAACAACTGTACAATCCCTCACACATCCTCTGTTCCTGCTTCTGCCAAACGTGCAAAGCAACTCAGAGTGACCAACATTAGGATGGTGTGTGGTAATTTTAGTGATGATAATATATAGCATGTTATGTTTTGAATGAGGATTTTATTTTATTGGCTTTGATTTGATTTGATTTGAAGTGTGGGTGCCCCTTCAAGTCTGTATAATCATGTTTTCTGTCATTTTCTGCAATAGCTGTCTTAACACTGAGAGCTTCAGTGCACTGATGGACATGTAGTGGAGGCCTTTTGAACATGGGACTGGTTTGTCTGTGTGGTTTTGGGGAGCAGTGATTGTTTTTGCCCATTACAGCACAAGTGTGTGTGTTTGTTTCCCGTTCACTGTCCATGATGCTTGCTTGTGTTGTTATCTTCATAATTATGATTAAAGCAGGGGGGAAGAAGAAAAAATATGGTTAAGAAGAGCAAAGAAAGCAAGAAGGGATAAGAGGAAAATGTGCAGGGAAAAATATCACAGTTTTCTGTTGAACAAAGTCACAGTTTTGTCTCCTAACATCCCCTCCCACCCAGAAGTCCAAACAGTTGTGTTGTTGTTGTCCAAGCCCCGCCCCCTCACCTCTGGAGCCTGACTGATGGCACTTCTCCCCCTGGTGCCAGTCTCTGTGGGGACACAGACTCTCTCCATGTTCATGATTGGTTCATTTCAGTGGCACTCTCTTGAGTCTTGTTCAGAGAGTAACAGCCCTGCTGTTGCAGTAGCCAATGCCACTGGCCACAGGAACCCACCCCATCGATGAGCCACAGGGTGGCAGGAAAGCCCTTTTTCTGGATATAAAAGGTCTGTTATGGATACACAGGAGAGAACAGTTCCCCTCTACCCCCTGCTGTAAATTGGCTGGTGGAAGGGACTGGGTGTTTTGTCACAGGTTGCTATTCTGGTGGCACTTGGGGTAGCGGTAGCAGGGTGTTACCCCTCTCTGGCATATCATCTCAACTCCCCTGGTTTTTATGGGATTATTGGTGGTTCCAGTCCCCACTGTGGCTTTTATCTGTGATACTCTTTTGGTTGAAAACTTCCCCTTTTCTGTGGCAAGGAGATGTGGTACTATCACATATCTTCCTGGTGGCATGCCCTTTGTCTTGGTGGGTTCATTTGTGGCACTGTTCTACTTCCCCCTCTCTGCAGTCATCTTCGTGGTACTCCCGTCTTTCCTTGGGTTGGACCACAGCGCCATCTCCACCATCTCAGTCCCCACTGTGTGGGCTCAACTTTAGCTCAGTCTTCTTTTCTGCTGTCCCATCTGACCTTTTTTCCCACCCCCACCCCACCCCCACCCCACCTGTTGCTGGTCATACCTCTGACTCCAGGCTGGAGAAATGGGCAGAACCACATCGGGCAAAAAGCTCCCCACTCCTGCTCACCCGGCGTGGCAGCCACTCTGGTGAGAAGCCACCCTGGTGTCGATGGGAGGCCCCGCAGCGCATCACGTGGCAAGAGCTGAGGTCCTCCAGGCTGCGGGAGGTGGGATGTAGGACTCCGCCGGCTGGCCCCAGCTCACAGGAATGGTGGTGGCAGCGTCGATGAAAGCCGTGGCGGTGCCGAGGAGCCAGGCATCCGTACAGGCTGCAATGGCGGTGCTCCCAGTCCAGCCGGCGTTCCAAACGCTCTTCAGAACAGCTCAAATAGCGCAAGGCCTCCTTGCGGCATGGTGGGGTGGGTGGCGGGAGCATTTCCAAGCTCAGGCAGTGCTGGCAGGGACCGTGGCATCCATGGCACTTTGCCAACTTGTCAGCTGACCAGTAGTGCAGGGGCTTGTGTGTGGCAAAGAGCTGCCTCTCTCGGGACGGGTATGTGCAGAAATAATCTGGCGACTGGTACCAGCAGCTATGCCCATCGCTGTCCCTCTCACAGATGTCGGAATCAGAGTCAGAAAAATCCACATAATGACTTTGGCTGCGCAAACTGGCACCTACGGCAAGCGGGTGGGAATGACTGCGGCAAATGTGAGCCCGGGAGCTCCTGTCTCGGCTTGTTGATGTTGGGCATTTGGCTTCCGTCTCAGCTCGTGGCAGAGGCGTCTCTTCAGCATGTCGGTAACGGGAAATGGGTGGGGAGCGTTCATCTTCATAGGACAATCGCGTGTAGCCATACCGACCCCTCTCTTTCCCAAAAGGCCGGCTGCTGCTGCCTCTTTCCAACTCGCAAGGGCTTTTGGTCACATATCCGCTTGAGGGGCCATCGTACTTCTTCACCTCTGGGGCCCGGCCGGCCGCCTTCCCAGTTTGGAAGCTTTCATACAGCCCACGGAGGGATTTGCGTTGCCAACCCGAGGCCACCGGTGGCATGTCGGGAGTGTCTTTCTCACGCACAATGGCAAAGTAGGAGGGAGGATTTTCCAGCCCTCGGGAGGGTGGTGGTGGAGAAAGCTGGCAGGGTGCCATCTTTTTGCCACTGACGTGATCGGACAGCCCTTCTGGTTCAATGGGGCCATAGAACCGGTGGAAGCCATCTGAAAAAGGGCTCTTGAGGCTATGGCGTGGGGGTTTGGTTGTGGGGAGTTCTGTAGGTGTTGGAGGGTACAGATCCTTGTAGCAATTGGGACTGCGAGCATGGCGCCACCGTTCCACAATACGCCGTTCACGAGGCAGGAAGCTGGAACAGGGGAGTGGAGGGCCAGGGGGACTAGGCAGTGCTGGGGCTGCGCCTCGTGATGATGGCCCATAAGTATGGTTAAGGATGGGCAACTGCTGCTGGTCTGGGACTTTGGGGTCTTCGCTGCTGCAACAGCTGTACATGCCCTGGAGTGAATGGGAGAAAGAGAGATGATCAAGGGGGCTGTTTGAACTACAGCACAGCTGCCAAACCGCAGGGAGGAATGCTATTGGTGTAAGACCTACACAGAAAGTATGGTGGGACAGTTATCGACCAGAATACTAGCCTGGGGGTGGGGAAGGCTTCATGCACAATAGCCCTCCTCCATGTGGAGAGAGTAAAGGCTAACTGTATTGCATGCTCCTTGTGAATGCATCTTGGTGATGGCATCATTATGACCCTCCATGTGGGAAAGCATCACAGTCATAATGTTCCCCTCCCCCATTTCTTTGCTCTTTGTGCTGTTCCCTTCTATAATATCATAAAGCACTGTTTCTCAGGCTTTACAATACTACAGTTACCTTCTAGCCCACAGCCTAGAAATCCCATTGGGAAGACCTCTCTCCCATCACCAACCATATCCCTTCTTCCCCACTCACCAGCTCCTACACCCCCCTCCATGTCACTTCATCCCATCACTGATTTTCTACACATACTATTCACCCCACTTCATCCTGGCTGCTGTGCCACCTTTCTCTCCTGAGTACAGCTAACTAGTGTCATAGATTCATCACCCCACTTCTCTTTTTTAGGGATGTCTGTGGGGTCACAACCCACGTTTTGGAGAACTCTTGAATGTTCCTATCCCTGATGGTATCCCCTACCCCCCACATGTTCATGTACCAGGGAACAATATAGAGGGACTGGGATTCTTTTCCTCCTATCCTTCACATGCATACATTCTTCCATCCCAAACTAAGCCAGATCACTTCCCACCATGCACAGCCTTCTGCTATTGACACAGTGTCTTTCCCTCCCACCCTGTATGTTGCTGAGCTTGTCCTTCACTGTAGGTCATTTATTTCAGAGATGGATCACTGTGGCAGTGAATAGAGGGAAGGAGAGAGGAGGAGAGAGTGAACGGAGGAGGAGAAGATAAATACAGGTGGACAAATTGACCCAGTGAAGATCAAAAAAGAGATAAGGGAAACGCTCCAGGTAGAGGAATCAGAGGGTATAGTGGGATTTTTGCCACCTGGCTGAATGATAAAAAAATAGTAACCTCAGTGCTAGGCAGCAGCAATTTTTCATCTGCATTTAAAAGTGATCAACATATGCAAATGGGAACTATAAAAAACTCAATTTGTGCTCTAGCTATGAGAAGCTGCTTTGAAAGCCAGGGGGATGGCCTGTTAATGCCATCACTACCCTACAAATTTAATCTATTTTGAAATCTCTTAACTACCATGGTTTCCCCTCCTCCCCAGATCAATGGGGGATTGTAGTCTACTGAGTGTGCTGGCAATTCCTTTTAGTCATCCCAGCCATATCACAGAAATACAGTGCCCCAAGTTCCCCCACTGTAAGCCAGAGCCATTTAAAAGGCTTGGAACTGATTTAAGATTGTAGTGTAGACATCACGTGGTGAGTGTGCTCTTCCCTTCTTATCAAGTAACCACAGCCAATCTGGTGGCAGGAAGCAAGGCTGTAAGATCAAGCAGTGTAGCTCAAAACACACCCATCTTTAGAAGTTAGTCATTAAGAATCCAGTTAAGAAAACAGAGGGATATGGCAAGATGCGTTCAGTTGGAGAGAACATTAAAATAGTATTTCCTGCATTTCTCCTTCTTCTGGCAATGAACTCATGTAGTAACCAGCAATAAAATACAGATTTGTTGGTCTGTCTGGCATTTCTCTACCCCACTTCCCTCCATTATTCAGGTAAAGTGTCAACCTTTTAATTTTCTGAAGTGCAGCTATAGATTAATTCAACTGAACATTGATTTTTCACCTTAATTTAAAAAGAAAGTCAATACAATTTTTTAAAAGTTGTAAACTGTTCCAGAGAGCTGTGTTTGTGACATCAAAAGTGCCAGCCAGTCAGTTCTGCGCACAACCAACTTCTGGTGCAGACAGGCACAATTGCTTTTCCTCAGCTCAGTCCTAGAGAGGAGATTTGTCTATGTGAACAAAACACAATGAATGTGCTTCCACACTGGCCCCACTAGTCAATTTATGTATGTCTATACACAAACATAAATTAATAGATAGGGCGAGGGGGAAATGTAGACAAGGGTGTATACACTGTGTAAACTAAGACAGACACATTTTTTTGCCAAGGCAAGCAAAATTCTGTGATTTGTACTATGTAAGTTAAACAAACTTGCATATATTGACTTCTTTTCCATAATTTAGTCATAGAGTAGGACACAGAAATATGCAAGCTCTGGAGTCCCACCCTCAAACCACTAGAAGTCTTGCAGAGATCCTACCTCTTGCTTCTGAGACTCTGTAACTCATTGCCCCCACACACACATACACTTCCAATCTCATCTTCACAGCCAGAAAGGCTAGAAGCTTAGTTGCTGTGTTGTTGTTTTTAACATGAAAGGTAAAATTCTGAGGATCCTGATTTCTACATACAAATGTAGTGTGATCATAGAATATCCACAAACCTGGATGAAGGGAGGGAGGGTTTAGTCTCTGGACAAAGGAGTGGACAGTTATAGTATCTACATATGGATGTAAAAACAGCTTAGTGGGTGAGTGGGTTGAAAGACACTGAACTGGCCCTTGCTGATCTTGCAACCTCACCCTGCTGAATGCGAGCAGGAAGTCCAGCCGCCCTGTATGTCTCATACAGTGACGCAGTTTCCAGTAGATGAGGTGTTCCCAGGCAAAGACCAGCAGACTCAGTCCCATGGCCACAAGGAGCATGTAGAAGACCCCGGCCATGTTGTCTATGTCCAGCTTGCTACTCATCACCTCAATTTTGTCATTGTGGCAGATCCCTGACAGCCACAGGCGCTCCAGCAGCTCAATCTCATCTGAAACAGAAGAGGGTGTGGGAGGAGGGGGAGGAAAGAGATGAAAACCAAGAGATGTGGCTCTTCCCAGCATTCCCCTATATGACCCATTAGCCATCAGCCCTAGAAAATGCAGGAGCCTTTTTGCTCAGGAGTAGGGAACAGGGGATTTTCTTCTGAGGTCTCAAATGACCAAGAAGCTATGGTCCCCTAGCAACATTATACAGTCTGAGTGTGGGAGCTGGAGGGGACATGAGACAAGTGAGCAGCTCCCTTTCCAACCTAACTCTCAGAGAATATACTCAAAGGTCACTTAATGCTAAGTACTTACCCCTTATCTCTTTAACTGTCCTTTCATCCTTATGGTTAGGGTTGTGAGAGATTGTTCACTTCTTACCTTTGCCAAGCATGTCTATGAATCCTAATCCACTTTAGTTGTTTTAGGGAGGATCCATGCCGTGGTAGTTTTTCCAGATTAATTAATGCAGCAGACTAAAATCTTATGTATGTGATATAAAAGGTAGTCCAGGCTTAAGTTATATGATTTGACAGATGAGTGGGGTGCTAGGCAACTGTTCCTTGCCCCCTCCCCTAACAATCCATTGGAAGCTTATAACAGTATGTATGTGTGTGCTCTCACACCCAAGTGACACTCTCTAAAATACATACATCCATGCAAGCTCATGAAACAAATACCCCATCACCTTTCAATATGTACATATTCAATGTATGAAGTTGTACATCACCACACTGAAGAATTCCAAACAGATGGAATCTCTGTCATCTATACCTTGTACTTGTGGAATTCTGTACTAAGCAAATTCTTGATATTCTGTGAACCAAAAGCCAAAAGCCAGCAAGTGGGGTAATTTTTAAACATTGGTCAAAAATGCATACATTTTATTTAGTGCATATTTTATTATTGTGTGCAAATGCTTGGAATCAAGGTATATAGTGCAAGTCAGTATATGCTCTAATATGTATGTTATGGTGAATATCTGGAATTTGGTCACTTCTGAATGTTGACAATCCCTGATAAACATTGTGAATGCTTAATAACTTGGAGATACCCTTTTGAATTCCAACAGTCAAACACTGATTATCAGCATGCAATAAATCTGTTCCCAAAGTGGGAGTATATATGTCTGTTTGTGGCATTCATAACATTCATCTGAAGTTGTCAGTATTTCCATGTGAATTGCTGACATTCACCACATCTTGGACATTCATTGTAACAAATCCAAACTCTACAAAGCAACCATCTGTCGGTCTCTCCTACACACACAATTCTTACACATCACGATCCTCACAGGGCATTTTTCACAAGTGAAGCAAAAAACGCCTCTGTGTCTGGAATGCTTCACTTCTGAATGTTGTTAACCACAGCAGAGAAAGCTGGAGAAAAAACCATGTAGCTTTTTCATTCAACATAATAGATGCAAGGAAGGCAAAGTGATTTAAGTGTCATGGACACTGGGTGGCCCAGTTGAAACACAGCCCCATCCCTAACATCTGCTTATATGTCCTAGTAGGGCGGGGAAAGCCCCATTTCCTGTTCTCTAGGGTATCCCCAGAGTCAGTCAGGCCTATTAGAAGAAGCAAGATTGTTGGCGAACAGCAATTAGAGCCTCAGACTGAGCCCATTAGCAGCAGCAGAGACAGAATCCAGGTTTCTCTGCTCAGATCAAACATACCAGAACTGTGTCTGTTCATTATCCCTGGAGCTAGAAATAGAAAGCAGGATGTCTGTCTCCCATCGCCTTTGCTCTAAGTCTAACTCAGTAGGGATTGCTTGCTCTCTCAGGACACACAGGAGTCCTGGCTTCAAGACCTCCTTGCGCAAACTGAGTAGGTTCCACATCTCTCCTGGGGTTCCTGCTCCCTTTCAGCCTGGCTTAATTAATCCAAAATAAAATACCATGATCAGGCTGCATGTTGATCAACCTGCAGGGCTGCTAAGAGGTAGTCGGGAAGGTGCATGTGACAGCATGGGGGAGGATGCACAGACTGGTTTCAGGGCATTAGAGTATGTGGGGAGTCATGTCAGTTCTTGGGCCCATAAATCCTCTCAGCAAATGTCTAGATATGAATTAGAAACCCCTCCCCCTCTTCATGCATAAACATGCACTTAAAGAATGGGTGAAATCCACACTTCTGCTTGTAATATGAGCTTGGCTCACTTGATTAACATGAATTGGCCTATCACCCTGGTTGTGCCTGACAAACCAACGGGTGATCAAGGACTTGACAAATGAGCTGTAGTAGCCCTTAAGGAATCAGGTCTCTCTCTAGCTTGTAAATGCATCACCCATCAGAGTCTGGGGGAGAGAGAGAGACAGCAAGAAAGCATTTTCCATTTTTAAATGGGACAGAGAGACAAGGAGCTGTGAGTTGGCTGAAGTTGAAGCAGTTTGGAGTGCAGGGTTTTTCTTTCTCTAGACATCTGATACAGGATTAGAGGCTTTTGTTGTATGCTGTTGGACTGCCTATTTGCTTCCACTATGCTACAGGTTTTATTACAAAGGCACCATATGCCTTCAGTGCTCTTTTATATAATGCAGCACTGCCCTGAACTTCTCAATACTCAGGGAGCACATAACAATATATTTAGCCAAATAAGTAGTTAAAGTGTGTTAAAAGGAAACTAATCTGTTTTAACTGAACCTCAGAATCCAGAAGTAGGCATGTGAGATCATAACCCACCTTCTAGCAAAATACATGGAATGTTCAGTTTTTCCAGAGCAGTGACCCTAACCCAATTAAGCCCTTTGCCCCACCAAACATAATAGCAAACATGTGAGGGAAACTCCTCTTCACCAATCACAGTAAAGAACATGGCCCATTCATACAAACTGGACAGGCAGTTTGGTTCTTTGGGGGGCCTGGGATAATTACAAAAGGGTGGCGGGGGGCTGAGTATCTGAGGAATGGGCACCAGATGCCCCCTATTTCAAGTTTTTGCTTTTTCATGGTATGTGACTAGGATGGGATGGGATGAGATAGGATGGTCTTGCCTAGCAGCAAGAAGTGGGGCTAGGCATGGATTCATTTTCTGTGCAAATTATTCAAGAGTATGCACAGAAAATAATACCCTTCATTTCAAACACCCCTGCTTGAAAGTACCCTTGTTATCTCTTTGCCCCCAACAATCCTTATCCAGTAGAACAGAGAACAGTATTATCCACTCAGATGTTGGAGGAAATATACCTTCCACCTCTCAAATATCTGTTTGTTCTCATCCAAAGGGCCAGGCATCCTGGCTCCCTCCTCTTCCCAGTGCCCTTCCTAGAACCTGGCACATAGCTGAGCCTTACCGTCGCTCAGAAACTGGAGCAGGGCCAAGTCAATGGGCCGTTTCCACTTGGATCCTTTCTGCAGCGCAATGCCATAGCCTGTGGTGGCAAAAACTTTCCCGCTCCCTATGGTGACAAGTTTACAGCCTTCTTCCTTGCGGGCCATGTAGTTGAGGACGGCTGCATCATAAATGAAGGCATCCAGCTTCCTGTAGTCAGACAAAAAAAGGAGGCAGAGATAGATGGGTACAGCATTTAGCACATTAAAAAAAGTATTTGTCTACCTTTTCACTGACCTGTCGCTTAGAACTATAGACATATTGCAAATAAAGTGAAAGCATATTTTGACATTTTTGAGGGCAGGGGGCAGCTTTCTTTTAAGTGTGAGATAGCTTACCATTTAACAAACAAATAATAATAGTCATTGTTAGAAGGAAAGGCTCTTTAACATTTCCTTTTTCATCCCATATGTGAATATTTCCTGTTATACACATCAGAGCCAAAAGTGCATAAAAACAAACTGGTTCAGGGCCCATCAGTATTGTGGAAGAGCCAGATTTTTAAAATATATTAGCAATTATTTCAATAGAGCACTGTCTTCTTCAGTTGCATGGAGAGGAAGAGCAGTGTAAAAATCAAATCAAATCAATAAAATGTAGCTCTGATGTTGTATGAAAAGCATAGTAGTTCTCCTGAGAGGCAAAATGGGTAATAAACTGGAGGGATAAAACACCTTTAAGTTTCTCCTTCGGCATCAAATATGTCACATGTAGGCCCTAGAAATTAGATGACCCATCTGTGCAGCCTGTCTGGCAGCATGTCCTTCAGCATGTTCTTAGCCTGACCAATTAACTGGGATGCAGGAATTTTATTATCTGACTGATTAATCTTCCCATAAAACATTTGAAGCTTTCAGCCATAGTTAGATAATATAGGAGATAGGTTTAGTAGGCCCTTAATGCTGGAGCTGCATGCCAGGCATTGTCCTGCTCATTTTATTTTGGCTTCCTCCCCCCTTTTAATTTTTTAAAAATTATATATATACAGTATGTTTGTGATGCCCCTGTAAATGTTGTACAGTGATTATGGTAAGTGTCGGTTTTGTAGGGTAAATGCGGTAAGTAGAGTGAGTGGGAGGGGGGAGTACATGTGTTGGAATGTTGAGGAATGCTGAGTGGTGATTGGCTGAGCATCTGGGTGGTTGAAGGTATGAATGAGAGAATGACAGCTGTAGAGGGGAGTTGGAGGTTGTTGTTGGTTCCTGGTTTTAGAGGGGTGGATTTGTGTTTAGGTGGGTAGTGAGGCAGCTTTAGGACTAAGATATATAAAGAGAAAAACTATTATATGTAACCACACGCATGTTGACTGAACTTAAAGTAATCTTGTTTATTCTTTGTGTTATTAAATAAATAGCTTTGGTTTAACGCCTGATCCTTGGCTGGGATATTACAGACCAAAAGGGTGGGCAGAGCAAATACCAAAGCTGGGAACAGTATCAATGGTGGCAGCAGTGAAAGGATAGGGTAACAGCAGCAGGTATCCAAAAGCAACCCAAGGCTGTAATCTTTAAAGGCAGAAAGATACAGGGGGGTTGTGGCCTGTAAGTGCACCCAGACACTATGTAGCAATCTGTGGAGGAGACTAAGGCACAGTCTCGGGGCAGTATTGCGTTACAGAGTGTCAGGTGGTGGCGCCTAGTAGTGGGACCATGAGAGACCTGTGCTGGGGCCAGTGTGAGAGATCCATTATGAGACCAGACCCAGAGTAGAGGTCTCATCCTTGATACTTTGGTTCCATGCTTCCTTCTCAGTCTTGCTTTCTTGTGCATTCTGTTTCACAGTCCTTAAAAGCAGCCTGATCCTACAACAAAACTCGTAACTCTGCTTAACTTTGCATAGGATCAGGCTGTTATGAAAACAAGGTGTTATATGCTAGTGGTAGTTTGCCCCCACAAGCAACCTAGCCACTGTGTTCTGTAGTAGCAGCTGCTATCCATCTCAAGGATAGCCCCACAGAGTGCATTGAAGTAATTCAGACCTCATCAGTCCATGGACAACTGTGGTTAAGCTGTCCCAATCAAGGAATGGCCATAGCTGTCTTACCGGCCAAAGCTGGTAAAATTCACTCCTAGCCACTGAGGACATCTGCACCTCCAGTGACAGAACTGGATGTAGGAGCACCCTCAGACTACACTCCCACTGCTTCAGGGAAAGTGCAGCCCCACTGAGGCCAGGAAATTTACTGACTTCCCAAATTTAGGAACCACCCACCTACAGAGCCTCTGTGTTGCCAGAATTCAGACTCAGTTTATTGGCCCTCATCTGGTCCACCACTACACTACTACCTCATCATCCCCAGCCAGCATGACAAATGGGCAGGGATGAAGGGAACTGTAGTTATCTGGTAGGCCAGAGTTAGAGAAGGCTCCCTTAAATGCATAGAGTAGAGATTCTAACCCAGATATAAATGATTGTGATTATAGAATCAGGAGGTAGCTGTTAATCTGGGTTGATTAGCAGAGTATGTGGATGTATAAATAGTAAACCACACATCCATAACTTTGCCAGTTGGCTTTTCAAAACAGGTAGGAGGGTTGATAGCAGTTCTAACAGCAGTGGGGACACCTCCACAAAGGCCACTCAAACTGGCTGAGATGCAATGAAAAAATTATTTAAGTCACAAATGGTCACAAATCCAAAATCCACAGATTCGCATACAAAATCTGCACGTGGAAGTCTAGTTAACAGCATGATGGCAGAGCTCAATCCTGCACTTGAATGCCTCACTGTGGACTTGTCTTATTTGGTTTATTTATGAAATGAACCAGCAGGAGTTCATAGAAACTCACAAAAGTGTTGTTGTGGGGAACAGTAGGGAGGCACTCTTGCTGGTGTGTGCAGCTACCAAGGCTAGATAAGCATTTGCTAACTGGATTTACACACAGAGTTACACAGTGTATAGCCTTTAAAGATTTTTTTATATATACCCAAAGGACTGCAATTTCTGTAGTCTGATCTTATGCCTATTTACTTGGAAGCACATCCCACCAAGGTTTACTTCCAGGTAAGTATGCATAGGCTTGCATTCTTATCGAATAATTGGTTAGATTCATTCAACTAAAAAGAAGCAGTCAATGAATAAGACACAAGGTTTTTTTATTTTAAAAATTATTTGTAATACATTTACTTGCACTAATTGCATATGGCAAGCACCATTTTTGAAGAGGCATTCCCTCCTATATGAGAGAGAAGGGAGAGGATGCCTCTTTTTCTAAGATGTCTGCTCCAGCATGTGTGCATCACTGAAAAACAAAGTAGGCTTTTTAAAAATAACAGTTACTCACATGTTCATTTCTGTAGATTTAATTAATTCATTGATTAATCAACCAAAACTCATATTATTAAATTTCCAAGAGTTCTTTAATCAGGTGACAGCCTAATGAAAATGGACTAATTATAAATGTGGTAAAAGGATCACAAATAGTGTGGGCATTAAAGCTAGCCATGACACAAGCAACTTCCAATAGCAGCCCACATCATTCACACAGTCACATTCCACATGGTAAGTGCCACAGCAATTAATGTACCACTGCTGGAGGGGAGGGATGTTAGAAGGAAGAACTGCATTTTCTGCAGTGAATATTGTGCCCCAAGTGCAAGCAAATGGTGATTTATTATATTAGAAGTGCTGCCCCATGGGATGAGGAGGAGAGTGTGTGATATAAATGAGAAGTATTTGCACATCTATTGTGTAAAAATGTATTGTGTGGAAACGACCTTGGGGTGCATGCAGCACCATTATGTGGGCCTACCACAAAGCATGTGCCCCAAGAGGACGCAGAGAGGCTAACGGTAGAAAGATAATATATGCCAAGAACTAAGAATCTTGGGGTTGTTGTTCCTGCCATCACCACTGCCTTCTCCTCCACCACCTACCCTGTCTGCAGGTTCTGGAGTGCATCCTCCACGCTGCGCTGGTTGTACTTCCCCATATATTCGTGCATCTCCCCATAGTTGTTCCGAATATTTTTCTCGGTGCTCCCGTTGGGAACAGTGCCAAATCTCAGAGGTGGGTAGTGATGCTGTGGTTTCTGGAACTGTTGTGGGAGGCAAAAGGGAAATTGGAGTATGAAAAGCACATATCTGGATCTTGTCCAGCCCCTTTCTGCTCTGCTCACAGATGTGAAAACTTAGTAAGGACAGGAGGAGGGATTTGGTAATTCCACTGGAGCTAATTTTGGGCTAGTGTATTGTCATGGTCAGTTGACTGAGAAAAAAACGGAAATTTGGCTAGCATCTGTTGGAACAGAGTTCACCTTCCCAAGCATTATAATTTCTTGTTATGGTGAAGCACCCTATGTGTGTGATGGATGAGGCAGATGTGTAAAGGGGTATGGATAAGAAATGGAGAGATGCATATAGTCATGGATGGATAGGTAAATACGTTTATTTGGAAATGAATAAATGAGTCAAGAGATCTATTTATGTACTTCCTTATTTATCCCATCCTCTGAGGAACTAAGGGCGATGCACATGATAACCTCTTGGCCATTTTTAGCCTACAGGGTGTAAAAGTTCACCATATTTAGAGTTTGAAAGGAATTCCACCCTGACATGTCAGATTGTCACGGCTATGGGAAGAGGCTGGTGAATGGCTGGTTTCTTCCACCTCATGGCAGGGGGTTAGACTAGAGGCCTTGTAGTCCTCTCCTTCCGAAATAGATCTATGAACGACAAGTGAGCAGACGAATGAGAAGACTAAATAGGCATGAGCAAAAAACATAATGTATGATTATTGAGTTTGCTCTCCAGAATCATGTCAAGACCAGGGTCCAGGCTGAGGAAGAGATCTCTAAAAAGAAAAAGAACTATTTAGAGATTTATCTAAAGATGGAGAGGGGAAGACAGACACTTTGGGAAAGCTGGCAGAAACAGAATGACAAAGAAACAGTGGGATGTGAAACTAGAAGGCCATGCAAGATGAAACACCTTGAGGGTGTGTTTGTACCAGTTCTCGCATGGCGTTGATTTCATGTTTTTTCCTTTCCTGACCCATAGCTGTGTTTCTACTAGGGATGGGCGAGAAATTCAGTTCAGTTCACATTTCAAGCAGAATCTATCAAATTTGCACTTTCCAAAACACTATGAGAACCAAACCACAGCCATCCTTCAAAATTCATACTTGTTCACATTTTGCAATGCAGTTTGCCAACCAAACAGTGTCTACAAAAATGCATGTGTTAGGGGAAACTGTGCATAAAAATGAATATATGAGTGAAAATAACATACAAATGCATTATTATATGATGAGAAATTGCTTCCAAAAATGTGTACATTAGTCAAAACTGCCTACAAAAATATGTTTATTAGGAGAAATATGTACTAAAATGCTAGAGAATTTTCATGAAGATTTTTAAAAAAAGAAAATCACACTTGGTGCAGAAATGTGGAGAACTGAATTTCAGATTGGAAAAATAAGAAATTGAGAGAACTGAAATTAACAGATCTTTACATCCCTAGTTTCTACAGAGGACTCTACGTACAGAAAATCTGGAAATATATATAACACAACATTCTTGGAAAGAAAATTAATAATAATGATAATAATAATGATGATGATGATGATAATAACAACAACAACAACAACAACAACAACAATAATAATAATAAATTTATATCCCACCCTTCCTCCCAGTAGGAGCTCAGAGTGGCAAACAAATATACTAAAACACTCCAAAATATCTTAAAATCAGACTTTAAAATATATTAAAACATCTTAAAAAGCAGTTCCAACACTGATGCAGACTGGGATAAGGTCTCAACTTAAAAAGACTTGTTGAAAAAAGAAGGTATTCAGTAGGTGCTGAAAAGATAACAGATGGCACCTCTCTAATATTTAAAAAAGTAAAGGTGTCCCCACACTTGTAGTGTGAGTTGTTTCCGACTCTTAGGGTGACGTCTTGCGACGTTTACTAGGCAGACCATATATATGGGGTGGGATTGCCCGTTCCTTCCCCGGCCTTTCTTTACCCCCCAGCATATGCCGGGTACTCATTTTACCGACCACGGATGGATGGAAGGCTGAGTGGACCTCGACCCCTTTTACCAGAGATTCAACTTCCTCCTTCCATTGGAATTGAACTCCGGCCGTGAGCAGAGCTTTGGCTGCGTTACCGCCACTTACCACTCTGCACCATGGAGGGAATTCCAAAGAGTAGGTGCCACAACCCTAAAGATCTGCTTCCTTTGTTGTGCAGAACAGACCTCCCAATAAGATAGTATCTGCAGGAGGCCCTCACCTACAGAGCACAGTGATCGACTGGGTATATAAGGGGTAAGACTGACTTTCAGGTATCTTAGTCCCAAGATGGATAAGGCTTTATATACCAAAACCAGAACTTTGAACTTGGACTGGTAGCTAATGGGCAACCAGTGCAATTCTTTCAGCAGCAGGGTGACATGTTGGTGATACCCTGCTCCATTGAGCAGTTGTGCTGCTGCATTTTGCACTAGCTGCAGCTTCTGGACCAACCTCAAAGACAGCCCTACATAGAGCGCATTACAGTAATCCAGCTTGGAGGTTACCAGTTTGTGGACAACAGTAGTCAGGCTATCCCAGTCCAGAAACGGCTGCTGGTAAAAGGCACTCCTAGCCACTGAGGTCACCTGGGCCTCTAGCAACAAAGATGAATCCAGGAGCACCCCCAGACTATGAGCCTGCTCTTTCAGAGGGAGTACGACCCCATCTAAAGCAGGCAACTGACCAATTATCCATTCTCAGGAACCCCAACCCATAGTGCCTCCATCTTGCTAGGATTCAGTCTCAGTTTATTGGCCCTCATCCAGCCCACCACCAGTCCAGGCAGCAGTCCAGGTCTTGCATGGCCTCTCCCGATTCAGATGTTAAAGAGAAATAGAGCTGGATATCATCAGAGTACTGCTGAGACCTTGCCCCAAATCTCCTGATGACTGCTCCTAAGGGCTTCACATAGGTGTTAAACAGCATCAGGGACAACATGATACCCTGTGGCACCCCACAGCACAATTGCCACAGGGCCAAAAGACAATCACCCAATGCTATTCTCTGAAAATAGGGTCAGAACCACTGTAAAACAGGGCCTCCAATACCCATCTCACCAAGTTGACCCAGAAGGATACCATGGTTAATGATATCAAAAGCCCCTGAGAAATCAAGTAAGAATAACAGGATCACACTTCCCCTGTCCTTCTCCCAATCAGGTTGGACAAGGCTGATTCAGTCCCATTACCAGGCCTGAACCCAGATAGGAATGGGTCAAGATAATCTGTTTCATCCAAAAGTATTTGCAATTGCTGTGCCACAACCCTTTCAATCACCTTCCCTAAGCAGGGGGTATTTGCGATCAGGCGGTAGTTGTCACAAACCAATGGGTCCAGGCTGGTCTTTTTCAGGAGCAGTCAGATAATTGTCTCTTTCAAGGTGTCTGCGACCACTCCATCCTGCAATGACGCATTGACCACACCCTGGATCCACTCCATCATACCCTCTCGGTAAGCTTTATAAGCCAAGAAGGGCAAGGGTTGAGAGGACAAGTTGCAGGCTGCATCGTGGCAAGGTCGCATCAACTGAAACCAATCCCAAGAAGATTCAGCAGATGTTGCACTGGGGACTACAACAGATGTGGATAGTGCTTCAAGATTGCTATGAAGGCAAGCAACTTTACCCTCAAAGTGCCTTGCAAACAATTCACAGTGGGCCTCCAAAGGGTCTAAAACTCCACTTCCTGGAGTTGATGTCAACAGACCCCTGACAATAGAGAAAAGCTCCACTGGACGGCTACTTGAGGATGTGATGGAGGCAGAGAAGTGGGCCTTTACAGCCACACAGTAGGCAGGGTTATGATGCTTTACTTGTGCCCAGTCAGCCTCAAATGACGTCTTTCGCTACTTGCACGCTAGCCAGCATCCAGCCTGTTTCATTGCCCTTAGTTCACTGGTGTACCAAGGTGCAAACTGGGCTCCACAATGCCAGAGAGGGCACTCAGGGGCAACCATGTTAAGAGCCTGATGCGTCTTGTTGTGCACAGCGTGACAAGGGCTTTAACAGGGTCACCTGCTCTATCTACTGGGAACTCCCCCAGGGCATTCAGGAATCCAGTGGATTCCATTAGTCTCCAGGGGCGGAACGTCTTAATCTGTCCACCACCCCTGCAGGGAAGGATTGGAACCCTAAGTTTAAACTTCACCAGTAAGCGGTCTGACCATGACAATGGGTGACATCAACCCCCCCCCCCATCTCCAGAACACCCCTTCCTCCATCTGGAGCAAAAACCAAGTCAAGAATGAGATATTGCTCCAGAAAGTTCTCCCTGTTCCCAATGTAACTTCTTTCCATTTTAAGGCAGAGCAGTGTTAGAAGTTAGAAAGAAACATCAAGATGGAGACAGATCAGAAAAAGGGAAAGAGGCAAGCAGGGGGTGGCACAGGGGAAGTCAGGAATGCTCATAAATAGACTGACGCAATGAAAGGATAATTCTGGGTATAGATGGATTCAGCAGTTGGCAGACAGGATTATTGACAGAAAGGTGCACAGAGAGATCAGCGATACTGAAATAAACTGAGACACATTTAGAAGTATGAAGGGCAGAGACAGCCTGCTTGTTCTATTACAAGAGACTGCTTCAAGAAGGCTGTGGATACAGAAAAACATCTTTGCCATGTTCTTAGCGTCACAAAATTGGCTCCACACAAGAGCTCTCTGAGCCAATTCAATCCCTTCTTGATGTTCCTGGGGCAACTGGGCCTTTTGACATGGCAGTGGGAAGTGAAGAAAGCAGAAAATCAAATGCATACTAAGTTAGGGACAAAATACAGAGTGCCAGCAATGTGCGTGTGTGTGTGTGTGGAGATAGTTTTCTTGCAAATTGGGATACAGGCTTCTAGGTGTCTGCGTCTTAGAAGCCATTAGGCAGACAAAAGAGTCTAAAGAAAGTGAGAAAAGAAGACAGGAGATTGATGGAGATTATCTGGAATATGACAGAGGAATGTATATGACAAAGCAACAGAGAAAAAATAATGGAAAAGCAGCAAATGGAGGTAGATGAGAATACTGGGAAAATCTGAAGATGGAGTGAAAAGTTTCTAGCACTAAAAAAGACAAAGAGTCTTGTCGCAGCTCATTTATTGTAGAACAAGCATTCATGGACTCAAGCCTGCTTTGTCAAACACAGAGAAGATTTCCATTTTCCACAGCTAAATTCAGTGCCTTCCCTAATGACAAAGTCCAGAGGGGTAGCAGTGCTAAGTGGATTCTAGTCCACAGAAGCTGATGCCACAATTTGTTGTTGTTGTTACGTGCCTTCAAGTCGATACGACTAATGGTGACCCTATGAGTCAGAGACCTCCAATAGCATCTGTATAAACAACCCTGTTCAGATTTTGTAAGTTCAGGTCTGTGGCTTCCTGTATGGAATCAATTCATCTCTTGTTTCGTCTTCCTCTTTTTCTACTCCCTTCTGTTTTCCCCAGCATTATTGTCTTTTCTAGTGAATCATGTCTATTCACTATGTGTCCGAAGTATGAACCTCAGTTTCATCATTTTAGTTTCTAATGATAGTTCTGGTTTAATTTGTTCTAACACCCAATTATTTGTCTTTTTCGCACTCCATGATATGCACAAAGCTCTCTTTCAACACCACATTTCAAATGTGTTGATTTTCTCTTATCCACTTTTTTCACTGTCCAACTTTCACATCCATACATAGAGATCTGGAATACCATGGTCTGAATGATCCTGACTTTAGTGTTCAGTGATACATCTTTGCATTTGAGGACCTTTTCTAGTTCTGTCATAACTACCCTCCCCAGTCCTAGCCTTCTTCTGGTTTCTTGACTATTGTCTCCCTTTTGGTTAATGATTGTGACAAGGTATTGATAATCCTTGGCAAGTTCAATGTCCTCATTATCAACTTTAAAGTTACATAAATCTTCTGTTGTCATTACTTTAGTCTTCTTGACTAAAAAGTAGTCTTGCTTTTGTGCTTTCCTCTGTTTTTAAGGTGCCACAAGACTCTTCATTGTATTTGTTGCAACTTGTTAACAATAGCTCCCCCTCTTGAATTGTACAACACTAAGACTGAAATCTTACATACACTTATCTGGGAGTAAGGCCCAGTTGAATTCAGTGGGACTTACTTGTGAACAGATATGCATAGGAGTATACAGTTAAAGCATTTTTCTCTTTCTTTGCTCTCCATGCTCTGCCTGGATTTCCTTCCTCTGCCCTCTCCGTCAAACTGCTCCCCACTCAGTGCGAGTTGGTAAATCTGAGCTGTTTAATATTTATCTGCAATTGTGTTTCATGTTGGACGTTAATTACGCCCATTAATTACATCCCAGCTCGTTAGCTCTTTACGAAAGGGATTCAATTGGAGCCAGACCGCTTTGCCACAGCTGGTCCAGTTTGTGTGCTCCCCCTTCCCCACAGCTGTGGTTGTTCGTCAGGGGCTAATTACCAGGGGATAATCAGCCACGTTCTGGTTTATAAATACACACCAGCAAGGCATACCAGTGGAGCACTGCATGGAACCACAAAGTGCAGTGTATGAACTCAACAGCCTAAGTCAACTACCCCTTAATCGTGCCCCCGCCACACACATGTATTTCCTTCTGCCGCCCTCTTAAGGGGAGTGTGATGGATCTATCTGGGTTGGGGGGGCTTTTCTGAAATTAGGTATTGCCCACCAGAAGGCTACTTAAGTGGATTTGGTGGGATGGGTAGGAGGGGATATAACGTTTTAATTAGCAGTTAGGGCTCACCAGCGACACTGGAATCTGGTTTCAATGCCACGGTCACTTTCCAAAAATGTTAAATTTTCCATGAGTGCATCAACATGAATAGCTTTCCTGCTCTGCAGACAGGTAATCTACCAAACTGTGCTAGCCCTTTTTCCAGAGAAAGGACTATTGATCAGTGGTGAAGAGAACATGCCAGTTAATGTGAACTATGATAAGAATGCACATGCTTGGTATGTAGGTCTCAGGTTCAATCTCAGCCAGTTCCCTAACAGCATCTTGAAAATCAGAGACTTTTCAGTGGCAGGTCTTGCACTTTGGAGTGGGATACATAAAAATGTACAATTGCCTCCCTCCCTAATCTTCTGGTTTTGCCTTTGTTCTGGGTAGTTTCACCTTCAGTGACATTTCCCCAACAGTATTATTGGCACTGAAGACAAACTTTCCAGTTGCTGAACTTGCATGATTACAATCGGGTAGCTCCTCCACAAACTATTTAAAATAAACCTTGCAAAACCTGAGCTATTCAGTCAAAGAAGAGTGCCCTTGCAAGAATAGCTTCTTTGCAAGTGAAGTCAGACAGCTGAGATCTAAGGTACCACAAGGAAACATTGCAGGACCCTGGCTTCTTTGTATGGAAGTGTTTTGATGAAAGTGTGTAGAGCAGAATAACAGAGACTCAACTTTACTCTTCTGTGTTAAAGTGTAGCAATGGCACACATCTTCCTGATTTTGGGGGGGTTGGGTTGCTTCAAAATGTGTCCATGAATATACCTTTTTCTCATGGTTTGCCCTTGCTTCGCTTTCATCATTAGTCAAACACTGGGGAAGAGGTGGTGGGAGTTTCAATATCACAGCCTACATCTTACCTTCTTGTTAAATATTAGTGGGAATGGTGATATGTTTAATCTGGTCTAAGGGAAAGCTTCATGCCTGGAGCTAAACTTATTTTTTAGTGGTGGAAATGAAAAGGAAAGTTGGATAGATATGGTGGGAGGAAGCAGATTAGACCTACATCTGTTTTGTTTTTGTCTTGGAGGCCTCCCTTCTCCTCACCTTCTGGTCGCTGAGCCCAGACACCGTGTCTACATATTCTTCCTGGATCATAAAAGCGGCCAGGTTCGCTGTGTAGCTGGCGAGGAAGATGACAGCGAAGAAGGCCCAGATCAGCACCATGATCTTGCTGGTGGTGCCCTTGGGGTTCTCCACTGGCACAGAGTTGTTAAACACCAAAGCCCAGAGCAGCCAGATTGACTTCCCAATGGTGAACTTGGAGCCTCCAGTACCTGCCAAGCAGGATGGGATGGGAGAATATAGATCAAAGTTTGAACTTCCCTGTGGAGGCTTGAGTGCAACAGGCTTTATGTGCTTGTTACCCTTCCTTACCTCCGTATGCATCCCAGTTTCCCACACACACCCCTCCCTCATCTTTGGTACACTCACGTTTACTGGCGCTGAGGCTGCGATTGTAGCCTACTGGGCTAAAATATTCGAAGATGAAGACAGTCACCGCAACAACAGTCAGGCACATGACAAACATCATCACCCAGACAGCGGGGCTGTAGGGTTCTGTGGGAAGAGAAATATGGACTGCCATAGTGGGGTGCCCAAGACAGCTGGGCTCTAGTGGGTGAAAAGGGATTCTGAACCTTTGGCATAAAAAAGACACCCCACAACAAGAGTAACACTTTTTAAAAGACTTACTAAATGTATAATTTAAGGCTACATCTATAAACCTAAATTAGTTTTAAACTGGTTCAACTGCAGTGGCTTCTCCCAAGGAGCTATGGGAGTTGTGGTCATGTGAAGATTCTAGAATAGTCTGACAGAGCTGATTTAAGAGTGCAAGGCAGATAAACCTCCCAACAGAAAGTGAATCTACTATTAACACCACTCTCAAGAGAATATTGGATTTGTCAGAGTGCTGAGCGTTCTGAAGACTTATCTACGTAAGACCAAAAAACCCACAAACTATTATTTTGATCTGAAAGATCAAGATGTCTTCCCTCAAAACGGCACATTTGTTAATATTGGAGTTGGGCAGGCTCAGATTCCTTTCTCAAGATAGTACTTCTGTTTTGGTGAAATCACCTTTTCCCAACATTTGGCCCACAGTATTCCCTTGCTGGGAAAACCCCACCCTCAGAGGGCACTTCCACTGTGATCCTAAGTGGTGTGTGAACTGTAGTTATGTAGTTGTTATGGATATGTATTGGCAGGTGCCCATTTGAGACCCACAAATGGGCAGTCTGTCTCTCTCCCTCTCTCTCTGTTGCTTTTCTAGGGCCGCTTTTCTTCAGCTCATGGCCATAATTTTATGTGTCCATTTTAACAGTTTAAACCATCTTTCTATTTTATTATATCCCACCTTTTCACTTTTGCACCATCCAAGGTGGGTTACAAATGCTTAAAAGAAATGCAAAGCACTATCTCAGCAATAAAGCAGATTAGTAGGAAAGCATTTCCTCCAAGATTGGGTAGGCAACTGTTAGATCCAATAGGCGAGAGAAAGGGGAAGGATTAGGACTCCTGCCTTCTATTCCATAAAGAACCTTGTATTGAAACCAGACTATCTGGGAGGCTCCTTGCCCACCTCATGTCAATGCTCCCTCTTGCTTTTTATTTTGACCCATCCCAGGGCTTGGAATTCACCTAGGAAGGCAGAAGGTGAAACAGTTCCATTGCTACGAGACACCATGACACTGATTCCGGTCTCAACAAAGGGTACAGAGAAATCTATGACTTCAGCTCTCTCCGCGTTGATGGTCAGGGATCCAATTGCCATGTCAGCTCGCTTGTAATACACCTGAAACAAGAGTGAGAGAAAAAGAGAGCGAGATGGAGTGCTGAAAGCCAGCATCCCTGGTTTTCTGAGTGGGAGGGATGGAGTGAGTGAGGGAGAAGATCTAGCAGTTATGAGTAAACAGTTTAACCCATCCTGAACCCTGGAGTCTGTCTGTCTACCGCATTGCTTGTATGTTAGGAGGAATGGGATCCAGGAGTGGATAGAGCCGTAAGGCCTAGGGCAATCCTTCCATAACCTATGAAGTAGATTAACCCTACTATCACTCTCAGTGCACCGTTCAAATTGTCCTTTACTGCAAATATAAAATCCAGACAGCCAATAGCATGACTTTGGGGCTTTCTCAAGAGAGGTTAGAGCCACTTTTTTTTACTGTTGCGTGAGAGGGGAGGATAACCAGAATTCCTGAGTTCTTTTAAGAGGAATGGACTCCGGAAAGTTCTAAGAAGTTGGGTATGACCTCAGACTACTGGTTCTCTGGGGAGGGAAAGAGTTACCTCTCCAATCATGCCGTTCCACATGCCGTTGACTATCTTGCCATGTTTTCCATTGGTGACAAGGTAGAGATCGTAGGTGAAACCCAGAGTCTTAGCCAGACGCTTCAGAATGTCGATGCAAAATCCTTTGCAGCAGCTCTTTACCAAGTGATGGCTGTGAACAGCACAAGGAGGGGGGAAAGGAACTCAGCAAGTGGTTTAAGGAGCACTGTGGAAGGTAAACACAGGGCCAGCATGAGGTAGTAGTTAGAGTGGACCACGATTAGGGAGGCCCAGGTTCAAATCCCCAGTAAGCCTTGGGTGGTTTTAAGCCATTCGCTAACCTACCCTCACAGGGTTGTCATGAGGATTTTGTGAGGCATGGGGGAAACTATGTGTGCAACTTTACATAGGAAGCTGCCTTATACTGAGTCAGACCACTGGTCCATTTAGCTCAATATAATCTACACTGACTGGCAGCGGTTCTCCAGAGTTTCAGGCAAGGAGTCTCTCCCAGCCCTACCTGGAGATGCCGGGCATTGAACCTGGGACTTCTGCATGCAAAGCAGATGCTCTACTGTTGAGCTTCAGCCCTTTCCCCACTTTGAGATCCCTGGAGGAAAGGGATAATATAAATGGAATAGCAAGTAAATAATAAACAAGCAAGCATAGACTTGATCAGTGCTTGGATGTGTGCCCAATGGGAGGCCCACACAAGCCATTTTGAACTTTTCAGAGGAAGAGAAAGATCTAAATATAAAAATAAATAACTTTTTAGCCATCTGTGGGAAAACTTGGCCATTGCTGCAGAAATACCTGTTGGTGTGATTGAGTGGGTGGCGACAGGGAACTGAATCACGAATGCAGGTCTTTGTGGCAGGGTCAATGTTGTCCACAATAACAAAGGGCCTTTCCTCCAGTGTTGCCACCATGAGGTGCTTGTTGTCATCCACAGGTTGCAGGAATTTTCTGTACCGTGACATGCTCAGGATTCTGCGCTCCCACCTTCCCACCTGCCTCCCGGGGCATAGAGAAGAGGTTAGATACACCCCAAACATTTCCAAACTCTTGCCAGCCCACCAGTTGGTCCCATACTTATGCCTCATTCAAGAAACTTCACACACACAGATACATCAGTTCTGAAAGTCTCCTCCCACAACTTACACCTCTTTCCAGTCTCACACCAACCTCTGAATTTTTCCACCAAATTCTTGTCCTAAAATTACATCCTTCTTTCACATTAGCCCTCTGTTTCCTCCCTTCATTGGGGCATCCATGACCAACACAGAGGTGGGATATTGGGTGGTCAATACCATATATCATATAATCTTGCCATACATTCATAGCTGGTTTAGAGATGTTGCTCATGCACACGCTAATAAGACCGATGAGTCTGACAAGCACAAGAGATAGGGCCTTTTTGGTGGTGGTCCACAGCTCTGGCACTCACATCGAAGTGACTTGCACCTTGCTCCTTCAGTTCAGCCATTTAAGCAAGCCCTAAAGACTTTTCCCTTCACTGCTAACTAAGCACTGACTCACTTATCCAAAGCAGATTTCTTGAGTAGTTATACCCTTCTGATGTACCTACATAGTTATTTTTCTGTATTGTTTTCTTCAGATGTACATCACTTTGGGAGGGCATAGCCCAAAATGCAGCCTATAAATACTTTTAATTAAACAAATAAACAAAATAGATATCCTTTGTGAGGATTCTCTGAATAGGTATTGTTGAGAGTCAAGGGCTTAGAGATTGCTAAAACAAATCGGGAATGCACCCACCACCCCTGTTAAAGTGGCCAGCAAACCAAGCAGAGGTTGCCTTTCCCTGTAGGGTTTGGCTTGACTTGCTTTTGTGAGTAATTTGGAGTTCTTTGCTCCTCTGACTCCTTTTGGTTGGGCACCTGCAGTCTTGATTGTGCCATGCTTCCATCTGGATTGTGTGAGCCTTTTTGAGGGGTGCTAGCATGTGAATGGCTGTGCCTTATAGCAGGGGGTTAGGACTCTGCAGCCTTTCAGCTCAATGTGTTTACAGCCCTTGGACATATCTCTAAGCAGGGTCGGCACCAGAGGGCGGCCAGGTCAGGCCCTGGCTGAGGACCCCTGAAGGACCCCTCCTTAGGGTGGGTGGGTAGCGCTCCCTTCCATGATCCACGGCAGCGTCAGCTCCTGACTCTGACGCAGATCGCGAGAGGGAGCTCCCAGGCACACACACCCCCCCGCTGTGCAGGCCTGTGACAACCGACTGCATGCCCACCTACCTCTCCCTTGACATAAATGCTGGTTGCGCTGCAGGCGCAAGCCTGCCATCAACCAAGGTGGTGTCCGAGATTTCCCCCAATGGGTTGATGCCTCTGCTGCCATCTTAGTTGATGGCAGGGATGCATGCGCATAGCACGCATGCGTGCCATCAACCTAGATGGCAGCAGAGCCATCAACCCCTTAGGGAAACCTCGGCTGCCTCTTGGTTGATGGCAGGCTTGCACCCGCAGCGCAACCAACATTCACCAAGGGAAAGGTAGGTACGTGGGGTGTGCATGTAGATGTGGGGGCCTGGGGCAGGCTGGTGCCGGCCCTGTCTCTAAGCCTGCTCCAACTCACAAATTCACACTTGCCCCATAATTATCTCCTCAGTTAACCACACACCTTCCCAAAAGATCACCCTTGCCACAGTTCCATCAGCTCATATGGACTTCAAATTACCAGCTGTCCAAACCTTTCACACACCCCTCCCCTTGATTCATCAACCTTCCTCCCTAACCCATCAACCTTTCCCCAAACCTTCCTCAAACTCACCACCTCCCAGGTTCGGTTTTTGCTGAGGGAGATCACAGCCAAGGAAGGATTGATGAGGTACCCATCCTCGTTAAAGGAGAAATCCTTCTCACCCCAAGTAACATTCATGAAGTACCTGTGAAGAGGCATGGTGGAAGCTCTTCAGTGTCAACCTAGAGCCCACCCTCCATATGCTGCTATTACAGCCTCACTCCCCCTGGGCTTGCCATTTCCCACAGGGCACTGGTCTAACATTGAAACACAGCCACTAGTGAGCCGTGGATCAGGCCTTGAAAAACCAAAAAGGAAAAAGCCCTTTTGGAATCAGACCCTTTTTGAGATAGGAGGCAGAGTATTGAGTGGGGATGGATGGTTTGAGTAGGTAGATGGTACGGATGAGGTGGAGGGTGTGACAGGCTATATGGGGAGGTAGAAAGAAGGAATGAATACAGCCAGGATGGCGGGTAACTTGTAGGAAGTAGAGCTCGTGAAAGGGGTGGATGCAGGACCAGATTAAGACATGCTGAGACCCTAAACCAGGAGTGGGGAACCTTTGCCTCTCCAGATGTTGCTGAACTATAACTCTCGTCCTCCCTGGGGCTGATGGGAGTTGTAGTTCAGCAACATCTGGAAGGTCAAAGGCTCCCCACCCCTGCTCATGTCAAGTTTAAGAGACCTCAAAGTGTATTATTCTAACAGAAAAGGCAATGAAAATAAAAATAATAAACATTCATATTTCCATACATGCCTGTACATTGGCAAGGATGCAACCAAAAACTAACAGTCTAATGGGCAGAGCAATCCAACTCAGGGGGAGCTGGTGGGAAGCTCCACAGCATCCATTTGCCAGTCAGGAGCCTCTGGCCCAGCTGAACGCAGGCTCCATGGGGAGTTGTGCGCAGGAGCTGGGAGGAAAGAGCCGTCTCCCATGAACACCACTCCCCGTAGACCACCATTGGAATAATTATACTGCACCAGCCTTTTTGTCAGCAGAACCTAGGGCCATATTGGGACCCATGGGAGTGCTCTGAGGGGGACTTGGATGCTGTGTAAGACCCCCTTCCCCATGGCTCCTGCCCTGCCACACCCCCAGTTTTTGGGCTGGCCATCCTTGGTGGCACCAGCAGGCTCCCAGCACTGCCGCAGCTCAGCCAGGACAGGGGCTTCTGCTAGCTGGGAGCCTGCCAGCTCAGCTAGGGGGTCCACCACATCCAACTCCCCCCAGCCAGGCATAAACTCAAGTTGGATTGCTCCCTAAAACATATTTCTTACAGTAAGTCTACTTACATATGAAAACCCTTTAAATAAAAAGACCTGATGATAATACAGCATGCACTGTATGTGTTCTGCATATGACATAAAATTTAAAGCACTTTCATGATCTTTTGAGGGCAAAGTCATTGACATGTTGTTGTTGTTTGTCTCTCATAATCTGAGGCCCTGTAGCTTATTCAGCTTGTGCGTAAATCTGGCACTGGGTGGATGTAGGTGCATGAGGTTGTTGGATATGTAGGGATTCATGAATGGAGGGAAGGAAGCAAGAAGAAAGTCAAAATGGTTGGATGGAAGTGAAAAGGAATGAAGTTAGGAATGTAGGAAGGATGCTTTGAGGAATGGTTATGTAGATGAAGAGAGGAACAGGAGTAGAGTGTGGGGTTCCTTGTGGACAGCAGCATTTTGTTTTGCTCTTGATTCTACCACCCTTCCAGCTAAAATCCCCACCAGCCTTTTTCCCTGCTGACCGATGCAGGTTCTCGTTGATCTGGGTGAGATTGGGTGCCCGGCAATCATTGTTGAATTTTGGAATTGAGCCATAGACTTGGAATAGGGCCTCTGCCCCCTTGGCAATGATGGCCACACCATTTTGCACCCTGTGGTAGAGATCATCTTTCCATCCTGCTGAAAGCACCATGAAGAGACCCTCAGGCAGTTCCTCTGGCATGTACTCAGTTCTACCAAAGTTGGCACCCGCCATGAACCAGATGTACCCGGGGCCTGTGAGCTTGACTTCGCGAGCTGCACGAAAGATGCTTTCTGCTTCTTCACGGGAGCAGTAGAGAAGGCAGATACGGGCATTTATGTCCCGGAGCTGGCGTTTGAGGCGGGCTCCATCTGGGTCATCGGTGAGGTTAAGGGTCACAGTGCTGCGGCGCTCCCAACCAATGAAACTGCTGTCAGTCAGGACCTCAATGTAATCTACAAAGTCTTCATAGCCAGGAAACAGTGTCGTAATGACAGCAAATGCCGTCCAGTCATACTGCTCCAGGACCTCAAACATCACCTGCAACTGTTGTTTGGTTGAGGAACCCAACTGCAGGAAGGTTGATCCTTTCTCCTGGATTTAGGAAGAGGCAAAAGAGACAAGGGTTAAAAGTGGCCCCTATTCGCCATCCCTTTATACGTCTAGCCTCTGATTTCTATGTCTGTCATAGGAGAGCTCTCAGAAGAGTTTTAGTCAAGCAACAAAGGTTGATTTTCAGTTCTAATTAAACATTTTCTACCTCTGTACACCATACAAATATTTCCAAAAGTGCTCACATGCAGGAAGTCCTTATGCTGAAATTGGCCTCCTGTCTGATATGCTAATAACCACCTAACCTTGAAAAAAGGATCATAGTATGAGCTTGTGTGACATCTCTGTTGCTATCTTCAGCCTTCCCTGTATCCCTCCATCCCCACCAAAGCCCCTCAGTGTATAAGTCTTACACTTCATTTAAAAAAAAAAAAATTCAACCAAGGTATCATAAATTCTGCATTAATAGAAAGGTGAATTCTGCAATCCTGTATGCAAATCAAGTAGACTAGTATCAATATGCAAACATCTGTAATATATTCATGTTGCAGAATTTTGTTAGGTGCAGAAGTTAGAATATAAATACTTTTCAGTGCAGAAAAGAACACAGTCCTATGTCTTGTGAATATTAGGATGAGTATGGAACATAAGAAGTTACTTTACTTTGGGTGTAAGAACAATGGCTGATCCTCCATTGATGCCAATGATGGGAACAGAGGTCTGTGCTGAGATGAAGTCCAGAATCTGGGCCACAGCCTCTGTACGTGTATCATCCTCAAAAACCACACCGTGGATGTGCAAGGAGGAGAGAACATCACAGAGCCTCACAATGAGGCTGCGAGGATTGGTGTCATTCAGAACCACAGGGATGGGGTTGATCTCCATGGAGAAGTTGCGGAAGTCCTCAGGCGAGAACCGGGCACTCTCTGGCGTGTAGGTTGAGCCACTGAAAATGATGGGAATGTTGATGGTTCGCCGCCGCAGGTCCAAGAAAGGGCTGGCACAGGCCAGAGCCATAACAAAGAGCATCCTAGCAGCGGGGGTGCCCGGGGGCAGGCTCATCTCGCAGGGCCTCTACGTTCCCCCTGCAAGGGGTTCGGGAAAGAAGGAAAGAACAGGCAAAGAGAAAGAGAGGCTTAAACAGAGAAAGGAATCGGGTGATGGGCCAACCTGATGGCAAGGAGGAGGAGGGGCTAGTGCTGGATCAAGCCTTCTTCCTTAAGTGGCCTGAGAAAAAATGCAACCATTGCACATATGCATGTGCACACACACCTTCCTCCCCCCCCCTGGCCCCTGCTACATGAAATCAGCTTAGGGTTAGGAGAATGAAAAGGAGGGCTTGTAAAAGGAAGCAGTTCTTCCTCTTGCCTGCATGTTTCCCACGTTCTCATCCCCTTGAGACCACAGCTTGTGGAGCAAATGTAAATGAACAGATGGCTCACCTCAGGGGGCTGCATATGGTGTCTGGGTCGCTAGTTGCTAACCCTCTGTACTGCATGGCTGCTGCGGAGCTCCTGTCAACCAGTGGGAAAGCCTGTGTGCCGCTTTGGAGCAGCAAAATGGTCTCTGTGCTGCTTTTGGTATGCCAGTGGTCTAGGTTTGGCAGCCAGAGCTTGATCTGAGCTGTAGTTTCTTGGAATTGGTCCTTGGAGGAGGGGGCGGCACAACATCTTTGTATAATTACACCTTATAATTGTGGTATGTGCCACAATATGTGCCTCTTTCATTAGCTGTGTGAAGTGGACCAAGGTGACAAGTTGACTTACAGACATTCTCACACTATGAAATCCCTGAAAGTCTCCAAAATGGGAGATCAAACCCCTCAAGCCAAAGCCATAACCCTGAACAGGAGGGTAGCTCGTCCTCCACAGCTCCCCTAAGCACTACCTACGTTTTGCTCTCATGGCCTCACAAACAGTGGCTTTGTATAACAGACCATCGCCTTCACATCCCTGCCTTTCGATACCCACTTTCCTCCAACCCAGTCCCCACTCCTCTCCTCATGCTGCCCAAGTCAGATAAAGCCCCTGTAATAACAAACAAAACAGCACCCTTTCCTCCCGTTGTCAAAAGTTGTAACCCTGGAAAAGAGATGCAGGAGCCTTGCAGAGGAAGAGATGAGTTGGGGGTCCAACGAGGGACAAGGAAGATAGAAATAGCTTGGCAAAGTCAAAAATCTTTGTCATTCATAAATTTGGGCATGGATTCACAGGATGCAAATTATCTCAGAAACCACATGTCTTTAATCTTTTTGTCCATTAATCATGTAATGCCCTCTGCCCTCTTCATTCCATAAAAGCAGGGAAGATGTTTGACCCAGGGAGAACTCTGTATGAATTGGCCAAAGAAATGGCTGTTCCCAGCAGCAAGCTTTTAACTGAAAATGTAGAGGAACGGGAAGGGCCATTTTATCCAGGAAACAAGTGTCATGTTCCCCAAACACCAGTCTGTAGAATATGAGGATTTCAGCTGCTGGTTTGGCCATATGTCACAACTGTGAGCCAGATGCCAGGAATTCACCTTGCCCTGCATTTATCCTTCATGGGCCAATGGTTAGCCAGAATAGATGGGTGAAGTGTAAAGATGGTACTAGATCAAACCTGTTCCATATAGATTGGACCTAATGTGTTGGTTCCATCTCATCTGGCATCTTTAATGCACTTCCTTTCATCCTCTTGTTAGAATTGCAGTTTTTACCCACCACCACCACCACTCGTTTACCACTCACCTCTTTCTGGATACAGTACATCAGGTTTGCCAGATAGTATGTAGACTGCCCTCCTTCCGCTCGGTTCAAGCCCACTCAACTTATTAATATCCTATCATTTAAATACATTTCAGGGGAGATTCCCAAGTTATTTGTCGGAGTGAGCCCCACTCCCTACTTGCCATCTCTTCCAAGAGTACCACACATGGCAGTGGGGGCAGCAGGTTCAAGTATAGTGGGTTGCCTTCATCCTGCCATTGTACCATCATGAGGTTATTCTAGCACCTGTATATGGTCCTGTCACTGTTCGTGCATGACTTCCTCTCCACTAGTTTCACAGCACATTACTGGCAT
Source organism: Rhineura floridana (assembly GCF_030035675.1). Classification (NCBI taxonomy): domain Eukaryota; kingdom Metazoa; phylum Chordata; class Lepidosauria; order Squamata; family Rhineuridae; genus Rhineura; species Rhineura floridana. The sequence continues at coordinate 19,896,835 of NC_084490.1, forward strand.
AGCACTGTTTACCAGCAGTGATAAATACAGTGGCAATACAGTTCTGCTCATTGGTTGGTGGCATTACAAATCTATACACTGGATTCCGCCTCCCCAACACCCAGTAAGAAAATTCCAAATTACTCAAGGAATCATCCAACTTGCTGGCTACAGGCAGAGCCTCAGCAGAGTCACTTGTCAATCAGATGGAGAGGAGAGGAATTCCTTTGTGACTCTTAATTAAACTCCTGATATATCGGTTTTGTGGTAATATTGTGGGTGTGGCCCAGATTGAAAGGCTGTATTGTGTAGTGTGATAACGATGAACTCTGTGGTCAGGTGAATCGTGTAGTTCAGTTCTTGCTGAAGTGGAATCCTTCCATTTAAGGGTGTGATTGCATTTTGAATGCTCCCATTCATAATCATTGGTTGGCATATAAAAAATGATCATGTCAAGGAGAAGGGCTCTCGCCTACTCTTTCTTAACATCTTTATTGTTTATGTACAGGGAGGAGAGGAAAAATATGAGAGGACAGAGAGTATTCAAATATACAATTCCCCACTTGCAGTCAGAAGTGTTACAGGACTGAGGAAAGGCTGTAACTCAGTGGTGCAGCATCTGTTTTGCATGCAGAAGGCTCTGTGTTCAATCCCTAGCATCTCCAGGTAAGACTAGAAGAGATTCCTGCCTGAAACTCTGGAGAGCCGCTACCAGTCAGTGTTGATAACACTTAGACGGACCAATCATCTGACTCAGTACAAGGCAGCTTCCTATGGTCCTAGCCCAGTAAGAGCTGCGGTGGATGGTTCTGTTGTTTGTATAGCTCGGCTTTTTGACTTTAAGCATCAAGCCAAACCAAGTCCACCATTGAAAATTGTAGTGGGGTGTTTCCCATCTAAACATTCCTTAGGTAGTAGTGGACAATTTTTAATGACCCAAAGGAACTGAGGTGGAGGTGGGAGAGAGAAGGGAAATGAATCAGAGAAAAAGTTACATTGTCAGAAGCCAAAACCAAGCCTTACACTGCGCTATCTCCTACTATTCCCCTAAAATGAGCACACTGTCCACCCTTCCAGGCACTCCAGGTAACTACATGTCACCTTACTTAGCATATGTATGTTCCCAAGCCCACATTTGCCAAAGTAACATGAATGTCAGGGTGGGGGCCCTTAGGATTAAACTACCATGAAGCGTCGGGGCTTAACCCTTCCCATGCTTATTGATGCTCCCCTGCAACCCTCTCAGCTGATCTTTCTTCCAGTCCCAAAACCCAGCTGGGGAAAACTGGTTTCAAGGTAGCCAAGGGTTCATTGGCTGGGAAGACCTGTTGGTGCAGGCAGGGTTAAGCATCCCTCTCCTGCCCCCTCTCCTACAGATGCTGTGTCCCCAAGGCAGGGCCAGCCCAACACGTTTTGCTGCCTGAGGCAAAGGAAAAAGACAGTGGCCCAGACTCAGGCAGAATGGTCTGTCCCCAGCATCTGTCACCTGAGTGAGGTGGCTGCCCCATTCTGCCTCGTGGTAGAGCCAGCCCTACCTCATTCATGTCCAAGCAAAGGGGGGCCTTGTAACATGTAATCCCACCGTCAGTTACTGGCTCTTGGGGCTATTTTTTAAAAAGTATCTGGTTAAATGAGTGTGGTGTAGTGGTTAAGGTGTTGGACTGTGACCTGGGAGACCAGGGTTCGAATCCCCACATAGCCATGAAGCTCACTGGGTGAACTTGTGCCAGTCAGTGCCTCTCAGCCTCAGGGGAAGGCAATGGTAAACCTCCTCTGAATACCGCTTACCCTGAAAACCTTATTCATAGGGTCACCATAAGTCAGAATCAACTTGAAGGCAGTCCATTTCCTTTTTTTCTTCATCTGGTTAAATAATTGACCACTCCATGCACACCTTTGGAGGCCTCTCCCTAAAGAGAAACACCCTTATCACAGGGCAAACTGTTACAAAAAAAGAGGCTGCCTATGCTAATTTTAATTAGACCCTACACTGCTCGTTAGACAACTTTATTTGGTCTTTCAACTTCAAAGCTCTCCATTAATGAGATACCAGTAACCTTAAAGCTGCCGCTTATTTCGTTCATCTTTTACGCTGGACAAAGAGACATCCCTCTCAATATACCTACTCACCAATAAGTCTCGTCTAAAAAGAATCCATTGAATTGGAATCATACACACCCTGGACTGACTCAAGTTTCTTTTCATATCAACTTTAATATCATTGAAATGGCATGTCTTAACTTGCTTTAAATCTTAAAAAGCTTGTTCTGCCTCAAAACAATCCTCTAAAGTAAATAATTAGCACACTTTATAGACAGGGAAGAACCAACCTCAAGGGATCCTTCATAAGTTACAATCTTTTTCTAAATGAAGATAAAACCCACATGGGAAAATATGTCTACACCATCATGTGTGAACTGAAGCACAGATGTTTGCTGGTGGTGAAATAAAATGCTAGAGCCATATTCCATATATTGGCATTACTTAGGGACAAGGGAGTGGAGCCTTCATGGTCAGGGAGAGGAACTTAAATCTTTTTCTCTTTCTTCCCATTCAAAAATTGTATACATTGTTCACAGTTCAGGAGCTCTGTAATCAGAAAAAGCAGCAACCCTATTATAGATTGAGTTTGTCCAAATAGTTGTGAAGGTAAAATATGAAGATACTTTGGACTGGAATGAAAACTACTGGAGGCAAAACAAAAGCAGCAGCAAGTATGCTTTCTAAACAAACAAACAAATAATAATAAGGGTGATTTATTTGGAAGCAATGTCATACACAGTGGTGCTTTGCTTGTCATACCCATTCTGAGAAATAAACTTGCTGCATAGGATAATGGGAGCCCATAAAGACCTGTCTTCCAACTCTTGTATTTCATAATTAAAACATTTGGAACAATGTGGCCAGATACATTTGTAATAAGTCCCTTGATCTCCTACTTTTCTATTGTTTCTTTAGGAGATGGTTGGTCAAGACTGTCCATAAATTCCACATTAAAAAGTGGACTCTAGTCCGTGAAAGCTTATGTCATAAGAAATCTGTTGTCTTTTAAGGTACCATAAAACCTTTGCTGTTTTTGTTGCAACAGACCAACTCAGCTCTCATTCCTGAAATTGTTACATTGAAAAGTGGCAGCCAGACTCTCTCTTGCACTTTCCAAAGTTGCCTTGTTTCCAGGGCAGACTAAGCCAGGGATGCCACTGGACCTCACAAAGCAAGTTGCAGCAAGGATAAAAGAGATGGATAGATACTGTAAAACCCTTTGCACATACTAAATGCCATGGGGATTATCATTTATAATAATATGGGCACCACCTGCCACATTCAGGAAAATCCTATGCCAAGTATGTTAATTCTGCTCTGCTCTAATATGCAAATTAGCTATGGCCCTCTGGCTCATGATATTATTTCAATGCAGTCCGCAGTGTTGAACAAGTTTCCTACTTCTGGTCTATTGCCACCTGGCAAATTCACTGGCCGCTGTAGGGAAAATAACCAACAGGCTAAAGCTCTGCTGAGGATGACAGCGCCAACTGATATTTCCCTGCAGTAAAATGGGCAAAATTGCATCAAGATTTTTGCCAAATCCAGATATTTCAAATTCAGAAGGTTAACCAGGGAGGTTTTGTCCAAGCTTATCCGAAAGCAAATCTTAATCCACTTCAACGTCTATGCCTAGAATGACTGACCTGTCAGATATTTCCCTGCAATGAGATATGCACTAGAATGCGACCTCCATTGCAACTTGTTGGCCAAATTTACTGTTTTTTCTTGCTTCATAGTAGGGCTGGCCCTTGGTATGGTTGTTTTTTCTCTAGGTCTATAATTAGTTACTACAAACCTGAAATAGGCAGTGTAATTACCATTTGATTACAGACCAAAATTCCCTCTAGTTGGAATATCTCATCAGTGTGACCCAAAGGATAACAAGAAAGCCTGGTGTTCCACAGTTGAGCCATCAGTTGCAGGACCAAAACCGGCCTCAGTGACTTGAGTGCGGTGTGCCACAGCTTAGCAAGGGTCTTGTTTGGAGAGCCATCAGGGAATGGCTCCTAAACCAATTTGAGCTTTTCCCACTCCTCAGCTCAGTCAATATAAAACCAAGATTGGATTCCACTGGTCCTGCTGCCCCTTATTACTATGACTGCCTCCTAGGGAGTTGCTATAATCTATATAAAAAGTCTACAGCATATGTCCTCACACTTGCACAATGTGGGCTCCATGCTACCTGTTGTCCTGATTCCCTCCCGGCTAATCTGTCACAAACAATAGTAAAATTTGAAAGCCTTGTTATTACCTCATTCACTTGGCAAAGCAAGGAGGTTCCATCAATTACCCTGGCAGATGATGTCCTTCCTCTTGCTCTGCAAAAAGTCTGGCAGGTTACGCTCCTGCTCTGAAAATAGTCCAAGTGCTTAATTCCTTCTCCCACCCATTCCTGCTCTACTGTGCTGCTGCCTCTTAATTCCAGCCCTCTTAATTCCACTTTGTCCACCTTGTTCCATGCCAGCCTTTGCCTGTTTTTATGGTTACCAGCTCTAGTCTGGATCTCTCAGACTTTCCAGAGTCCTCACCATTGGCTGACATGGGGACCTGTTAACTTGTGGCACACTGGTTCAAGCTGTCAAGTTCCATTGTTACCCACCACCACCCATCTTGGAGTGCATAATCAGCTGGCTCTTAGAGGCTGCTGCTATGACTCATTCTTCTAAATTGGCCTTAATATCCAGAGGTATCTCTGACCTGGGCATCCCACCCCTCCAAGAAACCTTCAAAATCCTCTCTCTCTCACCTTATGGAGTTTAATAGGCATCTCTCCCCCCCCCTCTCATTTTCCTCTTTGAAATGCAAAGCCTTCTCAGACCAACACCTACACCCTCAGTCAATCAGCACAGGATGATCCTTCCTTCTGGATGTAACAGTAAACAAGGCTTTGTTCTCCTTTTTCTCTGTGTGGCCTTAAATAACTGTATCAAAATGCCTTTGCATAAAATTGTGTTTAGGTTGTGCCTTAATGCCTAGCCGATCCTCCGTGGTGCAGAGTGGTAAGCGACGGTAACGCAGCCGAAGCTCTGCTCACGGCCAGAGTTCGATTCCAACGGAAGGAGGAAGTAGAATCTCCGGTAAAAGGGGTTGAGGTCCACTCAGCCTTCCATCCATCCGTGGTCGGTAAAATGAGTACCCGGCATATGCTGGGGGGTAAAGAAAGGCTGGGGAAGGAACTGGCAATCTCACCCCACATATATGGTCTGCCTAGTAAACGTCACAAGACGTCACCCTAAGAGTCGGAAACGACTCGCACTGTAAACGCGGGGACACCTTTACCTTTTTTTTAATGCCTAGACATTTGGAGCTTCTTTGGAGCTGAATGATGGGAGATTCAGGACAGACAAAAGAAAGTTCTTTTTCACACCACAGTTAAACTATGGAATTTACTTCCTCAAGTTATTATGGCCACCAACATGGACAATTTTAAATAGGGAATTTAAATATTTTAGAAGGTTATCATTATGGCTATATGCTATCTCTAGAATCTCTTATGGATTATAAATCACTAGGGAACAGCAGCCAGAGAGTGCTATTATTGCTCTAGTGTCCTGCTTGTGGGTTTCTCATAGGCTTCTGGTTGGTCTGTGGGAAAAACAGGATTATGGACTAGACAGGTCTGTGGTCCAATCTTTATTTTTATTTATTTATTTATTTTATTACATTTTTAGACCGCCCTATAGCAATAAGCTCCCAGGGCGGTGTACAGCATAGTAAAACAGGTTAAAATACAAGTGGATGTGAATACAATACACAGTAAAACATAATTAATTTTTTCAAATTTAAAGTCAGATTTTAATTTTTTTTTAAAATGCCTGGGCAAAGAGGTAGGTCTTTACCTGGCGCCGAAAGGATAACAGAGAAGGCGCCAGGCGTATCTTGTCAGGGAGGGCGTTCCATAGTTCGGGGGCCACCACTGAGACGGCCCTAGCTCTAGTTATCGTTCTCCGTGCCTCCTTATGCGTTGGGACACGGAGAAGGGCCTTCGACGTCGAGCGCAGCGACCGGGTAGGTACATAGCAGGAGAGGCGTTCCGCCAGGTATTGCGGTCCGATGCCGTTAAGGGCTTTATAGGTAAGAACCAACACTTTGAATCTGGCCCAGAAACATATTGGTAGCCAGTGCAGCTGGGCCAGGACAGGTGTTATATGATCAGATTTTTCAGTCCCAGTAAGAACTCTGGCCGCAGCATTCTGCACCAGCTGAAATTTCCGAACCGTCTTCAGAGGTAACCCTACGTAGAGTGCATTACAGTAGTCCAATCTAGAGGTTACCAAAGCATGGATAACTGTGGCGAGGTTCTCCCTATCCAGATAGGGTCATAGTTGGGCTACCAGCCGAAGCTGGTAGAACGCATTCCGTGCCACCGAGGCTACTTGAGCCTCCAGTGACAGGAGCGGATCTAATAAGACCCCCAAACTACGGACTTGCTCCTTTAGGGGGAGTGTAACCCCATCTAGGGCAGGTCGGACATCATCCATCTGGGCAGAGAGCCCCCCCACCAACAGCATCTCAGTCTTGTCAGGATTGAGTCTCAGTTTATTAGCTCTCATCCAGTCCATTATCGCAGCCAGGCAGCGGTTTAGTACATCAACAGCCTCACCAGAAGAAGATGAAAAGGAGAAGTAGAGCTGCGTATCATCAGCATATTGCTGGAAACGCACTCCAAATCTCCTAATGACCTCGCCCAGCGGCTTCATATAGATATTAAAGAGCATGGGGGACAGAACTGAACCCTGTGGGACCCCATATTGGAGTATCCAGGGACTCGAGTAATGCTCCCCAAGCACCAGCTTCTGGAGACGATTCTCGAGGTAGGAGCACAGCCACTGCCAAGCAGTGCCTCCAACTCCTAAGTCCGCAAGACATCCCAGAAGGATACCATGGTCGATGGTATCAAAAGCCGCTGAGAGATCAAGGAGAACCAACAGAGTTACACTCCCTCTGTCTTTCTCCTGACAGAGGTCATCATACAGGGCGACCAAGGCTGTTTCTGTACCAAACCCCGGCCGAAAGCCCAATTGACATGGATCCAGATAATCAGTTTCATCCAAGAGAGCCTGGAGCTGGCGAGCAACCACACGTTCTAAGACCTTGCCTAGGAACGGAACATTTGCTACCGGTCTATAGTTGTCAAGATTTTCAGGGTCCAAGGAGGGTTTCTTTAGGAGCGGTCTCACCACCGCCTGTTTCAGGCAGGGTGGTACCACTCCCTCTCGTAAAGAGGCATTGATCACCTCCTTGGCCCATCCTTTTATGTTCTGTACCACACAGGCTGAGCATTCCTTAGTGGTCCTACTCAGGACACCAATCTCATCCAGAGCCCAGATAATAAACTGACCCTGAACTGAAAGCACCACGTGGCTGTCTGTTTCATCTCTCTGGGCTTCTGAGTCCCAATTACTCTCCTTCCTTGTTTGAATGGGCATTTCTTGACACCAGTGGTTGAGTCCCAAGGTGTACACATCCACACACACCTCCATGCTGCTCATCACCTCATACTTCTTGTTCCATGGACAGTATCCCAGGACTCAGGTAGGACTTGGAAATCATATCCTGAACGTACCTGTTTGCCACAAACCCAAGAGAGATCTGTTTCCAACTGTGACTTGCCACCACCCTACTGGAAGTTGTCCACATGCAAGCTACCTGACTGAGGTCTGTACAGGGGTCTGACACCCTCACTACCAGTGCACAGATCTCCATCCTGAGAGGAACATGCTTGTTTCTCCCACACCTGTTTGTAATCCTGGCAATAGTATGATGATCAGTTGCCTCCCTAGGGCAAGCTATTTGAAGGAGGCATCTAGCAGCTGCTGAGCTGGGCAGAAATGTAGGGATAATTCCTAGAAGGTGTTTGCTATCAAGTGAACATTATACATATCCTTGGCATAGATCTTGCTCATCATCCCCATCTTCTCCAAGCTCTGATCTACCTGAGAAGCTGTGATACCAGCAGGCAGACCAATTGGCACCAAGACAGCATGCACTGGGATGGATAGAGCCTTGGCAGCAGATGCCAATGCCTAGTGGCAGGGAGGAGAAAGTGAGAGAGAAGCACACTCTGTAGGTAGACACAAACATAACATAGAGCCTCACACACTGCAGATGACTATACAAATACAAGAACACACAGAGACACTGGCTCCCTGCACTGCAACGATGCAGCAAATGCAAATTCTGCAAATATGCACATCCCACCCCATCTCCATCAGCACCCTGTAACACAAACAGAACCCCTGCCTGCTCATGAAGCCCCACCCTGCTAATGTACTGACGGATACAACTGGGGTTATCCTGGTTATTTGTTATTTATTTATTTGTTATATATTTATTGTTTGTTGTTTAGTTTTGTCTTTATGATCTCGTTTTAAATTGTGTGAGCTGTCCTGAGCATTATAAATGGAAAAGTGTGATGGAAATATTTTGTAGCCGAAGAAAAAATCACCCTCTGATCCAAAGAGAAAGCCGCACACACCAGCCTGTGTGGTCCAGTGGTCAGACAGCTGGACTCAGGAGTCCTGAGCTTGTTCTCACTTAGACAAGGACTCTCTGGGCAAGTCAGTTTTTTCCTCAGTTTTCTAATCTGTCAAGTGGATCTACCTCGTAGGTAGGCTTTGATATCCACTTTCCCAATGACCATTGGGCAACAAGTCAAGTGCATGCGCACACATACACACGCACTGCTGCAGGGATAAAGGCGCATATAGTCATATTCTTAACTGCCATGCTTATCCTAAAGAGTTATTGGCCATATAACATTTGCAAGGGGAATACTGATAGGGCAGTGTTTAGCCTATGGGACACTCCCTCTCTTTCTCCCTCCCTTTCCCCCCTTGGATTGGAGACCATAGCTCTGAAGTTTGAAGGGGGACAGAGTGAGCCTCACACACTCCATGTGCCAGGATAGCTAAGCACACTCTGTCTTATTTTATGGGTGAAGATGACAGCTCTGAAACTGCAAGAGTGAGACACTCCCCACAGCGGAAGCTGGGGAGGAGGAGCAGTAGCAAAGAGCAGTAGGTGAAGCACAGATGATGGTAAGCACCAGGATTAAGTTGTATATGCAGTGCTGCTCACAGGGTTTTGGTGGGAATGATAAAAACATCAGGAATTCTGCACATAAAACATGTTATACACGTGTCAGACAATAACTAAATATATAGTGAAGCTTTCTAAACACCCAAATATTGCCTTCAAAAAACAGCAGTGGAGTTCTTTGCAGGCAGGCACCCATGGAGCATGCAACCAAGCATTGATGCTAGTGCACATTAATATTGCTCTTCATTAAATATATATCCTGTCTCAGCATAACTGCTCCAGGCTACTTACAGTCACAAATACCACATATTACACGGTTATAAAACTCCCAATAAAACAGTAAATAATTACCATAAAAACTAAAATAGAAACCAAAGCCTTAAAACAAGCTGGGATGGAACAGGTCAGATAATGCTAATTCACAGTTTGGAAATGCTCAACTAAATAAGAACACTTTATGCTTCCATGTACACAACTTGTCAGGGAACTTTCCGTACATTTATGCTAACTTCCTAACACATCACAACTAATCAGATGACAAACCAAATTATAACCGCACATGATATTAACACACAAATGCACACTGTATTTTCACACAACACATGACATCCAACAGTTTCCTGAGGAGGTATATGTGCAAACACATAACAGTGCCGCTAAGCAGTAACATTTCATATATGCAAAGTACAATCTAATTCACTGCACACAGACTGTTCATCTTTCATCTCAGCCGCCTTTTTTGCCGGCATAATTGCTGGGGTTTAAAATGTGGTGAAACGAGGTGTCTTCCTGCCACTGTTCCAATACTCCTACTGGGAAGAAGGGTGGGGTTTACATCTAATAAATAAATACGTAGAATGTCCATGCTAATCTACATTATTGCAAAAGAGAGCCAAGGAATGGTCATTATTTTGAGGTTGCTCACATGCTAGGGCCCATTAGGGTAGCTGAGACACTGCTTTTCCACCATTAGATGGAAGCAGAAGTAAAACAGAGTTTCCACAAAGATACTTAATGATATTATTTTACAAGGGCGCAAAATGTACTAATCACTGATTAGAAATAAGGCTTACCATCTAAAAGAATGACACAAAAAAAGATAGGGAGGGAAATAGAAAACAGGCCAACTCAGGCCAGTTGTTAAAGTTACATCATGAACCAAATGACAGCTGGTCCCTCAGGCTAACTGATGATGTGGGCCCTGCTGCTCCATCCAGGAGCAGCTGCCGCATTGGGGCCAACCCAGCAGCAGTGTTGCTGCTGCTTAATGGGAGAAGGCGGGGCAGGGCAGGATGGGTTGCACAGGTACACTGAGGGCAGTGCCAGATTGGTGGTACTGGTGCACCCACGCAGCCCCAACCTTGTCACCACCCTGCACTGCCCCATCATGGTAAGCTGCAGCCATTGGGAGGGCAACAGCACCACTCTTCCTCTGCTGTAGACAAGCGGAGTAGCAAAATATCAGCGAAAGATAGTACTGTATTATGTACTTCCTGATGGTTAAGATCCTCCCATAATGTTTACTCACCAGTAAATCTCATTCACTAGAGCATGGATGTGGAACCTGTGGCCCTCTACATATTGTTGGACTCCCAGCTCCCATAAGCCCTAGTCAACAGGAACAATGATCAGGGATAATGGGAGTTGTAGTCCATCAATCTCTGGAGGGTCACAGGTTCCATATCCCTATGAACATTAATTAAAGGTTTCCTCTTTGTAGCTTCAGCCTATTTTATTTTTTCCTGTTGATTGCTGATGGGGGGGGTTAATGATGAATAGCCTCTTAATTGTCCCTTGAATAGCCTTTCTGATTTGCTTTAGTGTCAGATTCTGTTCTGATGGGGGGAGGCTTAATTACTGATTTCCTCCATTTTTTGTTGCATTTTCATAGTGAAATGACTATATATAAAGCCTCCCCCCACCCAATCCAAAGAACAGACATTAATACTGGGGCAAATCAAAGAGACCAAATCAAGGGGCAGTTAAGAGGCTATTTATTTTTAATCTGATCCCATGCCCATCAGGAAGCAATAAAACAGGATGAACCTGTAAGTAGGAAGCATTTAATTAAAGGCAAAGAAGGACTTAAAACAGGTGGGGAACGCATGGTCCTCCAGATGTTGTTGACTTCTATCAGGCTCAGCCAGTGTGGACATTGGCCAGGGATGATGGGAGTTGGAGTCCAGCAACTCTGGAGGGCCACAGGGTCCCTACCCCTGCCATAAAAGCAGTAACAGCGAGTGTGGTGGTGTAGAGCCACAGAGCTGTTCTCCTGTCCTGTCGCTGGATGAAGCCGGGGCAGAGAGAAGTCAGAGCTACATAAATGCATCAGCAAGAACATGAGATTGGTTTTGCACGTGCATCTGCACAGCCCATCCTTTCCCATGCCCAGTCCTGCCCCAGCTCTGCCCAGGTAAGCTGCAGCAGACAGCTCCTTAGCTCTGCTCCAACCAAGCAGCCACTGCTGCTAAAAAGCCTCAGTAGCGCTTTGCCTGAGAGACGAGATTGGCAGCTGCTCCAGTGAGGTTTTATTACCAATAACAACAACAACAACAACAACAAATCAGACCTGAAAAAACCATGGTAAAACAACAGGAAAACAAAGGTATCTGGATGCTTTGTAAAAAGTGAGTAAACAAAGGATGGCAGTTCCAGAGAAAAGGGCAGGTATGGAAGCAATTTGTGTTAACTAATTTGGATCATATAAGTGTGATCTTTAGCTCACTGGCTGCAAACATCCTGTCTCCTCTGCTTTAGAGGACAAAGAGAGAGTATAGATGTGCTTATGTAAATACATTATTATTTATTATTAAAATTTATATCCCACCCCTCCTCTCAGCAGGAGGCCAGGGTGGCAAACAACACTTAAAACATCTTAAAAAAAAACACCTTTAAAAACTTATTTAAAACATCTTAAAAACATATTTTTTAAAAAACTAAAAACAAATCCAACACAGATGCAGACCAGGATAAGGTCTCTACTGATACCTTTCCCTGTGCCAAGACTGTAATATATAATCCTACATTAGCACCACACACAATGTTCCACAAAGCCACATGTATAATAAGGGTGCACAGCTAACATAATGTAAATGCATACCTGCATGCAAAACCAGATACTCTCGCAATGAGCTATGGCCCTTCTCTATACATACACATGGAACATTTCACTAGCAATAAATCTCCTGGGAAATATTTTGATGGCCACACCAAAAAACTTGAACATCCAGTATGCTGTAGTAATCACTGCAGAGAATACTAGTTGTATCCCAGGATAGTTGCCTTCTTTCCCCACATAATACTAGAGGTAGGCTTGTGATTGCCTCTGCTAGTGTGGACTTCTGTTCCCTTAGGTGACCCTGCTTAGAGATAGGCTTGCAGATATCTACTAGTAAACAGACCAATTACTTTTTGGTTTACATACCAGAGTTTAAAAAAAATGCAACATAGACAAAAGCCCTAATGTTAACAGCACTCAGGCAAGCTAACATACATATGTTTCTTTGCAGACAATGTGCAATTTATGTAGACCCACAAGTTCACCACTTGTGAATATTGAACCACACGGGCTTCCTTTGTCTGTCCTGGGGCCACATGAGAACAAGGCCCAACACCAGGGTAAAGGGCCTACAAGTGTGATCCCAGCTGGAAAAGAGGAGGTTAAGCCCATATCCCCTGTGCCTCTTTGCTGAGGAGACAGTAATTTCCGCAATCACAGAAGTGTTTCTATTCCTGGGAGTGCAATCAAAAGCCAGCACTCTGCGCGGCTCATCAGGGCCTTGTGCAAACCTTCCCCCCTTCTACTCCTGTCATCCTACCACCCTCAGGAACAGGTGTGGGGGCCATGCCAACTCGCAGACCCCAAAGGGGAACAGGAGGGAGAGGGAAGGGAGGGAAGACATACGCAGGCCGAGTGGTTAGAGAGTTGGTTCAAGAGGCTCCTCTGCCATGGAGTGCTAGTACAACTTTGGAGAAGTTGTCTTCTTGCAGTCCCATTTACTCCACCTGTAAAATGGGAATACTAATAATGTGCTTCCTCACAAAATTATCTGTGAAAGCAATGTAGATTGCCAAGTCCTAAATTATTAGTAGTGGGCAGCGTACAACGCAACCGCATGGAGAATAGGAAGAAAGGGCTGTGCTCAGTAAAGCACACCAAACTCTTTCCCTAAATCCCAAGGCTCCTTCATATCTGGGCTCCTGCTGGGAGGAAGGGTGGGATATAAATCAAATAATAAATAAATAAATATCTGACAAAATATGAAGGGTGAAGGGCTAGGGTGGTGGAGTGATTAGAATGTTAAGACTAGGACCCAGGAGACCTGGGTTCAAATCCCCATTTAGCCATGAAACTCATAGACCCTGTGCCAGTCTCCCCCTTTTCCACTATCTCACAGGGTTGTTGTGAGGATAACACAGGGGAGAGAAGAACCGTATACACCACTCTGAGCTCTTTAGAGGAAGAACAAGATAAATATATAATAAATCATAAGAAGAAATTCTTACAGAGAAGTTATTCTGTGTTGGAATGAATATGTCACCTGCATGTAGGAAATTCACTAACGTGCAGAGCAGCCCATAGAAGGTACACAGTCTCGGTCCTTCAATAAACACATGTGCAATAACACACTTGCAGCTAGTTCCTATGTTTACACTCACACCACATAAAGGCAGGCTGGCTCTTGCTGGCTCTTTTGCCTGCATGCCGCATCCTCCCAAAGGCCACAAGAGGCTTCCCTAATTTGCAGCCCCCATTTGCTCTAGCACTCCTGCTCCCCCTTTGCTCGCCCGGCCTCTTCTCACCATTCTCTCAATGAGCTTTCCCTTCTTTTTCTTTTCTTCCTCCTCTCCCCTCTCTCGTTGGTTCTTGCCAGAGTTATTGATTTTCCTGCCTTTTCTTTCTCTCCCCTCGGGGCCCCGAGTCGTGCTGCGTTTTTGTCCTTTTTCTCGCTTTTTATTTCCTGTGCGCGTCTCAGTTAGAGGAACACAGAAGCGAACATGGCCCCCGGGTTTTGACATTGCTCAGTGGATGCCACACACCAGGGCAAACAGCCTCTGCACGCCCCTGGCGGACAGCTAGCTCTGGCCTGAGACTAAAAGAGGTAGCCTCCTCTAGGGCAGGGCAGCTGTTTGGACAGCAGTCTCTCCCTTCCCTGCTACCAAGATTGCAGCTGCTTCTGGGGTGGAGGCAGCTGGATGCATTGACTGGACTGCTTCCTCTAAGCTGGGTTTCTATATACAAAGGGAACCCCTACGGTTGCTTGATGGGGCGGGGCTTCTACATCTACCCTTGGGGCGGGAGTTGTGTACACAGGGATCCCTTGCTCAGTGCTGAAGAACAGCTGGGATAGTGTAGGGACATTTGCTTGGTGAAACTCACTCTATTTGCTGGCATGACAAGGAGCACAACTGATGCTAGTGTGTTGGAGGAATGAAGTCAACGCCCCAAACCACCTCAAAGTAGGAGGATGACAGTGTCATCATCAGTAAAAGCTTTCAAATACCTTGTTTAATCCCCTGTGTTTGTTGTGAATTGCAGCTGAGTCTGGTATGGGGATTCCACTCTGTTTCTGAGATGCATCCCCTTCTTTGTCTGACAGGCAGCATCACCAGAGCTCAGGAACAGTCGGGACAGAAGATAGAGGTTGAGGGGAGGGCTGTTCAGTCCAAAAGACATGATAGGAGCCATAGCTCAGTGGTACACATAAGACCCAGGCTCAGTTGTCTGGAACCTCTAGTTAGAGCAATGTGAAGGGCCCATGGGAAAAATCAGTTAGGGGTCCATGGCCAATACTTGGTGGAGCCACTGGAGCCAGAGCCAAAGTAGGGAGAGTGAGTAACATCCCAACCTTGTATAGCCCTCCTCTCCCTCCCTCCCTCTGCCACTCCATCTCTAAGGGCTGCATACAATTAGGGCTGCGCGTTCCCCACCCCAGAGTTAAAGAATCTCAGCAGGGCTGAGATTTTGGATCCTTATACAGTATTGGGTAGAAAGATGCCCTCATTTGGGTGTGGGGCAAGGCTAGAATAGTGTGTGGGCCTGTGGGGTAGGTTCAGTGGGCATCCTTGTTCTGGGGTGAGGCTCCATGGAACAGGCATTATTGCAATGAACTTCAGGATGTTGGGTGGTGCAGAGACCAGTCCCATTACATCCCCTTTAGCATGATTGGGTGGATGAGTCCGGTTGCCACATCAGGCAAAACTTAGTTTTTCTTTATTGTGTGTATGTGGATTAGATGTCCTTTTGGCCGCACTCCTAACGCTATGATTCTGTTAGCAAGGAATGGATCTCCACTGGCTCAGACCAAAGGCCACTTAGTCCAGTATCGCATTTCCCACAGTGGCCAGCCAGATGTTTCTAGGAAGCCCTGGGCTTCATCATATTTATTCTCCTCAGCAACTGGCATTAAGTGGCAAGTACACTGCCTTTGAAGCTGAAGGTTTGGCTTAGGTCTATCAATGGCTATTAGCCATGAAGCCTACCATCTATTAATTCGTCTAATCCCCTTTTAAAGCCATCCAAACCCACTGCCAGCACCTTTTGTGACAATGAATTCTACAGGTTAATTATGCACTGCATGAAGAAGGCTCTTTCTGTTGCCTATCCTAAGTCTTCCACCAAATGTAATTGGGTGACCCCCAAGTTAGGGGAGAGTGAGAAGCACTTCTCTATCACTTCCTCCACAATCCATGCATATTAATAAAGGTCTATCATGTCCCCCTTATTCACTGCTTTTTTCTAACTAAAAAAATCCAGAGGGTAAAGTTGTGAGGCATTCTAATTTGGGGGTGCGGGAAGGTAAGGCTGGGATCATCAGGCCCTACTTCCCTTTTAGACACTCTGCACCGGTGAGACACACACGCCTCAGAGAGGTTTAATCAAAGTCGGCAGGTTTCATTTCCACCTGCCAGCTGCCTGCAGGAGCAAAATCCCCTGCATCAAGACAGGTTTGGGAGGAGGGAGGAAAAGTGGGGGACCAAGACAGGCTGCAGGGGAAGGGAACTGAGGGAGGAGAGTTACTAGCCAAGAGGAACCAATCACCAGGTTCCCAAGGCCAGACAGGAGGTGAGGGGGTCCAGGGTTTCATGCGTCAATTTAATGCCTCCCACAAACCCTTAATCCCATCAAGTGACACTCACAGGCTCTTCTCTGCCTGTAATTAATTTGGAAACCACACGCGCGGACACACACACACACACACACTCGAGACTTGCGCACACAAAATATCTGTCTGCTGGAGCCTCATAATCCCAGGTTAATACTCCTCCCCCCACCTTCATGTTGGGCTTTTCCTTCCTAGTTCTATCCCTCTACTTTTATCCAGAGCTACACCTCTCACCCATCCCCATTTAAAGTGAGACAGGGCTTAGCCATGGTTTCTGTATTCAAGTTGTAAAGTAACAATAGGGCATGTGCAGAGTGCATTTCAGTTACATAATCATAGCCAAATTGTAGTTAGGCTGCTGCCTCTGACTCAGAATCTGACAAGAGGCTTGAGCCCCAGTATCTGTCATTTTGGAAAACCAAATCCTTCTCCTAAGTTATGCTGACCAAGTGGTCGAATAAACTGATTGATTGACTGATTGATCGATTGATTGATTCTCCTAAGTGATTAATTTCTAATAGGGGAGATGTTTGTGGCCTGAATCTGCCTAGAAGCAACACTCTCAGGACCTAGAATGCCAGATGGGGTAGGGGCTGTGGGTGCTGAGGGAGGAGAAACACTCTGTACATGCTCATGATGCTTAGTGCACAGCTGCCAGGACTGGTCTCTGGCACTGAAAAGAAATGCTGGGGCTGAACTCTTGATGAGGCCAAGCTCAAACCAAATCCTTAGGTGCCTGCACTCCCAACAACCCAGCTGCCTTAAACTGCTCCAGTCTTAATTTAAGGCATTTGGCTCTCAATACCAGGTAAATGAGGATCCCTGCCCAATGGCTGCTCCCAAACTCCCTTTCGTTCCTCCCCTCCATTGGCAAGGCCCTTTCCCAGCTGTTTTGGTGTGTGCAGAGATTTCAAGCAAAGCTGCTAAACCTTGGCCTCATGCTGGATCACCTCTGTTTCCTGGAACCCAGACAACAGGCCACTTTTGCTAGCCCAGCTGTGCCGGGCAGTTCTGTGGAGCTCACATGCTCTTTAATCTCCACTGGAGCGGAGGGGGGGTCATAAGTGTCCATTAGTGGCTTGATCTGGTAACTGGAGCATCTGGAGGAAGGGGTGGGTCGGCAATTGTCCCAGAATCCTCTGGTTTTTACAGGAAGGAACAGGTGGGGACCGATGGCAGCAAGAGATAAATGAGAGAGGGTATGAATGAACACAGTAACAGCATATATGAAAAAAGTAGCTGACGGTGGGTGAGAAGCAGCTCGGCACTGCCAGAAAGGACCTGTAGGTTGAGTTGAAGAAGGATATTAGTGAACAGTACCATGGATGATATGCATAGGAGAGTGGGCAGAGAATATTGAAAGGAGTCACTGTCTCTTATACAGCTGTTTACAATCACAGCATCTCTTTCTGAATGGGTGTATAGTCTGAAAAGTATGCCCATGCCAAAGGTATTTGTTTGCAGTCTGAATTAATGTGTATATGCGATCCCTATGTACAACACAAAAACATTACAACCAGAGAAGATTTTCACTTGGGTGCAAGTGTGTCTGTGACAAACTGTACCACTGATCTGGATGAGCATTCCAATAGGATGGGCTGCATAGACAAGATCAATATTGGCAGCTACAGTCAGAGAATCTGTCTGGGGGGTGGGGAATGACAGTTTCCTTTATTTGGACCTGGACATTAAAGGGCAGGCACACTACTCTGTAGCAATGTGAAGCTAAAGAGTAAAATGGTACTTATGATGACATGTGTGAGAAACAGGGCCAACAATTAAAGAATACATGTGTAAGTATTGTACACCATGATAGTCCATTAGTTGCAGTTTGGTGTGGTTTAGCGCACAGCAGTGTTGGCTGTGGGGTTGCAAACATAAGAAAGTGAACATAGGAAGCTACCATATTCTGAGTCAGACCATTGGTCGATCTAGCTCAGTTTTGCCTTCACTGACTGGCAGTATTGCTTTTCAGACATAAATCTTTCTCTGCCCTACCTGGAGATGCTGAGGACTAACCTGGGATCTTCAGCATGCAAAGCAGGTGTTCTACCACTGAGCTATGGCCCTCCCTAGGGCTTACTGACTTGTAGACAGATTTTTTATATGGAGCTGAAGAATGTGAAATCGGGCAGGTATTATCTAAAAGCACATTATCATGTTGGTGCAATCAGATGGTACAGTGTGAAAACTATCTCCTCACAGGAACTATTTAAAGTCCTACATTAAAGTGTATTTGTGGCAGCAAAACCCAGTGACATGGGCTAAGTGTCTGTGCATTATCTGTAGCCATGTTAATTTGCATAAGTACAGTGTGAAGGAGGATATTGCTACTGTGTTTACTGATTTGTTAGTACAATGACATAATGGATATATACTGTAGGTATTTATACTAGTGTGCTTATCTTAAAAGGAGACTAAGGAACCTGTGACCCTCCATAAGTTGTTGGGCTCCCAACTCACATCAGCCCCAGTCAGCATGGCCAGTGGTCATGCTGTGGGAGTTTCCCCACCCCTGTCTTAAAAGATGTAGCCAGAGGCTATGTAGCCACAGGGTAGAATTATAATAATGTCATTACACACAGTATAGGATGGCAACATTGCCTTGAAAGAGAGTGAACATGAAGCAACACCCTAAAAGCACATAACTAGTCCATATTTGCACTAGGGAATAGATACAGTGATACACTTAAAGGAATTGTGGCGATTGCAAGAAGGAACAATAAGAAATCATGTATCTAAAATTCACTAGCAACCACAGGAAAAGATATGTCGATGCAGACCAGAGCTCTACTCACAAAAGCACCTATATTTCAGGATATATGGTTAACATGGGCAAATGTGCATGACAAACTACTGGCAACTGTGCACATTCCATACACATTCCATGGAGAATATCTGGACTGTACAAACAGGGAATTGTGCACACCAGCCAGTCATTATTTATAACCCTCCAAGGGATACTAAAGAGTATGAAAATTTCACATCTGACCAGAGAATGTGCATATTTTCCAAGTGCAGAATATGCTGTAACCAGTCAGTGTGTGAAAGATCTTGTCAAGTTTGTACACATTCCCTAGCATCACTTAAGAGACGTTGCACATTGACCAGGCAATGTGCAAAATTCCCTATTCATGCTCTTCATTTAGTACATTCTCTACAACATCTAGTGAATGTGCACAGTAGCCAAGGTTCATGCACATTCTCCATTCAACTCACACTAACCACAAGGTGTATGTGCATTATTAGTTAAAAGGATGCAGCTACATTGCTTAGACGTACATTTGATGAAAACTTACCATATTGTGTGGGCAAACTACTGGTTCTATTTTAAGGCTTGCAAATAGCACTAAAGGGGTGTTTAAGGACAGATAGATTCGCTATGCAAATGTGTAGCAATTTAATGGTGTATTTTGGGGGAAATATGGGAATACAAGTGGAAGGGCAATATTATCACATTCCAGGCGGTAGCCGTGTTTTACCAGTCTCCACTGAATTCAGAGAACTCTATTACACACCCTCCTGGTTGTGTATCCTCATACAAGTTCACACTAGTAGTAGTATTATTAGTATTACTACTGTTGCTACTATTATTAGTAGTCCTATTTAACATTTCTTTAGCAATTCTGTAAGCCCATTTAATGAACTGTAAGCATTAAATCTGTGCAGCACAATTTGCTTTGTGCCTCTGCATCTCTCCCTGACCACACCCAAACCAGCTAATCTGTTGCTAGGAGGCTCCACTACCAGCCAACACCTCTTAAGGGGAGAAATAACCGATGAGAAAAATCCACAGGTGGCAGGAAGCTAGAGACAGCTATTCTGACTGTGTGCTTGGTGAGAGGGACAGTCAGGGACCACACACCTGGTCTCTTTCTCAAGTGGGAGAGACAGTGGCCACAACACAAGGATGAATATGGGAAAGGCCATAGCTCAGTGGCAGACCACATGTTTTGCATGCAGGAGATCCCAGGTTCAATTCCTGGCATCTCCAGGAAAGGCTGGAAAAGACCCGTCCGAAACCTTGGGGAGCTGCTGCCAGTCAGTGTAAACAAACCGAGCCAGATGGACCAAAGGTCCGACTCGGTATAATGCAGCTTCTTATGTTCCTAATGCTGTCTGCAGTGGGCCAACAGGGCAAATGTGCTTCACCATTCTTATCTGGTCCGTCTTTTAGAGGAAGGTGACCAATATTGCCATGCTGTGAATGGCTGAGACTTATTTGTCCAAGGCCACTGAGTGAACTGGTGGCTGAGCTGGGGGTGGAGGGTGAACTATGCCCAGCCCCTGCATGCTAAACAATACTGGCAATCAGGAAGGGGGCTATTTGCCTTGTTACACATTCTTGTAGGAGAGGAATACTCACTAAAACAGGCACAAACACGCCACAGCCTGAAGAGAGATAGTAATTTATACTGGGTTATCCTCATGCCAGAAGAGTCAGCCGAGCAACACGCAAAGTCAAGAGAGGAGGCAATCAGCAAAACAGACAGTAAGAGGGCAGAGACTGATCCACACGCACAATCAGAGGGAAGAGAACAAGCCGTGTGCACAAAGAGGAGAAACAGCCTCTGATACAGGTACACACAGTGGGTGAGATTTTATACCCCCCTCCCCAGTACAGTGATCAGTGAAGAGGCAGCCTTTGATGCACCCAAAACAGCAGCAAAGAGGATCATTGACACACATGCACAGTCAGAAAGGAGAAACAGCCACTGGTACAGCCAAGGACACACCTGCTTTGTAAGATGCTAGCAATCACACATGTGAAAGGCCAGCCTCCATGTGTGAAAAGCAGACACATGAAAAGAAGCACGCTTTCCAATGCTACACACCCAGCAATGTGGCGTCTCAAGCGTAGATTTCACAGACAGAGAGACACACACTCAAAGATCATAGTCACCATCATACTGGGCCATACCAATGATCCATCTGAACCTAGTATCCAGATTCCGGCAAGGAAAATGTTGCTTCAGCCCCCACAGCTGCAGAGCCCACTGTGTGGCCCCATTTCCAATCCTAGGAAAAAGTGGGCAGAAACATATTTGTGACTGGCAACCACAGCCGGCCCCTGAGATTGCACAAAAGATTGAAGGTGGGCTAGCCAGCCGGAGTTCAACCTGCAGGCCATAGCAAAACACCCACCCACAAAAGAAACTGAGCTGAAGAAGGGATGAGAATAGAAGGAGCTCACACATCCTTCTGCAAAAACCACCATCACCTTAGGGATTCCACACACACACATACGTTGGCAACATTGTTTCCTGTGGAAACCACAGTAGTATTGATGATGTTATCCTCTGCCTTGCATTCAGTTTTACAGACATCTTCAGCAAGAAGGTGGCTCCCATAACAATCCTTGTTGGGTGGTATCAATCCAATCCCACCCTCCATTATTCTCTAAGAAACAACCACAACTAGTTTGCATCCCTACCTATTTGCAGAATCCTGTGACAATGAGTTCCACAGGTCATTCTGACTGTGCATGAAGCCTGGGAAGAACATTTTAGAGAAGAATATCCAGAAGATAAGGAGGAAACAGGACAGAGAAAAGGGAATCCTGAATGGAGCACACACACACCAACACACACACACCGACGGGGCAGTGCCCTATAAGGGTTCCCATCTTTCTCCCTGTGATACAGCACCTGCCTTACTGCTCTGCAGGAAATAGCGCCCTCTAGCATCAGAGATATTGCCATCTTAGCTTACTGCCTCACCCTTGCTTGGCATGCAAGTGGTTGCAGGATCTGCATGCTCCAGCCAAGCCTCTCTCTTCCTTGCTGAGGAATCAAAGCTCAATGGCAGAACACATGCTTGGCATGCAGAAGGGCCTTGGTTAATCTCCAGCTCAAAAGGCCGGGTAGCAGGCGACAGGATAACCCTCTGGCAAAGACCCTGGAGGGTAGATGGACTAATAGTCTGATCTCCCCATGTAAGGCAGCTTCCTAAAGCCACTGGCCCCATCTTTTCTCTGCCTTGAATTACTTTTATTTCTCCCTCCCTCATGCACACACTGCACTGCTATTTCTGTTACAGAGGAGATGGACGGCTGTTTCCATGGGCTGGCATTAGACTTTATGTATGAAAAAGACTTGCACAGAAGTCAGCATGTGGGGAGAGGGCATAGTACTTGAATCATGGAGAAAAGCTCTGCCTCCTGGCTCCTCCCATTTTAGCCAGATCATGCCTTTTAAAACTAAGGAGGGTTATGAGGGCCGGACCTCCTCTAACCCCTCTGTAATTTGAGCACTGGGAGGGCATAAGAGGAATCACCTTGTCGGTTCTTTGGAAGAGACACAACTGAGAAGAACAAGAAATGGTGGGAAAGCCAGGCATTCTGGCTTCAATTCACAATGACCTAGCCTGTCCATATAGAATTCAGGGACATTGTGGCTTTCCACCTCTGTCACCTCAGTGCCCTTCCAGGACACCCAAGCCTCCGGGCTTCCAGTCCACTCACTGTTCAGTCAGGGCCACCTGCCCAGCAAAGGCGCCACCCCACCCCACCCTTGGAGAAAGGGGTGCATGACATGGGGAGCATGGAAGTGCGCTAGGCCAAGCCCAGAACCAGCTGTCTGGGAGTGGGGAGGGGAGTGTGTGTGCCAAGGAGAGAGGGAGAAATGGCAGGCTCCCCCAGGCACATGCAGCCAAGGTCTAGCTAGGTGTGCAGGGAGGCAAGTGTGCTCCTCATCTGGACTCTTAGGGTAGTGTGGGGGACGGCCTCTGGGCTTAGAACGGGGAAGCCGGAGGACCAAGGATCTAGGGTTAGAAACGGGGAAGCAGCTTCCTCAGCCAGCGGGGAGAGGGCTTGAACCTGCCAGGACCCCTGGCTTCTCTCCCACCCCACGCTACCAGAGCTTGCAGACATCCATTCCCAACTCACTTGCCTTTTGGGGGAGAATACAGAAATTCTGTTGTCCTTCTGTAGCTTTCAAGCGGCAGGGTTTTTTCTTTTAATGACTGCTGGATAAATCACTCTCTGGCTCATTATTCCAGGCTTTCCACCTGCTTACAAATAAAATCCTCCCCTAACTCCCATCCTACCTGTCAAAACCCTTATTAAGAGGCTGGTGTAGGCAAGCCTCCTACGAGCCCCGCTTGTGAGGAGAGTCGCCTCTTCACCAGCCAGCCTGCCGCCCGGTGGGAAATAGAAACGGGAACCCCAACACCGCTTAATGTCTGTTCACACCTGCAAGCCCCCCTCCTGCTCGCTCCCTTTGGTATCGGCTCCCTCGGGAGCTCTTCGGTCATTCCTGGTCCTAAAAACTGCCATCTTGATCCCTGGGCCGGCCTTTCTGCTGATGAGAGGTGTGGTCCCTCCACGATCTTGGGCCAAACCGCGCGGGGGAAAGTCTTCTTCCCTTTCTCCGCTCCATCCTCACAGGCTGCTCACCTCCACCCGCTTCTGATCCAGGCAGGCCGGGGTTGGCTTCCCTTTGTCCTGCGGCTCCCACTCACCGAATGCCTCTAGCAGAGCCAAAGGGGGCCTGCTTGCCTCTGTCTCTTCTCACCCTTCTGGACCCAGTTCCAGCGGGCGTGTGGCGTCTAAGGCCCAGGCGTGTGGCGGGAAATGGACGCGATCCTGCAATCTTCACAACTGGAACCCCCCAGATTGTCCATCGCCCCTCCTCTCTTGGTGGGAGAACCCTGCACGGGGGAGGGAGGGGAGGGCTCTGTTGCTCTACTCATTGAGCCCCCTACAGAGATCTGAAGATGTCTGCCTTCTCGCCCCCCTTGAACCATTATCATCTACTGCCTTCCTGAAGAATCCAATGGCTCCTGGCTCTGGGCTCCCTTCTGCTGTCAACCCCACCCCACGCCCCTCCCAGAAGACCTAGGAGCCTTGGCTCTCTTTCCCACCCCACCCCTTTATGCTCATATTTAGCCCTGCCCAGTCCCACTAACCACTAGGCGCTCCTCTCCTGCCAAAGAACCCGTGCGTCCTCCCAGCTCCCATCTGCTCCCACTTCCTAGACTCCACTTCCAGAGGGCCTCCCTGGGGAGTCCTCCCACTCGCCCCTCCAGGCCCGTCCACGCTCCCACGGGCAAGCGGGACCCGATCCTGCTCCTGCTACATCCCCCTCTTCCCTTATGCCATTGTAACGGAGGCAGCTCAGTACAACAAGGAAAAAGAAGTCGCTCTAGGGGGAAGAAGGAATTCCGCCCCCCTCTTTCTTGGCCAAATCTTTTTGTCTCTCCACGGGAAAAAGGTAGATGCCCTTCAGTTTGCTTTCTTTTCTTTTTCTCTCTCCAAAAATTACAGACTCTGCTTCTGCAGTCACGTCTGTATGCCTCTGTCTCTCTGATTCTTTTGCAGTTTCATAGGTTGGAATTAATTCAGAATAATAACAAGGAAGGTTTTAAAAAACAGCAGCAAAAAAAGCCCCCCCCTTTTTTTGCATCTCACACTCTTGCAGTCTGGGTGATTAATGCCACAAACAAATCACGCGCGAGCGTACACACACATACACACACGGGGGGGGGGGAGAAACGGGGGTGTCACCCCCTATTATTTCCCCTGCAAACCCAGCCCACTGGGGGGGGGAGGAAAAGGTGCTTTTAGAAGTCTGGACTTAGATCTTGGTATCCTTCCCCGCACGAAAAAAAGAAAAAAATTATAAAATCCGGGGGGGGGGGTTCTCTTCAACTACGGACAGCTACACATTAGTCCAGGGTGCTCCAAGATCATCAGTATGGACTGGGGGGAGGCAGACACAAGGACCCCCGTCACTTTCCTTTTAAAACTCACACACAAATACGAAATGTGCGGGGGAGGAGGCGCCAAAGAAGACCCCCGCTCCTTCAAGCAAGAAATCCCTCTGCCCGTGATCCTGCACAACAACACCAGGACGTTTGTCTCAGAATAGGGAATCGAAATAAATAAATAAAAGAGTCGCTCTTACCTTTTCATGACAACTCCCGAGGAAAGAATAGACCAGGGAACTGAAGGGGAGCAAAAATTTCTCCGCGTCTGGAGAGAAAAATATTTTTTTTCCTACTGGGTTTTTTTTGAACAACAATTTTATTTATTCCTGTTTCCCCCTCTTTAATCTCCTTTTCTCCTGCGGGGAATCAAACGAGCGCTAAATCCAACCAGCCACAGGAGGAGAAGCAGCAGCAGCAGCATCTTCCTCCTCCCCCCCCCGTTCTCTCCCCCCCCGTTCTCTCCCCCCTTCCCTCCCAAAAATTTCTTTCCGATCTTTATTCACCGCTCAGGCGCCCCCTCCCCGCCTTTTCCCGCCCCCCCCTCCGCGTCTGTCTCCGTTCAAGGTTGTTGCAGGCTTCCGCGCTACACATGTTGCATCCCAAAGTTAAAGCAGAAACCGGTGTCGGAGCTGGCGGATGGTCGCCGGCGAGGAGGGATTTCAACAAATAAACAAATAAGCCAAAGTCTCTTCCTTGCAAGCTGCCTTTCCCAGGGGCCCTGAGCCTAGAAATCTCCGCATCGCTTAGAGAGTTGAGTTATTTATTTATTTATTCTTACCACCCCCTCCCTTCCCCCCCCCTTCCCGGGTCACCTTTCTAAAAACACGCGGCGGGGAGGTGGAGGGAAGCGCATGGGGAAGAGAAGGCGGGCGGGCAGGGGTTGATATATTTTTATTCCCTTAACGCAGAGAAGACCACGTCGTCTGTTCCTTTCCCCTCTCGCGCAAGGCAGATACGCACACACACACACACACACCAGAGAGGGTCATTAGCATTCAACACCAACAACCACATCACCACCACCACGGCAGAGGCAGGTTGCAAAACGAGGGAAGGCGAAGCACAGCGCTGCAGTCCTAGGCTCTTCGAGGTGGGGGGGGGAGGCCTGGATCGGATCCCTCGATTCACCGGATCCATTCTCCCAATTCGGGGGGAGGGATTGGAGGCGCGCGTGCACACACACACGAGCAGGCACGCACCAACCTGGCTCCGACAGAAGCGGGTTGGGAGCGATGATCCTGTGGGAATCTTCTTGGCGGTGGCCGAGATAAGAGGAAGGGGTGTGGGCCAAAGGGGAGGTTTTGTCCCACGGAATGGGATATGATCTCTCTCCCATTACCACGCGAGAAGGCCAAGAAGGAAAATTCACTGCAGAGAGAAGGTGAAGTTTGACCATCTCAGCTTACTTGACTGCAGAAATCCATTCCCCCCCACTTTCCAAACGTGCCCACACAATTAGAGGTGCTAACTGACCCAGAGAGAGAGGAAGGGGAGAGGTGAAAAAAATTAAAAAATAAACCCGACCATCGGTCATTTAGGTATGTTAAATCACTGAAAAAGATGTAAGTAAATATCATTGTCCATCGCTTAGCATTGATCAGAAAGAAAACCAGCCGGATTGCAGAGGACCCGCGGGGGAGGGGCATGCCAGTTCTTTGGCTGTTATCCACCCTGGCACA
Source organism: Rhineura floridana (assembly GCF_030035675.1). NCBI lineage: Eukaryota > Metazoa > Chordata > Lepidosauria > Squamata > Rhineuridae > Rhineura > Rhineura floridana. Next base: position 19,923,395 of record NC_084490.1, read on the forward strand.
GAGGTGCTTAGAATGGATGGAGAGGGGGCATTTGAAAAGCAAAATGGAGCGTGAAAAAGATAATACATCCTGTCACCAAAGACCAGCAAGATGCACAGGTTTTTGGTTTGTCCCTATAGTTCCACAGGATGGAGAGAGACACCACAAGGCTGTGAGAAGCTGAGCAGGGGAGCTGGTCACATAGGCACGGATGGGAGACCAAGTGGAGTAAAAAAATAAATAAAATGCTGTGATAGTTCACCCCGGGAGGCGATAGAGGGCGCTGCACGGCGAGGTCCCACCTGTCATTTGGTACTTTCTGTTGGCAGTCGGGGAAGCGCTGGGGGACGGAGGGGAGGAGTTTAAAAGGAAGTGCAGGAGCCACTCAGAGCCGGGGAAGCCATATGAGAACAAAGGGAAAGACAAGACAGGTTAGTTAGTCCAAATTGGGGAGGGGGCAAAATAATCCTGTTTGGAGTTGGATCTTTTGACCATAATTGTTAGCAGGTAGGGGAGCACTGCAATCATTTGTGTGGATTTATAGCCCACCCTATTTCAAAGACTCAGGGTGGGCTGCAATGTGTTACACCAGCAAAACCTCATAGATAGGAAGCTGCCTTATACCAAGTCAGACCATCAGTTTATCCAGTGCAGTATTATCTGCATTGATTAGCAGCGGCTCTCCAGGATTTCAGGCAGAAGTTTTCCCCAACCCTATTTGGAAATGCCAGAGATTGAATATGGAACCTTTGGTATGCAATGCATTGCTTCCTCTCATCGAGTTATGGGCTTTTCCCCAAGCCATCCACTCCTCTGGCTCTGCCTGAGAGAAACACATCATCATCTTTTCAATCCAACCAGCACTACATTCAGAACCATCTGGAACTTCTTCCCATCCACCATTTGTAATGTGATCCAGTGCCTGTCCCCAACTTGTTCAATAGGATCAAAAGATGGAGGAGAGTCAAGAATCGTGAAGTGCAGCCCTCCCTTGCCCCCGCACACACACATATCCTTCCTCAAAGTAGTGTCCTCTACCCTTCAGTCCTACAAGATTCAACTGTGTAATTCAGACTGCAGCTGAGAGTAAAAGAGAAAGGGTATATCATGCCATGCCAAAGTGCTTGCAGAACAGAGAGAGCCTCAGGTGACTCAAGCAAGTGAGCTAAAGCACATACTACAGAGGAAAGCCCACACTTAAAGCCCACACCTCAACATCACTGGCCATCTTGACCTGAGTTCGAACATTCTTTCCTGGACTCGGGAGACCTTGGTGCAATGCAAAATCCACACACTTCATTCACCCTAAGGATATCTTCCTTGAACTCAAGTCTGTTTCGCTCAGTAACCCACCCTCATTGCATCAAGACAAACTCTCTTTGGGTTCCTTCTGCCCCATACTTGCTTCAAAGCCTAGAGAGCAATTGTCCTTTAGAATTTTTTAAGGACAACTGGAGTGATCCACTGTTTGTTCTCATTGATCCTTGCTTCCTTTTTGGAACAGTTGCCAGCCTAAAATTCTTCAATAGAAATTGCAAATAATTTCTGGGTCACAGTTTCTTCTCAAAAGCATTTAATGGAGATAAAGGCTACTAGTCTTGATAGCTAAACTATTATATAACAACAACAACAACATTTCTATAGCACTACTATGCATGGCACATCACAGAATACAAGAGAATAACTGTTTTCAATAATTAATTTTAAATTGTTGTAACCTGCCCTGGGATCTGCTGGTGAAGGGTGGGTAATAAATAAATTTATTATTAATAATAATAACTTGGAAACCCTTGAGTGATATTCAATGCTAGTCCTACTTAGAGTAGACCCACTGAATTGAATGGATATGACTAACTTAGGTTCATTAATTTCAATGGGTCTACTCTGAGGACTTGGTTGAATACAAACCCTCTTGATTGACCATTGCTATCCCTACTCATCTTGCTGCACAGACAGCAATTTATTCCTCTAAACCTGTCCCAATAGTTGTACCTGTTCTAGATCTTACTCGTAAAACATTTGGGCTGGAAGGGAACTTGACGGGTCAAGTTTAACTGGGTTGCTATGAGAGAAAGGGTGGTATATAAATACAATAAATAATAGTAAGAAGAAATAAAGATAAACTCTTTATATTGAGACAGGGCCTCTATGTACCAGAGATGCTCAAAGCCCCAATATTAACCATTTAATATGGAGCAGAAGGGATGAATTGAGGAGACCTCCTGGCTTTTTGAACTCAATATGCATCTGTTCTGGCACATAGTTAATAGGCAGCAAGCTACAAAAGTTGGTGTGATTCCAGTGCAGTTTTGTAGTTGTTCAGTGCAAGGAAGTATCCCTCATCTGTTTTGGGAAGAGTGTATGTCTGAGGGTAGAAATATACTCACTGTACTGCCATTTCCAGTGCATCTCCACCTCTCTCTTCTGAAAACGGGCACATCACACTAGTCAAACCCTGCCCGTTATTACTGTAAAACCTGGTGGGAGCAGCTTGAGTGCATTTTTTTTTAAATCAGCTTCAAAGAGATTTTGCAACTGATTGGCAAATCATCCCCCCCCCTTCCAGGTGTGGCTAATGGAAACACTGTGCTCTGGCGACTAGTGTGTTGACAGCCAGAGTCTATGTACAGATTGTGTTTCTTTCAGATACTTACATATTGCTGTTTGAATTTTAATCACTGGACTTGCAAAATACACACACCCAAACCTGAGAGTGGAGCATACAGTATTTTAATTTTGACCTTTGGATTCACTAATTTGGGAGTAGAATAAATAACACTACAATCAATACAGTGTTGGGAGCAGTTTATGTTTACATAAAGTTATCATGTTGCTGCTTTTCCCTAAAAACTTAAAAACCAAAAACCCTTGCCACCCTTCCCGTCACCAAAACCTACAAGTCCTGAAATCTCCCCCTCCACTGCTCTACAGCACCGGGCCTTGCTAGGTTCCAGTCCAGCTCCTGTATGTAGCCACCCACTGAATCCAGGAGGTTTTATTCTGAAAGAGGATGTGGGACAATTAAGGAGACCATGGCAGGTGGGGGCAACTGTTTATGCAGAGAAGTCACCCTCATTCCTAGATGCAGTTGTGGCCACACTGGGATGGATGGGGTCAGCAATTCATACAGGAATTTTTGCCTAGGAGGAATATAGGAACTGGCCTTATACTGAATCAGACCATTTGACCATCTTGCTCACCCTTGTCTACACTGACTGGCAGTAGCTCTCTGTCGGTTCGGGCAGGGTTCTCTTCTCTCCCAGCCCTACTGGAGATGTTGGGGATTGAACCTGGGACCTTCTGCATGCAAAGCACATGTTCTACCGCTGGGGTGGGAGATGCCTGTTTCTCACACCCTTGTGTCCCCTTGCCTCACTTCCTCTTCCACAGCCAACTACTTCTGCTGCAACCATGTCATTAGGGCTGGGAAGTTTAAAACGGAGAGTACAAGAGGGGGAGCATTTTGGCTGAGCCCTTCTAGCAGCAGCAGGAAAGCTGAACAGCTCAGAGGAACAAAAGAACCCCTTCTCTATTCATGACGCTCGACTTTTGCTGGCAGGGAACAAGGGAATGAGGAAGAAAGGGAGAAAAAATAGACATGAATGAAAATGTCCAGTGCCAGGATTCCAGCTGCCTTTAATGAGAGAGATCTGTCCTCACTTCAGGGAAAGGAATGGGGGCGAATGGGATAAAGGGGAGGAGTGCAGGACTCCTGGGTCCTCTGAGTGGGAGGAGTGAAGTGTCAGGGGACTGGTGCAGCAAGGGGTGTTGGGAGCTCAAGATCCTGGGTGCTCTTGGGGTGGGGATGGAGGCATACAAAAGTGTGACATCAGAATTACAAACCCACACAAAGGAAAAATAGGTGAATAGGGTCCACAGAGACTTTTACATCAGTTTTCTAAATTCAGGTAGATTTGGCAGGCAAAATTCATGAGTAGGAGACAAGATTCCTGCTTGTCTTTGCTCAACGATCGAATTTTCTGCATTCTGACATAACATTTTTTTCTCTACGGATATTTCTCTCCTGTGTGTATTCTTTTGCAGACAGCGAAGGAGGAAAATTACACCAAAATCATTGTCAAGAGCAGGGTAGGATATTCTAGGAGTCTGAAGTGGAGATACTGAGGCCGGGTGGGGGGAGGGGTGCATAATTCAAAGGTTAATTAAGAGAGGAGGGGTGGCAAAGACTGGAAATGGATGATAGTTGTGTTGTTCCCCACACCCCAAGAGTTGATGGCAGTTTGGATGATGGGATGCTGCTCAGGGGATCTAAACATGGTCGGCCTTTGGAATATAGGTTTTATAGGTTTTTATATTGTTTCCTTCCAAACCTGTTTGAGGTAACAGTGAGACAAAAAAAACCATGTGTACACCACAGGAGGCAAAGCCTCTGCCAAACCATTTTCAACTCTCTTACAAATCATTCTTTGACTCTCACATTTGACTAGCAGTCAAGATTTCTATGTCTGCTGGGACTTCCTGATTTGTATGTATATGTGCAGCAAGAAAGCTCAAAAAGACCCTGATGGTTGAGATGGTGGCAGGTGGATAGGATGCTGCTTCCAATGACTCACCCACAAGATGGACCGATCCTGCAGGATGGGTGGACTGGAGCTGTGCAGGCATACCTATCCACCAGTTCAGCACGTGTGTACCTCCTGTGATAAACATCTACCAACACACAAGCTGTAAAATAAAGCCATTCATAAAAACACCCCTAAGAGAAATGAATGTTAATACAAAACCACACATTTTTAGACATTTCCAGGTGTGTATATATATATTCATGACTGAACATGCCCCAAGAGTCCTAGGAGGAAAATAGCAAGGGTGGATCAGACCAGCATCCATTTTGTCTAGCATTCTGCTTCCAGTGACAGATAAGCCACTGCTGGATGCTCACAAGCAAGGCACAAAGGCAGTGGCCTTCCTCTCTAGCTTGTCACCAACACCTGTTCTTCTGAGGTATACTGTCTCTATATATGGAGGTTTCATTTTGTGACCATAACAAATATTATTTGTTTGTTTGTTTGTTTGTTTGTTTATTATTATTATTATTCAATTTATTAGTCGCCCATCTGGCTGGTTGACCAGTCACTCTGGGCGACGTACACGATAAAACGATACATTAAACATTACAATTTAAAAACCTAACAATAAAAGCTTAACCCATCCCAAAAGCTTTCCTGAAGAGCCAAGTCTTCAGAGTCCGGCAGAAAGTCATCTCAGAGGGGGCATGACGGAGATCATTTGGGAGAGAATTCCATAGGATGGGGGCCACTATTGAGAAGGCCCTCTCTCTAGTCCTCACCAGTCTTGCTGTTTTTACCGGTGGTATCGAGAGAAGGTCCTCTGAGGCTGATCTTGTTGAGCGGCAACCCTGACGATGCTGGAGGCACTCCTTCAGATAGACTGGGCCAAAACCGTATAGGGTTTTAAAGGTCAGAACCAACAATTTGGGATAATTTGTATCCCGCCCTTCCTCCCAGCTGGAGCCCAGGGCAGCAAACAAAGCGCTAAAAACACTTTAAAACATCATAAAAACAGATCTTAAAATACATTAAAATAAAACAGCGTTAAAAACATTATTAAAAAACATATTAAGCAATTCCAACACAGATGCAGACTGGGATAGGTCTCAGCTTAAAAGGCTTGTTGAAAGAGGAAAGTCTTCAAAAGGCACCGAAAAGACAGCAGAGATGCCGCCTGCCTAATATTCAAAGGGAGGGAATTGCATAGGGTAGGTGCTGCCACACTAAAGGTCCGTTTCCTATATTGTGCAGAACGAACCTCCTGATAAGATGGTATCTGCAGGAGGCTCTCACCTGCAGAGCGCAGCGATCGACTGGGTATATAAGGGGTAAGACAGTCTTTCAGGTATCCTGAAATAATAAGCTGTTCCTAGACCTACATTCCACTAATTTGGCTAATCAGATTTTTTAAAAGATCTCTAAGGTAATGACGATGGCTGCCTCATATGGTAGTGAATTCCACATGTGAAATATGTTTGAAGGACTTCTTTTTACCAGTCTTGAACCAACTGCCAACCAGTTTTACCAGGTGAGTGTTAAGAAAGGAGAATAATTCCTCCTCTCTGCAGGGTTAGTAATTTTATGAATCTCTAACTTGTCCCACGCCTAATACAAAAAGCCCCCAATTGGGAACATAAAAAGAATTATCTTGCTAGATTAGACCAAGAGCTACACACTAATACCATTTCCCTGGCATGCAGAAACATTAACTTGCAGAAATTATTTTTACACAGGCAAAAGTTCACCAGATCCATTCGTAGGTTTGTGATATACACATTATACAATTAATATGAAAGCATACTTCTAGGCTCTTGTTTTCCGTCAAGGCATATGAGACACATTGTGTATATATAAAGTGAGGTACACCTAAGGTGTGCAGATAAATATACTAATATGCACAACCTTTCACACACAATTGCCAGGTGCTCCCAACACACACAGGTGCTTGAGTCCAGGGAGTTCTGCACACAAGTTGTTTTTAACAGTGTCCCCTCAGTCCTCTTTTCTCTTTCTCTCCAGCTCCAGTATGGGAGCTTGTGGGAACAATGTGTTCTTTGTAGCCGAGGGAACATTATGTAGCAAAATATGTGCAACATTCCCACTTGAGCCCCCTAATCATTCAAACCCAATTAAAATCTCCACATCAGCAGCCCAGTACAACAACATTCCGAAGAGCCGGGCCCATGACCAAGTTGAAAGCCAGAAAATGTATATCCCAGACCTACAACTGGAAGTGTAATGAAACACGACACAAACATATCTGGTTGGGCTTTGTTCCTGATGCACACATCGCTTGACATCTTCATTTTGATTCTTTCTCTCTGCTCAGAAATCCAAGCCAATCAAAATGATGTGCTGCCTCTCACCCATATAGCTTCAGTGACTTTTTAAAGCTAGCGTGGCTTGAGTCCCAGTACCTCTGTCTTCCCTAGAAACATTACTTCTTGACCTTAAATGTGTAAGGACAGGCTGCAATTGTTCAGTGTTGTGGGGAAGACACTCTGCACATGTGTAGAGAGGCTTTTTTCTATTATGCACTCTTCCAGGATGAACCTAGTATTGAGAGCAGGCTATGGGGCTGAGGCCTGGCTGAGCCCTGTTATAAAATAAACCCTGGAAGTCCTGCATGCCAAATTCCCCTGCTTGGGCTCACTATACACGACTCAATCCCAGAAAACCTCCATATTCTGATTCTCAGCATCCTTTGCTCTAATGCTCAAGACAACCCTGACGTGCCCTTGAAGGACCCAGATCCTCCCTCACTTAAAACACTGTTTATTCTTCTTACACACATACCCCACCTGGCAGTGACATTTTCTGGGAGGTATTGCAGGTGGGAGGTGGAAACTGGCTTCAGGGGAAGGACCATTTTGTTTATGGCCCCTGCATTGAGTAGGAAAGTGGTACCATCTGGCCTTGGGGGTCTCAGTGATGGTGAATGGGAAAGGGAATGATTCATTTATTCCTCTTCCACACCCCATGATGGTTGCCATTGGCAGTTGCTGCCTAGCGAAATTCATGTCTCCCTGCTTTTTAAACACTTTGTTAATTGCTTTTTTGGATACGCTCTGCTCCGCACGAATGAGACCAGAATAACTATTATTACCCTGGGAAGCAGGAGTTTTGGGTTCTGTCGAAGAGCAGTGAGAAGAACTGAGTGAGGGGAGAGCTGGAGGTTAGCCATGCAAGAGTCTGCAGTCTAGTGGGTCAGAACAGGAGGATGCTTGAAATCTCTGGGGCAGAAAGAGGGGGCTCGTGGAGGGGTTTGGATTATCAGGAAGGGGGAGGGGATAGCATCTAAATTGATTGGTGGATGGGGCAGGGGTTATTTTGAGCTAGGATTCTTGACTTTTCCCCATTGCACATCTTTTTCCATTTGTGCAGTTCTACAAGAAGGGTGGAATTTGTTTGTTTGTTTAACCCCGAGGACCAGATGGCAAACAACATGCCATGAACTGGAGAGCCACTGCTAATAGCACACTTTAAATGCATATCATTTTCATACAGTTGATGTGAATGTGGCGGGTGCCAAACTGCAACCAACAGTGGTGCTGTGCTTATTCTATGGTAATCTCAGAAATGGTTCAACTTGACGAGTGAAAAAAAGATGCAAGGCAGCGACAGGTCAGTAACTTGAACAGAGGGAGCAGCAGGGAGGGAGGGCACCCTCCCATTCTCTGGAAATTTTCTTGCAACATTCTAAATGAAAAATAGAATAGGGGATGATTTTAATGTGAATTGACCTGGTATGAACAGACATTTATGTTCCTGAATCTTTTGATTCGCCTGAATGCTTCAACAGTCCTATTAGAATCATGTTGTCTCTTCAAAAAGAAAAATGCAAGTGTCAGGATTCTAACAAGCTGCAAGCTACAAAAAATGTCACAGCTAAGCCTAAAGGCAGACCAGACTACTCCTGCTTAGGCTAACCACAGGTCTGGTTAGCACAACACACGCTTATACCCTAAAGACATTCTTCCTGACTGGAAAACCAGATGGAAATACAGTCAGCTGAATGCCTCTAGAAAGCAATGGAAGCAAACAAAAGGGTTGTAGTGCAGTGGCAGAACATATGCTTTGTGTGTGGAATGCCAGAGTCCCAGATTTGATCTATGGCAAATGTGGGGAACCTTTAGCCCTCCAGATGTTGCTGAACTGCAACTCCCATCAACCTTAGCAAACATGGCCAATGACCAGGGATGCCAGGAGGTGTGGTTCAGCAACATCTGGAGGGTGAAAGGTTCCCTCCACCTGATCTATGTCATCTCCAGGTAGGCCTGGGAAAGATTGCTCTCTGAAATCCTGGAGAGCCACCACCAGTTAGTGTACTACCAAGCTACATTGACCCAGCAATCTGACTTGGTGAAAGATTTGCCCCAAGTAGCTGAAGCAGAACTGCTCAAACATGGAGCTACAGCACTTTAGTGAGACACCACAAATTAAGCAAGCTGTTGCCAAATCCAGGCTCAGTAGCCACAAACCTGGCATGGGAACCGAGAAGGCAGAAAGCTCTCACAGAATTCAGGCACAGTCTCTTTCCAGATGCTTGTTTTATGAATAACTTTGCCAGAAAGTATCACAGCACTGTGAGAAATGCAGAAATCACTCTGCTTCCTTGAGACATCCACAGCTGAAGTTGTCTACAAAGCTTTTAAACATTTCCCTAAACACTCTTCAACAATACAGAGTTATGTCCACCTGTGGATAAAGTGTTTTTTTAAAAGCCCCAGTGTGAGCAGGAACATTGGAAGAGAATACCAACCTTGAGGTTACACTGCCCTCTGTTGTCCAAAAATTGTACTTTTGCAAATGAAGAAAAGACAAATAACTTTTTCATTGTCTTAGGGTGCTTCCAGACTGTTGCTATTTTCTGGTGCAGTTCAGTCCAGTCACATACCAGCAAATTCAGATTGCACAATTAAACTTGGAGCTCTTGCATAAAAACTCATTTCCCCCAAATCTGGCGTTTTTGCAATAAGGAAAGTGATGGGAAAATACACTGGAAAATGTACTTTTAATATTAATAACCTCCCTGCAAACAAATCAGAATGAACATTCAGTAAATAGCTGACATCATCTAATCTCCCCACAAACAAATGAGTATGAATGCTTAATATCCAGGTCAACGACAAGCAGCCTAGGAAGGAAGGAAGATCTGAGTCTCTCTGCAAGAGTGCACCAACAGTTAAATAAGGACTGCTTCACACATTAAGGAAGGGCGGGATATAAATCAAATAATTAATAAATAAAACTATGAAATTCCTGCATGGTAGTCATTGCTGTGTAGGCATATCTGTGAAGTGTGCATAGATTGCCATGTATGATGATCCTAAACGTGAAGTTTGCTGTGTGTACACGTGGTGGGAAGCCATGATTCACTGCAACTTCCCATTACAAGTGTACATGGTGTATCACATACATACAAGATTATGAGCAAACAGGAATGAATGAATGCGAACAATTCCTACACAAGTGAATTCCACGTAACAGGACTGTGGAACTTTTGGGCATCTAGATGTTGCTGGACTGCAGCTCCCATCAGCCCTGACTACTGGTCATGCTGGCTGGAGGTGATGGGTGTTGGAGTCCAACAACGTCATAAGGGCCAGAGGTTCCATAGATCTTCTGTATAGGAATTGCTTCAGGCCTTATGCCCACCCAGTCTTCTTGAACCCAGGATTCTTGACTCCTGCTCTGTACTATTCAAGTAACCTTGTCTCCTACTGTGGCAACACATTGTTCTGGTTTTGTGCTTAATGGTTTATGCACAGCTGGTTTTCCTTAAACAGAAAGGTCCCTTCTCTCACCCATGGATCCCTTCTAGGGCTTGTTGCCACCTTCATTTTCACTGCAGGTTCTCCTGCCTTTGGGCAGCTGAGGTGGAAGGATGATGCATCTGTTTCCCCAAGAGGCTATGTTCAGACTTCAGCATAAGATTCAGTGGCTGGCCCTTGTTCAGAGGTTAAGCCACAAGCAGAGAGCAAATTCGGGCATTTCAGCCCACAATAAATGTATGTGTCCTCACAAAAGTAACCAGATTGGAATGGTAGCAACAAACTCTCTTCACGAGTAAAAACATTTTGTATTTTTTTTACCAGAGGGAAAAAACAACCGCCCTGTTAAAGGGAGAGTAGCTGTCAAAACCCCAACCCCTGTCCAGCCAAGTTTCAGCCTTAGAGAAAAAGCTTTAAAAAATCTGAGGGAATAGCCTCTGCCCCAATGTGCTGGGAGACACAGTCATGGAAAACTGGTAATGGCTGTAACTTCGTGTGTAACATTGGGGCACTCCAGCAAAGAGAGCCAAATCTACATTTATTTATTTATTTATTTATTTATTTATTTATTTATTCTAAGGCAGGGATTGGAAATTGTGGCCCTGCAGGTGTTACTGGACCCATAATTCCTGACTGTTGGCCATGCTGGCTGGGGCTGATGGGAATTGGAGCCCAACCACTTCTGCAGGCTTGCAGATCCCCCACACCTGACCTAAGGGACTGCATGAATTACAGCTTTGTGAACATCTGCTGAGAACCATTGACGGTTCTCAGGATTCTTGGGGAAACGGGAAGTAAACAGGAACTGAGTAAAATATGTCACCTAGATTGTAGAGATCTTAATATGTTACTATATATTTTAAGCCACTTTTTTGGCCAAAAGCCCTTATAGAAGCAGCATCCAAGAAAATAAAAATTTGTAATAAAAAACAACATGTAAGCAAAGAGACAGAAATCATGTCAAGTATCGGAATTCAAAATTTGAGGGATAGCAAATCAGTCTGGGGAGGGCAGATATGTGCAGTCATCTTCTATATATGTGTGTGTGTGAGAGAGAGAGAGCCAGTGCGTGTCACACTTTAATCACTGGTACACTCCGACAGTGAAACTAGCTTCATTTTTTAGTGCAGCCATGCCCCACTGAGGCAGATCTCTGGAGAGCTTCGTAGCGTGGCAGAAATTACACCAGCAACAGCGCCCCCTACTGGACTCACGGCTTCCTTCTGTGAAGCACAGCGCCTTCTACCGAAACGAAGCGCTCTCTCCTACATCCTGCAGCCTAAAAACTTCTTGGTACTCAATACCCGGCAGTTATGTACCACCTCCTCGCTGAGTCCTCACCCTTTCCCCGCAGCACGGATCCTGCCCCCTTCCCGGAGACTATGTCGTTTCAGAGCTGGAAAGGGAGACAGCGCGCGCGCTACGGGACGCGTCTCTAGATACTGGCTTGAAGCCCCCTTTTGTGGCTCTAACACAGGGATGGACTCCTCCTCTCGCGCTCAGCTAGCACGGTCAATGGTGAGGGAGGGTGGGAATTATAGTACAGCAATATCTGGAGGACAACAGGTTTCCCGTCCCTGCTCCAGCGGATCGGGTCGAGATTACCAAAGTGGGGATAGGGGTGGTGGGGCGACTGGGATCCCTGTCCCCGCGGTGGTCCCCACTGTTACCTCTATCTCAGAGGCACTCCGTGTCAACAGAAGTGTAGACTGTTGTGTGTTTGTGTTTAAGAAGATTCCAGCCCCTGAACACGCTTCGGATCTGTCCAAACGGATGATTCTGTCCCTCTGCTCGGAAGCTAGAAGAATGAGCTGGAACTCTTGCTGGTGTCTTCAGTCGTATTCCCTCCCCTCCGGCTTGACTAACCCAGCCCCACTGTGGGTGTGGCAAGCCTTTCTCTCCTCCCCCTTTGTGGCCTGCCTTCCCAGATATCCTTCATGCATACCAGCTTACTTGGATCAAGAAGAAGAAAATAAAAATAAAGGTTTCTTTCCCTCCCCCTCACGCACTACCTTTCCTGGCCTCCTGGGATCTGCTCCGGCCCCCAGACATTTTAATCTTCCACTCTTTTCTGCAGTTTTCCCTCTAGGAAGCTAGGCAAACCTCTACAACACACCCGGAACACCATGAATGTATTCCGCTTCCTGGGAGACATCTCTCATCTTCTAGCTATAATCATCTTGCTGTTGAAGATCTGGAAGACAAGATCATGTGCTGGTAAGAAAGAAAGAGACAAAGGTGTTTCCCTACTTAGCCTACAATGTAGGAATATAAAACGTTCTTTATTCTCGGCCTGGAAGTGATCACATAACAATGAATGTCTAAGCCAAGCTGTAATTGACAAATTTATGCTTGTAATTTACTGATGCAATTACTGTATTCTCCTTTCCCTTCTTGAAGACGGCAATCGTATGCACGCTTACCTGGGAGTAAGCCCCACTGAACATAGTGGGCCTTACTTCTGAGTAAACAGCCACAGGGTTGCACTGTTAATCTCTTGAATGGCCCGTTGAAAGTGATGACTTAGCTTTGTCTTATTTTAGCTATTGATTTTTGAAAATTAAACCATTTCCCTTTATATATTTTTTTCTAAACTTGTATTTCAGGAACTAAAATACATTTCTGTTGCAGATTTATTTTTTCCATGACTTGGAAATTCATGGTGAAACTTAATATTTAAAAAGTTGATACTAGGCTTTGATCATAGAAAAGTTGTTTCTTGCCTTTCTTTGAAACATCAACAAAAAATCTGTTTTCATAAAGAAATGCAGAAACATATAGCTGGTTTATTGTTTTTGTAAACCTTTCCTTTGCCAAATTTTTCTTTTTCAAACTACATACTTGGTCTGAGCCTATAAATGCTTACTTGGAAGCATGTCCCGCTTTGTTCACTGGGGATTACTTTTAGGCAAATGTGCACAGGATTGCAGACTTAAAGAAACTAAAATGTTCTCCCTTTTAGGAAGCTAGTGGTCATTTAAAAAATTCTTCAGAGGTTAGATTTAAACTTTCTTTTCCACGTCATCTAAGGAGTTCCTATGAAAGAACTTTATTAGACTGTTGTGAGCTCACCTTTTGTTGAATAGAGGCCCTGACTTAATATATGGCAGCTTCCTGTGTCCCTACTACTTTTGTTTGGGAGCTCAATAGTTTTCCCTAGGGGAAAAGCTGGTTTTGCTAAAAACCCGTGACCGATTGTGGAATAATATTTCTAGGTGTAGGAACTATGTATCTATGTTGAATTAAACTCACTCATTAAAAAAATAGGATCCCCCCATTCATTTGTGGGTTGCTATTTTGTTCTTTTATAGCAATACTTTACTAAAACATATATTTGAAACTTGCTTTGAGGGGAGGATTTGCTTTTCTGAGTTGCATAGTTATCCTGGCCAGGCATGTTAGCTGCCCTTTGTAGTGGGGAGGGAAGGAAGTTGCAATGAGGGGGAGCCAAGTGGAAGTTTGCGTTCTTTGTAGATAAAAATGTATGGAATACACTGGGGGCAAGCCGGTTACGGGGAACTTGACACCGAGGTATAAGGCTGAATGATGACGTGGAAACTAGTTTAGATTAGATTGGGCAAAGTTTCTAGTCTCCTCCTGAAAAAAATAGAATTGGATTTTCCTATTGTTTGGGTGATGCCAGGTCTATATAGAGCAAGAGGATTTGGATGAAGAGAAGCCAGAGGCCTAGCATAGGTGTGGATATCCTTAGGCCTGAGTAGGAAACATTCCCCTGCACAGCAAAACTAGGAAAGGCCATGGATTACTTCACAAAGCAGGCCCAGTCAGCAATTCATCCAATCAAACCTAATGAGCCTAGCACATTACCATCCTAGCTCTAGAGTTCTCTTGTACTTTGTTGTATGCCTATGTGTTGTGTTCCTATGTATTCTAGGTGTGTTTAGATGTGACAGGCTTTGATGCTGGATGTTGAAATCCTGAAGAGTTTGGGCAAAGATTCTTTGTGATCTTTTAGTTGGTCCCAGTAAAGATATTGCCTACTGTTGCTTTTGAGTGTGTGTATGTATGTATGTGTATATACATTTCCAACACAGCTACCTGCAACTTTTGTTATTTCACAGAAGCCTCATGGCTATTTGTGAATTTCATTGCCCTGTGCTTCTCTGTGCAGGGATTTCTGGGAAGAGCCAAGTTCTCTTTGCCATTGTTTTCACCACTCGGTACCTAGACCTATTTACCAACTACATCTCCTTGTACAACACCTCCATGAAGGTACAGGCTTGACAGTGGATTGGATGGGACTGGGCGGGAGGAGAGGTGAATAGGTATGGAGGGATGTGTGGGTCTGCCATAGGTAAAACAGAGAGGGAAATGTTTAGGAGGAAGGGAAGGCGTGGTTCCCAGCTTTTGCGCCCCACATATGCATGCTTTGCTTGAAACAGCTTCACAGCCACAATCCATTACAGGAGAGGAGAGGGCAGACTACAATTCTACACCCACTTACCTGGGAGTAAGCCCCATTCAGCTCAGTGCAACTTCTGTCTAGCCATGGATAGGGTTGCACTGTTAATCTCTTACAAATGCAAGCCTTAGTAAGTGTACTCAGAAGTAAGTCCCAATGAGTTCAGTTCAGCATATGATGCAGTTATAAAAAGTTGATATAAGATAAAGCAAGCTTTTGAGTTTTACAGGACACTTATTCAAATAGAATAATTAGTGTTAAGACCTTGCAATCTTTTGGCCTATAGTTCTGGACAAGCTTAACAGCAGCATGTTCTTATACCAAAAGAAGGTTAAAAGCAAGAGAGTGAATTAAAAATATTTAATTAGTTAACCCTAACCTTGAAAGAGTGCCCTGAAAAGTAAATTACAGAATGTACTGAGATCTACAAGAATGATACAGCACTTTTCAGTGTGAGGCTAATAAAGGAAAAGGGAGGAAGATGTGGTTATATATAAAAGATGTAGAATGGGTGGGTAGGTGGGTGGGGAAGGTTGACTAGAACCTAAAGAGGGCTCTTGAATCTAGAAGGGAGAGGTGTAAATGACCTGTTTTCTATTTAATTTAATCTAATAGGGACTATTTAATATTTAAGACAGGTTTCCTAGGGAGGAGCGGACTCTCCATAACATGGCTAAAATGTAGTAGGGCTGATGTACATTAAGAATTGGGGAGGTGGTGTGATAGTTGGTCTTGGTGACACCTCTTAATTTATTTTGTCTCCTGTAGGTGGTTTATATTGCATGCTCTTATGCCACAGTATGGATGATCTATAGCAAATTCAAAGCCACCTATGATGGCAACCACGACACCTTCCGAGTGGAGTTCCTGGTCCTTCCCACAGCAGTGTTAGCTTTCCTAGTGAATCATGATTTCACTCCCCTAGAGGTAATTCAATGTATGGGTTGGTCTTGTTTTGCACTAAGATCCAAGCCCCAAATGGGCAGCTGGATACATGAGGGGAAAAGAACCTTTTTGGCCCCACACACCACCTGTAGGGCAGGGATCACATGCCAGTGAATGTGGTTGGATCCAGTCACATCTCTCCACATATTAAAACATTAGTGCCCATTCGTACATCCAGATATGCGCCAACTGGCACACACCCAAAGTCATGGGAAGAAAGATGTGCAGGGATACCGTCCCTGTGCACCTTACTCCACAACATAATTGAGCCTCCCAAAGAGAAGTTTGGAAGGCTGGGTGTGTGTACGCATGATTTTAAATGGGCAGAAAGGTATGCAAGGATGACCCTCCTTGTGCATCTTTCTTTCCATTAGAATGGCTGCATGGGGTGTGCTGGAGGGAAATCAAAATCACTGCAGTATGGGAACAGCAGTCTGTCCTCCACTTCCTGGCTGATCAGCTGGGAAAGGTAGATGGGGTTTCCTGGGGCTTGGTAAAGATGTACAGCAGAGGTTCCTTGAGCGTCATTCAGGTGGTCTGTGGTATGTCTGTGGATTTGTGGTTGATGGGAGAGGGCATATCCATCTCATTAAATATTCATATTGATTTTTAGTTGCATGTTATTGCTTCTTTTGCTTCCTTTATTTTGTGGTTTATTGTTTTACAGTTTGAATTGTGATACAATAAAATACAATATGTAAGAATTAAAAGTAAAACAATGCAATGAAAAATCACTAAGTTGTTATGCCAAGACCCTTAGCAATTTTCAAGTGATCCCAGGGTGGGGTGCAGTGTGGTGGGGAGTCTGAGAACCACTGCTGTATAGAGTGTGGACAAGGGTCACCTACAGGCCATGGGTTGTCAACCTATGCTATAAGATGAAGTCTCCCAGTCCCCAGACATTCTTCTTGATCCAACTGCTGGCACCATTTAGCATTCCAGCCAAGGAGCAGCTACATCTGAGGATATCTTCACATCTTACATGTCTGTATTCTTGTATTTCATCTTATTTTGCTCCTGGTACTAATTCTCTATCCTCCTGCTCTCTCTTTAGGATTTTGGAATTGTTCTTAGAGTTGTTTTCTAAAGCAGCACTGTTCATCAGCACTTGTGTGCCCATGCACAAATAAATCTGAAGTACATTTATGCAAAATTAGCTCCAGTGAGGGTGGATGGCACTCAAATAGGTTTGTGATTTAGCCAAGATTATATAGTCAGAAACAGACCCCTCTGCAAAATAAATAAAATCCAATGTTTTAAAAAGGAAAATGTTTCCAGTAATTCTGAGGTGGGGGTGGGAGACTATGACTAGGACAAGGAACATGGTATATGTCCAATTAGGGTAGGCAACCTGTGGCCCTCCAGATTTTGGACTACAATTCCTAGAACCTCTGATCACTGGCCATGATGGCTGGTGCTGGAGGGTCACAACATCTGGAGGGTTACAAGTGCTCCCATCTCTGAATTAGGGGACTTTTTGCAAAAAAACACCCAAAGGAAGTGCTAACTGGGGGAAATCAGCAGCATAAACTTCTCGCAGTATTTTCAGTGAAATCATGTAAAATTGATCTGTGGCATATGTACTCTTAATTTCTGGCCTGAATCTTGTAATAGTAGACAATGTAAAAGGCCACTGCTCAGCAACCGGAATTCAATTTTTTTTTCTTTTTAAAAATTCTCAAGCTTATGCTGTGATGGCAGCACAGCTTTGAAGGTATTATGGGCTGGCCTTACGATGTACTTTGTTATCAGAAATACATATCATAATCATATTGTTTCCTTCTTGGATGTCTCCAGATTCTCTGGACCTTCTCCATCTATCTGGAGTCAGTGGCTATTTTGCCACAACTCTTCATGGTCAGTAAGACAGGTGAGGCAGAGACCATCACAAGTCACTATCTCTTCGCCTTGGGTGTCTACCGTGCCCTCTACTTATTCAACTGGATTTGGCGTTACCAGTTTGAGGGCTTCTTCGACCTGATTGCCATTGTGGCCGGTTTGGTGCAAACCATACTCTACTGCGATTTCTTCTACCTCTACGTTACAAAAGGTATCTTGAAACAAGCAGGGATGGAGATTTCTTGATGAGATGAAGTGGGAGGATTCTAGGATTCAACGCTTTTAGAGCAGAGCGGGGTTAGCACAGTGAGTTGGGAGTCTACATCTCAACAAGATGTATATTGTATCTTGAATGAGAGGTGCTGCTATCTGGATCATCACTAGAGGGCACTCTTCAGCTGAAATTGGGTGCCCACCTCTCTTATGGACAGACCTGTTAACTATCCTGCTGGCACTTTACTTATTAGAAATTAGCAACAAATTAATTAGTAGTTCTGTTAATCATTCTTGCGACTGGGAAGAGATGCTATAGGTAAATAGTTCACACATTAAGTGTAAATACTAGGAACCTGTTCCTGTGTGAATACAAGTCTGGTTCAGCCCTATCAGACAAGTGGCCTGTCAGGCACCAGATTGTTAATTATTTACTTTACTGTGGTATTTTTACTTCCATAGTGGTGCCTGTTGGGCTTCTCTGCCTTGGGAACTAAAATGTCTTGGAATGTCTCTTGTTGAAAACATATGCATGGGTTACGGTTTTTTAAAGAGAATGATTTGGGCTGTGTATGTCTACCTGTATGCACACGCACCCCTCAAAGAAAGTGTTGCAATGTGGAATGCTCCTCTTCCCTTAATGTACATCGTTTTGGGGCCACCTGGCATACTCAGTCCTCACTGGGCTGCTTTTGGATCCTTCCCCCACTTTAGATTTTTTTTACCTATTTTTTCCAGCTTCTGTATACATTGGGGTTCCCCTGAGCCTGCTCATACCTCCCTCTTGTTTCTCAGTACCTCCATTTTGGTTACATAGCTATCATAACTCAGCACAAGTTCACTGTTTATATGATATAATATATAATGAGGAGCAGAGTTTTCAGATGCGACCATGCATTTTATAGTGCCACTTTAATTCCAAACATATAATGGCTATTCCTGGTTTATATACTTTCTTTTCCCTGAGGTTGCTGAAAATATATTTTCCCTCATCAGTGGTTGTATCATAGTACTGTGAAGAAATCTCCAGCAAAAGCAAAACAAACCTCCCAAAATTCTCATATGTTCTTTTTCTCTTTCCTCCTTCAGTTCTAAAAGGCAAGAAGTTGAGTTTGCCGGCATAGTTCAGATTGAGACTGTGACAAGATACTTTGGCTGAAGAGGAGGATGGGAATCCTTCACAGGAAGTTTAAAGACAAAGTTTTTTGGGGGGGATATTTTGTTTTGTTTTTACCAGCGAAGTAAAATTACCTGTTGGTCTGTCCTTGCACCTGAACTTTTACCGGAGTGTGATTTGGGACAAGACAATGGATGGTCCTTCCGCTGAAGAGCCTGATATAGAAGGGGTGAGGTGGGCTACAGCTTGGATTCAAAGTTTATAATGACTACCCCTGGTTAATATATAGGCTGCAAGTTTCTCATAGCCCCTTATTGAGCATTATCTTCACTTTCTATACTCTTGACTCTATTTTGTTGATGAACTGGCACAGGTAAGAAACATTTCTTTTAAAAAATCCGGAACATCTTCCTCTCACATTGCACTCATGTTTTGGGTGTGGGGCTGACAACTGCATGAAGAAATCTGAGCTTTTCCTTTTGTGAGGATCTAGTGTGGTGGGACTATCCAGATAAACAGGAGCGCTTAAAAATTTAGTCTTGTTTCCTTTATATAGTTATTACTTTTGTCTAATTTTTAAAAAGATTGCTGGCAAGAAAAGACCTCCTTTATACCTTCTGACACTTACTTCATTTTGTATATTATTTGATGGTTAATTCCTCATCTACTTTAAATAAAATAAACAATTCTCCCCAATTAATTAGTGCCTTTGTGGGAGGGATGGGAATTTAAATAAAAACAAATGTTTTGTTGCCTGTTTGTACTGTGATCTTTGTCCTTCCCTATTCCTGTACACACATCTTTGATTTCCTATGCTAATCTCCTGTACAATACTTCCGCTTTCTGTTAAAACAGTGACTGTTTTCCCCCCCGCTTGGGGCCTATTTTACATGAACTGTGCAATCCATCTACTTACAAGCAAGTAACTTAGTTGGGTTGTATCCAACTAAGTTTTACCGGAGTAAACTTGCTGAAATTAATGGGCATGACTTCGGTCCTTTCATTCCAGTGGGTCAGAGTAGATCTTTGTTGGATACAACCCGCTGAGTTCAATGGGGCTTTCTAGGTTAACCGGTTTAAGATTCTTGCCTTAATAACTGTATTGTGATAAAACAGGTTTTCTGTAGCTGTCACTTTCTCTGGTTCTCATACACATGCCATCTCAGCAAAATTACTTTTTACCTTTTATCTTAGCCAATCAGGAGTTCACATGTCTCCACATGACATTAAAAGGGCTACTTGAGCCTCTCTAGTGCTATTCTTGCCAGAAGTGAATGTTAATGTGAGATGGAATATGGAAGATAAAGCAAGCACATTTTAGGCAGTCTTAAGCTTTCAGTTTGCATTGCAAACTAATTTACAGTGCTAGATTATATGTGTTGACTCAGAAGGAAATCTTGCCAAGTTCAATGGGGCTTACTCCCACTATATTTAAGATTAGAGTCTTAAACAAAACATGTTGTAAATCTGGTGTGAAAACAACTTGGAAAATAATGAAAATGACTGGCTTTGAAAGTAAGTATACTTTGCAGGAATCACTATGCTAATATGAAATGGGTGTTGCTGGGAGAACTCATGTCCATCATTGCAGATGAAGATATGCACCCACATGAGAATCTGCATTTGTAACTGCTGCAATGGCTACTTACATACAGTAGGGCCCTGCTAATACAGCGGGTTAGGGACCAGGCTCCCGCCGTAAAGCGGGGCCCCATAGACTATAATAGGCCGCGTCGCACGAAAAGGACGTCAAAATGGCGCGCGATGGAAAAAACCCGCCATAAAAGTGGAACAAGCGCTGTAAGAGCAGGGCCTTTCCCTAACTGAAAACCGCCGCATGAACGAAGCGCCATAAAGCGGAACGTTGTAAAACGGGCCCCTACTGTATATGTCTTTCTTGCTGGGTTGGGACATGTGAGAGATTGCACTCAGGCTGCAATCCTTTACACACCTGAGAGTAAGTCTTATTGAACTCAGTGGGAATTATTTCTGAGCAGACATGCATAGGATCATACTGCAAGATGGCATTTTTTCTCAAGATTCTCCAGAGGCAGAAAACTAGTTTAAATAGAAGATTCAGCAGGAGTCATTAGCGTCTATGTTTGGTCATCATGAATAACCATACAGTAGGGCCCCGCTAATATGGTGGGTTAGGGACCAGGCCCCCGCTGTAAAGCGGAAATCACCGTAAAGCGGGTCCCCATAGACTATAATGGGCCGCATCGTGTGAAAATGATGTCAAAATGGTGTGTGACAGGAAAAAACCGCCGTAAAAGTGGAACAAGCGCTGTAAGAGCGGGGCCTTTCCCTAACTAAAAACCGCCGCATGAACGAAGCGCTGTAAAGCGGGGCCCTACTGTAGTTGTTTTCCAAATATTTGTGATATTTAAGAAGCAGTTGCTTGCTATAGAAAGCTAGCAGCTACTTGAAATGTTGTTTGGTAGTTATTACTAGGTAAATTTGAGCCTGTTGGCTAGTTATATTATACAGCCACAAGAGTGGCTGTATACTCTAGCCAGCATGGATTTTTCACATTCCGCCATGTTAAATTGAAAATACCTCCATGCCATTCTGCTGCTTCCCATAAGCTCATTTCAAAACAAAATCTTACAAAACTTAATAGTCCTGAACTCAGAAACACTTGCTTAACAACACTCGAAGTTTTCATGGTGATACACAAAACACTCCGAGAGAATCCAGAGTTCAAAGTCTAAGATGAGTAAAATAATCTAGATCTGTTGGACTTTTTTCTGACAGTGGTCTCATAATTTGTTGAAATTAATAAAAATCAGCCATGTTCACAGAGTACCTGTTGTCCTATTACTGACCTTGCTCCGTACTCTGACCTTCATCTTCTGTAGTTTAAAAGTTTTTTAAAAATGCATGGTTGATTTTTTAATTAATTTAAGAAAATTAACATTGGAGTCTATGACAGTGCAGGCATGCTCCGTGAGCCCCAACTGTTAGAACACTAAAAGCCAGACAGCTATTTGGCTTGGCTAATTGGGGACACAGCCATGCCAGACATTTATTCCACTTGAAACAGTCCTGGCTTCCTCAAAGAATCCTGGGAATTGTAGTTTGTGAAGGGTGCTGAGCATTCTTAGGAGACTCCTGTTCCCCTGACAGAGCTCAAATGGTCAGAGCAGTTTAACAGTTAGTCCTTCGCAGAGAATTCTGATGATTGTACTCTGGGGAATAGGGCATCACCTAACTCTCCTCTCCTCACCCTTCCTCCTCCCCTCCCCACTCCAAACACAATTTGAGTTGGTCTTTCACAGTTCAATCCACTTCCTGTGTAGCTTGGAAGAATCCGGTAACATGCCTCTGAGCATAGGTGAGTGATGGCAACACATGCAATTAGGACTGCGTCTCCAAAGACAAGAGAATTACATTTTTTGTATGTTTGCTGGTGGTATTCTTACTTTGCTTCTTTCCTGTGTTACTGTTTCTTCAGAGAATCTAACCTAGAAAATATTTCACTCATTATTTATCCTAGAAATCTGTGTCAATGTTATTTTTATTAATTTCAAAGCCTTTTTACTGGTCAATGTCATATGATGGTGAAGACAGCCTTTTGTGTTTCAAGCTGGAGGTCATATTCTATTTCGGGTGTATTTACAGTTGAATCTGAAACTGCAGCTCTGATGTAAAATTAGACTGATTATAGTATGTTGCTGCTTAAGCAATGAATCTAGCTGTTGGAAGAAAACAAACTTGGCCTGCCCAAGATGCATGTTCAGCCTGCTATGCTTAACCCACTCCACTTAAGGAAGGGTGGATATGGTCAATTAAAAACATAAAGCACACTTAGAAATTTGCTAGAATATATTTCACCTCCCCATTTTATCTTGTGCAAACTGAGACTCCTCATGCCCACTGGAGATTATTCTGCAGAATAGCCAGTACCATTATTCCACAATTGTTTTTGGATTTCTTTTTAGTGTAAATTATTGAAAGTGTTGATGTACTTCACATATTCACAGAAACAAGCAAAAGAAAATACCATAGGAAACTTCATTAAAATTTCCAAGTAAATCAAACATATTTAAAATTAGTATCTGAACTATATCAATGTTGTTGCTTAATATTGTAGATCAGCATAGCACATGACTTGTTTCTGTTATATGGGCTGATTGCAGGTGTTGCCATCACTCACCATATGCTCAAGAGGCACATGTTATCAAATTCTTCCAAACTACACAGGAAGTGGACTGTGAAAGACTAACCCAAATTGTGTTTGCATTTTTATAAATTTGTAGGGCAGTATAATAATCTCAGAGAGGTGGTCAGGTCTCCTGCTCCCCTGGTGCATTAACTATAGCCACCACATTCCCCTGCTTTTTGAAGTTTGATAGAAATATCTCTTGGGTATAGGTATATTCTTAAACTGCAAGGATGTTTTCGCCTATTAGTGAATATAAGCTAACAGTTTATATCTTTCATGGAATTGCACAGAGACCCCTTACTGGATTGGGTTCTGTACTGATATGGTCTGCAGAGGCTAGGAACCATTTATTTGATTACAACAGTTCGCAAAAGTGCAGCAATGATTATGGAAATGACAGCTGGTTGTTGCAGGATGCATCCATGCATATAGCCTGGTTCAGACTAAAAATTGTCCACCCAATCCCACACAGAATTCAGACGGCTTAGACAAGTAGTACTGAACCAGTAGAATGGA
Source organism: Rhineura floridana (assembly GCF_030035675.1). Lineage (NCBI taxonomy): Eukaryota > Metazoa > Chordata > Lepidosauria > Squamata > Rhineuridae > Rhineura > Rhineura floridana. Next base: position 19,946,901 of record NC_084490.1, read on the forward strand.
AGGTCCATTTCTGGAATCCTCCACACCAGCTTTGCAATCTGACTCTTGACTGGAATAAGTAGTAGTTACTAACAGGGAAGCAACTGTGTGGCAGAAGGCAAACATCCCTCCCAACACTGAATCTTATCTTGATTCTTTAAAATAGGGGCTAGGAGCCAGAATAGCCACACACTGCTGTATCCAGTTGAGAAAACAGTGTAGTGCTAGCAGCTGCATATGCATATTACAATTTTTTACTCTCTCTCCCCTGGCTGTAAAGTCACTGACTATCCTGGGATTATCCTGACAGCTAATCCTGACTTTAAAGGGCTGGAATAAACCAGTGCTGCAGAAACTGGGCATGCCTGGATGAGGGGAGCAGTGAGTGTCTGAGCGCCCACTGCTTTTGTAAGGCTATAGCCTCTTGTCCTTGTCTTACCGTGCTTAGGGTTTTTTTTGACCCTTTCATGGTGCTCTGCTTAAGTGGAAACAAACTTACACATAAAAAAGTGTTCATGTTTGGCAATACATTCTCTTTCCACCCTCCATTTTTATTAACTACAGAAATAAATAATTGCCTAGTCATCAGTATTCATTAATGTTAGCCGGTGGGGTACAGGAGTGGATGGGTAGGAGGTTACACCCACATTTTCAGGGTACCCCATATTGTTGGGAAGGGAGGTGGTGGTGGAAGATGAAAGGGTAGTTAATGCAACAGATCCTTCATCCAAAGTCCGCTTGTAAGGAACAGGTGGCTCAGCCCACAGATTTTTCAGAGCCCGATAGGCCAGGTATACCTGTGGGAGAGAAGAGGCGGCAGGTCAGGCACTTGTATGCAACTGTGGAAATGGCACAAATTCTTCACAGAGGCCACTTTAACACCATACATTTATTCCACTTTTAAATGGTCATGGCTTCTACTATTTCTATAGTGGTTTAACAGCTCCTTTTCCCAGATAACTCTGGAAATTGTAGCTCTTGAAGGGGAATAGGGTTCTTACAACTCTCAGCAACTATCACAAACTACACTTACCAGGATTTGGTGGGGGGGAAGCCATGATTGTTTAAAGTGGAATAATAGTGGAGTAAATGTATGGTGTGAATGTGGTCTGAGCATGGGCCAATGATGAGAGGTACATGGACTTCAGATTGAATTTTAGGGACATTACTGTGCAGGTGTCCTGAAAACGTGAAGTGTTGGTGGGGGGCTCCTAGTGGGAGTCTTCAGTAGTGGCCAATTTAGTCATTACAAGCACAAATGGATAGGTTTGTGATGAGTGCATGGTGACTTGCCTGCCTGGTACAAAGGTTGCAGATAATCACACTTTGTCTAGGTAGGCTGGTGGATAGTGCTGGGAGGGAATCAGTGGTTGCAATACATATTGGCACCACTGATGCGGGGAAATATAATTGTGCAGTCTTGGAAGCAAAGTTTAGGTTGCTAGGTAAGAAGTTGAAATCCAGGACCTCCAAGGTAGCTTTCTCAGAAATGCTACCTGTTGGATACAGAGAAGCACCTAAACAGGCAGGGTTGAGGGGACTCAATGATATGGTGGTGCCAGGAGGGAGGGGTTTGGATTTATTAGGCACTGGGAAATGCTTTGGATGAGAACAAAGAGAGGGGCTCCACTTGAAGTGAAATGGAAACAGATAGCAAGTGTTAATATCAAAAAAGGTGCAGAGGAACTTTTAAACAGACCCTTGGAGAGAAGCCAGCTGATACCACCTGGTTCAGGCTGAATCATCCCTTAGTAATGAGGGGAAAATGCTTCTGATAATCCAAAGGCAGATAGACAAGATTGAACTAGGCAGCGAGCATACTGTAGGCAGCCAGTCAAAGAGACCAAATGGCTGGAAGGGAAATGCACATGCCAAAGACATTTGGAGCGAGTCACTACATACAAGTTTTATATGCTAATTTTAGAAACCTAAAAGCTAAGATGGGGGAACTGGGGTGCTTGGTTTTAAGAAAGAGCTATAGAAGCATAATGAAAACTGAGTAAAATGGAGAAAATAGGTGGGATATGGATATCTCTGGATCTAAACTCTATAGGATGAATATTCTGCTGGCAATGTTGCTCTGTACTTCAAAGAGGGCATGGAGTCAAACTAGAAATCTCAAAAGAAGCAGACCTCTTGATGGCAATATCAGGCCTTCAATTTATTACTGGGAACACAGTATCCCCCAACCTCTGACCAAAATGCTCAGGTTGATAGAAAGATGAAGAATGAAATTAGGAAGGCATCCAAAGGAAAACATGTAATAATGGGTGACTTCAATTACCCTCACATAGACTGGATAAATAATGTCGGTCACAATAAGAGGTAGAATTTCTAGATATCTTAGATAACTGTCATGAAACTCACCAGAGGGGAGGTAACCCTGGCCTTAATCCTAAGTGGACCCAGGACCTAGTGTCAGACATTTAAGTGTTATTCAACCAGTTGGAAACAGTGACCACCATGCTGTCAAATTCAACATGTATGCAAGTAGACAATTGCCAAAAATGTCCAGCATAAGTCACATTTGACTTCAAAGAAGAAATCTCTTAAAAGTAAAAGTTGAAAGCAAAAGTCAAGAAGGTCAAATCGCTCCAAAACACTTGGGAGTTTATTCAAACCCTCAAGAATAGAATCGTAGCTCAAATGTATGTACCACATATCTGGTAAAAGTACCACCAAGTGCAAGAAGATAGTAGTGTGGTTAACACAGAGAATAATGAAACCTATTACAGGCATGAAAGCTTCCTTCTGAAAATGGAAGTCTTGCTGAAATGTGGAGAATAAAAAGAAACACAAACTTGACAAAAGAAATGCAAGCAGACAATAAGGTGGGCATATGGAATAATCTGAGGAACATATCACTAAAAATATTGATCTCAACAATAACAAATTATTTAAATACATCAGAAGCAGGAAACAGTAGGGAGGCAGTTGAAAGTATGCTACAGGAGGAGATGGAGACTAGAACAGCTGAATGAATTCTTAGTATCTGTCTTTACTGAGGAAAATATCCACCTGAGAGTACTTAAAGCACTCAAATGTGAACTTACTGATCTTTCAACTTGTCCCTAAGACTGGAGGACTGGAAAGTGGCCAATGTAACACTTTTTTTTTTTAAAAAAGATCAGGATGGGGTGGGAAGAGAATCCAGGAAATCACAAGTGATAATATCTGTTGCGGGAAAGTGATAGAAAGCATTATTAAAGATAAAATTATCCAACACACTGATGAAAACATTTTGCTGAAGAAGAACAAAAGTAGTAAGACAGAATCATTCAGACCATGGTATTCCCGATTTCTATGTATGGATGTGAAAGTTGGACAGTGAAAAAAGCGGTTAAGAGAAAAAGGTAAGTCCCATCTCACTAATCTTTTAGAGTTCTTTGAGTGTGTCAACCAACATATGGTTATGAACGTACTCACTGTATACTTAGATTTTCCATTTTTAACAAGTTCTCCAAAGGTTCCAGAGTAAACACAGCCATCATGAGATAAGAATAGAGAGGTGAAGGCCAGGAAAAATTCCCAAAAAATTCAGGGGAAAAATGTTTTTTCTTCCCCCCCTCCTAATTTTTCAGAACCTCCCCTGGAAAAAAACATATCCCCCCAATTTTTTTCCAGGCCTTCACATCTCTAGATATGAGGACTGGTCCTCTTATGGATCTGTTAAGGAACAGGAAAGAGGGAGTAGGAATAAATTGAAATTCTCACAATGTAGAGGTATAAGGATCTGTACTAGGACCTGTGCTTTTTAACTTACACATAAATGACCTGGAATTAGATGTGAACAATGAGGTGGCTAGAAATGCCAAATGTCCAAGCTGGATTTAGAAAAGGAAGAGGTACCAGAGATCATATTGCAAACATACACTGGATAATGGAACGGACCAAGGAATTTAAGAAGAAAATCACCCTGTGCTTTATAGATTACAGCAAAGCCTTTGATTGTGTAGATCATGAAAAACTATGGAATGCTTTAAAAGAAATGGGGAAACATATGGGAAGTCCACAGGCAGAACACAAGGACAATAGCACTCTCCCCCTGTCATTCTCCATCAGCTGATGTTCAGAGACATGCCACACTGCTTCTGGAGGTAACATATAGCCATCATGACTGGTAGCACTGAAGCCATATTTCCATTAATTTCTCTATTCCTCTTTTAAAGACATCTAATTTAGTAGTCATCACCACATCTTGTGTTAAAAAATTCCACAGTTTAACTATGCGCTGAATGAACAAGTGCTTATTTTGTTCTATCCTGAATCCCCCATCATTCAGCTTCTTTGCATGACCCTAGGTTCTAGTGTAATGAGGAAGAAAAACTTCTATTCACCTTCTCCACACCATGCATAATTTTATATACCTATATCATGTCCTCTCTTACTTTCCCTTTTTCTATACTAAAAGCCCTAACATTGTACCTTTCCTCACAGGGGAAAATCTTTCATCATTTGTTCTTTCTTCTCACCTTTTATAATATTCCAGCTGTGAGAAAGGTTGGTCCATACTAGGGATCATTAGGAAAAGGATCAAAAATAAAACTGCTAATATTGAAATGCCTGTATTCAAATCTATGATGTTGCCACATTAGGAATATTGTGTACATTTCTGGTCACTGCATCTCAAAAAGAATGTTGTACAGCTGAAAAGATCTCTTTGCAATCTATTTTTGTTCTTACCATCCTGAATAATTTGGTGTTGTTGTTATGTGCCTTCAAGTCGATTATGACTTATGGAGACCCTATGAATCAGCGACCTCCAAGAGCATCTGTTATAAACCACCCTGTTCACATCTTGTAAATTCAGGTCTGTGGCTTCCTTTATGGAATCAATCCATCTCTTGTTTGGCCTTCTTTTTCTACTCCCTTCTGTTTTTCCCAGCATTATTGTCTTTTCTAGTGAATCAAGTCTTCTCATTATGTGTACAAGATATGATAACCTCAGTTTCATCATTTTAACTTCTAATGATAGTTCTGGTTTATTTTGTTCTAACACCCAATTATTTGTCTTTTTCACAGTCCATGGAATCTGCAAAGCTCTCCTCCAACACCACATTTCAAATGAGTTGATTTTTCTCTTACCCGCTTTTTTCACTGTCCAACTTTCACATCCATACATAGAAATCGGGAATACCATGGTCTGAATGATTCTGTCTTTAGTGTTCAGTGATACATCTTTGCATGTGAGGACCTTTTCTAGTTCTCTCATAGTTGCCCTCCCCAATCCTAGCCTTCTTCGGATTTCTTGACTATTGTCTCCATTTGTGCTGAGGTATTGATAATCCTTGACAAGTTCAATGTCCTCGTTGTCAACTCTAAAGTTACATAAATCTTCTGTTGTCATTACTTTAGTCTTTTTGACATTCAGCTGTAGTCCTGCTTTTGTGCTTTCCTCTTTATCTTTCAACATCATTAGTTTCAAATCATTACTGGTTTCTGCTAGTAGTATGGTATCGTCTGCATATCTTAAATTACTGATATTTCCCCCTCCAATTTTCACACCTCCTTCATCTTGGTCCAATCCCGCTTTCCCGTATGATCTGTTCTGCGTATAGAGTAAACAAATAGGGTGATAAAATACACCTGTCTCACACCCTTTCCAATGGGAAACCAATCTGTTTCTCCATATTCTGTCCTTACAGTAGCCTCTTGTCCATAGTATAGGGTGCGCATCAGGACAATCAGATGCTGTGGCACCCCATTTCTTTTAAAGCATTCCATAGTTTTTCATGATCTACAAAATCAAAAGCTTTGCTGTAATCTATAAAGCACAGGATGATTTCTTTCTGAAATTCCTTGCTCCGTTCCATTATCCAACGTATGCTTGCAATATGATCTTTGGTACCTCTTCCCTTTCTAAATCCAGCTTGGACGTCTGGCATTTCTCGCTCCATATATGGTAACAGCCTTTGTTGTAGAATATTGAGCATTACTTTAATTGCATGGGATATTAAGGCATGGGATATTAATAGTTTGAAAATTACTGCATTCCCTGGGATCCCCTTTCTTTGGAATTGGGATATATTGAACACTTCCAGTTTGTGGGCCACTGTTTAGTTTTCCATATTTGTTGACAATTTTTTAATCAAAATTTGGACAGATTCAGTAGCTTGTAGCAACTCTATTGGTATGCCATCTTTTCCTGGTGATTTGTTTCTTCCAAGTATTTTAAGAGCAGTTTTCACCTCACATTCTAAAATTTCTGTTCTTCATCATACGGTTCCTCCATGAATGAATGTTATCCTTGCATCTCTTTTATGGAGTTCTTCAGTGTATTGCTTCCATCTCCCTTTTATTTCATCTTGGTCAGTCAGTGTGTTCCCCTGTTGATTATTCAACATCCCTACCCTTGGTTTAAATTTCCCTTTAATTTCTCTAATCTTTTGGAATAGGGCTCTTGTTCTACTCTTTTTGTTGTCCTCTTCTATTTCTATACAATAACTATTGTAATAGTTCGCTTTGTCCCTATGAACTAGTCGCTGTATTGTTGCATTTAGGGTTCTAACTGTGTTTCTATCTCCTTTTGCTTTCCTTCTCTCTTTAATCATTTTAAGAGTCATCTACTGAGGTCTTTCTTTTTAACTAGAGGTATTATCTTTTTGCATTCTTCCCTCATAATGTCTCTGACTTTACTCCATAGTTCTTCTGGTTCTCTGTGAACTAAGTTTAAAGCCTCAAATCTATTCCTTATTTGACCTTAATATTCTTCTGAGATGTTATTTAAATTGTATTTTGGCATTATGATTGCCTCATTCTTCTTTAGCTTTACTCTGATTTTTGATATGACCAGTTCATGATCTGTACCGCAGTCTGCTCCTGGTCTTGTTTTTGCAGAAAGTATGGAACTTCTCCATCTTCTGCTACCAATTATATAATCAATTTGATTCCTATATTGACCATGTGGTGATGTCCACGTGTACAGTCGTCTTTTCGGTCGCTCAAAACATGTGTTTGCGAAAAACAGATTATTGGCTTCACAGAATTTGATAAGTCTCCTGCTATTTCTATCTCCTAAGCCCCATTTCCCCACAATTCCTAGTTCTTCTCTGTTCCCTACCTTTGCATTCCAGTCCCCCATGATTATCAGCACATCTTGTTTTGGTGTGTGACCAATTTCTTCCTGTACTTCTGCAAAAAATCTCTCCAATTCTTCTGCATTTGCCGTTGGAGCATAGACTTTCATGATGGTTATATTAATAGGTTTCCCATTAAATCTCATTGATATAACTCGCTCAGACCTTGCGTCATAGCTCCTAATTGTTTTTGCTACATCACTTCTCACTATTAAAGCAACCCCATTTCTTCTTAATTTCTCATTTCCTGCATAAAATATTTTGTAGTTCCCTGATGAAAATGTCCCATTCCCGTCCATTTTAATTCACTCATGCCAAATATTGTAATGTCGATACGTTCCATTTCTTGCTTGACGTTGTAACTTTCCCTGGTTCATGCTTCTCACATTCCATGTTCCTATTGTGTGCATCGTACAACTCCGGACTCTCCTTTTGCATCTGTGCGCATCAGCCTCTGGGCTTCCTTTCGGCTTTGACCCAGCTGCGTCATCAGTCACAGCGCTACTCATACTTGTCTTTTGTTCTTCCCCCGTAGCTTGTTGAGTGCCTTCTGACCTGGGGGTCTCATCTTCCAGCACTATCTTGTGTTGCATTTTGTATACTCTGTTCATAGGGTTTTCATGATAAGAGGTATTCAGAGGTGGTTTACTATTGCCTTCCTCTGAGTTTGGATGCATCTTAGTCTGGTATCTCAGCTTTGACCATTCCACCTTGGGAATGCTTTTGAAAATGAAATGAACTGCCTTCAACCCTATCTAAAATGTCTCTTACCTGATAAAAGGGATTTTCAACAGCTCTTAGGGACAATTCAGCATTTGGCTCAGTTCATTCCCAATAAATCCAGCCTGACACCACCACTTAGGATCCTGCTGCAAAAGGATATCATATGGCAATGGAGTCCAGTACAGCAACTTGCTTTGGATAAACTCAAGCAAATTATTACCTCTGCTCCTGTGCTACACTATTGTGACCCTGCGCTGCAGTTGGAAATTCAGGCCAATGCATCTAAAGATGGGCTGGGTGCATGTCTCCTACAGCAGAACCAGCCAATTGCCTTTGCCTTTGCATCTAGGACCTTCACCAAGTCTCAACACAATTAAGCAGAGATTGAAATGGAACTCCTGGCCATTGTCTTTGTCACCACTGAGTTCCATCAGTATGTTTTTGGCAACACTGTCAAGGTTCAGTCTGACCACAAGCCTCTGGAGGCAATCTTCACCAAACCCATATGGAAAGATCCTGCTAGGCTTCAGCAGACACTACTGCAGTTACAAAAGGATGATCTTCACATTGTGTACACTAAGGGCAAGGACATGCTTGTTGCTAACACTCTCCCACAAGCAGTTGCCACCTCTTTGCTGGATTCATATGAATCTCTACCCAAGGACAAAGTGGTCTACAGTTTGACTGATACAGGGCCACTAAACCCACGGCTGCTTCAGCATCTACAAGACCCAGAGTTACAAGGCCTGAAAACATTGCATGGGACTGGATGGCCACACAGATGAAAGCAGGTATGACCTGAGCTGTACCCTTGTTGGCCACTGAAAGATCACATCAAGACTGAGGATGGCTTGCTCCTGGTGGGTCACAGGATCATTGTTTCTTGTGGAACCAGGGAAGAGGTATTATTAATGCTCCACTCCCCACAGCAAGGTGTTCAGCATTCCAAAGTCTGGTGTTGTATTGGCCCAACATGAGTACAGATATTTAGCAATGGATTGGTGACTGTAATCTGCGCCAACAGTTCCAGCCCAGCAACCACAAAGAGCCCATGATTTCTCATGCCATCCCAGAGTTGCCTCGGCTTAAAGTTGCAGCTGATATTTTTGAGTTTCATGGACATTCATATCTCATCATTGTGGATTATTTTTCCAAATACCCATAAGTTTTGCACCTCCAGGACAAAACAGCCACATTTGTCATTGCCAAGATGAAGACTACCTTTTCTCGCCATGGCATACCCAAGGAGTTAATGTGCAATTATGTGCCCTTCGCAAGTGCACTCATGCTGCAGTTTGTATATGCCTAGGGTATTTTGTAGGTCCAGGGTATTCACAGGTCAGGATATCCACAGGCCAATGGACAAGCTGAACCTACTGTCAAAACTGTCAAGCTTCTGTTTAAAAAATCTACTTTGGATGGCTCTGATCCTTAGCTTGCCTTGTTGTATCTGAGGAACATACCAGTCACTGGGTCACAGTTTGCACCAGTACAACTGTTGATGGGTCAGTTGCTACAGAGAACACTCCCTGCTACTGCATCTGCTCTCATGCTACTTATCCCAACTGGAACCCATTAGCAGCTTCTCAAGCTCCTCAGAAACACTGTGATGCCTATGCATCATCCCTTCCTTCACTGGAGGAAGGAGGACATGTCTGTATACAAGCAGGGAGAGAATATGTTCCTGCAACAGTGATGCACAAAAGAACTGAGCTATGTTCTTATGATGTAAAGACTATGGGAGAACCACCTATCGGAAAAACTGTAGACACCTGAAGAAAACCCATGCTTCAGCTCTGCCACAGTCTGATTATTGCTCCCAAGAGCCTTCAGTGGAACGTCACTATGAAACGCCAGATATTCTGGGTCAACAACCATGTCAGCAGGAGGAGCCTTTTCCTGAACCATAGGAAGTACCACAGCAAAGTATCATACAGGCTCGGAGTGGTTGGACTGTATGTATGTCAGCAAAGTATCATGACCGTTATGGGTTAGCTGTAAAGCTCATCTCATCAGTGAATCCAAGTGCTTGTAACCTCTGACTCCACAATCTTCAGAGCTTGGATTTATTCTAGGGAATTGTTTGGGCTGAGAAAGAAGGATGTGGTATATGGTGTGTAAAGAGTTAAAGGAGATTGATTGCAACCATTGTCTCTCCTATGACTCAATGGGTGGGATTTATGTTGCGTGTGGGTGAGTTTCAGCCCTCTACCCGTTCAGTTCTGTGTAAGCTGGTCTTGGGGCTAGTCCTGATTATCACCTGTTCAAGAATATTAGTCTATGCCCATCAAAATGTCATTCAGGTTTATGTGTATATATTCTCTTTTGGAAGGTTGAGTAGCCTGTGCTGTTCCTCCTAATCTTCTAGGACAACCAGCAGCATAGACTTTCCAATTTCTGGGTGGGGGGAAGGGGAAACCAACCCTATGAAGAGGTGGGTGTGGGGCAGTGGTTATAGTGGTATCTCAACAGTCTCCCGCCGTATCCTGTCTTTGAAATTTGCTTTTAGGATGGTCACTTTAAAATCTGCAAATGTACATGCATGTACATAGGACAAACTGGGCAGTCTCTATGTGAGCGAATACATGGACACACATTTGACATTAAGAATGCAGAAAAGCCTATAGGGGAACATTTTATTCTTCCTGGCCATTCAGTTGCAGGAAACAAACTACTAATAAAATCTCATAATTATGTTTATGGGGCATGACTGTAATCCTGTGCATAGAAAAAGTCTAGCAGAGCCAAAGTCCTCCAGCTCGGATCCACCACTCCATTCCCCATCCCCTTCATCCAAAACGTCATCTCCCCCATCATCAGAGTGACTTTCATTAACTATAATTTCCCTCCGTCTGTCTTGCCCTTTAGCAGCAGAACGGGGACCAGGAATGGGCTATGTCTGGCTTGTTAAAATACAGGATTCTATCAATCCTGCACAAAAAATACAAAACAACTTACATAAATCATAATTTTGGCAGTTGCAGAGAGATCTGCTGGACTATCAAGGAAACAAAGTTTACAACAGGAGGAAGCATAAGCAGGAGCATATACTTAAAAATCTGTCATCTTCAGTGATTCGGAGGATAGAAGGGACAGTCTTAGAGAAGGAACAAGCTGGCATTCCATCTATTGTGTTGATAAAGAGTTCTTTTTAATTGGCCACTGAAGAAGACCAAAAGGCGGATGTGTCTGGCCCACCTACTCCAGGAGCACTCATTTTAAACAACCATGCACCTCATAAGGGTATAAAACTGCTTTGTTATTTGTTGTGTTTATTTTATATTATGGTTATTAAATATTTATTTTAGTGTCTACAACTAATTTTGGATTATTTTTCCTTAACTCTGTTATTTCTCATATGGTCTTCTGTAAAGGAAAATCAAACCTTTTTGTGTGTTTGTTTAGACTAAAAAGAATAACAAAAAAAGTTTGTTTCTTGTAAAATCTATTGTTATTTAAAACTTAGTAAAAATTATACAAAAGCCCATGCCATAATATAAAATGGTTGTTAAAGTCTCACAGACTATTGTTTTTCATGGTGACTAAAAGACAGCCCCTCAACTGTGGCAAAATAGTCATTGTCCCTGTAAAATATGTTGATAGTTTTATTTATATTTAATATTATGGAGGCTCTTGACTTACCTAGTTCAGTCGCTTTTACAGATTTGCAGTCTGCTGAGCCCAACTGAGGCCTTGCAGTCTATTTCTCCAAAGAAAGTGGGCGGAGCCAGGGTTAAGGTCTAAACCACCTTTTGAGGGCAATCGGCCTTTTAAGGCCGGGTATAAATTCTTAACAAACAAACCCACAGACAAACAAATACTGACAAACAAGAACAAAGCCCCAAAGTATCATGGAAATTGTAGTCTGACATGACAGAGAGACACTGCTGTTGTAACTAAGTCCATCATATGCACCTGTCAACAGGGCCGGCGCCAAAGGGCAGCCAGGTCACGCCCTAGCTGAGGGCCCCTGCGGCCTAGAGGAACCCCTGAAAGGCCCCTCATTAGGGTGTGGGGGTAGCACTCCCCTTCTGCAATCCTTGGCAAGGTCAACTCCTGACCCTGCTGATTGCAGAGACGGAGCTCCCAGCCCCCTCCCAAATCGTGCAGGCCCATGGTGCCCACCCGCTCCACCTACCTCTCCTCCCTTTCTGTGAACGCCCTGTGTGCTATGCGCGCAGCTGCCATCAAACAAGATGACAGCAGATGCTTCTCTAAGGGGTTGATGCCCCTACCACCATCTTGATTGATGGCAGGCATGTGCATGCATGCAGCATAACGTGCATGCGTGCCATCAACAAAGATGGTGGTGGGGGTAGCAGCCCCTTAGAGAAACCTCCGCCGCCATCTTGGTTGATGGCAGCGACCTGCGTGCCCAGTGCACAGGGCATTCACAGAAAGAGAAGAGGTAGGTGGAGCGGTCCCACACAGCTGGGGGGGGACTGGGAGCAGGGGGCCTGGGGCAGGCTGGCGCCCAAGGGCCCAGTCACGCCTGGCGCTGGACCTGCCTGTCAATACTGCCTGGCACTGGCTGCTGGGGAGTGGGTGGGCTCAGCCCACCTGAGGAATCCAGGGGATTTAACCCCATAGCCCACCTCAAAGTTTACACCTATGAGGACAAAGAAGGCCAACTTTTCTTGACCTAAGCCCCACTTTTGATACCATTTGAAATATGGGATCCATTTTTAATATATATATATATTATTCTGTCAACCTTTCTCCTTTCCTTGTCCTCTTAGCCCTGTGCTGTGAATGACATAGAAGTGTGTGCTATGGTTGCAAGTTCTGTAAAATTTATTATAATTTATTATTAAGTAGATGTCATGCCCCCCTGAAAGAACTGGGCATGTTTAGCCTTGAGGAGACTGAGGGGAGATATGATTGCACTATTCAAGTACTTGAAAGGTTGTCACACAGAGGAGGCCCAGGATCTATTCACAATCATCCCAGAGAGCAGGACACAGAATAATGGGCTCAAGTTATAGGAAGCCAGATTTCAGCTGAACATCAGGAAAAACGTCCTGTTACAGCAGTACAACGGAATCAATTCCCTAGGGAGGTGGTGAGCTCTCCAATACTGAAGGCATTCAAGAGGCAGCTGGACAGCCACCTGTCAGATATGCTTTAACTTGGATTCCTGCATTAAGCAAGAGGTTGTATTCGATGGCCTTATAGACCCCTTCCTGATCCTATTATAGCACTATTATACTTATTTAACTGGTAATCGAATATTACGTGGAGTCAATTAAAGTGCACACTCCTTTCTTGTAGGTGTTATGTACTATACACTGTAGGGTATTATTGATTCTGATGACATCTTTGCAGCAACTATATTACTTTACTGAAAAAGGAACGTTCTCAATGAAAGTGTACTTTGTTTTTTTTACTTCCAAGTGGTGTCATGTTTAATACCATTCCAATGAGTTTTATTTTTATGGCAATTTTTGTGGTGCATTTGACCCCATAGTTGGGCTGGTACAGTAAATCTTGCTGTCATCTAAGAGTTAAAAGAAAGTGGTACTGTGCTGCTGGTGTTACTATAACTCCCCAGCCAGTCTAGCCATATTCAGCAGCAGGATTGAATGGTAGCAACACTTTGGTTGTGTGCTCCATCTCCAACCAAAAGATCAGGGGGGGGAGTCAGGAAGGATTGGCTTCTTTACTTTGCCTTGGATACGAGACCAGTGGCAGAGACCAGAAACTTGCTGACCTAATTTTTTGTGCTTCAGGACTTTTTTCTTGGATAAACTTTGCTAGCAATCTATTTGCCTGCTTTGACTAAAAGTATCTTGCTTCTTCCATTTATTGTTATAGTCAAAAGACTGTTACTCTGAGTTGTCTGTTTAATGCTTGTCAAAAATATAGATGCTACCAATAGTTGATATTAGGCCAATAATTATACCCTTTTTGTCTTTCATTCTCTGGGAATAATGTGAAAAGCCCTTTAGCCACTGTGAATCAATTTGGCCGCCACACTAAAAGCACAAACTCTAAATCTAGTGCATTTAAGCAGTGATACAGCAGTACTTTGCCTAAGCTCAGCTTTGGTATACCTGTACATTCTAAAGAGGATTAGGCCACTTGTACAACATTTCAGAAAAACAAATAACATTTACTGTGTAGAAGGAAAAATAGCGCCTCTTCTGGCTTCACCCTCATCTACTTTAATAACTAGAGTGTATGCCACCTGTTTCTTGAAAGGGGTCAGTTTTGGCTTTGATAAGATGGGTTGTCTTTTCTTCTTCTTCTAGTGACATTCTGCAGGGATATACTCTCCCTCCATAGCCGACTCAGTAGGGGTTCTCTTCACTACAGAATAAAAGAGGGAGTATTTGATTGACTCACCCAGCATGGAACGGAGAGGATGGCAAAGGCAATGCTGGCCCGTGCAGCACTAGTTCCCAGCAGGTAGTGGTTGGTCGAGCGGTTCCACTGATTGGCTAGGAAACAGAACCCAACAAACCACAGGCATGTCCAGATGACTGAGGAGAAAGTAAGAGATTAGAATGTGATGCAAACAGTTGAAGACTCAAATGAAGCTTCATTCCCCAGCAGACCCTTTGAGGGACTTTTTTTGCTATCTGGTAAAAATAGCATGTTCAGTAACCTCTGGTTTCTACCCTAATACCTTGTTCTGTTTAACTGTCAGAAGCCCTTCTCTCTGGATATCTTTCCTGAAAAAGATAGCAACAGAGCCATTCATCAGTAATGCTAAGCACAGATATCTTCACTGTCTCAGAAAATCTGTGTGAAAAAATTGTGGAAATTGCCTCCTCAGACTATCATACACTATTGTAGGCCTTAGCAAAATGCATTGCAGTTTTCCTTAATTCTCAGAAACATGCTTCAGAAATGTTTTGGGTTTTGTTTTGTTTTTAACTCAAAATCAGTTTCAAGAATGAGAAGGGCAGGTGCAAACTACTCTTGGCTCATCTGGGATTTTGCGCTTCTCGGTTCTCTCTTCTAATTTGTAGTATCTAAAGGCCAAACTTCAGATATTAGGTGAAACCCAGCATAAGTTACATAAATGTAGAAATAAAATTGTGTTTAAAAACTGTGCAGGCTACCTTGTGACATGCAAACAGAGTGTGGGAAATAGCACTCTCTGAGAAATTAATGCGACATGATAGAAAAGTTTGAGGTTTGGCTAAAGCAGACAAGTTTGATGAGGTGAGGCACACATTTATATTAACAAAACTGTACCAGTGCTTTCTCCTCCAGTGTCCCATGTCTTGCTATGGCCAGAGTTAATTTTCCACACTACCACTAAGGAAATCACAGAAGGGAGAAGAGAATAAAGGCAACAGATGTGCAGCAATTATGTTATACCATTTGGTTTCTATTAAAGCTTTGTTGTTAGCTTGGAGAGTCAACAGCATTTGCAGATATATATTGTACTCCATGCTAGATTATGTTGATTAATTGTTCCAATTTTTTTTTGTATATTCAGAAAATTAAATAAAAGACAATTGTATATAAAAAAATAAACTTGATTTTTTTTTTAAACACACAGTATATAAGGTGGTACAGCAACCCTTCTTAAGAAGGCTACACAACAGAAGCCCTCCAAAAGCCTTCCAAAGTTAAGAACCAAATGCCTGGGAGAAACATTTTTGCCTGGCTCCTTAAGATGGATAATGATGGCGCCAGCCTTACCTCCTTGGGGAGAGTGTTCCACAAATGGGGGACCACCACTGAGAAGGCCTGTTCTTGTGTTGCCACACTCCACACCTCCTTTGGAGGGGGCACATTTATTTATTTATCTATTATTTTATTTACATCCCACCCTTACTTCCAGCAGGAGCCCAGGGCGGCAAACAAAAGCATCAAAAACACTTTAAAACTTCATAAAAACAGACTTTAAAATACATTAAAGCATCTCTAAAAACAGTTTTTAAAAAAGCTTTGAAGACATCTTTAAAAAAAGGTTAAAAACATATTGTTTTTTTAAAAAGGTTTAAAAACATATTAAAAAGCAATTCCAACACAGATGCAGACTGGGATAAGGTCTCAACTTAAAAGGCTTGTTGAAAGAGGAAGGTCTTCAATAGGCACCGAAAAGATAACAGAGATGGTTCCTGTCTAATATTTAAGAAAGAATGAAGAAAGGCCTCTGATGCCGAGTGCAAGGTCCAGGTTGGTACATATAGGGAGAGGTATTCCTTGAGGTATTGGGGTCCTGAGCCATTTCAGGCTTTATAGGTCAAAACCAGCACTTTGAACTGAGATCGGAAACTAATTGGTAGCCAGTGCAGTTACATTAGAATTGGTGTTATATGCTCAAACCTTCTTGGCCTGATGAGCAGTCTGGCTGCTGAATTCTGCACCAGCTACAGTTTCCAAACTATCTTTAAAGGCAGCCTACATATAACACATTCCAGTAATTTAATTTAGAGGTTACCAGAGCATAGATAACAGAAGTCAGGCTATCCCTGTCCAGATAGGAACGTAGCTGGCTCACTAGCTGAAGCTGATAGAAGCCACTCCTCACCACTGAGGCCACTTGAGCCTCAAGCGACAGTAGATCCAGAAGTACTCCCAAGCTATGTACCTGCTAGAAAGACTGAGCAAAGATGGGAGAGCTAGAGTGCTTAGTTTTAAAGGACAGCATTAATATAGTGGGCATAACAAGCCAGGTGGGATGGAGACAAACAGTGGGTCCTATTATCTCTGGATATAAACTTTATAGCAGTATTTCTCAAATGGGCCCAGCAGGCCTCAGGCTGCTTTCAGGTAGACCTCAGTGCCACAGCCCACCCAGTGCCTACTCACTCACCTGCTACTCCCCCTTATCATGCCATAGCCTTCTAGTTGGACCGATGCCAGCACCAGCATTGTGGAAAGATATGATACAAGTTAAGTGTGAAAAGAGAAGAAATTAGAGATAAGTACTTTCAACAGCATGTATGTGTGTGTGGGAAAATATAAAATAAAATGCCTTCTCAGTTTAAAGCCTTTCAGCAAATTCTGCCTAAAATTGGGAGGCTGGGTCATGATACCCCCAGAGCCAACATCTGTAGTTAGCTTGGAGAAAGCTGACCTATGGAACTCTCTCTCCTTGCCACAAGGAAGTTGCTGTCAAAAAGCATTTGGCAATTTCCAATGAGAGATTAGATATCAATGAAAAATTATGTCTCTAATTACCACCTGATTAGGACAAACTCTGCCTCCACCAACCACCATTTTGTTAAAAAGCTCTGCCCTGTTCTACCATTTTGTGACAGGTGGGACTCAGTAAATTTTCACACATCTCAGGTGGACCTTGGGGTGTTGTTATTGTTAAATTTATTACCCGCCGTCTAGAAATTCTGAGAATCCCTGTCCTATAGGAAGGACAGAGAAGGGCATACTGGATATGGTGTCAAAGAGGACATAGAGTCCAACAAGCTAGAAATCCCCAAAGGAGCAGATTCTTCCACAGAATCGCTATGGATGACAATACTGGTAATTTAGTACCTTGACTTAAATGCTTGGGGTGATCTTGAGATGGGAGAATGAAATCAAAGAGGCACCCAAAAAAAGGAATTGTTTTAGTGATGGGTGATTTCAATTACCCTCACACAGACTGGGTAAATGTGTGCTCCAGTCACAACAACATGTGCTCTAGTCGCAAAGAGGTAACATTTCTAGAAACCCTAAAGGATTGTGCCCTAGAACAGTTAGTCATGGAACCAACTAGAGTGGTTTTAAGAGTGCCTTATAAGATTATCTCAAAAACACTAGATGCTTGGGAGAAATTATATCTCTAAAGGCTTGGTGAGAGTAATTCATTAATGTTTTCCTAGACACTACATTCTTGATCAAACCATCTATTGATTATTAATGTATTGGTATTAGACTGTTTGTTGTGAAGCAGCGTAGGTCTAAGGTTTTGTACAATGGTTTGATATGGAGAGTGCCTGATTCAGAGGCCATAACTCCTTGATGGAGGAATTAAAGCTGTTACTCTCAAACATCTGAGAGATGGAAGAAAAAGGGAACCTGGAAACTACAGGCTAGTTAGCTTAACATCTGTTCCAGAAAAACAAATGGGAAGCATCGTCAAAGATAAAATTACGAAGCATATAGAACAAGTCTTGCTGAAGTGGAAGCGGCATGGCTTCTGCAAGGGTAAGTCCTGTCTCACTAATCAATTACAGTTATTTGAAAGTGTCAAGCAACCATATAGATAGAGGTGATCCTGTTGGTAGTGTGTACTTAGACTTTCAAAGAGCTTTTGACAAAGTGCCTTGCCAGACTCCAGAGTAAGCTTAGCAGTCATGGAATAAAAGGAGAGGTTCATTGTAGACCAGTAACTGATTAAGAAACAGGAAGCAGGGAGTAGGAATAAATGAACAGTTCTCCCAATGCAGGGATGTAGAAAGTGGAGTCCCCCAAGATCAGCATTGGGGCCTATGCTTTTTAACTTGTTCATAAACTATTTAGACTTAGAGGTCAGCAGTGATACCAAATTGTTTGCCTGGCAGAAACAAAAAGCAACTGTGAAGAGCTAAAAAATTATCTCTCCGATATAAAATAAAATAGTAAAATGCAATTCAATGTAAACAAGTGGAAAGTGATGCACTTTGACACACACAAAAATCTGTTTCACATATATGCTCATGGGGTCCAAGCTGGTGGTGAGTGAACAGAAATGAGACTTTGGGTATGTAGTAGATAGCTTGATGAAGTTATCAACCCTGTGTGCAGCAGCTATGTAAAAGGCAGATTCCATATTAGGGGATCCCTAGGAAACGAATTGAAAATAAAACTGCCAATATCATAATGCCATTATATAACTCTATTGTGCAATCACCATGTACAGTTGTAGTTACCTCACCTCAGAAAGGATATCGTAGGTCTGGAAAAGGTCCAGAAAAGGGCAACCACAATGATCAAGGGGATACAGCAACTCTCCTATGAGGAAAGGCTACAACTTTGGGGACTTTTTAGTTTGGAGAAAAAGTGAATAAGAAGAGATGTGTATAAAATTATACATGGTGTGGAGAAAATGGATAGCGGACTGCCTTTCTCATAATAGCACTAGAACTTAGGAATACCCAATGACACTGAATGTTGGAAGATTAAGGACAGACAAAATAAAGGACTTGTTTACACAGTGCATAGTTACATTATGAAATTTGCTCCCACAAGAAATACTGATGGCCACCAACTTGGATGGCTTTAAAACAGGATTAGACAAATTCATGGAGGATAAGGCTACCAGTGGTTACTAGCCACGGTGGTTATGTTCCTCCTCCACTGCTGGAGGCAGTATGCTTCTGAATGGCAATTGCTAGGAATAACAAGTGGGAATAGTACTGTTGTGCTCAGGTCCTGCTTTTAGGCATTCCCCTAGGCATCTGGTTGGCCACTGTGAAAATAGGATGGTGGACTAGATAGACCATTGGCCTGATCCAGCAGGCTCTTCTTATGTTTTTAATTGCAGTAACGTTACAATAACAATTAAGCAAATAATATGAAAAAAAGTTATTATTCTATTCTGTATTATTATTATTAAAAGGAGCCAGTGTGGCATAGTGGTTAGAGTGTTGGACTATGACCTGGGAGACCAGGGTTTGAATCCCCACATAGCCATGAAGCTCACTGGGTGACCTTGGGCCAGTCACTGCCTCTCAGCCTCAGAGGAAGGCAATGGTAAACCACCTCTGAATACCGCTTACCATGAAAACCCTATTCATAGGGTCGTGATAAGTCGGAATCGACTTGAAGGCAGTCCATCAAAAATGTCATTCTAATGTTTATTACACTCAGTTTCTTTGAAGCCATTTTGTATCAGTAACAAATCTATTTTTAAAAAACAGCAAATTTGTGTTGGCCTTGGAAACCGTCAATAACTGTGAGTGAGCTACACCATGTAGCAACAGAATCAAAAGAAAGGCAAGACCCAAATCAAGCTGACATGCATATAGGTTTGTGGCATTGTGAGTTTACTAAAAACAGTATCTGTATATGTAAATGTCTGTTAAGGACTTTGCTTTGTCACAGATGTGCTCTCGCCACACATATGCTGAGAGCAGAGCAGGAGTAATTGTGACTGCACCTTGCACTTCCTACTCAGCTCCTGACACATTCGCCCAACTGCCACCACCCTGAATTTACATTGTAATTTTTGTTGCCACTGAATCTCGCCCCCACCCCAGTACATCAGTTACTACCCATTACCAACAATCTCACCTAACAAATTATTCACATAAATAAAATTTTCTTTTTGTAAATAATGTGTACATATATAACATTTTGGTGCCCCCTTTAATTAGGAGCCAGGGGCAAGAGCCCCACTTGCCTCACCCTAATTCTACCCTGATTCATGGGGCTGGAACAAATTTCTTATGGTGGAAGATTACAAAATTTGGGGCTTTCCTCTTCTCCCAGGCATTTTAGTATGTGTTTTTAAATTGCTTTTTTAAATTGCTTTTAAATTTGTATATTTGTTTTAAAGTTTTTAAATGTTGTAAACCACCCAGAGAGCTTTGGCTATGGGGCAGTATATAAATGCAATAAACAAATAAATAAATTTTAGTTTAAAAAAAAAAGGTAAGGAGGGCATGATAGAGGTATATAAAATTATGTATGTTATGAAGAAAGTGTATAGAGTTTATCTCTCACATAATACTAGAACTTTGAGTCATCCAATAAAACTGAATATAGGAAGATTCAGGACAGGCAATATTCCATATTTTTACATATTCCATAGTTTAACTATGTGCTTTGCTACTAGAAGATGTAATAGTGGCCACCAACTTGGATAGCCTTCACAGAGGTTTAACAAACTAATGGAGGATAAGGCTGCTATCAATGGCTACTAGTCATGATGGCTGTGAACTTCCTCCAGTTTCAGAGGCAGTATGCCTCTGAATACCAGTTCCTACAGAGTACAAATTGGGAGAGTCATGTCCTGCTTATGGGGTTCCCACAGGCATTTGTTTGGCCACTGTGAGAACAGGATGCAGGATTAGATGGGCCTTTCGTCTGTTCCAGCTGGGCTCTTCTAAAGCTTGAGCCATCTCATAGTTACCAATTGAGAAGGTCCTTCTAAACTGCAGAAGCAGCAGCGTTACTGCCTCCAGAACAAAACCAGCAGTCAGATTTAATAAAAGCTCCTGCATTAATTGATAATCTGACTGACTTCAGGGATCAGAAGGGCAATCATTCCCTAAAACAAACATTGCACAATTGCCAGGTGTATTAAAAAGAGCTTTTGCCTTTGTAGCTAATAAATAATGAGGAAAGTGCCAGAATGCATCTGCTTTGTCCATAGTCCAGCCAGCCAAATATCCCATCTCCAGTGAGGCAAGCACCCCATGATGAGCGTGAGATAACCCAGCCTCCACTAATCTTTAATTATTAGGGATTTGGCTTTAAATACAGAGACATAAACATGTATTGCCCTTCCTCACAAATTTGATAGTATTATTTATTGTACTCCTAAGACAACCACCTATATATTAGACCTCAATTCTTCCATGGATTTTATGTTTACATGGTAAAATCTATTTTCTTTTAATGTGATTTTAACTATGCTGTCTTTCTGTTTCAGTGAACTCAACTTTGTTCTTTGGTTCTGAGAGAAAGAAACTGCTAGATCTGTTCTGGCATAGAATGGAATATAGCTCAAAGGTAATTAATTGGACTGATATATTGGAGAGCAAACCAAAGGACTCATTAGCCTGCTTCAGAAATGCAGATTTAAAGAGGCATAGATATGGGAATGGATAGGCAAAACTGGGGAAAGAGATATAAGGGCAGAAGGAGACTGCCCCATTAGGGCAAATGGGAAACTGCCCCAACAATGTCCGTCCACCCTCAACCAGATGTCATATGTCTACCTTTGTATTTACAACCAGTCCAGGGAGTAGTACTGCCTGTCCCCTTCCTTCTCCTAAGTCTCAATGCTGCCCTTGTAGAATTCAGCAGGGAGGGTGATAAAACTATAGTTGGCTCTGCCTGTCATTTGCTCTGGCTCCACCTACTGTTAGTCTCCCTGCCTTCTGCCCTACTAGTCTCAATGGGCACCAGCCACAAGTGGGGCAGAGCCACTGTGCAGTTGTGGTTAGACTATCGGAAGGAAGAGCCACATTCAAATCAGTGCTTGTCCATATAGCTCACTTAGCGACCTTGGGCAAATCATAATCTCCATGTTGTCTAACTAACAGAGTTAACTAACAGGGATAAAAGGAAAAGGGATTTGAACCTCACTCTAGCATTATGTGCTCCCTGAAATAAGGATGGGATAAAAATGTAATAGTGTTTAATGGCCTCACTTGGGTAGACAGAGATACTGAAAGAGAAGGCATATTTCTCTTCTGGGGAAACAGAGGGTTTAAAATGAATAGATGGTGGGGTGGGAAGGCAATGTACTCAATAGCTTAATCTGACAGAAGGTGAGGAGATCCTTGACAGGCAGTGCAGATGGAAGGCAAGAAATCAGATGAGATGTCTCAGTGGCATTTAATTTTGCCAGGCTGGAATTTCATTGAGTACTGATGTGTTGGCAAATGCCAGAGCCTGAAAAATGTTTCATATAGACATATAATGCCAGCTCACTGCCCTACTTGAAACACTCCTTTGCTGTGATCATGCTTGTCAAACAAGTGTGACAGTAAAGGAAAAGACAGTATGTGTAAATGACAGCATTTCATATGGAATTGATATTTCCTTATTGTTTCCTTTTTTTTCTCCACATGTTGTGTCTTGTCCTTTGTGAGCCCTCAGACAGTCTTAAGAGTGAGAGAACAGGCAGACGTACAACAAGATAATACAATAGCATAAAAGGAGGCAGTCTGTGTGCCCATCAGCAGCACTTTTTTTTCAGATCTATTATAGGAAAAAGATACTTTAGTTTAAGGAAGACTTGGTGTACTTTGCAACAATATCCACAGAGCTTCTCCCACGACAGTGTCAGTGTTTAGCTTCCTTTTTTAAAGGGTGGAATGATATTCTCCCCAGTAGCCTGGCATCTTGGAGAGATGAGTGACAAACCCTCTTCCACCATTCGGCTGTTGATAGGAACCTAGGAAACAATCTTATATAGCAGGGCTAGGGAAACTTTTTCAGTCCAATGCCCATATTCCCTGATGGGCAACCTTCCAGGGGCCACATGCTAGAGGTGAGCGGGGACCAATGGCAACAAGTGGCCAGAGCAAAAGTTATGACTTTTACCTTGATACAGTATGGTATATTCTAGCCACACACACACCCCTTCTATCCTCCATCCAGGCGAGCAAGAAACATTATCAATTCAAGGACACATATCAGCCAGGCAAAAACACATTAGAAGGGTATACAGCAGGGCCAGTGAGGGGTGAGGCCTGGGCTGGATATCCTATGGATAGCCCTATCCTATGGGCTGGATAGAGAGGCCTGGAAAACCACATTTTACTCCCAAGGTCTGAGGTTCCCCACCCATTATACAGAGTAAGACCATCCAACTCAGATTGTCTCCTAGTGGTGCTCTAGGGTTTTAGACGTGTCTTCCCCTGCCCTACCTGGATGTGATAGTAGAATACCTGTACTCATCTCTCCTTCAATTGTAGTTAAGCTTTGGCATGGAGAGCTCAAGGAAATTATGATTCTGAATAATCCTGTGCACAGATATAAATGGAGTTTTGATACTCTTAGGAAATGAAACATTCACTTAAGTTTGTGTGGCTGTGGGGTAAAGGGGAAACTCCAGCAAAGAAATACTGCGAGAGTAAGCCACATCTCTGCAGAACTGAAGTTATTAAAGAAATGGTGAAAAAAGTGTTAGACCTATCCATGAAAATTCATTGTCTTCAGCTGATGCAGGTTATCCAAGGTTACTCCTACCACTTGCTTCCTAGAAAGAGCTATTCAAATAACACTTAGCTTAGTCATATCTAATGGCAGGGAGCTATGTAATTTACTTGAGGAAAAATACCACTCCTCCAAGCAATGTAACTTAAAAAAAAATAAAATGTAACTTTATGACCAAGTGACCCCAAAAACCATGGGAGAAACTAAAGAGAATTTAGTAAAGAAAGTCGTGCCCAGGACTATGCCCATTCCAAACTAAATGAATCCTGGGAGTCAGAGACATCCTTCCAACCTATTCCAAGGTAGCTGGATCACCTACTTTGGGAGGGTCTGGATAATCATAGTTCACTGAATGGAATGATACTTTCATAGTAAATCCAATATTCCTTTCTCCTTCAGTGATGGAGGCTATTCTAGTGTGGGACATAGAAGAGCAATACGGACCAACTTGGGAGGGTCATCTTCTCGCAGCTTGATTACAGAGGTATTACTTGTTGGAAAACTCACTTCCAAAAAGCAGTGTCAGAGGAGGTAAAAATACTCAGTGCTTTACAATGGGAGTGTCTCTATCACTGGAAATACCTGACTACTTCCTGGATGAGAAAAATGTGAAGACAGACTTCTGAAGACTATTCCTTAACTGTTTAAACTTGATGGAGTGCTTGGAGTCTAACCCTCCATCACTGACTTGAAGTTGGGGGAGGTCCCAGTGTCATGCTGCTTGTCGTCTTCTACTCCCTATTGCAATGCATGGCTGGGAAGAGTGAGTGGCAGGATCTGTGAGCCCTTTTTATTCATTCCCTGCAGGTTTGGTTCTGCTAGGATCTATGTACTCTCTATAGTCCCTATACTCTCCGGGCTTGAAACTGGACATGAAGGAATGGACTGGCGCTGTCCTAGAAAGCATTTTTCTCTCCTCTGTTGTCAAAACTGCTGTGGGAGTGGCGAGAGGAGGCTGGAGAGTGGTAAACCAATCCTTCTGGAGACCTGTGTCCCCTGCATCCTCTAGGATCATCTGCAGATAATTTTGCACCTGGGGAGGAGAGCCTGTCTGGGAGTCCAGAGTCTGTGAGTTCAAATCCCTGCTCATGTCTCATGGGTGTCAAGGGCCAGCTAAAGATCACCCCCACAGTGAGTGGCTCAGGGGTTACGTGCCCTGCCACCTGTGCAGCCATGGGCAACTGCATAGTCCCAAGGACCCAGTTGCCCCCCAGCTGGCAGTTGCGGACAATGAAGGGGCTGGCTTGTGCAGCTGAGGCAAGCTGAGTGGGCCCTAGCCAGCTGGGGAGGACGAGCCTCAGAGGGAGGCAATGGTAAACCCCCTCTGAATACAGCTTACCATGAAATCCCTATTCATAGGGTCGCCATAAGTCGGGACCGACTTGAAGGCAGTCCATTTCCATTTTTACAATGTTGCTACTCTTTTACGTCTAATGACTGCTGGACTAGACCTAGAGGAATGAGATGAAGGGAGGAAACAATACGATTCCTGCCTTTGGCAGATGGTTTAGATTCCACCCTACATCATGTAAATTAGGTCCTCAGTTCTTCAGGGACTCTCTTGATATACTTACAGAATTCCAAGTGCAGACTCCCATTTGATAATTGGGTAGAAACAGTTTGCTCCAGTCATTGCTGGATCCCCATTAGCACCTAGGTGAGACATAGCTGTCTTTCCATGCCCTTGACAGCTAGATATTGTCCCAAGTTCCCCCAATATACTTCTTTGAGACTGAAGAGCTTTAGTTTTCAGTATTCTCAGGTAACATTTCTAAGTAGATGACTCATTAGTGACCTGCTGAACTTAATGAACCTAAATTAGTCATTCATTAACTTGAATGGGTCTCCTCTGAGTAGGGCTAACATTGAATATTCTGTCAGGGAATCTTATTTTCCAGATTAACTGTTTACTGAGCATTCATCCTGATTTGTTTGCAGTTTGTGGGGAAGTTATGCAACATCCAGTTTATTGAGCATTCATTCTGATTTGTCTGCAGGGAGGTTATACAACGTTGCATCAAGCAATTGTTATCGCGCACTTTCAGTGCATTTCCCCATCACTATCATTATCCAAAAAACCCTGAATTTGTTTTTTTAAGCAGGTTTATTGTTCAAGAGCGCAAAATCCACTTTAATTGCGCAAACTGAATTTGTAGATATGTAAGTGAATCTCACCTGCAAAATAGCAACAACCTGGAAGAGGCCAGAGAAGCCTAGTTCTCTACACTTGAACAAGCCTTAGAACTATGCCTCTGTTTGTAGTTATGCCTGGGCACTTTCACTGGAGTCATTTAAGAGATCATGAAGGGGATTTTCTGTCATATTCATAGAGTTACTGACTTGTTTAAATAAGCATCTGCTATGAAGGCTGAGGGGGAAAAGGGAGTTCCAAACCCTCTTCTCATTCTCATTCACTACTCTGGGGAGACAAGAGGGGGAGAACGCTCTTTGAAGTACCTAAAGAAGACAAAACCCCGCAACAAAAAACAGAAAAACAAAGTGCTTCATTAGCTCTGTTGTTGCAAAGCAAACAGAACTGGAACTAGTAGATCTCCTCCCCACTTACTAGAAGACTAAGCTTGGGGTTATATGAATAGCTATGGCTCCCCAGCAAATGGAAAGAATAACCCACCCATAGATATCCTCTGCTTCTTAAGGGAAATGGATATGTAAAAGCCTTTGTATATGTTGATGAAAGTTAATACAGAATAGTTTGGATAATGGGGTTTTTCTTTTTTCTTTTCCTCCTATACTTCTGTCATGAAATTCACTGATAATATAGAAAAATTCTAGATTCAGATGATCAGTAGTTGCCATATTTCCCACAGGAAGAGGTTTCAAAGTCTTGGTGCCACCATGGAAAAGAGCTTGTCTCATATAAGCCCACACTACACTTCTAACAGCAGGGGAACCCAAAGCAGGGCCTCTGAAGCAGATTTTAATAACTGGGTTAGTTTATATGGGAAACTAGCTACTGTACAGTGTTGTCAGAATAGCATCTTATAATTAAGCTTGCCACTTTGGCTCCACCACCTTGCAGTTGCAGCAGGCAAAGTACCCCACACTATCAACTGGCAAAGAGCAGCAGTAGGAAGGGTAGAAAACCAAGTGAAGCTGATACATTTGGTGAAACCACTCATTAGGTTGGTGAGATGCAACAAGAGGTAGTGGTAGGAGATACAGTAAGGAATGGCTGTAGTGATGTAAGGGAGTTTTGGGGACACACAATAGGGGTGAGAAAGTATGATGATGCTGGCTTTGCCATCTGGTGTGTTAGGGCCTCACCCATCTGTTAATATATACTAAAACTCCATCCCATGGCTTTAATAGAAAGTAAGTCCACTCACTGGAGAAGGTGACATCCAATACAAGGATGGCGTACTTGAACTTGTGAGCAGTAATGGAAGTATCAAAGACATCGAAGCCCAAAAAGAGGAGACACTGCAGGAAAGCGAGTACACCCACTGTGATGCCATAGCAGCAGGCTGCCCCGTTATCATTCAAAATACAGTGTAGTTGCGAAGTAGTTGTCAGGTTCTGATACCCTTCAGTCACCAAGGAGGCAAAGATAATCAGAGAGAAAACCTGAGGTGGGAAAAAATTAAGAGTTAAGTTTGTTACTGGCATACCATATTATGTCTCATGTAAAACACTTGCCTCTTTTTACAATCAGTCCCTCTTGTCTATGTATCTTCTCCAATAATCAAAGCCCATAGTCTGCATGGAGATGGAAACAAGGAAGTCTAGTTGTCTGCTCATCCACTGCATACATGTAACTCAAGCTAAAGAGGGAGGTATTCACACTAGTCCTATTCAAGGTAAACCCACTGAATTTAATGAACATTACTAACTTAGATCCATTAATTTCAGTGGGTCTACTCTGAGTAGGACTAGTGTTGAATATAACTATTATCTGTAGACTTAGGCAGTTTTTGCTGACATCTTAGGAAAAGAATCATGCCCAAATAAAGCTATTGAATTTAAAGACATTAACTTATATTTAATCCAAAGCATATTACACTGCCTAGAAACTAGGGGCTGGTTACTATTTGAAAAACCAAAACAGTAATGCAAGTGGTACCTCACTTTTATAAATCACATGGAAAAGATGCACAATAGTCAGAAGATTGTATAAAAAGGACTGATCCTTACAAAAACTGAAACTGTCATGGGGAACACAATTAACTAAGATAATCAGAAGTAGGTAAATCTGGTTCATATGATGAGGGTTGTATTGTAAACAAGAGGTAGGAAATGTAGGGTTGCTTTCAATTGTCCTAAGACTAGACCTATTGAAATTAATGAACCTAAGTTAGTCATGTCCATTAACTTCATTGGGTCTACTCTGAATTGGACTAGTGTTGAATACCACCCTGAGACTTTAACTTGAGATACATGTAGGTATTAGCATTGAATACCATGCATGGGCTGCATGTAATACAAAACCATGGTTTAGTGCTACATGAACTAGCCTCAGCCAGCCTGAGCTAATCACTGGCCACTTAATACTGGCTTTGTGTTGTGTACAAATCGGGAATCTTGATTTAAAACAAACTCTAGCTAGTTTAAATAACTGACTTCATAACCCGTGGTTCGAAGTTGGCTTATTTTGAAATGGACGACTGTGTTTTAAATCAGGATTCCTGGTTCAAACAGCATGAGATTCAGTGAAACTGAAACTAATAGCAGCAGCTCTCCTCCCAACCATGTGGTAGGTGAGGGGCACATGAGTGCAGTGTTTCACTCAGGGTTGCAGAAACTTGTGCATGTAGAGTTAAACTATAGTTCGCTGTTATGTGTGAACACAGTCCATGCATACAAATTCTAAGAAATCCAGTCTACCTCATAGCAAAGGTGCCTTGCTTATAAAACTCAAGAACTGTTGTCTTAGTTGGGAACAAAAATTGTACATATCTAGTATGTAGATGGATGGGTATGTGTGTAGGTTGGTAGTGGTGAATTTTCCACTCGTATATTCTGTAGTTATGAGCAGCCTTTGTGTAAATGCCACAAACAATGCATATTGTGATAGAATGTGTTTCTTATTTTTGTAACATAAAAAAATTATTATGAAAGTAATTTGGAGGTATCAATTTTTATTCAAACCAAAGTCTGTGTCTAAATGTTATCCTGAATTTAGAAGTCATGGAGCCACTATTTAATTTTGTCATCTCTTTGCTCACCCCTGCTAATATCCTAGTAATTATCTGGGGTCTTATGAAGAAGTGCACCATGTCATGGTCTGAGAATTCCTGTAAGGTTGAAACCACTTTCTTCATTCTCTAGTTTCCTTTTTGTCCCTAGAACAAAGCTGGATTTTGAGGGTTGCTGGAAACAGAAATTGGGAAACATGAAGGAGATTAGAAAGTAACATAAAATAGATTAGCACTATTAAGATCCTGTCTGCCAACATTTGGAGATTCAAAAGTAGTAATAAAGGCCACTTTCCCAGATATACAAGGGTCTACCCGTCACCAACCTCTGATGTGAGTATCTACCCAGAGGCAGGCTGAAAAGTAAAGCCAATAACATTAACTTAATAAATTTAGTTTGTGCATTCATTTAGAGTAGAATTTAACAAGGAGCACAGCTGGTATAGCACAGTGGGGAGGAGAGCCTGGCTGGGAGTCCAGAGTCTGTGAGTTCAAATCCCCGTTCGTGTCTCCTGGGTGTCAAGGGCCAGCTAAGGATCACCCCCACAGTGAGTGGCTCAGGGGTTATGTGCTCTGCCACCTGTGCAGCTGCGGGCAAACTGCATAATCCCAAGGAGCCCAGTTGCCCTGCAGCTGGCAGTTGTGGACAAGGGGGTTGGCTTGTGCAGCTGTGGCAAGCTGAGCAGGCCCTACCCAGCTGGGGAGGACTAGCCTCAGAGGAAGGCTTACCATGAACACCCTATTCATAGGGTCGCCATAAGTCAGCATCGACTTCAAGGCAGTCCATTTCTATTTTAACGAGCAAAGCAAATATATAATCTTAATTTGTAGTTGAACTCTGACTAATTTGTAGCTGAACTGAGTTCACACTGCTCAGGCAGTTCAGTTCATGCAATGCTGATTTGTTTTCTTTATAGTCCATAACACTGGCTGAGAAACCTTAATGAAGTAATAAATAATGGTGCTTTGACCAGAATGAAATTTATTGCCAAGAAATAGATATTTTGCCCTGAAATTGAGGTCAGCGATTTGGGGTTGATTTAACTAAGTCCTACTCAGGAGTAGACCTACTGAACTTAATGAACCTAAATTAGTCATATTCATTAACTTCAATTGGTCTACTCTGAGTAGGGCTAACATTGAATACAACCCTTGGATTTAATTGTTTGTAATGACAATCATGTAGTTTTATTACAGATTTTGTCAACTGCCTTGTTTTGGTTGCCCAAGCATCAGGTACCAATCATTCTGTGATAATCACTCTTTAAATAATTACTGAAATTGTGGATAGTGTAGTATGTAACAATTTAGGCTATGTACATATGGGATTAGGCCAATCTGAGATATGCTCCAGGCCTAAAGACCTGGAAATATCTATACACTGCATGAGTGTCATGGACTTGAATAATATTTCTTCAAATAGACCCCAAATCATGTTTTATGAAGGCAATTTCAGCAACGATTTCTTGGAGATATAGGGTAAACATGGATGATTGCTTATTGCACAATACCTCACACCCTCAGGAAGACCCAGTGGCCAAACAGGCACTGATCAAAATTTGTTCAATGTTTTCTATGGTAGTCAAGAGGTTTCCTCAGTTTCTGCCTTCTTCATTTCCTGTATGTAATTATTTTCTAAGCAACTAAACAAAAACCTTAGAATTGCTTTGACTTCTAACTTTCCTGTATTTTAAAACAATGTATGTGTATGAAAGCTTAACATTTTCTCCATTATTTATCTGGTTAAATAGAATGAAATGTAGCAGATATATTCCCTGACTCCATCATAAGATTATGCCTAGTTTCTTTTATCTCCTTGTTCCTCACAAAAATTGGTTTGGTGCAAACTTGGCTGTATCCTTTGACCTTTAATGAGACCCCAAATTATGTCCCCCCCCTTTTTTTTTACAAGCACAACCATAAGATATGCTCCTTGGCATCACGGAGTTGAATGCTTGCTCCTTAAAAATGGATGAGGGACTATATAGTACCACATCTCCCTTTCCCTTTCGATCCCCTCAGAAACCCACCTTCTTCCTCACCTCCCACCTTCAGAAACTCCCTCAGAGAATTTTCCCCCCGCCTTTGGGGAAAGGAAATGGAGCGTGTGAGAGAACTCGAAGCCTGACTGGTCGGACAGCGGCCACTTCCTATTTTCCAACGCTGGCGCTCAGCAAGGCAGTTGGAAATGACTGTTGATACAGGGTGGGGCACGAAAGGAGCGCGCACAGCGTACACGGGGATCCTACAATTCTGTATGTGTGAACAGACAGCGGACACACTGCACAGGCGCAGTTCATACGACAGCCCAAAGGGGGGGAGGGAGGAACCAGTACATATTTCACGCTCGCAGTTTAGAAAGCGGGGGAAGGGTGTAATTTTGCGCTTGCGTGTTTCTGATGTTGAGGGATTATTTTGCACGTCCACAACGAAGACTGACTCGATCATAGAGATAGAAAAAGGGTGAGAGTGACGGAACGATCGAAAATATTTTTTAAAAAAGCAAATCTGCTGTCTATACGCGTAGAAGAACATCGCTCTAGTCTAAACCATAGCATATATGTGGTGAAACCCCTGTATACCTCTGTATAGGAAACCGGAGTGGAAAAACCGTTCATTTATAGAAGTAGGTGCCGCTAAGGACTGTGACACTATGTATGACTCTAACCTTTTTCCGTCTCTATAACATAGACTTGCAAGGATAGAGATAAACTGCTAAGCGAGCGCGCGATGGAAAGGAGAGACGAAGTGAAAGGCACAAGGCGCTTGCGGAGCCTGTCCCCGAGAACAAATAAGGAAATTGACAGAAGGAAAGAAGGGCGGAAGAGGAAGTGTGCGCATGAGTGCTGAGGTCAATGTCGTCCCTTTTCTGTTTAGAGGTTAGCGCTTGTTACTTTTTTTATAGATTCTCCCTCCCTCCCTCCCCCCCCCGGTTTGAATCGGACTCAAAGTGAATGTAAAGGCTTCTT
This sequence comes from Rhineura floridana, assembly GCF_030035675.1. NCBI lineage: Eukaryota > Metazoa > Chordata > Lepidosauria > Squamata > Rhineuridae > Rhineura > Rhineura floridana. The sequence continues at coordinate 19,978,578 of NC_084490.1, forward strand.
CTAGCATGAAGAGGAAGGTATAACTGCTTAGTCTGTAAGTTGGTGGAAGGATTGCCACTCTCATCAATTCAGCCAGCTTAATACATTTTTATCTGTGACCTTTGACGTCCTCTATCCTATTTGGCTAACTTGATTTGGACCAGGCCCATCTGACTGCCCAGCGGTGGTACGTTGTACCTTGTGGAAGAGACCTTTGAACGGGCTTCCGTGGCCAAGGTTCTGATCACAAGCAACCCAGTGACAAATTCTGGTCTCCTTGGTGTGGCTAAGCTTTTGATAGCCTTTGACCTCATTGCTTTGAAGGATGTGCTCCATTACTTCTCCATGCCATGGCTAATGTCAGCTGTATCATGCTTGCAAACTAGGGTCAATTAGAAGACCTCTGGAAAGGAAGCTGAACATGCCTTGACACTGCCATTTTTGTAGCTGGTGACCCTTGAACTCTGCTAGAATGCTGTGTGTGGTGCGGTTGGCCTTAGGGACTAGGGTTATAAGGTTGGCATCCCGTGGCAAAGCCTCCCTAGCTGCCAAGATGGTGAAATATCGGAAGATGAGAAAACCAGTGGAACCACAGGACTGGGCGGTGGATTATCGGGAGAGATACATCCCCTTTTCCAAGGATCAGCTGGTTGATGCCCTAGTGAAGGTATAACTGGGACTCTTTGTGGGTTCTGCAAAGTTGTCAACATACTGCATAAGTGCAATACTAAAAATCCTCAGATTTCTAGTATGTGAAACTAGGTGTGGGCAGCCTTTGATGAGACATTGGAAGCAGGGCACTGGGCTGAACAGATTTGCAAGTGTCTGTGAAATGCTTGCTTCCTGCCCCTTCCCATAGCTAGCACTAATAGAACTAATGGTGAGAAGAAAATTAAGTTCCGTAGAGTCTGGTCCATTAGAGTGAATGGGGCATTACACCACCAACCTCAGTCTGACCTCATTCAGTGCCTGCCTGGCTACCTTCTTACAACCAATCAGAGGGTGGCTGTGCCTGTAATTGGCTCTGGGCTCCACCTACTGTTGGTCTCTCTGCCTTCCGCTCTACGAGTCCTAGAGGACACCAGCCAACACTGAAATTAATATATGCTAATTCACTTACTTTTGCATGATTCATTAATATCATAGAACAGGAGTGGGTAACCTTTTTGGCTCCACGGGCCAGATCTTTATCAGGATTTGTCTCACAGGCCAAATATGATAGGTGGATAGGGGCTGCCCACCTGTCAATCATGTGATGTCATTTATGATGTTGCATGATTGACAGGTGGGCAGGGCCGCCCACCTGTCAAAAACCAGTGTGCTTCCCTTTAGTCTCCATGATCAGGGACTTAAAGGGGGAAGAGGGTGACTTGCAAAAGTCTTCTCCAGGTTTCCCTGTGCTTCCCTTTTAAATTAAGCCTCTTCCAATTCTCCCCCACCTCTCCTTTTAAGCCCCCAATCTGTGGGGGAACTTGGAAAAGGTTTTAAGACAGCCCGCACTCTCCCATTTGAGCAAACAGGAACCCTCTTAAAACCATTGCCAAAGCCTCTTTGAAGTAGCTCACTGATATGAGCTGTTTCAAAGGGTGCTTTTGCACAGGACTTTAATCTCTGCTCAGTTGCTGAGCAGATATTAAATCCTGTTGCCTTGGATGCATGATTTTGTTCCCTACTGGGAACAGGACTGTGCAGCAAAGACAAAATTAAACCCTGTCCTCCCACCCCTCATCTGACAATGGCCATGATTGGCCCAGAGGCTGGAGATTCCTCACTTCTGCCATAGAATTTAGCATTTATTGGCCCAGAACTTGGGCTATCTTGGTGTAGATGTTTTGTTTTGCCAGGAGTGTCCAGAATCTTGGTACAACCCATTCTTAAATGAAGCCTGCACCCCCCATCCCAGAGTATGGTATATCCTGATGTTTGATGTGGAAATACTGAATAAGAAGCTCCTGCTCTACCACTTCTTGAATGCCACAAGTGTGCATGGTGCCAACTCTTGACAATCGATGATGATCCTCCTAGAGAGTTTAATCTCTACAAGATGGCCAAATCGGGATGTGTGAAGAGCTCACATGTTAACAAATTAATATCTGGGCGTGTGAAAACGTAGTGACAATGTATGATTCAGCCAAGACTTATGTTTAATTAGTCATTTGAGTATTTATAAGCACTCTTTCAACTTAAAATCACAAGGTACTGGACACCTCGTAAGTACCATAACCAAATTTTACATGATGGTTCCTGAGATCAAGGAGGAATTTTTTGTCTATGTTTGTATACAGTTGGATACCATTTTGAGTCAAGATGGTGGACTGAACCTTTCAAAATTGCACTGATTTTTTTTAACCACTGATTTTTTTGTTTCTTAGAATTCCCAAGCAACACTGGGCATGAGGCTGCTAGTATACAATAAATTCAGTTAAAGCAGTATAAAATTATTAAACATTAATAGAATAAAAACAGCAATAAGACAACCTCAACTGATTTCCAAATGCCTGATGGAATAAGTATGTATTTCCCTGTTGCTTAAAAGAAGCTGGAGGAGACGCATGAGCTTTCTGAGGGGGGTGTTTTTAGTGTCTGTGGAGCCACTACAGAATAGGCCCTGCTGGGTAAAAAAGCCTTTACCTCTTGTGACTATAAAAATGAGAGTGGGGCCTTATTACCTAATCATAAATCGTTGCTGAGGAGTATGGGCAGAAGGAATTATATGAGAGAAGGCATTCTTTGAGACATTCAGGCTGTGCAAGGGTTCAGGCTATGCAGGAAATAAATTGAATCACAAAACTAAACAAGGTGGAGGTGGTTTAGGTTTCTCTGAACATATGGAAATTCAGGGAAGTTAAGGCAGAAAGAGGATGTGGAGTATTAAGAAGAGGGTTGCTCCAGATGTAGTGAGCATCCTGACATGGAAGGGGCGGGGAAGAGATGACATTTAAATTTATACATTTATACAAGAGAGAGAAGGGGTGTGAAGAGAGATTATAGAGAAGCTATAGTTAAGAGCTTCTAGCTATCCAGGATTTCCCTACAGTTCAGGAATGTTATTCTGGAAACATTTGGGAACTCTGCTTGCCTCACTCATTGTGCAAGACCTTGTATATCAATGAGACTGGCAATAATATATTTTCACCTTTTAATATGGGGATGGACATGTGTATAACCTTTATTTCAGAGAGGAACGTGCCCCTTTGTGAACTGGAGAAGGAAGGGGAAGTAGAACAGCTACACATTCTCAGAGAGCATTACCCTCAGAAGCTAGGATCAGAGAATGCCTTCCTGACATATTTTGCTGATAGGGATTGCTGGTGGCCCTCTGTGAATGAAGCCCTTCACATTTTGGAGCAGAATGAGTGCTAAGTGTGTAATGAAATCATGGCCCAATAGTATGTAAAAAGAGAGAGAGAGAGAGAAAATAATACAAATTTTAAAAATTGCTGTACATTTTCCCACCTTGATGATGATGTATGAAACTTGCAGCAAACAGATCTTTTGTATTTTCTTTTATTTCTGCCCAGGATTTCTTTCTTGCCAAATTGGCCACCCCAGCTATAGTAAAGCATAGAGAGGTGGAAAGACTTAAAAGTAAGGACTAGAACTCTGAAGTCTGTTTATAAAAACATATATTCTGTTTTTTCCTTCTCTGAGGGAGACACAAAGCATGCAATAGCCAAATATTTCTTAGAATTTTTTTTATATATTTATAAATGTTTCAACTTAATTCGCTTGCGTATAGTCACAGGAATATAGGCAAGTGCTTTTTATCAGGTCAGACAATTTACTTCTCTAGTCTATGGCTGTGTACACATCTCACATTTAAAGCGCATTACTTCCCCAAAGAATCCTGAGAACTGTAGTTTGTTAAGGGTGCTGAGAATCATAGCTCTGAAGGTTAAAACTACAGTTCCCAGGATTCTTTGGGGGAAGTAATGTGCTTTATAAATGCATGGTATGTACCCAGACTAAGTATTGACTGGCAGCAGCTCTCCAGGGTCTCGGGCAGTTTTCCTTCACATTGCCTGATCCCTTCTACATGCAAAGCAGACGCTCTCCCAACGGTCTCTGGTCTCTTCCCTAATAGAAAGGTGAAATTTGCTACACAGGTGTTCTAAGATTCCTAGATTAATAGTAAAGTTGGATGTGTATAGTCTTATTTGAAGCTGGGGACGTGGAACTCTCACTCATAATAGTGGTGTGCTCCCTGGCTAATACGAGCCACACATAGCAGAAAGGAGAGTTGTGGGAGCTCACTCATCACAAAAGTTTGGGCCAGCCTAGGAATTGGGGGTGGGGGTAATTCTCCAGTGGCAGCTAGTAACTTGTCTGTGTCTGCAGTAATTTGTGTGTGTGCCTTCCAGATGTTTTGGATGAGAACTCCCATCAGCTCCAGCCAGCACCAAGTTGGCAAAGGCTGACTTAACCTACATCAGTCCAGTTTGGGGCTAAAAGTTTTAAAAAGTTGTTTCAGATTGATGGGGAGGCTTAAGGACAATGCTGTCATAGCAGCAGCATCAATCCATTGCCTTAAGGATAACAGTATCTCGGGGCTAAACAGGGCATCCTTTTGTAAAACAGCTGCATTTCAGTATATCTCCATGAACTCCAATAAATTGGTCGCTTGCTTCTGACTGCTTTTGGGCTAACCTTGAATTGTCTCTTCCTTTCAGGAGTTCCATTCCTCTAGTCACACGAATCGCGCCTCCTTCCTAGCATTTGTCTCTCAAGTGGACTCCTCTCTTCTTCACCATTACCACACCATCCTTGAGCAGTTAAAGGTAATGCCAAAACATACCCCTTGTAGGGACTGGACCTTGTTTCTGAATGAATTTTGGTGAGGAATGGCCATAGCTCAGTGACAGAGCATCTGCTTTGTGTGCAGAAGGTCCCAGGTTCAACCCCTGGCATCTCCAGGTAGGGCTGGGAGAGACCGCCTGGAGAGCTGCTGCCAGTCAGTGTAGGCAATATTGACCTAGAGGGACCAATGGTCTGACTCTATACGGCAGCTTCGTATGTTCCTTCTTGTTGCAAATGCAGAAGGGGAAGTAGCTTGTGCTGGAACCAAGTAGGAGGCGTTTTGATTAGTAGCGATGCTGATAATTGTATTAATACTGCTGCTTATTTCTCTCTCTCCCAGGCTCTCTATGCACCTATTAATCCTGACCGGGACACGCTGCAGGAGTTCTCTCTGACCGATGCTGAGCGGTTAACAAAAGAACAGGAGGTTTTGGCTGGGATGGAACCACTGCTGGACCAGGCCAACTTCAATAGTTTGTCAGAGGAAGCACTGGCCTATGCCCTTGTAGTCCATCACCCTCAGGACGAAGTCCAGGTATGGCCTGTGCTGGGGAGGGCCACTTCTCACTGTAACACATTGAGACCCTCTAACAAGGCTATATTCTGTATGTACCTGAGATGAGAACAAGGTGGGATGGTCCTGGGGAGGTAGAATGGACTGTATCAGGTCAGACTACAGGTGGGAGATACCACTTTTGAATGCACAGAATAAGGTCTCTGTTAATAAATAAAATTAGAATGTTGGGTGAGGGCACTGGTTAGACCTCATCTTGAGTACTGCGTCCACTTCTGGACATCACACTTTAAGAAGGATTCAGACAAACTGAAAGAGGTTCAGAGGAGGGCAACGAGGTTGATCAGGGGACTGCAAAGAAAGCCCTATGAGGAAGGACTGAAAGAACTGGGTATGTTTAGCCTTGAGAAGAGAAGACTGAGGGGAGATATGATAGCACTCTTCAAGTACTTGAAAGGCTGCCATACATAGGATCCCTTCTCAATCATCCCAGAGTGCAGGACACGGAATAATGGGCTCAAGTTACAGGAAGCCAGATTTCAGCTGAACATCAGGAGAAACTTCCTCACTGTTAAAGCAGTATGACAGTGGAACCAGTTACCTAAGGAGGTGTGGGCTGTCCAACACTGGAGGACTTCAAGAGGCAGCTGGACAGCCACCTGTCGGGTATGCTTTAAGTTGGATTCCTGCATTAAGCAGGGGGTTGGACTCGATGGCCTTATAGGCCCCTTCCAACTTCATGATTCTGTGAGTAAGGTTCTCCCCAGCTCTTTGTCTGCTATGCTGGTTTTTCTGTTTTTAGGGAGTTTTTCATACAGAACACTAAAACATGAGAGCATGCACACATACTATGCAGTCTGATGCAGTGAAGTCCATTTTTATCACCTCATTCTACTGCATCTGTAGACCAGCCTGTGTGAATCCAGGCCTGATTTCTAGACAAGACCTAGACCAGGAGTGCATTGACCCATAATCAACCCTCCAGGGACCAAAGTATAAAAGTGAGAGTGGCCAGTTTTTATTAAACAGGACATCTTTTGTGGGTCTCAGCACAAAAAAACTTGGCATCACAGCAGGGGACCCATAGGAGTAATCTTTGTTTAAAAAATGTCAATTTAGGGTAGAGTGGGGGTCTTACAGCCACAAAAAATATCTTGGGCCATGTGTGGTCCCTGGGCCACAGTTAGCCACCCCTGGCTTACATCAAAGGTCCTGAGGCTCGCTTTTGTCCTTTGAAGGTCAAAGGACCAAAGCAGTGGGAGTTTTTCTTGCCAATCCTTCAATGAGTTGGTGACCTGGGATTTTCATATTGCACAGAAGATGTAAGTAGTCACAGCTCAACTAAAGGCCCTTCTGTTGTGCATGTATATTTTAAATATGATTTTTAATATTATTACAATTTCTAGCCAAGGATGGATTGGAGCAATAAGATTCATACAGAAGCCATTAGAATGTCAAATAAAAATGTACAACACCAGAATATGGTTGAAGAGATCAACAGTACAGCCCCAAAATGTGAAACAATAGACACACATTTAAAGCAGAGATGGTGGACCCATCAGCCCCAACCAGCATAGTCAGTGATTGGGAATGGCGGAGTTGTAGTTTAACAATGTCTGGAGGACCATAGGTTTCATGCTGTATTGAATGAAAACCTTGTGACTTGCTTAACTTTGTGGCTAATGTTTACAATTAAAGCTGCTCTTATTCGTCATTGATCCACATGCTCGGTTTATTTACATGCATGACACTACTTCTGTTGCTCTTGTAGATTTGATTCCTGCTTATTTTATTCACAGGTTAGTTTATTTTTGTTAACTGTGTGTTCTGTTTCTTTGTAATAGTTTTTATACAAAATCATTTTATAATATCCTCATCAAAACATTCACACTAAATATGGAATGCTCCTTAGTGGTAGTTGTGGCTTAACACTGGACACCCCAGTTTTCAATTTTATTTTCATGGTGAGTCTGACTTCCTTTCTGCAGGTGACAGTAAACCTGGATCAATATGAATACATGAGATTCTGGGCTCTTGGCCAACGGATAGGACCACTGCGTGTGATGACCTCTATTCCCGCCCAGAGGGGGTTCTTTGGCACACCTCGGATTCCAGCAGACAGGCAAGGAAAATGTGCCTTCCCTGAGATCCTTTTGCAGGGAGCTGTTCCTAAGGCAGTGTAGCAACCTCCCTCAACTTGTTGCCCTCCATCTCTTTGGACTACAACTCCTAAAATTCCAGACCGCTGGAGAGCAACCAGTTGGGGAAGATTGCTCTGTAAACAGGAAAAGAGAATAAGCAGTTGATGCATTTTGTTCACATGTGGATGGATACCCCAGGAATATACTGTACTGAGGATACTTGGACATATTAATTGGAGCCTTTTTCATCCAGACCCCAATAGTTTAATGTAATAACATTATTTAATAATATGTAACTGAGGACATTGAACTTGTCAAGGGTTATCAATACCTTGGCACAGTCATTAACCAAAATGGAGACAATAGTCAAGAAATCAGGAGGAGGCTAGGACTGGGAGGGCAGCTATGAGAGAACAAGAAAAGGTCCTCAAATGCAAAGATGTATCACTGAACACTAAAGTCTGGATCATTCGGACCATGGTATTCCCGATTTCTATGTACGGATGTTAAAGTTGGACAGTGAAAAAAGCAAATAAGAGAAAAATCAACTCATTTGAAATGTGGTGTTGGAGAAGAGCTTTGTGCATACCATGGACTGTGAAAAAGACAAATAATTGGGTGTTAGAACAAATTAAACCAGAACTATCACTAGAAGCTAAAATGATGAAACTGAGGTTATCATACTTTGGACACATAATGAGAAGACATGATTCATTAGAAAAGACAATAATGTTGGGGAAAAGAGAAGGAAGTAGAAAAAGAGGAAGGCCAAACAAGAGATGGATTGATTCCATAAAGGAAGCCACAGACCTGGACTTACAAGATCTGAACAGGGTGGTTCATGACAGATGCTCTTGGAGGTCGCTGATTCATAGGGGCGCCATAAGTCGTAGTCGACATGAAGGCACATAACAACAACTTTTTTAAAAAAGTTATAAGGACGTGATCCCTGATTATAAACAAAGCTATAATACAGTGTGTATCCACTCTGGAGCAGCTAATCTGCCCTATCAGCATTTGCCACTGAAGAAAACCATGTGAACAAAGTGTATTTGGCAACTTAACGTGTTGTCTTCTGACTTTCAGTCAATATTGTATTTTTTTTGTTGCGTTCAATACTTTGTTGTAATTTTAAATGTTAACATATACAAGAGGAAGGGTCGTAGCTCAGTGGTAGAGCATCTGCTTTGCATACAGAAAGTCCCAGGTTCAATCCCCAGCATCTCCAGGTAGGGCTGGGAGAGACCGCTTGGAGAACTGCTGCCAGTCAGTGTTGGTAATACTGAGCTAGATGGATTAGTGGTCTCACTTGGTATAAGGCAGTTTCCTATCTCCAACAATATATTGACTAAATTGCAGGGTTTTTTAATGGCTCCTGACTTTTTCCTTGTGATTCAATGCTGAATGGACAGGAACTATTTTCCCTTCTTTGATTCCGAGGAGGGCACCTTGTCGGTGAAGGTTGCTCTGTATTAACATAGGAAGCTGCTGTTACACCAGGTCATGCTGTTGATCCATCTAGCTCAGTACTGCCTGCTCTAACTGGCAGTGGCTCTTCAGTGTCTCTCTGAGAGGATTTTCCCATCACGTGCTGCCTGATCCTTTTAGCTGGAGAGTCCAGGGGTTGAATCTAGAACCTTCTACGTGCAAAGCCTGTGCTCTGCCACTGAGCTCTGGTCCTTGAATGTTGCTATGACAAGTCTTGGAAGTGGAGTCACTGAACAGCAGATGTACATGGTTGTTGTGAGGATTTTGGAGATAATGTACATGAGATGCTTGAAATGTACACAAGATGCTTTAAAATGTGGGGACAGTTCTTTAAGAATACTCAGCAAACTTTTATTGAAAAAGCCTTAAACTTTCTGTGTGGTAGAAACTTTCTGCTGGTAGAAAACTTTTAATTGCATCTTCTCCCAGGCATTTTAGCATGTGTTTTTAAAAATGTGTGTTTAAATTTAAATTTGTATATTTGTTTTTAATGTTTTTAATTGTTGTAAACCGCCCAGAGAGCTTCGGCTATGGGGCGGTATACAAATGCAATAAATAAATAAATAATCTGCCAGGGTTGGTGAGTGGAATTCTGCTTTTCAGAACAGGAAGCTTTTAATAAAAGAACAATTTCTTGTTGCAGAATTCTGGATTTTTGACGTAGAAAGGTGGGGAGAGACTGCATAGCCTTTGATATGATGAATAATATGGATGCAGTCTTTCCGCTGATGCATTTCTGCCCCTTCTCTTCCAAACCAGGCGATACTTCAAACGGGTGGTGGTGGCTGCCCGGATTAAGAATGCTCATCTGGTGCTTAAATGCTTTAAAGACATTCCCCTGGAAGGCCTAGAGCAGTTGTTGCCAGCTGTCAAAGTCCGTACCTCCATCTTCTACAGGGCCCTCCTCAACAGCATGCTGATAGTGAGCGGTTTGGCCGTCTTTGTCAATGTGGGCATGGTGGTGCTTTCTGACCTTAAGATTGGCACCACTTCCTTGCTGCTTTTCTTCGCCGCTTTTATGGCCTTCCGGGCTTGGAAGGTAAGTATGTTGCAAATGCCCCATTTTCTAGAAAGAAGACCGCAATTCTAATCAGGGACTGGTAGCAAAATTGCCTTCTGTCTTAAACAGACTCCCTGCCATATGTCCTTCGGGAACTTGAGCTCACCCCTTAAGGACAGATGCTGCTGGACTCCAGCTCCCATCAGCCCCAGCCAGCATGGCCAATGACCAGGGATAATGGGAGTTGTAGTCCAGGAACTTCTGGAGGGTAACAGGTTTCTACTACTGTCTTAAGGTGTGGCGGTGCTGGGCCTATGCTCTCAAGCAGCCAGGACCATGAAATACAACTGATGTGTGGTGATAGCTAGCACACTGCCAAGTAGTCACTTCAGCACCATATATGAATGCTGGTGTAGCAGTGAATAGATTGAGATGTGGACCAGGAAGCCCTTGGTTCAAAACCTGGCACTACCATGAACATAGAATCATAGAATAGTGGAGTTGGAAGGGGCCTATAAGGCCATCGAGTCCAACCCCCTGCTCAGTGCAGGAATCCAACTTAAAGTAAGTGGCTGTCCAGCTGGCTCTTGAAGGCCTCCAGTGTTGGACAGCCCACCACCTCCCTAGGTAATTGGTTCCATTGTCATACCGCTCTAGCAGTTAGGAAGTTTTTCCTGATGTTCAGCTGAAATCTGGCTTCCTGTAATTTGAGCCCATTATTCCGTGTCCTGCACTCTGGGATGATCGAGAAGAGATCCTGGACCTCTTCTGTGTGACAATCATTCAGGTACTTGAAGAGTGCTATCATATCTCCCCTTAGTCTTCTCTTCTCAAGGCTAAACATGCCCAGTTTGTTCAGTCTCTCCTCATAGGGCTTTGTTTCCAGTCCCCTGATTATCCGTGTTGCCCTTCTCTGAACTCATTCCACTTTGTCTGCATCCTTCTTAAAGTACTGGATGCAGTACTCACGATGAGGCCTAACCAGTGCCAAATAGAGGGGAACCAATCCTTCATGCAATTTGGAAGCTATACTTCTGTTAATGCAGCCTAAAATAGCATTTGCTTATTTGTAGCCACAGAAAAATGGCCTTAGGCATGCTACCATCAGTCTCAATCTCTCCACCTCAACCTACCTAGGTTGCACTGTACTGATATACATTTTATTGTTTTTAGATTTTTAAATGTATTTTGCTGTTTTATCTTTTGTACCCTGAGCTCGTCAAAGAAAGGGCAGGGATCAAAATTTAATAAATAGTACACTACAGTGCTGTTGAATACAGTAGATTACTAAAACACGGTATATGAGCCGCTCTCCGAGCACAAAAAAAAATGCAGCATATATGCTAATGATAATGGTGCAAACAATACAAAAAAAGCCATAAAGAGATGAGAGATCACTGTGGAGAGAGACTGGCTCAGTTCAGGTGTAACAACCAACCAGGGCTTGGCAACTACATGAATGAACCTTGGGATTATGCACTCCAGAGCTTGATATGCAGCAAGCCATAGTTTTTCAGATTACATATAATGGGCAACTAGTTTGGAACAAGCCAGGAGTAATTAAGCAGAGTGTGCAAGCAATACAGTTCCTTGCCCTCAGTGATGCCATTATAGGGCTTTAAGAAGTTGTTATGAATATTTATTCAACCTTTCTGGTTCAGAATTTGAATCTGGCAAGGCAGCTGACATAACTAATAACACAATTGTAACAACATCCTAAAAACAGTTGGGGCAGGTGGTGGATGAAAATCAAAATCAGGAGGTTTAACAGACGTAGCCAGCAAAATCAAATTCAGGCCAAAAGCCTAGCTAAATACAAGAAGTTTTCAGGTTTGCATCTTTTCTGTATGCTTCTCTGGAACGTTACCACAGAGAATCTGCTTTCTTACTTGTCTGGCTACATAGTGTTCCACTCCTGTTATCTAATCTGGCCTTTTGTCACATGTTATGTGCCATATCATGGCATCATTCTCTAGAGGGTGGCTGGGGAAGCAGAACATCTTTGTGTGTGGCAGACTAATCCTGCCTTTGTGCAGCGCATGATTTCTGCTCCATCCTGTCAGAATATTGTCAGAGAGAGAGAGAGAGAGAGAAAGATGGATGGCCTAGTCCACACCTGCTGCAGTGGAAATTATTTTAAAATATACAGTATATATAAATTGCACCATCATCTAAAAATGGGCTTCAAGGTAGGATGAGGTGGTAGAGTAGATTGTACCACTTCAGATTCCATTTTTTAAAAACCTCCCCTGTATGTGGCTTTTTTTTAAAAAAAAGCAACCTGCAAGTAAGAAAGAAAACTAGCACATAAAGAAAATAATTGAACCTGTCTTTGCTGTACAAGTTTTCTACTTCCAGAGATTTTAAAATAAACCAACCAACCATGGGGGAGCATTCAAAATGGCATCCCCTCACCTGCAGTCTAGATTAGTACAGGCTGTTCTACCTCCTCGTTCCATTGCCATTGACAAGCCACTTCCTAACATCCTGTTTGGTCTAGTGCAGGTGTGGGCAGGCTGTGGCCCTCGGCCTAACTTCATGCAGGTGACAAGGAGAAGGAAATGGGGAGGGGGAGGAGAGTGGCAGAGAGTACCGGGGGGGGAGTGCCACAAAAGTAGATGTCTCTGGTCCTGCCCACCGCCAGCATGTGCCCTGTGACAAAACTTTGGTTCCCTGCCCCTAGTCTAGTGTGATGACAACCAAAAACTAGGAAGGGGTAAAGAAATGCAGCTTTTGGTGGCAGGAGTAATGGGCTTCTCCAGGGCAGCCAGCAGGCTTAGCCTCTTCTCCACCAAAGTACTTCCAAGGGCACCATAGCTCTATGACAAAGTAAATGCTCTCCAGTGAAAAGGATCTTGTGTTCTCAGCAGCTGGGAAAAGACCTTTCTCTGCTTGAAACCCCAGAAAGCTGTTGTCAGACAGACAGATGGACCCATTGATTATTTTTCTAGACAAAGTGGATTCATGTGTTCGTATACACCCCTTCGCTTTTATTCCTTTGTGTGTGGTGGGTAGCGGGAGTATCCAAAGCAGATGCACTTAAACATACTGTTACCCCAGGACAAAACCTAGCTGGTTGCAATATGTGTCTCAACATGCACTGCATCCCCTGTGTGATACTTGCTGTACAGAAGCCCTTCTTCCTCCCCTCAACTCTGTCCCTCACACTGATGGGCACTTTGCTAGGGAATCATAATAAGCACGTCGGCCCCACTCAAATACACTGCAGCTCTGCCTGCGAAAGGAGGCCTGGATCCCAGGTTCCCTGCTGGCATGCCTCTGGTATGCACCCTTCTATTCCCAAGGCCTGACCTGTCTTTTTGAGGACATCCCTACACTTTCTCTTTTTTCTGAAGGTATTTGGCCAACGCCGGAATATCCACTCCCTTGAGCTAGTGCATATGCTCTACTACCGCAGCACATCCAACAATGCTGAGCTGCTGGATGCTCTTGCTCTGCGTGCTCAGGAAGAACATGCCAAGGAGGTCATCTTGGCACACAGTTTTCTCCTCCAGCTGCAGCACCATCACCCCCTGCAGGATAACAAAGGTATTGCCCAGCCTTGGTTCTTTGGGTTGGGGTAGGGCAGTGTTTCTCAACCGGTGTGCCTCCAGATGTTGTTGGACCACAATTCCCATCTTTCCTGACCATTGGCAATGCTGGCTGAGGCTGATGGGAGTTGTGGTCCAACAACATCCGGAGGCACACCGGTTGAGGAACACTGGAGTAAGGTTTAAGGAAGGAAAACTGAGTTGTCTCCAGGAACAGAAGCACATTCAGAGTTCTCTGACCTGTCGTTCTCTCTCTGTCCCCAGACTCCAAAACTGTCGAAGGTCTAAGGCAAGAGGTTCAGGCTTGGCTGCACCTCCACTCGGGGCTGGATGTCAACTTCTGTGCCGAACGTGCCTGCAAGCATCTCAGGGAACTGGGAGTTGGGAGTGTGGGCCCTCCTACAGCTGGGGCCCATCCTGTGACTGGCTAGGAGCCTCCTATGATTGCTTTGGCCAGCATATTTGGTCTCAGCAGTCAGGCCTCCTGATAAGTCCCATAGTGCTTAGCATGCTAAGCTTTGGAGGCACAGGCAGGGAATACTTTGTCTTCCTAGGCCATTGTGGGAACAGTGCCTGAGGCTGCTGTTGCTGATGCTGCCCAGAAACCTCAGGGTTTCTACTACTGTTCTTAAGCAGCTCTCCTGTGAATGGGTATCTTCCTCCAGAAATTCATGTTGGGTGAAAACAGAAGCATGTAACACCATAAGAAGTGTAAATACTACTTGGCATACAACATTAGACCTCATTACTACCAGGCCATGTTACACCCCAGACTCAACTGTTTGGAGGGGAATGGATTTTTTTTAAAAAAAATTCTTTCATGTTTTTGCAAAGCACTTTTATTACAGTATATGCTGCTGCCTTTTTTTCCCATTGGAGCTGCATGTTTTTCCTTTCTCGGAGGAATGAGGGAAAGCGGTTTACATTTGAAATGAGAATGGCAAAAGCGATAAATTGCTTGCATTTAGGGTAAGATGGGTTTTTAATATTCTTTTGTTCTTCTGCTGGGGGCTTTTTTTAAAAAAAGTGTCAAATCACTTCTATAGCACTTTGAAATGCAAAGCACACACATGAGGAACTTGAAGACTATACTAAGCAGTTGGATCTTGATTTGCCTGTTTTGAAGAGATCACAGAGGGTGAGACACGCATACTTTGCATTGCCTTGGACAAGTCAGTAAGTTCAGGCAGTGCTTTGACTGGTTAGAGAAAGACACTCTGCACATTTCCAGAGACACTTCTCTATGTTACTGCTCCTGCTGTTCCAGCATGCGGCCTCTGCACTGAGAATGGATTCCAGGTCTTGGAACAAATTTATGCTGTGAGTTAATGGTTGAATGGAGACTTGAACCCAGGGCTTGTGTGTGTGTGTTTTAAAGTCCCTATAGTGTATTCACTGAACCACACCGGCTTTTTTTCCCTTTCCAGTCATCAGTTGGTTAACTAAGTCGACAATCTGTAATGATGGCTTAGGGTTTAGAGTCCAGAAAATTGCATAAGCAGCAGGCAGGAATTTTTGGGATAACTGTTGCTGACAGATTGTGAAGTTGAGACATGTTTGCTACCTCCTATTAAAGCATGCAATAAGGTCTTAATTCTACCCCGATGGAAGGGACCTGCATAGCTGACTTCCACTGCCTCCATGTGTAAAGAATGCGTGTATGTTCATTGCATGTATGTGTGCTCATGGGAGAAACTAGTACTTTGCCCTAATGAATGTACTCATAACTGTGTGAGCAGACATGGTATTGTTCACTGTTGTCTGTATTACACTTGGGGCCAGGTGACCACCCTGAGAGGTCTTCTGTACTTTTTTTTTGGGGGGGGGAGTTGCACTGAATGCATGTCTCGGTTGTGCATTCTCCCAGCACAGTGGTGGTGTGGTAAGAGAAGTAGCAACTGCCAGAATTCTCCATTATGTGTGTGTTCTATCCAAGAAAACCTCAGACACAGAAGTTGATGCAAATATGAGAAAAGTGAGTGCTGTTTGTGTGCAGTGGTCTGCTGCTGTAGGATCTGAAGGCAACAAGAGGATAGACATTCTAGGTAGTAGCATTACTCTGCTTTTCACTTTTGATTTCTACTTTCTCCCCTGCCCCCGCCCCGCCAACATTGCTACCTGCATTGTTTTTCTCTTGTTGCCCAGATAGGGCGAGTACCTGCTGGTGTGTGTAGCAGTGAGGAGGAATGAGCCCTCCACCAGCATTGACTCAGCCTTTGGCAGCCTGTCATGCCCAAAGTGAGCACTGTGTCTTAAAATAGTGCTGACTGGTGGTGTTTTTTTACCCTCCACCCACATTGGAAGTCATTGTGGCTCAGGGGAAGTGCATGAATGCCATTTGTATCTTCTGTGCAATAAATCCCCCCCCCCAAATCCTCAAGTTTTCTCCTACCTTTTACTCAGCCTCATTTTGCATAGTTTGGTCCTACAGCAACTTCACTGGAATGTGACTGACTAAACAGCAGAGGCCAATAACTAGTTAAGCTGGGAAGCCACCAGTTGAAGAAGCTATGGGCTAAAGCTTCCTTGTATCCCCCACTCTCAAAGCAGCCTGGACATAGTTCCATTGCAATAGCCAGTGTGCCCTCTCTACTGACCTTTTACGTTTTGAATTTGCAATAGGTGATCAGATGCCCTTCACAATCTCTGTTTATTACATTTTACACCAGAGTCGGGCATCTCACTGAGTCAATAATGGTCAGGTATTTTTAAAGCACTAACGTCACTGGAACAACAACAGCATTATTTCTGGCTTTCCCTGACTCATTACTCACTTGCATATCATGAGTTTTTATTCCAACCAGTACCTCCTTCCAGTAGCCACTGTTTTGCCGAGACCAGAGTCCAAACTCTCACAGGAGCGTTACAGAACAAAGCCAGATAACATGGAGAGGTGTCCACTGGTTTGTGCAGCAAGCAAGATAGAAAGCTGAGCTATCCTTGGCAGTGACCATTGCCACGGGTGACTGTTTTTGTGTTTTCTCTACGGTTATAGCAGGTGCCCAGTGGGCAAATATTGAAATTGGTAGGCATGTCTATGGGACTAATGGGCAAATAGTCTTCAGTCTCTTCCCCTTTCTAACAAATGACACTATACTGGGGGGGGGAGAGACAAGCTGCCGCCACCATCACTCACAGTGGCTTTCTCGGCTTCATGTGGGCCAATCCTAATTTTATATGTATCACTTTTCAGCTGATATAAACTCCTAAAAAACAGTTTATGACTTTAAAAAATTAAGTGCAAGTGACTCAATAAAACAATTTGCTCAATTGTTTGGTATCCTACCACGTACTGGCAAGGGCTTCTGCCAACAATAAAAAGCTTAGGCTAGTTATAGAAGTTTCGTTCAAGAGGGTGAGCTAGGCCTTACCTTTAATCCCATGAAAATGGTTACCATGTAGCTACCACCTGAATCGTGGCTAAGGAGCCTTTTCCCCCTGTCACAGGCCACATTTCTTTGAGGTGGTTATCCGTTGGGACAGCATGCTAGCAGTGAGTGGGTTTGAATCCCTGTTCGCTGCCACCCTTCCACGTGGCTTGCAGGAAGAGACACAGATACAAACAGCTTGTAGTGGGCTTTTATCAAGGGTGGGCTGTCTCTTGATAAAGCTATACCCGTAAAGGCTGCATATGACATTGCAGCAACTCAGCCCATTGGTCTATCTGGTACAGTTTTGTTTACACTGGCTGGGAACAGTTCTCCATGGTCTCAGGCAGGGACTTTTTCCAGCCTTGCTACCTGGAGATCCTTCCATTAGAGATGCTAGGGACCAAATCTGTAGACTTTGTCTAGATCAAGCTTGTGCTCCACCATTGGACTGTAGGCTCTTTTTAGCAGATGCACAGCCTCTCATTCAGGGATGGGAAACCTGCAGCCCTCCAGCTGATGTTGGACTCCCAACTCCCATCAGCCCCAGTTAGCATGGCCAATGATCAGGGATTTTTTGATCAGGGAGTTGTAGGGCCACAAGTTTCCTATCTCTGATCTAATTCTACATTGCTTTCATTAAAAAGGAAGATTACAGGTCAGACAGGCTACATTTTGTGGTAATAATCTCAGTCCTAAAGCAGAATATTGTCAGGTTTTCCTTTTCCCCATCACATGATCACTGCCATCATGCTGAGGAAGCGTATAGAATCAAGAATGGATTACAACCCCAGCCCCTGAATGTTGCCAATTTGTTTCCCAGTTACCTTCATTACCTTGAGGACTAGAAGCATGCCTGCATCGAGGAATAATGGATACAAAGAAGCTTTTTGTACTTGGAGATGCATCTTGCCCCTCTGTTGGTATTTTTCCTTCTCAGTTTAGTACTATCCCATAGAATCAGAGTTGGAAGGGACTTCAGAGGTCATATAATTCAATCTCCAGCTGATGCAAGAAACCCACTACTACAGCACCCCTGAAAGGTAGCTATTGAGCCCCTGCTTTAAAACAAACTAGAGCCCACAACTGCCAAGGCAGTCTGTTCCACTGTCAAACATCCCATACAGGCAGCAGATTATTCCTAATGTTAATTCTAAATCATTTTTTATCTTGGATTGGAACCCACTGAGTTCAGTCTTGCCCTCAAGAGCAAGGGTGGGGAGCCTTTGGCCCTCCAGATGTTGCTGAACTTGAACTCCCAACATCCCATGCTATTGGCCACACTTGCTGAGGCTGAAGGGAGTTGTAGTTCAGCAACATCTGGAGGGCCAAAGGTTCTTTGCACCTGTTCCAAAGTGTTAGCTACCCCCAAGAGTCCTCTGCATCCTGTCTAAGAACATAAGAAAAGTCTGGCTTGATCAGTCCAGTGGCTCAGTCCAGCATCCTATTCTCACAATGAACAGGGAAGCCTACAAGCAAGACCTGAACACAAGAGCAAGACCCCTGCTACCTTTCTCCAGCTACGTTCCCTTGTTTCTACTATTGTAAAGAGACATGCTTCTTAGTGGCTGGTGGATAAACATTCAGATTTCAATGAGATAAATATTTATTCATTCACATACCCATATCTGTGCATCACCAGATGGTTAATTAGTGCCCTTAGCAGGCATTAAGCAGTACTTTTATTTCCAACACGAGTGCACAGTAAGGCTAGAACGAGTCTATAATTAGAGAGCTAGGTGATGTGGCAGATCAGGACCAGGGAGTGCTAGGGTCATAATTCCCACTTTGCCATGCAGAGCACTGAGTAGCCTTAGACTAGTTGACCATCTCTCTAATCTAACCTGTCTCGTAGGTGGTGGTTGTAAGAATAACATGGGGGGGGGAAGCTTGTATGAAAGGAGAGATTAAAATGTAATAAATAAAAACAAGTTTCCTCAGTTGGAGTGGAGTGAGTTGGGGCAAGGAGGGGTTGAATGAATAACAGCAGCTTGGAGTTGGCTGGAAGAGGTCCTACAAGCATTTCTGCAAGGAGGAATTTTTTTTAATGATGTAGGGTGTTTTGGATTTAGAACAGCATGCCTGCTTCTGCACCCATATCCACTCAGCTTGCACCATTTGTAAATAAATAAATAATTAGAAAATATACTGTGAAGTCCTTAGTGCTCCAAAGGAAAGACTGCTGGAATGTGGCATTGCTTCAGGAACAGGAATGTAAAATACTGCAGTCCCACATATGAAGGAACACATGACTCTGTTGAATGATGTTTATTAGGTTGTGTTTTTTTAATCTTAAAATACATATAAAAATATAAAAAGGCCATGTCAAGAAGGTGAAAGGGGACTTTGGGGAAGCCAGCACATATAATACTATTACAGAAATGTCAAGGAAGGAACCCGCTTTTGATTACTTGCAAGCAAGCTGCCCGGAAAGGCTATTGGAGGAGCAAAATCTTTTCCATGTCAATTGCATTTGTGTGCCAAATTGCTAAGGGGCAGGAAAGCAGGATTAATCCCCCCCAGCTTTGGAAGGAGGGTGAATATGATTAGTTTAAACCTCCCACCCTGTGCCATTGGGGGGGGGGAGTACAAAGTGTCTATAATGTGGGAGTGGGGTACTCCTTTAAATTGGTTACTGGCTGGAGGCATGGAAGTGGATGATGTCAGAGTTCCTTGATTTAAAAAAAAATCTCAGGTCATTTTAACACATTATGCAGACGCAAACCTGGGTTTGCTACGGAAGGTTCACCTAACAGGAAGTTATAGCTGTTTGTGGTTCCCTGATCAATGGACAGGTATTTGCATCTATTACCAAATGGTTTTGTCCAAATCGCACCACATTTTTAGGCTGAACATCTAATATATATATATTTATATATATTTAAATGCATGTACTATAACATGTGAAAACGCCCTTATATTACAGGGTCAAAATTCAGGTTTTGAGGGTGATGTTAATGACCACATTTGAATTGTGCTATCTTCACACTCTCTGACTGATCTTAAGGCATAATGTCCCAGCAGTTAGGAAACAAGATATAGTTGCAGATATGTAGTTCCTGAAAAACATTTCTGAATAGACAGGATTTTGTATGAGCAATGTTCCACTTTCTACTAATTTTGTTCTTAAAATGTTAAATGGTCTCAGAACTTTCAGTTGGAATGTATTAGGATCCCCCACCTTTATTTGATATTTTAGCTTCCAATCTGCAAATGTGGAAAGAATGGAATTAACAGAGTAATTAAAAAAAAAGTTAAGAAATAGATATTCTTATTCAACCCTCCATTTTTCAAATGGGGATTGAAAAGAAAAGAATGCTGGAAATGTTTGCAAGTTTGAGTTTTAAATTGCATTTCCATTTTGCCAACTCTGAAAAATAGAAGAGACCTAGGAAATGCCCAGTGCAAGATAACACCCCTTTAATTTGCTGTATCATGTGAAGTTCACAATAACATGCAAACAAGAGGTGATACACTCACAATGTGGTAATCCCAGTGGATCAAGCCATGTATCGCAGAGGATTTTGTATCATGATTGCCTTCAAAAACAGCATAGAGTTAATACACAGCTAAATTCAGAGGAGAACAGGGCTCCTTCCAGCACAAATGGAGAGATCTTCCAGTTGATGGTCACTCCTTTTTTCGAAGGTGGATGTAAATGATTCCACTGATAAGAGCCAAGGGAAAGGACAGCCACGCCAGCACAAAACAGTAGCCGAAGGACCCCCCTCTCGGTCGGCTGCGCTGGAATGTTTCCACATGGGTGGTGTAGATCACAGCAGCTGTGAACACGGAGACAGCTGGGAAGAGATCCAAGCAGACAGTTAGCGTTAGATCCCAGGCTACATCTTGCTGCCTAAAGCTGCTTCAATGTCTCATGACCCCTTTTACAACATGACATGAGATCCTGGGGCGCAAATCTCATTGGCATCCATATTGGGATCTGCACTGTGCATCCCAGCAACCTTTATGATGACATCAAGTAGAAGAGGAAAAGAAAATCTTCCAGATTTTACATATTTATCCAGTAGAATTACCCCAAAAGAGGTAGTATACTTAGTAAATTGGTGCTTTGGGGACATATGGTATACCCGTAAGGCTCCTCCTCCTACATCTCATTGCCACTCCTATATCTCCTTACCACTTCTTCCTCACAAGGGCAGCTCTCTCACCCACCCACCCACGCTACTTTATCTCAGGCCCAGCTCATTCCTCTCCCCACGCACAGTACTACTTACTCCTTTCTGGGTCCTACTCTCTGTCTCTCCCTATGAATTTATATTCATGACAAGCTAATTAAACTGGTCTCTATTAACAGCAAATCACCACAACAGCGCCTTACCAGCAAGTATCTGGAAGATTCCAGTGGCGTAAAACAGGCTTCCCCGCTTCATGGTATAGAGTTGGCACATGAAGATAATGAAGGCTAAGCTAGAAAAGAGAAGACTTAAAACCATGAAGGCCTGGACTGCCTTGAGCCATGCTGTGGGGAAAGGATAAAAAGAAAAGTGTGTGTAAATGCAGCCTCATCAGGGGTAATGGGTAACAGTTCATCATAGGAGGATCACTCCCAGAAGATATGCAGTAGCCTGTCTTGAGTACTCACCACTTTCAGAAACTGCCTGGCAGACCCAGGGCAGGGTGTTGTTAGGAAGTATGCAGTCATACCAGATGTTCACTGTTTCCTTGTCCTGCAGAACCCACCAAGACTGGAAGAGAATTACAGACATGAGACTGTGAAGCCCAGTCTCCAAGGAGGGATATTCAGCTGGTCTACTTTTTCAGTCAGGGGAGCCAAGTAAGAACAGACTCCAGGCAACCAAGTAGTCAGGGAAACTTTGCAAAAGCCTGTTATTCCCTCCTTCTCCCGTTTTTTGGACCACAATGGCTAATGCTGGTCTGTATGGCAGATGAGCTAGTAATTTTAGAGGACATGTTTGAAAGACTAGTTTTAACAGTTTAGAGTGGTAGGAAATTTCCTTTTGAGAGCTAGCTTGAAAGTGGTAGACACCCATTGTAATGTTATTTTCCTCAAGGCCTTTCCACACACAACACGACAGAAAAACAAGGGTTTGGGACCAAACATACGCTTGACATGGAACTCCAGTGAATCCTGGTTCTTTCTTGAGTGTATCTGTATGCTGTACACGTTTGTTTCATTCATACAGTACATTTTCAGGTGTGCACCAATTAATAACAATACATAGCAGTGATATAGCACTTTCCAGAGTATTCATAACAAGTCACAGACTGGGTTGTAGTCAACTAGTCAACTCAGAGGAGACCCATTGACATTAATGAACCAAAGTTAGTAATGTCTATTAACTTCAGTGGGTTTCCTCTGAGTAAGGCTGAATCCCACTCACTGATTTTTTGCAGTATTTATAGTGGGGGTGGGGTGTCCTGTGGCCTTGCACATGTTGTTAGGCTCCAGCTCCTGTCAGCCAACAGCCAGGGATGATGGGAATTGTAGTCCAGCAAAAACTGGAGGCCTACAGGTTAGCCAACCATTCTTTACAGCAACCTTGCAAGGAAAGTCAGCATTATTATCCCATGCTGTAGATGGAGGTGGGGGCTGAAGCTGGGTGAGAGGGAGGGGGGTGTCTAGATCTTAATGAGCATGGCAAGGGTGAGAGTTGAACTAGAAAATTCCTGATGTGCAGGCCACATTCACACTGTACATTTATTCTACTATTATTCCACTTTAAAAAGTCAAGGTTTCCCCCAAAGAATTCTGGGAAATGTAGTTTGTGAAGGATACTGAGAGTTGTTAGACAAGCCATAGTCCCCTTACAGACCTGCAGTTCCCAGACTTCTCTGGGGAAAAGGACTGACGGTTAAACCACTCAGGGAATTGTAGCTGTGTGAGGAAAATAGGGGTCTCCTAGCAACTCTCAGCACCCTTCACAAACTACACTTCCCAGGATTATTTGAGGGAAACCACGACTATTTAAAGTGGAATAGTGGACTAAATGCACAGTGTGAGTGTGGCCTTAGTCTGTGAGCCACTATGCCATACAAACGTAAATAATGTGAGGCTTGTGTTGCTTGTTGAACCTTGAATATGGAACTCAGGTTCTACACGTGTGCTGGCAATGTAACTGGTTCATTAAACAGGGTTCTAGACAAATCCGTGGAGGGCTCCTAATGCAGGCCTGTTGCAATGTGTCTTCCGGTCCATGAGAAGAGCAGGAGTGAAACACAGGAAACTGTCTTATACTGAGACTAGGGATGCGAGATAATATCCCATAAAGACTTAGCACCTGATTTTGACTTAATTCGACAGTCCAATGTCTTTTCAGACCGGCACTGATTTCTTGCGGCGGGCGGCAGCTGTAATCGGCACGACTTCCCCCCCCCGAATTTCCCCCCCGATTTTACGTAATTATCTTCATAATTACGATCACTATTATCCATTAACTTCCATGGATTTACATAAGCATTTATGTTGAAAATTATGTAATTTTTTTCCGCCGCCAAAAAACAAACAGCAGATCGAACGGGCAAGCGCAAAAGCAAGCGGGAACAAAAAATGGCAGATTGGGATTGAGCAACAGACTATCGGAATACAAGCGGATCAGAACTAGGCAGCAAACCCCCTCCCTGACTGGGGCAGACCATTGGTCCATCTAGCTCAGCACTGTCTACACGGACTGGCAGCAGCTCTCCAGGGTTTCAGGCAGGGGATATTCCCAGCCATACCTAGAGATGCAGGAGAATGAACTCGGGACCTTCTGCGTGCGAGGCAGAAGCTCTCCCACTAAGCTATGGCCCTTCCCCAAAGTGGAGGAGGCTGCAGGCGTCGCATTTTTGAGTTCAGGGCATACCTAACCCACTGTGCCTAAATTCATCTCAAGTCTAGTAGCACTGCCCTTCTGGATATAATTGTCTGGATATTGCAGATGGGGGACCCAGGGTGAGAGAAAATGGCTTGCTTAAGACCTCCTAGCAGAGGCAAGTCAGAAACTGATTATAGCTCAGTCTCTTAGCCACTATGCTGCACCTAAAAAATATAACGTATGAATTGGTCCTCAGAGTAGAATTATACATTTATGCTGGCAAAAGCATGTTTTCTATTTAAGAGTAATGTAGAAGTGGGGAGGAAGAGAAAAACTGGTGAATTGAAGGGGAAGCATTTGCAAACCCTTCTGTTCATTGATTCTCCTTCACAATTTCTCTCTCCACCCCCACCCCCAGGCCTTTGTTCTCTAACTGGGTTTGAGAATTGGGAAAAAAAGGGAGGGCAGCCAAGAGGAAGGGCTGCAGGGGAGAGTTGACAGGTGGGGGAATGGTTAAGAATCTGACCTACAGATTCTCCCCTGCAAATCCCCCTGGCCCTAAATTAACATTACAAAGCAAATTCAGGGTGCAGAAAATGCTAGTCTCAATGTGTTATTCCACCCTCAGACAAAGAAAAAACCATACAAATTGAGGAATTCAGATACATAAGATTTAGGGGTTTGTTCCTTTTTGCGGGGGCGGGGGATCTTAAATATAGCATCAAGTCTAAAGTATAAAAAGAATAAAAAAATAGTAACGAATGTAAATTGTCCGTGCAAAGTGGGGGGGGGGGAATCATGCTTACAGTACAACCCATAACTTATGTTAATAGGTATGCTGTTCCATTTTCAACAAGCTGTCAGCTCTCAGGGAAATGCATGTCAGGGCTTAATGAAGACAAGGAAGTAGACACACAGTTGCTGAATAAATTGTGTATCTATCCCCAACACTGGCTGAAGACTCAGCCTCTGGCACAATTGCCAGTTAAAAAATTTAACAAAACACCTTTCTTTAGTTAGGAAGGGGAGTGTCAAAAAGATTCCCAGGCTACGGTTGCCAAATTAAGACTCCCAAAAATAAAATTATTACTCTTCTTTTTTTGTCCCCAGAATGAAGGAGGACACAAAAATCAATCCTGAGATCAAAATAAAGGAGGCAAACTTCCAAAGATGCAAAAGAAAATTGGCTTTAGCTTCTTACTTACCAGCAATCCTAATCATGCTGCTCAGAAGTAAGTCCCACTGAATTCAGTGGAACTTACTGTCAGGTAAGTGGAGTTAGGATAGCAACCTACAGCATTTTGAGGATATATGGTATTCCACATCAGAGGCAGTAATCACTTTCTTGTCTCCTGAACAATAAGTTTTTTAATCTTTTAGGAGAGTCTCCCCCTTAAAAAAACCCCAAACTTTATGCCCCAAAAGTGATTACTGCTGCCTCTGATGAGTACAATGTACCTGAAATGCACTAGGCAATAAGTTAGAGGGCTTCTGTGAATAAACAATTTTCTTTATTGCCTTCAGAAGTTGACCCTTTTTGGCATGGCAGCAGGGAGTGGGGGAACAGCATGAAGGAGTCTAACATTGCATACACACCATACATTTAAAGCATATGACTTCACCTAAAGAATCCCAGGAACTATAGTTTTGTTAAGGGTGCTGGGAATTGTAGCTGCGAGGTAAACTACAGTTTCCAGGATTGTTTGGGGAAAGCAATATACTGTAGTGTGTACGCAGGTCTGGTCCTGAGCCCTTGCCTGGTGATTGGGGATCAGTTATCCAGGGCAGAAAGGGACAGATGCAGTGGTGCAGTCATCCAGGGTCTCAGGGGGTCTTAGACCCCTTACTTATTTGGGAGCAGGGTCCTAGCAGGGTCCCTATGTCTCCAGCATCCTATGAGCCAATGAGCATGAAAGGGGAGTGCGTTAGCCACTGAGGAGAGTCCTCTAACATACTTCCTTGTCCTTTCCTGCTGATTGAAGCCAATCAGAGAGTAGGAGGTGAATCAGCCACTGAGAAGACTCTTTTCAGTAGCAATCCTCTTTTGTGCCTATTCGCTCCTAGGGACACCTGCTGTTGTGGGAGAAGGCATTAACAAGAAGAATCTCATTCTCAACCCAGTAGCAAAAAAAGAGGGAGGGGTGTGGCTATCATGAAGGGACCCTGCACTTCTGCATTTGCCACTACACTACTGGACTGATGCAGGCCAGGGTTTCTCCATTCTCCAGACCAAGTCCAAGGCCCTGAACTATCCAAGGCCCTCACAGATAATTTTCTCTGTAGTCAATTTGGCATCACCTGGCAGTAAGGGCTTTGTGAAAGAGCCCCTTAGATAGGCAATGAGTTTTGAGGCCCTTCCCAAAAGTGCACAAGAAGGATACAATAAAAAGCACTGTACATGCCAGACACACCGGGATTGGTTGCTACTTTTTCTTCCAAGTTAAAACAGGGAACAAAATTGTTTCCTACACCTCGATTAAAAAATTGGTAAGCCCACTGAGGCAAGGAGCCAGAGAAAGATGCTTCGGGGGCCAGATCTGGCTCACAAGCTATCAGCTGAGCACCCCTAAAATAGAGGATTAAAACAGATGAGCTGTGAGCGACAGCTTTTGTGTTCTCTCACCTTATCCAACGTGGCTACAAAGAGTAAGATGAGAATGAGGATGTGGAGGGCAGTGACTGCGAAGAGAAGGAAGCTCATCCTGGTAGCTGGACACTGGGGAGAGAAAGTCGGGCAACATTAAACAAAAACTTGCAAAGGGGGTGGTGGAAACCATTGCTTTCACTAATTAATCTTGGGGCTGGGGTAGGGTGTCTAAAATCTGGTTAATCATTAACAAATCCCAGGTCTCCCACCTTCTTCACCCAGAAATCCTTCCAGCTCCAGTCTAAGCAACTAGACACCATTTTCATCCCACAGGATGTAGGACCCCTGGTCACTCTCTCTCTCTCTCTCTCTCTCTCTCTCTCTCTCACACACACACACACACACACACACACACACAAGCAGACCCCTCTCCCCCGTCCCAGCTCACAACCCCACTCAGAGCAGCCAGGACTCTTAAGGTTCCGTCCCACTAGTCCCTGTGTCCCTCCCAGAGGACTCACATGCCAGCTTCTAAGCATGTATTGTACACTTCTGTTTAGCTGTTACCCACACCTCCCTGGGTCTGTTCCGAATTGTCCCAGGATGTCCAGAACGCTGGGCCCCTCCTTGGACACGACGTATTTCCCCCGCCCCAGAGAAGGCAGGATCTGGGCTCATCCACCCAGCTCACATTCCTGTGGCTTTAGGCCTTGCCTAATATGATCCAGATGCTGCCGAGTCATGTGAGCACTGGGCACGCCAGGGGTGGAGGTAGCAGCAGCCTGGCTGCCTCCCTCAGTCCCATCAAGGCCCCCCTCAAACGGCCTGTCAAACAGCCCGGAGGGAATCCTGATGGTATATAAGAGAAACTGCAAAGCAGTGAGGAAGGCAAAAGAAAGTTGCAATCCACGAATAGGAGGCTTTTTAAAAAAAACACAAAAAAACCCACCCTCCTATGGTTTCTGTCTGACTTTTTCGCAGTGGCTTATTTTAAAAATTAACAGAGAGTCCACAGTGCTGAAGCTCCCCTGTTTGTGGACTGTGACTATAATGTGTTGAAGGGGCTTTGTGTTACTATTTCACAGCTAAGGTCTGGTACTGAAAACAGGTTCTTGGGCTGAATCCTGGCTCAAATTAAGCCCTGTCCACTCTCCTTCCAGATCCATGATTTCTACTTTCTAGTCTTTCATCTCTTTCCAAAAATATCCCAACAAAGAGAACGGAAGAATTCTAGCTCTTAATTTCTTCTGAATCAATGCATTAAGCTCCATTCATTCCCAAGAGACTCCATGAGTCCTTGATCCATCCACTATAGCAGCAGCAGGCAACCTGCAGTCATAGGCTGCATACACATGACATTATATTCTACGTTCAGTGAACACGGAGATTTTGTTTTTTCTACCTAGTCCACACATTATGCCTATGGCATATTTTATGTCCCTAAAAAGTGCATTTTCACAAGCTAGTTTCATACCCAAAATGAAAGGTCAGTGAAGATTGATTCTGCATTACCCTGCCCCCCCATGTGTCCATTTTAAAATGGATGGAGGTGGTTCCAGCAAAGGGGGGTGTATCCAAATCTGCCCAATTATGTTGTGGGTGGGTGTATACCAATATCACAACCATCACTTCCTTCTTCATTCACCTGGGACATGTGTTGGGAGGAAAAGGCATGGATAACCTAAACAAGCTGAGGGGTTTCAAATGTGTTATCAAGTATCCACACCCACCCTTGTGAACAGCAGGATCTAGATTGAAAGCAGCATATTGAAGACAAACATGCACTACTGTATTCTGTATTGAGAAAAACTACAAATTGGTGTGTACACACATGTAGCTCTCAGCCTAATTTCAGGTGATCCTCAGGCTAATTTCATGTTGGTGATGGGGGGGGAGTGGGTAGCAGAACGAAAGAGGGACCAAAAGGGGGCACCCTGCCCATTTTTGGCTCTACTCTCCCACCACTGGCATGTGGCCCCCAACAGATTACCCCCTAGGGAATATGGCCCTCATCAGAAGCAAGGTTCCTCACCCCTGTACTATAGTTTGCCATATGCCTGACTTCTTCCACAGGAGCCAAGAGTGGATTCTAGTTCGCTCTGTCCAACTTGAGGCCATTCCTAGAACTGAGAAACAAGGAATCCAGGATCCTCCTTTCTTCACAAAAAGGCAGACAAGGAAAACCATTCCTTTTATCTCAGTATAATAATATAGAGAAAAATAACCATGTCATAGGGCCAGGAGAAGATATGCCAACTCTGAGAAACAGTCCTATTGCTACATTCCTGGGGTGATCTATTTCTCTGCGTATCTTACCATGTACCATGTGGCCGAGTTTTTACCCTATTCTGCTTCCTCTACAATGCTGTAAAATTATGTTTCCTTCCTGCATGCCCCCTTTTTTTCCTTTGTGCATGCCCTTAATATGTAACCTGAATGTGAAAGCTAGATGGACTAGAACTTTTATTTTATTTTTTAAAATGATTGTCTTCTGCTTTTTGCTTCCTATGAACAACATTTGCAAATGACTCATTCCAGACTGAAAAGGCATTCCTCTCTTTTGAACAACTCCCCTCACCCTGCAAGTCACTGTAATTTCCTGACACTGACAATTAATATGCAGAGGGTCAGGGTGCACAGATAGGCAACCTAAACTGTGCAAAAGATGGACTGCTAGTTCAAAAGCAGAGCTCTTTAGAAGAAGCTGTCCGGCAGGGATACTCAAAACAGTTGTAATTATAACCTAACATGCACAAAAAAGGATTTAAAAAACTTACTAGAACTCACAAAGCGGGGGGGGGACACTTAGATGGCAATCTTGAATATGGTTACTTAAGTATGGTTACTCAGCATGTACCACTCAGTTTGATGGGACAATCCAAGAAAGTTTAAGATTGCAACCATACAGCACACTCCTATATATATTTACTTAGCAGTGTTCTGGTCTCTGCGCTTCAAGAAGGATGAAAACAAACTGGGACAGTTTCAGAGGAGGGCAACAAGGATGATCAAGGGACTGGAAACAAAGCCCTATGAGGACAGGCTAAAAGAACTGGGCATGTTTTGCCTGGAGAAGAGAAGACTGAGGGGAGATATGAGAGCACTCTTCAAGTACATGAAAGGTTGTCACACAGAGGAGGGCCTCTTTTCAATCTTCCCAGAGTGCAGGACACAGAATAATGGGCTCAAGCTGCAGGAAGCCAGATTTCGACTAAACATCAGGAAAAACTTCCTAACTGTTAGAGCCATACGACAATGGAACCAATTACCTAGAGAGGTAGTGGGCTCTCCGACACTGGAGGCATTCAAGAGGCAGCTGGACAACCATCTGTTGGGAATGCTTTGATTTGGATTCCTGCATTGAGCAGGGGGTTGGACTTGATGGCCTTGTAGGCCCCTTCCAACTCTACTATTCTATGATTCTATGTTGTGTTCAATTAGATATACTTCCAAAGTACATGTGCATAGGATTGCAGCCTTACATTGCAGTCCTAAACCCATTTGGGAGTGAGCCCCACTGAATTCAATAGGACTCACTTCTTCTGAGTTGATCTAATTAGGATTACAGCCTTACTGTACTTTTTAATCAAATGCAAAATATTGTTTCCTTATATTGGACACATCTTTAGGAATATAATCCCCATCAGCCTAAGTATTGGGGTAACTTTCACACATTTAAAGGCCTTTCAGCTTTTTCAGAGACCATATGTACATTCTAGCCAACAACAGATTTTGCTTTTGCATTATAGACTGATATGATAATCCTGTTTAATTTTAAACCTGAAAATGCCCTTAAAATAGCTAGATGGAGTTTTGTCAGTTGTAAGTTAAGAGAAGAGCTGAAGAATAGCTGGAGAAAATGCTAAGATACCCATGTTTGAAGAAGCACACGCATCCCTATAAGGTCTCACAGTGTCCCTAGTGCAACTAACAGGGGGCTGAGGTTTTTAGAGTCAGTCCCCGATTTCCATCACATCAGTCACCTTGTTATTGAAAACAGCGATCTAGTTGGGAGGGAGGGTCAGCGGCCCCCTTCCCTTTTGTGACGGCTTCCCAGCTGCCGTTTTAGGAGGCCAGGAGGGGGGCATGAGACGGCTAAAATTTGGAGGATTCAGGAGATGGGGCTCCGCTTGTGGATTTAATTTTTTTTTAATTTGCTGTTTACAGTACCCATGTTTTCGGCCTAAACAAGGCACTCCAAGCAATATAAAGCGCAGTTTAGGGAGCTTGCTGTCTGAGAACCAGGACTCCTGGGTTCTCTTGGAAACGATGGAATGGTTGATAGCGGAAGGCGGATGAAAAAGAGGTTTTTGGGGAGAGAATGCGGGGTCCAGCGGGTTAGAGCAGAGGGAGGGGCTGGCAACCGGATAGAGGGGAGTGGTTTGCTACGGTTTCTCCTCCCCACCCCCACCCCAGCCCAAGGCGTCAAATTGATGCCTCTCTCGTTCAATTCTCTCAAACCCCTTTCTCTTCTCTCAAAAAACCCTGTCAGCTCTTCCAAGTCTAACTGATCAGATTTCTCGCTCCCTTCTCCCCCAGACAGGAATCCTCCTCCTAGGACCCTGCTCTAACGCCCCCCGGACTCCTTTTCCAACCCCTCCCTCGAGAACCCAGGAGTTCTGGCACCCAACTTTTCCCCTGGCCCCTTGGATAGGTACCTGGAGGTGCTGATGGAGGGTCTGGGATTGAGACGGTCTCCCTCTTCTGCTCTTCTTGCTCCTGAAGTTTCCTCTTCTGTCTTTGCCCCCCTTTTTCTTTTCCTTTTTTTAAAAAACCAATTTAGCTCATCCACATCACACCAGGCTCGCCCTGCCCTTGGCAACTGGCCACCTGGGTGGGTCCAGAAAGCGCGTGGCTGGCCGGATGCCTCAAAGATCGGAGTTGGGAAAAGGGTGGCTGGCTCATTTGGGAGGGGCCTGTCTTCTTGCAAATTATGGCGCCCCTCCTCCAGTGTGTCGTGTCTTCTTTTTTTGCCACTTTCCTTCCTGGCTGGCAAGGGCACTGTTTGCGCCTTAACAGCTGCAGGGAAGGAAGAAACCACTCAGCCATTCTCATCATTTCACTTTCTTATCAGGAAAAGAAAAACTTCACCTGTTGGATTTCTATTTGTCATGCAGCTGTTAAGACACAGAAACACTGCCAACTAAAAAGGGGGAAGGGTTTTTACTCTTTTCACGTTAGAGTACCCACACAGCACTTTGACGTCCTGTAGGGCAGTGTGCCCATCTTGATCTGTGACTGTGACCAGGAGTTACTACTACACTTATTTTCTTTTTAGTAATTGTCTTATTTTTCATACACAACAATAGTCTTGGGCACTATAATGCCTAAAAATGTATTGTGGCATACACTTTCATGGACTGGTGGAAACTACTTTTTCAAATGTACATAGTATTATCCTCAAATGGTTTGTGCACACATGCACAGACACACAGGGCACTTCCAGACAATCAGTTTATTGAACATTCATCCTGATTTGTTTGCAGGGAGATTAGACAAAGTTTGCTATTTAGTGAGCATTCATCCTCATTTGTTTGTGAGGTTAGAATGATGACCAGTTGCATCAAAGCAAATGTTTTCCCAGACTTTCCAGTGCATTTCCTCATCACTTTCCTTATCACAAAAACGTCAATCTTTTGGGGAAGCGGGTTTATTGCACAAGACCACCCAATTAACTATAACTGTACAACCTGAATTTTGCAGTATGTGATTGAATCTTTTGAGGAAGCGGGTTTGTTGCACAAGACCACCGAATTAACTATATTTGTACAACCTGAATTTTCCAGTATGTGATTGAATCCCACTTGAAAATAGCAACAATCTGGAAGCACCCACCAAATGCCCATCTAGTCCACATCCCATTTCTGAGAGTGGCCAGCCAGATGCCCCTGGGAAGCCCGCAAGCAAGGGCTGGCCCTCCAGCAAATGGCATTCAACTAGCCCACTGTCTCTGAACATAGAGATTCCATTTACCCTTCATGACTAATAACCACTGATAGACTTGTTCCCAATTAATTTGTCTAAATTCCCCTTTAAAGATAACTAAGGTTGCCTCCAGACAACCTGTTTATTGAGATTAGATGATGTTGGTTATTACTGAGCGCTCCTGATTTATTTGTGGTGAGGTCAAGCAAATGTTATCCCATACTTTCCAATGCATTTCCCCCTTATTCTCCTTATCGCAACAAAACAAAGCAGAATAAAAAACAAAACACAGGGTTTTGTGGGGAAGCGGGTTTGTTACACAAAAGCTCCACATAAACTTCAATAGCACAACCTGAATATGAATCTCACCCCAAAATAGTGAGTCTTCAAGCACCCTAAGCCAGTTATGTCTATAATCTTGTGGCAGTGAAGTTAGGCATTGTATAAAGAAGTACTTTCTACAATCTGTCCTGAATCTTCTATTAGAATTCTCTGGATAGCCCTAATTATTCCTAGAACAACCTAAAACATAGTGGGCCTGGGACTCCAGTGAAGCAACAGAGCCTATATCCAAGCCAAGTCTCTCCACAGCTCATTCCCAGAACTAGAAATGTGAAGGCTTGGAGAGGGGGAATGGAAAAATCCTGGGGGCAAAAAATATTTTTCACATTCCCCCCCAAAAAATCCCATAGGGGAAACAATGTCCCCCCTGCGGTTTTCCGGGGTTTTTTCTGGGTCTTCACATCTCTACCTAGAAACTTGGTTACAATTATGATGATCCAGCCCCAATGTAGTAATAAAATATGTTCCTAAGCATGTCTCTCCCTCATCACTGGGTCATCATAGCCAGGTTCCATACTTCTCTGCCTCACATTAACAACTTTCACAAAACCAGGTGGAGACCTAAAGGAACACCTAAGGCTGCAATGCTAAACACACTTTCTAGGGAGTAAGTCCCATTGAATATAGTAGGACATTTCTAATTTAACATGCATAGGATTGCACTATAAATTTTGGTATACTGGCATGAGTTTCATGGAAGCAGGGCAAGATAAAATACAAATGTGACAAAACTCTTTAGATTTCCTAAACTGGTTTGTTTTGGGAACTGATGTTTAAAGAAATAAATTGTATCATGCACGAAAATGTGAATATTATACCAGTTTTAGCTCTGTTAAACATTGGGGGGAGGGCAGGAACAAAGACATTAAAAAAAAGAATTAGTGACTCATATGTTGATAGCTGCATGATTAATAAGACCAAAATTCCAGAAAGACCTAAATACAGTACCATTATTGTACAGTGGTATTCCAAACAGTTCATATCAATAGTGGAAAAAATTAATGCAGAAATTAAGATTGGCTAAAGGTCAGGTTACTCAAGACAATTTATTTGCAGTTCAGGGGATTTTATTTTCCACATGAGCAAAAACAAAAAAGGAAGACTATCCTGGCAGCATATTTACAACTCTGGAATTAATAAGCCTTTTAAAGAAACCCTTGCAGTAAGAAACTAGACTGTGGGAGTCGTTCCTCCAGACTGTTGCTATTTTCAGGGGGGATTCAATCACACCAGCAAATTCAGGTTTCGCATTTAAAACTGATTTAGAGCCCTTTTGCTCCAAAATGAGCTTTAAATGTGCAACCTAAAAACTGAACTTGTTGAGATAGGAAAACTGATGGGAAAAATGCACTGGTAAATATGGGATAACATTAGTTTTGACATATCTAACCTCCCACAAACAACTCAGAATGAACGCTCAACAAATAGCCGTTGTTGGTCTAATCTCCCCACAAACAATTTATTTTATTTTATTTATTAAATTTATTAGTCGCCATCTGGCTGGCTGTCCAGCCACTCTGGACGACGTTCAAAATAAAAACATACAAATACATTAAAACATTAAAAATCTCAACAATAATAATAAAACCTAACCCACCCCAAAAGCCTGCCTGAAGAGCCAGGTCTTCAAGGCCCAGCGGAAGCTCATCATAGAGGGGGCATGTCGGAGATCATTTGGGAGGGAATTCCACAAAGCGGGGGCCACAATTGAAAAAGCCCTCTCCCTAGTTCTCACCAGTCTAGCTGTTTTAACTGGTGGGATAGAGAAAAGGCCTTTTGAGGCTGATCTTGTTGAGCGGCATCCCTGATGATGCTGGAGGCGCTCCTTCAGATAGACTGGGCCAAAACTGTATAGGGTTTTAAAGGTCAGAACCAACACCTTGAATTGGGCCCGGAAAACAACCGGTAACCAGTGCAACTCCTTCAGCACTGGAGTGATATGATCTCACCAGCAGCTGCCTTTAATCAGGCAAGCTGCCACATTCTGTACCAGTTGCAGCTTCCGGACCATTTTCAGGGGTAACCCCATGTAGAGCGCATTACAGTAGTCTAGGCGAGAGGAGACCAGGGTACCACAGATAGGAGCAGATGGTTGGGAAGGTAGGGGCACAGCCTCTGTATCAGATGGAGTTGATACAGCGCCGCCCGGCTCACAGCCGAGACCTGAGCCTCCATGGACAGCCGAGAGTCAAGAATGACCCCCAGGCTGCGGACCTGGTCTTTCAGGGGCAATTGTACCCCATTGAGCACCAGGTCAACATCCCCCCAACCTTCCCTTGTCTCCCACAAACAGTACCTTGGTTTTGTCAGGGTTCAGCTTCAGCTTATTCCTTCCCATCCAGCCACTCACCGACTCCAGGCACTTGGATAGGGTTTCTACAGCCAACCTCGGTGAAGATTTGAATGAGAGATAGAGCTGCGTGTCATCAGCATACTGGTGACACTGCAGCCCAAATCTTCTGATGATAGCCCCCAGCGGCTTTATATAGATGTTGAACAGCATCAGGGAGAGGATGGAGCCCTGTGGCACCCCACAAGTGAGAGGCCAAGGATCCAAAACCTCATCCCCCAATGCCACTCTCTGGTACCTACCAGAGAGGAAGGAATACAGTGCCCCCTATGCCTAACCTCTTCAGGCGGTCCAGAAGGATACTGTGGTCAATGGTATCAAAAGCCACTGAGAGGACGGTACATTTGCCCCTATCCAACGCCCTCCTCATATCATCCACCAAGGTGTCCAAGGCCGTTTGAGTCCCATGTCCAGGCCTGAAGCCTGATTGAAATGGATCCAGATAATCTGCTTCCTCCAAATGCACTTGCAACTGCTTCGCAACCACCCGCTCAACTGCCTTGCCCAGGAATGGCAGATTTGAGACTGGGCGAAAGTTGTTCAGATCTTGGAGATCCAAGGAGGGCTTCTTTAGAATTGGTTTTATTACTGCCTCCTTGAGAGCTGATGGCATTATTCCTTCTTCCAGGGACATATTTATCACCATCTTGATCCCCTCTCCCAGTCTGTCCTTGCAGCTCATAATGAGCTACGATGGGCAAGGGTTGAGTAAGCAAGTGGCTGGCTTTAAGATTGAAAGCACCTTGTCCACTTCATCAGAAGGAAGAAGCTGGAACCGATCCACACCACCGGAGCACCACTGGCTGCCTCTGGCTCGCTCACTGTTTCCACTGCACAGAATAGCACTCTTAATATGATCGATTTTCTCCGTAAAGTGCTTTGCAAACTCATCACAGGAGGCCTTAGCATGTTCCATCGGTTCTGGGGCAACTGGACCGACAAGGCTCTGGACCACTTGGAACAGCCTCCTGGGACAGCACTCTGCGGATACAATAGAGGCAGCATAAAAATCCTTTTTTGCTGCCCTCATCGCCACATGGTAGGCTGCCGCAGCCGCTCTGGCCCATTTCCGATCGTCGTCAGAGTGAGATTTCCGCCACTGGCGCTCTAGCCATCTCACCTCCCGCCTCAGAGTTCGCAACCGTGGAGTATACCATGGTGCCATCTGAGCTCTATTCAGGGGGAGAGGGCGTTTCAGAGCCACTCAGTCTAATGCCCCGGTGATTGCAGCATTCCACCCCTGCACCAGGGTCTCAATCGAGTGCCCATGTGCATGCTCCAAAAAATCCCCAAGCACATTCAGCAATCCATCTGGATCCATCAGATGTCTGGTGCAGACCATCCTAATGGGTCCTCCACCCTCACGGAGGGTTTGTGGCACCAAGAAGTCCACCCTCACCAAGTAGTGATCTGACCATGACAAGGGGGTGATGGATGTACCCCCAATTTTCAGATCACTCTCCTCCTCTCCCAAGACAAACACAAGGTCAAGTGCATGACCAGCTGCATGGGTGGGCCCCGTTGGAATAAGGTGCAGCTCCCAGGAAGCCATGGTTTCCATGAAGTCCCGAGGCACCCCTGTGAGGATGGCCTCCGAATGTACGTTAAAGTCTCCCAATACTAACAAGTTTGGGGACTGCGCACGCACATCCGAGACCACCTCCAGTACCTCGGCCAGGGAGTCTGTCGTGCAGTGGGGTGGACGGTACATGAGCAGAATCCCTAGACTGCCCTTTGGGCCCAACCTCCAGTACATGCAGTCAACAACCTTGGTCTCACAGAGAAGTGCTACTCAGAAGCGCTACTCAATAAACAGGTCATCTGGAAGCAACTAAGGAATGGATAGCTAATTCCTTGCAGAAAACCCTGTAATGAAGCAAAAAAGAAAGATCCCTACCCACACATTGTATGGTTCAGCATATTTAAGTTTACTGTTTATGGTTTGTATGGTTTTTTTTTTACAATTTTAAATAAAAGATTACAAAACTGGAGGAAAATTCCTAGACTGCATCCTCAAGACTGCTTAACACAAATTAGTGACCTACTCGTGTCCATTTACCACCCTGCTGTATTTACAATAAGGGTGCCTATGGATTGGTAAAAGGCTGAATTTTATCCTACATTTTAGGGCATACTGCTTGGTGAAGTTGGAGTTGTTTATAATTAATGTTATTTGTTTGTTTACTTATTTTAGTTCCACTCCTCTTTTTCATCCAGAAGGATCCCCAAGGGCCAGGTGTGTGTGTTAAACAATTAATTAACAATTCGAATCCCCACATAGCCATGAAGCTCACTGGGTGACCTTGGGCCAGTCACTGCCTCTCAGCCTCATGAAAACCCTATTCAGAGGGTCGCCATAAGTTGGAATCGACTTGAAGGCAGTACATTTACATTTTTTTCTCACATGAAAGAACTGGGACTCAGGTCTTCATTAAGTCACACCGTAACAATGCTCCTGTTGGTTTTCTGCTATGCTATTTTTCTACTTAAGGGGATTTTTGGATATGGTCTGAAGGCACATGAGGCCAGCAAAGCAGGGTCAGGTCTGGTCAGTGCCTGGATGGGAGACTGCCTGCGAACCGTATGTAAAGCTGCCTTGGGTTTCAATCATGAAACGAAAGGCGGGGTAGAAATGTAATAAATAAATAAAATTGTAGAGAAGTATTTGATGATCTATAAGATCCTCCACTTGCAGTTGGAACTAGTACAGTCCGTTCTATCCCCTAAGGACTTCTACCTCCATGATCTGCTGCAAGCATAGAACAAGCCTATCACAGGTCTCAGGGGTTGCTGGTGCCCATTGGGACTGGTGGGGTAGAAGGCAGGGAGACCAACAGCAGGTTACAGTGGCAACACTGAAACTAAGCTGGAGGAAGCTGATAGCCAGTGGTACCCCTAGACTGGTTGTAAGTAAGAAGACAGGCAGGTGGCGGCTGGCTGAGGGTGGATATGTTTGGAGGGGCGGTGCCCCAATTGCCCTAATAAACTAGTTTCCACTGATCAGGGACCATCAAAGGTTATCTGTAATTTTTGGATACTGATTCTTGGACACAGAAGCAATTACTCCAAATTATCGAAGCAAATTTCAGCGTCTGAACACACAATAAAACCCATACCAAAATTCAACCTGAGTTCCAGATTCAGGACTCTTGATAGATCAATCAGAAGTGTAACTCCCAATCCAAGTGTGATCCAGCCACATTTAAGTACTGTACATTCACTCTGATGGCACATGGGTTTGACTTTTGTTACTTACAGTGATCCCTCAGCAATGAAGCTGGCTTGAACAAATTCCTGTGCCTCCTTACCCCATCTACATAATGGGACTAACAGTGACAATCAAAAATTGTTATTAAGACCGAGAAATATATTTTGCTGCCTGTCCTGAACCTAAAAGGGGGAGAGCTATAAATTATCTCCTTTTAGAAACATTAGTTTGTAAATATGGGAAAAAATGGACTGCTTCAAGTCGATCCCGACTTATGGTGACCCTATGAATAGGGTTTTCATGGTAAGCGGTATTCAGAGGTGGTTTACCAATGCCTTCCTCTGAGGCTGAGAGGCAGTGACTGGCCCACAGGGCTGTGTGGGGATTCAAACCCTGGTCTCCCAGGTCATAGTCCAACACCTTAACCACTACGCCACACTGGCTCCGTTTGTAAATATACTATTTACAATACTTTTGCACAGCCAGCGTTCAGACCTACCCCAGATCCCTGCCAAACCAGAGGTAAAAGATCAGCAGATGACATACACTACACTATTTTATATTATGTTTCAGGGACTTGTGCAATGCTGGATATGACTTTTACCATATTTCAATTAAGTAACATTGCATGATATCTATATATAAGGGCAGAGCTGGAGACATCTGGTGTTGTGAGGTCCCCCAAACAGATCTGTCATCCCCATCTAGAAAATGCAGTGCTATGATGCACACAGCTATCTGAATAGTCTGAGGCTGTCTTCCTACCCCAATCTGACATGTCACATGGTAGGGTGCGTAGCCACAGGAAAAGGTTTGCTTATAAAGGTATGGCTGCAACTATTATATAATCTCCCAGTTCCTAAGAGTGCATGTATTCTGTTTTAATATTGTCTCTTTGCAACCATGAGGACTAGAAACTATGCTTTAGTCACTACTCTTTCCTCCTCCATAATCATGAGAACTAGAAACATAACTAGTGTGGTTAGAGTGTCAGACTAGGGCCTGCAAAGCCAGAGTTAAGAGTGTCCTTGTGCCAATCTCTGTCTCTCAGCCTAACATACCTCACAGGGTTGTTATGAGGATAAAATGGGGAAGGGGAAAACCATGTACACTACCTTGAGCTTACTGGGAGGAAAGGTAAGATATAAGAGATATTAATCCTGCCCTTCACTTAAAAGAAATCACAGAAATAATAAATAATAAAAAGTCACAAAGTAATATACATTGAAATAATAATATTCTAATGTTGTGTATTAATGTATGAGTGGAAGGAAGTGGGGGGAGTTTATATTTTGCCAGACAAGCAGCAAGGCTAAATTTCTGGCCGTTTCTCGATACAAAATTTCCCCTCGAAATCGAGGGGCTGTTGCAAAGTTTCCCCTTCTCACAGCTCTCTTCCTGCCCCATCCAAAGCCTGTCATATTTCCCTTTGCCAGTGCCCCGTTATCTTCTAGTCCGGGCTCGCTTCCTTTCTGAAACCGTTTCCACGGCAACCAGCAGCGGCAGAACAAACTGAGGAAGGGATGTGGTTTTGCATGGGCCATTGGTGATGGAAAGTTGCCATGGCAACCCTCCTGCATCGTCGTCCTTCACACACGTCCCCCCCCCCGTAGCTACGAAAACTCACAGTACGCATGAGCTTAGAACAGAGTGGGAAGTCGAGGGGCTTAGAAGGGAGGGGGAAGGAAGGAACTGTTAAACTCGCACATGCGCAGTGGGAATGCAGGCCTGTAAGGTAAGGGGAAGGGCTTACTGGAAGGGGTGGGGCTTACGGGGCTGCTTGGATCCTCTGTGTGATTTGAATAGTGCTGGAGGGGAGGAGGCAAGGGCACTTTGGGGTTGACTGTGATTAACAAGACCTACGGGTTTCACTTCGTACAGTATCACATGACTTTACTGTAGCCTTCCAGGACCTTGAGGGCTGACACGTTGAAAGGAATTTGCCATGACTAGTGTAGGCGTTGCAGTGTGTCTGAGCCCCAGAATGAAATAATTACATGGGGGTTTAGCATGGCATACCAGCATCGAGGAGGTCGGGGGGTTCAGGCAAACTTGTAAGGCCTTGGCATGATTCTATAGAATTTTGGTGAGGTCAGTCTTTGGGGTCACCTGCTGGGGCTTAGCAACTGGCATATGACTTTCAAAGACATTAGTATTTTGATATTATATATATATATATCTGACTTTTCTTCCAAGGGTGTACATGGTTCGCCACTTCTCCATTTAATCCGCTGAACAACTGTGAGGTAGGTTAGGCTGAGAGACAGTGACTGGCCCAAGACTGTCCAGTGGGCTTCAAGGCTGAGTGGGGACTTAAATCCTGACACTCGGAACCACCACACCATATCAACACATCCTTTCAGGATCTTTGGTGCTGCCAGACTTTATATGACCTCACAGGATCATAGCATGATCTTTTACAATATTGGAGTGAGCTGTGACCCTCAGCTTGGTTGATAACTGGAATCTCATGTCTTGGATCTTGGTATGTTCAGGCTTTGACATAACATGCTGGCAACAAGGACAGCATTTACTTAGTGCCTGCCAACAATCCATGCTAGGTAGGGTTGCCATCTTCTTTTTAACTGGCTCTGTGGCCTGGCACACAGAAATTAAGCACTTCCTGGTGAGAGAGGAAGTAAATGGGAAAATTCTAAATTTCTGTTTTAAAGTCACTGGTAAAATAAAGCGGCAATTTTGTGTAAGGTACCATACAGAATATAGATGTGTCTCTACTCGTGGGTTTTACTGCCTATATTAGTCAGATTACACAAGGATGGGGAAAGCATGAACATGTCACAGGAGAAGAGTCAGATTTGCACCAGAGGAGAGGTTAGCTGAAAATAAGGTGATCCAAAATTTTGTTTTGTTAAAGTCTTACCTCTGGAGAAGGAAGCAGCCTGGACGGGGTGGGGTGGGGAACAGGGGAGGGAAAAGAAGGGGCAACCCACTGGTATGAAAAATGGTAGAAATTGATGAGAAACACTGCAGTCTAGACAACTGACCTGAGAAATCCATGGAATAAGATGAGCTGACAATTATGATATATCCTGATAGGGTCTTTGTGTACACCTGAAAATCTTAGGACCCTGTAGAGCATTTGGAAAATTAAAGAACCATAGGGTGTAGGGGAGGGATTGCAAAGTATAAGATGGGGTAGGGAAAGGAGAAAAAAATGGATTTAAATTAGCCAGATGTTCCTACATAAGTCTCAGTGTTTCCTGACTTTCATGACAAATGTGTGAATTCCAGCATGCTCTTGTAACTCACTAGACCCTATTGCCTTCCCAGCAAATTCAGGAGCCATTGGTCTACAACTCTCTCACACACTTAATCCCCCTTCATCTTTGAGAGTTCAAGATACTATGTTCTTTCTTTCTTGGGTCTAAGT
Organism: Rhineura floridana; assembly: GCF_030035675.1. Lineage (NCBI taxonomy): Eukaryota > Metazoa > Chordata > Lepidosauria > Squamata > Rhineuridae > Rhineura > Rhineura floridana. The sequence goes on from NC_084490.1 coordinate 20,019,998, forward strand.
ATTACACCACAGTCTCCTCTGTGAGCTCAACTGCAACCCTCAACCTGTTTTGCCGCATCAAATATACCCAGGAATCCTGTTCTCCAGCTTTTGCCTGCTGTTTTAACTGGTTTCCTAGATTACCCTTTCAAAGAACCCAGGAATCCTCATAATGCCTTTCTAACCTGCTCTCTTTTTCCTCTCTCCCCACCTCTCATCTTTCATTAGGATTGGTGAACAGCTGATGCATTTCCTGGAGATGGTTGCTAACAACTAAGTTGACAAAGGCAACGTGTCATGGTGGCAGGGGAGTCCGGGAGGTTGCACCAGAGCATCCCAGAAACTGACTGCCTGAACACAAATTGTGTATTTGTCATAGCGGCTCTCCAGTAGGGAGCAAAGGTACTTCTAGTTATTGCTTTTGGAGTGGGAGGTGGGGCTGATTAAATTCAGGTTGCAGAGGGAGGGGGGCTGATTTAATTCAGGTTGCAGAGGGAGGGGGGCTGCTTTAATTCAGGTCGCAGAGGGAGGGGGGCTGCTTTAATTCAGGTCGCAGATGCTGTGAAAGCTGCAGTTTTAACAGTTCTGGATAAGAAGGTGTTTAGCTGCAGGGCAGGGGTTCCCAAACTGTGGTCTGTGAGTTTCATTCAGGCAGTCCATGGCATGTCTGCATTAAATATTCATATTCTTTTTAATTGTATTTGTATTGTTCCTTTTATTATTATATTGTATTTTGTTGTAATACAATTTGAATTATATGGAATGCAAATGGTACAATATAAGAAATAAAAGAAGCAATAATAATACAATTAAAAATCATACAGTATCTAGCATAGTGCATACAATTGCTACAAAAGGCAGAAAAATCATTAAGCAGTCCACCAAGCTAATCAGCAATTTTCATGTGATCCATGGGGGAAAATGTTTGGGAACCACTGGTGTAGGGAAAGTAGTCATAGGATGAATCTGCATGGAAAGATTGTAGGGGCAGTGCTGTGTGTGTGGAGGTTAGGGTTGGTCTTTTGATTTAGGAGGAGATGTGCGGATGCAAGTTTGGGCAAGGACCTAGGGAAACAGTGAATTCTAGTGGACTATACTGCATGTCCTTGAGGAAATGGTTCTATCTCAGCTGGACTTCCTTCAGAAGCTTGTTGTGGTGGTAAAATTTTTGGAGGGGATACATCCTTAATAAATAAAGCGGCATGTGTGTCTTGGTTTGGGTACCAATGGTTTGTCTTTTTTGGAAAGGGTGGTTCTACTGAGATGTTACGACAGTATTTTTTTTCAAACTGTAGTTTTTAAACCACCCATAGATTTTGGTAGTCATTCAGGTGGTCCATGAGAGAGCAATGAATGTAATAAAGGGAAATGAAAAGTGGCTTGCTTCTTGAGCCTTGCAGGCAACTACAGTGCAATTGTAAAATAAAACAACAAGAAACCTTGCTAGCTACATATGTGGTTCCTCAGCCAATCAAATGAACCTGTGAGGAGAAGGAGGTGGGCATTACTAGGTTTGTGCACTCTAGAAACATTTGTCAGTTTCTAGTTTTCAAGGCTTATGCTTACATGAACAGCTGTTGCACTGGAGATGCTTGCAAGGGTTTAATTTATACTATTTACTTTTTTATTCAGGGAGCTCAGAACAACATAAATGGGTCTCTTGCCCCCCCTTTCAATTTATTTATTTATTTATTAAATTTATAACCCACCCTTGTACCTCAAAGGAGCCCAGGATGGCAAACAAAAACACTACAAACACTCTGAAATGGAAATGGACTGCCTAAAACATCTTAAAAACAAAGCACTTTTAAAAACATATTAAAACAAAGCATCCTTAAAATCATTTTTAAAAAAGTAATTCCAAAACAGATGTAGACTGGGGTAAGGTCTCTACTTAAAAGGTTTGTTGAAAGGGAAGGGGTTCAGTAGGTGCTGAAAAGATAATAGAGATGATGCCTGTCTAATGTTTCAGGGAAGGGCATTCCAAAGAAAAGGTCTGCTTCCTATGGACCTCCTGAAAAGATGGTATCTGTAGGAGGCCCTCACCTGTAGAGCACAGTGATTGAATGGGTATATAAGGGGTAAGATAATCTTTCAGATATCCTGGTCCCAAGATGCGTAGGGCTTTGTACACCAAAACCAGAACCTTGAACTTGGCCCGGTCCCTAAAGGACAGCCAGTGCAATTCTTTCAGCAGCGGGGTAACATGTTGGCAATGCCTTGCCCCATTGAGCAGTAGCGCTGCCATGTTTTTCACCAGCTGCAGCTTCCAGACCATTCTCAAGAGCAGCTCCACAGAGCGCATTACAGTAATCCAACCTGCATGGACAACAGTGGTCAGGCTATCCCAGTCCACAAAAGGCCACAGTTGTCTTACCAGCTGAAAGTAAAAGGCACTCCTAGCCACTGAGGTCACCTGGGTCTCTAGCGACAAAGATGGATCCAGGAGCACCCCCAGACTACGAACCTCTTTCAGAGGGAGTACAACCCCCATCCAAAGCAAGCAATTGACCAATTATCTGAACTCAGGAACTGCCAACCCACAGCGCCTCTGTCTTGCTAGGATTCAGACCAGGGACGTAGTCATCCAGGGTCTTGGAGGTTTTAGACCCCTTACTTTTTTGGGAGCAGGGTCCTAGCAGGGTCCCTATGTCTCCAGCATCGTACTAGCCAATTGGCATGAAAGGGGAGTGTGTTAGTCACTGAGAAGAGTCTTCTAAAGTGTTTAATTGTCCTTTCCTGCTGATTGGAGCCAATCAGAGTGAAAGAAGGCGAGTCAATCACTGAGAGGACTCTTCTCAGTAGCTAACACTCTCCCTGTTCATGCTGATTGGCTCCTAGGGTTGTTGTGGGAGAAGGCATTAACAAAGATCTTATTCTCAACCCAGCAGCAAAAACAGGGAGACAGGGTGTACTATCATGAAGGGACCCTGCACTTCTGAATTTGCCACTACACTACTGATTCAGACTCAGTTTATTGGACCTCATCCAGCTTGCATGGCCTCTCACAATTCAGATGTTACAGAGAAATAGAGCTGGGTATCATCAGAGTACTGCTGACACCTCACCCCAAATCTCCTGATGACCTCTCTCAAGGGATTCATATAGAGGTTAAACAGCATGGGGGACAAGATGGTACCCTGCGGCACCCCACAGCACAACCGCCAGGGAGGCTGAAAGTCAATCCCCCAATGCTATTATCTGAAAACAACCTTGGAGGTAGGATCGGAACCACTGTAAAACAGTGCCTCCGATACCCATCTCACCAAGTCGGCTCAGAAGCATAAGATGGTCAATAGTATCAAAAGCTGCTAAAAGATCAAGCAAGAATAACAGGGTTACACTCCCTCTGTCCTTCTCCTGATAAAGGTAATCTATCAGGGTGACCAAAGCCAATTCAGTCTCATAACCAGGCCTGAACCCAGACTGGGATGGGTCAAGATAATTTGTTTCATCCAAGAGTACTTGCAATTGCTATGCCACAACCCTCAATCATCTTCCCTAAAACGGCGGCATTTGTGATGGGGCGGTAGTTGTCACAAACCAATACAGTAGGACCCCGCTTATACAGTGGGTTAGGGACCAGGCCTCCGCCGTAAAGCGGAAATCACCGTAAAGTGGAACCCCATTGACTATAATGGGGCCATCGCACGAAAATTTTGTTTGTTTGTTTTGTTTGTTTCATTTTTAAACCGCCCATAGCGAGTGGCTCTCTGGGCGGTGTACAAAAGATTAAAATACAGAATATCACAATAAAATCAACCTACCAACAGTAAACATAAACAGCAAACAAAAAAAGATTTAAAATTATAACATTAAACGCTTAAAATGCCTGGGAGCATAGCCAGGTCTTAACCTGGCGCCGAAAAGATAGAAGCGTCGGCGCCAGGCGTACTTCTTCGGGGAGGCTGTTCCACAGTTTGGGGGCCACTACAGAAAAGGCCCTAGATCGAGTAACTGTCCTCTGGGCTTCCTGATGGGTTGGTACCCGGAGGAGGGCCTTAGATGCTGAGTGAAGTGACCGGGTCGGTTCATAGCGGGAGAGGCGTTCCACAAGATACTGCGGTCCCACGCCGTGTAAGGCTTTATAGGTCAAAACCAGCACCTTGAATCTGGCTCGGAAACAAATGGGTAGCCAGTGCAAACGGGCCAGAACAGGTGTTATATGCGCTGACCGGCTGGTCCTCGTCAGCAGTCTGGCTGCTGCGTTTTGCACTAGCTGAAGCTTCCGAACTGTCTTCAAGGGCAGCCCTACGTAGAGCGCATTACAGTAATCCAACCTAGAAGTTACCAGAGCATGAACAACTGAGGCGAGGTCATCCCTGTCCAGATAGGGGCGTAGCTGGGCTACCAACCGAAGGTGGTAGAACGCATTCCTTACCACCGAGGCCACTTGCGCCTCAAGAGACAAGGAAGGATCGAAAAGAACCCCAAGACGATGAACCTGTTCCTTCAAGGGGAGTGTAACCCCATCTAAAACAGGGTAAACATCCACCATCTGGGCAGGGAAGGCATTCACCAACAGTGTCTCAGTCTTGTCTGGATTGAGTCTCAGTTTATTAGCTCTCATCCAGTCCATTATCGCGGTCAGGCAGTGATTCAGCACATCCACAGACTCACCTGTAGAAGATGAAAAGGAGAAATAGAGCTGCGTGTCATCAGCGTACTGGTGGCAACGCACTCCAAAACTCCTGATGACGGCACCCAGAGGCTGCATGTAGATGTTAAAAAGCATGGGGGACAAAACCGACCCCTGAGGGACTCCACAATGGAGAGTCCAAGGTGTCGAGCAATGTTCCCCAAGTACTACCTTCTGGCGACGATCCGCCAAGTAGGAGCGGAACCACTGCTAGGCAGTGCCTCCAACTCCCAACTCCGCAAGTCTCCCCAGAAGGATACCATGGTCGATGGTATCAAACGCCGCTGAGAGATCAAGGAGAATCAACAGAGTCACACTCCCTCTGTCCCTCTCCCAACAGAGGTCATCATACAGGGCGACCAAGGCTGTTTCAGTGCCAAAACCAGGCCTAAAACCGGATTGAAACGGATCCAGATAATCGGTCTCATCCAAGAGCACCTGGAGTTGACCGGCGACCACCCGCTCCAGAACCTTGCCCAAAAAGGGGACATTCGCCACCGGTCTATAATTGTTCAAGTTATCTGGGTCTAAGGAAGGTTTGTTTAAAAGAGGTCTCACTACTGCCTCCTTGGGACTACTAGGGACTACTCCCTCACTCAAGGAGGCATTTATCACTTCCTTGGCCCAGCCGGTGGTACTAGTCCTGCTAGCCTTCACTACCCAAGATGGACAAGGATCTAGAGCAGACGTGGTTGCCCGCACCAATCCAAGCACCTTGTCCACTTCCTCAAGCTGCACCAACTGAAACTCATCCAATAATGAAAGACAAGACCGTGTTCTGGACACTTCAATGGATTCATCTGTCATAACATCGGAGTCTAGGTCTAGGAAAATGACGCCAAAACGTCGCAAAACGTCGCAAAAGAGCAAAAATCAGCTTTAAAATGGAAAACGAAAGCCACTGCACTAGCGGAATGCTGGGAAGTGAAGCGCCAGGAAGCAGGGCCCTACTGTAGATCCAACTCCAGGGTGGGCTTTTTCAGGAGTGGTCAGATTACCGCTTCTTTTAGGGCGGCTGGGACCACTCCCTCCCACAATGACACATTGGCCACACCCTGGATCCACTTGGTCATACCCCCTCAGCAAGCTTTAATAAGCCAAGAAGGGTAAGAGTCCAGAGGACACATTGCTGGCTACATTGTCGCAAGCATCTTGTCCATGTCATCAGGCTGCATCAACTGAAACTGATCCCAAGAAGTTGCACAGGTGTTGCATTGGACACCTCACTGGGAACTACAGTAGATGTGGATGGGGCATCATGATTGCTACGGAGGAGAGCAACTTTACCCTCAAAGTGCCTTGCAAACGATTCACAGTGGGCCTCCGAAGGGCCTAAAACTCCAATTCATGGAGTGGATGTCAACAGACCCCTGACAATACAAAAAAGCTCAGCTGGACAGCTACTTGGGGATGTGATGGAGGCAGAGAAGTGAACCTTCTTTGTCGCCTTTACCACCACCTGCCTTATGATGTTTTACTCCTGCCTGATCAGCCTCACAGGATGTTTTTCGCCACTTACGCTCTAGCCGTCGTCCAGCCTGTTTGATTGCCCTTAGCTCACTGGTGTACCAAGGTGCAAACTGGGCTCCACAGTCCCAGAGAGGGCGATCAGGGGCAACCATGTTAAGAGTCTGACACGTCTCGTTGTTCCACAGTGTGACAAGGGCTTCAAAAGGGTCACCTGCTCTATCTACTGGAAATTCCTTTTATCCTTACAGCAACCCTATAGGGTAGGCTAGGCCAGGAGCACAGAACAGCATATGTGGGTCTCTTGCCCCCCCTTGCCTTTTATACTTATAACAACCCTATAGGGTAGTGTACTTTTTGGTACAGTAACTCACAAGTCCAAATCTGCTTGGCATGGTGACCCATGAATTTTCGACCTTAGCCTTTAGCAGCTTCAGGCATTTTAACTACAAGGTTGCCTATTTAATGACCATTACTTGAGGCAGCCAAGCAAAATTTTACTTAGCACCCCTATTAATGTGGAATTTGTTGAACTATTTATAGTACTTAAACATTCACAGTTTTGTTTATTGGAATGTAAGAACACCAACCATGTGATATTGCTAGATATTGCTTCATACACTATAAAAATTTTCTAAAAACATATGGTTACACAAACAGTGGTAGATAAAACAAATTAAGAATATTTATAATAGTTTTATTCACAATAAAGTCTATTTTGGCAAGTATCAGTGTGGTGGCTGAGCTTGCATTTTGCCAGCAAGTAAGTCAATGGAGGGTTTAATGGAGGCTTCCCCCAGGCACCTGGTTGGCCACTGTGAGAACAGGATGCTGGACTAGATGGGCCACTGGCCTGATCCAGCAGGCTCTTCTTATGTTCTTATGGTTGTCAGACATAGTCTCAGATCATTATTGATACACAGGATAAAGATATTCTCTGTTTTGACTAAGCAAACTTCAAATCACCCTTGGCGTAACTATTAACTAATCCTGAGAGCAGATCCAGTGACAATTCGCCGCAAGGTGTTCATACAGAGAATTGTTTTGAGTGACTATTACAGATCACCTCTGATGTGCAGGTGCTGCCTTTGGCAACAGCGCATCAGAGGCAAGCTGTAACAGTCACTCAAAACAACTCCCAGTACGAGCACCTTGTGGTGAACTGTCACCGGATCTGCCACCAAGATAGCGGTTCTCAAATGTTAAAATGTAAGACTAGCCTTCCTGACATTCGGTTACAAGTATCAACACAGCATTATAATATGCCTACCAAACAAAAAGTTGTAAGAGGTATTCATCATACCAGTTAAGGATTAAAAGCAATAATTATTTTGGGTTTACTTATAAAGCCTGTGACCGACTTGCTCAGGCTTTGCAATCCATAGCTTTGGAAAAGCTAGGTTTGGATAAGAGATAGTGGCCCAAGATTACAATGGGAAATTTCATGACTCTAGGATTCAAACCTGGGTCTCCCAGGTATAATGTTTTATCTAGTACACTGCACTGTCTTTCATGAATTAGTTATTTTCAGATGATAACAGTGATTCTCACCTGCCTCCCTCTCTCCCTCTGTGTTTTCTCATTCTATCAGCAGGAAGAAAGTGAAGATGCCATTCTTCAAATCCGCCTCAAGCCTCCGCTCAGAAGGCAGTGATGTGGACCTGGAAGGCCTTGGTAATTTCCTACAGAGGGAAGTGCGAGGATACTGTTGTAGGAACATTTGCACTGCCAGAATTTACACTTGAGAACATTGGTTTGGGATGCTTGTAACACTAGATCCTCTAGACAGACCTTGTGTTGTGATCCCGTGTCATCTGATGGAATATTCTCATTGGAATGGGAAGCAGAAAGAGTTATTCTCTGGCTCGCTTTCTCTGTTCTAATTTGTTTTTACTGAGAACATAAGGGTCCCCCTGGAGTGGACCAAGTTGATCTAGTCCAACATTCTGTTTCTGACAGCTGGCCAGTTGCTCTCGGAAGCTCACAAGCAGAGCATGGAAGTGATGGTCCATATTTAATCCCTACTTATGGCATTTAGAGGTCTGCTGCCTCTGAACATGGAGGTTCCGTTTATCAATCCTGGCTAATAGATTTGGTGAAGGCCTGCCTTAGTTTTGCTTGGCTAACTGGAATATTGCTTCCTTCAAGGTGATTGATATGGGGGGAAATCCAAAGTGTTCTTACCCTTCTCATAGTGTTTCGGCTTCTGCTGCTTTTCCTCACAGGGGGGAAAAGCCTTCATCCTTCCACCCCAAACTTTGGGAAGTGACAGCAGTTAAACTTTTGAAATTTAGGCTTAGTGTAGGCTTCTCTGAATTCCTGCATGTTTTAATGCATTAACATTACATGGATATTCCACTGAGGACAGGGCAAACTTTATTGCGATAAGAGAACTTACCATGGTGCTTCTCAACCTGAACCTCTGCTTATAGGAGGTATTGCTGTGGTCTTGCACCAATCCACGTATGTGGAAAGCCATGAAGCCAACAACAGGAAAGATTGTTGCTGAGAAGGTTTATGCTGGTAGCTAACTCCCTGCAGTGAAATGTGCATGACTAAATCAGACTCTCGCAGAATCCAAGCCCAACTGAAGCAAATTGAATGTATTAGGCCATACTGCAAATATGGCAGGAGGGATGGAGGGAAGGGAAAAAATTAAGCTAAGAGAATCTTTGCTTCTCTGACAGTTGAATCAAATTGGGGGTGAGGGATATTTTTTCAAGCCAAACTAAAATGTTGCCAAGGGAGGTAGCTCTTGAGAGGGAATAGAGAGACAAGAAATAAGGCCTTTGTATCCAAAGAATGAGGCCAAAGAGACGGAACCAGGGCACCTTGGCTTTTTTCCACATGTCTTGGTTAACTTTAAGAACTGCTCTTTGAACCAGGCCTCTTAAGTGAGTATTGGCATTGAAATACAGCAGGGACTAAATTAAAGTAGCTGAGGTACAAATTGTCCAAATCCTGACTAGCGTACGGGGGACACATGTGGGGATGAGTCAGTAGCTGTGTGAGGATCTAGAGAGTGAGTCATTAACTCTGCTGAGGCTGAGCAAAAATGGCAGTCGAGAAGCCAAATTAGAGCCTGTCTGTCACCAAGGACAGGAATCCATAAGACAAGGTGGGTGCAGGGCCATGTAGGTAGAATAAGAGTTCATTCATTCAGTAGCTGTGTGCATTCCTGGTGCTATCAGCACCTGATCATAAATGCAATAATGGCATGAGGAAAGAAAAACAGGCATTGCTACCTCCTTGGCTGTCTCTTCTGTTCCTCAGTCATTCCCACAATCAGTCCCTGACATCTGGGATCAGCAAAGTCTAAAGCACACCACACATCTGGGCTGCCTAGATCAGAAGCGCAAAAGCAGCTCTGCTGATTTCCCCCAAACTGGCCAGGCTCCGAAGACCGAAGGATGGCCTCATCTAGAAAGCTGATAATGGCCAAAGAGGTCTTTGTCTAGGTGGAGGTCACTGACACTTGTGTGTGCATGCGTGTTTGCTTGTTTGGTTTGTTTTTCGTTGGATAATTTCCCTTAGGAAAACAGGCCTTCACATCCATACAATACGTTTAAGGCACTCTTCATACCATGTTAGCAGTCACTGTTCATGACTCTTAAAGAGGCATAAGAGCACCTTAAATGTATAGTGTGGCTTTTGTATTATTGCAGAAACCTGCAAGCCCTGTTTGATCAGAAGTGACCATGGGACAAAAAAAGAGACACCAAAGCCTCTCCAAAAACCTTTTTTTGGCTCTCTTAAAAACAACTCTTTGTCTCATGCTTAACAAAGCTAATTGGAGTTAATTACACAAACGGAATACCATTGGGAGTGATTAACTTGCTCTTGATTGTGCACTTCAGATCTGTGCCGAACACAGCATGGAAGTTCCTTTCTTTTCTGAATTGTTGACCACACTAGTCTCTACCCTAAATTCTTTCTCCAGGTGTGATAGATGTGGCTTTTCATAGGTCCCTACCCTCCAGCCTTCATAAAGAAAGCCATTATTCTGGACTTTCTAACCACCTTTATTTCCTCTGTTTCCCCACAACCTCCTGTTGTTTCACTGGCATTGTGTTCTGCTAGCCGAAAGCGAGTTGGCCAAACTCCAGCGTCAGTTTCGTCTCTTAGAAGGCGACCGTCATGCCTATTCATTGGAATCCCGTGAACTCATTCGCAGACAGAAGTATGTATTAATCTTTCATCCTCGCCAAAATTCTGGCTCCCTGGCAATGTGTCTTAAAGTTTGGGAGGTGGGGGATCCATTTTGTTTTTCCTCATTAACAATAGGAAATTATAGTTTTATTGTCCTCTTATGCTGGAGATAGACATAGGCTGTATATGCACCAGACATTTAAAGTGCATGACTTCCTCAAAAGAATAGTAGGAACTGTAGTTTGTCATGGGTGCTGGGAATTGTAGCTCTGTGAGGGGTAAATTGTCATTAACTAAAATGGAGACAATAGTCAAGAAATGAGAAGAAGGCTAGGACCTGGGAGGGCAGCTATGAGAGAACTAGAAAAGGTCCTCAAATGCAAAGATGTATCACTGAACGACAAAGTCAGGATCATTCAGACCATGGTATTCCTGATTTCTATGTATGGATGTGAAAGTCGGACAGTGAAAAAAGTGGATAAGAGAAAAATCAACTCATCTGAAATGTGGTGTTGGAGGAGAGCTTTGTGCATACCATAGACTGTGAAAAAGAGAAATTGTACACCGCCCAGAGAGCCGTCAGGCTTAGGGCGGTATATAAATGAAAATAAATAAATAAATAAATAAATTTGGGTGTTAGAACAAATTAAACCAGAACTGTCACTAGAAGCTAAAATGATGAAACTGGGTTATCATATTTTGGACACATCATGAGAAGACTTGATTCACTAGAAAAGACAATGCTGGGAAAAACAGAAGGGAGTAGAAAAAGAGGAAGGCCAAACAAGAGATGGATCGATTCCATAAAGGAAGCCACAGACCTGAACTTACAAGATCTGAACAGGGTGGTTCATGACAGATGCTCTTGGAGGTCACTGATTCATAGGGTCGCCATAAGTCGTAGTCGACTTGGAGGCACATAACAACAACGAGGGGTAAACTATAGTTCCCAGCATTCTTTGGGGGGGTGATTTAAATGTATGGTGTGTATGCAGCTCTAGTTATTAAAAGAGTTAAAAGTGGTTTGAGAGAGGCTTAGTTTCTCACAATACATGCATTTAGGTTTTGGAGGCCACAATAAGCCCTGTAAAATCTTTTTTATTGGAGGCAAGAATGAGAGAAGCACACACCAAGAGACGTGACCTCTCTTTCAAGCCATCTTCAAATCTCTTAAGAAAAATCCTGTTGTCTGTCTCCAGCTTTAAACTGCTTTGACTGGACTCACCAGTTCTCACCTTTTAGTTTTCAGCTGCATCACAATTTGATGAGAGTCTGGTGTATAAGCTCACTGAGGGGTAGCATCTCCTAGCCATCTTTCTTGGCACTGAGTTGGGGCCTGGTGTGTGTTCTCTCATCCCTTGCTCTGAAATTCCAAGTTCTGGGTTTGAGGAGAGTCAGAATATTGTACATCCTACTGCGAGGAAATAGCTGTAAATTGAACATTAAGAAATTATCTCTTTTCTTCCCTCCCCCAGCCTCTTGTACTGATGTAGATATTGACATAACACAAGTGCACATAGCAACTGATATGTTCCTAGCAACGCAAGTTTGACAATCAGTCAAACATATGTGGACATGTGTGTGTATATATCAGCTGCCTTTCTTTAACACATGTGGCCATATTCCTCACCCCACAATCTGTCACACACATGTACATGCATGTACACACATTTGATGCTTGCAATTATGTGTGTTTGCACAGTGACATGATTCTAACTCTGTGTGTCCAATCCCATCCTTTAGTTCAATACGTTCCCAGAGAATCTAGGATTCCTTCCTTCCTTCCTGCTCTGGTTTAGACCACTTAACATTACTCATCACCCACATGGCCTTGAAATCCTGGCCTTCTACCCTGACTCTTAATATAATACTCCCTCTCTAGGGAAATCAGAAATTCTTTGTTTCCAACCCCACTTGTTTCTCAGGGACAAAGGCTTTCAAAGACACAACAAATCATCCTAAGACCTGAAAAGAATTGTGCCTTTTTGCATTACTTCCTCAGTTTAAACTGTTCTAGCCTGCTCTCTTTGGAGAGTATACCCTGCTCCACCCACCCTCCCACTGTTAGTGAGATGCATGCTGAGACTCAAATCCCCAGCTCTCCAGTAATTTCTGCAGCTGTGTCCCAAAAGCTCCTCCGAGCTGGCGCTGCCACCAATCCCAACCAAAACTCACCTTCACCGATGCTACTGCCATGATGCTTCCATACGTGCCCATCCAGCTGTGTCTCGCCGTGTCATCCTGCCACCCCTCAGAGCCTCTGACCCCCTTCTCTTGGACAGGGCAGAGATCAAGCGTCTGGAGAAGGAGAACAAAGACCTACTGCACAGGCAAACTGTAGCCGAGGGCCGTGCCAATGCACAGCAGGAGAAAGTCCAAGGTGACACTCTCCGTTCCTTGTTGGGACAGCAGGATGAAGTGAAGCAGCAAATAATCCAAGAGAAAAAACAGATAGCCGAGCTTGATAAAGAGGTATGGAGAAGAGTCCTAAGGGGCCCAGCATTTCTAGATGTGAAGTGTGGCCTTGGGGGCTAGGACTCTGAGGCATCTGGACAGGGAGTGGAGTATAACTATATATATATATATATATATAAAAAAGCAGATACTAGTGCAAGTAGTGATGTGAAGACCTGAGAGCAGAATGGAAGTATCTAAGAAAATGATGTCCTTTCCCCCACCTGTTTTCCACATTCAGATAAAGAGAAATTGGAAAAAAAGTGGAAGAGAAACTTTAGGAGGGAGAGGAGGACCTAAAATGGGTGGGTGGGGAGGGGTGAAGATCAAATTAGACTCCAGTCCCTAGGACTCTAGGAGCAGATGCATTAGAACAGTGCCAGGATTCTTCAGTCCTATCCCAAATACTGATTTCTCATGTCTTAAGCAGATCATTTCCCACCATATGGTCTTTTTTCCTTCCTTATTGCTGACAGATCCAAAACTGCCAGAAACGTTTGGCTGACCGAAAGCAGGTAACAGGCAGTGGGACCCTCATCCAAGAACAGAAGGCCCACCTGCTGAAGAGGATAGAGACAGTTGAGAATCAGCTTGACAGGGTAAAAATATTTGCAAGTGTCAAGGGTTGCTGAGAGCCAGGATTCCTGGCTGTCTCCAGTTTTTCACTTCACTCTTCTGTTTCCAGGCCTCCTCAGAATTCAATTCCCAGCTCATCATGAATTCACAGCTACGTGAGGATCTAGAAATTCTCCGGGATGGACATGATCGCTTTGAACAGCTTTATAAACATCTAGAGAAGGTACAATCATGCTAGGAGAAAATTGAGGAAAGTTGATGGGATGTAATCAGCTAAGAGAGTCTGAAAGGGATTGGAGTTGTGATATAGACTGATGAAGATTCTGTTACAGAATTCTGGAGTCTGGTTGCTTGGTGATAACTCACACATGGAATGGAAGGATATGATTGGCTGTCAAGGGTGGTATTTGTTGTTGTTGTTATATGCCCTATGTACCAGGGACCTCCAATAGCATCTGTTATAAACCACCCTGTACAGATCTTGTAAGTTCAGGTCTGTGTCTTCCTTTATGGAATCAATCGCATCTCTTGTTTGGCCTTCCTCTTTTTCTACTCCCTTCTGTTTTTCCCAGCATTATTGTCTTTTCTAGTGAATCATGTCTTCTCATTATGTGTCCAAAGTATGATTACCTCAGTTTCATCATTTTAGCTTCTAGTGATAGTTCTGGTTCTAACACCCAATTATTTGACTTTTTCGCAGTCCATGGTATCTGCAAAGCTCTCCTCCAACACCACATTTCAAATGAGTTGATTTTTCTCTTATCCACTTTTTTCACTGTCCAACTTTCACATTCATACTTAATATTGGCGATTAAAACCAATATGAAACCTTATTTATTTATTAATTAAATGTATTCCACCCAAAAACACTAAAAACATGGTAAAACATCTTAAAAACAAAACATCTTTAAAAACATATTAAAACAAAACAACTTTAAAACCATCCTTGTTTAAAAAAAGAAAAACTTTAAAAAAAACATTCAAAACAGTTGAAAAAGCAATTCCAACACAGATGCAGACTGGGATAAGGTCTCTCTTTAGAAGGCTTGTTGAAAGAGGAAGGTCTTCAGTAGGCACTGAAAAGGCAACAGAGATGATGCCTTTCTAATATTAAAGGGGCGTGAATACCAAAGGTTTGATGCCATAACACTACAAGTCCGCTTCCTATGTTATGCAGAATGGAGCTCCAGATAAGATGGTATCTGCAGGAGGCCCTCATCTGCAGGTATGTAAGGGGTGAGACAATCTTTCAGGTATCGTGGTCCCAAGCTGCATAAGGCTTTGTACACCAAAACCAGAACCTTGAACGTGGCCTGGTAGCTAATGGGCAGCCAGTACAATTCTTTCAGTTGGGGGTGACATGTTGGCGATACCCTGCCTCAGTGAGCAGTTGTGCTGCCGAATTTTGTACCAGTTGCAGCTTGCAGGCCAACCTCAAGGGCAACCCCACATAGAGTGCTTTACAGGAATCTAGCCTGGAGGGGGATAAGAAATAGTTGTTAATAATAATAATAAAAAATCATCATCATCACCATAAACCATAAGTATACCATGTTAAATAACCCACACACACAGCAGCAAGATCACCGTAAATATATCCCAACAGCCAATACCTCCAGGGGCCAAAAATTGAACAATCAAATGCCTGTGAGAAAAGGGATGTCTTTGCCTGGCACCAGAAGTAAGTCTTGGTCTTTGGGAGGCGAGTGGTTTATAGTGGGACAGCTCAGAGCCAGGACGACTCATTCCATACATAGAAATCGGGAATACCATGGTCTGAATTATCCTGAAGTGTTCAGTGATACATCTTTGCATTTGAGGACCTTTTCTAGTTCTCCCATAGCTGCCCTCCCCAGTCCTAGCCTCCTTCTGATTTCTTAACTATTGTGTCCATTTTGGTTAATGACTGTGCCGAGGTATTGATAATCCTTGACAAGTTCAATGTCCTTGTTGTCAACTTTAAAGTTACATAAATCTTCTGTTGTCATTACTTTAGTCTTCTTGAATTTCAGCTGTAGTCCTGCTTTTGTGCTTTCTTCATTAACTTTCATCAGCATTCGTTTCAAATCATTACTGGTTTCTGCTAGTGGTATGGTATTGTCTGCATATCTTAAATTATTGATATTTCTCCTTCCAGTATTCACACCTCCTTCATCTTGGTCCAATCCCACGTTCCATATGATATGTTATGTGTGTAGATTAAACAAATAGGGTGAAAAGGACACCCCTGTCTCACACTCTTTCAGATTGGGATCCAATTGGTTTCTCCATATTCTGTCCCTACAGCAGCATGCTGTGGCACCCCCATTTCTTTTAAAGCATTCCATAGCTTTTCATGATCATTTTACACAGCCAAAGGCTTTGCTGTAATCTATAAAGCACAGGATAATTTCCTTCTGAAATTCCTTGGTCCGTTCCATTATCCAACGTATGTTTGCGATATGATCTCTAAACCCAGCTTGGACAAGGGTGGTATTAAAATTCAACAATTTTTATTGAATGAGAAAGAATCATGAACCCAAAGAATGCATTTTGGAAAGCGATTTTTCTTATCAAACCGTGAACTGGAAACACAACAAAAAATTATAAAGCCCTCTGCTTTATTCCTAACCCATGAAACTCAAGAATGTCTGATTCTTGGGTTTAATAGGACAGATCTGAAGGTCAGTTCAGGAGACCACGTTAACACTATAGATTCATGTGGAGTTGGGAGGAAAAGAGGTGGGAAGAAAAATCTGTGAATTGATCTTCTGATATGGTGTGGAAGAGTTCTTCAACCTTGGGTCCCCAGATGTTGCTGAACTACAATTTCCATCATCCTTGATCACTGGCTAAGCTGCTTGTAGATATTGGGTGTTCAAGTCCAAAAGCAACTGGAGACCCAAGGTTGAAGAACACTGGTGTGGAAGTCAATGGTTTGGAGAGAAAGGAAGAGCTGTGATTGGGTTACAGAAGGGGATAGAACTTTGTAAACAGGATGGTAAGATGGTGTTGCAATGAGGGACTGAATCTGAAAGTGGCTTCTCTGTCTCTCTCTCTCTCTCTCTCTCTCTAGGAGCTGCTGGATACTCGTAAAGCCATTGGAGCCATTATCACCACATCCTCTGCAGCCTATGATGCAAGGTTGGGGGAAGTACTAATGTATGGGGGGGCAACTGCACCTGCTGAAACCTCACTCATTATCATACCCTGGTTATTGATTGCTCCTCAGCTGTCCTACTGTCTTCTCCCATTAATGTGTTGTGACAGCTTAATAAGTCTTAACCTGACCTTAGCTGTGGCCTCTAATATCAAAGGCAGGGCTACATACCCACTCCACTAAAAGAATGACAGTTTTGCTTCAAGGTAACAGAAATTCTGTGCCAAGAAAAGCAGGATTCTGCAATATGTATAGGAAGAAAATAGGAAGCTGCCCTATATTGAGTCAGACCATTGGTCCATCTAGCTCAGTACTGTCTGTGCTGACTGGCAATGGCTCTCTAGGGTTCCGGATGGGAGTTGCTCTACCAGCTCTGCCTGGAGATGCTGGAGATTAAATCTGGAACCTTTTTCATGTAAAGCAAGTGTTCTACCACTGAACTATGGAAAGTCCCGTATAAACGTATGGAAGCTTCTTGTATTTATGCTTAATTTTGCATTGTTACATTTGCGGATGGTGGGCAGGGGCAAGGAGCTGTGCATAGCACTGAAGCTTACTCCTAAAATCCCAAATCTCTCTGGTTTCAAAAAGTTCTCCAGTCATTACTCACAGACTTTTAAGCCTCTCTCTGCAAACACAAGGACTAGCAACTTGTTTTAAATATTCCCTCAGGGTGCTCAATTTTTGCCCAATCAAACGCTGTCTTAGCAGTATATCCAAACTGGGCATCATGGTTTGTTTCACTCCAAACAAGCCATGATGTGAAGTCAAGATTGTGGTTTGTTGCTGCCGCTCGCAAGATGAAAGGAGCAAAGCAAGAGTGATCTCTGCATTGACGGTAAACCATTAATGGTTCACCATAGTTCACTGTGACATGTGAACTGTAACTTCACCCTGAATTACAGAACACTCACAGGGGTTCCAAAAAGGGATCTGGCATAATAGATCAGTGCAGTAGGGGTTAGGAATCTGAATTTCTAGATTTTCTAGAAGGGGAATGGGTTTTAGTTTGACTTGAACACTGGGAATCTAGTTTCACAGTGGGGAAGCGTGGGCCACTAGCTTTGGCAGTAGCTAGCACAGTACTTTCTACTCCTAGTTTTTCCTCAGTTCTGCCACTCAAAAGCCTTTTAACTGGAGACAGAGATGGGGATCAAACCTGTGACTTTCTGGATGCAAAGCATGTGCTCTGCCGCTGAGCTGTGGCTCTTCCCCATATGAATTCCCACTGGATTGAACCAGAGAGACCATCCATCCATTGTAACACAGTGAACTGTCTGTCCTGACTTGCAGCAGCCCCCCAGCGTCATCGGCTGAAGTCTTTTCCAGCCTTTCTACCTGAGATCCTGTAATTGGAGATGGTTGTAATTGAAATTGGCATGCAAAGTATGTTTTCTGCCCAATGAACTGTGGCATCCCTCCTAAATGGTGAGGTGAAATCTGTACCAAGGACTTCCTGCCCACAACGTGCAATCTTCATCACTATGCTAGATTTCAGGGTGGTGGTGGGATGTGAATAGTGTCGGTTAGAGCATGAAGAAAAGTTGGAAACTGGGATTCCTGGTGTTTTCTGCCCCATATGCAAATCTTTCCCTGTTTTCCACTGGGGTAAATATAGGGATGAGGCACAAACCCGCCTAGGCCAGCTGCAGGAGAAGGCAAAGAAGGATATAGGGCAGTATGAATCCGAGATGAAAGAATTATGCCGCCTCCTAGAGAATGATCGCCGCATGAGTGAGTTCATTTCCATCAAGCTGCAGGAGAGGATGTTGACTGAGGAGGCGTTGAAGGCCAAGAAAAAGAAAGGTAGTGGTGCATGTGTGTATGTGTTGGGATTATTACCAGGAGACGTTAGTCATTTATATAATCATCACCATATATATATATATATATATAAAATGGTCTTATGGTGACATAGAATGTGGTACAGTACAAGTAGAAAATGCACAATTATTCAGTTGGCCTCAGAGTCTAGAAGAACCAATTTCCAGCTCCGGCTGGTTCACCAGCTCCAATCCCTTTTGGACAGAGATGATGTGGCCATTGTACTCCATGCTCTGGTAACTTCCAAACTGAATTATTGCAACACGTTCTAGTTGGGGCTGCCCTTGAAGATGATTTGAAAACTTCAACTGGTCCAAAATACTGTGTGCAGATTGCTGTCTAGGGGTCCGTTTAGAACTTGCATGACCCAGTTTGTTTCCAGGCTCAAATCAAGGTGCTCACAGTAGCGTTTCTGAAAGATCGCTTCCTTTCCGACAGACCGTCTCAGGTATTAAAATTGTCAGACGGAATCCTCTTGGTAGTTCCAGTGCCCTCAGAAGTTTGGAGAGAAGTTTGTGCAGCCCCTAAACAGTTTTAGGCAAATGCTGAAGACCTGGCCTCTTTACCCTTGCCTTTGATACTTGAGATGTATATTTTTAGGACCCAAGCTTATTTTGTGATTTTAGGTTGTTTTTAAATGTTTTTAATGCCATATTTCAACATTGTTGTAACCTGCTCTGGGACCTCTGGGTGAAGGGTGGGTAACTGATGATGATGATAACAATAATAATCTATGAAATTCCCACAGAGGTGTATCTGGCACCTTCATCATGTAGTTTTTGTCCGATGTTGAAGACGCACCTCTTTGCCCTGGCCTCTGCCACCTGAGATATATATTTTAGGACCCCTCCCCCTGTTCTCTTGATTGTAATCTGTTTTAACTGTTTTTAATATTGCCGATTGTTGTAACCCACTCTGAAACCTTATTTATTTATTAAATTTATATCCAACCGAAAAACACTAAAAACATGGTAAAACATCTTAAAAACAAAACATCTTTAAAACCATCCTTGTTTAAAAAAAGAAAAACTTTAAAAAAAACATTCAAAACAGTTGAAAAAGCAATTCCAACACAGATGCAGACTGGGATAAGGTCTCTCTTTAGAAGGCTTGTTGAAAGAGGAAGGTCTTCAGTAGGCACTGAAAAGGCAACAGAGATGATGCCTTTCTAATATTAAAGGGGCGTGAATACCAAAGGTTTGATGCCATAACACTACAAGTCCGCTTCCTATGTTATGCAGAATGGAGCTCCAGATAAGATGGTATCTGCAGGAGGCCCTCATCTGCAGGTATGTAAGGGGTGAGACAATCTTTCAGGTATCGTGGTCCCAAGCTGCATAAGGCTTTGTACACCAAAACCAGAACCTTGAACGTGGCCTGGTAGCTAATGGGCAGCCAGTACAATTCTTTCAGTTGGGGGTGACATGTTGGCGATACCCTGCCTCAGTGAGCAGTTGTGTTGCCGAATTTTGTACCAGTTGCAGCTTGCAGGCCAACCTCAAGGGCAACCCCACATAGAGTGCTTTACAGGAATCTAGCCTGGAGGGGGATAAGAAATAGTTGTTAATAATAATAATAATAACAATAAATCATAAACCATAAGTATGCCATATTAAATTCCCCACACGCATAAGTATACCATGTTAAATAACCCACACACACAGCAGCAAGATCACCGTAAAAATATCCCAACAGCCAATACCACCAGGGGCCAGAAATTGAACAATCAAATGCCTGTGAGAAAAGGGATGTCTTTGCCTGGCACCAGAAGTAAGTCTTGGTCTTTGGGAGGCGAGTGGTTTATAGTGGGACAGCTTCAGAGCCAGGACGGCTCATTCCATACATAGAGATCAGGAATACCATGGTCTGAATTATCCTGAAGTGTTCAGTGATACATCTTTGCATTTGAGGACCTTTTCTAGTTCTCCCATAGCTGCCCTCCCCAGGCCTAGCCTCCTTCTGATTTCTTGACTATTGTGTCCATTTTGGTTAATGACTGTGCCAAGGTATTGATAATCCTTGACAAGTTCAATGTCCTTGTTGTCAACTTTAAAGTTACATAAATCTTCTGTTATAATTACTTTAGACATTCAGCTGTAGTCCTGCTTTTGTGCTTTCCTCTTTAACTTTCATCAGCATTTGTTTCAAATCATTACTGGTTTCTGCTAGTGGTATGGTATCGTCTGCATATCTTAAATTATTGATATTTCTCCCTCCAATTTTCACACCTCCTTCATCTTGGTCCAATCCTGCTTTCTGTATGATATGTTCTGTGTGTAGATTAAACAGATAGGGTGATAAAATGCACCCCGTCTCACAGCCTTTCCAATTGGGAACCAATCAGTTTCTCCATATTCTGTCCTTACAGTAGCCTCTTGTCCAGAGTATAGGTTGTGCACCAGGACAATCAGATGCTGTGGCACCCCATTTCTTTAAAAGCATTCCATTCAATCAAATACTTTATTGCTTCTAGCCATTGGCCATCGCAAAACACATTTAAAAACACAACAGTAAAATTTGTACAATAAAATGCAATATGTTCTGTCTTGGGAAATCATGGCTGCTCAGCTTTGTTTGTATTGTCTTTCACTATTTGGGCTCTTAATCTCTTCGCTGCCATGGCAAAGTTTGTAACCACAATGGTCACCTCCTTAAAATTGTCGGCCAATAGGTCAGTAAGTATAAATTCCTGTACTAGGCCCTCTCTAGGTTTTAGGAAGGGATCTAAAAATTTATGTCTCGGGGAATTGTAGAGAGGACAATAGAGCATGTAATGGGGGAGGGTCCTCAATCATATTATTCCCGCATATACAGAAACATTGGTTTCTTGGCACTCCCTTATACCTTCCCTCTAAAACTGCTGAGGGCATTGTCTGAAACCTTATTTCTGTAAATGCTCTGCGTTTCTGTGGACAGGAAAGGGTGGAAAAATAAGCGGCAGGAGTGTGGTTTATTTTGAAGAGCGAGAACCAGGTCGAAAACTGGGAACTCGACACTCGGAGTCTATCTTGAGACTCATCAAAATTGAGTACCCAGTTGTTCAGCTCTTTTGGGGTGAATAATTTAAGATCATAAGGTGCTAGATTGTAATGCTCAATTAAGAGTTTTGTAGATTGCGCCCACCCCCCTTTTTGAATTTGTTCCTGCCAGCAACCTTTGACTAATGCGGAATCGTCCAATAATAGGATTTTCCTCCAGAATCTTAATGCTGCCAAGTCGATTTTTGCAGTTAATGAGTGGATTCCCACTTCCGTCCTTACATGTGCTGAAGGGGAGCTGCGTGGGAGGCCCAGAATCTGTTTTAGAAAAGAGTTTTGTAAAGGCTCTACAGTGCGTTTGAGGGCATGTCCCCACAATTCTGCCCCATATAGTAATTTGGGAATTACTGCAGTTCTATATATTTTTAGGAGGGGAAGGATTAATTGGCCTCCTCTCGTATAATAGAACCTTTTTAATTGGCCAAATGTTTTAGCACTGGTTAGTTTGATGGCTTCCTCTTGCGCTTTCCAGGTGAGTGTATTTGTAAAGACTATGCCGAGATACTTGAAGGACTTCACTTGTTCAAGTCTGCGTCCATTTAAAATCCAAGTGTTTTTTGTCCTCCTGTATCTACCGCAAACCATGATTTTTGATTTTGCCTGGTTTACTTGGAGGTGGTGGGTTTGACAATATTCTTCCAAACCGAGGAGTAATCTTTTTATACCTATTTTGTTCATGGACATTAAAACCAGGTCATCCGCATATAATAGTACTGAAATTTTTTGGGAACCTACAGCGGAGGGAAAGAACTTGGGTGCGGACAGTGCAGGAATTATGTCATTTATAAAAAAATTAAAAAGGAATGGCGCCAATATGCACCCTTGTTTCACCCCTTTCATTATAGGGATGCTACAGGATAAGGCGCCATTCCTTCCTAAACGAATTCTTGCCACATTGGATTGGTGTAGAGATTTTATGAGCCACACCAATCTCTTGTCTGCATTTGAACGGTCCAACTTTTGCCACAGAATCGCCCTATCCACCGAATCAAAAGCTGCCGCAAAATCTATGAAGGCAATATAGAGTGATACATTCTGCCCTTATACGGCCTCGTTTATTAGGTGTTGTAGAATAAATGCTTGTTCCATAGTTTTTCATGATCTACACAGTCAAAGGCTTTGCTGTAATCTATAAAGCACAGGATGATTTCCTTCTGAAATTCCTTGGTCCGTTCCATTATCCAATGTATGTTTGCAATATGATCTTTGGTACCTCTTCCTTTTCTAAATCCAGCTTGGACGTCTGGCATTTCTCGCTCCATATATGGTAACAGCCTTTGTTGTAGAATCTTGAGCATTACTTTACTTGCATGGGTTATTAAGGCAATAGTTCGATTACTGCATTCCCTGGAATCCCCTTTCTTTGGAATTGGGATGTATATTGAATGCTTCCAATCTGTGGGCCATTGTTTTCCATATTTGTTGACAAATTTTTGTCAAACTTTGGACAGATTCAGTCTCAATAGCTTGTAGCAACTCTATCGGTATGCCATCTATTCCTGGTGATTTGCTTCTTCCAAGTATTTTAAGAGCAGCTTTCACCTCACATTCTAAAATGTCTGGTTCTTCATCATACAGTTCCTCCATGAATGAATCTGTTATCCTTGCATCTCTTTTATGGAGTTCTTCAGTGTATTGCTTCCATCTTCCTTTTGTTTTATCTTGGTGAGTCAGTATGTTCCCCTGTTGATTATTCAACATCTCTACCCTTGGTTTAAATTTCCCTACAATTTCTCTAATCTTTTGGAATAGGGCTCTTGTTCTACCCTTTTTGTTGTCCTCTTCTATTTCTTTACAATAACTATTATAATAGTTCTCTTTGTCCCTACGTACTAGTTGCTGTATTGTTTCATTTAGGGTTCTAACCGTGGTACTAGGTACCGCTAATAAGCTTTAATCAACTTTTATATTCAGACTAAGGGTGGCTGAAGAGTCGGAGCCCAATTAAAACATTTTCATAAATTATCATGTGAGTTTGGGTGGATTAATCTATTTATTTTAAATGTGCATGTGAGTAAAACAATATTTCTAAAGCAGTAAGCACACTTCCTTTGTTTTTTATAGATAACATACACATCTTAGTGTGGTAGCTAGTACGTAGCCAGTGCAATTCTTTCAGCAGCAGGGTGACATGTTGGCGATACCCTGCTCCAATGAGCAGTTGTGCCACTGCATTTTGCACTGCTGCAGCTTTCGGACCAGCCTCAAGGGCAGCCCCACATAAAGTGCATTACAGTAATCTAACCTGAGGTTACCAGTGCATAGACAATGGTGGTCAGGCTATCTGCGGTCCAGAAACAGCCGCAGCTGTCTTACCAGCCAAACTGCTAAAAGGCACTCCTAGCCACTGAGGACACCTGGGCCTCTACCGACAAGGATGGATCCAGGAACACCCCCAGATTATGGACATGCTCTTTCAGAGGGAGTACGACCCCATCCAAAGCAGGCAACTGAGCAATTATCTGAACTCGGGAACCATCAACCCACAGCGTCTTCGTCTTCTTGGGATTCAGACTCAGTTTATTGGCCCTCATCCAGCCCACCACTGAATCCAGGCAGCGGTCCAGAGCTTGCACAGCCTCTCCCAATTCAGATGTTACAGAGAAATAGAGCTGGGTGTTGTCTGTGTACAGTAGGGCCCCGCTTTACGTTTTCCATTTTAAAGGTTATTTTTTCCCTTTTGCAATGTTTTGCACCGTTTTCGCGTCATTTTCACGCAACGCGGCCCATTAATGTCAATGGGGTTCCGCTTTACGGCGGGGGTCTGAAACGGAACCCGCCGTATAAGTGGGGCCCTACTGTACTGCTGACACCTTGCCCCAAATCTCCTGATGACCACTCCCAAGGGCTTCACATAGATGTTAGACAGCATTGGGGACAAGATAGTACCCTGTGGCACCCCACAGTACAACTGCCAGGGGGCCGAAAGACAATCACCCAATGCTATTCTCGGAAAATGATTCTGGAAATAGGATCGGAACAACTGTAAAACAGTGCCTCTGATACTCATCTCACCAAGTCGGCCCAGAAGGATACCATGGTTAATGATATCAAAAGCCACTGAGAGATCAAGTAAGAATAACAAGGTCTCACTCCCCCTGTCCTTCTCCCGATAAAGGTCATCCATCAGGGCGACCAAGGCCAATATAGTCCCATAACCAGGCCTGAACCCAGACTGGAATGGGTGAAGATAATCTGTTTCATCCAAGAGTACTTGCAATTGCTGTGCCACAATCCTCTCAATCACCTTCCCTTTTCCTCAGCTGGAAAGAAACCAGAGCACAGGCTTAGTGTTACATGCAAACCAGCACTGGTGGTTTGTTCCTCACAAAACAAACTGTTAAAAAGCATTAACCTTCCTCTTGTGGTTTGTTTGGAGAGAAACAAGCCATGAGCTGCTGGTTTGCACGCCACATCTTGGCTCCTTTTGTGGTTTATAATAAATTGAAATGTTGCAGCTTTTGTGAAGAGTGATTAAAAAGATGAGTGACCTTCCCACTCTTTAATGCATGTTTATGGCTGTTGAGATAGTGATTCAAATTACTTTTGAGCTTAAAAGCAGGAGGTTGGGGGAGTAGCATAGGAAAGGGGTCTAGGTAGCATGAGGTGACCCTAGGAAGTGTGGCTCCTAGATTCTCTTGTCTCCAATCAGAGGAAGAGTCCAAACGGAAAGACCCTGAGGAGGAGATGCTTGAATCTTTCCACTCCACCTTGGATCAAGTCCTGGAGCTCACTGACTCACCAACCTTGGATGTCGCATTGGATAAATACGTTCAAGGTAATGTGCATGGCAGGGGGCTGCTATGGGGAAGGGATAATTTTCCTCTAGAAAACGCCTGGGTCTGTTTGGCTCAGAGGCCTTTCTGGGGCCTTTCCTTCCAGAGGTGTCCTTGAACCACTTTTGGGTACTGTCTGGTTCAGGCAGCAGGATGTGAATCAAAATCTGCTGATGATGTTTTCTCTTCCCACCTTAGGGGAGGAACGGAACTTTGCTCAGTTCAACTACGTCAATGAGCAAAACAATCAGAAGGAGCAACTTTGGGAACAAATCAATGAGGTGAGCAAGGAGGGTCAGACAGTCTTTGTCTCTCCCCCCTTTACTTTATTGTAGAATTGGTGCTGTGCATGCATGCAAATCTTTTGCAGTGTGCACACAGTGTTGTTCTCATCAAAATGCCAACCCTCCATTTAACCCAGATTTCCTCTTACCATCCAGTAAGTAAAAATAATGTGTTATACATCTGTACTGACTGCTGGTGTGGAAATGCCTTAGTGCTTTTTTTGGGGGGGGGGGTATATGTGGTGACATTTTGGTGGGTCGCTTCTGTTGCCACACACACACTTCTGTTTGCTCCTCAGCCGAACACAACTTAGCCATTTTGTTTCTGGTGGCATAAGAGGACTATTCCTTGCTTGATATCAATAAATTAGCTGCTGTTTGCCACAGCCATGGCTGTTCTTCTGGCTGGCCAGTGGGGTCTTGGTGGGAGCCACGGACCCCACTAGCGGCTGTGCGGCCTGGCAGCCATCCAACTCTAGTTCCTTCCTCTAATGACTGGCCAAGGGACCTCCTCACCAGGACACCTGGCAGTAGGTGGTATATATATATATTTAAATACAGTGGTCTTGGGCAAGAGCAATCTAGCACAAGACCTCTTGTTCAATGTTTTTAAGAGGCTGATGTATACACTGCAGCTGCCTTTTCACAACAAGCTTTGCGCTGGGCTGTGCATGGGAAACCGGATTGTTGGAGGAAGGCAGCCAGAGTTAACCCAGCCTGGCTTCAGCTGGTAAGGAGCCTTGAGCGCTTTGGCGTTCTTTATGAAATTAAAGTGCAGCTGCTGCCTGTATTCTCTGGTCCTTTATGATAAGTGGAACCCTCCCCCTTAAACGCACAGCCTTCCATTGTGAAACATGCTTGTAACATTTTCTCTTGTGCACTTTCTGTGATTCCCCCCCTTTTTTTTAATCAAACATTGTGCATGCAAAGGACAGAAATATCTGCACATATGCCCAACACGTGGAAAAGGGGAATGGAGGGCATGAAAAGGGTGATATGAAGTAGAAAGGTAGGCCCAGATATATTCCATCGAGCTCCACTCTCTAGCGTGGATGGCAAGTGGTGGACGAGTGATGAATATCCATGGCTGAGAAGGAAAACGGTATGACAGTCATGCACACAGAAAGGAAGACAACTGGCTTGTGAGACCTTTGTATGGACATGGCCTACGCTGGTATATGGCAAATCATAGATTTCATGTAAAAACAAAACCTTGTGTTTCTACCCCTTAAGGCTGTGAGGGGTAAGCTATGTAGCATACCCCTGATGAAATCAGTGGGAGAGCTGAGATGGGCTTCCAGTGGTCATGAGGTGCATGTTTCCATCCCTTAACCTACCTCCTGATCATGATTCCGATTTTAATACTTCTCCCTCCTTGGCCAATTCTCTGACTTTTTGCAGCTGTGGCCAAACAGGGATTCCTGCCACTTCCTGCTGAAGGAGGCTGAAATTGGCTTCCTGGTTCCCAGTTTTTTATTCAGGTGAAGAAACTCCTTGAATCGGGGATTATAGTTTGCTCACCTCTGCTTCCCTCAGCCCAAAAGCTACACCAAATCGCATATATCCACCATCAGGGTTGTGTCCCTTTCAAGGCGTCGTAGCCATCATGTCAGTGTTAATTTTTGCACAAGGTGCTTTCTAGGATGATTTCTGCACTACCACCCTTACCCTCCAGGTATACACATTCCTTGCAAGTTCACCTTTTTTTTTTTTTTTTGCTGACCTCCTGCAACAGTACAAAGAATGACACTCTGCTTTCCCCATCTTGTTCCTCCACCCTTCCAGCTCTGCCGCGAGATAGAGGAAGTACGGAAGCAGGATGCCCAGAAGGACACAGAGCAGCTGTCACGGCTAAAGGAGGTTGAAGCTCAGCAGGAGGCAGCTGTGAAAGAGGCAAACCAGACCGAGCTGATGCTGAAGCGCCTCTGCAAGATTTGGGAGCAGCTCAAAAATGGTAAGCAAGGGGATGGGGATGGTTTCCCACCTGTGGCAGCACCATCGTACGAATCTGGATCACTGGGAAGGGAGGGCCGTGGACATCTTCTGAAGCTTTCCTCTGCAACCGTGAGATCTTGGGACTTGTTTTTGTCTTTACAATGAAAATTCAGATCCTTGGGATTTCACAGTCCATGTCAGATGTTGAGCTCCCACAGCAAGGTTCCAGGTGTGTTAGAATTGGCCATTGCATCTGTGTACTATGCAAGCGTTATGCAGATTGGGGGGTGGCAGTGGGAGGTTTCACTGGTCATGAGCACTGCTTGCTCACAGTGAACACTACTGCCCTGCACCGTGTCCTGGTATGTTCAGTACCTTAACAAAGAAAAGTGGTGGCGGTGGTGATTACTTGGCAGTAGTGGCTCCTGGAGCTGGGACAATGGTGAGGGAAGAGGGAAAGAAGAGGATCTGGTTTGGAGAGGGTAGACATGGGCCTGACATAGTCAGTGGACTTTCCCTTGAGGCCAACAGACAGCTGATCACAGAGACTAGCACAGATCCTGGATGCAAGGTCTATGGGTAGAGACACACTCACTGTTCTGCTGGTTCCAGTGTTTCTCTGCCTCTCTTCTGAAGACAAGAGCAGAGGATGCTAGTCAAACCTCACCCCTTTTTACGGTAAAACCTGGTCTGTAAACACACTAGTTGCCAAACCAAAGCGTTTCCATTAGCCACACCTGGAGGGGGAACGGGTTGATCTGCCAATCAGTTGCAAAATCTCTTTGAAGCTGAATTTTAAAAAACTGCACTCAAGCTGCTCCCACCAGGTTTTACAGTAAAAGGGGGCAGGGTTTGACTAGCGTCATGTGCCTTTGTCTTCAGAAGAAAGAGGTGGAGACAATCTGGAACCGGCACAACAGTGAGTGTGTTTCTACCCCTGGTGGGGGCAGTTTTTTTAAAAAAATTCAGCTTTAAACAGATTTCACAGCTGATTGGCAGATCAACCCATTCCCCCTCCAGGTGTGGTCAATGGAAATGCTTTGATCTGGTGATTAGCATGAGTTTACACCTGAGATTACAGCCTGAGTGTAGATAGAGGCTTCCAATCCTCAGCAGAAGGATAAGGTTAAGGAGAGGGGTCTGAAGGGCAAAGTGGCAGAGAGAGAGAGGAAATCTTTTCTCAAAATGGGGAAACCCTGTGGAATTAATTGGCAGTAGGTTTGGACACAGAAAGGAAGTCTCTTATGTTTTTTTTAATACAATATCTAATTAGAGCTGGAGACAGACTGCAGCATTTAAGAAAGCTGAGTGATTTTAAGAAGCTTTGTTCTCTCTGATGTACCCCTCTTTCAAACTGCCTTCAGCTTTCTAGGAAAACAGACAAAACTGTCACCTGACTCCCATCCTGTCTCCTGGAATTCAGAGTCACAAGATGGGCTGATGGCTGGGAAAGTACAGAACATATAGGGCAAATCTGCCTTTAAAAAGCCAGGGCGTGAGTGAGTGGTATCTTCTACTTTACTCTGCCCGCAAGTGTGTGGCTAAAGAAGCCTGGATTCAGTGTCAATCATAGCTTCCTGTAGGGATGTCAAGAGAATTCATACGGAAATGGGAGCAGAAATTGCCAATGTTCGCTTATTTGTCCCATATCCAGAACAGAAATCAATCCAGCGAATGCAATCAGTATTCACTGTTGTTTTCAGTCCACAGACAATATGTAATTCATGACGTGCTCCCCCATATGCATTCTGTTTCCTTTGCATTGAAATGAATAGTGTGAAATAATATAATGATAATAATGTAATGAATAATGTTAAGTTTCACTACATCGGACAGTGAGATGAATTACATAGTTTTTGTTGGAAGCTGAACTGCAGCAAAATGGAAACAGCGTTACATGTGATAAATGTGGGTTGGAATGGAAATCAATGCCTTCTTACATCCCTAGCTTCCCATTGTGTGCAAACCTGGAAACTATGGTCACTGGCTTACAAACAAGCCAGGATATTAAGCCATGGTTTAAAGTTGGTATAATATCCTGGTTTGTTTGTAAACAATTAACCTTAGTTTTTGGGTTTGCACGTAATATGCATCTAAATAGCTGGATCCTGGCTTGTGCAGCTTGCTGCTTGCTGGACTGAGCAAAGTGGCTGCCACGGAGCTGCCTCTCACCTACACACAGCAGCTCACGCATATCCTGTCTTATTAAACCAAGATAAGATCATGCAAACCAGGCCACTTTCTGTCAATAGTTCTTACCTGGGCTGGACCTCTTATAATAGCTCTTATCAGGGCCTTGGGCAGCTGATTTTGGGTTATTTTGAAAGAGCAGCAAAATGGTAATTAATTTATTATTATTGTAATTTTACAGCTGAGGAAAGGCACTAAAGGGTTGTTGCTGTTGTTTTTTGTCTCACGTGCCAAAATAACTTGGCAAGCCTTGAGTACTATGCACCTTGACTTGGGGAAGGGGAACCATTTGCTGCACTGGCCTTGGCTCTTATCCATCAGGATGGACGGAATGTGATCTCAAGACCCCCCCCCCCAGTTCTCTAGACATTAGAAATGACTGGTTATAGTAAGGAGCCTTGTGGGCTGGGATTCATTCATTTTCTTTTCTTTCTTACTCTCACAGAAATCGAGTCTGTCTTCTGGAAACTGCAGTGTGACTACTCAGTACTGGAAAACAGGCTGGGAGGATCGACAACTGCTCGGGATGAGAATGTTGCGATCTACCTGGGCTTGATTGAACAAAAAACCAACGATCTGTTGGCTATGTATTCCTACTCGATCGCTGAGGTATGCAGGGTGGATGGGCGGGAGACAACAAGAAGGGCTGGAGAAGGGGAGGTCAGTTCTCACATTTCCAGAAGCTTCAAGCATAATGTTGCTTTTGCTTTACCTGCCTCATTTCCAATATCCTAATGCTATTTCATTTTTAATTTCATCAAATACATTTCTGCAATTATGAGGGTTAGAAACTTTTTTAAAAAATTGAAAGCCAAAATTCTCATAATAACTGCACCCAATAACGTCATTTAGACTTGACTGATCTAATAGAAAGGACTGGTTATTCTGGATTAATAGATTGGGCAGAGTAGTTAACCTCAGGCTGTTTTATTTTAAATCTAGAGGCAGGAGAAACTATCAGTTTTTTTCTCCAAACTCTAAATTCTGTCTCTTTTCTCAGGAACAAGATCAGCCATATGACACTGTGGAGACGGCACAATTTCTTCTGGGGCAGAAACCTGAGGTTCAGCCACACCCAATCAACATTCGGCCACCCACTACTGGGTAAGAAGAGCTGCTGCCCTGCGCCCACATGAATCTCCCTATATGTTTAAGATCTTCTATACCAGCTTTTGCCAATCTGGTGTCCTCCAGCTATTTTGGACTACAACTCCCATCAGCCCCAGCCAGCCAGCCAGCCAAACAAATTGGAGCAAATGTTGACTAAAGACCAGAATGCTGAATAGAGCCTGGTCTGGAGGAGCCCTGTGTCAACAGGAGAAATTTGCTTTTCAAAAGACTAGTTTGTCGTGCTTAGTGCCTCTTTTTTCACAATTTTAGGCTGTCAACACATTAGTTGCCAGATCCAAGTGTTTCCATTAGCCACAGCTGGAGGGGGAACGGGGTTGATCTGCCGATCAGTTGCGAAATCTCTTTGAAGCTGAATTTTTTAAAAATGCACTCCCACCAGGTTTTACAGGGCAGGGACCTGTCAGCTTACACTTTGTATATGCAGTGCAGATAGATGATGCTGTACAGATGATGATGATACAGCAACAAAAGCATTATGTGCCCCCTCTTTCACCAAAGAGAGGTGGATATGCACTGGAACCGGCAGAACAGTGAGTGTGTTTCTATCCTTATTCTTTTCCTTTTGCAGACCTGGTCATGAGCCAATAGCTGAAGAAGACCAGAGACCCTTAACACAGGCAGAGCTCAAAGAAAAAATCCTGAACGATGTGAGTACAAGGGGCTAGGCAGGATCCTGGGTTCTCTTGAAGGGGTATAGAGCTTATTATTGGCTGAAGGGAGAGATGAAAGCCAGCACCCCTAGTTTCTTTTAAAGACCCAGGTAGAGTCTTCTGAAAGAGCCAGTGTGGTATAGTGGTTAAGGTGTTGGAATACTACCTGGGAGACCAGGGTTCGAATCCCCACACAGCCGTGAAGCTCACTGGGTGACCTTGGGCCAGTCACTGCCTCTCAGCCTCAGAGGAAGGCAATGGTAACCCCTCTCTGAATACCGCTTACCATGAAAACCCTATTGATAGGGTCACCACAAGTTGGAATCGACTTGAAGGCAGTCCACTTATTACGGATATGGTGGCGAGATTTTGTGTGGCGGCCATGGCACGCAGAAAGAGCTTGGCCCAAGCATATTAACACTTGTTGTAACTATTTTGTACCTGAACTGGTAAGTGTTTACAATCTTATTGTTTTAAATTTGCTGGTCTTGTACCGAAATAAACAAATCAATCAAGGCAGTCCATTTCAGAGTCTTCTGAAGCAGGTTGCTTGCTTGCATATTAGTTACACACCTTTTTGTAACCAAAGTGTTTGTGTGTACATCAAGAAGTAATCAGAAAGGTTGTATGATAATTTCCCAGAATTCTCTTCTACTTCATTTTCTACAACTCCCCCGTCTCTTGAAATGAGTGGATTAGGCCCCTGCTCTAAAAACATTTTCATGAAGCACCAGTTTGGGAGTACCACAACACAATCGTCACACAGGAGCACATACTTTCTCTTCCTCCCCATTTGTGACCCCTCCTCATGGCACACTGGTTAGTTTATTTGTCTAAGCCAGTGATTCTCAAACGGTGCGCCCAGGAACACTGGTGCGCCCTAAGAGGTGGCTAGGTGTGCCTCAAATATTATAAAAGTATATTTTAAAAATGAGAAAAAACCCATTTGTATAGGGTAAGCAATAGTTTTCTATAGTTTAAGTTATTTTTATTCATAGTTTAAAATATATTAATATATTTTTAATTTTGTACACGAAGTGCACCAGAAAATGTTTATATGTTTTACAGTGCGCCGCAAACCAAAAAAGTTTGAGAACCACTGGTCTAAGCCAAAAGTCATGGCAAAATGCAAATGTCTGAGCCATAAAACAGACTAGACATGACAAATCCATAGTGCCTTTAAAAGGTAAAACCCAAAGATTGATAGGCAGATATCCTAAAAACAATCAAGAGCATGCTTAGATACAAATGGTCGATGCTGTCTTATAGCAGCATAAGCCAAGGAAGGAACTTTTTCAGTAACATATTTATCCCTTTCTCTGTTGTCCCCTCAGTGTCAAATTTTAGACTGTACGCTCCTTTGGGCAGGGATCTATCCACTTGCACTTTGCATATGCAATGCAGATAAATGATGCACACAAGGCGAGTGGAAGATTCTGCCTCTCATTTTTGAGTTTATCATTGCTTGCATAGGAGAACAACCATGAAAAGGAAAAGCAGCAGGCCCAGGAGGTTCTGGGAGTCAACAGTGCCCCCCCTGCAGGGGTGTGATCCTTGGCAGAGACCCAAGTTGCCGACCCTTGATGCCAACTTCTCATACAGTAACAGTATCATAGAATCATAGAATAGTAGAGTTGGATGGGGCTTATGCCATTGAGTCCAACCCCCTGCTCAGTGCAGGAATTCAACTTAAAGCATACCCGACAGGTGGCTGTCCAGCTGCCTCTTGAATGCCTCCAGTGCTGGAGAGCCCACCACCTCCCTAGCTCATTGGTTCCATTGTTGTACTGCTCTAACAATTAGGAAGTTTTTCCTGATGTTCAGCTGAAATATGTTGATGTCAGGGTCTATAAAACTTCTACCGTTCCTTTTTCACAGATGCAAGAGGCACGTGTTACTAAACTATTGCATAAAAAGTAATGCAGATTTGTCTTCTCCTGCCTCCAGATCCTAAGCAAGGCGGCAGCACTTTCTCTACAGAAAAACACTCAATCCGATATACCAGCTGAGCGTTCTGGATCAAACGCAGCCCAGAAACAGCAACAGGACTCTTGACTGGAGTAGGAATCTTTCTGTGTTTGGTCCTGTCGCATTCCCATGCCATACAAAAGACAGAAGCCATTATTGTCACTGGCAGGGTTGTGTGACGGTGTGGTCCCTGCACTGCTGCCTTTACACCAGTAGCCTCTACAGCCTTGTTCACATTTGGGATGATTGGTATGCCTGGATGTAGCCTTCGGTCTGCCATGGATCCTGGAAGATTGTCCTCCTTCTGGTGAAACTTTCCTCTTCTTGATGGCTCACTTGATCAGGACAGATATGCTATGCTGATGGTACATTAACACACGGTACACCATATTAACAAAGCACTTCACTTCCATATTGCCCATTTGCTTAAATTCTCCTTAATTTGACTCCAGATCCTCTTGCAAAGAGAGAACGTCTTTTTAAAAAACCCAGCTTTGCCTATTGTAATGATATATTGGCCTGCAACCTCTCCTGTAAAGGAATCTATTCCTTGGGTCTCCAGTTTAGTGAGCTGGTTGCCTTCTGGAGCAAAAGTGCCCAGCTTCTTTCCCTAAAAAGGCCTTGCATTGGACAGTAGGTGACTGAAACTCACGCTGTTCCCCTAGGAGCCATCTTGTGGCAGAAAAACAGCATGTTAGGTTCCTCATGCAAGATTTGCCAGTGTCTAGTGAAGTCTGATTCGCTCTTAGACAAAGTGGTTGAGGCCCAAGAAGGGTAAAGCATCTGGTCTGCTGTGTGAGAGGGAATGGGGTGTGTTCAAAGCACTTCTTGGCCACATGTTTTAACGAGTGGTTTTTTTAAAAAAACCAAACCACCTAGCATGTTCCTCAGAAACCACATGGGTCTCTAATATGAGACTGTGTCAGTTCCACACAGCACCACTGCTAAACTGGTTTCGTGAGTGTATATGTGAGAGTTTTGAAGATGACATGTGAGCATGTACATGAAATTCTATTTTTTACAGTGCATGAGTGAGGAGCAGTTTCCCCCAAGGTGTGGTTTTTTTTTTTTTTAAAATGTTATTTTAGCCTTGATTTTAGCATGAGTGTTTTTATTTTTTAAAAAAACTCAATTATTTCAACAAGGGTGATACCCCCCCCTATTCTCCTCATCCCCAACCTTCCCCTGTAGTGCCTCTAATTTAGTCTTTGTAACAATGTCCCCAGAGAATAACCTTGGGGAATACATTCCTCTCCAAAAGATAATCATCATGGAACAAATCTTGATAGTTTCTCTGAAGGAAAATGGATGCATTATTTTGATCCTGCCATTCCCGTGGGCGTGGAATGTGGGGTGGTGTGTGATGGGGAGGGCATAGAAATGGGGCCTGCTATCAGATGGAGCAACTCATGCATAGTCCCTGTGACAGGTGGGAAAGAAACTATCGCGGTTTTTGATTATCAGTGTAAATCGGAAACTAAATGATTAAAAACATTTAACTGCTGAGACCATGGCTGGCCTTTTTTTTTTATTAGAAGGAGAACTGGGCTCAATGAGGCAGGTTAAATGTGTCTCTGGGTCAGGCCAGAGGTCTATCAACTATCCAAATGTGTAGAAGGGGAGGCATATTCCTTTCTCCCTGAAGTTTGTGGTGGTGGGAGGTAAACAGCAGCAAGATTATGTGATCGTCATGCTTCTGCCTTCAACTTGGTGCTGTACTGGGGCTTATGAAAATATTGCACAAAGGAGAGAGTTTTCTTCCACACTAGCCCTTTTCTCTGGAATTACCATAATTTGTTCATTTGTATATTTATTTTGCTATAAAATAAAATAAAAACAATAATGCAAAGAAACCAGGAATTAAAGGACCCCTTCCTAGTTGCTGGAAAACAGAAGCTGCCTAATAAGGGGCAATTTATCACTAATCTCCTAGCCATGTTGAACAAGAAGTAGCAACCAGGACCTACAAGGAACAAACTCTTCATTAATGTTGCAGGTGACCTTTGCTAAACAGGCCTTACTTGTTGAGAGTACTCATAGGCGATCTTGGCCATGGGAATGTTATTCATATGCTTTGGACTGTAATTCCCATCAAGTGTCAAGGATTATGGGAGTTGTAGTCTAGCAACATCTGAAGGGCACCATGTTGGCTATGCCTACTTTACTGGATAATAAAATACAGTATTAAGTGCTGTACTGGAGCCTCCATTTTAATTTCACTTCCAACCTAATTATAGAAAAGCAGCAGTGCCTCTGTAATTCTCTGGTTCCCAATATGAAAGGGTGTGAGACGGGTGTATTTTATCACCCTGTTTATTTAATCTATACACATATGGTTATCATACGGAAAGCGGGATTGGACCAAGATGAAGGTGTGAAAATTGGAGGAAGAAATAATAATTTAAGATATGCAGACGATACCATACTACTAGCAGAAACCAGTAATGATTTGAAACGAATGAAAATTAAAGAGGAAAGCACAAAAGCAGGATTACAGCTGAACATCAAAAAGACTAAAGTGATGACAACAGAAGATTTATGTAACTTTATAGTTGACAATGAGGACATTGAACTTGTCAAGGATTATCAATACCTTGGCACAGTCATTAACCAAAATGGAGACAATAGTCAAGAAATCAGAAGAAGGCTAGGACTGGGGAGGGCAGCTGTGAGAGAACTAGAAAAGGTCCTCAAATGCAAAGATGTATCACTGAACACTAAAGTCAGGATCAGTCAGACCATGGTATTTCCGATCTCTATGTATGGATGTGAAAGCTGGACAGTGAAGAAAGCGGATAAGAAAAAAAATCAATTCATTTGAAATGTGGTGTTGGAGGATAGCTTTGCGGATACCATGGACTGCGAAAAAGACAAATAATTGGGTGTTAGAACAAATTAAACTAGAACTATCACTAGAGGCTAAAATGATGAAACTAAGGTTATCATACTTTGGACACATAATGAGAAGACAAGATTCATTAGAAAAGACAATAATGCTGGGAAAAACAGAAGGGAGTAGAAAAAGAAGGCCAAATAAGAGATGGATTTATTCCATAAAGGAAGCCACAGACCTGAACTTACAAGATCTGAACAGGGTGGTTCATGACAGACGCTCTTGGAGGTCGCTGATTCATAAGGTCGCCATAAGTCATCGTCGACTTCAAGGCACATAACAACAACAACAAAGGGCTCTAGCAGGGAAGCAACCAATATGGTTGGGACGTGCTGTGATGAATGACAGAGGTGACCAAAGGCATTTAGTTGCCTGAGGCAAAGGACAAAATGGTGCCCCAATTATGTCATGTGCAGAAGCCAACCAGACTGACAGCTGAATCTTAATACAATGCCGACCATGAGATAGTGCCCTCCATTGCACCTGAGGGCAACAGGCTAGTTATGGCATTGCAGGACAGGCCACATTGCACACTCCTTGTCCTCCAACAGCCAGGGGGCGCAGGAGGAACAGCTATGGAGGGGTGCTACTACTGCCCCCAGCATACCTCACTCTGCCTAACAGTACAGTCGGCCCTGGTGCCGGATTGTGGAGAAAAGTCCAAACTTCACCCCAGTCCTACTTAAGCTTAAGTTTCTTGTAGAACTGAACATTAGCCACAAGGTGTCAGCAGTGTTCTAAAAAGAGAATACTGTAATCACAAAGCAGGGGAGGAGAGGGGAGTGCTGTGGATTGGAAAGCCGGAAGCTGGGAAAACTGGGTTCACTGGGAAAGCAGGAACAGGTGAAGGCTGGTAGATAAGATTCCTGATTTTCCCCCCTGTGATACCACCTATGTATAATCACTCTGTTGTACTGTGTTAATTAATCCAGAATAAGTACTGCCAGTTTATTCTAAATGAATGCAGATCAGAATTCCTGATTTTGCTCCTCGGTACGTTTGGGAAGGGTGTCAAAAAAACGTTCTGCCAGTGGTTAACAAGGTGATTGACAGGTGTCATGGAGTTAACTAATTTCATTTAAATGAGCTTGCAGACTGGGCGAGGCCTAAAAAAAGGGTGGGCAAAAGAGAGATCATGATCTACAGTTAGGTATCTAGGTGATTTACAGTACATTGGGCAAAGGTTTCCAGCTCCCAATTATTTAACAGCAGAAGGGCTTCCATCTCCTCCGCTGGCAGTATTAAAACCTCAGATCTGTAGTAGTGATGTAAATTTGCACTTATAATATGTATGTAGTACTAGTCATCCCAAGGCCTTAAGTGGAGATAGGCCTGGCACCTTCGGTACTTTCTTTTAGGCGCCAGGTTAAGACCTGGCTATACTCCCAGGCATTTTAATGTTCAATGTGTTTCATTTAATTTTTTTTCCATTTAACTTGTTGCTGATTTTATTGTAATTTTATTGTAATATTGTATTTTAATCTTGTTTTGTTCACCGCCCAGAGAGCTATTCGCTATGGGCGGTTTAAAAATGAAATAAATAAATAATAAAAATAAATAAAATAATTGGCTCAGAGACACCTGAGCTGCCAATTTGTGTCCGGCTCTGCCCCAACCCTACCACTGCTCCAGTTGGTGGGTCTTCAGATGTTAGTGATAAAACAAATGAGATCCGTATCTTGCAAGCCTGAAGTCTGCCCAACTGGTAGCCTAGATGCTTCTGCCCTACTGCTAGCTAGAATACTGGGGAAGAAACGGGCTGTTTTGAGTTACTGGATCACATAGGATAGTGTTAAATGCTCATCCCACCCAACCTCAGATGCCCACACCCTGAGAGAACTCCTGAGTCTTTAAGCATGTCATACAAGGGGAAGCTGCCTGGTCTATTACTAGGGTTGCCAGGTTCAGGGCCTGAGACTGATCCTGTATCTTTAGGAGAAGAGAAAGTCAGCCAAGTGCAGGTGTTCTTGAAACCCTGTAATGGGAAAGCCCACAAGGTGGAATTCTCCCTCCTCCCTGCACAACTTTTAAAGATACAAAAGACCTCTTGGGGGCCGGGCCTGGCAACCAAGAGGTCTTCTGTATCTTTAAAAGTTGTGCAGGGGGAAGGGGAAATCCCACCTTGTGATTTTTCCTATTACAGGGTTGCAAGAACACCTGCACTTGGCTGACTTTCTTTTCTCTTAAAGATACAGGATCAGTCTCAGGGATTGAACCTGGCAACCCTATCTATTACCCGCTGTAGCCTCTGTATTTTGATTTTGGAGTGGGGGGGCATAGTGACAGTGTGTAGGGTGCACTACAAATGCACTCATACTTAACATTTTTGTATTGCTTTCAAGTGTTCCAAGTGCTTTGTGTGCATTACCCAGTTGCAATCCTTTTAACAACCCTGTAAGGTAATTCAGTACTGTATTATCCCCTATATCAGCCTTTCCCAACCTTTGGGTCCTGAGATGTTGCTGAACTACAATTCCCATCATTCCTGACCATTAGCCATGCTGGACGGGGCTGATGGGAGTTGTAGTCCAACATCTAGGGACCCAAAGGTTGGGAAAGGACATTTAAAGAACATGGCTTCCCCACTCACCCACTAAAGAATCCTGGGAACTGTAGCTTGTTAAGGGTGCTGGGAATTGTAGCTCTGTGACAGGTAAACTGCAGTTCCCAGGATTCTTTGGGGGAAGCCATGACCTTTAAATGTGATTTGAATGTATGGTATGGATCTGCAAGACAGTAGCTTGCCTATGGCCACCACTTAGTGAGTTCATGGCGGAGGTGAGATTCAAATGGGGGAATGCTTGATGATCCGAAGCGCCATCTTTTTGTGCTGTGCTACACCGGCCTACAAAAGGCTGTTCCTTGTTCTTGTGTTTACATGGAAAGACCATTTAGTTTGATTTCCCCTTTCTAAAAAGGAGGGGAGCGGGTGGGGGTGAAAGAACCCTCTGTTCTGCAGAGATGGGCAGTGGAAATAGTGCGGCAACAGGAGGAAGGGACAGGTCTGCTCTAATGAGATCAGCCTGTAACAGTGGGGAGTGGGAGCCAAGCCAGGGTTTCAGTCTGGGCAAGGACATCTGCGTCTTCTGGGACCAAAGAGCACACAGACACAAAGGGCAGGCAATTTTTTAAAAGTCCAAAGCTGGAAAAGCTGCAAAAAACATCAGTGAAAATGATCAAGGAGTTTTTGGAGTATGTTTCCTAGAGGGAATGAATAAAGATTTTTGTGGAATGGGGGGAAGACGACCAAAGGGGGAGGGCATTATCATAGTTAAAAAAACAATGTGTGTGGAGAGAAAGAGAGCGCTCTCTCTCTCTCTCTCCTCTCTCTCTCTCTCTCATAAAAGGACTTGGAGGCCAACAAGTGGAGTTGATGGCAGCAGATTTAAGACTAACAAAAGAAAGGCTTCTATATTTATTTATTTATTTAATTTATATCCCTTCCTTCCTTCCAGAAGAAGCCCAGGGTGGCAAACAAAAACACAAAAGGCACTTTAAAACAAAACGTCTTTGAAAACATATTAAAAACCAAACATCTTGAAGACATCTTTAAAAGACAACTTTAACAGCATCTTAAAAAACAATTCTAACACAGACACAGACTGTGCATCTTTAACCGATGGAACTCTGTGCTGCAGGAAGTGACTAGGATGGCCGCTAGCTTAGATGGCATTTTTAAAAAGGGATGGAAGAAATTAAAGGAGGGCAGCAGGTCTATCAATTGCTACTAGCTGCATTTTGACCCTCCATGTTCAGAGAAAGTATATATATTACTATCACTTCAATCTCGCCCTTCCTCCAGGGAGCTCAGAGTGGCTTGTAATGTTCTTCCCTCCCTCCCTCCTCCTTTTATTCCCAAAACAACCCTGTGAGGTAGGTTAGGGTTAGGAGAAAAACGCCTCAGTGAGCTTCATGGCTGCGTTGGAATTTGAACCTGGCCTCCCTATTGCACTGACTCTCAGTATATCTCTGAACAGAGGTTCTTGTGGCATGGGGGGCAGTTGCCTCCCTGCCTTGCTTGTGTGCTTTTTAGAAGCATCTGTGTGGCCATAGCATCTTGGAACTAAAAGCCTGGGCGAGATGGACCTTTTGGTCTGATCCAGCAGGGTGCTGCCTCTTATGTCCTTAGGATTTCAGCCACAGTCTAGCACGCAGGGCTTTGGTGAGCAAAGTTTCCTTCACTTTATCTCCATGTAGTTGGGGGCTGCAAACACACACCACACATTTATAGTACATTATTTCCCTCTCCAAAGAATTCCGGGAACCGTAGGTTGTTAAAGGTGCTGGGAATTGTCACTCTTGAGAGGTAAGCTACAGTTCCTGGGATTCTTCGGAGATGGAAATGTGCTTTAAGTGTAGCCTGGTGAAAGTGGCACAGGAGCTGTAAAAAGAAAATGGAAAAAGGGAGAGGGGAGGGAAGAAGGGGCGGATTTCAGCTCTATGTCTCGTATGCACAACTGCCTTACAGAGTTCATTGCCACATACGATGGGGGGGATGGCCTGTGGCTAGGGCTGCATTCACACTGTGCATTTATTCCACTATTATTCCACTTTATTTTATTTATTTATTTATTTATTTATTTAATTTGTATCCCGCCCTTCCTCCCAGCAGGAGCCAGAGCAGCAAGCAAAGCACCAAAAAACTTTAAAACATCATAAAAACAGATCTTAAAATACATTAAAACAAAACAGTGTTAAAAACATTTTTGAAAAAAAAAACTTTAAAAAGGGGTTAAAAACATTATTAAAAACATATTAAACAATTTTGACACAGATGCAGACTGGGATAAGCCTCAACTTAAAAGGCTTCTTGAAAGAGGAAAGTTTTCAAAAGGTGCCGAAAAGATAGCAGAGATGGCTAATATTCAAAGGGAGGGAATTCCATAGGAATTCCACTTTAAACAGTCATGGCTTCCCCCAAGGAATCCTGAGAAGTGTAGTATGTGAAGGGTGCCCAGAGTGGTTAGGAGATCCCTATTCCCCTCATAGAGCTACAATTCTCAGAGTTCCCTGGGAAGAGGGATTGATCGTTAAACCACTCTGGGAATTGTAGCTCACAAAGGAGAACAGCAGCCTCCTAATAACTCTTAGCACCCTTCACAAACTACACTTCCCAAGATGCTTTGGGGGAAGCCATGAGTGTTTAAAATGGAATAATGGTGGAATAAAAGTATGGTGTGAATGTGGCCTGGCATGCACAGAGGGCTAGGTCTCTCAACCATGATGGCTAAGTGGAACCTCCATGTTCAGAGGCAGTGTATCTACAAATACTAGTTGCTCGTTGGGTTGGGGAGGAGCACGCGAAGGAGCTTCGTGCCCTGCTGGCAAATTAACATCTCTGAAGTATCTGGCCGGCCACTTTGGGTAACTGGCTGCCGGACTCATTTTGACAGGGTATTTTTTAAAGGAATTGTTATTGCGTGCCCATTTTTTCATTCAGCTGATTTGTACATGGAAGCCTCACTACCATGTATATAAGCCCTGACATATGGATTGAGGTGAAAGGAGTTCAAACTAAAACAAACAAACAGGGAGTAAATATAGCCTTGCAAATGCATTTACACAAACAAGTTAGTAGCCTAGCAAATTGAAAATAATAATATAATAATATCTAAAACTCTAATTTCAGAACTTAGAAAAATTGGTTAAAAACACAACTGTTCTGGTATTACAAAAAATACATTTGGGAATGGTTTTTGTTTTGCAGTAAGTTAAAGAAGGTGTTTAAAAACGGAATGGCACACAATAAAAACTAAAAATAAAAAATAAATACTGAATCCTCTAATGCCAGAACTTTAAGATCACTGAAAATAAAATATTTATCTCATTTTTGTATTTTTGAGTAAAACAGCAATGCTTTACCTTTCTGCAAAGGAGGTTTTCTCTCTCCTCCCCCCCCCCACATCTGTTTAGAAGAGCAAGGCTTTGCAGTTGAGGCTGGAGAAGTCTCTTTTTCTCAGAACACGTGTGGACTTAATTCGTGTTGGATTTCAGTTCCGGAGCAATGTGATTTCAATACCAAACTGAGTCACTAAGAATAAAATCCCTCTGGCCCCTCTATACATATTCAGAGGGCAGGCTCTCTCCCACCCCCCAAGTAAATACCCATTGTTGTTGTTATGTGCTTTCAAGTTGATTACGACTTATGGTGACCCTATGAATCAGCATCTGTAGTGAACCACCCCATTCAGATCTTGTAAGTTCAGGTCTGTGGCTTCCTTTATTTTCTTCTCCCTTCTGTTTTCTAAGTCAGCATATGCAAATCTTAAATACCTGTTAAATTACCTTATGCATACATAAGGTATTTTGTTTTTATATTCCTTCAAGTCGAGTATGACTTATGCTGACCCTATGAATCAGTGACCTCCAATAGCATCTGTTATAAACCACCCTGTTCAGATCTTGTAAGTTCAGGTCTGTGGCTTCCTTTATGGAATCAATCGCATCTCTTGTTTGGCCTTCCTCTTTTTCTGCTCCCTTCTGTTTTTCCCAGCATTATTGTCTTTTCTAGTGAATCATGTCTTTTCATTATGTGTCCGAAGTATGATAATCTCAGTTTCATCACTTTAGCTTCTAGTGATAGTTCTAGTTTAATTTGTTCTAACACCCAATTATTTGTCTTTTTCGCAGTCCATGTAGTATGCGCAAAGCTCTCCTCCAACACCACATTTCAAATGAGTTTATATTTTTTTTATCCGCTTTTTTCACTGTCCAGCTTTCACATCCATACATAGAGATCGGGAATACCATGGTCTGAATGATCCTGACCTTAGTGTTCAATGATACATCTTTGCATTTGAGGACCTTTTCTAGTTCTCTCACAGCTGCCCTCCCCAGTCCTAGCCTTCTGATTTCTTGACTATGGTCTCCATTTTGGTTAATAACTGTGCTGAGGTATTGATAATCCTTGACAAGTTCAATGTCTCATTGTCAACTTTAAAATTACATAAATCTTCTGTTGTCATTACTTTAGACTTCTTGACGTTCAGCTGTAGTCCTGCTTTTGTGCTTTCCTCTTTAACTTTCATCAGCATTTGTTTTAAATTATTACTGGTTTCTGCTAAGAGTATGGTATCATCTGCATATCTTAAATTATTGATATTTCTCCCTTCAGTTTTCACACCTCCTTCATCTTGGTCCAATCCCACTTTCCATATGATATGTTCAGTGTATAGATTAAACAAGTAGGGTGATAAAATACACCTGTCTCTCACCCTTTCCGATAGGGAACCGATTAGTTTCTCCATATTCTGTCAGTAGCCTCTTGTCCAGAGTATAGGTTGTGCACCAGGACAATCAGATGCTGTGGCACCCCATTTCTTTTAAAGCATTCCATAGTTTTTCATGATCTACACAATCAAAGGCTTTGCTGTAATCTATAAAGCACAGGGTGATTTCCTTCTGAAATTCCTTGGTCCGTTCCATTATCCAACATATATTTGCAATATGATCTCTGGTACCCCTTCCCTTTCTAAATCCAGCTTAGACGTCTGGCATTTCTTGCTCTATATATGGTAAGAGCCTTTGTTGTAGAATCTTGAGCATTACTTTACTTGCATAGGATATTAAGGCAATAGTTCAGTAATTACTGCATTCCCCGGGATCCCCTTTCTTTGGAATTGGGATGTATATTGAACGCAGAGCTTGGAAAAGTTACTTTTTTGAACTGCAACTCCCATCAGCCCCAGCCAGCATGGCCACTGGACTGGGCTGATGGGAGTTGTAGTTCAAAAAAGTAACTTTTCCAAGCTCTGATTACGCTTCCAGTCTGTGGGCCACTGTTTATTTTTCCATATTTGTTGACATTTTTTTTTCAAAATTTGGACAGATTCAGTCTCAGTAGCTTGTAGCAACTCTATTGGTATGCCATCTATTCCTGGTGATTTGTTTCTTCCAAGTATTTTAAGAGCAGCTTTCACCTCACATTCTAAAATTTCTGGTTCTTCATTATACGGTTCCTCTGTGAATGAATCTGTCATCTTTGTATCTCTTTTATAGAGTTCTTCAGTGTATTGCTTCCATCTTCCTTTTATTTCATCTTGGCCTGTCAGTGTGTTCCCCTGTTGATTATTTAGCATCCCTACCCTTGGTTTAAATTTCC
The DNA here is from genome assembly GCF_030035675.1 of Rhineura floridana. Lineage (NCBI taxonomy): Eukaryota > Metazoa > Chordata > Lepidosauria > Squamata > Rhineuridae > Rhineura > Rhineura floridana. Next base: position 20,064,191 of record NC_084490.1, read on the forward strand.
CTACAATTTCTCTAATCTTTTGGAATAGGTCTCTTGTTCTACCCTTTTTGTTGTCTTCTATTTCTATACAATACGATTGTAATAGTTCTCTTTGTCCCTATGTACTAGTCGCTGTATTGTTGCATTTCATGTTCTAACTGTGTTTCTATCTCCTTTTGCTTTCCTTCTCTCTTTAACCATTTGAAGAGTTTCTTCAGTCATCCATTGAGGTCTTTCTCTCTTTTTAACTAGAGGTGTTGTATTGTTGCATTCTTCCCAGATAATGTCTCTGACTTCATAGTTCTTCTGGTTCTCTGTGAACTAAGTTTAAAGCCTCAAATCTGTTCCTTATTTGATCTTTATATTCTTCTGAGATGTTATTTAAATTGTATTTTGGCATTATGGTTGCTTTGTTGGTCTTCTTTAGCTTTACTCTGATTTTCGATACGACCAGTTCATGATCTGTACCGCAGTCTGCTCCTGGTCTTGTTTTTGCAGAAAGTATGGAACTTCTCCATCTTCTGCTACCAATTATATAATCAATTTGATTCCTATATTGACAATTTGATTATGTCCACGTATACAGTTGTCTTTTCGGTTGTTCAAAAAATTTGTTTGCGAGAAACAAATTATTGGTTTCTTTCTCCTGCTTCATTTCTATCTCCTAAGCCCCATTTCCCCAGAATTCCTAGTTCTTCTCTGTTCCTTACTTTTGCATTCAAGTCCCCCATGCTTATCAGCACATCTTGTTTTAGTGTGTGATCAATTTCTTCCTGTACTTCTTCGTAAAATCTGTCCAATTCTTCTTCTGCATTTGCTGTTGGAGCATAGACTTGGATGATGCAGTGTTGACAATATGAAGTCTTCAGATTTGTGTGCCTTGGACAAGAAGAGAGAAGAAAACAAAAAAATTAAGAAAGAACCTCAACAAACAATTCAGCAGAAAATAACCTTATTCACCTGCAGTGCTGCTGCCTCTGCAGGACCTAAGTTAAAATCAGACACAAAACCAGCAGCACTACATCATATTTCTCCAGAAGCCACTTCAGAGAAAACCACCATTGCTGCAGTTGCTTATGATCTATAGCCGGAGGCTGAAACATCATCAATGTAAGGAGTTGATTTGTTCAGAATCTACCAAAACCAATCCTAAGTCTCAGTCAACTCTTGCTGCACATGCACAGGCTGACACTGTCACCCATACAGAAAACGAGGAAACGAGTTTGTTTCACTGCACAACGTAGGAACTGCTGCTTGGGATCCACACCCTGCTGTAACAGAATGTTTAAAAACAAACCACAAAGATTCAGAGAACAAGACATCACAGGTGTACAGGGAGACTGATTTTGTGAAGTTTTTCAGAAAGACTGGTGGTTTGGAAGAACCCTAGGAATTATGTTCGACTGTTTCTGTTCAATTTCACTAAACGTGTTTAGTGAAACAGCAGTGTTTCAGCGGCTTCCAGTCTGAATTTGTGTTCTTGGTTCGGGGATTAAATGTTAAGTGTTCATTTGTGACCACACTGGGTGTCCAACAGCTAGGACTTGGTGTCCATTTGGACACACAACTATGAGTTAAAGGTGCCTTGCATTGTGAACCTTTTCCATCTGATCCAGCAGGGTTCTCCTTGTGGGTGGGTCGGTGGGAATGTCTGTCTGCTCTGTGTGTGTTTTCTGCTCCCAGCAACGGCAATAACAAAAGTCCCACCCATCACCCCAGTCCCTGGGCTTCTCCTCGGGCCTTGCCGCCTCCGCCCCCGTCTCCGCCCCCGTCCCACCCTTTCTGCACCTCCTGCCCGTGTGTGTGGCGGCGCGCTCACCACACCCTGCTCCGTCCCAAACGCGAGTTTTTCCGCCTGGCCGTTTTTCGTGATCAGGTCAGAGCATCTTCTCGGTTGTCTTAGCCTCGGTCGCTGCAACATCCTTGACCGCTTCCCTCCCTGCTTTCTTTCAGACGTCCTCCCTCTCCACCCCGCTCTGGAAGTAAGTCACTTTTCTTCTGGAGAGGGAGACCCTGGAGGGGGGGAGGGGGAGGGAGGGAAGGAGGGGGGGTGGGAATCTACTGGGATCTAAGGGGTTAAAGGAGGAGAGGGGCTTTGGAGCCAGAACTCCTGCTTTCCCTCTGGAAAAAAGGAAAGAATACAATACAGCAAGAGTGGGGAGGCAAGGAAGGGGCTCCAGAGGGTTAAAGCAGCGGGATCATAAGGGGAAGGTAAGTGGGAAATTAAACCCAAGGAGGATTGGGAGCCAGGAGTTGGGGTGGAGGGCTGGGAGCTGGGTTTATTGGGTTTCCTGAAGAATGGGGTGTATTCTGAGAAGTTGGGAGAAGGGCGTGTCCCCACTTACATTTCTTTGCGATGCTGGCGCTCTGTGTATGAACTTTTGGCACAGCGCTATTTTGGGGGTGCCACACTACATCCATAACTTCCTGCTCTCTTCCTCTCTCTCTCCTTTTTTAACGATACTATTAATTTAGCTTTCAAGGATAGGGATGTGGAGGGCTTAGAACTTGCTGGGATTTAATTGGTATGTTCTCTTCCAATTCGCTTGCCTTTTTTTTTTAATGGAGACAATGGAATGTTTTGTGAGTATGAATTTGGCAGCTTGCTGTGCGTCCGGATGCCAATGCAAAGCATGTCAGTTCTTAGCAGGGTGTGTTCTGGAAGGTGTGAATATGGGTGCCTGCAGGAAAGTGTAAACAAGAAAGACTTCTAAGGCTGCAATCCAATACACACCTGGAAGTAAGTCCTATTGAACACAGTGGAGCTAATTTCTGAGTAGACATGTATTGGACTGCAACCTAAGACGCTTAGCTAGGGACCAAGCAAGACTGGTTACTTATAGTGAACTTACTTATTGTATATTGCCCTTCCAGCCAAGTTCTCCTGCTAGTTTATTGCATAAGCAATAAAATAGGATTCACAATTTTTAAAAAACCTGAAAGACAAAATAAAATAAATTGCAAAAGCAAAAAACCCAGCAAAAAAAATCCAACTAAATATCAACATAAAGCACATACAAAGAATTTATTGTTTTCACAGACCTGATCGTGGAAGTGGGTTTTTGCATGTGCATGCTTCTATGATGCAAATATGTCATAATGGGCTAAATGGAACCTCCATGTTCAGAGGCAGTACGCCTCTGAATACCTTCTGCAGGGTGGCAACAGTAGGAGAGGGCTACTGCTATCATCCCCTACTTGTGAGCTTCCCAGAAGCATGTTGTCAGCCAGCATGGAAAACAAGATGCTGCATTTCATGGACCCTTGGTCTGATCTAACAGTGCTCCACATTTATGATTTTAAACCTGTCAGACTTTAAGGTTCCGCCAGGCTTTTAGTCTGTTATAGACGAAAACAAAACAAAAGTTAGCATGGAACTCATACAGGAAAGTATGCAAGACAGGCTGTAGTTCTGTATACTAAAAAATAAGCCCCGCATATTGCAGTGGGCTTTCTGCATAAATGGCATCAGATCCAGCTGCATATATCCTAGGTTTGTCTGATCGGGTGTGGCTGCAAGGGTAGTGTTTGCGCTTCTCAAGATGGAAGTCATGCTTAACAGTGCCTGTATGCTGTGCATGTAATGATATGTACAGCAGAATGGCTGGTTTCGCAACTGGAGAGGATAAGAGCATGCCATAGGAGGGAAATACGTATATCATGTGTATTTGTGTTGCAATGTGAGAGCATGCCTTGGAGTATGCAATGTATTTTCTTTAAAGAATATAAGTGTGTGTGTTTGTGTGTGCACTTGTGTGTGAGAAGAAGAGGCGATTTTCATGGTGTGTGTAATAATGTACAGTATAAATAAGATTCCCTGGGTGAAAAAAACAGACAGAGCTTCTGCACCTTTAATAGCTGTGTAGAATAGGGAATTTTATTCAGTGTAGTTTGTCACGCGCGCACACACACACACACACACGAGAACTAAAATTTTAATAGGATGTAATCAAAGCACTCGTTTATTTATCTAGAATGCTATCTCTTTACAATACAATCCTGTCTGTACATGTCTGTTCAGAACAATACACTTACACGACTGTGTATGCAATACACGTCTGTTCAGAAACAACTCATTGACTTAAATTGGTCTTGTTCCTAATTATGTGTATAGGATTGCAGTCTTAGATATGTTTTTTAAACCATTGGCATCCAATTTGAATCATTGGCAGCTTTATCAAAAGCCTGCACAATATTCTAGTCCACAGGGATTTTTACTAGCCAACAGATGCTGTTGCTAGCCATTTGTGGCATCTACATGGTCTGAAACTCCACTAATACACTACAGTGCAAGAGAAAACTGGCCTGGTTGACAGATCTTGCAACAAACTTTCTAAAACATTAACCATTACTTTTCTTCCCCAGTTGCACAGAAAGATCTCTTTTTCAAATCTAGTGTCATGATTTGCAAATCAAGAAATCATCTTGGCTGGGTGGCTATAGGACGAAGTGTTCAGAATATCTCATGGCTGCTAATGCTTAAAAAGGAGGCAAGATCCCCCAATAGTCCTATTTATTGGATCCCCCAAATCCAATATCCTCTTGATCTCCCGCTCCTCAGCTCATTAGATACCCTATCAGGAGAATCCCAAAACCCTGACTTCCAGCCTTGCATTCCCATTATACTGTCGTCCTGCTGCTGGGATTTCTGTTTTTCTATACAACCTGTTCACGAGGCCACAAACTCTTTATTTTTCCCTCTGTGGTGCTTTGAGGGGGAGGGAACCACTTCTCTTTCAGGCCTCCCTACAGTAGGGCGCCGCTTATACGGTGAGTTCCTTTCCGGGTTGTTTTCCTGCCACATGTTCAGTTGCCTACCCTGAGTGTCCCCACCTCTTGTGTGTTCAAGGCTTCTTTCTAAAATGGGTGATGTTAATACTTCTCGATAACAATCTACATTGCTCAGGGGAGCTGTACAGCCTTTTCTTCAGGCAGCATTTTTACTATTACTTAAGTGCTAGATGAGGTTACCTCACATCAGACCTCACTACAGATAATGGATAATGTTAAGCTTTCCCCTTAAATGAGGGTTGGGGGATCTCGGGGCCGGGGGTGAAATGCAGCCATCCAGGCATCTCTATCTGGCCCTTAAGATTCTCCCCAGGCCAGGCCACACCCCACACCAGCCCTGCCCTGTGACCTCTTTCAGTGTTTTTTCCTGGCTGAAATATGGTCTTGAACTGTAATAGTAATGCACTATTATAGCACTTTCAACAGTCATGGCTTCCCCCAAAGAATCATGAGGACTGTAGTTTGTTAAGGGTGCTGAGAGTTGTTGGGAGACCCCAATTCCCCTCAGAGAGCTACAATTCCCAGAGTTTCCTGGGAAGAGAGATGGAGTGGTATATCACTCTGAAAATTGTAGCTCTGTGAAGGGAACAGGGGGTTTCCTAATTACTCTCGGCACCATTAACAGACTACTGTTCTCAGGATTCCTTGGGGGAAGCCATGATAGTTTACAATGATACAATAGTGCTCTAAGTGTACAGTATAGTGCAGATGGGGCCTTAAAGTCTTGACTTCTGCATCCCTGGAATGTAGTTTAATATACAAGAGTACGCATCACATCGCTTTCTTGGTCTGCTTTCGCCTCTAGGCACGCCCACCATTGGTATGTGGCCCCCAGAAGGTTCCCCACAAGGGAGTATGGCCCTCTGGCTGAGATAGGTTCCCTGACTCTGCTTTGAATCTTGTGTCCATCATGGATTTGCTAGGCAGCCTTCAGTAACCGGCTATCCTCTCAGCTCACTTGTTTGCCATATGGAAATAATATTTCTAACATACCATTCAGTGTTGTTGAAGGCTTTTACAGCAACAGTGTAAGCAAGATGAGAAATGTAGGCTGCGTATACACCATGCATTTAAAGCACATTATTTTCCCCAAAGAATCCTGGGAATTGTAGTTTACCCCCTCACAGAGCTACAGTTCCCAGCACCCTTAACAAACTACAGTTCCCATGATTCTTTGCAGGTAAAAGAAAGTGCTTTAAATGTATGGTGTGTTTGCAGCCATAGTCTACACAGACTAGTTGATGAGTGGGGGCAGGCAGCTGTGCACATGCCTGCATGTGTGGTGCTGCAAAAAAGCATGGGATGACTACGCCCACTTTCTGGGCATGCCCACCACTGGCATGCAGCCCTGGAGAAGTTGCAATTGGGAGATGCAGCCCTCGGGCCAAAAGGAGGTTACCCACCTGTTGTAAGGATTATTGAGAACATGTTAATGCGCAGACCTCTGGATGGTCCTTTACCCACCTCTTCCCTATCTGAAGCCTTAAAAGGTTGAAGTGGTGCGCTTTGATCATACAAAACCTACATTGTTAATTATTGAGAAAGTGCTCTTAGGAGTATGCTTTGTTAACTCAGGATTGTAAATAGCTGGTTCATACATGCAACAGAATCAAGTGGAAACTTCTTTTTTCTGGATGGTTCCGCTTCTGGTTGCAAGGTAGAGCGTTACACGTGTGACGGCTGCTTTGTGAATAAGGTTCGGTGCACACAGGAAAGTAGCATGCTAGGGACAAAGATTAAATGCCCCTCAATGAGACGCTAGTTTTCTAAATGCAAGAAATGCAGCTCCTTCCTTGTGGCATGAAATGGTACGCCCAGGAAAGGCTTTTTATTGCTTGATTCTGCTGTATGTATAAACTGGACCCATGAATTACTGCTGGGTAATCAGGCAGGAAAGCCATAACAAAAGTTAGTGTTCTTTTGGATTCCCCCCACCCCTCTTTCCTCCTTTCCCCCAAATAATTGACATGGCCATACATATCGGGGCAGGCTAGTTACAACATTTTACTGGCAAGTAACTCTTGCAAAACTGCTTTAGTTACTCCTTTGTAGTTGCACAGTCAATGCAGTGTCCCAAATGCTAAGAGGGTGGATAGCTTCACAAGAGTTTTATAGGACACACTAGGCAGCATTTGAAATGCCCCTTTTATTATTATCTCTCTTGTTCCACAGCCATTTCCCTTCTCTTTCCTCCATCTTCCCTTTTCCTTCTCCTCTTCCTCCTCCCCCCCCCCAAACTGGCATCTTGGCATGTCTGCCCTAGACTACTGGCTTCAAAAAACAAAAAAGGGAAGGAAGTTTGCAGCTGCTGATGGGGAAGCCGGCCTCAGGTTTTAAAGGAGAGAGAGAGAGAGAGAGGAGGGGAAGAGAGTTGTGACTTTTTAGGAGATGGCCCAGAAGGAAGACAGTGGGGTTGGCTGTGAGCCCAGGAGGAGCATTCCTCCCCCCGCCCTCGCAGCTTGAAAGCAAAGGATGATTGAAACCAAATGTCCAGCTTTGGATACAGAGGGATTTTCTCTTGGCCTTATATGGATAAGTGTGCAAGCAGCTCCCACCCTCCCATGTGGATATCTCCACCTTTCCCAGCCCCCTCTCCCATTGCTCGGGCCCGCTGCTGCAGCCCTTGCAGGAAATCCAGATGAGGAAGTGTCTCCCCATGATTAAAGGCAGAGAGCTTCTTTGCCTTTGTCCGAGAGTTTGTTGCTCCCGTTGCCTGTGTAACCTAATTTTAACCCACCCAGTTTTCCAGACCCTCCTCTCCCCTCCCCCCCTCCCAGAGTTCCCATCTGCTCACCCAGCACACCACAATGAACTATGAGTCTGGGTATTTTGTTTAAGAGTCATATTTTAAGATGGCCATTTATGCATTGACAAAAAAAAGGAAATGTGTCACTAAACCAGAGGACAAAAGAGGATGCAGGTTTGCATAAGATTTGCATATACTAACTTAGAAAACAAGGGAGAAGAAAAAGAGGAAGACCAAACGAGATGGATTGATTCCATAAAGGAAGCCACAGACCTGAACTTACAAGATCTGAACAGGGTACTGTAGTTTCTAATAAATGCTATTGGAGGTCGCTGATTCATAGGGTTGCCATAAGTGATTATCAACTTGAAGGCATATAACAACAATTACATTCACATCTCACCTTTGCTCCAAGGATTTCAAGATGATGTACATATTTCCCCCCCCCCACCCAAATTACATCCTCACAACAACTCAGTGAGGTAGGTTAGGCCGCAAAACATCTCATCCTAGTGGGGAAGATGGTGACCAGGTGACCTAATGTGTGCCTCACTCAGTCTGCTGTCTAGGTACTAACTCCTATTTATCTATCTGTTTTTACATTTATATTTTTATCTTTAAAGCTGGCCTGGACTTAAACTGGATATAGCCTTTCAAAGAGAGGATTGTTTTCTATAAAGGGACACATTATGGTCACCCTAGAGGTGACAGTACTGTTTGTGGTTGAGGACCAAGTGGTATGTGCTCTCTGGCAAAGGTGAATTAAACCACTGCCACAGAAAAGAATAGCTTGGTCTTTATTCCTAGCATCTTAAAAAAAAAATTTTTTTTAAATATATGCCTTCCTTTATCATGTTTAGATTTCAGGATGGTGTATAAAGCCTAAAAACCAAGCAATTCAATAAAACACAGACCAAGGAGAAAAGCAACAGATAAAACCTCAAATGAGGCTAATACTAACATTTAAAATGTCTGGTTACATAAGACTCTTTTTGCTTGGCGCCTAAAGGGATAGTGGTGTTGGCGCCAGACAACTATACAGCCTTTTTCTGAGGGAGAAGGAAAGGAAATTCTTATCCCTTAAAACATATCCCTACGGCAACGTTCTGCATTTTGTTCCCATCCCACTAAGCTTGTGTTTGATCCCTAAATCTTAGGAAGAAGTTCTCATAAATCCTTCATAGCTACAGTTAACTCAAACCAACTGAGGTAGCATGTGGGCACTCTATGCTTAGCCCCACAGAGCAGATAAGTTGTATGTTTAGCCCCACAGAGCAAATAGCTGGTGGAGCTAGAGACAGACAATTTCAAGCAGCAAAGCACAACGTGCTCCCCTTCTTCTGCACTGCAGAAGTGGGTCCTAATCCAAATTATCTTTATCCCCTGCGGCTGCATGCATTGTTGTTTTTTTTAATCAAGCAAATTGATAAGATACAACCATGGCTCTCCCCACCATCTTGTTCTCTCTTCAGGATCATTTAACACAGGTTAGTTATGTTTTAACAATTAAGAGAGCCTGAGTATCTTGCTATGCAAAAACATGCCCTTAGTCATAGAAGATTCTTTTTTTAAAAAGAAAAAAGTAGAGATGGGCAAATCTGCCAATCTCCCAGCTTTTCATTTTTACAGTGTTGTTGCTGCTGCTGCTGTTATTATTATTTAAATTTATATTCCACCCTTCCTTCCAGTAGGAGCCCAGGGCGACAAACAAAAACACTAAAACACTCTAAAACATCATAAAAACAGGCATTAAAATATATTAAAACAAAACATATTTAAAATCTTTTTAAAAAAGCAATTCCAACAGAGATGGAGACTGGGATAAGGTCTGTACTTAAAAGGCTTGTTGAAAGAGGAAGGTCTTCAGTAGGCACCAAAAAGATAACAGAGGTGGCGTCTGTCTAATATTTAAAGGAAGGGAATTCCAAAGGGTAGGTGCCACTACACTAAAGGTTCACTTCCTATGTTGTGCAAAATGAACCTCCTGATAAGGGTGTCTGCAGGAGGCCCTCACCTGCTGAGAGTAGTGATCAGCTGGGTAATATAAGGGATAAGACGATCTTTCAGGTATCCTGGTCCCAAGCTGCATAGGAGTTTGTACACCAAAACCAGAACCTTGAACGTGGCCTGGTAGCAAATGGGCAGCCAGTGCAGTTTTTTCAGCAGCGAGGTGACATGTTGGCGATACCTTGCCCCAGTGACCAGTCATGCCACCGCATTTTGCACCAGCTGCAGCTTCTGGACCAATCTCAAGGGCAGCCCTACATAGAGTGCATTAGAGTAATCCAACCTGGAGGTTACTAGTGCATGGACAATGGTGGTCAGGCTGTCCCAGTCCAGAAATGGCTGCAGCTGTCTTGCTAGCCGAAGCTGGTAAAAGGCACTCCTAGCCACTGAGATCACCTGGGCCTCTAGTGACATAGGTCCAGAAGCACTCCCAGACTATGGACCTGCTCTTTCAGAGGGAGTACAACCCCATCTAAAGCAGGCAACTGACAAATTATTGTTAAGTTTTATTTGCCCCATTTTTGCACCCGTTAGCAATTTTTGTAAAAGTTTGTGCAAAGTTTCATATTGTGAGCATTTTTCCCAATTTGTGAGTTGCTGCATGCCATTTTATCAAATATGCAATGTCCTCTAATGCATTTTTGTACCTTATTTTCATTAATATAAGCAGTTTCTGCATACTTTTCCCTAATATAATTTTTGTATGTGTTCTTGTTTTGGGAACTGCACTGTGAAATTCCTGTCCTTCAAGTGCTCTAGTTTGTGTGTTGGCTTGGGAAATGTGAATTAGGTAGGTTTGCATTAAACTGTGAAGCAAATGCCTTTCTCTCCCCTGCCTACACAACTGTAAAGTCAGTCCTCTTCTCTGTCACACCTGTCATGATGGCTATGCCCTGCCTCCACTGTCAGAAGCAGGATGCCTCTGAATACCAGTTGCTGGAAACTGCAGAAGGTGTGAGTGCTCTTGCACTCAGGTCCTGCTTTTGGGCTTCCCATAGGCATCTGGCTGGCCACTCTGAGAACAGGTTGCTGAACCAGGTGCTCCATTGGCCTGATCCAGCAGGCTCTCCTTATGTTTTTAATTTCCCCCCCAAGATAGTGCTGGGGGAGGGGGAAAGGCAGGGGTTGGCAGTGGTTTTAATCCCATCCTTCCTCAAGAGAGTTCAGGACTGGGCAGTGGTCATCCTCTTCCCCACCTTTTATCCTTCACAACAGCTCTGTGAGGTAGGTTAGATTGCATGTGTCTTGGATAAGAGGGTATTTGAACCTGGATCTCATCAGTCTTGGTACAACACTTTAACTGTGGCACCACACCAACCTTCTGGAGAGCAGTGTTATTGATGCAATGGGCTCTTTGTGAGTCTTGGGACCAAACAAATGCTTTGCCTCATCCCTCTCTGAAGCCAAGCCTGTCTCTTGATAATACACAATCACCAAAAGAGATTAGAAAGTCCATTTAAACTTTCTAGACATAGCCTTTCTAGACATAGCCTTTAACCATTCTGATTGTGAATAAGTACAGCCAGATGATTAACGACAACGAGGTCTGCATTATCTTGGGTATTCATGCTTGAATTCACAGTTGCGGATGGGATGTAGCTCAGTGGTAGAGCAATTGCTTTGCATTCAGAAGGTTCCTGGACCAATCTCTGGCGTCTCCAGGTAGGGCTGGGAGAGACTTCTATCTAAAACGCTGGAGAGCCACTGCCAGTCAGTGTAGACAGTACTGAGCTAGATAGGCCAATGGTCTGACTCGGCAGAAGTCAGCTTGCTATGTTCTACGTTTTGGAGCAACTTCACTCACAATTCTTCTGGTTTTTTAATTTTATTTTATTTAAAAACACGTTTTCTTCCACTTGATGTTTGAGTTTTGCTTGCACAGTGGGGAGGAGAGCCTGGCTGGGAGTCCAGAGTCTGTGAGTTCAAATCCCTGCTCGTGTCTCCTGGGTGTCAAGGGCCAGCTAAAGATCACCCCCACAGTGAGTGGCTCAGGGGTTACATGCCCTGCCACCTGTGCAGCCGTGGACAAGCTGCATAGTCCCAAGTATCCAGTTGCCCCCCAGCTGGCAGTTGCAGACAAGGAAGGGGCTGGCTTGTGCAGCTGTGGCAAGCTGAGCAGGCCCTCGCCAGCTGGGGAGGACTAGCCTCAGAGGGAGGCAATGGTAAACCCCTCTGAACACCCCTTACCATGAAAACTCTATTCATAGGGTTGCCATAAGTCGGGATCGACTTGAAGGCAGTCCATTTCCATGTTTTAATAGTTGCTGTTTTTAGTTAGTTAATTTGATATTAAGATCATAGGAGCCTGCCTTATACTGAGCTAGAAATGCATGTGCAAGGAGGAAGCTTGCGAGGAGGAAGAGTGCAAAGGGGACGCCCATCAAGCAGGTCCTGTAGCTTCTGGAGCATCACCACAGGATGTGCAACAGGAAGTACCTCAGAGAAGCAGTTGATCTTACTGATTAGCATTATTGTGTTAATCATTATTATTTTTGCTCCGTACAGCTCAGCATTGTCTACACTGACTGGCAATGGCTCTCCAGGATTTCAGGCAGGGAGTCTCGCCCAGCCCTACCTGGAGATGCTGGGGATTGAACCTGGGACCTTCTGCATACATAGCTGGTGCTCTGCCACTAGCTAGGCCCCTTAAATATTTTTACATACATTTTATTGACTCTTTCCTAGCTGCTTTGGGAGGGTTATTGCCCTACAAGGTAGAATACAAATACCTCAAATAAATACATTTCAAGTTGCTTCCAGATGGAGCAGTTTGTGTCAGGCTTGGCTAAGTGAGTGTGCCCAGCATCTGCAAGCCTTACAGTGCCTGTGTGAATCCCCATTGGTCAAATTGCTACCAACTTTCAAACAGGCCCAACAGAATCAGCACATGTAGCACAATAATGCTAATCAGTAAGATCAACTGCTTCTCTGAGGTACTTCCTGTTGCACATCCTGTGGTGATGCTCCAGAAGCTACAGGACCTGCTTGATGGGCGTCCCCTTTGCACTCTTCCTCCTCGCAAGCTTCCTCCTTGCACATGCATTTCTAAACAGTTTTGTTGTCCTGGTAACTACGTTGCTAATAAATCCACCAATGTTATTATACCACTAGCATTTTTAGTAGCCTGTATGCCCACACATACAATTTCTTAGTTATTTGTGGTACTTCTGTGGCCTGAAAAGGAAAAAGAAAGGGAAACCCTTTTTAATTCGTTAAAAAAACTGCCTCTCTAAACGTCTCGAAGTCATTCTTTCTTGCCACAGGTGAGAGGTGGTTCTGAGGCCTGTGATATCTGGCCAGGTGCCTGACACTCTCTGAAGTCAGCTCAGATTTCTTCTGTGAATGTTGGTGGATCAAAATTCTATCTATCACGATGTATACGGCTGCCCTTGTTTATTTTGGTAGACACCAGGCACATACTGTTTAAATGTGTATATCTCTCATTGATACTTATTTCGTGGCTAGAGCCAGGTGGTTGCCCTTAGCTTTATGGGGTGACCCTAATTTCTAGCATCATGAGAGAGGGACCACAGCACTGTTGGGTACATGTATGTCACAAATTGGGTAATAGGCCAAGAGGTTTATTTACTACAGCCTTCTCCTACCCTCCTTTCCAAGGAGCTCAGAAATGGTCTACATAGTTCTTCTCCCTTTTAAAAAAATTCTTGTTAGAAACTTATGGAGAGCTTAGATTGAGCAATGGTGACTGGCCCAAGTTTACCCAGTGAGTTTCATGGCTAAGTGGGGATTTGAACCTGGGTCTCCTCAGTCCAAGTCTGACATTCTAACCACTACACCACACTGGTTTCCCAAGAGACAGTAACATCTAAGGCTTGGATGGGGAACCTGTGGCTCTCCAGACATTTTGGGGATTCAGTTCCCATCAGCTCCAGCCAGGGTGGCCAATAGTCAGGGGTGATGGGATTTGTAATCCAGCAATATCTGGGGGCCTAAAGGTTCCTATACTCGAAACTAAGGTGAGCCAATGAGTGTAGTTAGATTTGTACCCACATCTTCCATGACCAAGATCATCACACTGACTGCATCTTAAATCTTGCATTATGTTCCTTAATTCTTTTCCTAGATCTGTGTACGATGCCAGTAACCCGCTCAAAATCTCTGGGCAACACCAGTGCCTTGACCTCTCAGCTCGGCATTGTTCGTCTGCTGGAAGTCATCTTCACATGTGTTACCTTCAGCCTGGTGGTCCACAGGAATGCCTGGTATGGTCGCAATGGTGACTGGTGCATGTTCTCATGGTGTGTTTGCTTCGCTGTCACTATCATCATCTTGGTGGTGGAGTTTGCTGGCCTTCAACACCGCATGCCCGTCTCCTGGAAGAACTTCCCCATTACTTTTGCCATGTATGCCACCTTGCTGTGCCTCTCGGCTTCCATCATCTACCCAGTAACCTTCATTCAGAACCAGAACCTAAGCCGTGAGGAGCGTGGATATCGCATTTCTGCCACTGTGTTCTCTTGCCTTTCCTTCTTGGCTTACTGCATAGAAGTCGCCATAACCAAAGCCAAACCAGGAGAGGTCACCGGCTACATGGCCACTGTCCCTGGACTCCTCAAGGTGGTGGAGACCTTTATTGCCTGCATAATCTTTGTTTTCATCAGTGACCCAATTTCCTACGACCAAGCAGAAGCTACTAAGTGGTGCATGGCTGTCTACTGCATCTGCTTCATCCTCTCCCTGGTGGTCATCATCCTCTGCATTGGTGAATGCACCGGCTGGCTGCCGTGTCCCTTCAACAAGTTCCTCAGTGGCTATACGCTCTTGGCTGTGCTTATGTATGTGACAGCCACCATCATCTGGCCCATCTATAAGTTTGATAGGAAACATAATGGAAATCCATCTCGACCTTCCTATTGTAGAAATACCACACTCTGTCCCTGGGACAAGCTTGTTGTCATAGCTGTCCTGACAGCTGTCAACCTCCTGGTTTACCTTGCTGATCTGGTGTATTCCACACGGCTGATATTCATCCAAGGGTAGATGGTTGTCAGTGGCGACGTGAGTCAGGTCAAGAGGGAGGGAGGATGTAGAAAGATGGGGAATGAGAACAAGGGGAAAGAAATGGCATCTTTTCTTTATTGCCTTTCCCTCTTCTTTTTTCATGCTCTCCCCCTCTTTTTTAAAAACGTTTGTCCTTTCCACTCCTTTCTATTTCCACACTTATTTTTTAATCATTTTTACATTCCTCCTTCCCAGTTAACCTTGTCCTTCTCTTTTTTGTGCCATCTTGCATTCTTCACTTGTTGCACTCTCGTTCTTTCCTCTGCCCCTCCCCCTTCCATTTTGCACAAGTGTTCTTTCCTCTTGTGTCTTCCTCCGTGTTTCTTTCAAAGCCTTTTGCACACTTGCTCTTTGCTCTCTCTGTACATTCACAAGGGCTTAGCTAGCTAAGAGCTTCAACATTCAGGGCATGAGAGTGGTGCTGTATTTTTTTAAAAAAATGGTGGTAGTGGAGGTGCAAATGCCAGCAGGAAGATAAGTGCACAGGGGGCACTGTCCTTGAATGAAGGAGAACACCACAGTCCTCCTATGTGTTATACCCTTGGATGTTCTCATTTGAACATACCCGTTCCTGAAGTCTCCCTGCACATCTCTTGCTTACAGACATCCCTTTCTCTTCCGTTGCATGTACGGCCATGTTATCCACCACCTTCATGACTGCTCTCTGTCCAGGTTGCCATCTTGTTGCATTTCTGATAGTTGTTTGGGGGGTTGTATTTGTGGGGAGAGAGGTCCCTGGCTTATTCAAATGTGTGTATCAGCAGTCACCACCAAGCCAGCTTCTTTGCAAAGGGCAGGGGACCTGTTTTGGGCTGAGAGGGCATAGTAAGTGTCAGAGCCTTGAGAGGACAGACCTCTGCTTGCCAAAAAGAAGAGTTGGAAGAACTCCCCTTTAATAAACATATTTGCCTGGCAGTTTTTTTAAAAAGCTACCGAAAAAAAACTTTCGATAAGAGCCTTAAAGGCAATGAGTTTATTTTCTCACTTTGCAAATAAACAAAAACAGCGATGTCATTTTGGGGCTTTACTGAATGTATTTCTTGGTTGTTCACAAATGCACTTGCCTAAAACACGCTTGTTGGTATCTCCGAAACAATGAGGCAGTTTGCTACATGTGGCTCCCATTGGAATGAATGGGGGCTGTGCAGAAGCTGTGCTGCATGGGTAGTTCTCCCTGAGTGTCCTTTGCTGCCTTAGTGGAGAATTTATTCTGTGGTTTTAAGTAGAGGACACCATTCAAAATATTGATGTATGGGGAGTATAAATGCCTGTATGTTTGGTGAGAGATCAAAGGCAATGTGTTCACGTCTGGCTAACAGGTTTCAGTGAAAGAAAGCAATACAGTTCTCAAAAATATTTGTGTGGGAGCTGTTGACCATTACAGTACCTTGAATCTGAAAAGGGAGTTCACTCTTCTGCATTCAGAAGTAGCCTCCAATTTGCCTTTGGTAAAATAAGCAGTATTTTCTTGGAGGTTAAAAGCAAAAGGACTGTTTTTTTGGGGGGGGGGCTTAAAGCCAATGATAACAGCACTACCATGCTGAAGTACAGCATCTGCATTGTAAAAGCACCTTTAGTTATTCATCTAAAGATTAAAAATCTTTGCCTGCAGTATTCTTAAAGGCAGTTGATTATATTGAAGGGCAATGTCCTTCATGAAAAGTAACATTGCTTTTAATTTTTTTTTTTACACTTTTTAAAAAGTTGCCTGCTCATTGAGTGTCTATAATCTGCTTCAATTGTTCTTGCGGGGGAAAAAAGCAAAATGTTCTTACTGGGAAAAAATAGCAACATTGAACATATGTGTTCAGTGGAGTGTTAAATGTGCAACTTTGGCCCCATTTGGGTTGCTGATCCCATATTTAAAAACAGAATATCCCAGGGGACATTATGACAATGTTGCTTCCTCAACCTGCGGCCTTGAAAGATGACAGCATTGTCTTCACTAGTTTCATGTACTTTCAGAAATGAATTTATAGCCTTATTTTCATAATTTGCCTTTTTTGTACTTCGTAGATGTCATGTAGCATAGAGACAGAAATATAGGCTTCCCCCTCCTTTCATTATCCTTAACTTCATTTTACCCTAACTGCAGTGCTGTTGTTTGTGAATGTGTGTGTTTTACATGCTAATAAATATATGTGTATAAAATAAAGGAGCAATTATACAATAAACTGTTTTGATTCCCTTTCTTTTGTTTCTGCAAAGAAGCTGATAATAAATTCAGATATTGGGAGCATGGGTAATTATAGGGAGGGGGGAATTCAGACACTGCCCTTGATGCTCCTTGCACCTACCAATGTTTCTTAATTGAGAATTTTGGAGGGGGGGATTGCCTGTTTGTGTGTGTGTGGATTGTGCCTGCTTTATTTGTCTCTGTGTGTTTTAGGATGTGTGTAGATGTTTTGCCTGTCTCAGAAGGTCTTGAGTACCCTCCACTTTTGCTGTGTGAAATGTGTATTTTTGTGGTGCTCACTGCAGCTTCTTAGATTTCCCTGTGCCCCTGGGCCAAGAAAAGCTTGGATGCTGTTACTCTAAGCAGGAGTGAGTGATCTGTCATTCCGTATATGCAGGTTTGTATAGGGCCAGTGTTGACATCTGAAATCCTTGGGCGGGTCCCAGGGCCCTAGCAAGGCCAAAGCTATGCCTTCCTTAACTCCCCCCCCCCCAGCCTGGCACTCTGCACGATCACAGGGGGCTGGATCTGAGCAACCTTTCATTTTCCCAGTGTCCCTTACCTAGCATTGTTCTGAGTCATTGTGGGAATTTAAAAGTTCTAGCTACCCGGCACTGCCTGGGGTGCTGCCACTATAGCCAAATACCCACCAAGACCCACTGACAGAAAAGGGGCCCATCAGAGGACTTTGTCTGGGAATGCTGATTGTGTGCAAGCATGCATGTGTACATTTGCATGTGTGAGACAGAAAGGGGGGAGAGAGTTCTGTGTGACTCTGTGTGTGTTTCTGTGTGGTGAATATGTGTTGTCTGTATGTGTAGTGTAACATGAGCACACGTGTGCATATATTGGCTGCACCCACCACTAGCATGTGACCACGGAGGAGTGGATGATCATCAGTATGGACCTTGAGCCAAAGAAGGTTGTCCCTCCCTCCCTGGATCTATATGCCCCATCCTCAAAGGAGTTTACCTATATTGCATCCCTACATGAGTCTATGGCTGGGCATTTGACCAGTCAAAAACAGATGTGGTCAACTTGACTGGTCAAATAATGGCCAAATGTTTTTAAAGCACTGACATAAGGAGACCAAAGAAGATAATCATTAACTGGTTTGACGTTTATGCTAATTATAATAAAGAAACCAGATAGCAATTACTGTGGAACAATATTAAGGTTTTAAATTATAATAAATTATTTGTTTTGTTACATTTTTATTCCACCTTTCACCCAAATAGCTTAGAGCACTGTACTTGAATCCTCCCATTTTATCTGCACAACAACTTGGTGATGTAGGTTAAGCTGTGTGCGTGTGCGCGCGCGCGTTTGGGTCCGGGTCCAGCTGGCCAGTGTCAATTTTCTGGGTTGGTGAGAATTTGAACCTGGATCTCCCTAGTCCAATATTACCCACTGGCCAGTGGCACTTGCCACTGGTGACCTGTTTGGTTTGGAGATGTTTGCAGTAATAGCACACAGCCAATGAAAAAGTCTTTGCTCTGTTACTTGGTTTGTTTCTTACCTGCTACATGGCTGGGGGGCAACCTGCCCTTCCTGACAAATCACACATGACAAAATTTGAAAGGGAAGCCGCCATCCCACTCAGTGACCTTTTCTGGAACATTTGACTAGTCAAATATTAGGTGATAATTTTGACCGACCAACTGACAAACTCTGCATGAGTTGCTGTTATGGGCTTTGCTCCCTCCCTGTCCAGGCCAACACCCAGAATCATTACTCATACAGAAATAGAGAGAATGTCAGATGGCTGGGCAGATGCTCGCCCCGTTCAAATCATGTAGCAGGGGCCACTGAATCTAGATCAGTGTAGAGGCACAGCAAGACTGCTGCAGCAAGCAACATCCTGAACCTACACAATTTAGTTGCTTGTCTGAACAGATGCTGGGCATGTACCAAAGAACTCTCTGACAGTGTGTGGTCAGAGCCCACAGGTGCATATGTTTACATTTGGGAGGGGGAGTTGAGGAACCCAACAGGATGTGCACAGGGTGGGGCCTGCCACCACAATCCCACCCCCACACCAATTCAGGTGGCCATATTCAATAGAGGGCAGGGTTGGAAAATTATGGAGATGGGGAATTTTGGTGAGTCTATCCCAGTCACTCAACCTGGTAACATGACAGTTTGCATCTATCAAATGTCACTCTGCTTTGCGCTTTACAAATTCAGTAGAAACCAGCGGTAAAGCAGGGATGCAGAGGAGCCTGTAGCCCTCCAGATGTTGCTAGACTACAATCGTCATAATCCCTGACTGTGAGCCATGCTGTCTGGGGCTGATGGGAGTTGGAGCCCAACACAACATCTGGAGGGCCGCAGGTTTCCCACCCCTGGTAAAGCTTTGCCTGGGCTATGCTACTTTAGCCTTGGGGGTGGAGATTGAATAGTCTGTTTGAATGCTGCTCCATACATAAAACGCATTTCATCTAGATTCTAGAACATATATATATATAAAATCTGGTCTCTGATATTGGGCGAGGGGTGTCGGATTTCTCTCCCAGGGTGGAATCGCAGTCTGGCTGGCAAACTTGTGAGCGGAGTAGGGTGGAGGAAAAGGGAACAGTTTCCGCTTGTAGGAAAAATCTCTCTTCTCTCCTCCCCCCCCCCCCGTGCCTCTCCGCTCCCCAGAGCTTGTGGTTAGGGCTGTGTTTCGCGCGCGCGAGAGAGAAGGGGCGGAGGATGCTTTCTCCCGATGGAAACTGTAGCTCACTGAGGAGTTTCCGCATTGGAAAGCTGGCTGAATGTGTCTGTTGTTCATATGGGCCCACGAGCAAGTTAGCAGAGAACCTGTGGCGGTAGAGAAAAGTGCTGGCACGGTGGGCGGGTGTTGCATATGCAAAACCACTTTCAAGGTAGGCACATCTGGACCTTTGCTCCAACTTTGCATGGCCCCTGGACTGTGCAAACCCACCCACCCAGACCTTTGATGAAACCCCTAATGTTTGTGACCCTGGGCAAAACAACAGCCCCCTCCACTTATCCAGGTGTGGCTGCAACTGAAGTACAAGGCCCAAGATTCTTGTATAAGCGCCACCCTCAACTTAGAGGCAGCTCCATGTCCAAGTTGAGCAAGGGATCTCTGGATGAATGTCCACCCCCCTCAGCAAAGCCCAGAGGATTGTGTGAAGGATTCCTGTCTCGGCAGCTGCTTCCACTCCAGTATCAGGTTCTGGCTGTGCTCAGCCTTGGGATGAGGTCACAGCTATAAATATATATATATATCCGTCAGAAATGTGTTTTCCTGGCTCTGTGGCTCATCCAGAAAGCCAAGTCCACACCCCAGGGCGAGAGCTGGGATCTAGGTCTATGGGTGTGTGAGAGAGAGGGACTCCTCCTCCTCATCAATTTTCGCTCCCATTGTAGAATATATAAGAAGTCTTCTATGTTTAGCTCATGAACTTTGGCTGCCTGGGTGTCTCTAGCAGCTTTTACATTACCTCCAGTTCACCATGCCCAGCTTGTTGTTTACTTATTTAGAATATTTATATACTCCATTTCGTAACAGATAGATAAATATGAAAGCAGAGTGCATGGTAAATTGAGCAACAATTAAAAACCGCCTAAAACATCTTAAAAGTTTTCCCTAGAGGAGGAATGTCTAATCTTTTTCAGCCAGAGAGCTGTTGGCTAACCCTCTGCCGGTTGAGTGCCAGTGGTGGGCGTGGCCAAAGCAAAGGTGGGGAGGTCCAAAATGGCACCCCCCCCTCTCATACACACATACAGACACATGAGTGTGTGCAGTAATCTTGCCCACTTTGCTGTGATTCCAGCCCCTTTGGTTTTGGTTCCTCCCACCTCTGGCATGCAAAGCCTGGAAGATTAGCCATGAGGGAATGTTGCCCTCAGGATGGGGGTTGGGGAATCCCACACCTGATCTAGATCCAGGGAGGCCTGCTCAGCCATGAATTTCATGGGTGATTTTGGGCAGATCACTATCTCTCTCGGCCTGGCCTACTTCACAGAGTTATAAAAAAGGCAGGGAGAAGCACACCAAATCTCTCCTTGGAGGAAAATGGGGGGAAAAAAAACTGCCTTCAAGTTGATCCTGATTTATGGCAACCCGGTTTTTGGTAAGCGGTATTCCAAGGTGGTTTACCATTGCCTTCCTCTGAGGCTGAGAGACAGTGACTGGCCCAAGGTCACCCAGTGAGCTGTGTGGGGATTCGAACCCTGGTCTCCTAGGTCGTAGTCCAGCAATCTAGCCACTATGCTACACTGGCTGTTGGAGGAAGGTAAGCATAAAACTGTAATTTTATAATAATGCTCTGACCCAGCAAGACAGCTCTGATGTTATTGACACCCTGAGACTTTGGCTCTTCTAAAGCAAACCAGCACCTCCACCATTGGTTTTGCTAAATTAAGGACTTGTAGACAGAACATTACTGAATAATATTTTCGAGGACAAGTCCATTTTCATGCACAGATTCTCATGCACAAAAGAGCTCTTATTTCGGCTTCCCAGATTCTATTAATGAAGAAAGGGAGGATTCAGCAACAGCCCCAAGATTCATATAACTGGAGAGGGGTGTGGGTCAGTACTGGGGTGGAGGAGGGTAAAGTAATGCCCCTGACTGTAACAATAAGAGGGAGGTGTTGCTCTGTGTGAGTAGGGTAGGCTAGTTTGCACCAATGATCTGGGGCAGGAGTGGGGAAGGTTTGGCCCTCCAGATGTTGCTGAACTACAACTTCCATCAGCAACATCTGGAGGGTCAAACATTCCCCACACTTGATCTAGGGCTACAAGCTTTAATAGTTCTGGGAGCCCAATTAAGTCAAGGGTGACTTGTGTCCTTCTTTTAAACTGTGGAGCAGACAGGAAATACTTTAGGGTAGAGGCTGCACCTTGGATAGCATCTTGAAAGTTCAGACTAAAACTTAGAGTGAATTCCACTGCCCCACTGACATGGAGCTACCAACCACCACCAGTCAGAGCAGCCTACACTCAGTCCCTCAAGGAACCTGAACCCCTTATCACGAGCTCAGAAGGAAAGAAGAAAAGCATGAGCTGAAGCAATGGGGACAAGGCAATCTGGAAGAGAAAATGGGTGCGTGGGTTCTTGGCCCTCTGTCCCTTCTGAAAAGTGACGCATCATCACCAAAACTGGTTGCTGACCAAAGCTCATTGGCAGGGATGGGCTAGTAGGAGCCTGTGAGTTATATCCAGCCCCAAAGTAATTTTATCCAGCCCATGGAGTGTCCTACCAACATTTAATCAGCATGTTGTAACATTGTGCTTGTATGGGGAAAAATGCATACCATCCATCCTTACTTAATAGGGATACACCCTGCTTTTTGGTCTCAGTCCTGTCCTTGGTAAATCATCGTCTCTAAGCCTAAGGTGTATGCTGCAGACAAAAATAGATATTCAAATGTTGTTATCGTAAGTCACTTGTCTAGTTACTCTTCAGCACGTTTGGAGAACTTGTGGCCTTCCAGATGTTGTTGGACTCCAGCTCCCGTCAGCACTAGCTGACATGGCCAATGGTCAGGGATGATTGGAGTTATATATAGTTCAGCAACGTCTGGAGGGGCCATAAGCTCCCCATCCATGTTTCTTCAGCATTCATCTGCCTCCCTTGGGTCTCTGGAAGTGAAACCTCGAGGGCAAAACTAGATGTGATGTTTGTAACATAATTTGCTATTGCATAGTTACTGTTTCTTTAACAAATAGCTGGTGTAAAGGTTTTTGAGCCAGACTGGAACTGGGCTATGGGAGTGGGGTTAACCCTTTGACCCCACTGTAGTTTTGATGAAAATCCCCTGCTCCTGCAAGCGCTGTTCACTCCCATTGCAAATACCAGTCAGTGTGGGGGCAGGCAGGGAGGAATTCTAAGAGAGACTAGGGTGGCCACTTATGCATTGTAAAAAAGAGTGTATGCATCAAAAAAGGAGACTCAGATTAGCATAATATTTGTATATGCTAATTTATATGTACAGATGCAAATTTAGAAATAAAATCTAAATATAAAGGGTGATCTAATCCAATGTTCATCATACTCAAAGTAGACCTACTGATATAAAAGCCCTTAAGCAATTTAAGTCCATTGATTTCAATGAGTCTTCTCCTAGTGTGATTTCATTGGATGTCACCATAGCGGGGGCAGACTGTGACCAGGCAACATGTGTACTTGCCTGTTCTGCAGGTACTAACTGTTGATGGGCAATGTCAAGGCCCCTGCTGTTCTCACTTCTTCGGTTTCTTTATCTTTCAACTGGGCTTGGTGTTGGCGTGTGTGCGTTGTTGCGTGAAACAGCATACATTACGTTGGAGTTAAGTTGAGCAAGAAACTTCTTCAGAGCATTAGAGCATGTTAAGAGTCTTTATTAAGACATTAAGGCTTTTCAGCAGTTTCCCCCCCCTCTAGCTCTACAGCACATTTCTCTTCAAAAGCAAAAGTTAAGACAGCCTCTCAGCTCAGAGGCATGATGCAGAAGAACAGCCTCACAGATCAGAGGCATAAAGCAGAAGAACAGAAGAACCAACAACTGGCTGTTACAACTTTCCCAGCTGTTATCTCCCGTTACCATGACAACCTGTCTGACCTTCAAGTCTGCTCTCTCAGGCCAGGCATGGCAGATAAGACTGCTTCTCAAAACACATGCTTGTAACTTTCCAGACCTGATGAAAACATCCTTAGTCAGTACGGCCTAATGCCAACAGTCCCCCTTTTTCATCATGTCTGTAAATCCATTACAACAATACCACATTTCTACAATACATCTTGCAATACATTTCAGTACATTACATCATACATTTTCAGTTCAGTTCAGTACAGTTCAAAATTACATCTCAGTACAGTTCAAAACTTTATTCACTCAAACTTTGGTTGAACACATGTCAAATAAAGTGTATCAGGATCCATGTCTACAACTTTATTCATTCCAGGACTTGTTATTAATCCCACGGTAAATCTTTCAGGCGGTTTGCCTAAATTTGCTCTTGTAGAGCGTCTTAAAGGAACCAGGGCTTCGGCTCTCTCTGCCCCCCCATTTGTGCTTGTACTTGTGCTTGTGCTTGGCACCGCGTGCCCAGGATCTTCCATTTCCTCAGCTTTTCGTTTCTTTGATCTGCGTTTTCCACAAATGAGCTCATTCAAAGCATCTCTGAGAGGAATTTGTGTACCTTCCACTTTAATGTCAAAATCTGGCTTAAATGTCTGTGATGGTGTTCGTGTTTGTGTGCTACCTGTTCCTGTAAGAATAACTGTCTGCCTTTGATCCCAAGGCTTCTCTGAGACTTTAATGCTTCTGCTCAGAATTAACTGCTGTGTTTCTGGACACCAAACTCTGTAATATGCATTCTGAAATCCCAAAACAAAACCTTGCTGTGCTCTGGGCGCAAGCTTGCCCCTCCTTTTTCCCTGTGGAATGTGGATCCAGCACCTTGCCCCGAATTTTTGAATGTGTTCTATTTTAGGCTTTCTGCCAGTAAGTTTCTCATAAGGAGACATTCCAATTGCACTGTGTAACACCCTGTTGTGAATATAATTCGCATAAAGAATTGCTTCTGCCCAGAAAGAATTCCCTAAACTGCAATCCATCAGCATGGCTCTCATTGCTTCCCCAAGCACCCTATTTTTTCTCTCAGCAGTTCCATTGGAAAACGGGCTAAATGGAGCAGTGAAATTCTGGTTTATTCCCTTACTCTCCAGAAAGTCACTTAACGCTTTACTCGTAAATTCCCCACCTTGATCTGAGTGAATCGCTTTCACAGTGACGTCATGTTGAGTTTCAATTCTCTTAATGAACAGTTTCAGCTTCTGCTCAGCTTCACTTTTATGCTTTAACAGAAAAACATGTCAAAATCTTGAAAAATCATCTACCAGTACCATGAAGAATTTCGCCTTGATAATTTGGCCCTGATAAATCAACATGAACTAGCTGGTAGGGAGCTGTTGTGGTTCTCTCAGCCTCCCGGTTTATTGGTGCAATAGTCATTTTAGCTTGATTACAAGAATCACAATCCATTATCTGTCCACAATCTCTTAAACGCATGTTTTCACTGTGCAAAGGGGTTTTCTTTATCGTGTCAAGGTTTGCATGCCCCAGCCTCTGATGCCATTCATGGATGCAACCCTGATGTACCTGTGCCTCAGCATTTAACACAGCACACCCTGCTTGACTGCTCTTTATTACAAACTGTGAATCATTAAGGCTTCCCTGCATGCACAATTTATCTCCCCTCATTATAAAACATTGGTCTTTGTGGAACAAAATTGAATAATTACAACTCACCAGTTTGCTCACTGACAAAATATTATGAGCCAATTCAGGAACAAATAAACAATCTGACATTATTCCAAGCTTGTCAAATTTCACCAGACCTCGAGCTTCCACGTTCTTACGCGATCCATCAGCAAGTAAAACAAAGTCTTTCACTTCTTCTGAAGCGTAAAACAAACGTCTGTCTTTAATTAATATATGGCTTGCTCCACTGTCAAGAATCCAGTTAATAGGTCGTAAATCTTGAGACTTCTGTTTACAAACGAAGTTCACACTGCCTTGCTTCAAGCCTCCGTCCCTGGAGTTGCGCTTGATTGCACAGTTTTTACGGAGATGCCCACGAGCCCCACAGCCAAAACAAGACTTCAGCCGCTGCTGCTCCCGCTTGTTTTCCTGTCTGCTTTCAACAGCCTGCTCCGGTTCGGCATTTTTCTCCTCCTTGCTTCTGACAGCCTCCATCAGCTCAGCTCTCTGCGCCTCCTGCCTCCGCTGCCATTCCTGGGACAAATCCTGCAACGCGTCCCACATCTGTTTAGCCGACGGCTCATCTCTCACACACATCAGTTGAGAATCCGATAGAGCCAAGATTATAAACGCCTGCGCCCTCTGGTCTCGACGCTTCCAGGCCGCGGTCGGTACCGCCGGGGGTGGTTCATCTATAACGTCCCATAAATCCTCTGTTATCAGCAAAGCCCGCATCCTCGGCTTCCAGCTGCCATAATTCTTTTCATTAAGCCGTTCCATCTGCAAGCCTCCCCCAGACAGGTTTACAGCCATGTTGCTCACCTCCGTCTGGTTCAATCAATCAAGCTGCCCTCTCTGGAACTCCATCTGCCATTCAGACCAGCAACTTACTCCCGTGTAATACGTTGTGGATCTGGGCCCTGAACCCCTGTTGGCGTGTGTGCGTTGTTGCGTGAAACAGCATACATTACGTTGGAGTTAAGTTGAGCAAGAAACTTCTTCAGAGCATTAGAGCATGTTAAGAGTCTTTATTAAGACATTAAGGCTTTTCAGCAATTCCCCCCCCCCTAGCTCTACAGCACATTTCTCTTCAAAAGCAAAAGTTAAGACAGCCTCTCAGCTCAGAGGCATGATGCAGAAGAACAGCCCCACCGATCAGAGGCATAAAGCAGAAGAACAGAAGAACCAACAACTGGCTGTTACAACTTTCCCAGCTGTTATCTCCCGTTACCATGACAACCTGTCTGACCTTCAAGTCTGCTCTCTCAGGCCAGGCATGGCAGATAAGACTGCTTCTCAAAACACATGCTTGTAACTTTCCAGACCTGATGAAAACATCCTTAGTCAGTACGGCCTAATGCCAACACTTGGTTCATCTGGACAGCCATTCAAACAGAGAACTGTAAAGTAGTACACATTGTAATATTTGCAAGATTTGAAATGAACCACAAATGCTGGTTAGAAGGAACAAGCTTTACTTCACTGTGTGTTGCTGTATAACCAAAAACTCTACTTTCGTTTTCCTACTGGTCCCACCCCCAACTGATTCCCTCATACAATTACTTCTAATTCACTTGAGTTCCTACTCACATTACACACATGACCACCCTAACTAGGCCTGCAGTGGCAGCAAAGAGTTAAAACTCCTTCTCCCCCCCCCCATTCCATGAGAAGGCGGGAGAATGTATCTCACCTTTTTTAACAGGGCTTTTGGTTTGCAGATAACTGCTTTATTATTGCTGGGGTCCTGAATTTAGTGTCTGTGGGCACTATGGCATCCTCAGACACCCTCCTTGGCACCTACCAATTTTATTTTTTTAATGAGCTTTTGGTGTGTGTTTTTTAATTGGGGGATTGCCTGCATTTTGGGAAGAGGTGTCATCTCCTTTTTTTGCTGGTGATTTATTTGTTTGGGGAGGTAGGTGTTTTGCCTTGTTTTTTGTGGCCATGGAGTTCCAAGCATTGGCAGCTTTTCTTATGTGAAACATGCCTACAACAGTTTCTTAGATTTCCAAATGTGCCCACAGACCCAAAAAGATAGGGGACCCCTCTATTATTGTACTGGTTTTAGCATTCTGAGTAACTTTTCCTGCTGCTGTGTTGTTGTTGTTTTGCAGCTGTTTTGAGTTTTGGTATATTTCTACTGCTGCTTTTAGCGCTTTAATGGTTTTGTGACTAATGTTTTAAACTAATTTATGGTTTGAATTTGTTATTAGCTGCCATGAGCTTTTAATGAGGAAAGGCAAGGTATAAATGAATTAAAATTTAAATATGCACATGTAGATAAATAGTAATTATTATTATTTAAATTTATATCCCGCCCTTCCTCCCAGGGTGGCAAACAAACGATAAAGTGCCAAAAACATTCTAAAAAAATCCTAAAAACGTCTTAAAAACAAAACACCTTCTCAGCAGTTCCAGCCACATGATGGTCTAGCTCCCAGCATATAGCAAATCACTGGATACGTAACATTTGACAGCTTTAACACCTCTTTAAATATTTCCCCGTATGGCTTCCTTTGCAGGGTTCAGTTAGTCAGTTAATTAGTTTAGTTGTATAATTTCTAGTTAATGTATGGGAGGAACAGAGAGGGACTCCTATTATCAACAGCAATAATTGTAAAACGATTTAGTATATACCATTACCTGTAAGCAGTATAGTCTGTGAAATTTTTTCTTTTATTGTTGTGGTTGCTGTATATTTTTCTGGAGTCAGTGTAAAAAGGTAGAGGTGTCCCCGCACTTATAGTGCAAGTCGTTTCTGACTCTTAGGGTGATGTCTTGCGATGTTTGCTAGGCAGACCGTATATGTGGGGTGGGATTGCCAGTTCCTTTCCCGGCCTTTCTTTCCCCCCCAGCATATGCCGGGTACTCATTTTACTGACTGATTGATGGAAGGCTGAGTGGACCTCGACCCCTTTTTACCAGAGATTCGACTTCCTCCTTCCGTTGGAATTGAACTCCGGCCGTGAGCAGAGCTTCGACTACGTTACCGCCGCTTACCACTCTGCGCCAAGGAGGATATATGGTGTCAGACCCTGCTTTTTCTGCAAAAATAAAAAGTTAATTAAAAAAGCATCTTAAAAATATTGTAAAAAACTTTAAAAGGTCCAATACAGATGCAGATTGAGAGAAGGTTTCTAGTTAAAAGGCTTGTTTTAATATGTGTATGTATTTTATATTGTTGTACGTCGCCCAAAGTGTCCGTTAACTCGGACAGATAGGCGACCCACAAATAAAATTATTATTATTGTTGAAAGAGGAAGGTCTTTAGCAGGCATCGAAAAGACAACAGAGACAGTGCCTGCCTAATATTTAAGGGGAGTGAGTTTGCAAAGTGTAGGTGGCACAGTACTGAAGGTCCTCCTATATTATGTGGAATGGATTTCCTGCAGGTCTTCACCTGTAGAACGCAGCAATCCACTAGATATATAAGGGGTGAGATGATCTTTCAGGTATCCTGGTCCCAAGCTGCGTAGGCCTTTATATACCAAAACCAACACCTTGAACTTAGCCTGGTAGCTAGCTGGCAACCAGTGCAATACAGTAGGGCCCCGCATATATGGCGGGTTAGGGACCAGGCCCCCGCTGTAAAGCGGAAATCGTGCATTTTTATTGTTTTTACTATGTTTGTAAGCTGCCCTGAACTCCGTTTTTAACAGTGGAAAGGCAGGATATAAATCCTCTTATTAAATAAATATTCCATAATAGGCATTTAAGGTTGAAAATGAAGGATTTTTTTAAATCTTCAAATCCTCCCCCAGTTTTTGGTGGTAATTGCTAGGCACAAAACAAAACTGGACAATGCAACTTTTAATATGATTAATTTGCCTAATCAGGACATTATTTGCATAATATGCAAATTATGCAACTAATTTATAATTTGCATAATATGCAAATCAGCCTGCCCGGATTTGTGGAATTGGAATATGGCAACCCTATTTATATCCCACCTTTTCCCCAGAGAGCTCAAGGTGGAGTACATGGTTCTCTCCCTCCCCATTTTATCTTCACAACAACCCTGTGAGGTAGGTTAGGCTGAGAGTCAGTGACTAGCCCAAGCTCACCCAGTGAGCTTCATGGCTGAATGGGGATTTGAGTGTCTAGTCCGACACTCTAACCACTGTGCCACACTTTCCATGATACTGATGAATTTTGAACTTGTTTTTGAAAGCTATTTCCATTCCTCAATAAGACTGGGCAACAGTATTAAATACACCTTTTTCTTCTGGTGCTGGCTAATGGAACCTCCACATTCAGAAGCAGTTTGCCACTGAAGACGCTGTTGTGGAGCAAGCATATTGTCTTCATGGCTTGCTTGTGAGCTTCCTGGAGGAATCTGGCTGACCACTAAGGGAAGCAGGAAGCTGAACTAGGTGGATCTTTTGTTGGATCCAGTATGGGTGTTCTTAGAGAATCCTTTTTTTCTGACCCGTGAGCAGGCCTGTTTTGTTCTCAGGTTCAAATTCAGGTGGGCAAAACAAACGTGTAATGATTATGGTTACCGTCAACAACTCCTGTGTTTGTGATAGTTTGCCTCAGAACCCAGAAACAGCTCTTGAGGTTCAAAGGATCCTGTACTGTACAAAAAATCAGCAGGCTTGGCCAAATGAACAAATGTGTATGAAGGTTATTGATTTGTGTCATTTATTTTGCACGCTAATTTTTAAAAAATGTATACAGCATGAGCATATAGATATGGCACAGTCCTGTATGATGTGTCACATTTCCTGTTTCTGAATATACCTATTCTTTTAATCTGAAAAAAAAAGCCAGTAGTGAAAAGGAAAAAGATGTTTTGAATGACTAATCTTTGCTAGACCAGTTTAAGGCTCGAGATATAAAACTGGGACTACTCCTTTTTTTTTTTTTTTCAATATTGATGAATGTGAAATGTCCTGAAAATGCAGGAATTATTCTCTGGGTTTTTCTAGACAGGAGCTTAACACTGTAAACAGGTTGTTCAAATATTACAAGCGGGTTGTTGGCAGCAGGGCTTTTAAAAAAACTTATTAGATTTTCCTTGGAAAGGGTATATCTGGATTAAATGGGGAGGGGGGCCATGGGGTGGCATTTTGATGCCAACAAAATGTGGATGCTCTGAAAAAACTGCATGCATGAGAAGCACTCATCTCAAGAACCCCCTTGGAAGCAACCTTTCTCTCGCAGGCTGTGTGTACACCCTCCTGCTTATGTCTCCGTCCATCCAGGCAATTTGGGAAGTGGTGTGCACACACGACATTAACAATCCATATTTCTCCTGTATCTATCCAGTCGCTTCTTACGAAATACTGCATTAGATGTGCTTTCCCCGAAACAACGTTTGCTCCAAATTAAGAAAAAGAAGGACCTAGCTGCATTCTAAGCTGGTAATGTGTACACAACCTCTCTCTCTCTCTCTCTCTCTCTCAGGCTGCAATTATAAATACCCTTACGAGGGAGTAAGCTCCATGTAGATAGAAGGATTGTGCAGTCTGTGTCTCCATTTGTTTCAGTCTCTTCCCGCCCTCTTTTCCCCTGCAATAAATAAATAAAAAATACACTGCTTCCTTCCCAGCCTCTAGCCTTGTTCTGTAAATATGGCTTAATAGAGAGGATTGCTTTTTGGTCCCTGGAGGGGTGGGGTGAGGATGGTCTGGCCATGAGCTATGAGGGTGGTTCCCTCCCTTTCTAGGATGAATCATTCAAAAGTCATTTCCGAGAGAGCCGCTAATGGATTGCGGAACAGAAAAAGGGTTTTATGACTAGAATGCTAGCCTGAGCTAAGGGAGCCACCACAATAGGGGCAGATGTCTGCAGAAGGCTGCACGGGGGTGAGCGGAAAGTAGATTGTGGCAAACTATGTGTCAGTTTGGTAATTGGGGATTAATGCAAAGAATGTGAGACTGGTGGACTTTGGTCTGACCCTGCAGGGCAGCTCTTACATATTTCTGGGCAACGTCACATACTTAGCATCACTTACCACAGATTAATTACGCCTGAACTGTGAAGAGATCTTGAGATTTGTAAAGGCTTCTTGCTTTACACATTTAAAAGACATCAGTGGACCATGGGGGATTCTAGTTAAAGAAAAAGTAGACCATGCAAGGCTGACGTCAGCTCAGTCTTAAATTAGGAGTGAAGGGGAGGAGAAGCAGACAATACAAAACTGAAGTCACCCTAACCTTAAATTAGGAGTTACAACAAAAACATAATCCAAAACAGAACCAGAGGTGGGAAAAGGACAAGTACTGTGTAATAATGAATACATTTCAGATTTGCCTCAGGGCTAAAGTAAACAATACACACAGATGCAGGTAAAATTACTCCTTTTTTACCAGAACAGGCCACTTCTGGAGGAGCAGCAGGGACTGCAGATGTGGAAGAAGGAGACGGCGTAACCCTTTCCTGTACATAGAACCCAAAATTGCCCTCACTCCTCAAGTGATTTTTGTCCTTTCAAAACAACTTAGCTGGTGTGTGGGGGAATACTTTTACAAGCAATTTGGACAACCCTTCCCAGTACCGGCCTTTCCTGTTTTAAAAGCACCAGTCGGGATATGATGTTTCAAACATCTCTGTGGAAAGCCCACTTGCACTTTTGTGCCGGGTTCTGCATAAAGCTGGAAACCATCTATTCCAGGATAAAAGATGCTGTTGTGAACCGTGGGCCAGTTCAAACCCTACATCTCAAACCCTTTAGATGGTGTCTTGCCATCTGAGGTTTTGATAAATATTTGTATTAATATATCAGAGACATAGTTTTTAGTAAATTATTTGATTAAACATTACAGCCACAGTCCCCAGTGCAGATCTACACATGCAACGTACTGAGCTGATAAAGAATTGAGGAGATGGTAGATTGAGATTTCAGGAGTGGGGCTTGTAATTCTTGTCTGTGTCGACAGCTGTAGAGATAAAGATAGCCAACAGGGCTCTGTTGTTATGGGTATTTTTTGTTTTAACTTGCAGGGAATTTTTCATGAGAGAGCATTTAAAACTGTGATACACACCCATGCAGTCAGAATGCAACAGCCCACTCTACCACTTCAGCGTTCTGCCCCCTCATTCTGCTGCATGGGTAGACCGGCTCTAGTGTACCTCTCCCTGAATGAAAGGACCCAGACCCTGCACTCGTCATCAGAGGCCCTTCTTCTTGTGTCCCCTCCACAGGAGGCGCAGAGGGTGGCAACACGAGAATGAGCCTTTTCAGTGTTGCCCCTCTCCAGCTGTGGAATGCTCTCCCAAGGAATGCACACCTGGCACCTTCTTTATCCATCTTTAGGTGCCAGGCAAAGACCTTCCTTTTCACTCCAGGCTTTGGCCCTTGAGGTGTGTTGTCTTAGTTTCTTTTGCTGGGTTTTAAATTTTTATAGTGTACACTTTTAAATTTGTGTTATAATGTATGTTTTGAAAATTGTTGTAAACTGCCTAGAGTCCGTTGGGTATGAGGTGACCAACAACTGAAATTAATAATAATAATCATGGAGTGCGCATGTGTCACGGTGCATGCATGTATCAGTCCTTCGTGAGCCTCTAACTGCATGCACTGGCGTGATGTTACATGCCATGCGTTCAGACATGCCATGCCATACCAGTCCTGTGGCCAGATGCACCCAAATCCAGACTCTCAGGATATGGTCTGCAACTCATGGTCCCTGCTAGTGGGGCCTGCTGGAGTTTTGAGGCCATTGTAGCTGCTGGGCCTGCCTCCTAGTATTTATATGAGTCCTGGCCAGTCCAAAGGTTACATATTGCTTACCAGTCACACACTGTTCCCTTCAGTGCCTGAAGGGGATTTTGGGGCCTGAATTTACAATTAACAGGCCAAGTTTCAGACCCAGTCTGTAAGATCCTTGATTCAAGCCTATGAAGCAATCACATATGTCCAGAGCATGTGTGTGTGTGTCTGTCTGATCCAGATTAGGAACCTAGTGTGCCGTGGAGGTATTGGGCTTTAATCCTTTGCCTCTGCTGTGTAACTGATGCAGACTGACCCCCATGTCTGCAATTTGCATTGGGAACAAAATTTCCCATTCACTTCAATAATTGGGGTTGGACTAGCTATAAAAGGGGAAAGGAAAGAAGTTACATTAAAAAAATTAAATACAGAGAAAAACATTTATGGGCCAACATAATCTTGAAAGTTGCTGTTCCAGAACATGATGAATAATGTCTGCTTTCTTTTTTAAGTAACTCTTTAAGAGAGTTGCATCAAATAAATGATGTGTTGTACACAATCTTGGCTTCAATACATCACAGTGCTCTTACATTGTGGTATAATTTCTCATATATTACAGTATGTTATATCAAGTCCTTGTTTCTGTTCTGCAACAAAAATTTCTCATTGAGATTTCTCACTCCCCTCAACCCCCCTTCATCCAGCCGAATTCATATAACACTGCAATATTTTTTAAAAAATTGTCCCCAGAATATAGTGTTATCCTGTATCATCTTAAAACTTGTGGCATTAGCACCATCTGGTGTACAGTGGAAACTACAACTTTGAACTTTTGCCAACAAGTCAGGCTTGCTCCCTTGGCTAATCTGCCTTTCAGGTGGTTTACAGTGCTATTCCACATGGTATAATCTTGCACAAACCACCACCAGCTAGCCAGAAACAAGCCTACAGATGTGAGATTTTCACTGGCTGCTGTGCACCAAATATTGTATGAAACCTGGAGTCTGCCAATAGTCAGGCCAGATTCAGGTTTTGTGACCCATCAGATATCAGGCAATAAGTGGTTCTAAATAAACTACCTTTGGAAGAGCATTGGAGTATGCAGATGGCCCCTTCCCATGCATGTAGGGTGCCTCCAGACTGCGGAAACACAGCTTAATTTGTTTAACCACAAATGCTGCGATAGTCCCTGTTCCCCATGGCAATATATGCTGTACGTTACGGATTACACGTATTAAGTATGCAGTGCACCTGCTAATTTTGCAATGTGTGAAGGAGCCCTAAAAATTAAACCGTGTGTTTTTTTCCTTCTTAGGTCATCTCCAGAGTCCAGGCTGTCATTATGGTGGGAGGGATTCAAGTACATACTGGAAATTTAGGCTGGAGCAATTAAAGTAGATTAAAGCACTTTGTTGCTCTGATGTAACAAATCCACCTTTTTAATATATAAAAGGACCTTTTGTGCTTAGGAAAGTGATGGGAAAATGTGCTGAAAAGTATGGGATGAACAAATGATTAATGGGAAGGTGTATAACCACCATGCAAGCAAATCAGGATGAATGCTCATTGCCACATAACCCCACTACAAAAATATCTGAATGAATGCTCATTAAAAATGACATTGTCTAACCTCCATGCAAGCTTTGTGCAAGCAAGTAAGGATGACTGCTCAATTAACAGGTTTGGAGGAGCCCTCGGTAACATGTGGGGAGGGGAAAAATAGTATTATGCCTGCTACCTAGTGTTATGAGCATGGGGGTTGGAATGGATGGTTCCTGTGGGTCCCCTTTCCAGCCTCTGATTTGGAATCCTATGCCTGGGGGCTGGCTCTGCTAGGCAGATGAATTTCCTTTGTTAAGCAAATAGAGTGGCCAGGTAAGATAATTTTGGGTCTATCAGTTGCCTAGCAACGGTGAATGGGCCAGGAAGACCCTTTTGTCACTGAAACTCTTCAGGAGAGCCCCCCCCCTTGGAGCCCAGGAGAGTTTTGTAGTTTTAGTTGTGTCTAGAGCAAGGCTGGTAACTGCAGGCAGGCAGAGAGGCTGGCTCTCTGCACCTTGGCATTTGGGGTGCCTCCTGCAACCCAGATGGAAAAGCTGGATATTGGACTGCTGATGGTTTGAACCCCTCCACCTTGAGCTCAGGTTGGAATGTGTGTAAATAAATAAACCATATTTCATAAAGACACCGCAGTCTCCGCTGACCTTCTTCCCAAAGGAAACCAAACCCTGGATGAGCGCAGGGACCTCTGAAATCTCACCACTCGGAGATTGAGGGAGGCGCGCAACACTACATTCTCCAATGTATCTGCAAGGCATGCAGTTTGAAAGGAAACCTATGCAATAATCCCAGTCCCCCCTCCCCAGGTGTTCACTGAATGCATGTGTGTGAGTGTATATGTGTGGATGCAGATGTCTTGTGTGCCAAGAAGTCTCTCTCCTATGCCCCATCCTTAGGCCTAGTTTATTCATGCATTAGAATGAGGTGGAAACAAGCTATTAGAATTTGGGACTGTACTACTTCAGACTTCAGGTCGGAGAGGTTATGTTTAGATTTGTTATTACTATTATTTATTAATCACTTGTGACATGTTTAAGCATTGTACAGAGATTAAAATATAATTTCTTGCCCGCAGGCTCACAATCTAAAACACATTACAAAAGAGGGGACAAATAACCCAAACAAATCCAAGCACCAATTCTTGAAGTTACACAATTTCAGCAATATCATCTGATCTAAACAGGGGGGTCTCCCTGCCTTTAAGTACACCAGCCTTCACCGACCTGGTACTCTCCAGATTTTGGGATTACAACTCTCATCTGCTGCAGCCAACATGACCATTGGCACCAGGTTGGCAAAGCCTGAAATAGACATACAACCCAGCAGCCCTTAGTCCTTTGGTCACTAGTGGAAGGCAAAGTGTGCTCTCTGCAACCCCAGGGCAGCTAGCACCTCTATGCATGCAATAATTTAACATATTAGAGAGAGGACTCCATTTAACTTTGCTGTCCAGCTACCACCTCAGAACTCTTGTCTTATCATTCACGTTAATAGCAAAACCAGGTGATGAGTGTTGACAGAAATTAAACCAACAGAGGAATGCTTAGAAATGAGGGAGGGAGGTATCAGCATCCTGACGTTTGTAGAAGTACAAAACATTTTAAAAAAACTTAAGAGGGTTCTCATTAGCCATTAAATGTTGTGTCAGTTGCAAAAGAAAAACATGGTGTGATTGCTTCCAGCTAATTTATTTCCAAAACAGCACCATCCATTCACAAGAGGAAATAGGATTGCCAGGTTCAGGGCCTGAGACTGATCCTGTATCTTTAGGAGAAGAGAAAGTCAGCCAAGTGCACGTGTTCTTGCAACACTGTAATGAGAAAAACCACAAGGTGGAATTTTCCCTTCCCCCTGCACAACTTTTAAAGATACAGAAGGCCTCTCGGAGGCTGGGACTGGCAACCAAGAGGTCTTCTGTATCTTTAAAAGTTGTGCAGGGGGGAGAATTCCACCTTGTGGTTTTTCCCATTACAGGGTTGCAAGAATACCTGCACTTGGCTGACTTCTCCTAAAGATACAGGATCAGTCTCAGGCCCTGAACCTGGCAACTCTAAGAGGAAAGTATCAGCAGGCTCAGGGAAACCCCAAGGCTTGCAGAACAAATCTTTGTTTTTAAAAATCCTTAAGCAGAGAAAAACCCCAAACAGCTTGACGAGAACTGTATGTGCTCAGTGGCTATGAAATGCTGTCTGTCTGGAACAAACTAAAAAGTGGAGGGGGAATGGAATGGAGTATCACAAAAGAAGGCATATTGGAACACTGAACAGGAGCACCCAATACTGCAACATTTTGTTGCAGGCCCCACTTGCTTCACCTTCTTTGCAGCTTGTGTTGACTAGATCCTAATTGTCACATCTGTTGTTTGCCACCACTGCATAATATATGCACATATGTATACCTGAAACTAGCATTTCCTGTCCTGAATCTTCAACTTGAATAGATTATTCGATTCACATTTCCACTGCACATTCAAACCAATTTCCTGCTCCTTTAATTGCCCTTGATCTCAGTCAATGAACCCTGAGAGCTGTAGTACCATGAAGAGGCTAAGGGATCTTAAACAAAGACTTTTCAACACTCACAAACTAGTTTCCAGCAATGTTTTGGGAGAAACACAAGACAGGTAAAGCTTTCTTACCTGCTTGCTTGGGGGTAACTCCTATTCGCCTGTGATGACTGGGCAAGTGATATTTACACATCTGCTTTTACCTTTGCATTACAAACACAGGAAAAACCAATGAGTACTTTTAATGCTATGTGCGAAAGACGTGTTCAGAATCAGCGGAATCTGGTTCCAAGGTAAGCCTTATTTCCTCTGTGTTTATGTGTAACTGGAATTAGCTTTTTTCCTGACTCTGCAAGGACACCCTCTCACCTACTTACGCTGTGGGCCATTAAAGCTTCCCTTTCCCTCACACAATCTAGGAACGTAGGCACTGCCAAAGCAGAGGGTGGCTTTTTTCCCAGGAATCCCTCACTTGAGGTTAGCCTGTACCTTTCAGGAAAACTACTGACAGGGAGTTGTGTTCTCTACTCTTGAGCAAGACAGCCATCTCTTTCCCACCCCCTCCACCCCACCATTGACTGCACGCTCTGTTCTTTTGCTCATAGCTGG
The DNA here is from genome assembly GCF_030035675.1 of Rhineura floridana. NCBI lineage: Eukaryota > Metazoa > Chordata > Lepidosauria > Squamata > Rhineuridae > Rhineura > Rhineura floridana. The sequence continues at coordinate 20,101,449 of NC_084490.1, forward strand.
TAAATCATTAATAGATCCAAGGACGTGACAGAAAGGACAACTGTCAGACGGTTCAGAATCGGCCATCTTGTGACAATCCAACAAGAGCCAAGAGTAGGCTCTTCTTTGTCATGCAGAAGCTTCTTCTGCCTGCTCTCATCACTAATCCGTGCTAGCCTGCTCAGAAGTCCCTGCCTCTAAACTGTGAACCTCACCCACCCCCCCAAATAGTTTAGTATTCCGTTGATGGGGAAAGTATCAATAATAGAATGCTCACAAACAGTGCAGCATAAATGCTTCAACTGCTGTGGGGAAAGGGTCAGGGTGAAGATGGTACCCAATGGGACTATAGGAGGGCACAAGTGAAAGATGCCATCCTTTAATCCTGTTAATGAGATGGGAGGTGACCTAGCAATCCAAATCACTTGCTCAAGGACAGGAATGTTTAGGCTGTTGTGTGACATGGAATTGTGCCGCTTCAAAAATCCTTTTGGGAAGCTGTATAGAATAGGGATGGAGAAGAATGGTAAGCGGTGGTAATGCAGCCAAAGCTCTGCTCACGGCCGGAGTTCGATTCCAACGGAAGGAGGAAGTCGAATCTCCGGTAAAAGGGGTCGAGGTCCACTCAGCCTTCCATCCATCCGTGGTCGGTAAAATGAGTACCCGGCATATGCTGGGGGGTAAAGAAAGGCTGGGGAAGGAACTATCAATCCCACTCCATATATACGGTCTGCCTAGTAAATGTCGCAAGATGTCACCCTAAGAGTCGGAAACGACTCGCACTATAAGTACGGGGACACCTTTACCTTTTTTACCTAATTAGGGATGGAGAAAAAAATTGATCCAGCTGTCATTTGAAGCTGAATTTATCAAATTTGCACTTTCTGAAACAATATGAGAAACAGCCATCCTTCAAAATTTGCGCTTATCTGAATTTTACGGTGCAGTTCTCCAACTAAGCAGTGTTTGCAAAAATGAATTTATATGGGGAAAATGTGCACAAAGTGAATATTTTGGTGGAAATAACATACAAAAATGCATTATGTTAGGATAAATTGCTTGCAAAAATGTGTGTATTAGTCAAACTGCGTACAAAAATGTATTTATTAGGAGAAATTTGTGCTAAAATGCTGAAGAATTTTTGAGGATTTTAGAAAAATAGCAAATTGCTGCAGAAATGTGGAGAATTTAATTTATGGTTGGAACAAGGAGAAAGTGAGAATTGAAACTGAGAGATCATTCCATCCCTATACCTAATTCACACTTTCCAAAACAATAAGCAAACCAAAACAAAGCCATTCTTCAAAATTCACACCTCCAAATTTTGCAGTTCTTCAGCCAAGTAATATTTGCAAAATGCACATACTAGGGTAAAGTATGAATAACAATGCATATATTAGTGAGAGTAATATACAAAATGCATTATATTAGGAAAAATTGCTTTGCAAAAGTGTATATTAGGGAAAATTGCATACAATGTGTATATTAGGAAATAACACTAAAATGCTGATTAATTTTCATGAGGACTTTTTTTTAAAAATTGGAAACTGATGTGAAAATGGAGAGAACTGAATTCAAGATTAGAAAAATGGGAAACTGAGAGAATGTTCCCATTTCTAATTCAGAGTCTGGTTTATTACAGGATTTGGGCTGAAAAAGCATATTGTTCTAGGTTAGCTTAGTGAGTGACTGGTTATGCTTGGGTGTTTGTAATATGTAGATAGCTCCCCTGCTTAAACCTTTAGATGCTTTCTGCTGTGCTGGCACCTTTTTGCAGTTCTTCTGATCTTCCCTTATCTGGATTGCATAGACTAATCTGTGGGTGGTAAGAGGAGCAAAGGGAAGATGGCTTCTGCTTTGCAACAAGTTCCTGGCAGCATCCTCCTGTTCAGCTTCTGTTAACATGTCATCCAGAAATAGTTAACACAACAACCATTCTGCGGGGAGTTCAAGAGATTCATGCCAGCATTATCTGGAAAAGATGAAAAACAAATGGCTTCTTTTTCCTTAAGCCTAGGCAGTTGTATACAGGAGTAGGTCAAAAAATGTACCATGGTCATCATTATAGGGTGCCACGGAAAATGGCTGTCCCCTGGACAGCAGTCCCAACTCCCTATCCTATATTCTCCAATGTTTCATAGATGAAAATAGGGCCACATTTGCAATACCACTATTTCTCATGTTAATTAACACTTTGCCAGCCCCTCCATTATTCCACATTGTTAAAGGCTCTTTGGCGCCTGCAGTATGCTGTATTTATTTACCCTGAAATTGCCTGGTTCATTGTCCTAAAAAGCAAGAGGGTGATGGCTCTTTTTGGTTACAGAAAACAAATTGTCCTAGAATATGTTGTCAGTCCAGCAATGGAACTGTGTATGACACAGCAGGCTATGCTCTGCCATAGCATTCATGCCTAAGGCATGATTGCCTTAGGATAGAGACACACTTAGTTTTCTGCTGGTTCTAGTGTGTCTCCACCTCTCTTTTCTGAAAACGGCAACACACAATACTAGTCAAACCCTGCCCTTTTCCACTCTAAATTCTGGTTGGATCAGCTTGAGTACTTTTTTTTTTTAAATTCAGCTTCAGGCAGATTTCACAACTGATTGGTAGATCAACCTGTTAGCCTTCCAGGTACGGCCAATGGAAACACTTTGCTGCAGGCTCAGGCAGAGACAGTGATTGGCCCAACACTTTACTGTGGGTGGTCCTGAAAGGTCTGAAGTTAGCAGCGGGGAAGGGAGGTGTGGCCAGTAGAGGATAGAGTAGCTTCTAAACACAGCTATAAAATCCATTCTGGCTGTTTTTGCAACAACTAGTGTGCCCACAGCCTTAGTGTTCATGCATAGGCATATACATGCATGTGCTATAGAGCAGTGTTACCCAATGTGGTGCTGTCCAGAAGTTTTGGACCACAGCCCCTATCAGTCCCAGCTGCAGCCCAATATCCAGAACATCTAAAGGGTGTAGTGTTGGTTTTCCCTGCTGCAGAGACAAGATACATCAATTTCCCACTTAGAAGGAATGGTCCCTGCCAGCTTACTCCCAAGGGGAGTTAGATGTTCAGAGAGAGGGATTTTTATTGGTAATGAAGGGGAAAGAGTTACTTCTTGTCTCCATCTACTGGGTCCTAACTCTGATTGCCTTTTCCACCACCAACCCGGCTGCTTTTCTTACTTCCTTTTTTAAACAGTCACATAAAATGCAAACACACATTTTTATAAATTTCCAGTTTATCCCGTAACTTCTAGAAACCCTGGGAAGCTGAACACTGAAGACTTACAGTGCTAGCAACCCACACACACTGGTGCATTTAGACAACTGTAGACTCTGGACTTAATGGTCCCATGCGGGGGCCCTCTCCAGGTGACAATCTATATTACTTTGCTTGCTTTAAAACATTGCAAGCCATCCCTCCTACATTTGGGGCCCCTTCTGTTTATTCTGATTAGTAGGGTCCTGGATTCACATTCTATCAACATTCTAACAAGGCATCTCCTTAAAAGCAAAAATAGGGACAGAGAAAGAGAGACAGCTGTATTTACAAAAAACTAGGAAATAAGGATTGTCCTTTATAAACAGGGACAGCTAGAATGTATACCATTCTAAGTTTCTCACTAGGTCATTCACCCTCATCGCATGGCTGCCAGGAACGTGGAGAGGTGGGTAGAGGGAGACTCATAACTCATGAGTATTCTCAGGCTGTAAAAGCACTAGTCACCAGATCAAAGCATTTCCATTAGTCACGGATTGATCTGCCGATCAGTTGCAAAATTTCTTCGAAGCTGAATTTTTAAAAAAGAATGCGCTCAAGCTGCTTACACCAGGTTTTACAGTAAAAAGGGGTGGGGTTTGAATAGCTGTCATGTCCCCTGTTTTCAGAAGAGAGAGGTGGGGATGCAGTTGATCCGGTAGAACGCTAAGTATGTCTCTACCCTCAGATAGTACCTCCAGGATAGGTAATCATCAGCTGTGAGAAGACTTGTGTTTTTTGCATGGATCCCATTGGCAACTATAACTTATGCTCTGGCCTGGTAGTTTGGCATTTGGCAGGCAAATAGAAAATCCCTTTTTCGTCAGTAGTGACCTTCACCTCTTCTTCTTATACACACGGTCACACATTTGCATACACAAACAGTGTCAGGGATTATTTTTCTGGAATAAAGGCCTGTGTACCTGACCTCTGCTGGCTGCTGGCAGCTATTCTTTTGCATATCAAAAAATTAAAGATTTCTTCTTTTTTTAGGAAAGGGGTAATGACCACAAACAGCAACCTCCCCCATCCCAGTGACCTGCCACTTTGCGCACCTTTTGCTGGGCTTTGTCTTGTTTTTTAAAAATTCTTCCGTCTGTATACGCTTCCACTCTCTCTTGGTTTTGTTTTAAGGCACCGCTGGACTGTCAGTATTTTGTGGGAGGGTCTCAAGTGCATGCCAGGAAATTAATTAATTTATTGTCCAGTTAAAGTATATTAAAGTGCTTTGTTGGTCTAGCACATCAAATCCACTTTGGAAAAAGTAACAAGCTTTTTGCAGTTAGGAAAGTACTGGGAAATGCATTGAAAAGTGTGTGGATGAACGGATGATTAATGAGGAATGCACACCCCACAAGCAAATCAGGATTAATGTGGGACAGATACTCATAGTTGTATAATCTCCCTGCAAATAAATTAGAACACATGCTCAATCAAAACAGGATATAATCTAATCTAGTTCAGTCTCAATTCAAACTGGATGTAATATAACCTGGGCTGTAGCTCAGTGGTAAATTATCTGCATTGTATGTAGAAGGTCCCAGATTCAATCCCTGGCATCTCCAGATAGGGCTGGGAGAGGTTCCTGCCTGAAACCCCAGAGAGCCACTGCCAGTCAATGTAGGTAGTACTGAGTTAGATGGAACAATGGCAGCTTCCTGTGTTCCTATGTAACCTCTGTATGAGCTTTGGATGCAGGGCCAGCGCCAAAGGGTGGCCAGATTGGGCCCTGGCCAAGGGCCCCTGTGGCCAAGAGGGCCCCCTGAAAGGCCCCTACTTAGGGTGTGGGGGTGGAGCTACCCCTCTGGGGTCCTTGGCAGGGTCGACTCCCGACCCTGCTGCAGATCACAGAGATGGAGCTCCCAGCCCTCCCCCAAGACAATGTTGGCCTGTGGCGCCCTCCCTCTCCACCTCCCTCTCTTCCCTTTCTGTGAATGCCTTGCGTGCTATGTGTGCAGCTACCATCAACCAAGATGGCAGCAGAGGGTTCTCTAAGGGTCTGATTGATGGCAGGCATGTGTGTGCATGCAGCGTAGCACGCATCCATGCCATCAATGAAGATAGTGGTGTGGTATCACCTCCTTAGAGAAGCCTCCGCCGCCATCTTGGTTGATGGCAGCGACCTGCGCGCCCAGCACACAGGGTATTCACAGAAAGACAGAAGAGGTAGGTGGAGTGGTCTCACGCAGTCTGTAGGGGGGGTTGGGAGCAGGGGGCCCAGGGCAGGCTGGCGCCCAAGGGCTCAGTTACGCCTGGTGACGGCCCTGTTTGGACGCCTCCGGACAACCAGTTCATTGAGTATTCATTCTGATTTGTTTGCAGGGAGATTAGATAACATTGGCTATTTAACAAGCATTCATTCCTATTTGTGGGGAAGCTAGATTGCATTATCCCACACTTTCAGTGCATTTTCCTGTCACTTTCCTTCGTGCAAAAATTCCAGTCTTTGGGAGACGCAGGTTTGCCACACAAGACCTCCCAATCATCTGTAATTGTGCAACCTGAATGTACAGGGATATGACTGACTCCCACCTGAAAATGGTGACAGTCTCATAGCACTCTTTTGTGAAGCAAATCAGGATGAATGCTCAGTGAAGAGGTCATCTGGAGGAAACCTTAGCTGTGTTTATGCTGAAATATCTTTCTGGGCTGTGAACAAAAATAACCATATCTGAAGATAGTGATTGTGGAAAAGTTTCTTCATGTATAGTCATGGTAGAAAGTTAAGTATATGTCTTAACTCTGTGGTTGCATGTGATTTACTCATGAGTAGCTCAGTGCAGACATTTCAATAGGTGGAATTTCTATGTTCCTTTTCAAGTTCATAATACCAACTTTGATAACCAGTGGCATGTGTCTGAGAAAGGCAACTTTGCCACCCTATAGATTCCTCTTGAGGGAGGTCCACTTGGCTGAATCACAGCTTTCAGGTAATATGAACTTGACCATTTAGGGTAAGTGCAGACAGACGTAGGAAGGCCTTTGGGTTGAGTGCTGCTCCTCCTGACGTAATATGATGCTTTTACCTCTGTTGGGTTTTATTTTCTTATGCTAAAGTCCTGCTTATCTATTTTTCATATTGTTTTTATATACTGTAATGGTGGTTAGCTGCTTTGGGTTTGGGTGGGTGTGTCTATGGCCCAACGGCAGGATAAAAATACTATTGAAGTCTACACATAAATATTAATCTGGCAGGGTTTGTTATGAGAATGCATGAGCATGTATTAGGAACTCGTGGCCCTCCAAATGTTGTTGGATTACAACCCCCATCATGACTAATAATTAGTAATGGTGTCCAGGGTTGATGGGAGATGAAGAACCACAGGTTCTTCAGCGCTGATGTAAAGGGAGGTTTTCATCCACAATAATGCTGACCTGGTGAAGAGCTGTTCTAGCTCAAAGCACATTGGGTGGGACTCATTGAACGGTGTTATTTCAAAGAATTTCCTGGGCTGCTTTTTAGATTTGTGGGGCCTTTCGCAGCCTTCCCCGCCCCACATGCTTCATAGTGAGGTAAAATCCAGTTCCCGCTCACATCTTGTCCCCCTCAATCCATGGAAGGGCTGAGTTTAGGGCTGAGTTGACTTCACATGCAGACTGGCTGTGAGGATTTTGAGAGACCCGCCACATCTCTCGCAACAGGTCCCATTATCCTTTTCTTACTCTCATTTAAGGCTTGGTGTCATTTCTGTCGTCCCCCCCCCCCCCCGCCACCATTGCCAGCAAGTAGTCAGGGAGCGCTTGGTGAGAGAAAAGTGACTGCCAAACGTTCCCCGTTTGTGAGGAGCTTAAATATGGGACACATATATGGTATTCTTTTCCACATTTATGCTCAAACCTGCTTGGCCTCAGTCATTCTCTGCCTAGGTGTTCTGCCCATGAAGTGGCAAAATGGCTGGCAAGAAAGCACAGAGTGGAAACCAGAGGGGATGAATGCTGGCTATGGCTGCTTTGCCCCCGCCATCCTGAGTTACTACCTCCTGTCCCCTTCAGTATTCAGTATTGTCTTTAAGAGCTGAATGAAATGCAGAGATCCAACAGATGCAGCCAGGGCCAGACATCAGGAGAGTGCCACCAATACTGCCCTGGTTGGAGTGATAAGGGGCTCATTCATAGTCCTGGTCCTACCAGGATTGTAGATCGTAAATCTATAGACTGCTGTACTGCCATTTTGGATAATTAAACATAGTGGGCAGCCGTTGCAGATGAGAGGCAAGTTTTGGTTACATTCAAAAGTGGAAGTGCTGCCCACCCAGCACTGAAGTGGCTCCAGAGGCCTGGCAAGGAGGATGGTGAGTGGCTGGTAGCAGAACAGTGAGGGCCCTTCTGAACCCCTGGAGTCTTTAGCCAGTGCCCAGCCTAGCTGACCTCTGGTGCCAGGCTTGGGTGCAGCCTTTTCCATGACATGGAATGCAGTAGTGGGAAAAACCATGTGCTCCAACTGCCCCTTGTGCCAGGTGCAGTTGCTTTTATTTATTTATTTTAGTCCCAGGCCTCTGGTAAATCACTGTACTATTTTTGCCTAGGGGAGAATGCCTTGTTGAAAATTTGACCCTGAAAATTGCTGGCACTGTCATTCTTCCGGGTTCAGCTTCTTGGTCAGGTCTCAAGAAGTTAAATTGCTGAATGGTGAATAGATGCATCTTGTATCTAGTGCAAAAGCATGTAAACGCCTGCACTAAAAACTTTATGCAGTGCTCACAGTCTGTCATTTCACACACTACTGCTGCTCAAGTACATTGATAACATAATGTAAGGCCATTATGAAAAGAGCTCGCACCCTCTTGGTTTTTAAATTAGCAGAAGAATCTTGAACAATGTTTAACATTGGAGGGGTTGGGACCCACAAAGTGATATTTAGCAAAGTGATAGGGATGTCCCTACTTTCATCTGTGAGAAAGCTTCATGTGGTGAATCATGTATTGTCACGTGCCTATTACAGGCACAGGAGACCTGCTAGAAAGAGTGGCAACCCTGAAACCACCACTACCAACGGTGCATCTTGAAGGTCTGCTTTTCTTTTCTTGAGTTGTATAGTGAGCACAAGATCACACTGTTGTACAACAAGTGCAGTTTATTATATACAAATCAGTTTACATGAGTATCCAGCAGCATCTGCTTTAAAACTGTCCTCATTTCATGCTCATTTTTCACTTGCCTTATGCTTCTGTTTTCTTAACAGGAGACACACATATCACCATGTCACAAGGCCTCAGAGCCTGGGGCAATTGTTGTATCTGCCCAATGTTAAGATTGGCTTTGGCTTGCTTGGCACAGAATCACCAATCTGAGGTTGTGTTCAGTTATTTGCCTGTTGCGCAGCTCAGTTCTGTTGAGGTGTACTAAGAAATAACACTGCAATCCTACACCAACTTCCCTGGGAGTAAGCTCCATTCAGCTCACTGGAACATGTCTGATGAGACATTTTAGGATTTCACTGTAAGCCTCATTCAAGTTCATTTATGTTTACCCCCGACTGAGAATGCATAAGACTGCAACTTTAAACTGTTTTTCTCTGTTAATTTCCATGGATACAATCCCTTTTGTGTAGGAGAAATATTTTCTAAGTGTAAAAAGAACTGCTGTAGCACAATTCCTAAGAGTATGAATGGCAAGAAAGGAATGGGAGTCCTTTGTTCAAATTTATTTTGCCTAGGCCACATAAATTCTCTAGGTAGCCTTAGCAGGTCACTGTTTACCCCCATGCTCAGTTTATACAATGGATAATTCAGATCTTGCCTTCCAGGGCTATTGGCAGGATTACTGTGATGTGTGCAAAATGTATTGGATGCTTGACATGCACTATATAAAACTACTGATTGCATGTTGTGGACTTTGATGTTTAAAAAGCCCTTCAGGGGTATTATCATTTTGGCACTGATTTGTCAGTTGAGCCATGTGGCTTGAGAAAGGGAGAAAAAGAAAGGGTACAGAAGAAATTGGCTTATACATTTGAAATGAAATGAATCTTTATTGCTCAAAGCCATAGGCTACCACAATTCATCACATGTAAAAGGAAAATAAAAATACATGTTAAAATACAAGTCATATTTCAACAAACACAGTTCAACAGCATACAGTAAAGGGACAACAGCTCTAAATTTCAAATAAAATGTCCTCTCCTGAGCGAAAGATAGACTGACCCACCCCATGACTTAGTGGATAAGTAATGGTGCCATAATGGCACTGGAGCACCATCCACTCACCCCACAAGGTTTTTGTTTTGGTATCTAGCTCTTGGTTTCCCTGCAGCTAGAGCAAATTTTGCCACCTGCATAGTTATAAATGTATTGTTGCCTGCTAGCAGAATACATATCTGTTCCAGGAAATATCTATTGGACAAGGAGCGAAGGATGTAGGAAAGAAGTTTAAGCCTTGGGGACTTGTATAGGGGGCAGCTTAGTACATAATGTACAATGTCCTCAACTTCACCAGATTCACAGATACAAACTCTTTGATGAGTTGGAATGTTAGAAAATCTCTCATCCAAAAAAGAAGAGGGCATAGTCTGAAGTCGTAAAGCTGTGAAAGATTTTCTCAAAGGCTTATATACATTTGCGTGACCTGAGAGGGATCTCTGTGCTCATCTAGAGAGAAACAGAGTTAGAAAATAAATAGATTACAATAAAATAACTAGCTGTTGGCCATCAGAGTATTTCCTATTGTACTTAAATTCCCAGGCCTGATTTCTGTTTCAGATGTGGTTGGTTTCTATTTGCTTGTACTGATCGCCTGTTTTCTGCACCTCCAAGATGCCTAATTGATTGATTGATTATTTGATTTATATCCCGCCCTTCCAGCAGAAGCCAAGGGTGGCAAACAAAAGCACTAAAAACACTTTAAAACATAATAAAAACAGACTTTAAAATACATTAAAACAAAACAACTTTAAAAACATTTTTTTAAAAAGCTTTGAAGACATCTTAAAAAAAAGGTTAAAAAACATATTAAAAAGCAATTCCAACACAGAAGCAACTGGGATAAGGTCTCAACTTAAAAGGCTTGTTGAAAGAGGAAGGTCTGACGAGCCAGAACAAGAAGAAGGAAGCATCTCACTGGGGAATAGATGGGTTTGTAGGTATGCTCAACAAGCAGGTATTTCAGACACAAGTCTTTTGGGGAACAGATGGTATCGCAGAAAGGTAGGCTCTGTAAGAAGAAAGAGAAGGGATCAGCAAAGACATTTGGAAAATGTATGGGACTGGGAATATAATCAAAATGGACCCTCTTGATCATGTAAGTCTGCCATCTCTCAAAGAGGATGGTGCAAGCCCTCAGTGAAACTGATAGAATATCTAAAATAGGAAGCCTAAGATTTTATGCTATGCATTTCCCATCTCAAGTTCTTTGATCAGCACCTAACAATTCTATAATGGAAATTAATTACTCAATTGTTCCTTTGTATGCTGATTGCACAATTTTGGTGCTATAGGGCTGAAACTTTTTGCATTTGTACAGAGGTTAACATTTGTTTTAAGGAGGAACTGAACTTCTCACAACAAAATCTGGAAGTGGAACCCTAAATCGGTGACAGTACCTGAAATGAGGCATATACTGTATCAGTTATCTCCAGAATGTTTAGGAGAGACAGCTGGTGGAGATGTGCCCTTCCAAGAGCAAAAAACAACAATATCCGAGTCTTCCCCACCCTCCCATATAAAAAACCCTAACATCCAATGTTGTTTTGTTTTTTGTTTTGTCTCACCATCATAGCAGTCAGGCAACTTCAACACACCATCAAAACACTGGCTCTCAGCCTTAAAACTACATGTCTTGTTCTCGCTATGGCAGAAAAATGTGACAGTGTCTCCGTGATGGACCAGTCCATCTGGGACCTCATGGAACCAGAGCTTACGCCCTTGGTAGATCACCCGGCTCCTCTTGGCAATGATGGGACAGCGGGCTGGAGAGAAGAAATAAGACCTGTTTAGGGTGGTAGGTGGGCTCATTGGTTTTTCACAATCTGGAGTGGCAAACAGAAGGGGAATGTGGGTGTGGAACTTAATGGATAAGTTAGTGAAATATTGTTAGCCTGTAAAAAGCATAAGGGGATTAGAGTGAGGTACCTCTGCAGTAGGGTAGCTGGGACCAGCTTCCATTCTCCAGGCAGATAACTCTGTTAGAACCATCTAAGTAGAAGTTCTTGTTGCACAAGTAATAGATTACAGTTCCCACTGGATATTCAGACTGGTGCACAGCAACCAGGGTTGCTTCTGCAATATTGGGAGGCCGGGAGCAGTTAACAGCTAGGAAGAAAAAAAGGAAAGACTTCTAGATGAGTGTGACTATTTAGGGTCTATAAATGAATCCTATGTAAGGATGTGCAGATGAACAGATTAAGTGTGTATGGATGAGTGTTTACATGCATTTATGCATGGAGAAACAAATATTTATTTAGATGGAATGATGTATAGAAGGATGAGGGCTGCATCGCTAGGTAGGCATGTATGAATGAATGGATCAATATATAAGTCTATTGTTGGACAGAGGGATGGACAAATTAGGCAGAAGTTGATAGGCGTTTCACTCATAACTTATAATTTGTTCCCAGAAGTTTCTGGTCATCTCTTAGCTGAAGTATGTGTGGTAAAATGTGGGGATCTGGGTTCCGTTCCATAAGGAACAGAACACTTCTACTTGACTACTTACGGTGGCAGGTTGGGGCCATATGTGACCATTCCCCATTCTCCTGGCATAAGAGAGAGTTGGCCCCCTCCAGACGATATCTGTGAGGTAGAAAGAAGATGATGATATCAGAAGGGAAGATTTAGCAACCCTTCACACCTCCCACCTGAGTTCAGATATGAAATAAGTACAATATTTATATTATGAGGCAAACAATGTTTTTATGCTTTTTAAGAAACTGCTGATTGACCTTTTTTGGTATTGTTTTATGGAACTGTAACATGTTATACTGTATGTTGTAAGCTGCCCTGAGTGGTGTTTTATAGTAGGAAGGTGGGATATAAATGTTTTAATTAAACAATTACATAATTAAATAAAACAACAGGGAGATGTGTGTACTGGCCAGCATTTTGGGGTAGCCTTCACTGAAGATGTTAAGGATTGTTTCTTTATAGCACCAAGGTTCCATCCTTCAGCCACAAATGCTGTCAGAACAGCTTACAAAAATCAGTTCAGAGATAGCCTCTGTCCTCAGTCGCACAGTATTAAAAAAGTGACTTACCCATAGTCACACCAGTAATTCACTTCCCTCCCTATGTTGTATGGGCCATCTTCATGGAAACCATTTTCAATCCCTGGTGGAGATTTGCAACGAGGTGATGGGTTAAAAACATCTGAGAAGGAGGAACAGAGAGAAAACATGCACGGTAAGATGTGTCCATTGTCTCTTAGGTCAAACGTTGGATTTTGTTGGTCACCTGGTGGATGCACTGGGGGTGGGTATCAGTGGCAGTTTTGGACTGAATAGAGGTTTTAGACAAGGGGTGATTATGAGATTGGTTCCTCTTGATAATTATTGATGGTAATGGTAGGAAATAGTTGATTACCTTCACAAGGTAAAGTGATGCTCCACTTCCCGTCTCCTTGGCAGTGACTCATTACTACTTCCTGACCATCAGCCATTCTAAAACCAGGCTTGCATGTCACCTCCATTAGGTCCCCAAACTTCCTGGATTCCTGGGCCAGTTGTGCCTCAGCATTGTCAATCATTACTGGCCATGGACAGCTCAAGCCTTGGAAGAATACAGAAAGAAAGGTGGTGGATAAGAACCCTGAATTTTGTGGAGGCATGAAGCAGAAAGAGCTGGTAGTTACCACACAGGGGTCTGGGAGACAGTTGAGGCCCTGATTCTCAGGGTCTAGTGGGCCACATTGGAAGAGGAACTGGAAACCAGAACTCCTGAGTTCTTTGTGAGGGAACAGGAGGTCTCATGAATGGAGTGGGATGAAGACCAGGATTTCTGATCTTCTGGTACAGTGGGTTAAAGCAGTCTCGCAGTGGTAGAGGCCACCAATATCGATAAGCACCTCCTATCTCTAATACGTGGCCTATATGCAAACACCTTTTTACGTATTAGATGTAACAACGTAGGGCATCTAACTAGGCCTAACGGGGTTAAACAGGGATGTATTCTAGCTCCTCTCCTGTTTAACCTTTATATTAATTTGCTAGTTGATAGTTTGCTGCCGATATGTTCGCATTCACCTAGACTATCTGAGAGGCCCGTGTCTATTCTTATGTATGCAGATGACATAGCCCTTTTATCGCAGTTGTGTATTGGCTTAAGGTGTTTACTGACCACACTTGCAAAATATTGTAGAACTGAATCTCTGCCAATCAATTATGATAAGACGAAAGTTTTGGTCTTTACTAATAAAAGACCAAAACATCGCTGGCAGATAAACGAGTATCCAATTGACCAAGTAGGCTCCTTTAGATATTTGGGACTGACCTTTCATTCAATGGAAGCCTGGCAGCCCCAAGTAAAGGCTGCTATTGCCAATGCACAAAGAACTACGAAGGTGCTTCTTTCCTTCTGTTTTAATAGAGGAGGTCAATATCTTCCCGCAGCCATACAAATTTTTGTGACAAAAGTCATTCCACAGCTGCTGTATGGTGCACCAGTTAGTACCTATGAGAAGTATTCCTCCTTTGAAACAGTCCAAAATAGTTTCCTTCGATCCATATTGGCTGTTCCTTGCTGTCCCCAGCTATATTCTCTGACTAGAGGTCAGGCTCCCTACCATAGAATCTCGTATTTGGATTTGTAGAATTAAATCATGGCTAAAAATGATCTTTGCCCCAGTGGGCCTGGCCCCATGTATTTTATTGGATGCTTTCCAGTCCAAATGGAAAGGGATGATAAATGCCAAATTACTAAGGCTAGGGTTCTCCATGCCCATGATTCTTAATATGGGACATGCAAAAGCCATAGAGAACATTCTCCAACGGATCCGGGATGTGGATTTTCAAGGCCATCTGATGTTAGTCACCAAATTTAGATACAATGCAAGACCATTCTTACCTGCCCCTTACTTAAACACTCTGACTGTACCTAAATTCCGAAGAGACTTTACATTGGACAGGTTTAATATCTTGCCCTCGGCACTTCTGGAGGGCAGATATAAAAAAAACCCCTATAATGAGAGACTATGCCCTTGTGGTGGTGGGGTGGTAGAAACGGTGGAACATGTGCTACTACATTGTCTATTCTATCAAGATCTTAGACTCCAGTTAATCATTCCAATCTTACAAAACATCCCTGGCAGAAATGAGGCTTTTTATGCAAACTATCTTCTGTCCAACCAGTCTCCACAGATAACAGCTAAGGTTGCTAGTTTCTGTTCTGCTGCTATCCATTGCCGGTGTCTGACATCAGTTGTGGATTGGATGAGGATGAACAAATTGAGGCTTAATCCAGACAAGACAGAGGTGCTCCTGGTCAGTCGTAAGGCAGATCAGGGAATAGGGATACAGCCTGTGCTGGATGGGGTTATACTCCCCCTGAAGACACAGGTTCACAGTTTGGGTGTCCTCCTGGACTCAGCTTTAAATTTGGATTCCCAGGTTTCTGCAGTGGCCAGGAGGGCTTTTGCACATTTGAGATTAGTGCGCCAACTGCGCCCGTTCCTTGACCCATCCGATCTGGCTACGGTGACACATGCCTTAGTCATATCCCGTTTAGATTACTGTAACGCGCTCTACGTGGGGCTGCCTCTGAAGACTGCTCGGAAACTTCAGCTGGTACAACGTGCTGCAGCCAGAATGCTAACTGGGGCTGATTACAGGGACCATACAACTCCCCTGCTAAAAAAGCTCCACTGGCTGCCAGTTTGTTTCCGAACACAATTCAAAGTGCTGGTGTTGACCTATAAAGCCCTACACGGCTTGGGTCCAGGCTATTTGTCAGACCGCATTGCCCTCTATGTGCCTGCCCGGGCCCTGAGATCTTCAGGAGAGGCCCTTCTTTCAATACCTTCATCCGCACAAGTACAGCTGGTGAGGATACAGATAGGGCCTTCTCGGTGGCTGCCCCTAGGCTTTGGAATTCCCTCCCTAAGGAGATAAGAATGGCCTCTTCCCTGCAGTCCTTTCGTCAACAGGTAAAAACTTTCTTATTTCAGCAAGCCTTTGATTCCGAAGGCAGCTAAGGATAGGCCCAAAAGGAGGTCATATTGCTCTTGCTTGTTTATTTTTTAATTATTCTGATTTTATGAGTATAGTTTTTAATATCAGAAACAGTTTAATGCTGTTTTAAATTAGAGTTCATTTTTTAATTATATCTGTCTATATTTATTAACTTAGGTATTATATGCTTCTAACTTTGGTAGGTTTTAATTGTATCTGTTTTTTATCTGGAAGCCGCCGTGAGTTCCAATTTGGAAAAACGGCGGGGTATAAATAAAGTTAATAATAATAATAATAAGATCCATGCTAAGTTGAGGGTTATGTACAGATGTAGTTCTGGTTATAATGAAATTTTAATTGTTTAATTGTTCTGTGTTGTTTTTATCGTAAATTGTCACTTTTTACTGATGTATACATTTATGTTGGTCTATGACCGCAATAAATTATTCAAATTATTCAGTCTCGCAGTGGTGCTCTGGAGTCCTGAATTTTTTGAAATGGGGGCAGAAGAGGGCTGGAGTCTAGGATTCCTGGAAAAGGAATAAAGGAAAGGCTAGGAGCTAGAGCAGGGCTGGAATAACTAGAGAACAGTTTTCCTGCCTATTTGGATGGTGAATGTGGGCTAGGTAGTGTTTTGGAGTTCTGGGAGCCAGGAAATGAATGAAGGCTGGTGTGTAAGAAAAGGTAACAGACAATGACCAAGTATCTTGAGTTCATTGTAACAGGAATGTGATTGGAAATGTTAGGGGGGGGGAATAGGGGAAGGGCCATAGCTAAGTGGTAGCACAATCTGCCTGCATGCAGAAGGTCCCAAGTTCAATCCCCAGCATCTCCAGGTATGTTTGGGCAAGACTTCTGTATGAAAACCTGGGAAGCCGCTGCCAGTCAGTGTAGAACAGTACTGAGCTAGATAGACCAATAGTCTCAATATAGGGCAGCTTCCTATGTTCCTCTGAGAGAAGGACCTGGGAACTAAAAAAACTAGGTTCTTCTGGAATGGGGAATGAAGGCAATGTAGCTGAAGTGTGGGGTTTGAGAATCAGAATTCTGAAGGTTGCTGGATTGGGATAAACAATATTTTTTGACAACCAACAACTTCTGTCCTGAATTCTTTGGAAGGTGGCTGCTGTATTAGGTTAGGGCACATATAAACGTCTGGATTTTCAGTGACTTTATGTATGTGTACTTGAGTGTGAAGGACCAGGGCTGTGGAGTCAGTAGCAATTTTGGGTGGAATCGGAGTCAGTAGAAATGTACCGACTCCGACTCCGAATTCGACTCCTTCATAAATGGCAAATGTATATTAACTAGTAATAACAAATTTACTGTAGTAAAATGGTAGCAGAAGGCATTTCATCACCACCACGTGAATCCAGAGCTTGGAAAAGTTACTTTTTGAACTACAACTCCCACGAGCCCAATCCCTGGGCTCAAAAAAGTAACTTTTCCAAGCTCTGGATTCACGTGGTGGTGATGAAATGCCTTGTGCTACCATTTTACTACAGTAAATTTGTTATTACTAGTTAATATACATTTCCCATTTATGAAGGAGTCGGAGTCGGACAGTAGAAAAATAGAAGAGTCGGAGTCGAAGGTCTGGCGTACCAACTCCACAGCCCTGTGAAGGACTAGGTTGAGGGGTGTGTATCTTAATACCTACCTGTAGAAATGCAGCTCATTCCACATTCTCCATCACATACACACTTCCTGGCTTTAGAGCAGTTGCGGCTTTCGCAACTCCTCTGACACATGTGCCCTTTCAGCATTGCTAAGTTCTTCCGTAATGGACATTTGAGGTCAGTCAGATCACTGGCTGGAAAAAGAAGAAAATGATGAGTGGTTAAAAATTATGTGAGAGAATGAGATCTGGGGCTTGGGGCGAGGGTGTTGTACACATGATATACTATTGCATTTAAGAGTTAAGTCTGTGTTGCTGTAATGGGTAAAGAAAGATCTCCTTCCCTTCCCTCAGAAGAAGGCCCAAGATGCTTTGATGCCTCAAACAGAAAACCCAAATGTCGTCTCCTGTCATGGAGATAACAAATATAATATACATATACTAAATAATTGACTGTCCTTTAACATTATTTCAAAATCTGCCTCCTGAGTGGGCTATCTCACAGTAGAGCCTGGTCCCGCTTCTTTCTGTGGTGAATGAGCAAATTTAAGTGTCATGGCTCATTTCCTCCTAGTGCTTCTCGAATGTCCCTCAGCTGAACCTAATTTTGAAGCTGCACCTCACTAACCTCACAATGTCTCGGATTCCTGCGTTGTGGTCCCATTTGTTTAGGTATGTCTACAAGCAGCATGTCAAACTGAACCTTAATCTGAATCAAAAATCAGATTGAATCTTTCTTTTCCCTAAATTGTAAGAGAACGAGAACTATTATTTGGACATATCTGTTTAACATGTTGAATGTGTTGACTGCAGCAAACAAAAATTGGGTTACCTGTTCAGAATAAACATCTGGCTTTTTTAAAAAAAGCCAAAGCTAATTTCTAAACAGCCTATTATTAAAATAATCTCTAAGCAGTATACAACATGAAAATATAAAACTTCCAATAAATCATAAAAACAAAACCCATAAACACAGCATGTGTGCTAATCCCATTGGCTCCAACCAAAATGAATCGTGAGCACATAAAAAACAACTCAATATTTGGAGATTTTAAAAAGGATATTTTGGGGCTGCTCAGAGTAGAATGTGAAGGAAAATGCTGACAAGCTGGAAGTATCTAATGAGGTGAGGGTGCACTGAGGTGAGAGATGTTGGCTTCCAGTTAGGATCTCGTAGGGTGCTTGGGGGAAGTCCTTGAAGGTGTGTGCTGGGATTTTCTCTGCCACAGAAAGGGCTGAGCACATGTTGGTAATGGGTAGCAGCAGTGGGGAAAGTGAGGACAAATTGATAACTGTGAGGCACTGAGAAAACATAGATTTGGAGCAAGATCCTTTATTCATAATCAAATGGGGGTACTGGCACAATATTATGGGTGTTTTTGGAAAACTTTCATTAAGTGGCAGCCTTCACTTGATGGTGTCATGTTATTCCTAGTATTTTTTTTTAAATATAAAAACACATTTATTTATTTATTTACTTATTTACTTATTTATTATTAAATTTATAGTGCCCCCTTCCTCCCAAAGGAAGCCCAGTGTGGCAGTGATAAAACACTTTAAAATTTCATAATTTTATCATTACATGCCAGATGCTTTATATCTCACTTTTTACTCCAAATTTCACTCTGCGTAGTGAAAAAAGGTCCAACAATCACTACAATTTTTCACAATGTTACTTTTTGTGTATTTTAATTCTTGTCACATGGAAATGACATTATTGGGACTTGGGGGGGGTGACAGCTTCTATCTTTGTGCATTGTTCAAATTATTTAATAGAAGAAAGGTTTGGTATTCCTCATTTTAGGGCTGGATAAAACTCAACTCCCAGGGTTACAAAATGTGCCACCCAGTTTCTTCTGCCCTTCTAGAAAACCCAGGATGACTGGCTCCCTGTCATTGTTTTACACAGAGTCATGGACCTTTGTCTTTGTCAAAGGCCTTAATGTTTGTTACATATTTTAGACCCAGCTGGTGGCCAATCATATAATGCCACATAACACAAGTGTACAACTTTGTACTATTGACACCATTGTTCCTGAATTCCATCTCCAGCCATCTGGAACCTGGAAGGTTCCTTGGTGTCCCAAGAAACTCTGGGGAATGAAACAGGTTGGACAATGGCTGGAGTGCAGGTGGCATAAGTCTGGTGAGAGCACATAACCATGCTGGCGGCTCTAAAGAAAGTTGACATCATTCTCCTCCATCATTGCATCCTAAGTGAACCACCCAGAAGAGCCTTTTTGGGTGGTAAATGGATTTGTTAAGGTTATCCCAATGATAGGAACAACTGACCATTCAGGAGTGCTGCAATGGAACTGCAAAGCACTCTGAGAGCAAAGCTACTCTTATCCATGCACAGTTGGGGCAGGTCCTGTAGAAGTGTTCAGTGCACTGTCTGATCAAGATTTATGGGATCAATGCCATTTACAGCAACCTGAGGATGTGGACAGGACCGTTCCAGGGATTAGGCAAACCATGCCCCCTCTTGACCCTTAACCCCAGAGGTGTAGTAATCTGGGGGCATGAGGGATCACAGACCCCTTACTTTTTTAGGAGTGGGGTCCCAGCAGGGTCCCTGTATATGAGCCAATCAGCATAAAAGGGGAGTGTGTTAGCCACTGAGAAGAATCTTTTCACTTGGTTAATAACATGCTTCCTCACCCTCTCATGCTGATTGGAGCCAATTAGAGTGAAAGAAGGGGAGTCATCCACTGAGAAGACTCTTCTCAGTAGCAAACACACACCTCCCCTTTCATGCTGATTGACTCTAGGGTAAGTGAGAAGTGAGCTTCATGGCAAAGTACCTTGATCTCCCAAATCCTAGTCCCACACTTGGCAGTCTTACTCCGGTTCTATACTTCAGTAGTTGCAGAAGAGTTGGTGAATCCTGGGGGCATAGCTGTGAGGGGGCATGGTGTGACTATCATGAAGGGACCTGTACTTCTGAGTCTGCCACTACACTACTGCTTAACTCCTTTGGCTGATGGAAATCCAAGGACCTGGGAGGAACTGACTGGGTGTGTCCAGTGAGTGGCAGAAGCCTCATTATGGGAGGGGCAATGCACATCACTTTGAAAGAAGTGGTGGCCCCTCCTGAAGAGGCCCTGTCTGGACCCAGAGGTTTTGGATCATTATCGCCCAATTACACATACCCCTGTCCCAGACAAAGTGACTTGGGAGGCTAGGCATTTTAATATTTTTAGTATTTTAGTATTTATATTTAATGTTTGTAAAGATAGTTATATGTTTTATTTTTTTCTCTAATTACTTTTGATTTGTATTTAATATGGGTTTATTATGTTAATCTCACTTTTGTTGTATGTTTAAATTGTTGATTTGATGATCAGGTGGTTTTTATATTGAATGTAAATATATATATTTTTATCCAATGTACACCGCCCAGAGAGCCTTGCTATGGGCGGTATAAAAATTGAAATAAATAAATAAATAAATAAATAATAGTGTTTGACCAACTGCAGGTATTCCTGGATGAAGAAGATTAGACCCATTTCAGTTTGGCTTCAGGACTGGATATGGCACTGAAACAGCCTTGGTTGCCCTGCTTAATTACCTTTTTGGGGGGAGAGACAGTGGAGTGCTACCCCATTGATTCTCCTTGACCTCTTGGTGGCTTTGGACACCATGGACTCTTGGAGTGGCTGTGTGGGTCGGGAGTGCGAGGCAGTGTATTCCACTCCTACATACAGGCTTGGTACCAGACAGCAGCATTGGGGGAACTTCTGCTCTGTCCCATGGCAACTGTGCTGTGGAGTTCCATAAGTCTCTTAGGCTGCTTAACGTCTCTATGAAATCACTGGTAGGAGTCACCTGGAGATTTGAAGTATGGTGTCACCGGTATGCAGATGACACCCAGCTGTCTTCCCTCCATACCATCTGAATGAGGAGAGGCAGTGCAAGAGCTAGACTGGTGCATGGAGGCAGTGGCGAGCTGGGTGAAGGTCAATAAGGCCGAATACTGATAAAATGGAAGTTTTGTGGGTTCTCGGGTCCAGGAATTAGGCAGACAACCTGTTCTGGATGGGGTTGTACTCCCTCTAAAAGCCTCATTATCGCCTCGTTCACTTTCCAGAGCAAGTTGGATCCATCAATTACATCTGGCAGACGAGGGCATTGCTCCTGGTCTGAAAAACATTCCCAGACCTGTGTCCACTCCCCTCCACTAGGCAACTGTATTTTTTAAAAAAATAGCTATGAACCTTCACTCTATACTTGCACTCTCAAATGGGCATTTGAGGTTTTGCTTCAGCCATATGCAGGTGTTGAAAGGAGACCTTGTCACCTTAACCCATGTTGATTGTGGTCAGGGTTGCCAAATGGACCAGAAAGAAACTGGTTTGGCCTGCTGCTCCAGTGCTTTTAACAGCCCTTTTATGTGCAGAAATCAGCCAATGAAACTTTTAATGGCGTGGAGATATAATAAATATTATCACCTGCTTCATATGCCTGCAAACTTAATTGTGAATATGTCAGCAGTTTAGGGTGTTAATGAGAAGTAACACTCATTTGGAGAGATCTTGAGACTTCAGTTTAAATATATTCTCTCTGGAAGGTCATGGGGTTTAAAAAGAGGAGATATTTAGAGGCTTGTGTACAAAGGTATCTTAAATGAGGATTTAATTATTTTATGAACTTGAATGAGAAAAGCTGTGATACTGCCAATGGCCACCAGGTGGAGAAAAATCTTCTAGGCATGAAAAGCTGCATTACTGTATAGCTACACCTACAAGAAATGTGGTCTACTATTTATGCCAATATATATTTGTTTATTATTTATTTCATTGTTTACACTTCATGACTCAAAGGCTCCAAGTGAGTAGTAATACATTAAAAGGTAACATCCCTAATTACATCTGGGTTAGAAAAAACTCCAAAATCCACAGTTGGGCAATACCTTTGTTAGGACCAACCAAAACGTCACAAAAATAATAGCAAGCTTTCTAGTTCACCAGAACTTGATCAGGCAAAATGTTACACAAACATGGTGTGAAGGGATGAGGAAAAATAAAAAGTAAAACAAGTGTAAAAGTAAAGCTGAATGTTGTAACCATAAGGTCAGCTTGTAAACTCAATTCCCTAATTATATTACACCAATGTATGGATTTTAATGGTAAGCTGCATTAAAGGTAAATATAACTAACAAGTAAAATGAAATTAAAGGCATAGCATATCAAACAGATAAAACAAAACTATTATTTTACTTTATCAAAATAAATTAAAATAATTTAAATTGTCATTATTATTATTAATAATAAACATCTTATGTTTAATAGCATTAGTTATGCAATCGAAGCTGGTTTATTTGTGCAGGTAGGAACCTAGTTACATAGCAGTCAAACTGCTTTCCCTGATGATCTGCAAAGTGAGCTCTAGCTGCATTGCTTGCTTTGTATAAATAAATTCCAATAGTGCTATATCCATTCCACAGTCACATTACTTCACATAGTACTCTACATTCCAAACCTGCTAACATGGGGGGGGGGGGCGGCGCTGGGGCAGGAAATCACATTTTCTTTGGTTGGATTGCAGGGAAAATGTAATATCCTTGAAATAGAAGTGTGGCTTAAAAAAAGATGTCTGGATCTTTCTTAAACCCATTAATACCCTTAGCAACATATTAGTAACAACTGCATATATGGTGCAATTTTTTTAAATGATTTGGAAAGTGCCATGAATCTGTATCAGGATGGACAGATACAATGCTTTTAATATATGGCCAGATAGAGATAAAATTAGGCTTAATCACTGGGGCCTTCCATTTTAGAAATTATACACTAGATGGATTGAGGGCAAGATAGAGTAGAAAGAAAGAAGCACAGCAGTAGACAGAGAGAAGCACAAGCTAGCAATAGGTAGAGTAAGGGAAGCCGACCGGAGTGACCCGACTGGATTTCTGTCATAGCTCAGCCCACTTCTAGACTCTCACTTTATGGTTTGGCTTCAACTTTTTATCTGTAAAATGGGTTTAATACTGACTCAGTGGCTGTGAGGTAAGGGATTCTGGTTGTACATCTTGAGTTTTATGACTTAATGGCCTATAAATCAAAATATATGGAAGTGTCTTTATGAGGATACAGCATGTTAGGGGATTTTTTTAAAGTAACAGTAAATGGAAAAATATTTGGACATTGGACGGACCTGAGAAGGTTAATAGTCCTGGCAGTCCTTACATCCTGAACTATGTGTTGAAAATGAATAGACATTTCAGTATATTTGATCCTATAACCCTGTGGCTCTACAACTGTTTCCCATAAAGAGCTGCTTTATACTTAGGGCTGCTTGTGTTGTGTGATCCTCCCCAAACACAGAACAAGTTCAGAAAATTCCGGCACCCTGAACCTTTAATGAAAACTGTTGTAGGAAAAGGTCAAGGGGGTGGAAGAAAGTTATCAGATAATAGAGCCACCCTCCATATGAACATAGAAAGCTCCCTTATACTGAGTTAGACCATTGGTTCATCTAGCTTTGTATTGTCTGCACTGACTGGTAGCAGCTGTCCAGGATTTCAGACTGTATTCTCTCCCAGCCCTGCTTGGAGATGCAGGGATTGAACCTGAGACCGTATGCATTCAAAGCAGATACTGGACCACTGAGCTATGACCTTTGCAGTTTACTTCATGGGGTGGGAGTATATTCTTTTCTCTTGTGCCCTCTTTCGGGTATGCAGCTGGTAGAGCTGGCATTTTACTGCCCCAAATAGCGGAGCACTACAGTCAGAGCCCCAGAGTACTCCAGAACCCCTAGCAATCTTGCAGCTGATGCTGGGAGGATACATCACTTCACTGGTGCCCCTAAAAATATTGCTGCCCTAAGTTTGGTTTGCTTGTGCCTGGTAGCCTGGATTGGGAACAATGGTAGCTGGAGCTGGGAATAGGAGTGGGGACACACTATACCCACAATATATAGCGATTGACTTTATATGTCCAAGACATCTTTTGTGCCTGAAGTGGGATGACAAATGTCACCTCCCCCAGCAAGTCAAGAGCACTGAGTTTTGTTGCTGGTTAGAAGCTGGAGCAAAACTGCAGGAAGGAGGCGGGAGCTTTTTCGAGAGATTGGAAGAAAGAACTGGCCCAAGACATTTTGCTGCCTGAAGCAGAGCATCAAATGGCATGCACGTCCCCACCCCCAAGTCAAGGGCAGGCACATATTACCTAAGACTTGCCAAGTTACTCTGGCTCACATGAGACAGAAAATCTTCCAAACACCTCTCCCTGGGATTTAAAAATGCAACAATAATAAACTAAATAACGATTTTAAATTATTATTATTAATTTACATATTGCTTAATGCAAAATAGGCTCAACAGATTAACAAAACAAGTTTTTTTTTGCCCTTTTATGACACCCAAAATCAACTGCCTGAGGTAGCCACCTCACTCTTCCTAATGGCAGAGCCAGCCCTGCACAGCTCAATGCTTAACATGCGGAAAGTCCCCGGTTAAATTCCTGCCATCTTCCGTTAAAAGGGTCAGGTAAAAAGCGGGTGGGAAATACCTCTTTCTGCTGGAGACAGATCCCGGAGAGTTGCTGCCAGTCAGAGTAGACTAGGTGGAAAAATAGGCTGAGCTGGTATAAGGCAGCCACCTACGTCCCTAATATAACAGCTTATGTGAAGGGGCGAGTGGTTAAAAACAAGGAATATAAGGAGAGGGAGGCAAAAAGTCAGGAATGCAGAATGCAGAAACGGAGTGCATTGTGAGGACTCACCTCCCACTTGTCCGGAGCCTTCTGAGAACACAATAAAGAGAATCACCAGCAGTGCCAGGAGAAAAAACCTGGACATGATTGTCAGGACAACAGGAGGACACGATCTGATCTGAATCGCTTGCTTACACCAGCGTTGCTGAAGGCCAGGAATCCTATGTTCTTTGGGAGAGAAGTGGTGTTTAGATGGTTCAAGGGAATTTATTTGTGGGTGGGGAGGTGTTAGCACCCCCTAAATTCTACAGAAGTTTGAGGTGAGGGGTGAAGACCGAAGATTCCTGGGTTCTCTGGGAAAGAAGTTGGAATTAACGGGTGACAATCTGGAGAGATGGTAGCTGAGGCTTCCAGATTCAGCCTAGCAGACTGGGAGTAGGGCAGCCTTAGAAATAACTGGGATTTGACCGTTCGTTGGGAGTATATATACATCTCTCCGTCGTGTGTCTGAAGTTATTCATTAGCAAGGCCTGGATGGGACCTTGCCAAAGGGCAGCTTGCCTTCCACTATTGTCACAGGGAACTCTGAACTCGCAAATAAGAAAACAGACAATTGTCAGGAGGCCAGCATGTGTAGAAGAACCCAGGAGCCCTAGACCTCCATAAATCCTATTGCCAGGGAACCTCTCTGTAGTAACCCATGAGAACCCTCACATTTTCCACTCCGGATTTCTCTGCTTTTCCGGAGAATGCAGGAAACCTGGCTCTCTGCTTTGACTGTTCCTAATAGAATCTTATTAATTCTTCTGCAGCCCCTGCGAGGATATTTGTCCCTCCTCGGTATCCTGCCCCTTCCCTAGCTGTAGATATGTTCCCCTCGTGCCCAGAAATCGTGGTTTCTCCGGGGAAGAAGAAAGAAACCTAACAGCAGACGGTGGGGTTGGTGGATAACGCCAGTGTGCCCGGGTTCTCTGAGAGGGCAGTGCAATGCAGAAAGGGTCAGACGGGAGAGCTGCCCGGCTTCTCGGAAGAAGAACTGCCTTTCCAGCGATTCCTCTTTAAACTCTGACTCCTCCCCCTCCCCCCCGCTCAGCCTCAGCCTCCCCCGTCTGAATCTCCCATTCCTGGGCGAGAAACAGACACAGCCCAAATCCACAACCTGTTTGTTTCTCTCGCACACACATACATATCCTGTGGAGCTGTTGCTGAGCCGTCACCTGCCTCTCCTCTTTTTCCATCGACAATTTTGCCATTTCTCCTTTCCCTTTTCTGTCTGTTTTTTTTTAAAAACTCCATCCACTGCTTTCTCGCCCATCCATCCACGTCCTTCCTTCGTCGCCCATCCATCCACCCGTCCACATTCCCTTTTCTTTCCAACCATCCTCCCACACCCCTCCAGTCCTTCTGTCCTTCCCTCCTTCCGTCAGTTCTCCACTTCCCATCTATCCCTCGTTCGTTGCAGAGTCTGTCAGCCTGGGATCTACCCTTCAATCCCTCTTCCCCATCCTTCTTCCGTTAATTTGGACAGCATCGCCCGTCCTTCGGCAGCATCGCTTGGTCCTTCTTTGAATCCCTTCTTCCATCCCGGTTCTTCCCTATCCTTCCGTTCCATCCCTTTCTTGAGCATCCTGATATTTGTGGGGCTTCCCCCAGGGGGCACCATGGCGCTGCTGAGCTCCCCCACCGAGACCGAGTGCTTAACTAAGCCACTTTTCTGCCGCAAGGGGGCGCTACGCCAGAAGGTCATCCACGAGGTGAAGAGCCACAAGTTCACTGCCCGCTTCTTCAAGCAACCCACCTTCTGCAGCCACTGCACAGACTTTATCTGGTGAGAGAAACCTGACCCTGCAACATGCCCTGTTCGTATTGACCCCTGTAATCCTTTGCCTTTGGCCTTATCGCCCCTTTGTCATTGCTGCTTGTATGAACTTCCACTCCTCGTTCTATAACTCTGCGGTCCCACCAACTCTTCCCCATATAGAGAGCTCCCTTACACTCAGGGCCACCTGTGTTCTCTGATTCTGTCCTGATGCAGAAAGAGTCCAGTAAATAATAGTGGGTACAGAACTCAGCATCCTGAGAATTTTGAGTGTTCTGTTTTTGTCTTTGTTTTACACTAAGTTTCTAGTCCTCTTTATGGCTGTGAAGATTAGTCTTGGGCCATGCTTGTTGAAATCTCTAAAATCAGAGTGGTGTTTGGTAGGAATTCTAGCTGTCAGGGAGTGAGGCTTTGATGTCCTGAGTAACTCCTTGCTCTTCTCTGTAACAAATAAATGATGCAAATGTATGTGAAATTTGTCTAGGTCATAGAATTCCCTGTTCCTTGCTGGAGAATTTGGGTAATCTTGGTCCTGTAGATGAGCTGACCAATGATCCCTCTGTCTTTGTTCTGTTTGCCCCTGTTCATCAGGGGCTTTTGAATTAAGCTCTTCTGACTAAGGAGTCTGCCCTTTTGCTGCCACCTAAGATGCCTTTACTAATGATGCCAAACTTCAAACTGAGGGATTCATACATGCAGCGTAACTGATGTATCGCTGAATTTTTCTGTCTCCCACCTAGCAGATGTCACTTATCCTATAATCCCATTATTACATTATGTATCTCAGTGGCCCCCATAGATCTTGAACTAGAGGTTTAACCAGTAACTCTAGTGCCCCGAATCCTACCACCTTTTACCTTCCTACTTCTTTCTGTTGAGCCCTATATTCCTCAGTTTATACCATCCATACAACCTCTTAGCCTCACTCCTTTTACTCTATTTATTTCCTTCCAGTACCTTCTCGATCTTGCCATGTGCTCTGGCAATCCTTTTCTTTCATAATCTGTGGTCCTATATAATCCTATTTGACCACTTGAATCTTTATTTTCAGTCTAGAGCCCCATAGACGGAGCTATGCATATTCTGTGTTCCCCCTTCAATCAAATTTCTGCTTCTTTGAAATGAAATTCTGCAATCAGATTGTGTTATGCAAATTGAGTGTATCAAAATATATCATGCAAATTACATATATCTGCATAATATGCCTTGTTTTGCATAATTTGGCTTATTTTCTGTGATTCAGCTGTGGAAATAATTAGTACTTGTTTGTGATAAAGATGATGGTAGTGATGATGATGGTGATGGAGGTGAAGAGAAGCGAGGAAAGGGTAAGGAGATGTTTCAATACCAAATAATCAGGGGTAGAAACTTGGTGTTTGGGGTTTTTTTAAGGATGTGATTCTTAGGATGACAAAATCCAGACTAGAAATAACCATCTCCAGAATCCATAGTCGTGCCCCATAATTTAGAAATTTGGAGGTAAATACAAAGTTTATACAACCATGACCCTAGAATAGGCACTCTATTTCTTAGGAACTCTTATTTATTCTGCAGAGATATCGCCAGTCAGATATATCCCTAGTCATGCCTTTCTTTTCAAGCTGTTTTGGTCCTGGTTCTGATTATCCCCAGTTTAGGGCTGTTTAAATTCTTTAGACACCTACTATTAAAAACAGTCTAAAGGCAACGTACAATATAAAAGTACTATAAAATAAATGTTATTTATATGCTGTAGTTTCCACTGGAATATACATGAGCTGTTCTGTGGTTCTGAGGCTGAGGTGTGTGCAATTGTTGTAGAGCTGCTGTGTTTGTAAATTGTCAAATGATGAACCATCCATCCATTAAAATGCATTAGTAGGGAAGAACCCGTAGGCTCTACATTGTAGAACATGAGGGGACTTGTTGAAATCACACCTGTTGAAATCATGGGCATCTTATCCTATTTTTAAAAAATATGTTTTAAATATTAGGCATGGAGTTGGAATATAGGTCCCTGCTGCTTAATGGTCCTTATATTCCTAATGGCAATTTCAGCTTTCAGAGTGGGTGTGACAAGATAAAACAATGCAATGCCTTAAATTTCTAAATAACAACATGCTATTATGATGTCTGATTCCTCTTCCCCACCTTTCTTTTGGAAAGCATACTTAAGAGTTCCTTTTTGCTGCCTCCAGAAACTCCTTTTCCCAAACATATTTTTTGAGACATATACTTGAAGGCAGCAGGAGTGGTGGAAATTTGTTCCAATGAATGGTTCTGCCATTTCTCTCTCTCAATCTCTCTCTCTCTCATACACACACAAAACTAGCAGCAAACTCTGCTCATAATACATGTTCTTATTATGGACAGAAATCTTGGAACATGAACGTTCCATAAAAATATTACCAACAGGTGGGTGGCAAACCTACGGTTGCAAGGATAAAGTAACAACTGTTTTTCAAGTACGCAGAAAGGTTGAATTGCTATGAATAGACAAAGAGCAAACCATATTTCTCTGCACCTGAATGGAGAACGCAAGGAAGTGGTTTTAGCTTAAATATATTCAGATAAGATTTTTCAAACTGTTAAGTTGGCCCCTTATCGCTCTGTTCTCAGATCCAAATCCCTCTCTAAGACTATTGCTCCTCCAGTAGCTCCACCACCCTCAGTCACCAAAAGGTCTGCTACTTCCACCAATGACTACACCCTTTCTGCAGCAAGTGAGAATGGCAGAGGACATGCTTTGCATGCCAAGGACCCCAGGTTCAATTCCTGGCATCCCCCAGTAGGGCTGGGAAAGACTACTAACTGAAATCCTGGAGAGCTGCTGCCATTCAGTGCAGACAGTACTGAGTTACATGGAGTGATGGCTGGGCTTGGTCTAAGGCAGCCCCAAGTACTTTAGGCCCACAACTGCTTTGCAGAATACCTGTGTGATACCACTTCTCTCACTTCCTTCAGATCCCTTCTCAGCTCCCCACCCCACCAATTTTCCATGATGACCCCTTAGTCCATGGATGGGGAACCTGTGGCTTTCCAGATGTTGTTGGACTACAGCTCCCATCAGCCCTGAGCATTGGCCATGCTGGCTGGGGCTGATGGGAGTTGGAGTCCAACAAATATCTGGAGAGCCACAGGTCCCCCATTCCTGCCATAGTCCCTATCTCCATACAGAAATGAAAGCTTTTGTACTAATAACTTAAACTCCACTCTTCTTTACACCACCACCATCTCTCTCTCTCTCTCCTGTCTCTCCAGAGTCAATTAAAAACTAGATTTTTATTTATTTTTCTCATATTTTAAAAACAACAACAACAAATGAGGAGAACCATATAATCTTTGCACAGCAGATGCCTCATGTCAGATTTTAGGTTGTAAGCTTCTTGGAGCAGGGACCTGCCTTCTTTTTTTCCTGTAAACCACTATACACATTGATGGTGTTATATAAACAAATTCAAATAAACAGCAAAAGTAGCTGTGTTAGTCCATAAGGGAAAAAAACCCTCCCAAACCCACAGTTGGGCAGTCACTTTGTTAGGACCAACCAAAATGTAGCAAGCTTTTGAGTTCTCCAGAACTCTTCATTAAGCAAGATATTACACAAAATCAGTGGGGGTGGGGGGTGGGGCAGAAGGAAAAATAAATAAGTAGCACAGAAATGAGGGTCCCCTCCAGACTGTTGCTAGTTTGTGGGAGGGATTCAGTCACATGCTGGCAAATTTAGGTTTGTGCAATTACAGGAGATTAAAGCACTCTTGTGCAACAAACCCACTTCAAACAAATTGGATCTTTTTGCAGTAAGGAAAGTGATGTGGAAAATGCACTTGAAAGGGTGGGATGACAACAGAGTGACAGAAAGTCATATAACCTCAGTGCAAACAAATCAGCATGGGTGCTCAATAAACAGTGGGAGTTTAAACAAATTACTAAAACCACAGAAAATGTTGAAACCAAATGGAATAGGGTAGGACACTGTTTCCCCCCCTCCCGTTGCCATACAGATGCTCCTGTGCTTGTACAATAAGTCAGTGTGCTTCCCCATAGTTCCTGTCCCCAGAGGAATGTCCCACTGAACTGGATTCTACCACTCATACTACTGCCATTACAAATGGATACTCAGCATTTCCATAGCTTGAGGGTTCACGGAATTCACTACCACAAGATGTTCTGAATGGGGATTGTACCAATCAATGGAAGGAGGAGAATGGGATTATCAACCCACACTAAGAGGAACCTCCATGTGCAGAGGCAGTTCTTTTATTTATTTATTTTAAAAAACTATAGAGTGCATATAAAATGCCAGGACAATGTACATCAAAATTTACAGGTTACAGTTAACCTCTGAATATGAGGTGCTGGGACAAGCATAACCTCTATGGCTTGTTTGTGAGCTTCCCAGAAGCAGCTCTCTGGCTGGTTTTGCATAGAGAATGCTGGGGCAGATCAGGAGTGGGAAGCCTGCGGCCCTCCAGATGTCGTTGGACTCCAACTCCCATCAGCCCGAGCCACCATGGCGATTGGTCAGGAATTATGGAGGATAATTTTTCCATTCTCCCCCAGCAGTCTCTAGTCACTGACCATGCTAAGTGCTGTTTTGGGCTGGATTTTTTTTTGGGGGGGAGCGCCCTCTTAGGTTCTTTTTCCAATGTATTTTTGTACTTCTGCAAATGTTAGGGTTCACCCAAGCATGTTGATATCACTCTGTTGTGTCTTACTGGGCCTCCTTCTTGTTTCTTACTATTTTGGCTACATTCTTGTTGGCACTCACCAGCTGAGTTCACTGTTAGAGGGAATGATGGTAGGCTTTTCTCACGTATGGGCAGAACTTGGAGTACACAAATGGCATCAGAAAGTTATTGAAGTTACAATATTGCTTGTATGTTCCTTACACCATCTAGCCGTGGTGCCTGCTGGCTGCATGTCAATGGGTCAGTGGAATCCGCTACGGGTTTAAGTCAGAACTTTCTAGGAGCTGTCCAAGGTGCTGAAAGAGAGGTTTAAAGGAGTTGTCCAAGGTGCTGAAAGTTTGGACTAAAACTCAGAATGGATTCCACTGCCTTACTGACATAGAGCCGCCACTGCCAGATGGGTGGGTGTCTGTGTGTGTTTTAGATATGTTAGGCTGAGAGCCAATTACTAGCTCAAGGTCACTCAGCAAGTATTAAAGCTGAGCAAGGATCTGACCCCATGTTTCTCCATCCCTAAGTACTTTTTCACACTGTGGGATGGTGACAGAATGGAAAGATGGGGGGAGGATCTTATGCCCTCACCAATGGGTGGAAGATATGGGAGGGGATCTATGTTGATATAGCTACATCACAGCTGAATGGCCAGAAATGGCCAGCATATTGCCACTGGACTCTGATCCCACTGACCTGGTGCTCATGACCAGTCAGACTGCTGAAATACTTGCAGCCTGATCGTATGCATTTATATATGGCTGCAAGCTCCACTGGATTCAATTACCTTTACTCCTTAAAGAGGGGCAAACTACATGTTACACATACAGCTATGTATAACTTCTCAGGGTGTGTGTGTGTGAGTGAGAGAATATATACAGGGGTGTAGTTGTCCAGAATCTCAGGGGGGGGGTGT
This sequence comes from Rhineura floridana, assembly GCF_030035675.1. Classification (NCBI taxonomy): domain Eukaryota; kingdom Metazoa; phylum Chordata; class Lepidosauria; order Squamata; family Rhineuridae; genus Rhineura; species Rhineura floridana. Next base: position 20,133,447 of record NC_084490.1, read on the forward strand.
CTTAGGCCCTTTACATTTTTGGGAGCAGGTTTTCAGCAGGGTCCCTATGTCTTCATCATCCCATGAGACACACTTATTGGCTCCTAGGGATCTCTGTTGTTGTGGGAGAAGGCACTAACAAGGATCTCATTCTGGACCCAGTAGAAAAAAGGGGGCGTGGCTGTAACTAACATGAACGGACCCTGCTCTTGTGAATTTGCCACGATACCCCCCCCTCCCTCCCTCCCTCCCCCCCCTCCACTATTAGTACCTTTGCTCAGGCAGTCCATATCCACATCTCCCCCTCCACTATTAGTACTTAAAATAAACCCAGAAGATTCTATTCATGAATCTCCGGTCATGTCACATGAAATATGGCCCTAATTCTGTATAGCTCCATTTGCATGTAATCTCCTTTCATAGTATGAAGAACCACAGAAGAGAGCAGAGTTTAGGTTAGTAAGCTTTTCAGGTCAGGAAACTTTATTATGGCTGTGACACTGTCAAGTGCTGCATACATTATTGTGTCTCTGTACAGTGCCCCATATATTAATGGCACTATATGGATAAATATAGGAACAACACAGGAAATTGCCTTATACTGTGTCAGACCATTCATCCATCTATTTATTTATTTATTTATTTATTTATTTTATTCGATTTATTAGTTGCTCATCTGGCTGGAAACCCAGCCACTCTGAGCAACGTACAAAATAAAGGTATATAAACATCAGACATAAAAGTATATAAACATCAAAAAAGAAGCAATAAAACTAAACAACAAAGTAGAAGCTATCCCCCAACCCACACAGCCCAACCCAAAGATCAGAAAGTCCTCTTAAAGAAGCTCCCTTTTGAAGGCTGGAGGGTGGGGCAAGGCAGGTGGAAGCAGCCTCCCCTGATGGCAACAAAGTCTCTCTCCCCTCATAGTCCTTCTCTTGAGGCAGCTCCCTTTTGAAGGCTGGAGGGTGGGGCAAGGCAGGTGGAAGCAGCCTCCCCTGATGGCAACAAAGTCTCTCTCCCCTCATAGTCCTTCTCTTGAGGCAGCTCCCTTTTGAAGGCTGGAGGGTGGGGCAAGGCAGGTGGAAACAGCCTCCCCTGATGGCAACAGAGTCTCTCTCCCCTCATAGTCCTTCTCTTGAGGCAGCTCCCTTTTGAAGGCTGGAGGGTGGGGCAAGGCAGGTGGAAGCAGCCTCCCCTGATGGCAACAAAGTCTCTCTCCCCTCATAGTCCTTCTCTTGAGGCAGCTCCCTTTTGAAGGCTGGAGGGTGGGGCAAGGCAGGTGGAAGCAGCCTCCCCTGATGGCAACAGAGTCTCTCTCCCCTCATTGTCCTTCTCTTGTATAGCCTTCACTGACTGGTAGCACTCTCCAGGGTTTCAGGCAGGAGTCCCTCGCAACCTTACCTGGAGATGCTGGGGATTGAACCTGGGCCTTTTTACACATAAGGGAGATGCCGTGCCACCGAGCTGTGGTGCTTCCCTTAAAGAAACACACACACACAAAAGATCCTTCCCAAAGACTGATGAAGCTGCGATGAAGGGAAAGGCTGATGGAAGAGATATCAAATTCTATTTGAAGTCAGACGAAAAGGCAGCTGTGTGTCAGCTTGTGGTAAAACCTGGAGCTTTGACACCAGCACCCCCGCAGCCTCGGGAGTTAGAGTCAGGCGGAGACAAAATATGCTAAACCCCTCATCTCTGTTAATGACTCACATAGCCGAGGACACAGAAGTCTTTATAATAGCCAACTCTGATGCCTTACAAACATTTCCATTCCTAGTTGGGGCTGTGTGACAGTTGGGGCTCGCTGTATAGGCACCAGATCTCACCCTCACATTTATTTTATTCATGATTTATTTATGAAACCTCCATGTCACCTTTGCAGCCCAGATGAGGTGCTTAGAGTGACACATGACACAAGCACACAGAGCATCCATTTAAAACACAGTAACCACAATAAAAGCAGTTTTTAAAAACCTCTAAAAAATGACAGAATAAACTACAGAGGAACAAACCCAGTTCCCTAGCTCACAAGACAAGGAGTAAAGGTGCAATCTTACTATGCACACTTACTTGGAAGTAAGACCCACTGTATTAAGTGAGGCGTACTTTGAGTAAATATGTATAGGGTTGAGCTGTAAAAGAAAGACTGGCAAAGGCTGGAGAAATCAAAGAGGTTTGGTTGGTGTAGCAAAAGGCATTCAGGAAAGGGGCCAGCCCAATCTCTGTGGGAAAGGAGATCTAAATGGAAGCTAGCACCATAGACAGTCCTGCTGAAACAGGCTTTAACTGAGCTAAAAGATGAGAAATGCAGCAGGGCTTCACCTGTTGGTTTTAAGGTGCAGGTGGAGAGGTATATATAGGTGAAGATGTCCCCACAGGCAAGCAAGAAGATCTAGAACCACTATATTGAACCAGGCCAGAAAGCAAACTAGAAGCCAGCCGAGATGGGTCCACACACCAGAGTGAACCCTCTTTTCTGCCTATGCTGGATGATGAGCAGACCTCTTGCATTCTGCTCTAGCTGAAGCTCCCAATCCATTTTCAAGGGCAACCCAGTATAAATAACATTGGCATAGCAGTCAAAATGAGTGGTCACTTATGACATACACGACAGCATGCTGCAGCTCCTAGTCAGAAATGAGGATTTTCAGCCAGCTCGCTGGATAAAACTGGTGCAAGGTACTCCTGACCATTGCCTTTACCTGAATATCTGTCAGCAAAGTGGGAATCAGGAGTAGGGTAGCAAATGTTTGAACCAACGGTTGCTTCTGTGCTTTAAACAGCCATTTGGTCTGCAGCTGTTACCATGTGACTGACATGAAAAACTTTGCCTGCTGATTACCATGGGAAAGATTCCTTTGTGAAATTCTGGAGAGCCACCAGGGAGCTGACTTGGTGTAAGGCAATTCTCTATGTTTCTAACTGAGTAGGATTTTTAGGGATCATAGGGTGGGGCTTTAGTACCTTGCAAAAGGAAATAAGTATGCAAATTTCCTGGATTTGTGTATTTTTATAGGTCACAAAAATATTTTTTTCCTTGCAGATTGCCTTGGCACATAATTTCATTTTTTTTTTAAATGCAGAGTATACACAGGCTTGAAGACCGGTAGCAGCTTGCAATGTTTATTGCCAATTCTACACTTCAGTGACTCTTAAGGCCCAGTACCAAGATGGGGTGGGGCCTTCCAAATTTGATCTGAGCAGTGGTGCTAGGGGAGAGGGTATTTTAACTATTTTCTACCATGCCATTTCCCTATTCTAAATCATTACTCCAAAGCTCAATGGAAGATGAGAATTGCAACTTCAGGGTGAGGGATTTAGATTGGGAAAATAGCAGGGGAGGCAGAATTCCTCCATGGGGCTAACAGCAGCTTGTCAGATGTGATTTAAATTGGTGTGTGTGTGTGTGTGTATGTAAGTTAAGGGAAATTAGGGGAAATTCCCTGTTTTAAAGCCGATTTTGTGCTTTTGCGGCATTTTGCTGCATTTTCGTGTCATTTTCATGCGACGCGACCCATTATAATCAATGGGTTCTGCTTTACGGCGATTTCCGCTTTACGGCGGGGGCCTGGTCCCTAACCCGCTGTATAAGTGGGGCCCTACTGTACTGGTTTGTAATACAACATTAAAACAACAACAAAAGGATTGCTCATATATCTGTTTAACAGTTTGTGTTCTGTTGGGTTTTTAACACTAAAACTACAACATATATACCAATTAGGGTTACCAGGTTCAGGGCCTGATCCTGATCCTGTGTCTTTAGGAGAAAAGAAAGTCAGCCAAGTGCAGGTTTTTTTGCAACACTGTAGTGGGGAAAACCACAAGGTGGAATTCTCCCTTCCCCCTGCACAACTTTTAAAGATACAGAAGACCTCTTGGAGGCCGGGCCTGGCAACACCTGCACTTGGCTAACTTTCTTGTCTTCTAAAGATACAGGATCAGGCCCTGAACCTGGCAACCCTAATACCAATTGTACTGTGAGGCCTCTTAACCCTGGCAATTATTTGGACAAAACACTGGGTAACTCTTTCTAGTCAGCTGGCATCCTGCCTCTTCTGTATATTTACAAAAGATTACCATTAAACAAATTTTTACTTTCCCTTAATCCTGTATGTATTCATATGGGAGCAACTTCTACTGAAATCAACAGGGTTTACATCAAGGTTTATGATTATAGATTCTGGTGGACATCTGCAGACGTTTGCCCATCTACCCTTCTCTACAGGAAGAGCTTTCTTTCCAACTTTATTCCCCCCCCCCTCATGTCCTCAGTTTCCAGTTTTATTGGGAGCAGGGAACCCTTGATCTCTTCTTGAACTATTAACAATTTGATCTGAAGGCATAAACAGGTAAAACTTTTCAAGGCCTGGTGACTAACATCTGCTAATGTCTTCAGAGCAAGCTGCTGTTAAAGACAGAGGAACAGCATGGGGCTTGGTATGAACCACACACCACACAGTGTCTGTTCCTTTTGGCATGACTTTCCAAGATTCTGCACACCCCGGCAAAATTAGCAGTGTCTATGTGAAGCAAGCATCGAGCTGTGTATAGAACTGGAATGATTAAAACACATGCACTTGTGGACACACACTCTGCCTCCCTGCCCTTCAAAGGACAAACCGGTAAACATGGGAGGAGAAAAATATCTATATAAATCCATTCTTTCCCTACCCTTCAGCACCCCCTGACAAGTCAGGTTATTGAGCTGGTTGTAGAAATAATAAGTATGAGGCTCAAGATGGTTCCTGATTCCTTATTTGCCTGCCCCATCACCCTGTTTGACAAAGGTGGAAATGAATCTGCTGGAATGAGGAGCTTGGTTTTAAATGTGGCTGCACCCTCAAATAAACTGTGGAGTATCTCAGATCATACGTCCACCTAACTGTCTCCTATGAGCTGCTAGAAATGGGCTTCCTTCCACTCTCACATTAAAATAACAATGACAAAAAGGAATTGAGGCACTGGCAATCCACAATTGTCATTGGTTCATCCCAGATAATGTGTCTATCCACACAATTGGGTAACTCTTCACTACGAGATACTGCCTTAATCCTAGAGCCCTTTGTAATTGTGATTTTAACACGAGGGATGGGACATAACTCATTTGAAAGTGCGTTTTGCACAAATGGACTCTTGGACCTGTCAGTAGCTTATATACAGGAGTGACAATCTCCCCACCATGGGTAGGTATGGCCCAAATCCTATTTTGGGGGAGAGCTGTATTTACACCCAGGGCCCCTCATTCAGACATCATCTGAACCTTTATAAAAAATAAATAGGGAGCTGGGGAGTGCAAAAAAGAAACTGGTCTGGGAGCCATCTTCAGCCCATCAGCCTTTTTTGTTGTGATCCCCATTAAGCAATCCTGAGGCTTCTCTTTTGCTGCTTCTCTACTGCAAGAAAAACAGCAGCTTTCAAATGTTCCCCTGTCACGAAGCAGGCTCTGATGGGGAAAGAAAAGAAGCTAGCAACCCTAACTGAGGGACAGCATCTATGCTTTTCACAGAATTCAAACTCTACAATTCTGGGTCATATCTCAGCATCCTTCCTGGCCACCTCCTGCTCTGTCTTTGTCCTCACATTTTAAAAGCTGTAAAGCTGTAGAGAGGCTTTGATCCATCCCTGGAACACCAAAGGATCTGGGAACTCAAAAGACATGGGGGGGGGAGAAAGAATACCAGTCAGAATTTGAGAAATCAAATCCTCTCTCCCCACACTAGGCTTTCCTTCCCCAAAAGGAGGTGGGTTTGATTCTTTCAGGGTCATCTTCCCTGCCCCCCCCCGGGCTTTCCTTCCCAAATATTTGTCAGACCCAAAGAAATGAGCTCCATTTTTCTTTCTACACCTCCCTTTTCTTAAAATACCTCCACAGAAGCTCTGGTTTGATGTTTCTGGTTGTGTTCACCCACTCAGGCCTGAGAAGAGAACGCCCCTCAGGCATATATATTCAGGATCTCTTCTTGTGGAGTAATTGCTGCGAAACTTATTTCACTTAACATTTCTTATCCATAGTCTGGCGTGTGTGTGTGTGCGTGTTAAAAATAAGTTTGCTTTTCCTCTTGTCAATTTTTGTGATAAATAGAAGACACACTCCACTGTTGTGCCTGTGTATTAGAATGTGGCCTGCACTGAAGTCCTATAAAGTGTGTGTATGTGTGATATAAAGTACAGGACTTGCAGGTGAGAAAGGTTGTGAATTCTTTCCCTAGAATTCTCCCCAACTCACACCCCGAAGCCTCTCCATCTATTTACTATTGAAGAGGGTTACTCTTAGAGCCCTAATAGGAAAAAACACTTGGAAAATAGTGGGTTTTTTTAATTGGGGGGAAGGGTTTAATATCCCCTCCATCTACCCATGCTGTGCTTTATGTTGTTGTTACATTCCTGCCCCACCTCCCATAGGAATCCAGTTTTAATACATGAGTCTGCTGCTATCATGTCTTATTTAGAATTACTTGCTCCTCCTCCTGTGCCTCTGGATGAGTCACTGTTCTATTATTTATTTAAGATATCTTTAGGTCACTTTTCAGGACAAATCCCTCACAAGGTAGCTTTGTAATCAAACTATCTAAAATTTATTCTAAAAAATAATCACTAAAAACTACAGTAAGACTCCATAACAATAAAATAGCAATAAGTATAGCATTTAACCCAGCATGATATCATTTTGCTGGGCAAGCCTCCCCTGAGGGCAGGCAACCCTATTGGGTCTCTTGTTGTATGATTTCATCCCCTCATGCAAAGATGCAACAGAATTACTTGCCACAGTAGAAGCAGAAGTAGAAGATGACTGGAAGAACCAAGGCAAGTACTGTGACTCTTTCAGAGATGCAGTGGGCAGCCTCCTTTGGGACCTCACAGGATACTTTTAATTATTTAATTAACGCATTTGCCTTGTTGCATGACATGCTAACATGCCCTGTCACATACCTTAGGAATTGCTAGTGATCATGAATATGGAAAGGAAGTGTTAACTGTTCTGGAGTTATTTTTGTTTCCAGTGCAATCCTGTAGTGGTGCTTACTCCTGGGTAAATGGGAATAGGATTGCAGCCTTAATCTGGAATAAAAGGGTGTCATCTGGGTGCCAGTCACCTATCTGACCTGGAGGTCCTTCAACCCCCACAGTTCTTTTGTGAGATTGCTGTCTTCACGTCAGAAACTCTGCCTTTGACACATACTTTTCTGCCCAGCAGATTTTCAACAGGTACAGCTTTCCCCCCACATGAATATGCAGTAATGGGGGAAGCTGCACTTGAGTCTCACCATGTCACATAGTTTGTAATGGTACAGTCATCCTCCTCAAGATGTCATCCCATATTCCCCTCCCTTATTTAATCCGGATTTGCCATTTTCACTATTTAATTTTTTTACTTATTAGATTTTTCTGCAGATACAGTAAATCTGGATAAAATGGTCAAATAATGTGGGACAGCAGTTTGATGAGGACAATGTTGTGTGGATGTTGGGGGAAAAACTTGGGTGCATGAGCAGCACTGAGCCCACAATAAACTGTTGTGTGGAAATGGAAACAAACAGAAGCGGTGGCCGCCATTCCTGTCCCAGAATTCATTTCTTCCTGATTGTACTTGAGACCCAGAACTCACGAATTCAAATTCTAGCACCTTCACAAAGAGCCACAGATTCCTGATTTTCTCAGTCCACTCCCCTGTGGTTTCCCCCCCATTTCTCATTATTTTCACCTAAAGGTAAAGGTGTCCCCGCACTTGTAGTGCAAGTCGTTTCCGACTCAGGGTAATGTCTTGTGACGTTTACTAGGCAGACCATATATATGGGGTGGGATTGCCAGTTCCATCCCCGGCCTTTCTGTACCCCCCAGCATATGCCAGGTACTCATTTTACCGACCACGGATGGATGGAAGGCTGAGTGGACCTTGACCCCTTTTACCGGAGATTGAACTTCCTCCTTTCGTTGGAATTGAACACAACTCTTAATAGGTGCAGGAGCCCCATCCCTCTTGTGCCTCTGGCCATCCCACTTTTGAGCCCCCAAAGCAACTTACAGTTCTCAGAGGTGGCAGAGACCCCTGTCTGAAACCCTGGAGAGCTGCTACCAGCCAGTACTGTACAGACAACACTGAGCTAGGTGGACCAGTGGCCTGACGCAGTATAAGCCAGCATCCTATGTTCCTAACTGACAACGTATCACAAGGAACAATATGAGTGTGTTTGTGAGTGGCAGAGAGGAAATGTTTGCGGTTTCTTGTTTTTCTCTTTCCTTGTGTTCCTCATTTCTCTTGCCATCATGACCTCCTGCACGGCTAGTTTATTCCTTTTGTGCATTTTTAATTAAAGCCAAGTGCTGAACTGTTTAAAAAAAAGTGCTGTCATCAGTATTCTAATTACTGCAAAGAGAAGCACAAATATAAATTTCCCTGCATGATGAAAGACGTTTCACCAACTCCTTCAGCATCTGTTAGGGCTGGTGGAACATTGAGGTACCGGCTGTAAGTTTCTGGAGGCTATTGCGACTGGGAGAGGGGTGAATGTAACTAGCAAACAAATTTAACTCAGTATTTAACTTAGAATCGAAGAATCCTGAGTGTTCCACTTTGGTTTTGGTTGGCTTTTTGCTTCAGGCACTGTACACAATATACATTTAAAGCACATTCCTCTCTCCCACCCATCCCCCAAAAATAATCCTGGGAACTATAGTTTACCCCTCACAGAGCTACAGTTCTCAGCTTCCTATCTAGCACATGAATGTGCTCTTAAGGACACATCTACAAAATTTGCTAACTCGGTGCTCCTTAAACTGGCAACCTACGCTTTGTGTGAGCTAACAACCTGTTTCTTTTCTCTCCTTGTTTCCCCTCTTTTTTTCCATACAGGGGGATTGGAAAGCAGGGGCTGCAATGCTTAGGTAAGAACTTAATTTTGGCTTTCCTCTTTGGGTTGGTTCTCTTTGCACAATTAGAGCACCACACACTGAGAAAGCACAATCATGCGCACAGAGCACTACAGCAGGATCATAGCGGGGAAGGAATTACGATTTTATAAAAGAGAAGTTGTGGAGGTTGAAGCCACGATCCTTGTTTTAGCCCAGATAACATGGGGGATGGTCTGTAGCAGGTCAGTGCTTATGGAAGAAACACACTTTGCATATACTCAGAGGCACGCTCAGCTCAGTTTACATGTGCATCTGGGGTCAGTGAAGAAGAATTCTGGGACAGAAGTCCTGTCTGCTCTTGGAAAAAGGTTTGTTGTAATTTGAAGCTATTCTTTTTATGGTGGTTTTGTGACTTTTATAACTGCCTCACAACAGGGACAGCTTTCTTGTGGCATGGAGCTAGGGGAAGATCAGAGCTTGGAAAATTACTTTTAAAAAGTAATAAATTACAGTTACAGTTACATGGCCCCCACAAAGTAGTAATTACCATTACAAATACAATTGCTCTGAAAGTAACTGATTACTTTACTTTTACTCAAAAGTAATTGCTACAATTACATTTTAGTTACTTTAAAAAAAAGCCTACAAGATGCTGGCCTTGGCTGCTGCACATCTAAGTAGCCTAAAACAACATTAAAAATAAGCACACACACACAGAGGGTAATAGAATTTTTTTTTATCGATAAGATTAACAGAATGGCATAGCAGAATCTCACATCCCCTCACCCCACCCCCAGCAATGATGATACCCCAATACACATATTTTTGTATATATATTGCCTCCAGCTCTTTTCTCCTTCCACTCCTGTCAATTTTTAAACAATTGTTTTCTCCACCCTGTCTCGCTCTCCACCTCCTCCCTTGTCACCTCCTAAGCACCCATAGAGCATGAAGGAAGAACAATGCTGCACAGAAGCCCAATTTGAAGCACATGATTTTTATTCACAAATCAGAGGAGGAGAAGACGTCCCCTGCTCCCCCCCCAAGTAATGCACAAAAGTAATGCTGGAAACATTACAATTACTCCTCAAAAGTAATGAAGTTACTACTCATTCTATTACCAGCAAAATGTAATGAAGTTACCCACTAGTTACTCAAAAAAGCAATAAATTACAAGTAATTCGTTACTTGTAACTAGTTACTTCCAAGCTCTGGGGAAGATGCACCCAGAGAGTTGAATTTCTCTCTGCCAGATAGTTTTTGAAGGTGCAAAACCCTTGTTGGAAGAAAAGGCAGCAAATCTAGTTAGGAGAGGACAACTGTGAAGAAAGACTTATTTGGTTCTCTACCCTCTTTATAGTGAAACACTTCAATGGGAGCTAAGAGCCAATGTGATGTAGTGTTTAGAGGACAGGACTAGGGACAGGAGACCCAGGTTCAAATCTCCTCTCAGCCACAAATCTCGCTGACTCAGCTGCACCTTCAGTATCTCAGCCTAACCTACATCACAGGGTGGTTGTGAGGAAAAGGGGGTTGGAGAGAAGCATGCATGTCCCCTAATCAATAAATAGGAGCCAGGTCGCCTGAATTCTTTGGTAGGAGTTACTTCCAATGGGGTACATCAGGGCATGTTAGGGGCAGAGGAGCAGGGATTCAGGATTCATAGAGGCTCTTATTAGGGAGAGAGTTGGATTGTGCAGGTGCTAGGCAGGGTTGCTTCTAATTTCCCTAATTCCCTTTTTAATCAGGCAGTTCACACACACACACACACAACCCCTGAGCCAGGTTTTATTGTTTCGCTGAACTAGATTTCTTCATCTATTTTAGGGCTGTGAAATCTCTCTCATTCTTCTTGTATTTTATGTACACTTCTGTCTCTTCCGCTGCCCTTGTACCTGACACTTCGGTCCAAATTTACCTTCACGCTTGCACCTACCTCCAGCGTGCTTGCACTTGTGTGTGTATTTATAGCATGCCAGTACACATGTGAACACTAGTGTGGAATACACACTATGCATATGCCGTGTGTGAAGTGATGGCAATTACTCCCTCCACTGACATGCACACACTTGTAAAATTAGTCACAACTTTGCAACTCTCCTTGACCCCGATTTTTAAAAAAAGTATTTATTGACTACGTTTTTGAAAATCTTGATGTTTCTCCAAATTGCTCAGGGCAGCAGACATGATTCCTTACCCTCTTTATCCACACAACAACCTTATGAGTTAGGCTAGGTTAAGGCAGGGTTACTGGCTCATGGTCACCCAGTGGGCTTCATAGCACCTTGGACAGCTCCTTGAAAGTTCTGACTAAAACCCAGAATGGATTCCACTGCCCCACTGACATCGGAGCCACCAGCCTCAACTATTCATAGCTGAGTGGAGTTGTGCAGGTCCTAGTCTCTCATTCTAGCCACTACACAACCATGCTTGCTCTCCAGCACTGAGAAGGCTGCCATCTTCCATGGAAGAAAGAGAGAAGAGGAGGGTGGTTCCTTAACCCTTTTCACTCCAGTGTTTTCCTGCTGAAAATCACCCACAACCTGCTGTTCATTCCACAGGACACCTACATCTTTTCCAGCACTGGTGGAGGAGGGGTGAAGCAGCTTGACGAGTGATCTTTTCAGCAGACAAAGCTTCTGGAGGGGAAGGGGTTAGGAAAGCCCTCCCCTTCAGGCTTCTGTGAAAAATTACAGTAAGCATTTTAGAAAAAGAAAGAAAGAAAAATTGGGAGGAGGGAAACTACATATGTCATGTGCAGTTAAGCCTTTATCTCTATATAGGCCTTGTTCGCATGTAACGGAAAACCATAGTTGATGGTTTGCCTTGATTGTGCCTTTCTGGTCTGTTTTGCTCCTCCCTGCTTGTATGGGAAGGAAACAAATCGCAATCCTTGGCTTAGCATTAGATTTGGACCAGGGATTGTGGTTTCACTCCCAGCAATTACAGTCTTAAGGCAAGGTTTGTTCTTGGCTCATTGATTACGGTTTGCTGGAGCAAAACAAATTATGATTCCTGGTTCTGACATCATGCTAAGCCAGGGATTGTGGTTTGTTTCCTCCCAGTGCGAGCAGGAAAAGTGAAAGAGCCCTCTTAGGTACCTCCATGGTGAACCATTTGTTGTTATGTGCCTTCAAGTCGATTTTGACTTATGGCGACCCTGTGAATCAGCAACCTCCAATAACATCTGTTATAAACCACCCTATACAGATCTTGTAAGTTCTCTGAGTTAATGGTGAACCATTCATCAACTATGGTTTATATAGAATGTGAACTGGGCCATAGACACAATTGTACTGAATTAGACTTCACTGATCAGCTCTTCCACATTCCAAAGAGAATTTCAAAAGTGCAGGCCCTTCCAAGGGCAGGCCCTTTCACTTTCCGTAAGATGTATGCAATCCCATACACTTCTTTCTAACACATATCCACACTTGCGTGTAGATAAACAACCCTCTCATGCATGTAAGCACATAAAGAAATTCTCTCATGAATGTACATCTCAAGTTATGTGTGCATGCACATTTTCACAGGCTCATATACCCGTGTGGAATTTCCTCCTTCACTGGTTGTGATTGTGAAGAAGATTTTCACTGGCAAGTTGGCAGCTAACACCTAGAGTTGTGCCTACAAGACCCTGCCTTTCACAGACATTCATGTTAGTCACACCCAGTTTCATATATATGGTTTCCCTACTCCATTTTGTTCTGCAGTGCGTTTCTCAGGTTCAGGATTCCCTCCTCATCATGGGGCAGTTTATAGGCCTAAGAATCACCCCCTCCCTTCTGTCCTCCTCCCCCAAACTTGATTACATTCTGGAAAACACATCTTCAGCTCTCTGTGTCCAGACCTGCTGGTTGCTAAGAAACCACACTATGGCTGCCACTGAGATTGCTAAGCAACCCCCCCTTACTTGCCAGTTCCATCAACACCTGCCAATCAACTGATGCCCCATATCATATTCTAATGTTCCAACTGTGCATCCTCATTCCCGCACCCAATTTGTCCTCTTCACCAATCAGGCCCCACTTCTTTTCTAGAGAATTTAGGAGATCTGGCTCCAAGCATGCTCTGCTGTAGCCAACTGGGCAGTACTCTTGGTGTTATAGGTCTCAGCATCCACCTTTCCTCCCCCCCCTTCACATTTCGTTGTGCATGCTGGACATCACACACACACACACACGCACACACACATGGGGCAATGGTTTAGTAGGGAAATCTGTTGCTATGGGAACCCAAGGCATATACAAAAGTGGCTGAACAAGAGATATGGATCAGGGATAAGGTTGCCAACTGGATGGAAAGTAATGGATCTGGTCTGCACTTGTGCCTTTAACAGCTGCTTGATCTGGAGGAAATAGCAGCAAAACAACAACAATGGAATCTTGTGGCACCTTTAAAAACTAACAGGAGATAGCAGCAGGTGAAGCTTTCAATGATATGGAGATAATCATTTTATTATCTGCTGATTGCTGTAGATGATAAATGCCTGTTAAATCCTCCCAGGTACAAATGCCAGGTGAAACACTGGCAACTGTAATGGGGGGCTGGGGGGGTAAGTGAGAAGCAGGGCTAGGATTTCTGAGAGAGGGCTGTATCCTAATTGTTACATAGTAGAATGTTTCAGAGAAAGGCCTCTGGCTGTGAGAGTGGGGACTCCTGGGTTCTTTCTATGTGTCCGTGTGCACCAGCGCCAAAGTCTTCCCTCCCTCCTTCCTCTGACTAGGTCCGATCCCCCTCCCCTGCTGTGCACGGGTACTTGTGGATTCGTCCCCCGCCGGTTGCCATGGAGACCCATCTTCCAAACCTCAGGCCTCAAGATGCTGAAGGCAGGAGGGAGAGAAAGAGAGAGGAGGGAAGAGAGGGAGCAAAGTCACCCCCTCACCCTGCACCTGCACTCACACATTAATATAAATACCCAGGCTCTCCTTTTCCCAGAAAGCCCACTCTGTGCATTTTAGTTGCTTGGCTGTTTTTGTTTTTTACTGGAAGAACCCCTGAGGACAAACTCAAGATCAATTAACACATATTAATATTAGCCCCTAGCACCATTTAGTCAGTTTGGCAGGTGGTAAAAGGTTAAGATCCCCCTGCCCCCCTTCACCATTTCAATGAAAGCTTATATTGATTCTAATCAAGGCGGGGTATAAATGTAATAAATAAATAATAATTAATAGTGTATGCCAGAAACCAATGAAGTGATAATTTTGCCACAGCATTAAACATATGACGACAATATAGGAAGTTGCCTTTTACTGAGTCAGACCATCGGCATGTCTAGCTCAGTACTGTCTACACTGACTAGCAATAGGTCTCCAGGATTTCAAGCAGGGAGTCTCTCCCTGCCCTACCTGGAGATGCTGGGGATTGAACCAGGGACCTACAGCATGTAAGGCAGATGTTCTTCCACTGAGCTCCAGCCCTTCCCCGAACAAAGTTATGTGCCTGGGAGGAGAGTCCATCGCTCAAAAGGTGCAAAATTATTCTGGTTCAGTCCCTGCCGTCTCCAGTTTTGTTTTGTTTTGTTAATGATCATGTCGCAAAGGAAGGAAAGGGACACTGGAGAGCCACCACCAGCCAGAGTAGACAACACAGGGGTTGCGTACACACCGTATATTTAAAGCATACACCCCAAGGAATTCTGGGGATTGTAGTTTACCCCTTACAGTTCCCAGCACCCTTAACAAACTATCGTTCCCAGGATTCTTTGGAGGAATCTGTGTGCTTTAAATGTTTGGTGTCAACACAGCTTGGGATTATGTACCAATTAATGGTCTGACTCACAATATGGTGACTTCACATGTTCGTGTGTTGTGCTGCCAGAGGTCTAGGACAAGTATGGTCTTGACACAGAGTTCCCTCCAATAAAGAACAACAAATATTTATTCTTTCCTTTTCCCCATGTTCTTTCATTCCCTTTTCCTCCTTGCTTCCCCCCTCCCCCACTGTTCCTTACCTTGCCATATTTGGTTTTATACTCAGCACTCTTTTCCTTTTCCAATAAACATTTCTCTCCTTTTTCATCCCCTTTCTCAGTGTGCAGCTTTGTCCTACACAAGAGATGTCATGAATTTGTCACTTTCGAGTGTCCAGGAGCTGGGAAAGGACCCCAGACAGATGTAAGTGACCCGCTTCACTGTCAAAGGTTTCCTGCGTTCTCAGAGACAAGTGTGGATTTGATACAGGGGTAGCTCCTCTTGTACGTGCATGTGTGTGTGGCAGGAGGGCTACATTCTTTCTTGGCCAGCTCTCTACCACAGGTGTGGGGAATCTTGGGCCCTCCAGATGGTGCTGAACTACAAATCCCACCATCCCTGGCCATTGGCCATGCTTGCTGGGGGCTGACTGGGAGTTGTAGTTCAGCAACATCCAGAGGGCCAAAGGTTCCCCACACCTGCTCTACGGGTTGCATGCCAGTGGTGGGTATGGCCAAAAATTTATGTAGCCATCCCATAGTCTCTCACACACACTCTTGCAGGCACACATACACACAGACCCTCTCCTAAGTTGATCTCTGCGGAACCGCTAAGGAGGGGTTATTATTGCCCCTTTTCTGCCCATGAAATGATCAATCTGACGACCAAGAAGGAGGCACTTTGTATCCCTGTGGGGGGGAGGGGGGGCTGGGCTCTGCCCACCTCACTGCTGTTATCTACTTAAATTTGTTTTGGTCATCTTTTTCTTGCTACTGCCAAAATTGGTGGGGGGTCCTGGGGGGAAAAGAAAAATGGGTTGGGGAAGCAGATCAGTCAACCACTCCTGTTTTAGTGACTTTATTGTGGGGAGGGCTTGGAAGCCAGGACTTCAGGCCTCTTTTCCACTCCAGGTGAGCTCGTCCCGGCTTCCTTGCTATTTATACTGCTGACAGAGAGAGTGGATGTCTTCATGCAGCTAAAGCTGTCCCATTTCTGTTGTCCTTGGCCTGGAATCCTAGAGAAGGAATGAGAAAGGATGGGAGGACTTGCCTAACTTGCTCCTTTAATAGCACACAATCACCTCACGAGGCTCCTTCGCAGAATTATGAGTGCTCAAATTTACACAGGCATTTTTGGGTGTGACTTCACATGCATACCCTGGGGCACAGTCATGCAACCTCGTCTACATCCACATGTTCCTTTGTGAGAGGAAGGTGCACTTGTGGCACGCATGCCCTTAAAAGCAGGGCCTTAGTGTGCACATGTTTAAAATCTTCCTGTGTGCAAACAAACTAGGGCCTCAGCCCATTCTGTCTGACTTAAAAGAAATGACATGTTGCTGCCACCCCATTTGTCCTCCCAGTGTTGAGTGTGTTTTTGTGCTACCATGCACATGGATTTCTTTATTTCAGCTACTTATATACTGCTGGATTACTGAAATTTCAAACTGTGTTACATATTTGTGTGCAGATCTCTATATGTATTCATGGAAATTCACATCTATAAACCCCCATGGATACTCATAAGCCAGAACACAGTGGCAGTATGCATCACATCCATGTACGAGGTCTGAGATTCAATCCCTGGCACATCCTGATAAAGGATCTTAGGGCCAAACTACACATGAGGCAAAAGATATAAATGGAAGCTGCATGTATCTTTCTTTTCCTTTAAACTGAAGATTTGGGGGGAGGGGACAAGGGATTAACCCCTCCATGCACCATGGTTCTGATCCTGATCAGGCCCCCACATGGCTGGTATTTAGAGTGGATCTGCTTTTTTATACATATTATGGGTGAGCTCTTTAGGTTGCTTTTACTCTTGTTTTTGATGTTTGTTTCTTCACGTCACTTAGAGTTTACCTTTGTGAAAAAAGTGACTAACAAATATAATAATAATGAAAAATAAATGTGTAATTTGGCCCTCAGGTAACAGTCGCTGGGAAATACCTCTCCTGAGACCCTAGAGCAGATGTGGGGAACCATTGGCCCTTCAGACGTTGCTGAACTACAATTCCCATCAGCTCCAGCAAGCTATTGTTATTCAGCAATATCTGGAGAGCCAAAGGCTCCCCATGCCTGTCCTGCAAAGAAGACAATACTGAGCTTAATGGACTCATGGTCTGACTCAGTATAATGCAGTATAAATATAAAGCAGATCATATGTTTAAGCCTGGCAGTTATGTACACACCTGTCACTTGCATTTACACATGACTTCCTAATAGTTTGAGAATGTATGCTGCACACCCCCTTTTCACATGTACTTGTTTACACATAATGTCCTTTTCACTTGTGGACAAACTGCACATTCGCATTCAAATCCATGCCCTTTGCCTTTCACATGCTTCTTAACATCTGCACATTCTCACATCCAAACACTAAAAGACAGAATGAGGCTGAGACTCCCTTCACAAACTACAGTTCAGAGGTTTTTGAGAGGGGGTGCTGGAGATGGAAATAAGACAAAAGAACCACTTTTGGCAAAAGACCAGCTTCTGTAGATTAGAGAATAATGTGGAGGGCCCCATCTTCATAGATGCTGTGCTTTTGTGGATTTCCCCCTTTACAGGATCCCCGGAACAAGCATAAGTTCAAAATCCACAGCTACAGCAGCCCAACCTTCTGTGATCATTGTGGCTCGCTCCTCTATGGGCTGGTGCACCAGGGGATGAAATGCACTTGTAAGTAACCATACCCTCCCCCAAGTTGTGTCGTCTGCTGCACTAAAATTAATCATCACCATCATCTTCTGTGGCACCATCAAGACTGTCATGGGCTCTCCAGAGCAAAGCTTCTTTCATTGGAGGGCTGCTGTAGAATGGAGGTTAAGAGCACATGCTATGAATAGGAAATCCTGGGTTCAAATATCAGTTCCGTCATGAATGCACTGGGTGGGTATAGGTAAACCACTAGTCTTCAGTCTCAGCTCAACATATGCAATGTGGAGGCAACAATAAGGCTACTACTAGACAACCTTACAGGATTGCTGGCTGCAATGGTGGCTGAGAATGTATATGCACATCTTTTCAAGCACTGGGTGGGGAAGTGTTCTACAGATGCCAATTAATTTTAAAAGTGAACTGACAAGGCAGTGGGTATATTATACGCCATGGCCTCAAGGCTAGTGAAAATCAGTTGTGATTTAGGCAGGATCTACATATGTAGTACAATGAGGTGGTAGAGTCCTCAGATGGTAGAACAGACAGTGCCACTTAAGACTGCAGGTGCGAGATAACAATTTTTTAAAGGCTTCACCAAGTAAACTATGTAAGCAGAAAACCAGTACATCAGAGAGAGATTCTTCCTCTGCTCTGTCCCAGTTGTGCCAGTTTCCTACTTGCTGGAAGGTTTTTTGGTGTCTTTTAGGAGAAACATTTTAAAATGTGATTGACCCCATCTATAGTCTGAATTCGTATAGGCTGTTCTGCTACCTCATTCCCAACTAGTACAGGCTGATGCCCATTGGATTCCTTGCTGAGTTCTACAAGGGCAGCACTGAAATTCAGGAAGAGGAAGCTGACAAGCAGTGTCACTTCCTAAACTGGTTCTAAGAAAGAAGGCAAGCTGTGGATGACAGAGAAGTGCCCCACTTGCCCTAATGGACCAGCCTCCACGGTTCCCACCTTAGTTGTTTGCAAGTGTAGGTCTAGCCTAAGTTGTATTGATGCCACCATCTTAAGTCTCATGGATAAATGAGAATTAGTCATTATTAACTTCAGCTGGATTGGTGGCCTGCATCTGTATATATGTGGAAATTCCAATGCAGTTTTGTACACTTCGCTATAGCAAGGTAGCATCTACTGATTGCCCTGCACATACATGGACAGGCTCCTGTGAAATTTGCAAATCCATACACATGAAACTGCCAAATTCTGAATCTATGCATGGGAAAAGCCAGTTTTATGCAAGCCAAGTGCACTCAGTGATGGAATGGGATCAGTACATCTTCCCATCTTTTGCATTTGTCTTATAGCACTGTTCTTCCTCCAGATGTTGTTGGACTACAGCTTCCATGATCCCTTGACCATTGGCTAAGCTGGCTGGGAATGATGGGTGTTGTAGTCCAAGAACATATGGGAACCCAGGGTTGAAGAACAATGATATACAGGGTGCAAGATTGGAGGATGTAATGGGGCAGTGGGGGACCTAGGGATCAGAAGTGGAGAGAAGCTAGGTGAAGTACCCGTTTCAGCTAGTGACTACAGCTACTGGTGCTTGAATTAATATATGTTAGTGAGCAGTGGTTGATTTCCTCTCTGGGAGAAGTGGACAATATTGTTAATTTGTTTTGCCTTCCTTCTCCTACAGATTTAGGGTGGATTGATGCAGTTATGTATGCAACAGATGGAGCATGGTCCTTGATGGGCTTGCTAAATTTCATGGATGTAGTCTTTCAAACAGGCATGAAAACACAGTCAGAGTCAGTTTAAATCGGCATAAAATTGCTTATGAAGAAAACAATACTGCTGATGGAAAAAACGATTTGTTTCTATATGAGGTGTGCCTGTGTTGTAGCCGGTATCACCTTACAAGAGGCATCCCCTGCTGTGTGAGAGAACACAGGTTAATGCTTTTTCTAAGAAGGTGCTTGCTACCCACAGTATTTGTAAGATCCTTTAAGAATTTTTTTTTTAAATAGCTTGTCTGCTTAATAAGAGAGTACATTTTTAGTTAACCAGAAGGGTTTTTTTAAATATTAAATGGATTCAGCAGTGTTTCTGGAAGTGTGGTAGCCCTTTGTGACCTGTATAACTAGACAGGCACATGGATGGATAGTCCCCAAGAGATATGAAGTTATTTAGCGCTCCTGATAATGATGAATTTTGAAGTTGTTTTTGGATTTCCCAGTATATTATGAAGGTAGTAATGAAATTATGAACACCCTCCCAATGGATGAATTATTAAGATGTGGTTCTCTCTCTGTTGTTGTTGGTTTTTATTTGACTACTGTAATGTAACTTTATGTATTGTGTGATGTGAAAAATAATAAACTTATTTTTTTAAAAAAGATTAACCAATTAATTGACAGTGCAATCCTAACCATGTTTTCTTAGAAATAAGTCCTGTTGTATTAAATGGAGCTTACTCCCAGGTAAGTGGGGTTAAGACTGCAGCCTAAATGGCACAGAAGGAGCAAAATTGCTGACCATGATCACCTGTTCCCAGCTGACTCACCAATCTTTTTGCCCCCTGCAGGCTGCGAGATGAATGTGCACAAACGCTGTGTCCACTGTGTGCCCAGCCTGTGTGGTGTGGACCACACAGAACGCAGGGGACGCCTGAAACTCTATATTGAGACGTTTGGGAGTGATGAGATCCGTGTGACTGGTAAGGGAATAGTGGTGATGGAGGTGGTGGTAAGAATTAGGAGTAGGACAGCCAGCTCCCATCTGAACCTGACTATTTGTGAACGTCTTCAATGGATGCCTTGCTGGGGCACTCATGTTGAAGCTTAAGTGGGTGGCAAGCATTGGGCTTTCTCTGTGGTGGTGCCCCAGTTGTGGATTGCTCTCTCCATGAAAAAATATGTCTTTTCAATGGCAAATTACAACATATCTAATTTCACTAGACCTTTGATGAACCAGGATTAGAACTCTTGTTTTGCTTTTATGCTGCTGTTAATTGTCTCTTATATTTAAGGGACCAGTCTAGATGTGATGAGATGGCCAGATCAGAGCACTTGAGGCTCTGCTATTTGAAAGTCCTGCTCAGTTCTTCTCTAGCAACTGAGATTTCAACAGCCAATGTTCAAAGTTTATTGGCATAGTATATGAGGGCTAGAAACCTTTTTTTTAAAAAAAAATTAAAAGCTGAGATATTCAGGATGTTTAATTCTGCACTTAAGGGACCAATGACACATCAACATATAGCCCCAATGCCCATGCAGTTTTGGGAGGTTGGGGAGAAGATGCAATGGAATAATATCATCATTGTTATTTATTTGGCATTTTTATTCCACTCTGTAGCTGAAAGAGGCTCCCACAGTGGCTTACAAGTACCTGCCTATAGACTCACAATGACACAAAAGGAAAATAGACTGAGAGGGAGTAGGAAAAAAGCAAGCTTAGACACTAATTTTTAGCTTCAGAGATCTTGTAATCAGTGAATGAAAAAATTTGGAGTCAAAAATTCCTGGTCTTTCAGCAGAGCTGATGGAGAGGCACTGCCATCCCATCTCTCTCCATTTCTCGCAGGTGAATCAGGTGGGTGAAGTTTGAGCTACTACCACTTGTTTTGGGAGGGGGGGGGAACTAGCCATCACTGTTAGCTTTTAACTGAAAATTGTCTTATTCTAAAAGCAAACCCTCACTCTTTAAGTAGAAACTGCCATGCCACAAATGAAAAACTTAAAAAAAAAAAACTTAGCTGGTGCAAATCAGAATTTCAGGCATCCTGCTCTGGATGTAGTCCAAGGATGATGTCAGATAAAATGTCAGAACATAGGAAAGTGGGCCGTAATAGATTTCCAGTGGTCTGGAGCCATAATTCAGAGTCCTGTGTAACTTTTTCCCTTTCCTCTTTGCAGGTAGGGATGTAATAAATTATGAAAATGCATGCATAATTGCTCAGTTTGTTTAATTCCTGCAAAATATGCTTGATTCATACAGGTCACAAGATTCAGCTTAGTTTGGCTGTTGCACTGAAACCTACCTCAGGGCAAAATCTTTCTATGTGTGCTCTCATGCAACACTACATAGTAGTAGTGAGTGGTAGAGCACCTGCTTTGCATGCAGAAGTTCCCAGGTTGAATCCCCTGGTATATCCAGTTATGGCTGGGTAAACCCCCTGCCTGAAGCCCTGGAGAATCACTGCCACTCAGCGTAGACAAGACTGAGCTAGATGGAGCCAGCAGTCTCACTCAGTATAAGGCAGCTTTTCCTAAGTATATGCCGCCCTACTCATATTCATACACATAATATTTCTCTTTCTCTTTCTTCATATGTATCTCAAATTAGTAGTAGTAGTAGCAGTAATCATAATCATAATCATAATCATAATAATATCCAAACAAGATAATGGGCCTGCTGGAGCTCAGGAAACTGCCCTAGTCTCTTCAGGAGGGAAGAAAGTCTTTTGAAACTGTGGCGGGTGGTGAACAGTGAGGGAGCCAGGAGGCCTGGATTTGGATCTGGCCGGGGTGGCGAGTGGGATTGATTGAGTTAGTGGAGGCTGAGAGCCAGGACGCCTGGGTTCTATTCCTAGCTGCAGAACTTGACATCCCCCGCCTCTGCCTTTCACACCTTCTTTCCCTGCACACTTTCCCCTCTCTCTCTTTCTCCCTCCTGGAACCCTGCATGTAGGTGGTGAGAAGAAAGCCATCACTGCTGTTTTCTTGACAGAAAGGGATTTCCTCACCCACCCCTCTACTGTCTCCTTCATGTTGTTCCCGCCTCCCTCAAACACTCTCTCTCTCACACACACACACATACACACACACGTACATATGTGAGGGTGGTAGCAATTGCTGCCACAGCAACTTTCTTGGCCCACAGCAGGTGGCCTGGGACAGAAGCCAGGAGAACCTCCTCCCTCAACCCGCCAGAGAATGCAGGAGGTCTGTCTTCCCGCCCACTCCTCCTCTCCTCCAGTACTTACTCTGTTGGAAGCTAATCTTCTGTTGGAAGCTAATATTCATGTCTCTCCCTGCCTCCCCCCTTTCCTTTGTTAGTTGGTGAAGCACTTAACTTGATCCCAATGGATCCCAACGGTCTCTCGGATCCCTATGTGAAACTCAAGCTGATCCCTGACCCTAAGAACCTAACAAAGCAAAAGACCCGGACAGTTCGATCCACCCTCAACCCAGTATGGAATGAAACCTTCATTTTGTAAGTTGTGTATGTGATGGATGCTAAAAGGCCCAAAAGAGTTTTGTATGTGTTGTGTGTGTGACAGCAATCCTCTTTATGACCCACCAGCACCCTGCAGCCAGGTGATATGGAGCGCCGCCTCTCCATCGAAGTGTGGGACTGGGACCGGACGACCCGCAATGATTTCATGGGAGCCATGTCCTTTGGGGTGTCTGAGCTTTTCAAGGGCCCTGTGGAAGGCTGGTAAGGGGAAATCTGGGGGGCAGAAGCAAAGGTGGAAGAGAATGATGGGGCAGCTCAGGGGACCACCGGTGGCTCATTTTCTTTCTCTTTCCCCGTCCGTCTTGGCGTCTATTTGGGTTTTTATCTGTTTGCCTGGATGGGTCATCTATCTATCTATCTGTCTGTCTGTCTATCTGTCTATCTGTCTATCTGTCTATCTATCTATCTGTCTATCTATCTGTCTGTCTGTCTGTCTGTCATTCTTTACTCCCATCCCTCACTGCGCTCTTTCCGTTTCCCATTTCTTTCTACTGTTTCTCTCCATCCATCCATCTCCCCCCCCCGCCAAATCACTCCCTCCTCTTGTTCACCTTCCTCCTCCTTCTCCCTGCCCGCTGTCCCTGTCTGCGTTGCTGTCCCAGGTACAAAATGCTCAATCAGGAGGAGGGCGAATATTATAGTGTCCCCGTGGCTGATGCAGAAAACTGTGGGCTGCTGCAGAAATTTGAGGTAACCTCATGGCTCTCTGGCACCACCTGGATTGGCACCCCCCCACCCCCGTTATGTGCCATGTCCAGCCCAAACACAACAGCACACACAACTTCACAGCTGTGGGGAGGGGAGAGGTGCTGCTGTGATGAAAGGAGCTGGGTTGGAGGGAATACTCTGTATCTCTTTTTTTCTTAGGACTTGAAGAGAGGGAGAGTGGGTGGCCAGGCTTGATAACTGGCAAGCAACTAACCTGAAATGATATTTCCAACCAGGATATAGGACAGGACGGAGGTTACTTGTGCATCTGTCTTAAGCCCTAATGTTTTTTGTCTTTCAGGCTTGCAACTTCCCTCTGGAGCTCTATGAGGTATCCACAGTTTCTTCCACCTTTTTCCCGGCTCAATGAATGAGATGGGGTGGAGGGGCTTCCCTTTGGCTGCCACCAACAGGGTCATCAGTTAGTCTCAGGGCTGACCTCAAGTACTTTAGAGTGGGAGGGAAGCAACTTAGAAGGAACAGCCACACGTGGTCAGGTGCAAGGCTCATCAAGACCAACAGTGTCCAGCGTGAGCTGTTCCTGGGCAGCGCCAAGGAGTGGCACAGCTAGGGTTGCACCTTGGAGCCAAAGTCCAGAGGCCTGCAGCCCAGCATCCTCGCCCCTGGATGACCACCCAGAGTGACAAATGAGGACGGTAGTGGCAAACAGGCCCTGCATCAGCACTTGGGCTGGCGTAGGCATGCCGGGTCTTATGGAAGCTGGCGCTGGTTGCCAGAACATCCATTCTGTTCTTTTTTTAATTTAAAATGTCAAGGAGCAGCTGGCTACATATGTACGTGGTTGTAGATGCTCGTTTTATTATTTTTACTTTTAAAAAAACTTGTCTTGTCTACAACAAAAAGTTGCTTATTTCCAAGTCAATGTGTTTAGCATCAGGGCAGCAGAAGCAAATTCTGTTTTATTCCTGTAGTCACGAAGGTGCTATGATTTAAGTGAGTTTAAAATGTGAATGCACGTGCTCAGAGTATTGTTATTTGTTTTAATGAGGTTTGGCAAACTGTTTTCTGTTTGCATTTTTTGCGCTAACACAGGGGTTCCCAAACAGTGGTCCACGAACTCCAGGTGGTCTGCAGCATGTCCACATTAAATATTCATACTGATGTTTAATTCTATTTTTATTGCTTCTTTCATTACTTATATTCAATTCTATTGTAGTACAATTTGAATTCTATGGAGTGCAAATTGTAATACTATAAAATACAACATAAGAATAAAAGAGGCAACACAATGTAATTAAAATCATATAGCATCTAGCACAGTTATTACAACAGGCAGAAAAATCATTAAGTGGGGGGGAAAGTTTGAGAATCACTGCTCTAACATATCAGGAATGTGAAAGCAGTTATGTCACAAGCAGGGCACAGTGGAGATGGCCACCCCATCTTGGTTGTCTCTGGTACCTACCTGGTGATCAAAAATAGACTGCCTGTGAACATGCAAGCTGTATTCTTTACTGAATGTAGCTAATAGCCATAGATGTGCATGCATACCCTCTACTCTCTTTTTAAACTTAATGAGTGAGCACCATTACCTGTAGATTTAATCCCACTGGCTAATTTTTAATTGCATGGAGAATAAATCCTTTTATTTGTCTGGCACCTCCTACTCCTGAATTTTCTGGAAGGAGATGAGCAGAAGATAGCAAGTACTTGTGGGACAAATGGATTAAAGAATAAAAGATAGGACACGGGATCTCTGAGACAAGACTGGCTATTTCTGGGCCTCTCATATAGGATAACTCCTTGAACATAGGAAGCCTTACACTGAATCAGACCATTGATCTATCTCTAGCCCAGTATTGGCCGTCCTCACTGGCAGGGGCTCTCAAAGATCCCAGTCCTGAGATCTTGTTAACTGGAGATGCTGGGAGTTGAACCTGGGATCTTCTGCATGAAAAGCATCTGCTCCACCTCTGAGCCATGGCTCTCCCCTCTTTAACACGTGCCTCTACCTCCCCACAGACTGCCCACATCCCCTGCTTTAAAAAATGTGTATAAGGAACGGCATATAACCCAAACTATTCTACTGCTCATGTACAAGTTTCCCAAACTCTCCCTAGCATCTGGAAATTTTAGTACATGTACAAAGCATGTACTCTTTCGGAGATTTCTGCACATCAGGTTCCATTTCAGTAATATCAACAAGAGGGTGAACATCTAAGGCATGCTGCCTAAAAGAGGACAGTGTGGCAGAGATATTGCAGAATGTGTCGCACCACCTCTTATGCCCCTTACTCTGAGCTAGGAGGAGGAGGTGGTACTCACACATCTCCATGTCTGTGTTTCCTCTCCTCCCCTCCCCTCTTAACCACCATGTGCCTTGCAGAAGGTTCGTCATGGCCCCATCCCATCGCCATCCCCAAGCCCCACAGACTCCAAGCGTGGTGGGTTCTTCGGCACCAACCGCTTCCACATCTCTGACTTCAACTTTCTCATGGTGCTGGGCAAGGGAAGTTTTGGCAAGGTAGGCCTGCCACTAGGCAGCTAAGTGTGGGTGTGTATAGAGGAATATGGTGCGAGGACAGGCACAGCAATGTGTTGTATGCATTCCCATTTGAGGTTGTGTGGTGAGAAGAGCATGCACGTGCATAAAATGTTTTGCCTCCAAGGAAATGGGTAAGGCTACCTGTACCTCCTGCCACACTATCCCACTATTTGGAGAACCTTTTTCCTCCCTCCCTCTTCTCCTTTAGTCTTTTGGAGACTGTGCACTCTCAGTGCTGGAACATACCTCCAGCTAGATGGGTATGTTTTACCTCCACTGTCAGGGGCAGCATGCTTCTGAATACCAGTTGCTAGAAACCACAGGAGGGGAGAGTTCCCTTGTGCTCAGGTCCTACTTGTGCGCTTCCTGTGGGCATCTGGTTGGCAACTGTGGGAACAGGATGCTGTACTAGACGGGCCATTGGCCTGATCCAGCAGGCTGTTCTTATGCACTTTCAACTTTTCTTTCAAAAGACAAATTATCCCTTCACATTGGGGCTCATGCTACTTTAAGGCTTTGAAGAAAACCCCCTTGTATAATAATCTGGCTAGGCTCCTAGATTTTCTCTGGGGAGACAAGCCATAGTTTTTTCAGACCTGAAAGACAGAAGCATTGTGGCCTGTGGTGTACAATAATGTGGCTGCCATTGCTCCTTAGAATTCCCTGGAGTGATGCTTTATCTGGGACATTCTGGGAGCAAGGCTTGTCTCTGTGGGCAGTTCCAAACTGTTGCTATTTTTGGGTGGGATTAAATCATATACTGGGAAATTCAGGTTGTGCAGTTGATTGTGAGGTCTTGTACAACAAACCCGCTTCCTTAAAAGATGAGACTTTGGGATAACAGTTGCTTTGACACACCATCATCTAGCCTCCTCACAAACAAATCAGAATGAATGCAGATAAAATAATACTTTTTGTTTCTTGGAAAATCAATACGATACTTTTTTTTAAAAAAAGGGCAAAAAAAAAGAACAAACGCTCATTAAATAACCGATATCATCTGATCTTTCGGTAAACAAATCAGGATGAACGCTCAATAAACAAGTAGTCGGAAAGCACCCTGTGTCCCAGTGTCAGACATGTGATTGATTAGAGAGCAAGGAAGGGCCTTCTCTGTGGCAGCCACACCTAGGTTGTGAAACTCTTTGCCTAGGGAGGCCTGCCATGTTCTCTCTCCCTGATAGTCTTTCACTATCTGATGAAGACCTTTTTATTTTGACAGGCATGTGGCCTGTTGAGCCGATGGTGTTTTTGCTTCCTGGAAACATGGTGAAATTGTGTCTGCCATCTCTCTCTCTGTTTAAACTGTTTAGTATTTAATTATGGTATTGATTGGTTGTGTTGTATTGTAAATGTTGTAGATTGATTGTGTTGAGTGGTGCATTGTGAGCAGCCTTTGGTGTGTGTTTTTAAGTGGAAAGGTAAGATATAATTTATTTCATAAAACAAATAAGAAAATTGAAGCTGGCTGGTGGTGCCAAGAGGCACTTTAGGAACTGTTAAAAGAAGTTTAAAGGGGGGGGGGAAACAAATAACACAGGAGGGCCACTGCTGCATCCCACTCCCAGTGGTAACCCCCCTCCCATAAATCATTTGGCATTTTTGGCTCTCTGAAAATTTTCAGAATGCCCCCCCCACAAAAATTTGCCACCTGCAAATGGGTCTGTCAATTTGTGTGGGGTGCCTGTGCGCACATGCTATTTCAATTTAGCGATACTTGCTGATCCCTCTGTAGTCTCCGTTCATAGGGAAACAATGTTTCTATCACATCATCTTTAAATCACTCAAGAATTACTGCTCCTGTGCAGGAAGGGAGTTCTGTCTGTTTGTGGGAGCTAGGGTCTCCCTGAAGACCAAAGGAGCCAAGATGTCCTGAGTTTTCTTTGGATAGGTGTGAGTAAGACCCAAGACTTTGGGGTTCTCTTCTCACAGGTGATGCTGGCAGAGCGTCGTGGAACAGATGAGCTGTATGCCATCAAGATCCTCAAGAAAGACGTGATCATCCAGGATGACGATGTTGAATGTACCATGGTGGAAAAGCGAGTCTTAGCCATGGGGGAGCGTCCCCATTTCCTAACCCAGCTACACTCTACCTTCCAAACTGCAGTAATGCCTGTGGCTACCTACTATGGCTGTCACTTGATTAAAGAAATCTTAGCTATTTTAACTGTGTGATTTTTAGTTGACTAATTACTTACTTCCTCATAAATTTGCATGCAAGAGAAAACAATCGTTTTAAAGGAAAAAGAGCATTCTTTCCTTGTTTCTTGATGATGAACGTATGTGTCCCAACAAGCATCATTTTAGAAGAGGTATCCTCCCCGCCTCCATCTCTCTAGTGCAAGGGAATGCCTCTTCCAAGATGGCAGCTGCCAGCTATAGTTTTCAGAACTAAATCTGCTCAAATAATTTTTTAAAAATTGCTGCCCAATTAATTGAGACACAGTTTTATCAATCAAAATCTATCTTAATTGACTGAGTATTGCAGTCCTATCAGTATGGTAAGGGTGGGGACAGAGGGAAGGAGGCATCCCATGTTAGTTGGATCTTTTCCTTTGCCTGTGTGATGTGGTAATGGACACATCCTGTTCTCTTTCTTCAAGGATCGGCTTTATTTTGTTATGGAGTATGTCAATGGAGGAGACCTGATGTATCATATCCAGCAGGTTGGGAAATTCAAAGAACCCCATGCTATGTACGTAAGTCTCTTTGGGAACTTTATTGGCAATGAGTCATTCTCTTTGGATAGAAGCATACTCACTGTTCTGCTAGTTCCAATGCGCCTCCACCTCTCTCTTCTGAAAATGGGGGCACATGATGCTAGTCAAACCCCACCCCTTTTTACTGTAAAACCTGGTAGGAGCAGCTTGAGTGCATTTTAAAAAAAATCAGCTTCAAAGAGATTTTGCAAATGATTGGCAGATCAAGCCATTCCCCCTCCAGGTGTGGCTAATGGAAATGCTTTGCTGTAGGCGACTAGTATGTTCACAGCCTTTGTCTCTGGCCGCTTGCACCCTGGGCATTTCCAGTGGAACAGCCATGTGTTTTCACTCACTTCCATCTGTACAGTGTCATGAACAAAACATCCCCCTTTCATGTTTTCCCTTTTTTTCTTCCCAGATTTCATAAAATCCAACTTTTTAAAAGAGCACAATGTTTTCCCCAGATGGCCTATTGTGCCGCTCTTCCAGCCGATAGATTGCTTTAGCCATTTTCCAACCTACTCTAACCATTTCCTTCTCAATCACTTGTCTCTTCTCTCTAGGAATCAACACTATCACTTTAACCCATGCCTTTCCAAATAGCATTAGCTTTATATATCTATTTTTTTCTTCTCCCTAATTTGCACAGGGGCACAATCATGATTGGGAGTGCAGTGGTGGAGAGGGAGTATTTAGCCTTTTTCTACCACATCATGATCCCAGTCACAATTGCCTTCCAACATTTGCGGTAGTGGGGAGAGAGACTGCTCAGTTGGCTTCAAAATCTTAAAAGTCTAGAGAGTTGCTATTCCACTTTCAGCTTAAACCAGAATAGCAGTAATTGGGTGCTGCTAAATTGTATATTTGCAGAAGTACCCTCTGTCTGTTTCTACCTGTATAGTCACTCCAGCTCTAAAATGGTCACATCTGTGAGCTGCTTTTCTTATCAGTGCAGAGCTTAAGATCAGGGTTGGCTTCAAAGGGTGGTAAAGTCAGACATTTGCTACAGGGATGGAATCCTCCTTTTTTACATTCCATTTTTAAGTGTAGCCCCCTGGTGATTGTTAATGATCCAGTTCCTTTTTCCTCTGATACTTTTTCATTTTTCTGATCTCCTCCGATATTTTTTTTTTTGCTTTGCAGAGAATTACTGATATTATAATAGCTATTTATTCACAAGTCTCCATTGGTATCGATCTTTATTCTGAACTCTGTAATTGTTGCCTGTTTACATTCCTTTTCAAGTGTACTGCAGAGCAGATTAAGGCAGTTAATCAAGTCAATGTCTTCCCCCTGGTGCTTACAATCAATACCTCATCCCTCCCTGCTGCTTTCTGTCTGTCAATTACAATCAACACTTCATTGACATCAGTGAAAGGGAATATGCATTTGAAGAGCTCACATAGAAAGTAGATCAATAAAAGTATCACACTATCAATGATTTTAAAGCAAATTTTAAAAAAACGAATCAAAAGAAATAAGAATGAATTGAAAACTAGGCACAGAGTGTTGCTACTTCAAAATTCTCTCCACAAAGATAGAGAATATCAGAAATAATAATTAATCCGATGGCAAATCCGATTATTGCAGAAACAGAGCCCATCGCTAATTTGCTATGGTCTTAAGTCTTACTTATATCGGCCCACAGCTGCAGATACCAATGCCAGTCTTTCTCACTTTGCATAGAGCACCTAAGAGGATTAGACACAGCATGGGAAAATTCTTGGTTTGCACATGCCATCTCTTTCAGTTCAAGGGGACTCGCTGAAGATGCTCAGCTTGGGGACTCCCCAAACCCTGGAACCTGCACTGCTTAAAAGACAAGCTACGTATGATTGGTGTCCAAATTCTTTCTATAACTAACTGCTGCTGTGGGGGTGCTAGTTTGATCAGGGAAATGGCTTAGAGTTGGAGGTGTTTAATGCTTCCACCTCTGATGCCATTTTCCTGATAGAAATCCTCCCCCTACTTGCTGTTTGCTCCGT
This sequence comes from Rhineura floridana, assembly GCF_030035675.1. Taxonomy (NCBI): domain Eukaryota; kingdom Metazoa; phylum Chordata; class Lepidosauria; order Squamata; family Rhineuridae; genus Rhineura; species Rhineura floridana. The sequence continues at coordinate 20,163,945 of NC_084490.1, forward strand.
GGCTGAAAACATGCAGCCATGAGGCATGGAGATAACAGTGTCCCCTCTCCCTGTGAATGCATTTAGTAAGAAAAGAAAAGAAAATATCTGGAATTCAGTGGTGGTTTCCTGGTGAAATTTGCACTTTGGTCCTATGTGTGAAGATGCATCCCAGTGTCAGGTGAATGAGAACTGCTCCGCATATGCAGCAGAACGACATGGGAGTGAAGCAGCTAATAGAATCCTGAGTGGTCTGTACCACTTCAGACTGCAGATAAGACATTATTTTTAAATACTCCTCTGTATAACAACAACAACAACAAAGACCCACTTCCTGCAGGTGAAACCTAGCACAGCAGGGAGTGAGCAGGGCTAGATTTTTTTCTCCCTGATGTACTAGCTTTCTTCTTGAAGGAAGTTTTTACTTGGATGAGCATTCGAAACTGAACCCCTTCCCACACACACACAATCTGAAATGGTATAGTCTGATCTACTGCCTTGGGATTCTACCGCTTCATTCTGCTGCATGCTTAATGTACACCAGACCTCAGTGGCATGGGAAATTGTTACACTCCAGTGAAGTTGTGTAATTGAGTGACCTTGGTGTGAAATCAACAAGCAACCAAATGTTCTAAAAAAAGCAATCATTGGCAAGAAGTGTAAAAACATTTTCCCCTCCCCAGTCCTGGCTGTTGAGAAGAACAATAGGGAGTAAGCTTCTGCTTCCTTTTAGAGCAAAACAGATGCTTTTTCTACTCTTTTGCAAGGGACTCCCTTATCTGAAAAGTACATGCAGATGCAATGTGAGGATGGCAGTGCAGGCAGTGAAGTTGGAGCTAAGATTCTTTGTCTGCAAAGGCAGTCTTACTGTTCTTGATGAAGGGGGTGGGTGGGAAGCAGTCATTCTCTTGTGTGTAGAGCATCCTGTGTTGTGTGCAAAAGGCCCCAGACTCGATCTCTGGCATCTTCAGGTAGGGCTGGGAGAGACGCCTGCCTGAAATCCTGGAGAGCCACTGCCAGTCAGGGTAGACAGTACTGAGCTAGATGGACCATTGGTTTGACTTGGTGTAAGGCACTTCCTGTATTCCTTTCTCCTCCTAAAACAAAGCCAAATTAATTAATGACATTTTTAGCCCCCCTTTTTCTCCAAGGAATGCAGAATGGTGTTCATGATTCTCTCCCTTTTTATTTTTACAATAAGCCTGCGATGTAAGTTAGGCTGAGAGATGCTGGCTCCTGGGCCAAGGTCATACAGTGAACTTGATGGCTGAGTGACCCTCAGCATGTGACACTCTAACCTAGGGGTGGGTATCCTGTTCCAGTCAGTGGGCTGTATCTTCACCTTGCCCAACCCCCAGAGGCAGGGCCAGATTTATGTACAAGCTAAACAAGCTACAGTTTAGGGCCTCATATTATGAGGAGCCTCGTGTTAGAAAGAAAAGAAAGAAAGATATTTACAACATTGCCACCGAGAAACCATAAACATCATACAAAATGAAGATAATTTTTGGTAGGTATTGAATGTCATTGTTGCAGCTCACTTGCCAACTACAGCAAACACTTCTCTAGAACATCGTACACATGCGGCCTTTTGGATTCTTGCAGAAAACAGCCCGCGTGTTGGCGTCAGCATCAACTATGTTAACCCTATAAGTAATGCGCATACTTGTCGAAGAGGGAAGGGCCTCACTCACATTATAGCTTAGAGCCACAATAAGATTAAATCCGGCCCTGCCCAGAGGTCATTCTGACAGGTGGGTGTGGCTGCCATCTGTCAGTCACATGACACCACCATGACACCAGGTGAAGTGTTTTCCTTTGCCTGCATGGCTTGAAATCAGTCTGTTGGCAAAGGCACAGGGGTTTGCAAGGATTGGCAGTACCTGCAAACCTTGCATTCATCAGGGAGCCATGTCCTTACCTGTCCTGTACCTGATGTCATACTGTATGTGACATTAGGTGCAGGTCAGGTGTGGCGGGGGATTGGAGAAAATGGCCTTGCGGTTTGAATTAGATTGCTGCTGGGTCTAATTAGGCCTACAGACTGGAGGTTCCCCATATCTGCTCTAACCAGTACACTAAACTGGCTCTTGGTGTACTTTTAATATTTTGTTCTTCCCATTTATCCTTGTCTGCATTTTCCTCTGTTGCCTTCTCTGGGTCAAATTTCAGATTGTAAGCTACTGGGATGGGGGTGGGCAGCTGTCTTCTTGTTGCTCTGTACCATGGCGTGCTCATTGGTAGCACCATGTACATAGCAATAAACCTTTAAATTCACAAGAATGAATGCTCATACTTGTGCCAGCCAACTCATGTCCCTGGTAACATGTTAATGGTGGCACAAACATGGGATATTTTTTATTCCAGTTACAAGCAGCAGGAAGCCAGTCTACACGTAGCTCCTGTTACTTTCATGTAACTCACTACCAGACAGGCATACATTAATGTTTCACACATTACCTTTCTAATATGAGTATTAGTACTAAGCTGGCATTGAGGTAAAGTGATGTGTGAATCAGGAGCTGCCTGGTACTTGAATGGCATGACTAGTGAATGTGGCTGCCTGTATTTTTCAAATGTAATATGAAAAGTGGCCACCAGAGCCACTACAGTGACTCCTTTGATGCTGCTGCGAATGAGATAGTTGCCATTCTCTCTCTCTCTCTCTCTCTCTCTCTCCCCTTCACCCCTTTTTCTCTGATTTTTCTAGGTTTTATGCCGCAGAAATTGCAATCGGCATATTCTTTTTGCATAACAAGGGAATTATTTACAGGTGAGTCTATCCTGTCGTCCATATAAGCCTTCCCAAACTTGAGCAGGAAGTGCAGAAGTCCTGACTGCAGCCCCTTCCATCCAGCCTGACTTCAGAATCCCCCTCTTCCCCTGAGAATCCATGGGCTCTAGCTCCATTTCTACTCCTCCCTCTCTCATGCCACTCTCTAAATCTCTACAGCACATTCTTCTTTCCAATATCACAAATCTAACAGGCAGATCCACTTACCAGATGGTCATCTTGAGTACAGGGATGGGACAGAAATTCAATTCAGTTTGCATTTAAAGGCAAAGATACCTTATTTGCACTTTTGAAACAATAAATGAACTCAAACGTAGCCGTTGTCCAAAATTTGCACTTCTCTGAATTTTAACAGTGCAGTTCTCCAGTAATGTGTACAAAAATGCATATACTAGAGTAAAGTGTGCTTTAAAATGCATATATCCATGAAAATAATGAATAAATATGCATTATAAAATGAGAAATTGTTTTGGAAAAATGTGCATATTAGGAAAAACCCTTCTAAAATGCTGATGAATTTTCATGAGGACTTTAAAAAAAATCACAAACTGATGTGGAAATGTGGAGAACTGAATTTAAGACTGGAAAAATGGGAAACTGAATTTGGCAGATTTGCTCATCCCTACTTGAGCCACATCATTCCAGCTGTAATCTTGCACCCTCTACTGGCTTGAGGACAGCACTCCTATTGCTCGCTTTGTCTTTCACGCCCAGGGATTTGAAACTGGATAATGTAATGTTGGATGCTGATGGTCACATTAAGATAACCGATTTTGGGATGTGTAAAGAAAACATTTTTCCTGGCATCACCACTCGGACCTTTTGTGGAACACCTGACTACATCGCTCCAGAGGTACAGAACCCTCCTAAGTCTCCTGCCCCCAAACACACAATTGATCACTGTTTCTTTATTCATGAGTCTGGGATCTATTTTTTTACAATGAAATGTACAAGTGGGTGAGTTGGGAAGCTAAATCCTGCCTCCTCCCTTTCCTTAATTCACTGTGCCCCTATCATATCCAGTTTGGCCCTCAGAATGTTTGGGATAAGATGGGTTATTGAAGGAATGAATATACTATCCCAGTTGACACATTCCTTTGTAAGGAGACCCAGCAGTCTTGGATCCTAGCTCTCTAAAGCCCACCTTGGTGACTTCTAGACTAGATTAATGCAGTGTTCTCTACTCTTAAAAAGGGTCTAGACACTGTAGCTGTTCCGGAATGCAACAGGGCCAGGCTGCTAACATGGGCAAATCGCATAGAGCATAACACTCCAATTTTAAAGCAACTTAATGGGCTACCAGTAGGCTTCCAGTCGTTCAAGGTGCCAATATTGACCTTCAAGGGCCTAAAATGGTCTGGGATCTAGGTACCTCATGGACCACACATACATTTTGGTTACCCATGGAAGCTCTGCTCCGCGTTCCCTCTCTGCCGGAAGCATGGAGGGTGGTGATGTGCCTGTGATGACAGTGGCAACTTCGAGGTTGTGGAACTCACTCCCCAGAGAGACTCACTTTGCTCCTTCTTTGTTAATTCTGAGAAATTGGGTGAAGGCAATTTTAGTTCTGAGGGGATTTGGGATCACTTGAGTTATGTTCCTTCTGTCAGACTTCTCGGTTATATTGTTTGAATTTTTTTATTGGTTGTTATTTATTACATTTTTTGTTTTTAGATTTTATTTTGTAAGCTGCTCTGTTGCAGCTTGTTTGGGTCAAAAAGTGTAATAAAAAATGACTTAAGACTGAAAGGCTCTAACCTCAAATTTTTACCTGCCTTAGATTATTGCCTATCAGCCCTATGGGAAGTCTGTGGATTGGTGGTCATTTGGAGTCCTTCTCTATGAAATGTTAGCTGGGCAGGTAAGTGTACTGAAGCAGGAGTTTTTCATGATACAGCTCAGTTCAAGGGATATCTTTGTGGTATCAGGATGGTTTGTGGCTGCTGCAGAGACCATAAGGTAGGCAAGTAAATAGAGAACAATGAATCTTCATAGAATTGAACTTAAATTGTGGCCAAATCCTGAGGGGAGATTCATTCATATATCTGAACAAAAAGCTTCCCCAAAATGATTTTTTTTTAAAAATTGCAATGGAGAGGGAGACAATATCTTTGAGACAGATTGATCCTCAAGAGGTGCATGCAAATTTGTTTTTAAGGCTGTGCTCACAAGAATTTAATAGGTGGTTGTCCAATTAAGTGGCTGGATCTTGGGAGTAGACTGCTTCTCATGTCTGTGACAACACACTGGTAATCATACTGGATCCCCAAAAGCATAGATCTAATAAAAGGGGCCTGGGATTAATTCTAGAGAAGCTGGATCCTAGTGGGTCTCAAGTCAGAGGAAGTCGTGCTCTGAGATGGATATTAGATTTCAGTAAGAAAGAGATTAGACCAGTGGTTCTTAACCTTTTACACTGCTAGCAACCCTTGGATTTCCAAAATATGCTGTCGCACCCCCTGAAAAAATACACTTCATTTTTTTTTTAATTTTAATGTGTGTTTTAGCCTAACTTAGCTAAGATAAATGACAGTTTTCCAAAATCTTTGGTTGGGCCTCACACCCCTAAAAAAGTGTCTCGCACCCCTGGGTTGCATGCAACCCACGTTAAGAACCACTGGATTAAACTATGGCTGCGATCCTGTGCTATTATCTACACTTAGGAGAAAGTTGCATTGAATTTAGTGTCATTTACCTCTGGGTTGCATTGTCCATTAGAAAGAAAGGCTTTTCATGTGATGTCCAGAAGAGGAACGGAAATGGAGGTGAGCTTGGAGTCCCATTTGGGGAGATATACCACTCCCACCTCGTGTAAGAATATGGAAGTGTGGAAAAAGGAAACAAGACTACTTATGCATTCTGTATACATCCATGTGCAGCTGTGTATGTCTGTGAGGGAGGTTCTTTGAACAAAACCTGGAATGTGGAAGTGCACCCTTTATCACTTCTGCATTTCATATGAAGTGGCTCAGGGTAACTAGGTCTTGTGTGCACTCATACTCTAAAGTGGGATGGGGGAAATAATTTCTTAGATGGAATATTCTACATATGATATGTTTTCTGAAACAAAGGGAATTGCTTACACTTGTTTTACCTGTTCTGCTGATCCACAGCCACCATTTGATGGAGAAGATGAGGATGAACTCTTCCAGTCAATCATGGAGCACACAGTGTCCTATCCCAAATCTCTTTCACGTGAGGCTGTCTCCATCTGCAAAGGGGTGAGTCTTGGGTCAGAACTGGCACATCCAAGAGGTGAAGGGCTTTGTATCACATTTCCTTATGCTATAGTGAAGGTTATAACAAGATGTGTTGAGTGAAACAATGGGTTCCCAGTGGAGATAGGGGGTGCTTTCAAACTGTTGCTATTTTCACGTGGAATTCAATCACATACCAGTAAATTCAGGTTGCACAATTACAGTTGGTTAGGAGGTCTTGTGCCGCTTCCTCAAAAGGTCGGACTTTTTTGATAAGGAAAATTTATTTATTTATTATTTGATTTATATATGCTGCCCTTCCTCCCAACAGGAACCCAGGGCAGCAAACAGAAACACTAAAAACACTTTAAAACATCATAAAAACAGACCTTAAAATACTTTAAAATAAAACAATGTTAAAAACATTTTTTAAAAAAAGCTTTAAAAACATCTTTTAAAAAAGGGTTAAAAACATATTATTAAAAAAAACACATATTGACAAGCAATTCTAACACAGACACAGACTGGGATAGGTCTCAACTTAAAAAATGCAGTGTAAAGTGTGAGATAATGCTTGCTTTGACACAATATTATCTAACTTCTCCACAAACAAATCAGAATTAATATTTATTAAATAGCCAGCATAGTCTAATCTCCCTGCAAACAATTCAGGAGGAATGTTCAATAAACAGATGACCTGGAAGCACCAGGGAATTGCAGGGAAGAATCAGCCAGAAGAGGGGGAATGCTTAACCATTCTCTCCGCAGCTGTTTGTTCCCTAAACACATTTAATGGACTTTTCCCCAGCTGGATTTGACCAAAAGCAAACCCACCTGAGGGCAAACATGGGGGGGGGGACACACATCTGCAAGAAAGAATCAGCAGGGTTGGAAAGGGTTAACACTTCTCCCTCTCACCTGTCCTCTACAGTACTGTCATCTTGGTATATACAGATTTGGAGGCACACATTTCCTATGATGATGTATAATTTCCATCCTGTATTGGGCAGTCTTGGACTGGAGTCTCTGCCCCTTAGAAGAGGAGGGCATTGCTAGCAAACCTCTCTCTCTTTCCCCAGTTCTTGACCAAACATCCACTGAAGCGCCTGGGCTCAGGACCAGATGGGGAACGGGATATTCGGGAGCATGGCTTTTTCCGCTGGATGGACTGGGAGAGAGTGGAGCGGCTGGAAATCCCCCCACCTTTCACGCCCAAGCCGGTGAGTAGCTTTCGGTCCCCAAATGAACTCGGCCACACTCAGCTATGCAGGTTCATGCCACTGGGTGTGAACATGCACACCTGTATATGTGGATGGCTGCACTCATATTGTCCTTACACACCTATTACTCATGCATAGTTTCATGTACCTTAGTTAATATGTGCATTACTAAATGGACAGACAGAGACTCCTATATGTACACATAACCATCTGCCTACATATGCATTGCAACATTTATTTATTATATTTATTATGTCCACCTTTTCCTCCAAGGAGTCAAGGCAGCACACATAGTGTCCCTTCACATTTTATCCTCACAACAACCCTCTTAGGTAGGTCAGGCTGAGAGTTTGTGACTGGCCCAAGGTAACCCCAGTGAGCTTCATGGCTGAGTAGGGATTTGAACCTGTCCAGTCTTAGTCTGACACTCTTAACTCAGGAGTGGGGAACCTTTGGCCTTCCAGAAGTTGCTGAACTAAAATGTCCATCAGCCTTTGCAAGTATGGCCAGGCATAAAGGGATTTGTAGTTGAGCATATCTAGAGGGCCACAGGTTCCCAATGCCTGCTACACCATGCTGGCTTTCATGTCTGTTGATATCTAAACTCCCATAAACACAAACTCTTGATGCATGAGCTGCTGCAGCATGCAACCCTTCATACAACTGTTATCATGACATGCTCGAAGAAGATAAAAAAAGGGGGATCAAAATAAACAGGGTTGTATCCTCCACTGTTAATTAAGCTAAGGGTAGATCCATTGGAATTAATGAACATAACTAGTTTGGGTCCCTTGTTTTCTGTGGGTCTACTTGCAGTATGACTAATGGTAGGTACAACCCACAGGGTTTTTGTTTTGTCCTGTTTTGTTCTGCTTCTCCCATCATCCTGACCCTCCCTATCATATCTTCAAAATGGAAAAATGATATCAAGAGTCGCAACATGCTGAAGATCCAAGTATGAGGAAACCTGCTTTTGAAATGCCTTTTTTTCTTCTCATTTTAAAACACTGTTTTTCCCCAAATAGTTTGCCTGCTGATCTCATTTCATCTTACAGAGTTTCATTCCAGTTTTCTATGTTAGTTATGACTTTCCAGTTGAATCAAAATAACAAAATAATATCAGTTGGATACCCTCTCCCCCTTGCCCCTAAGTGTAAATGTAAAAATGAGAATCTTCAATATTATACATTTTGATTGCTACAATTTTTATTTTTTATTTTACAAGTTTTCAAGTTTTATTTATGTATAAAAGTTTTCAATTTCCTTTGTATTTCCCCCCCTTTAGATTGAAAAATCTGTCAAACAAAAGGCAAAAGATGTTTGTTTTTTAAGGTCAAAAATTCAAATGTTGTGTTTAGTTTTTAATTTCAGAAATGTTCTTAAGTAGCACAAGCCTTGTAAGCCTTTGCAAGTAAAAGAAAAAGGATAGAGGGTTGTATCAAAGAAACCAACTAAGAGATAACTCCTCTTCCCTTTCTTTTTTCATCTTCCTTATCCCCCCCATCTCTCCTATTTTCTTTTTCTCTGCCTTCCCCGCCCCCAATATCCAGTGTGGCCGAAGCGGCGAAAACTTTGACAAGTTTTTCACACGGGCACCACCAGCACTGACCCCCCCAGACCAGCTGGTCCTTGCAAGCATTGATCAGAGTGAATTCCAGGGGTTCACCTTCATCAACTCTGAATTTGTGCACCCATCCACGTTGCAGCAGGGAAGCCTCTCCCCGACCAGCATGCCCCTCTCCCCGACCAGCATGCCCCTTTCCCCAACTGGCATGCCCCTTTCCCCAACTGGCATGCCCCTTTCCCCAACTGGCATGCCCCTCTCTCCAACAGGGATGATCCCTTCCCCAACATCTCTAGTGTGAGAATGTAAGCCCTGATGACCCTTGGCCCTAACAGTCCTAAGTCAAGTCTTGCCCATAGTACTCTGCTCCTGAGAGCATGACTCCAGCTCAAAGTTCACCCCTAAACCCTAAGCCTGACCTTATGACCCCCCAAAAAAACATTTTGTTAATTTTGTCCAGTGTGTTGCTTCCCTCCTCCCTTACCAAATAAAATCAGTGAAAGCAAGCACACACATACAACATCTATATCTATAGTCAAAGGTACTTTTTTTGAGCACCCCCAAGTTTAACTGAGGTTGTCTTTGCATAAAGAGAGCAGTTTTGGCATTTGTATAAGAATTGTTCAGGAATTGTTCAGGAATAATGATTCCTTCAGTAGTCCAGTTACAAGGGTCCAGGGGCCCCTGCACTACCTACTTTTGTAAGGTTCCCCTGAGCAACAAGGAGCTCATAATTTGGCTTAAATGACAGGTTTAAGGAGATGCTTCTGAATTCTAATAAAGGCCTCCTGTTCTTTCCCCTATAATTTGAGCATTGGATAAGTTTCCCATGATCAGAGATTCCACTAATTTGGTTTAAGCGTGAGATAGCTTCTGGCTAATTTCAGGCAATGCACATTAAAAAAAAGATTTAAATGGGTCCCTTACTTTAAATGATGGGAACTGTGGCTGAAATTTGCCTAGAAACCATTCAGGCCTGCCTTTTGCCCAAGATCCAAGTTAACAACACTGTGTTGTAAAAACAGAGATCCAAATAGGAAACAGCCACAGAACCCTTTAACTCAACTTCTTGTTCACCTCTTACAAACGCCCATGCGATTTTTGGGCCCTGCAGATTTTACTTTGATGAGTTTGGTTTCTCTAATGGATAAGGGGAATGCAGTCGGCATAATTATACCCTGGAATGAAAGAAGCAACCATATGGTGGGCCTGTGATCAGTGACAAAAATATTGTCTGCGAATTATTACTCCCATGTGTTAATCGGCACTAAAAGGGAGAGATGAGGGGGACTCACCCTTTCATTGCTATTTGTCCTGATTATATATACTAAAGGATGAGCATTTCTTCACAGGACTGTAGCTCAGTGGCTGCAGCGCTGCTTTGCATGCAGAAAGCCCCAGGCTCAGTCCCCAGCATCTCCCCAGGAAGTGCTTGGAATGTCCCATCTGAAACCTTAGAGAGCGCTGCCAGTCATTGTAGACAATACTGAGCTAGATGGACCAATGGTCTGACTCAGTATAAGGCAGCTTCCTATGTTCCCATGTACAGGCTTAAAATACAAGGGATACGCAATCTACATTTAAGTAATTCTTTGGAAGTAAATGTTGAATTGGGGGGAAATGTCAAGAAGCAACAATACCTTTCTCCCTTCCCCCACTGACCAACTGCTCAGATAAATTTCCTCTAACCTTTTCGGTCTCCATTCCTTGTCCCTCTCTCGGGTCCTCATCCTAAACTTCATCTCCATAGTGTTTTCCCTTTCTGCTACAGTGTGACAATGTAATCCTAAACCTGATAGATCTACCCAGACTAGTTGGAACCCTAATTCCTTTTATTTTACACATAGCTAGGATGCCTGCCTCCACAAAAAGCATAGAATCCTAACGGGCCCTCTTTCGCACTCCCCGCCTGGATGGCTCACCCTTTGTGACACGATCCCTGCCCTTATTGAGTCCTGTTGGCTCAGACAGTCCCCTTCACCCCTGCCCCACTGCCAGCACTGACACCTTTGCCTTGCTTCCATCAACATGGCCGCCTGCATCACCCACTCAGCTGCTGGAAATCGAACTTTGGAAAGGAAGCGATGACAGCGACAGAGGTGGCATGCTAGACTCCGAGGAGGAAATATTTCCCTTCTTCCATAATAACATACAGCATGTCCAAATGCAACTTTCTTTTTCTCTCTCTCCCTGGTGCATGGACTATTATATGAATACTATAATATATTTATTTATTTATTTATTTATACATACTTCTGCATTTCCATCCTGCTAAGTGGACACTCAGCCCTCTGCATCTGTTCACTCAAGTTACACCTGGTAGCCTCTTTCCAGCTTTAAAAAGCTCAAGGTGTGGTAATCTGAAGACTGCTCCTTCACCCTGCCCCTCTTACTCTCCAAGATTGCTCTCAGGACTGATCAGGGCCTATCCATGCAGTCATGACATATATCACCTTACTTTTCGATGTGGGAAAATATACCCTGTCAATTTTGTGTAGTGAATATTTTCGTTACATGATGAAAGACTGGTATTTCTTTTTACCACATGAGAGAAACCCATCAAAACCTAGAATTTGACCTGATTTGGACAATACCAGCAGTTGTCATAAGAAAATGCATTGAAACTGCAGCGCTTGCCATCAGTGGCGGCTGGTGGCTCCATGTCAGTGGGGCAGTGGAATCCACTCTGGGTTTTAGTCTGAACTTTCAAAGCATACCTTGGACAGCTTGACATGGAGTAACTAGCCACCACTGCTCACCATAGGAAATTGATGCGTATAAGATGATCCCAGGGTGATGTTGCTGTGCCAAAAGTTACAAAAACTGGTCTTAGTTGGCAACGGAGTGAGGGGCAGAGAAATAATTATTCTGCTGGCAGGACATGTTGATGAACTAAGTGAAAAACTGAAATGCCATTCTCGTCCCCTCATGCACAAAACTCCAGATCCTGGTGCATCTGGGTCAGCAGTCCTTTACTCATCATCTTGAAATATGTTGAGGCTAGATAAAGCCTCCCTCACCCCACACATTCATGGAGTTATGGAAGCCCACTCTGCAAGGCCCTTAGGCCTTCCTCTCTGGCACACTCTAAATACAGAGGGTTTTCTCTGTTATGGAAATATGTCTGCAGAGATCCTCTGTGGTCTGAGCTGCGTATGTGCCAGTGTGTGTATTTACCTAAGTAGCAGGCTTTTACCCTGCATTTAGATCACTGAGACTTAAGACTTAGTAAAATAAGAAAAACTACTTTATTTATAGAAATACATAGTAGATAGGAAAGGCATACCTAGTTCTAACTATCTAAGTTGAAGGCGCAATGCCCAGACTTGGGTATTGCCCTCATGGCTCAAGAGAGAGAGCAAAGACAAAGATCTCTCTCCTCGGACAGTCAAAGAAGAAGACAAAGGAAGGAGGGGCAGGTCAGCTTCCCTGAGCATATCAGTTTACAATGGAAGGAAGTTAGGTAGAGAACAGCACAGGTAGAGGTAGGCAAGCCTAGCCAGCTGGAGGACCCTAACTTCCTTCTGGAATACAAACAAAAGAACCCAGACAGGAGTTGCTCTTACCCCACTTCCAACATTCTCCAGCACCCAGCAGGCTACATCACATGGCTGAAGTAAGAGATGATAGGTTTAGTATCCTAGGCCAAGGGCTGCAAAGCTGGGGACATGGACACCAAATGGGTAGCACTACCAGAGCCCCCTGCAGCCCATCACCAACTCACCTAGGGAGTGGGGCCTGGAGCAAACGGATAGCTAGCGCGTGGTTAGAACAAAAGATGAGGGGATCCAGAACAGCTGGGTTCATGAAAGATGAGTAAGATTGTTAAGAAGACCAGGAGTGTGCCAGGATATTCTCTTGAGACATTTCCATAGCTCTTTTCCCTCTAGTTTTCTTGGTCCTTCCAGCACATCAGTCTTCCATCAGTTTCCTGCCTCAATCCTTTTTGCTGACCCCAGCTTGGGAATAATCAGACATCCACACCTCCTTCCCTTTAGCTTGTGGTTCCCTGCAGCCAGTACCATAGATGAATAGACTCGCCTATGCACTTCAGTATAAAAGATATTTATCCAACTCACAGCGTGTCTTGTCTTTCTGTCCATGCCTTGGTTGGTGAGACTCTGTGTCAGAGATGATAACACTGCATTCCTAAACATGCTTACAGGAGAAGGAGGGGGCAGCTGCGGATGGAGTGGTATGGCGCTGCCGCTTATCTGACCTCTGGCTGCTGCTCACCAGGAGGTGGATGGGGGAGGGATGAGGCAGCAGGTAGGATGGTGCAGTACAAATGTACCAGCAGCAGCACCAAATTGACTCTACCAACCGTGTCTACCTCATTGTTGCCTCCTTGCCCCTCCCCCTCTACCTCCCGGTAAGCAGCCTTGACCGTGTTGTTGTCAAAATGCCAACCTGTAGTTTTTCTTCATTTGATCCTGATATACCTATTCTGTGGAAAATCTGGTAAGTAAAAATACATTGGTATACATCTGTAGTCACTGCTGGTGTGGAAGCTCGTTAGCCTGTCTTTCTCTTCTTTTCTTGGTGGTTTGTCACGTGTGTGGGGATGTTTCAGTGGGTGGCCTCTGTGGTCACTCCCCCTTTTCCATTCACTCCTCACCTGAGCACATTCTAGCCATTTTGTTTCTGACGGCCCAAATGATAGGAATGTGGCTATTTCCAGCAATTGCCAGCTGCAGAAGGCATGTTTGTTTATTTAAACAACTTGTGAAACTGCACACCATTTGAAAATATTGTGGTGGTGAACAAAAAAAGAAATACAAAAGAAATACAGTACGAATATATTATAGTGCGAGTTGTTTCCGACTCTTAGGATGACGTCTTGCAACGTTTACTAGGCAGACCGTAAACCCCAAATTGTTGGTACAATCCTACCAATGAGCTCTGCCCTGGGTACTTGTTAAACAAATTTCCAGGATGCGCAATACTTACTAGAGGGCCTCATTTGAAGCCTTAAGGGTTTGAGCAGAAGGATATGGGGAAACGCAGACTCTCAGGTAAGCAAGTCCTAGCTTGTTTAGGGCTTTATACACAACAGCAATAAAACCTTAATCTTAGCCCAGTAGAAAATTGGCCCTGGTGGTAGATCACTTTTAAGCAGGGGTGCAGTCATCTGGGCTGCCAGGGTGGTCTTAGACTCCTTACTTTTTTGGGAGCAGGGTCCCTATGTCTCCAGCATCTTACGAGCCAATTGGCAGGAAAGGGGAGTGTGTTGGCCACTGAGAAGAGTCCCAATGAGCATCAGTTGCAAGCAAGCCTTGATTAATTCCTACTTCAAAAGCTAAGACAAGTTGTGGAGAGTGAGAATTCTGTAATCGCAGAAGCGACAGTGAATCCTGATGGTAGTATCCCATTTACATTATCAAGCAGTTTGATAGCAGCAGGAGATAAATGTATAGACACTGACTTCGGTAATTCAAGCAGTATCTCTGACAGTGAGAAAGGGCAGTCAAATGGTAGAGTGACAGAGAAGCGGAAAGTAGTAATCAAGTGTAGCTGATTAATCTATAATTTTAGAAGGTTATATAAACTTAGAAGGGTTGTACTGTGGGGGCATGGATGTGACTAATGACGGGACCCTGCACTTCTGAATTTGCTACTACACAACTGTGTTTAAGAGCAGCCTAACCACAACATCCTGCACCAGCTGCAGCTTCTGTACCAACCTTATGGGCAGCCCTACATCGAACATGTTACAGTAATCCAGCCTTGAGATGATCAATGCATGGACTACCATGGCCAAGCTGTTGCTTGCCAGGTACAGGTCATATCAGCCGCAGTTGGTAAAAGGTGATCTGAAACACTAAGGCTACTTGGACCTCTAATGACAAAGATGGATTCAGGATCACACTCCTCCCCCCCAGCTACGCACCTGATCCTTCAGGAGGAGGACACTCCCCCAAAGATGCAGCTGAGCTATCTCCCAGACCTAGGAAGCTACCCCTAAGGCCTCCGTCTTCCAGGATTCAGCTTCAGTTTTTTGGTCCTTATCGTGCTTACCAGGCACCAGATTAAGACTCACATGGCTTACCCTGATCCAGATGTTACAGGGAAATAGAGCTGGGTTTGCCATAAGCAAACTGGTAACGCTTCACTCCAAAGCCTGTTATGAAAGCATTCCATGACTTCATGTAGGTGTTAAACAGCACTGGGGACAAGATGGTACTCCATGGCATCCCACACTATACTTGGCACTGAGTCAATAGATAGTCACTCAATGTCACTCTCTGAAACTGACCCCCAAGATAGAAGCAGAACCATTGCAACACAGTGCCTCTAACTCGCATCCCATGGAGCCCATCCAAAAGGATACCATGGTGGATGATATTAAAAGCCACTGAAAGATCAAACAATATCAACAGATTTATGCTTCCTCCTGCCTTTTCTCAATAAAGGTCATCCATTAGAGCAACCAAGGACGATTCAGCCCCAAAACCAGGCCTAAATCTAGATTGGAATGGGTCTGGATCCCAAATGGAGAACCACTGGACCTTGGGCCAAATTTGGCATGCCAGGTTTCCCCATTTGGCCTGCAAGCCTGCTTCATTCAAGCTGCACCCATCATCCAAAGATGATGATATGCGGCATCATCCGAAGCTGTGTCCTATATGAGGTCCGGTTGGGTAGGTAAGTGTGGGGCTTGGCTGCAAGGGACTTTGATTGGCAGTATCTGCAAAGCCTCTTGTGCAGCCCTTGGTGCTTGGGAACCAGTTGGTTGTCAGGCACTGTGCAAAGTGCTGTGCTTTGAGAAGTGCTCATCACCTGATGTGATTATGAGGTCCTGCCCGCCTGTCAAAGTTGGTCCGCAAGGGTGTGGGGAGATAAAGATCTGGCCTGCTCAGGCCAGAAAAGATCCACAACTGCTCGTAGCTCCACTACCTTCTCAACCACCTTTTCAAAAAAAGGGGTATTAATGACCAGACTGTAGTTGCCAAATACCATTGGAGTTCGACAGACTGGTTTGGGGAAAGCTGTTCTCTCAAGCCCTCCATGCAGTATGTATGAGAGGGATTATTCCTCAGAGACTAATCACAGCACATTGGGCTTTTAGACAAATGTTATGCTTTTGCCCAAGACCTTTTTATCACTCTTGTGCAACCTTTTTTTTGAGAGGGGGAAAGAGAAAGAAAATTGGTGGGGGTAAATAGCCCGGGGGCAGGACTTCTGTGGCTTGTGTCTGGACGTCACTACCAGGGTAGAAGAAGTCACTAAAATACTATTTTTAAAAGGGGAAGTAGAATACCCTCCATCCTCCTACAAAATATAGGGAAATTTAGAGCCGGGGTGCTTTAAAGCCCTAACTTCCTGCTTTTACATAGGTGTGTATGTTTTGTCTGGGTGCTGATTAGACACTCAAAAATTGCAGGGTGGGGGACATAGCCAGCTCTCAATTCACAGCACATTCCTATGGAGAAATCTGTCCTTTCCTCCAGGAAGAATCAAGACACCAGCCAGCTTGTTTATTCAGCATTCGTCCTGATTTGTTTGCATAACATTTGTATGGAGGTTAGGTATTGTCAACTATTGAGCGCTAATTCTGATTTGTTTGTGGGGAAGTTATACAGTGTTGTCACACAAGTCTTCTCCCACACTTTCCAGTGCATTTCCCGATTATTTCAAGCAATTTCAACCTGTCACTATTTTCAGGTTGGATTCAGTCACATATCAGCAGGTTCAGGTTGCACAATTAAAGCTCTTTTGGAGCACTTGCGCAACAAACCCATTTCCCTCCCAAAATCCAACTTTTTGCAATAAGGAAAGTGAAGTGTGGATAATGTTTGTTCTAACCTCCAGGGCTAGCATCAGACTGCAGTGGGACCTCAGCACCACCACCCCACGCACCCAGCACAAGCTTAAATAGGGCCCGCCACACATCCTCTCTGGCACCATGTAATTGCTCCAGTGCACTGTGTGCACATGTACAGCATTAACACGCCCCGCTACCATCTTGGCTGATGGCAGGCATGCGCATGCAGCACACTGGTGTGGCGACGGCTGGGCCTATTTAAGTCCATGCCACCTCCTGCATCACCACATCAGCAAAGAGGGCATGGACACACCTGCTATCAGCCAAAATGGCAGCGGGGTCACGTTGATGCCCCTGCCACCATCTTGGCTGATGGCAGGTGCAGCAATCCGGGAAGTCATGCGGCTGAGCCTATTTAGCCTGCTGTGGCTGCATGGGGGACATGTTGCCTGGGATAGTGGAGCTCCAACACCATGATCCATGCCAGCATCAGATCATAGGGAGTGATTTGTGATCACGCCACAACTTTAGGGGCTCCTCTCAACGGCAGTGTTGCTGGGCCTGCTAACCTCCCTGCAAACAAATAAGGATGAATGCTCAATAAATAGCTAACATAATTTATGTTGGGCTCCTACTGGGAGAAAGGGCAGGATATAAATCTAATAAATAAATAAATAAATAATTTAACCTCCCTGCAAACATGGTGCAAAACAAATCAGGATGAATACTGGATAAAGCAGGCCACGTGGAGGTGCCAAAAAGGCAGTTTTTTGGGGGGGTGAGTTTGTTGCACAAGAGCACTGAATCACCTTTAATTGTGCAACCTGAATTTGCTGGCATGTGATTGAACCCTGCCTGAAAATAACAACTGTCTGGAAGCACCATGGATTCCATCTAGATGAATTATCTGGAGACTACATTCTGAACCTGATTCCTACAAAATTCCCATGTCTTGATCTTGCTGAGGAAATAAGGCCTAAATCAATGCAAGTGTTTTAGTTGAACTCCAATCAAACAGAATATCATAATACTAGAACTCTTGGACATCCAATGAAGCTGAATGTTGGAAGATTCAGGACAGACAAAAGAAAGTACACAGCGTGTAGTTAACCTCTGGAATTCGTTCCAACAAGAGGCAGTGATGGCCACCAACTTGGATGGATTTAAAAGAGGATTAGACAAATTCATGGAGGAAAAGGCTATCAGTGGTTTGTATACTGGCTGTGATGGCTACGCTGTGCCTCCATAGGCAGATGCAGCATGCTTCCAAATACCAGTTGCTGGAAACCGCAGGAGGGAGAGTGCTCTTGGCACGCAGGTCCTATTTGCGGGTTTCTCGTGGACAAGTGGTAGGCCACTGTGAGAACAGGATTCTGGACTAGATGGGTAATTAGCCAGATCCAGCAGGTCCTTCTTATGTTCTTATCACATGTTGGAGTGCTGGAGAGAATCAGGATTGTCCCTGCGAAGTCAGAGAAAAGATCACCCTGTGATTCACAATGAAGCTGGAGTTAGGGAAGTTGGATGCAGGCTGTGTACAACATGACTCTCTGTGTATACTTACTTGGGAGTAAATCCTCCCAATCCCTCCAGTGATTGTGGGTAGGATTACAGCTTTCCTCTGGCTTAATTGCCTTAGAGAATCTGGTTCATACCCTGCCCTTGTAAACATCTGAAATTGGCATTAATCAGATGCACACACCGCTCTACAAATTTGGAAAGTTTCACAGTACCAACTCGGTTGATGGAGTGGATGTAGGAGGCTCCTATTTAAAGTATGAGCTCTTTTGGAGAATAAATGGAAGATCTTTTTTCTATCTTCCGCCTCCCTCCCCTGCCAACACAATTTTCCCTCCCAAACCTCCTTGACTGAAACAGTCACCCATGTATATTACCCAAGAGTGTAAAGATGATTACTGTTTATTTGTCAGACAAATATTAGTCTTGTGCAAGATCTCAGTATTTATTTACATATTTATATTAGGGGCTCTGCACCTGC
Organism: Rhineura floridana; assembly: GCF_030035675.1. Lineage (NCBI taxonomy): Eukaryota > Metazoa > Chordata > Lepidosauria > Squamata > Rhineuridae > Rhineura > Rhineura floridana. The sequence goes on from NC_084490.1 coordinate 20,182,463, forward strand.
TCAATTTGCTCACTAACTCCACCTACTGTCGCCAGTGCTCCCTCCCACAGGTCGCCACTGCCCTCCCTCCCTCCCCTTGCATGGGGGTCACCAGTGCTCTCCCCCTCCCCTCCACCCCATGGTCTCCAGCACTCCCCTGGCCCATGGGTTGCCAATGCTCCCCCTCCCTCCCCCAAATACAAGACAGTGTACACCATACAAAAATCACCACAACAATAAAAACATCAATAAAGAAACATCCATAAATGCTGGTTGGTTAAGAGAAAAATCACATTTCACAACCCTGTCTAAATAACATTTTTAGGCAATGTCTAACAGAAGGCAGGAATTATTCTTGCTGAACCTCTACTGCCAAGGAGTTCTGCAGGGGCCCCCACTACGCTAAATGTCCCTAGTAGGGATGGAAGGATCTGTCAGCTTTCAGTTCTCTCAGTTTCTCATTTTTCCAATCTTAAATTCAGTTCTCCATATTTCTACAGCAATTTGTGTTTTTTAAAATCCTCATAAAAGTTCTTCAGCATTTTAGTGCAAATGTATCCTAACACACACATTCTTATATACAGTTTTGACTAATGTACATATTTTTGCAAGCAATTTGTCCTCATCTATATTTATAATATTTTTCTAAGCCGTCACGTGGGAGCGTGGCGCAGTGGCAGGGCAGCAGGTGAGGGCGTGAGGGAAGCAAGGATGGCTGGCGAGGTGGGCAGGTGACTGAGCAAGCAGGGCAACCGGGTGTAGGGTGAGTGAGGCTGTGAGGTGGTCAAGGGGCAAGTGATGCTGGTGGCAGAAGCTTGGGTGGGATGCAGGTAAACACTCGAGGTGGGCAGGGAGCCTAGGCATGCTGTGTGGAGCTGGGTGGCCACTCGGTTTGCCAAGGGGGCAGCAGTGGTGCGGGGCAGCGACAGCAATGCAATAGGCAGGAACAGGCAAGAAGCATCACCGGGCCCATAGTGGCTGGCCTGTTCCAACGCTGGGAGCACTGGGGGGGGATTGCAAGGAGGGTTGGCGAGGGGAGTGGGGTGCCCGGGGGGGCATTTGCGATTGTGTGTGTGTGTTTGGGGGTTACTGTGGTGTGTGCATGTTTGAGGTGCCTGGGAGGTGTTTGGGAGTGCCTCGAGTGTGTGTGTTTGGGGGTTGGTGAGCAAAGCAAGCAGGAGGTCAGAGGCCCCCTAGCATACTATATTTTTGTAAGTTATTGTCACTATATTTATTTATTTATAAATATATTTGTATACCGCTGTTTCATTAAAAACATCAAAACTGTTTACAGCAAGTTTAAAAAAACAACCACCATACAATAAAAACATTAAAAATACCATAAAAACAAAAGTCAACTATTGTGAAAAGACATCTTAATTGCCTGGATAAGCCTGGCAAAACAGACGGGTTTTCAGCAGGCATTTAAAAGTTAAAAGAGAAGGCACCTGCTGAATCTCTGTTGGCAGAGCATTCCAGAGTACTGGGCTGATGACACTGAAGGCTCGATTTTGTGTCAATGTTAAATGGCCCTCGCCAGCTCTAACTTTTATGCATACTTCCCCCTAATATATGCATTTTTAAATAGTCTTTAGTTGGAGAATTCAATCCACAAAATTTGGATACGTTGGAATTATGATGGCTGTTTTGGTTCTCATATTGTTTCAAGAAAGAGCCAGTGTGGTGTAGTGGTTAAGGTGTTGGACTACGACCTGGGAGACCAGGGTTCAAATCCCCACATAGCCATGAAGCTCACTGAGTGACCTTGGGCCTCTCAGCCTCGTGAAAACCCTATTCATAGGGTCACCAAAAGTCGGAATCGACTTGAAGGCAGTACATGCTTCAAGAAATGTGAATTTGACAGATTCAGCTTTAAGTGCAAACTGAATCAGATTTCTCCCCCATCGCTAGTAAAGGCTGACTAAACCTGAGGGGTATGGGAAACCAGAAGAAGTGCCCCGTTGGAGGTTCTCAGACTCTGGGAGAGAAAAGGAGGTCCAGATAATTAGTATATGAAGAGAGAGGCTCAAAGCTAGAAGAATTCCCTACACCTGCATATGGAAACAGTGAACCCCATGTGCGTGTGGACAGATGTTAGGACTGGAGGAAACCCAAAAGAACAGTGGAAATGGATTGTAAACAAAAAGATCCAGGTGGAAGGAATTAAGTTTGGTTTTGATCTTTCTAGCGGGGTTAGACATTGAACTAGACAGAACCTTTCCTTTCTTGCAGACAAGTGCTGATTCTTCTAGTCTCTCTGAACCTCTTTCTCCAAGGATCCTGAAAAGCAAAGTTTGGTCTTTGACATTCACTGAGTACACACCATACATGTGAAAACATATGGAAAGCACATGGCTTCTCTAAAAATCCTGGTAGCTGTAGTTTCCCCTCACACAGCTACAGTCCACAGCACCCTTAACAGACTACAGTGCCCAGGATACTTTGGAAAACTAAATGCGTGATGTGTTTGCCTGTGCCACCCTTGTCACTGGACTCCTACCCCCCCCCCCAAGCTTTCATTGCTGCGCAATTCATTTGTTCCCAGAAGTAATTAAAGTCAATAGACAGTAGAGGGTGCTGCAAGACGGAGAGCAACCTTTAACTATTAGAAACATACACTTGCAACCTCCCCCCCACCTCAACCTAGCAAGGTGCCTGTGGCTTTAACAACAGCTATGTGTCAGGAAGAAATTAAAAAGGAGAAGCTTTTCCTATACTCTGGCTCCAGGAAAGGCTGCCTGTGCTTCATTTCTGCACCCATGCAGCTATTAACGGCACAATAGCACTGCCAGAGTAAACCCAGGCACACTCACAACTGGGCAACTCTTGTTCAATATTCAACTGTTCAACTGTTTTGTGTGTGTGTGCGCGCATATGCACATATAATTGTGTGTGCATGCGTGTGTGTGCTGGTTCTGATCTGAGCAATGCTGGCTGGTGCCCATTTGGGACTAGTGGGGCGGAAAGCAGAGAGCCCAAACAGTAGATGGAGTCAGAGCCAGTGACAGGCAGAGCCAACTAATACTAATTTGGCCCCTCTCCTCCTCCCTGCTGAGCTCTTCAGTGGCAGCACTGAGACTAAGGTGGAGGAAGCAGACAGCCAGGGCCATCCTTTCAACTAGATAAATAATAAGCAAATGTTTAAAGTAATTACAGTAATAAGAAGGCAGACAGTTGGGGGCTAACTGGGGCTGGCTGAGGTTGGTGGGGCAGTGTCTCGCTTGCCCCAGTGGACCAGCCACTACTAGATCTAGGCCTGGGAAGTTTGGGTTAGGGAAGGCATCAATACAGGTCTTTCTTATTTGGTGGATGCTGCTTATAATCTGTCATAATAATCAGGGGGAAATCTAGTCCAGGATTTGAAGAAAGAGGATGTAGGGATGCATATAAACCTCTCTTGGGATCTTTGGATTTCTAGCACGGTACATCTTCATATCCCATACAGTGTGACTATACATACTCTATAAGGCGAGCATGACCAGAAGCCTGCAGGGAACGGGCTGAGGAAAGCCAGAAATTTTTTGTTGTTGCGATGGAACCCTACAGGGCTGCCAAGGCCAGCCCAGAACTGCCTGAAGCAGACAAGATGGGTACCTCCCTGTCGGCGATGTACAGAAGCCAACTGGACAGGCAGCTGAAAATATTATTTCAAGAGTGGCTATCGGATAGGGTCTTCCTTGGCCCCCTGAGGACAACAGGCTAGCTGTGGGAACGCAGAGCAGGCCCCGTGTTGGCTGGGACTGATGGGAGCAGATGCTGCACTATAGCAGCGTAAGTGCTGCTGTGCATCAAGTGAGCAAGGCAATAGATGCACATACTGTATGTGATAGCTGCTGGAGCACATGGCCTGTGCTGCCTGTGTGCTCTGTCAAGGGTCTTCCCAATGTTGGGAGAAGGTGAGACAGCTCTCTAGCTGCTCCAGGCCAGCAGCAAGGTTGCCAAGGAGAGCTCTTCTTTTCCCTATGTCTTCTCAGGGCCTAGGGCAATGCCTAGGTTTTGCCCCTGTCTCAAAGATCATAGCTCTTTTTGTTTTATCTTTTAGAATGAGAGAAAAATTCTAAAACAAGTATCTTAATCTGAATGCCTGTTCTCTTTGTTTTTTTCAGTATTGTCTGATATGTACTGTTTCATTTTAAAAGTTTTAGTAAAAATAACAAGGAATGCTTCCAGATTGTCCACTGTTTTCTGGTGGAATTGAATGACACACTGGCAAATTCAGGTTGTTCAATTATATTTGATTGGGAGGTCTTGCGCAACAAACCCACTTGCCCAAAAGATGAGACTTTTTGCAATAAAGAAAGTGATGGGGAAAATGCACTGGAAGATGCGACACTTTTTGATGCAATGTCATCTAACTTTTCCGTAATTGAATCAGAGTGAATATTCATTAAATAGCTGTTATCTAATTTCCCTGCAACCAAATCAGGATGAATGCTCAATAATCAAGAAGCACCCAAAGTGTCAAAGCAAAGTACTGAATTTGACAATTGATGTCTAACATTGCTGCCTTAAAATTCCTCAGGAAATAGATTTTGTTTAAAATACCTTCTAGAGGTGTATGTTTATTTGTGTGTCATGTCTACCCAGCTGATCAGGCTGATAAATGCCACCTATATGTGTATTTTTATGTGGGAATCCTCAGTCTATATTATGTATTTAGACAATGTGTCAGTGTTTTTCAATAAAAAAAATCTGGCAACACTTTATTTTATGGGAGAGAGTTCTACTCATAAGAAGCAGCAAGAGCAAATGAATAGGGTTGATTAAGAGAGCCGGGGATGTTTGAGCTGTTATGTGGACATGCTGGTCTGTGTATTCAAGCAAGCTAATAATGTGTACATTGCATGGCTGTGGCTTTAGTCCTATGGACTGTAAAGGAAGTAAAGTCCTATTGAACACTGTGGGACTATATGACAAATGTGCTGCACATGTTTTAGCATTTGTCTATGTATGCCATTTGTGTATGGCAAACATGTGCAAGGTATGTCCTTTTTCTTTGGTGACTGGCCTCGCATTTGTTGGATGTTTGCATCCCAAGATATGTTACATTTTGCACAGGCTAATGAAATTGCAAGGCAGTTTAATTCAGCCTACAGTGTTAGTTGGAGTGGATCCTGATTACAGTACTGTAGATGGAATTCCCATTACAGTAGGGCCCTGCTTTTTGGTGGCCCGCTTTTTGGTGTTCCGCTAATACGGCGGCTTTCAATTAGACTAAGGCTCCACTCATATGGCGCTTGTTCTGCTTTTACGGCGTTTTTTGGGCGTTGGATGCCATTTTATTGACGGAGTTCCACTTTTCTGCAGGTTTCGCTTTTAGGCGGGGGTCTGGAATATAACCCGCTGTATGAGTGGGGCCCTACTGTATATAAATATGGAAAGCATTACTGGCGCTCTTGTATTGTCTCATCTATTGGTCTAGTATAGGCAATGGCCTGAGTCTTAAAGTGAATTAATACATCAGCGCGTGCGTGTTTGCATGTGTTTATGTGTCTGTCTGCATGCACACAGCCTGCTATTTGTCCAGTCAGGCTGATAGGTCTCTGATGTATGTGTGGTTTTCCTCACACACACCCTTCATGTGGTTGTGTATCTTTATGATTTGACGGTGTCTGTTCATGTGCTATGCATCTGCAGATGTTCTGTGTGTGTGTGTGTGAGACAGAGAGAGACACACACAGAGAGAGAGGTGCTTGTCTGTGACATCACTATCTGCAGCGGTTGTGTATTCATATTCCAGCCAGCAAGTCCTAGTTCTTCACAGAGACAGCTGGTATCCCTCCTGCCCTCTTTCTTTTCCCTGTGAAAGAAGAGAAGATGGAAGAGTGTAACCAGCTACATGAGAGAGGGCTTTAAATGAACACTTTCATAATTTCTGTTGGGGCCAGGGGGTGGGCAAATTTTAACCAGGTCTGTTCTTGGACGCATTCAAGGTGAAATTGAAAATGTGGTGTATTTAAAAAATATTTATGTTTATGTCACAATATCTGTAGAAATGTTATCAAAATAAGACTAAGAGGCACCTCACATTTTTCAGAAGCACAGGGTTTTATAGCAATAGGCTCACTAAATTAATAACAACCAGTCAGGGTGTAGAATGTGAGCTGGCTAGAGAGAGATGTGTGCCTGTGAGGAATTATGATTGTAGTTTCAATGATGTTGTCTGAAATATTGCTGCTAGCCCTCCTGTAAACACTCTCATGAGTGGACTGGCAGATGGGAAAACTCCTGGGACTCTGTGGAGAAGAATATGAAGGATGGTTGGGGAATATAACGGATATCAATAGTGAATGGGTGCAACTCCTGGGCTCTTTTGTAGGGTTGCCAACTTCTGTATTGCTCTTTGCTCCTAGGCCGCTCACTTATCACCATGTCCTGATAAGTTTCACTTGCTGATTTCTGCAGATGAAGGTTGTGGTTAAAGTTAAAAAAAAAAAAGGTCTCAAGAACATTCCCCCCCTCTCCACCCTGTGAGTTGGCAATTATATTCCTGAAGTGCAGACGGTCACATACAACAGATTATGACTGGAGCCAGAACTCCTGGGTTTGCTGAGAGGAATGCGCATGAGAGGGGTGGGGTAGAGCTGCAACTTAAAAACAAACAGACTGCAGACTTTTAATAGCTGGCTAAGATGAGGAAATTCAACAGGTGAAGCACTCTGCACCACTGTGGAAAACCTGCTCTTGAGTGAATGTCCTACTAAAGTCCCCTCATGCAGGGTGTGCTCCTGGAAGTTGCTAGGAAACAGGACTTCTGGGCTGTATTTTCCTGACCTGCCTCTCCCTTGCTGCACAAAACTTGGCTGAGACCAAAAAAAGCTCCCTTGCCCTGTTTACATCTTAGGGTGTAACTGGAGAGGCTGAGGGCAGGACCAGAATAACCAAGGAGAGAGTCATGTGCCTCTCTGGAGAACCCCCTTCTCCCTCCTGTGGGGACACCCTGTCCCTGGGCCGAGATGCTGACAAGGAGGAATGGAAGATGGCTTGTTGGCTCTCTGCGCAGCAACGGCTGGACAAAACCCACCCACATGTTCAGCCCTTGCTCCCTGAAACGCATCCATCTCTGTAACCTCAACATCTCCTTCCCTCACAAAGCCCCAGAAGAATCCCCACCACGCCATGCCTGATGCCAGGCCTCGAGCCTGGAAGAAAAATGAAGTTGTCTCTTAGGGGTGGGGAAGTATCTCAGTCCTAAACTGTTTTTTTTTCGTTTCTCTTGACTGCAATTTGTTTTAAACCGATTTTAATATCGTATTTTTCAGTTGCTGTAACCCATCCTGGGACCTTAGGGTGAAAAGGCAGGTAGGAAAGTGAACTAATTATTATTATTATTATTATTATTATTATTATTATTATTATTATTATTATTATTAGCCTGTAACATGAGCATCAATCTGTGTTGGCTGGAAAATCTGCTCTGATCCTTTAGAATTTGTTTTTTAAAATGGCTGTCTCTTCTAATTTCAGCCCTGAATGAACACTGTTCAAATAGCATGCAAGAGGTCCAAAAGCACTCAGCCAATGGTTCCCAAACCTCCTGCTCTCACTCTCAGATAACACTTTCACATTAATGTATAAGGCACTGGATCATGCTGCCTCTGCAAAGAACCTGTGTGCGTGGCTGGCATATTGTTCTAGATAACACTTTCCATGGTGCACTCTCAGTATTATATGCATGCCGCTAGGCAGGCTTTTTGTGGCCTTGCTGCAACCACATGAATGCAAAGGGCTCCCTAAAGCAGAACTGGGAAATCTGTGGCTCTCCAGATGTTACTGGACTACCATTCCCATCATCTCTGATAGCTGACCATGCCGGCTGGGGCTAATGTTGGAGTTCAACATCTGGAGGGCTGCTGGTCCATCCCTGCCCTAGATCATGCCAATACTCTCTTGCAGCTGCACATTAGGGGAAGATTGGTACTGATTAATTACTGATATACCTAGATGAGCTGAAGAACCCCAGCGTGCAAACCACTGTTAGTCTAGACCACCTTTCATTTCAGTCACAGGTTTTCCGATGATAAGGAGTTGAAAATCATGCTAATCAAAAGCAGTGATGTATTCTGGGTAAATGTATACCTATGTGGTCTTTTTAAAATGTCCATGATTATTAGAGGATTCCAGGGCTCAGCCAGATTGGAAACCTGTAGGCTGGGCATGTTTTTTTAAAATGTTTGTACAGTGCCTAGCAATTTTAAGCACACACACATAGGTTAGCAAAGTAATAACACTGGATATTTATGAGCCATGTGTGTGCTTTCCCCTTATGAGTACGCACAGTTAATTCTGAATTCATCTGGAATTAGCACATAGGACGTTCCAAATTTAATGAAACAGTTTTGAGATAGGCTCAAGCCCCAGTACCTCTTGTTAGCAAAAATCAGGGAGGGAGGAAGATCTGAGACTCTGCTTAATCCAAATGACCCAGACTCCAGGTTCTCCACACCCCTACCACCCCAACATTCCTCATTGCACTTACATTGCAATCTTTCAAACCTTCAGATAAATATTACAATAAACTCAGGATTGTCTCTCATTAGTAGAGCAACTGAGGTTAGGAGCTGCCATTTGTTTTTGTTTTAAGGCCTTAAAAAGTAAACTTACTAGCATTAATGGGGCCTAGGTATAAATTGACCTGATGTGGCTCAGTCCTGCAGCTCTCGGCTGCTAAGAAAACAAGGATGGAAGAAAGTCTGAGACAGAAACACAAGAATAAGGGACAGAAATGGACAGGTAGTGGGGAAAGGCTAGAGACCCCAAGGAAACTGGAGCTATGAGGATTTTTATATTTACAACATTTGTATCCTACCTTTCTTCCAAAGTGTTCAAGGCAGCATACACGGTTCTCTCCCATTTTAACCTCACAACCCTGTTAGGTAGGCCATGGTAAGAGAAACTTACTGGCCTAAGTTCACATAGTGAGTTTCATGGCTTTGAAAGCTGGTCTTCCTGATCCTAGGCCAACACTCAAACCCAGGTGTGGGAAACCATTGACCCTCCAGATGTTGTTGAACTACAACTCCAATAATCCCTAGCCATTGGCCATGCTTGCGCTGGGGCTGTTGGAAGTTGTAGTTCAGCAACATCTGGAGGGCCAAAGGTTCCCCATATCTGCTCTAACTACATATCACTGTGTGTGCCTCAACCCTGACTACTGTAATCTTCCACAAGCATGCCTTGGATAGACTGGTTTGTTTTCAAACCATCTACCCTTCTTTAAAATATCCTTGAGGACTACAAGTTGTGTGTTTGAAATTCCTACTCAAAGTAGACCCATTGAAATTAATTGACATAATTTACTCCTATCTATTAATTTCAGTGGGTATGACTAGCGTTAGATACAACTGCAGGAGTCTCAACAGTTTCACATTGGCATGGTGTAGATACAAGTATATAGTATATAGATAAACACTGTTGATACTGGATTTTTACCACATGCAATGGGGCACTATCTTTGTAGCTCCCTCCCTCATTGATTCCTCAACCTCTTTCTACTTTAGAGAGAGTTAGCAGTCACTCCTCTCTCAAAGTTTTGCATTCTTGCCCTTAGACCTGGTTCCGCTCATCACCTGGCTCACTGATACTACAACTTGACAGTCATCTCCTCTCATCAACCCAAGTCAACACATGAATTTTCAGGGCACAAAGTGCACAGAGGAAAAGAAATTATTTCCCCCTGTACCTGCCCCCATCTTTCTTGCAGAAATTCAGTAGATGCAAAGCAGAACGGACAGCCCAGTGACAATGCCTCAGTGGCTCATTCGTGGTAGGGCTTGAACACTGTATCCTGAAATTATAAGCACAATGCTAGCGCTTGTATCAATCAAGCATTATTAGCATAGTATCCAATCTCATTACAATGTAGGAGCGATGGGTAGCTCCAAGTGGGACGGTTATGCTGCAAGGTAACTGCAATCTGTTCATTGGTCAGTGTCTATTTTAAACACAGCAGGGAAGTATTCAAGTTGGAGAGTGGAAGCATTCCGTCTAGAGCCAGGGCTAGCGTCAGAGATTATCAGGCACCTGCCAAGGCCCATGCCTCCACGGGAGGCCCTGCTATGCTGCTGTTCCTCTTTTTCATTCACCCACTCCTACCCCAAGGCCTAGAGGGAGAGTACAAGCAAGCAATGGGTATGAGAGGAAAGAGCAGCCACTGCCACTGCCTGTTCACTTGTGATGGTTTTTTTGTCACGCTTTTCAAAAGGGCTCATGAGTGTACCCCGCCAGTATGGTATAGCAAGCAGTGCATACCTCTAAAGACGAGGAGGACTGCACGCTTTAATCGGTAGATCAGTCAACTGAACGGCCAATTTTGACCAGGCAGGGCAGTATTTAACACTTCAGCCTGAGAGTTAAGGACATGCAATTGCAGTGATGGTTGGTGCTCACTGGGACCCGTACAGCAGAAGACAGGGAGACCAAGAGTAGGCAGAGCCAGAGCCAGAGCCAATGACAGGAAGTACCACCCCCGCCTGGTTGTAAGTAAAAAGGTGGGCGGGCAGGCAGGCAGGGCTGACTGACGCTGGTGGGGCAGTGCCCCATTTGCCCCAATGGACCGGCTTGTACCACACAGTTGTTGCTTCAGGCATTTCCTTCTGGTCTATTACCACAAGAGGACTGTGGAACAGAACTTCCTGAACTCATAGCTTCGGAACAGGCTGCCCAACATCTCCTTGTATGGTCTTTGCCAAGGCTGAAAGAAAACTTTGCCGAGATTCAAAAAGTGGTCCATTTGCAAAGTGAAATCTGGAATTTCAAATTTTGAAACAATTCAGTTCTAAAACCATTTAAAAAGACACATTTCCCCTTTTATTTTTATACCCCATCCCACCCCCTCATTTATTTATAGGTTTTACCAAATGCATCTCAAATTCAGAATATGACGCAGTTGCTCTTCCATTTTCTCCTTCAAGGACCCCTTTTCCTCACTGATGTTCTTCCCACAAGCAGAAATATGCCCTTGAAGAAAAGCTACTCATTGGAATGAGCGCTCAACATTTAACACTTTCCTATCTGTTCTTTTCCTAAAACTTCACTTCCAACAATATAAACAACTGGTTGGTTTTTTTTTAAGTGAGATTCGGATAATTTTACTTTTTTGTAAGAAAAAATGCATTTTGAGAATGTTGCCTCTAAATTCATTTCAGGGCAGTTCCAGACTGTCACTATTTTCAGGTGGGTTTAAATAACATACTGGAAAATTCAGATTATGCAATTATAGTTGACTGGGAGATCTTGCACAATAAACCCACTTTCTCCAAACACCAGACTTTTTGCAACAGGGATAATGCACTGGAAAGTATTGGATTACATGTGCTTGGACACACAATGTTGTCTAACCTTCCTGCAAACAAATCTGGATTAATACTGATTAAATGGCCAACACAGTCTAATCTCCCTGCAAACAAATCGGGAGGAGCACTCAAAAAGCAGGTTGTCTGGAAGCACCCTCAGTTTTGAAAGTCCTAAACTTTTTGGCTGCTGGCAAGGCCCTTGACTACAAAAACAAAACAAAAAACTAAACCACTGATGTCCATCCCAAGTTCCTGGAATGACCAGTTATGCATTAGCCTGTATACTTTAGTGTACATTTTGGGGTACACTACCATAAAGGTCTAGAAATTCCAGTCTGATACAAGGTGGCAAAAAGCCACACAGGTGAAGAGTCACAGGGCCAGCTGGGGACAGGGTGCTTTTAACTTTTGTATTTGGAGGTGGTATGAAGAAGAAAAAGGAAAAGCACATTTGGGTCTTATACACATGTGCTTTCAGGAGCTCAATTTTACGATGGAAGAATCAGGAGTTTTGCTCAGTGTGGATGTGGAACATTCAGTGAAGGAACATGAGAATCGAATACTTGACCACATAGCGGAGTTTTAAAAGAGTCCAAGGCACAACCCCTCCATTGAGCTATAAATAGCCATTTATAAAAACTGGGTCTTAAATACAGCCCTTTATCCTCCCTCCCCTCATAATTTCTCAGTTCATTAATACAGCTGCCCCCTCATTCACAAGCAGGGCCCTTTCCCCACAGCCCCTCCCTCCCCCCTCCCTCCCCACCCCAAACTAACACAAAACAAGCACTAGAGGTTCTATTTACAAGTCAGAAAACAGAGAAGAAAGAAAACTGAGTCCAGACTCGAGGATGGAAGAAGAGGACAGACGTGCGGGTGGGAGAAGGTCGGTTCTTTCTGCCCCCAAGAGGTTGGTGGAGGTATACAGAGTGCGTGTGTGTTGCAGAATGCGAGAGACTTTGGAATTCCCTCCCAACTGGTTTTTTAGGAAGTGCTGCTGCTACTGCTGTTTCTGCTTTTCATGCAGTACTCCCAGGGCTTTTTGGGCAAATTCGGGATGGATAAAAGGATAAAACAGCCTCCGCCAAAGATCAGGATAGCCCCAGCAGCCACTGCACAAGCCACAGACCAGGAATACTCATACTCCAGCGGGATGGTCTCGTCAGAGGTGATAAGCCACCGGACAGAGTGCCGGAAAACCTCCAGACACACAAGCACCATAATACCTAGAGGGAGCGAGAAGGAGACAGGGGACGGTCAGCGACACTTCAGGACTACACCCCCCCACCCCCTCCCAGGCTCCCTCTTGAAATTGAAGACCACAAGCAAGGAGTATGGAAAGCTTCTTGGATGGCCTCTTGCTTAGAGTTAATTGGAACACATGGATGTCTATTGTGTGGTGCTTTTTTAAAAAACAATCACTGGTTGCTCACTTTGCTTAACTATGGGTACTTCCAGACTGTCACTATTTTGAGGGTGGGATTCAAGTACATACTGGCAAATTCAGGTTGTGCAGTTCAAGTGGGTTTGGTGCTCTTGTGCAACAAACCCACTTCTTCCCCCAAAAGAAGACCTTTGGCAGTGGGAAAGTGCACTGTCAAGTGTAGGGTAACAATTGCCTGATGCAGCGTCCCCCACAAACAAAAAAGGATGAATCCTCAATAAACAGCCAGCTGTCGTGCAACCTCCCTGCTAACGTGGCGCAAGCAAGAATGCTCAATAAACAGGTCATCTGTTTTAAGAAATGCAGTGATTGGACTAAGGAAGGCTTGCCCTGCTACAGAAGTGCGGAAGGGGTGGAGGGCAGGCCTCACGGCTGTCCCTGCCTGGACCAAGGAAGGATGTCTTACAGGGGGAGGGGGGCTGCCTTACCGGATACGATAAAGAAGCAGGATGCAGGTTTCAGGAGGAATTCGTCCCCTTTGTTCAGAGCCATTGTGATGCAAAGGGATCCCATTGCCATCAGGGTGATGCTGACGAGGGACACAACAGCGGCTGTGATGTTCAGTTCTACATAGTGATGATGCCGGGTGGTGGAGAGAAAAAGCAGTCATTTCATATGAAATAGGGAGAAACACACAGTACCCTTTTATCCTGCTGCCTCCTGGATGGCACAGAAGGGAATTGTCAGCCTCTAGGGAATTGCACAGATACACACGCATACTCAGCCACACAATGTGCAAAATGATAAGTGGCACAGGAGGCTGAAGAGTTGGTGAATAAGGCCTGAGTCTCACAGTGCTGAGAATGGAAGTGCAGGAGATGCGACAGGGCAACTGGAGAGGCTTGGCAAGCCAGCCCAGAGGGGCCTTGGGCTGCAGACTGAGAGAAATGCCAGAGAGAGATTCAAATTGCTGCAGATTTTTATATTTTCGAAGGGAGAGCCACCCACCGCTGCTTGTCTGTCCCAGCATGCCTCAGTGTAATCTGAGATCCGTTGAACGAGGCACGGGCCTTAACCTAAATAGGCTGCCTGAGATTAAAATTCTTAACAGTTTTTAAAAGCTGCAGACAGAGCAAAACCCCATGCCCTGTTAAACTAGGGATGCAAGGATGAATTGGCTAATTGACCAAAAATATGGGCAGCAGATCTTTTTTAATTTTCTAAAAGTGATAAAAGTGGCAAATTGCAAGTAAAATCTTGGAAGAGGCACCCTTCCTCCTTTCTCTCTAACGCGATGTTTGCTATGACACACCCTCTCGTGCCTTCTGCTTCCGAGCTCTTGCTTCTACTAAAATGAAAACGTCCACGAATCAAAATGTATGATTAATGATTTCATTGACTAAAACATGTAGTTAATTGACTGTGATTTCCTAAATCAAGGGAGAGCCCTAATATAAACACCATTTCCTTGCTTAATTTTACATTTGTTTTGCAGAACAGCTTCCCTGAGGATGAGCTTTGTGAAACCCAAAAGCCTGCACGATGCACTGTGACTGTTAGGCTCTTTAAAAGTAAGCCTTCCTGATTCATGTGTGGAGTGGGAGGTAGGGAGTGTGGCATAAAGGACTGCAGAGGTGTGGAGGTGCATGTGTTTGTGTGAGCTGAACCTTTCCTTTGCCCTGCTACTTCTGTTATCTACTTATCTTGCACTCCCACTCCCAAGTCTATAAAACAGAAGTAAAGTCATGGGCGTTCAGCTCATTCCAGATCCATTTCTCCAGCTGCTTTTCTCCAGGCTCAGATATCAGAAGTGAGCCCCACACCTGCATGGACACAAGTGCATTGGATGGGGCGGAGCTGCTCTGGTGGGTGGTAAGCCCCCATGTCCCTTTGACTCTTTAGATAACTGCTTGTTAATGTTCACTTCAGACAAAGGTCTTTGGATGGGGGAAGAGGACAGTTACTTTCCCCTTCCAGGATACTTTTAAGAGTATCAACTAATGCCCTGGGTTCCTTCGGGAGGAAAGGCGGGACATAAATTCAGTAATAAATAATAATAAAATAATAATATCCCAGCAGTGAAGAATCCTAGGGAGTTCAGAGGTCATCTAGTCTTATCATTTTAACTGTACTTTGATTGCAGTAGTGCAGTGGCAAATTGAGAAGTTCAGGGTCCCTTCATGACAGTCACACCACACTCCCTCACAGCCATGCCCCCTTTCCCATTTTCTCTTATCTCCCTTGTTCTCCATTTCATCTCTTGAGTCCACACTCCCCTACAACAGATGTACCTAGGAGCTAATCAGCATGAAAGGGGAGGTTGTGTGTTAGCTACTGAGAAGAGTCTGATTGGCTCCAATCAGCATGAAGGGACAAGGACTCTTCTCAGTGGGTAAAACGCTCCCCTTTCATGTTGATTGGCTCATACATAGGGACCTGGCTGGGACCCTGCTCCAAAAAAAGTAAAGGGTCTACAACCCCCCACGACCCTGGACAACTATATCCCTGATTGATTGTTTATTTGTTTGCAAACTGCCCTGGGATCTATTTTGATGAAGGGTGGTTTAGAAGTTCCATAACAAACAAACAAACAAATTGCACTCTGACCCTACTTTTACATGTGACTGGGGCAAACACAGGTGTGTGACTGTCTCATGTAATTTGAGCCGCAGTTATTTCTAATAAAACCAAGGTAGTGTACTGGTTAAGAGTGTTGGGGTAGAAATACACTCACTGTTCTGCCAGGTCCAGTGAAACTCTACTTCTCTGTTCTGAAAACCAAGGCACACAACGCTACTCAAACCCTGCCCCTTTTCCCTGTAAAACCTGGTGGGAGCCGCTTGAATAAGTTTTTTTTTTAATGGCTTCTAAGAGATTTTGTATATTTGTTAAGCAGAGAGTAACAGCGGTCTGAAATGCCCGTGTGCAAGTGTTTCCGCGTTTACCTATGAAAGCAGGCTTTTATCCTGCATCAGCATCACTGAGACTGGAGACTTAGTAAAATAAGAAAAGCTAGTTTATTTATAGGAATACATAGTAGATAGAAAGGCATACCTAGTTCTAACTAACTAACTAAGTTGGAGGCGCAACGCCCAGGCTTGGGAGTTGACCTCATGGCTTGGAGAGAGAGAGCAGAGACAAAGGGATGTCTCCTCTCTCTCCGACAGTCGGAGAAGAGAAGAGACGAAAGGGGGGAAGGAGGAGGGGCAGATAAGCTTCCCTTAAGACATATCAGTCTAACAATGGAAGGAAGTCAGTCAGAGCATCACAGGTAAAGGTAATCAAGCCTATCCATCTGGAGGACCCTAACTCTATCTCCCTTCTGGAACATAAACAGAAGAACAAAACAAGGGTTGCTCTTGCCCCACTTCCAACGGATTCCACAACTGATCAGCAGATAAACCCATTCCCCTTCTGGGTGTGGCTAATGGAAACACTTTGATCCACCAACTAGTGTGTTTACAGCCTCAGACTGTTTGGGATGAGAGAGAAGGGAGTTCAGTCTCAGACATGAAATCTTCTGAGTGATCTAGGGTGAAATACAGTGGCTGCATTTAGATGATCATATATTGGTTTAATAAGGCAAGGTATGCACAAGGCTAGTGACTGTGCATGCAGCCCTTCCCCATTTCAGTATGCCGCACTTAACCCCAGAACAGAAATCTTCAATTAATCATAGTTTCCCATTATGTCCAGGCAGAAAAACTATGACTGCTTCCAGACTGTTGCGATTTTCCAGGTATTATTCAATTACATATGGCAAATTCAATTTGCACAATAAAAGTGAATTTGGCACTTTGTGCAACAAATCTGCTTCCAAAATAAACCAGATTTTTGGTGGTAAGGAAAGTGCCGGGATTGGAAAGAGAGCGGGATAACAATTGCTGGATTCAAATGTCGTACAGCCTCCCCACAAATAAATCAGAAAGCCTGCTCAATAAACAGCTGACATATAACTTCCACTCAAACTTTGTGCAAACAAATCAGGGTGAATGCTTAATAAACAGGCTGTCTGGAAACGATTACCAGGTTTGGGGGGGGGAAAGCATCTTAAACTTCAAACTGTGGTTTAACAGCTTGGCTTGTTCTGAACCTGATAAATATGGGTCACATCCATACCATACATTTAAAGCACATTTAACCCACATCTAAAGCTCAGGATTCTTTGGGATGCTTTAAATGTATGAGTTTTCCATCTCAGTCATAATTCCAAACTGTGATTAATTCTGGCTTATGACTGCATGCTGAAAAGGAAAGAGACACAAAGTTAGAACAGGCATGCAAGAGGCTTGTGCATATCTCAGCTTGTTAAGCGAAGATTTGATCACCCAAATTCTCTCTCTCTTTCAGCTTAACCTACCTAACAAGGTTGTTGTGAGGATAAGATGGGGTGAGGAGAAGAACCAGAACCCTGAGGTCTTGTGGGATAGAAATGGAATAAATGGGCATTTTAAATTTGTCCCTGCTGGGGTTTTGCATAATGGATCAACATGGCTACCTGTTCTTGATTTATTGATGATCTCACCTTTTTTAGTAGTCTTCTGGAAGATGTGAGCATTCTCCCCAGTAGTGAAGAATTTGAAATAAGAACAGTTGGCTTCTGAAAACAAGGTGAGAAAAATGCATTAAAACCAAGAAGAGCAGAAAGTGAGGGTGGGGAAAAACTGTGCCAATTAGACAAATTTACAAATATTTAATTTGCATATTTTATTCTAATTGCATAATATGGTTTCAATGGTTTTCTTTCAGATAGTTTGATTTTCTGTTCTTTTGCTTTTTGCCACAGAGTGATACAGGTGGTGGAGAACAACAGACTGCAAACTCACTGCTCTGAGGTATTCTCTTGGAACAGCTTGTTAGAATAATTAAATTAAAATGCAGACACACAGAAATATCATGAGCACATTTGACAATAGGACTTAAACCAGTGTAACAGTTGTTCTATAGCCCCAAGGGACGCTGGGAATATTAGTTCTCTAAAGATGCCTTGCCTACCTTTATACTACTACTACAATCCACAGGTTTCCTTGAGGATCATTAACCAAGAATCTTCAGCAAACTATAGTTCCCATGATACTGTGAGCACAGCCCTGCCATACAAAAAGGATATGAGCTGGAATGTTCATATGTAAGGCGGTAAGGCAACCAGGAGGTACAGGCATCCAAAATGTCTTCCCCACAATTCTCCATTGGCCACCAAACCTTTCTGTTTCATTACCCAATTGAAGAGGCTTCCATATCTTTTCAGGACCTGGGCTTCCATTTTTTTCTGTTTAACATGAAAGACAACTTCACATTACAACTTCATATGTTATTATATACTTTATCAAACTCCACGCTTGTCATGCGGGGTTCATCACAAAGCATAATATGTGAGCAAAAAACACAGATTTGATCAAGAGATTGTCCCTGGGTTCCCACAGCAATATATTTTATAGAGAGCACATCTTATACTGTATATGCAGCACTCCTGCTAACTTTACAATTTGTGAAAGAGCCCAAAGATTTAGCAACTTGATCCCTGTTTCTCCCCCTTCCCCTTATTAGATCATCTCCGGGCTGTCAGTATTTTGTGGGAGGGGTTAGGTTTTATTATTATTATTGTTGTTGTTGTTGTTGAGATTTTTAATGTTTTAATGTATTTGTATGTTTTTATTTTGTATGTCGCCCAGAGTGGCTGGACAGCCGGCCAGATGGGCAACTAATAAATAAATAAATAAATATCGGAAATTAGGTTTTACCCAATTAAAGTGGATTAAAATGTTCTGGTGCAACAATCCACTTTTTTTTAAAAGCATCTTTTTGTGATTAGGAAAGTGATGGGGAAATAGACTAAAAAGGGCAAAACGACTGATTGGGATAGGAAGATGTATAACCTCTGCACTACGTATGGGGGAGAATTTTGATTCTGCTCACATTTAAGCTGAAACAATTAAATTCACACTTTCTGAAGCGATATGAGAACCGAAAGACAGCCACCCTTCAAAATTCACACTTCTCCAAAGTTTGTGATGCAAATGCATATATTAGAGGGAAATATGCATGAAAATGAATATATTAGTGAAAATAACATATGTAAATACATAATATTAGGATAAATTGCTTGCAAAAATGTGACCGTCAAAGCTGCATACAAAAATGTGTTTATTAAGATAAATTCTCACTAAAATGCTGAAGAATTTTCATGAGGAATTTTTTTTTAAATCACAGATTGCGGCAGAGATGTCGAGAACTGAATTTAAGATTGAGAAAATGAGAAACAGAGAACTGAAACTGACTGATCCTTCCATCCCTACTCCATACAAACATATATGGATGAAATCAGAATGAATGTTAATTGTTGTATAACCTCCCCACAAACGAATCAGAATGAAGGCTCAATAAAGAGCAGGCATTGCATAGCCTCCGCGCAAGCTTTGTGCAAGCGAAACAGGATGAATGCTCAATAAACAGGTCTCCTGGAGAAGCCTTTTAAAAGCAAAAAGCAGACAGCAAACCATGACTTCCTCAGATGCTACATAATTCTGTGGTCTTGAAAATAGATGACTAGACTTTCCAAATCCCCACATTTGCTGCTAGATATAAAATTTAAGCATAATATAGGGATTTTGTTGAGAAACTCAGGAGATGATGTAATTGGCTCTACAATTTGTTCATGTCTCTATGGTTAGTCCATGTGTGTACATCATTCCCACCCACCCACACTGTTCAAGAAGGAGACAACTTCTAGAACTTGGCAATTGAAGCAGAGGGTTTGGGGCATCTCAGTCCTCGGGGATTATCCTTTCCGAGTTCCTACGTCGCCCAGTGGAGTGGATTTAACTGTGTCCCCAGAGAGAGAAGAGTTAGCGATTACTGCAGCCTTTGCAGCTGTACAGATTCCAGGAAGCCCCAGGGTGTGGGGAGCAAGTGCTCCATGCGTGTATTGTGCCGTACATGCATGTGTGAGACATTTACATGAAAGATTATTGTGCTCAAATATGCTCTGCATTTACTGGCTCTCTGGTTCTCCTCAATAATGGCTGCCTCAAGTCCACCCCATTTAGTTTTATGACCAGTAGGGTTATATGCAAGGGAAGGCAGAGAAAAGTTGGAAGTTTATGGTCCAACAGAAAATCGCATGTAATTCTGCAATGCAGCTGAATATACACAATATACTAATAGGTTGATAAGGTGTGATAGAGGTCAGGTACCTGATATGTTTAATAATTGTGTAGAAGAGGTTTTAGAAGATTTGGCAGGTGCTGCTTGTTATACTTTAGGGATGAGAAAAGGTGCTAAAATTTGCCCTTTTACACAATATAAAAGATCCTTTCCTCTCTTGGGGTGGGCAAACTTCAAGTTTGCAAAATCTACTACTAGTGTGGTGGAGATGCTAAATGGGACCACTCAGGAGTAAAGATGGATACCCCTGAAGGCTGCAATTCTAAACATACTAAGCCCCATAGAACTCAATAGGACTTACTTCTGAGTAGATATTGTTAGGATTGTGCTGTTGGTAAAGCTTGACTAGGGATCCTCTGCAAAGATACCCGTGTCAAGCAGGGTTGGCAACCCCCTGCCTAGAATGCCCTGCCTGCCTTTTAATGTGGTGCTCTAAACTTCTTTACAGACTTGACCCTTCACTGCAGAGAGAGGTTTGAGAAATGAGTAAGCATTAAGAAGATTCTCTACTCTTTCCTGCCTACTCTATGGGCTTCTATAAACTCACTTTGACAGCCAACTCAATTCCAGTGAGTAATAATTGTCAGAGAGAAATCACACAAGGTTTGGTCTACCTTCACAGGCAGTAGCTTGGGAACAACATAAATTGCAGTCACAATTCCCAGTATGTTGGGCAAGAAATAAACCATTGTGCAAACAACAAGGTGCATCATCAGTGGGCTTAAGGGGGTTGAGCTGAGCGCATGGAACCACTGTTGTTGCTTTTATGGATATAAGGGAGTGAGGTTAAAAGTAAGTGAAATGCAGACAGAAAAAGAAAAGGTAGTGATGATTTCCTAAATTCAATACCATTACAACCACAACAAGATTCCTATGAGTAAGGCAGAAAACTCAATATCCTACAACCAGTCAGGATTCCTAACCGAATACCAAAACTAAAAAAATCCTGGCAGCCACTCAGTCAAGATCCCAGAAAGTCCCATGCAGCACAACCTGACCTGGGGGCTGCAGTTAGTGCAGAATGTTGTGGCAGGATTGCTGACATGAGTGAGATCCTATGAGCACATACTATCTCTGTTCTGAAATCTGCACTGGTTGTCAATTTACTACCAGGCCATGTTCAAGGTGTGTTTTCATGTTACAGGTGCCACTAATACTTGTTCTGCTCTTGTAAGAAATTGATCCTTTAGTGTGGAAGCACCTACTCTTTGGAACTCCCTGCTTATTGACATTAGGCAGGCACCTTCATTGTACTTTTTTCGGCACCTGCTAAAAATGTTTTTGTTTAGGCAAGCCTAAACAATGAATTTTTAACTCATTGTTGGTTTTATTATTTTGAAAGTTTTTAAATACCTGTCTTTAATTGTTTTTAACTGTTTAACTGTTTTTGCCAATAATTTTATCGTTTTAATTCCTTCCGTAAACCACTTTGATATTTTTTTAAATAAAGCGGTATATAAATGTTGTAAATAAAATACATAAATAAATTTATGAGTCACTGTGGCCCTTGGGCCTCTTTCCACTTTTAGGAACAAAGGAATCTGCCTTATACTGACTCAGACAATTTGGTACTATCTAGCTCAGTACTGATGACATGGACTAGCACTGGCTCTCCAGGGTTCCAGGCCACAGTCTTTTCCAGAGATTGAATTTTAAACCTTTGCATGCAAAGCATATGTACTACCACTGAGTTACAGCCCTTCTGCTGTTTAAAAAAGTATATTTTAAAATTGTTCTTTTCAATTCACTAATGAATGCACAGCATATCTAGGGCAGATCCATACCATTCCATTCAACACACATTTGAAGCACATGAATCCCACCACAGACTCATGGGAACTGTAATTTGTTAAGAGTGGTGGGAACTATAACTGTGAGGGGGAAACTATACTTCCCAGGATTCTTTGGGGGAAGTCATGTGCTTCAAATGAGAGTTGGATGTGCTTTAAATTTATAGTGTGGATCTACTTCATAAACTTTGCCTGCATGTAAATCATTTTAATTAATTTTTTAAAATGGAAATAAGCTATAATGTTTACTGGGTGACCATGGGCTACTCACCATCTCTCAGCCTAATCTGCTCCTTAGGGTGAAAACAACAGAGGGGGACCATGACCACCCCAAGGAAGAAGGGCACACTTAAAATGTAGAGGAAACAATAATGTACAACCATAGTGAGAAATCAGATACTTATTGGGACATAGTATGAAGAAATATTTATATAAGCATGACTATCAAAGATGTTTGTTTATACAATCTGTAAATATATTTATAGTGCAATCCAATGTATTCACTGGGGCTTACTCAAACAGGGAAGTGTGCACATAATTGCAACCTCAAGTGAACTTCACTCACACAATCCAACATTCAGAATCATGCCACTTTAAGCTGTTGTGAAACTGTTTTATACTTGTTTTTATGATTATTAGATTTTAAAGGGATCTATTTATTGTATGAGCTGCCTTGGATTCCAGTTTGAAACCCTACCTCACAGGGTTGCTGGAAAGACTCTACATACACACACACTGGAGATGTAAAATATATATACCCCATATAACAGTTTATTGTCAAAACCAGTTGGTCATTGCACAACATTTTTTAAAAAATCAGTGTTAGTTTCCTACATAATAAAAGCAGTGATACTTAAGTAAGCCCTCTCTAATTGCTTAAACATAGAATTGGAAGGTGAGAGAAAGATTTACAACACAAACAATCCTTTGTTATGTTCACTCAAAAGTCCCATTGATTTACAGCACAATCCTAACCTTGTCTACTCAAAAGTAAGTCCTATAGAATTCAATGGAGTTTACTACTGGTATGTGGGATTAGCATTACAGCTTTACTCCCAGAAAAGCAAGTATAGGATTAAAGCTTCATATTGGGAAGGTTTTCAAAACACTGCCCTCTTCAACAGCCCAGGAAAATTTAAACTTATTTGACTCCTAATAATTAGAAAAGCATAACACATTGTAATGGCATTTAGATATCCTGCACACAAGAGAGAAAGAGACTTTTGCTACTGCTGAAAGCTGTAAGCTTACTCAGTTTATGAAATTTTCAGATAAGCAGGAAAAAACAACCATTTTCTGGCCTTTCAGTGGGTTCTAGCTATTCCCTAGAGGTCAACAAATCCCTTGTCTATCACTGGCTACAAACCTGAAAGGGCAGGGTTAGAGCAGCCAACTACGAGCTCATTTAACAGAAGTTGCAGGGGAAACGGCTGACATTTTGGGGTATATCTCTTGAACCAGACCACCTAGAATTTTTTTTTTAAATGAAAGCTGAGAGTCTGGAGATTGAGGTGATTCACCCGGAGAGAACCCCAAAAATCTGGAGTCTCCTGATGAAAACAGAAGACCTGGCAACCCTACACCCAGTAAATATGCTGCTGGGGCCAAACAATGTATGAGGTCCCCCACCACAGAGCACTATGCCAACAGCCCCTTCAAACATGATGCTGGCCCTGGACAACATAAATATAAATTAAGAAACAGGGCACCTCTGAACATAGCTTAGCCCAGGACATTTTATTTGGAATGTTGAAAAACAATATGAATTAGAATATATATTCAAATCAGGCAAGGTGAATTTGGTTCAGAATTGCGCTCTCACTCAATATTCATTTTCTATTGTCAGCTCTAATTATTGAATGGTACATTTTCTTGCACTGAAAAGAAGGGACATCTTTGCAAATTGTCTTCTAGAACAGAGAAGGTTAAATATGCACACTGTATTATATTAAAATTATGTAAGGGCAGAGAAAAAATGGAGATTAGTGATGGGCATTCAATCTGAATTCATTGCTGAGTCTCAGACTACAATCAATCCTCTTCCCAGGAACTTTGTGAGTTATAGCTCCCAGGCTATGGTCTGAAGGCACACAAGGCCATCTCCCTGCTGAAGCTAAGCAGGGTCAGCTCTGGTCAGTGCCTGGATGGGAGACTGCCTGGGAACCATATGTCAGCCGCCTTGGGTTTCTATCATGAAAAGAAAGGCGGGGTATAAATGTAATAAATAAATAAATAAAAATAAATAAATAAATAGCTCTGTGAGGTGAATAGGAGTCTCCTAACAATTCTCAGCATCCTTAACAAACTACAGTTCCCAGGATTCTTTGGGGGAAGCCATGACCATTTAAATGTGTAGTGCCAATGGGACCTATACTGAAATATAGCAATTCTATTGATTTTTTTTTCCACATTAGGGGCCCATCCATACGACTATATAATCTGCAATGTAATTGCTTTGTGTTCTCATTAATTCACCGTAGTCCATATGACGTTGCAAGCGAGTAGATTTTGCGTTCACAAATCCACATTAGAAATACCACCGAAAACCCGATATGCTTCCCTGTATCAATAATCAATTGCATTAACGTCCATACACTTGGATTTAATGCTGCGGACTTTCCTGTAATGGGTGGCCCATGGCATTCCTCCGTCATATGCCAAGCCCTCTGTCTCCTTCCCACCCAATAGCACATCCACAAACTTGTGCATGAGTGGGAATTTTAAAAAAGATATACGTTTCTGCCCTTTTCCAAAAAAGTGTGCAGAAAGCAAACGACCATTATGGACCAATCACTGGAAAGGGGTGGACTTAGCGGAGTGGCCAATGCTAATGCAATTTAGACCCCCCCAAAAGCCAACACATATGGATGCTTGATAATTGGGTTATCCCAATAATCCGTCCACAAACAGGACATGTATGGATCTCGAGGCCACCAACTGAATATGGAAAACTGTGGGGTGGACTGAATGAACAGCATACGTTGGCAAACCACGCTGCTGTTCTCAGTACACTATCTCTCAAGACATTGCGATCTGACCAGTGGAAAAACAGGATGTGGTTAACTTTATGGCTGTAAACGATACTGACATCTGTAGTGGTTAAATAACTGCCTGCATATTGCCACGTAGATAATGCTGTTGTACTATGTATGTACGTGATGTTATACAATAGTTAAAGGTCATAGGCTGTTTATGGAGAGAAAATAATCCACGCCTCCAAGCGGAGGTAAAATAAAAGCGGAGACGAGAATTACGAGGGGGGCTCCGAAATTGAACTCTGGTCTCACCGTGTCTCACTGTGTCGTGATATCTACATCTGGTGACCCCGACGTGATTCAGAACAAACACCCTCGTACCCACTGGCAGGATCAGCCAACGGTGCACCTCAGCGTACAGCTCCCATTCGTGAGTATGGGGGGGGAATTGTCAGCTCAGCAGAAGGTTCATGCACAAGAGCTACAAAAAATTTTAAAACAGGATACCTCAGCTTTTATAAGTCGTTCTCACATTGAATCATTGTTAAAAACAATTCAATGTCAATGTCCATGGTATCCAGAGCAAGGATCACTACGTCAGTCAGATTGGATAAAGATAGGGAGAAAATTACATGAAGAACCAAGAGCACCTATTCACCATCTCTTATTATGGCAAAAGTGTGCTGAGGCCATTAGTCATTTAGGGATAAAAGAGACATCGCTGTTTGCCAATTCTGACCAGAAAACTCCTCTTTATCCCCAACTTTCTTTACCTACACCTGAAAAGGATATTGAGAAATTTGTAAATGCTCCTCCATATAGCCCTCCAGTTCAACAAGAACAGGTTACTGGGAAGGTTAAAGCAGCCATAGCTCAGGCTGCAGCCTCAGGATTATTATCTATGGAAGAAATGGGAGAATGGGAGGGTACAATTTCAGCTTTTCCCGTTACATATCAGCCAGATCCTAATAATGCTAATAATCGCATAGCAACTTGGACAGCTCTTCCGTTTTCTGTTATTAGAGAAATAAATAAGGCAGTAAGAGAATATGGGATTACGGCTAATTATGTACAAGGGATGTTGGAAGGAGTAGCTACTGGATATAACATGATCCCTCAAGATTGGAAGGATCTCTTTAGGATGATTTTGACTCCTTCGCAATATGTAGTTTGGGACCAAGAATTTAGACATGCTGCTATAGCAGCTGGGGATGCTAATATCATTCCCGAGCAAATTTATGGGTCAGGTAATTTTGCTACCATAGCACAACAAGGGGTATTGCCTGAAGCCGCATTTCATCGAACTGCTGAGTGTATACAGAAAGCATTTAAAAAGGTGCCTGCTGGGAAAGAACCCTTACGTTCTTTTACGAATGTACGGCAGCAAGCAACAGAGCCCTATTTTCAGTTTGTTGACCGTTTGAAAGAGGCTCTGACACGGCAGGTTGATAACCCTCAGGCACAAGGGGAATTATTGTTAAAATTAGCTTACGAGAATTCTAACACAGACTGTAAAAAGATTTTGAAAAACATTATTCATAGACCACAATATGAATTGGGAGACATGATTCAAGCTTGTGCAGAGGTAGGTACACATGTTCATGCCATGACATTGTTAGCTGGGGCATTAAGACAGGGTAACAAACCTACAGGCAATTGTTTTAATTGTCAAAAGCCTGGTCATTTCAGAAGGGAATGTCGGGCTCCTGGCGGAGGAGCATTTAAAGGTGGGGGCACTGTTACAAACCGGCCAAAGAAAATCTGTCCGAAATGTAAAAAGGGTTATCATTGGGCTAATCAGTGTCGTTCAGCTCCCACTACCAATACCAATGTGTCTTCCCGTCCTATTGAGGGAAACTGAACTTGGGGCAGGCTTCCAGCCCCGAATCTCAAGGAAGTGTACCCACCCCTGCTACTCAAGGAAGCGCTGGAATTGATTTAATACATGCAGAGTCAAAAGATGTTCCTTTGCCTGGAGCAGTTCTTTTAATGCCTACCACACTCACTGGCCCTTTACCAGAAGGCACCGTAGGCCTTGTACTACCGCGATCCTCTGCTTCCAAGAATAATATAATGGTGGTACCTGGTGTTATTGATTCTGATTATCAGGGAATTATTTATATTCAGTATTGGAGTCACCTTCCCCTTCAGTTGAAGAAGGGAGATTCTTTTGCGCAACTATTGTTATTGCCATATCGTCTTTTCACATCGAACACTTCCTCCCAAAAACGTACTGGTGGATTCGGATCTACAAGGACGAAATCGCCGAGTGTGAGTATTTCAGGTAATCCTTTCCATCCACAGGTAGCTGCAGTACTGGCAGAAGTGACCAGGGAGAAACCGGTTCGTAAGTATTGTTTAAACAATGTTATTTTTGAAGGTATTATAGATTCTGGGGCAGATGTCACAGTAATTGCTGAACATAACTGGCCATCCTCTTGGCCAGTAGAAGTGGCCCCTTCTGTGTGGGGAGTGGGCGGAGCTCAGGATTCAAAACGGAGTAAGGATTGGATACAAGTTGTTGCTCTTGATGGTGATCGTATAGCCCACATTCGCCCTTGTATTTTGGACATTTCAGTAAATCTGTGGGGAAGGGATTTACTGGAGCAATTCCAGACCACCATTGTTATTAATGATTAGCCAACAAAAGGCAGCTCTTCCTTTACAATGGAAGACAGACATACCCATTTGGGTAGAACAATGGCCCTTACCCAAAGAAAAATTAGAAGCTCTGCACCAACTGGTAAAGGAGCAACTGGAAGCTGATCATATAGCAGAAAGTAATAGCCCTTATAACACCCCAGTGTTTGTGATTAAAAAGAAATCTGGAAAGTGGAGGCTCTTACATGATTTACGAGAAATAAATAAATTAATTGTGCCCATGGGTCCGCTACAATGTGGGACGCCTAATCCAAATTTAATTCCATATGACTATTCCTTAGCTATTATAGACCTGAAAGATTGCTTTTTCACAATACCGTTACAAGCGCAAGACGCACCGAAATTTGCGTTTACTGTTCCCGTATATAATAACTCTGGCCCTGCGCAACGATATCAATGGAAAGTGCTACCTCAGGGCATGTTAAATAGTCCAACCCTATGTCAACAGTTTGTAGACATGGCCCTGCGACCCTTTCGGGCTCAATACCCTACATTATTGGTCTACCATTATATGGATGACATCTTGGTGGCTGGGAGAACCCTCCCATCTATGTGGCAACAACACCTTACTGATCATTTGTCACAGTCAGGGTTGCAGATTGCCCCTGAAAAGGTACAACTCAAAGAACCATTTCTGTATTTAGGACATAAATTAATGCAATCCTACTCCACTCCTGTATTGCCCTGTCTTACTTTGTCAATGAAGCCAACTTATGTAGAACTACAACAATTCTTGGGTTCTATTAATTGGATTCGACCATATTGTAAACTTACCACTCAAGACATGGGGCCTTTATTTGAATGTTTAAAACAAGGACGTCAACCTGCAGATATTATTACTTTAACGGAACAGGCAAGGCAATCCCTAGAATTAGTTTCTACAACGTTAAAAGCTATTTGGGTGGATCGACAAATATTGAATAAACCACTGATTTTATTTGTTTTATTTGATGGAAGCCAACTTTTTGCTGCACTCACTCAGGAGTCAGGCTCCAATGCTACACATATAATAGAGTGGCTTTACTTAGCCCATACACCAAAGTCATCTATCACAACTTTGCCAATGCAAGCAGCAGAAATAATCCAAAAAGCACGATTACGATCAAGGCAATTATTAGGTATCGATCCGGTTGAAATTTCGTTGCCTCTTAAACTTTACACATGGGAAAATGCTGTTGCGCTTTCTGATGACCTTCAATGGGCTTTAGTCTCTTATTTGGGCACAATTTCATGTCGTTCCTCATCAGATCCACGGCTTCAAATTACACAAAAAATTCCTATCCAGTTTCAATCTGTAATCAGTTTACAACCCTTACCTGCGGTCACGGTCTATACTGATGGCAGTCCAACTAGAGGGGTTGTTGCATGGCACGAGCAGGGGGTTTGGAAGACAATTTTCACCTTACCCCAAACTTCCGCTCAGAGATCTGAGTTGGCCGCTGTTAGTATGGCGCTGTTGACTTTTGCAGATCAGGAGGTTAACATTATTACCGATAGTCTTTATGTTAAGAATGTTGTACTTGCATTACCCGGTAGTTATGTCTCTCCCATGCTGGACACTAATCTACTTGCTCTTATGCTTACACTTCAAAAACTCATACATACTCGGTCTTGTCGATTTGCTATATTTCATATTCGCAGTCATCAACCTTTCCCAGGATTGTTAACAGAAGGTAATCAATATGCTGATCAGGCTCTTCGTGCCCTCCTTTGCACACCCATAGAAAGTCATGCCCTTCATCATCAAAATGCTAAAGCACTCCAGAAGCAATTCCATCTTACTGCCCAGGAAGCCTCTGCCATTATTCAACAATGTCCCCAATGCGCACAGTTAACTCTATCCCCAGAACCAGGAGTGAACCCACGAGGTCTCATAGTTAACCAGTTGTGGCAAATGGATGTTACACATTTTCCTACTTTCTCCCCATGGAAGTATTTGCATGTTACAGTAGATACATATTCCGGATACATATGGGTAACTCCTCAGAAAGGGGAAAAAACTAAGAATGTTATTAATCATGTCATTCGTTCTATTGCCATCATGGGCCAACCTCAGACGATAAAAACTGATAATGGTCCTGCATATGTTTCACAGCAATTTGCACAGTTTTGCACTAAGTGGTCCATTACACATTTGTTTGGTATTCCTTATAATTCTACAGGTCAAGCTGTCGTCGAACGTACCAATCGTACCCTTAAAGAGCATTTGCTTAAACAAAAACAAAAAGGAGGAGTACCACTGGGATTGGCCACCAAAGAGGAGTGGCTGGCACAAGTGTTGTTTACCATTAATCATTTAAATTTGTCTCAATCTCCCAATACTCATTTTTCCTTTTCTACTCGAGCGCAGCGGCATTTTCAGCAGTCGGAGTCTCTACCTGCCCCGCGGGTGCAGTTTCGGCAACTACCAAATCCAGAGTGGAAAGGCCCAGTTCCGCTTATAACGTGGGGTCGAGGTTACGCGGCTGTGTCTACGCCTGACGGTCCTGTGTGGGTACCTGCTAGGTGTATCCGGCCCTGGAAAGACGATGTCCTGGCACGATAATCTTAAGAATCCCATCCCTAATTTTTCTCTGCAACTTCAGGATACTGGGATGTCTTCCAGGAAGCGTGGTCGGAATGTTCCGCAACCTCCCGTGACTTGGGGCCAAATAAAGAACTTAGCAACACAAGCAGAAAAAGCAATGGAACAAGCCGGGGTGGACAAGACAACTGAGAATACCATTCTTGCTTTAATTGCGTCTTTAAATACAAATTCTATTTTTGTACTTTGCATTTGTTGGATTTTAGGAAGCGCCGGGGCTGACAGGTTGGGGCAGGAGTTGGGGATGCGGTTTCAACACAATATCTGGGTTCAGTTAGCAAGAATGACAAATGTGAGTGACTTTTGCATGACTGAACATGTACAGGAAATGGGTATGTTGGGAACATGTTTAATACCCGTATGCAAAGCACCTGGGGATATTGGGAACATTACAGGACTTGGGCGGTTCATGAATACTTCAGAGATTAAATATCATACTGTTTCGAATTGGGGAACTCCAACCTTCCAGCTGCCTGTTAATGCTTTTCAATTATTTACATCACATGTTGCAAATTCCATTAATAATACGTGTGCTCGGATGGTTAATTGTAGTCGACATAAGGTGCAGAAGGGATGTCTAAAGGTTGGGAGACCCACATGGAATTGTACACAGCACATTAACATATCCAGTATGTACGGACACATTCCTTTACCAGGTGGATGGTTTTGGACATGTGGAGAAACCACTTTTAATTATGTTCCCGCTAATATTTCTGATACCATCTGTTGCCTGAGTCGACTGGTTCCCATTTTCCTTCATAAAAGGGAGTTGCTAGCCCAACGTAGGAAAAGAGAAGCTGTTGCCATGCCGGCTGATTGTAATGACAAGGTGGAATTGCTTAATAAAGCAGAAAGTGTATCACTAGCCATCTCCCTTGTTGGACTTCCTGCATTGGCAGTAAGTAACAGCAATCAATTACATAAATTAGCCTGTAATTATGTTAAGATGATAAATGCCACCTCTCGAGCCATTGCTTTGTTAAATGAAGAGCAGGGTATATTAAGACAAGCTATCTTGGATAATCGTGCAGCTATAGATTACCTGCTATTACAACATCAGTTGGGGTGCGAAACTATAAAGAATATGTGCTGTTTTAATTTAACTGACAACAGTTTTGAAATCAGAACACAGGTAAAAAACTTGAAGGATCTAGCTAATAACATTTTGCAGGACGCCCCTACAACTTGGTGGCAGTGGCTTTGGAGTTGGCTGCCCACTGGATGGCTAAGTCAGATTCTTAGATATGCTATTCTTTTACTCATTTTAAGTATAGGCTTATGCTGTTTTTTACAATACCTTTTCCAGACGTGTACACCTGTTGCTCCGCGACCATTACGTAGTAATTACTTTTTGCTAAAAAATAAAAAAGGGGGAGATGTGGGGTGGACTGAATGAACAGCATACGTTGGCAAACCACGCTGCTGTTCTCAGTACACTATCTCTCAAGACATTGCGATCTGACCAGTGGAAAAACAGGATGTGGTTAACTTTATGGCTGTAAACGATACTGACATCTGTAGTGGTTAAATAACTGCCTGCATATTGCCACGTAGATAATGCTGTTGTACTATGTATGTACGTGATGTTATACAATAGTTAAAGGTCATAGGCTGTTTATGGAGAGAAAATAATCCACGCCTCCAAGCGGAGGTAAAATAAAAGCGGAGACGAGAATTACGAGGGGGGCTCCGAAATTGAACTCTGGTCTCACCGTGTCTCACTGTGTCGTGATATCTACAGAAAACGTGGGTTTTGTGGTTAGTCCTACGTTGCCAGCAAACTTGCATGTTACCACCACTGTGTGCACACTTTTCCCAGGCATGTCTTCCAGTGTGGTCTGCAAAAGGAGTGATTTGTTAGTAACTCAAAGTTGGGCCTACCTCAGCAAAAGGCAGGCGTGGCTCTAGTTACAGGGAGATAAGCCAGGAGTATTAGCTAAGAAATTGGCTGCAATCCCCTTTTTCTGGGCTCTGCTCCAGGCTGCGGCCCACAAGCCCAAGCTGATGATAGAGTTACAGCACCGTCACTCAACCCTGTCAGGCTAAGAGAGAAACCAATAACTCCTGGACACAACCGTGGGAGACAGCTGAATATAGGGGCCCTGGCTCTCGGCCTTCCCATTATGTCACACCAAGCCCCATTTCCTTCCCATAGAATTCAAAACGGCTGCTGTGACTCTTGATTCATTTTCCTCTCCTAGACAAGCCAGGAGTCCTGGCTTTCAGCTAGCTTTAAGCCATCAAGCTACTACACCTTATTCCAGTGAGGGATGGTTGTCCGTTTATCTAATCCATGACAGATTTACTAGATACATCTTTCAATCCCATCCTTCCTTCAATGAACTCAGGGCCAAGAGCCAGGGATGTGTCTGTTTATCCTCACAAACAGCCCTGGGAAGCAGGTAGCGTTGAGAGGTGGTAACTGGCTCCAATAAACTAAGTAAACTTTATGGATGATTGCTGGATTTGAACCCAGGTCTCTCAGTTCTAAGTCAAACACTCAAAATCATTGTACGCCACACCAGGATAGCAGTTATGACACAAAATGGTGTCACTAGAGCACTCCAAGACATTCAAGCAATACATGTTCATCCGCTCCTAACAATCTTCTAACCTTGTACATCCTGCAAGCTTCACAGGGATCAAGGAGTCCTGCCAACTTTTGAAAACTATTTTATTTGTTTGTTTATAACTGAACAGGAAAAGAAATCTCTACGCATCTGATGATGCCCCAAACTTTGAGCCCTGAGACAGTCCGCACCTCACTTTCCCTAATAAGCACCACCTGAGGCAGCTTCATATGTCCATTCATGGCCTCAGGGCTATGATCTGAAGCAGGCTTAGCCTCACCACGTGGCATTAGCGGGCTGCTGCAGAGCTCCCAGTACCAACCAGTCACTACTGCCCCGGATCCTCTTTGTGCCAGGTGGCTAGGTCTGGGTATCCACCATTTAAATTTCCCACAACACCCCAGAGTGTGGGGATTGTGGGGGTTAAAGTGGCAGCTGCAAGCCTGTCACCACTCGTCACCTCCTGCTGCTTCCAGGTAAGCCAGGAGCAGGGAACCTCAAGTCTGGGGGCCAAATGCAGCCCTCCAAGCCTCTCTGTCTGGCCCTCGGAACTCTCCCTAGGCCACAGTCCCTCTCCACCCACTCCCCCTACTGGCTTCACTACCCTCCTTGAATGTTTTTGCCTGGCTGAAATATGCCCCTTGAACTTTTAAAATGCCCCTTGCTTGCTTGGATGGAGGACAGGGAGGAGTGTGCGTAAACTACCCTACTGTACACAGGTAGATTTTACATTAATTGTTCTGTCCACTTTTGTCTCTGGCTCTGCCCGCCACTGTCTTGTGGTCCCTGGAAGGCTGCCTATCAGGAAATGTGGCTCTTGGGCTGAAAAAGGTTTTCCAGTCCCGAGGTATGCCCTAACGGATCCCACCAACGTGGGAGGTGGCCTACTAGAACCTGGAGCTGGCTGTGACTGCACATGATACAGCAACTTTGTTGAAGATAAGCAGGCTTCAGCCTGAGTGGGAGACCACTGAGCACTACTATATGGCCCCTTGAGTTCCACAGAAGGAAGGCAAGCTGTAAATGTAATTAAAAAAACAAATAAATCTCTTTTGCAAATAGTTCTGGGCAGGCCCTGCACTAGCAGGCGGCCAGGTTGGGCACTTGCCAAGGGCCCCTCCTTAGGCCAGGAGGGTGGAGCTCCTGCTCCACAAGCGTCAAGTCGTGGGGCCCAGCAACCCGACACTGCTGTGGGTCGTGGAGTGGGAGCTCTACCCTCCCAAGAAACACCCTCATGCAGGCGGTGCAGGCTTAAATAGGCCCGCTCACTCCATTTTCCTCCCGTTTTGCTACGTCAGTGTGCTAGTGTGCTGTACTGTGGGGTCGGCGGGCAGGCCTATTTAAGCCCGCACTGCCTACATCAGGAGGGGATGTTGGGGAGCATGATGACGCAGGCCCAGGGCACTCTGGTGCCCAAGGGCCCAATCATACTTGGTGATGGCCCTAGGGGTGCACCAACCAATCAACAAAGGTTTTAATAAAGGGTGCAGAGGCAGAAGAGAACAAAACAATAGCCAGGAAGTAAACATTGCTAAGCATTTATCTCAATCTGGGATGGAGAAAATGTGGCCTTCCAGACATTGGACTACAATCCCATCATCCTTGACCTTTGGGTCATCCTGGCTGGAGCTGATAGGAGTTGGAGAACAACATTTGGAGAGCCAAAGATTCCCCATCCCTGGTCTGAATAACTGTTACCAATGCTAAGAGACAATGGTGGAAGGTTAGTGCACACTTCATAAAGCACTAAATACCTTTTCACTTGTCTTATTTAGCCCTTTTCAGGTATTCATTTGTGTAGCATGAGCACAAACGAAGAGGGAGCATTGTGGCAGCAGGGTCTGCCCTTCCCTCAAACCTATGCACATTCATTACAATGTACAGATATTCCAATGAAGAGCCGGCCACTCCCTCATGTTCATTTATTCCATACAAATGAACACCTCTTCTTATTTGGAAGCCTTACTGAGAGCCTTCTCTTAGAATGTTGAAGCTTTGGATTTGGGTTCTACTATGTTTATTCTTATGCTTAGATAGGAAGTTCCAGTATTTTAAACATGCGAGCAGCGCATTTTCTTCTGCAGGTGAAGAAAATATGAATGAAACACCAAACACAATAAACTGAAATGGTGTACAATAGGTAGTGATGAAGACAGGAGTTGAAATGTGCTCAGCAGTTTTTAGTGGACAAAGTTGACTTTTAATTTAGTTTGGGCTTGTTTCACTTGTAAATGACTTGCTCCAAAGACTGTTTATATTTCAGGTTTTTCACTGACTTGGTAAGTTTTATTTAGTTTCAAGTACATGTTTTTATAGGATATTATATTAAAGAGAGTTGATTAAATGTGTGTTTATTACCCTTCTTTAGGTACTAGCCGTGATGGCTGTGCTCTGCCACCCTAGTCAGAGGCAGCATGCTTCTGAAAACCAGTTGCCGGAAGCCTCAGGAGGGGAGAGTGTTCTTGCACTCGGGTCCTGCTTGCGGGCTTCCCCCAGGCACCTGGTTGGCCACTGTGAGAACAGGATGCTGGACTAGATGGGCCACTGGCCTGATCCAGCAGGCTCTTCTTATGTTCTTATGTACAATACTGAGGTTTGGGGTTGCATCTACCATTGTTGCAGGATGTTTGTTGGAATTTCTCAGCTCTCAATTTTCAACCATTTATTTATATATTTTCTTACATTTATATCCCTTTCTTCCATGACAGAACACAAGAAGGTATACATGTTCCCAGGCGGGCTCATCCAGGTGCTGACTACACCTAGACTTGCTTAGCTTTAGCAAGGTGGTGACCCCATGTGTCTTCAACCCATATCTGGCACCCCTGGCTCACAACTAGGGTTGCCAAGTATCCGGTTTTGCCCAGAGACTCTGATTTTTTGGGGTCCTCTCTGGGTCTCCAGGTGAGTCTCCTTAATCTCCGGACTCTGGGTTTTAATTAAAATAAAATAAAATTAAGTTTCTAGGTGGTCTAGTTCAAAAGATATAAGCCAAAATGTCAGCCACTCCCCCCCCCGGCAGCTTCTGTTAGTACTGGCTGCTCTAATCCCTGCCCTTTCAGGTTTTTAGCCAGTAAGTGAAGTCAGGGTTGTGATTGATAAGATTTGTTGACCCCAGGCAATAGTTAAACTCGCCGTTTCCTTTTCCTGCTTGTCTTGCATTAGGAATTCAGTAAATATATGGCTTTCAGCAGCATAAAGAGTACTTTGCACAGGATTGGGACTTGCTTCTGAGTAAACATTAATAGGATTGCACTACAACAGAAGATCACAGAAGGATCTTGGTAGGCATAAAAGTATACATGCAGGGGTTTTTTAATTACTTGCAAAAATGGCGTATTATACATTTCATCTTTCAAATAAGTTTTGAACAGAAGCTTTAAAAAGTGTACATGCTGCGGTGTTATACTTTTCTAATTAAGGAGTCAAACAACTTTAACTTTTACTGGACTGTTGAAGAGGGACGTTTATTTGTCTTATTCATAATCTGTTTTGAAAACCTTCCCAATATGAAGCTTTTCTGGGAGAAAAGCTGCAATGCTAATTCCACATGCCTGGGAGATAACCTCACTGAGTTCAGTAGGACTTACTTTTGAGTAGACGTGGTTAGGATTGTGCTGAAAATCAGTGGGGCTTTTGAGTGAACATAGCAAAGGACTGTGTTGTAAATCCTTCTCTCACCCTCTGATCCTTTTTTTAAGTAGTTAGGCAGGGCTCAGATGTTACTGCTTTTATTTGGCAGGAAACTAATACTTATTCTTTAAAAAAATGTTGTGCAATGGTCAACTGGTTTTGACAATAAACTATTATATGGGATATATGTATTTTTACCTCTCCAGTGTATGTGTGTATATGGAGTCTTTCCAACAACCCTGTGAGGTAGGGTTGGAAACCAAGGCAGCTCATAACAAGAAATAAAGCCATCTAAAATCCAATAACCATAAAACAAGTATAAAACTGTTGCAAAACAGCTTAATGTGGTATTATTCTGAAATTTGGATTGGGTGAGTGAAGTTTCTTATCACTGAATTGCAATCCTGTGCATGCTTTTCTGTCTGAGTAAGCCCCATTGAATACATTGGGACTTACCTCTGAGTGAACATGCATAGGATTGCACCTTGGGGTGGCCATGGTCCCCCTCTGTTGTTCTCACCCAGAGGGGCAGATTAGGCTGAGAGATGGTGCACAGCCCATGGACACCCAGTAAACTTTGTAGTTTATTTCCATTTTAAGTTTTAATTAAAATGATTTATATGCAGGCAAAGTTTATGAAGTAATACAGATCCACATAATATATTTAACGCACATCCAACCCGCATATAAAGTGCATTATTTCCCCTAAAGAATCCTGGGAAGTGTAGTTTTCCCTCCCTCCACAGTTATAGTTCCCACCACCATAACAAACTACAGTTCCCAGGATTCTGTAGTCAGATTCATGTGCTTCAAATGTATGTTGAATGTGCTTTAAATGCATGGTGTGGATCTGCCCTAGTATGCTGTACATTCATTAGTGAATTGAAAAGAACAATTTTAAAAGATACTTTTTTAAACAAGGCTGTAGCTCAGTGGTATGGTACATGCTTTGCATGCAAATGTCCAAAATTCAATCTCTGGAAGAGACTATTGCCTGGAATCCTAGAGAGCCAATGCTAGTCCATGTCATCAGTACTGAGCTAGATGGTATCAAATGGCCTGACTTGGTATAAGGCAGATTCCTTTGTTCCTAAAAGAGGAAAGAGACTCAAGGGCCACAGTGACTCTGAATTCTATTTATGTATTTTATTTACAACATTTATATACCTCTTTATTGTAAAAAAAAAACTTCAAAGCGGTTTACAGAAGGAATTAAAACAATAAAATTATTGGCAAAAACAGTTAAAGACAGGTATTTAAAAACATTCAAAAGAATAAAACCAACAATGAGTTAAAAACAGCTTAAAAAAAAACAATAGCTTTAAATGTATTATGTGGATCTGCCCTAGAATCCTGAATTGCCTGGAATCCTGGAGAGCCAATGCTAGTCCATGTCAGCAATACTGAGCTAGATGGTACCAAATGGCCTGACTCTGTATAAAAGAGGAAAGAGACCCAAGGGCCACAGTGACTCTGAAATTTATTTATATATTTTATTTACAACATTTATATACTGCTTTATTGTAAAAACAACACGGCCCTTCTCCGTGTCCCAACGCATAGGGAGGCACGGAGAACGATAACTAGAGCTAGGGCCTTCTCAGTGGTGGCCCCCGAACTATGGAACGCCCTCCCTGATGAGATACGCCTGGCGCCTTCTTTGTTATCTTTTCGGCGCCAGGTAAAGACCTACCTCTTCGCCCAGGCATTTTAAAAATTTAAAAAATTTTAAAATTTGAATTTAAAATTGAAAATTTTTAATTATGTTTTATTGTGTACTTGTATTTT
The DNA here is from genome assembly GCF_030035675.1 of Rhineura floridana. Classification (NCBI taxonomy): domain Eukaryota; kingdom Metazoa; phylum Chordata; class Lepidosauria; order Squamata; family Rhineuridae; genus Rhineura; species Rhineura floridana. The sequence continues at coordinate 20,220,285 of NC_084490.1, forward strand.
AACCTGTTTTATTATGCTGTACACCGCCCTGGGAGCTTATTGCTATAGGGCGGTCTAAAAATGTAATAAAATAAATAAATAAATAAATAAACTCAACGTGGTTTATAGAAGGAATTAAAACAATAAAATTATTAGCAAAACAGTTCAAGACAGGTATTTAAAAACATCACTAGAAAGGACAATAATACTGGGAAAAACAGAAGGGAGTAAAAAAGAGGAAGGCCAAATCAATCCATCTCTTGATTCCATAAAGGAAACCACAGACCTGAACTTACAAGATCTGAGCAGGGTGGTTCATGACAGATGCTCTTGGAGGTCGCTGATTCATAGGGTCGCCATAAGTCGTAATTGACTTGAAGGAACATAACAACAACAATTTAAAAACATTCAAAAGAATAAAACCAACAATGAGTTAAAAACATAATAGCTTCTACATGCCTGGGTAGGATTGCCTAAACAAAAATGTTTTTAGCAAAAATGAGTACAGTGACGGTGCCTGCCTAATGTAAATAGGCAGGGAGTTCCAAGGTGTAGGTACTGCCACACTAAAGGATCAATTTCTGACAAGAGCAGAACAAGTACTATGTGGAACCCGTAACATGGAATGTACATCTTGAACTTTGCCGGGTAGCAAATTGGAAACCAGTGCAGATTTCAGAGCAGAGATATTATGTGCTGATAGGGTCTCACTCATGTCAGCAATTGTGCCACAGCATTCTGCACTAACTGCAGCCCCCAGATCAGGTTGTGCTGCATGGGGATTTCTGTGACCTTATCTGACTGGCTGCAAAAAAATTTTTAGTTTTGGTTGGTTGTGACTGGTTGTGGGATGCTGAGTTTTCTGTCTTACTCATAGGAATCTTATTGTGGTTGGAATGGTATTGCATTTAGAAAATCATCACTGTTTTTTGTTTTTGTTTTTCTATTTGCGTTTCATTAACCTCTGAACTCACTCCCTTATACCCATAGAAGCAACTATAGTGGTGCCATGATGCTCAGGTCAACCCCTTAAAACCCACTTATGATGCACCTTGTTGGTTGCATGACGGTTTGTTTCTTGCCCAATAGTAATTAAAGAGAATCACATACTGGGAAGTGTGGATGCAATTGCTCTTGTTCCCAATCTACTGCCTGTGAAGGTAGACCAAACCATGTGTGTTTTCTCTCTGTCAATTATTACTCACTGGAATTGGGCTGGCTGTCAAAGTGAGTTTATAGGAGTCTGTAGAGTAGGCAGGAAAGAACAGAGAATCTTCTTAATGCTTACTAATTTCTCAAACCTCTCTCTACAGTGAGGGGTCAAGTCTGTAAAGAACTTTGGAGCAGCCACATTAAAAGGCAGGCAGGGCATTCCAGTCAGGGGGTTGCCAACCCTGCTTGGATATGGATATCGTTGCAGAGGATTCCTAGTCAAGCCTTACCAACAGCACAATCCTAACAATATCTACTCAGAAGTAAGTCCTGTTGAGTTCTATGGAGCTTAGTCTCTTAGTAAGCGTGTTCAGAATTGCAGCCTTCATGGGCATCCATCTTTACTCCTGAGTGCTCCTATCTAACATCTCCACAACACTAGGCTCCTTTCTTCCTACAATGGCCTTCTGGTGACTGGTGTGGCCTGAGGACACTTAAACCATTCTGGCCAGAAGCAAGTAGGCGAGATTAAATATTCCTTACCCAGAATCTCTAAGCAGGTAAGGAATGATCCCGTCACTTCAGCTGGACCTGGAAACACCCTCATTTAGCTAAGATTTCTATCTTAATTTCCAATGAGATACTTTTTTTATTTGAGTGGTATGCGCCACTCAACTATGGTTAATGCGTAATGTATCATGCTTAATTACATCACTAGGGCCCGCCCCTATGACATCACTAGGGCACCCAATGACATCACTAGGACTCACCCCTGAAACATTGGGTGATACGTGCATTGTGTCTTTTTGAGATGTCAGACTTGTGGCGGCTCATTTAGACATTAATTGTGCAGCAAACAAATGATAGTCATGAATGTGTGAATGAGCCCTGAAATGCAGCAGTAAAAACTAGACAGCCAGTGTGATGTAATGGTTAATGGACAATATAAAAACTGACAAATCACCAGGCCCGGATGGCATCCACCCGAGAGTTCTCAAAGAACTCAAATGTGAAATTGCTGATCTGCTAATTAAAATATGTAACTTGTCCCTCAGGTCCTCCTCCGTGCCTGAGGACTGGAAAGTGGCAAATGTAACGCCAATATTCAAAAAGGGATCCAGAGGCGATCCCGGAAATTACAGGCCAGTTAGCTTAACTTCTGTCCCTGAAAAACTGGTAGAAAGTATTATTAAAGCTAGATTAACTAAGCACATAGAAGAACAAGCTTTGCTGAAGCAGAGCCAGCATGGCTTCTGCAAGGGAAAGTCCTGTCTCAGTAACCTATTAGAATTCTTTGAGAGTGTCAACAAGCATGTAGATAGAGGTGATCCAGTGGACATAGTGAACTTAGACTTTCAAAAAGCGTTTGACAAGGTACCTCACCAAAGACTTCTGAGGAAGCTTAGCAGTCATGGAATAAGAGAGGTCCTCTTGTGGATAAGGAATTGGTTAAGAAGCAGAAAGCAGAGAGTAGGAATAAATGGACAGTTCTCCCAATGGAGGGCTGTAGAAAGTGGAGTCACTCAAGGATCGGTATTGGGACCTGTACTTTTCAACTTGTTCATTAATGACCTAGAATTAGGAGTGAGCAGTGAAGTGGCCAAGTTTGCTGACGACACTAAATTGTTCAGGGTTGTTAAAACAAAAAGGGATTGCGAAGAGCTCCAAAAAGACCTCTGCAAACTGAGTGAATAGGCAGAAAAATGGCAAATGCAATTCAATATCAACAAGTGTAAAATTATGCATGTTGGAGCAAAAAATCTTAATTTCACATATACACTCATGGGGTCTGAACTGGCGGTGACCGACCAGGAGAGAGACCTCGGGGTTGTAGTGGACAGCACGATGAAAATGTCGACCCAGTGTGCGGCAGCTGTGAAAAAGGCAAATTCCATGCTAGGGATCATTAGGAAAGGTATTGAAAATAAAACAGCCGATATCATAATGCCGTTGTATAAATCTATGGTGCGGCCGCATTTGGAATACTGTGTACAGTTCTGGTCGCCTCATCTCAAAAAGGATATTATAGAGTTGGAAAAGGTTCAGAAGAGGGCAACCAGAATGATCAAGGGGATGGAGCGACTCCCTTATGAGGAAAGGTTGCAGCATTTGGGGCTTTTTAGTTTAGAGAAAAGGCGGGTCAGAGGAGACATGATAGAAGTGTATAAAATTATGCATGGCACTGAGAAAGTGGATAGAGAAAAGTTCTTCTCGCTCTCTCATAATACTAGAACTCGTGGACATTCAAAGAAGCTGAATGTTGGAAGATTCAGGACAGACAAAAGGAAGTACTTCTTTACTCAGCGCATAGTTAAACTATGGAATTTGCTCCCACAAGATGCAGTAATGGCCACCAGCTTGGATGGCTTTAAAAGAAGATTAGACAAATTCATGGAGGACAGGGCTATCAATGGCTACTAGCCGTGATGGCTGTGCTCTGCCTCCCTAGTCAGAGGCAGCATGCTTCTGAAAACCAGTTGCCGGAAGCCTCAGGAGGGGAGAGTGTTCTTGCACTCGGGTCCTGCTTGCGGGCTTCCCCCAGGCACCTGGTTGGCCACTGTGAGAACAGGATGCTGGACTAGATGGGCCACTGGCCTGATCCAGCAGGCTCTTCTGATGTTCTTATGTTAGAGTGTTGGACTAGGGCTGGGGAGACCTAGGTTCAATCCCCCACTCAGTCATAACCTTACTGTCGATCTTGGGCCAGTAATTTTCTCTCAGTCTAATCCACCTAACTAGGTTGTTGTTATGATAAAATGGGTGTGTGTGAGAGAGGCAAACAAACACACTGCCTTGAGCACATTGATAGAAAGGCAGGATATAAATGTAATCAATAAATAAATAAGCTTCTGTTTTCCTTGGGCTTTTAATGGTTTTTAACAAACATTTATGTTTTTATTGCTGCTTTAAATTGTTGCTGCTGTTTTTATTATATATTCCAGTTTATCCCTTTGTGTTCATTGACTCATCTTATGTTGATTTGCTTTACCACCAGCTGCTTCCCAAATAAATACGTGTTAGACAATTTATGCTGAAGCATACTTCAAAATTCTCCAACTTTTGAGAGTTTTTTTTTATTCTTTCAGCCTTCTTCAGATATTACTAAACTTGAAAAAGAAAAGTAAAGAATTATTGCAAAGCCACAGCTGTTAAATATAATTAACCTTTTCTGTATGTAGATCTAACTGATCTGGTGAGATGTATGAGAGCCTGTACACCTTAGTCAAAAAGGAATCAGGTTAAGAGAAATTCAAATAGCTAAATATCAGACAAATCCAAGCAAATCTTCAAAAATCCAGAGGAAGATTCAAAGGGATATCACCTTGAATCCAAGAGTGCACCAAATACTAAATGTGAATTCAATTTATGGAGTGACAAAGCTCAGTTCACCTCTGTTAAATTCACTCTCTCAGAAGCTTCCATCAATGGCAAGAAGCCCCACTGATTCTGCAACAAAGTCTTTCCTTTGGAAAGAATAGCTCTCTGCCTGTCCTGCCCTGCCTGTGCGTTGACAATATGCTTTCTTATAGGTTTCCTATCTGAAATTCCTCTAGTTTTTTTTTTAATATTCTGCACCTTGTAGAGTTTCTCTTCTTCCTATACCCCTTCAACTGTACCACCACATCCTTCTGTTCATCTTCATCAGCTCTGGTTTCAATGGTCCCTGTAGGCTATAATCATGATCTTAATTAGAACCCACACAACAGTGAAAGGCATGGATTTTTTTTAGCCCGTTTTCTAATCTCCTGATGGTATTACATCTTAGGATCAGAAACTGGTTTTATGTAACATGAAAGCAGAGTGTGAGGTATGTGAACAAGTCATATGCCTTCCTAAGATACTTCTGGTGTCTCATATGAGAAGTGACTATAGCTCAGTGACAGACCACATGCTTTGTATGTGGAAGGTCTCACTTGCAATCCCTGGCACCGCCAGTTTAAAAGGATCTCAAGTAGCAATTGAGGAAAAATCTCTTGCCTCAGGCCCCAGAGAGCTATGGCCAATAAGACTAACTAGCACTACTAGGCTAGGCCAATGGTCAATCTAGCAGCTTCAGTGGATATATGGGAGAATGATCACTTAAAAAGCATGTGCTTCTGCTTTACCAGGGATTAGGCTGAGGCCTCCAGATAGTGTTGGGCTCCAGCTCCCATCAGCCCCAGCCAGCATGGCCAGTGGTCAGGATGATTGGAGTTGTAGTGCTGCAACAGTTGGAGGCCCACAGGTTCCCCATCCCTGTTCTATAGTAACAGGTCATGTATCTTATCACTGGGAGAGATGTTGCCCTTTTGCATGAGACAATGAAGAAGTAGGATGTTACCCATTACTCACTCATGCATTCTCCTTCATGCTTTCAAGACAGGCATGAAGAGCCTTAGCAACTCAAAGGAAACACAATGTCACCAACAACTCTCCTTACCACCCTGTTCCGTGGCCAATCCCAACAGATGAATCAGTGCAATCCTGGTGATTCCAGTGTGCCAAAGAAGGAATCAAAGAAGGACCATCTACCTGTGTGAGTTTCTGCAAGACCTGCTCCCTGCATTTCTGGCTGATTTCCACCTGGCCTCGAAGGGTGGGGCCCTGTCTCTCTCCAGCTGCAAAAGCAGCAACTGCTGAAGGGGCCAGAGACCATCTACCTGTGTGAGTTTCTGCAAGACCTGCTCCCTGCATTTCTGGCTGATTTCCACCTGGCCTGGAAGGGTGGGGCCCTGTCTCTCTCCAGCTGCAAAAACAGCAGCTGCTGAAGGGGCCAGAGACCATCTACCTGTGTGAGTTTCTGCAAGACCTGCTCCCTGCATTTCTGGCTGATTTCCACCTGGCCTGGAAGGGCGGGGCCCTGTCTCTCTCCAGCTGCAAAGGAAAAACTGCTGAAGGGGCCAGAGACCATCTATCTGTGTGAGTTTCTGCAAGACCTGCTCCCTGCATTTCTGGCTGATTTCCACCTGGCCTGGAAGGGTGGGGCCCTGTCTCTCTCCAGCTACAAAAGCAGCAGCTGCTGAAGGGGCCAGAGACCATCTACCTGTGTGAGTTTCTGCAAGACCTGCTCCCTGCATTTCTGGCTGATTTCCACCTGGCCTGGAAGGGTGGGGCCCTGTCTCTCTCCAGCTACAAAAGCAGCAACTGCTGAAGGGGCCAGAGACCGTGTGTGTGTATGTGTGCGTGAACCTGCTGCTCAGGATGTCTATAGACTACTGGGGTTTTGTTTAGTATTATATGTTATATTTTATTCTATGTTATATTTTAGTCTATGTACGCCGCCTAGAGTGGCCGTTAATTCGGCCAGATAGGCGGCCTAGAAATAAAATTTTATTATTATTATTATTAAAACTGATGTAAGCCCAAAAGGTGCTGGTAAAACAAATAGTGTTAGATTACACAAGAAACTGGGTCAACCCACAGGAGGAAGCCAATAAATCAACTCTTTCAGTTTGGAATTAGGATGGAAAGATCTGTGAATTCCTGTCTGCTCAGTTTCCAATCTTAAATTCAGTTCTCAATATTTCTTCAGCAGTTTGTAATATTTTAAAAAACAAATCCTCATGAAAATTCTTCAGTATTTTAGTGTGAATTTCTCTAATAAGCACATTTTTGTATGTAGTTTGGACTAATGCAAACAGTTTTGCAAGCAGTTTCTCCTAATATAATGTATGCTTGTATGCTATTTTCACTAATGTATTCATTTCAATGCACACTTTACCCTAATATATGCATTTTTGTAAACATTGTTTGAAGAACTGTTACGACACGTGCTCTTGGGAACCTGAGTGTGTGAACTTGCCACGCTCATGTCATGAAACACACCTCCTTGTGAGGAGGGGATCTTTTGCTAGGGATAAAACAAGCACTTTGCCCTGAAATGTGCTTAAATGGTGTATACAGGCGGGCCCCACTTATACGGCAGGTTCCGTTCCGGACTGCTGCCGAAAAGTGGAAACTGCCGAAAAGCGGAACCCATTGATGACAATGGTGCGCGTTTCGCAAAAATGGTGCGCGACGAGCAAAAACTGACGTAAAAGCAGACAAGCACCTTAAAGTGGGGACTTTCCCTAATTGAAAGTCGCCGCAATAGCGGAACGCTGGAAGGCAAAGCGCCATAAAGTGGGGCCCGCCTACATATATATCCCAAGAAATGCAGGTCCAAACCAAAATAAAGCAAAGCTTTCTTTTATTGAGAGAGTAGAATAGCATTACAGAATTACTTGGGTGCGTGGCAGCATTAATCATTAATATCCTAACCCAGTCATAACTTTAAACTAAAAAGATCAAGGACCCTATTACTATTAAGAGTGACAGGTAGGAGAGATTACCTATCCTATGCCTGGAGTGGGCGGTTGAATACAGCTGAAGCTATGTGGAAGAGCACTGATCCAAAACCAGGAAGGAATCTCTTGGTCTCAAGGTTTTGCACAGAGACCCAGAGTCTCTCCCCGGTTCTGTCCCTGCAGACCTCGATGCGTTCCTTGAGAGCATAGTACACGTGTTGGAGCTCTGATCTTCCTCGCCCCCCCTTCCTCTCCTTTACTAGATTCAAGCTTCGCTTTTAAAAGACTTTCTCCTCTCTCCCCCTCGTCCAAAGGAGGGGTCTGGGCATCTGGTGATATTGTGTGTGTGTGTGTGTGTATCTGCATGTGTATTTCTAACTGACCCTGAAAAACTGAGGCTCCTTCTAACGAACAATGGAATTCACTGTGAGTGAGGGATGTCTGCCAAAGAAAAATATAATATTTATGCAGTAGCTTTAGTTAATTTTGTATCTTAAATCTGCCCTTGTTACCCTTTGCACAAAACCTGGAATGCATCACCAGCCGTACCATCAGGTGGGGATGTGTGAGAGTGGGGGTGGGAGTATAGTTCCTGGCCTTGCACCTCCTGGGTTCCACTTGAACCAAAATGGGGTTAGCCAAGCAATCGTAACTGAACTGCATTGCAAAATTCAGATAAATGTGAATTTCAAAGGGTGGCCTTGTTTCAGTTCTCACATTGTTTCAGAAAGTGCAAAATTTCATAGATTCAACTTAAATGTAAATTGAATTTCTCCCCCATCACTAGTTTGGAAGCAGCACTCACATTTAGGGATGAGAGAGAACTTACCTAATTGACACTTACTGAACCCATACGCAAAAGGAAACATTGCTGTCCTTTGAATTTTGCAATGCAGTTCTCCAGTGAAAAAATGCAAACAAGAATGTGTGTATTAGAGGAATGTGTGTACAAAGACACATTACATTAGGGAAAATTACTTACAAAAATATGTGTATTAGGGGAAATGCCTACAAAAATGCTTGAATTAGAAATGTGCATGAAATTATGTACAAATTTCCATGCAGATTTTTTTAAAAAAGCAAAGTGATGCTTTTAAAAAAAAAAAAAACCTGGCACTAACTGAACATTCCATTGGAAAAAATTAGAATCTGAGAGAAACCAAACTTGACAAGTGACCCTTCCTAACCAAGTTTAATCTCAGGGTCACTACTTTCTTCCAAACAATGACCAGGTTGTGTGCAGTGGTAATAACTTAGGGAGCTTCCAGACAGGGGCTTACTACTGAAACAGGTTGCTGAGGTAGCATAAATGGCCACCAGTTTTTTTTAACTTGTTGGCTTTTCCTTAGAAACAGAAAATCCAGATTACATGGGGGGAAATACAGACTAGTATTTTGATGTCCACATTGTAGTGTGGATGCTGCAAAAAACTTGCATGCACATTAAACACCCATTGGAAGTACTCCTAAAGGTACAAACAGAAAAAAGAAAAGATATATGGAAAGAAGACTGTTGGCATGAGAATCATTAGAAAATTATTAGAAAAATAAGAATAAACTAGACAGAAATATAAATGTGATAGACGGATAGACAGACAGGCTCACTACAGCTACATCAGTATTCAATGACAGGGCTCAGCTCCAGAACATTTGAAGCAAGAAAGGATGAAGGTTTTCCCTAAGGAGACAAACAGTGCATTTCTTTCATCATGAGTTCTCACACATCAGAGATTCAAGGCATGGATTTCCAGATAATATGGTGTTTCCTGACAGACTCAGGGCCTGGCATCTACAAATGTGTCTTTCCATTGTTTAATTTATAGAAAAGTAGATATCAAAATGTCTACATCTGTCTGGAAATTCTTATCTACCTATCTATCCTAGATGTAATGCTGGCTCAAGATTTTTTGTTTTCCTGTGGGGCGTGCAAGGGGCAGAGCATCCTTCCACAAACCTGGAATGGAGCGCAGCCTAGAGCAAGTGGTGTCTTTGGCTAGTGCTACCCTAGGCAATTGCCTAGTCTACCGATATCGTTGTTATGCTAAGATCGTGGAGAGAATTGGATGCAGAATGGAAGCGTATAAGAAAAGCTGTGTTTAAAAAGAGGGGCATCCAAATCAAGCCCTTCTATGTCTCTTTTAGATAGGCATCTAGTTTCCCCTTGATGGAGTGTCCACTCCCTGCCATGGCTGTCTGCTCCCGTGCTGTGACAGCCTGGTGTCTCATTCTAAACTGGAATATGTCCAGATATAACTGGCACTCTTTCATTTCTACGACTTTCTATAGACACTCTGAGAAGTCTTCCTTGGGCCCCCTTTTTTCAGGCTTTTTTTCTTTTTGTGTCAGGGTTGGTACAATCTGATCAGTCCTGAGCTCTGCATTGAAACTGCATCACAGAACAATTGTTATAAACCCTTCCCCTCCAAATTATTACGTATTATAAAATGAAGGTCACATTCACACTATACATTTATTCCACTACTATTCCGCTGTAAACAATCATAGCTTCCCCCAAAGACTCCTGGGAAAGGTAATTTGTGAAAAGTGCTGAGAGTTGCTAGGAGACCCCCCTATTCTCTTCACAGAACTACAATTGCCAGAGTAATTTAACAGTCAGACCCTTTCCCCAGGGAATTCTGGGAATTGTAGCTCTGTGAGGGGAGTAGGAGTCTCTTAACAGCCTTCACAAACTACGGTTCCCAGGATTCTTTGGGGGAAGCCACAGGCCTGTAGCCAGGGGGGAATGGGGGTGCCATCCCCCGAGCTGTGCTTCAACCTAGAATATTTTGGGGAAATTGTCTTCTTTTTAATTTGTGACATAACAGACAAGGACAAACTCCGTTTAAAGAATGATAGCTTGTTTTAAGAACAGTAGCAATTTAAGAATAGGACCCTCTGAAAAATGCAGTGAATAAGGCAGGGTGAGGGCACAACAAAAGTCCCATCGGGAAGAACCCCCAAAAGTCTGCTTATTCAAGACTTTCCTTGACTGAGGGTGGATTTTTCATGATCACGATCATCCTATAATTACTTAAGTGATCCTGAAAAAAACAGCCTGTATAGTAACATGACCCTTAAATTTAGAACCTTGTATTATGGGCTAGAGTTAAGCTCCACCCCTTGGCTTGCCCTTTCCTTTGCTCTCCTTTTCAGCCAGCAATAAATAAGCATGTTTGTTTACCTGCGATGAGAAGTACGAGGTTGTTTATTCTGCAGCTATTAAAACGAGTAGAGCAGGATTGTTAAAGAGTGAAATAAAGAGATAACTTAAAGTGATCTGAAAAAATGGCTACCTTTACTCTTTTAAAGCACTCACTATACTTACAATCATACTGGCTATTTTTACTTCTTTTTCTTGATTAATTGATGGCAAAGGATGAAAACTGCCCTAGAGGAAAAAATATTGATATATACACTACAGTTAGCTAGCTAGCTGGCTGGACACCTGGACTGTAACTCAGGCCTAATTTCTCAATTTCCCAATATGTGCAGCTCAGCATGAGGCCTTTGCAGAGTTTCTGTACAGAAAAATCAACCCAACAACCAGTAAAAAAAAAATCCAATTGCTTTCCACAATTAGTTTTCAATCGCTTAGCTCATCTTTTACATAGCAGCTAGTTAAAAGGTTTTCCCTTGATTGTCCAACAGGAAGGAAAATCTAAAAGCCAGAAACAAGACTAGGAGGAGGGATTCTCAAGGAAAAGTTAACAAAAACACCCTGCAGTATTTATCTTCTCTCTGCCCTTCCCTAAACCTGTAGTATGGACAAGTTTGTTTTTTTCAGGTGGAATCTAAAACTGAGATACCTAATGCAGCATCAAAGCCACGTTCAGTAGCTCACTGTCTTTACCAAAGTAGTTCAGTTCATGAAGAATCAAAACACAGGGACAGACCACAGGTGAAAGGGGACTGTAGCTATAAGCAATGTCAAGCTCTTGAGTTTGGTATTCCTGGGGATCTCTCAAAAAAAGGGTGAGACAATTCCACAGATTAAAGTTCATTTATGTAAGTTAACACACTCTCTGGATGGAGGAGGAGTGACGGGGAAGGTCACTGCCTTTCTCTTCCCCTGGCCTGGCCCTCACATCATCTCCACCAGTGAGGAAGGGGGAGGAATTGGCTGGTGCTATGTGCCTCTCCCACCATAATGCCTCACCTAGAAATGTGGCTGCCCTACCTAACAAGGAAGGTTGGCTACATGGCTAGGAAGCCATGAATGTTTAAAGTGGCCTAACAGTGGAATAAATGTATTGTGTGAATGTGGTTGCAGTGTAAACATGCACCATGGTAGAATGTTAACTCCTTGGGGCAGGGACCTGGCCTCTTATACTTTGCAAAGCACCATGAACACTGAAGATGTGATAATAATGATATAACAATAATACTAAAAATACCTTTTAAAAGATAATAAATGAAATAATTTGCTGTTCTTTAATGGTGCTCTGAACCCCTTTCCTGAAGTAGCCACCATGGTCAGGCCCATTTTAGGTTCCATGGTTCTGGATCACTGTGCTGTGAGAAGCCAAACTCTGACCAGGCTCACCTGCTTCAAAAGCACAAGACTTCTTGTCACAAGCTCAGAATAGGGGGCAGGGAGGGATGGCAATATTTCTCTCCATCTGCCTTCAGGCCTTCCATCTGCCTTTAAAGTATCTGAAACCAGTTATCATGCCTTTGCTTAATCTTCTTTTCTCCCAGCTAACAGTATTCCCCTCCTTCCGTCTCTCTGCCTGTCTCTCATTTGTCCGGCAGCCTTCTCCAATTTGACTGCAAAATGATTGTGAATGGAGTCGTTGGGGGTGGGGAAGAGGGCCATAATGATAAGAATTAATCCATCAACAGATTTTTTTTAGTCCCCTTTTTGCCATATATTTGCACCTGGAGCTTACAGTCATTCAGCCAGGAAGCAGCTTAAAAGCAGCTCTGCAATGAGGAAATGGAGCAGAAAGGTTTTTTCCGGTGTCATTGAAAAGGGCAAGTCTTCAGGATAATGAAGGGTTGGCTGGGAAAACCCTTCTGGGGTGCCAAAGCAGCACACCAAAATTCTTTGTCCTGGCAAACCAGCAGAAACATACTTTATTTCTAAGCACGTCCTTGGTAAGTCCGCAGACATAAGGGGTAAAAACACACTCACTGTTCTGCCTGTTTCAGTGCATCTCTACCTCTCTTTTCTGAAAATGGAGGCATACAACCCTAGTCAAATCCCACCCCTTTTTACTGTTAAACCTGGTGGGATCAGCTTGAGTACGTTTTTATTTTAATTTGCTTCAAAGAGATTTCACAACTGATCGGCAGATCAACCTGTTCCCCCTCCAGGTGTGGCCAATGGCCATGCTTTGCTGTAGGCGACTAGTGTATTCACAACCAAGGTTTGAGAGGACATGACTATTGAAAGGAGACAAACTTGAACCCAGGGTAATCGGTCCATATAGCTGAGAACACTTCCCTGCCAAGCCACTGTCTGCTAGTTCACAAATGTGTCTTGATTTTTCATCAAGTAATTACATAATACTCCCTTAACTAACCTGGCCAGCTCCCGTGACTTTCTCAGCAGCATGATATGCAAAAAACATCAGGTGACGCTTCTCACAGCATGGGAATGTATGTTGTCATCTGTACAACAAATCCTGCATAACAAAGGCACAGCTGCTGTAAAAAACCAGCAACCTCAGAGGTGTAATGTGGTATGAAATTTCACTCTGTGGTGTTTTAATCTGCAATGGCGATGGCTCATTCACACATGCAAATTGTGTGATGCACAGAAGCCTTGTGGGGTTGACTTTGATCTGGAAAGTGGTACGTGGGGACCGCAGCTGCTCTGATCAAACTGACATGTCCTCACAGCTGCATTTCATTCACAAAGAAAATGTCAGCAGACATAGTTTGGTCCTCAAACACTCTTAAATTGCATCACAGTTTCTTCACAATATTGGCAAATTAAGCACGTGTTCAGGAAGGGAGAAGAAATTATATATTGGCTTGCTCAAATGCTTAGTATGGGGTAGTGGATTTGGAGGCTGACAGGAAGGAACTTTTAATTTTCTTTTGCTTGCAGCCAAACTCAAGGAAGCACAGTTACCCACAGGATACTGCTGAAAGACAATGAGAATTTTGGAGAGACGCAGCTCTGGGTGCCAGCAGGATGTATAACAGTTTCAGGAAGTTTACCTGAGCTGTGAGAATTTGGACTTTTAGCAGCAACACTGTTAAAGTGTTAGCCCCCGCTAACATCACCTCTTCTTTCTTGGCGGTGTCGATAATGATAATGTTGTTTCTATTTAATTTAATTTTTGTATATTGTATTGTTTATATTGTATATTATTGTATTTTTATACCTGTGTTTATTTTTCTTGTAAGCCGCCTTGAGGGCCTTTGGCCGAAAGGTGGGGTATAAATAAAATTTAATAATAATAATAATAATAATAAAGTTCCGTAATTGTTTTCGGTGTCAATTCGCAGGAAGTAGTGGGTTTAGGCATACAACTGAGATTCTGCCCTGAACTTCATAACAACTAGTTATAATGTCTTGCTAACCTTGGATTCCAGGGTTGCTGCATCATCTTGAGACTTAATCAGGGGCTGGCAGACTTCAGGCTTGTGAGACCTACTTTATTTTTTACTATAATCCCCAAGTCCATCAGCTGGAACCTGATGCAAAAGACATCCAATTATAATTAAATAATTTTGAGCCCAGGAATTTGTTCTGAGTACCAGAATTGAAGATCCTCTGTGGCGCAGAGTGGTAAGCGGCGGTAACGCAGCCGAAGCTCTGCTCACGGCCGGAGTTCGATTCCAACGGAAGGAGGAAGTCGAATCTCCAGTAAAAGGGGTCGAGGTCCACTCAGCCTTCCATCTATCCGTGGTCGGTAAAATGAGTACCTGGTATATGCTGGGGGGTAAAGAAAGGCTGGGGAAGGAACTGGCAATCCCATCCCATATATACAGTCTGCCTAGTAAACGTCGCAAGACGTCACCCTAAGAGTCGGAAACAACTCGCACTATAAGCGCGGGGACACCTTTACCTTTACCAGAATTGAAAGGGGCTCAAAGATCCATTCCTGTTTATGCTACAACCCCTCCCCCCATTTTCTTCATTTCAGCAGTACAATTTAGAGGGAGTAATTTTTTTAGTAGTTTGGAGTCAAAAATCCTTGCTGATCTACTGCAAATCACACTGAGATCTACCAGCTGATCCAGATCTACCCTCAACCCACCCTTGTACTAAACAACAGTTCATTTGACCTTGTATGTGTCCCTGCCATTCACTACTCCTACCTGGCTCAAGCCTGGTACTTTATCTTGTTCTCTGGTTCCTGCTCCTGTTGACCCCCTGCTTGGTCTCACCATGTTCTAGTGCCTGTTTGTGGCTGCCTGACTCTCTGGTTGCTTTTGAATCACCCTCTGGCTTGGCTTGCCTTCTGCCAAATCCCCTTCCAGTTTTCCTGGAACAACCTGGCATGTTCCAATTTGCTACTTCAGCTTGAGGCGTCATCCCAACATTACCGAATACCGACTGATAATAACAAGCCAGGATGTGTGTTTGGGCTGAAGTACTTGTGCAACCAAAATGGCTCCTGCCTCTAGACAAAAAGATAGGGCCTTTTCGGTGGCTGCCCCTAGGCTGTGGAACTCCCTCCCTAGGGAGGCAAGAATGGCCTTCTCTGTGCAGTCCTTCCGCCGACAGCTAAAGACTTTTTTCTTCCAGCAGGCCTTTGGAACTGAAAGCTTTAAGAGTAGTGACTGAAGAGGATGCTGTATGTTGTTGTTTTACTTGTATGCTCCTAAACTGGGTTGCAGTATTTTAAGTGTATATCTAATTGGTTTTAACATCTTAATAGTTTAATCCTGTTTTAATGCTGATTTTATATGTTTATATGTTTTATATTTTTATAGGTTCTTAATGATATGTACTTATTTTTATCTGGAAGCCGCCTTGAGTTCCAGCTTGGAAAAAGGGCGGGTATAAATAAAGATAATAATAAATAAAGATAATAATAATAGCTGGGTCAGGAATCATTCCACAGTGTCTAGACTGGAAGTGGGCTAGAGACTTGCACTTAAAGATTGTGCCAATGCGGCATAGTGGTTAGAGTGCTGGACTAGAATCTGGGAGACCAGGGTTCAAGTCGCCACGAAGCTCACTGGTGGGTGACCTTGGGCCAGCCACTGTCTCGCAGCCTAACTGAACCTCACAGGGGTTAGCGTAAGGATAATATGGGGACAGGGAAGAACCATGTACACCACCTTGAACTCCTTGAAGGAAAAGGTGAGATATTAATGTAGTAGAATAAATAAATAAATTAATATTCATTCATTCAGCTGGTCATTTCATAATATCCAGATGTAAACTTCAGCCTTCCTTATCTAGCTGCTCACAATGACATGCACTTCACTCTTCTTCCCATTCTCTTTCCCAGCTTTCTTTCTATCACCTCTAGGGATGGGTGGATCTCTCAATTTCAGTTCTTTCAATTTCTCAATTTACCAATCTTAAATTCAGTTCTGCAGCAATTTGCTATTGGGTTTTTTTTTTTTGCATGCAGTTTTGATAGATGAGCATTTTTGCAAGAAATTTCTCCTAATAAAATGCATTTTGGTACATTATTTTTACTAATATATTTCTTATTATGCACACTTTCCCCTAATACATGCATTTTTGTCAACATTGGTTGGAGAACTGCATCACAAAATTTTGGATAAGTGTGAATTTTGAAGGATGTCAGGGTTTGGGTTCTTATAAATAAAATGTACTGCTTTCAAGTCGATTCCGACTTATGGCGACCCTATGAATAGGGTTTTCATGAGGCTGAGAGGCAATGACTGGCCCAATGTCACCCAGTGAGCTTCATGGCTATGTGGGGATTCGAACCCTGGTCTTCCAGGTCATAGTCCAACACCTTAACCAAATTTGATAATTTGGCTTGAAATGCAAACTGAACCAAAATTTGTCTCCCATACCTACTCACCCCCCTTTCCTCTGTCTGGACCATACCCTTTGCCCTAGCCCTGTCCTCTGCTTCCTGAGGAGGGGATATAGCTCAGTGGCAGAGCATCTGCTTTGCATGCAGAAGGTCCTCAACATCTCTAGGTAGGGATGGGAGAGAATTCTACTTGAAGTCCTGGAGAGCTGCTGCCAGTCAGTGTAGACAATACTGGGCTAGATGGACTAATGATATTATTCAGTGTACGGCAGCTTCCTATGCCCCCATGTTCCTGCGTACCTTAGGCTGCTGTAGTCTCAGACTTCCTTCTTTCCTAGGCCTCTGCCACTTCCACCCTTACTTACTT
The DNA here is from genome assembly GCF_030035675.1 of Rhineura floridana. Taxonomy (NCBI): domain Eukaryota; kingdom Metazoa; phylum Chordata; class Lepidosauria; order Squamata; family Rhineuridae; genus Rhineura; species Rhineura floridana. The sequence continues at coordinate 20,236,969 of NC_084490.1, forward strand.
ATTTCTGCCTGCCCTCTGGCAGGGCTGTAGTCATCCAGGGAGTCATAGACCCCTTACTTTTTTGGGAGTGGGGTCCCAGCAGGGTCCCTATATATGAGCCAATCAGCATAAAAGGGGAGTGTGTTAGTCACTGAGAAGAGTCTTCTCACTAGGCTAACAACATGCTTCCTCACCCTCATGCTGATTGGAGCCAATTAGAGTGAAAGGAGGGGACTCAGTCACTGAGAAGACTCTTCTCAGTAGCAAACACATGCCTCCCCTTTCATGCTGATTGACTTCTAGGGTAAGAGAAAAGTGAGCTTCATGGCAAAGTACCTTAGTCTCCCAAATCCTAGTCCCATACTTGGCTTCATTTCAGAATTCTTAAAATCAAAACGTTTCTGGCTATGTTTAGACCTCAGAGAGAGAGAGATTGACTGCGGGGGGGGGGAGTCTATGCACACAGCAGTTTTATTATGGTTCTACACTTCTTTAATGTAGAAGAGACAGTGAATCCTGGGGGCATGGCTGTGAGGGGGCATGGTGTGGCTATCATGAAGGGACCCTGCACTTCTGAATCTGCCACTACACTACTGCCTTCTAGGCTCAGACTAGCTCAGCCAATGACAATGAGAGACTTGCTTTGCCTTTCTGTGATGTTAGGGCAGCTAAAGTCAATCATAGCCAGAGGCTTCATCATCCGCCACAAAATCACTTCATACGTTAGAGTACCTGGTGCTCTAATGAAGATGCCACGATGCAGCAGAGGATCCATTTCATTTAAAGAAGTAGGCACTGTGCAATAGAGAATCCGCACATTTCTGGAGAAACACCACTCCCTTTTCCCAACACAATCTGGCAGCCACACTTCCAAAAGCTTAAAAATGATAAGTTATACAAATTCAGTAGCAGACAAAAATATAAATACGTATAAAAGACTTTTCAGAATTCAATCCAACTGCTCTCTCCCTCTGGCTTTAGCTGTTCAGTGGCTCTCACTGTGGAATGATATGCATAATCATAAGAATTTGCACCCATTAATTCTTGATTCCCCCCTTCCCCCCAGAATCTGTGATTGGTAGCAGGTATTAGCAAATGTAGAGGAGAAGGTAAGAATGGATGGACACTTTTTTAAAAAGTGAGCCTGCTTATTTTACAACTTCTAAATGGCATATAAATAATATTGACAGTTAAAGCTATAAGGAGAAAAGAGAAATCAATTTCACTACCAAGATATTAGATTAAACCATGGACGGGCAAATTCTGTTTTTTTAGGGGCAATTCTGTTCTCTAGAAGGAAGTCTGGAGACCAGAAGTATATATTTCTGTATATCAACTAACACTGCACCCATAATAAGGTGGACACTGTCTAGCATTAGGGGTTTCATAAATTACAGAGTGGAGAGCCAGTATGGTGTAATGGTTAAGGTGTTGGACTACGACCTGGGAGACCAGGGTTCGAATCCCCACACAGCCATGAAGCTCACTGGGTGACCTTGGGCCAGTCACTGCCTCTCCGCCTCAGAAGGAGACAATGGTAAACCCCCTCTGAATACCGCTTACCATGAAAACCCTATTCATAGGGTCGCCATAAGTCAGAGTCGACTTGAAGGCAGTCCATTGCCATTTCAAATTACAGAGCGTGGGCTCCGGCACAGCTCATATTGCATAAATGTGACATGAAGCATCAAAAAGAGAGAGAGAAACATTCAAGTTGGGAATGCCTCCTGTTTATACAGCTTTGTAAGATCTTCCCTACAAGTTAAAATATGGGGGACAAACTTTTTGCTACTTCCTGATGAAAATTTGTTAGGGCTGACAAGGGTCTGCTAAAATTTCCTCATGGGCTGGATCTGGCTGCAACGCTACATTACAAGAACAAATGCTATGAAGAGCAAAGTTGCTTAATTAGAAACAGACTGTTTAAAACACCATCAAATCACGCACACTTGAACAAAATGTCTTGCAACATTGCTAATATTTGCCAAAGAAATATAGACTAGGACTGAGGAAGACCCGGGTTATGAAGATCACTGGGTGACCTTGAGCCAGCCACAGTCTCTCAGCCCAACATACCTTACAAGGTTGTGGTGAGGGTAAACAGGGGCACCATGTGTATTGCCCTCAAACTCTTTGGAGAAAGGGTGGGATACAAATGTAATCAATATATCTGAAACTGATATCAATATATCTCAGGTGGAAAGAAAAATGTCTTCCTAGATCACAGAGATGTGAATCATTCCAAGAAAACGGGCTGATCTTGTAAAAAATTATTTTAGCAGCCCAAGAAATCTCTATAGATGCTTCACCTTGAAAAGGTTCCTCCAAATTTGCCTGAGATTTAGCTTCGGGTGACATTCAGAGACAGCTCTAAACATTGGACAGTAACCAGATATTCCAGAAACCCACTGGATGTGTCAAAGCAGAAATAAAGGAGGTTGAGACTACACTTTTAAAAGTTGCATAGAACAGGACATTTCGGGAGGAACAACTTTTTGTACCTCTGCAGAACAACCTGCAGTATATGAAATTCTCTTTTCTAATGAACCCGTAGAAGGATCAGGAATTCTTCCTTGCCTTATAATTAGTTATTTCTCTTAATACACCGTTTTGTATGCAATTTTGTAAAGTATAAATATTTTTGCAAGCCATTTCCCTAACAAAATGCGTTTTTGTATGTTACTTTCGCTAATGTACACAATTCTGCACACTTTTGCTTAGTATATGCATTTTTGTACACAGTATTTGGTTGGAGAACTGCACTGCAAAATTTGGGAAAGTGCAAATTTAAAAGGATGGCTGGGTTTCAGTTCACATATTGCTTTGGGAAGTGCAAATTAGGCAGATTTGCCTTTAATCATGAACTGAATTTAATTTCTCCTCCCGTCCTTAGGTGTGGGTCTGAATCTTTGGAGGTCACTTTAAAATGGCTGTCTTGGATTATGACAGCAGAGGCTGAACATGACAAGATTCTCTCTCTCACACACACACAATGTGCACACGAGGCCAGCCCTGCCATGCAGGAGGGGGAAGCAAATGAATCTGCAGGAAAACTTTATACAGTAAAGTGTTGGTCCTATTGGGGGACACACTATTTGGGCTCCGCTTCAGACGGCAACGTGTCTTGGGCTGCCACTGTGTATAAGTGTATGTACAGTACGCTAGGGATGGGGGAGGAATTGATTTTGTTTGCATGTTAATGCAAAATCACATAATCTGTACTTCTCAAACCAATACAGAAACAAAAGCACAACTTTCTTTCAAAATGTGCACTTCTCTGAATTTTGCAAAGCAGTTCTACAACCAAACAATGTGTATATAATGCATATATTGGGGGAAAGTGTGCCTAAAAATGGAATTATTTGTGTAAATTAGTTACAAATATCCATGATAGGAATATTTCCTGCAAAAATGTGTCACATTAGTCAAAACTGAGTACAAAAATGTGTTTATTAGGAGAAATTTGCCCTAAAATGCTGATGAATTTTCTTGAGGTTTTTTAAAGACTGCATGTTGCTGTAGAAATGGGGAGAATTAAAAATGAGAAACTGAGAGAAACAGGAATTGACAGGTTTGTCCATCCCTAGTGTGTACACATACCACTTATGGACTAAGGAAGGCATTCCACCACAGAACAGCATGCTAGGCTGCCTGTTGTTTCCCATCCGTTCCTCTTCAAGCGGTAAATAATATGCACATTGTTACATGGATGCTGTAAAACTCTGGCACCCTTTCTCTCTCTCTCTCTGTCTCCTCAGAAAGGAACTAGGAAGGCAGCAGCATGGAACTTCCTACTGCTCAAAGTGAGATAATAACATTGCATCTTCTTGGCAAACAAAACCATTGACAACACCTTGTCTTATTAGGGCTGCTGTAAAACACCGGGAAATTCAGCACAGTTTTAGCTAGCAACTGAAGTGAGACAGGTAAGTACAAACTGTAGATGTAACTCTACAAAAAGCCTCCCCCGTTCTGAAACCCCAGGCTGAAACCTAATTCAGCTGCCTGGATTTACTGGGACATCTTTCCACTGTCTGGAAAACTGGAAACTGGACTACCTTCAAGTCGATCCCGACTTATGGCGACCCTATCATTCACGAAGGCCCTTTTCAGCCTATCAGATGTGGAAACGCAAACCATAGCAAGGGGTGGTGGGTAGTATAGTACCTGCTGGTCCTGGTCCTGACCCTTACAGATTAATTAACTCTTCTGTACCTTGCCTATATATATATGTGCACACAGATTCTGCTTGCCAAAAGACATGCATAGGGTTAATGAAGAGCCCCTCCAGACTGCTGTTTCACTGCGGATGGATTTTGCAACATGTTCTCAGCACAATAATAGTGCGTTAGTGGTGTATTCTGCTTTGTTAGTTATTCTGCAGTGTTTGCCTAATGCTACCACACTTTTGCTGTCTGGGGGGGGGATACAACAAAAACGCAGAACATTTATGGTATGAAGTTATGGGATTTCAGCAGGAAGTTACAGGATATGAATTTATTGGAAATGAAGCAGTATGACTGTCAAAACTTTTGCAGGTGCAAAAAGTATTGAAAATGGAATTGTGTATGGCTGCTCCAATAGCATAATGAGCACAAATCGTCATGATAGTGGAAGAACATTTTCATGGCAGTAAATTCCAATCTGAGGAATTAACATTGGTTTGTTGTTCTGAACAGTCCCTATATGTGGGTTCCAGATTATGTGGAGAAGCCCCAAGTACAAAGATTGTACAAATCTAGGATATATTCAGAAGAACAAATGCCAAGGATGGAAGTGGTGCCTGCTGCTGTTATCCTGCTCTCCACTTCTAGTGCATTCATAAATAATCTGAAAAGAGCTAGAAGAGCTGATGAACGTACTGAGATCCAGTAGGCATGGTCCTGCTCTGCCCTCCATATGTCGAGTATCCCCATATTTGCCTGGTGGAACAGGTTAAGATCAGTCAACACTGGCTCTGCCAGGAGACAAAGTGGTGCTGTTTTGGGTATATAAAGATCAACAACTGGAGAATGAGTTTGTTGTGTTAGTATACAGGCTATTTTACCATAGGCTGGACTGGGCTGGGTTGAGTCTTCTCTCTGACTCCCTATCCATATGTTTTGTGCAAGCTCTGAGATCAGTCACTTCTGAGCAATAACTCTGGGCCAAACTACAAGTTATGCTAAGAGATCCACAATTGGATATTTTGACAGATTGTTGTTGTTGTTCGTGAATCAAGCTGCATGGGAGTGAGGGAGGTGGGGTCTCCTATTTTTTTCTTTAGGAACAGTGAGAGTGCTCAGAATGTTTAATATTCAACCCCCCCCCCCAGTTTTCTCAATCTGAATTCCTTCCTTCCAGTTCCTATTTGCTCTGCAGTTTAAAAATATAAGTGCCTGAATTGTGCCTCCCTCACCAGGAGATAGCACCTTGTGTGGTATAGAAGTAAAGATCAGAAAAACAGCTCAAGCTGATGGAAAAGAGTTAAGTAATATCAGCCTTTGTGCTGCTTCCCTGATCGTTCCTTGCCACATGCATTTTGTAAAATAATAACCAGCAGAGGCTGGTCCATTAGGGCAAATGGGGCATTGCCCCACCAACCTCAGTCTGCCACTCCACCAGCCCCCACCTTCTAGCCTTCTTACACAAATCCAGTCCAGGAGTGACACTTGCTGTTGCCTTCCTCCTCCTTAAACTCAGTGTTTCCCCCCTTGCAGAACTCTGCAGGGAGGAGGAGGATGGGGACAAAAGTAGAATTAGTTGGCTCCGCCTGCCATTGTCATTGGCTCTGGCTCCAGCTGCTGTTGGGTCTCTGGTCTCCTTGCCTTCTGCCCTAACAGGTCCCAATTGGCACCAGCCACCGCTAACAACAACAACAACAATAATAATAGGGATATCATCCAGGGATCTTCTGGTGTAATGTATAGTCTGGCTCTCTTACACCCTAGAATAACTTTCCTTCAAACTAATCGGTATTCTGAATCTATCTATCTATCTATCTATCTATCTATCTATCTATCTATCTATCTATCTATCTATCTATCTATCTATCTATCTATCTATCTATCTATCTAATCTCATTTTCCCCCTCAAAGCCATGAAATTGAAAGTTTTGCATGGATTTTCATGGAACAAGATGTGTGAATGAGGCATAATTGATTAACAAACAAGTTCAAGAATGGAATATACAGTATGATGATTGCATTTTTGTTTAAAGAAACAGACTTTCTAAACCCGGGGTTGAGATCATAGGTGCCAGTGCCAAGCCATGTGTATTAAGTCCAGCAAATGACCTATCACAGTGGCCCAAAACCATCCATGAGAGAAAAAGAGCTATGAAATAAATATCTGTTTCCCAACCAATAGCAAGCACTGAGGGAACAGAGGGATTAATAGAATCAGAAAATAGGTCCATGCAGTTTATTATCCTGCATATCAGCTTCTCAAAGAAATTAAACCATGACATCCAATGACAGGAGTGAAACAGAGCCCCGTACCAGAATTAACAGGAAGAAAAGGTAGTTACAGTCAAAGTAAAGTTGCACACCCCCAAAGGTTGGCAGGTGGCTGCATGAGAAGACTGAGAGAAATCAGCACTGGATGGCTTTGTTTTTCCTACGAGGCATTGTAGTGCTGCTTTATTTTACAAACGGTATTGCCATTTTGCATATTGTGGTGGAGTGTGCTTCTTGCTCGAAAATTAATCCAGAATCCCTTGCCACAGCCCAGTGATTACAGCAGAAAGTTGCTTATTAGTGGGCAGGCTTTTTTGTCTAACATGACTTATTTTACAGAGGGAAACAGGTAAATGCATGTCGACCTGCACAGTAGCGCAGGTGTGCATGGGTGGGCAGGGGGGGAAATGAAAATAAAAGTATTCTGTGGTATTTCACAAAGCGCAGCGATGCAGCTGCAGTTGTGGAGATTAAACTATTTAAAAAGCAGTTCCTCACTGCTACTCTGAGACACCCTGCACTATTTCCCAACTGCTGCAAAATGGAGGAACAGGAATGAAAATGGTAGGAAACCATCTCCTGCCCAGAGAGCCACTCTCTTCATCCAAAGGTGAAAGTAAAGGTGGGGCAAATTTATTTGGAAAAAACAAACAAACAGTTTTTCAAGTTAAGACACTCCAACCAATTAGATTGGTAACCATGCCATGCTACAGCACATCACAAGCACAACGACAGCAGTATAACAACAGCAACAACAAAAACCAAAACAATGCCCCCTCAAACCTGTAATAAAACAGTCCTGAAAAAACACAGAATAGAGGTCACAGAAGGGGAACAAATTAGCTGGTCAGTGCATCATATGGTCCATGGAACCCACACCCTAGTGAGGAGAAAACCTAGTGGAGCTTGGCCCCACAGATAGATGGATGGATTAATGATTTTCTCAATGCCTATAATGGGAGATCCCTCATTTAAAATCTGCCTGCAAGCCACATTGACTTGTAGCCGGAGATTTTGTGGCAACGGGGCCTGGACAGGAGGAGAATAAATGCAGAACTGCCAGAACATAAATACAGGGAGCTCAGTATTACAGTTACTTAATTGTATTACTTCCTAATGAGAGATCGGGTAGAAGGCTGCCTGCATGCTTTCCCTTATATCATGAAAAATAAAATAACAAGAGACTTAAGGCAAAAACAGCCCTGATATTAATCATGCAATTAACTAAATCATGTTAATAATTAAATATTTTTAATTGATTTTTTATTTTTATTTAGTTAAGAGCAGCTATGTGGGCCCCCAATCAGAGTGGGACTGTGATGGGAGCAAACAGTTATGGCTCTCTTCCCTGCACACTGTTGTCCTGATTAGGATCAGAGGCCTTGTGTGAATAACATCACATTTTGTTTTGGTCCTTTCATTTAAAAAAGAAAATAAAATTCAGAAAGGAGGCCTAAAATATCCTTGATAGGGGCAAGTCCTCCCCCCTTGCCCCCCGGGCATATTCCTTTCCTAGAAGTTCTGCTCTCTAACTTCAAATGCATGTGGGCTGGTTGTGGTGGTTCGGTGTTGACCACCACGCTCTCTGCACAGGCTCAGAGGCATGCTTTTCTTTCTTTCCAGGTTACACATGTAATGAAAAATAGTTACAGATAAAATAGAAGGCTTGGCTTCTGGGGCTCTACATGGGTTCCTGAATCTGTGAGCCATTACCTTTACGTCAAACAGAAAACGATCCCTTTAACCATAGCTATATTCCCCTGATTTAATCTATTCTATGTTCAAGTATAGCACATCCCTGTAGAATGGGAATTTGGAAGAGATGCTACCAGAGACAGGGAGATTATCCTTCATTAGCAGGAGATAATCAACACGTCGGCATTCTGCATTGCAAGTTCTTGGGCTAAGCCTGACATTGCAAACAGATGCCAAGGCTGAAGTTGTGAGCCTTGGGTAACATAAAGGCCTGATGGATGTGGCTGGGGTAGAGTAAGGAAGGAAAGAAAGGGAGAGAGACAAATGCTCTGTATTGCTTTTTTGGTAGATAGAGGATGATGTGTTGCGGGGAGGTGCAAGGAGATACGCATTAATAGATGAGTGGGTAATGGGGGGCTCTACTAAATTGGGGAGGAGGATCTTGCACTTAGCAGAGGCTGCCAACAAGCCAGTTCTAGCAACCACCTTCCCTTGATACCTTGCTCATGCCATTCCTTATGATTATGTGTATAATACCGCACATGTGCTGCATCACATGGAAACTGGCAGCCGGGATCAGGATACCAGTGTAGGTTCACTGGATGTGTAGCAGAGAAGGAGTTTGGAGGACACCAATGTTGGGAAGTGGAGGGGAAGGAGTGGTTAAGAGGCTGATCAAAGGTGCTGAGCAACCCAAATATAGTTGGGGGGAACTATTGAGGAATTGGGGTGCAGATTGTTAGGTGCATGTATGTATATTTATGAGAGCAGGGGGAGAGGTGAGAAAGGAAAAACAGGGATATGCTCAGATATACCGTTACCTCCAGGCAGCTCTGCAGGTCCACAGGTGGCCCTCTCCTCCTCCACATCATTTATCCAGAGCTTCTTGTAGCAAAATTTCCACAAGCCATAGTGGGCTGCCTCGCAGATGACGGAGTGGTTCTGCTTGTAGGTGTTGAGCTCCACCCAGAATTCCGTCCCCACGGCCACCACCGTCAGGGTCATTCCCACGATGGCCACAAAGAAGGCCAATTTGATCTTGCCCTCTTGCTCATCCGTCAGGACCTTGCGCCTCTTCCCTCCCGCCCGTGTGCGCACTGCCATGCGTTGCTCCTCGTCCTGGAGGAAAAAATTTGGCCACATCATAGCCCCTTCCCCTGCTCCCCCCTGCCTTTTTAGGGTATCTATTTTGGCTGTGGAATAGCTAGCCCAACCCCTATCTGTAAACCCCCCAAGCCTTAAGCTGGGTCCTTCTGCAAGGGCTCTTCACAGCTCCTCTCGAGTCTTATCTAGGTCAACACGCTGGAAGCAGTGCCGAAAAGTTGTTCAACCACTCTCACCCCACCCCTGGCTTCTCCACCCAAAGCCCCGGCTTCACAGGGTGAGGCTGGGGATGGAACAGCAGCTACCTCACACTCCCCACCCCGGCAGCCTTGGCAAATGTGTGGAGCACCTGTTACCGTTCTTTATCCATCGCCTAGGCAATCAGGGTTATTTTAAGGCTGCAGGGCGCACAGACGGTCTGGATGTGTGCGTGCGTGTGAGTCTAATGGTTTTAAAGATGCAGGGGCCAAAACTGAAAACTCTCCCAGCGACAAGGGGGTTCACTTGCCCCACCTTACGACACCACCCACTGCTGGGCCTGGAATGCCCCAAGGCATTTTCACTCTGTGGAACTTGCACTGGTTGCAGTCTCTCTTTTGGATTCACACCCGCCTGATTAACAGCAAGTATGCACGGCACAAAAATCATGTTATGAGTATGCCAAGCACATTTATTTAGGTACGTTCCACAGAAGCAATAATTTAACTTATTTCCAAGCAAGGTTGCATTCACACTGTACATTTATTCCATTATTATTCCACTTTAAAGAGTCATGGCTTCCCACAAAGAATCCTGGGAAGTGTAGTTTGTGAAGGGTGCTGAGAGTTGTTAGGAGACCCCTGCTCACCTCACAGGTCTGCGGTTCCCAGAGTTCCCTGGGAAAAGGGACTGATTGTTGAACCACTCAGGGAATTGTAGCTCTGTGAGGAGGATAACAGCTCTCAGCACCCTTCACAAACTACACTTCTCAAGATTCTTTGGGGGAAGCCATTACTGTTTCAAGTGGAATAATAGTGGAATAAATGTGCGGTGTGAATGAGGCCCAAGTATACTAATCCTCCCTTCTTCTGAACGCCAGTCTTATATCTTGCCTCTGCTATCATGTTATCTTATCATGTTACCTGTACTTTCCAGAGGTTGTGGGACTGCAACTCCCATCACCCCTGACCATTCAGCCATGCTAGCTGGGGCTGATGGGAGCTGTAGTCCAACAACTATATGCAGGGCCACAGGCTTCCCTTAGGCAACACATACTTGGCTGGAAAACTGCATTGCAAAATATGGATAAATGGGAATTTTGAAGGATGGCTGTTTTTTGGTTAATATATTGTTTAGGAAAGTGCAAATTAGATAGGTTTACCTTTAAATGTGAACTGAATCGAATTTCTACCCCATGCCATCCCTACTTAGTCCCCATGCACAACCATAACTAAGCCTTTTGTGTTACTAAATAAACATATGTTATTCCCCTGCTTTCTGTGACCTCTAGCCCTTTGTTCTTCTTCTGCTGTCTCTCCTGTGCAGAATTTCAAACTGTAAACTCCTCAGGGCAAGGATTTGTCTTTCTGTACTTTATAAAAAACCATGCCATATTGCTGATGCTATCTTTCAGTGATCAAGTGCTATACACATTGGGAAAGAAAGTAAGTAAGAAAGAGCATACACAGAAAACATTTAGGGGGTTGACAATGCACTCTCTCTTTGGGAGCATGAAGGGTGAAAGGAATCATCTAGTTAAGAAAGTGGAGTGTGCGGCCTCCGGCCTGTGAGCAGGGATTGTGGTTCCCAATGAACAACTGTTGTTTTTTCACTCCTCATATTTCCTTTTGCTAGGTGACTTAGACAGGTTTTTACCTTTTTATTTGCGTAATAATAATAATAAAAACTCAGGTGGTTGAAAGTTTATCAGCTTGGAACTGAAATGGGGCCACCCAAAAATAAGACAGTACTTTTTATATATTCTGAGGATTCCTGAGAAAATTATAAGTTTGAAATGTAAAAGGAAAAAAATCACATCCTCTCAAAAATTGGCTGGGCAAGGAAAAATCTGTGAGCTTCCAGGATACATGGAATGTTGTGGTGGCAGATGAAAAAGAGAGAGAGAGAGAGAGAGAACACCTGGAAGGGAGGTGAAGAAGAATGCCTTGGAGAGGACAAGGTTAGGGTTGGGGAATGTGCGCTATGATGAGATTAAAAAAACTTGCACTACACAGGGATGTTCCAGGAGAAAGGAAAGGAAAAAATACCTCTTTTTTCTTTCCCTCTCACCTGAACACTTGCCTCCCCGCTATATAGCTACAAAATGCTTAGGTTCAGCGCTGGCAGACTGACAGAAATTTGAGGTGTCTAGTGCTTTAGGGCAGAGAAGGGGAGAACCTGGTAGCTGGTGACTCCTTCCTTTCCCTCCTTCTGAAATCTCTGCCTGCATCCTGCATCACACGCTCCTGAGAGGCTTGAACCATACTGCAAGGCTTCTGTCCTAGGCTGGCTGGGTCCTTGAATCAGAGTATTCCTCTGGGGGCGGTAGGGGTGAAGTGCTGTACTGCAACACTGTGTTACAGGTCATCATCATCTGCAACTGTGCTTAGCCTCCTGGATTTCTGGAAGGGGAAGGAGGCCCAGCAGGCCGTCAGCATGTGTATTTGAAGGGGTGTGTTCCCCATCACAGAGACAGCTGTTCAAAACCTGCAAACAGAAATGGGAGCTATGGGGAAATGTTGTGCTGTTGTGTAGGGATGGAAAGATTTGTCTGTTTCGGTTCTCTCAGTTTCTCATTTTTCCAATGTTAAATTCAGTCTACTACATTTCTGCAGCAATCTGCAATATTTTTTTTTTAAATCTCATTAAAATTCTCCACCATTTTAGTGCAAATTTCTCTAAATAAACACATTTTTGTAGGCAGTTTTGACAAAGGTACACATTTTTGCAAGCCATTTCTCATCATGTCATGCCTTCTTGCATGTTAGTTTCACTCATGTATTCATTTTTATGCACACTTTCCCCTAATATATGCATTTTTGTAAATGTTGTTTAGTTGGCAAACTGCATCCCCAAATTTGAATAAATGTAAATTTCGAAGGATGGCTGTGGTTTGGTTCTCATATTGTTTTGGAAATTGCAAATTTGACAAATTCTGCTTGAAATGCAAACTGAGTCAAAATTCTCACTCATGCCTAGCTCTGTGTGTCCTCAGCGCACCCCACACAATTCCTCACTTTCCACGGCTTGCTCCCATTCTCTTCTATTGCTCTGTTTCTTCCTCACTCCTTTCTTAGTTGCTCCTGCCTTTTTCTTCCCTTCCTTGCTATTTCCTCTCTTACCACCCCCTCCCTCCATCTCTTGTCCCCTTTCCCCTCAGGCTATCTCGCTCTCTTTGCTCTCTCCACCCTCCCACTTCCAGCAGTTCCTATCTGCTGGTTCTCCCTCTTCCCTGTATGCACAGCTGTGCTGTGTGCCAGGGCAACAACTTTTGAAAGCCTATTGCATGAGCCGTGATCAGGACAGGAGGTAACAGTAACTGAGCAGGGCTAGGCATGCGTGCATAGCATACATGTGCAGTAGCCTTTTAAGCAATTATTATTGTTATCATGATGAAGAAGAAGAAGAAGAATTTGCCCCTTGGGGTCTGAGTTTAATTTCTTTCTAAACCCTGCATACATCAGGTGAGCATGCTGGAATGGCCATTTTTGTCTTGTTTTGTCTATGGTCTGATTGGCACATACCACCCAAGTTCAACACTGGAGGGAGGGACAGCATTTCCCCCCCTGAAGGGCTCATGGTTGCTTTGCAACAATGCTGGGGTACTTGTCCCCAGATTGTCCAGCATCCCCCCCCAACCGGCTGTCAGGAGGTAGATTTTCTCATAAAACTATGGTTTAGACAAGGAGTAAAGGAAGAGTCAATGACTTGAGGATCCAGGCCTGAAGGTGTTAAGTAAAATCTGCAGAGGGCAAAGTGGCAATTTTAGAATGTTCATCCATGCAATTACAAGCGGGCGGAAGCATCTGGTGCCACTCTCCCCTCCTTTCGGGGAGGGGGGAGTTGTGTGTCCGCAAGCTGATAGAGAGAAAACACTGAGTTAGCATGAAAGGGCTGCTGTTTGGGGGTTGTAGGGAAATGGTGGTGGAGGATCTGTAGGGGGCACTGTGCTGCAAGGAGTGAGATGCAAGGCTGAGAATACATCCAGTGGTGTCAGGAAGATGGGCAGACTGAGTGCCTCTCCTTTGTGGCTTTTATTTTGGTTGTGTGTGTTTTGTTATGTGTGTTTTGCTTTCTTAACGCCTGAAATGGGTAACCTTACTGCAGCTTAAATCAAATGCACTGCCCTCGTGATGAGCCAGGCAAGTGCATTATTTGTGTCTTGAAACTACTCTGTGCCGGCTTGTTACCATCTGAAGCACAGAGATTAGAGGAGTTTACATCTTAGGAAATAATAATGATCATTATAGTATTTATTTATTTTATTATCTTTTTAGCCCATACAACCTCTGAGGAGCTCGGGGCAGTGTACATGTTCCCCATTTTAACCCCATAACAACCCTGTGAGGTGGATCAGGCAGAGTCACTGTGAGTGACTGGCCTAAGATTGTTCAGCAAACTTTATAGATGAGCTGGGAATTTGAACTCTGTTGCTTGTTGACTGAGACAGTTTTAAAAAATTATTATTAGTATGATTATGGCACACTAACTGCTAGACTGCACTGCCTACCACTGATAGAAGCAGTTACAGATGTCAGAGAAGCCCAGTGCAGCAGTAACATAGCCAGCTGTCGTAAGTATCCTGCATTCACACACACAGATCCCTTTGCCCTTTATCATCCCCCTCTCTCATGCAAATCCTCCCCTTTTATTGTCTGAGCGAGCCACAGTGTGATGTTAATGTCTATGCTAGCATTTTTGCTAACTGTGGTTAGCTCATATAAACCCATTTCTAACCATGATTGCAGATGGTGGCTTAACTGAACTGCAAGGGCATTCACAAATCCATCAGTTCACAGGTTCAAAAGGACACTCCATTGCTCCAGACAGTGGGCAAATATGTGCCTGCAGTTCTTTCAGGAGAGCTATGGAGAACTATGTTCCTAGCAGTGATGGCTGGTGCCCATTGGAACTGGTAGGGCACAAGGCAGAGAGACCAACAGTAGGTGGAGCCAGAGCCAATGAAAGGCAGAGCCAGGTAAGGGTAGAGACACACTCATTGTTCTGCCGGTCCAGTGCATCTCCACCTCTCTCTTCTGAAAATGGGGGGCACACAACGCTAATCAAATCCCACCCCTTTTTACTGTAAAACCTGATGGGATCAGATCAAGTGTGCTTTTTAAAAAATGCAGCTTCAAACAGATTTTGCAATTGATTGGCAGATCAACCCTTTGCCCCTCCAGGTGTGGCCAATGGGAACGCTTTGCTGTGCTCTCACAGCCTAATTTGAATTTTGTCCCTTTCCTCCTCCTCTCATCCCTGCAGCATTCTACAAGGGGAAATACTGAGACCATGGAAGAGGAAGCTAACGAGCTGTGCCACCCCTTGGACTAGATGTAAGAAGGAAGGCAAGCAGGTGGGGGCTGGCTGAGGTTGTTGGGGCAGCACCCTGTTCACCTTAATGGGCCAGTCTTCACTGGTTCCTAGTCAGAGACTGTGTACAGACTATATATAAAGCACATGGCTTCCCCCAAACAATGTTAGGAACTGCAGCTTACCCCTCACAGAGCTATAGTTCCTAGCACTTTTAACAAGCTACAATTCCCCGGATTCCTTGGAGGAGGTGGGAGTCATGTGCTTAAAACATATGGTGTGTATGCAGCCCTGGAGCATGTCCTTGTGTGCTTTGCATGCAGAAGTGTCCAGGTTCCATCCCTGGCAGCTCCAGCCAAAAGGATCTGATAGGAAATGATGAGAAAGACTTCGTCTACCCAAGCTCCTGGAGAGCCCATGCCAATGTGACTAGACCATCCTGGGCTAGAAGGGCAAATGGCCTTACCTGTTATGAGGCAGCTTCCTATGTGCCACATAATTAAAACCAGGCTTGAGCAGTGTGCCAGGCAAAATCATTGTAATTGCCAAGAGACTGCCAGTTGCATCCATCCCAGCTATAGTGAACAGGCGCCACTTTATATTTAATAATAGCATAAAAGACCAACTTCAACTGCCACCTGCAACATGCGACCCAGCTTAAAGTGTAACATGTTATATTGTGTATATAAAATACAATTAACAAAACAAAGCTATTAAAACCGTAAGGCAAAACATTTCAGTTTCTGCCTCGTTCAGCTGCTCTGATGTGAACCAAAGGGTGTTGTGCTGTTTGATTCTGTAAAAATCATATAGACAGGTCAGTCTATTTCTAGTCTGTTTCTGTTCCAAGTAAATTAATTCATAATTATGTTCCAATCTGCACATTAGTCTTGCCAGTGCAGATTAGGTCAGTTCACACTGAAATTCAAAGAAATCAAATTCCTCAGACATAATTTCTCCTGCCCACCACCATCTCTCTCTCTCTGTTTTGGGAAGTTGTTTGTACTTTTTGGGTGGTATTCAATGCCAGTCCTACTCAGAGTAGACCCATTGAAGTTAATAGACATGATTAACGTCTATGGGTCTATTTTGAGTTTTATTTAGTTGAACATAATCCTAAGCATTCGGACACTTCTTAAGATATTGTAACCAAATTTGGCATGATGGTTCCTGAGATCGAAGAGCAGGTTGTCTGGATACAATCTGAATCAAAATGGCAGACTGAACCTTTCAAAAAAACTGCACTGATTTTAACCACTGATTTCAAACCTGCACTGATTTTTTAAAATACTTATTTGTTTATTAGATTTATATCCCACCCTTCCTCCCAGTAGGAGTTCATTTTTTGGTTTCTTAGAATTCCCAAGGAATGCCAGGTACAAGGCTGCTAGTGGATTATATGCCCCTGTGTCTCAGGGCACATCTGCAGTACATACATAATGGCGTAAAAGTAATTTCTTCTTCCTGGGAATTAGCATTTGGGGGAAAGGGGAGAGTTGCAATGTCTCAACAGACAATTCTTACCATCCTCATTAAACTTGGGGTGGAACTGTAGCTCAGGGACAGAGCAGATGCTTTGCCTGAAGAAGGCCCAGGTTCAATCCCTGGCATCTCCATTTGAAAGAGATCAAGTGGCAAGTGATGTAGAAGATCTCTCCTGGAGAGCCACTACCAATCAGAGTGTCAAGGAGAAGTAGCTCAGTGAGTCCCAGATTCAATTCCTAGCAGCTCCATGTGGGCTGGGAGAGACCCCTGACTGGAACCCTGGACAGCTGCTGCCGGTCAGTATAGACAATACTGAGCTACATGGACCATTGGTCTGACTTGGTATAAGGCAGATTTCTATGTCTATATAGTGGGCTTGATGGGGAAAAAATTATCCAACAATCTGGGTGGCATAAGGCAGCTTTCTGTTAGTCGGGGGGGGGAGAGCCATGATGGTTAAATCAGGACAGAACTAGGATAAAAATATTGGAGTATGGTATATATAGCAGTGGAGTACAGAAATGAATAGTCTGGTAAGACTGGAGGTTGAAAGAATAAAGAAACTTGAGGTTTATTACTCCTGGAAAATTCTGAATACAGATATACATGTGACCATTATGGAGTTATGAGGTTAACACTCACACACTAACTAACTAGAGGAAGGAAGGAAGGAAGGAAGGAAGGAAAGCCTGAGAAAAACAAACAAGTAGTTACAAAAGAAGGAAACAGTGAGGGAAGAATAGGTTGCCTTTCTGTCTATCGCCCCCACTCCCCGGTTCAGGTTACTTGTTACCAGCGCTAGTGCTTTGCTCACAACAAAAAAGGGGGAAATGTAGAGATGTGCCATCTCTCCTTCTTTACCACCTTTCTGCTATTTCTTTTTATTTATTTAACAATTTACATAGTGATTAATTGTAATTCAAACAAAGAAACCCTGCTCTGCTTGTGGACTTCATGGAAGTATCTGTTTAGCCACTGTGGGACGCTGGACTAGATGAGGATGGTCCAGACTTGGCCTGATCCAGCAGAGCTCTTCTTATGTAATGGGAAGACACAGGATGGATTGCTTGGGGACCAGAGAGGGGATTCTGCTGCCCAGCATTTTACCACTTGTGATGCTCCCCCAACTACTGATTTTCGCAGAGCTTGGAAGTTACTTTTTTGAACTACAACTCCCATCAGCCCCAGCCAGCATGGCCACTGGATTGGGCTGATGGGAGTTGTAGTTCAAAAAAGTAACTTTTCCAAGCTCTGGATTTTTGAAGGCCACCAGGTGGGGAGTAGGGGAAGATATGATTTGGCTAAAATTGGAGGGAGGCAACAGATGGAAATTGTGGATCAGTGTGTCTCTTGCCTTTTCTCCCATAATTCAAGCACATCCTAACAGCGAGCTTGTTGCCAAAGATAAGGAAGATACCCCTTTGGGTGCCGTAAAGGAACTAACAGGCCAGAAAGTGGAAAGAGCTGTATGGGTTAGCAGTCTATGAAGGATGTTGGAAAAGGAAATGGGGGCAGAAATTGCCAATGTCCCATGACCAGAACGGAAATTAATCCAGCAAAACCAATCAGTAGTTACTGTTGCTGTTGCTTTTCAGTCTGCAAACCATAAGTGATTACATCCCTCCCCATTTTCATTGTGTTTCCTTTGCAATGAAATGAATGGAGTGGAATAATGTGATTGCAACATAATTGATGTCATTAATTACGTAAGTTATGTAGTTTCACCACAGTGGACACCAAGATGAATGACTTAGTTTTTGGTGGAAGATGAACTGCAGCAGAACGGAAACAGTGTTGCATGCAATGAACACAGGGTGGAACGGAAATGATGCATTCTTACATCCCTGCTGTTTACACAGCTACTCACATTCACCCTAGCAAAAGAACTCCAGATGTTGCTGGATTGCAATCCCCATCATCCCTGACCCCAGCCATGACAGCTGAGTCCAGCAATATCTAGAGGGGCACCGATCCCTGCCCTAGCACAAAGATCAGCCTGCTTTTTCAAAATTCCCAGAATGCACACTAGATACAGTAGGTGTAGTCTCCTGTATTAAGCAGCCCTCTATTACACCGTAATGTAGCAATGCCCTCCTTTGTGACATAAGTAGTTTTGGCCGTGTCCCTTTCCCTTCAATAACAACCTCCCCTGGACATATTTTCATAGGACTTTATTTGAAAGGTAGATTCCAGTAAAAATCCATGCATTTTTGTGGTTTTTGCTATTATGACAAACAGACTGTGGTTGTTTATTTGTTTGTGTTTTCACCTCCCTTATGAGTTTCGCTTCTTTATTCACCAGTAAGTAGCATAGTCAAGTGGATTTTGCAAAGAAAAAAAAAAAGTTCTTGTATTTTTAATTTTTTTTAATACGAAACCCACTTTATACAGAAAAACTTGGAACAGGTGATGCTTTTCCATCGAAATGTATTCTCTCTCTCTTGCACATTTTAAAATGTCCACTTTTTCTCTCTAAAGATTCTTAAATTTTAAATTGTTGATCCTCTCTCATTGCCACAAAAAACAAATAAAGGAAAAAACCCACCCTTCCCAATACAATTCTAAGCCCCCCCTCTCCAAAAAACTATACACTTTCATTAAAACAAATAAGAAAAAAATACTACTTCTTAAAAGGCTAGAGGAAACAGTAAAGAGACAATCACGGTTTCTAACTGTTTTTCAGACATGGCTTTCCCATAAATTAGCTACTGAAATAAGAGAGCGTGTCTTTAACAAACATCTTAGCAAGCTGTAGTTCTATTACCCAAACATTTAATTGTTTTAAAGTTCTAGATATTCTCCTTGACAATATGGCTACCTCAAATTATATTGTATTCAGGAATTCTGTATGAATTGGCCCTTAGTTCTGCAGCCAGAAAATTCCAAACCAAAATTCTTGACCAGAATTAATGGAAATTAGTTGATCAGCCAGGCAGTAAGCATGCTTAATCAGAATGAAGTCCTACTGCATCCAGTTGTGCTTACTTCCTACTAAAAGTCTGATCAAGGTTGCGAAAGCCAGTGCCAGCCTTTCCCAAGACAAATTGGTTGGTTATACAATTTGGTTTGAGTTTATTTTAATGTATTTTTGCTGAACGTGAAATATTCTGCTCCATAGTTTTATTCTCATGTATGGAAAGAGAAGTGGAATTCTGATGGCCTATCTTTGTCATTTAGTTTTTGAATTCTGCCTTCTCTTCCTCCTCCCTTCCTCATGAATTACATTATGACCTTACCCATTTTGTTAACATCTATTTACTGTAAACCCTCCCTGAGTCCATGTTTTAGGGTCACTATAAATAAACAACATAGTACTGATCTGATACCCCATTGCCAGTGCTGATATGAGAGGCCTTAATACTCCTGGTGCTGACTCCACTTCTGCACTTGCTCCAGATGCAGGGTAGGACCCGAGGAAAGCAGTAAATAAACTACTTTGTGGGAGATTATGTTTCTAATGAAAGGGAGTATAAATTCTGCATCGCACCACATCGCACCACCAGTCAAAAAGGAAATCCATCCAGATTGGCAGTGAGGATCTGCAGATCCATGTCTGCATGCACAAGTAGAGTGGTTCAGGATCAGGATACCAGGATAGTAAAACTGATTGCTCCCCAGTTGGCACCTGTTCCACTGGGAAAACAGTAATCCCACCATTGTATGTATGTATATATATAAAAAGAGTAAATTAACCAAGTCCTAAGAAACATCACAATCATTTTGTTCATCTTCTCATATATATCTATATGCATGTGTCTCTCTGAGTGTATATCTATCTATATCTATGTATTTATATATTTATAATACATGTAAAAATTATCCCTAGGAAGCTGATTTTGCGGGGGGGTAGGTAGGGATGAGAAGAAGAATCAATTTCTGTTTCTTCTAGTTTCGCTTTAAAAGTTTTTCTTCCAGACATTGAAAAGAAGATAAAGCGAAGGGTGGCTGGGAGGGAATCTGTCTCTCTATCTATTGGATGGACAAGACAAACAAAGAAAGTCAATAATGACTGGTTGAACATTATTTCAACGTGGGCAAGGGGTGCCTTGTATAAATAACAGGGACCCTCTCCTCCCCAGAGACAGCTTCATCTCAGGAAGAGCTATGGCTCAGTGTTAGAGATGGGCTGAAAACCAAAAAAAGTCCAGTCAAACATGTACTAGAAGGAGATGTGGCAAAGCTTAGTGGATTAGAAACACTTCTAACAACCACTAGGGGGCAGTTGGTCCTTTTGGATTTTCAAACACCTCCCCCCCCCCTTTTAAAATTTTCCTGGCACTGTGTTTTGGCACAAACTTTTGTCAGCCCTTAATTAAGCTGTAGTGGAGGAGAAGAGAGGGTCCCCTTATACCCGCTGAGGGAACAAAACACCCTCTTGATCCACACTGCAGCCTCAAATTTGGCACAGTACGCTGTAGAAGCCATCTTGTAGGAGGCTTATGAGTGGAGGAGCCAGGACTTTCATCCGCATGCATCACTTTCAGATCCTTCATCTGGTTGACCATTAGAGGTCATAAACCAAGTAGTCAAGAAGAACCATCCTCCTTCCTCAAGCACCTCTAGCATCCATTCTTCTGCAGCCCAACATGGAAAAAAATCCATCCAGGTTATCCTGGAGGTGCCTGCTTTGAAAGGACAACAATGTTTGGTTGGTTTCTCTTTAAACTGTAGGGAAGATCTGTCTCCATTGGTTCTTTGATGAAAGCCTCTTGGTGAACATACCCTCCACCTGGCTCCCACAAGGGGTGAGATGTGAACTTGGGTCCTATTCATGGTGGTCGTGGGAAGCGATGCCAGTTCATGGATGGATGGGAAAAGAAAGAAAGATGGATGGGTGGATGGATTGTTTTCTCGCTTTGCAACCTTCTGACTCTCCCAGCGTACTACGACTGGTGTCTTATCTTCACCTTCCCGTCTTCCAATGCCCTCTCCTCCCTTTCCTCCATCCCTACACTGGTGTTGTCTTCCTGTTGAGCGTGTTGGTGTTGGAGGAGGCATCTTTACCCAGGGTACCAGTTGCCCCAGCTACACCAGGCCCGGTCACTGTGACAGTGACTCCAGGGTCCTTGGGGAAGGTGTTATGCAGCTGCAAGAACCCACCACCAGTGCCAGTTGCACCCGATGTAGCTGCACCCGTTGATGCTGTTTCGCTGGCACCACCGTAGAGCGAACTGACGTTGGCTTTGGAGGGGTCCCTTGAGAGTGTGTACATGGAGATGTCAGTGGAAGGGAAGCCCTTGAGGCCTACCGGTGAGGTTTCTCGGGACTGTGACGGTTCAGTGGAGCGGGAACTTGAACGCGACCGGCGGCGGTATCGGAAACGGTAGCTGGGCAGGCGCAAGATGGCCGACGATGAGGAAGAAGGGTTTTTCAGTAGCTCAGTGCGGCTCTTACAATGGGCTTCACGGTTCTTCTCAATGTATATGTTGACAGCTAGGACTCCAATCATCTCAGCCAGGATGAAGGAAAGGCCACCAAAGTAAAAGGACCAGCCATACGAATAGTGGCTCTTCTTCTCATCATCACGTTTTGTGCCGGGTTCTCCAGTATTGGCTGAGATGTAGACGATGACACCAATGATGTTACTGAGACCTGAGGAGGTGTGGAAGTAAAGAACATACGAAACATACGAAAAGGCTTTGTGTTAGGGAAACATTGCTTGAGAAAACGTGTATACAAGGAGAAATGCACGCTAATGCTGATTAAATTTTGTGAGGACTTAAAAAAATCACAAACTGATGATGATTTAAAACCTCTGTTTTAAAACAGCTGCATTGGTTGCCAGTTCATTTCTGGGCCCAATTCAAGGTTCTCATGTTAGCCTTTAAACCCTATACAATTTAGGTCCCAAATATCTGAAAGACCACCTCCTTCCCTACAGACCCTCTTGAGATCAGCAGAGGGGGCCCTTTTGGTAGTCCTGCCACACTCAGAAGCTCACAGTGGATGGGTGGGTGGCCTGGGGGAAGACATTCTCTGTGGCAGCCCCTAAATTGTGGCACTCCCCACAGAGACGGGTCTGTCAGCTTCACTGGACTGTTTTCAGCGAATGATGAAGACACCTCTTTACTCTGGCCTTTGACACCTGAGACGTATATTTGTAGGACCCATCCCTATTTTTTGTGATGTGATTTTCGGTTGTTTTCAACTGTTTTTAATTATGTATTTTAAAACTATTGTGACATGCCCTGGGACCTTTGGGTGAAGAGCAGGCAATAAATCTAAATTATGATGATGAAATGTGGCAAACTTCAATTCAATTTGCCACATTTCGTTGTTATTCATATTTAGATTTATTGCCTGCCCTTCACCTAAAGGTCCCAGGGCGGATCACAATAGTTTAGATTAGAAAAATGAGAAACTAAAATTGACAGATGTTGCCCATTCCTCGCCACTGGTCCATTTAGCCCAGTCTCATTGGCAGAGTTCTTGCCCTGCCCGGCACCCTGAGGACCTTTAACTGAAGATGTCAGGGACTTTTGACCTTATGAATGCCAAGCATTTGCCCCAATCGCTGTGCTATGCCCTCTACTAAACTCATAGAGAGTGTGGGATCAATATATAACAAAGAGGAAGGGACTGGATGAGAAGTTAGAGGTAAGTGATTGTGAAGTTGCAGATGGATGCATGAAATGGTAAAGGGAGCATAATGGAGTGGCAGAAAAATAGACTAAAGGGTAAAGGTTTTGATGGATAGCACACACACTATCAGTGAATGGGCCATCAAATACACCATGGGATACTTCAAACCACATTAGAGAACCAGAGAGGGATTCTTTTGGCTTGTACACACCACTCACCTGCAGCAACAAATAGGATGCCAGCACCTAGGATAATGTTACGCTTGGACTTGTAGACACGACTTGCAGCCACGCAGAATCCTCCCAGCAATAGCAAGATAGCACTTAGAATGGGGAAAATGCTTGAGGCTCGTACAACACCTGTGGGGAGGTAGGTAGGGAGAGATTATAATGCAGAAAATGACAAATGTCTGAGAGCAAAGCTCTCTGCACACAGACAACTAGCATCCCAGGGAAGGCTCTAAGCCAGCTTTCCTCCTGACATGCTACTTTTCTATGCGTACAGGGTTCTTTTTTTAAAAAAAAATTAATACAGATAAGTATTCAAACATGCAGTCTGTACCTTCAGTCCGAAATGGTGGAGCCCAGCAAGAGCTAGACCACTAGATTTTGTTGATGGTATACCTTACATTTGAAGTGCCTGAATCAATCCGCAACCTCTCTAGAGCTATTTTCATTTGTATGCCAAGTTTTATTTGCTGTAGTACTGCAGGGATAGACACAGCAGGGCATGACAGGGCGCTGAAACCATTTCATAGCTCCAGGGCCCTCGTCTTTCTACCTGAGCTGAATCCATAGGGTCATTCCATTAGTGCTCAGAACATTCCCTGAAATGTTTTGAAGGTTGAAAATAAATGTTCATCCTTTCAATTATAGGTAGGTAGAGAGGAAATCGGATGCATAGTATGGAGGTCTTGTTTATTTAACAGTTGGTTTGCCTGGAACGGTAAACATTTTGCTAGTGCATGTTAGTGGGAAATATACATTGGGTTGGGCTGTGGGGGTTGGGGGAGATTTTTTGTATCAGCTTGGGGGGTTAGTTCTTAAATATTCTTGCTTTGGTGTTATTGTTGAGCTTTATGCTCATTATGTTTTGATGTACTGTATATAGATATATTTTCTTAATTTAGTGATTATACTCTTTATTATGTGCTGTGTTATTGTATTAAATTATTTGTGTGAACCGCTTTGAGCACATTATTTGTGGAAAATGCGGTATATAAATAAACTTAATAATAATAATAATACATCTTCAGAGAGAAGTTCCTGGAGATTACACACCAGGCTATTGTGTTATATCAGGTTAGAAGGTGACCATCCTTTGTTTAACTCAGTTGGTTGCTAATGGGTACTGATGGTCAGGTTTCCAGAGCTAGCTGATGTTTGCTCATTGTTTTCTGGTGGCTAAAAAATGTTTCTTCAATGAGCATTGATGTCTAATGGCTACTGAACTATGACACACTCTGTGTACTTGGCTGCATGCTAGAGAAGCAGTTGGAAATTGACATGGAAAATGTTTCCTCTAAAAAACTTTAAAATGCTTTTTTAGATCAGCTGATATGAACTAGTTTCTCCATAACAGTTTGAAAGAAGAGGATGCAAAAATTTCAATTCACCTAGGACATTCAAAAGCTTGAGCCACTTCTGGAAGTCTCACATAGAACACATAATTGCCCCATCACATTCTCTGAATCCATTCCCCACATTTCTTCCCTCCTTGGGATTTCCTAGCTTGTGTCCATTTTTAATAAACCATCCTGCCCCAAAAAGGAAAGCAACATTCAAACTTCACTCAAATCGTTAGACACAGACCTACCAACATTTTGCAAGTGAAAATGTAAGGGCATACTTGTAATTCACTGATTCTTATTAAAAGATTCACTGCCTCAGCACCCTGCATCACTTAATTATACAGTACTAAAGGCTCTACTCCACCTTCTGTGTTCTGCAGATATTTATTTTGCAGTAATCTGCCCTCAATAGCCAAGCGTTTCTTCTTTTGGTTAAAGATAAACTAGAAAAACTTGTTATCAACAATTCAAAGTAGATCTATTGTGCAAAGTGGCAGGTTGTGCAATGCATGATGCCTTATAGTGGTCATGCACTCCAACATTTGGTCATGCAGATTCTCCAGCAGTCCCTATTTATCTGGGGTAGTGCGTGATGTTTTTGTACCCATCCCTCATAACTCACTGTCTCTAGTTTTGTGTCTTGGGAATGTCTTGCTTCAGCACCTTGAACAGCTCACTGAAAGTTCAGATGAAAACCTGGAGCAGATTCCACTGCCCCACTGACATGGAGCCACCAGCCGCCACTTCTGATTAATGTTTGTAAGTGTGAGAACTGTCATTCTTTGGAGTTCAGATCCCTTTCCAGGGTCTCTAGAGGTTTCATCTCAGAGTATGCACACAAAGGCATCATACAGTGATCAGCCAGCCATTTCACATACTGTGGCTCCAGAGGTATATTTGATTGTTGATTCAATTTCAGTTCAATTCAATTTGTACATAATGTCCTACTTTAAAAAAAAATGTTCCTAGCTTTAACCAAATGAACAAGCACTCTCCCAACTTTTAAATTTGTATTAAGATACGCAAGTACACTAAGCCAGTCAATGAGCAGAGCTTTCAGCAATGTATCAATCATGAGAGGGAGGGTGGCTCAGACAGTTATCCTCGGTATGGGAGCTGGGGTGTAACAAGCATGTCCCTGTTTTCACCTGTGAAGAAATATGAATATTTGCTTGCATGCTAGAGATAAGATGTGACTTACCCAACACTCCGAGATTTAAAGTGGTGCCTTTAGGGTAGATCTTTGAGGTAGAAGTCTAGGGGCTCACTCAACAGAATGAGCAGGGGGACCCCAAAAATGCAGCATGGCAACATTGGCCTGGTTTGCACATAATGTAAAGCCATGGTTTATTAAACAGCAAACCACAATTTGTAGCCATGGTTTGTTGTTGGCTTACAAACCTTGGTTTATTTTAACTGTGGCTTGGCTTTGCATGCAAATCTGGTACCCTTCCTTAACCATGGTTTGTTTGGCCACCCCATCCCAGATGCCCACCAAGCTACAAGGGCATGATGCAACAGCAGTGGAAAAACAAGCCAAATATTTGGAGAAATAAGTCGTCATTTGTCTGTGGGACAACCCATGGATAGCTTGCAGTTTATTAAACAAACCACAATTAGCAATTTAACAGCAATACGGACCAGAAAAAAAGGGACTGCCCCTGATTAACATAGACAGGGAGCAGTGTATGAGACAAATTTCCAGAGCAGAAAAGAAGATTTACTTATGCACAAATGACTCCATCCTACTCTGTCAAATCAGAATGGATTTTTACAGGGACAACGAAGAGAGCTCTCTTGCCTCCAGGGTCAACAGTGATTCCAAAATACGAGCTTTGGTGTTTCAGCTGTACAGGCACTGGAAAGGAGAAAGGTGTATGTTTTGCTTTTTTTCTAAAGGGAATGTAAAATGGCTCCTCCTCCACTTTGAAAAATATCTGGACATTTTGGCTGCAATGTTCTTTAAAAAAAATCTGTAGGCACAGGATTGAGGGAGCTGATTTAGGAAAAGGTAAGGACTTCAGAGGAGAACCATAATAGCAGCTACCAGAAAAGATTTTCATTCATAAATACTTGGACAAGGAGTAAAAATATTAAGATGACATTCGCTTGCAGGGTGGGCTTTAGCCTTTTTGCTACCTGAGACAAAAAGACAAAAGGTATACAGTATACAGACTACAAACTACTATTGGCTTTATATCATTTGAAATGGAGGTCCATACTGCATCCCGGTATGAATCTTGGGAACTGTAGTTGGTGAGGAAGATGAGCATAATGCTGAGGTCCCTAATCCTGTTCATTGAACTACAGTTCCCAGGCTTCTGTAGGGCAAAGGAACAACAGTCAAACCCGTTTGAGAGTTGGCATTGTGAAAAAATGGAGGTATGAATCAGGAGTTCCCAGTTCAAATTTTGCCTCTGCCATGAAATGAGTAGCTTCTCTCCAAGTCTCAGGTGCCTCATCTGCACGATGGGGATAATACTACTGACCTATCTTGGAGGTTTGTTGAAGAATTGCAATAAGAAGGGTTATGTGTGAAGGGTTTTTTGATACAACAGAAAAAGAGCTCATAACTCTGCCGCTTGCTGCTGCTCTCCTCCTCTTCCTTGAGGCCAGCTGTTCCACCTGCCCTGTGAGGAACAGCATCAGGACCATCTGCACTATGGTGATGATGGTATGAAGAGAGCTCCTGTGAGCCTACCTGCTGTGATGGGTGTGACAAGAAGATTACAGCTAGGCCCCCAAAGTCAACAACTTCCCGATAAAGTCAACAACTTCCCGATAAAGTCAACAACTTCCACCGGCATTACTGTCATTTTTCTGAAAGTGAGGTCACCAGACTATTTCTCAGGGGCCACCACAGCCTGTGGTTTCTTTTTAAACTGTGAGCCACCTATTTCCATCCAAGCTGCTCATTATAAGAACTTCATAACATTAAGAATTTGGTGCTAAAATTTGCTTGTTTTCCTCCTCCCTTTCCACCACTTTTCATTTTCCTTTTGTGTTGTGTCTTTTTAAATACTAAGGCTGAATGGAGGTGCTGTGTTGTTTTTATTGATTTGTAAGTCCCACTGGGATATTTTCCAGCTGAAGAGTTAAGTAGAAATGCTTTGAATAATGAATGAATAAAATAAACAATCACTTTCTGTCCCACCTCTAAATCCCACTAGCCTGAGCTCTGTAAACCTAATGGGAAACATCAGAAGGGTGGTAGTGTCCTTCTGCCATGACTGCATGAGCAGCTGATGGCTGCACCTGTAGGCAGTGCCAATAACTGAAGTGGAGGCCCAGTCATATTCAGACCTAGCACAGCATCCTCCAGGCTCTCTGCTATCTTTACTGCCAGATTCTGATTGGCCAGTAGACTCAGAAAACAGGAGAGAAGGGAGGAAACAGTTCTAATTGGCTGCTACCAGCAGAGATAAGAGAGACTGATTAGAGCTGTTCTCTCTGCTGTTCTACAGTTCTAATTGGACATTACTAGCAGAGAAAACAGAGAGAGTAGTTCTAATTGGATGTGGCTAGCAGAGAGAGGAGAGAGTTTTTATTGGAGAGTTCCTGAAGGTGAGCAGGTGATAGCAAATGTCGCAGGTGATAGCAAATGCCTTTTGGAAGGGATTGTTACTGGGTGCCATTTTTTCATTCAAATGGCTTGCACATGGAAGTACAAGCCCTGACATTTGGACTGAGGTGAAAGTGGTTCTGACTAAAAAAAGGCAGTGGATACACAGAGTTGCAAATGCATTTACACAAATTTCTAGCCTAGCAAAATTCTTACTAGCCTACCCGCCTTCCAGTAAATGAATGAATCAAAAAGCACATTAAAATTAAAAACTGCTGCCTATGATCCATGCCCTGCTGTAGCAGAATTACTACCAAAAAAGAACAAAAACACAGAGAACCGCATATCACAGTGTACAGGGAGAGAGATTTTGTTAAGAGGTTTTTCTTAGGAAGACTGTTGGTTTGTAATAACCCTAAAAATTATTGTGTAATGTTCTCCTGTTTCTATTCAATATCACTAAAGTTTCATACCTCTAATCAGTGCTTCATTGGCTTCCAATCTGAATTTGTGTTCTTAGTTCATGGATTCCATTTTTTGTGTCCATTTGTGTCTACTGCAAGTCCAAAAGCTAGCACTGGGTGTCCATTTGAACACAACTATTACTTTAAAAATGCCTTGAAATGTAGCAAATGAGCACATGTGCCTGTACAGTACCTTGGTGGAAGACATAAAAGTAGCTAATGGGGAGGGAAGGGGAGGAGAAATGGAGGATCCAGAGGCTGCAGACAAAGAACAAATGGAGGATCCAAGGCTTGCAGATGGCGGTGGGGCGATCCTGATACAGAAGGAGTATGCATGTGTGAAGCATTAGTTTTATGTATAAGTGACTTGGGGGAATTAATTGGCTTACATTCTGTGAAATGGGTGTTCTGTTGGAGAAGAACACAGTGGGTTCAAATGAGGAGCTTGGTGTCTGGGGGGTTCATATCTCACCTCTGCCTTTTACTCAAGTTCTTAGGCAAGATATTTGTCTTTTAGCCTGAAATTGGTGTTTTGTTGCAGGAGTAATTATTGTGATTGTTGACACCCCCCATGGCAGCTATTTTGTAACCAGCTATGTACCCCAGCTATTTTGTGGCAGGGCCCACTCAGCCCTCTCTCCATATTACAAATGTGCTCAATTTATGCCCACCCCTACTTACTTATTGGCGTAATTATTGTTTTTAGTATTGTAAAGACATATAGTTCAACTATGTGTCCAGCCCGTGAGTAAATTACTCCCTCTGTTAATGTGTGCCTTTAAGAGAGATAGTTAATACTTGGTGTGTGGATAAAACAATTTATGTCACCTAAATCAACTTCATAAAAATCAGTAAGATTTGGATAGGACATAGGAACATTACGTAAATGAATTCTGTAGTGTGTGTGTGTGTGAATTTTAGAGATATAAAATCTTAACACATTGCTTCCTATGTCAATTATATGGATACTTTTTCCTTTTTTACAATTGAGGGGGGAAATGACATTGACACACTGCACAGTACAGTGAGGAGGACCGGTGTGTGGGTGTGGGTGCTCATTCTTCCCCTGAGCCTCTCAGAGCCTGAAAACGGGTCTGGTTCTATCGCTGACCTACAGCCCTTGGTATAAACGCTATATCTTGGTATTGATCTTCTGCTGCAGTGTTATATACATGCTATTACAGTTCCTGTTCTTAGTAACAGTCTGACATATTTCTTTATTCAAAAGGATTTATAAACCACTTAATATTTTACAACTCTCTAAGCTGTATACAACATAAAAATAATAAACAATACAATTAAAACAAAACTATAAAACCAGTAAACCAGTAGTATAAAAGCAGGAGTTCAGAAGATTCAAATCAACTAAAACAGGGTCCCATCTGGTGGATCATGGAAAGCCTGGGCAAAAAGATATGTATGTGTTCTCTATTTTGTGCTGTGTGGTTGACCTCTTTGTCTACTAACCCCCAACCCTGCACCTGATCAGCTTCCTCTCCTGGTGGTAGAGAAGCACCTCAAAGATGGCACCAGTAGTCATGAAGAGCAGCCTTGTTGGGCAATATGGGTTTTTTTTTGAGCACTTAAGCCCAGAAATGTGCACAGGATATTTGTGCCCATCACTGACCTGAGGGCATTCTCTCTCCCCACCTCCCCATCATCACTGCGAGAGACTGTGGCTAGGGAGGTTAGTGTCCAGGGAAGCATTATTCTGGACCCAAATTGCACTGACACTTGCCATTCCCAAAGTGTGCCCTAAATATGCTGCCTGACAGAGTCAGCCTTGCTAGTTTATTTAGGGCCAAAGTAGATGAGATGCAAGAGATCTGTGAATAAAATCTTCCAAGTGTTTTTCTTAAGGTATTAATAGCAATCAATTGATCTCCTATTTGTATTTGAACTTGAGGTCCATCTAGGCCAGTACTATGTCTCTAGCAGCGGTCAATGAGATTCTTCTGGGAAGCTAATGAACAAAGTGAGATCTGAGTAGAAGTATGCAACGTGTTTTGTATGGGGCTGTCTTACACCCTCCCATAGAATAAAGTACACAGGCTAGGAGTATACCTGGATCCAGTGTTATCCTTGGATGCCCAAGCTGGCACCAGAAGTAAAAACTGACTTGTCACCTGTTTGGCTGGCTTGCCAGCTATGGCCACAATAGGAGGAGATCTGACCTCACTTATTCATGTCCTAGTTATATGCATACTGGCTTATTGCAATGCTCTCTATAGTATGCTGCCTTTAATGCCAGGATGCTGGTAGGAGCAAGGCAGTTGGATGATACTACAACTTATCCTACCTCAAGTGCATTGGTTTCCCATTAGTTCCCCAGGCTCAGTTTAAGGTGCTGGTAACTGTTTAGAGCTTCAGAGGTTAACTTTATGGGCTGCCTATGCCCATATGAACCTGCCTGGACTTTTAGATCAGTGCTTGAATATGATTCTGCTGGTTTTCGATCCTGCTGTGGTGGTGGCTTTTTTTTTTTTTGATACTCTATTGATTACTGATGTTGTCTTTTATTGCTATTCTCATATATTTCTTTGAATATAAGCCACTTTGGAAAGTTGGTTTGAAAAATGGGATACAAATAAATTAAAACAAACAAATAAGCAAATAAAAGCATGGTGCTATCTATTGCCTCTTGCTCTGAGCATCTGGTAATCTGAGCTATCTGGCTTCTGAATGTGGAGGCTGCAGTTAGCTGTTGTGGTTAATACCATTCCACCATGGATATTCTCCCAAGCGGTAATATTACTTATATGCAAGAACACAGACTTCCTTTTTTCCATCTCCTTCTGATTAGGCAATCTGCATTTTAAATGTACCTACCGCTGCAAATCAAGCCAGTACCCTTTGCCATAAGGACGTAAGAGCTTTCATTTTACGAGTGACTGTAGGAATTTGAAAGATGTTCAAGGCAGGGAGCAGTATGGACACTTTTGTTGCTGATGATGTTTTTGTAAATTCAAGGCAATTAATTCACCCGCAGAACCCTAATTTGGCTGGAGCTTCTACTCCAGAGAGTAGTTGGCATAATGATGGTTCCTGCCCAGCATTTGGTATTCAAAGATGGGGGGGACACAAGAAGCCGCTCAGCAGAACTGGTGGAAATCCTTGGAATTTCTGACACAGCCTCATCTATTCTGCTGCTGCCTCTTTATAACTTGTCAGTAATCACAGCACCAAGGCATAAGTGCACCCGTGTCTCTGCAATATGACAGACTTCAAGGAATCCACGGCATTGAGAAACTGCATCTTTTTTTTGCAGTGTAATACCCCCACCCTCGAACTCAAGATCTGAGATCTGATGTATCCCGTTTGATATGTAGCCGTTGCAGTCCATCTCCAACTTAATTTTTGAGACCAGTTATCTCAGCCCAGCAACCTCTGACACAGTATTCAGACTCTGTTTCCCTTGGTAACGGAGAACAGTAGAGACATGTTACTGCTGGGGCCAAGGCATGGGAATGAATAAGCCCCCTATTTATACGTACGTAGGAGGTATTCCGCGCTGTCGTGATCATAGTCTGTGTCCTCTGGAAAATGGTTGATTTTTACACACACCCCTCGCTTCAGCCCTGGAACGGAAGAAGACAGAAATGACCAGCATTCAAAGCAGTTCTGTGAACATGGCTTGAGGTTGGGGCAGCATTTTGATGCCTCTCCTGGTAATTAGCCCCTGGATTGGGTTTTCTGTGACACAACCTTCACTACCAAATCCCCAGCTCTTACGAAATCTCAAGGCCGTCTGCCAAGCCACAGTTTTCTCTAGCCAGGCCTCACCACCAACTGCTACCTCATAGGAAGCTGCCTTATACTGAACTAGTCCATTGGTCCCTCTAGCTCAGTATTGTCTAAACTCACTGGCAGTGGCTCTCCAGGGTTTCAGATTGGGGTTTTTCCCAGCCTTGCATGGGGAGATGCCAGGGATTGAACCTGGGACCTTCTGCATGCAAAGCTGGTGCTCTGCCACTGAGCTATGGCCCTTCCTAAGAAGCCACCCAGAGCGCACTGTAGCTGGGGTCCTTGATGAGGCCTACTATAGTTACTAACATTGTTCTTTCTGATAGGCCCCCAGTAAGCTGAGTCACTCTTGATTGGCCAGTTGCAAGTCCTACACGTATACAGTACAGACTTGTGCAGTGGAAGTCTATGCCAGCTCCTCATTCAAAAATAGTGCCTAAACTTTAAGGAACTGAGCCAAGGCTCCACCACTCCACTTCCACAAGATGTGGCGATGGTCACTATCTTAGATGGCTTTAAAAAAGGATACACACATTCACAGAGGATCGGTTTATCAATGGTTACTTAGCCACCATGGCTAAATGGAGCCTATGTGGTTAATGGCAGTATGCCACTGCATACCAATGGCGGCTGGTGGCTCCATGGCTGTGGGGCGGTGGAATCCGCTCTGGGTTTTAGTCTGAACTTTCAAGCAACTGTCCAAGACGCTGACAGCTACTTGAAACTTTAGAATAAAACCTGGAGCGGATTCCACTGCCCCAGTAACACGGAGCCACCGGCCACCACTGCTGAATACCATTCGCTATGGGGGAAGAGTGGGGAAGGCTTTTGTCTTTGTGTCCTGTTTGTGGGCTTCTTGGAACTACTTGGTTGGCTGTTGTGGGGAGCAGAATGCTGGATTAGATGGGTCTATGATCCAGCAGGGCTCTTCCTATGTCAGCTTTCACCATCTGGAGGCATCAGCTTGGTGAAGGCTGTCTTATGTTTTTTGTCACTGTAACTCCTGCTTCACTGCCCTTGTCTTCTGCACCACCACCCTGACAAGTTTGTTTATATTTTCACAAGAAACTACCTAATTTGCATTTTCAAACCAATACATGAGCCAAAACACAATTCTTTTCAAATTTGCACTTCTCTGAATTTTGCGATGCAATTCCAAATAATTTGTACAAAATGCATATAATGGGGGGGAGTACATAAAAATGCATATGTTACTGGAAAATAACACACACAAATGCATTATATTAGGCAAATTTGCTTGTATAAGTATTTATATTAGGCAAAACTGCATACAAAAATATGTAAGAGAAATTTACACTATAAAATGCTGACACATTTCATGAGGCTTTTTTAAAAATGCAGTTTGATGTAGAAGTGCGAAAAACTGAATTTATGATTGGAAAAATGAAAACCTGAGACTGAAATTGACAGATTCATCCATCTTTAGTTGCAGGTGTGTAATGATGGAAGTATAAGCAGCCAATCCAGGCTAAAAGTGCTAGGGAACCTGGCAGGGGGTGAAATTAGTTTCCCACTTCCTCTGCTGAACAGCTGATCTGCATCATTTTAACCTTTCTCAAAGGGCTCTGTGAGCGCAGGACAAGTATTGGCAATGCAGTGACAAATCACACAAAGTCACACAAAATGAAGGGGCTTCACCAACCCCATCACCAAATGTATCACAGACCACTCCTCCTTGCCAGGTGGGTCAGTAGCACTTTGACAGTTCACAGAAGAAAGTCCGGTTCTGCAGCTCTATTCAGGGTCAGAAATATTGCCACAAACCATAACTCTAAAGTCATGGCGCCATCGCCATTGTGTTTCCTCCCAACACAAACAAGGCTTCAGAGGAGTGACTTTTGTCAGGACCACAGCAGGAGAGGAATTGGCTAGTGTGGAAGGACCCTAATTTTGCTCCATGGGGGGGCAGCAGGAGGAAGAGGGCGGGAGGCACAAGCGCCTGCAGCCTTTCTCAAGGCTTCAGAGCACTTAAAGGAAAAGATATTTTTCTGGGCAAGAACCTGGAATCTTTGGCTGAGTCTTGTGTGGGCAACATGGCAGCCTGCTTACTGTTACGTGGGTAGGGTGACAAATTTGGAGTAAGAGACTGCTTCACAATAACAACAGCATACATTTCCTTACAGTTAGTATAATGCCTAATGTGACAGGCAGGATTGTGGTGGACTTGTAGGTTGCAAGGATTACGTGGGTGAGGAGTAAACTCCTGAAGGATCTCCTGTGAGAGTGAGCACCAGATTAACCACTGCTGAGCGAGGGAGGTTTTTGCCCTCACCTCAGTAGTATCCCCAAGTACAGTGCTATAGTTTTCTTCCCTAGGAGTGAAGGCAACCATTCACGTACATAGGAGAAAGGAAAGGGGTGCATTCTGGAATGTTATTGGGGTATGGATTAATCCTGCTGCCATTAAGAATCAAGTTTACTCCAATCTCCAGTGCTCCATTCTATATTCTGTTCCTTGGTCACACTTAAGTGTGACAGAACAGTAGGACAATGGGATAGAATGCTGGTAATTGGCTTTTGTAATATATCTATATAGATTGTTTCTTTGCTGCTCCAGCTGCCTTCCTCTCAGGTTGTCTCATCAACTGCCGCTCTCAGTCAACAGCTGCCAGGCCATGCATATAATGAAATCTTGGGTTGCTTCCTAACTTGCAGTTTAGTTGGGAATTGCCATCCTTTGTACAATTGTGCTTTACAGAGAATCCAGATGGTGTTGTTGCCACCTTGTTGCATCCCAGTGTTTTCTGTGGGATCCATCTTTTTTTCAGACCTGATTTGTATACTTTTTATTTATTTATACAACAATGCTGCCGTGCTAGGCAGTCTGGTGAGGGATAGAAAAGCATTAAACTTTTCAGAGCTACTGTGCCTTTAATTAGAAGTTTCTGCTTGTGGCTTCTGCCTCTAATTGCTTCCCATTCAGTATGGCTGGTGAATTGCCCTGTAATCACTCAGCTTCTATTCCCTGTGAATGCAAGGGGATTTGATTACTAGTTTCCTCTCATAATTTCTTCTTCTTTTCTTAGTGTGAAATAACATTATTTTATAATGAGGAAGATGGGGAATAATGAGAGGAGATCAGTAATCAAACCCTCCCCACAGGGAAAACTACGTAATTAAGGAGCAATTAAGAGGATTCATAATTAATGTTGCTGACACATTGCACAGGAAGAGGCAGAAGCTGCAAGGAGGAAGCTTCTAATTAAATTTACAGGACCTCTGCTGAATCAAACTTACTTAACATTATAGAAGGATCTTAGTCGTGAGTGGAACCACCATTTGAATTTTATTTAAAGCTAACTGAGGGAAAGCAATGCCCCAGTGTGGAAAGTACCGTTGGTTTTTAAGGCTGGCAATCATTACTGAACTACAGTGTTTTAAGTCTTGGGAGCTAAGTCCATTACTTTCCCCTAGAATTCTTGCCACAGGGTTCCCGTTGTCTGCCACTAACCTTTCCTCCCTATCCCAGAACTTTTTCTCTATTGAATGGATTTCTTTGGACTGTGTTCCTTACCTTCTAAGCAGCATATCCTCCAGAGGCCTGAATGGGTGAGCCCTCCAGGATCTTTCTTGTCCTTCTGGGGAGTTTCCTCAGTAGAGATGTTGGTGGTATTGCAGATGAAGGCACGGGCATACAGCCAGTAATCTGTGCCGATGGCAATGATCATGAGGCCGAAGGCTGCAAAGGCCCCCACGGTGGTGAGTAGAATCTGGACACCTTTCTCACACCAGACCATCCTCTCCTCATTCCAGCGTTTAAGTGACTCCAGCTTGGCGGCAAGAAACAAGACCAGGAGTGAGAAATTAAAATAGTGGCAGCTGTGGCAGTGATGCTTTCAAGGAACTAGGTGATGGATGCCTTCACTATTGTCGCTGGCTTACTCTTCCAGTGGGCAGAATCTGGAACATACGAGCTTTTCAGAAACAACAACAGAGGAGTGCCTTGTTTTACCTACTTCAATGTGGTAGATAGAGCCTGGATATTAGACAGGCTAGGAAGATCGTCTTGCAAAGTTCTTAGCAATCCTGTGAATAATGCTGCTAGAGCTTCTTTTGGATTGCTCCTGGACAATACAATTAGGTTCTCTTGGAAGCTCTCTTGTCAGACATTCAGTAGAAGCAACTCTAGATGGACTTCAAGATAGTTTCCTGAGAAAGTGTAGGAACCTCTTGGGGACTTTTTGGAGAATAGCTGAGGATTTTAAGACAGCGTATAAAGAAATTCTGGAGAGCTATCACACAGATTTTATGGAGTCAGAAGAGGAAGGTCTGAGTAGCTAGCAGAGAGTAGATTGTCAGAAATAGCCAGAGGTCTACTGGTGAGCTTCTGGATCACTTTTGTGCAAATCCTGAAGAGCTGGTAGAAAAACCTCTGGAAGGCTACTTCTGGATTGCATCTGGATAGCTACTGGTAGAATACTGAAAGGCTGCTATGAAATATCTAGATACCTAAAGGAGATTTTCTGGAAGCCTGCAAGAGCCTTTCAGGAGAGCTACTAGAGACTTCCGGGGGAGGAGAATATGGAGGGTCTCTAGATTATTAAAAAAAGAAATTATGGATGGCCACTGAGGAACATGTAAAAGTCCAATGGAAAAAATAGAACATTCAAAGGTATTTTGTGGTGTCTCCTAAAAGTCTTTTTCTTTTTCTTTTAATATTCAACTTCAGGAAGTTTTAGGGATGCCTGAAAATGTTTCCTGTTACTTTATGTCAAATTTTCTCCTTGCTTTTTCTAACTTGCCTGTCCTCTGTTTCCTCCTTTCGGGTTCCTCTGAGTTTGGGAGACTTTGAATTTCAGCTTCTGCTCTTCAGTTTGAGGCACACATTGGTTCATGGGGATCGTTTGAACTCTCTGATTTTTCTTGACATGGAGCCAACTAGCTGTGTGATTTACTGATTTCTGGGCAAAAGTGGGCAGGGGGGAGCGGAGAGAGACAGAGAAAGAAGGAATTTAGTAGGAAAAAGACATGCATAAGGGAAGAGTCTTTATCCCAATCCCTGATGCCTGAGTTCACTGCGGGCATTCAGGTCCCTAGATAAACTATTTTTAGATAGACAGATAGTCCGTCTGACCATCTAGGTTTCTGAATTCCAGTCCTGACTTACTGCTAGTGGTCTCAAGCTGGTTTATAATATAACAAAATTTAAACAATTAGAACCAGCAATAACCATAAAAGCACAAAAACAGATTGGAAAGCCAGCTGATAAAAATAATAATGAAAACATCAGCAAAAGGCAATGAAAAGGGCCTCAGCTATTATTAAAAGCCATTAAATGCATTTGAGAATAAGACAGACTTTGCCTGGGATGTAAAAGATGATAAAGAAAGTGCCAGTCACATGTGTTTCGGGATGGCGTTCCATGATTCGGGTGCCACCACTGAAAAGGCCCTCTTTACAGTAGCCACCTGTCTAAAGCACAAAGACAGGGTCACCCCAAAAGTAGCAGCTGAAGCAGACCTTTGTGTGCAGATTCACATGGGAAAAGGGATTCCTTAGATATTTTATTTATTTATTTAATTTGTATCTCACTCTTCCTCCCAGATATTCAAGTACATAATACTCTAACTGAAGATCCTGAGCTTGGTGCCCCCTCGTGACTATTCTGAGCTAGAGCTGTAACATTTTTTGCAGAGTGGAGGCAGGAAATTGTTATGTAGATGTTCCAGACTTACAGAACTTACAGAAATGTGGCTGAATAATCTCCTATTTAGCATTTATTTCAAACGTCCTTTAATAGATTGGGTTTTTGTTGTATTTTTAAAAACACAGTATAAAGGTATCTAGTTTAAAATGAATCAAGACTGTAATTCCCAGCCCCACATCCCTCCTACACAAACATGCACTGTACCTCAGCACCATAGGCCTGCTACCTTCTGGTGGGTTCTCAGACTTGTGTCTTTCTTTCTGTCTCACAAGGCTTCAAAGTGAGGCACAAGATTAAAGTAGCTTTATGGTCATCCCCAGAACCAGGAGTTTCCTATGATTCACCTAGAATCTTCTGCTAAAGGAAGATGGTCTTATAGTCCCTATCACCATGTCTAGTTTGGTGCACAGACAGCAGATGAGGAGGTAAAGCCTGCTTCTGAATGGTACCTTCTAATTGCAAATTGGTGGTGTGTGGGTGTGTGTCACATGACAAAATGCTTCCCTCATATGGCCTATCATTCTGTTTGTGAGAATTATGCCACAGCCATACAGATTTTTATGGGAATATGTATGCAGGTTACTCTGAGAAATTGCTTAACTATGGAAACCCATTTCCAGGCCTTAGCCAAACATAAAGTAACACAAAGAGTGCTCTAACTAGTGTATGCATAACACTTTTCCCCCATCACAGAATATGCAGGACGACCAAATGTATTCCTATCCATCAATTGCAGGTTGGTTGACTGCAATAGAACATAATTCTATTTTTCAGTTATATTTTGCACTATGTTTATGCAGTGCGTACCCAAGCCACCATTCCTCAGTGGGATAAACTGTACAAATATATCATATATCAGGTGGTGGCATTTATTTCTTCACATACATGGTGACCCTGACGCAGGAGTGCCTCTGAGCACGTACCAAATGCCTAACCACCAAACTGCAATGGCAAGCCCCTAGGAATCAGGATATACAGTGATTGTGTTTCAAGAGAAGAGATTTGTGGCTTCATACTGAAGTGTCTGTTTATTATTATTCAGTGCCAAGCTACACCACAGACTTGAACTGGTTCAAGAGTCATTTCCTTTCTAGCCTGGACTTTAGGAGTCTGTGAGGGGATCCCAAACAGAATACTCATCACACTCACCAATCTACAACTCCCAGGATTTTAGGATGGAAGCCATGACGGTTAAACTGGTATAAAATTGATGCAAATTTGTAGTGGACATATACCCTTGGTGCTTTTTTTCCCCCAACCAAGATTGCTGTTGTTCCACTGTGCCTTGCATACATATATACATGTTGGTTTAAATCCTATCCTTGTCACCACATTAAGCCCTTCTAGACTATCACTATTTTCAGGAGGGCTTCAATCGCATACTGACAAGTTCAGGTTGTGGAATTAAAGCTGATGTGAAGCTCTTGAGCAACAAACCTGCTTCCCCCAAAACCGGACTTTTTGTATAAATAAAGTGATGGGGAAAATGCACTAGAAAGCTCTAGCTTGTTGGCAAACCTTAAGGGGATGTTGCTTGATGCAACATTGTCTAATCTCCCCATAAACAAAACAGAATGAATGCTCAATAAATAGCAGACATCATCTCATCTCCCCATAAACTTTATGCAAATAAATCAGGATAAATGCTCAATAAACAGATGCCTTGAAGTGATCATTATGTGCAGGATACATCACCCAGGATTTAAACAAAACTTTACTTATTAACTCCTTTACATCGCAGCCTTTCTTTCTTTCTTTCGTTCTTTCTTTCTTTCGTTTATCCCCCTGCCCCCCATCAGCATCCTGGGGGCTCTAGCTAGTTAGTAAACCTTAAGGGGATAATTAAAAAGGAGCTGTTAGGGGAAAACTTTGTTACTGAATGAGTGGAAAGTAATCTGTCTCCATCTGTAATGGTACAGAAGTTCTCAGTGACTTTGCAAATGAATTAAGCCACACAGATCAGATCTAAGGTCTTGTAAGCAAACCGTACAGGAGATGCCCAATTCAGACTTTACCAAAGAAGAATAGAAATAAATGTCCCAAGCATAGGATATGAGGCATCTTACCATTTTTACTTTAGCACAGATCTAGGAATATCACTTAGGGTCATCAACCAACCAGAAAGGGGAAATACTGTATCTTCTTCCCTTGCCCTATTCCCAGCAACATGATTTTTTGGGTTTTTTGCTGTATACCTTAGTTTTTGCTTTGTCTTCTTCCATGGACCAGCCCAAAACTATGATGCTTCATTTCCAGACCTACCAACTGCTGCAGAGCTTTGTCCCCAGACCCACCAAAATTCACTGGGATCCTTACTCTGGAACCAACGGACTTCTCTTTCAGGATCTGCCCAAGTACCAGAATGTTTTAGTTCATACTTGGCAATCCTGACATGATGTGAATGAATGCAAATATTAAAATATAGAGTATACTTTGGTTTCCTAGGCTTTTCACTTTTGCCATGGAAACGAGGGAGAGGGAAAGAAGAGATGGATTGTCCATCTTTGGATTGTCAGACATTGGTGCACAGAGACCAGGCCGAAGCCAGCCTAGAGTGAGGAACCAGGTTCCTATTTTGGATTGTCCCTCGTTCTCTCTTTACAATCATGAAAAATGTGTATCTGGCACTGTTTGTTTTAAATTTATGTGTGTCACTTTGAGCACACAGTGGGAAGATAACTCAAATATTGCTACGCTCACCCTTTTTTCGAGGGGTGAGAAGTTCCAGGGACACAGGGCTTATCCAGGTTTGGTTTCCTTTGGAAAGGGTCACTGAAGGCTTACTGGTGTTTGGTGGAATTTGCATTTATTTACAAATGCATAGGTGGAGGGATAATACAGTTTCACCATTCCAACAGACAGCCAAAGTCCTCTGCTCCTGCATCAGATCTCTAGCACCCCAAAACATGGTTAGCTTACACAGTGCAAAACACTCAGTTTTTCTATGTCTTTCCTCATTCTGTCTCAAGCTGCAGTGTATTCTTCCTAAACACAGACACCTTGTCTCTCCCCCACACTGTGGAGTGGGTGGGGTGGGGAGAAAGGCATGCCCTTTTGCCAAAATGGTTCTCAACCTTCCAGAAGAGTCCCCAGCTACTGTATTTCCTAAACATTGGGTCATTTTCCTGCTATTTTCCTAACAAAGGAGATACTTGGCAACTTTGCCAGGTCTATTAAGACAGTCTCCAGCAGTCCCCCTGGATCCATTAACCCTCTCCCATTCAACCTCTTATCTTACAACTGCATTTTTTAAACAAATAATAAATAAAGGGAGAAGGGGAACTGGGGAATACATGGGCTACCCATCTGAAAAAGAGAGGTGGGGGAATAAAGCCGTTTGTGAAACAACAATCAGCTCCCTCAAGTCTTCCTGAGGCAGGAAGGTCCCCCCCGCTTAAGGATAAAATATTAATGGGAAAATTAGAAGAACAGTTCTCCAAGGTCAGAGTAGCCATGGTTCAGCTGAGGAAAGAGCCCAGAAGCTTGACTCTGGCCTCCCTGTCTTTAACATCTAGGTGCCCATCCACTCTCATTACAATGCAGACAAGTCAGGAATCTTGGCTACCCATTCTCTTCCCCTGAAGGCATATTCACAAGTGGCAATCAGAATACTGGCACCTCTTTTTTTGCTGCCCATGGCACCCATTTTTTGCCAGCACCTATGGCACTTTTACCAAGGTATTAGTATTGACATCTCATTTTTTTTGCCAAAGAAGCACAGTTCACAAGTGATGCAAGAATCCCAAATG
Organism: Rhineura floridana; assembly: GCF_030035675.1. Classification (NCBI taxonomy): domain Eukaryota; kingdom Metazoa; phylum Chordata; class Lepidosauria; order Squamata; family Rhineuridae; genus Rhineura; species Rhineura floridana. The sequence goes on from NC_084490.1 coordinate 20,278,519, forward strand.
TAAATAATTGCCACTTGCGAAACCTTCTCACAAAAAAACCCTCCTTGTGAATATTTTTAATGGTGGATAGAAAGGTAAAGAGAGAGCATCCCCAGTCAAATGCTGAGTATAGGTAATCTAGTTTTTCATTTAAATAACGTGTGTGCAAGATTTAAGCACAGATGTAAGTGTTGCTTATCAAACCAGCCTCCAGGTATGTCTTTGCTTTGCTGGTTTTGGCCATTTATAAATACTAATCTTGGCTGGCAGAGACTGAACCTAATACTGGGGTCAACATATACCTGATTTGACAGTCTCATTTATCTTCTGGGTGCTCCTTTACCTTGCAGAGATTCCAAGAATCTTGTTCTCTAGCTTTCCCAGATATCACACCCTGTTTCTCACTCCCAAAATATTTCCCTCCCAAACGTTCAGAAGACTGCAAGATCTAGTCCCCAAATAAAGATAGGTGACAATCCTTCTGGGAAGGCTCACGGAGTTGGGAGTTGGGGGTATTGCTTGGCAGTGGCTCCGCTCCTACTTGGTGGGTCGTCAACAGAAGGTAGTGCTTGGGGAACACTGCTCGACACCCTGGACTCTCCATTGTGGAGTCCCACAGGGATCGGTACTGTCCCCCATGCTTTTCAACATCTATATGAAGCCGCTGGGTGCGGTCATCAGGAGTTTTGGAGTGCGTTGTCACCAGTACGCTGATGACACGCAACTCTATTTCTCCTTTGCATCTTCCTCAGGTGAGGCTGTTAATGTACTAAACCGTTGCCTGGCCGCGATAATGGATTGGATGGGAGCTAACAGACTGAAACTTAATCCAGACAAGACCGAGACGCTGTTAGTGAGTGCCTTCTCTGCCCAGATGGTGGATGTTCACCCTGTTCTGGATGGGGTTACACTCCCCTTGAAAGAACAGGTTCGTAGCTTGGGAGTTCTTTTCGACCCTTCCCTGTCTCTTGAGGCTCAGGTAGCCTCAGTGGCACGGAATGCTTTCTACCATCTCCGATTGGTAGCCCAGCTACGTCCCTATCTGGACAGTGATGACCTCGCCTCAGTCGTTCATGCTCTGGTAACTTCTAGATTGGACTACTGCAATGCGCTCTACGTTGGGCTGCCCTTGAAGATAGTTCGGAAACTACAGTTAGTCCAGAATGCAGCGGCCAGATTGTTGACGCGGACCAGAAGGTCCGCTCATATAACACGTGTTTTGGCCCGTCTGCACTGGCTTCCTATTTGTTTCCGGGCTAAATTCAAAGTGCTGGTTTTGACCTATAAAGCCTTACACAGCATGGGACCGCAATACCTGGTGGAGCGCCTCTCCCAATATGAAACTACCCGTACACTGCGCTCAACATCTAAGGCCCTCCTCCGAGTACCATCCCATCAAGAAGCTCGGAGGATGGTGACTAGAAATAGGGTCTTTTCAGTTGTGGCTCCCGAACTGTGGAATGGTCTCCCCGATGAGGTGCGCCTGGCGCCGACGCTGCTATCTTTTCGGCGCCAGGTGAAAACCTTTTTATACGCCCAGGCATTTTAAAGTGTATTTTTACAGTATTTTATTACTATGTTGTATTCTGGATGTTGTTTGGTTCTCGTATTGTTTGTGTGTTTTTGTTTTTTGAGTTATTATATTTATTGTATTTATATATTGTGCCTGCTTTTACCTTTTATGTACACCGCCCAGAGAGCCTTCGGGCTTAGGGCGGTATATAAATTAAATTAAATAAATAAATAATAAATAAATAACAGTGCCGGGGAACAAATTGATCTGGGAGGTAGCTTCAGTGTTTCTTACCCAACAACAGCTGGGTGCACATGGTTGAAAAAATAACAACTGTACCCATTACACAGGTACAGTTGGAGAAGACAAAAAACCAGGCACCCTGATCATATGCATCTCTACTTGGACATAAGTCGCATTGAAGTCACTGGGACTTAGGGTGCTTCCAGACAACCTATTTATTGAGCATTCATCCTGATTTGTTTGCAGGGAGATTAAACAACACTGGCTATTTAATGAATGTTTGCACTCTGATATGTTTGCAGGGAGGTTTGTTTGTGTCAAAATAAAGCTTATCCCATACTTTTCATTTCATTTCCTCATAGTTTTCCTTCTTGCAAAAAGTCTTGACATTTGGGGAAAGCAAGTTTGTTGTATAAGACCTCCAGTCAACTATAATTACACAACCTGAATTTGCCAGTAAGTGATTTAATCCCACCTCAAAATACTGACAGTCTGGAAGCCCCCTTATTTCAAAGTAATTGAATATAGGATTTCAGTCTTCTATCTAAGACTCTTTTACTCTCTGGGCCTCATTCATCTTCTAAAAATTCTGGAAGTCCTTACTCCTCTAGCCAAACTTCTCTAAAAACTACATTAAACTGCCACTGCCCTGAGAACCCAGGCGTCCTAACACTTAAGGACCTTTCCTGCTGTTTTAGTCAGTGGTTTTCTGCTGCACACAACTGTACCTAGGAAATCCAAGAATGATAGCTCATAGCCCCCAAGCCAGCTATGTCTGTTCTTTTGCTAGCATGCCCCTGGTGGGTGGGAAGCAATTTATCCTAACTGTATCCATGGATACCATTTATAAATGCTGGTAAGAGCTTTAATCCCCCCCTTCACTAGCTGCCTTGAGGCCTAGAGAATAACGGATTGTGGAGATGCAGATGACTAGGAGAAAGATTGGCAATGCCATCTTTAGCGACCTTGAGGCCAAATGTGTAAAATAAATAATTAGTGCTTTACACATGATAGGTGACTGAAACATGGAAAGTTTTTAGGAATGGTCTTTTTATATTTCACAGCTATGATGGCTGGCTAGATGAATAGATCTTTTTCAGATTGTGCTTAATTTTAAGATACCTGTACTGTTTAATGAATTTTGACTTCTCCATTTGATAAGTTCTTTGTCATCTTTTTTTTACTTGCCTGATAGCTTCTGCTTGACATTTACATGCCCTCACCAATATGGTCAAACCAATCTGAATTTCTGGTTGCTTTTGTTCAGTTCTTTCAGTTGTCTCATGTGATTCATTCAGCCATTTTGTTTGCTAGTAAGAACTTTGCTTGAGAAAGCTAAATGAAAATTAAGAAAGAACAGTTTACATCTGGTTTGGAGAGTCTTGGAGGCAGGTGGAATTTGATGGGCAGATGGCTCATTTGGGGGATGAGTAAATGTCTATATGTCTGGGTGTATGTAGTTAGGTGAATGAATAGATATCATGTATGGAGGAGGGAAAGGAAGGCAGGTAGATTTGTCAGTGAGGGTTTATGAATGAATGGAGTATAGGTTTTGGACTGGCGGGCTAGACAGGGAGATGAATGGATACTGCTAGAAGAGACACTAGGGATGTTAAGAGTGGTAGAATGAAGGCTTTTAATACACAGGAAGTCGTGTAAAGATTAATTGGTTAACTAATTCATGTGTTGATAGAATGTGTTTATGATGAGAGATGGTTCAGTTAAGAGCTGAGCAAGGTGGGGAGAGATTTGACCTTATTATCTTGTCTTACCCTAATGGGTACCTAAATAATGTTCAGAAGTTTTTTGTATCCCTTTTATTAGTGGAGATGTCTCTTGTTCTCTCTATCTAACCACTACTACCACCGTCATTGTCATTATTATTATTATTATTATTATTGAATATACAATCTGCTTTATTTGGAACACTCTGGATAGCTTACATAGCCCTATATAAAATTGCAAAATCATAATAAATAACAGATCTCAGAGTAAAACAAATACTGTAATCAATATAGGAATAAAAAAACTGAACCAGTATTTCAACCCCCCCATCCCATCATTTGGACTTCCAACAAGCAAATAAAATGCCATTCTCCATATTCAAGGTAATCCTCCAAATCCCTTTCTCAATCAAAAAGTCTTTCACAGAGTCCCCTGCTGCCTCTCTCTCTCTCTCTCTCTCTCTCTCTCTCTCTCTCTCGTCAACTATATTAGCAGGTTCACAAGCTCTAGTCAAAAGCCACTTCCAACTGCAAGTTAGAAGAATATATGGGGTTTGAAATGCTGAGGATTGAGACCCATCTTGTACAGCTTGTCTGAATCTAAGGCCGCCTGGACTGGACAATAAACATCCAGATAGAATCTAGAGGTCCTGGTTGGTTGTTTTTATTTACCTGCTATTTGCAACTCCTATCACACAGGGCCCCAGAGGCTTGGCCCCTGTCAGCATTACCTGACGGAAATCTACATACACACTTTCTTTCCAAGGGAACCCAGGAGCCCTGCCTTCCAGCACTGAACACTCCCTATTGTAAACCACTAGACTCAACTTCCTTTCTACAGAAACCAGGAGTCGCTGCTCTACCCAGCCCACCAGTCTCCAATCCTCTCCCAAAGGGAGAAGAGCCAAGAATGACTCCCCACATTCTACTCCTAAACCCGATTCCCCCTTATAGGTACTTTGGCACTTTGCCTTTTAGGGGATGAATCTGATTTTGGACCCTGGAAAGCATCTTGTAAGGTACGTAGCCCCTTTGCAGAATAAGGCCTTAACTTTTGCTGCCAAACTCTTGGAAAGGTGGCTTGTGTGATATCCTCACCTTCTTATTCAAGGCATGGCTTTCCTCGCCTCTCAATGCAAAAGATGCCGGGAAGAACTGACATCCAGCTGGCAGCCCCATGCACTGTTCAATCTCACACTGACTTGGGCATCCTCTCCTTTGCTTGCTTTCCTCCCTGCCCTTCCTGGTGAATTCCCCATTCCTTCCAAGCGGTTCCTAACTGACAGCTCTTTTCAGTAAGGCCAAAACCCCACAGCATGGCTGGAAATTTCATTCAGCCTCCCCCCCCTTCCCCAATATCCTCAAACCATGCTGCCATTCCCAACATGTGTATGCTTTTCCTCGTCTCTCAAAACAGCCCTGTGAGATTCACAAAAAAAGGGGGAAGGGGGGGAGGGAAAGGAAGAAAACAGGGAAAAAGCAATGAAAAATGTGGCTGGCATACAATTTAACCCACCTTCTATGTCTCCCCCCCCCCGCACATGCAAGCATGTGTGTTCAAGCAGTAAATGTGGAGAGAAATCCACAGAAAGAAAAATTCATGGGAAGGGACAGAAGTACGAAGCTAAGGGAAATGTATCCCAATAAATCTGTTGCATATATGCTTTAGCAAAGGCGGTCCGAAGGTGGACATCACCTGAAGCAAAGAGGAAAAAGGCAGTGCCTGGGACCAGAGATTCATTCTGGCAGCCGGGGAGTTGTGGATTTAGTCCTGGGTGCATGAGAGAGAATCATGACACAGTTGTAAAATCCTTCTCTTGTAAAGCACAGACAAATTCCACCCCACCCACCCCCCAACTCCTGAATGTCTTGCACATATATCTTTTGCAGAAGAGGGATAAGAATATTGAGAGAGACATAGCAGGCTTACCTTGCAACGAAAGGGGGGATCTGTTTTCCAAAGGTGTCACAGACTGGGGTGGTGAGAGACGGCTCCTCTTTGTCCCCCCACCCTGCAGTGGGTTGTTGGTGGCACCAGCCAGAGAAGATTCTGCGAAATGGCGTTTTATATTAAGGGGTATTTTGCTGTATAGGAGAGAGATGCTAGCATGCTGTTATTATGTCATTGGGAGAAACCATTGGACGAAGGAGAGAAAAAAGAACCAGCAAACGAAAGGGGCTGGTTAAAGGAACGGAGAGGCATATGGGGTTGGAATGTGTGTATGGAGGGGAGGATGGGGGGGCTGTGTGATGCCAGAGCGTTGTTCGGCATTGTGTGTGTGTTTCTGCATTGGGTCACCAAAACAGAATGGGTTACTTACTGTGTGTTTTGTGGATGTGTCACTTGAGCATTGTTGTCAGCTGCAGTGTGTATGTGTGTGCATTTGATGAGGAAACCAAACAACTGGACTTTGGTGGGGGGTGGGGGAGTGTCACTCAAGTGTTTTTGTGAAGCTTGGTTAGAGGTTGTTGTGTTGATACATTTTCTAGGCAGCCACCCCTCCCTTCCCACACTGTATATTTGGAGTTATAATTTTACAAGACATGATGGTAAATGTTATATACAATATGTTCTCTAATGACCATTTATCCTAGGGTATGGCATTTGTGCTACATTGCCTTGTATGCATGTTTGGGGGTTGCACACAAATATTCTCTGTGTGTGTGTGTGACTTTGTGATCTCTTTTAGACAAATCTCTACTGAACTCACAGGAATTTGCTATCTTAGTGTGTGTTGGCTTGTGTGCCACATATCTGATATGGGAATGTCATCATTATGTGCTGTGCATCACTTTGTCCAGGCTGTTATTTATTTATTTATTTATTATTTCAATTTATATACCGCCCTTAGCGAAATAGCTCTCAGGGCGGTGAACAAACAAAATAAAATACAATATATCATAATAAAATTACAAAAACATATACAAACAAACAACGAAAAGCACAGCAAAAACAAAATAAATACTACAAAAATTAAAATACAGATTAAAAGATTAAAAAAGTTAAGAAGATTAAAATGCCTGGGAGCATAAAAAGGTCTTTACCTGGCGCCGAAAAGATGGAAGTGTAGGCGCCAGGCGTACATATCACATTAGTTGTGCCAATATGTGTTGGTTGCATATTAGATGGTGGGTACTGCCTGTGAATTTCAACCATTTTAGTGCAGTGTCATTGTGCACGTGTAGCATTGTACAATGCTTGCACGGATGTGTTTGGGTGCTTCATTGAGCACACAGCTGTCCCACTAGGTTTTGGATGTCTGTCTGTGCATTGTTTGTTATTGCATGCTCCTCTTGGACTGGCCACAGTATCGCATCCAGGTTGTGACCCTCATTAAATGCTCCTATATTATTTGCGACAGCACATTATTATCTAGCACCTTTGTCATCCTGGTCAAAGTGCAGGTTGCAGCTCATGTATTTACTTCATCTTCACAGCAGTCCTCGGAGGTAGGTTAGAATCGGAGAGAATGACTGACTGACCAATGCCATGGAGGAATTTTCATGGCTGAGTGAGGATTTGAACCCAGGTCTCTAACATCAAAAATTCCAAAAACCCACCATTCTAGCAATGTGTTCATGTGTTATATGCACAGTAGTGAGTGACTGAATATACATGCATGTTCATTGGTCCCTTGAGAGAAATATGGGTCGCTATGCATGGTGCTCTTAAAAAGCTTAGCCTCCATCCACTTGCTCCCTCTGTAGTCCCTTCCCCAGGTCTTTATTAACCATTATGCTACTTACTCTACAGAAGAGGTGGCTAATCTGTGGCCCTCCGTATGTTGCGGAACTACAATTCCAGTAATCCCTGACCATTGGCCCTGCTGGTTGGAGCTGATGAGAGCTGGTCTAACAATATCTGGGGTGGGAGTCACAGGTTAGACATTCCTGCGTTGCAAAGTATCTATTTACTCTACAGTGAAGTGTCACAAACCAAAAGCAGTTCCTGCTCTAATTTATGTATCTAGATGTTTTCATAATTCATGAGTGTCCATCTTGCTAATTTACTTATTCAAAAATGTCTCGTCTACCTTCATCTAAACATGTTCCAAAACAGCTCACAAGCACAGCATGCCTGTTTCAAAATGTGTGGGTGCCTGCACATATACACACACATACATACCAGTTAAAATTAAGAAAGGCAGAATATTCAGTTAAATAAATCTTACTTTTATATGAACATCTCCTAAAAGCTATATTGAAAAGGAATGTTTCTGCCCTGCCTTCTAAAGGAGGTGTGGTGAACCTCAGGCCCAGGGACAAACGTGGCCAGCAAGTCTCTTCTCAGGCCACGCCCTCTCCAGGCCACACCCTCACCCCCTCTGCTTTGTATCCACCTTTTTTGCCTGGTTGTATTATATCCTTGAACTCTGATAATACCTCTTCCTTGCCTGGATGGAGGATAGAGAGAGGCACACGTGTGTAGGAACTAGCCTACCATCAAAGGTAAAATTTGTGTTAGTTACTCCACCAAGTTTTACCTCTGGCCCCGCCCACCACAAGCATGTGATCCTCCCAGAAGGTTGCCCAGAAGGGAAGGCGGCCCTAGGGCTGAAAAAGTTTCCCTACCCCTGCTCTGAAAGCACAAAGAGTAGGTTGACCTTGTTCAAGATAGCATTGCCCAAGGATGGAGGAGCCACCAACAGGAAGATCCTGCTGCGAGATCTTACAAAGGGAAAAGGTTTCTTGGAGCTGGGCCTCCTCTGAAGAGTATGGTGGATCTTGGTGGATGGGAAGACTCCAGTGGGGAGAGAAGCCTCCTTTGTCATACAGGGCACCGGTTGCATACTGTTTTGTATGTTAAAAATTATCAACAGTACTTCAGATTATACCCAGAATCTAAGCAGGAAGCACTAACACAAAGAGAATGTGTTCATTTCCTCCCTGCTGGAGGTACACAAATTTAACATACTGGTGAGGATGGGAAAATCAATAGCTGCTGTACTGCAGAACGGATCCTGGTTGTGCGTAGAGCCCTGTGTGCATATTGTTTGTACCCACCTGTAAGGGTCTGTTCTGAAGCCCTGTATGGTATGGTATATAAAGACATGGGGGTGGGCATCACAGGTAATCGACTTCCACATGTTTCTGATAATGTCTAAGGATTCTCAACATGTGATCAGGAGCCCTGCTAATTCTGGGATCCTGATAGCATGAAGAGAGCCCTCTGTGCATATAGAAGGCTCTTTCAGACAATATTCTGAACATGTAGGAGAATAAGATTCAGTTTCCCCTCCATGTATTCATATAATGTCCAGAACAGGGTCTGACAGTCTGTTAGACGTACACATTTGGGGATGGATCCTGCCACTGCAGTCCTCATTGCCTTCCTTCCCATGTGCATTCATTCTCCCTAGATTTGTCATCTGTAGGGTTAAGGGCAGGGACAAGCAGCGGAGACTGGTTGCACTGATATCAGTGAGGCAGTGAATCCGCTCCACGTTTTAGTCCGAATTTTCAAGGAGCTGCCCAAGGTTGGACAGCTCCTTGAAAGTTCAGACTAAAACCTGGAGTAGATTCATTGCCCCACTGACATGGGGGCCACCAATCTCCACTAGGCACAAGATATAGTGGATGGGAGTGGTCAAGTGACTGCATATGTATGAATGCATTGTCTGTTTCCATCCTTCTGTGCTACCGTGGAATCCACACTCAGACACTTACAAAGGCCAGAATACGTAAGATTCAGCAGCATGCCCTAGTCCTTGAGTGTGAACTTGCACTTTCCTGGCTTGGCTCACCAGCTTAACTTCTTTATGTGTGGCCCCTTGGGCTCTGCAGGAGACACTTAATTCTCTATCACGGCACTTCCTCCTACATAACCCAGACTGACCTTTTTCACAAGAAAAGGGAAGATGAGATTCTAAATCAGGATGGATATGTGCAGGAATCAAGGGTAGATTGTATGTTATGTGCTATACCTTGCATTGCTTGCCACACATTGCTTGCCACACATAGCCAACATGGTGCCCTCCAGGTGTTGTTGGACTGCAGTTCTCATCATCTGTGACCATTAGCCATGCTGGTGGGGCTGATAGGAGTTGCGGAGACCAGCATCAGGATGGCACCTTATATATTGCTGTACATTGATGTCATCTTCGTACACTGGCATAATGCCCATTGCCCATCAGGGATGGTGGTGGTACAAGAACTCCTGGCAGCAGAATCTGGGTGGGGGGGGGCACACTTTCCCTGTCTCAGTTGTTTCAAGACTATAGTATGTTCACTGTCACACAGAACTCCATAGCGGCTGCTGATAACCACCACTGCTACTCTCAGCATTTTCCCACCTGCTCTTCTCTGTCTTAGAGGGCATTAACATGCTATCTTGTACCTGGGTACATCTGTACCTGTGTTTAACTACCCGTGAGAAGGAGTCTGCACATGGTGGTTTTAGAAATCACTATATGTAGCTGTTCCCAGAAGAATGTGTCATCCTAGTTCGTGACAAAGGAACTGGGTGACTGCTCTGGGTGACAGTCATCACAGTATGCTAATCATAGTTGGTTATGTGTATTGTTTTGTGGATGAGGATTGTGTTCAGTGGTGCCTTGTTGTGTACCATTCAGCATAAATTTTGTATGGTGTCATGCACTATGTATTATTAAAAATATGTACACTATGATGATGTACGCTATGAACCTACCCGTGCACTTCGTTCAACATCTAAGGCCCTCCTCCGAGTACCGACTCATCGAGAAGCTCGGAGGGTAATGACAAGATCCAGGGCCTTTTCGGTGGTGGCCCCCGAATTGTGGAACAGTCTCCCCGAGGAGGTACGCCTGGCGCCTACGTTGTTATCCTTTCGGCGCCAGGCTAAAACCTTCCTATTCTCCCAGGCATTTTAATGCATTTTATATATTTTAATGTTTTAATGTTTTAGTTATCTCAATACTGTTTAGTGTTATTATGTATCTGTATTTTATATCTAGTGATTTTTGTTGATTTATTGTATTATTGTATGTTGTACACCGCCCAGGGAGCCATTGGCTATGGGCGGTTTATAAATGAAATTAAATAAATAAATAAATAAATACTTGGCTGTATACCTGTCCAGAGCTTGGAAAAGTTACTTTTTTGAACTACAACTCCCATCAGTCCAATTCAGTGGCCATGTTGGCTGAGGCTGATGGGAGTTGTAGTTCAAAAAAGTAACTTTTCCAAGCTGTGCCTGTGACACATGCCATCACCATGGGTTACTGCATCTTTCCTGTTTTTTGTGGTGTAATGTCAGCTATTACACAATATGGCATTGGTATATCGCAGTGAGGTACACTCTGTGTCACAGTTTGTGCTGTTTGTTGCAGCAGCATTGCAAATCACTGGTGACTTAGAAGTAGCACTGTGTGACATCTTTTTGTGCTTTATTATCAGCTGAGCACTATATATTAGGCAGTTGCACTGCATAGAGCCATGGGCCTTGTAGGCTATGCATGTCTTATACTCACTGCCCATTGTGCCCATTGCATACCACTGTGCAGTGTGCACATGCAAACTGCATTGTTATCGTGTACGATTGTGTGCCTGTTGCATTTGTGTCACTGTGCACTAAAGTTGTGCACAGCCTTACTGCCGCATTATATAGCACCAACACCTCAGCGTAGCTCAAAACTGTCCATTGCTGCACACCGCATTGCTGTGCATTGTGGATTGCCCCTGTTCCTTTGGCTTAATCTGTTGCTTGTGGGTTCCAGACACAGACGGGAAGCAAGCATCTCTTAGCTGCTGCCTCCCTCCCCCCCCCACTCTGGTTGCCATGCCAATGCAGAATGCTGTATCTCTCTGTTCAGCAGATGCCAGTGCTAACAACTCCACCTCTCTCCCACCCAGAAGTCTAGGCTTGTGGGAGGAGGGGGGGCTAATTCTGAGACTGTCATGATGAAGAACTCCCTGTCTCCTCTTCTCTTCTTTTTTATTTGAGTGAGGACTCAGCCCCTCAACCTGTTTTGAATGTCAGGGCTTATCAGTCTGGGAACAGCACATTTCTCTCTGACAACACTGCGTCAAAGCAACATGGGTTGATGGCAGTGTGGATCACAAACATAATAGAGGAGAAGTCGATTCATTCCGTCGAACCGCTGAATGTACCGTCCGTCAGTCTCGTGAAAATTTAGCATTGTCCATTGGGCTAGCAGTCCTTGTGAGAAATAACTCAAGACAACAATATATATGTATGCATGTATGTATGTAGGGACAAACTTGACCCTATTTTGTTACTATGGACAGAGTTGCTAAAATACAAATGCTCCCTAAAAATGATGGGACAGACTTGATGGCCACCCCGGCAAGCCAAATTTGATGGGTAGGCAGGGCCACCCACCTGTCAATCACATGACAACACTATGATGTCAGGTGATGCTGTGCGTTGAAGACCGAATTGTTGGGACTTCAAAGCGCAATGTGGGGCTGTCTGAAAGCCCCCCGCTCTGCTCTTTAAACCTCCAGTTTTCAGAAGTTCAAAGAGCAGCACTGGGAGGGGGAAGCAGTTTCCATTGATACCACTATCAAATGTGAGATTTTTTTCTGTCCATTTTAACAGCTCCTCTCTCCTGGAGCAAGTCATGCTCCCGCTGCCCATTAGCTGATGGGCAGTGAGAGAGTGCTTTGCTCCAGCAAGGGAACAATTGGGAGCTCACTTTAAGTTCTCAATTGTTCCTTTGAAGCCCTACCCTTACATGCCCCACACCTGATGTCATTTATAACACAGGTGTAGGGGGGTGGGCATGGCTTCCTCAAAACAGACTTATTGGGCAAATGGGGAGACTTGATGGGCCAGGTTTGGCCCATGGGCTGGAGGCTCCCCACTCTGGACTACCTTCTTTTTCCTCCTGCCATCATGCTATCTGCTGTGTTGGCCTCTCCACCTAGAAATGCTCCATCTTCCATTCACCAGAGTATTTTGGAACCATCCCTGCCTCCCTCTGTGTGTGGGTTTTAAAATACCCATCAGTCTTCCTCTCCTTCTTAACTACTTCCTTATGAAGCTCTGCCTTCTCTACAGTCTTGTTCATCTTATTTAAAGGCCACTTCCAGACTGTCACTACTTTGCAGGTGGGTTTCTGTCGCATACCGCCAAATTCAGGTTGCACAATTAAGTGGATTTGGTGTACGTGCACAAAACATTCCTTTAAAAAAAACAAATCAGACAGGAAAATGCACTGGAAGGTATGGAATAACAACTACTGGAGGTGACATTGTATAACCTTCCTGCAAGCAAATCAGAATGGATGTTCAATAAACAGCCAAAGTTGTATCATCTCTCCTCCAACTTTGTGCAAATGTTGTGTAAACAAATGAGGATGAATGATCAATAAACAGGTTGTCTGGAAGTAACCAGAGCAGACCTATGCCATAGACATGGGATACCTCCAGATGAGCTGTTTATTGAGTATTCATCCTGATTTGCTTGCACAAAGCAAACCCAGAGATTAGACTGTGCTGGGCTTTATTGAGCTTTTATTCTGATTTGTTTGTGGTTGTACGACAATGAGCAATCATCCTGATTTGTTTGCACAGAGGTTATATGTCTTCATGGCAGCTGGTTATTAGCTTATTAGTGCATTTCCTTGTCACTTTCCTAACTGCAAAAAGTCTGGGTTTTTAAAAAAGTGGATTTGTTGTGCCAGAATGCATTAATTATGGAAACCTAACTTTTTTATGTGCAGCTGAAGCCCTTCTATAAAGTAGTGACAGTCTGGAGGTGACCATGCAGTCCAATGTTTACTCAGAAGGAAGTCCCACTTTGTTCAGTGAAGATTACTCCTAGATTCTGTATGTTATTCCCTCTTCCCCATGGAAATATCATTACAAAATACAAATTCAGGGAACTATAATCCTGGGTAGAGATCTCCACATCCTCATCAAACTTCAATACCCAGGATTCTTGGAAGAAAGCCATGACAGTTTAAGTGGTATAAAAACAATATAAATTTGTGACTGAGATAGAACCATTGTGAAGATTGTTCTGCAAAATGTTAACCTTGAATCATTTCAAAGTTTGAGGCAATAGTTTCTCCGTGATTCTGATTCTCTGCTTTTCCTCTGTCTGGCCATTCTTACACACCCATTGACCCTACACTTTTCTCCAGCCCTCTTTGCAGATCATATCTTGCTTGGCCCACACACCTCCCTTTCCTTATTTCTTCTGCGGAGCCTTTCACATGCTTCCTTATCAGTAGCAGCCTCCTTCCCACTTCCTCAACTCTACGTTCTCTGGATGTTTCCAGCTGCATACACATCAATACATTTAAAGCACATTACTTCCCCAAAGAACCTTGGGAGCTGTAGTTTACCCCTCACATTCCTAGCACTGTAACAAACTACATTTTCCAGGATTATTTGAAGGAAGCCATATGCTTTAAATGTGTGGTGTTTATGCAGCTAGCCTTTTTTCAGTGGGCAATTACAGGCGTCTGTTTAACTTATAAGCCATCGCTGCTTGTAAACTTGCATATGACCAAACAGGAAGGTGGGTCAGATATATAATTTAGCCATGTTAATCATGGTCCTGCTTCTCCAGATTTTTGTCTCATGGTGGATAGGTGGTTTAAAAAAAAAATCAACTACAAGCAACTGACTTTTTTGGGAGGGGGAACCCCCTGCAAAAAAGTTGCTGGGAATGGCCAGTGGGGAGAGTGGCTGTTACACTCTGGTCTCTGGTCATACTGGACTGGATGAGCCTTTGGTCTTCATTGTATGTATAGCATGGTAAGTCCGTGTGGGGCATATGTTTATACCTTGTAGCTAGGGAAGAGTAAATATGATAGTTTTGGTGTCTCTCTGCTTCTCATTTTTCCAGTCTTAAGTTCAATACTCCACATTTCCACATCAATTTGTGGAGGGTTTTTTTAATCCTCATTCAAATTTGCTAGCATTTTAGTGCAAATTTCTCCTAATGTACACATTTTTGCAAGGCAGTTTTCCATAACGCAATGCATTTTTGTATGCTATTTTTACTAATATACTTATTGATATGCACACTTTACCCTAGTATATGCATTTTTGTACACATTAGCTTGGCTGGAGAATTGCATTTCAAAAGTTGGGGACGTGCAGATTTTGAAGGATGGCAAATTAGGAAAGTTCACCTTTAAATGCAAACCGAATTGGATCTCTCCTCCATCCCCACTTGTAGCTATCCTTGGTCACATCTTCCACTGCGGCCCTTCCTTCCACCCAGCCCACCCACTGACCTCTTCCCTTCCTTGATCCTGACCTTGATTTTTCCCTGTACCCACTCTGTTTTCATCCCCCCCAATCTTTCAGACAGGCGAATTATTCTTCTCTTCACCTCCGTCTCCCTCCCCTCTTCCTTCCTTCCCTTCCCCTAATTTCCTCCCCCAGATCCTGTCGCCTGAATATCTTCCTCCATATCTGCTCTGACACGTTCCCTGAGCTCGCTGTAGTTAATTCTGCCTACATTCTATTCCCCCCCCCTCAAAAAAAACCCTGGCTCCGCCAGACCCTCTATTTATTGGTCTCCACTCCAGTCCCAGCTAAGGTTCTCCTTCTTTGATCCTCTTTACCTTTTTTCCTATATTTCCTGCCAAAATCTTTTGCCCTGCAGAACATCTTTTGATGCTGCTGCCATCACCATTCCCTCCCCTCCACTCTTTTTCATCTCCCAGACTTCTCTGTTCCTTCTGTTCTCCTTGCCGCATTCTTTTCTTTTCCTCAGCCCCAGCTTGTTTTTCTTTCTTCCCTCCCCCCCGCATTTGATTTTCTCCTCTGATTAACTAAGCTGCAGTTGGCTGTTCCAAAAACTACAAACTTCCTAGTCTTGTCATCTCTTTCCCCTTCTCTAGAACTCTCCCCACCACCACTACTGAAGATCCATCGTGCACCTCAGGTCCCACACTCCTTCAAAAACATGTGTTTCATTCAGCTGCCTGCTGTATTCCTCCTTTCTGTCTCGGTCTCTTCTCTTTTCCTCTTTCCCATCAAAGAGAATCCTCATTCTCCCTGATTAATCTCTCTCTCTCCCTCCCCCCTGCACACGCCACACATTGCATCCGTTCTGATTCCACAATCCCCTTTGCCCCCCCATCTCCTCTATGCGGCACAATTTCTGCCAGCTTTTCCGTTGCCATGCTCATGCATCCAAGATACCACATTCCCATCTCATTGCCATGGTGATCATTAACCCATTCCACATTTGCCCAGGAGGAGGATGCTCTTTATCGCTAGGCCTTGCCTTTCTTTCTCAGATTGGTGTCGCTCATTGGTTCTCTCTTGACTTCTGCCTTCCTAATGGCTTCTGAGTGGAGACTGGGGAAACTGAGAAACAGAGAAGACCACCCACAAAGAATGGGGGAAAGATCCAGAGTCCTGCCTTCCACCCTGCCCGCCCATTCCCATCTCTTATATCCAACATTTCTGTTTTTCCCAGACCCCTCTTCTGAAAGTGGGATTCCTATCTCCTTGAACCCTCTTGCATCACACTGCCCATCACATTATTGCTCCTTCTTTTCAGATAGCCAGGGTTCTGCCACCTCAGCCATAAAACATGTGAAGCAATAATAAAGATGAGAGTGCCTCTGAGCACACATGGCGTGCTTTTCCCCTTTACAGCTAGATAGGATACTGCCTTTTAATGAGTCAGCCCACTGGTCCATCTACCACAGGATTGTCTATACAGTGATGGGCAGTGGCTCTCTAGGTTTCAGACATGAATCTTTCCCAATCCCACCTGGAGATGCAGCAGGGACTGAACCTGGGCCCTTCTGGATGCAAACCAGGTGCTCTGCCACTGTGCTATGGCAATTCCTCTTGGATAAACCTTGACTTGCCATTGCATATGTTGGATTAGGAGGAAAGGATTCCAGCTCATCATGTAGGTTTCATGGCAGCCTGGCTCATGTCCTGGTGCCTGTCAATCAATTTAGATCCCATCTCACAGGGAACAGCATGTCTGTGGTCATGAGTAGGAGATATTTTTGTTTGAAATAAAGTTTATTGAAGTCTTATTTACATTATAATACACAGTAGATAATGGATCTTTTCTGGCCCAGTCCCTCCTCTATAGCAAGGAGGAGGGGCTGGGGCTGGGACGTTTTATTACTCATCATCATCAATAATAATAATAATAATTAATAACAATTTTCTTGTAATTATTTTTTTAAAAAACAGGTTCCTTTGTTGGTTAATTAAACCCCTCCCCTTCCCTAGATTTCCCTTGCCCCAAACCCATTCACCCAAAATTCTAGGATGCAGCCTAGGAAAATAGAATCAGTGCCTCCTCCTCAGACTAACAGTAGCTCTGCCTCCTCCATGATCACATGTTCCGCCTTCCTTACCATGTCAGGCGCTTTCCTTTCCCTATTTTTCAAGTTATATTCCTTATTTAATCTTAACAGTTTATAGAAAATCAGCTGCTTCCTAGAGAGTGTGTGTGCATGTGTGCGTGCAAATTGAACACTTGTTGCACCCCCAGGATATTTCCAGTTCCTTTGCCCTGGTGTGATGGAGAGCTTTTAGGGTGAAAAAAGAGATTTAATTGCTATAAAAATGAATGTTTTGCCTCTGAGTGTGCCACCACACATACTGTCTATTTCAAACGCTCCTTCTAGCTTTAATGCTACTGGCAAAATGCCCCTATTCCTACTCCCCTTAGCCTGTGTAAATGTTTGAGATGACGTTTAGCCCTTACAAGACTTTTTCACCCCAAGGGGTGTTTGTAACCATGCATGGGAAATGCAAGGCTTAGTGATGTTTTAATGTTTTCACTACCAAAATTCTTGACGATTAATAAAAAAGATGCCACCTTTCCCCCTCTTATGCAAGACTCCTGCACCATTTAACAGCGGTGTGATGGATGGAATTTGAACAGGTGCAGCTTTTCTTGGCCTGGAAATACAGTGGTGGCAAAAGCTTCATCTGTTGAATGTTTGTTTGTCATGCACCTGCAAAAGCCACAGAAGAAAACTCTGCCCTCCTGAAGATGGCAGACGACTGAACACAGTAAAAACAAAACACTTTCCTTCACTGCTCAGCTTTTTCTGATTTCTAGCATTGCTATCCATTCTATAGACAGCCCTAAATTCAGGGTTGCCAGACTGAGAAGACTTCTGTACCTTTAAGACTTGCATAGGAGATAAATTCTCACTGGGTGTGGGTTTTTCTGCTCCTAAACCACAGGAAGCCTCCCGGGAACAGGCCCACCAACATTAGTTGAAGGGAATTTGCTACTTTTTCTGTTTTTTCTCCTTTCCCCAGAAGCACCTCAGCTCATACACAGAGGAGTGCATATATGCATGAATAGATGGGAGAAGAGGGCAAGCCCCTTTCCAGTTCACACATGCATCCCTTGATGGCTCCACAGGGTGGCCTGCTACTGCGAATGAGCCATCCAAGATCAGACGCAACAACTGATGCAACTTTCATTTCTTCTCAGAGCAGTGTTTTTTTCCAATGGATTTGGTATACAGTACACATTCAGACTGGGGGGAGGTGGAGAGGATGGGATCGAGCTATCAGCCAAAATATAAGAACTCAAGCAATGCCACCTTGAGAAATACTTATGTATTGGAAATGTGAGGTATAAATCCTAATAATGAACAAAGAAAATGCATGAAGTGTAGTCTGAATGATGCAAAGGTGATTCAGCAGTGAGGAGCAAATAACTTCATCTCAGCAATTGGTTTAAAATGCATATATACTGCAACAGATTCCTGAGAAACTGACAGTTGCCATAATTTTAAATGGGCAGGCTCTTGCATCTTTAAGAGCCACATGGTACTTGGAAATGCACAGGTGGAGTTTTTTCCCCATTTTGGCATCTCCAGGAATAGGTTCTGCAGTCTGGTTTTTGCCTCTTGTGCAACAGTTGAAGATACAAGTGGCTGCCCATACAGAAAGTAGCAGTTAGAGAAAATGGGGGACAGTGGTGGGACACGATTTCTTCTCAGTCCCCTGGCATTGCTTGTATGTGTGGAAGTCCATTCCTATGTTGCACTCCTAAGTCTTGTACAGCCTCGGAAACAGCTTTAAAAAACACCCCCTAAGCTTCAACCCTATGCATAGTAAGCCATCCTGGCAGTTCCCTATTGAACAGTGAGACTTACTTCTGAGTAAACATGCAACGGATTGTTTCTTAGCACACCATGATCCTGCCTTCAAACTGCCTGGGTGTGATAGACTCTGTTTTTTTCATGGCTCTGTTTTATATTCTTAGGCATTTATTTGCTTTTTATGAATTGTGATTGGTAGTATCAAAAGAACTCCCATAATCCTTTTTTAAACATTGAATACCTTGAATGGAGTATTTTATTAAACAATGCTTTTGGGGGAGGTGTGGGAAACAGTATTTTTTTCACTCCTGTTGTGTTTGAATAACATGCTTATAACTAGGGCTGCAATGCTGAACCAATTTAATGATTAGATAAAATCAATTAAAACATTTTGATTGACTAAAAAAGCTGCCCCTTATTAACATCATGGAAAAACAAAGGATGTATTCAGTTGTCACCAAGTAAGTGCAACTCGTAGACCCACTGAAATTAATGGGCCTAGGTTAGTCATACCCAGTCATTTTTTCTTATATGCAAATGTATTCAGATTTGCATAATTTACAGCACAATCCTTTTAGATGTCTACTCAGAAGGAAATCCCGTTGGATGTCTCCTCAGAAGAGGAAGTTCAATGGCGCTTAGAGCTTAAGGCTGCAATTCTAAACCAGTTTACTAGGAAAGTAAGTCCAACTGAATTTAGTGGGACTTACTTCTGAGAAAACATACATAGGATTGATTGGTAAGAGATAAATCTGGTGACAGCCGCATTCATCATGTTTGCTTCTGAATGGTGCAGTGCTGCAGACTATGGGCGATTCCAGATTGTCACACTTTTGCATGGATCTCCCATACATGTTGGGGTAGATGCCCCTTGCGGAATAAGAGTGCACCTTCATAACTCACCACAAGGAAACACAGTTTGTTATGCAGAGAGTTGTTAGGAGACCCGTATTCCAGAGCTACAATTTTCAGAGTGGTTTAACAGTCAATCCCTCTTTCAAGGGAACACTTAGAATTGTAGCTCTATGAGAGGAACAGGAGTCGCTTAACAGCTCTCAGCAACCTTAAAAAACTACACTTCCCAGGATTCTTTGTGGGAAACCATGACTGTTTACAGCCTAAGTAGCACTTTTGAACAACAAATTCACTTTAAAAAAATTGGGAGTTTTTGTGGTAAGAAAAGTGATGCAAAACTACAGTTGAAAGTACAGGACAACAACCACTTGACAGCAGTGCCATATAACCTCTGCACATATGTGAAAACAAATCAAGACAATTGCTCAATACACTTTGTAAGTGACCTGTCTCAGGAAACTAGGTCCCTTAAAGCCAAACTGGGTCTGCTTTGCTCTTCTTTCTATAGCCTTGTTCCACCTTTAACAGCAATCTGATTTATAAAAACCAGCAAGTGATGTTTTTCAGGACATGAGACTGACATGATCACATGCTAATGCCTGCTACAGTGGCTACTTGGAAAGTTAGCAGCTCTGCTTGCAGTTGCCCCATGACCTTTTATTAATTCCCCACCCAATCCTACTCCCAGTTTCAGGTTGCTAATTATTTTATTGCAGATCCCTAGCCCCGCTGAGGCTAGACATCCAGTTTCAAAAGGAAAATTGCTGGCCCTTTGTCAAGTAGATTTCTGAGGGCAGTTAAAAAACCCCAAACAGTATGGGAAACAACAACTGGCCCTTTGTATTTCCATATCTGCCAAATCTATTTGGAAAGGGGTGAGGTAGGGTGAGACTGACACCCTGTGCCCTGGCTGCAAAACTCCACTCCTAGAAAAACCTGTTGTAACTACTCCTCACCCGTGTTGCTGCTTGGTTATGGCTGCTGCTCTTGCCCTGACCACACCTCTGGGCCAACAGCTTCTCTTTCCTTCCTTTATTTGCCCTTTGACATCAGAAGGCCTTCTTTGTATTCCTTCCTTCTTCTATCCCGATATGTCCTCTTGTTAAATCTCTGCATTTATGAACCCATCACTTTCCCAATCCAGTATTGCTATGGAAGCTTGGATCACAACAGTCTAGTTTGCAGCCTGGTATCTGTGAGCTACCTATATTCTCTCTTCCCCCCCCCAAAAAAAAAAAACAGGTCAACACAGGACTCTGGACTCATTGTTCAAATACTTGATTGGCATTTCATGTTTCAAACTGAACTTGGCCATCAGATTGTGAAGCAGGTCTGGAGACAGGGCACCTTGCTGAGGCCCATACCCCAACAGAGACCCCACTGGTAACTTCCAGAATCCCACAGACTACCTTCTCTTCCCTGCTGTTACCTCTTATTCACCTGCCTGCTCCAAGAATAGAAGCAAGGAGATGGAGTCTCTCTTTGGGGGCAGTAGCATGGATTAGGCCCAGATGGAGCAGGCAAGTGAATGGGAAATGGAAACAACAGCAACAAGGAGGGACCACTTGGGAGGGGCACTGAGGTCACAGAGACAAGGTCCTCCCCCTCTCCCAAATAGCTGACTCTATATGATAGGCAAAGTGGGCTTGCCCCCATGGTGATAAAAGCAACTTCCTCTACTTCCATCATGGTCCTGCCACCAAAATGGCGGCTGTCAAAGAGGAAACAGAGCTGTGAGTTGTTGACTGTTGCAGAGTTTTCTTAGCTCTATGAAGTCAATGGACTGGAAACTTGATCTTTGGTGAAAATAAATAATTGACTGTTAAGGTCACATCTAGTGCTGCGATGGCAATGTGCAGCGCCTCCTAAAGGACAGATGGCAACAAGGTTCTGTAATCACTTCCTTCCCCAGCCACCTAGCTGTAAGACAACTCAACCCTGACACTCCTTCAGCAGAGACGTGACACCCTGACTTGAAGAGCTGCTCTCTGAAACAGGGGGGCACTTGCTTGCAATAGGTGATGATTGTGAACCCCTGAAAGAATAAATAGATGGGGAGATTGAGATATTGCAAATATGGTGATGCTGTAGATAGACCGCTTTGGCGAGAAAGTGCACACGCATGCACGCACACATACACAAATAGGACCAGTGCTGGATTCTGATTTCCGAAGCAATGCATGAAGGTGAACTTAACTGCAGCTGGTGCTGAGTCAGCAGTGGGAGGAGGAGAAGACATGCAGAAAGAGAGAATCAGAACTTTTTTTTGTCAAAAGCTGATTCAGCGGTATCTTTCTTCTCATCCCTTCTCATAGCTATAGCGCGAGAGCAGCCCCAGGCATCTGCTCCTTACCCTTCAAAAGTCCTTGCTGCCTTCTCTTCCTCTCTCTGCTGTTTCCGTGGTGGAAGATGGGTCTGCACTGCAATTGCATTGACAGCATCCCAGGAGAATTCTAATGTCGTGGGTGCTAAAGCCTGTTTCAGATTGGGAAGAGATTGGGGAGGACAGTGATGTGGGGGAAATTCAGTGCACTGGCATCACAGCTCTCCACAGGAGCCCACATTGCAATGTTGGCTGCAAACACAGTGAAACTTTTCTGTTCCTCATGGAGTGCCATTCCTTTCCGTTAAACCTCTGAATGTATCAGGAAATGGGTATAGCATCCAATCTAATAAGAATGCCTCCCCCACCCAAGAGGCAAAAGCAAAAGTCCTTCCCTTTTCCTCCATTTGTTAGTGTGGAACAGAAAAAGAGGCTGGTGACAGGGTGAGAAAAAAATCACTGTTCTGCCGTCCTGTCCAGAAGCTGCCATATAATGAGTCAGACCATTGGTCCATCTAGCTCAGTATTATCTGTACCAGTAGTCTTCAACCTTTTTCAAACCTGGGTTGTTGTTGTTATGTGCCTCCAAGTCGACTACGACTTATGGCGACCCTATGAATCAGCGACCTCCAAGAGCATCTGTCATGAACTACCCTGTTCAGATCTTGTAAGTTCAGGTCTGTGGCTTCCTTTATAGAATCAATCCATCTCTTGTTTGGCCTTCCTCTTTTTCTACTCCCTTCTGTTTTTCCCAAACCTGGGACCCACCTTTAAACCAAACAGGCATTTGGGGTCCCATTTCTTTTTCTTTCTTTTTAACCATATAATTGCTGGGTGGTAGTGCTGCAGGTGCAACCCACTTTCGATCAGCCTGTGACCAGGTAGTGGATCCCCAACCCACCAGTTGAAGACTAATGGCCTACACACCAACTGGCAACAGCTCTCCAGGGTTTCAGGCAAGAGCCTTTTCCAGCACTACCAGATGTGCCACGGACTGAACCTGGGACCGTCTGACTGCAAAGCGTGTGATCTACCACTGAGCAACAGCCGTTTCCTGTCGCTAAAGCAAGATGTGGCAGGGAGGGGGAGGGGAAGCTGTATTAAATTTTACGTGGGGAACCAAAATAGCTTAAGCGAAACAGTCAGAAGGAACACAGCAAGGTTTTCCTCTCATGCCTTCTCTTTTGATATAATCTTGTATCTAATATCCAAGAATATCCCCTTTCCTTTGCCATTTCCCTTCTACAATTTTTTCCACCACATGCAAAATATTTTTCTTTTTCTTTTATTTCCCTCCCCTCTCCCATATTCCGTCAGTTCAGTTTCCCTCTCCAGCAGCTCCCTTCCCGCCCCCTCGCCTTCCCTCAACATTTTTTGTGTCCTGTCAGCATCTCTCTCTTCCTCTCAAAATTCACATCAGCTTTCTTT
This sequence comes from Rhineura floridana, assembly GCF_030035675.1. Lineage (NCBI taxonomy): Eukaryota > Metazoa > Chordata > Lepidosauria > Squamata > Rhineuridae > Rhineura > Rhineura floridana. Next base: position 20,301,595 of record NC_084490.1, read on the forward strand.
TTTTTCTTTTCTGCACCATGTACCCTGTTGGGTGAACAACGGAGTATCCATATGCAGGAGCTGGAGTTGCAAAGGAGCAGCCGAGTATTACAGAGAGAGAAGGGAGGAAATGGGAAGGACAGAAAACAGTTTTAAAATGAAAATAAAAAAATGCATATGCATTGAAGGAAAGGAGATGGGCAGGAAAAGGAAGCCAAAGCAGAGACAAGAAAGGAAAACCCAGAAAATTACGCATACTGTGCCCTTAGGAAAGGGTGGTCAAGTAACAAAATAATTCAGAAAGCCCAAGAAGAAATATGGATTAAAAAGAACAACAAGGGAACAGGAAAACAAAATCCACACACAAGTGAATGAGGAGAGGGAACAAAAAATTGGTTAGCAAACCAAATGAAAAGTAAAACTGAGAAGCAACTGATGCAGAAAAGGACAAGCTGTTGAATCAATTCAAAACAAAGGAAAACCAAGAGTGAGAAATGCAGGAATGGAAAAGAAAGAGGAATTCAAGATTCACTCCCCAAAGTTGCTGGCTTGGCAGCTTGACAATAAATTCCTTCTGTGTATTTCTTTCTCTTTCTCTGTCTTTTAGTCTTTAGCCTTGTTGACCACCGGTGGCATCATGACTGAAGGGAGCATGCGTGAAAAAGAGTCTTGAGTTCTGAAGAGTTTCCACTGATGCCATGACATGGACATGGCCCCTCCTGATGGACAACTGAGTGGTGGGGTGGGAATATTTGAGGCATTGTTGGCTGGAAGACACAGTTATTTCCTCACCCCTCTACAATTGTGTTTTAGTTGTCTCATTTGTGGGGGCACCAATTAAAAAAAGTATCTTCAGATAGTACAGTGGGTTCTTCTGCAAAATTCTGTCAAAAATAAAGATGGTGGAAGAGCCAGGAAGTGGAGGTGACAAGAAGGCAAATGGCGTGAGACTTTGGAAGAAAATTCTGATGTTTGACTAAGGGAAAAACATGGCAGATAAGACATTTCCTGACAGAAAAAGGGCATATTTTAGCCAACCCAAAATGGTGGTGCAGCACTTTGCTGTTGCGCTCCAAGGGGAAGTGTCTGAGGCAGTAACAAAACAAACAGTATGGGTGTCAAAATTGGTCATTTGTGAGCTTACAAAAATAGTGATCTAGGTCCTTACAGGAAATAACTAGAAGGCAAAAATGAGGCACAGAGGGAGCAGGTGTGGGAAAGGGCCACGATTTTCTGTAAGAAGAGGACATTTAGGACACAGAAGAATGGAAAGGGAACAGTTGCATGCTAGCATTTGGTTGACTAAGATTGAGATATTGACAGAAATAAATGCAGAATATCTTTCTGTCAGGGCTAGTTCTTTTGAGACAAATAAACATAGCAGTATTTGTAGAGCTATGTCACAAACTGGAATGATTAAAAGGAAAATGCAAAATGAAATACTTCATTTTACCTGGTCATTTTTGGCTAAACCAAGATGGCAATCGAATATATCTCCTGTCATCACCCAAGAAGCTAGGATGGAAAGATGGTTGCTTTCGGGTGGATAACCCTGAAGAAAGAGGACCTTTAAGGGACAGAGGCAAAAACGGCAAGGAGATGCCGTTTACAGTCAGGAAGTTAAGAGTATAAATGATAACAACAGTAAACCAATTACTTCCTGTGAAACTTGTTTTGTTTGTTTGTGTTACTGACAGAGGGAGAAGTTGGCAAAAAGCCATCTCCTTTCAGGAATTGGATTGATGAAGGGAAATGGCTTCTGGGCATCTTCCTCTCACAAGATCTGAACAATGCAAATGGTTTTGGAACCTACTTCCTGTTGAAACTTCTTCAAGAAGGTTGAGAGGAACATGCTTCATGAGCCACTTCCTGCTAGGATTTCCAACTACCTGAGTGAGAGGTATTTTGAGGCAGCATAACTGAACTGAGAAATATATTCCTTTGCCCTGCTTCTTAATAATAATAATAATAATAATAAATTTAATTTCTTCGTCGCCTATCTGGCCAATGGCCACTGGTCTATGGAGGATGAAACAAGGGTTTGTGTCTGACTGAGTTTTGAGGGGTGGCCTTTTCAATTTGGTAGCAAAGTTTCCCTGGGAAGCAAGGAACAGTTTCCAAGTGGGGGTACAGGGGTGGTGAGGGGGGACACTGACAATCTCAAAAGTTGGTTGAATGGTTCCCACCAGCCAGAGAGAGAAAGAGAGGGCGTTTTTAGCAGAGCAGGTGGTAAAGAGTCTTTAGAGAAGAGAAGACAACCCACACTGGTAGGGAAATCTCCTAGGCAGGTGGGGGTCAGACGACAGAGTCTGCAAGCGAAGGCTGGCCTCCTGGTCCAGCATGTTCTCTAGTGCGTCTAGCAAGGTGAGGTGGATATGTGCATATGTTCGGGGTACTTGATGGCTGGTGGGTAGTTCTGAGTCATCTGGATGGAAACGTCGCTGGAGATGTCAGATGGGCTGCGTCCACGGTGCCACACCTCAGGATGCAAGAACTGGCCTGAGTAGTCAGAACAATCGCTCAGGCGTGGCCGATAGAAGGCTGGGTGAGGGCGGTACATTTCTTCCTCAGCGTAGCGTTTGGTGAAGAGGTAGACAGACATTACGCCTGCACCCTGCAGAGTGGTGACACACACAGAGAGAAAAAGGATCAAGAGAGGCCACTTAGGGGCAACCTTATTGTCTCACAAGTTACGATGGTGCGGTGTAGTGATTAGCGTGCAAGAGCCAGATCAGCTTAATTGTGTGCCTGAATTTGCTGTTGTGTGATTGAATCCCACCTAAAAATAACAAGTTTAGAAGCACTCCTAGACAGAAATCCCCTCAAGCACATGAAGTGTAAGTGCCTCATTGCTACATGTGAGAAAGAGACTGAGTCAGGCGGTGTGAGTTACAGATAGATCTAACTGCAAATGCTTCTACTGCAATGGTATCTGTGTTCTCAGCATCACTAGTCAGCATCTTTAGGCAGCTGCAGGAGCCCTACCATCCTGGCAGGGCCCACTGGCAGTTCCTGTCTGCCCAACCCCTGCTTCAACCCCTCCCCACCCCAGTGTTCAGCATCAGATGACTACCACTTTAATTTCCCACAATGCTTTGGGGGAATTCTACCACAGGCAGCATGATAGGAAACTAAAAGGCAGCTACCAGGCACCAATCAGGAAGCTCACTAGCATAGAAGGGGAGCTGCCAAAGGGCATGCTGAGGGCTCCCTCAAGCCTGGAACTCACCCTGTGTGTGCTTGTGAAATCAGCACTGAACCTTCCCATATACCGTCTCTCCATTAAACTATAAAAACTGCCTTGCTTGCTCAGATCATGCAGCCACCTAATATCCTCTTTTCAACATCTGCCAAGGTGATGCAACTAGGAAACTCGCAAGCAGGCAACAAGGGTGATATCTATCCCCTGTTGCTAATCCCCAGTAGCTGGAACGTAGAGATATACTGCCTTTGTATATGATGGTTCCATTTACCTATCATGGCTAACTGCCTATCAGTTGTACTCACTGTATTATTTTTATTCTGTCATTAGCTGCACTGAGTGCATTAGCATGCTGAACGCTTGCAGGATATAAATTTAGTAATAAATAAATAAAGTCAATACAATACACCATCGCTGATTGCCATTTTGACAAAGCTCTCTGTGAATTTGTGTAAATCCTTTTTTAAAAAAAAGATAATCTCGGCTACTGTCCACGACCACATTGTATGCTAGTAAGTTCTATAATTTATCTATGCATCACCATCACATTGTCATGACATTATATGGGGACTTGTTGTCCAAACTAGACACAATACAGGAGATCTGTGAAAAGGATCTAGTATCTTTAAGATCAAAGCAGCTGCAGGGAGGATCAGATTGGGACCACACCACTGGAAGGGTGGGGGCAGCCCTGTAGCCAGCCTTCCTTGTTAGGTGAGGCAGCCACATTTCTAGGTGGGGCACGGGGGGGGGGAAAGAGAGGTGAGCAGCACCAGTCAATCCCCTCCCCCTCACTAGTGGAGAGGATGTGAGGGCCAGGCCAGGGGAAGGCAATGACCTTCCCCCGACTCCTCCTCTATCCAAAGATTGTGTTAATTTACATAAATGAACTTTAATCTGTGGAAGTGTCTCACCCTTTGCCCAGGAATGCCAGGCTCAAAAGCTTGACTTTGCCTATAGCTACAGTCCTCTTTCACCTGTGGTCTCTCTCTGTGTTCTGATTCTTCATGAACTGAACTACTTTGGTAAAGACAGTGAGCTCCTGAATTTGGCTTTGATGCTGCATTAGGTATCTCAGTTTTAGATTCCATCTGAAAACCAAACTTGTCCATACTACAAGTTTAGGGAAGGGCAGAGAGAAAATAAATACTATAGGGTGCGTTTGTTAACTCCTCCTTGAGAGCCCCTCCTTCTGGTCTTGCTCCTGTCCTTTAGATTTTGCTTCCTGTTGGACAATCAAAGGAAATGTTTTAACTGGCTGCTGTATGAATTAAGCAATTGGAAACTAATTGTGGAAAGCAATTGGGATTTTTTTTTACTGGTTGTTGGGTTAATGTTTCTGTTCAGAAACCCTGAAAAGGCCTCATGCTGAGAGGCCACATAGTGGGAAAATCAGAAATTAGTCTTGAGTTACAGCCTAGGAGTCCAGCCAGCCATCTAGCTAACTGTAGGGTACACAGCAGTATTTCTATTCCTCTGGGGCTGTTACATCCTTTGCCATCAAGTAATCAAAGAAAAAATAGCCACCATGATTGTGAGTATAGTGAGTGCTTTAAAACAATAAAGGGTAGCCACTTTTTCAGATCACTTTTTCTCTTTATTTCACCCTTTAGAAATAAGCACCCAATCCTGCTCTACTCATTATAATAACTGCCGAATAAACAAATTCTTACTTCTTACTGCAGGCAACCAAACTTCCTTCTCTCCTAATATAATGCATTGTTTATGTTGTTCATTATAGTGCACATTTTCCCTTAATATATGCATTTTTGTAAAATTGATTGGAGAACTGCACTGCAAAATTCAGGTAAGTGCAAATTTTTAACGATGGCTGTATTTTGATTCTCATATTGTTTTGGAAAGTGCAAATTTGATAGATTTGGCTTTAAATGTGAATGAATTTCTCCCCATTCACTACTGAGAGAGAAGGCAAGGACCATATAGGGAGTAAGGAGGAGCATGAAAGGTAGGCAGACATATATCTATGTGTCTTTCTGCCCCGTGGTTCTTTGCTCTATTTATCTCCTCAGTGAGAAATAAAAAAAAGCACATAGGGGAAGAGGCACATAAATATTAAAAAAAAGATATTCTCATTGTCTGGATGTTTCATTTCCTGGTTCACACTGAGGTTATTTTCATACGTCTCCCGAGATGAAAGTGCGAGCTGCCCATAGAAATCAATGGACAAATCCAAAAGTTGAATGTAGTTGGAATTGGGCACTATTGTGTTCACCACCCACCGTACCCCCAACAAAACCCAGAAAGGTAGCAGCAAATAGGATAATTTCTGCTCTTTCTAATTCAATTCTTATTTAGTGTGAAACATTTTAAAATACCCTGCTAATGGAAATGCCAAAGCAAATACAGTTCATATTGCAGATTGGAAAGGGCTGTAGAAGGGAGGGAGACATTTTTTAATATGCTGCTGAGCTCACTCCTTAATCACAGAATCATAGAATAGTAGAGTTGGAAGGGGCCTATAAGGCCATCAATGCAGGAATCTAAATCAAAGCATTCCCGACAGATGGCTGTCCAGCTGCCTCTTGAATGCCTCCAGTGTCGGAGAGCCCACTACCTCTCTAGGTAATTGGTTCCATTGCCGTATGGCTCTAACAGTTAGGAAGTTTTTCCTGATGTCCAGTCGAAATCTGGCTTCCTGCAGCTTGAGCCCATTATTCTGTGTCCTGCACTATGGGACAATCGAGAAGAGATCCTGGCCCTCCTGCGTGTGATAACCTTTCATGTACTTGAAGAGTGCTATCATATCTTCCCTCAGTCTTCTCTTCTCAAGGCTAAACATGCCCAGTTCTTTCAGTCTCTCCTCACAGGGCTTTGTTTCTAGTCCCCTTGTCATCCTTGTTGCCCTCCTCTGAACCTGTTCCAGTTTGTCTGCATCCTTTTTGAAGTGCAGAGACCAGAACTGGATGCACTATTCAAGATGAGGCCTAACCAGTGCTGAATAGAGGGGAACTAATACTTCACATGATTTGGAAATTATACTTCTGTTAATGCAGCCTAATATAGCATTTGCCTTTTTTGCAGCCACATCACACTATTGGCTCATATTCAGCTTGTGATCAACAACAATTCCAAGATCCTTCTCACATGTCGTATTACTGAGCCAAGTATCTCCCATCTTATAACTATGCATTTGGTTTCTTTTTCCTAAGTGTAGAACTCTGTATTTATCCCTTTTGAATTTCATTCTGTTGTTTTCAGCCCAATGCTCCAGCCTATCAAGGTCCCTTTTAATTTTGTTTCTGTCTTCCATGGTATTAGCTGTGCCCCCCAATTTTGTATCATCTGCAGATTTGATAAGCATGCTCTGTACCTCCTCATCCAAGTCATTAATTTATTAATTTATTAATTTATGCATTACATTTATACCCTGCCTTTCTTTTCTTGATAGAAACCCAAGGCAGCTTACATATGGTTCCTAGCTGGTCTCCCATCCAGGCACTGACCAGACCTGACCCTGCTTTAAAATGTTGAAGAGCACTGGGTCCAGGACTGGGCCCTGTGGTACCCCACTTGTTACTTCCGCCCAGTTTGAGAAGGAACCATTGATAAGCACTCTTTGAGTACGATTCTGGAGCCAACTGTGGATCCACCTGATAGTTGTTCCATCCAGCCCACATTTAGCTAGCTTGCTAATCAGAATATCATGGGGCACTTTTTCAGAAGCTTTGCTGAAGTCAAGATATATTATGTACACAGCATTCCCACAGTCTACAAGGGAGGTTACTCGATCAAAAAATTAGATAAGATTAGTTTGGCAGGATTTGTTCCTCATAAATCCATGTTGGCTCCTAGTAATCACTGCATTGTTTTCAAGGTGCTTACAGACTGACTGCTTTATAATCTGTTCCAGAGTTTTTCCAGGGATTGATGTTAGGCTGACTGGTCTGTAGTCCCCGGGTTCCTCCTTTTTGCCCTTTTTGAAGATAGGGACAACATTAGCTCTCCTCCAGTCATCCGGCACTTCACCAGTCCTCCATGATTTCACAAAGATAATAGACAGCAGTTCTGAGAGTTCTTCAGCCAGTTCCTTCAATTCTATAGGATGCAGTTTATCAGGGCTTGCTGATTTGAACTCGTTCAAAGTGATTAGGTATTCCTTGACCGTTTGTCTATCAATCTCAAGCTCTAATCCTGCCCCTTCTACTTAATGTTTGTCACAGACAAGGTTGTTTCCAACTAAATTCTACTTAGAGTAGAACCACTAAAATGAATGGACCTAAGTTAGCCGTGTCCATGCATTTCAGTGGGTTGACCCTGAATATGACTAACGCTGGATGCAAATCCTCATTTCCAAGGCGGTTTGTTTTGACAGGGAGATTTTGCTGGTCTCAGAGAGGTTTTTTTCCTTCTAAAATCCTGCAGTTTTGCAAGCTAATAAAATACCTGTTCAGGAAATGCTTTGGCTGTAATGCAGCCCTCAAGTACTATTCACACAGAATTCTGCAGGCCAAGCTTTAAATGGTTTACAACAATCCTACAGTGTTGTTCAGAGACAGACCTCGTACTGTCGCTTGGTTAGGGTAAACATGAGACAGTAGCTTACAACAAAGCTGCAGTGTTAGCCATTGCTTTTATTTCAATGTTGCAGGGTGGCTTGAGAGAATAGTAATCACCAACCCTGTTCACTGTTTCACCCCTAGTGCAGGTTGAAAGACTATGCTACAAGTAAAGGAGAAATTCGATTTGATTTGTATTTTAATGGAAACCTACCTAACTTGTGCTTCCTGAAACAGCATGTGAACTAACGCACAGCTATCCTTCAAAGGTCACTTTTTAAAAAAATGTTGTGATATAGTTCTCTAACCAAAAACGTGTGTACAAAAATGTGTACAATAAGGGAAAGTATGCAAAAAAATGCATATATTAGTGAAAACTACATGAAAAGATGCTTTTATGGTTTTAGGTTCTGTTTTTGTTTTATAGTTTTATTGATATATGGTTTGTTTTTTAAACTCTACACCACTTAGAGATTTTGGAAATATTAAGTGATATATAAATGCTTTTAAATGAATAAATAAGGGGAAATTACTTGCCAAAAATGTGTATATTTAGGAGAAATGTGCACTAAAATGCTGACAATTTTTTGTGATGATTTTTAAAAATAATAACAGTTGCCCACTGATGTGGTAATGTGGCACACTGAACTTAAACTTGGAAAACAAGATCTGTCCATCCCTAGTTAAGATAGGGGTATGTTACAGGAGCAATGTTAGTACTGCAGGTCAAAGCAAGTCTAGCACCAGCAGTCAGTCAGATTGGGCATGGGCCTGAGGGCCTCTGGGGCTCAGAAGGCCCCTGCCTAAATCTATAGGCTAGGACTGGGAAGGTGGAGCTCCACGATCCACGCCAGTGTTGAGTCATCTGGGGTAAGGGGTTGATGTGTGCCGCAAATCACGCCCTGAAACCCAATTCACCGCTGCCACAGATCACAGGGCAGGGGCTCCGCCTCCCAGAAACTGCCCCCTTACAGCCACCTCAGGCTTAAATAGGCCCAGCTGCCCTGCCTCCTGCGCTGCTATGTCAGTGTGTGTGAAGGCATGTGCACGCAGCACGCTAACATGCTGACATGACCATGCAGGAGGCAGGGAGGCTGGGCCTATTTAAGCCTGTGCTGGCTGCATGGAGGAGGGTTGGTGCCCAAGGGCCCCTCACACCTGCTACTGGCCCTGGGTCTGAGATTGGTTTGGATTCTCAGTTAAAAATTAAATTGCAGCAAAAGTCAATATACTATTGTGCAGACCCCAATCTCTGAATGGCGAGAGACTTCCAGGGTTACTGTGCTTAGAGACCAAGCCAACCTCTCCATCTGCTTTCAGTTCACATCCTTTTCTTAGGGTAGAGACACACCTACTGTTTTGCTGGTTCCAGTGCATCTCCACCTCTCTTTTCTGAAAACGGGGGCACATGATGCTAGTCAAACCCTGCCCCCTTTTAGTGTAAAACCTGGTGGGAGCAGCTCAAGTGCATTTTTTAAAAAAAAATCAGCTTCAAATAGATTTTGCAACTGAGCAGCAGATCAACTCATTGCTCTTCCAGGTTTGGCCAATGGAAACGCTTTGCTGTAGGTTACTAGTGTGCTCACTGCCTTAGACTAACTCTAAACACACACAGAGAAACTACTTCCTGGGTGAGCAAGGTGGATGGGGAGGATCACTCCTGCAAGATTTTCTGTGTCAAAAGGACTTCTCTGGACCACATTCTTATACATGCAGATTGATCCATCCATAGAACAAAGAGCCTGGCCAGAACGATTAACTTATCAATGGAACTTGTTTGACCACTGGAGCAGGTTTCTTTGCTACTCCACCTGCACAGATTCCACATCAGCGGCTATAAAGGGTGCCCACAGACATAATCCATACTAACCCCCAATCCTATAACCAGAGCGCTTTTTTTGGTAAAAAATGGGGCAACAGTACTCATATCTTGATGAAAGTGCTATGGGGTGCCAGCACAAAATAGCTCCCATGGGCAACAAAAAAAGAGGTGCCAGTACTCCGTACTATTGAGCACCATCACAAAAAGGCTCTGCCTATAACAATACTTAAATTGCCTCCTCAAACCTCCAGCCAGGCAAATCAAGCATAAAGTTGCATGTGGAAACCTGCCTCATGCACCACTGAACATACATGCAGACTGGCTGCATTTTTAGATGTTCAAAGACTTGACGAGAAAAAAACGGGGGAATTTTACAGATGACCTAACATCCAGATTAGAGCAAGGACTCTCATCTTTGATGCTAATTTTTTTCCAGCCCCCCTCAGCCACAGGTAACACATGGAACATTTTGCTATGGGGCTCCATTTGTTTCTTTTGATAGCAAACTCAGGCAGTGAGTGTGAACAGGATTGTAACCAAAACAGAGCCACTGTGAAACAAGAGGGAGGTATCATCATGCAGAAGTAAAAAATAAGTTTTCAGAAGTAAAAAATAAAATAAATAAAATAATATTGGTGGCAGCTGAGAGAGTCAGAAATGGAACACAGAATAGGGGTGTGGGAGGCTGCGATGTCCTGCTTAGAGGGTATGGCTGGCAGAGGGATGGAAGGACCGGTCAATTTCAGTTCTCTCAGTTTCTCATTTTTCCAGTCTTAAATTCAGTTCTCTATATTCCTGCAGCCATTTGTGGGTTTTTTTAAAACCATCATGAAAATTCACCAACATTTTAGTGTAAATTTGTCCTAATAAACATATTTTTGTATGCTGTTTTGACTAATGTACACATTTTTGCAAGCAATTGTTGCTAATATAATGCATTTTTGTATGTTATTTTCACCAATGTATTCATTTTATGCCCACTTTACCCTAATATATGGATCTCAAAATTTAGATAAACTGTGTTTCAGTTCTCATATTATTTTGGTAAGTGTGGATCGATTTGCCTTTAAATGTGAACTGCATCAAATTTCTTCCCCATCCTAAGCAGAAATCTTGAAGAGGAGCACACTTTTTAGGAGGGATGAAAGACGCTGGTCCCACTTGTTACAATCCTAACATGGATATTGTTGACAATAGTGGCTGCTCTTTCTGCCTGCTGGCTTTAAAGCCCTTGAAGACCAGCAACAGCGAACTTGCCTCACCCCCTAGCTCAAATTTAGATCTGCCATTCAAGGTAGGGATGGGGAGGAAGTTGTGTAGCGCAGGTGCAAGTGCAGTGCATGCTGGAAAGTGGAAAGGTACCTCTTTTAGCAAGAAGGAAGAAGCAGCAAAGGCAAAAGACCATCCATAGCGGTATTGGAAGTACTGCTCTGAGCCACTGGGACGGTTCATCACTTCATCATTGATGCTGGAGATGTATAGGACCAAGCCCACCACCAGGGACAGCCCTGCAAAAAGAGCGCAGACGGAGAGAGAAGGAAGAGGCTGTTATTTTTACTCTTGCCAGGGTATGAGGGGAGCTGTTCATAAAGGCTTCACTTGCCATGTGGAGAAGGGCCTTGGCTCAGTGGTAGAGCACCTGCTTTGCATGCAGAAGGCCTCCGCTTCAATCCTCGGCATCTCCAGGTAGGCTGGGAGAGACGCCTGCCTGAAACCCTAGAAAGCCACTGCCAATCAATTCAGACAATACTGAGCTGGATGGCCTAATGGTCTGACTCAATATAAGGCAGCTTCCTGTGTTCATATATTGTACCACAACTGGTCCCACTCTCTCCCTTTTGGGCAAGAAAAGATCTTTCATGTTTAGCCCAATTTAGAGATGCCACAGTATCTGGCCACAGAGGTGCATCACGATTCTTCCCCTACCCCAACTGTATGGAAGTTTGTCTCTATTGTAACAGCGTCTCCAAATTTCAGTCTGTTAATTTTGTCCTATAGAAATCAGTGAGAGCTACTGCAAATCAAGCCCGCTCCCATCTACATAATTGCACCTCTTCACCTGCATAGCTTCACCCAGCATTCCATTTCTTAGTCAAGATAGCATGTGACAACGATAAGGAATGCAGGCCATCTATACGACCGGTGCTCAGATGCAGCTGGCTCAGTGGTGTATTGCCTATTTATGACACTCTTCTTTTTCCTAATCAGGGCCGAGTGGTGCACTGATGATGGCTGATGATGAAATTACTTCTCTCAGTACTGTCTCAACCTTAGAAGGCCAACCTGGACTCATTGCTCTCTGAGATCCATTCTTCCCTCACCGTCATGCAACCGGAGCCATTTCTTTTCAGCCCCACATGCTAGGCCCCATTGCCTTGGCTTCCATAGCCTCTCTGTCTTCCACCCCTCCAAATGACTGGTAAAACACACTTGTCCTCCCGGGCTTTTGGTGGTACTGATTAGACTCCCCAAGGGTTTGGAATCTGGAGAGTGTTAAGTCTGCTGCTATATTTTTAACTGTATTTGCTGCTACTCCCTCCTCCCCTAATGTTTTAAACTGTTGTTTTACTGATGGGTTATATTTGTACCTGTATTTTTTTGCTGACCATATGGTCGTAATAAAAACTATCTATCTATCTACCTGTATTTTATAGATTTGTTTGTAAACTCGCTCTGGGATTCCTTTGAAGGGTGGTTTTGGAGTGCAGGAAATAAAGGCAGCGCACCATCTGCTGCTCCTTCCTCCAGTCCCTTTCCCCAGATTCCAGCATGGGGAGAGGGCCTAGGGTTGCCTGCTTGCTTTGCTCTACTTTCCCCTCCCTTCTTCCTCCCCCTCCTGCTGAGGACTGCAATGGCAGCAAAATAGTCAGAGAGAGGAAGTAGAAGGAACAAAATGGATTTTCATCGTAAATCGGAAAGCAGTTTTACGCTTCAGTCGTGCTCTGGCACTTCTGTCACACTTGAGCTGGAGCATGACGGAAGTGGAGGACAGATGCGGCAGGATGCAGCTCTTTCTGCTCTGCTTCACTCACTGCTCCCTGTCCTCCACTGTCCCCACTCCCATGCTGGCAAGGGAGCCAAAGGGCTTGGTGGTAATGCCAGCTCTCTTGCCTATTGCACAGATGGCTGGTAACCCCTGGAGCTGGTAATCCCTGCAGTGGGTAGGGGCAAGTAATGGGAGGCAGAGCTGGAGTGAGTGGGTCACTGGCAGTAGAGGCAACTTGGGCTGCATACACACCATACCTTTGAAGCACATTCAAAGCACATTTTCTCCCAAGAGAATCCTGGGAATTGTAGTTTACTCCTCACAGAGCTACCAATGCCCAGCATCCTTAATAAACAACAGGTCCAAAGATTCTTTGGGGTGGGGTGAATGTGCTTTAAAGATATGGCGTGTCCTCCTCCCTTGCAAAAATACAATGGGCACTTAAAGGAATTCTCAGATGAGTATCAGAGGAGAAAATTTGGACACCCAGAAATTTCACATTTGTAAGAGTCAGCTTCAAATACCTAGATATACCTGCAATTTTTCAGTTCTGCTTTTACCAAGAGAGATGGACAGAAGAGACTCCAGGGAATCTCTGAATGATGAGAAATGTATGAATATGATTCTGGGGAGTGTGGGGCATGGGACTGCTGGACTGTAGCTTTGCATTTTGGGTGCAGAAAAATAATAATGGTAGGGCTCTACCCCACCTTGCCCTAGTGACCAGCCTCCCCGGCTTCTGACAGTAAGCCGTGGTGGTAGGCAGAGAAAGGGAGTGACCTGGGAAGGTTTGCCCACCTTTCCCAGCTCCTTTCTAAATGCTTCTTCAGAGTCCTCGAAAACAGCATTGTTGAAATTGTTGCTACTGCTAGGTAAGTGGGCAGCAGGAGGAGCACCCTGGAAGGGCCGTAGCTCAGTGGCTGAGCACATGCTTTGCATGCAGAAGGTCCCAGGTTTAAACTCCAACATGTCCAAGTAGGGCTGGGAATGATTCTTGTCTGAAACCCTGGAAAGCCACTGCCAGTCCCTGTGGATAGTACTGAGGGAGATGGGGGTGAGGACCATGTAGCCCTCCAGATGTTGTTGACTAAACCTCCCATCATCCCTAACATTTGGCCATGCTGGCTGGGGCTCATGGGCGTTGGAGTCCAACAATATCTAAACAACTACAGGTTCCCCAGCCCTGTACTAGATGGACCAATGGTCTGGTTTGATAGAAGGCAGTTTCCCATGTTCCCAAACTCACTTGATACTGATGATGACAGTGGCAGCACTGCCTTTCTGAGTCAAAGTGAGGGGCCCGGTTTGGAGCAGTGTAGCCAATGTGATACTCTCCAGATGTTTGGACTACAACTCCCATCATCCCTGACCATCGGACATGCTGAATGGGGGCTGATGGGAGCTGTAGTCTAAATCATCTAGAAGACGCCATGTTGACTACCCCGGGCCAAGTGTCCCCTGGAAAGATGCAGAAAGGGGCATTCAAGGCAATGCCCCTTGCCCTATGCACTGGCTGACAAGTGAGAGTGGGAGGTCCGAAGGAAGCAGCTAGTACTTTTCTTATATCTATGGAACCTGCAGAGGATGCAAGGAGTTAACAGGGGGCAGCATCAGGATTGCTGGGAGCAGGGGGGACAGGGAAGAAGAAAGCGCTGTAGCTCTCGTCTTTCAAATATCCTATCAAGCTGAAAGGCTAATCGCTGAGAGTCATAGGGTTACATCCAACATAAGAAGATGAGCACATAAGAAGAGCCCTGTTGGATTAGGCCAATGGCCCATCAAGCCCAGCTTCCTGTTCTCACAATGGCCCTCCAGATGTCTATGGGAAGCTCACACGAGGACCTGAACACAACAGAAACTCTCCCCACTTGTGATTCCCAGCAAGTGGCATTCTGAAGCATAGTGCTTCTGGCAGTGGAAGGAGAACGTTGTGGCTAATAGCCATTGTCCTTCTTTGAAAGGAAGAAGTCCTATCTGCAGAAGGGGTTTTGCTCTAGCAGAGGCCTCTGTTAATGAGAGGAGGTGACGTGATTGTCACTGATTCTCCCTCCTCCCTGCAGCTCCCTTTGCCACCTCCAATGCTATTCTGGAGAGTCCCCCAATCCTCCAGAGCAGATTTTCAGGGAACACTGGGACAGCTACTGGGAGATGGAGGAATGGTCAAAAATTGCTTTCCCATCCCCCTCTGTTAGTGGAAGGGCAACACTGGAAGCTACCTATAGTGTGTATGTAGACATGTATGTAACCTAGGCAGAATTTAAAAACAGTGTCCCTCCAAAAAAAAAATTACAGTTGTATTTTGAGCAATCTTAGACTTAGGATACTACACTTGGGCTGCTACACTAAACGTGTCAAACGTTCATTCCAGACTCTAGATCAGGCCATGCTGGCTGGGGGTGACGGGACTCATAGTCCAAGATATCTGGAGGGCACCAGGTTTCATGGGCCCCGACCAGCATTCCTCAGGGGCATGGTCTTCCAATGATGGCAGCCCCGAGGAGGAGATGGTTCCATTCCCTGGTCTGTCCCACGTGGAGCTGCAGTCACCAGAGATTACATCTCCTCCTGCGAACCCTGAGGAGTCACCTCTGCCACCAGACTCCAAAGACTGGACCAAAGATTCCTTGGAGGGCTGAGAGAGCTCTGTGGAGACATCCCCAGAGCTTGAAACCCCAGAGCCTAGAAGAAGAAGTCAATGGCTGCAGAAGAAGGCACCAACCCTTTAATTGGCCAGATGCAGCATTCAGAGGGTGGAGCCTCTAGACAATGAGCATAAGGACCTGCTATTTGCTTCAGGACACTGCTGAGACTACTCCTATGTTCTGCCTCAGTTGCATGATCACTAACCATGGTCCTGAAGCCCACACCTTGAAACGTCTCTAAGGTACTGATCCTTGCCTTTGACTTGCCTTCCTATCTGCCTGGAACCCTGAGACTATGGATGTCTCCTGTGCTTGGGCCATCATCTATCCTCGATAATGGAAATCCCATGGATCAGGATACTAGGGTGGGAAAGGTGCCCTAGTGATCGTCAGCTCTTAACCCAAGCCACTGTCCCATTACCTTAGGTATGCCCCCCCCAATCTTTCCCTAGTTCATACTAAGAGCTACCATAGGCTATTCTTAGCTGCCCCTACTACCATGGTTAGCATAGACTCCAAGGATAATTTGCCCCCACACCTCACCAGAGAGAATGAAGAATATTCCTGAAACGAAAGCCAGGATGGTCCTCTGGGGGCGGATATGTCCAATGTTGCTAATGACAAATGCTGTGAAGACGAGGAAGAGGCTGACCATGGGGAAAGGGGTGGCTGTGCGGATTGTCTCTGCCAAGAGAGAGAGAGAGAGAGAGGAGAAGAAGAAAGTCAGGTTTTCTGAGGTAAAATTTGAGTCAGTCCTCACTGGAGCTGAGTCCTAGAACCTGTTTTGAATGCTGAAGCTCAGCCTTCTGACGCGTGAAACAACTGTATAGATGGGAGAGCCCCTGAGCATGCTCAAAGACTTTTCTTCCTCATTGTGTAACCATAGGCAGCCTGCATTCTTATAGATGGGGATTTCTAGATGGGCTTAAACTAGCCCCTTTTCTTTTAGAAATGAACCTCCAGCATGCATACCACACTTGAGTGAATTACTTACAAAATCATGTCAGGTTCTCAGCAAATCTTATTCATTTACCTGAGATTCCTAACCTGTCCTGCCTCTAGGGTTTGGGCTTACAGGAAACACAACTGAATACTCCACAGGTAAAATAATTCACATCAAAATCTCTCTGAACTGAGGAATTTAGATTTTAAAAAAAATCCAAATTACACTGAAAACAACCCGCCCCTCCTCACAGATGCAGTAAAATGCTTAATTCTAGAGACCCAGAAACATTTCTAATGTGATTTCTGAGCTTTGGTGAAACGGGTGGGGGTAGTAGAGGTGGAGCAGATGGCAATTGTTTGACTGAGGCAGGACTGGTCCAAAGTGCACAGTACCCTTGAACTTGCACAAAACTGACTTTAAAGGGGCATTTTATTTCAGACCAGTAGGCAGACCAAACATTGTTCACGCTACTATGCAACCTGCCATCTCTTCCCATAGAGCCAAAAATGTCCCTCCCCAGCCCCCCCAAGTCAGAGCTACAGATTAACATTTGCTATGAAGTTCAGTATAGGACTCGGGGATAGTCAATGTGATGGCCTTCATATATTGTTGGACTACAATTCCCATCAGCCCTAGCATGTGCCAAAATTCCTGCTGCTATTAAAGGAGCAAGGCTCTTGCCTTTGCATTTGGTGACCCTGCACACCAATTCACCTAACTTTTAACAGCTCAAAATTTGAGCAAAGGACTCATCCTTGTTTGGATGATGTCATGTTATAAAAAATAAGAGTGCCACTGAATGTATGTAGGGTTCATTGCCCTCCACTTTGCAGAAGAACAGGTTACTCCTATCCATCTCTGGGATTAGAGAAAATGTTACGGTACAGACTACACAACCAGCATCTAGGGCTGGGGCAACAAACGTGATGCTTTCTAGGTGTTGCGGATTGCGGTTCCCATCCTCCCTGGCTATTGGGCCTGCTGGCCTGGGATTGATGGGAGTTAAGAGTCTGCAACATCTAGAGGGCACCATGTTAGGTTTCCCTGATCTGGGGAAAAGAAACATGCTAGGTGATTTAGGGTTGCCAGGTTCTTGGCCTGAGACTGATCCTGTATCATTAAAAGAAGAGAAGGTCAGCCAAGTGCAGGTGTTCTTGCAACCCTGTAATGGGAAAAACCACCAGGTGGAATTCTCCCTTCCCCCTGCACAACTTTTAAAGATACAGAAGACCTCTTGGTTGCCAGGCCCAGCCTCCAAGAGGTCTTCTGTATCTTTAAAAGTTGTGGAGGGAGGAGGGAGAATTCCCCCTTGTGGTTTTTCCCATTACAGGGTTTCATGAACACCTGCACTTGGCTGACCTTCTCTTCTCCTAAAGATACAGGATCAGTCTCAGGCCATGGACCTGGCAACCCTAATGTGATTCCAGGAGAGAGAGGGGGACGGGTGAAGATACACTTCAGACCCTGCTCCAGGGAGATTTTCTCCCTGCCCTGCCCCCACTGGACAATCAGCTATCAACTGTCCAGTGGGAAGGATTCCAGGAAAGGGAGGGTCTCAGGCAAAGACCATCTCAGAGCTTCCTCCACTGGTGGCTGGTGCCCACTGGGACTGGTAGGGAGGAAGGGGGGAAACCAACAGTAGGTGGAGCCAGAGCCAATGGCAGGCAGAGCCACCCCCTCATTGGTTGCAACAAGAAAGAAGGCAGGTGGGGGGGTCCAGCTGAGGGCAGACTGAGGTTGGTAGGGCAGTGCCTCCTTCACCCTAATGGGCCAGCCCCCCACCAGCCTCCTCCAGGTGGACTCTCCACTCCCGACCATTCTATTACAAACTGACCTCAGGAAGCATCCTGACGACTTTTTATATGCTGTTGTTTCGTGCACACAGCCGAATGGGAGACTGCCCCCTTAAAAAAAATTGCCTTCTCTAAAATTTTTACAAAAAATAATTAAATTACAGATTTTTTCCTGCTCCCCCTATTTATTTGTGCCTTTCCCCCCCAAAAAAAATGTTTGGGCTGGCTGTGTGGTTTTAAAATAATGTATACATTTAATAATGTATACTACCTTAGAAGGAATTGTGTCCTGAAAAGTGGGAAATAAATTATTTAAACAAACAAACGATGTGATGACATCAAACTGCAAGCCTCCCCACCCGCTTCACGAGCTGCTATACTAAAACTTAGCATACAGTGATGATGTCATCTCATGCGTTTTGTATTGCCAGATGATACTGCGTAGAAGGGAAGTCTGAGGTACAAAGCTGGTATGTTTGGCTTCTGCCTGTACCATCTAGTTCCAATCAAAGTATGCTGTGGCTTTTTCGTGTGTGGGGGGTTTCTTCACAGCCTTACCCCCACCTCCATATTTCATAGGCATTTTTTGTAGTTGTTGAAAGTATATAGTCCACAATGCAAAGGTGACCGTTTTCTGAATGCTGCATAATTCTGTTGTGAAGATATTTTATTTTCCCCCATAACTGATCTGCTGAGATGAGCAAGTTATGATCTGGCAGATCTCCAGCTCAGTGTAGGTCCCCAACCGTGGCTCAGCCGGAGACACACCAGCATAAGTCTCTCATCCTGGTTCAGCTGGGGCTCAGCCAAAGCCAGCTCAGGTAAGGCTGGTGTTAAATCCCCCAAAAGGGGTATTCCAGGGATGTGGCAGAACCAGGCCGTTGGGGGAGACTTACACTGTATCCTAACTCTGTTCAGCTCAATCACATGACCTGGCAACCTGGAGGAACTTACACCAGCAAAAAGGGTGGTGTAAATCAAGCTCTATTTTGATGGCTTGTTTTCTGCCAGGCTTGAGCCAGCTCAGCCGATAGTAGCCTCGCTCCTGAATGGGGTTTGAATCTGGCAAACTTTATGCCAGTTCATCTTAAGTTGATGTCAATTACAGTGACTTCCTATACTTAGGATTGCTCTTTCAGTTGCTGGCAAATGAGGCTTCCCCTGGATATCATACCCATTCCTGCTGCCAATTTTGGCAAGGAAATGGGATATTGCTTGTATCATCACTAATGATGAGCTGCAGAAGTCTTCTCACTCCCTGCATATTCTGACTGTACCACTTGGTGACCCACTCTGGATTCTGGAAATTCACAATATTTTTTGAGCCGGAATTATAAGAGCTAGGCTATTCCTTCTTTTGTCCAGCAGGGGGCAATGATCTTCATTCTCTCTCTCTCTCTCTCTCTCTCACAGCATTCCTTAGTTCTGTTTCCAAGATTATGCTCGAACTAGAATCGTTTGAGCATTTATTAACTGCATAGTATACCTTCATGGTACAGGGAGCAAGGTGTGGAATCTTGAGAAACTGTGGCACATACACCCCACAGTAGTGTCGTAATCAAAACAGGATTGTCAATTGACCAGACAAGTTATTTCTGCTGTTGTACCTTTAAAAGTAGGTTAAGGTTGCAAGAAATCAGCTCCCATCCTATATTTTATGTGAAGTTCTCTGTTTAAGGTGGCCAGATGCAAAAGAGAGCAGGGCTCCTGTATTCCAGGGCTTCCTCAAAGGTGGAGGAGAAATTCAGTTTGGTTAGGATTTTAATGTGAACCTACCTAATTCTCACTTTCTGAAACAATATGTGAACCAAAACACAGTTATCATCACTTGAAATTCGCTCTTCTCCAAATATTTATGATGCAGCTCTCCAATCAAATAATGTATACAAAAATGTGTGTATTAGGGGAAAGTGTGCATAAAAATTCATATATTTCTGAAAATAGCATGTGAAATGCATTATATCAGGGGAATTTGCTTGCACAAATATATGGAGTGGGCAAAATTGCATAAAAATATGTGCATATTAGGAGACATTTGCATGAAAATGCCGATGAATCGTCCTGAGAACTTTTTTTTAAAATGGCAGCTGATGTGGTAAAGTAGAGAACTGAAGGTTGGAAAAATGAGAAATGGAGGGAAACCAAAACTGACAGATTCATCTGTCCTTAGCCCTGTGGCTGTAATAATTGTAGAGGAAAGGGAATTTCAGCAAGTGTAAGCTTGCATGGCAAGAGAAACCTGTTGAAATCCCCTCTTCTACACAACTATGAAAGGCTCAGGAGTCCTGCCCTGTTTTTCACCTGACCAGCTTAGCTCCTATTGATTTGAGGGAGTTAAAAGTTCTCTTCCCTACCCCAGTTCTGTCATCAATGGACAGACATGAGCCCACAGGGAACTGCTCTTTATATAGAGAGAGTGATTGCTGGTAATAAAGAAAAAGTCCTCTGTGTATAGGGGTTCTGGAGTCGGAGTGGGGTGGGGTGGAGGGTTAATTGGAGGGAGTGCTGTTCCTCCTAGTCCCCACGATGTTGCCATCTAAACCTCAAAGATCTAGGGCAACCTTTGCCAACCTGGTACCCTCCAGATGTTTTGGACAACTCCCATCAGCCCCAAACCGTGCACTAGGTTGGCAAAATTTGTTCTAGGGGAAAGAACATGGTGTCAGATGCACCTGCTACGTATGGTGAGCTGCCAGATGCTACACACCTTAGGCCCCAAATATCTGAAAGGCCGCCTCAATCCTTGCAGACCCTCTTGGATGCTGAGATCAGCAGAGGGGGCTCTTTTGGTAGTTCTGTCACCCTCAGAAGCTCAGGGTGGTGGTGGCCTGGGAGAGGGCATTCTCTGTGGCAGCCCCTAAGTTGTGGAACTCCCTCCCCACAGAGGTGCATCTGGCAACTTCCCTGTACAATTTTTGGCAAATGCTGAAGATGCATCTCTTTGCCCTGGCCTTTGACACCTGAGATGTATATTTTTAGGACCCATCCTATTTTTTGTGATCTTGTGATTTTAGGTTGTTTTTAACTGTTTATAATTGGGTATTTTAAAACTGTTGTAACCCACTGTGGGGCCTTTGAATGAAGGGCAGGTAATAAACAACAACAATAACAATAACAATAAATACAGAACACATACACACACTGTCCCAAGCAGTCAGCATAAATGAATAAACAACACTAAATTCCTGGAAAGCCACACCATATATGTGGCTGGCTGCATCTGGTTCGGTTGTGCAAAGTGGAGGTAACCAATGTCCAATGTATTTACTCATTTTTAAAGATGGAATAGTGGGATTTCTTCCGCAAAGATGCCCTGCAGTCCTCGCTCTTAACAGCTAGTTAAATATTCACAGGATGTTTGGCAGGAAAAAGGTGCTCCTGTCAACTAGCTTTTAGACGACAGAGCCATGGCAGTCACTGCCCTCCGCAGACTCCCATAGGACTGGGCTGCTAATGCTCCCTTAGAAGGCAGTTCTGTTGAAACCAGCATAGGAAGTTACTTGCAAGTTAAGAAGGGAGTGTGAGAACTAGGGTATGTGTAACAAGTCCTCTACAGCCTTTTCCAAAGCTAACCATTGTAATGGAACAGAGTCACCAGGGGGAGCTCCTATAGCTACAGATACAGCCTACCTGCACCTTAGCCTGGAGTTTAGACCATAAACATCATCATCACTTATGGAATTTGCTCCCGCGAGAGGCAGTGATGGTCACCAACCTGGATGGCTTTAAAAGAGGATTAGACAAACTCATAGATGGTAAGGCTATCTATGGCTATGAGCCAAAATGGCTATGTTCTATCTCCACTGTTGGAGGCAGCGTGCCAGTTGCCAGGAATTACAAACAGAGGGCGTTGCTGTTGCGCTCAGGTCCTGCTTGCAGGCTTCCCATAGACATCTGGTTGGCCAGGAAGCTGCATTAGATGGGCCATTGGCCTGATCCAGCAGGGCTCTTACGTTCTTAACAATGACAGCAACAACATAACAACAACCATGTAGATTCCTTCAAGTGTTTAAAGCACTCCAAGGATGTTGTTATTGCAGTAATTGTAGTAATTCCTTCCAAGTGTTCAAAGCTCTTCAAAGATGTCATGACTGAACTATGGGTAGAAACACACTCACTGTTCTGCTGATTTCAGTGCGTCTCCACCTCTCCCTCCTGAAAATGGGGGCATACAACACTAGTCAAGCCCTGCCCTTTTTTACTGTAAAACCTGATGGGAGCAGTTTGAGTGCAGTTTTTTTTTAATTCTGCTTCAAAGAGATTTCACAACTGATCAGCAGATCAACCCATTCCCCTTCCAGGTGTGGCCAATGGAAATACTTTGCTATAGGTGACTAGTGTGTTTACAGCCTGTCTTGGCTGTTGTGAATGGAACTCATACTTGTTTGCTCCCTTCTTACCCTCTGTTGTTATATAATCAAATTGGTTCCTTCTTCGCTGTCTAGTTTCTGGTAACGTCAGTTTTCTGTGACTTCCCAGTCGGGCGAAATTGGTTACTGCACATCACATTTTGCCTCCAAGCCAGAACTGGAAACCAAGGTTTGAAACGTTTCTAGTTCTGCTTTGGAGGTAGTTATCATACTTTACCTGGTTTGGATATGACAGTAAACCATAGTTACCCTGAGCCAAGAAGGAAAGGAGGGAATCGGAGCACAAAAGCATGGAGCCCATTCACGATGGCCTTGGCTGTGAAAGCTTGAACTGGGCCATTGTCTTAGTATAACAACTCTGCAGTGGAGGGTATTATGACAATATGCATCTTTGAGGTGGGGAGCTGAGGCTGAAATAATGGTGGTTTGACCAAGACCACCAACGAGCCCATGAACAGCTAAGGTGAGGTTTGAACTGAGACTTCACAGCTAACACCCCTAGTCTGTAATCTTATGCACACCTACTTGGAAAAAAGTTTTATTGAACAAAGGGAGACTTCCAAGGAAACACAAATAAGGCTGGGCTGCTCCCAATCTCTGTTGCACTCAGAGCAAGAGGCAGCTAAGACACATTGTCCACAGATACATATGTTTCAACAGTTCTTATTTACCAGGCCCTAATGTTGGTTCCTTTCCCAAGAAAATAAACTCCTCCAATTTTCTCCTTACCACATAGCCGGTGTTACAGTTTGGGTTACAATGTTGGATTTGGGCTAGGAAGACCCAGATTCAAAACTCTAAGCCATGAAGCTCACTGGGCAACCCTGAGTCAGTCTCTATTTGCCATCTAACCTACCTCACAGGGTTGTTGTGAGGATAAATGTAGGGGAGGAGAAACACAGAGTAATGGAGCAGTCTGTTTCCAGTTCATTTCACTGTCACATGTGTTGTCTCACAAGTTTTTTTTAGTCTCATTTCAACAAATGATTTAAAAAAAAAATCTGCTGAGGTTTACATAGTGTAAAGCTTATTTTCTCTCAAATTTCACATTTCTAGCAGTTTTATCTGTCAAAATAGCATTCCTAAATGGACTTTATCTCAAAATACATATTTTTAAATCTATTGTCTATCAAAATACACATTTATGTAATCTCTGTCAAAATAACATGTGCTGATAACATTTCTTTTAGCCAAGAGCTGCATTGCAATATTTGGAGAACTGTTAAATCTGATGGATAGCTATGTTCTGATCCATGCATTATTCCAGGAAGTGTCGATCAGGTCAGTTGTACTGGAATTCACAAAGACTGAATTCCTCCAGCAATCCTAACCCTTTCTTGGAGAAAAGTTGGGATATAAATAAATACTCTTTGGAGGGAAATGGATTGTTAACATTTCACTAGCACAAGTGGCTGGTGTTGTCATCCTTCGAGGTTCAGCTCCTGTTCAGTGCCTCCAGAAGTTAAATCTCTGAGTAGGTCAGTGGATGCATCTCCTCTCTAGAGCACACGTAAATAAATGCCTCTGCATGGTCATTAAAGCACCATGGGTGATATTCAACTAAGTCCTACTCAGAGAAGACCCACTAAAATTAATGAACCTAAGTTAGTCAAGTCCATTAACTTCAATGGATCTGCTCTGAGCAGGACTAGAGTTGAACACCATCCCATGACTGTCACACACTGTAATTGCCAACTGCAGTTATTCTGAACTGCTGCTGACATATTACAAGGCAATCTAAGGGCTTATCCAAACGGAGCGGGATAATCCATGGTTTCCATATTCGGTTTGTCATCTGATAGTCCTCACTTTTCCTTTTAGTTCGCTCTTTCCCAATTAAAAAAAACCCGCTTTTTTGCACCCGCACACACAGCGGTAAGACCCCTACATTGTTTTTGCTTTTTCCAAGCTCCGCCTCTAAAACCTCCCCCTATCAACCAATTGGTCAGCAAAAAAATTATGTGTGCTCCTCTTCCCCTTTGCAACGAAGCACAATATGGCTGTAAAGGAGTTCTCGCCTCAGAAGGAAAGGCTGCTGGTCAGTTTCATGCCTGCCTTGTCTGTATTTGCCATATTGTGCTTAAATGGATGTATTCTTTTCTGCCTTTATTGATATTTAAGGAGATACACACACTGGCAATTGCACTTATTTCTCCAAAAAAGCAAGAAAGGTGTAACCCCCCCTCCTTCTCCCTTTCCTTCCCAGGAGAATGAAATTGACAAAGCTTTCTGGAGCAGGCTTGAAACCGACCAGAAGCCCTTTTCTAAGTTTGTATTTGCCATATTACACTTAAACCAATGTATGCTTTTCTGATTTGAAGCAAAAACCCCAGCAAGTACCATGAAATTGACAAAGCTTTGGGAGGCAGGCTGAAACCGACCCCCCCCTTTTCTCGCATTGCAAATCTCACCCAGAGCGGCCGCCCAGTTTGCAGACTGGCAAAAAATAAAATGCATCTGCACAGTAGTTGTAGACCCCCCCCAACACCCCACCATTGCAATGATTGGTTCAATTTTCCCAGGCTTATTCTCGCACATGCGCAAAAGTGCAGATACATGATTGGCTGGAATGAGGAGAAGGGGCAAGGGGAAATGCCCAAGAACCGCCCATCAGCTGTAAAGACTGCGGTATTGCATCCTAACTCCTGAAGGCACAGCGGATGATTCCCGATTTTAAAGAGCAAATCGCATTTTTGCTGGTATTGCAAGGAGCGGATTTAACCCGCGAAAATGTGTTACAGCGCGAGTCGTCATTTGGACGACCGAAAAATAATGAACACACATAGCGGGCGTGTCACACATTTTGCAGTCATCTGGATGAGCCCTAAGTGTGCTTGTTTTGTTTCAGTATTATCTTTGACCAAAAGGAACCTTCTTGGTTTTTAAGTCAGTGAAGGCCAAGCTATACAGGAGGGACGAAGAACGTTTTGTGGACCATCAGCACATTTACAAACTTAAGAAATTGTCATGGACACCACATGCACGCACAGCAACAAAGTACACACCACCACCTATTATACTGGCTACAATAGGATGCTTCTTTCAAGCCTAATTTTGGCAAAAGGACAGGACCCTGTGGCTGGTAGGGGAGGCCACTGTGGGCACATGCGTGTCCATGGAATCATATTGGCAACCCTTGCATACAGGAGATAACCAGGTGAAGAGCTTCACTAAATGATCTTTGATTTGTCGCGGGGGGGGGTTAGTACAAACATTGCCCATTTTCAGCTGTGAGCCCAATAAGATCTGCACTAGCAATTGGAATGTCCAGGAGGCTGGGGAAAAGGCCTTACCATCATCACCCCTTCCCCAGCATTTTCCTTGTTGCTGCTGTTGGGTCTCCTCTGCAGGAGAGAAGAGGGAGCCAGCTGTAGGGCATCTCGCCTGGTGAGAAGATCCCTCCCCTCTGAACTGTATTTAAGCCAGGTTGCTGAGGCTCTTTGGAGTGCAGTAAGGCAAGCACCTGGAGTTCTGTTGTCTGTTATCTTAATCTTTTTGTGCTTTGTATGTATTTAAATCTAGATTATTTATTTTGTAATATTGAATTTTTGTGTGTTCCCCACCCAGGCGCTATCTTTCAGCTAAGATTTCTATTTTAATTTCCAATCAGAGAAATGTTTTTGTTTGAATTATATGCTCCAAGCAACTGTGGTTGATGCTTAATGTATCATGTTTAATGATATCACTTGGGCCCACCCCGTGACATCACTTGGGCCTGCCCCGTGACATCACTATGGCCCATCCGCATGACATCACTATGACCTGCCTCCATGACATCACTAGGGCCCACCCCTGAAATCTCAGGCTTTGGGATACTTATGACCTGGCAACGCTGGCATGGCATCATGTCTAGCTTGGCCCCTTGAGAGAGCAGCTCTTAGATTTATTTATTTTTCTTAATACCAAGCAAATAGAAACATATTGACTTACTGAGGATGTTTTCCGTGTTTTCTGTAACGAGGGGCCCCTCGGGGTCAGGGTCAGGCCTAGGCTCCAGGAAGTATTCGGAAGCAACGCAGCTGCCTTTTTTCTGACCTGCCGAAGGAGAAAAAACATCATTCACATGGTCAAAAGTGGGCAATAAAGTGATAGGGAAGAGGCATCTTCTGTGATGGGGGCAAAAAACTGGTTCAGGTGGGATAAAAAACTCATAGGTATTACTGAGATGGGCACAGGCCAGTGAGAGGGCCTACGCAGCCTTTCCCAACCAGTGTGCCACCAGATGCTGTTGGACCACAATTCCCATCTTTCCTGACCATTGGCAATGCTGGCTGAGGTGGATGGGAGTTGTGGTCCAACAACATCTGGAGGCACACTGGTTGGGAAAGGCTGGCCTACAGGGAGAGCCCTGCCACTAGGCAGAGAGGGGCAGTTGTTGGGGGGAGGCAACAGCAGTCCTCGACAGCTGTTCTTATCCTCCTGAGATGGCAACAACAGCATCAGCTTTTTCCCAAAGTATCACAGACAGCACAGTTGGGAAAGGCCTCTGACCAAGTGAGCATCAGAATGTAAGAAGAGTCCTGCTGGATCAGGCCAAAGGCTCATCTAGTCCAGCTTCTTACAGTGGCCAACTGGATGCCTCTGGGAAGCCAAAGAGCAGGCCCTGAAGCCAACAGCACTCTCCTCTCTTGCAGTTTTCAGCAACTGGCATTCAGTGAAAAGAGAAAATGGGCACCATGGCTACCAGCTATTGCTAGCAGGCAGCTCAGGCCACACATTTCAACAGGCAGAGCAGATGGGCATATGTTGCTCTCCTGACCAGGTGCAAAACAATGCCACCACACTGCAGCATTTGTTTGAGTGGGCAGCAAGCAGCAGAGGCAGCCCAGGACATTTTGCTGCCTGAGGCAGACAAGATGCCCCCACGCCACAATATTCCATTCACAGAAACCTCCTGAACTGGCAGCTGAATCTTACTTCAATGTTGGAGATGGGATGGTATCCTCCACTGCACCTGAGGGCAGCTGACTAGCTTAGGGAACATATGGCTGCCCACGTGGCACACGCCAGATGCCTAACATCTTACCCATGCACCCTGCCTCCCATGCCTTGGCTGCCTCATTCTGCCTAATGGTAGAACCAGATCTGCTAGGCAGAGTGGTGAGCAAACAACAGCAGCAGCAGCAGCAAGGTGTTGTTGTTACCCTTTGGAATTCCCTCCTATCAAATATTAGACAAGTGCCATCTCTGTTGTCTTGTCGATGCCTCCTAAGCTTGTTCGTTGTCCTCTGATGTGGTAGAGGGTGTTGTTCTATCATCACTGTTGAAATAAAATTCAGCTGCCAGTCCTGTTGCAGAGGTGTGTGCAGTAGTGTAAGGGCAAATTCAAAAGTGTGGATCCCTTAATGATAGTCACCAAGCCCCCTCATAGCCATGCCCTCTTTTCTACTTTCTCTCATCTCCAAGTCCATACACCCCTACAACAGACATCTCTATGAGCCAGTCAGCATGAAAGGGGAGGCTGTGTTAGCTACTGAGAAGAGTCTTCTCAGTGTCTAATATGTCCCCCCCTTTCATGATCATTGGCTCTAATCAGCATGAAAGGACAAACACACTCCCCTTTCATGATGATTGGCTCATACATAAGAACCTGGCTGGGATCCTGCTTCCCAAAAAGGAAGGGGTCTATGACCCCCGCAACCCCAGACAACTACACTCATTTGTGTGTGTGTGTGCGTGTGCACGCACATACGCACACACAGCTTTGAAGGAGCAAGAACTAGAAAGGGATGGAAAATAGCTTGGAGGGAGGTAAGGAGAATATGAAGACAAGGCACAGTGGCAGGAGAGTTGATGAAAGGGGAACAAAATAGGTAGTGGTCTAAGAAGCAGGACCCTGTGCGGTAAAGAAACAGGCTTTCAGATAAGAGAAACAAAGGCATTAGGGCAGGGGTGGGAAAACCTTTTCATCCTGAGGGCCGCATTCTCTTGAGGGGGTCACATTCCGGTGGTGGGTGGGATCAGAAGCAGAAGTGGGTGGAGCCGTGGCTGTGATTCTTGCCTCTATACAGTATAAATCAGAGGTTTACACATGCATCGCTCCATCCAGGCAAGCGAGAGGCCTCGTTGCCGTTCAAGGACACAGTCAGGGAAAAGCGCTCAAGGAGAGTGTGGAGCAGGATTGGGGGAGGGGTGTGCCTTGGGGAGAGTCCCAAGGGCTGTACAGAGAGGCCTGAGGGGCTGCATTTGGCCCCGAGGCCTGAGGTACCCCACCCCTGCCTTAGGGATTTGAGGGAAGGAGAAAGGAGCGAGAAAAGAACCTCGCCAGGGCCCAGAGACAGGAGAGACTGTGTCCTTGCATGGGGAAAAGTGACCACAGAAGGAAGTTTCAATGGCGGGTGGGTGGGTTGGGAGGACTGTGGGAAAAGAAGGCCAAATGTGTATGTTGGAGGAGTGTGGATGAGTGATGAATCACACATGATAATTTGAAGTATCCAGCCAAGGCTCGAGATTCAGGTCTCTAGTGGTTTTAAATGAAAGGAAGATAGACTTCTAATAAGCAACAGCCCAAGCCTCCTCCTGACTCTAAGGGCAGCTCTAAGCCTACCAGGTACACGCTGGCAGTCTTAATGCCACTCTGCCTTGAATGATAGTTCGAGATTCAGTGGGCAGTTGAATCTCAACTGTTTTATCATTTCAATTAAGGCTATCCCTATAATCTTTTTGAAAGCTGAGCTGCTGTATCACGCCAGAGCTCCTTGGAAGAGCTCTGATCAGAGCCTTGATGTCACAACAGTCTGTTTTGGAGTTACCAGACGTGACAGGATGCGATTTTTGGAGGGGAATCTTGACTTTCCAAGGCTCTTACCGGCAAAGAAGCAAACCCTCCAGAGGCCAGCATGGAGTGCCATGACTATCTCAGTGGTCTGGTTTTGTGGAAAAACAATCCCTTCTTCCATGAACAGCCAGTAGTCAGTACTGACGGCGATGCCCACCAGGAGCAGTCCACACGCTCCAAAAACACTAGACAGCAGGGTCAGGGCACGGCTGCTGCAGTTACTCATCCTAGGTGACAGGGGGAGCCACTGGCCAAATGCAGCGCAAGGACCTGAAATAGGAATAAGCCATAGTCAATCAGAGAAACCAGAGATTTACAAAAATTATCCCCCTAAAAGTCATAATCAGTTTTACCTTGAGCTTTCCCCAGTCAAGTCTATTGATTCTCAGAGACCCCAGGAGTGACTGACTGATAGATTCTTCTTCCAATCACAAGACCTTTGTTTTCGAAGAACATGGGAGTGCTAGTCTAAGCACCATCCTAAACCCTCTCAAAGAACCCTGAGGACCTTCATTCATAATCTGAGGCCCTTGTCAGTGTGCCCCCTCTAAGGAAGGTGTGGAGGGTGGCAACACAAGAACAGGTCTTCTCAGTGGGTGGCTCCCCAATTATGGAATGCTCTTCCCAAGCATGCCTGGCCCCATCACTATGTTTTTAGGCGCCAGGTAAAAACATTTTTATTCATCCAGGCCTTTGGAGCTTAATTCTCTACATATTTTTTGTCAGATAAGGATGAGCTGGATTTTGCTTTTTATGAGCTTTGCATTTTAGGTTGTTTTTATTCCTGTTTTTATATCTGTTTTTAATGCTTGTCAGCCACTTTGAGTTTATTTTTGAAAAAAGTGACAACTAACAACAATTTTGGTTATAATACCTTCTACCCTCTAACCCAGAGGTGGGAAACCTCCAGCCCGTGGGCCAAATTAAGCCTACCAATTTGGCCTGCATAGCTGTTTTTGGCCAGCCACACCCATCCGTCAGTCACCTGATGTTATATGACGATTGGTGCGGAATGGATGAAGCCACAGCTGCCAAGAAACAATCAGGAGCACACAGGTGAAGCAAGCGGGGCTTGCATTCAGTCAGTGCCAGATACAAGCCCTGCTGCTTTTGGGTGAGATTGGTTCCATTCACCCACCTGTCAAATGTGGCCCATAGAGGGTTGGTCACCTTTCTGATCCAGCCCACTGGACAAAAGTGGTTCCCATGGATTTTAAACTTCCTCTCTGCACAAGGACCCTGGAGGCCTTCTGAGGACCCTCTCATAATACCTCTGAGCGACAATACTCCTGGTGCCCTAGAATATGCACACAATGCATCCTTCGAGCAGCTAATCTGCCATTACTGGTCTCAACAAGGAACTCCCAATAAGCTTCTAAGGAACCCCAGATTTCATGGAAAAACAGTTTGAAAACTTTCTTCCCAGGAGTGCTTACTTTCATCTACATTCTCCTATTGTTCTCTCTCCAGAAATTCTGGATTCTGACACCCTGTTTTATTTCTCTGTGGGTCTCTACCTCACCAAGAGCTAGCAGGGACCACCACCTATACCTAAGTTAACCCATTAAGCCTTCTGGTATTATACAGGATTCATAATTCTCTCCATTCCAGTGCAATTCTCTAGCTCACAATTCTTGGGTCTAACCAGCGTAGACTTTCTTCTTCCAGGACCCCAGGCCTGCTGGAATCCACTATGATGACTTGTTCTGTAACGTAGCAGACTCTGCCAGGGCCAGCTCTAGGTTTGAGGAGCCTTCAGGAAAGTGTCTTGTGGGGGACCCCCTCCTATATCGCTGGGCTTCCTCCTCAGGCAGTGCTGCAATCACCATTTGACAGCTGGCTCTGGGAGCCATCATTGTACTCCAAGAGCATTGTGGGAAACTTAAACAGCCGCTACAAGATGCAGCTGCTTGGAATGCCAGATTATTATTATTTTTAAAAGAGGAGCCCAGGACAGGTGTCAGACAGGGGTGGGTCCTGCCAGGCAGTGGGCCCACAGCAGCGGCCCAATTATCACTTTTGTGGTCACGATTTTGCCAACTTTTCTTTTAAAGATTCATGTGGCTTTCCCACCTTCTCTGTTCTGAGCAATCTGCACCACCTTCCCTGCCCTCCCCTGACACAATCCAGCACTCCTGGTCCCAGCTTAGCAATACACATTTTCAAAATGTATATGGGGAAGGGCTGCAGCTCAGTGGTACAGCACATGACTTGTATGCAGAGAGTCCCAGGTTCAATTCCTGGCACTACAAGGCAGGGCTGGGAAAGCTGGAGAGCCATTACCAGTTGCTGTAGACCAGCATTCCCCAACCTGCTGCCCCCAATGTTTTGGGCTACAATTCCCATCAGCTGTTGGGGAAGGCTGGTGTAGATAATACCAGATGTACCAATGGCCTGACTCAGTATGAGAAGGCTTGCTTATGTTTATCAAAATATATTTCTTTAGGCTTTTGCTGGGTATTTTTAAAAGTCGCATGCGAAATAGCTCATCGCAGTCATCAAAATGGATATTTCAGAATCAAATGTGGTTCATGCTTGTTACAGCTGCTAGAACAGTTAATTCATACACAGCTAATACTGACCAAGATCATTACAGAGATAAGACACAATGCTGAATTTAAATGTTCTTGGTACAGCAAATTCCAGTACATCAACAACGATCCCACAGATCCTGAATGGTGAACGGTGCAGCACAATTCTGTGCATGTTTTCTTGGAAATAGGTCTCACTGTGCTCAGTGGGAGTTGCTTGCAGGTAAGTGTATACAGGCCTGCAGCCTTATATGTGTCCCCCTGTTACATATGGAAAGTGTTGAGCTTAACCCAGCAAAAAGAGGAGAGAAATCATTCATACAGTAATACACATAGGGATTTTGGTGGTGAAGCCTTTAGTAGCCATTGTCTGAGCTGCCTTTATGTCACAGAGGCTTTGGGGAAACAAAGATTTTTTGGTTGTCATTGACGGAGCTGCTTTTGTTCTTCCTACACAGGATCAAGGAAGGCAGAAGGACCTAGATCAGGGGTAGGGAACCTCTGGCCCTCCAAATGTTCAACAATATTCCTGCTGACCACTAGCTTTGCAGGTGGGGGCTGATGGAGTCCAACAAAAACAGCAGGAGGACCACAGGTTCCCCACCCCTGACCCATTGGAAGGTGGGGGGGGGAGAGAAGAAGCAGAGGCCACGGTAATTAGGAAGAAAGAGCCCCACAAAGCAGGACAAGAAGGGAATAGAGGGAGGGACTGGGCTGAAGTTCACAAAGAGAAGAGCAGACCAGAGGAGATGTTTGGGAATGGGAGAGACAATACAAGGGAGTGTGTGTGTGGGCACGGAAGAGGTGCAGCTCATGAGCAGGAACTACAGAGGACAGAAAGGTGAACCTTCACACGCAGATTTGAAACAACCAGACACATCCTTGTCCAGTGCTTTATAATGCTTTATAACCACAGCAGTAACCCCATACTTCACTCCAGTGCCAGGTCCTGGGATGTTTTTTGGGGGAGGGCACTTGGCAAGAACCCCTCAGTGGGCATCTCCTCACCACTGTCACTGCCCCCCATTGCCCTGCCCCTCTCCTTCTGGGCATAATCCACACAAGCGCTCAGAGGAGAGCACGGTGGCCGTGTGTCCTACT
The DNA here is from genome assembly GCF_030035675.1 of Rhineura floridana. Taxonomy (NCBI): domain Eukaryota; kingdom Metazoa; phylum Chordata; class Lepidosauria; order Squamata; family Rhineuridae; genus Rhineura; species Rhineura floridana. The sequence continues at coordinate 20,334,262 of NC_084490.1, forward strand.
TTACAGTCCTATATTTGAAGGGCCATATCTGGTCCAAGTCTGGTTTGAAGACAAAGAATTCCACGAAAGGGAAGCAGGAGGGCCCTTGAAGTTGCCCATCAGCTATGAGCACCTGGACAGCAGAGTGAGCAGGCACACCATCTCAGTCTTCCCCAACAATGGCGACATGCATTCCTAAATGTGCATCTTAACATAAAATCACCATATGCAAATTTGTGCAAATCTGGTGTCCTCTCTGTTTGGCGATGCACATCCTCTTTTCGGGCAATGCAATCCTAGAGGAGAGAGTGACAGGCAAGTGGAAGATGTTGCTCCATCTTCTCTTCCTGGACTCTTCTTGCATGCCTGGAGAGGGCAGGTGAACAGGCAGTGCCAGCAAGGAGGAGAAACAGCAGCAGAGCCAGGGGTCAGCAGTGGGGCCCCTGCATGGAGTGGGGCCTCAGCAGGTGCCTGATGATGCTGATCCCTGGTGTCATCTCCACCCTCATATAATGAATTTTCATGATCAGGTCTTAAGCCTCTCTCTATCTCCCTTCCCTCTGGTTTGGGTCCCTAATAAAAGAAAAAGTTGTGCCTTCTCTGTCTCTCTCTTCTCCCCGCCCCACCCTCTTCACTTTGCCTTCCACCACTGTGGGTAGTTTCTTTTTTCCTTTCTTTTTCCTCCAGAAGATTTATGGGGTTCAAGCTGGCCTGTCTGACCTGGAAACCCTGCACTGGTGGGCTGGGTGGGCTGGAGCTTAGAAAAGTTACTTTTTTGAACTACAGCTCCCATCAGCCCAATCCAGTGGCCATGCTGGCTGGGGCTGATGGGAGTTGTAGTTTAAAAAAGTAACTTTTCCAAGCTCTGGCTGTACTAAACACAGAGAGGACAGGATGGAACTCTGCATGTGCTCAGAGTCAGTCTTGATACATTCTAGAGCTGAACAGAGATAGAGAAAACAAGGTCTGTTCTGGGATTAGGAAACAGTGAGATCTCGCCTTGAGCTTCCCTTCTTTCCCCAATTTCCTAGCCCTCAGTGCTCACACTTTTTGGTTAGCTCTTCCTCCTCTTGCTAGGGTTCTGGACAGCTCCACCACAATACATTTAAACCACATCCAACACACATTTAAGCCACATGACTTCCCCCAAAGAATCCTGGGAACTATGGTTTTCTCCTCATAGAGCTACACATTCCCAGCAACCTTCTCAAAGTTCCCATGATTCTTTGGGGGAAAGGAAGGGAGAAACAGCAAGCCTGCTCCCACCCCCATAGACTCATCTCTTCCTTTTATTTATCTGTTGCAGAAGTTGAAGGCACAAAAAATGGAGATGCCAACCATCCTTAAGTCCCAGACCAGTATATAGGAATCACCTGGAAAGATGTGGGGGAGGGGGCAGATTTGAAGACATTTGGAGCAGGGGCAAGCTACTTCAAGTACATGGCTGCCCGCCCCGCCTATCTTCTCCAAGGACATGGACCTCTGAAATCCAGGATCTCCCCCCATCTGCTACACACCCACATCCCACCCTACTCCAGGCACCAGGGCCTTGATCTCTTCAGTCATGTAGTTAACAGGTTTCTCCAAGATATGTTTGTGCTTTCAGAGTCCAACATCAGGAATAATAAATTTATTTCGGTCCAAGACCAGCAAATACAAAGCATAAAAGGCGCAGTCATAAAATACACTTTTTCAAACCAGGTACAACATATTAAAAATAGTTATATCAGAGATTAAAATAAATGAACCAAAATCTTTCTACGAGCCATGGCCACAACACAAAATTTCGCCACCATGTCCGTGACCAATGGGTCGCAGTCATCGAGTAAAAAGTGCACCAGGTTTTCTCCTAAAATTCTGGGTCTTTTAAGAAGGCACGGGCAGATAAACGTAGTGCGGAGATCAGAATAGAGAGAGCAGTGTAATAGAACATGCTCTACTGCTTCAACCGCTCCAGAGTCACAGATACAAACCCGTTCTGTATAGGGCACTCTCTTGTATCTCTCCTCAAGTAGTGCTGAGGGGAGTACATTAAATCTTGCGTGAGTAAATGCCTTTCTATACTTAGGGATACTCAGACTAGTTAAGTAGACCGCAGGCGCAGGTGCTTTTGCACTAGCCCAAATATTGGGGAATGCTGCCAGAAGGCTCAGATTGTGTTGGAGCTCAATATCCCTGATACGCTGCGAAATGAGTTATTTGGCCTTAAAGTAGCCGGATTGTAATACGGCTGTCTGAGAAAAGCCAAGGGAAAGCAATTTGGAATTCACCGCAAGTTTCCACCTAGACTGATAAGTGTCGGTGACGGTTAATGGAGCAAGCCCCAAAGGAGAAAAAATCAGCTTTAGCCACATATTTAACCTGTAAACCCAGGCCCTCGTCTCGACCAACAAAGTATCTACTTCCCGACATAACACAAGATTTGGCACACAGCTAGGCAAACCAAGAATGCTCCTAATAAATTTGGATTGTGCACATTCCAGAGGGGCATAATTACCCTGGGAACAAAGCTGAGTGCCATATAGAAGTTGGGGCACCACTCTGGTATTGAACACCAGCATTGCCGAGGGGATGTTAGAGAAGAAGAACGCAAGTAGCGCCCTAATACTTCTCTGGGCACTTTCGGTGGCATTACTTAGGTGGGATTTCCAAGAACCAGAGGAATGAAAAATGATTTCCAAATATCTAAAGGAGGGAACTTGTTCGATCGGGTGGTTATTTAGTAGCCAGTGGTGTTGAAGCCTTTTGCGAGTGAATACTAAGATCTTAGATTTGTCGTAATTGATTACAAGCTTTTCTGTCCTGCAAAAGGAGCTAAGCGCCCTCAGTCCAACATCATCCTCAGCACTTTTTTCCCCCTGGCTTGTGTCTCCAGGGGTTTCTATTTATGCCCTCAGCTGCATTTGTGCTGAAGAGAAGCCCCCGAAAAGCCCTAAATTGAGTGAGTGTGTATGTATGTGTGTGTGAAGGATAGGAAAAGAGTATCTGGCCTAGAATGGATGACCATGAAGTGGGGATGAGCAGGGTGAATGGCAGAGCCAGTTAAGGGGCCCAGAGACAAAAGGGCCACTCTCTTCCTCTTTTAACCCCCATCAAGTATTAACCTCCCTGCCCTTTTCCCTCTTTAATAACAGCACTGCACACCCTGGGGCCTGTCCACAGCATTGTTTATAATCCCCAGCGGTAAAGTGTCCTCCCTCCCTCTCTTGGGCAAGAACCTTTATTCGATTTTTCCCATCTGTGATGCTTTATTTTAGTTACAGAAGGCGGCACAATATGGTCACCCTACTCACACACATTCTTCTTCCTGTTCCAGATCTGTATATACATACACAACACAAGGGAGAAGGAGTATGTGGTGGGGGGGGGGAAGGAGCGGAGAGTGAACAAGAATAGATTATATTAGCCTTTCCCAAAGTGGTCAATATTGCCCACCTGGGGTTGATGGGTCTGTGCAGAAGATGAATAAAGACCTAGGGGTCAAGAAGGTGTCAAAAAGACCCTGGGGTGGGAAAGAAGTTTACAAGGTATAGTGCGAAAAACTCAGGAACTATGAGCCCCAGAAATAAAGAGCATGTACAGGGTACACCTTTCTTGCCAATGAGGAATCTCTATATTTAATAAGGTGATTCCACAATGCAACAGTTAAAGCCCATCAGGCCCATCCATTGCACTAGAGAACATAAAAAGTATGATATTGTTATTATTTTCACTTGTTTTACTACTTTATATTTTACATTTTATGATTCCTTGTAATGGTGATTGAAGTTAAATATTGATGATATATTGATAATTCTTGACTTTATTTCATTCATGTTCCTCAGAATTTGAGTTGGTGTTGATGACAACTTGATAAGCTCATCAAGGTGTCAATGAACTCAGAATTTTGGGAAACCCTGGATTATATATTTATAGGAATGGACAGAAGGATGTTTGTAAGGACAGCCAGAGACAAGAGGTATTGATGAACAGATAGACAGGCAAGAGAAGACTGCATGGGCAGAGAGATGTTTAAAGAGACGGACAGACCCTGGGTGAGGCTGTCACTCACTGGAGATCTTCAAGCACAGACTGGGAAGCCGCATATCAGGGTTCTTCTCGTTCTCGATTTCCTGCTTCATGGAGTGGGTTTTGACTAGATAGCCTACAAGACCACTTCCACCTCTAGATGCTATGACTGCAGGATAAATGGACGGGTGCTTGGGAGAGAGAAAGGAAGAATGGATGGTAGGCAGATATTTATAGGAATGATAGGTGTTCAGGCAGGTATTGATAGACATGGATGAGTTGTTCTTCTGTGGCTCAGTTTAATTTATGTATAATTTACTATAAGAAGCATGTTGTTTGCAACACTCAATTTCCAGGATAGGGTAGATTAAAAATTAAGGGCAATAAGTCCCCTAACTCTCATACAGTGGAAATACCCTGTAGAAAGGCAGATATATGGAAATACAGACACAGAGGAGTATGAGATAGGTATATGTGCAAAAGATAACTTGACAGGAGAGAAGATCCACATCAAGAAAGGGATTAATGGAAATCCCCTCCCTGCCCCCACCCTGTTGCACCTGTATTCTAATTCAAAGAGTTGGCCCTCATGTTTTATCTTGCAAGAAGACCAATGCAACTTTCCAAGATCTATGTGCTGCTTTGTGAGCACTTCCTGTCAAAGTCCTAGAGTTCTCCATATAATACACAAGACAATCCATTTCTGTGCTCAAGTAACTGATTCAGAATAACCATTGCCCATTGTAAGAGGAACCATGAACTCCCAATTGCTTCATAAACATATTTTGAAAGTATGAGAAATCCAGGGTTTTTTTAAACTAAACTTGAGGGTGGTTGAAGGGTAGTGCTAATAATAATATCCAGCAGCAGGTGATAAGAATAACCTTTCTACCTGAAACTCTGGAGAGCTGCTGCCAGTCAGAGTGGATAAGACTGGACTAGATGGCTAACTACTCTGGCCTGGTATAGGCAGCTTCCTAGGCAGAGCTTAGAAAATTTACTTTTTTGAACTACAACTCCCATCAGCCCCAGCCAGCATGGACCTGTGAGAATTGGCACTCGACTAAGAGACCTGCTCAGCCCTGAAGCATTGAACAAGTCCCTCCCCTTAAGTTAAGCTCACCACCTTTTTCCCAGTCTTGCTCCTGTAACTTTAACAGCAGCCTGATCCACAGAAATAAAACAGGTGAAGGTTTTTCCCACCACATATGACCATGCCAGAAAAAGGGTAGTGTTTAGAGTGACAGATTAGGGAGAGCTGGGCTCAAATTCCTGTTCAGCCATGAAGCTGACTTTCGGCCAGTCAGTATCAATCAATCACACCTTTATTTGTTATTACATTTATATCCCATCTTTCTTGAGAAGGAACCTTGTATATTAACCTGTGATGAGATAAAAATGTAATAGTGTCAATGACAGCAAAAAAAAAAAGTACCTTTCCTCTCTCAGGCTAACCTAACATCACAGGTTTGTTGTTGGGATAAAATGGGATAAGCCCATATATTCTGTCCTGATTGCTTTGAAAGATGGGATTTGATTGTGATAAATTAAACATATTGATGGGAATTGCTGCTGAAATGTCCCTGGGGCCTGAGCTACCCAATATGTTTAAAGCACTGTTATACCACTTTAAACAGTCATGGCTTCTTCCAAAGAATTCTGGGAACTGTAGTTTGTTAAGTGTGTTGAGAGCTGTTGGAAGACCCCAGTTCCCATCACGGAGCTACAATTCCCAGAGTTCCCTGGGAAGAGGCATTGACTGTTAAACCACTCTGAGAATTGTACCTCTGTAAGGGGAATAGGGATCTCCTAGCTGCTCTCCACACCATTAACAAACTACAGATCCCAAGATTCTTTGGGGGAAGCCATGATTGTTTAAAATGTTTATGATACTGCTTTAAATATATCGTGCAGATGGGCCCTCAAAGTGAAATCCAGAATGAACTTGTAGGTTCCTTTTCACATAAAGCCTCTGTGAAGAAAAAACCAAAAGAGTTTAAATAAGACTAGCAAAATTTCCTAGGAGATTTTCACACAACCCTATAAAAATACTGACGGCAGGAGAGAACCCACTTTCCACCTCACGCACAAGCTTCCAGCATTAAAAGGGCCAGCCATGTTAATAATGAGGAAGGTTAGCTTGAGAGAGCATGACAGGCTCAGAGACAGCCAGTGAGCTTCATGGATGAGGGAGGAATTTGGGGGACCCTTGGTTTAAGCCCAACACACTAGCCACTATACCATGTTGCCTCCTGCAGATTCAGCTTACGAGGGAGGATTTCACCAGCAACAGTGTAACCGTGAGGGAATTAAAACAATTCCTCCTCCTCTAGCACCACCACACTGGTTCCCTCACGCTCAGCACCACAGCACTGTTGTCACTGCATAAATGATGTTCTGTCTCTCTCTCATACACACACACACACACACAAACACACACACAGAGGGGGGGTAACAGAAATAGCACAGATACAACATGCATTCTACCTGACCCCTCTGTAACTAACGCACCCATATGCTAAATTAAATCTCACCCATTAGTGCAATGCCAGTTCCACCCCAAGACCCTTTCCCCCTCTCCCATCTCCACAGCAACTGCATACCTTCCCTCCAGCAATCACTGTATCATATTCATCTGTGGCGGGGAATACAATCTTATAGCAATGTCACCATCTGGGATTACATTAAATGTTTGTGGATTTGTTTGTTTTGTGGGGGTGAAGGTGGGGTGGAATGTACACTGTATATGCCAGATCTCTTTTTTATTTAAATTCCCCCCCCATCTCTTCAAACTCACACAACCTGTACAAAAACACAGGGGGAAGGGGTTGGAAATAGCTGCTAGAAACAAGCTTACCCCTCAGAAGAATTATTATGATTACATCTTAGCCTATGTATACAAAGATCTTATTCCAACAATTCATATTTGAGTACTAGTGTTGAGAATTCACACACACACACACACACACACACACACACACACACACGGGTAAATAATTCACATACATGGCAACGTCAAATAAATTCACTTTCGAACACAACACATCCTCTCTCAGAGAGGGCAATACGCCAGTAATAGGAAATAATACAAACATTAAATCCACTACTCTCTCTCACACACACAGTTGAATAAGATGGTACATGTCCTGCCACCTGTGTAGCTGTGGGCAAGCTGCATAGTCCCAAGAAGCCCAGTTGCCCCCCAGCTGGCAGTTGCAGACAAGGAAGGGGCTGGATTGTGCAGCTGTGGCAAGCTGAGCATGCCCTAGCCAGGGGGAGGACTAGCCACAGAGGGAGGCAATGGTAAACCCCCTCTGAATACCGCTTACCATGAAAACCCTATTCATAGGGTCGCCATAAGTCAGGATTGACTTGAAGGCAGTCCATTTCCATAAGACTCCTTAAACATACACGCACTCACAAGACCCTCATCTTTATGCACCATGTAAACTAACACAGAGGCATTAAAGGAACCACCCATAAATCATACACACTGTGTGCATTAATACTAAGAGGGGTGCGGGTGAGTATAGGAATAATTAAATTGACAGAACCATATGAAATTATTCATGCAACTTGCTAATATAAGCTAGAGAGGCAGGAGCTAATAGTAATCTCTCTCCACACACACACACACACACGCTCATCTAGACAGAATGATGTTAAAAGAATTGAAGGAGCTCTCTCTTTTTCCATCACACACACAAATACACCGACAGAACAGTGTAGAAAATCACAGACACATGCATGAGATATTAGCGCAACACTCAAAGATACTATATCCTCTAATACTGTATCCTGTATTTAACACAACTGAACAAGCAAAACATGCTGGCGCTACATTGGAAGTGTGCTAAAGAAACAGTACCAACTACCCAAAGAAATCACTCTCACATCACCGGGCATGATTTTAAATCACAAGCACACAGCCTGCCTGACTAGTGCAGTGCACAGAGAAAGGTGCGAAATGAATTTACATACAGAAATCTCTCTGTTTCTCTTACACACACTGTACACTGGTGTAGCACAGTGCATATCATGTGCAATTCTGGCTGTTCTACAATACAGAAAGGCACGAGAGAAATTCATATTTATGTCAAGAAAGCAATGCATACATCTTACACACATCAAAGACAGTGAAAGGGTATAAAGGGATTAACCCTCACAGCACCATATAGGTAATGATACAGTTGGTAACACGGAGTGAAGGCAGCTGTTTAAAATCATCCCTCTCCCTTTCTCTGTGTATGTCTGGCTCTACACCAAGTCAGAGAAATCTGCAAAAGGACACTAAACCATTCCTGCTTACTAGGTGTAATGGGAATTACACACACACTGAAAAATGAGATCTTGTATGAATTGGCATGCAGTGTCTTATATTAACTATACACACAGAGAGAGCGCAAATATGTGTACTAACAAGGAAAGTTGCCTCCTTCACAAACCCCACACTCCTGGGGGAGGGGGAGGATTGTACCTATAAAATTTGCTTCCTGTATGCTTCAGTGAAATAACAGAACTTCACAGAAATGAGTTTAAAGATATGTGGTCTCCTCACTAACTTATTACTAAAGAATCAAAACACATTGCCAATATGTGAGGGATGCACCAGGACACAACCCACACCTCTTTCAAGAGGATCTAAAGGCATTCACTGATATATCAACCAGAGAAAGTTAAGCATCTGCAATGCACATTCGGCTGGACAAAACAACTACTCCACTAGTTCTAAATGAAAGGCCATGAGCTCACATACAGAGACCAAAGTTGTTCAAAGTAACACAACACAGATGAATCAGCCAGAGTGGAAACCCAAAACAGCAGCATGAAATTAGCGAGATTCTCTCTTATCTAGACCAGCCAGCAGGTTAGAGAGGGTGGAAGCTTTTTAACTACGCATAACTCTGAGGGGAGGGGGTTGCCCAGGGAAGACTTCTGTGTAACTCTGAAGCTTGCATCCTCTTTTTGAACCACTGGCTGATCTGAGGGATACCCCCTCCCGTCTCTAATGCAGATGGACGCACACATAGGCACAAAACTCCCTGCCTTGAAGGGGAAGAGCTATTCCCCAGCGGGACAACGTAACAGATACGTAACTAACAGGAATTTCAGCACACACACACAGTTGGGAAGGGAAGTGGGCTAAGGGACCGGCCCTCTCACCTTGCTGTTAGAATCCCACCGGGGCTTCGAGTTCCTCGCTCTTCCACCGCACCTGCATCGCTTTCCTTCTCTTTTTCTTTCTTTCTTTTAATTTAATTGCTCCTCTTTCTCCCTCCAACCTTCCAAGGGCGGGTGGGTGAGGAGATGTCACCCTCCCCTCTTTCTTCGGGAGGGGCTATCTGGCCGCCCTCTTTGAAGGGCCGGCGACTACTCGACCCCAAAGCAATGGGTCTCTGTCGCGGAAGGCCCCATCGAGAAGTTTGCTTCACTCCAAAGTGAGAGGAGAGGAGAGGAGAGACGGATGAGAGGAGAAGGGGCTGCTGTCTTCTCAGAGAAGCGGAGGGGGAGAGAGAATTGGGGAGGGGGGAAACGACGGGAAGAAAGAAGGAGGGAGAAACCGGGGGGGGGACGACGAATGCAGCAACGGCTGGGATGCAAGCCGGGAGGCGAGCTGCTGGTGGCGGTAAATATCGAGATGGGGAGCAGAGGGACGGATTGCAGCAGCAGCAGCAGCAGCAGCAGCAGGGGGGAATGACAGAATGAAAAAGGGAGCCAAGCAAACGAATGCAGCAGCGAGCGAGAGAAAGAAAGACGAACAGCCGAGCGCAAGGAGACAAGAGAAGCAGCGGAATGAGGCAGAGGAGCGAGACAGGAGGAGACAGAAAGACGGGTGGGGGAGAGGAAAACAGACCGAGGCAGAAAGGAGAGGAGAGGGACGCAGGAGGAGCGGGGAGAAAAGAGGAGAGGGAATCAAGAAGAGGGATTCCGGCAGAGAAGGGGTGTTGAGGGGAGGGGGGGGAAGGAAACGGTCTGGAAGAAGATGCGAATGAGACGAGTATGTGTGTGTGTGGGGGGGTCCAAGCTGGAGGCAAGGGCTGAAAAAGCCACGCAATTGCGAGAGGGAGAGATGGGGAAAGGGAATGCAGCAGCAGAAGCAAAGAAAGAAAAAGAGAGGAGCGAGGCGATCAAAAATCGCAGCGGAAGGAAAACCCGCCCCCCCTCAAAGTCAGAGCTCAGGAGAGATGCGGGTACAAGGGGAGGGGGGATAGACTAAATCCGTCCAAATTAGGGAAAGGGGCTTTGCAAGGGGGCGCGCGCGAAAAGGTGATGCCCTCAGCCAAAGATCGTCCCGTTTTCTGGGGGGTGCCCAAAATACGGGGGGGAGGGCGATTGTGGGGGGGAGGGGTTGTTGGATAGAACAAGAGAGAGGGAAGTGGGAGGTGGGATGCGGCGGAGGCGCGCCGGGGGGGGGAGAGGGAACGAGAGCGGGAAGAAGGCTGCTACCGATTTTGTCCTGGGGGGCTTCGATCGGGCAGTGATGCCGCAGTCGGGTGCCGAAAGGCGGCTCTGTCTCTCTAGGTCCCCCCTCCCGCCTCTTTCTCTCTGACGCTCACTCACTCACACGCACACAACACACACACACACACAGGCTGGCACGCACAGGGCGCCCCCGCTGCCGGATCCCGCTCGATCACAGGATCCGCTTGGCTGGGAACCGAGGAGGGGCGCGAGGAGAATTCACAATCGCCCCAGCCCGGTTCCCTGCAGCTGGCCGTGATGTCAGAGGGACCACTCTTAAAGGGACAGGCCGCCCGGCTGCCCCGCGCGCCCTCGCTGAGCCCGGGGGAAAGCATTTGGGCTGGTCTGCTGGATGGGTGCGTGTGTGTGCGTGCGCGCGTGTCGGTGTGTTTAGATCTGAAGACGAGAAAAACGACCGCAACAGATGAGCCGCGAACGAGCGACGAAGAGAAGGATGTGAGAGCGAATGTCCGACATGTGGCGAATGTCGACATTCTCCACATTTCTGACCCTCACGGGAAATATTCCCTCTGCGTGTATTTACATGCGTGTGCGCGCGCATGTTGATCTGGATTGTCAGCATTCACATATAAAAGTCCGTATTCACCAAATTTCGGACAGTGCACTAGCCTACCCGCATGTTACGTCTGGCCAGCATATGTGTGCGTACACACACGTGCCTGCGTGTGGGCTTGTGCCTAAAAGACATTAACAAAATTGACCTGGGATTGTCAGCATTTCACCTATGAATGCAAACCTTCGCCAGTTTTTGGACATTCATTGTAGTCTACGGTGGGGTTCCTTTTTTTGGTGTGTGTCATACATAACACATCGTCAACATCATCATCAACGGTTTGCAGCTAATGCTGCGGGGATAATGGCAAGTATATACTGTTAATTAAAAATGTTAATACATTCACAATTGGCACCTGTGTCTTGGAATGCCCCCCCTTCTTTTTTGCACATCTCTGTGGATTGCACATAAATCCTTCCGCGCGCACACACACAGAGTCTCCATCGCATGTGAGCAGCAGAATGGGGGGGGATATTTTACATCGAACCTTCATATCAAGGAGTTTCTTGGTTTGGCCTTGAGGGGGAATGAGCTTCAAGGCCCTCTGGAGCCATGAATCTTGAAAGAGGAAAGGAAACCTAATGCTTTTTGGAGTCTGGATTCCTGAGATCTCTGGAAGAGGAAAGGAATCTAGCAAGCTGGAAGAAGTCAGGACTCCGGATCTCCCTGAGGAAAGAATGAGAGCCTGGCAATTAGGTTACACACAAATGTAAAGGTAGCCATGTTGGCCCATAAGAACAAATCCAAAAGTCATATTATGGCAAAACCTGTATTAGGTCTTTATTATATGTTAATTAGGCCATTTTTGCCTAATCAAGCCATTGCCCTAATATGGATCTTGGTAACATTAGAAGCCTTGGATCCCAAACTGGTGCCCAGTGAGTTTGTGGAGATTGGTTACTTGGATTTTTGGAGTCTCTTGGAGTGGTTAGAAGTAAACGAGGTTAGAAATGGGAAGAAACTGGGAGACAAGACCCCTGCATTCTCTAGGCAAATGCAGTGGGTGGCAGGAGGAGAATTAGGAACCATTAGGAACCCAAAAAGATTTGATCATGGATGAGGGTGTCGATTTGGTGTGCATTACCGAGACTGGGTGGGTGAGCTGGGAGGAATTGATCTGATCCAGGTTTGCCCATCCGGATACTCGGTGGAACACCAGCACAGACTGCAAGGAAGGGGGGGGAGGAGTTGCTTTGGTCTACAGAACTTCCATCTCTGTCACCAGGAAGCCACACTGTCTTGGAGCTGGCTGTGAGGGCTTGCACCTAATGTTGAGCTAAGAAGACAGTGAAACTAGGGTTGTTGCTGGTATACTGTCCAGCTGCCCGGCAGCTTCTCTGACCGAGTTGGCGGAGGCCATCTCAGCTGTAGTATTGGAGGATCCCAGAATGCTAGTCCTGGGTGATTTCAGTGTCCATGCTGAGGCTGCCTCTAGTGTTCCTGCTCAGGACTTCATAGCCTCCATGATGACCATTGTGCTGTCTCAAGTTGTCACCTGCCTGACGCAGAGGGTAGGCACACCCTCAACTTGATTTTTGCTCCAGATGGAGGAAGGGGTGTTCTGGAGATAGGGGGTGGATGCCACTCCATTGTCATGGTCAGACCACTTTTTGGTGAAGATTAGACTTTCAGCTCTGATCCTCCCCTGCAGGGGTGGTGGACAGATTAAGATGGTCCAGTCCCGGACTAACGGAATTCACAGGACTCCTGAATGCCCTGGGGGAGTTCCCAGTAGATAGAGCAGATAACTCTGTAGAAGCCCTTGTCACGCGGTGGAACAACAAAGCACATCCTCTTAACACGAATGCCTCTGAGCACCCTCTATAGCATTGTGGAGACTGGTTTGCACCTTGGAACACCAGTGAACTAAGGGCAATGAAACAGGCTACCCCTTAAACACTAGACAGGCATCATCTCTGTTATCTTTTTGGTGCCTATTGAAGACCTTTCTCTTTCAACAAGCCTTTTGGATATCGCCTTGGGATCTATGTGGCGCCATCTCCCAGACCTTATCCCAATCTGCATCTGTGTTGGAATTATTTTTAAGGTGTTTTTAAAAAAAACTTTAAAATTTTTTTAAAGCTGTTTTGTTTTAATATGTTTTTTAAAATGTTTTGTTTTAATATATTTTAAAGTCTGTTTTATGATGTTTTAGAGAGTTTTTAGTGTTTTTGTTTGCTGCCAAGGGCTCCTACTGGGAGGAAGGGTGGGACATCATCATCATCATCATAGCCCTGCTGAATCAAACCAAAGGTCCATACAGGTCAGTATTCTGGTTCTTAGCAGTGGTCAGCCAGATGCCTTTGTGGAGCCTTAAATTAGGGCCAAAAGGCAATCGCCCTCCCCTGGCATTGCTGACTAGTATCCAACTATATACTGCCTCTCAAACTGGAGGTTCCATTTTAGCCATTGAGAGACCTCCATGAATTTGTCTAATGCCCTTTTAAAGCTAGTGACCATCACCAGGAGATCTCTTGAATGTGGCCCGGAGAACAGAATGTGAACTGGAGGACCAGTTGGGCCTCTTGGCTTCAGTCACAGCAGCCTTCCCCAGTCTTGTATCCTCCAGACGTTCCAGACTACAACTCCCATCAGCTCTAGCCACCACCTATATTAGCTGTGGCTGCTGGGAGCTGCAGGCCAAAACATTGGAAGGTTGAGGAAAGCTGAGTCAGAGGAAAGTGGCATCAGTGTGTTTATTGATTATTATTTATTCATTGCCTTCCACATAGGTCCCAAGGCGATATCCAAAATATAATAAAACAGCTAATAAACCAGTTACAAAGACAACAAAAGAAGATTTTAAAACAATACAAAATAGACACCTATGGAATAGACCTATTCATCCAGCTGGGAAAGATTCACCGAACAAAAATATATTCAATTATTTTCAGAAAGTACAGACAATGAACATCTGTCATATCTCAGCAGGGACCCTGTTCCACAGAACAGGGGCAGCCACACTGAAAGCCCTGCTCTGAGTTCATGGTAACCTTGCAGCACAGAAAACCTGGGAATCAATCTGGAACCAAGGAGTCTGGGCTCCGCTGTTGCAATCCTTATATCCTTCAAGATATCGGAAGTTCACTCCATGGTAAGGATATAAGGGTTGCAACAGCGGAGCCCAGACTCCTTGGTTCCAGATGGATTCCCGGGTTTTCTGCGCTGCAAAGGATGCTGTTCTAGGGCAGGGGTGGGGAACCTTCAGCCTTCTAGATCTTGATGGACTACAGTTTCCTGCATTCTTGACCACTGGCCATGGTGGCTGGGGCTGATGGTAGTTGGAGTCCAACAACATCTGGATGGCCACAGATTCCCCATCCCTCCTCTCATGGTCTATACCCAGGAAAGGGTACCTGGGATATAAAGGTTCCTATCATTTCTTATTTGGATGTTCTCTTATAAAGCTATTAAGAGTGGTGTATACATCTGCTCTACTGTTAGGCAGAGTGAGGCAGCCTTCTCAGGCCACAGATGCTAAGGGGTGGGGTGAAGAGCAATGTATGCACCCTGCACTGTGTCCTCTAAGATAGCCAACAAATCTCAGCTCTGTTGGAAAATGCTGTCCCGTCTCCCATACCAAGGTAATATTCAATTGCCAATCTGGTTGGCTTTTGTACATGGAATGGGTGGAGACACCATCTTGTCCTTTGCTGTAAACAGCAAAATGCCTTGGGCCAGCCCTGTGTGTATGTATCTCTGTGTGTGTTTCCATGCTGCCTAAGACAGGGGTGGTTAATTTGTTGTCATGAGCCCTGTGAGAAACCCTTGGCAAGGGCTGGTTGGAGTAGTAGTAGTTCTAGAATCCAGGGGAGGGTTCCAGTGGTCTGGGAGTGATAAATGAGGATGTCAGGGAGGGGTCCAGTAGACTGCGCATAGACAGTCCCTTCCCCAAGCTCTCAGATAGTGTTGAGGAGGTTGAGCCACTGGTCTGTCCCCTCACCGTGCGTCCCCCCATCAAGCTAACCCCGAGCCAGTCTCCAGCCACTGTCCCACCTCAAGTGCAGGAAAGCATGGCAGAGGTGGAGCCAGGAGATGAGTTGGCTGAGTCATCTCCACCTCCATTGCCATGGACACATCACAGGCTGCACAGGCATTAACAGACCCCATTAGCCAACCTACCCACTGGCATGCTTGCCCACTCCTAAGTTGAGAGACAAGTTCCACACAAGTGGTTGTGCCCCCCCACCCCATTTTTCATAAGGGGGATCTGGGGCATGTCAAGTTTGCCACAATGCCTTTGCTTGTGTAGTCCTGCCTGGTAGTACCTTGCTGTGATGTGAATGCTCTGTGATTTTGTAACCTGATCTATGTTCCAGGCCTGTGCTAAACTGTGGAGTTAAGCCATTGGCAGTAACTGAGCTGAGAGTCTGAATCTGTGCGTGGGAGCCAGGACACCGGTGGCAGTCTAGATCTTGATGGACTACAGTTCCCTTCCTCCTGGACCATTGGCCATGCTGGCTGCGGCTGATGGTAGTCCAGCAACATCTGGAGGGTCACAGATTCCCTATTCCTAGCCTAGGCCTTTGTTCAAGGGAGAGATGACTTAGGTTCGGCCCTAGAACTTGGGTACTCATCCATGACACCTGTTTTTGACACCAGGATTGCTCAGTCCTGCAAAGCATAGCACAGCAAACCGTTGGACACACCAGTGTCAGAGTAGCCACATTCCAGCCTCAAAATACTCCAAATAAATAAACAAACATGCATTGCTAGACATCAGAAAACAGGCCTACCTCTACCAATTCTGGTCAATCTGGTGACTGAATGGTAGTGAGGCCTGGGTAGACCTTACCCCTGAGAAAGTTATATTCCAGCTCTCTCCTCCATTGATTCTCAGTGGTAGACCTGCTGTCCATCTGTGAGTAGTCCTGGCATCCAGCCCTTAATTAATTGCAATGTTGCTACCATCAGCTTCACCCCCTTACCACCCTCTGTCCCCACAGCATTACTCTAAAGCAACAATGGACTACACTTCAGGGTTGTCACACACTAACCCCAGAAAGATGGGTGCAACAACACTGCATTGCTTCTTTGCCGGGCTGGCATAAGCCACGTTCCCTCAGACCCACTCTCACCCCCAAGCAATTGCCCCTTTTGCACTCCCCTGTGGAGGTCCATGGTCAGAAAGCATCTTTCATTTATTACTTTATACAACATTATTTAAAGTATTCCTGAACTACCCTTTATCAATAGATTCTACTGTGGCGCACAAAAACAATTTTGACTTGCATCCAGGCTTTTTTTTATTTTTAATGTTAGTAACTGCTGCAACTGCGCTTCAGACCAAGAGACCTAAGTAGATAGATAGGATGGCACATGTTATTGGGCAGCATTTATTTTGCTGCAGCTGTAGAAGATACAAGAGATGTTCCCATACTGGTTATGTTTTAGGCCTGGTGCTACAAATGCAGAGAGTGAGTGGTAAAATGGACTGCACCACTTCAGACTGTAGGTGGTAGTGGGGGATACCATTTTGGAAGGCTCATCTACTACTTACTACAACATTTGTTTGTTTTTTGTTTGTTTAAAAGCCTTTCTAGATCACTTAATATTTAAAAACCTCTCAGCAGTCTACAAAAATGCAACATAAAAACAATAAAGTAGTATCATAAAAAGAGATACAACATAAAAACAAGTTAAACAGGACTATAAAAATGGATAAAAACAGGAAACTCAGTAATAACAGGGTCCAATCTTATGGGTCAGGGAACGCCTGGGCAAGTGTCTGAAGCAGCTGAAAGACGATGCTTCATGTATGGCAGAGGGAACGGCGTTCCACAGTGCAGGGGCAACAGTTGAAAATGCCAATTTTGGGGTCACTGCCCTGTGATGTTCTGCAAGGTGTGGTCCCATGAGTGAAATTTCCCCAGATGATCTAATTGATCTTACAGGTCTAAACAGGGGCAGGAGGTCTCTCAGGTAGCCTGGTCTCAAGTTGTTCAAAGGTTTATGAAATGGCAATGGACTGCCTTCAAGTCGATCCCGACTTATGGTGACCCTATGAATAGGGTTTTCATGGTAAGTGGTATTCAGAGGGGGTTTACCATTGCCTCCCTCTGAGGCTAGTCCTCCCCAGCTGGCTAGGGCCTGCTCAGCTTGCCACAGCTGCACAAGCCCCTTCCTTGTCTGCAACTGCCAGCTGGGGGGCAACTGGGCTCCTTGGGACTATGCAGCTTGCCCACGGCTGCACAGGTGGCAGGGCACGCAACCCCTGAGCCACTCACTGTGGAAGTGATCTTTAGCTGGCCCTTTACACCCAGCAGACATGAGCGGGGATTTGAACTCACAGACTCTGGACTCCCAGCCAGGCTCTCCTCCCCACAGTGCTATACCAGCTGGTTAATAAAAAGACCTTGAATGTGGCCCGGCAGTGTATATGTGTACAACCCTGTGCGCTGCCACAGCATTCTGCACCAGCTGCAACTTCTGGACCAGGCTCAAGGGAAGCTCCACAGAGACTGCATTACAGGAGTGCAATGGTGAGGTTACCAAAAATAATTGTGAGATTACCAATAATAACAACAATAATACTCAATGCAAAAAAACCAACAGCATAGCATGTAGAGCATTGGGTTAGAGCAACATTCCTCAACCTGGTGCCCTCCAGACGTTTTGGACTACAACTCCCGTCAGCTAAAGCTACCATGGCCATTGGGGATGTGGTGGTGAGGTGAAAGCACTCAACAATGGGAAACCTCACCTCAAATCTGAAATGATATGGGCTGCATACACACCACACATATGAAGTATATGACTTCCCCCAAAGAATCCTGGGAACTGTAGTTTGTTAAACGTGCTAGGAGCCATAGCTCTGTAAGGTGTAAGCTGCACTTCTCAGGATTCTTTGGGGGAACCCATGTGCTTTAAATGTACGGTGTGTACTCAGCCATCCAGAGCTTGGAAAAGTTACTTTTTTGAACTACAACTCCCACCAGCCCAATCCAGTGGCCATGCTGGCTGGGGCTGATGGGAATTGTAGTTTAAAAAAGTAACTTTTCCAAGCTCTGAGTCCACCTGGCTCACCTCAGTGTTCTACCATCTCATTCTGTTGCAAGAAGGAGGAGACAGCAGAGGCTGACCGAAGCACAAAGGAGTTGGTGTTCAAGAGAGAGAACAACAGGCAAAGGATCCCAAAGACAACAGGTAAAGGGGAGGTGTAGGCAAAGTAGGCCACAGGACTTAAGGCAGTGGCTGCAGCAGCTTGTGGGAATCCAAGGAACACTGAAAATAGCGGAATTGGGTAGAGAGAGATAGGGACAGCTCTAGGGGTGAAGGAAGGAAGTCCCATCAGGAAGCATGACCCACTGCAAGTGAATGGGTAGATCTGCAGAAGGAGGGTGCATTTCAAGTTTTCACGTAAGAGTAACAGAATGCTTTCATCTGATCCTCTGTGTGGGTGTCTGTGCACGCACATTTGCAATGTTTAATTTCTAAAAAGAGGAGAGCTGGGGCCAAAAGTCTGACTGGGTTTTGTTCCCCCCAGTCCCAGATTTGTAGAAGTTAGGGTTAGTCAGGGCTCACACTCTGCACATGCTCGGAGGCACTCTTCTTTGGCACTACTTGATGTGCTCTGTGTACCTTTTGCATTTTTGCATGTCATGCAGTTGCTAGAAGACCCAGCAGCCTTGCTAGGAAAAAGATGCAAACCCTATATTGCCCAGTGACCCCTCAACAAGCTTCAACCACAACCAGGCAGCCACTCCCAGAATCTGAAAAGATGAGATGCCGCAGTCCGTGATTTCTACCCCCATCTGCTCCAGAAGACGGCTAGGCTTTCCCACCCTGTTTCAAGAACTGGGTCTCGGTTGCACCAGATGCCGCAGAACCACCAAATGGCTTTCATTCCTTGCCTCGAGGCATTTTGAGTGGGTGAATGTAGGGATAAATTTATCATCAGACAGTAACAGAATAAGCCGCCTTTTATCCTCCCCACCTCCAACCCACAAACTCTGCTCCAGTCACAGAGATGAGGGAAGATGGAGAGAACTCAGACCTGGTGAGGCTGTAAACAATCAACAGGAGGAAGATGGCCAAAGTGCAGAGAGGAAACATCAAAGGTTTTTGTATTTATTGTTGCTGCAGATTTTTTTTTTTAAAATTATCAAGTCTTTCTCTGAGATATGATAGGTGGAGATACTTTGTTTTTTAACATTAAAGTATCAAACATACCAAAAACAAAATCATAACATATTAATACAATGACAATGTAAATAGCGTATTCCTTGATCTTTGGTTGGTTATTCTAGCCTTTCTTGCTTATTCTAGTCTTTAGTTAAATGTGTGACCAGCCCAGCTGTTTACTCTTCATCTCTCTGTCCCAAAACTGAGAGATAGAAAATAAAAGAAGATACAAGAGGTTGTCATTTCAGGGATTTTGTCCTAGTCACACATCATTTGCTTGCTGACCACCTTGGATCGTGCAGTGAAGTCACCATCGCGTGGTTAGGGAGAGGAAGCTGCTCCCACTCCATCATGCTTCCTTCTCCTTCAGTATTGTGACATCATCATCAACTTTGGCATTTCTAGGGCCCTGCTTGATTTCATTGGCTGTTGCTTGTTTATGGCAGCCGAAGGAACATAAAGTGTGATGTCATCACTTTACGAGTATTTATTATTACCCCTCGCTGGATTGTCACCTTGTAGTGGTGAGTGGGCTTGTGTGTTCCAGTGAACCCTGTGAGCGATGCCGTCGGGAGTCATGTACTCCCAGCAGGGTCACCCATGGCGGTAAGGTCAAGGGAGAGGAACCAGAGAAAGAACAATCCAAGAAAGTCCTCAACGGCAGAACAGGCGGAGGACAACAAAGTGTATGTTACAATGGCTGTGAAGGCGGATGAAGGCTGCAGCAGATAAAGGACTTCCAATCGTCATGGTACCCATGCCATTGGATCAAAGCCTTTTTCTGTCAAGATTGTGTGTTGATCGTGGTGCACCGATCTCCCCACATAAAACAAATTCATGCACAGGCGTCTTCCAAGCAAAGACCTTATCTTGGAAGACAATCTTACTCGGCCACGAGTGATCGCCAATGAATTTATTATTATTATTGTTGTTGTTGTTGTTATTGTTATTATACCTTAGTTTTTACAATAAAAATCTTTACAGAGCATCTTACAAAAGCCAATAAAACAAAAATATGAGTACAATTAAAACCCGTCAAACAAACCATTAAACCATAAAAATATAGCATATAAAATCCAGGAGTCCAGCATAAAGGAAAAGCAGTCAGTTATAAAAAAAACCCTTTTCTGTCATTCGTTCTTTAGTGCCATCTATGGGCATGGTGCTGTATAAATAACAGGTATGACAGGTCCCTACCCCCAAGGGGCTTACAGTCTAAAAGAGACACAGGGAAAGAGAAGATGAAGGGGGAAATGGAGGCATGAGTAGGCAGGGAAGAGCATGTGATTATTTCAATTACATGAACTTTGGCTTAGGGACTAAAAGGATGACCCAAAGACTTGGTGGAAAATGTGAGTTTTGAGCAGGGACATGAAGCAAATACGTCAAGTGGTCATGCAAAGATGCTGTAGGAGGCGGTTCCAGGCATAAGGGGCCACAAGGGAAAGTGGGCAGAATCATTTCAGAGTACAAAGACAGAGGGTGGTAGAGCTGGTTGAACAAAGATCACATGAGAGGACCTTCTAAAATATGTCCATCAAATCCCACTTAAAAGAGAAGAGAAAGGGGTTGGAGGAACTCCTTAGAGAATGAGTTCCACAGCTGTGGGGCCACCACCAGCAACGCCCTATTCTTGGTGTCCAGCAATCATATCTGAACTAACAGTAGGTCTGAAGGCAGGGCCTCTATTGCCATCAGTGCTCAGGTAGTTTCAATTTGCCATAGTGACTTTTTCTACTGGAGATTACTGGGGAGACACAAGGAGTTGATGCAGGTGGGTTGCAAGTCTCCATAACACTAGAGATTCCTAGAGGGATACAATGGCTTATGAAAGGCTGAAGCAGCAATTTGTGACTGGAATAACAATCATGCAGTGACACAATGGAGGGGGGAGTGAGTTGTGAGTCAATGGCAGCAACATGTGCCCCCCATCCTGTCCATGCCTAGTTTGGGCTTGTGTACTCTACCAACCAGAGATAACAGCTGTACCTGTTTTTACATATTTCAGCAGCATCCTATCATGAAAGAGATGACCCTATTTTGCCTTTGGGGGTGGACATTCCACATTTCGTTAGACTGAGCTACTACTGTTGTCAGACCCCAGGGTTTAGGTCCCTCCCCAAGGTCTCTAAAAGTGGGTGAATGCATCACAAATTTAAGTGGGTGGGTAAATGCATCAAGTCTCGAGGGCATGCATCGATAAAATGCATGTGCCTGAACGCTAAGATGCCATGTGGTGTACAGCCTGCCATTTTAATACATACTGCAGTTACTGAGAACAACATATTGTAGGTCAATCCCATTTTTCACATCTAGCAAACTCATAGCTAAGATGAAATTTGAGTAAAAGTGTGAAGGCTAGGACAGGCAGGAGGAAAAACTTGGGGGAAAGTCTTTCAAAAATTCCCTATGAAATGAAAAAAAATGTGAAATGGGGGTCATATTTTGTGAGCAAGTTCCCATTTCAGAATGATGAATGATTTTTTTAAAAAAAGTGATTTGAAATAATATTGTTGTGCAGCCAATTCACACTGCTGTGAATCTGTAAGATCCAAGCTTCACAGGTGGTAATGTTAGTGATGACAGCATCACTACCATGTTGGGCTTGACTGCTAAGCAATCAACACTGTTTGAAGTTGGAAAAGTACTTTCAAAAGTTGCAGAATACAGAGACCATCTCCAAGTGTTTGGTTCAGAAGTGCAAACTAGGAGACTGCCAAGCATATTGCTACAACAGCAGGGATAAGAACCCTGTCACCCTCCAAACCATTGCCTTTTTGGCTTCAACACCTATCAGCCCCAGCCAGCATGGCTAAATGATCAGGGATAATGAGAGTGTAGTTAACAACACCTGGAGGGCGCTAGATGCCTCATCCCTGTCCTGCATCACAGTAGTACACTGTGTTACTAGTTGTTTACCGAGCCCAATTCAAGGTGTTGGTATTGACCTTTAAAACCCTATACGGTTTCGGCCCAGTTTATCTGAAGGAATGCCTCCAGTATCACCAATTATGCCGCCAAACAAGACCAGCCTCACAAGACCTTCTCTCGGTCCCACCGGTCAAAACAGCTAGGATGGTGCGGACCAGAGAGAGGGCATTTTCGATTGTGGCCCCCACCTTCTGGAACTCGCTTCCATTGGACCTTCGACATGCCTCCTCCCTGATGGGTTTTTGCCGAGCCTTAAAGACCTGGCTACTCAGGCAGGCCTATGGGATTTCTGGGGTGGACTAGTTTTTATGGTGTATTAATTGAAGGATGGTTTTAGATGAATTGATGTTATGGTTTGTTGATTGTATATTGATTTATATATTGTATTTTGCATTGCTGTAAGTCGCCTAGAGTGTCGGTTAGCTCGGACAGATAGGCGACTAACAAATAAAATTTTATTATTATTATTATAGTAAGGTTTTTGCATAACACTGTCCATGACTCCACTTGTCTCAGAGTCTGTCTGTTACACATCTACGTGGTAATGTTTTGGTGGATGGTCTCTACCATCACATCCTTGCTTCTGCTTGCCCTCAACTGAGCATAACCTAGCCATTTCAACAACTCAGTTCTAAGGAGCTATTTTCTCAAGATTGCAGTGCCTATGGCAGATTACCTTGGAGATCACAGTACATACACTGGGACTTCAACAAGAAAATTGATACAGAGGGCTTATGCAAAACCGTTTACAGAACTGTGATATAGCTAAATAGCAGTCTTGCACTAGACCTATGTTTTAAAATGAAAATAAATGAAAATGAAATGAAAATAAAATGAAAATAAATAAATGGAAATGGATGTTACCCACCCCCACCCCCCATCCCCACAAAGTACAAGCCTCCATTTTGCCCATAGTGAAACATGATAACTGGGGCTGATAACATTTGCACTTGCACTCTTGTGCAATTTGTGTGGGGAAAATATTAATGTGTGCGCATACAGGTACAGAATGACCTGCAAGCAGAAAAAGACAATGGAAGGTAGGGGAGTTGTGACCAAGGGGAGGAGTCATTAAGGACTGCCCACAAGTGTGGACAGGAAACAGCAGAATACCTATGAAAAATCTAAGACTTAAAAAAGAGAGTATGCATGGTCATGAACCAATCATGCAGTGCAGTTAGAAAAATTAGATCTGAATGACTCATATGCGACATAAAACCTGGAAGCACCCACTATCAATCTGTAAAAAAAGCAATAAAACAACAAAGGCAGAGCAGTAGAAAAATCCCAGCCTGGTAAAATACACAGAAAACAACTGAAGCACATTAACAGGCCAGAGTGAAATTTTTTAAAAGTCTTTGTCTGGTGCCAAAAATATATTGGTGCCAGGCAAATTGACCTGGGGAGAGCTTTCCACAGCAAGGGAGTCAAACCAGGAAGATCCTTTCATCCACCTACACCTCAGAAAGGGGATCATGACACCTACGTTAAAGACTTAAGTTCATGAATTGTGCTTGTAAAGAGTTGCAGGAGGAAACTCTTAAGTTGTCTTCAGTCTGCCAGTATTTTGCAGGAGAGATTCACTTGTATAACAGAAATTTAGGTTTGCACAGTTAAAATGAATTAAAGTATTATGTTGCCTTGGCACAACAAATCAATTAAAAAAAACCCTCCTGATTTTTCATGGTTAGGAAAGTGACGTGGAAATGCACCAAAAGCTGTGAGATGAACAAATGATGAACAGAAAGATGTATAACCACTGCACAAGAAAATCAGGATGAACACTCATGGTTGTATAATCTCCCTGCAAATAAATCAGAACAGATGCTCAGTAAAGACCTGACATCGTCTAGCCTCTGCACACTCTTTGTGCAAGCAAATCAGATGAATGCGCACATGAATGCAAATGAATGCTCAACAAGCAGGCTGTCTGAAAATGCCCTTAAGCTCCTGAATTCAAAACTTCAGTGCCCTGTTTAGTCTGAACTAGGGACTTCCTTGTAGCCACTTTGCTACACTGGTTTTCCTTTTTTTTTCTTTTGATGCGCTAGAGCCTTTTCTCTCACTTACCTCAAGAACTCTCACTTCCTTTCTCAAAAACTACTGTTAAGTCCCTTCCTCCAAGGGAATGTGAGACCTTCTAGCTCCCAGTTCTTTCCTTTAATCCACAGAGGCTAGAGAGAGATGACAATTCCTCTCACCCCAGAGAGTTGCGTGTGCTTTGAACACAAGATCATGGCTTGTGGTATGGACACTCATCCCACGTTTACTTCTGGGAAATAGTCCTCCCCTGATGTTTTGAAATTGTGTAGAACTGATTGGAAAAATGGAAAAATGAAATTGATGCATTTGCCCATCTCTCATTCTGGAAGTGTAAATGGCCAGAAGCAAGTATATAGCCAAAGCCAAAGGGATTTTGTCAGCTGGCATCTCTACACCAGAGAACAGCTCAAACTGAGAAGCAAGTTCCTAGACTACAGCTTGATAGGGTCGTATGGACAGGGATTGGTCCTTGCACTCAGCTGACAGTATTCAAGCAGGATGGTTTTGTAGCCTAGAGGGTGCCACCAAAGCACCAAGCTCCATCTGCCAGGCTCGTAGTGGAAATGCAAGTGGTGGTGGGTCAGGAGGCAAGGATCTGTAGTTTGAATGCTGAGAGTCCCAGTTTGAGAAACTGCTATCCTTACCTTGGTGTCTTACACTGACTTAGGCACCTCCATATAAAGATTCTGTAGAGTAGCCTTCATCAACCTGGTGGCCTCCAGATGTTTTGAACTACAACTCCCATTGGCCCCAGGCAGCACAAGGTTGGGGAAGGCTACTATGGAGATTCATCTCTTCCCTTGAAGAGATGCTTTAGTGCAGCTACAGGGAGCCCGTGGCCCTCCAGGATGCTGTCCTATCAGTCCCAGCCAGCACAGCCAAAGGCCAGGGATGATGGGAGTCATCATCCAACAACATCTGGAGAGCTACTAGTTCCCCATGCTTGCTTTAGATGACATCAGACGTCTCTGATGTGGAATACAAATAGTTATCACTGCCCACTGCCTAACTATGAAAGTCATGACAGAAAGAGTAGTCGGCACACTGCCCCTTTTGGGCTGGGTCATACCTTCCCAGTCTGGGATGCTGCTCAAGGTCTCACCATTAACTGATGCCCATCAAGTTCCTTATGTATAACCCAATTTGTCAATTTCCATCCTTAAAACTATTGCCCCAATGAGAGCCAGATGTAAAGGAGCTCTGGAAAGTCAAATTCTGAAAAGAAGATCGAGGAGAAGAACAAGGACGGTGTCAGATAACACTGAACTCAGCACCCCGAGCTCAAAGTGCTGAATGTCTTCTCTCTCCCTCTCTCTCTCTCTCCTCCCAAGTACATTTTCCTCCTCTAATAGCTTCATGTTTCCCTTTGCTCAGCTGTCACAGCTCACATCCCCTTCAAAGACTGCTTTGAAGTACATTATTTATTGAACAGGCAATTTGCCAGTGATGGGAGGAGTGGGGGGGGAGGTATCCGTGCCCAGTCCTGCAGATGCCCCTCTATCCTTGCACCCCATACCCAAAGGATAGCTCCAGCTTCCCTTTGGTTTTCCCAATGCCCAAAATTCTGATTCAAAACTTTTCAAAATGTCTCTCATTTCCTTGCAGCGTCCCTGGTTTTCTGTGTTTTCTTGTTTTGCTAGATTTGCCAGCAAGACTGGGTGGTATTCAGTGCTATCCTTGAGCTGCAACTCAAGAGGAACTTCATTGAAGTTAATGGACATGACTAATTTAGGTTCATTAATTTCAGTGGGTCTACCCTGAGTCGGATTTAGTGCAGGGCTAACAAAAAATTACTGTGGCGCCCAACAAACACTGAAATGCTGCCATGAACTCCAACCATGGCTAGGCCAAGATATTTTGCTGCCTGGGGGAAAAGACAAAATGCCCTTCCCACCAATTCCATGCACAGAAGCTTACCAGACTGGTAGTCTAATCTCAGTGTCCTCTGTCACATCTGAGGGCAGTAGACTTGCTTAGGGGGCATAGGATAGGCTGTGTGACACACAACTTTGCCATCCCAACAACTCATTGCTTTAGCACCTTGGACAGCTTCTTGAAAGGTCAGACTGAAACCTGGAGCGGATTCACTACCCCATTGACATTGGAGCCACCAGTCTCCTCTGATTCCCCACTGTCCTAGGACCAATAAATTTTGGATGGTCTGTGAGGCGCCAGAGATTTATCAACCTCTGCTCAATAGGTAAATGAGATTAAGGCCTGGTCTATATATTCAGCAGAAAGAGTTGGGAATGAGGTCATGAGACATGAGGTGGTAAGGTGGATTGCACCACTTCAGACTGGAAGTGAGTCGTCAAATTTTTAATGCTCCCCTACCTGTACAACTTCCTGCAGTCAAAAAATTCCATGATTGGGAGTGGGCTGAGCTTGAACCTTTCTCTGTGAAGTACCTTTTTATTTTTTGCTTGCTTGCAGGGCTATTAAAATGATTTCTGAGGTTATTATTATTGTCATCTCTAAACAATAAAAATGAAGCTGGAACCTGGCTTACATGGTCTCTGCATGTGACATTTAAAAGTGCTTTCCTCCTCAGTTGCAGTCTGAAGTGGTACAGGTCATTCCGTTATCTCAGGACTCTACCACATCATTCTGCTGGATGGGCAGAGCAGGTTTCCAGAAGGTGGAAGGCGAAACCAAGTCAACAGCACCTATGGAGGGGAAAAGTCAAAAGGTTTCTTTCATCCCAATGTCAAGTATAAACAACTGCAAAGTCATCTCTGGAGTTCCCTAGAGAAACAAAGTGTCCCACGATGGTCAGCAAGAGAGCAGTGATACTGGCAAGTCATTTTAGACTCTGGACATAGTGGACTTACGGGTATGGGGTTCTTTAGATGGTAATGTATATTAACTTTTTTTACTTCAGCATGTGGTAAGCTAGCCCTGCTGTGTTGAGGGGACCCTGCTGATCATTCTGATGAATAGGGCTCTGGCCTTCTGCCCTAAAGTCTTGCCCTGATGGCACCACTGCAAGAGAATGTGTGGCTGGGTAAGAACTCTGGAACTTTTGGAGGTGGGGGAAATCTTATCTCAGGATAACAGCCTTGCGATGACAGCCTCTGAATGGTGATTGTGCAAACATAACTTCTCACCAGAAGCTTAAGAAGCATCAGGCATCTGGGATCTTCTCTCTGTGGGGGAGTTAGCTGGAACCCGCTTGTGACAAAGAGTGGTGTGAGAGCTTCAGTAAGGCAGTGTGGTATCTATAGAAAGCAAACATGGGCAACAGTATAGAAAGTTGTGCTTATGACAGAGGTGGAGAACTGAAAACTGGATGGTGGGCCAGATCCTTATCTTCCCCATCACCTGCAAGCCACCTTTCATAGGTGGGTGGGGCTGCCCACCTGTCAGTCATCTGGCATCACAATGTCAGGTGACCCATTTTACTTTGCCCATGCTTTGCAAGCACAGGCAATCAGCTGATTAGTGGCGCTTTTTTATTTATTTATTTTTATTTAATTTAATTTATATACCGCCCTAAGACCAAGGGCTCTCTGGGCGGTGTACATAAAATAAAGCAATCAGGAATATATAAATACAATAAAACAATAGAATCAAACCAACAAAGGTAAACAAAAATAATCAAACAGTAGCAAAATACAACAATACATATAATAATACGCATTAAAATGCCTGGGAATATAAAAAGGTTTTCACCTGGCGCCGAAAAGATAGCAGCGTCGGCGCCAGGCACACCTCATCGGGAAGACCATTCCATAGTTTGGGAGCTTTGATATTTAGCGCTTGCAAATTGCAAGGCTTTGGAAGCACTGATGCTGAGCTGATTGTCAGGGCTTGCAAAACCTTGTATATCCTTGGCTCACTAGGGAATTCCAGATTTCAGCAAGCCCCACTAGCAAAGGAACAATTGGGAGCTTACTTTAAGCTCCCGATTGTTCCTTTGGAGCCACATCCTTACCTGCCCCATACTAGATGTTACATGTGACATCAGGTGTGGGTGATAGGTGGGCATGATTTCAGGAAAACAGCTTCATAGGCCAAATTACAATTTGTGCCAGGCCTAATTGAGCCTGTGGGCTGGAGTTACCTCACCCCTGCTTTATGAAGAGGAAATCAGCAGTGGGATACTGAACTCGATGGGCCTTTGGTTTGATCCAGCAGAGCTCTTCTTATGACTATAAAACAGTTTGCTAGTAGGAACTGCTGGCTGCCTCTGTGAGGCAATCAAAGGGTAGTGGAATTCCTGTCAGCAGTCAAGGAACAATCACTGTCTCAAGGGCTGCCACTGTCAGGCCCAGAGCAAACAAGAGGTGAAAGGAGCAGTCGTCCCATATGCCTTGCCCCCCTCCAGGCTGATTGTAAAGAGTGGGCCCAAAGGAGGGGGCAAGAGAATGGAAAGCAATGACAATGGTGCAAAGGAAGAGGGGCCCCAAACCTTGAAGTGGCACTATTCAGGAGGCAGGGGGCACTTCTGTCAACACTATTCAAGTACAGAGGTGCTGACTATCTATCTGGTGCCAGGTGGTGTTTGTGTATCTTTCAGGTAATGGTACCTTCCTTCTGTCAGCAGCAGTGCTTAGTTTCCATAGCAACTGTGACAGGCAGCGCTCTGGGTTTTGAGGACGCCCTCTATGCCACAATATCAGCCTACCTGAGCATGTCAACTGACCCCAACGGCCAATCCTAGCCCACTGAGTCATATAAAGCCCCTCCCTCAGAGCTTGCTTCTCCTCAGTCGGAGCAACTTGTCTCTTGTGTGAGAGCATTGGCTGCCCAAGTTCCTGCTCCCCCTGCTTCTTGGCTGCTGCTCTGAAACGTGACCTCTGCCTTTTTAGGCCCGTGCAACCAGCTTCCACCACTTGCGATGTCAACCAGGTCCCACCCAGGTCCTAGAACCTGACCACCTGGAACCTGACCCCAAATAATCTTAGCGGCTGGGGCAATTGCCAAACCAGCAACTGTGCATTTGTACACTACAGACTGAGGTGCTTTCACTGGTGCCTCCCAGCTTGGGAATTCTATGGTGTTTTTCATTATTCTCTTTTGTAATTTATGAGAATTATTTTAAGCGCTTTTGTTTTTTTATGTATTATGTTTTTATATTACTTTTTTTGTAAACATGTTTTTATATATTTTTTTATATATATAAACTGCCCTGTGACCATTTTTGATGAAGGTTGTTATAGAAATCTCACTCCTCAATCATCTTGTAGTGTGTGGTTATTATTATTAATTATTATATTATTACCACGACTCTTACTATTATTTCATTGAAGAATCACTTCCTATGAAACACCTCAAAGCAATTTCAGAACAATAAATATATATATAAAACAATTGCATATACAAAACAATTCCAAATAGCCAATTACTTGACAAGGTAAAATTGGTTTAGTGAGGATGTTGGGATGGAGCTAATATACCACTGGCCCCAAATTTTGGGAGGCCCTTGGACAAGATGGTCTTAGCTAGACCCCACCTTTGAGCACACCAACCTCCTCCTCACCTCCACGCTATTTCCATTGCTCGTTTGCTTGCCTCTGGCCCCTGTCCACACCACCTCTCAGAGACAGACAGAGAGAGGAGGACAAGGGCAGCATGTGCGGTTGTCTGCTCCTCCTTCCTCTTCTCTCCCTTCATTCTCTCGCAGAGGGTAAGCGAACAGGCGGCGACAGCAAGGCTAGGAAGCTCCAGGAATTGGTAGTGGAGCCCTATAAGGGCATGGGGCTCAGTAGGCACCTGATCATGCCAAACCCTGGCATTGATTTACATTTATATACTGCCTTTCTGCCAAGGCACTAAAGGACCTTTACAATTTAAAATAGCAACACAAACAAATGGTACCAAATATCCTCAGGCCAGCTTCAGGAGCTGATAGCACAAGCTCTCTGATGTGGGCTTCCTGTCTTCTACCTTCTCTCAGGGCACACAGGAGTTCAAGTCACCTCCCAGGTAAGCACCTTGTAGTGGTGAGTGGGCTTGCGTGTTCCAGTGAACCCTGTGAGCGATGCCGTCCGGAGTCATGTACTCCCAGCAGAGTCACCCATGGTGGTAAGGTGAAGGGAGAGGAACCAGACAAAGAACGATCCAAGAAAGTCCTCAACGGCAGAACAGGCAGAGGATAACAATGTGTATGTTACAACGGCTGTGAAGGCGGATGAAGGCTGCATCAGAAAGAGGACTTCCAATCGTCATGGTACCCATGCCATTGGATCAAAGCCTTTTTCTGTCAAGATTGTGTGTTGATCGTGGTGTACAGATCTCCCCACATAAAACATATTCACGCACAGGCGTCTTCCATAACAAAAGTTCCATGGCGACTGGCAAATGGCGACGGGGGCAGGACTGTGAAATCCAGAAGCCCCTAGTCATGGTCTGGTACAACAGCGGTGGATACAGATTCAGACGGATCCATTGTTAAAGACTATATTTTGGAAGACAATCTTACTTGGTCACGAGTGATCGCCGAGAAATAGAGTGGCAAATTCACAAGTGCAGGGTTTCTTCATGATAGTCACAGCCACATGCTCTCTCCCTCTTTTTTTTTCTTTTGCTGTTGGGTTGAGAATGAGATCCTTGTTAATGCCTTCCCCCCACAACAACAGATATTCCTAAGAGCCAATCAGCATGAAAGGGGAGAGTGTTAGCTACTGAAAAGAGTTTTCTCAGTGGCTGACTCACCTCCTTTCGCTCTGATTGGCTCCAATCAGCAGGAAAGGACAAGGAAGCAAGTTAGAAAACTCTTCTCAGTGGCTAGCATATTCCCCTTTCATGCTGAGTGTTTTGTAGGACACTGGAGATAGAGGGACCCTGCTAGGACCCTGCTCCCAAAAAAGTAGTGTCTAAGACCCCTGCCCTGAGACCCTGGACAACTACAACCCTGCAGGCAAGGTGGGAGAGGGGCTGCCCCAACAACTCCCTCAGGCCACTGGTGGTTCTGGCAGTCACTGGTGATAATGTGTGTCATGGCCCCGTCAGAGGACTCCTCAGATGAGGACGACTCGGGAGTAACAGCAGCAGACCCAGGAGCAGCAGACTCAGAAGGAGACATGGAGGAGCCTCCTGAGAATCCAGCTCCTTCTCCCCCTCAGCTGCAGAGCACCCCAGATACAGCAGAGTCCCTGCAGCCAGACACAGACAGTGAACAGGATACTCCCCCCTCACCTGCAGAACGTAGACAGCAGAAGGTCAGGCAGAAGAGAGGCAGGCCTGTCTCCTTAAGGCCCAAACGCTGAGGACTCACACCTGCTGTCAACCTTGCTCTTTATAAGGCACACCTTGGCTGCAGCTTGTTGCTGACTGCAACGTCAGGCGTGGCTTGTGTGTTCCTAGTTTCCTGGCACCCTCTTTCGGACTGACCCCTTGGCACTTGATCCCGGACCTCTACTGACCTCACTTCTGGACTCCTGACTCGGCAAGTACGCTTCGGACAAGCCTGGCCCTTATCAGCTCCCCTCCTCCTAGACCTGGCAGATTTATGACCAGACTGCCGGCTAAGGACTTTGCTTCCCTGCCAACCACCCAGGAATTTCCAGCCCCCCACCGGCACTGCTGACGCAGTGTAGAGCTGACAATGTGCTCCCTGGTCTGGGCTTCTCCTCCAAATTGATATCACATATCTGGACTTTTGCAAGTCTTTTGACCGAGTTGCACATTCCCATCATAACAACCCGCTTGTGGTTGGGACTGCTGTGGAAGCAGAAAAAAAGAGATGACGGATGGGACAGACTTGCAGCATTTGGGCAGCAAACTGAAGCAGATGATGTTTAGTCCCTCCCAATTCTCTGCATTGCCAACTCTCTGACACTTTTTAGATGAAAAAAAGGAGCTTGCTTTTAACGGGAACTATTCTCATAGCCCTATCATTAGGCAGAGTCAAGTGACCTTGTCACACGGCAGATGGTGGGGGGCCACCAGTGGCAGCCCCCCAATTGTTTCTCTTGAGCACTCCAGACATTCTCCTCGATTAGTGGACAGGGCTGTATATGCCATGTGGCCTGTCCTGGCCTTCCTAACTAGCCCCTCTCCCACCTTGCCTGCAGGGTTGTAGCTGTCCAGGGTCTCAGGGGGTCTTAGACCCTTTACTTTTTTGGGAGCAGGGTCCCTCTATCTCCAGTGTCCTACGAAACACTCAGCATGAAAGGGGAATATGCTAGCCACTGAGAGGAGTTTTCTAACTTGCTTCCTTGTCCTTTCCTGCTGATTGGAGCCAATCAGAGCGAAAGGAGGTGAGTCAGCCACTGAGAAGGTGTGGTAGAGAACACTCTCTCATTGTTAGCGCTGAAGTAAGATTCAGCTGCCAGTCCAGTCAGCTTCACCTCTGGCAGCAAAATGTTTTGGGCGAGCCCTGACAATGTCTGTTGCGTGCTGTAGTAATGTACTTTGCAACAGGAAAAGATACACTGATGAAAATAATTATCTGACAGAATGTTAACAACATAAAGAGAGTGTGCTGGATGGGGCCAATGGCCCATCTAGCCCAACATCCTGTTCTACAGTGGCCAACCAGATGCCTATTGGAACCCCTTCAAGCAGGAGCTGAGAGCAACAGTTTGAATAAATATACCTCAGCATCTCTGTGTGGGATCTAACATTGCTTTTCTGTGAGGGATGAGTAACCTGTGGCCCTCCAGATGTTGTTGGATGCCAGCTTCCACTGAGCTCCAGGTAGCATGGCCAGTGGACAGCCTTGCAGGGACCGCATGCCAGTGATGGGTGTGTCCAGGGGCAAAAGTGGGTGGGGTCAACTCCAAATGTGGACGGAGCAATGGGTGTTACTCTTACCTTTGCTCAGTGGGCTCCATTCCAGCCATGCAAAAACCAGAGGTTCCTAGGGATGCACACTCTCCATCATCCATCTAGGCAAGCAAGATTATTGATGAATCAAGGACACAATCCATGCAGGCAAAGGCACTCAAAGAAGGTGCAATGTGTGGCCTGGGAAGAGTTCTGAGAGACTGACCGAGAGGTATGGAAGACCACATTTGACTCAACACCTTGGTTCCCTCCCCCTGCTGTAAATCTTTTTTTTTCCAATTAATTTTTATTCAGATTTTCAAAACCAAAACAATACAAAAAGAAAAAAAACACAAATCAATAACTAATACAATAAAAAAAATAAAAATAAAAATATTGACTTCCGATTTGTCGTAGTTCAGCTATAAATCTATAATATATAACAAGCCTGTCTCTTAATAGATTATAAAATCACCTTCCTCCAGCGGTTATCTTAATTGGTTTCAAATCTCATTAACATCATATCATTTCATTCTTCCACAAAAAGTCAAAGAGAAGTTTCCAATCTTTGAGATATATGTCCATCAATTTTTTTTCTAAATAAACATGTCAATTAATCCAACTCATCAAGTCTACTAAGTCCAGTAATTTCAAATCGCTCTTCTTCCATTATCCATATTGGTTCCATCTTCCATCTTTACGCACCCAATAATCTTGCTGTCATAGTCATATAATAAAAGTCTGATAGGAATTTCCTTTATCACAGATATTTTCTTGCCATCAATTCCGAACGTATCACTGAAGTATTGTTGCAAAGCCGCATCTCTGTTCCTCTTTTTTACATGATACACTAGCACATCTCTTGAAGATTTTTCCATTAACACAAAACAGGGATTAATTCTGTTAACTTTCTCCATTTCAAGTTCCATCAAATCCTTCCAGTCCAGGAATTTTTTTGAACTGATAATATCTTTATCTCCAATCTCTTCAATTCCTTCAGGGACAGCGCTGATTTCCAAACCATAATATTTGTCTCCAGGATCCATCACAACCAGGAAATCCAAATCTTTTTCCATGTCCATATTTAATCCAATCTCCATAGTTTGAACCTTGCTTTTAATTTCTCTTTCATCCTTTTTTTATTTTCCAGATCTATCTTTATTCTCCTTTCTCATAGAATCCTGAATTTCTTTCAGCTCCTGTCTCATTTCATCAAATTCAATTCTCCACACTTGTCTATTATTTCTCAATTCTTGTTTTATTGACTTAATCCCATTCATTATTTTCTGAAACATGTCTAAAGATAAAGTCCCTTCTTGTACATCCATGATCTTCTTAATTGTCATTCTTAAAGCCAAAGGAACTAAACTCCTTCAATTTTCAATGTCCCAAGCAAAGAGCAGTTTATTTCTTTATCCAGTTATAAAGGAGTTAACCTTTCAAACCAACTGGCGTCACACTCTAGACAGCCCTTATCTCTTATATGCCCAGAAGTGCAAAAACAGCTTTAGTTCACAGCGTCCTAATGAGTAGTAGCAACGAGAATGAGCAGATTCGTCAAAAAAAAAAAAGAAGTAGATCAGAAAAAATAGTTCCAGACATATATTACACAAAAGTCTTATAAATCAAAAAGATTTTTCTTTTCTCTTCCAATCAGAAACCCCTCATCCGTTGTAATCTTTACAATGCCATTTTCCATGTCAGCTTTTTGCAATAGGAAAAAGATAGGCTATTTTTATTTTCCTCCCCCTTAGTTCCGTGAGTAAAAAAGGAAAGTTTTAGCTCACCCAGGTTCTCTTAATTGCCGATCCTTTGACAAATCTCTTTAGCTGTATAGATAAGAAAGTGATAAGCATAGACAGGAGGATGCTTGCCTGTTAGTCCGTTTTTTTAAAAAAGGGAAAAAAACGGGTCACTTATTCAGCTGAGCTGGCTATAAATCCTCGCTCTGTCCGAGCTGCTGGAAGACCTTCTTTCACAGACGATTCTGACGAATTCCAGTCTCCCACAACCACAACAAAGCTGTGTGGGAAATCTCACGTTTCTTCCTTATCCGGAAGAAATTATCCCCAGTCAAAAAACCCCTTCTGACTGGATTTAAGGCTGAAAAAGTTTCATCCAAGATGGGAGCCCGTCTCAGAGCTGCACAGGCGGAGGGATCCTCTTGGGAAGTCCCCCCCCCTGCTGTAAATCTTAACAGCTTCTGGGATCTCAGCGTCTAGTGCCCTCAACATGACATTTTCCTCTAATTCCTTTGTCATAGGAGCAACAATATTGCTTTACCCTCCTTGTTCCTCCCACCAGCCTCTGCCCCTTCCTGGTTTCCCACATCTCTTCCTTGCACCTGGCTTCATGGATTCCTTGCACAACATTGTGCGCATGATGTGTTCTGTTGGACAAGATTAAGTGGATTTTGTTCGATTCAAGGCATAGAGTGACGACTGGAGCGCCCTCTGCTGGCTACAACCCACACTTGCAGATTTTACTATTGGGGCAATGTTGTTCAGGGGCTAAAACGTTCAGAAGTACAGACGGGGGGGGCAAGGTACAGGTGAGCCTCTTGTTAGGGGACCGTGTGGGTGCATACACAGATAAAAACACCAACAGAAGACAGGAGCCCACAGAGCCTCCCACCATCTCCTGTGTTGTGTGCAATTGTGAGAGGAGAAAAACTTCCTTAAAGTAAACACATAAACACACCAGGATTGAAATGGCGGGCACATGGAGAAAAAGATCCTGCATTCTTGCTAATAATTCCTTTTTTTATAAAGTCTCTGCAGCCCCTCAGAACTGGAGCTTCTGCCTCAGTAAGCAGACCTGCATATATATACCTCTTAATTGTTCCTGGTTGTGCAGCCCTATCTGCTCTCTACATTTAAAGCAGTATCATACCACCTGACTTCCCCCAAAGAATCCTGGGAGCTGTAGTTTGTTAAGGTGCTGAGAGTTGTTAGGAGACCCCCAACAGAGCTACAGTTCCCAGAGTTCTTTGGGAAGAGGGATTGACTGTTAAACCACTCTGAGAACTGTAGGTCTGTGAGGGAAATCGGGGTCTCCTAACAACTCTCAACGCCCTTAACAAACTACAGCTCCCAGGATTCTTTGAGGGGAGCCATGACTGTTGAAAGTGGTATGATACTCTGTTAAAGGTATAGTGCGGATAGGGTCTCAGAGGCATCATACTGTCTAAGGCAGGAGTTCCCAAACTGTGGTCTCTGTGGACCACCAGTGGTCCAGGAGTTTCATTCAGCTGCTCCACAGTGTGTCTGTGAAGAATGGGAGGCACAGCGGCTGCTCTGTCATTCAAACCCAGCAGGCTGGTCTGCCTAGCAGGTGAGGGGGACAGACTGGGAGTGATGGATGAAGGAGGAGCCACTTGAAGAGGATTAGCATTACAAAAGACAGCAAGGGGAGGCGTCTTAAAAGGAACAGAAAGGATTCTATGGAATTCAACATGTCCTTCAATGTTGTTGTTGGTATGTGCCTCCAAGTCGATTATGACTTATGGCGACCCTATGAATCAGTGACCTCCAATAGCATCTGTTATGAACCACCCTGTTCAGAACTTGTACAGAAGACCTCTTGGTTGCCAGGCCAAGCCTATTACAGAGTTGCAAGAACACCTGCACTTGGCTGACTTTCTCTTTCCCTAAAGATACAGGATCAGTCTCAGGCCAGGAACCTGGCAACCCTATACAGGAGTCTCTTAACTTTTCTGGGCCCAGGGGCACACTTGGAAATCGAAGCAACTGTTATGAGCACCACAACAAGATGCCTATTTTACTGGAGAGGGGGGAAATGGTGACGCTTAGAACCTACACACACACACACCGCCAAAAAAAAGGCAAAACAGCTACACATACCCCAAAACAAACAAAACACAGAAATAAATCAGCCCTGCTGAAAAACAGATAACCTCTCCCCAAAAACAGAAAAAAGCACAAACATTTCTACAAATAAAATTGGAAAGGGCAAGGGGTCTTGCCAAACTCCAAGGAGGTTGTCTGAGGTTGCCATGGAATCCATGGGTGTCAAATCAGAGTCCCCAGTAATAATGGGTATTATATACTTATAGTGGATCAACACAGTTGCCTGCATTTTTGGATTCTCCATTGGGACATAGGTAAGGGGACTGTCACAGTGAGGTCCTGAACTTCTGAATTTACCACTAACCCCTCTGGTTGTAGCTGCTGCCACTGCCGCTGCCGCCGCCTCCCTCCCACCGCTGCTGTTCCAAAGTTGGAGATGGTCTGTCTCAAGCAACTGGCTGCAAAGTGCTTTGTTCGCCAACAGGCAGGAGGTGAGGTGGGAGTGAGGAGAAGGGGTGGCAGGCAGCAGCGGAGCAGCCAGCCAGGAGAAGGCGGCTCTAACTATTATATCTACCAGCGTTTAATACACTGCTATGCTATGTTGACCCCATAGTGATGGCTTGTGGCTCCATGTCAGTGGGGCAGTAGAATCTGCTCGGGTTTTAGTCTGAACTTTCAAGGAGCTGTCTCCTTGAAAGTTCAGACTAAAACCCAAGCGGATTCCACTGCCCCATTGACATGGAGCCACTAATGCAGACCCACACTTATTGAAAAAGGAAGCTCAAAGCCCTTTTGCAGTTCCGTGAGCCTCTTTTTGAGTGATATCTGCATGTCATAGAACTGAATGGATGACTTTAGGAGAGGAGAGACTGTCCACAAAATGATCCAGAAGGAATGAAAACCACAGGGCTCGAGAAGATACACAATTCAGTGTTTGGAAGCTGAATTTTTTTGCAGAGCTGACAAGTTGTAGTGGAGAATGCCAAGCACTCTTCCCTGCTGATCAATAAACCAAGAAGTTACTTTGTACCTCCAGCAGCTTTTGCGGGGTGGGGGGTGGGCTGCCAATTCTTCCTCTTTATTCCTCTGCTTTTTTTCAATAAGCTCCTTTGATTATTAGAAACTTTAAATAAACAATTGAAAAATGACTTTGTTGAAAATTGGTACAACTTTATAACATATGTCTGTGAACAAACAGGACTGACATCCTCCAGCTTCACATGACCAATTGTGGTATGGTGTAATTGGATAATTCTTGTAAACTGTTCCCATGACTGCGGGGGGGGGAGGATTTAAGTTGAATTGCATTAAAAAAAGCTCATTTGATTGTTTATTTATATAACAGAGATGTGTATCCCGCCTTTTAGGGAGAGAAAAAACTCTTACCTGCCAGATTACCATCATAGAATCCTAGAAGCATACAGCTGGAAGGGGCCTATAAGGCCATCGAGTCTAACCCACTGCTCAATGCAGGAATCCAAATTAAAGCATAACCTGATAGGTGGCTGTCCAGATGACTCTTGAATGCCTCCAATGTTGGAGAGCCCACCACCTCCCTAGGTAACTGGTTCCATTGTCATACCGCTCTAACAGTTAGGACATTTTTCGTGATGTTCAGCTGAAATCTGGCTTCCTGTAACTTGAGCCCATTATTCTGTGTTCTGCACTCTAGGACGATCAAGAAGAGATCCTTGTTCTCCTCTATGTGGCAACCTTTCAACCTTTGAAGAGTGCTATCATATCTCCCCTCAGTCTTCTCTTCTCAAGGCTAAACATGCCCAGTTCTAAGGCTTTGTTTTCAGTCCCCTGATCATCCTTGTTGCCCTCCTCTGAACCCGTTCCAGTTTGTCTGCATCCTTCTTAAAGTGCGGTGTACAGAACTGGACACAGTACTCAAGATGCAGCCTGGCCAGTGCCAAATAGAGGGGAACCAATACTTCATGTGATTTGGGAACTATACTTCTGTTAATGCAGGCTAAAATAGCATTTGCCTTTTTTGCAGCCACATCACACTGTTCGCTTATATTCAGCTGGTGATCAACAACAATCCCAAGATCCTTCTCGCATGTAGTATTGGCTGAGCCAAGTATCCCTCATCTTATAACGGTGCATTTGGTTTCTTTTTCCTAGGTGCAGAACTTTGCACTTACCCCTGTTAAATTTCATTGTTTTCAGCCCAATGCTCCCACCTATCAAGATCCCTTTGAATTTTGTTTCTGTCTTCCAGGGTATTAGTTATTCCTCCCAATTTTGCATCACCTGCAGATTTGATAAGCATTCCTTGTACCTCCTCATCCAAGTCATTAATAAAAATGTTGAAGAGCACTGGGCCCAAGACTGAGCCCTGCGGTACCCCACTCATTACCTCCCCCTAGTTTGAGAAGGAACCATTGAGAAATACTTCTTGAGTACAATTCTGTAGCCAACTGTGGATCCACCTCATAGTTGTTTCGTTGAGCCCACATTTAGCTAGCTTGCTAATCAGAATATCATGGGGCACTTTGTCAAAAGCTGTGCTGAAGTTGAGATATATTATGTACACAGCATTTCCACAGTCTTACCAAGGAAGTTACCTGGTCAAAACATGAAATAAGATTAGTCTGGCAGGATTTTTTGTTGATAAATCCATGTTGGCTTCTAGTAATCACAGCATTGTTTTCAAGATGCTCACAGATGGACTGCTTTATAGTCTGCTCCAGAATTTTCCCAGGGATTGATGTCAGGCTGACAGGTCTGTAGTTCCCAGGTTCCTTTTTGCCCTTTTTGAACATAGGGACAATATTAGCCCTCCTCCAGTCATCCAGCACTTCATCCATCCTCGACGATTTCACAAAGATAATTGACAGTGGTTCCAAGAGTTCTTCAGCCAGTTCCATCAATACTCTAGAATGCAGTTTGTCAGGCCCTGCAGATTTGAACTCATTCAAAGTGATTAGGTATTCCTTGACCATTTGTCTATTAATTTCTAGCTGCAATCCTGCCCCTTCAACTTCATGTTTCCCAGGAGGGTCATACATACCCTATTGGGAGAAGACTTAGCCAAAGTAGAAACTGAGCACTTCTGCCTTTTCTTTGTCATCTGTTATCATTTTGCCATCCTCATTGAGTAGCTGTACCACCATTTATTTTCTCTCTCTTTTACCATGGATGGACCAGAAGAAAGCTTTTTTGTTGCTTTTGGCATCTGTTGCTAACCTCAGCTCATTCTCAGCTTTAACCTTCCTGACACCATCCCTGCAATTCCGTGCTACCTGTATGTACGCATCCTTTGTGGTCTGGCCTTCCTTCCACTTCCTGTATGTGTCCTTTTTTTGTTTCCAGATCATCTTTAAGCTTTCTGTGAAGCCACATTGGCTTCTTCTGCTGTCTTCCCCCTTTTTTCCTTAATGGAATTGTTTGCCATTGTGCCTTTAGAATTTCCTTTTTTAGAAACTCCTACCCATCTTGCACTCATTTTTTCATTAGGATTGCTTGCCACAGAACCTTACTTACCATTGCTTTGAGTTTATTAAAATCTGCTTTCCTGAAGTGCAGGGTACAAGTATGGCTGCTTTCAGCTTTTATGTCCTTTAAAATCAAGAACTCAAGTGTAGCATGGTCACTTTCCCCCAGAGTTCCTGTAACTGCCACTCATACACCAAGTCATCTCTATTGGTTAGAATCAAGTCAAGGATAGTTGATCCTCTAGTTGCTTCCTCCACTTTCTCTACAAGAAAGTTATCTACAACACAAGTCAGGAATTTCTTGGAGGGACCATGTTTGGCAGAATTTGTGTCCCCAGAGATATCGGGGTAATTGCAGTCTCCCATTACTATTACATCATGCCTCCTCGAAACATTGGCAATTTGTTTTTTGAAAGTTTCATCCTCATCTTCTCCTTGGCTGAGTGGTCGGGGGTAGACTCCAACCACCATGTTCCTTTTATTTGTTGCCCCATTAATTTTAATCCAAATACTCTCGATGGAGCTACCAAACTCATCCTCCTGCATTTCTGTGCAGGGATATATATATTTAATATATAGTGCGACTCCATCTCCCTTTCTATTCCTTCTGGGGTTTTCTGAACAAGTTACATCCTTCAATTGCTGTATTCCGGTCATGGGAGTCATCCCACCAAGTTTCAGTTATACCTATCAAGTCATATTTACTCTCCTGTATTAAGAGTTCAAGTTCGTCCTGTTTGTTTCCCATACTCTGGGTATTAGTATATAGACTTTGAAGACCATGTGATTTATGGCCTGGCTTCTTTCCTATATCATCATCCTGATGTAACAACAGCAACACAACAATTAAATTCTGAGTAATAGGGATAACCAGGATTAAATACATATTTTTAATTCCGCAGTTACACAGTTTTGCCAACACAAGTCAGCATGCATAAATGTGCTTGGCTCAATTTGTGTTTTATGGGCTTGAAGTGCTGTTATTTTAAGAAGCACTTGGTCTCTGGGATTGCCATGACTTCTGTTGACAGCCTCTGTATATCTAATTCTGTTTGGGACACAGACATTAATACTGGTGGGGCTGAGTGAAACTTGCAGTGGGGGGGCAGATGTGAGGCTGATTTTGCATACTGTCCAACTGTCCCTAGTTGCTGGGGATTAGCCGTACTTTCTGGCATCTGCATGTGATAAATAAGAGGCCCTCCACACACCCTTTTTTTGTGGATTTATGATAATTTGTGCTCTTGATGGTATTGGGACGGTTATACATAATCCCACTTTCAGTACTGTTTGTGTCTGTGAAAGTTTCAGGCAGACATGCTGTTTCATTTCCAGCTAGTGCACATGTTAAAACTGTGGCTGTGGACACACTAATTGCCTATAGCAAAGTGTTTCCATTGGCCACACCTGGAAGGGAATGGGTTGGTCTGCCAATCAGTTGTGGAATCTGACTTAAGCTGAATTTTTAAAAATGTTCAGTTCAGCTGATCCAACCATGGGCTCATCTACACAGTGGTTTACTGTGTGTTTGGCCTACTCACATCTCCTTGTAATTCACATGGTTCACATGGCGTTACCAGCAAACAAAAGCTATCATGCAGTTTTCCCCCTGTAAATCCATACTAACCCAATCCACTGATAATACGAAAAGGGAAGAAAAAATCTCTTCACTCTGTTTCTCTAGTGCTTGCAGACACTTCGCTCCTATGCTTTTAGGTTGGTGTGTCAATCTTTCTCCTTTCCATGCCCACTATGTCCTCCTCCCTTCATTCATTTTGTTTCAGGTAGGCTATAAGCAACTTCCAACTGCTCTCCTCAGGTCTGCTGGCCTTTTTTACGTTGCTGCAAACTGTGCCGTTGTTTTCTTTTTCCCCTGGCTTGTGCGCAACAGCATAACACTACTCAATCAAAGATTTATATTTCAGCTGTATCCTACCAGGTAAAACACAGATATTTGCACTTCCTGGTTGTTGCTTTTTAAAAAAAATTGAACTACTGGAGTTGGTAGAACAAACTGAGCATGCTCGGTTGCTAAGTAACCAGAGGGAGTCAAAATGTTAAATTAGAGGGTGTGATCATTAGGAAACTCCATGACTGATCCTTCCCCTCAGTGTGAATAGAAAATACTATGTTTCCAGCTAGCATTGAGCCTTTATTGTGGATGGTGCAAATAGAAAACGGAGGTAAAAACGCCATCTTTAGTATGAAGTAATGCTCCCATGCGGTTAAGCCCTGCGTTGTATAGTTAAAATGGGCAGAGTTTGACTGACATCATGTGCCCCCATTTTCAGAAAAGAGAGGTGGGGTGCACTGGAACTGACACAACAGTAAGTGTGCATTGTCTCTTTAAGGGGAATGGTTTGAGTATAACACAGAGAGAGATCTAAAGGGATATCTTCTTATATAACTCCTATTATGAGAAGTGAAGGCATTTGGGTTGTCCCACTCTTTTTCTTCCCTTTCCTTAGTTTGCAGAAGTTTGTCAGTTAATCAATGTAATCAGTGTTACAGAAGTCAAGCCTCCAAGAACCATTGTTTCTGTCTAAGAAGCCCTTGGCTGCTGCAATATCCCATAGCTTCCTGCTGAAATTCTGCAGTTTTTCATACCACAGATGTTCGGGGGGGGGAAGGGCAATGTTGGTCCTGTTTTGTGCAAGAATGTCCCTCTAGACATAACATGGTAACGCTGGGGAAGCTTTGCAGAACAACTAATAAAGTGGAATGATGGATGCAGGGAATGATGGATGCAGGGTCCAGTATAAATCCGCCACTAACACACTATTATTGCATTGATGGCAACACACACACATCTAGCCTGGAGGGAGCCTTACTTTCCCTACTTCATCTTGATTTGTTTGCAGGTAGATTATACAACGTTGGTTATTTAATCAGCATTCATTCCGATTTGTTTGCAGGGAAGTTAGATAACTAGTTGCATCAAATAAGTGTTCTGCCACACTTTTCAGAGCATTTTTTTCTGTCAGGTTCCTCATTTCAAAAAAGTCCAGTCTTTTGGAGAATCAGGTTTGTTGCGCAAGACCTCCCAATCAGCTATAATGGTGCAAGCTGAATTTGCAAGTATGTAATTAAATCCCACACGAAAATAGCAACACTCTGGAAGTGCCCTAGGTGGGAGAAAACTACCAGTTTGAAAAGCAGACTTTCCAGCATTCTATAGCAATGGAAAACAAGCAGATATGTTTGCAACTAGCATATTTTGTTTAGATCCTCATATTTACTCTTGTGGAAGGGACAAACATTTTTGTTTTTCTACACATTTTTTTGGTGGGGTGGAAAATGGCACCTCTGACACCCTTAAACAACAGCTGTGTGGATGTCCTCAGAGAAGGCGAGTTGAACTGCCAACTGAACAACAGTGACAAAACTTTCCAGCTTTAACAAGCTGCCTTTGCATTATGCCCTATCTTCGTACTTGCCAAATTGTTTCTGCCAATTCAGCTCAGCATCTTATACTGGGAAGCCTTACCGAGGCAAAATGGCTTTTATTGACCCATTGCATGCGAACACACACTGGCCATTAAGTTTAAGGCACCATTAAGGATGGCAGGGTGGGACAAAGCCAAATCTGACCCAAGGGGCACCATCCGCCTGGAAGATCGCCTGCAGAAAGCCTCAGGGAAATGAATGGGAAATGCACAAGAACATGGCAAAATTATGCTCTTGTGCATTTCCGTAAGGCTTGCGCAAAAGAGATTCCTAGTGGATTGTGCCCCACCTGGGAATACCAGATGCTGGAGCTCAGTGGTAGCACATCTGCTTTGTATGCAGAAGGTCGCATGTTCAATCCCGCCTGCATCTCCAAGTAGCACTTTCTGAAATCCTAGAGAGCTGCTGCCAAACAGGATAGACAATACTGAGCTAGATAGATCAATTATCTGACTCGGTATAAGGCATCCTCTATGTTCCTATCAGGAATAGAGGAAATGTTGATTTCTAAAGGATGGTGGTTCCATACAGATTTTTCAGGGAAGGGTCCTCATTCACTGGTAGAGCCTCTGCTTTGCGTGCAAAAGGGCCCAAGTCCATTCATCTCCCAGCAGGACTACGAGGGCAGGGGGATGTCTGAAACCCTGGAGAGCTGCTGCCAGTCAGTGCAGACAGTATTGATGAACCAATGGTCTGACATAAGGCAGCTTCCTATATTGCTATCAAGGAGCCAAAATGCCTGCTGTGAGCCC
Source organism: Rhineura floridana (assembly GCF_030035675.1). Lineage (NCBI taxonomy): Eukaryota > Metazoa > Chordata > Lepidosauria > Squamata > Rhineuridae > Rhineura > Rhineura floridana. Next base: position 20,378,546 of record NC_084490.1, read on the forward strand.
AGCAATTTAATCAACTGCCTACCAATCCCTCCTTCTGTCTTGCTTTCTTTAATAACACCCTGACTTTTTCTGCAAGAGAAACTAGGTTGATGAAAGATACCTTTGCAAATGACATTTTATATTTATCATGGTTTGGGATCCTCATAGCAACTGCCATTGTACTCTTAATGTCTCCCCGCTACTCATTGCACCTCCTATATTCTCCAGCAGGGGGCAGCATTGTCCATCTGCCTGTATCTCACATCAAGACAGATGTAGACCAGACTGCTTTCATCTCTTCCCTTTTTAAAATAAAATGTTTATTTAACAAAAAAAAAAGTGGTGCAGAGCAAGGGCAAAGCATATTTCCAGGTGGGCAAATGAAATCGGGGGGGGGGGAAGCTCCTTGTCTGGGAGGGGCACTTGCTCCTCTTGCCTCTGCCTTTGGGTGGATGGATTGCTTTCCAGCAGACTCTCACCGTTTAGCATCCTCCAGTAGGGGGAGCTGGAGAGAGGGGGGAGTCATTCTATCACATGTTACCTTGGACAATTATGACCTGTAATGTTCATGGCGAAAAGTTAAGGAGTTTTGACCTCCGAGGGGAAAAACCTGCACATACAATAACCCCAAGTGTGCTTAATAAATGCTAAGACAATGTCCTTGGGCTGAGCATGTCTGTGGTGCGAATGTCTTTGTACAACAACACTCTGCTATATTATCGAGCCGCTATGGTTAGAGTACGGGACTAAGACTGGGGAAATCCAAGTACAAATCCCCATTTGGCCATGAAGCTCACTGGGGGACCTTGGGCCAGTCACACACCCTCAGGCTGAACTAACTCACAGGGCCATTGTGCAAATAAAATGAGGGTGGGGAAAGCACACCATCTGCCTTGCCTTGAGCTCCATGGAAAAAAGGCAGCACATACATGCAATCAATAATAATAAATAAATAACTGTCCTCTGAGGGAGGCAGGGAGTAGTTGGGTTTGTTCTCGTTTCCTACACCTACTGGGTAGATAAGGAATATCTACATACATGAGGCCAGTGAGGTGGTGTAGTGATTAGCGTGTCAGACTAGGACTGAGGAGATCCAAGTTCAAATCCCCACTCAGTCATGAAACTTGCGGGGTGACTTCAGGACAGGCGCTGTCTCTCAGCCTAACCTACCTCATAGGATTGTTGCAAGAATAAAATGGAGGTTGGTGGATCTCATATGTGCTGTCCTGACCTCCCTACAGGAAGGATGGGATTAAAATGTAATAAATACTGCCATCTCTCTAAAAAAAAAAAGGTTAAAAAGAAAAGTGCAGGGACTTAAATAATACACTCTAACCTAGGATGGGTGACTCCAGTGCTGAGGAGTGTGCAACTCTGTACACTCTCAGATGCATTCTTAAGGCTTTAGAAATTCCCATGGCATGGAAAATAGCCATCTTGCATGGGGTGGGGACTGACTTGAAATATTCTGGGGCTAAAATGCTGTTCAGATGAAGAGCCAGCTCGCTAGACAGGTGAGGCATACTTAATTTCTTGTTTTAGAGATAACTGGGCAAAGTGACATCCACTGTCCCAGACATTGTTACCTTCTTAGATGCACGAAAATCCCCTTAATCAGCAGTAAATCTGTGCATGCTCAGAGGACCATCTTGGCTTCACACATGGCCCTGCAAAAGGTTCTGGGGTAAAGGCTTGAATCTCAGATTAAGCCCTAACACAGGGCGGGGTGTGAGAGCTCTCTGGCCATTCTCAGTCCTCTGCTGCATGTTCCTCCCCCCCTCCTCCCCCCCTCCATCTGCCACACTCTCCCAAAAGCCCCAGGGACACTTGCCTCTGTGTGTGGTTATTGCTGTTTAGCATTCCATCAAGCATTCGCTTCCCTCTAATCACTGCTAGGAAACCGGTGCCTTTACCGGCAACTTCAGACCTGCCAGGAACAGCTAACGGCCCTGACTGCGCATGATTAGCTCATAAACACCACCCAAGCCAGGAAGAGAGCACAGTGCCAGGACGCCTGGGTTCTTCTCTGGCCAGGGAGCCAGAGCGGTGGTGGTGGTGGTGGTGGTGGAGAGTGTGGCTGTATCAGGAGGCTCTCAGAAAGGGGGAGCGACAATTTGTGGCTGGATCAAAGGCTCCTTTGGTGTGCATGTGCCTTGAGCAGAGGGGTTGGGTGAAGGATTGGACTGCTGTAAATAGAGAGCCCCCCCCCATTCTTCCCCACCCCTACATTTCATATTGGATGCACAGACTCCATCATTCTCCATTGCCCGCTCAACTGTATAGGTGCATGCACAACAGATGGACAATGATGTTGCATGAATAGCTGACACCAGTTGTACACACTGCATCCCTGTGCATCTTCATCACATGATGAACACAATGTGTAGGTTTATTAAGCTCACACTTCAGGGAGTTACTATGAGGAGCAGCAAGAGTGCCAATCTCTTGACCCGTTAAAAGGGCTTTGTAAAGGATAAATAATTAAGAATGATCATTTGAGGCACACCTACAGCAAACACGCCACTTTTGCAGGCTCATTCAGAACAGTATGCATGCAGACACATAAATACCTCTATTCATACATAATATTGCACACACAAACACAAGCACTCCCCTGCATATCATCACACTATATGTTCAAATGGGAAGGTATATATAAAACCATGTATGCAAAGGGTGTACCCTCCTGCAATATGTATACAGATGCTGTATTGATGCACATAATTATACTTGTGCTTGCTTCTCATATTTCAGACATATGCACAGAAATACACACACACTGTACATGCACGCATGAAGACATTTGTATACATGTGCGTACACCAAGGACACACATACACACCTCCCATTGGAATAATACGCACAGACAAATCATCTGTATTTGGTATAAGTGTGTGTGTGTGTGTGTGTGTGTGTGCGCGCATGCATATATATAACAGTGTTTACCCTCAAGGAACTATGCAACCGTCCATCACAGAGACACACGTGGATCAATAGAAATACATAACAGCACAATCCTATACATATCTACTCACAAGTAAGCCCTGTTTTCAATTAGGCTTACTCATTCTCAGGTAAGTGTATATAGTCTATGGTCTGAAGGCACATGAAGCCAACACCCTGCTGAAGCTAAGCAGGGTCAGGTCTGGTCAGTGCATGGATGGGACACCGCCTGGGAACCGTATGTAAGCCGCCTTGGGTTTCTATGATGAAAAGAAAGGCGGAGTATAAATGTAAGAAATAAATAGGATTGCAGCCTTATTCATAAACTCCAAGGCACATCTGCATGTGTGTATGCATACTTGAGTACAAATATAAATATAGGGAGGCATAGATTTGCATGCATGCACACACCCAAAATATGGGTATCTGGCATTGGCTTTACAATGATTATGTGAAATAGGGAGGTACAGTGGGATCGAAATGTATTAAATAAAACTTAGTGTCATTAATATACAAACTGCTCACACGTATGCTGCGCGATACCAGATGAAGCACACATAGCAAATGACCCCACATATATATTGTAACTGACTTCGGTATCACACCAGGGTTCAAGGTGGCATGCATGGGACAAAAGCATTTCACATCACATCAGCGCTACTTACAAAGAACATAGGAAGCCAACTGGTTCAGTCTGGTTTGTATCATGTTTCGTTTGTCAGCTTATTGCTCCTGTGGATGAAAAAAAACTCTTCTCTTTCCTCTTCTCCCAGGCATTTTGGCATGTGTTTTTAAATTGTTTTAATTTTTTTAAATTGTGCTTTAAATTGTTTTTAAAAGATGTGTTTTAAATTTGTATATTTGTTTTTAATGTTTTTAGTTACTGTAAACCGCCCAGAGAGCTTCGGCTATGGGGCGGTATATAAATACAATAAATAAATAAAATAAAAACTAACGTAAGCCTTTATGGCTGTTTACTGATGCTACAGATGCACCTAAAGAACACAGGATGCTGCCTTAAAGGAAGTGAGATTATTGGTCCATCTGGCTCAGTGCTGTTTACACTGACTGGCATCAGCTCTTCATCATTTCAGGCAGGTGTCTTTCCCAGTCTTACCTAGCAATGCCAGGGATTGAACCTGGGACATTCTGCCTGCAAAGCAGACACTCAGCCCCTGAGCTATGGCTCCTCCTTATATTAGGCTCAAGAACAGTGACTAACCCAAGGCCAATCAATCAATAAGTTTTAGCACTGAGCACCAATTCCAGCCCAGGTATCCCTAGTCAAAGTCCATCACCAAACGTGTAAGGCCTGCAGTACGGTAAACATATATTCAAAACCCACAGGAGGGCCATCGTTTTATTTAGGAGCAAACAAAATGTCACAAGATAGCGAGCAAGCTTTTGAGTTCTTCAGACCTGTTTCGTCAGGCTAGATGTTAGGCAAATAAGCGAGCAGGGGGAATCCACCAATCTAGTTCAAGGCACAATATCTGCAGTTTATCGCAATGGCGTATGTGTAAACATATATGGAGGTTTATGGACAAAACAGGGTCAACCCTATAGTTAGGCAGGTGAGATGGCCTACATCAGTTGAGAGATTTTGGAGCACCATTAAACGGCAGTACATAGTCAGCTATTTCACTTATTCTATTTTTACCAGCTTTGGGGGGGGGCACCATTTCTGCCTCAAGCACCAGTGTTTTGTGGTATGCCCTCCCCACATTCTATTCATTCTGCATATGCACTCAAAACACACCTACATAATACGCACACATTTTCAACCCACACACACCGGCTGCCGTCTTTACCCAACCTAATTCTCAGAGGCTCATAGCAGGTCACCATATCTTAAAACCACAAAAGTAAGCCCTTGCCACATGTGAGCGAGCTGTTTTATGACATTCTTATCCCACTGTCTTCCAGGGAACTCAGGGCAAGATACAAGATCCCCGACTGCTTTAGCTTCACACCAGTCCTGTGAGGTAGGTGGGTTAGGCTGAGAAATAGCACCTGGACCAATGTTACTTAGCAGTCTTTGTAGCTGAGCTTGGATTGGAACTCAGGTCTTCATTCAACTCTCTTAGAACGCAGGAAGTGGCTTTATACTAAATCAGACCGTTGGTCCATCTAGCTCAGTATTACCAACACTGACTGGCAGCAGCTCTCCAGGCGGTCTCTCCCAGCCCTACCTGGAGATGCCGGGGATTGAACCGGGGCCCTTCTGCATGCAAAGCCGATGCTCTGCCCTGAGCTACGGCCCTTCCCCATGGACTGACCTACAGCCCCCGTCTTTATGGTCCTGACCAACAGGCGCCAGCATGATCGACTTGCTGCTACGCCACACTGCAAAGCAGTAATCATAGTAGCAGTAATAATGCATTTATAATAAATAAAATAATATATTGCTTATTATATTTATGAGACGCCTCATAAAATAAATTGTCTAAGCATCAAACAAATAAAAAGAGAATAAGAACTATAAACCCACAATAAGGGCAAGAATAAACATTCAAATGTAAAACCAGCTCAATGAAGGTCTAGATTAAGCAATAAAATACTGTCGATAGCAAGCTCAAGCATTCAGAGGGCTTCGCGTGGCTTATGCAGCTGCAATCCCCTTAACAACCCCGTAAGGTAAGTGAGGGTTATTATCTCGCCTCTGCATGACCTCACTAGGTGAGTCCTCCCTCAGCCTCCATTTTGCAGGGCGGGCGGGGAAAACTGAAGGCGCCAGAGAGCGCGGTTTACGAAAGGCGACGTAGCGCGTTCCCGGCAGAGGCAAGATTCGAACTGGGGACTTTCTGACCCGCGCAGTCTAGTCGCTTAGCCGCTGTGCTAAACCAGCCCTCGTGTACTGCCCCTATCCGTGCTCCCTGCGCACGCACACAGCAACCCCCGATACCCACACCGACGAATACACACACACGCGCACACACGAGAAACTCCTTTCTACACAAGCACAGCTTGCCCTCATCATCCCTTGCATCCTTCCCATGCGCAGAAGGCAACCTCGTCCACAGAGCGAAGGCCGGGGTGGGTCCGCGGGGGGAGTTAGCAACGGGCCACTTCGGAAAAGGCTTTTCCCGCGTGGTCTCTTGGGACGCCCGGCTACGACAGGGTTAAGCGTGTTTCGGGTGGTTTTTCGGCTAGCGCGATTTCCCTCCAAACCCCTGGATCACCTTACCCAACCTCTCTTCCCTCTTCCACTGCAGGGATAGGCGGGGACCAGCGCGCTTTCCCCTCCTCTTTCCCAACAGTCCCCTCCACACTTCCAGTAATCACCCAGAAACAAAAGGGGGGGCAGAAGGGGGAGGGAGCCTGTTGGGGTTTACCAGCCACTTCCTGCCAATCAGAAGCCTGCCAGCCAACCCCCCCTCGGCGGCCAATGAAAGTTGTGACCATTCATAAAAATAAATACGCTGCCACGCTCCACCCCAGCCACACACAGGCACAAGGGACCCAACCTCTCCCCAGCGTGTCAGTTTCCCCGTGAAATATACAAGCTTCCAGCTCAAATATTATTGCAAACCTCGCTCTCTTTTCCTTCTCTCCCCGCCCCCTCCCGCCGTTCTCCGTCCTGAGCTCCCATCACAATGCAGCCAGCAACACACTGAAATTATATTCTAGTTAATTGGTTTTGTGTGTGCGTCTCTCTCTTTCCGCCTCCCCCCTTCCATACTCTGCTAACGGGAAAAGCGCTTCGAGAAACGCGCGCACACATTCACACGCGCTTCCAGGAAACCAGAGACAGAGAGGCTGCGATTCTTTGCGAAAGGAAATAGATTTGCTTGGCTTCTCCACACTCCTCCCTCCGCCCCAAGCAACTTCTATCTCTTACTGCTCCTCTTGAGTCCTAATCCGGGAAGTATCTGAGAGAAAACCTTAATTTGCACAGGCTGAGAACGAAGCTCTATCCGGTACCCTCCGGGCGCTCCGTACATTCCCCCCCCCCACAAGTATGGGAAAGAGAGGCGATCGGACTGGGCTCTATTTCGGCAGCAGATCCCGTGAAGTAGAGTTCATTTTCTCATTTTGATCACCCCCCGCCTCTTTTTCACTCTTCCACTCTTGGAGAAATACAGGCGCCTCTGCTTCCACGCTACCAAAGGTAAGTGAGTTTTAACAACAACAGTCGCAGCAGCAGCACAATCACTTTTCTATTGTTGACGCCAGAACGGTGAATCGGGGAGATATTTCAAAGGTGGGAAGAAGACGAAGCACAGACCAGCCCGTCACGCTTAAACAAGAGGCAGTGCCTGGAGAACTTTGCCTGCTGTAGAACAGGGAGACTGTTGTGGTGGGTTAACGTCGGGTGCTAGTTAGCTTAGTTTAGAATAAATAACTTTCTCCAAGTTTTAATGTTATAAAATCGCCCTTTATTTGTTATTATTCTGGTTTTTTTTTATTTATTTAGAGAAGATAAAAAGGAATCGAATTATAAACAGGCGGCATGATGAGAGGATGAACCAATTTTGAAAACAGACAGAATTTGTACACATTGGAAATCTGACAATTGTTGTTGAAATCTTGGATTTCAAAAGCATTTTCATGTTGCTTTTGAGAGCTGGGTTCTGAGGGATATTTAAGTCCTATCAATGTGGAGTTGTGTGTGTGTGTTTTGACACAACAATGTGCACAACCAACTTGCCACATTCATTACTTTTAACAGGTCCACCCCACACTCTTAAATCCAAGGGTATGCACAGCTGGGAGTACTGGGAGGAAAGTTAAAAGAGAGCTTTGAATTCATCTAACCCAGTAGAAAATATTTTCAGGATTTCGAATGAGAACCATAGCAAAACTTTGCTTGGGAGACCCGATTTATATTTCCACATATTCCCCTTGTGAACATGAATGGCATTTCTTTGCTCTTTGGCAGAATTCTATCGATGATGGTATGATCAACATCATTGTTGCCTTTCCATAAACCATACTGAAGGCAATCAAAAAAATCAAAGAGACAATAAAATGGTATTATAAAGAGCAGGAAAAGGAGGGTCTCTTGGGTGAAAGCCTGAAACTCAATGCAAGAGCATCCGCATGGCACACCAAATGTCCCAGCTACAGTCTCTAAGTAGGACAGGCATTGTTGCCTTGGAGAGCCATTGCTAGTCAGTAATACTGAGTTAGATGGACTGATGGTCTGAGTCTGTATAAGGTACTTTCGTGTGTTTTCCTGCAGTCCAACCCATGCTAAGCATATTTAAGCCTTATTTAAAACTTAAGCAACTCTCTCATGTTGAAATGGATGGGCTTAACAGTGGTTAACTGTAGGTGGATCATGACCTCCTTGCTTTTATTTTCTTTTTTAAGTCTCAGCTCCCAACACAACTGCAAAAAGTTTTGCTAAATGGGGGTGGGGGTGGGAATTGTCCAGCTGATTCAAGGAGGGCAATGAGATGTGGCTGGCTTGGCAGGCCAGGCTGCATAAGGTGTTCTGTCTTTGCGATGCACCTGCTGAGGAGACTTTTTTAAAAGTTCTGAACAGCCCTACAAAGGAAAGGGGAGGGTGCCTTGGAGCAAAGGTGCCTTGGAACATCACAGGTGCCAGGAATGTCCACAGTCAGACAGATTTGCCTCTTGTTGATGCTTAACCATCCAAGACTTGATAGTCTCATGCAGAGATTCAAGGGAGGGGAATTCTGCAGCTTCTCTGCGTTGGGAGTGAATTGTACAATTGCACCCAGTGCAGGACGGTGGCAGAAAATGTGGCAGAATCCATGGCAGAATCCATGGCAGGAGGCAGACCAGAGCACTGACTCATGCAGAGATGTGACAGGCATCCTCATTTAACAACATCTCTGTATGACTGAAAGGTGCTATCACATCCGATACATATACCAAGCAGCATTGCCCTCCTCCAGCAGAGATAGGAAGGCTATAGCAGTGACTCAGTCAAAGAGGCAGCTTTATTGAGTGAGTACTTCATACTCACGAATACTATCAATCATTTTTCCCTCAAAGAACACAGGAAGCTGTCATATACCAGGCAAGGCTGCTGATTCATCCAGACTGTAGATCTGTCTACTTTCTAAGATTTTCCCCATCACTTGCTAGATGATGTTTTATGGAGATGCCAAGGACTGAACCTGGGACCATCTGCATACAAAGCTTGCGCCCTACTTGCTGAACCATTGCACCTTCCCTAGTTTTCTTACAGCAGACTAGCAGTTTTCACATAGAGTTGCACTTAGGAAATTTTAGACTCTGGACATTAATGAACATACAGCCTGCTCACACCTCTTTACAGTGGAGACTGGTGGCTCTGATGTCAGTGGGCAGTGAATCCGCTCTGGATTTTAGTTCAAACTTTCCAGGAGCTGTCCAAGGCACCTTGAAAGTTCAGACTAAAACCTGTAATGGATTCACTGCCCCACTGACATGGGAGCCACCAGTCTCCACTGCCTCTTTAGATGGGGATGTGTTTTGCTTCCCTTATTTGAACATCTGGGGATCCTTTCTCTTTGCTCACTCTGCTGAGTGAAACTCTGGACCTCTGGCTCAGAGTTTTGCCATGATGGTGGCACTGTTTCCTTGTGGCACCCAGGTTGGTAGGGGCATTGCTAGCTACTTACAAGATTCAAGGTCTGGACACAAAGTCACATATTTGCATAAAATTGGCATATATACATATATGCCAATTTAGAATTTAAATTTCACAAATTTCTCATCCAAACCACCCCATATGAAATTGATAGAGGGTTGGATACAAATTAACTGAAAGCCACCTCAAATTATTTCCTCTACAATTCATCTATCACCACTGATTTCTCACAGCTCAGTCTGCAAATCACTTTGTTTTGCCCAAATCACCTGTAGAGAAAATAATCTTAAATTAATTTTATTTCCCAAGATCAATATCCTAACCAGTAACCCAGATATCTCTCCCTTCACCCTTCAATTTCCCCTTGTGCCCAGAAACAATAAGGCACTTAGAAAAATAGAAACTCTCCTACAGGTTTGGGAATTACCAAAGGATTATTTCTTTGTGTGTGTGTTGTGTGTGTGTTACTTTTGCATCACAACCTCTTTCGAATATGTCGGCATGTGCAGGGCTGCTTTGTAGAATGATCTCTGCCAGAGGAATGATACACACACAAAGCACCACTCCAGAACTCACTTAGATTTTCCGGGAGAGATCTGGGGGACAGGATATTAGAATCCTGCCAGATCCAAGATCATGTATTTGAACAATGCAACTCTGCTTCATATACTGCAAAATCTCCATCCTCCCTCTCAGCCTGGGATGGGAACCTCAGGCCTCGGGGCCAGGTATAGCCCTCCAGGCCTCTCTCTGGCCCTTGGAACTCCCCCTAGGCCATGCACCCTCCTGCTTCACACCCTCCTGGAGTGTGTTTTCCCCTGGCTGGGATATGTCCTTGAATTCTGATCATGCTTCTTGTTTGCCTGGATGGAAGGCAGAGAGGGCTGCATCTGAAGAAACTACCCTAACTGTATAAAGGCAAAATTCACATTTGTTGCTCCACCCACTTTTGCCTCTGGCCCTGCCTACCACTGGCATGTGGTCCCCAGAAGGGAATGCGGCCCTCAGTCTGAAAAAGGCTCCCCATCCCTGCTCTCAGGATTATTCACAGAAGTCTCCTTTTTAAAATCCATATATTGCTTCATTTCTCGGCAATAATTTTCTTCCATGAGAATTGTTCCAAAAACACTTTTCTTGCAGGAATGTTTGTAAACTCCAAACTGTAAACTGGCATAGGCCAGCCTCCCACATCCCCTCACAGCAAAAGCTTAACCACACCCATCCCAAGTGGTCTCCTCCCCCTAACACTTCTTTGGCTCTGGAGTGGGATGAGAGGAACTTCCAAGATGGGGTCAGCAACAGGCGCATGCATTGGTGCCGGGGCTTTCTAGAATAGAACTGTAGCCTGGGGTATTCTTGGGACTGTACCACTTTAGTATGCAGGCAGGCAGGAACTGTATGGTTGAATGTTTTCCCCACACCAAAAAGACCCTGCCCATGGAATGCTAGCATGTTAGATGAAGGCTGATTGATTTCTGTATGCTGGGAGGTTTGAGTGATGGGGAACTATCAAATATATAACCTCCAGTCTGAAGTCCTGAGAAAGCTTTACCACCTGCACCTATAGATTCACTCTAAAACTGGGGTTGAGGCCTTTGTTGTTGCTGCTGCTGCTTTGTTTCCTGACAAGCAGATATTAATCAGGTGACAGTTTCCCATCACTGTCAGGGAAAAGCATCACCTGTTGAATTTCTGCCCCAACACTGATGGTAATATATGACTGCCAGAGGGGAACAACAAGATGGTAACCCCAGTCTAAGCCTTGCTGGAGTATTATTTGAGTCCTCCTTATATCAGGTGGTCCAGAATGAGAGGGGACCAGCTTGGGAAAGTCATTGCCTGAATGTGTGTTATTTGCAAGTCTAGCGGGGAAAGTCTGGACAGTTCCAGGACAGAATTATTTTGGCATGCACAGTGAATGTAGCAGTGACTCCTTTGGTCTTGCTTCCCCTTTCCTGGCTGTAGAAAGTGACAGGATCTGTTCCCTTTTAATGAGAGACTACCAGGGAGTTCACAGAGTCTTTGCAGTATCTGTTTACTTACAAATAGACAAGAACATTCGGGAGCAAGCCGACTTCTCAGGCAACCCCACTGCTGTTTTTGCATTGACTCCCAGGGTGCAAGAGCACAAACCCCTCAGCCCACCCCCAAGGCAGCAATCTGTGCAATTCCTGGTACGGCTCCCTGTCTCCACCCCAAACTCTCGACTGCCATCAGGTGCCAAATATGAAATAGCTTGCTGACTAAGTGGGGCTTTGAACCCAGCTCTTTGCATGCATTTAAGCAGGACTGGTCCTAGGATGAAGAGCACCCTGAGGGTGAGGAATGTCTTCAGGACCTCACTCTGTGGTTTTGTAGTGTTGCCATGTTATGTAGCTGGTGCAGCGTTGCAAAACCTGATAGCATAACATGCCCTTACTGTTCCCAGGCCTTCCAATATATGTTCATGGTAAGAGACTAGAACTAACTCTCAATTTTGACCCAGTACAGTCAACAAACCCTGAACTCAGCTGGATACACTCTGCCATTCAGCTTGGCGCCCAAGGAAAGCATACAGCTCACCTACCCCCCTGTTTGAGTTGCAGCCGTTCGTTCCAGGTAATCACATAACTAGATCTACTGAGATTAAGCATTCCTCCATGTTACGTTTATAGGGGAAAAATCCACTCTGACCAGTTTATTGACAAGAAAAGCTTCAAAACTTGGCAGCAGAATAAGGTGTGTGTGGGTGAAGGTGCTGAGGTGGTAGAATGGACAGAACCACTTTACGCTACAGACAGAGGTGGCCCCAAGAGCATCTTCTCAACACCTCACCTCTGTAGCCTATTTTGGGTATCCTACCCTGGACCATGATACAGTAGGGAATCTGTCATCTTCTATCAGTTTCACATGCCTCATCTCTTTCTTTTTAAAAAAAGTTGTGTACTTTTTTGGAGGGGGTAATTGAACTTACAAAAATAGAGGACAGAAATTTGCATCTTGAGAACAGCACCTTTCTTTCAAGTTTCTAGTCCTGCAGATATAAGCCTGAAAATGCAATTAGCATCACAGTCTCAACAGTTAGAAGGACAGCACATGCTTTGAGCAAGAAAGCCTGAATCAGAGCTAGTGATATCCAATGTTAGTCATAGTGTAGACCCATTGAAATAGTTAATTGGTGTCAGTGGGTCTGCGACTGACATCAGATATTATGTAGCATCTTATCTGGTGCCTGCTTTGAACTCTGGTCACCCAATTCTGCTTTTGTTCTCTGCTGGGTATCACTTTCATGGACAATTCCCTAAACTATCAGTGGCAAAGTCTGTGCAGCAGGCGAGCTTGCTCAATCACAGCCAGCCAAACATTGGACATCACAGCTCAGGCTTCCTGCATGAAGGTGAAAGCTACAAAGCCAAGTTCTTTGACAAGGTCAGTACACTGGAATGTCAACACAACATGCAGAAAGCCACTTTTTTGCTGCCCCCATGCCACCAAGACACCACCAATTTTGGTGGCAGTGGCAAAATAAAAAAATAAAATAGAGACGGCATTAGGGTGGGCAGGGAGGTTAAACTTATCTGTCCAGTCCAGTGGCCTGATGGAGATGGAAGCCATCTCCTTCCCAGTCATCCACCTGATCATTTGATGAGCTGAGAGGGAGCACTTCTCAGCTGAATTGCATGGGGGGTATCTACAAGAGTGTTAGGTGGCCATATTCATTTTGGCTGCACCCACAGCTGGTACGCAGCCGATGGAGGATTGGCCAAGGGACAACGTGGACCTCAGATTAAAAAAAAGGTTAGCCACCCCTCCTTTAGATCAAATGTCTCTGCTGCTTTTCAAATAAACTTTGCTAGACCTGTCGCTTGGTACTGTCGATCTAACACCTTGCAAGTGTAGTGCGAAGGAGATGCTTATCTCACACTTGGCTAACACAGCAAGATTAATATGAAGCATTTTTAGTGGAATCATTTTCATTCACATACCAATTGAAACTTGTCCGTCTCCTAGTTTCTTGGTTCAGCTTTTATGTTTGGGCTCAAAGTAAGGAAAACAGAGTCAAAGGGAGCTGGCTGAACCATTCTCACTTGGAGTTCAAAAGGCAGCAGGTACCTGTTGTGTGAACTGTCTTGTCCTTTGTTTTCAGATGCCGCTTTGGTAACTGATTAAGCATCTCTTCCAGCCAACTGGAGGCGCAATGGTCCCCCTGTGCTGGTGCTGCCCGCCAGCACCTGCACCAGCTGCGGTGGCCATGACCAGCACAGCCACACCTTCCTACCACTTCAAGAGCTTCTGTGGCGAGTTTGAGCAGGTGGAAAGCGCCCTGGAACGCCTCGAGGCCAGCGGGTTCTACTGGGGGAGCCTGTCAGGCACCGAAGCCAAGCAGCTTTTAACCTCCCAGCCACCTGGCGTCTTCCTAGTGCGAGACTCCTCTGACCATCACCACCTCTTCACCCTGAGCATCCGCACCAACACGGGCATTACCAACCTGCGGATCCAGCAGCAGGGCTCAGCTTTCCACCTGGAGGCCTTGCCAGGAGCCGGCCATGCCCCAGCCTTCCACTGCGTGGTCCAGTTGGTAGAGCATTATCTCTGCCTGGGGACCGTAGAAAGGGGGCCTTGCTATCTGGAGAGGGAGGGGCAGCCTCCAGTGCCTTTGGCCCTCCTCCACCCCCTCTGCTGCAAGGTGCCCACTTTGCAAGAGCTGTGTCGTCGGGCTGTGCGTGCCAGCATGCGGGGCAGAGGTGACACTAGGGCTCAGTTGCAGGCGTTGCCGGTCCCACAGGGACTCTTGAACTCACTGTGCAGCTGAAAGAGGAAATACAGCACAAGCTTTTAATGAGCAGAGGTTGTTTCCTTCCCAACATGCCTTGTACAGCACATGGACAGGACTGTTTGCACACAGTGTATTCCTGGGAGTGCCTGTTTATTATCTTTGTGGAATAAACCTACTGGTACGTAAGGGCCAGCCATTGAACCAATTGCCCTCAATTCATTTTGATGTGTCTCAAGCCTCCAAATGTCACCAGAAGCAGAGGAAAAGGCAACCTATTCCAGGACCTGGGGTTGGTGTCATCTTCTGTGACACGAAAGGCCCATAACTCCTTTTCCCTACATTCTCCTTAAGCCAACCAGTCCCAACATCTCAAAAGCATCTTTGGGAAAAAGGTATGAAGAACGCTTAATTCCTGGGATCAGCTGCCTCTAAGCAAGTTCACAAGTTTTCATCGCGCAGTGACTAAGGTCACCTATTGCTCTGCACCACAGATAGAGCTGCACTGTCACCTCATAGTATTGTTCACATGTTCAGCTGAAAGGCATTGAGAGATGCATATGCATGTATGCAACAGTGCTCAGTGCCAAGTGAGGGGGTCCCTGCTACTAGCTAGAGATATAGCTGCAAACACAAGTGTCTTGTGGCAATTTATGTATTTTAAGCAGGTGTGGGTACCTTTTGGCCCTCCACACTCCCATCATCCCTGACCATTGGCCATGCTTGCTGGGGCTGCTGGGAGCTGCACTTCAGTGAACTTCTGGAGGACTAAAGGTTCCCCACACTTGCATTAAAGTGCCACAAGGCAAGGTTCTAAAACATGACTAGTGCTCAGGACTCTAGCTTAGTTAGAAATCTATGGATACCCAGTGACAAGGGAAACGGCATTCTTTGTAGTTTCTTCATACAGATCAGGGCCATACTCTACTGCAAAGGCACGATTCTCAGCACTAACGGCAAAGTCTGTGCACACAGCTGTCCTTCCCCTTTCTCCCACTTGCATTTCATGTTTGACCACCTCAAGATCTCATTTTCTGCACACACACACATACACACAAACTTCGTCAGAGCCCTGAAGGCAGGTCATTACTGTAACTTGACAGCCCTCAAGAATGTTGACTCAGGAAACCAGTTATGAAAAAAAACACAAGACATTCCAGGCAAAAGAAAAGTACAAACTCAGCTACTTTATGCTGCATCCTGTGACTTGAGTTTGTGCATGTTTTTATAAACCGCCAGATATGTTCAAAGGCCATGACTTAGGGGAGCTTGGAAGAGCAGAGGGGGCTAGAGGTCTACCATCAGAATATTTAAAGTGGGGGCTTTTTGTGGAGGTACAAACCAGAGAGCCAGTGTGGTGTAGTGGTTAAGGTGTTGGACTATGACCTGGGAGACCAGGGTTTGAATCCCCACAGCCATGAAGCTCACTGGGTGACCTTGGGCCAGTCACTACCTCTCAGCCTCAGAGGGAGGCAATGGTAAACCTCATCTGAATACCCCTTACCATGAAAACCCTATTCATAGGGTCACCACAAGTCGGAATTGACTTGAAGGCAGTCCACAAACAATTCCTAGAGAAAGCTTTTTCCTGGACCAAGTTAAGAGTCCCCGCCCCCCCCCCCCCCGATCACTTGAAAATTGCTGATGGTCTTGGCAGGCCACTTAATGATATTGCTGCCTGTTGCAGCAACTGTAATGCACTGGGTAGATTCTGTATGATTACTAATTGTATTTTATGGCTCTTTATTTCTCATAAAATTCAAATTGTAATACAGTAACATACAATGTAAGAAACCAATAAAATACAATTAAGATCAATATGAATATTTAATGTGATGGATGTGCCATCTCTTATCTTCAAAACAAATTCAAACTGCAGACCACCTGAACGGAGCTTGAGGACCTACTGGTGGTCCACAGCCCAGTTTGGAAACTCCTGCCCTATACCCATGGTGAAACCTGGGCATATGCTCAACACCTGCCTTTACATTAAAGCACTGCACAAACCAACCCCCTGCATTAAAAATCTGCTTGCTAGATGTGCATGAAAACCAAACTCATTTTTTAAACTTGCGCTACTAGTCTAAAACCCTCCAACAATTAATGCAAAGTTTTTAGCCCTTGCAGTTTGCCCCCCCCTTCAAGTAACTTGAGCCACCCTTCCTGATATAAACCAACTGCAATCCCCAACTGACTGATTTCAATCTTACTCTTGGGTTGTAGAGTCCACATTTCTTGTTGGCAAGCCAGATCTCTTACTGGAAACCATCAGCGTTGCTGCCAATTTGTCTCCAAGGCCAGGTGACCCAGAGCTTCAATCTGCTCTGATAAAACTGGAAGGCTAATTTTAACTCCTGCTTGCTTGTATGCCTCCTTGAAAGTAATGAAACACACTTGGGAGGTGCATACAAAGTTGGCACCCAGAGAGCTCTATACCACTCCTGGACCCCAAATCTCTCACTTTTCCATCTGCCATATTTTCCTGTAGATGCTTCTGGGAAAGATCCCAACTTGTTTCTTCCTGCCAATTTGTTTAATCATCGCTCACCTTTATGCTATTTTCAGCAGCAATCTTTTTCATCTACTGGAAAAAAGGTTTGCATACAGTCATACGTATAGTTCCGTTAATTCCAGTAATAATTCCCCCTGGGATTGTACAAAAAAACAAGGAGGGGAAGTAGTATTTTGAGTCCAGGGAACAAATGACCCAGGAGGCCTCTGGGAATGGCCTCTCCTCTGTATTCAGTTTCGACTTGGCAAGGCAGAGACAAGGGGGAGGTAGGTGGAAGGGAAGAAAACAATTACTCCTTGTTTTTGGACCCTTCTGTCTGAGCTAGTTAACCATTTCATAGAAAAATTGTATGCATGTGTATAATATTAGCCTCAAATGGGCTGTTCCCTTCTCAGCCAACTAACCATACCCCACCACAACTACCCCCCCACCCCTGCAATTCTTAACCTCCGCCTCTTCCTGTATTCCCCATGGAAACTTTCAATGCAGGAACAGATGCCCTGTTTGTAAAGTGCTGAGCATAATGCTCAACCAATTCATATAGTTTCTCATCTAAACAGAGAATCCTATGAAACAGAAGTCTTACACATGAGCTACACCAAAAAGGGCTACAATATTTTATCCACAAATATTTTTTTATTGTGTTACAGTAAGGCAGGCTTGATTCCCCACCAGCATGTGTGGAGGGGGGGCACCCCATAGCTTAATCTTCCTCCTCATCATCACCACCGCCAGCACCACCCTGGCCCTTCTTGGCATTCTTCCTCTTGACACGACCTGGACGACCACCACCATACGGTGAGCGGAGGGAGAAGTCAATATGCTTTTGGGAGTCCAGACGAACGATGAAGGAAGGGATGTTCACTACTTGCTTCCTTACACTGAAGAAGGAAAAAGGAAACGGTTACAGAAATTGCACCTGATCTCACTAGCATTTTTCTGAAGACCTATTTCTCTTACAAAACCAGACAACTATTATGACAGAGGGGATCCAGGTGACACCCTCATCCATCAACCCCCAATCCTAACTCAGGGATTTAAAAATGTACAACATTAACATTTGGGACATGAACATTAACATTATACTCCTATTCTCAAGGCCAGGGTTAACAAGGAAAAGTTGCTGTCTTGCCCCTAGGAGTATACCCTTACTGAATTAGCACTGTGATGCAATCCTAAACATGATTATTTTTATTTTATTTTATTATTAAATTTGTTAGTCGCCCATCTGGCTGGTTGTCCAGCCACTCTGGGCGACGTACAAGATAAAACATAAACAGTTAAAAATTTAAAAAACAGTAAAAACTAATCCGACCCAAAAGCCTGCCTAAAAAACCAGGTCTTCAGGGTCCGGCGGAAGCTCATTATAGACGGGGCATGGCGTAGATCATTTGGGAGAGAATTCCATAGGGTGGAGGCTATTACTGAAAAGGCCCTCTCTCGAGTCCTCACCAGTCTAGCTGTTTTGACTGGTGGGATCCAGAGAAGGTCTTCCGAGGCTGATCTTGTTGAGCGGCATCCCTGTCGATGCTGGAGGCGCTCCTTCAGATAAGCTGGGCCACAACCGTATAGGGTTTTAAAGGTTAAGACCAACACCTTGAATTGAGCTCGGTACACAACCGGTAACCAATGTAACTCCTTCAGCACAGGAGTGATGTGATCTCTACGGCGGCTGCCTGCAATCAGATGCACCGCTGCATTCTGTACCAGCTGTAACTTCCGAACAGTTTTCAAGGGTAACCCCACATAGAGCGCATTACAGTAGTCTAGGCGAGTGGTGATCAGGGCATGCACCACCGGTGGGAGCAGATGATTGGGAAGGTAGGGGCGTAGCCTCCGTATCAGATGAAGTTGATACAGAGCTGCCCGGCTCACAGCCGACACTTGAGCCTCCATGGACAGCTGGGAGTCAAGAATGACCCCCAGGCTACGGACCTGGTCTTTCAGGGGCAGTCGTACCCTGTTAAGCACCAGGCCTATATCTCCCAGCCTTCCCTTGTCTCCCACCAACAGCACTTTGGTTTTGTCAGGATTCAGCTTCAGCTTATTCCTTCCCATCCAGCCACTCACCGACTCGACACTTGGACATGGTTTTCACAAGTCTCACCACTCAAGTGGGTTTTCTTACATATTGTCAAATGTGTTCAAGGTAACAACCTAAAGCAGCTCAGTCCTCATGATCTTACTCACAAAACTGATTACAGAACAAAGTTTCAGAACCAAGCAACAGGAAACACTTGGGAGAAACTGATTAAGGATTGAAATTTGTTGCCCTCAGTGTACAATCCCATTATGACTGCCGATGATATTGAAAACCAGCTGAAACAGCAAGCAATTTGCTAATAAGAGTGATCACATTATTTTTTGCTGAGAAGAAGGCTTGCTAGTTGTTACCTCTACTGCCCACATGTCAAAACCTTCACAAGGTGTACGGCTGAGCCGCAGTGAACCTTGCTGAAATCGTTGGGGCTTTTGGCATACAGCCTCACTGGGAGGGTTGCAAGGCTTTTAGGTTATCCAGGGTTCCAATCCAAGGGGTTGGTGGGGTAAAAAGGCATGCCTGGGGCATTTCCACACACATCCCTGCGCAGGCTACACACAAGAGACATCAGAAGCATTACTTAGATCCTGTCTTTACAACCCACAGTCACTGCTTTCAGCTTCATTTTGCTTAGGTGAAATATAATTTCTAAGCATAGTTCAGACTTCCCCCTCAAGCTCTGACCCACAGCAACATACCGGATGTGTCTTTGACGGATGAGTACTCGGGCATGGTGGATGGACTTGGCCAGGCCCAGCTTGAAGACCTGAGTTTGGAGACGCCTTTCCAGGAAATCCTCAATTTTCAGACCAAGGATGTAATCCAGCTTCATCTTGCCCTCATCCAACACCCCAATTCTGACTAGACGGCGCAGCAATGCATTACCTGAGAGAAGATAAAAATGTAAATGTACTGCTTTCAAGTCAATTCAAACTTATGGCAACCCTATGAATAGGGTTTTCATGAGGCTGAAAGGCAGTGACTGGCCCAAGGTCACCCAGTGCGCTTCATGGCTGTGTGGGGATTCAAACCCTGGTCTCTCAGGTTAACCACTACACCACACTGGCATATAAACAAGCTGAAGAGCTCTATCTACACCCGATTAGAAAGAAGGGATATAAGAATGACAAATTTGGCTATACCTAACTAAAGTTTTGCCTATCAAAAGTTAAGTTGCAAAAAGCAGGCCACAATGAAATGCTCATGGGATGCAAAGAGAGATTATATGGGGGGAGGGGAGAAGAAATGCAGAAAAAAGGAGAAAATGGCACCAAGTTTAGGCATATTATTACATGCTACTAATCAGCACTATTAGAGATTGACCTTGAGACCAGGGTTGCAATCCCATCTCAGCCACAGATGCTGGGCAGTCTTTGAGAAGTCAGTCACTCTCAGCCTTAGTCTGCCATCTGAAATATGGGATTGGCAATTTGCAAGTGTTAGCGTGGAACATGAGATTCTCAATGACGAAGTTTTTAAAAAAAAATCTGGATGGAATTAGAGCAGGAAAAAAGATCAACCCAATATTGGTAAGTGGTATTAATCCAAGAGATCTGATATTTACTTTCAAGACAAGCAACAAGCAAATCCGAAAGGTGTCAAATTTGAATTAACTACAGCCAGATCCAAGAAACCAGCGGGATTCATAAAAGAAGTGAGCTCATTCTAGAACCCTTGATCTGTTAGCAATTGGTACAGCAAGCAGCAACAGAAGAACCATTACAGATGCTCAGCACTGGTTTATCCAGGTCTACCATACCCTCAAAGAGACGCCTCTGATCCTTCTCATCAAGGGTGAGCAGCTCTCGAGCAGCTTTGCGGATCTTGGCCAAAGTGAACTTCACTCGCCACACTTCACGCTTGTTACGCAGCCCATATTCACCTAGAAGTGGGATATAAGAGTTCAAATATATCACACGCTGGCCTCTGGAGTGTAACTGTTTAATGAACAAATTCTTCTCCTAACCAACATAAACTTACCAATAAGTTTCAGCTCTTGGTCAAGGCGTGACTTCTCAAAGGGCCGCCTTGGGGTGACGTATGTCTTCCTACATACCCAACTCCTGGCAACTGGCATTTTGGCCTAAAGGGACAGAGTCCAGGCCTGTGGAGAAACAAGAGAGGTGAGACAATTTATAGAGGTATCAAGCTCATCAGCTCTTTGTGGAGTTGTATTGGGCAACTGATGAAAAGGTATTTGAGAGAAGGGATAATCTACTGAAGCTTACCCACTGAAAAGGGGGAGAATAGGGTCTTGAAGCAAGATATCACCACTTTGGGCCACTTGCTACATTTAAGGCAAGGTAGTAACATTGCAGCCAGACTCAACGCAGATCCCAAACTACAGCAGGCAACCAAGTTACACTTTTTGGGAATTTTAGTACATTAACTTGAAATGTTCTTTTAAAAGGCTAAAAAATTATTTTAGGAGCCAAGCCACTATGGACAGAAGCTAGCCTTCTTCAAAATCCAAGCAGAGCAAAACCTGTAAAATACATGGAACAATTTCTACTAACTGTGCTAAGAAAATCCAGAGCCTCTCACTACTTACATAGGCATGGTTAAGCCCAAATGTGCCAAGCTGAGAAGAGAAGATGAGAATTTGGGAAATGCTCCAAGACAGTTAAGCAGTTGTAATGGCCCACCAGGAAAATTAACTTGAACACCCATTCCACAGAAAAAGCAAAATGAGAACAGAAGGAAAATGAAGCTATCTGCAAAGCAGCTGGAGAGAATACCTTACCTAATCGAGAGGATGATAATTCTCACACCCACCAACACTTAAAAGATGAAAGTAGACACATTCTCCCTTCTCATACTAAAGATGATTTTGCAAGCCCCTCAATCCCATTAGATTGCTGAAGGGTCTTTACTGTCTGTTGCATTTCTTTTACCTGTGCTGAACCCATTTTAAGGCAGATGCCTCGTTTGATTAATGATATAGAAAAACAATTACCCAACATTATATTATTTAAAGTTCAAAATGCCTATCAGCAGCTGCAGCATATATGCACTACACGCTTTTACAAAGAAACGCACAGGACACAAGAAGCATTCGCACCCTCTCACTTTGATTCTCTGAAGAGAACCCAACACTCGGCTAACTCACAGTGACAAGTTCTAAGAAGGAATCTTCCAAAATATAATATAAAACGGGACAGGTATAAAATAAAGAACAAGGGATTCCCACTACCAAATAGGAATAGTTAGCATTTATCTATTTTTTTAGCAACACACTGAGTGGCATAGAGATAGGTAGGTATGTTTTTTATCCGCTGTAGGGGCGAAGTTAATTTTCAAGAAGTCATGTAAAGATGGCTGTTCGAGGGTGGATACAAGGCGTGTTTAATTCCCACCATCCATTAAATACATGAACGGCCAAACGACGCCTGCTGAAGCCCCAGGAAGAGACCAGTCAGACGAAAACCACGCGCTGGCCGGTGTGAACTGCGCACGCAGGTTTGCTAGATTTCTACAACCCGCGCATGTGCAGAACGAAGGAGGGAGAGACAATAGGGGCTCCAATTCCCGATTATTTCAACCGCAGCTGCAGTCGCGACGCCGTTTCTAACAGCTAATTACCGCGAACAATTTCTTTAACATTCATTTAAATCTCCCCTCTCAGCCACCGAGGCCCAACCTTGCACTCTCGTGAAAGGACACCGCCTTACCTCCCAGTAACGTTGACGGTACCTACTAAAAAGAAGGGAGCGGCCTATGGAGGGAGCTTATAAACAGCAGTGATCGGCTCCACCCACCGTCCCCATTAGCCAATAACACAGCGACACTTTTACTGTCTGGCCTATTGGTGACGGCCCGTTTCACGGAGTCATAGCCAATTCGCGCTGGCTCCTAAGAACGATTGAGAGGAAGAGGCTAGAGCGGGTGAGGCGGGAAAGCATATTACGTTAATCGTGAAGGAGAGTTCTTAAGCGGCCGCGTCTATGTGGAAAGCGGAGTCGCCATTACTTTGTGGGGGTGGAACCTAACAGGGTTCTTTAGTGTGGGGAAACAAAGTTCTCCCTCGTTGTCAGCTACCATCCCTGCCTGCGGTTTGGAGCTGGCTGAAGCGGATAAACGGACGGCCCTCTGCTATGTGGGATCAACGGTCTCCACTGTCCCTTGAAACAGTCCCCCTCACCATCCAAAACCGTAGAGATGGCAAAGAGCCAGCAAGACTTTCCTGCTCATTCTTCACCATAGAGATACAAAAAAGTATAAAGTCGAATACGTTTCCGCAGCCTCTTTTGAGCACTTCCGGCCTAAGGTGGAACTGGCTTCTTACTGTTCCAATCAAAACAACACAGGCTTTCACTATAGACGTGAGACAACCATGGCCATGTCGATTTCCTTTATTTTCTTGAAAGCTTAGAATAAGAATTACTCTAAGATTACTGTCTCCATGCTGTCAAACCACTATCCAATGGTAACCCTCGTATATAACAGCTATGGCAATTCAGAATCATAAGAGAGGCAAAGGGTACTTTAGTAATTGTAATTTGGGGTATTTAGTAATTGTAATTCTGGGTATGGGATGGCAAGAGGGCTGGAGGCAGAGAAAGCTTCAGGTCAATCTGTGTGCCACTGTTGAAACAGTGTATGGTGAGGCATCCAATGCATCATCTTGCTCTATATTATGGGGCCAGTTTCAGTTTTTGATGCCACCGGGATGTGGACAAGTAGTACAGCCTGCTACTTGATCTCTTGACTGTTGCCCATTATGGCTGATTAAAGCTAGCTGTGTGGAGTAGACTGGGTGGATCCAAGGAGTGGTAAACATCACTGTGTGATAGAGTGGTCCAACTGCTCCTGAAAAAAACCCTCCCTGGATCCAGAGGCTTATTCCAGTTACTGTCTAGTTGCTAATACGTCTTTTATACACAAGGTGCTTGAGAGGATGGTGGCAATTCAGCTGCTGATGTTGTTGAGGGAAACAGATTTATCTTCCCCCATTTCAATTTGAGTTCCGATCTGGTTCTTGGGACAGAATTGGCCTTGATTGGCCTGACCAGATTGACCTGATTGGCTGACCTTCTCCAGGAGCAGGGGTGTAGTTAACTGAGGGCTCAGGGTCTTAGACCCCTTGCTTTTTTGAGAGCAGGGTTCCTATGACTCCAGCATGCTATTATTTTATTTATTTATTTATTTATTTAATTTGTATCCTACCCTTCCTCCCAGCAGGAGCCCACGGCGGCAAACAAAGCACCAAAAAACTTTAAAACTTCATAAAAACAGATCTTAAAATACATTAATACAAAACAGCATTAAAAACAATTTAAAAACAACCTTTAAAAGGGTTAAAAACATTATTAAAAATCATATTAAACAATTCTGACACAGATGCAGACTGGGATAGGTCTCAACTTAAAAGGCTTGTTGAAAGAGAAAAGTCTTCAAAAGGTGCCGAAAAGATAGCAGAGATGGCGCCTGCCTAATATTCAAAGGGAGGGAATTCCACAGGGTAGATGCCACCACACTAAAGGTCCGTTTCCTATATTGTGCAGAACAAACCTCCTGATAAGATGGTATCTGCAGGAGGCCCTCACCAGCAGAGCACTGTGATCGACTGGGCATATAAGGGATGAGACAGTCTTTCAGATATCCTGGTCCCAAACTGTATAGGGCTTTGTACACCAAAACTAGAACCTTGAGCTTGGCCTGGTAGCAAATGGGCAGCCAGTGCAATTTTTTCAGCAGCGGGGTGACATGTTGGCGATACCCTTCTCCAGTGAGCAGTCTCGCTGCCGCATTTTGCACCAGCTGCAGCTTCTGGACCAATCTCAAGAGCAGCCCCACATAGAGCGCATTACAGTAATCCAACCTAGAGGTTACGTATGAGCCAATCAACATGAAAGGGGAGTGTATTAATCATTGAAGAGAATATTTTAACATGCTTCCTTGTCTTTCCTGTTGTTTGGAGCCAATCAGAGTGAAAAGAGGTGAGTCAGCCACTGAGAAGACTCTTCCCAGCTACTCTTCTCAGCAGCTAACACACTCCCCTTTCATGCATACTTTGGACACATAATGAGAAAATATGATTCACTAGACAATACAATAATGCTGGGAAAAACAGAAGGGAGTAGAAAAAGAGGAAGACCAAACAAGAGATGGATTGATTTCATAAAGGAAGCCACAGACCTGAACTTACAAGATCTGAAAAAGTTGGTTTATAACAGATGCTACTGGAAGTCGCTGATTCATAGGGTCACCATAAGTCATAACCGACTTGAAGGCATATAGTAACAACAAACCTCTGGATGAGGTTGCATTCCTTCAGAAGGAATAGGTACATACTCTGGGGATACTGTTAGATTCATTGCGATCACTAGAAGACCAGGTGACTTCAGTGGCTTGGAATGTATATTTTGGTTGGTGAACCAAATAGAACTGTTCCTGGACAAGCATAGCCTTGCCTTGGAGTCCATATATTGCTAACATCACAATTAGACTATTGTAATGTGCTGTATGTTGGTATACCCTTGTGCTTGGTTTGGAAGCTGCAAATAGTGCAAAATGCAGCTGCCAGGGTGCTTTGTGGGTCAGCAGCTTTACACATATTACACCACTGCTGAAAGATCAATTAGCTACAGAGCAAACTTCAAGGTTTTGTTGACATTTAATGTCCTAAGCAACTTGGCACTTGGATACCTAGTAGACCACCTCACTATGCACAGACCAAGACCATCTTTAAGATCTTCTGAGGATGTCCTGACCAGGAGACTATCACTTTTAAATAGCTTTAAAAGGAAAGTAGACAAATTTATGAAGGGTGGGAATTTCACAATTTTGATAGCTTAAAGGAACATCCAGGTTCAGAGGCACTGTGTCTCTGAAAATAGGTTGTTGTGGTGTGCTGGGTTATTGCCTCCTAGCTTCTATGAGAAGGATTGGAGACTGGGTGGATCTTTGGGCTGATCTAGCAGATCTTATATCTTATGATTTTATTTATCTATTTCAAAATTGACATAACTGCTTAACATTTTTTTGGCAAAAATCCCTAAGTAGCTTACCGAAATTATAAAATCAGAATACAATAAATATAGATTAGAATACAATACATACATTTGAAGTTCATAATTTAAAGCAAGCTACGGAACAGGATATCACTCTCAAATCTCCAAATAGGCCTGGGTGAGTTCAAATCTCTGCTCGTGTCTCCTGGGTGTCAAGGGCCCGGTAAAGATCACCCCTCAGTGAGTGGCTCAGGGGTTACGTGCCCTGCCACCTGTGCAGCTGTGGGCAAGCTGCATAGTCCCAAGGAGCCCAGTTGGCCACTAGGCAGGCAGTTGCGGACAAGGAAGGGGCTGGCTTGTGCAGCTGTGGCAAGCTGAGCAGGCCCTCGCCAGCTGGGGAGGACTAGCCTCAGAGGGAGGCAACGGTAAACCCCCTCTGAATACTGCTTACCATGAAAACCCTATTCATAAGGTAGCCATAAGTCGGGATCAACTTGAAGGCAGTCCATTTCTATTTCAAACAACTTGAGTTTTTAGGAGTAATTTGAAACATCCAGCAGGTGGAGCTTCCTAAATGTCTTTAGGTTGGTGCTACAATTGAAAAGGCCTGCTTTTGAGAGATTTATAGACGGCAGTCTGCTGGCTGCAACACAACCAACAGGGTCTCTTCTGATAATTGTAAAGGTTGGTTTGGCCTATAGTGATGAAGGCAGTCTGCTAGGTATCCTGGTCCCAAGTTGTATAGGCTTTTCTTTGTCAACAATAAAACCTTGAATGTGGCTTGGTAGCAACTAGGCAGGCAGTTCCCATCCT
This sequence comes from Rhineura floridana, assembly GCF_030035675.1. NCBI lineage: Eukaryota > Metazoa > Chordata > Lepidosauria > Squamata > Rhineuridae > Rhineura > Rhineura floridana. The sequence goes on from NC_084490.1 coordinate 20,405,087, forward strand.
TCAGCAGTGGTATAATACATGCATGGCTAGATATACCATTCAGTACTCTAGCCGCAGCATTCTGCACTAGTTGCAGCTTCCAAACCAAGCACAAGGGCAGCCCCACATAGAGTACTTTATGGTGATCCAAACATGAAGTTACCATTGCATGGATTGCCATGGAGAGGCTATTCCTGTTCAGGAATGGGCATAGTGAACATACTAACCAGAATGGGTAATGAGCACTCTCTGCCACAGAGGAACCCCTAATGACTGAGATGGACCTAGGAGTACACTCAGGCTATACATCTGCTCCATGAGAGGGAGTTCAACCCTGTCCAGAACAGGCAGCTATCCCAGTTGTTGAACCCGGAAAAAGCTCACTGACGTAGATGAAAGTGACCCTCTTACCACTTGGAAAAGCTCCACTGGGTGTCTAGTTGAGAATGCAAAGGAGGCAGCAAAGGTGGCCGCCTTCACTGCCTTAACCACCATGCAGTAGACACTGTTATGTGCTCTCACGCATACTAGGTTGCCCTCACAACAAGTCATGTGCCACTTGTGCTCCAACTGTTGTCCAACCTGTTTAATTGTTCAGAGCTCCCCAATAAACCAAGCTCCCCAGTGCTAGAGAGGGCACACAGGTGCAGTTGTGCTGATAGCCTTCTCTGCCTTGCTATTCCATAGTGAGACTAGGGCCTTGGCAGGATTGCTGGGACTGGCTACTGGAATATCACCCAGAGCATTCAGGAATCCATCGGATTCAATAAGTCTCTGAGTGTTAATCATCTTAATAGGTCTCGCACCTCTGCAGGGTGGAAGTTGGTGTTGTCAGACCAAACTACACCAGGTAATGGTCTGACCAGGACAATGTGGTAATTTCAACCCCCCGCACATCCAGACCCCCTCCTCCAACCCTGAGATAAAGACCAATTTAAGAGTGTGCCCTGCCCTATGTGTCGGACCAATGACAGACTGAGACAGCCGTATGGTTGTCATGAAAGCCATGAAGTCCTGACCTGGGTCTCAGCGTAGATGTTGAAGTCCTCCAGGACCAAGACCTTGGGGTTCTCCAGCACTACCCCTAACACCACCTTATATTCAGTCCTGCAGCAATTTGTGTTTAATCCTCACGAAAATTCTCCAGCATTTTAGTGAGAATTTCTTCTAATAAACAGATTTTTGTAGGCAGTTTTGACTAATGTACACATTTTTGCAAGCCATTTCTCATCATATAATGCATTTTTGCATGTTATTGTCACTCCTATATTCATTTTTATGCACACTTTCCCCTAACATACCCATTTTTGTAAACATTGTTGGGTTGGTGAACATCACAAAATTCAAATAATTGTTTTGGAAAGTGAGAATCTGATAGTTTTGGCTTGAAATGCGGAATAGAAATGATCGCTCATCCCTACCCAGTCCTTCTTGGGATTCCTTCTTAGGGTGCCCCCTCCCAGAGTTTTTGTACTTCTTCAAACCTTGGAATTGCCCTGAGCCTGTTGATACCTCTCCTCTTGCATGTGAATGGTACTGTTTTGGCTACATGAGCAATGGCACTTGCTCACCACAGAAGGAATGATTGGTTTTAGGAAAGACGACAGTGGCAGAGTTGGTGGGGGAACCAGTTCCCAATATTGAGAGTTCTGTTAGCAATTTTAAAAGCTTGTTGTTCATAGGAATACATAAAATATTATTGAGCTAGTTTCTACACTGGTGACTTGCTGGTTGCCAAAACAACAAACAAACAAAGAAAAAGCTAGATAAATTTCCATGCGGATGAAACTATTGGCAGCTGGCAACAATCTGAGATCTGCAGATTCCCCCCCCCCTCACCTTGAGCTCTGGTCTCAAGCGGTAGCCTCCTGTCTGACACACTTCCATCTTGGGCTAGAGACAGACAATAGATTTGAAGAAATGGTCTTCCTTGTGTGCCTACTACATTGAAAGGAAGGCTTCCATTTGGACAAAGGGGAGCTTTTATTTCAGTGCAACCAATAGATGCAGACCCCACTCCCCCAATCTAGATCAAAACTACAGTAGCCCTGCCTGCCATGCCTCTTCCTTAATTTTAAAAAACCCTGTGTTTGCTAATTACATGAATGGCAACGTGTCTAGTTTGGCCCTGAGTGACACTGAGAATGTGGTACATAATTATTTCAACATTGATGAACACAAATACAGCAGAACATATGGAACGCAGGAAGCATATAACATAAGGCATTAAACACCTCATATTAATTTTTTAATTAATGTTAACAATTGCATTTAGTTGAATTTAGGAATGCTATACCAAAAGCCGAACTTGGAAAATGTCTATTGGATGGAGACATTTGGATGCCTCTAAGAAGTAAACATAGCCAAAGAACAATATTTGGCTCCAAATCCAGAACCTCACATGGGATGGCTAGGATTTTAACTTGCCCAGTTTATTCTTTCTTTCTTTCTTTCTTTTTCTTTCTTTCTTTCTTTCTTTCTTTCTTTCTTTCTTTCTTTCTTTCTTTCTTTCTTTCTTTCTTTCTTCAGACAGTGGGTGGCTGAATTTGCCTAGGGAATGAGTTAGTTTTTTTCTTTTTCCTACATTGTGTTCTGGGATGTAAAGAATTGTTCCTGGCTTAGGGAGGCTGAAGGCTTGTAAATCACCCCTTTTCGTTAAAGTGTGGAGGAACAGAAAATGCTGGGTAAATGAAGCTGCTAATTTACTGGGTGTCTTTTAAAATGGGGGAAAACAATATAAGTTAGTTTGTGTGTTTGCGGCTCAAACCTCTGTCCCACTTCTTTCCTTCAAGCTCCATTCTCTCTCTCTCTGAAAGATCCTCCTAGGAATGGCTCCAGATGCCTATCTGACTTCAGGACAAGAGAACCCAGAGTCCTGGATTCCCAATACCTTGTCCTCCAGCTTGCTCCCTTTCTCTAATGTTGTTTCATGGCTGAATTAAGATTGGAACTCAGGTCTCTTGGGTCCAAAATTATTCCGAGTATTGAAAAAAATGGAAATGGACTGCTTTCAAGTCAATTCCGACTTATGGCAACCCTATGAATAGGGTTTTCATGGTAAGCGCTATTCAGAGGGGGTTTACCATTGCCTTCCTCTGAGGCTGAGAGGCAGTGACTGGCCCAAGGTCACCCAGTGAGCTTCATGGCTGTGTGGGGATTCGAACCTTGGTCTCCCAGGTCATAGTCCAACACCTTAACCACTACGCCACACTGACTCTCCATTCCAAGTATTAGAGGACAGCAAATCTGGGTTTTCCCCTAGGGGCTAACTATGCATTAGGTGCAAACTATGCATTAGGTGCAAATGTGTATTAGAGCTGAAATTCCCTTTTGTAAAAAGAGAAAGGAAAGGGAAAGCAGTTTGGGGTGTTGCAATTGGAAGTCAAGAATTGGTGTATGGGTAGATGTAAGGGAAATTATCCTTTCCCCACTCCAGATCTCATCTCATGGAGCTTCCACCGCCTTCCTGGATTTCAAGGGTGTGTTTGCAATAGGTCTAGTAATAGCAAACCAATGGCAAAACATCAGTGTGAACAGTACCTTGAAATTGACTTAACTGTCATTATTTTTCCCAAGGAACTCTGGGTACTGTAGTTCCATAAGGTGGCTAGGGATTCCAAAGAGCAATTTCTTAGCATTGCTCTCATGGTTCATGGAGAAAAGCCAGGACAGTTATAGCAGTTAAAGTGTGACATGTTGTGCAGAACGGATCTCCAGATGAGATGATATCTGCAGAGGCCCTCACCTGCAAAGTGCTGTGTTTGACTGGGTATATGAGAGGTAAGACAATCTTTCAGGTATCCTGGTCCCAAACTGTATAGGGCTTTATACACCAAAACCAGCATCTTGCTTAGCGCGGGCAGCCAAATTATCAAATTCTCAAAGAAAATATATTGATTACTATAATTGAAAATAGAGCTAACTGTGGCACTGCCTCAGCTGGAGTGTTAATAATATGGGAGATGTCATCAAATACCTCTACCCAAAAAGGTTTCAGTTGACTGCAGTCCCACCATAGGTGGAAGTATGTGCCTTGAACATCACAATGCTGCCAGAGCTAAGAGTAGCACCAGCTACTATACTTGAAATCTGCATTGGCGTTCTATACCATCTATGATATAGCTTAAGAGTAGTTTCCTGATATGTGCTGAGGCAGTCTGCATTGGCTTTAGCCACAAAATTCAACCATTGTGCCTCATCAAATTTTATAGCCAAATCCTCTTCCAAGAGGGCTCACAAACTGGTCACAGGTCCCATAGAAATATTAATAGGTTTCTTATATAACTCTGTTACCACACCTTTGTCGAAGCAGCCCATATTAAAAAAAAACTAGCCTCAGGTTGTGTCAAATGTCTGGAGGCCTGTGTGCAAATGCTAGTATCTGTCAGCAAATTAGTAATCTGCTGACGATGCACCCAGTCTGCACCCAGGCTCCTCAGATCCACCTGTAATTGTTCCTGAGTAACAGGTTTACCATTGTTGTAGAAATCTCATATTCAAAAATATCTCTTGGGCTACCAACAGGAAAGCATGTGCTGCAACGTGAGATCTTTAACAGCAGGATGAGAGTGGTGTTCTTTCTGTACGTATGAAGGATGCCTGTGACATTTAGCATGCATGAAGCATGAATATTAGAATATAAAAGTTGCCTTGCTATTTCACACCAAAGATCCATTCAGGCTACAGTCTTACTTCCATTTACCTGGGAGTAACCTCCACTGAATTCAGTACAACGTACTTCTGGCCATCAGGGCACGACTTTGGGGGGGACGTTCTGGGCCCCAATCAGCAGACCAAACAAGAGATGGATTGATTCCATAAAGGAAGCCACAGACCTGAACTTACAAGATCTGAACAGGGTGGTTCATGACAGATGCTCTTGGAGGTCACTGATTCATAGGGTCGGCATAAGTCATAATCAACTTAAAGGCACATACCAACAACATCTCAGCCTATCTCCAATGAGCTCAGGGCGGAGTATATTTATCATCCCTTGCTAACTTTACAAAATTATATGAGGTGGCTTAGGCTGAAAGATAATGACTGACCCAAATCTATCCAATATGAGCTTCATAGTTGAGAAGGGATTTGAACCCATGTTTAGGCCTGTTCCATCACAGACATCCTGTGTTCACTGAGAACAGGACTGCACCTACTATCCCTGCCTTCTGACACCAATGCACCACTTAGACATGCCCCTGGAGCCAGAGTTCCCAAGGTCTGTCTGAGCACAGGCCCCTTTTCAGACTGAATGTGTGGGTGTCAGGCAGATGGGGCCATTGGGTAGATTGGCACTGGGAGTGTGGCTAGTGGGTCCAATTCTCCTTCCCTCTCACTAGTTCATTGAGGATATGTGTGTGATGGGTCATCTGAAGATTTCTTTTTCTCTCTGGTCCAAATATGACACTTTCACTGATATGCATGAGGCAACGTGTCTGGGTGATACTGAGAAAGAGACCCTATATGACATAAAATACATAGTGATGGTTTCATGACACCATGTGAGTAGAGTTTAGTTTGCCATCGAGAAAGAGCAGGGCCTTTTCAATCCTGGCCCCCAAGTCATGGAATTCTCTCCTATGCATTCCGGGGTCATTGTTGCACATTCCTCCACTTTCTTCTGACCATTTTGGGATTTTGACATGGCACCACTGTTTTAGCTGCTGGTTTTACCCCTACCCCTTTTCTTAGTTTCCTAATCAATGCCTTGGATTCATTGTTGTTCACACAACAATGAACTGCTTTTGAACTGATATTATTTTTAATTGTTGTGAACTGCACTAGGGTAAATAAGTAAAGCAACACTCCATATCTATGTGTAAGACTATTTTTGCAAGCATGAAATATTATGCATGATCTATTATGAGGTGTGTGTGTGTGTGTGAGTTCCAGAGACTCTATTTATGCCTCTGTGTGTGTGTGTGTGTGTGTGTGTGTGTGTGTGTGTGAGAGAGAGAGAGAGAGAGAGAGAGAGAGAGAGAGAGAGAGAGAGAGAGAGAGAGAGAGAGACCCTATTTATGCATATCTGTTTGTGGAATTCCACACTCAATCTGGGAGATGCTGAGTGTGTTGTGCTATTCATGTGCAAAATACCCAGCTCCTTTTTGCAGCCCCCCTCGCTGCCCTGGACCCTTCTAATCCCTCCATCCTTCCCTGGTCTTCACCTTTTTGCTCCTGCGCTCCCTACTGCTGCTACCCAAGAGCAGGTCTCCATGGTGATAACACCCCCCCATCCATTCCTGCATCCTCCTCCCTTCAGCCTAAGTGACATGCCCATTGTCCAATCCACAACCCGGGTTGGAAGGGAGGGCTTAGATCTCCATCAATTTCCCTGCTACCCAGGGAGCAAGGATCCGAGGGGGAGAAAAACACCCAACCTCCCCCCCCCCAGTTTTCTCTTCCCCCTTTCTCTCTCTCTCTCTTTCTCTCTCTCTCCTTCCTTTTTTTCAGTTGGGTTTTTAGGTTTGTCTCCTTCACCTCTTCCCCACCCCTCCCTCTCCCCCGCACATCTGCTTCCTTCCATTCCCTCCCCCTCCCCATGTGAGATCACCTATTGTTACAATCTCTGTCTTCAACCCCCCCATCGCCAGTTCGCTTCAGCCACCTTTGATATCCTCTGCCCCCCCCCAATTTATTTTCTTTTTCATTCCCTCCCCTTCCTCGGGCAATGAGAGAAGATGATCGCTGGGAATGAGATCCAGGTAGCAGCTAGCCAAGCAGTCGCACATCCTCGGAAGGATGCAGGCGACAGGATCTGTTGGGTACCATTGTTCTTGGCTTCTTCTGCTCCGTCCCATCGTTTCTGGTGGTGACTGATGGTCACCGTGCCTCCCCTTTTCCTTGCTTTGCTGGGTGGCTGATCTCTCTCCCCCCCCATATCTACGTCTTGAGACCTCTCCCCGCCTCTCTCCCCTCCTTCCTGATCCATGATCCCAGACTCCCCCTAAGATGCTAAGACAAGGCCCCTTCCTTCTCCTGGCTGTGTCCATGTCGTATTTCAACCCAGAGAAAGCTTTGGCAGCGCCTTCGGAAAACGGTGAGTCTTGGTGGGTTGCGAGGGTTCCCATTCATCTGTGGCAGCCCCCCTTCTGGTTGGCCTCCCTCTCCTCCACCATCTGTGACCACTTGTTTGTGTGATGATGGGTTACCTGCCCAAACCTTTTCCATACAAAGTGGGGTACGGTGGCAGACTTGGGGGTTTCTTCTAGGCAAGAGCCTGGTGATGTCTGGATTAGTAAATCCCATTCTGGAGGAAAGGCTGGGATTCCTGTACAGAGTAAATTAATCATTGCTGGTTTTCATCCGATACGTTAACGCCAGAAGTGGCATTTGCTGGTTGTTGGATTTGTTTTCTTCTGACCCTCTTGGTGGTGGTGGGAATTGGGTAAAGCTGGAGGGGCCCAAGGAATGGTAATAGAATTATTGGGGGTTAGGGAGGGAAGATATATGTTTTTGTATATGGCAGGGGTCCGTAATGAGAGCACAGTACCAAAGATCTGGGATTAATATTTGCATGTGAAGATAACATGGGCCATGTGTGTGAGGTGGGCGTGATGTCTGTGCTTGGGAGGTCTGTGGCATCTCCCCAGTATGTAGCATGAAGCCACGTTTGGTCTGGCAGCCATCTGTAGAGAGTGGTGTGACTCAGTATGGATGTGCCCTGGGCACTGAGGTCTGTGGGAGAGTTTTGTGGGACTCAGTGAGGGGTGTGTGTGATGGGGTTGGCAGAGCTCTCAAAGAGCCAGTAGCATGTCTGGGATGGAGAAGATGCTGGAGAAGTTCATGAAAGGTAGGGTGGCTGTGGAGATAGGTTGAAAGAGAGAGGAAGGTGTGCGTGTGTGCAGGCAGGTGTGTCTAGGGAAGGATGGATGGATATGCGTTGATGGGATCTTATGGGTAAGAGGAAGTGACAGAAGCTCGTCCATTGGATAGTGTTGGAGGTGGCTCTGAAAGACCTCAACCCTCATCTGTAAAATGGGAGCAATAAAGACTTTCCTCAAAACATTAGCGTGCGGGGTGTGTGTGTGTGTGTGTGTGTGTGTGTGTGTGTGTGTGTATGAATGACAGAGATTAGAACTGGGAAACAATGTTTGTGGTTTTCCTGGAAGAAAGTGGCTGCCTCCTATGCGAAAGAGGATATTGCACTAGATCAACTTTTGGTTTGATCCAGTAGGGCTCTTATTTTCTCTGATACACACATAATTACAAACATTAGTTTCCCACGATTAATTCTAAAACATTGCTGGATAAGAAGGCCTATCAAACACGTCATGAGGTTTGTCTCACCCTCCCTTGGATTAGACAAATTCCATCCTATTCTTGACAAGGTAGCTAATGAATTTTATTTCATCGCTGGCGATTTCAGAACCCTGTTATCCCTCTTGTTGCTACAACTGGAAATTTCCCTCCTAAGTTTTAATCAAAGCTAACTTTCCCCTTCCCTCTTGCCACCTAGTTTAGTCCCTCATGCACAACTCTTCTAATATTTATCTCTCTCTTTCATCTCTTTTTCTATACATATTCTGATGCCATACTGCAGCCTGGGCATGCAGAGGTGGTGCTCAGGCTACCATTGGCTTACTTGCTATGACATCACCATGAGTTCTGGGCTGCGTGCAAATGGGGAGTTGGCAGACCTTGGACCTTTTTGGCCCATGTGCTTTCTTCTGCAGACAAGGGCAGATAAATCCACAGGGAAATAAAGGAATGTTCTAGTTGGTCACTCAGGGTGGGCTAATCAGGGCTACTTGGGTAGTGTAAGAAGATGCAGAGGCAACATTGTTTGGGGGGAGGGAAGGCCCATGACTGTGTGATGGGCTTAGGACAGAACATGTGGTGTTTCCTCCTCCTTCATCAGCAAAACGTCTATGGGTTTACCACAGACTATTTGCCAGGGTTTCTTTTTACATAGCCTGCTGTGAGAATATAGTGGCCTGTTCAGGTGGATTTCCAGTTCTGGCATAACTTTTTATATGTGTAGTGGAAAACTCCACCAACATTGTCCCAAAATCTTTCCCAGGGAGTGGAACTTAACATTGGGTCTGGCATATAGAAAAGGGGCATATCCTTAAACTGGTTAAAAAAACCTGGGAATTGTAGTTTTTTTGGAAGTAGGGGCCAGAACTCCCTTACCAAACTACAATTCCCAGAGTTCTTTTTTTGGGGAAGCAATGACAGTTTAAGAGTATAAAACAGTATATATGTCCATAGCACTGTCTTGACTCTTTAAACAAGATCTGAAAAACTAATCTGTATAGTTTCAGCTTAGAGATCTGCTTCTGAGGCACTGAGTGAGATGGATGAACAATTGGGACAAATAAAATAATTGAAAGTGGGTTGGGAAAAAGTGTCTATAGGGGCCAACGTGGCATCAACACCTGGCATGATAGGGCAAATGCTTGGGCCCTCTAGGACTGGGGCCATCTCCCATTAATATATATTTTGCCTACCACTCCAATAAGAAGTGCCAAGGGAAGCAGCTGCCACTGCCACCATCTTTATTACCTAGAATGCATTTCAGCCTCAATTTCATGGAGCCCAGAGGCATTCTGGGGAAAGAAAGATGGAGCAGCTGCCTTGCTCAGTGCTTCTCCGCTGTGCAGAGTGTTGTCTGATGTCACCAGGCCTTGTAAGGTTTTTTTTGGGGGGGGTGCACAGGTTGCAGGCAGCGGGAAGTGGCAGGAATGTGTTGTGGTGTTCAGCCCAACACTCAGCCAGAGAAGTGCTGAGCGAACTATCTGCAGTAAGCTGCTGTTATCTGCATTTCTGTGGGGAGGCCCAAGGCATGGTGCTGGGGAGAGCCAGAGGGCAGCTTCCCCATGGGCCCTTCAAACTGGGTGCTGACCCTCTACTGGGGGATGAATGAAGCTTGTGTGGTAGGAGGCCTACGTGTGGAAAAAAAAGAGGACACTGGAGGTATGTGCGTAGGAGGGTAAATAACGGAAGCAGTTTCTGGTGGATGAGGGGTGGAAGAGTATTTGTGACCATGGACGGAAGGAATGGATTATGTCCAGGGAGAGAAAAGTAGGGAGCCAGATTTGCAGAGGAATAGCTGAAATGTGGAGTAATGGATGGCTGGGGAATGGTGCTGTATGTCCTCAACAGATGTGTAAGGACTGGAATCACAAAGGCCTTGTTTACATCTTGAGGTTGAAAAGCACGTCCCCCGCTAGCTTCTGTTATCCATTCTATTGGATCAACTGCATCGCGGTCCCAAGATGCAGTGCTGGAAAACAGGGATGCTTGCTTACTGCTCTCATCCCTGGCCCTACCATTAGGCAGAGTGAGGCAGCTGCCTTATGTAGTGGATGCTGGAGGGTAGGCAGCAACAGGGAAGTTTTGGAGGACACAGCTGTGTGTATCCTGCATCTCCAAAGCTAGCCTGCTGTCCTCAGGTGAGGTGGAGGATGCTATCCTGTTGCCAGTGCTGAAGTAAGATGAGGATTGCCAGGTTCAAGGCCTGAGACTGATCCTGTATCTTTAGGAGAAAAGAAAGTCAGCCAAGTGCAGGTGTTCTTGCAACCCTGTAATGGGAAAAACCACAAGGTGGAATTCTCCCTTCCCCCTGGGGGAACACCTGCACTTGGCTGACTTTCTTTTCTCCTAAAGATACAGGATCAGTCTCAGGCCTTGAACCTGGCAACCCTAAGTAAGATTCACCTTCCAGTCTCATTGTACAAGTAATGGGGGGGGGCAGCATCATGCATTTTCCTTCAGGCAGCAAAATGTCTTGGCTACTTTGGGACATTTTAGTGGATTCTAATAAATAAAGGCTGTGTATACACCATACATTTAAAGCACATTTCCTCCCCCCACCAAGAATCCTGGGAATGGTAGTTTGTTAAGGGAATTGGGAATTATTGCTCTTTGAGAGTAAACTACAGTTCCCAGGATTCTTGTGTTTTTTTGGGGTATGTGCTTTAAATGTATGGTATGTAAACAGCTGCATTATCTTATTATGGATTGTGGATTTATTTATTTTTTTGTTGATGGGCAAACATAGCTCTAGACATTTTAAAAATGTGTTTTAAAGATAAGTCCTATTTTTGGAATGCTTGTCCCATTTTCTTCTATCTCTTGTCTCCCCTTTAGATGGTTTATTCCAGGGCCGGGCTCCCCTGGCCCCTCCGTATGCTGTGGTCCTGATCTCCTGCTCAGGCTTGCTGGCCTTTATTTTCCTTCTCCTCACCTGCTTGTGCTGCAAGCGGGGTGATGTGGGGTTCAAGGTGAGCCAGGTTGTGGAGAAATGAGGTGGACATGTCATGCTTTCTGAAGGGGATTTTTTTTAAAAATCTGTTACTGCAGGCTGAAAGGTTTTATGGTTTTGCAGTCTGTTTATTAAGTAAAGTGAAACTTAATGGCATCATGGATTGAAATGTGTAGTTCCCTAAGACAGGAATGAGACATGTGTGGCCCTCCTGATATTGTTGGATTCCAGATCTCATCAGCCCATTCATCAAGGCCAATGGTCAGGGTTGATGGGAGTTGGAGTCCAATAACATCGGAACGGACACAGGCTCCCCATCCCTCATGTGTAAGAACATGTTGGTGGGCTGGCCTTGCACTAGGAGTTGGCCAGGCGAGGCACTCCCTGAGGACCCCAGTACTCCAAAGGGGCCTCTATCAGCCTGACTTGCTGCCCACTAACTCACTGCCAGGCCCAGGTCCTATCCACAGAGGCCAGGTAGCCAACAGCCTCAACCTTCTACCTCCCTGCCTTGCTGCCCACTAAGGCCACATTCACACCATTTATATATTTCACTATTATTCCATTTTAAACTGTCGTGGCTTCCCCAAAAGAATCCTGGGAAGTGTAGTTTGTTATGGACGCTGGGAGTTGTTAGGAGACTCCTATTCCTCTCACAGAGCTACAATTCTCAGAGTGGTTTAACAGTCAGCCCCTCTTCCCAGGGAACTCTGGGAATTGTGATGGGGAATAGGGTTCTCCTAACAACTCTCAACACTCTTCACAAAGTACAGTTCCCAGGATTCTTTGGGGGAAGCCAAGACTTTTTAAAGTGGAATAATAGCGGAATAAATGTATGGTGTAACTCACTGCTGGGCCCAGCTCCTATTCACAGCGGCCAGCTAGCCAACAGCCTCAACCTTCCACCTTCCTTGGGCTCCGAGAAAAGGCCAAGACAGTCGTTCTTCTTCGATCCGGGCATTCTGGGCAAAGTGGCTAGCAGTGGCAGCTGGTGGCTGCGTATCAGTGGGGCAGTGAAATCTGCTCTGGGGTTTTAGGCCAACCTTCAGCACCTTGGACAGCTGCTTGAAAGTTTGGACTAAAACCCGGTGTGGATTCCACTGCCCCATTGGCATGGAGCTACCAGCCCCTACTGGTGGCTAGGCATTGCCTGAGCCACTGCAGTTTGCCACGATAGGTAGAAAGGCCTTTTAAACTTAAAAAAAAGTAGGTTTAAAAAGTCTTTCTAGTCATCTTGGCAAACCACAGAAATGGTTGGGCGGGCATTCTCCAGGCCACCTCACCAGAATGCTTGGCTCTGAAGAAGGAGGCCTTTGGCCCTTTCTCAGAGGCCAAGTGCCGAGGAGAGTAGCAGAGAAGCTGCTGTTGCTGTGGTGAAGAATATTTTTAAACAAAGTAAGAGAGAGGACATGACAGCTGGTATAGCACAGTGGGGAGGAGAGCCAGGCTGGGAGTCCAGAGTCTGTGAGTTTAAATCCCCGCTTGTGTCTCCTGGGTGTCAAGGGCCAGCTAAAGATCATCCCCACAGTGAGTGGCTCAGGGGTTACGTGCCCTGCCACCTGTGCAGCCGTGGGCAAGCTGCATAGTCCCAAGGAGCCCAGTTGCCCCCCAGCTGGCAGTTGCCAGTTGCTTGTGCTGCTGTGGCAAGCTGAGCAGGCCCTAGCCAGCTGTGGAGAACTAGCCTCAGAGGGAGGCAATGGTAAACTTTCTCTGAATACCTCTTACCATCAAAGCCCTATGAATACAACCAAAAAAAGGATTCATAGGGTTGCCATAAGTCGGAATCGACTTGAGGGCATATAACAACAACAAAAGGGAGAGGGCAGGGGGAAGAGGAAGAATGGCAGTGCTGCCTCTGCAGAGAGCAATATCAGAGGCGGCATGGGGGAGGCACTTTGGTTGTGGGGGGGGCATTTGCCAAACCATACTGAGGGCCCCATAAAGTCTGGCACTGGCCCAACTAATGGATACCAACACTCAAGGGCAGCAAGGCCATGAGGAAACAGTGAGACTGCTATTTCAGGCAGCAAAATGTAAAAACCTGCAGAAAGGCTCCCAGGCTTCCTTAAAAGACTCAGGCCTCCTTTTGATCTTCATCCTTATGTCCACTTCTGCCCACCTGGCAGGAATTTGAGAACCCTGATGGAGAAGAATATTCCGGAGAGTATACACCACCTGCAGAGGAGACCTCCTCCTCTCAGTCTATCCCAGATGTCTACATTCTGCCTCTCTCGGAGGTCTCGCTCCCACCCTCCAACCAACAGATGCCCCAAACAGGTAAGATTCCTGCTGTTTGAGGGGAGGGGGGGCATGCTATTGTCTTCCTCTTCATCCTTCACGTTTTCCATACCAACCTTGCTCCACAGAGATAGCAAAGGCTAGAGTGACAGGTGGCAGAACTTCCAGTAAAAATGGAAAGGCACTGCTAGTTATGACTGAGGTCATCAACCTTTTTGGCCCATGGGCACATTTGCAAACTGGGAAAACGGCCATGGGCACCCTCCCTCCCACTAACGCAGTCCACCAAACACACACCACAACCTATTATCTCAGCTACAATGGAATGCTGCTTACAAGCCTAATGCTCAGTGGGGGAAGAGGTGGGGGGAGGTTACCCAGCAGGCACTAGGGAGGGAATACTTCTTCAGGCACATGGGCAGCCACAGGTGCCACATTGGCTCTACCAGGGTTATGAGATTCTTGGGTACAGCGTGGCATTGCTCTAGGCTAGGGGTAGGCAAAATGGTGCCCTCCTGATGTTGTTGGAATACAACAATGCCCATCATCTTTCACCATTAGCCATCGGCTCCTCCAAATGACCTGCTTGTGGACCATTCTGTCGTCACATTTGCTAGCCCAAAGCTTAGACGGAGGTTTGACAATAGCTGGTCTTTGTTGAGCATTCATTCTGACATTTGTGGGGAGGTTAGATGACAACGACCATTCCTCCTGATTTACTTGCATGGTGGTTATATATCTTCTCACTAATCAGTGGCTTGTCCCACACTTCTTGGTGCATTTCCCCATAATTTTCCTAACTGCAGGACCTACATGTTTTCTTAAAGCAGATTTAGTGCTTTAATCCACTTTTAATTGCACAAACCTATGTTTCTGGTGTGGGATTGAATCCCTCCTGCAAAATACTCACCATTTGGAGGTGTTCCATGCTGGTTGAAAAGACAATAATGCTGGGACAAACAGAAGGGAGTAGAAAAAGAGGAAGTCCAAAGAAGAGATGGATTGATTCCATAAAGGAAGCCGCAGACCTGAACTTACAAGATCTGAACAGGGTGGTTCATGACAGATGCTCTTGGAGGTCACTGATTCATAGGGTCGCCATGAGTTGTAATTGACTTGAAGGCACATAACAACAATAATGCTGGTTGGGGCTGATGGGACTTGCAGTTGAACAACATCTGTAGGGAATTCTGATGTCAATCACTGCTCCAGGCGCTGGCACCTCTGTGTCCTATACACTTATTCATTATTTATTTATTTATTGCATTTGTATACCGCCCCATAGCCGAAGCTCTCTGGGCAGTTTACAACAATTAAAACATTAAAAACAAATATACAAATTTAAAAACATATTTTTAAAAAGCAATTTAGAAACACATGCTAAAATGCCTGGGAGAAGAGGAAAGTCTTGACCTGGCGCCGAAAAGATAACAGTGTTGGCTCCAGGTGCACCTCGTCAGGGAGATCATTCCATAATTTGAGGGCCACTACTGAGAAGGCCCTCTCCCTTGTTGCCAGCCTCCCAGCTTCCCTTGGAGAGGGCCTTTGATGTTGAGCGTAGTGTATGGGTGGGTTCGTGTCGGGAGAGGCGTTCCATCAGGTATTGTGGTCCTAAGCCATGTAAGGCTTTATAGGTTAAAACCAGCACCTTGAATCGGACTCGGAAACATAAAGGCAGCCAGTGCAAGCGGGCCAGAATCGTTTTTATATGTTCGAACTGTCTGGTCCCTGTTATCCATCTGGCTGCTGCATTTTGCACAAGCTGCAGTTTCCGAACCGTCTTCAAAGGCAGCCCCACGTAGAGCGCATTGCAATAATCTAACTTGGAGGTTACCAGAGCATGGACAACTGAAGCCAGGTTATCCCTGTCCAGATAGTGGCGTAGCTAGGCCACCAAGTAAAGTTGGTAGAAGGCACTCGGTGCCACCAAGGGTACCTGAGCCTCAAGTGACAGAGATGATTCTAGGAGAACCCCCAAGCTACAAACCTGCTCCTTCAGGGGGAGTGCAACCCCATCCAGGACAGGTTGGACATCCATCATCCGGTCAGAAGAACCACCCACTAGCAGCATCTCAGTCTTGTCTGGATTGAGCCTCAGTTTATTAGCCCTCATCTAGTCCATTGTCACAGCCAGGCACCGGTTCAGTACATTGACAGCCTCAACTGAAGAAGATGAAAAGGAGAAATAGAGCTGCGTGTCATCAGCATACTGATGGCAATGCACTCCAAAGCTCCGGATGACCGCACCCAACGGAACCCCATACTGGAGAGTCCAGGGTGCCGAGCAATGTTCCCCAAGCACCACGTTCTGGAGCCAACCCACCAAGTAGGAGTGGAAGCACTGGAGTGCAGTCCCTCCCACTCCCAACTCAGCCAGTCTTCCCAGAAGGATACCATGGTCGATGGTATCGAAAGCCACTGAGAGATCAAGGAGAATCAGCAGAGTCACACTCCCCCTGTCTCTCTCCTGACAGAGGCCATCATACAGGGCAACCAAGGCTGTTTCTGTGCCAAAACCAGGCCTGAAACCCGACTGAAATGGATCCAGATAATCGGTCTCATCCAAGAGTGTCTGGAGCTGGCCTGCCACCACTCGTTCCAGGACCTTGTCCAGGAATGGAACATTTGCTACCGGCCTATAGTTATTAAGATATTCTGGGTCCAGGGAGGGTCTCTTCAGGAGTGGTCTCACTACCGCCTCTTTCAGGCAGTCAGGGACCACCTCCTCTCACAGAGAGGCATTAATCACTTCCCTGGTCCAGCCGGCTGTTCCATCCCTGCTAGCTTTTATTAGCCAAGAAGGGCAAGGATCTAGCACAGAAGTGGTTGCATGAACCTGTCCAAGCACCTTGTGAACATCCTCAAGCTGTACCAGCTGAAACTCATACAAGAAATCGGGACAAGGCTGTGCTCTGGATACCCTGCTTGATTCACTTGCTATAACACTGGAGTCTAAGTCCTGGTGGATGCTAAATATTTTCTCCTGGAAGTGCCTAGCAAATTCATTACAGTGGGCCTCAGATGGTTCTACCATGTCCTTTGCATCAGAGTTGAAAACCAGTTCATTTTTTACAACGGGAATACCAATAAGGACGTGTTGTAAAGATCTTGGCCTTTAGGGGCTTCCTAAACTTATAGGAGGGACCATCGAGGCAAGCTCATGATGTAGAGCTAGCCTCACAGCAACAGCATCACTGCCATTTGCTGGGATGGGGTGGAGCAGAGCGGCGGTGAGGTTGGGCTGGTTTGGGAGCACTGGCAGAGCCAATTCAGCCCTTCTGCCAGTGTGCCCATACCTCCCTGCCCTGCCCCAGTAAGTGGCAGCGACAACGCTGCCAGGAGGTTGGTGTCATCCTGACCCAGCAGCTGCTGCTGCTAGCTTATTTTTTTTATCATTTATTTATTAATTAGATTTATATCCCACCCTTCCTCCCAGTAGGAGCTCAGGGCGTCATTCCATAGCGGCTTTCCAAGTAGCTTTTGAGTGTGGGAGATGAAGGTGGGAGAATAATGCTCAAGCCGTTGGACCAGGTGTCGCATCCTGGCTTCCGTTACTAAGGCACTGTGTTCCTCTTTCAGATCTAGTGAAACACTTGGGGCTCAGCAGGCAACACCTCAGTTATCTGCAAGAGATTGGGAATGGCTGGTTTGGAAAGGTGAGTAACATCTTCTTCAGCACCGATTGGGGGAAATGGCTCAAGGATGTGATTGTGTTAGGGGACCCCCAGTTTTTTCCAGTGAGAGCCAGTTTCATTGCATAACTGATGTGGCAGCGGGCATAGCACAGGGAATACGAAGAGCCATCCTGAGGGTTTTTTCCAATTGAAATATTGTTATGCTGTCTTATAATAAAGGGGTTGAAGCAACTTACAACAACAGAGTAACAAGACAAACACATATGCAGATGCACAAAAATGAAACAATAAATAGGAGCGTAGGAGGTTGCCTCAATCAGACTCTTGGTCCCCCTTAGTTCAGCATTGCCACAGAGCTACCGCCCTTCTCCTACAATCAAATCAAAAATGCAGGCAAAGCAACAATTAAAAAGAAATCTCGAAATTCAGTAGAAGGGATAAAACAATACCTACAGCCAGCTTACAGATACAAAAAAAACGTGGCTATTATAAAGGTGTTTGCCCGGCACCAAAATGACATCAAAGTGAGAGTCCCTCGGAAGGGCTTTCAATAGACAGGGCACCATGACTGAGAAAGTCCTCTCTGTCCAGGTGCCCCTGTCAGATTGGGGGGAGGGGCAGAGAGAGCGCTCCAAAGATGACCAGAAGGGCCGGGTAGTCTTATGTGGTCAAAGGCAGTGCCCTGGTACCCAGCTGTTTAGAGCTTTGTCGGTAACCACTAACCCTTTGAATGGTGCCCGTAAATGAAATGGCAGCCAGTGCAGCTCTTTAAGAACTGGGGAGATATGATCCATATAGTTGGTCCTAGTTAGTAACCGTGTCTTCTGTTTCACAGGTAATCTTGGGTGAAATATTCTCAGATTTCACTCCGGCGCAGGTGGTAGTGAAGGAGTTACGGGTGAGTGCTGGGCCACTGGAGCAGAGGAAATTCCTGTCAGAGGCCCAACCATATCGGTAAGAAGCAGAAGAAACTGAAATGAGAGAGAAAAAATATGGAGCAAAACATCCCCATAGATAAAACTAGCCCTGTCTCAGAGGTGGCTTCAGCAGGGCTAAAGGAGGGATTCCAAATAATGGACTATTTTCATATCCTACCTCAAAAACTTCAAAAAGTAACCCCTCCCCCCCATATGTACCAATATCTATTGGATATTGAGATTGTGTCTGTTTTGTTAGTAGAAAATCAGGTATCTTGTGTGGTCACCCAGCAATATTTAAACCTGGAAAAGAAACTGTCAGGCAAGCTAGCTCACCTCTTCTTTTTGAGTGCCCACCTATTTTGTCAACCTTTCATCTTAATTATTTGTGTTCCAGTTCCTTCCTTATAGTTTGTGTACTTTTCGGGATGGAATCTTCTGCAAATCTTGATGTTGAGCTTATCTGCACAGAGTTTTTCTAATTCCTGTCTCACTCCTTAGTCTTGACAAGAAGTGTATCCTCCCCCCGTTTTGCTAAAAATATAAACAATTCTTGCATATTATTTGCATTATTACACATATAATATGATATGCCTACTACTATACACATATATCCATATACACTCCAGGTTTCCTGAAGTTACCGAAACATAAAGGGATACACACAACGATGCACATAACCATATAAAAACACTATGTATTAATTAGGGATGTGCTAGAATTCTGCCCAATTCTGATTTGGTATTGAATTTTCAATTAATCTGCTTATTCATTATAGTCGCAGATTGGATTTTATGTAGTGATTTTTTGTGGCTATTTTGGAAACAGTTTTTCTTTTTAAAAAATCTGTCTAAAATATTGATATTAATATCAATATTTTTTCTGAGGGGAAAACCACACAAATTAGTAAAAGCAGCAGCTTGCAGACAAAGAACGAACTTGAATCGATACCAGCCTGTTAGGTCAACTGAATGCTTTCGAACCAGCACCAGAACCATCCCTAGAATTAATAGGTGTGTAATATTATGCTGCAGATACACTACATCATGGGGCTTGACTCTTCTACATGTATAATACACTGTTTTCTTTGTGTATATTTTTGCATATAATTAGATGGGCTTTTAAAAAGAAAAAACAACAATAGTCAGGCACTTGATACCAGAAGTGTTCTGATGCAAGCAAAGCTCAATTTGATTAGAACTGCTCAATTCTATGTATAAATCCATTTCAAACTAATTCCCCTTCCATCCCTATGCACTTCCCTTGTCCCATGTGCAGAGTACTTTTACAGGCAGGCTTTTTTTGGAGCAGCGATTAATTGTGTTATTGGAATCCCATCTAGCTTGGCCCTATTCCATGTTGATGGAATAACGGGAAAGAAAAGTAGGGATGGGGGACAAATTCAATTCAGTTTGCATTTAAAACTGAATCTATCACATTCACACTTTCTGAAACAATATGAGAACCAGAGCACAGGCCTCCATCAAAATTCACACTTATCCAAATTTTATGATGCAGTTCCCCAACCAACCAATGTTTACAAAAGTGCATATATTATGGGAAAGTGCTCAAGAAAGAATGTATCAGTGAAAATATCATACAAAAATGCATTATATTAGGAGAAATTGCTTGCAAAATTGTCTATATTCATCAAAATTGCATACAAAAATGTGTTTATTAGGAAAAATTTGCATTAAAATGCTGGAGAATTTTCATTTTAAATTTTCAAAAAATCGCAAATTGCTGCAGAAATGTGGAGAACTGAATGTAAGACTGGAACAAGGAGAAATGGAGAGAACTGAAATGGACAGATCCAGGGTCGGCGCCAGGCATGCCGGGGCCCTTGGGCACCAGCCTGCCCTGGCACATGCACACACACATGCACACACGCCCCACCTACCTACCTTTCCCTTGGTGTATGCTGCCCGCGCTGTGCGCACATGCCTGCCGTCAACCAAGATGGTGGCTGAGGCTTCCCTAAGGGGCTGATGCCTCCACCACCATCTTGGTTGATGACACACGTGTGCTACATGCGCGTATCCCTTCCATCAACCAAGATGGCGGCAGGGGCATCAGCCCATTAGGGAAACCTTGGCCGCCATCTTGGTTGATGGCAGGCTTGTGCCCGCAGTGCCACCAACATTTACGTCAAGGGAGAGGTAAATGGGGCATGCAGGCGGGCGTTGCAGACCTGCACAGCAGTAAGGGGGTGCCTGGGAGCTCCCTCTTGCGATCTGCGGCAGGGTCAGGAGCTGATGCTGCCATGGATTGAGGAAGGAAACGCTACCCACCCACCCTAAGGAGGGACCCTTCAGGGGCCCCTTGGGACCCAGGGGCCCTTGGCCAGGGCCCAACCTGGCTGCCCTTTGGTGCCGGCCCTGGAAAGATTTTTCCACCTCTTGTTGAAAGACTTACTTGAGACCCACACAGCACAAAGGCTAAAACACAACTGGGGCACATTTCAACTGATCGTTCAAAAACTGAAGCCATTAACAGAAACAGGTGCTGCTTCTTTGTGATAAACGGAGCCAAATCTTCTTTTCCCCTCCTTTTTCTGTGCTTCTCTCCATCCACCCCTTACCCTCAAGAAGTCTCCAGCATCCAAACATATTGCAATGCCTTGGCCTATGCACAGAGACCATCCCTTTCCTGCTTATCATGGAATTCTGCCAGTTGGTAAGTAAACTTATGCCAAGATGAATTTGGGCAGGAAAACTATTCTCACTCAGATTCTCAAATTTCTGTGTGGGAAACACCCCACCCACCCCCAGTAATCCAGACATTAGGTTTGGGTGTGGACATCCATCTACTTAAAATCTACATTTATAATTTATATATGTGGGAGTTAATCACCCCTTCCTCGCAAAGATCTAACATCAGATTTGCATGTGGAAATCCCTTTGCCTCAAAATCTGGATTTTGAGCCTGGTTACAGAAATTTCTGAATCCCAACGACAGATTTTCAATGTGTTTGGGGGAAAGTTTTTGTTGACTAAGCAGTATATAAATCTTGTTAGATAGATGAATGAATGAATAAATAAATGGAACATCTTTCCTTCAGATCCCAATTCTGAATTGAGGAAGTTGGAAGTTGGAATCCAACAACATCTGGAAGGCCACAGGTTTCCCATCCCTGCTTTGAAAAAAGTAAAATCTGAAAATTTAACCAAGGGTGTGCCTGGGTTGTCTGCTACCCCATGGCTGTTCCCCACATTTTAACATGGCAGGGGGTGTTCTTCTTTGAAGCAGTCTCCCAAATGCTTGCCTACCATAAAATTATGATTAGGCCTTTATTATTATCATGCTTCCTAGCATGGATCATGTGGTCTGACATTATATCTTTGTTTCTTTAGAAGTTTGGGTATTCAGAATGAGATTAATGCTACCTGCCCTTCTAGGTATGCCCTTTGTGATGTTGTCACATAGCCAAATCTACCTGCAGGTTACGTCCACACCATATATTTAAAACACATGGTCTCCCCCTAAGAATCCTGGGAACTGTAAAGGTGCTGTGAATTGTAGCTCTGTGAGGGGTAAATTATAGTTTCCAGGATTCTTTGGGGGAAGCCATGTGCGTTAAATATATGGTGTAGATGTGATCTACATGACATTGTCATAAAGTCAAATTCGATTATGGGCAGGAAGTGAATGCCTCTTCTTGCTGTTTCTCCTCCTTTATATAGAAATGTTAACATACTAAATTCTGGGAAATTTACCTGGATCTACGGGAGGCATTGTGCTACCTTTGCTGACCCCTTTTCTCACTTGGTGTCCCTACAGGGAGATCTGAAACGTTACCTTCGAGCTCAGCGCAAAGCAGATGGGATGACTCCTGATCTTCTGACCCGTGACCTCAGCACACTACAGCGCATGGCCTATGAGATCACGCTGGGAGTGCTTCACTTGCATAAAAACAATTACATCCATAGGTAGGGCTTGGGGCTGGAGACCATGATTCTTGGGTTCTTTAAGAAGGAAATGTGGAGCTGGATCTTAAAATAGGAGGGTTTACAATCAAACTCAAGGGGCATTTTTGATGAAAATGGGTTTGGTTTATAATGTGGTAAGAGGTAGAACTCCAGATACCTATGTGAGGCAAATTAGATTCATTTGTTTAGAGTCTGATCAGGGCGGCGGGGGGGACAAAAATGTGAACCTGCCAATCTGCTAAAGCCTTCTGCCCAGACCCTACTCTGGGTACCCCACCTATGGAGGTGAGGTGAGTATCTGTGGCAGAGAGGACTTTTTCTGTGGTGGCACCCAAAGTTTGGAGTGCTTTATTGTCATTTAGCAGAGCAATCCTAAGGGGTGGAGGAGTGGCTCATGGTGGCCAGGGCAGGAGATAGTGGCCTTTTTTTCTTTCTTCATTTCAGTGGGACTTGGTTTTTTTAAAATCCCCTCATAGGTTTCTAGGAGGCGGATTACCTATGCCAGCTCCAGGTGGGTGTTGTTGATGGGCCTTATTTTGGGATATCTTGGGGGAATGGAGGGGCTTTGGATCCAGGGCCAGCCCTATCTGCCTCCACTCCCAGAATACTCCATTTCGGGGCCTACTGCCAGTGGAAGATTGATGCAGATGAAGATTTTTTTATCCCTCTGTAGTGATCTGGCGCTTCGGAACTGCTTGTTGACCTCTGACCTCACAGTGCGTGTCGGAGACTATGGCCTGTCACACAACAACTACAAGGTGAGGGGGTGGGGCTATCCATACCACCACAAGGCCCTTGTAGGTGGTTCTGGGAGGAGCATCAGGTAGAGATTGTGTCTGTACTGTGTACAAAAAGTTCCAACTTCTGTCCAGGCATTGCCTGCGTTCTGCGGCCAGAATAACATTATGCAAAGGAAACTGATTGGCCTGTGTTTGCTTATTTTCCCCCCTGCTTCCAAAATAATGTCTTCGAAGGATCTCATACTGTTGGTTAGGGTTAAAGGGAAGGGAGAGAAGCAAGAGTACAGAGGTTGGGAAGATGTGCTTTGTGGGAGCCAGTACCTGCCAGCTGAGTGCTTGGAGATGGAAAGCCATGCAGAGCAATGAACTTCATCACAACTGGGAGCCCTATACACTGCCACATATTTTTTAGTGCTGCAGGGGTTGCCAGCATGACCCCCATAGAAGCCATGGCACCTGTGAAGGCTTTCATGGGCACCTCAGGCAGAGCTCCCAGACTCTGAGCTTTCATTTTAAAAATTAAGTCTCTAGCCTTCCTAGAAAAAAAGTTATGAAGCAAAATGTGTAGGTACCCTCTGTCATGGCCCCTTCAGAGGACTCAGAGGAAGAGGCAGAGGCAGAGTTGGCAGACCCAGGAGAAGGAACTTGTGGAGCCCCTGAGGGCACAACTCTGGCTGTTCCCCAGCTGGAGAATGTCCAGGACCTGGCTGAAGCCCCTCAATCGGATTCTGGGCATGAACAGGAGGCTCCCCTCCCCCCTGCAGAAAGGAGACGCCAGCGAGTAGCACAGCAACGAAGGAAGAGGTCGGGTCGTTTAAGGACAAGCAGGTCTGAGCAGCTGGGAGACTAATCACGGGCACCTGGCTTAGGGAGTCTGTTATAAAAGGCAGTTCATGGCTGCAGCAGACTGCTGACTACAATGTCGGTTGTGACCTCTTGCGTGTAACGCCGTTGCTAGCCTCTAGACCTTCGAACTGGACCCCTGGCTTTCTGAACTCTGATGCCCTACCTGGACAACGCTCTTGGACACTGCTACTGGTTAGTTTGTCAAGCCTTTCTTCTGCCAGCCGGCCTCCGTTATCTGCCTGGCCTTGACTGATTTATTGCCCAGCTAACTGCCGGCTGCTTCGTTACTGCCCAGCCCCCAGGCCTGAAGCTGACACCCTCCTAACTGATTTCTGTGAAATGAGCCATCCTGGCTGCTCCTGCCTTTCAGTGGTTTTTAGCCAATGAATGAAGTCAAAGCTGTGACAGATAAATGAATTGTTTGGACACCAGGCAATAGGAATCTTTGGGGTCCTAAAGACCTGCTGTTTCTCAATCTCCTTTAATACACTTTTTCTCCTTTCATATTTTCTGGTGCTTGGAATCTCTGTCGTTTGCCCCTTTCCCCCCTAGCAACCAGGATGGACACCCCCATGGCAGCCATTTTCTGACTGGTGCCCACAGCACTCCTTCAGAATTCAAAATGTGCTCATTGGTCCAAAATGGTGGGCAACCTGAGGGTGGGCTTGATGTTGCTCTGCTGCATTCTGGTCTGATGTCCCTAGACACTGCTCGTGCATTTTCAAGCTACTTTCCACAGCCATGAGGTCTAGAAACTTGTTTGTGGAAGGATATTCTCAATGCGAAGGTTGAAGGAAAGTGTTGATTGACTGACATAAAACAGTTACGTCCTGCAAATGAAGCAAATTTATGTTGTCAGTTTACAACAATATAATTATCAATGCAACTGGTGAGCAGTGTAGGCTGGTGGCTCTGATATCAGTGGGGCAGTGAATCTGCTCCGGGTTTAGTACGAACTTTCAAGGAGCTGCCCAAGGAAGCACCTCGGACAGCTCCGTGAAAGTTAGGATTAAAACTGAGAGGGGATTCTCTGCTCCACTGACATTGGAGCTGCCATTCTCCGCTACTGGTGAGTCTTCCAGAGATCTCCACTGACCAAGCAAGAGGTGGTGGTGGGTGGACATTTATCCTTCTTGACTCATTGTCTTCAGAGGGCATTGCAAATATAAAATTCTACTGGGCTGAGATCTGTACTTATTACCTAAAGTCAGGGATGGGGAACCTCAGGCCCTGAGGTCAATTGTGGCCCTCTGGGCCTCTTTATCCGCCCCCCAGGATTCTCCCTAGGCAACCCCCCCCTGTCAAGCCACACCCTTTACCAGCCCTGCTTTGCATTGCCCTTGAGCGCTTTTGCCTGGCTGGATTGTGTCCTTGAACTCTGATCCTGCCTCATGCTTGCTTGGATGAAAGACAAAGAGGGATGTGGGAGAGTAAGAAACCAGCCTATTGTAGAAAAGCAACATATACATTGAAAGATCCATCCACTTTTGCCTCCAGCCCTGCACGCGGCCCCAAAAGGTTGCCCAGAAGGGAATGTGGCCCTCGGGCTGAAAAAGGGTCCCCACCTCTGTCTTATTGGGGAGGGTCTCCACTGCCTTGAGCTATTCCACATGCCCTGTGCCCAGGAACAACAGTGAACCAATTTGGAAGAAAGGGGTTTTGTCGCTTTTTCTGGATTGGTTTGCAAATATGACATTCCTGGAACTGTCTTCCCTTTGTTATCATGACTTGGGTCTGTCTCTGTCAGTTCATTGAAGCCATTCTGCTAGAAGGTATCCTCCCTAGGCAGCACCCCGATATTTTTTCGGTAATGAGTTGCAACACCTGGTCAAAGTGAAACTCTGGATTCTTTTCATGAAATGGCTCTTTTCATAAGAAACCTGAAACCTCATTTATGCCTTCACTGGCAAGCTGGCTGATGATGGGAACGAAGGGAGGACTGACAGCCAGCCAGCCATCCCTAGGCATGCCGAGATGCCATCTAGAACATGCAGTGCCCTGCAGATGGGGTATTATTCCCTGATGTGGGTGATAAGAAGGGAAAAACCGGGGAAAGAGGATTGGAGAGAGAGACAGAGAGAGAGACAGAGAGAGAGACAGAGAAACAGAGAGACAGACAGACAGACAGACAGACAGACAGACAGACAGACAGAGACAGAGAGAGAGACAGAGAGAGAGAGAGAGAGAGAGAGACCGGAGCCTCTTGACCTTCCTCTGATGAGGACTCTTCTGATGAGGCTCCCCTGGCTGGGACCTGACACTGGTGCTTCATTGACGGTGTATTTTGCAGCATGCTCTTGACCCAACAGCAGTGCATTACTGGTGGATTTATTCTGCTTTATTCGTTATAAGTGGTATTGGGTGTGACCGCCCCAATATCATCAAAGCACAAATCGCTATGAATGTGCAATAAAAAAGATGTCTGGAAGGGCCCTAATAAAGCAGAACAAATCCACCACTAATATACTATTATTGTGTCAAGAACATGTTGCAGAATACAACCACAACAAAACACCAGTCTGGAGGAACTCCGTGTCCCTATCTTCATCTGTAAAACGTTGGAGAGTCTGCAGCTTCCGTCCGGCTCCAGCCATTTCTCATTTCTGCTTGTAGGAAGACTATTATATCACCCCAGACCGACTCTGGATTCCTTTGCGTTGGGTTGCTCCGGAGCTGCTGGATGAGATGCATGGAAGCCTCATTGTGGTGGATCAAACCAAGGCGAGCAACGTCTGGTGAGTCCCAAGGAGCGCCCACCTCGTGATTGAAGGAATTCATAGTGCAATCCTATATGTCTACTCAGAAGTAAGAACCATTGAGTTTAATGGGACTTACTCCCAAGTAAATGTGCATAAGATTGCAGCCTCCTGAGTTTACACTTTTGCACCCCTAGGTGCACCTTTCAGTTGGGATACAGCTGAAACAGACATTGTTTTAAAATTCTCCAGGGAATGCTCCTAACTTGAATTTGGTTGCAAATGTTAAAAGTTATATCCACCTAGTTCAGCAGTGGGGAATCTCCAGCCAATGGGCCTAATTAGGATAAAAGTCCTCCCCAAATGGCTTGCAAGGCCGTTTTTACTAAGTCATGTCCACCCACCCTACCCCTGACATCACTATAAAGATGCAACAAACTGGAATTTGCTGGCAGTGAGCTTATCTGCAATCCCTACAAAGCCCCGTGCCTTAGCAACCACCATTGGTCAACTGAACGATACTTATGAAGGCACAACAGGGCTTTGCTAGTTCCCATGATCGTTTGATTGGCAGTGCTTGCAAAGCCCTTGCCTTCAAAGTCTTTACAGGCATTGCTTGGATTCAAACCGCACCTGCAAACAGTCATTTTTCCTCTTTGTTTGCAAGTGCAGTTTCAGTGCAAACCACCTCTGCAAACAAACTTCAAAGAGGTTCTTTGAAGGTAAGCTGTGAGCACCAAACAGCTGATTGGCGCTGACAGTATGCCTTCACCCGATTGGCACCAAGAATGAGTCTTTTTGAAGTGGTTACCTGATGACATAATGGCATCAGGTGATTGACAGGTAGATACTCACTTGTCAAAATTGACCCATGGGGGAGGCAAGATACGACCCACTGGTTGAATCCAGTTCCCCACCCTGACCTAATGGATTTGAATTTTTTAAAATAACATTCTTCATTGGTTTAGGGATTTTGAGAAGGTTAGGCACCTTACTGCTGTTTCTATTCTGCTTTAATTTCTGGTTATGTTAAAATGTTTTTAATGTTATTTGTTGTTGTTGTGTACTGCTGTATATGTGATAATGTATTGTTAGCCTCCCATTAGGAGGAAGGGCAGAATATAAATACAAGCAAACAAGCAGACATACAAATAAATAAACCAACCTAGGGTATAGAATATTCTGACTGGTGAGTTAATACTTAACTTTATTTCATTTAATAGTGTTCCAGAAGTATTTAATACAGTTCTTTAAAATGCCTCTAGAAATCAGCATTTGAGATTTGGAAATTTCAGAGTCAGATTTTAAAATGGTTGAGATTGTGCTTTTGTTTTACAGAGCAAAAGGTGCTATCTAGTACCATCTGAACTGACTTGTAGTAATGGAACCCATATAAGCTCCTGATACTACCATGCTCTTTCACACTAAGGGGTAGGAGGAGGGAAAGGGCTGCAGCTTCACAGTGGTTTAGGAAATGCACTCTGTATATTCTCAGAGGCATTTGAATCTCCAAATATTCCAGGACCCAACTCTAGTTATTGTAGCTCAGTGACAGAGCATCTGCCTTACATGCAGAAGGCCTCAGGTTCAATCCCTGGTGTCTCAAATTAGGGCTGGGAAAAGCCTGAAACTCTGGAGAGAAGCTGCCAGTCAGAGTAGACAGTACTGAGTTAGAAGGACCAATGATCTGACTCTGTGTAAGACAGTTTCCTATGTTCTTAAAACAAATTCCTGGCTGACACAGAAATGAAGCCCTTTATTGTTTGGGCTGAGTTTTTATGGGACTAAATGAGAAAGGGTAAAAATGGGTGGGGGCTACAAGACCCAACCTACAGGACCTGCATAAATCCTCCTCTAGGGCCCATAGATCTGGGCTTGCTTTTCTCTGTCTTGATCTCCTTTGTTGCTTTATTGCCAGGTCAGTGGGGGTGACCATCTGGGAGCTTTTTGAATTTGGCTCCCAGCCTTACCAACACCTCTCTGATGAGGAAGTGTTGGCTTTTGTCATCAAGGAGCAGCAGATGAAACTAGCCAAGCCACGCCTTAAGCTTCCTTACTCTGACTATTGGTAAGTTGATTCTTCTGTGCGCCCCCACCCCAAAAGTGTTTGGCATCCAGGACCTCATCCAAACAGAGTGAGACCCACTGGTTGGGATATCTTCCTCCCTGGATCTCTTCCATCCTTGACATCTGTTATTGCCTCCTGGGCACCACCCTGTGATTTAGGAATGCTGCCCTGTTCATTAAGATTGTTCTTGGTCCTCCTAATGTTCTTCCATTCTTCCCTCTCTGTGATCCTCCAACTGTTCCTCTGCCTGCCTGCCAATTTCTCTCCCTGCGCTCTCATTCTGCCAGGTCTTCCTCTGATTGTGACGTCTCTTTTCCTTGCCTGTTCTTTCTAGATCCTTTTGGCTACATCGATGGTCTGTAAATTAAATCCTCACTCCCTTGAGCTTTGTATTTTCAGACCAGCCTTCCGGTAGCTGTTGCTTTTCTGGACTGTTGATTTCCTTTTGCATGCTGTTAATATTCTCGTAAAGATGCATCTCCGTCATAGGCTTGCTTGCTTTATTTATTTATTTATAACTTAGATTCAGTACTAAACGTTTTCCCGTAACAAAGAGAGTCACACCATTGCATCCACGATCCCTACTCACAAGTAGAGGTGGGAGAGGAATTTAAGTCAGTTTGCTTTTAAAGGCGAACCTAGCTAATTCGCACTTTCCGAAACACTACTGAAACCAAGACACAGCCATCTTTTGAAATTTGCACTTCTCCAAATGTTTCAGGGCAGTTCTCCAGCCAAGTAATGTGTACAAAAATGCATACACGAGGGTAAAAGGTACAGTAAAATGCACATATTAGTGAAAATAACAAACGAAAATGCATTATACTAGGGGGAATTGCTTTGAAAAAATGTGTACATAAGGCAAAATTGCATATTAGGAGAAATTTTCACTAAAATGCTGATGAATTTTTCACAAGGACCTTTTTTTAAATTTCAAACTGATGCAGAAATGAGGAGAACTGACCTTAAGATTGGAATGGTGAGAAACGGAGAGAAACTGATGTTGCCATATTCTCCAACCCCAGCTCAGGACCACCATCCATCTGTAGTGACATGTACGTGATACATAACCTGGCGTAGATATACATAACAAAAGGGTGGGAAGAAAAAGAGGACAGGAAAAGGAGGAAAGGGTTTGTTTTAATTGGGGAGGAGGGGGTTTATTGCACTAAACCTCAAATTTGACAGAACTCTTGAGGGGATGAAATTCAGTCGCGATGCTCAACACCGCTTTCTGCAAACAAGACCAGATGTCTGAGAACTTCCTGTTCTCTTATCTACAGCACAAAGTTTAGTTTGTTTACTATTCATTTCCCTACTCCGGGAACCTCTGAAACGATAGTTCTGCAAGAATGCTCCAAAGTAGGATTCTTTGGAGGAAGTCAGTATAATTAAACTAGTGCAGAGCACATAAAAACTTGAAATGTAGGTAGGCTGTTAATGCCTCCTCAAAACTTCATTTTTACAATCCAATCCTATTTTGGGTGGGTGGGTGGTTGTAAAAAGGATGGAGCTCTCCACAGGCATACCTGAGGCCTCCGAGGTAGATGCATTCATCCTGTCGGTGAAAACAGATTTCTGCCCTTTTCAAATGCCTGACAGCTGTTGGAGATAGTATTGCTCTGCTAATGATAGTTTGTTTTATGGACTATGGTTTATGAGAATACTTATGAGAATACTCCTCTACTTCTTATGCCCAAATAATCAGAAACAGAGAAAAAAATCTACGCGCATAAATTTGTCTTGCTGACTATTTTCAATTATTATCATTATTTACAAAATCTGTAGCCTGCCTTTCTTAAAAAAACAAAAATGGACCTCAAAATATAAAATAGAAACAGGAGCAACGATACCATTCAGTTATCATAAACGCTCAATTTAAGCATAAAAACAGTAAGCACTTAACAGTTAAGTATTCGTTCCCAGTTCTTCTTTTATATAATTTATTTGTATCTCTGGGCCTTTTATTTTTGTTGGTTCCTCTTTTCTTCTGATGCCTTTGATGTACTGCCAGTGATATTACTAGTGATAAGAAGCATAATGGCCCAGTTCACATGCCACATTAAACCCTAGTTTACAACAAACTGTGATTCAACGTATACAAGCAGTGTGCTCGTGCATGCTGCTCAAAACCTCCCGTGGTACTTCTCCCTTTCTCCTTTTACTGCTGCACTGTGGACTAAACAAGCCAGAGGTCTGGCTTGTTGTGGCATCTGAACCTGGGATTGTGCTTTGGTTCCTCCAAACAAACCACAAGCGGTAAGCTATGGATTAATATGAACCAGACCAACACTTCTTGTTTTGTCCAGGCCATGTTGTGCATCATTTTAAAGTTTTTTTTAAAATTATTTCTTTGTGGTTGTTGTACTACTTAAAAAAAATTCCTTTGAAGCCAAGTGGTCTCTGTTGTACCACTCAAGTACGGGAGCTCTTCTAGTCTTTGAAACAAATTTTTTAAAATGCAGCAATCAACAGCAACACGATTGTTGCTCTCCACAACAAGGACTCTTCCAATGCAGGAGATTCCCTTTTCTTTAAATGGGTGTGGGGAACCTTTGGCCCTCCAGATGTTGCTGAACTACAACTCCCATCAGCCCCAGCAAGCATAGCCAATAGGCAGGGATGATGGGACTTGTTCAACAACATTGGGAGGGGGCAAAGGTTCCCCATCCTTGCTTCAAAATTTTGTTTTTATGCCTGTGCACACTCCCTCACATTCCATCCCTCACATTTCCAAGTGGGACTGGAAAAGATCACTGTACGAAACGCTGGAGAGCTGTGGCCAATCAGTGACAGTCATACTGAGCTAGAGGAATCAATGGTTTGACTCAGTATAAGGCAGCTTCCTATACCGCTACACTACAACAGTTCCCTTACCCTTCTAAATAATTTGCTCTTTGGGCTGTTTTAACATCTTTCCCCCTGCCCCCCTCTACCTGGTTTGCTCTTCTGATATTCCAACCATTCTTCCTTTTATTCCGACTGTTACTTTTCTGTGTATGCTTGTTCTTCTGAATATCTGTCAAGGCTCCCAACTGGCTTTCTGACTGTTCTCCTGACCTCCCTCCTCCTGACGGCTCTTCCATTTGTTTCTGTTTGTTTTCGTGCTTAGGCTCCCTTTTGTTTGCATCAGTTTTTCTATCTCCACCTGTTCCTTTTGATGATCAGCAGTGTTTGTGACTGTTCTTCTTTTTGCAACTCTTTTCTATTATTATTATTATTGTTATTTTATTGTTCCCATTCCCTATCCTCACCCCTAACTGTTCTTTCAGGCTATTTCCCCCACAACTGTTTCTCTCCCCTTCCTATTTCTGCCTATTTTTCCGACTGTTCCTCTATCCTTCCTCCATCCCTGCCCCATTGCAGGTACGAGGTGATGCAATCCTGCTGGCTCCCACCTTCCCATCGCCCAACCATGGAAGAGCTGCATTTGCAGGTGAGCTACCTGTTGAACGAACGCTCCAACGCTCAGGCGGAGGAGAGCTTTGAGTGGCGCTGGAGTGCCCTGAAACCCAAGCGCTCCTCTTCGCCACCGCTGGCCTCCTTGTCTTCCTCGGTACGCCACCGCCGCCCGTCGGAAGAGATCTCGGCCTACCCGTTACTGGACGGGTTCCATGGGGGCGACATGGACGACATTCTGACAGTGACAGAGAGCAGTGGGGGGCTGAACTTTGAATACATGTGGGAGAAGGCTCGTCTGGGTCGATGGAAGGGCCCTGCTTCGGCACCGCCTGAATACCCCTCCAGCAACGGCGGGCTAGCTGTGCCAGGCAGCAATCCGTTCTATGAACAGGCAGCCCAGCGTGGGCACAGCCTGGAGACACCCAGTGTTGTGCCTGTAATCAGTGCCCGCAGCCCGTCAGTCAGCAGCGAGTATTACATTCGCCTGGAGGACCATGGCAACGGCGAGCAGCCTGTCTGTGCCCCCAGCCCTGGCTCACCACCCCAGCCTCTCTTTCCCTCAGACTGGGACTGCCACAGCGCTCCCTATCGGCCGCAGGAGCAGCCCAACACCAACCCTTTCTTGGCCGGTGGCAGCGGCGATAGCAACCCCTTCCGTGTGGACGGTGAGATCCAAGAGACATCTCTGACAGAGACACCTACGACGGGAGGTGAAGCGTTCCTAGCTGAGTCCCTGCTCACTGTGTATCGTGAGCTGGAGGACCAGCAGCACAGCTGGGATGCTGAGATGATGGAAGAGAGAGGGGCGGGGGAGACACTGGCTGGGGACCCCTCGGAGTTCCAGGGATCGCCCTCGTGGGAACAGGAGCCTTCGCTAATGGAGGACCAGAGCTCTGGCAGCAGCACTGACGACTGTGGGAGCAGCATTGGGGGCGGGCGGCGCAACCTCCTGCCATGCCCACTGTGCACTCGGGTGCGGTGCACATGCGCCATTCATCGTGGGGATGTGGTGAGTGGTTGGAGCAACCACGGCCCATCCCTGCGGCGTCCTCATCATGACAGCTATGGCACTGAGGATGACTCCTCACTAAAAGTGGAGCGGGGCTCCCTCTCTGACTGTCCTATACTGCCCCCTAGGGACTGTGATGGGGATGGCAGGGAGCGCAGAGAATTCTATGACCCACTCATGGGCACAGCTGTGAAGACCTATGAACTTCAAGACTACCCGAAGCAGAGAGGTGGGGGAAACACCCGCCCACCTGGATCTCCCTTCCCAGCTATGTCGTCTGGCTGCTGCAATGTAATTGTTCCTGTGGAGATACCGCCATTGTCCACCCTGGCTGAAAGCAATGATGAGGAGACAATTGCCATCATCCCTGAAGCCATTGATGGATACTCCACTGGCCCAGCAACCTTAAGCCTCTCCCCCGCAGCACCTGATCGGCAAAGGGGAACCCTAGACTCAGTGGATTCCTTGGACATTCCTTCCAACACCAGTTCCTCGGATGTCTGCAGCCCGGCATCCCACTACTCCTCTCCGGGGCAAAAATTTGGTGACAGTGGCTATGAAACAGAGAGCACTTTCTCACCTGAGTTCATCTTCAAAGAGGAACCACCACTGCCACCTTCCAGAGGAGAAGAAGAAGAGCCAGAAGAAGATTCCAGCAAACTCCCAGTAACACCCATCTCTCAGTCCACTAGTGATCTTACCTTGTCAGTGAGTGAAGAAGGGGCGGAGCTAGAGGAAGAATTAGGGAGGAGCCTGGGGCCAGCAACACCTCACCGTGACTCTGCCTACTTCTCTGACGGGGAGGCAGAACCCACTGAGGTGCCTGCTGCCGGTGGAAACGAGGGAGGGAAGGCCGCAGAGAAGGTGACTGTGGACGGAGGCTTTGTGGTTCAAGTGTGCAAGGAGCAGCTGTTGGTCACGCTTCAAGAGAACGTCACGCGCAACCTGCTGTGTAGTCAGAGGATGCCGACCATGAGGCTTTCTCCTATTGCCCCATTGAAGGAACAGGCTGTTCTCAAGTTGTGGACCCTGGAGCCAGATGAGAGGCAAGAGATTGAGGAGGAGGAAGAGGAGGAGACCAAGAAAAGCTACAATGGGGATACAACGGACTGCCAGTGGCCAGAAAGTGCAGAAGATAAAGAGAAGGAAGAGGAGGAGAAGCAGCAAGAAGAGAGAGGAGGGGAATCTGAACAAATGTGTTCAGAGCAGGAGGAAGAAAAAAGGAAAAAAGGGGAGAAGCCCAGCCAGATGGCGAGCCAAAGTGTAGCAGTGCCCGTTGTGGTAGAAACGCAGGATGCCTCCCAGGGAGATGGATATGTAGCAGCCGAACAGCCCAAAAAGGATCAGGAACCTGGTGCCCCTGTGAACCAAGCCAGTGAAGATATCAAAGGTAAGGCTCCCATCTTTGGTTTGGGTGGAAGTAAGCGGGAAGTGTGTGTGTGTGGGTGAAGGATGTCCATCGAAGAAACAGGGGAAGAGGAGCCAGCTGGGAGACTGTTGCTTAACCCACAGTCTAAGAGCTGATTGGTGGTTACAGCGAGCACCTTTGAAGGTGCACTCTCAGGCAAGGGCTCTGCAAGTGCTGGCTATCAGCTGACTGTCCACCCTTGCAAAGCCCTGTTGTGCCTTTGTAAGCACTGAGGATCAATTGATCGGCGGCCCTTGCAAAGGCATAGGGCTGATCGGTGGTGCCGGCAAACCCTGCTTTATCGCGTCTTTACCCGCCCCACATCGACATCATATATGACATTGTACACATCACATATAATGTTAGGTGTAGGGAAGGTGGGTGTGGCTTAGCAAAAACAGCCTTGTTGGGCAAATGGAGAGGCCCACCGGGAGGCTCTCCACAGGCCAGAGGTTCCCCACCACTGCCTTAAAGCATCAGCAATGCAACCTGGGAGAGGAGGATAAATGAAGGAATGAGAGAAATATGCAGTAGTGTGGGTGCTGCTTTCCGGCCTCCAGTCTCCATCTTTGTGTGTCATTGAGTAAAAAGAGCTCCATTCCAGTGTTTGTGTGTGTGCGTGCGTGCATGCATGCACCATTTTGGATGTCCAGAATACTTTAATGTGCAAAAATAGCTAATATCATAATGCATTTATATAAATTTGTAGTATGGCTGCATTTGGCTTGCTGTGTGCAGTTTTGGTTGCCTAGTGTCCACATGTATATTGCAGAGCTGGAACAAGTGCACAAAAGGGCAACAAAATGTACACAATCTTCCTTATGAGGGAAGGCCAAAGCAAGGATGTGGAACCTTTTCTAGCCTGCGGGCTGGATGCAAACCTTCCTTACCCTTCCTCAGCCCACTTTGACAGGTGGGCAGGGCCGCCCACCTTTCAATCACCTATCATTATGCCATCAGGTGAGAAGTTCAAAGGGTCTTGCTGAAAGTTGCACTTTCAGCACCAATAAGTTGATTGGTGTTAAGACCACTCCTGC
The DNA here is from genome assembly GCF_030035675.1 of Rhineura floridana. Taxonomy (NCBI): domain Eukaryota; kingdom Metazoa; phylum Chordata; class Lepidosauria; order Squamata; family Rhineuridae; genus Rhineura; species Rhineura floridana. The sequence goes on from NC_084490.1 coordinate 20,440,197, forward strand.
TTTGTCCAGTTGCAGGTATGGTTTAGATTCAAAGACAGTTTTCCTCTACAGATCGGCAAGCTGTTCCCCAGTGGGGAACTCCCTGTTCCTGGAGGGGCTTGCTGTCAGCACCAATAAACTGATTGGTACTATCACCAAGCCCCGCTTGCAAGGGAATAATCTGGACTGCAGTTTAAGCTCCTGATTTGGAGCTGTGTCTTGTCCCACACTTGACATCACATATGACATCAGGTGCGGGCAAGTGGGCAGAGTTTGCAAAAGTGCCTCACTGGTCAGAGGGTTTCTAGCTCTCAGCTAAAACAGTTGGGGCTTTTTAGTTTAACCACACACATGCAAAAAAAAAAGTAAGGGAGGATCTTGGTGAGGTTTATAAAATTATGCACGGTGCAGAGAAATTGAACGGAAACCATTTTTTTCGCTCTCTCTGTTATAATAAGTAGCACTTGGAGAGTAGAATGTCTCACAATAAAGTGCATAGGCAGATAGATTCAGGAGAAAGAAAAGAAAGAACTTCACATAGTTAAACTATGGAATTTGCTGCCACTAGAATGTGCTGAGGGTCATTGGCTTTGATGACTTTGAAAAGGAACTAAACATGCTAATGGAGGATAGCTCTACAACTACCAGCCATGACCGCTAACAGAACATCCATGTTCAGAGGCAGCATACCACTGAATACCTGCTGTTGGGTAGAAAGCTTTTGCCTTCATGCTCGGCTTATGGGCTTCTTGGGGACGGTGTAGGAAACTGGATACTGGACTAGGTGAGCTGTTCCAAAAGGCCTTTTTTCTAATGCTCTAAAGCAAGAGTGGCCAACATGGTGCCCTACAGATATTGTTGGGTTGCAACTGGCATCATGTCTGTCCATTGGCTATGCAGGCTGAGGATGATGGGAGCTCGAGGGTGACAGGTTCCCCATCCCTGCTCAAGGTCAACACTGTAAACCAGGAGTAGCTAACCTGTGGCCCTCCAGATGTTGATGAGCTACAACTCCCCTTATCCCTCACCATTGGTCATGCTGCTTGGGGCTGATGGGCGTTGGAGTCCAGCAAAATCTGGAGGGTCATAGGTTAGCCACCTCTGTTGTAATCAACCTAGACTTTGTGCTGATATGTTAGAGGAAAGACATAGATCAGCCTTCCCTAAGCTGGTGCCCACCAAATGTTCTTGGACTACAACTGCCCATCAACCCCAGTCAGCATGACCAGTGAACAGGAGTGATGGGAAGGGTCACATCCACACCATTCACGTAAAGCACATTTAAAGCAGATGGTTTCCCCCAAGGAATCCTGGGACCTGTAGTTTACCCCTCAGGGAGCTGCAATTCCCAGCTATAGTTCCCAGGTTCTTTGGGGAAAGCCATGTGCTTGAAACGTATGGTGTGGATGTGACCTAGTCCAAAACATTTGGCATACTTCAGGTTGAGGAATGCTGACAGAGATATATGTTTGGGCAGGAATCATAGGGACATGTTCATAATGAAATAACTCTCTCTCTCTGTCTCTCTCATCCCAACCCTTCATTCCTTGCCTCTCTTCCACACCATTTGCTCTTCTTGCCCTCTGAACCTTGGCTCTTCAACCCAATCACTCCTCCTGGCACCTGGCCTTCCTTCCCCTTTGACTTCTGGCTCTTGCCTCCAGCCAAGCTGTCCCGTTTGTCTCTGTCGCTTCCCCCTCTGGCCTTGCAGACGTTCCCCCCACCTGGCGGGGGAAGGAAAGGGCCATTTTGGGAAGGTGCAGCTTTGGGGGAGGGTCCAGTGCTGGGAGGGAGAGAGGCTGCCATAGCGGCAGAGGATGAGGAGGAAGATGATGTTGAAGAGGAAGAGGAAGGGGGCTTGGCTGGAGGCGGAGGGCGGGGCGTCCCCATTGTGGTGAGTGAAAGTGATGACGCCCGCAACTTGCGTGGCCTCCTCAAGTCGCCACGCTCTGCTGAGGAGGCAGCTGCTGAGCTCGACCGTAAGCGGAAGATGGTCTCCTTCTTTGATGATGTCACCGTCTACCTCTTCGATCAGGTGAGCTGTGAGGAAGACCAAGGTTGAGGGTATGTAAGTTAGGGCACAGTGGGGTGAGGGGCTTCTTTCAGGTCCCTGGTTGCAAGCCAGCTGTCTACTCTGTCCTCCTCCTCTCCGCCATCCTGGCTCTGTTCCCGCTTTCTCTTACCTCTTCTATCTTTTGGGCTGCCTTTCCCACTCAGCATTCCACACTTAAGTTTCCTTGTCGGCCCACACAGAACACACTTCCTCTTGGACCTGGTTTAATCCCAGCCATACTGACTTTTCACTTTCCCTCACATAAGCTGCTTGCCAACATTCTGTAGGTAACTGTTCTTCCCCCTCCCCCTGAATGGTTAAAACATTATCTTTTAGCTATTTTTTAGGTGTTGCTCGATATCAACAAATATTTACTAACTCTCTGAGTTACCTGAAAAAAATAGCTAAAGGATCCCACACACAGTTAGCAGGCAGCAGCCAGTATCTTGGATACATAGCCAGGGAAGATAGTCGGAGTCAGATCGAAAGTGAGAGGAGCCGGAAGTTCTACAATTGTCTTTGTCTCTTTCTGTATGTAGGAGACACCAACCAATGAGCTGAGTTCCCAGGGAGCCCCAGATGGTGATTCCCCCTCTCCTGGTCTAGCAGCAGAACCGGGACTCAGTGCCTTCCCGCCAGCTGATGGCTTCAGTGAGTATTGGGGCAAGGAGGAGGGCCTTAAGTGAGGAATGTTTCCTGGAAGAATGCCAAATGCAGGATGCGCCAGTGTAGCAGTACAGCCAAAGAAGGGGCAGCCTGGCCACTGCAGTCAGCATCTGGTGTGAAAGTGCCCAGTTCCAGGATCCAAGGGGAGCTGGCTGTCAGGTGGGTGGAGACAAGGGCATAGTCCAAAAGAGGCAAGGTCAAATTCTAAAGGACTTGAGGGCCAGAGGCAGGTGAGCCAGCAGGCAGGAGGCTGAGTAGTTCAAGGGGATGCTAATGGAGATCAGAAGGACCGGAGCAGGGGTAGCCAATGTGGTGCCAATTTCCAGATGCTGTTGCACTCCCACTTCCCATCAGCACCAGCCAGCGTGCCTAATGGTCAGAGATGATGGGAGCTGTAGCGCAGCAACATCTGGAGTTGGCACCACGGTGGTTGCCAAACTGTGCTGTGGGGCATACTAGTCTGCCCCTGTCAGGCCAAGGACAAAGAGGTATCTCAGAGGTAAATTGGCAGAAGGCAGGCTAGGATCGTTTTGTTATTTCATTTGTGCACTACAGAGTTGTGGAGCCTGTGGCCCTCCAGATGTGGCTGGACTACCATTCCTGTCATTGCTGACTGGGGGTGATGGGAGTTAGCGCCAGAGAACATCTAGGAGGCCATGGGTCCCACATCCCTGATGTATGTATCAAAAGGAATGAGGGTTGTTAATCACAACAAAAACTTACGAGGGTTGGATCTGGACTAACAGCGCAATCCAAACCCAAGATCCGCTGGGATGAGCACGTTTGGAACAGGTGGGCCTTGGACTGTCTTGGCTGAGTCTACACTCAGTGTAATTCCCTCAGCCTGGCTGAGCTGCGGCTGTGCTGGCTCAGTTGGCAGGACTTACCTCGGAAGGATTGTTCTTGGGGTGTGGCAGGATGGAGCAAGGAGAGACTTACACCTGTTCCAGTCCTCTGTTAGCTCAGTTAAGTGACCTGGCAACCCAGCAGAATTTACACCAGCGAAAAGGGTGGTGTAAGTCAAGCTCTATTTTCACGGTTTGCTTTCCGTCTATTAGGCTTGGGCTGGCTTAACTGGCAGTAGCCCTGCTCCTGGACAGAGTTTGGAATTGGGGTAACTTATGCTGGCTTCCTATATTATTTTAGGATTGCTCTGCCTGCTAGTTGCACTTGTTTCCCATTGACGTCAGTGGGACTTAAGTCATGGCTAACATCTCCCAGTCATTTCCTTGGGACCCAAGTTCTGTTGTGTAAATTTGTATAGATATTAGCAGAGAACGTCAACGGTCTGAGATGCATGTGTGCCAGTGTGTGCGTTTACCGAAGAAAGCAGGATTTTACCCTGCATTGAGATCACTGAGAAGACTTAGTAAAATAAGAAAAACTACTTTATTTATAGAAATACATAGTAGATAGAAAGGCATACCTAGTTCTAACTAACTAAGTTGGAGGTGCAACGCCCAGACGTAGGAGTTGCCCTCATGGCACAGGAGAGAGAGAGCAGAGACAAAGGTGTCTCCTCTCTCTCGGACAGTCGAAGAAGAGAAGAAAGGAAAGGGCGGAAGGAGGAGGGGCAGATAAGCTTCCCTAAGTATATCAGTCTAAGGATGGAAGGCAGTCAGTCAGAGCATCACAGGTAAAGGTAGTCATCATCATCAAAGTTTATTTGCCGGGCCATAGGCCAATAAAGGTAGTCAAGCCTAGCCATCTGGAGGACCCTAACTCTATCTCCCTTCTGGAACATAAAGAACAAAACAGGAGTTGCTCTTGCCCCACTTCCAGCAAGTTCAACTAATGGGTTAGTGTGGATTCAGCCAAGAGTTTTGAAAGCAGGTATTATCACGTGGCACGACCGTGGAACAGGCTGAGGGGAGGTTTGATGATGTTGTGTCAAAGCAAGCGTTCTCCCACACTTCTCAGTATACTTTCCCGTTCACTTTCCTTATTGCAAAAAGTCTGATCTTTTGGGGAAGCAGATTTGTTGTGCAAGGTCTCCCAATGAACTGTAATCACCCAAACTGTATGTGATTGAATCCCATCTGGAAATAGCAGCAGTCTGGAAGCACCCCCAGCAAAAGTAAAACAAGATGGTCAAAGGGCTTTAAGCCCTTCCTTTGCTTTCTTCAGCTTAATTAAAGGTAAAAGCCTCTCCACGAGGCTAGGAAGGGCAGCTCCTGCTGCACACTTTCAAAATGGCCCAGGAGTATCCTTAGAAATGGTGCTGTATGATCACATACCATAGTTTCCAGGGGCTGTCCAGAGCAAAAAAAGGGTGGCCCCTATTTGAACAGTCACATAAAGATTGCCTTTTTGCAGTGTTTCATCCAACAAGCCTTTTAAGGAGAGACCTTTCCCAGTCTGCATCTCTATTGGAATTGCAATTGGAATTGCAAATTGAATTGAGGGAACTGTGGCAAACTGATGACGCTCCAAAAGCAGAATTAATTTTAGAAATTCTCCTAGTTATATTGGATCTGAGGAGGAGTGGGTTGCATGGCAGAGCAAACCAGATGGATAATAAAGCAACTGAATGGAAGAAATGGGATCACCCCTATTCAAAACTGGCTCCGATTCATTTTGCAGAGGGTTTTATTGAGAGGTTTTATTGATGAGGTTTTATTTAAAGGCTCTTGATGCTCTCTCCCATTTCTATTGTCACGTTCTTGTCTCTTCCCTCTTGTATCAATGGCTTGAACGAAGGGGAGCTTCCATGTGGCAATTTACTGTGGATTCAGGTTGTTCATTCATGCAAGTTTTTCACCATGTCCACATGACATCATTCCCATCAAACTGCTGGCCCATATTTTCCCCCTCCTATTTGTTTTGGATCTACTCTTTCTGTGGAAAATCCAATATATTTTTAAAAAATGTACAAATGATAAGTCTGGATTAAATGTGTTTGTGTTTGGGGACAGAATATGGGAAAGGAATTTGAGGAGGACATTGTGGATGCTCTGAAAAGCTTGCATGCACGAGCAGCACTGAGTCCACAATAAACTGCCGCATGGGAAGGGCCCTTAGGCTTGAGTATAGCCTAAAGGCCAAATTTATGATATAGTTATCCTGCTCTTTCATCAGGAAACTTGAGACAGCATAGATGGTTTAGTCCCCATTGCCCCCCTTTTATTCTCATGACAACTCTGTAATGTAGGGTGAGAAACAGTGATTGGCCCAGGAACACCCAGTGACGTTCATGTAATGGCTAAATGGGGTTTGGAACTCGGACCTCCCTGTTCCTAGACCGATACTCTAACACAGCCTTCCCCAACCTGGTGCACTTCAGATGTTTTAGGTGACAACTCCCATCATCTCCGAGCATTGGCCATATGGTTTGAGGCTGATGTGCACTGTAGTCCAAAACATTTGGAAGGCACCAGGTTGAGAGAGGCTGTTCCCACCACTTTATCTCGCTGGCTCAGTCTAGCCCTCCTTCCTGCCCATCTTATTCTTCTTCCTCCACTCAGGTGGCAGTTTTGAGTGGGATGATGATTTCCCCCTAATGGCTCAGAACCCATCCTATGTCTCCCTGATGCCTGACCACAACACAGCCAAACCCCACCTGGCCATGTCCTCACCAGTGCCCATGGCCCCTGCCTTGTTGCCAGCAGCCAAGAGGGTGGAGTCTGGCCTTGTGGATGCCCTGAGGTTCTCTCGCTTCACTGTCTCTCCTGCTCTGGAGCCACATCTTTCTTCATCCTGTGACACCGAACTGGGACCCACGGCTCGTAAGTGGGCATTCAGGGAGTGGGGATACTAGGCTAGCTTTATCTTGTGTGGGGTGGGAAATTTTGGGACAACAGTTTGTGGGTTTGGTTCAACTTCATGGGGAGGGAGAGGAGGAACTACCCTTAACCCTTGAAAACCATGGCTGCATACTCACCATACATTACAAGCACGTGGCTTCCTGCAAAGAATCATGGGAATTGTAGTTTGTGAAGAGTGCTGGGAACTGTACCACTGTGAGGGGTAAACTGCAGTTCCCGGGATTCTTTGGAAGCAATGTGATTTAAATGTATGGAGTGTAAGCCCGTGTCTCCTTAAATGGAAGACAACACTCCCTACCTATACACACTTGATCAAGAGTTCTACCTTCAAAAGAAGGTGCTTCAGCTACAGCTGAACAATTAAACATAGAGCAGTCAAAGGTACAACAGTGAATTTCTGTGTTGACATTATTTTTGTATGCTTTGCCATAGAGTTACGGCTGAGAGAACATGGAACATGCCAATAACCAGTAGTTTTGTGTATTTTGTTATATGCAGTGATTAAGTGCACAGTCTGCATAGCAGCAAATGACTGTAGGGACCCCTTCAGGCAGGATGAAATGGCACATGAGTGCACATTGAGAACACAACCTATTGCAGCATTCTGTTGTCATTGCCAGGGGTCTAAAATGGTGTGGTTGTTGCCATCTGGGGTGAATAAATGAGGCACACTTTTAAAAAATAGCCTATGACCCTAGTACAATTCAGCTATGTTGGCCACCAATAACAAGCAGCTATCCTCCAAAAAGCACAATTATGTCAGAGAAATAGCCCCAAAATATAGTATCTAGTTTGGGGCTATATATTTCACACCTTTTGTTCATTTTGGGCCCAAGATGGCTCAGATTGACTGGAAAAGACCCATAACATACTATGGATCCTGCTGGAGGGGTGAGTGGGATTAGACTTTATGACTCCCTGAGCCCTTCCATAATTGATACTATGCAGAACAGACAGCTGCCAAATCTGTAAATAATGCCAGGTAAAATCTTTGGGGGGTTTTTAGATTGTACAAATGGATAAAATTGTTCATAAGGGCAAAAGTGTGGCCTGTCTTCTGTATATTAGGCACCAAGGTTTTTCTTTTCTTTTAGCATGCTATCTGACGCTGATCAGTGATTCATCTTATCTCTATTGAGGCAACATTCTTGGTTTAGAGCAATGTGCCTTTGCATTTGATGTGCAGGTGTTTTAAAAATAGCAAATAGCATCAACGGGAAAGTCTGATAATTATCAGAGTCAAAGCAGGCTGAGAGGGAGAATTTAACCTTTTCCTCCCTTGCTGCAGTCCTGAGGAAAAAACTCCCTCTTCTGAAGCTGGAATTTGTGTGGAGGGTGAAAGATGGCCTTCACAAGTGCTTTAAAGTAGTGAATATGCTATAGATCATAAAGGCATAACTGGAGCAAGCCACTCAGATAAAAGAAAATTTTCTTCTTCCTTCCAGACCCTATTGAGAACTGAGACAAAGTAGAAATTGGGACAACCATGCCTCTTCTTCTCCCACCATTCAAGGACGATGTCCAGTCGTCCAGTCGACTTACCGATGATGCCAAGCTACCACACACCAGCTCCTATGGCGGATGGACAGACAGACAGATGCGTTTGTGTGTGCACTTGCGTTTGCGTGCATGGCATGGAGGCCGTTGTTGCTAACTGGAGCCTGACATATAAGGATTGTTTTGCCCTCCCTCTTCTTCCCAACAACTCATCCCCACTTCCGGGGAGGGGCTGAACTTTTTGTATGAACAATCATGTGCCATTGAATAATGAGGGAGGGCATCTCCTCAATTTTAGGGCCCCCTGCCCAGCACTGGCTATTGAATGTATAACCCTTGTTTCCTCTAGGCATCCCTTTAGCTCTCTGATATGTCCCTTATGAGGACCCTCTGTGCCAAATTGAGAGTGGGGGGAAGAAGTCTCCCGGAAGTTGCATCCGACTGTTCATGAGCAATTCCCCAAATCTCATCAGCTGCATCCTGGAATGTGGAATATGGCTGACATTTAAAAAAACCCTTTTTGTGCCAAATGGAACAGAATGGGGCTGGTGACCCTCCCATTTTAACCAGCATTATATATATATATGTATATATATAAAGACGACTGATTCAAACCTTGGACAGAACTCAAACACAACCGTGGAGTTACCAGCAGACAATTGGACTCCACAAGGCGGGTGGATGAGATTTGGCTAGGTGGGGGAACCTTTTATCTAACTCCAAGGGGATGATCCAGATGTTATCTTTTTTTTTTTTAAAAAAAAGAGATGCATGTTGATCAGCATTCATTGGGATGAAGCAATATGGGAGAATGCTGGATCACATTGCCAAGTTTTAGTGGCGACATAATGGACAGCCATTGGTTAATAACGTGAACACTCTCCTATTGTCCCTAGCTGGTTGGTGTCTCATACTTGGAAAATCATCCATAGTTCATACTTAGCATTGATTGAGATGGTTGGCTCTTCTGGGGTTGGGCCTGTCCTGTTCTTCCCAGTCCTCCACTGGTTTATACTGGGAGGTTAATAAAGGCTACTGGGTCCTACTGGGATACAGTTCAAATGGCTAGGATTTCCAGGGATTTGACTAGACACTATTCAATTGCACCAAAAGCACTGCATGAAGACTTGGATTGTATTAGGAAAAGAATGGGGAGTTCAGAGATGTAGGAAATCCTTTGGAGTTATCTTCTCTGTGAGCACCTTGAGATGATGGATCCGTTTACTTGTCTCTCTGCTTGTTGCATACTGTGGCAAGATTTGGATAAGAGGAGCATCAGTGTAGGGCAGGACAGGGGAATCTGTGGCCCTCCAGATGTTGGACTCCAGTTCCTGTCAGCCCCAAGCAGCATAGCCAATGGTCAGAGATTATGGGAGTTGTAATCCAACATCTAAAGGGACACAGGTTCCCTATCTTTTGTGTTAAGGCAATGTGCGAGTTAATCTTGTGGAGGGGAGCAAATATGTGCCTGGACCTGCCTTCTAGCTGGAGGGGTGTGGGATTAGACCTGATGACTCCCTGAGCCCTTCCAGCATTGATTTTTGTAGTCAAGTATTCATCAGACTACGTATTGCTGGTTTACAATAGAGGCCATCAGCTTATTGTTATTAAGAGGTTTAATATAAGCTATTTCTACCTTCTAGGGCAAGGGTTGATTTAGGGTGCTCATCCTATCTTCCCCCATCCCACAAAAATAACATTCGTGCCCAGCTAAGACCAAAACAAAGGGAGGTATTTAATTCTGAGCTTGGGGTATCTGTGTGTGGGAGATGGAAAGAGACCTACTGAAGGGGAAAAGGAAGCTGAAACATCAGAATAGCCCACAGAAAGTCAGACAAATCACCAAGCCCGGGTAGGTCCTAAAGGAAAACATGATGGGAATATCCACTTGTTAGTTTATGGCAAAGATGCATCATCTTTGAAACTACAGTTTATTCCTGCTGGTTTGCAGAGCCAGTAGCCATGAGTAGGCCCATCGTCTACATGCTCAGCCCTCATGGTCTGGAGAGATGGTGAAGCAAAGCAAACAAATACACCCTTGACAGACGAGAGCTAGCACATTTACATGTGAGCTGGTGTGCTTATGAGCAAGGGAGCTGAGAGGTAGAAAAGCAAGTGGCTTTTGGCCTTTATCTCAAAAGCAAGTTGCTTTATAGGACCAGCCAGGCCAGAAGTGTCTCCTGAGCAGTGGTGAACTAGTAGCATTAGCACTGCCCTCTAGTGTCTTGAGCTGCAATCCTAACCTCACTGGAGAGTAAGCCCCACTGAATTCTTTAGGACTCATAGCTTTGGCTAAACTTGTGCTTTAAGTGTACCTAAGAGCAGACTAGCTTCTTTTGGCAAGCTACCGTAGTGTGACAAGGAGGATAAGGCCCTTCAGTCTGGCCACCAGAGTCTCTGATTCAAGTTTCCTGTTGCCTTACACCTGTGAATCCTTTCCCAAAGCCATTAAAGGTGAGCTGCCCCAACAGCATTCCACTACATGACATCCAATGACATTGATCATATATTCTGTTAAGAAGTCCCATGCCCACCTAAAAGGAGTTGCCTGGGAGCACAAACGCTTGCAACACTCCCCCTCCCACCCACCTCCAAAAGTTGTCCCAATGACCTTCAAAACTGGCAGCACTAGAGGTAGCAAGTGTTGTCACTTCGGGCCCTGAAGTCATGGGCAGGGCAATGTTGGCCCTCTGCCTCCTGTTTCCAGTCCTCCTTGCGCCCAATATGGCAATTCTCCGTGCCTCCATCAGGAGACCTGCCGTCCACTGTGAGAACCTCTTGGTTTAAGGTGGGAGAGCCAACATGGCGCCCACTCCAGATGCCGTTGGGCTCCAACTCCCCTCAGCCCTAACCAGTGTGGCCAACAATCAGGAACAACAGGAGCTGGCAGTCCAACAACATCTGAAGGACACCACGTTGGCTGCACATCACTTAAGGGTTGGTGCCTCTTAGCTGAGGCATTTCCCTTCCCCAAAATGGCCTTACTAATGGCATCATATTCATAAACCTTCAAATGCTTTCAGTTTTCCTAGAGAGAGGAGGAAGCAGCTGAATCTTGAAAACATCAAGAATGGACACTGGCATCCTGGATCAGGACAATGTGTCTATCCAGCACTGTGTCAGGCTGGTCACCCATCTTTGTCCTGCGGCTGTGAGCATTTTGACTTTGATTCCTCACCTGCTGAGACTAAAATGGCTGCTTTGACTCATGGTAAAGGGCTCCCGCATCTGTTTCAAATCACTTCTTTGTATATTCCGAAGAAAGCAAGTCAGCATAGGTGCCAGATTAAAAAACCCCCGACAAAACTACTAGATTACCACATAAATGCAAAGAAAGTGAGGATAACCTTTGCCAATTTTCCGATCTGCCAAAATGAAAAAGAGGTAAAAACACTAAAATAAGAAAAACAAAAAATTAGGCAGTGAGGGGGGGGATCTTAAAAAAACAAAAAACCCAACTGCACCCAACTTTTTGTCTGTGTGGATGAGTGATTCTTGGGGTAAGGATTGAACGTAAGCAAATAGTGGGTGGGTAGATGGATGGAAGGATAGGGAACGTGAATATCCGAGGAATGTGGACGGGAAGGATGGACGGAGGTGTCCTGGGGGAGTGGCTGGTCAGAGATGTTACTGAGGGCTGGTTGTAGGGGGTGACACTTTCAATGGAAGGGTTGTGGGAAGAAGTATGTAAAGATGGGGAGAGCGTTTAACTATCAGAACTTTAAAATCTCCAGAACTCTGCAATGATAATAAATTGTGCATATTTGCATACAATGAATTAATTTGCCTAATTTGCCATCGGCAAAGCCTGGGGTTTCTCTAGATGATGGAAATGAATGTGGAAGAGAGGAGGACTAATACCTGGAAGGGGAAAAAATGGATATTTGAAAGGGGAGACAGGAGTAGTGGGGGGGGGTGAACTCTAAGCAGAGGGAAAAAGATACTGGAGGGATATAGAGTGTAACATCCACTTTACTGACTCCTGGTTACCTACCCCTCTCATTCAAGCCCCCTGTGGCCTAGCAACTTCTAAAGTTTTCCTACTTTGATCAGTAAGGATCAGAAATGTATTCATTCTAAATGAAATTAAAACATTCTGCACTTGCCACCAAGGTGTGATTTTAGACAACTGTAGTTAAATTAGTAAAAGCATTCTTTTCACCAGCTCTTCAGCCAAAAAAGGCTCCAATCGCAGCTTACAGCAGTAAAAAAACCAAGACAGTCCCTGCCCCTTAGGCTTACAGTGTAAAAGCCACAGCACAAAAGATAAAAAGAATGGGGAGGGAGAAGGTAACAAGCAAACTCAAATACCATTCTTAAAGCTACCAGCTGGGACGAAAGCTCAATTTCATCATTTGTCACTCCCTCTCTCCCTCCTTCCAGATTTCTAGACTCACTTGGTGAGGAATGGAAAGCCACTGGTGTATAGAGACTGGTGGGGAAAATGTTCTGTGTAAAAAAGAGATGGAGGGCTGTGTCTGGTGATAAAGGAATTAATTATACCACAGTGAAAAAAGAAACAGGCTAGAACCACAAATGTTCTAGATGTGCAGAGGTGAACCACTGCACGTTTGGAGGTTGGCAACTGGATGGGACCAACAGGGCCTAAATCTGGTTAGGCCAAGGTTGGGTCAGGTAAGTAGAAACTGTGGCCAAAATCCATTCAGTTCATTAGTATGGCGAAGATAAAAAAGGGGTGCCACCGTTGCAGTTGGAAAATGGTGATGGTTACTAACACTGCCCAGCACTTAGGTTGACCTCACCTGGAAGGCTTCATAGAAAGATCCTAGCCAATCAAAAGGCAGGGTTCAGAACCATTCGGAGTGAGAAGATCCTGGAAGAACAAGACACAAGTCAATTTGCCTGTCAGGCCTTGCCTCGTCTTGCCAAATCACTTAAATGGACCTGAAAAACTCAATCGTCTCAGGGGCCAGCACCTAACTAGAGATAGAGAGGCGAGATAGGCATGATAGGAAAACTGTCTGAAGGAATGGAAGCTTCTCTCTGACCTTTGCCAAAGGAAGGTCATGTCAGCTGGCCTCTTCAAAAGTTTCATCAGTACTAGGCACATGTTAAAGTTTTAGCATGTACCCACAATGAACCCTGCAATTCACTGTGCATGAGGCCCAGCTGCAGGAAGCTGAGGCCAATCACAGCTCTCTCACTGGCTGCATTTTTCTGGGGTATACACACTGTGGATTAATTGCATTATCCACCTTGTACATCATGGGGTAGTTTGGTGGCACAGTCTATGCTTTGCCTGTAGAAAGTACCAGGTTCAATCCTGGGCATCTCCAGGTATGGGGAATACCTTCCTCTGCTTGAGACCCTGTTGCCAGTCAGGGAAGACAATATTGGGCTAGATTCTGGTCTGCTGTAAGAATTTTCTAAGTGAGTACACGCGGAAATTATTTTAATTCATCCACTTAAGTATTACATTTTGTGCGTGCCTGCTTAAAAGTGAAACAGCCTAAAACTGCCACTAACAAGTGCTGTTTTTCACAAATTCCATCCTGTCCCTACCTGTGCATATCTGGGCTGGAACACTGTGAAATTTGGTACAGCAAGTTGCTATCATTTTGTTTCTAGAGAATGAGAAAACCCAGATAGGAGTAGGTTTATATTAAAACTTTATTAATATTAGAATTAGGAAGTATCAATAGAGAGATATATACATAGCTAATGAGAGACTTCCCCATACCTCCATGGATACCTGCACACCTCATTTTTGTATCCCTATGCAATGACGCTTCTCTCTCTCTCTCTCTCATTCACTCACTCACTCTCTCTCACTCACTCATTCACTCACTCTCACTCTGTCCAATATCCCCAAATGGAAACTCATATTTTTGTACATCATTCACAGCCACACCAAGCACCCAGCTATGCACAATTGTGCACATGATCCTGAGTGCATGCGTGCACACACATAGACTAATTAAGGAAAAACAAAACCATTTAGCAATGAGAAACTTGCTGAGACTTTCTCATCACTTTAGTGTTCAGATTTGAACGCCAGAATTTGAAAACTTTGATGTTAGGTATAAAATTCTGCCATTTGAAATCAAACTTCGGATTTTCAAGTAAAAATATGCAGAATGTAAAATGCCTCCTGAACCAATTCAACAGAAACACGCAAAACAAGAAACACACATGTACATAAAACAAACATCGTGACTGGGGTCATTTCTCTCTTGCAGAGGGCAGGAAACGCAAAGATATGTATCTTTTAGTATGCCCCTAAGGTTGCAATCTTATAACCACTCATCTGGAAATAATCCCCAATGAACTCAATGAGGCTTACTTCTGAGTAGATGTGTATAGAATTGAGCTGTAAGTATGGTAAAATTAGGTGTTTGCTATTAATAAGGCACACTTCTCAGCTTCATAGGTTTAAGATATATATCACATTCTGCAAACACAATCTGCTACAGAAAATTCTGCCGCTGGTTATTTCATAAAGGACATTTGCAATCGTATTTCCACACTGAAATCCCACATTTGATCCCGCTGCCCATAAAATATTCCTTATCTGCTTGTCCATAATACAGTAATAAACTGTCCTGGCATACTGGTGACAGCTGTCTCACTGGGTCTTTGTGACTCAAGAGCAGCTTCAGACATTGCATGGAAATGGAGGATGGAGAGAAGGTATATTCACCTTTCATGTTTTCGGTGCCAAGTCCCAAGGAGGAACTGGGGCATCCCCTCCTCCTTATATGCACAAGCTTCTCCTACATCTGAGCATCCAGTAGTGTAGTGGCAAATTTAGAAGTGCAGGATCCCTTCATGATAGTCACACCATGCAACCATGCCCCCTTTCCACTTTTTGTGACTTCTGTGTCATCTCTGAGTCCACACTCCACTACAACAGACATTCCTAGAAGCCAATCTGCATGAAAGGGGAGGCTGCTGAGAAGAGTCTTCTCAGTGGCTGACTCACCTCCTTTCACTCTGATTGGCTCCAATCAGGGTGAAAGGACAAGGACTCTTTTCAGTGGCTAACAAGCTCCCCTTTCATGATGACTGGCTCATACCTAGAGACCTGGCTGGGAGTTTGCTCTCCCAAAAAGGGGTCTATAATCCCCCCGATCCTGGATGACTACATCCTTGCACACATCTCATTGCAGAGGAAATGATTAGTCTTTCCTTCTTACAATCCTTCTGTACAGCATCTGAAGCCACCTCTTGCTGTATACAGTCTTGCCTCATCAAATGCATGCCATTCCCCCATCCCTCTCCAAACCTGATATTAAATGCTAAATTTTGAAAACGTAACAGATGGACAATCATTTCTTTGTACCAGGCTCAACTCATTCTGCTGATCTTGCTCTTTTAACTTATTACTTCCACAGTGGGTTAGTTTTAATACTGTCAATTGCACCCATCCTGAATCTATAGGAAAAAGAGGGACATCAGATTTGGTATGGAAGAGAGTATGATCAATACTGCAGAGTAAAGAAAACAAGGGGATGAGAGATAATGGGCTGAGGGGAGATCCTCACAATGAACCCATATACACAGCAGGCGTGTTGGGATTAATAATCCTGCATTGACAAACTCTGTCCTTGGTTGTTTCAGCTCTATGCCCCTTCCTGAGCACTGTGGCCATCATTTCACTACAGAATTGTGAACATCAATAGAGGTAACAACCCTGCGTATTGCTTTTATAATTGCTTATCCTAGGATGAAAAAGGGGTGAATCATGATCCATGGAGATTTCCAGAAACTGCCACCAACCAATTCAACCCCTTGAACATGCAAATTAATCAAGAGTTCAGGGACTATGGCAGTGCAGCCAGGCCAGAGATTCTGTAATGGCACATCTGTGCCCGCAAGGGGCAGCATCTCAACCATTAAACTAGTGGGTCATTTGTCCTGGGGAGGGTGCGGTGTGGGGGTAACACACAGGCAATGGGACAGCATGCCCTTTCCTTAAAAGTTTTCTTCAGACAAAACTTTTGCAGCTGAATTATTCAGTTTGGGCTTTGACCAAAATGCCTGCATTTTGGTCCTCCCAAAACACATACACTGTTGTGTGGTGTTTTTGCTTTGTTTCTTTGTTACTCATTCCAGTAACTGAAATTAACAAACAACCCCAATTGTTTGAAAATTTCTCAGCTGCCTTTCTCTAATCTGCTATCTCCCCCAAAAAACTCAGGAGTCCTGACTCCTGGCTTTTCTGTCTATATCTCACTACATTACTGGTTCCCAAAAATGTTAGCACCAGGACAAAATCTATTCTCGCAAACCATCATATATCCTAATAAAGCTATGGTTAAATCCACTACACAATTCAATATAAATTACAAAGTGAACATATGAAGAAAATGTGTGGCCCATGATTCATAAATGTATATTAGGGAGACAAGTGTTTTTTTTCTGTGACATTTCCAGTTCTGGATGAAGAGGAGGCAACACTCACTAGCTGTGTGAACTATGTTGGCAAAGTTCATGGACTATCCAGCAGTCCATGAACAATAGTTCAGGAACCACTGTACTTCCAGAAAACCCAGCAATCATAAATCTCAGCTCCTCTTCAACACACCATGTTGCCCTGTCACAGATTATAACTAAGGGCAAGTTGTCACATGCATACCATCACTCTGAAAGTAATGGCAAGTGATGACATGCATGCCTAAAACAGCCACTGCAGAGCAAATACCAACATATTGCCTGTGATCATCCACTGGTCAGTGGAGACTGTTGAAATATTCAGCCCCAAGTAACCAAGGGCTACTTCACATGTGTAAATTTATCACTTGATAACTGCAATATGAAGTGGGGACTTCAGTGTATTAATAGACCAACACAGATCTAACACTGCAGAAATAACATTTGTATCACTACAAATGCAATGCTTCTCAGTGGAGTCAGTTCACTCATTCAGTTGCCAAGTGATGTTTATGCCTGTGTGGATCAGACTGGCATTTTGAGCAACTGAGTGAGGAAATATCAAGTGGCTTACATTGCATGTGTAAATCAGCCTTGATTTCAGCTTTTCTAGATATCTCAAATTCCTTTTGCACTGATCACCTTTTTCTTCCCTCCTAGACTATTCTCCCCTTCTGTCTTCAGTTCTGACATCTCTAAATTCTACACTGTAGGGATAGATTTGGGTGGTGTCTGAGTAGTTCCTTTGTGGGATGATGATCTCATCATATGCAAACTTTTTACCCACAAAGTGTATTTCCCTTAACACGTTTATTGCCCTTAAGAGATTAAAGGTTGCAAATGACCAGGCTATCATAACTGTAGCCATCAAGTGAATCACCTGGGCAGCTGAACCCACTCTGCATGTACAAATTCCAGAGAAAGTGAGGTGAATTTAAGGCTCATTGAAGGAGCTCCTGAACCCCATGGCATCCAATAAGGTTTAAGTATGCCTTGCTTTCAACCTGGTCTTAAATGCTTTACTTAGGAGTACATACCACTGAGATGATGGGGTCTTACTTCAAAGCATGAGAGTGCAACTCAGATATAATTAAATCAATGGGAGTTTCAATGAACACTGATTGCATCCAAATGCCGGGATCCAGTGATGTGGATAAATAGATAAATTTGTAATGTGAGAAGTGACTCTAAGTCCTCCTATCCACCCTAGTTTTCTCCTGCTTCCATCTGACCTCCAGTCCTACATCCTCAATCTTTCTTCCGCCTCTGTTTATCCAACTATCACGCCTGTGCCCCCATTTCTTGCATCCATAGCTCCTTCTTCCTTCCTTTTTTCTTTCCTTCTGCTATTGGCTTGTGTACCCTGCAGGAATCGCTGCCAACCATGTACACCATACAGCCGCCCATGCCCAGGAGTTGCAACACTCTCATTGACCACTAGTGGGGATGTGGAGGAGGCAGGCCCCGCCTGGCCTAGGTGCCAACTCTAAGCCGGAACCACTTTGTTAGGTAGAATGGCCACACAGTGGGGGCAAAAGGGAGAAGTAGGTGCCCTGGCTTCACCAACTGATGCACCTCTCACTGGATGAGAGGGGCTGAGCGGTCGTTCGTCACTGTACGCTTCAGTTTGATGTGAGCAAATGGGTTGGTCCTGCAGTGAAAAGGGGAAAGTCAGAAAGAAGGAACAGTGTCAACATGGCAGGAGGCAGGCCCAAATATTTTGAGGATGCTTTCTAAAGCTCTGAGAAGGGAGTCATTACACTTAAGTCTGAAGATGGAGGTTAGGTCAACACTGGCATCAAATGAGGTTGCAGTGAGGGATAGACTTTGTGTGGGGAAATCACACTTTTAAATGGTCCTCCACATTAAACGAACAACAATCCTTACCTGCAAATATAATACTTGCATTTGAGGAACAAAGGTTCGAGCCTGACATTGTGCTCAGAGGGGTGGTTTCCTGTTTGCAGGAAGTTTTTAACGTAACCAAATATTTAAAAAGCTGACCTTAACCTGAAGTGGTGCTGCCTATTCTACAGCCTTACTCTTCTGAGGCCTAAATCACAGAGTGAGAAGGCATCAGTAGGTTGCTCTGTGTCCTCTGGGATTCCTAAAGCACTGATATGCAAGATGATGTCAAATAGGTCTCACAGGAAGAAAGAAGCCTGTGGAAGCCACAGGAGGGTTTCTTACCTTGAAGGAGAGGCAGTTGGACTTCCAAATTCATTTGCTAGCTAGAAAGATAAGGGAACAGTACACTCAGATACTAAAGAATCCTTTCAGTTTATGCAACAGATCCAAGTCCCAGGACATCAGAAAAACCCTCTGTCCGTGGAACTGTAAAAGCTTTGTAGAAAATTGCACTGAATTTTCTTCATGAGGTCTTTCTGTTAAGAAATGTTGCTTAGCAGACTTTGACCACTGGATGGAAGCAGATACACATTAAGAGGGCAGAAACAGTATTTGGAGAGAGGGCTCCTTTTTCTTTCCTCACACGCACGCACACACACACACACGCACACACACAGACGAGAGAGAGAGAGAGAGAGAGAGAGAGAGAGAGAGAGAGAGAGAGAGAGAGAGAGAGAGAGAGAGAGAGAGAGAGACAGTACTCTGTAAACTCACCTGCGACAGGTCTGGGTTTAGCATGCTGTAAGGTCGTTGGCGGGGCGTGCTGGCACGGGGCGAAGGCCCGAAGCGTGGGCCACCGTCACCCCCATCAGAGACAGTGAGTGGAGACCCAGCTCGGTCCAAATTGCCTGTGCTGCTACTGTTCATCTTGCTAAGTGGGAAGCCACTAAGTAAAAACGGGAAAGGAGAATGTTGTCAGGCAATTCATGCCAAGGGACGGTAGGTCTTTGCTTCCTTGATCTGACCCGCATTTCCCTAATGGCAGCAGGAGAAGGGGAGCAAAAAGTACAAGGGTGGGGAGGCCCCACAGGATGCTTGGCTGACTTGGAAGTGTTAAAAGCAACAGCAGCCCCCTCAAGACAAGAGTTAGCTCCTGGGGACCCTTAAGGCAATGCCAAAGGCTCAGATTGTCCTGTCTCTCCACCAACCCCTCCCTCTAATCTCCTCCAAAGCCCCTACACCCCCATTTCCCACCTTACCTGCTGAATGGTTTGTCTGCCCCCTCGACTGGGGGGAAGGGCCGGGTGTAGGAGAAAGGAAACCAGCCTTTCCTGCAAAAGGGGAAGCAAGGAGGGGAAGGAGGGGAAACAGGCTTTGAAGATAGGGAGGGAAAAGGTTCACAACCGCTTCCTTTTCTCTCCTAGTTTTGAAGTATTGGGGAGGGAAGGGGGGTAAGAAGGACTAGTGTTAAGGACAAGAAGTGGCTGGAACAACCACAGCCAAGGCAGACAGCCAGGGCTCCTGTGTCTAGGGAGGGAGTGTCGCCTAGTGGGCTCAGAAATGGTAGAGGCCCCCAATACCTTGGGTTCTCAAGAAAGGGGGGACGAGCTCAGTTTAGAAGCAAAACAAGAGAGGTCGAGAGCCAAGGCTCTGGCGTTCTTTGCAAAGTAGAGTCTAGCACAGACCTTCGTAAGCAAGAACTCCTAGATCCTAGTGCAAGGGAGCTGTGTCTTGTGGCTGTTGGCACATTGGAATCAGGCCCACTCAGTCTGCCTAGCCCAGGATTCCTTACTGTGGCTGGCAGTGACCCTCCAAAACCTCAGCCTCGCAAACCATACACCTGACCTAGACCCACACTGGTAAGGGTAAATTCCCACAGGGGACAGTACCTTAGAATCGGGAAAGGCTGGCAGCAGGGTTTGTAGGGAGGATCTCACTCACATTTTGGTTGTCTCGTTTTCTCCATAATGCCAGCCGTCCCGTGCCTCAGTCACCAGTAAAAGGATGACATCTCCCTCTTGGAAGTTGAGCAGGGTGCTGTTCTCGCCAGCCGCGTGTGAGAATATTGCCTGGACTCTCCTCCGCTCAGATCGTGGAGGCAGGACCGAGAGAGGATTGATGCGGGGCAGGGTCTTGTTCTCCACTGGAGGTGGGGTGGGGGGAATGGGGAGAGTAGAATTGGGCTAAGTGGGCAGAAAAAAAAGATGACTCTCTCTCTGGTACTTGTCATTGTGCTCTCCCTCAGGTTTCTGCTTAGGGCAAAATAAACTCCAGAGCAAAGCCTGTGACTCTCCAGATATTGCTGGAATACAACTCCCATCATCCTTGTTCATTGGCCATGCTGGCTGGGGCTGATGGGAGTTGGGAGTCCAACAACATCTAAAGGGCCATAGGTTTCCCATCCATGGTCCAGAATATGTGGACAATCCTACAGAAGGGTTGATATGTTGTATGGATGTGGTTTAGGGTGTTTTTTTAAAAAAAAAAACCCCAAAACTAGGGTTGCTTACAGAGCCTGCCTTAATCCAATTCTGCCCTGAATGTTGTAGTTCTATATTTCCAGGATGTCTTCTGGATCAGAACTTGATCGGACAGAATCTATCTGAAATCAGATTCTGGAGGAACGGTTTTGAAGTTTTCCCTAGCAAAATTGAACTGGTAAGATTTTTGAACAAAGGCATGTTTGGTTTTTTATTTTTTATTTGCAAAGATGTGCAACGGTGCATCTCCCATATGAGATAGCCCCTGTATTGGCTGTTGTATCCACTTCTCAAAAGGTTTTGGGCCTCTCTTTAAATTCAGCATCTCTTAACCCAGCCTGGCCAGTTCCAGAATGGTGCAATGATGAAAAAGTGAAATAGCGATACTGTGCAATTGCAATACTGGGTTGTATTCCAAGCTAGTCATATTCAGAGTAGACCTATTGAAGTTAATGCACACAGCTAATTCAGATTCATTCATTTCAATGGGCCTGCTCAGAGTAGAACTAGCATTGCTTTTTTTTTTTAAAGGGGAATGTACAGAATTAGTTCTGTCCCAATATTCTGCAGTTAAATTTCTGAACAGAATTTAACAAAATCAGGGCCGACAGCATGTCAGAATCCTGGAACAATTACGTAGTGGAAGTCTCATTCCGCTCATCTCTGTTTTTAATAGGTGTGGGCTAAACAAGGGGAAAAGGTCCCAGGATGAGCTGCAGGTTGAGACCAATAAGGGACATGCTTACCCAGCGTCGCCAGACGAGTCTCCATTGACATTTTGCGTGGCATGGGCAGGGTGCAGGAATAGCTGTCGGCGGTCTTGGTCTGTGGAGGTGTCTGAGTGGTTTGTGTCAGCGGCAGACCCAAGGTGATGGTTATGGGCTCACTGACCGGTGGATGGCCCAAGTCCCGGGATCCCTGCCCACGGTGTGAGTCACCATTTGGCACTGGCGTCACCTCCTGGATTGAGGCACGCTATAGGAGGATTGGTGGGGGAAGAAGGGAAGACAGGAAACAAAGAATGGATGAGGCACCCTATTTTCCCCCAGGGTGATCTTATAGAACCTTTGGGCTGGATCAAAGGCTAGGGGATCCCTCTTCATTATTGGCTAAGTGTCACATGAAGAGTTTGGGAGCTGCCATTTGGATTCCCAAAATGTGATAGTAAAGAGGGAAGGGTGTGTGTGTGAGAGTGAGATGAGTGGTCTGTTCATCAGTCATCCCCAAGGACTCACATGGTTTGGCCCCAGCTCTGATAGCTCTTCTAGGATCTTGGAGCCAGGGAAAGCATCAGTGACTGGTACGGGAGCCCCACTGGAGAGGTTATTGGCGGTGAGCTTGACCAGGGCCAGCGCCCGCTCTGGTAAGCGGGTGGGTTGAGTGCACGATGTCTGCCACACGGGCAGCTTGGCCGCCAGTAGTTCCCGGACCTGCAAGGGGATGAAAGGGACAAGAAGATCCACGCAGCTTGTTCTTTGATTCATTTGGCCAATCAGTTTCTACATCTTCCCTCTTAAGCTACAGTCTCTTATTTCCAGATTGCAGAAAGTTGTGCTCAGCTGTTTCCTGCCCTTGATCCCAAGATTTCACCCTGACTTGGCCATACAGTTTACCTTTGCACTTGTAGTGACTAGAAAACAGCAGCAGATGGTGTGGTGGGGTGGCAGTGCTCCTCTGACCTCCTGAAAGCTCAGTCCCTTCTGCTTACCAGGGAGGGAGATGGGTAAGACAACGGAGAGGTCAGCATGATGCAAATGAACTAGCAGAGCCAACCTGGTCCTCCTGCTGGTACACTTGAACTGCCCTGACCTCCCTGCTACCTTGTTCCTGCCACTATCCCTCCCAGTAAGCAACAGCAACTTAGCTGTTGGGAGGTCAGCAGAGCACCACTGCACCACCATGCCATCCGCTACTGCTAGAAACTTAGGGACAAACCATATGTGTTTAATAACAAACATTAATAAATCATTGTTCACTGCTATATTTTAAAAAAATGGTCTCATGATGACTTAGAACAAATTAATATTTGCATTTAGCATACAGGTTTCTAAAAATCCAAATAGCATCAGCTGGTGATGGTGGTGAACTGAGATCATGGCATGTGTGGAAGGGAAATTTAATCCTTTCCTCCCCTGCTGTGGTCCTGAGAAAATCCTTCCTCTGAAGCCAGAGTCTCCCAATTGCAACAATGGGGAGTGTCGCCCCAAAGGAAATAGCTTTAGAAGGGTTTTTTTCCTTTTGGGGCAGAGCAGGAGAGGAAAAGGTAAAAAAAACCTTTAAGCTTGCTGCAATCCCAATAATGAT
This sequence comes from Rhineura floridana, assembly GCF_030035675.1. Lineage (NCBI taxonomy): Eukaryota > Metazoa > Chordata > Lepidosauria > Squamata > Rhineuridae > Rhineura > Rhineura floridana. Next base: position 20,463,182 of record NC_084490.1, read on the forward strand.
CAGCCCCTACCCAGGTGATGCTATTCTGCATTTTTTTTAACAACCAACAACACATGCACATTAATGTTGTATCTACTGTGCACCTTTAACACCTTTTTATCCAGCACACTTATCCCACCTTTACTTGAAAAACCTTTTGTCAGCATGTTTATATTCCACCTTTCCTCCTAGAAATTCTGGGAGGTGTGCATGCTTCTCCTCTCCCCCATGTTGTCCTCACAACAGCCCTGTGAGATAGGTTAGGGCAAGAGAGAATGATTGCAACAGACGGCTTCATGGCTGAGTGGGGATTCAAAGCTGGGCCTCCCCAGTTCTCGTCTAATACCGCCTAACCACTACACCACGCTGGATCAGAGTCTCAGAATGATAAATTCCACACCCACACAAAATTCTGCACTTCTGTAGGGCAGTTGCAGAATTACTGAATGCATGTGGCCCTTCCTGTTTCTCTCTCTGGAGCCTGCATTGGGGAGAGAGGCACAGGAGATTCTAGTCCTTCCTTCTGCAGTGGGGAGGATGCAGTTCTCACCTTAGTGTGATAGTTGCTGAAGTGTTTGGAGACAGCACACTGGCGATCCACCAGAAAGGAGTACCGGCGCCTCTCCTCCGTCAGGGCTGCTTTGTAACCTTCCGCCACAAACCGATCCAGTTCACTCTGTTTGGTGCTCATGATCTCCACATACTAAGGCAGGGGAGGGGGAAAATCCCAAAAACCATCATGAGAAGGGAAGCGGCTATCTGTTCTCTAATTTGAGGGCCAACCACTTCACAGTCAGTTCTATATAGCAACCCTTTACACCATCTAGTCTCTCCCATACCCTACGTTATGTGCCACACTTTATTTCATAAATGTAGTCCACCACCCTTTGACAGAAATTCTCAAAGCAGCTTACAGTAATCAAAACACCCCCGCCCTCTCTCTCACACACACACCACTACCAACACAGCCACAAAGACAACATTAGTTGAAGCAGTATGTGTGTGTGTGTGTGTGTGTAAGCAGCATAAACATCAAAATAACAACCCTGAGTGGGCTCAGTCTGTTCGTGCCTGTGCAGCTGGCAACACGTCCTTGGCGACCAAGACTCTTCCTGCCCTGAGGGCAGAGCAGGAGACAGTTCTGGAGGCAAAACAGGGGTGGATGGTGTGGAGATGCACGGTTCACTGTTGGCCGTCATCTCATCTATCGCAGGTGGCATCTCAGGGGCAGGGCTGTCACTGGACAGACCCCTCCCTTGGATCCCAGTCTTCCTCCTCCTCCTCCTCCCCCCCACTTTGCCAAGAGTTCTTGACAGTGCTCATGACAGAAGGGGAAATGGGGGTGGCACAGCCTTCTTGGTAATGGCCTCCTGACTGTGGAATGCTCCCCTATGATGTTATCTTTTTGGCGACAGGCGTAGAATCTTTTATTTTCTCAAGCCTTGAAAATAACTTTTGGTTCTGATGTGATTGGTTTTTATTATGCTTATACACTGCTGTTCTAATCTTGTTGTTTTGTAATCTTGTTTTGATGCTGATTTTGGGAAAGCTACCCTGGAAAATTCTGTATGAAGGCTGACTTATGCCTTTATTATACAGCCACTTTATTATATAGCCAGTGTGGATTTTTCACATTCTACAATATTAAATTGAAAATACACCCCATGCCATTCTGATGCTTCCAATAAGCTCATTTCAAAACAAAACCTTACAAAACCTATAGTCCTGAACTCAGAAATGCTTGCTTAACAATCCTCTAAATTTTAATGACGATACACAAAACAGTCAGAGAGAATGGAGAGTTCAAAGTGTAACGAGAGAGAAAAAAACAGACCCCTTCGGGAGTTTTTTCCGTCAGAGTTCTCATAATTTGTTGAAATTAATTAAAAATCAGCCATGTTCACAGAGTACCTGTAATCCTATTACTGACCTTGCCCCATACACTGACCTTCATCTTCTGCAGCTTAAAAGTAAAAAAAATAACTGACCAATTTTTAATTAATTTAAGAAAATTAGCATTGAAGTCTATTATAATGTCGGGCATGCTCAGTAAGAACCAACTGTCAGTGTTCTAAAAGCCACTCACAGCTGCTTAGCTAATCAGGGCCACACTCTTTATTTCACTTTAGACAGTCATATCTTCTCCCAAAGAATCCTGAGAAGCGTAGTTTGTGAAGGGTGATGAGAGAAGACTCCTATTCCCCTGACAGAGCTCCTGTGGCCAGAGTGGTTTAACAGTCAGCTGCTCTGACTGAAGCTCTGTGAGGGGAACAGGGGCTCTCCTAGCAACTCTCACCTGTGTAGCTTGGAAGAATTTGCAGGTGTTGCCACCACTCACCATATGCTCAGAGGCACGTTACCAAATTCTTCCAAGCTACATAGGAAGTGGATTGGACTGTGAAAGACCAACCCAAATTGTGTTTGCATTTTGACAAATTTGTAGGGCAGTACAATAGAAAGGAGGTCAGGTCTGCTTCCCTAGAGCATTCACTATAGCTTCCCAATTTCCCTGCTTTTTAAAGTTTGATAGAAATATCTGTTGGCTATAGGTACATTCTTAAACTGCAAGGTGTTTTTTTTTTGCCTATTAGTGAATTAATAACAAATAGATACAGATTAGATTAGCTCAGGCGAGCTAATGTGGTGTAACAAACAAAGAGTGCTGGACTTGAATTGGAGATTCCTTGATTGAAAACCCCATTCGGCTAGGAAACTGACTGGAAAGCCTTAACCTACCTCACAGGGTTGTTGAGAGAAAAAGGTAAACTCATATAAATTAATTGGAATTCTGTGAAGGATGGGATACAAACATGATGCGACAAAATATACCAACTGCCCTGGTAGTCCTGATCGTCACTTTACTTCCCTCTAATTCTCTGCATTATTATTTTTTTAAAAAAAGATCATGCCTGAAGTAAAATAATGTTGTTATACTGTGTGGAAATGTGTTTTGACATGTCATCTTCCTCAGCAGCCAGTGAGAGAGATGTCATCAATGATTGCATTAAGAGTGCTGATTATTAAACTGATAATAATAACCTTCCGTTAAAAATACACATTGCTTCGAATATATACAATAACTATGTATACATAGCTTCCACATTCTCAAAAACAGTAAAATGTCATGGTAATGAAGACAATATTGAATACATATCTGTAATCTAGTCTCTAAACTCTTTGGTTAGAGTAATAAAATTTAAAAACTAAACCAACATTAAGGGCTAAACTAGTCATGATACCATTCATAAAATTAGCAGCAGCATGATTTTTTTAAAAAAGAAAACAGCAGTACAGGGAGTCCCAATTCAAACTGAGACCACAGCAGAGGACCTCACTTCCCAAAGTCCAACACACACCCCCCTGTGGTCACATACCAGTCCAGGTCATCTTTTGTGGATGCTATTGATTTTTTTTTAAAAAAACCCAAGCAATTGTTAATTGCATGAATGCTCTTACGTCCAGTTTAGGTCTAACAGCACAGCCTGTACATGTCTACCTGGAACTAAGTCTGACTTTTCAGTGGGGCTTACTCCTAAATACGTATGCTTAGGATCGTAGCCTGAAATACCTTAAGTGTTTCACTCAGTACTCTTCATACAATCATTGTTATCATTTTTTCTCTTAGAGAAGAATGCAACATGTCATAACATGTTTTGGGAGGATCACATTGTATAATAAAAATTCTTTTACTTCAGGCATCCTTTTGTGGTTTCATCCCCACCTTTTTTTGTTCTTTTGTTTTGGCTTTTTGCCCTGTAGGTGCTCTGGCTTTGTCCCCATCGCCCCCAATTCAGGGACATTTCCTCCCTACTCCTTGAAATTTTCCCTGTGGGGGTGAGATAAAATGCTCTGTTTTCACATTCTTTATCAGACCTTTTCCCAAAGTAGTTCCTCCCTGGTTTTCTGTTGGTTCAATACTTAGCAGGCTGCATGGCTCACAGAGAGTTATCATTACCAGAAACATAAAATCAGTGTTCAAATGCATTCCTGTTCACACGCAGTAGGGGCAAACCGATAGGCAATTTTTGATTTTGTCCACAAAATTGTTTGAAGAGCCCACTCACTCTCCTAGCAAAAGACACCCCATTGTCCCTGGATAGTTTCTAGAATCCTTTGCTACATTGTTCTGGATTAATAAACGCTGAGTAATTACCACTGCATAGTTCCATACACAACCACCAATGTGGATTAGGATCTCTGCCCCATCCATAAGCAAGCACTGACAGACTTTGGGGTGGGGGAGAGATTCAGTCCTTTCACACCACTTGATTCAGCCCAATTGCAAGTACAAATGGATGGTAAAAGCGCTCTGAAGTAACTAACTATTCCTGTGATACCCGCATCAAGATGGAAAACTGTGGGCAGTGCGCAACCTTATAGGATCCAGGAGATGAAGGGTTACCTCGGTATCCCCTTCTTACCAGCCCCCTCCTTGCGGCCTCTAGCCTGAGCAGGCCTTGATCCTGAAGTAATGGTTACCGCGGCAACAGGGTTGACAAAAGGGGCCTTTCCAGAGCCAAATGCTGTCGCTGCCGCTGCCACTGGGATTCACAGGACAGGGGTAGAAGGTGGATGGGGGAGGGATGGTAAATAAGGGAGAGAGGGCACCAGACCAAATTGAGTCAGACAGTGAGGAAGCAGTGTAATACCTGAATCAGTGTGGGTGCAGTTTATGCAGCGTTGCCATGCACAGGACGCCATCCTCTCACAGAGGTGCTTTGCCTGCTCTTTTATGTCCCTCTATACAATTGTGGATATCAAGATGGGCATGCAAGAGCTCTGCCCTGGCACATGCACGGTGTACAAGCAAGGTGTTTTGTATAAGGCTGTGTGTATGAGTGCCTGACATGCAGGAATGCCAGGGCAAAAACATGTATGCATGGATGAGTGTATGTGCAATGAAGTATACCTGTGGGTCAGGAGAGGCTGTGTGCACTTCTCTGTACTGTCAACAACCCAGGTACCCCCTCTGTAGGGATTTGTCAACAACCCAGGTGTTGGGCACTAAATGCCCAAAGAATGTTAAACCCTTTAAAGACATAAACTTCTTAGTGACCCCAATCCCAGCACCCAGATGACATCCGTAAGGAGTGGCTGGTAAACCGAGATTCGCAAGGAGAGAGCACTGGCAGCAGGGTGAGCTCTAAACTTGCTGCAGTTCTCACCAGAAAACCGATTCCCTTTGTTCTATCCTGCACGAGACAGTAGCTCCTGGTGTGTGGCTGGGAGGAAGAGGCATACTCGAGATCAGGGGTAGATGGAAGTAGTTCTGGATCTAATGAGATTTGCAGATCAGCAAGGATTTTTGACTCTTAAGATGTGAAAAACAGCAGCAACAAAATCACACACACACACACAGTGTCCTAAATTATACTGAATTGGATCATGATACTGAAATGAAGAAAACTTGGAATAACCAGGAGTGGATCTTTGTGTGGTTCACTTCTGGTACTCAAAAAGTGCCTGGGCTCAGAATTCTTAATTCTAAGTGTATGTCTTTTGCACCAGGTTCTGACTGGTGGATCTCACAACTCTAAAGTTTGCCTGCCACTGTTCTAGATGCATCTATCAGATCCTGATGATAGCATGCTCCACTGAAGAACTTCCCTATACCTTTTTGCATTCAGATCTGTATTTTTTGTTCATCCAACTTTGTTGTTGTTGTTATGTGCTTTCAAACTGATTACGACTTATGGCGACCCTATGAATCAGTGAATCTGTCATGAACCACCCTGTTCAGATCTTGTAAGTTCAGGTCTGTGGCTTTCTTTATGGCATCAATCCATCTCGTTTGGCCTTCCTCTTTTTCTACTCCCTTCCAAAACTCCCAATTATACATTTTCAGAATTTCAAAACGCATCCTATGCCAGTATGGTTGTTGTGCCATGTACCAGCTCAGATAAAATATTCCATTTTCCAAACAGCTGGAGGCTACATTTCAGCAAAAGATTCAAATCTGGGCTGGCCCACGCAGTCATATTACATCACACAATTACTCAAGGCTTGATGACTTTAATCGAAACATGCAAACTGTCTTCATTGCAATGTTCTGGGTGGTATTCCATGCAAGACTTATTCAGAGTAGACTTAATGCCATTAATAGAATTAACTTTGGTTTGTTCATTTTAATGGGTCTACTCTGAGTAGGACTCAGCTGAATACAACTCTCTGGGTTTTAGCAGATATCAGGTGATACAAATACACTATCTGTGGTGATTCAGTTGTGATGGCTGTTTATATGTGCAAATTGTCTTTTTATGCTATGCTCAGTAAGTGGTGAACATGTATGTGTGAACATAACCTAAGGGATACTCACCTCATGTTCTGATGTCATCATGTCACACATTTCTGTGCCTCTGCTCCATATCATTGGCTGCCATTGTAAGGTGCACAGAAGCACATGATATGATGATGTCACATGGGATAAGTGACCCTACACATTGCAGGGGAAAAGGGTAGGACAACTGTTTTCGGTGGCATCCCTGTGTTGCTTCTAACATTTAGTTGTGCTCTTAGGTACACACCATCAACTAGGAACATAGGAAGTTGCCTTACACTGAGTCACAGATGCTCTACCATTGAGCTATGGCCCTTCCGCACAGAAGAATATGGGGAATTTATATTGTCCTAGCAAGGAATGCAATAGAGAGGGAGGTCCACACAACCCAGTGCCAGAATGCATGTTTTTGTGTGTATAGGGTTGAAGGTTCAATCTCAGGCATCCTGGATTGCAGGACAAGGGAAAATACCTCTGCTTGAACCGCCATTTTCAATCACGGTAGATGATACTGGGCTAGATAGATATCATGTGTCCAACTCAGCATAAGGGAGCTGCATGTATTACCTTCTATCTTGTAAATAAGCTCAATAGACCTGAGGAGAGAGACTTGAGGTTGTTCCATCTCCTGCCTAGATAGCCTGTACTGGAATTCCACACATCCGCTTCTGGCAGGATGTAACACCATTCCCTGAGGGAGTGTGCAACATTTCCATTGTTTTCTTAAGCACTTCCCCTCATGGAATCGCTCTCCCGTCCCTCCACTAGCAAACTCACCTGCACCTCGCGATCCCCGTATTTCTGTGGGTTTTTGCTGTTCTGACACTTCTTGCGCAGTTTCTTCAGCTCTGTCTGACACTTTTCAATGGACTCTGCTTTGGCACGGTGTTCGCCTTGGTATTTCTTCAGGGTGGCCTAGGAGATGGGGAGGGAGGGGGTACCAGACAGCACATGGCCATGTCAACTCTGAAGGAACAGGATCCTCCCTGGTTCTCTTTGACTCACTCCACATATAAATACACAGAGCAGCTCCATGAACTGCTGTTGAATTTTGAATCCTTTCAGATTAACATGTAGATCAGGGATGGGGAACTTTTTTTCAACTCAAGGGCCACACTCCTTCTTCAGCAACCTTCTGGGGGCCACATTCTAGGGGGTAGGCAGGATAAATGCAAAAATGCGTAGGGCAATGGATGGGACTCTGATCTTTGTAGTCAACATTCCAGCCATGCAAAAGACAGACATTTCTACAAATACACACGTGGAACGTAAGAGGCATTTGTCTGTTACTTGAGGCAGAGGTAGGGCAGGGTACATCCTGGAGAGAGGTTGCAGCCTAGGGAGAATCCTGAGGGCTAGACAGAGAGGCCCAAGGTCTCCCACCCCTGAAGAACATGAAGTAGGTTGACAAGATGGAAGACTGGAAAATACCTCAAGTCACACCCTTCTTAAATCAATATGGCATACTAAATGGATTGTTGAGTTCCCTGAGGAACATTGGTTGGCTTTGAGGCAAATACTAACTGTGCTTCTCTTGAGGGAAATCTTGGGCCTGGCGGAAGCCATATTTCTTCACAACCATTCAGAGAGCTCAGCTATATATCTTCACTTTGGGCAAGGGTGGGAAACCTGTGGCCCTTCAGATGTTGTTGGGACTACAACTCCCATCATCCTTGACCAATGATCATGCTTACTGAGAGTGATGGGAGGTGTAGTCCAACAACTTCTAGAGGGCCACAAGTTCCCCATCCCTGACACTTAAGGTGCTGCCAAGAGAGTGCCCAGCCCTCAACTCTTTCCATGCTAATAGCAAGGCTTCCTTTTCGCCTTGTCCCTGGCAAGCAAGAAGCTAGCCAGAGGAATGAGGAAAGTAGGTCTGTGAAGAAGTGTAGGCTCCTTTGCTTTCTCACAGAGGGCTAGTCAGCCTCATCTTCCTCAGGGACTTGTGAGGGAAAAACAAGATGAAAGATATATCACAACCCATCCTTAGCTGAATACATTTACCAGCCAGGTCTGATGTCCCTCACAGCTACACTCACAGGTGATTCCTGTCTCAATGGCACTCTCTACTGTGAGTAAATTTGATTCCTCCCTAAATGGCCAGCTGTAAGAAATTGAGATAGAGATGAATCCAGTGTTTGGAAATTAGAAAACCAGTGCAGGGGCACACACTTTGCTGGAAGCCATGCTATTTGACTTGGAAATTCTGGGAATCTAGTGACAGGCTCAGCAGGAAAGGCACTTTGCATATGCTAACAAGTACTTTCCTTCATTGTTACTTCAGATAACCAGGGCATGGATAGATTCTGGGACTGAGCCCTAGCAAATATTAAGCAGTGAAAATAGAATATTACACAAGAGGAATACTGCACAAAGTAAATGACAGATGGATATATATGACAATAGACAAAGTTGAAATGTCGGAAGAGAAGGGCACATATTAATCTTTCTCTCACCATCAGATACTTGATATCCAGTTCCAGTTTGTGTTCCAGCTGGGATAACAGCTCCGAGTGGAATAGCTTCAGCTGGGACCAGGTGACAGAGAAGCAGAAAGGGAGAGGATGAGAGTCAGAAGGTGGAGGCCAATGCCACCCCCTCCCGCCCAAAGATTGGAAGTCCCAAGAATAGCTGTTGGACATGACAGGATACCAGGATAGGTGGGCCTGCAGCTCTGATCTGGGGTAGCAGAGAGGAGGGGAAGAGGACAAAGGTATAAATAGGCCTATTAGCCTAATCCAGGCAGGCCTGATACCAGGCTGAGGGGGCTATCACATATGGATACCTACCGTCTCCTCCAGTTGTACTTGGATCTGCCGGTGGACCTCAGCCATTTGGAACAACGTGTCACCTGTAGACCAAAGTGATTGGAAGCTTAATACACCTCAGGCATTCCTCAGTCTATGTCCCCTCTGACTCTGTCTGTCCCAGGATAATCTCCTTTGGGTTAATTCCTTTCCCAGGAGTTAACCAAGGAACTCCAACCAGCTTTTAACTAGAACCAAAATTTTGATGGCACACATTCACAGAGGAAGGCATTCAATTCAGTACATAACCACAAACTGGGGCACAACACTATAGATTCTGCCTTGGAGATGCAATGTGTAATTCACACATTTGGCCTAATCCACGTAGCAATCAGATCTATGTGACATGATACAGCACACACTAGAAGGCATCTAGACAGGAACTTTACCTCCAAAATAAAGTGCAATCTAAGACAGGAGAAGTTCACAGCTATATTGTCTAAGTAGCTAAAAGTGATAAAGATACATGCAATCTTAATAAAACAAAACAAAACAAAACAAAATAAAAATATGTATCTTGCCTATTGGCCACAAGAGCCCTTGAAGGCATTTTACAACATAAACACAATGAAATGTGAAAGATGTGAGAGATAAAAACTAGAGCAACACTAAAACTGTTTGGGACAGCAGGGAGTAAAAACCCAGTGCCTTGTGAATTTTTTTTTAATTAGATGACCATTCATCTAAAGCAAACTTTGCCAACCTGGTGCCCTCCAGATGTTTTGGACTACAATAGTCATCAGCTCCACCCAGCCTCCCAAAGAAGGGTATTCCACAGCTTTAGTACATAACCTGGCCCCAAACCATTCAGACAGCCAAAAGGTATATAAACTATACTTAAGGGTTTAGATTTTTTTGGAAAAAGAATCTGAAAGTTGCATTACAGGTAGGGTTGCAAAATGGGAATTAATGGATGAAACAACTACAGATTGACAAATGACAGATCTGCAGCAGCATAAGGTGGCAAAACGGACTGTACCACTTCAGACTGAAGTTATCGATGACGTTCCTAATGCTTCCCTACACAAAAAACTCCCTATAAATAGTAACCAGCACAACGAATGAGCAGAACAATAACTCTCTTTTTTCCTTGATGTGCAATTTTTACTTGCAGGAAGCTGTTTTTACATGGGAGAGTGTTCAAAAGTGATGTCCCTACCACTACTGTGAAGTGGTACAGTCCACCCTATCAACACAGGATTCTTACTACCTCCATCCGCTGCATTGTGCAGTTGATTAATAATGGGGGCCTGTTTTAATCAATGGGGCTGTGGCTTAAGGGCACACTTGTTTAGTCTGGAATCTATTTTGGTTCTGGTGTTGAAACAGCGAATTGAAAAGAGGAAACATTAAAGATAGTCTTTCCTTCTAACAATGAGCAGTAGCCATTGTTTATGAAATTGTAACTTATCTCACACTTCCTTCAACATCTCAAGAAAGGGCCTGCCGCACATTTATTTTCATATAACTGATGGATCGGTTAACAGAACAACTAAAAATGCTTGGTTTGACAGTCCTAGTAACAACAGAAACTATTGTGAAACGTGTACAGTAGGGTCCCACTCATACGGCGGGTTATGTTCCAGACCCCCGCCTAAAAGCGAAACCCACCGAAAGGCGGAACTCCGTCAATAAAATGGCGTCCGATGCCCAAAAAACGCCATCAAAGCGGAACAAGCTCCATATGACTGGGGCCTTACTCTAACTGAAAACTGCCATATTAGCGGAACGCCGAAAAGCAGGGCCATACTGTACTGCTAAAAACCTCTAAGGTCCACCATTGATATGCTTAAAGGCAAGTTTATACACTAAGCAGAATCAAGAAGTAAAGTTCTTGGACGTGAACCATTTTAGGCTACAAGAAGTAGTGATGGCCACCAACTTGGAAGGCTTTAAAAGAGGATTAGACACATTCATGGAGGATAAGGCTACCACTCGCTACTAGCCACGATGGCTATCTTCTACCCCCACTGTCAGCTCAGGCCCTTCTTGCAGACTTCCCATCAGCATCTGGTGCACCACAGCGAGAACAGAAAGCTGAACTAGATGGGCCTTTAGATTGATCTAGCAGGGCTGTACTTATGTTCCTATATGTGTGTGTGGGGGGGTGCTGAATGCTCGTTCATGGGGAAAAATTCCCTGCATGTAGAAAAATAGCATGCTAGAGAGAAAGTGAGTCTTAAGTCTTCTCCCTGGCACGCAGGTCTAGCATCTAAGGAGGCTATTCAATGAGATAGGATTCAAACATGCAAATCCACCCTTACCTGCAGCCTGAAATAGTGAGGCCTAAAGTTTCGCCAAATGATTTTGCTGAATGTGAATGTGTAAACTAGCTCAAAGTCTGAATTCATATGTAAACATATGTAAACCTTCCTCTTTCAACAAGCCTTTTAAGTTGAGACCTTATCCCAGTCTGCGTCTGTGTTGGAATAGCTTTTTAATATGTTTTTAACCTTTTTTTAAAAAAAGGTATGTTTTTAACCTTTTTTTAAAGATGTCTTGAAAGCCTTTTAAAAATGTTTTTAGATATTTTGTTTTAATGCATTTTAAAGTCTGTTTTTAAGGATGTTTTAAAGTGTTTTTAGTGGTTTTGTTTGCTGCCTTGGGCTCCTGCTGGGAGGAAGGGTGAGATATAAATCAAATAATAAATAGATAAATAAACAGAACTTTGAGGATACTGCTTTCTTGGGGTTGCTTCCTCGGGGCTGGTACTTCAGCAGTGTTGGAAGGATAGAATTACATAGTCACCAGAAACAACACATGGTATGCCATCCCCATCACCACCAGTGCATATGCCATGAGAAGAGTGTAGGGAAAGTGTTCATCGGCCCTGGGTCCCCAGATGTTCTTGGACTACAACTCCCATCAACCCCAGCCAGCTTAGCCACTGGTCAAGGGAAAATGGGAGTTGTAGTCCAACATCATCTGGGGACCCAAAGTTGAAGAACACTGGTGTAGGTGGTATCCACATCAGAAGCAGCTCACCCTCTTTGTGTGTGTGTGTGTGTATGATGGAAGTCACTGTGGTGCAGGTGCACTGGACAGCACCATGCTGACTCCCTCTCTGCTTTGCCCCTCTTCTCTCCCTCCTAGGATGTGGCAGGGTCACACCAGCTGGGGAAGCTTGACTTGCAGCTCTGCCCCGTTTGGCAAGTCCCTCCTGATCTACATGATCAACGGATCCCATGTAGTTCCAACCAGAGACTTGATGCTGTGCAGTCCAGCTGTGCTTATGCCAGGTCTATGTTTTCCTGCCTGCCTCTTACAAAGATGCTTGCTGACACCGTTTTGCAAACACAAATTTGCATGTAAGAGTTCTCTAAAGAGAATTCACTAGTGGGACACAAGTTCCTTCCCTTCTGAGGGGGCAACAGATCAAATCAAGAAACCTACCCAACTCCTTGGATCCTTGGCTGTCGCTGGCCAGCTCGCCGAGTTTCACTAAAGCATCAAAATAACCCTTGGCAGCCACTGTAACTCCTGCAAAGGGGTGTGGGGAGAGCAGACCATTGAATAATAAACTCTTAACAAACATGCTGCAGAGACCTTTCCCCTTTAAGAAGCACCAACTCTGACCTGGCCAGAGGTCAAGGGCTAGACTGGGGTATTCCATTACCTGAGAGTGCTTTTTGATAGTTCTTTCCCATAGTAACAAAATTCCTTAGACTGGGATTGAATTGGTCCAGAATCGCCTGGAGACAAGGAAGAAGAAAGCAAATAAATAATGGAAACTCTTCCTGCATGATCCAGACAAGTTACACACGTTTTAAGTTCCCCTTGAGAGAAGCTGAAGCGTGTTCTTAATTTCCCTGCTGAAATCCACAGGAATTAAAAGTACATAACTTTGGTTGGATCATCCCCTCGTTGTCACCATTCTCTCTCTATTATCTGGAAAGAGGCCTTTCTTGAAAAAGGAGATCAATCACAAGTGTGAAGGAGAAACTGAAAAGCGAGACAGAGTGGGTGCAGAGGATGGATTCTGAATTCTGCGCTATTTGTACCATACAGTCTGCTTCTAAATTGTATTTGGTTTTAACCTGTATTTTTCTTACAGTTGGAAACCACTTTGGGTCCCTTGGTGAAAACTGATCTAAAAACCTTATAAATGAAAAAACAAAACAAAATTACATACTGTACTTGGGGAGAAGAAACATAAACTGGAACAAAGAAGGGGAGAAACATGCAAACTGGCATGCAGGGAGTTGAATGAGTCAGAGGATATCTGGAAATGAATATAAGGCCTGGTTTACACGGCAGCCAAACCACGGTTTAGTGTGAATGTGTGGGCTCTGGTAGAGGAGATTGCAGCTGCTTTGCTCCTCCTTAGTCATTCTGCTGCTACACTTTGCTAAACAATCATTTGGCTTAGTGTGTCATCCTAACCTGGGTTAGCTCTCTCTAGACTAACCATGAGCTATAACCAAGGTTTGTCCTTTGGTTTACAGCCTGTGGTTTGTCCCAGACAGCTAAACCATGAGCTCGAGTTTGGACAACACACTAAGCCAATCCTTGCCTTAATTCAGTGCATAGAAACACATGTTCAGGCTGGAGAAATGCAGCCACAACCACCTCTCCAGGAGCCCACACACTTGTGCATTCGTACCAAGCCAAGGTTTGGCTTAGCATGACATGCTAAACAAGCAGCAGACAGATAAGAAGGCTAGGACTGGATAGAGAGGAATGGACTAGGATGAATAGTTTAGTTATCTATTTTTTTCTTCTAAGGGGTTCAAGTTAGCAAATACATTTCACCCTATCTTTCTCAAAACCACCCTGTGAGGTAGGTTAAGCTGAGGGATGGTGACTGGCCCAAGTTAACCCAAGTTCAGTCCAGCATGCTAATCACTACAATGGCTTGATCAAGAACAATCTGTAAGTTTTATTAACACATATCCATATCTAGAAAATTAAAATTAAAACAATTTCTGCATGACAAATGAAATGACTGAAACTCCACAAACTTCCTTGTATCCTTCTATATAATATATGTTAAACTGATGTGTAAAAGTGGATTTATTTATGTTTAGGTCTCAATGAATAATTGTTTATAATTGATTGTGAAATTTTATTCATTTTATTTTTTTCATGCAGAAATTGTTTTACTGTTAGTTTTATAAATATGCCTTAGAAATATTTAGTTTGTCCTGACTCATGTATATTGTTTGGTTGCTGCTGGCCAGGAAGCTATTTATCTTGTTTTGACTTTGATGAAGAGTGCCCAGTGGGGTGGGAATGAAGGTGGAGGAATGAGTATTTAGACAGGGAGGATGGAATGTGTGGGAGGATGGAAAGATAGACATGAATGGGGTGAAGAGGGGATTGTACAGAAGGACGGGCAGGGGAGGAAAGGGAATGTATTGTGCGATGGAGTTGGCCTGGCCTACACATGCACCAGAAGGAAGTGGTAGGACAGGGCTGGAGGCAGGGTTCTGTGCCTCCCATCGCTTGGGGCTCTCAGAGGGAGCCAAGCCTGAGAGAACCACCCCACTGCCACCAAGTACTTCTCCCTTCTGGAAATGGGAAACCAGCCCTGTGTCTTGGGCCAGTGGTAGGACTGACACTGGCTTGTGGGCCTTGGCAGGTGCCCAGCCATGTAGATCCTTGACACCGGACCTGTGGTAGAATCCTGAAGTGTTAGAACCACTTCAATCTCTCTCTCTCTCTCTCTCTCTCTCTCTCTCTCTCTCTGTGACATGCTTCTCATGAAAAAAGTTCCCTGCAAGTAAAAATCTAACATAGCAGGGAGAAAGGCTATTGGCCAGCCCACTTCTCTTGTGATGCCATTTTTCTACCTACAGAGGATTTGTTTTACAAAATATAATAATAATAATAATGAAAGGGGGCATTTAGAAATGGCATCCCCTTCCTGCAGTCTGAAATATTATAATCCCTTCTATTATCTCAGGAATCTCTCACCTCATTCCCACCCAATCCTGTTGCATGTAGGCTACTGTTTCATCACAAAAAAAGGCATTTCCACCCAAAGTGTTTTGCTTTTCTGTAATATGGAAGCAAATACTACATAGGCATTTGGCTTTTTCTTAATGTCCATCTTCCATTTTCTCTTCTAAATTAACAATGTTCATACGTCCCCCCCAAATAGTACTATTATTACTAATAATACTATAATGATAATAATATGACCTTTTAGTCTAGCATATGCAAAGATGCCTTAAATTTACTGTAGTGTAGCAGTACCAGACCTGGACTGGGTTAACCCAGGTCCAAACCCCCACTCATCCATGAAGCTCACTGGGCAACCTTAGGCCAAGTCCCTATTTTTCAGCCTAACCTACTTCACTAATTGTTGTGAGGATTCAATGAAAGAGAACCTTGTGCAACATCCTGAGGTCCTGTGAGGCAGGGTGAGTAAAAAATGTAATAAAAGTTATAATAAGTGCACCCCGCAACAAAATGTTGCTCCAGTCAACCAACCATGTCCTCCTCCATGACACTCCATTCCGTTCCCCCTTCCTACCTGGTCTTCCATCCCCCCCCACAGCCAATCAGTATTCCATGATCACTGAGCATGCTCAATCCTCATTGCATTGTTTTTGTGAGATTCCTCCCTGATTTAGGGTTTTAAGATTTTTTTTATACTCCTGCAAATCTTGGGATCCTCCTGAACCTCCTGACACCTCTCTCACTCGTTTGGGTGGTACCATTTTGCCTAAATAAGCAACAGCACTCACAGTCTGAACTTAAGAAACAGAAGGAATGACAGCAACAACGCTGAGAGTATAAAACTTGAGCCTCGGCACGTTCTTGACGTACACTGGCAAAACTACTCCGAAGACCCAGATTTCAGATAATTCAAGCCCCCGCCCTTCCCAACCACAGGGAGACAATGGCCCCTCCTTGGCCTCTGCTTAACAGCTGTCAGATGTGCCTCTGCTGAGCTACAACGGCAAAGAGCACAGGAACCCGAGCCCGATGTGCGTGTTTCCTCTCCGGATAAGAACAGAATATCCCATCCAGTTGGAGTCAAGATGTTTAGGCAACGAGCTCCACACATCTCAGGGTCAGGGTGTGGAAAGAAAGGGTTAAGTCTTCATCTCCTGGCCAAGTAATTGAGGCTGGGATTTGGCATGGGATTCGCTTCATTTCCATAAGGGAGAAGAAAACACACAGAGAGACAGAGCAAAAGCTTCCAGCGTTATCAGAACCCAACCAGAAAAGCGGGTAACCACCGAATTCATTGAAAGCAGGGAGCCCAAATCAGAATCTGGCCCCATCTATAGGTACTTAAGCGTCTCTTTCTTTCCAAAGAAGTAATCCAAACAAGAACCCTTGACAAACTTTCCCAAGTTTTTTTTTCCAGCGACACGTCCAAACTCACATCTGAGTTTCTAATAAAACAGCAGGATTAAAAAATAAACAAAAACACCAAGAGTTTTTAAATGCCTGTGGCCACATTTCTCCTTGTAAATCCTGCAGATAACGGAACATGCCCGTTATCTGAGCAAACCTTAAAAAAAAATTCCACACTTCTATGTTTTAATTAGGGTTTGTCTGGCTTTACATTATTGTTATTTTTTAAATGGATGAGCAAAGGAAACGTCCCAGACTCTAATGTTATTAATTTTGTGTGTCCTTCGAATCTGGGTCTTTCTCCCCGTTCAAAAAGTGGGGAGGCAGCGAGGCAAAACTGGGGGTGTGCACGTGTGTGTGAGACAGCAGGGAACTTGTTGGAACACTCTGTCCCGCCACTCTGTCTCGCCTCCCTTTCCACGCTCCCTCCTTTCCGTGGGCTCTGTTTTCCAACAGATCTTTGGGAGGTGAACAAAAGGATGGTGAAAAACAGCCAGAAAGCAAAAACAAGGGGAAAAGAGGGAGGGGGAGTTGTAGCGGTGGTGGAAAGGATGATGTGCGATGGGGTCTATATAGCAGTGCTAGGGCGGAGAAGAACTGCAACACAAATCAGGGAGGCAGAGAGAGAAGTGGGGAGAAGGCGATTGAGAAGGCATGAAGAGAAGCCAAAGGGAGGGTCGGAGAAGAGAAAGGAAGAACAGAAGGTGTAATAAACGGGGGGGGGTGATTGAGGAATGGACGGGAATCTGGGAAAGGAGCAAGGGGTCAAGAATGGGGAGAGAAAGAGAGGTGGAACTGGAAAGGGATGCAAAGAGGACTAGGAGAGTGTCATGCTCACTCACCCTATAGACATTCTCCGTGAGTCGGTTTACCTCTTCCGAGCGGGACATGATGCCGGGGCAGTGAGCGCAGTGGGGCCTGGACGGGGCGTGTTAGAAAGGAGGTGGGGTTGGCAGGGGGGCGGTGGCAAGGGGGAGGGTCTTACTGTGGTGGTGTGTGGGGGGAAGCAGGAGGGGATTGGGAGCCAGATCAACGGGGAGGAAAAAAGGCTGAGAAAGGCCAAAGCAACGCCGGAATGCAGCCGGCTAGGTCCTCCCTCAGGCAGACCACAGATGCCATGCGGTAGTGAGATGTGTAAAAGCGTGTCAGACTCTCCTTAGATTCTCAAAATGGGCCTCGTATACTGGACTGTACACTGTCATTTTTTTATAGGACACAGCAGAGCACTGGAGATACACTGCTGCCAAATATTGGGGACGTGGATCTCTTGAATCTGGAATGTCCCATTTGTTTTTATTTATTTTTGGAGAGCAGAGGCTTGTGGGTAAATTCTCAGAGTTAAAAAAATTATGACTGAAAATTCAGAATTCTGATGTTCCCATTTTGAATCATTTTCAACATTGCTCGTTTGGGATGCTGCCGGATTTTAAGGCTATCAGGAAAAAACGTCAAAATGTAAAAATGACAAGCTGGCAACTCTGATAATCATTATCTTAAATTTCATCAAAATTTTAAGTTTCTCTCATGGTTACAAAAGCAAAACTCAAGAAAATCAGAAATGCACACGTAATGTCTGAAGTCTGAAAAGTTGCCTCATGAATTGTACGAAAGTTAATTTTAGCTCTGTTCAAGATGGCCAGGCAAAACTATATTTGTTAGTAGAATTGTCACTTGAATTATTAAACTGATATTATAGCTGTATAATTTTTGCATATGAGGAAAAAACACAATTGTTCTAAAATAAAAAATACATTCTTAGATTTATATGATTGCATACATGGGTTGCAGTAAGAATAATCTTCGAAGATGAATTATCTTTTGTTCTGTCCCACATAGGACACAGTGTCTCTTCTAAGATGGCATTTGCTGTCTCAAGTTTTGGAAAGTGCTTTTATTAAAAATAACACAAATCCATGTGTTAAACATAATAAATAACTGCAGAGGCTATACTCAGGTAGTAGACAGGGCCTTATGTATCAAATAACTAATACATTGACATTATTATTATTATTATTATTATTAATAATAATAATAATAATAATAATAATAATAATAACAACAATATCCTAAGTGTTTAGAGATGTGTCGCACCTTCACACGTGATGTGTACAAGTGGTAATACTTGTACATGCCAAATCTGACTATGGAGCTTGAATCAACTTTCAAGCCTGTACATTAGAGGCTTTGTTAAAGAATCCTGCTCTTGAACTAGGTTCAAGTCTAAGTAATAGATACCACTGGCCAATGTAGGTAGCTTGGTGATTCAATTAGATTCATATAGAGATAGACCCCAAAAATTGTTTCCAACAGAAATGGATCTGAAAGCTGGGCATAAGCAACACTGGTACAGCTTGGCAGGAGGTTTGCCTATATCTACTGTTACTGCTTTTCAGGGCTGGCAGGATTCCCAGCCATGCAATGCCAGCGCTGGGCGACTCATTTTTCCCACGGGACTCCATCCAGGCCCCCTGTAGTGAAAGCCCGGGGACTATGACTTTACTGCAAGTTCTGTATCTCTGTACCTCAGTGTGTTTTGATAAGATGGGTGCATCTTGGCTTCAGGCTTCCCCCTGCTGGCTGTCTCTGGCACTTGCAGTGGCAGAGAAAGAAAAAGAGCCCCAATGGGTTAGAAAAACAGGGCAGGCCCATAGCAGTTTTCTGGGCGAAGAACATTAGGCTTTAATTTAATGTGCCTTGGAACATATTTATAGCACTCTAGTTCTTACAACATGGATCATTGCATGATCTGTCTCTACACTGCTGGTATTACACCTTGCTGAAGGTTGTACTCTTCTTGCTGTATCCTGCCTGTAATACGTGATGCATTCTGTGGTGCAACCAGGGTAGGATTTTGGGGCAGATGCCTGCGGCCTTGCTTAGCAGAATGAGCAGGAGGGCTCCCAAATGCAACAGGCCTTACCATGTTTTGAAGTTAAGAAATGCACATCACCATCTAAAGAATCCATCCACAAAGCAATTAAGTCCTGCATCTCAAATTATCTACTTACGCCACTGTCTACCGTACCCTGATTGAAAAGCCAAAAGTGGGTGCTTGTTCTATTGAATAAAGCTGTATTTGGAAGGAAAAACATAATTGTCTGATGTTATGTTATTAACAGTTCAAAATATACCTCCATGTGCAGAATTCCAGACTGTGCAATGTGCCATATTCATGCCCATGCATGTACATCAGTGTTACACTTTCATTCTGTTTGGAGATTTGATTTCTAGAGAGCTTGGGGAAGGGAGGTGAATCCTGAAGAATGACAACAACTCTTGCAACTCCCACTAAGAGCTCCTCCAGACCACCTGTTTATTGGCCATTCATCCTGATTTGCTTGCCTAAAGCTTACGTGGAGGTTAGATGACGTCCAGCCTTTATTGAACATTCATTTGTATTAGGTTGTAGGGAGAATATATGACAAATAGCATTCATTTTGATTTCATCCTGATATGCTTGTGTGGTGTTTATACATCTTCCCAGTAATCATTAGTTTATCCCACACCTTTTAATACATTTCTGACTTGCTTTCCTAAGTCCAGGTTTTTTAAAAAGTGTATTTGTTGTGCCAGAACATTCTAATTCCGCAAAGCGACATTTCCTGTGTGCAACTGTGTCACTTCCACAAAATACTGACAGGCATCCTTAAAAGACAAAAATAGAAACAAAATGCTGACAGTGATTTCACAGGGACAGAGAGCAGAAAGGAGGATTTGCACTGCTGGATTTATTCTTTTATTTGTAGCACAAATACAAGTGTCTTTTTTCTTTTAAAAACTATAGGAGCTGTTGGAGCATCTGGTATATGAAGTAATAATCAACAGAAGAGAGTGCTCTTGATGTGTAAAGAGCATGGAGTTTGAGCTAGTGACAGGAAGAAATTTAGAAGTCTCCTACTATAGGAGACCTGATTTTCCCTGGAAAAATGGGATGTTCTCCGTTTAATGCGCTTTCAGGGCCACTTTATTTACATATAACCAGAACTAGGAGTATAGCTTTTTCTGGACTGTACTATTTCAGAGTAAGTGTTCATGTGCGTGTATGTGGAGATGATTCCTGTTTCATTATTAGTCTCCACCCCAGACAAAAGGCTCTGCACAAAGCATAGATTTCTCCCTGATGTGCGGTGTTTTCTATGAGCAATGTTTTTGTTGGTGTTGTTTCAATATGGGAGAGCATTCAACCAAGTGGTCCCCCATTGGCAGGCTAAAGTGGTTCAGCCTAGGACAGAGATAGGGAAAAACTGTGGCCTTCCAGTTGGACTCCAACTCCCATCAGCCCCAGCCAGCATGGCTGATGGTCAGTGATGGTGGTAGTTGAAGTCTAACAATAACTGGAGGGTCACAGGTTCTCTACTCAGAATTGGGGAAAAGCTTCAGCAGGCCAACTGGAGGACCACAGCAACCTTCTGAGGCTGCTTTAAAGGAGGGGGAATCACAGCTTTGAGTTTGAGGTGTGGTTTCCTCCTGAGTGACAGCTTAACATAAGAAGAGCCCTTCTAGATCAGGCCAGAGGCCCGTCAGCATTCTGCTCTGACAGTGGCCAGCCGGATGCGCATGGGAAGCCTACAAGCAGGACCTGAGTGCAACAGCAACTCTCCCCACTTGTGATTCACTGCAGTTGGCATTCAGAGGCATACTGCTTCCAACAGCGGAGGAAGAACATAAGCCACACCTCGAGGGGCAACGAGTTGATCTGCCGATTAGTTGCAAAATCTCATTAAAGTGATTTTTTTTTTAAAAAAAGCACTCAGTCTGATCCCATCCGGTTTTAAAGTAAAAAGGCAGGGTTTGACTAGCATCATAGAATCGTGGTGTTGGAAGGGGCCTATAAGGCTATCGAGTCCAAGCCTCTGCTCAATGTAGGAATCCAAATTAAAGCTTCCTGACAGATGCCTGTCCAGCTCCCTCCTGAATGCCCCCAGTGTTGGGGAGCCCACCCAGGTGATTGGTTCCATTGTCATACCTCTCTAACAGGAAGTTTTTCCGGATGTTCAGTGGAAATTTGGCTTCCTGTAACTTGACCCGTTATTCTGTGTCCTGTACCCTGGGACAACTGAGAAGAGATCCTAGCCCTCCTCTGTGTGGCAACCTTTCAAGTACTTGAAGAGTGCTATCATATCTCTCCTTAGTCTTCTCTTCTCAAGGGCTTTGTTTCTAGTCATGTGCCCGTTTTCAGGAAAGAGAGATGGAGATGCACTGGAACCTGCAGAACAGTAAGTGTGTCTCTACCCAGAGCCTTATTTTTCATGAATGTCTAATCATTTAAAGCCATCTGAGTTGGTGGCCACCACTACTTCTTGTAGCCTAAAATGATTCATGTCAAACAAGAGCTTTACAATTTGATTCTATTGCGTATATAAACTAGTCTTAAACGAGTACAAACTAGTCTCTCTACACTTGTAATTTCCAGCATATTGTGTCCAACAGTGGGGGAAGAACATAAGCCATAGTGGCTAGTAACCACTGATAGACTTATCCTCCATCAATCTAATCCTTTTTTAATGATTATGGGGAGAAATAGAAGAAGAAAAGAGAAAGTTGCCTAGATTGCTCCATGCAACACAGAAGGTCTGCTGCTCCACCCCTTCCTCATTTCATACTGGCAGCCCCTCCTTTCTTGAAAAGTTTCAGTTTCTAGGTGGCATGCACCCATGGCACACAGGGTTGTACAGCTGCCCAAATCTTGAGGAAATAGAGTGCCCTTTGACTGAAAGCTGCCACAGCGGCACAGAAGAGGAAAGAAGCACTTGAACAGATTGTTAGTGGGAAGAGCAAGGAAAAGATACAAGGCTAAAGGTGGGTCCAACTTGCTATCGACGACAAGGTCTTCTGGGCTAGGCTGGGGGGTTTGGCGTTAGTGACAGACAGAGGCAGCTGACAAAACGGAGTAAAAAGGAGGTCAATGAGGAAGTGTTGGGGTTGAGAAAAGTGGGCATTTCCCATCTCCGCCCTGTTGCTTGTATAATAACAGGGCAATGGTCACTGCAAAGGCTGGGCTCTTAAGCCTTCACACAGCTGCATTGCAGGCAGAGAAACCCAAGAGAGCAAGCTTTCCCCTCTGCTACAACATCCTCAGGGCCTTTTAACATTTGGTGGTGTTTTTTAAACAAAGTTATTATGACTGCCTGCAGACCTTTCAGTGTCCTGCTCCCTGAACTCTGGACGGACCTTGAACATGATTGCCCTGTTGTGCCTGACTGTAACTGGTGGTCTGCTGTTCTAGTTCCAAATTCCTTCGGTCGCATTGCCTTTTCAGTTTCCTTCCAGTGGCATTAACAAATCGCTTGACTACGTGAGGTTGTGCAAAGTCTGAAGCAGCCCTTTGTTTGGCTGTGGAGGTTTGCTGAAGCATGTTTGTCTCCTCGGATATTGCTATGCTGCTCCTCACTTGCCTGAGCAGTGAGATGGGGGTGGGTGGGGAGAAGACGAGCAGCACCAGCAGGTTGTTTCCTTTGGTTGAAACAAGGAGTTGACCTTGTGCAGGGCACCTGCCAAAACCCGCACCTCAGCAGAAGACCCACTGCCAACCTCTTCACACACACCCCCCGCTGATTCTCCTCCTTGTTACTGCTGCCTGACCACCTGCTCTCTCTGAGGGCACAGGAACATAGGACGCTGCCTTACTGAGTCAGATGATTGGTCCATGTAGCTCAGTATTGTTTACACTGACTGGCAGCAGCTCACCTTAGGTTTCAGACAAGGGGGCTTTCCCAGCCAGGGACTGATCCTGGTACCTTCCGTGTGCAAAGCCATGGCTCTTCCCCATGAAATGAGATATATGGAAAAGGAATTAACGTGCAATTATAAAAATGTAAATAGCCTCCCACAAGGGAGTGCAAAGCAGCAAGGTCTGGAATATGGTGGCTGGGAAGGGAAGGGAGCCTTCACTTGATTGTGATCAAGAGGGAAATCACTCCCCCCACCTCCCCAACAAATCTGCTGTTAGCCAAAGCAGGAGCCAATGGGAGCGTCTCTCCTGATATAAATCGCAGCTTGGGGGTGGGGAAGGGCACCAGGACCATGGCAGGAGGGAAAGGATTACATTCTCCACCTCCCTGCCCACTGTGATCCCAATCCTGCTCAGCCATCCCCTGCTCTGATGGTGGCTATTTGTTTATTTGTTTAAATTAACATCACCTCTAGTTTGGCCCTGGCCTCTGTGAATAATGCTGTATATGTGAGAGCCAGTGTGGTATAGTGGTTAAAGTGTTGGACTACGACCTGGGAAACCAGGGGTTTGAATCCCCACACAGCCACGAAGCTCACTAGGTGACCTTGGTCCAGTCACTGCCTCTCAGCCTCAGAGGAAGGCAATGGTAAACCCACTCTGAATACCGCTTACCATGAAAACCCTAAGTTGGGATCGACGAAGGCAGACCATTTCCTTTCCTGTATGAATAAGCAATGGCAGGATGGAGAAGGAACAGCTGCCTCCATTCATCTCACTCCCTTCCCCTTGGGGCAGCTGTGGGGATCAGAATCAGAGGAAGAAGGCAAGTGAAAGGGCAGAGGTGACAGCAGAGAGAGAGGGGGGCTGTTGGGAACCTTAGTCCAAAACTGGAGGGCACCAAGTTGGGGAAGGCTGGCATACACACCAACAGCCCACATCCCTGTGTACTTCTCCTATCTCCCTTTCTTCTGTTGCCTTGCCTTTGTTTCAGTTTTAGGATAGAGACACACTCACTGTTCTGTGGGTTCCAGAGCATCTCCACCTCTCTCTTCTGAAAATAGGGGGCACATAACACTAGTCAGCTGATCGGCAGATCAACCCATTCCCCCTCCAGGTGTGACCAATGGAAACACATTGCTGTAGGTGACTAGTGTGGCCACAGCCCTAGACTCTAATCTCCTCTGTAGAAGGGCCTGTCTTCTTTTTATAAAGAGCCAACGTACACTGATTGTGCTGCACAAAGTGACAAAGAATTATACAGCCACAAGAGTTTTTTCAGTGTAAATTTTGCAGTGTTGCTTTACTTCACATATTCACAGAAACAGAAGCAAAAACAAATGCTTCACTAAATTGCAAAGTAAATCAAACATATTTAAAGTGACTATCTGAACTATATCAACTGTCTTAATATTGTTGCTTCCTCTGTGCTAAAACAAGATCAGCACAGCACATGTCTTGTTTCTGTTATTTGGGCTAACTGCAGGTGTTGCCACCACTCACCATATGCTCAGAGGCGCATGTTACCAAATTCTTCCAAGCTACACAGGAAGTGGATTGGACTGTGAAAGACCAACCCAAATTGTGTTTGCATTTTGACAAATTTGTAGGGCAGTACAATATCTCAGAGGAGGTCAGATCTCATGCTTCCCTGGTGCATTCACTATAGCTGCCCAGTTTCCCTGCTTTTGAAAGTTTGATAGAAATATCTATTGGTTATAGGTACGTTCTTAAACTGCAAGGGTTTTTTTTGCTTATGAATAATATATCTGTCCTCTCTCTTTAGCTGTGGTGGCGGGGGTGGTGGCAAGGCAGCTTCTTCAAGCTTAGTGCTCAAAGAAGCCATAGCCACCTGGCATTCTTACAATGTAATCCAAACCCAAGATCCGCTGAGATGACACAGCTTGGATTTGGTGGATCTTGGGCTTTCCCAGCAGAGCCATGGCTATGCTGGTGTAAGTCCGTGAGCCAGAGATATGCCAGCACAAGTCCCTCACCCCGGTAGCACAAGTCCTGCACCTCAGCTGGCAGACTTTAAGCTGGCAAACTTTTGCTGGTGTAAGTTCCCCAGAAGGGGGCATTCTGGGGGAGTGGCGGTGGTGGGACTTACACCTGTTTGGCTCAGTCATGTGACCTAAGACCCAGTCCTCAAAATTCAGCCCCACACTCACCTGTTGGCTCAGCCAGCAGCAGTAATCCCTCCCTGAGGCTCCTTAACGGAGTTTGGAATACATTTGTAATAAGGATATCTTACGATGGCATAAGTACACTAGCCTAATTTACACTGGCTTCCCATAGTTAGGATTGCTCTGTGGCGGCTAACATGCTTTGGAAAAGTTGCAAAAGGCTTGTCTGTGTAATGGTTAAGGGACACTTTTCACCCCTTCCCAGGATGCCCCTGAGTTAGTTCATTTCAGTGTATAGGTGGCGCCAGATCAATGACATCTTGCAATGGATTATGAGTAAGGAGATAATTCTGCTACACCCCCTTATTGTGTCCCTGTACTGGAGCCTTTTTTGGGGGGAGAGAAAATGGGTAATGTACCCCTGTATATTACAAGTGAATTGAAGGTACAGAAATAAAGTACTCCTGAATAAACCTTGCAGAGCCTAACATCTTCCTGCATTGAACAGGGGGTTGGATTCGATGGCCTTATAGGCCCCTTCTGACTCTATAATTCTATGATTCAATGATTCCAACTGCCTTCATATGAATGCAGAGTGCTAGCTTGTTCACTTTACACCCCACCCCCCCGTTGAACTCACTGGAACCACTTTTTGTATTCTTATTTTAGGAGCTGAACGTCTCGTTTATGAAGCTGCTGATGACAGTTCTCACCCATGTTGCAAGAAGGGGAAGAAGGAACGGGTTTTTGCAGAGTAAAACCCACAGTGCATGAAATACAAGCAGTAAGCGCAAAGAGCTCATTATGTCCAGTTTTAGATCTTTCCCTTTGATGCTCTGTGTGCTGCTAGATTTCTTCATGTGGTCACATCGGGGTGTTCATTCTTTTGGGCTCGATCACTGTATCCTTTCCGCTGACAGACCAGGCCTTGCTATATGTAGTGACCAAGCCATCTTCAACTTGAGTTCTGCCATCTTCCATCTGCCCAATTCCACTCATTGGCTCAGAGCCTCCAACAACAAAGTGACAGATCTGACCTCAACCACCTTTACCCACCTTTCTGACTTGTTGGAACTTTACCTGGACCATAATAGTATCTCACACATTGAATCTAATGCCTTTCAAAGCCTAGGGAACCTGGAGGTGCTTGATTTGAGCTGGAACCAGCTGGCTTCCGTGGGGTCCTCCATGTTGGCCAACCTAAGGAATCTACGTGAGCTATTCTTGGGTAACAACAAAATTACCACTCTGCACCCCAATTCTCTCATGTCCCAGGTGGCTCTCCAGGAACTTCACCTTCCCAACAATAATCTCTCTAATCTCCAAGTGGTGGCAACAGCTATGAAAGGCTTGCTCAATCTCACCTTCCTTGATCTGGATTCCAATCAGATCTCTGTTCCATGTATGGGCCCCAGTTGGATTACCTTTCCTTTCCTGAGGAACCTCAGCTTAAACAACAATGGGATATCCAGGCTGGACTTGTCCAACTGTTCCTTCCCTAACTTGCAACAACTCAACCTAACCTATAATAATATGTCAGAAGTGGGGGCCAGATCCTTCCAGGCCACCCCTGTTTTGGTGGAGCTGTCCTTGGACATGAACCCCCTAAAGATATCCCAGCTTAACAATGCAACTCTTCCTAACCTAACCATGTTGCATTTCTCTAGTACAAAACCATCATTAAATGAGACCTTGCCAGCAGCTTGCTCCTTCTTCCAAGGCCACCCATCTTTGACCTCTTTGGACATCAAGCATTCAAAAATTAATGTCACTCAGCTGATCCAGTTGGGTTCCTGCACTAACCTCACATGGCTGGATCTGTCTACCACAGAAAACAAGTACCTGGACAAGGAGGTCTTTACAACATTTCAAAGCTTGGAGTTCCTGTCTCTGGACAAGTGCAAGGTGCTGCGGCTCAGCTCTAGGGCTTGGGGGAAGCAGATGCGGCTACGTACACTGATCCTGAGGAGAAATGCTATCTCTCAATTGCAGGAAAAAGTCTTCTATCCTTTGAAGAATTTGAGCTATTTGGATCTGTCGAAGAACCGCCTGACCAATCTCCAGCAGCGTTCCTTTTTCGGCATGGAGGCATTGCGTACACTCATCCTGCAGGGCTGCCAGATCACAGCTGTTACCCGCAACACCTTCCATTATGCTCGTAAAATGAAGTTCTTGGACTTGAGGGATAACAGCATCAAACTACTCAAGGATAATGCCTTTTTGCTCAACCACATGGTGACTCTCTTGCTTTCAGGCAACAAAATTCTCACTATCAAAAGGCGTGCCTTTGTTAAACTCAACTCCCTGAAATATCTGTACCTAGACCATAACTTGCTTTACAAGCTATCTCTGAGAGTCTTTGCACCCCTCAAAAAACTAGAAACCTTGGACCTCGGTCACAACTGCCTCTTTACTTACAACAAATATGATTATCCGTCCCCTTTTGTTGGCCTCCTCTCCCTTCGCAAGCTGGACCTTAGTTTCCAGAGACCTAGACAACCCATCTGCCCCACAAACAAAGTCTTCCAAGGCCTGGAAAGCCTACAGTATCTCTCCTTGAAGGGCAACCCCAGTATATTATTCTTTAACCTCACATTTGTCAACCTGACTAGCCTAGAGTCCTTAGACCTCTCTGAAATTCAATTTGGTTATAATGACTCTTGGAAACCCCATCCAAATATCTTCCAAGGCCTGAGTAACTTAAGTCGACTGTGGATAGAAGGCAGCGCCATCCAGGACCTGCCTGAACAAGTATTTTCTGGTTTGCCATCTCTAGAGCAGCTCTCTCTTAGCAGGAATGACCTGAGGACCATCAGTAAAAAACTGGTTGGCGGGCTCTCCTCCCTGAAATATCTGGATGCCTCTGGGAATCCCCTGACATGCTCCTGTGAGAATGCCTGGTTCCAAAATTGGTCTGTGTCTGAACCGAATATCCAGGTGCCCTTGCTGGGTGCTTATCATTGCTTTAGCCCTGGCACAATTGATCGTCTCTTTGCTTATGAAGACATGTCCTTCTGCTTTGAGAACTGGGGAATATACTTCTTCATTGCCACCACTGTGATCACTCTTTCATTTCTGCTTACTGTTTTGGTCTATGCCAAGTTTGGTTGGACCCTCAGGCATGGTTACTACTTGTTGAGGGGCTGGGGCTACAGGCGTCTGCGTCAGAAAGGACAGAAATACCAGTATGATGCCTACATTTCTTGTTGTAGTCAGGACTACGAATGGGTGGTGAAGAATGTTGTAGAAAAGCTGGAGATGCAGGGAGAACCTGGTTTGCGGCTCTGCTTTGGGCCTAGAGATTTTGCCCCTGGAGAATATTACATTGACAATGTTCAGAATGGAATTAGCCAAAGCCACAAGACCTTATGTCTGGTGAGCAACAACTACCTGGAAAGTGAGTGGTGTTCACTGGAAATTCAGCTTGCTTGTTCCAAGATCTACTACCATGGACAGGACCCTCTGGTTGTGGTCTTTATGGAGGAAATCCCTAATTACAGGTGAGGTGGGATGGCACATCAGGAAGAGGTGGGACAGTGATATCTGGCACCAAGGTGGGAGTTTCTATTTTATTATTTTATTTAGAACTTTTGCAACCCATTCTTTGTTAAATATTAATCCCTGAGTAGGGATCATATTTCCACAAATCATATTCCATAATAATCTCCATGTTCAGAGGCAGATGCCAGTGAATATTTTTTACTCTGGGGAAACAGTGGGGAGGGCTGTTGCCTTCATGCCCTTCCTTTGTGGGCTTTACAGATGCCGTTGGTTGGCCCACCACGAGAAACCAAACGCGGGATTAAATTGCTCCTTTGTCTACTTCAGCGGGTTCTTCTTGATGCCTTTGCTCCGTAGGGATGGCAGCATCTATCAGTTTTGGTTCTCTCGGTTTCTCATTCTTCTGATCTCAATTCTGCAGCAATTTGCCATTTTAAAAAAAATCCTCATGAAATTTCTCCAGCACTTTCGTGGAAATTTCTCCTAATAGATAAATTTTTGTGCACAGTTTTGACTATTAAATATTGCAAGCAATTTCTCGTCATACAATGCATTTTTGTATGTTACTTTCATCAATATATTTGTTTTTATGCACTCTGTCCCCTAACGTATGCATTTTTGTAAACATTACTTGGTGCATTGAGAAGTGCATCGCAAAATTAGGATAAGTGAGAATGTCAAAGGATGGCTGTTGAAATATGTTCTCATGTTGTTTCGGAAAGTGCAGATGTGACCAATCTGGCTTCAAATGTGAATTGAATCGAATTTCTCCCCCATCCCTACTGCTGGGCGTCTTAGGGCATGGAGTATGGTCTGTGTGCTAAGGAATGGAAAACCTGATTTCCTTCCTCCTTCCTTCCTAGGTTATCTCCCTACCATCGCCTAAGGAAACTGATCAAGCAAGAGAGCTACTTTACATGGCCTGAGGACCCTGAGGCTGAGAATGTATTCTGGACCAGGCTACGTGAGGCTTTGAGATGTGGAGAGCAAGAAAGAGCGGATCTGCAGTTCAATGTAGCTGGGTAGATGACGGCAATGAAGGAAAACACAGTGGTTGGCCTTACTGGTATTAGTTAACCTAGAACGACATGAAGCAGGGCAGATACTGCTATTGCCACCACCAACTCAGGATTAGGGTTGCCAGGTCTCCAGTTTTCACCTGGAGATTCTGGTGTTTGGGGGTATTCTCCAGGGGGGGTATTCTCCAGGTCTGTGGGTGAATCACCCCAATCTCCTGCCTCTTAGCTTTCATTAAAAAAAAAGTTCCTAGGTGGTGTATATTAAGAGATATACACCAAAATGTCAGCCCCCCTTTTGTTAAATGAGCTAATAGCCAGCTGCTGGAATCCCCGCCTCTTCAGGTTTTTAGCCAGTGTGAAGTCCATGCACTATAAATATCTTTATGGATTGTGTAAAATAATAAACATCTTTGACAGTCATGCTTACATAAATATTTCTTCATACTATGTCTCAATAAGTATCTGATTTCACACTATGGTTGTACATCATTATTTCCTCTGCATTTTAAGTGTGCCCATCTTCCTTGGGGTGGTCATAATCCCCCTCTGTTGTTTTCACACTGAGGGGAAGATTAGGCCGAGAGTCAACTTTGTAGCTGATTTCCATTTTAAAAATTAATTAAAATGATTTATATGCAGGCAAAGTTTATGAAGTAATGCAGATCCACATAATACATTTAAAGCACATCCAATTTGCATCTAAGACGCATGACTTCCCCCAAGAATCCTCACAGTTATAGTTTCCCCTCACAGTTATAGTTCCCCACCACCCTCAACAAACTACAGTTCCGAAGATTCTGTGGTGAGATTCATGTGCTTCAAATGTATGTTGAATGTGCTTTAAATGCATGGTGTGGATTTGCCCTAGGTATGTTGTGCATTCATTAATGAACTGAAAAGAACAATTTTAAAAGCACACCTTGAACTTGGCCTGGTAACAAATTGGCAACCGGTGCAGATTTCAGAGCAGGGGTATTATTGCTGACAGGGTCTAATTCATGTTAGTAATTGTGCCACAGCATTCTGCACTAACTGCCGCCCCCAGATCAGGTTGTGCTGCATGGGGATTTCTATGACCTTGGCTGACTGGCTCCCAGGATTATTTTAATTTTTGGTTTTGGGTTGGGAACCCTGACTGGTTGTGGGATGCTGAGTTTTCTGCCTTACTCATAGGAATATTGTTGTGGTTGGTATGGTATTGCATTTAGGAAATCACTGTTTTTTGTTTTTGTTTTTCTATTTGCATTTCATTAACCTCTGAACTCACTCCCTTATACCCATAGAAGCAACTATAGTGGTGCCATGATGCTCAGGTCAACCCCCTTAAACCCACTGATGATGTACCTTGTTGGTTGCATGACGGTTTGTTTCTTGCCCAATAGTAATAAAAGAGAATCACATACTGGGAAGTGTGGCTGCAATTGCTGTTGTTCCCAAGCTGCTGCCTGTGAAGGTAGACCAAACCATATGTGTTTGCTGTCTTTCAATTATTACTCATTGGAATTGGGTTGGCTGTCAAAGTGAGTTTATAGCAGCCCATAGGGTAGGTGGGAAATGATATAAAATCTTCTTGCTCATTTCTCAAACCTCTCACTGCAGCAAAGGGTCAAGTCTGTAAAGAGATTTGAAGCAGCCACGTTAAAAGGCAGGGGGAGAGCATTCCAGGCAGGGAGTTGCTAACACTGCTTGGATATGGATATCTTTGCAGAGGATCCCTAGTCATGCCATACTAACAGCACAATCATAACCATATCTACTCAGAAGTGAGTTCTATGGGGCATAGTCCCTTAGTAAGTGTTTAGAATTGCAACCTTCAGTGGCATCTGTGATGTTCCTGCTTATAGTGTAAATATGGTAAGTGCTGTTTATATAAAAGACATATGGTAAGTGGGGTGAAAGAGGAGGGAGTACATGAGCAGTAGAATGCTGGATGATTGGCTGAGCGTTTGAACGGCTGGGAGTATAAATGGAAGAATGACAGTTGAATCTGGGTGGATGTTGGGAGTGTGGAGAAAGAGGTGTTTGAGGGTGGGGGTCAGGAGTGTGGAGAAAGAGGGAGTTGGAGTTCTGATTAATAATAAGTCAAGTACAAAACAGGAATAGATGAAACCATACGCTTGTGAAACATTCTAAAACTAATCTTGTTATTTCTGATATTTAATAAATACTTATTTGGTTTACCAAAGGCCTGATCCTTGGCTGGGGGATATACAGACCAGAAGGGAGGGCAAGGTAATTACCAAGGCTGAACAGAAACAGTATCTAATGGTGGCAGCGGTGAAGGGAGGAATAATAACAATTCAAGTATCCAGAGCAACCCAGAGTTGTATGCGTTATCTATAAAGATACAAGGGGGTTGGGAACAGCATAAGCACGCAGTCACAAAAGTAACCAGCTAGAGAGAGACTCAGGCAAAGTCTCTGGGAGTATTGGTTATAGGACGTGACTGGTGGTGCTGCCTAGCAGGGGGATCTAGTGAGATCTGTGCTAGAGCGGAGTGAGAAACCATATAAAGGACGTTCTGGACTGGTGGTATCCCTGGTGGTGCCTAGTGAAAGGCAGTAGCCACAAGCAGGTGGGAACCTGACAGGGAGAACCAGGGAAGGACGTCACAGCATCCATCTTTACTTCTGAGTGCTCCCATCTGACATTTCCACAACACTAGGCTCCCTTCTTCCTACAATGGCCTTCTGGTGGCTCTCCAGGAGGGCACTTCAACCCTTCTTGCCAAAAGTAAGTAAACTAGATTAAATGTTCCCTGTCCAAGCTCCCTAAGCAGGTGAAAATGAATGATCCTGTCACTTCAGCTGGACTTGGGAACACCCTCTTTTAGCTAAGATTTCTATCTTAATTTCCAATCACACATTTTTTTTGTTTGAATTGTATGCTCCAAGCAACTGTGGTTGATGCTTAATGTATCCTGCTTCACTAGGGCCCGCCTTATGACATCAGTAGGGCCTGCTCCCAAAACCTCAGGGTTTGGGGTGCTTCTGACCTGATAACCCTACTCAGGATGCCATTACACTTTAATTCTGGATGCCACAGTATTTTTTTAAATGATGCTGCATAAAAGAGTATATGGGACTTGTGGACTCACACTCAGGTGATGGTAAAGTATCTATGGAGAACAAAGTATACAAATACTGAGTCTAGTAAGCTGATGCTTAACACTATTACCTTAAACTTCACTAAAAAGAATTAAGATGTTTATGTATTTTTAAACAAAACCCTCAGGGAATAATCAAAATATTTTGGGGTAATATAAGTATGTGTTCAAGATTTATTTGACTTTAATATAATTACTGTACAATGGCAAGCTGTGCAAGTGCTTTAGAAATATGAATATTAATAACTATTATCGTTATTTTAAAAGACTCAAAATTCTAAAGGTAAAATTATAGAAATTTTCTCAGATTTGTACATGATGTTGTATTGATCCTAAAATATACACTTTTGTGGGTTTTTAGAAGGAAAAGTAGTTTTTCACTTCATGTCAGCTGTTTCCTGACTGTATATAATCATAAATTGCTTTTTAATATGTTTTTAAACAATATGTTTTTTAACCTTTTTAAAAAAATGTTTTCAAAGCTTTTTCCGAACAAGCTCTATCTGATTAATGCGATACGTTTATCTTTTCTTCAAAGAGAAAACAGACTAACAGGCAAGCACCCTTCTTTCTATTATTTTTTTTACTTGGTTTAAATTGTTGCAGCAAAAAGAGATTTGTCAAATGAATCAGCTTTAAAGAACTTCTGGGTGAGCTATAACTCTTCTCTGTTATTCACGAAATTAACAGCTTATCTCTGTTTCTATTGCAAAAAGCTGTCCTGGAAGTGCATTCTAAAGATATAAACAGAAGAGGGATTTCTATTCCGAGGAACATTATATTGTCTGGGACTATTCTCTTTTTGGTCTATTTTATTTTGACGAATCTGCTTCTTCACGACGCCACTAACTGTTTTGATGCTGGGAACTAAATTTGTTTTGTATTCTTGAACATAGAGAGATAAGGCAGGCTGCTCTGTTTATACTGTGATGTCATCAAGCCTGGAATATTAACCCAATTGTTGCTGAAATAAGAAGTGGTTCTTCTTTATTTTTGTTTTGTTTTGTTTTCGTGGTTTTAAAAATGGCAATCAAGAAAGTGGCTGAGAATCTGGAAGTAATTATGTTTCAGAAAATAATGGATGAGATTGAGATAACGAAACAAACCCTGCGACAGGGCAGTAAGGAGCTGAAAATTGAACTGAGCAAAATGACGCAGGAGCTTAAAGAAATAGGGGATCCTGTGAGAGAGGAGAATGAGATCAGAGATGAGAAAAGAAAAAATAAAGGGAAGATACAAGCCCTGGAGATTGGCACAAATGTGGAATTGGAAAAAGATCTGGAGTTTATGGATATTAGAAATAAAATCTACTGTTTGGAATTTAACGTTATCTCTGAAGAAATTAATGAAGATATTAGAGATAAAGTTATCAATGGCTTGGATAATCTTCTGGACTGGAATGACGTGATGGAGCTTGATATAGAGAAAATCTATGGAATTAACTGCAGCCATGTGACAATGGAAAAACTCTCAAGAGATGAGCCAGTGCATTTTGTAAAAAAGAACAGAGATATGACTTTACAACAATATTTCAGCAACTTATTCAGAATTGATGGCAAGAAAATATTTGGGATAGAGGAAATTCCCATCAGACTCTTATTATATGACTATGGCTATGACAGCAAGATTATTATGGAATACTGATAATGGAAGATTGGACACTGAAATTACTGGATTTAACAGGACTATTGAAGATGGAAGATGGAATTAATATGGATAATGGAATAATGGCTATTGAAATTATTGGACCTAACAGATTTTGATGAGATGGATTAATCGATATGTTTATTTGGACTATGGTTATGACAATAAGATTATTATTATTATTAACGAGATGGATTAATCGACATGTTTATTTGGAGAAAAATTGATAGATATATTTCTTAAAGAATTGAAACCTCTCTTTGACTTTTTGTGGAAAGAATAAAGTAATGTTTATGAGATTTGATGATTAATTAAGATAACTACTGGAGGAAAGTGATCTTATAATATAATTTAAGAGACAGGATTGTTATATATTGTAGACCTATAACTGATCTGATCTGCGACAAATGGGAAGTCAACATTTTATTTTTTTGTTTAATCATTTTTGTTTTGTTTTGTTTTTTGTCTTTGAATGTTTTATGATTTTGTTTTGTATGTTTTATGAAAATTTGAATAAAAATTATTGTAAAAAAAATGTTTTTAAAGTTGTTTCGTTTTAATGTATTTTAAAGTTCTGTTTTTATGATGTTTTAAAATGTTTTTAGTGCTTTTGTTTGCCGCCCTGGGCTCCTGCTTGGAGGAAAGGCGGGATATAAATCAAATAATACATAAATAAATAAGTGGTTAGTACAATGCCTTTGATTCCAAAAGGATAACTCGGCTGAATCCAGTTACGCTTGATCCCACTGAAATCAATGGGAAAAGTTAGTTGCACTGATTTCAGTGTGAATTCAGTGCAACAAACTTAATATGGATGCAACCCAATGTCCTAATAGCTCAGTTCAGGTAAAGTGCCTGTTATAATGTCCCCAATGCCTCCAATTATAAATGCTATTGAATACAGGGACTGTAAGGGAAAAACTCAACATATAAAATTATTGAATCTGGCAAGTTGTCTGAGGGAGATATGGGAAATCAAGGCTTGCTAGAAGCAACCTGTTGAGCTAGCATAGGTGGTGCCTATAGCTAATTGCTAGCAATTTTCATTCTGATTTTCTTTTAAATTTCCAAATTCATTCAAAGTTCTTTTCTTTCCAGGGGAGACAAACCATATTAGGCTGTTGTGAAATTTCCATCACCTGGAAGCAAACACTGTCAAAACGATCACTGACATGGGTGTTTGTGATAGGAGTTTTGTATTAGTATCTATGTGCTGGATTGAATTGCTTTGTATTTTTCTCTATCTGATTGGTTTTGATCACATTATTAGTGCCTTGTGTTGAAATATAAGATGTATCTATATATCTATTGCAGACATTGTCTCTGTTTATCTTTCTGTCTCCACACATTGCCCATTTGACATATTGCGTGAGTAATGGGTTCCATGAAAGTACTTTTCATTAAAAGAGAAACCAGTGAATTAGCCCAGAGCTCGGCTTCTCTGTCTCTTACTGCTAACTTAATTCCTCTGAGTGGAGTTTTAGCTTTGCAAGTCTCTTATCCGCTGGGGGCAGTGGCGTGAAGAGGGGTTGTGTATAGTTTGCCGGCCAGGGGCCTTAGCAACGGAGGGTGGGGTGGATGGGCAGGAGTGAAGGAAAAAGCTTTGCCATGACACCTTAAGCCCATTAATTTCTTGGTCGCTAGGGGAGACGATGCTGCGCTCCGCATCACAAGCGGATTC
Organism: Rhineura floridana; assembly: GCF_030035675.1. Classification (NCBI taxonomy): domain Eukaryota; kingdom Metazoa; phylum Chordata; class Lepidosauria; order Squamata; family Rhineuridae; genus Rhineura; species Rhineura floridana. The sequence continues at coordinate 20,499,303 of NC_084490.1, forward strand.
GGCAAATTGGAAAGAAAGGAGAGGCAGGAAAAGCACAGATCCCGACAGGGCAGGCTGTTGGGACACCTGCTGGCAGCTTGGTTCTGCTGGACAGAAAGGTGCAGATACCAGGGGAGGTACACGAAAAGGCTCTGACTGCTGAGGCAACATAACCAGATTTGTGGCACTCAGGGGACAAGGCCTGGTTCATGTTTGGTGGCTTGGTGGGCCCACCTTGGCTTACCTCCATTGTGTGCTCCAGTTGGAATAACGTCCACTTTTCTATCAAGACCTTTGGATTGCCTTCCTAACAGAAGCCTTTGAGGTAGCTTCTTGGGATTTTTGTTGGTCTTCTAAGAGAGGGTCTGGGTGATTGATGTTGCATCTAAATCTGTTGTACAACAAAGTCTGTAATCTCTAGATTGGTGGCCTCTATCTAGGATCATCTCCATTCTCCTTCTTTGGCTGTCAAACCCATTCTGGACTGCTGTCTCCACTCACCCCTTTCCCATCTACTGAAGACATCCCAGCTGTGGAGATGGCCTTGCATTGGGCATTTCTCTGCCTCATCTTTTCCTCACTGGTGCTGACAACTGAATATGGCTTGCCCAAATTTATTTGCAGTCCTATGCCACTGGATATGGATAATGGATGCCAGTCAGCCAGCCAGCAGTGACATGGAGTGGGGGCTAAAGTTGGGGGAAATGGGCACTGGGTGGAGGAAGCCAAGGAAACAATCCTGCATTTGCAGGAGCCCAGAAGGAGATGATCCTGGACCAGAGGGAGACAGTGCGGGAGTTGACAACCAAGCTGAGCCGCTGCTGAGAAGCAGTATGGTGGTCACCATGAAGATAATCACAGCCATGGTCATGGCCATCATGAGGGAGGCCATCGAGGCCATCACAAGGGTGGAAATCAGGGCCACCGTGAAGATGGACAACAGGGCCACAAAGAGGCTGGCCACCGAGATCCCCATAAAGGCATCCATGCCCGGGAGAATGAGTACCATTATTTTGGACAACGAGAGCACCACAAACTACAGGTGGGGTACAACACCCATTATGCCTTTCGCAAGGGGGCTGCCGCTGCCAACACCATGGAGGATCCACCCAAGGAGGCATCCCCTGGAGTGCACCAGATGGAGAAGATGTTGGACACACTCAAGGAGAGACTGGAGCATCTACAGGTACCAGAGTTTGTGCATCAGCCACCCCTTCTTGAGAAAACTCTTATCTTTCCCATTGCACTTATGCTTTCTTCTCAGATCTGTCCATTTGTTCCTTGTCTATCCAGCTATCCACCATCCATCAGTTCTCATATTCAGCCCCATGTTTGCCCCCTCCCCCATCCTTTGTCTATCCATTTATCTTCCTTCACAAATGCTCATCAGACAGCTATAACCTTGCTCATTCTTCAACTTCACTCTGCTTATCAGTTTCCACATATTTGGAAAGTTTCATACAATCCTCTATCCTTCCTTATCTGCTCCCTGTCGATCCATATGACCACAATAAACAACTGCAGGGAACGCATCCTTCCCTGGTACAATCTACCTTATTTAACACACAAAATGCTATAAATCCTACTACTCCAAATGTTGCTCACTCCATATCTGATTTTTTTTCCTGCTAGAGTCATTGTTCCTCACATTAAGCTTTCCTGCTTCCTCTTCACATCTGCCCAATGCACACATAAATTCACACAACTAAGCTGTTTTATCCATAACGATGACTTGGACAGTGCACATGAAAAGTGACATTTAATTCCAGAAGCTCCCTATCACAACCAACAAAAACAACTGGATGGGAAAATCACAAAGTAAGGTCAGTACTCCTCAGAAGAGAAACATTTTGGATCTCATTTCTTAAGTATCCCATCACAGACTGACAGATCTAGCTATCTTATGTATCCGTCACCTGTCATAGAGGCCCAGTGTTTCAAGAGACCGATGACACAGGATAGCCTCTGCTTAGCCCATACCTATCAGGTCCCAATTGTACCACTCTGTAAAGTCTCTATTGCTAGATCATCTATAGTTTGGTTCACACATGTATGCATACACATCATGGTTTCGCTACACTTTATCCTTAATGACTGGAAGAAGGTGTTAAATGACTTAGCTGAATAAGATTGTGCTCAAAATCACGTCTGCAATTAAGAAAACTCTCTCTGTGGAGTTATTTCCCATTCATACATATAATCCATCACTTGAGGTTGCAGCCATCAAGTGATGAGCATGCGTGTATTTCTAGTTTTATCCTGTACAGCTGACTACATTTCTTTCAGTTATGAAGTCATCCATGCCACCTGACATTCTATATGTCCATCCCCTAGAGAGGAAGCCAAGAAAATAATCTCTGGTACTCCAGATGTTGTTGGACTACAGCTCCCATCATCCCTGATCATGGAGCTGTGCTGGCTGGGGATGATGGGAACTGGAGTCCAACAACATCTGGAGGATCACAGGTTCCCCATCACTACCCTAAAATTACATTCTTGGTTTGTAAACCCACTGCCCTTGTCCCAGTCTCTGTTGCAACAGAGACTAAATTGCTTTCTGCCAACTGTGTGCGGCAATTTTTAAAAAGTAGTCAGTGAATGCAACTGAGTCCCCTTTTAATCTTCTTTCCTCCAGTCTAAACATACACGGCTTCCTTAACTTTTCCTGCCTGTGACACACTTTCTAAATCTTTTGGTTTAATGTTACTTCCCAGTCACATGTCCATCCCCCACTTCTTCCTTCCATCAGGTTTCCACAACTAATATCACCCCCCCTCGGTGTTTCTTCTCTTTTCCATCAACATATCCATCTCAACTGCTGATCTATCTACTTCAGTGAGGAAAACAGATCACATGGTTTCCTGAAACTCCCATAATGTTTTTCCTAACCTCAGGAATGAATGTAGGTGAAATGTTTTGCCAGAATTCCATAATGGTTCAGAGACGCTGGTCCCTCTGTCCTTGCCCACTGAATTTCTCAGAAATTACCCCTCCTATTTATCTGTCTGTCTGTCTGTCTGTCCGTCTGTCTGTCCTTCCATCCAGCCATCCAGTCGTATGTAGCCAGAGACAGAAATAGTTTGTTTTTAAAAGAGATTTCAAGATAGTGTGACAGAAGCCATTGTTGACCATGACAGACACAGACATACACACACAGAGAGACATATCTTCCCTGTCATTTCACATTAAACAGATACTGCAAGTTTTGAAAGTGGTGTTTTTAAAAAAGCCTTTTAATCAGAAATGACAAGAGTTTGTATATGATGTACCACACAATGCAAGGAGAAAATGCCCTGCAACTATTTTATGGTTCCAGCTGAAGTCAATTTCTTTTGGTTTACAACCTCATTCTATCAATATATGCACCTAGCTATCTCAGTACCCCCAAATGAGCAGGTCCTTTGGGAGACATTTTGGGTCTAGAAGAAAAACAGTATTAATAAGCCCTTATTCCTCCCCTGAACTCCCCAAAGTGAATATCACAACTGCCTCCACTTTGAGGCCATGCCTTCCAAGAGAGGGATAACATGATGGCCAAAATCTACAGTTAGGCAATACTTTTTATTGGGATGAACCAAAATGTCACAAAAAGGTGGCAAGCTTTTGAAGTCTCCAGAACTCTTCATCAGGCAAGATGTTACAAAAAGCAGTGTTTTGAACCTTTGTGCAGATAAGGAACTGGGAATTTGCAATCAACTTCAGCACTGGGAGGGGGGTGAAGGGAAAAAGCAAAAATAAAAAGAGCAAATATTAGGCTGGATGCTGTTTGAGATGGGGGACAAATGTGATTCAGTAAGCATTTATAGGCAAGCCTACCTAATCCACACTTTTCCTAAACAATACATGAATGCAAACACAGCCATTAGGCAAAATTTATATAAAGGTGTATTAGAAATTTGCATTAATGTGCTGCTGAGTTTTATGAGTACTTTTTTTAAATGCAACCCGATGAAGAAATGTGGAAAGCTGAACTTAAGAATGGAAAAAAACCTGATGTTGTAGCCACTGTCTTTACATCCAGCCTAATTTGTTTTTTCTCGCCCTACTCTCCACCCACTGCTTCGTGTGACATCTTGCCTGATGATCTGGGAGGGTTTTTTTTCTCCTTATGGACCAACAGGGCCACCTTTGCTTTTTATGAAGGCCAAAGATTCCCTTTTCTTTTTCTGTCTCTCCCTCTTCTGATAGAAGCTGAAACTGGCAGTGTGTGGCATCACCCATATAGACCTCAAGAATTCTTCCTGCTTGTCCTTCCCTCTCACAGACTATCCCTCACCTCACCTTCCTCACCGGATTGTTGTGACAAGCAAGAATATGTGACAATGGTAACCTGTACTGACCAAGTTGAAATGGACTTTGTCCATGTTACATGTATCAATTATATCCCCCACAGCAGTGAGCAACTGTGAAATCTCCCAAAATGGCTGTTGGAAGAGGGCTAATAAATAGACCAGGAAGTCAGGAGAGAGAAAGCATGCAGATAGATTTGTGGAATACGTCGATGGATTGATGGAATAAATGCATAGGAAGGATGGAAGGAAAGAAGGATAGATGCGATAGGAAGGACGGAAGACAATATTAGATGGAAGGAAGGAATGACAGATGTAAAACCCAGGTCCTACCCCACGACACAAGCAACCCAAGTTGCCATTTGGTGCGGCAGCTTTTTAGGAGCACACAACTAATACAAGAGAATGCAGCCTGAGAGAGTATCCTCAGGGAGATTGCAAAAGCCACTTAAGATGGCAGAATGGGCTTTGATAAAATCACAGAATGGCACTTTCATGAAAGATTTCATCTGGCTTTCAGGCTGCCCACAAAAATTCCTATCTGACCCATGTGCTCTGCCTCTCGTGTTCTGTTCCATTCCTTTGCATGTCTCCTGTTTTCACCTTCATAGCCTTCCCCTCACACACTTTCTGCTCATTCTCAGTGGGAGGCCATTCCTGTACAGGCCCTACTCCTTTCTCCTGTACACGTCCTCTTTCCCACACTCCAGCTCTTGTTCCCTCTGGGTGTATCTGGACCTATCTAAGTTATTGGAAAGGCTTGTTGATTCTCAAGCAAGACCAGTTAATCCTGCTGGGGCAAAAATGACTTGTTTGTGAATTTAGACTGTGGCTCTTCCAAGAAGGAAGTGAAACCATACAGGGATAATTTAGATGGCAAGAATCCTTCATTTCTTGGAGAGAGAGGTTTGATCAAACAACAACAACAATAATAATGTAAGTGCCAACTTTGATTAGTTTTCACTGTTTAAGGCTGTGTACGTATTACTGTATACATTTACAGCTAGGGTTGCCAGCCTCAGGGCCTGAGAATGATTCTGTATCTTTAAGAGAAGAGAAAATTCAGCCAAGTGCAGGTTTTCTTGCAACATTGTAATGGGAAAAGCCACAAGGTGAAATTCTCCCTCCCCCCTGCACAACTTTTAAAGATACAGAAGACCGATATAGACAATCAAGGCACTTCAGGGCGACACAGCTTAAACACAGGGTGGTGGGGACAGTTTATCTATCTGGGCTCACTGGCATTACATCAGAGAGTGGGTGAGTTGTTGGAGTGTTGTACCAGAACCAGGGAGACTTGGCTTCTAGTCTCCACTTGGCTACAAACCTTGCTAGGGCAAAATTTATCCTGGTCCCAACCTCTCGCAATAAAGTTATCAGAAACTGCTCTGTTAGACTGTTCTACACAATCCTTCCCTCAGTCTGCCACAAGCAGAACGCAAATTATTGTACCTTAATAAGGAACAAAACTATTGTTGAGTCAAACAAGAGCCAAAGCAGATATTACAGGTCAAAGGACCACACACACACACACACAGTGGAGACTGGTGGCTCCGATATCAGTGAGGCAGTGATCCCGTTCCTGGTTGAAGTTTGAACTTTCAAGGCGCTATCCAAGGTGCTTTTGGTTTCAGCACCTTGGACAGCTAATTGAAAGTTCGGACTAAAACCCGGAGTGGATTCACTGCCCCAATGACATTGGAGCCACCAGTCTCCACTGCACACACCTCTCCTCCCAGATCACTGTTCAATCAATCACAGAAGGAAAAAACAGGGCTGTCAGTTCCTATGTTGTCCTATAGGGGCAGAGCTGGCCATAGGGGTGGGGTGAGCAGGGTTCACCCTGGGAGTTGAGCTGAATGCAGTGCCACTAGCATGGGGAAAAGATCGTTGTGCCTCTCTGTAGCCTTTCCCCCAAAAAATTCTACAGGTTTTTTTTGCAAGAACTACAAAATGAATTTCTATCAATGAGCTTTAAAGTATGTTTATTTTTCAACGTCCAGTTTGGCATTGTCTGCTGTACATAAAAGCAGAATACACAGCTGTTCTTTGAGGGCAGACTCCCAAAGTGGCATAAGCACTACAAGTACTTTGAATGCTATAAGCATTATAAACAATTTAAAAAGAAAACTGTAAATCAGCTGTCACTTTCAAAAGTGGATAAACATTTAATTTAATTAGACCTTTTCTTATTATTTGCAAAGACACAAAGGAAGAGTTGTGGATCAGTGGCAGGTCTCAGGTTCAGTCCCTGGCATCTCCAGGGTATTATTATCAGTATCAGTATTAGTATTAGTATTTCTATGCCGCCTTTTGGCCAAAAGGGCCTCAAGGCAGCTTACAAAAAAAACAAAAAATAAACACAAATATAGAAATACATATCAGTAAAAACAGTAATTTACAAAAAACAAGGTAATAATATTATTAAAAAGCAACGATAACAACTTTCAATCAAAATGCAATTTTATGCATTTGTGGTTTGTTTGTTTTTAACTGTTCTTTGGGTTGCAGCCCACAAAGCACTAAGTTAAAGTTACTTAGCAGTATGGGTAGGGCAGTAGCAGGGTAGGGCTGGGAATGTCTCCTATCTAAAACCCTGGAGAGGTGCTCCCAGTCAGTGCGGACGATACTGAGCTAGATGGAGCAATGGCCTAAGTATAAGGCAGCTTGCTATGTTCCTCTGTTGAAGAAGAGCAACAACTCAGCAACACTACAAAACTAACCATGAGGGTGGGGGAGGAACCAAGGGGGGGACCACTCATTGCCCAAGGCACTTTATATTTGGGATCTCCCTGAGTAGGGGAGTGGGGTGCAGTGGGTTAGTTAACAGAGTGGCCGAAAACATTTTGCTTTCCCTTAATGGCTGCACCAATCAATTTGACAACTGTACTGTGCCCCCCTCCCCTGAGTCACATTACTCAGGATCCTGGAGTGCACCTCTCAGATCACACTTGGCTTTATAGATGCCTCTACAAATATTGTTTGTAGCTGTAGGGCTGCAACTTTTAATTGATTACTTTGATTAAATCAATGGAAAGTCTTTTTAGGTTGACTAAAATAGGGCTTCCCAAACTGTGGTCCGCAGCCCAGCAGTGGTCTGTGAGCTTCGTTCAGGTGGTCCGTGGCATGTCTGCATTAAATATACATATCAATTTTTAATTGCATTTTTATTGCTTCTTTCTTTTATTTCATTGTATTACAATTTGAATTCTATGGAATGCAAATTGTAGTACATTAAAAGATAAGAAATAAGTCATATAGATACAACTAAAATCCCTGCAGCATCTAACACAGTGTATTACAGTTGTTACAACAGGCAGAAAAATAATTAAGTAGTCCACCAAGATCACTGGCAATTTTCAGGTGGTCTCAGGGGAAAATGTTTGGGAACCACAGGACTAAAAAGTCTTCTTTGGTTTATTGGGCAACTCATTTCAAGAAAATATTAATGATTCGGGGGTTGCAATCCTATATACACTTACCTGGGAGTAAACTTCATTGAACTCCATGGGACTTACTTCTGAGTAGACACGTGTAGGATTGTGCTATTAATACCTCTCAATATAGCAGGTGCGAGGTGCCATGCTAGAAGAGGCATTATGCTTGCACTTTTACACAGTAGGGAATGCCTTTTTTAAGATGGCACCACCTGTGTCATATATTTGCAGCAACTAAAACAAGGGCGGGAGAATGTTTTGTCCTCCAGATGTTGCTGGACTACAACTCCTATCATCCCTGCCCTTGGACTAGGACTGATGGAAGTTGGAGTTCGACAACATCCCTGATCTAAAAGAAGGGAAGTGTGCTTTTTTTCCTTCAAAAGCATTGTTTTAGTCACAAGAAAAAAATGCAGATGTAAGCAATTAATTAATCGATTTCAACAAAATTAAAACTCAGTTGAGTGACTGACTATGATTTCTTTATAAGAACATAAGAAGAGCCTGCTGGATCAGGCCAGTGGCCCATCTAGTCCAGCATCCTGTTCTCACAGTGGCCAACCAGGTGCCTGAGGCTTCCGGCAACTGGTTTTTCAGAAGCATGCTGCCTCTGACTAGGGTGGCAGAGCACAGCCATCACAGCTAGTAGCCATTGATAGCCCTGTCCTCCATGAATTTGTCTAATCTTCTTTTAAAGCCATCCAAGCTGGTGGCCATTACTGCATCTTGTGGGAGCAAATTCCATAGTTTAACTATGCGCTGAGTAAAGAAGTACTTCCTTTTGTCTGTCCTGAATCTTCCAACATTCAGCTTCTTTGAATGTCCATGAGTTCTAGTATTATGAGAGAGGGAGAAGAACTTTTCTCTATCCACTTTCTCAATGCCATGCATAATTTTATACACTTCTATCATGTCTCCTCTGACCCGCCTTTTCTCTAAACTAAAAAGCCCCCAATGCTGCAACCTTTCCTCATAAGGGAGTCGCTCCATCCCCTTGATCATTCTGGTTGCCCTCTTCTGAACCTTTTCCAACTCTATAATATCCTTTTTGAGATGAGGCGACCAGAACTGTACACAGTATTCCAAATGCGGCCGCACCATAGATTTATACAATGGCATGATGATATCGGCTGTTTTATTTTCAATACCTTTCCTAATTATCCCTAGCATGGATGGCAGCTGTACTTGCTGGTGTTGCATTTATTTAAAAGCTTTCCATCCTGCCTTTCCAATATAATATCTATTGTAGCTCTCATTAAAGTATAAAATATCAACCCCACATACATTAACAATGAGGAAACAAACTGTGCAAATAAAGGACATTACAGATACCTAAAAGCAGTTACAGGTGATCAGTTTCACATGCTGTTGGGCAAACGGGATGGGATTTGGCCTCGGAGTCTAATGGATAACAGCAGTAGCACATAATAAATCTGCCTAGGGTAGGAATTCTGCAGCAGGGGTGGCCCATAGTAGAAGTCCTAACCTCCAAAACCAGGGGTATCTGAGAGCCTCAGACTGAATTAGGTGGGCAGCTTCAGTTGTAGGAAACGGTCCTTTAGATATCCTAGGCCCAAACCACTGGTCCAGCCTGATGGGCCAGAGCTAGAGGTGCAAATCAGCATAGAATCCTAAGTCCCTGAGGTGTGCAAGTGGCCTCTATTGTATTATTATTTATTTAATTTTTAAAAATATTTATAATTCGTATTTCAGTTCCCCCCACAAGCTGGGTAATAGTCATGGGCTTCTACTGGGAAGAAGGGTGGGATATAAATAAATAAAATAAGCAAATAATAAAAACATAATGAAAAAATAACAACAAAGAAACAAAAAAACCCGACAACAACCCAACCCAAACAAGCACTTGATGAGAATTTCCTACTGAAAAACCTGTCAAGAGTCGGACCATGATTGTTTTCAACTGACACCTGAGGCACAGAGAGATCTTCTGAGGCAGACTTCTATAGCCTAGACGGGGGTTCCCAAACTGTGGCTGATGTACCACCAATGATCCATGAGCTTTATTCAGGTGGTCCACAGCATGCCCTCATTAAATACTCATGATTTTAAGCTGCATTTTTATTGCTTCTTTTATTTCTTATATTGTATTACAAATTGAATTCTGTGGAATGCAAATTGTAACACAATAAAATACGATATCACAATTAAAAATAATACAGCTTCAAGCACAGCGCATTAGAATTGCTGCAACAGGCAGAAAAATCATTGAGTGGTTCCGCCAAGACCCTCAACAATTTTCAAGTGGTCTGTGAGGAAAAAAAGTTTGGGTACCACTGTCCTACGCCAGAGTTTTTCAACCTTTGGTCTCCATATGTTGTTGGACTACAACTGACCATATTCTAAGCTATCTGGGGATGATGGGAGTGTTGTAGTCCAGCAAATCTGAGGACACGAGGTTGAAGAATATTGGCCTAGGTACCACCACTGAGAAGCCCCTTCCCCACATAGCCATTCATCTACTGGGTTTTTGTTGAGCAAAGCAAGGAATGTGAAACAGGATTCACATGTTTTCTCTGAAAACCATGTTTTATTGGAGTAGAGCTGGAATGCCCAGGAGCTAGGACAAGAGCAGAGGATATCAACGATTCCTCTACGTGTGTGATGGCTTTTACAGAGCGAGCACTGGGAGGGAGAGGACAGTGCTGCTACCATCCCTATGGGTGGGAGATTACAAGCGCATCTGAGGTGATCACCTAAGTGCAGTGACTAAAAATAAATCTGCTGCCCTTTTCCCTGACTTTCCCCCATCTTAAATAGTAAGCAAGAATTATACATCCAGGCACTCACCGAACAGGAGGCAGGGAGAGGGTACAGTAAGGAAGCCGAAGGGCCTCCCAGCTCAGAAAAAAGAACGGGCAGGGATGGAAATTGGCAGTGCTGGCCCAAGAGAGTTTGCTGCCAGAAACAGAGCCCAAATGTTCCCCTTCCTAAGCCCCAGGCTAGAGCTAACCGTTGAGAAAGTCTTGCTACATCATTCAGACACCTGTGCCTGCCTCCCTCTTAGGGTTGCCAGGTTCCTGGCCTGAGACTGATCCTGTATCTTTTGGAGAAGAGAAAGTCAGCCAAGTGCAAGTGTTCTTGCAACTCTGTAATGGGAAAAACCACAAGGTGGAATTCTCCCTTCCCCCTGCACAACTTTTAAAGATACAGAAGACCTCTTGGAGGCCAGGCATGGCCTCCAATGTGGTGTCCTCCAGGGGAGCAGGAGACCTGATCTCCTCTCTGAGATATTTTACTGCTCTACAAATTTGTAAAAATGCAAACACAATTTGGATTGGTCTTTCACAGTCCAATCCACTTCCTGTGTAGCTTGGAAGAATTTGGTAACGTGGTGAGTGGTGGTAACACCTGCCATCTCCAAAGATGGGGAATTATATTTTTGTATGTTGTTTTTCTTCTTAGTTTGCTTCTTTCCTGTGTTCCTACTGTTTCTACAGAGAATCTAACCTAAAAACCTATATTTCTTTCATTATTCATCCTAGAAATCTGTGTCAAAATTATTTTGATTAATTTCAAAGCCTTTTTATTGGTCAATGTCATATGATGTTGAAGACAGCCTTTTGTGTTTCATAACTAGAGGTTATGTTCTATTGGGCACATTAACAGTTGAATCTGAAACTGCAATTTGATGTAAAATCAGAATGATTACAATATGTTGCTACTTAAGCAATGCATCTGTTGGAAAAAAACAAACTTGGCCTGCCCAAGATGCATGTTTTCAGCCTGCTATGCTTAAACCACTGCACTTAAGGAAAGGTGTTCAACATAGAGCACACCTAGAAATTTGCTAGAATACATTTCCCACTGTTTTATCTTGTGCAAAGTGAGACACTTCGCATGTCCACTGGATACTATTCTACAGAATAGTCAGTGCCAATATTCCACAATTGTTTTTGGAGTTTTTAAAAAGTAAACTTTGCAAAGTGTTGCTGTACTTCACATATTCACAGAAACAGAAGCAAAAAAAAATGCTTCACTAAAATAGCAAAGTAAATAAAACATATTTAAAGTGACTATCTGAACTATATCAACTGTCTTAATGTTGTTGCTTTCTCCCTGCTAAAACAAGATCAGCACAGCACATGTCTTGTTTCTGTCCTTTGGGCTGATGGCAGGTGTTGCCACCACTCACCATATGCTCAGACACATGTTACCAAATTCTTCCAAGCTACACAGGAAGTGGATTGGACTGTGAAAGACCAACCCAAATTGTGTTTGCATTTTGACAAATTTGTAGGGCAGTACAATATCTCAGAGAGGAGTCAGGTCTCCTGCTTCCCTGGTGCATTCACTACAGCCTCCCAATTTCCCTGCTTTTTAAAGTTTGATAGAAATATCTGTTGGCTATAGATATGTTTTTAAACTGCAAGGGTTTTTGCCTTATAGTGAATTTCTCTGCTTTTTAATTGAGGATGTAAGAAATGGGATCCAGGGCAAGTTTGCAGACAATGGATTGATAATTTGCATGCGTATTGAGTTCAATGGGATTTACTCCCCTGCAATCATACTTAGAATAGATAAAACTGGCCATGGAGGAGGAAGGAGGAGAAGGGGATTGGAAGGGGATAGGGAGGGAGAGAAGGAAGAGGGAAGGGGCAAAAGGGAGGGGATAGGAGGGAGGAGGAGGGGAGGGCAGGCTTGATCATTTGCATGCTGTTTGAGTTCAGTGGGATTTACTCCTGTACAATCATGCTTAGGAAAGGTGAAACTGACCTGGGGGAGGGGCAGGGAGGAGGGGGAGAGAAGGGAACAGGGAGGCAAGAGGAAGGGGAGGAGGTTGGGTGGGCAGGCACTGGGCAGAGGGAAAGCCCCTTTCCAAAAGAAAAACATTGTAAACAGTATCATTGTTTTTCAGGGTTTCCCTCACCTTTTTATTCTACAGCAAGCACATGTAGCCTCCTGCCCAAATTTAAACCAAAGCTGTCACTGGCCACATCCACACCAGACCTTTTTTTCACATTAGACAATCATGGCTTCCCCCAAAGAATCCTGCGAAGTGTAGTTTGTGAAGGGAGCTGAGAGTTGCTAGAAGACACCCTGAGAGCCAGTGTGGTGTAGTGGTTAAGGTACTGGACTACGACCTGGGAGACCAGGGTTCGAATCCCCACACAGCCACGAAGCTCCCTGGGTGACCTTGGGCCAGTCACTCCCTCTCGGCCTCAGAGGGAGGCAATGGTAAACCCCCTCTGAATACCACTTACCATGAAAACCCCATTCACAGGGTCGCCATAAGTCGGAATTGACTCAAAGGCAGTCCATTTCCATTTTCAGAAGATACCCTATTCCTCTCACAGAGCTACAATCTCCAGAAGAGGGGCTGTTTTACTCTGGCCACTGGAGCTGTGTCAGGGGAATAGGATGTCTCCTAGCAACTCTCAGCATCCTTCACAAACTGCACTTCCCAGGATTTTTGGGGGAAGCCAGGACTGTCTAAAGTGAAATATATGTCTGGTGTGGGTGTGGCCCCCTGATTAGCCAAGCCAAGCATCTGTAAGTCTGACTTTTGGAACACTGATAGTTCTTACTGAGCATGCCCGACCCTGTAATATACTTCAATGTTAAATTTCTTAAATTAACTAAGAATCAGCCATGCATTTTAAAACAAACTTTAAAACGGCAGGAGATGAAGCTCAGAGTATGGGGCAAGGTCAGTAATAGGATTACAGGTACTCTATGAATATGGCTGATTTTTAATTAATTTCAACACATTATGAGACCACTGACAGAAAAAAGTCCAACAGGGGTCTGGATATTTTGTTTTACGTTTTGAATTCTTGATTTTCTCTCTTGTGAAGGAAGCGTTTCTGAGTTCAGGACTGTAAGTTTTAAAAGGTTTTGTTTTGGAATGAGCTTATGGGAAGCAGCAGAATGGCATGGGGGTATTTTCAATTTAACATTGCAGAATGCAAAAATCTATGCTGGCTATAGTATACAGCCACGGCTGTATGGTATCTCCTTAGCAAAGGTTTTTCTATCACTCTTTGTAAATGCTGGATTTTCTTGAGCTTTGATAGTATTTGGTTATTTGTGTAGAAAGGGTATAGGTACATGAAGGGTATAATGTTAATGGTCTTGAACGTTCTTACTTCAGACTGGATGCAATAAATTTGCCAAAGAAACTGCAGCTCTTTCCCATGTGCTTTTGGGTCATATTTTGTTTCTGAGACACCAAACTTTTCTTTCTTAACACATTCTCTTTAGATAGCACTTGGCCTAAGGACTCAGCATGGTTCAGAGGTATTTTGTTGTTATGGCAACCCTATGAATCAGCAACCTCCAAGAGCATCTGTCATGAACCACCCTGTTCAGATTTTGTAAGTTCAGGTCTGTGGCTTCCTTTATGGAATCAATCCATCTCGTTTGGTCTTCCTCTTTTTCTGCTCCCTTGTTTTCCCCAGCATTATTGTCTTTTCTAGTGAATCATGTCTTCTCATGTGTCCAAAGTATGATAATTTCAGTTTCATTATTTTAGCTTCTAATGATAGTTTTGGTTTAATTTGTTCTAACACCCAATTATTTGTCTTTTTCACTGTCCGTGGTATCCACAAAGCTCTCCTCCAACACATTTCAAATGAGTTTTTTCTCTTATCCACTTTTTTCACTGTCCAGCTTTCACCTCCATAGAGATAGGGAATACCATGGTGTGAATGATCCTGACTTTAGCGTTCAGTGATACATCTTTGTATTTGAGGACCTTTTCTAGTTCTGTCATAGCTGCCCTCCCCAGTCCTAGCCTGATTTCTTAGCTCATCGTCAATCTAGATGTTAAGTGGAGTCCTGACTTTCCTTCAAGTTTCTTATAATGCAAAAACAGCTTAGCTGTTGGGCTCAGTGGAAGAAGGGGACCGGTGGGCAGAGAAAGAGATGCTGCATTTCTTCTCCAATACTTTTTTTAAACTTCAAAATCTCCCTCTCTAACATGGTTTTCATTCAAGTAGAGAAGGGAATTTTCTAGCTTTTCTCTTGTAGACGGGCAAGCAGGGGGGAAGTGGGGGTAGGATTTTGACATGACCAGCAGCAAGAGAAAAGGTTTAGCAGCCTCTTGCGCTACGGTTCACTTCTGAGGCTGCTTTTCACTCTTCAGCTCTTGGTTGCAGCCTCTGAGATTGGTTTTCTATTAAAATATAAACACACACAATTATTGGGGAATTATTATCCCAAAATTGTAGATGAGGAGGCTGCAAAATAGGGAATGGACAAGAACATGCATCAAGTTCGTGGCTGAGGGCACATTTGAAGCTTTAACTCCTGGATTCATTATTAATGCTCTTAACTACTAAATGTCATTTATGAAGTCCTACAGTTGCCTACATTCTCGGGAGACAAGAATGTAGGCAGCCCTAATTATATTTCAACTATCAAAGACTAAATATATACCATCAACTCAGAAGTATTGAACAGAAATATGAAATGTTCAGGGAATGTTTGGCAACATGATGCACGAAGCTTAGCAGAAGCTCCCATCAGCCTCGTAGATGGGAGATGTTCCAGGAACCATGTGAGCTGCTATGAACAAGGTATTATGAGCAATCGCTAATAATGTTCAGAGAATATCCAGTGAATATTTAATACTAGCATTCAGAAGAGGAAAATTTGAGGATCTGATTTGGCACAAGTGGTTTTCAGCTTTGTCCTGGCTCATGCCCAGGCAGGTCATTCACTTGTTCTTGATCTCATTAGCAGTGGCGCAGGTCAGATCTGGCACCTCGGCAGTGGGATGTACATGCAAGGTCAGCAGAGCAGCCATGTATTAATAGCTTCAGGAAGGATGCATTAGTGACCCCAGGGCCAACCAAGAGATCTAGCCTGGCTCCGGGAAGCAGGAGGGGGGGAGAGAGAAAGGCTGTCTCTTGTTTCCGCTTCTCCACAGCAGGCTGGTCTCAAGAGCTGTATTTGATGCCAATCCCTGGCATTTGTTTAACAGTTCCTATGCCTCGTCTAACATTTTCTCTTCTGCTTTCCTAAATAAATAGGATGCGTGTGCCCAAACAATTTTGGAGTAGTGATGTCACATTATGGGCTCATAATGCTCAGCTCAAACACAAGGTGAGCATCACCAACACACACATGGTTCTTCTCTGGTTGATTTTTATCTGAGCTGGAGAAAATTAAATCTGCACCAGAGATGAATCCCACACCCACATCCTCCGACCACATGCACAGGTAGGCACCAACAAGTTAAAATAGGAAAAGGAGACCTCCCATCTTGTGCCTGATGTGTTGCTATGAAGAGGACCAGTGCCAGGCTCCAAATAAACCCTGGAAATGTGGTTTCCTCAAAGGCAACTGTTTATGACAGTAGCCCTGGTGAAAATGACATTTCCCAGGAGCTACTTGTAACCTCAACTGGTTTGTCAGCCATCAAAGAAGTGGGGGGAGAGATCTTCCTTCCCTCTCCCCATTTGCTGCTACTGGAACACCTTGCAATGCCAGTCTCGTAAGTAAAGTGGGAGAGAAAGGATCAGTGAATGGGCTAGATAAAGAGGACTGGACTGGATGAATTTGGATTGACCTGGAAATAAGCTGCACTATTCCCCATGCTGAGGGTTTGTTTATGAGCCAATTGCATATAAGCTTAAGGCGGGAGGGTTCACCCATCACTACTCCAGAGAGGGGAAGGTTGCATATTTACTGGGCTCTCCAAACCAGCAAATGGCATGCTTCCTCAACACCATTAGCATTCATTATCATTTGCTTAGAACAGCCAAGGTGACAGGCAGCATGAATCATCTCACTTTATATACTTCATCTCATCTAGGCTGTGGTATCAGAGTAAAAGAAACCGGTTGCTCACATGTGGATGATCTGAGGCTACAGCATGCAATGGGCTGCTGCTTAGCCAGACAATGGTATCTAGTGACAGAATGATGCATGTGGAACCAGCCTGTGGTACACAGATCCAGATCCCCCTGGTACAGCTCTCAACCTTGAGTTCAGATTGAGTAGGCAATCTGTGGCTCTCTAGATGTTGTCGGACTTCAACTCCCATCATTTCTGGCCGTTGACGCTGGTGTCTCAGGCTAATGGGAGTTGGAATCTAATAACATTTGGAGGGCCAGAGCTTTCCCCAGGTTGGGGAAAGTGATTTTAAAATTATTAAGTTCCCCTTTTGGGAGGCCCTGTGTGCAAGTTCTTCATCTTGGCTATACCAGGTTCCAATACTACTAATAACAAAGACTCTTGCAACGCATAGAGAAGTCTGTAGTGTTTACATATCATCCAAAGATGCATACATTAAAATTTAAATAATAATTAACATTTTTCTTTAAAAAAGAGACATCGTCATAAAAGGAAATGGATTTAAAAACAAGAATAATGCCCATCTTTCTTTTTCTGGAGGAGGGGGGGAGGGGGATGTTATATTCCCCCTCCTCCAGCAACACAGGTATACAAATCCACAATAAAAGGTGGGGATGGGGGTGGAAAGAGTAAGGTTTACCATTGATATTGCTGTAGAACAAGTCCTCCTCTTTCAATTGCACCCATTCTGAGCGTTTCCAGAGCTACCATGCTAAAAACTTCCCTGTCCAGTTTGAAAAATGAGATTTGGCCCAGGAGGTGGAAGAAGTAATTTGCATGTGGTGCTAGAGATAAAAGCAGGCAAAAATGATCAGGGGAAAAACCACGGGGGACAGAGCCAAACTCTCCAGGACATTAAATGCATTTTTATCATAGCAGCCACAGTAGTGGTCACAATGAGCGGTTATCGAGACTGCTGTTGGATGGAGAGTTGGATCTTGTCCTTTTCCTGCTGCAGTCCTGCTGAAAAGAAAGCAACGGGAGTTGTCCTTCCAATGGAAACAGCAGCTTGGGAGGTGCAATTTTCACCAGGGGATAAAAGGGTCAAACTCCCCCTCCCTCCCTGCCTGCTGCAATCCTGATAATGATCAGTGCCCCACCTCAAGAGTAGCTGATATTTGCATTTAGAAAAATGTGCTTGTTAAAATTCAGACACATTCATGTCTAGTATGGCCTAGACTTTGAGATGGAGCTCTTCTAAGACCCCAAAGGTGACTTGGCTAGTATTTTTGTATAGGGGAGTAAAGCCTAGAGGGGAAAAGGGGCATGAACTTGGAATTTCATCAAATGGGGTTCTAGTAGTATAGAAGACAGGCGTTTAGGATTTGGGGGTTTCTGGGAAGAGGGCTGGATTAGTGGGTCAGTGATGACAGCTGCTGGGAGGAAAACAACAGTATATCTCCAGGAGCTTTTGGGGTAATGAAATAATTTAATTGGGGAAGGGAAAACCTGTTGAGCAGAATTATTATATTAATATACTTTCTCATAAATCTGGAGGTGAATTGAGAGAATAAAGATGGCTGGTTTGCTATCTTAAATTTCAAGTGACCTAATTCAGACAGTTGATGAACTTAATCCAGATTGACAAAATTCCCACTCTGATTTACTCAGCCCTCTTCCTATCAGTTGCATCCAAACGCAGCAGCGCTCTCTCTCTTACACAGATTGAAAATTAATCAATACCACGCCACTTTCTGTCAATGCTATTTCTAATCCCTTTGCCTTTCTTCCAGATGGGAAGAGTAGCTCTCATTCTGACTGAGACAAAAGCACATCCCTTTTAAATCCAGGATGATGCATGACCTTAAACCAGATCTACCGATGTTTCATCTTTAAACAAAACAGGATTTTAAGTGGCCACTGTCATCAAAAATGCACTTCTTCCCTGGCCAGGGGATACTGAAGACTAAAAAGCACATGGACAAAAACAGAGTCAGATCAGAGACCTTTGCAGGCTCATGATCACTTTGCAACAAAGCTTATCTCCTTTGCAAAGGTCTGAGTTTTGTTGCAAAGTGCCTCACGTGGATCTAACAAGCTCACCTCTAGGACCATAATAAGTCCTGCAGAACTCCAATGATCATATCAAAGGGATATGAAGCAAGTAAATGGTGGAAGACTAGATTTCAAGTTAGAGCCGAGTCATGGCAGGACAATATCCCATTTAAGAATTTAGAGCTATCTGGCTAGGACCTGTAGAAACTAGAGTTTGTATCCAGCTAAGTTTTATTCAGAGGGGACTCACTAAAGTTAGTAAGCTTAAGTTAGTCATATCTATTAATTCCAATAGTTCTACTCTAAGCAGAACTAACACCGGATACAACTCTTTACCTTTTAGCACATTCAGAAAGTCACACTCTTTTTCTCTGGTTAACTTCTATGGAAACGCCACATCCTGGTTTTTGACCTCGTCAAATCACTATTATAGATTTGAATCCCTGCTGCATGCACGGACAAGTGTTGAAAAAGTGGGGAAGATCCAGCCTTTAACCATTCCGATTGTCTAACCTCAAAAGGTTAATGCACATTCAGGGATCACTCATCTGTGTTCACGTTCAGACAGAGCCTTTTGGTTTCAGACAAAAGAGTCTTAACCTTGAAGCAAAAATGCATGGGGAGATTTGGAGGCGGGCAGATGGGCAACGGTGTTGGCTCTGATTTCAGTTCACTCCAGGCAGAACCTTGGCATCAACCACCCCCACGTACCACATGATCAGAAGATCTTAAACCACAGTGTTATCCCAAGCACAGGAACACAGGAAGATGCCTTAGACTGAGTCAGACCATTGCTCTAAAGCCAGTGTTCCCTATTAAGATTCTTCTTTAAATTATGGAGATAGTCTAGATTAACTCCAGAGGGAAGCCCCAGGTCTTTTGAGCGTAGTGCTCGAAGAGAAAAAGAAAAAAAAAACTGATTTCAGAGGCAACGCTCAGTTGAATCTGCAAGGGTTTCAGGGAAGTGACTCACTTTCTTAGAGATGGCAGTGATGGCAATAAAAGACTGAGGTTTGTTATTTTTCTTTTTACCTTGGCCCTGACTGTGAAGAATCAAGAGCTGTCAGTTACACATATGTGCTGGCTATTCCCAGGAGAAACAGAATAATGTTCAAAATTGTGTCAGTGTGCGCGCATTGGTTGTCTGGCTCTCTGCTGCCCCCTCCTGGTTGTCAGTATGTGCATTTCCTTTTGAAATGCCAAATAATTGGGGGGGGGGCAGCCTCTTGTTCATATGAATGCGTTAGAGCCAGAATACTGGTTACTTGGATGCACAGTGTAGATGGCTTGGCAACAGACTCTAAGGAACAGTCTATACTTTCAGGGAAATGGGCATGGTACAGCAATCCCAGGACTGTACTGACACCAGGATGCAGGTGGGAGAAATCAGATGACTGAATACCCCCAAGAACTACCCAAACACAGAACTCTAGCATGTCAGAAAGATGCACAAGCTTACTCTTGCATGTACTTTGCTCAGCTGTGCGGGGTGCTATTTTTAGGAAGGGGACCTGGGTTTCCCCATCTGCATTCTGAAGTGGTACGGTCCTAAAAGAGCTTTCCCAGTTCCTTATTCTGAACGTGTAGATTGGCTCTAAGCTGGGAGGCAGAATCCGAAAGGTCCAATCGAGCAGGAAACGTTCTCTTAACATGGTTCAAGAGTGTCACCCTCTTAGCCACGATGGGCTTCAGAGACGTCCACCTGAGTCTGCGGAGGGCCTAAGACAAGTAGATCAGAGGAGAAGCTGCCCCAGAACAGGAATGCTGTCTTCACACTCTGCAGACACCATGGTGTGAACAGTCTCCAAGGTTATGCCCACAGGCAAATTCCAAAAGGTCAAGTGGAAGCTCCAGAGCAGAGGCAAGCAAGGAGGGCATCGGGTGTGCTGGCATGCCATCAGGCTGGCAAAGTGGTGGGGTGGTCCAACGATCCAAAGAAGGGGACGGGGGCTGGTTTCATGGAGCTCAACACAGGTGGGTTGTCAAAAGGTCCAAGCGAGGATGCAGAAAGGTACCCTGCCAGGAGAAAGGTGCAGGACAGAATCCCTGCCTCATGCTTGCTCCTGTTTCTGCTTCACCGAGATCCGTTTTTTGCGGGCAGCCAGCATTTCGTAAAAAGGATCCACACTCACGGCAGCCCTGGGAGGGGGGAATGGGCATAGTTAATCCACCAATCAGATAGTTGCTAGGCCATGTGCACAGATGAGGTGGTGGGAGTGGGGATGTCTCTGGCACTGCACTGCAGTAACGTGTTGGATGGGCCAAGGAGACCTGGGTTCCAATCTCTGCTCATCCATTAATCTCATTAAGTGGCCTTGGACAAACTTACCTCACAAAAGGTTCTCGTAAGGACAAATTCATCTACCCTACAGGTGAGTGAGATTCGAAATGAAATTATCTCTGGATATGGGAAATGAATTTTGTCCCATCACAACTTCTAGCTAACAGCATGTCTATCTAGTGCCTCCTTTTACAGACTAGGGCAGTCCCCCAATTAAAGGAAATACTGATCAATATTTCTGGTTGATTAAGCATAGATTTGTAAAAACAAGAGTTCTGAACAGTAGTGAGGTGGCAAATTCCAAAGTGCAGGGTCCCTTCATGATAGACATACCATGCCCCTTCACAGCCATGCCCTATTTCCCATGCGTCCCTTGCCTTCTGTGTCATCTCCAAGGGCACATTCCACTAAAACAGACGTTCCTAGGAGCCAATTGGAAATGAAAGGGCAGGATGGTGTTATCTACTGAGAAGAGTCTTCTCAGTGGCTAACTTACTTCCTTTCACTTTGATTGGCTCCAATCAGCATGAAAGGACAAGGACTCTCCTCAGTTACTAACAAGCCCTCCCCCTTTCATGATGAGTGGCTCATATATAGGGACCTGGCTGGGAGCCTGCTCCCAAAAAAGTATGACTATGACCACCCCCCCACCCCATACCCTATCAGGACAACCTGTGAAGTTGGAGGGTTTCCAAATAAGGTTTAGAATGGGTGACTCACTCTGTGTCACTATTTCCGAAATAGCAAATTTATCATACCTAAGCTCCACAGGCCCATTATGCTCTTGACGTGTTGCACCACCATCAAACTACTGGGCCCTCTCAGTAACACTTAAGAAAAGAGGCATAGCTGCTATAATCTTTAGGCAACCCTCCTTAAATGGACACATCATTGTTGGAGTCTTGTTTGACCAACTCTAGGTTTTCTGCCAATACCACTGCAAGTTTGTTTGTTTGTGTTTTACCTTATTCAGAATTCTAGGTGAGATGTTTTAATTTTATTTTTATCTTACAAAATTATTTTAATCATAATTAAAAAACCTTTGTCCGACTGCTGAGCTGAATTGCTGGAGAAAATGAGGAAATTTAAATTAAGATGCAAATCTTAGAAGCTCTCCGTCTGTAGCCCTGTCTCCCAGAAACACTCTGCAGATATGTACCAGTTCTACTCATTTAATTGAAATGACTTTCTCCCTCACTATCCATCAATTCCTAGGAATTTTAGATCAGTGAGGGTGCTAAAAACTAAGCTGCAGATCTATAGCTCCTCCCCCTCTGCCCTGAACTAGCTTTCTTAGGAGAAGACATTTAAAAGGTTAAATCAGAATGTCTGCACTGCAGCTATGCCCCGGGAAAGCTAGAGAGAGAGAGGAGGGCAAAAACCGAAAGATTGAAATATATATTTAAAACACTGGTCAAATACATGATAAATGCATTTTTGAGTTTAAGTGGGTCCTGGGTCTGAAAAGGCTAAAGACTTATGCATTAAAGCATTAATGTCAATTTCAGGATGGGGTTAAAAATCGGTCTGGAGTCTGAGACACCTGCCCTAGGATAAGTGAGGTCTAAAAATTTGAGTGGGGGGATATAGTATTAGCGGGTGAGAGCAAGGATGGGGGAACCTGTGGCCCTCCAGATATCACTGGCCATCCAGCTCCCATCAGCCCCAGCCACCATGGCTGATGGACCTCTGGGATGATGATGGGAGCTGTAGCTTCAGGGGGGGCACAGTTTCCCATAGCTTGGCTAGAGCATGGAGGAGGAAAAAGCTGATGGTGGGGGTGAGCAGGATTCCTGGGACCCCCCCCCAAGAACGGAATGATGCCTTGTCCTCACTTGATGGATTTGATCCACTCATCCTTCTCCTCCTGCGTAGGTGCCGAAATGCGGTAGACCATGTGGTTCCCCTCCACCACGCGCCCGTCTGCCTCTGTCTTGCAGGCTTTGATGAGCTGGCCCTTGTTGTTGGGAATGTAGAGCTCAAAGCAGTTCTATAGAGAAAAAGGAGGAAGAAAAGAGAAGCCCCTTTAAAGGTCAGGTGTTTGCGAGAGCTCTTTCAGCCAACTGGAGAGTTCAGAAAGGGGGCTGGGCGGGACAAGGGTGAAAGAACGCTGGAGGGGAGAATGACAGCACTAGATCTTGCAGCCATCATGGGTGGAATGAAACTTAAAAAAAAAAATCTATCATTAAGTGCTTTACCCCCCTTTTTTCTCCCCCATTTACAATCTCAAGAAATTTTTATCATCTCCAGACATGCTTTATAGCATTACTTCAAGGAGGTGAGGGTTGGCTGGGGCTGATGGGAGTTGTAGTCCAAAAGATCTGGAGGTCACCAAGTTGGCGAAAGGTGGGGAAGAGACAAGGCCTTTTGGTGGTGGCGGCATTCAGGGAATTCCCTTCCCAGAAATAGCCACCTGGTACCAATCCAATTCAATGTTTAAAAATATCAAATCAAACATTAAAAGTTGACTGGAGGAAGAAGGAAGAAGAGGAGAAAGAAGGAAGAGGAAGAAGGAGAAGAGGACTTTACTGAAACAGGGAGCTCAGCAGACCTCACCCAGGAAGGAATTCCACAGTCCTGCAACATTTTATTTGTAATGATGCTACTGTCTATAAGCTGGCCTGGAGGCTTAATAGCAGAAAGGTGGGGCAGAAATGGTTTCTTTTTGCCTGCAAATAAATAAATGTATTGTGCCCCACCCCAAACTGCAGGTGTAAGACAGATGCGCTGTTTATGCCAAAATAATGAAATGGTAAAAGAAGCAATTAGGCAGCATAATTAAACTAACAATAATGTTGAAAATAATGAAAATTATACAAGAGCCTTAAATAATGTACTATATAAAGAGAATATGAGAAATTTCTGGAAATTCAACTGATTATGTGTTACTGTTGTTCCCAGGAAAATTATTAACTATATATATATGTAAATGTTTATTATGGGTTTTATTCAGAGTAGACCAACTGAAATTAATGATCCAAGTAAGTCATATCCATTAATTTCAATAGGCCTCCTCTGAGTAGGACTACCACTGACTACAACCCTATGGGCTGCATTCAATGCTAATCCTACTCAGAGTAGACCCACTGAAGTTGATGGCTATGACTCACTCGGTTCATTAATTTCAACAGGTCTACTCTGAGTAGGATTAAAAAAGGTAAAGGTGTCTTCGCACTTGTAGTGCGAGTCGTTTCCGACTCTTAGGGTGATGTCTTGCGACGTTTACTAGGCAGACCTTATATATGGGTTGGGATTGCCAGTTCCTTCCCCGGCCTTTCTTTACCCCCCAGCATACACCGGGTACTCATTTTACCGACCACGGATGGATGGAAGGCTGAGTGGACCTCCTTCCATTGGAATCGAACTCCGGCCGTGAGCAGAGCTTTCGGCTGCGTTACCGCCACTTACCACTCTGCTCCACGGAGGATTAACACTGACTAAAACCCTATATATTGTTAACCTTTTGGTCATTGTTAACCTTTTGGAATTAAAAAAAGAAGAGGAATGAATAACTATAGCACTGCTACAATTCAGTAATTATTTTGGTTTTTCATTGTTTCCTGTAGTAAAGACATCAGCTAAAAAAACAACCCACACTGAAAGACAGGACCGGAAGAGACAAACCAGAGTAAGGCCGCATCAACTCACTGGCTTCCGTGGGTCTTCCACTTCCCGAATGCTCAGATTCTCCAGTGGGATGATTCCTCTTGGTTCCTTGTCCTGTCAGAAATAAAAAAGACGATCTGAAATGGAGGATGCCTAAAACCTGAGTTGGGGAGGGGCACAAGAGTCTGATCCAAGAGTGTTTGGGGGGGGAAGCTACAGCCTGAGCCTCTGGGCTCCTGGCTAGGGCTCTTTCAGCCTCAGCACCCTGCCACTGATGCAAACAAGCAGGGCTGGCAGCTTCCTCAGGCCTTTCAGCACTGGGTATTGGCATACCTGTGTTTCGAGTTACTCTACTGTTTGTGGTCATGATGTTGGGGGCGGGGAAGTGAAAGGTGATGAATGTTTGTTGCTGGTCCTGCTGATGCAGATAGGACTGAACTTAGCGAGGCTGTTCCCCATGCCTTGCCCTTTCTCTGTCCACATCTGTCCTGAGCAAAGTACTCTAATGCATCTGCAGCGCTCTGAGTTGGGGAAGGGCCACAGCGCAGTGGTGGAGCCTCTGCTTTGCATGCACAATGTCCCAGGTTCAACAGAACTGCAGGTTACTGGGATGTGAATCAAGGGTCACTCTATGTGGCATCTCCAGGCTAGCGCTGGGAATGCCGCCATGCTGCCAGTCTGAAACCATGGAGAGCCCCTCATCAGTCAGTGTCAACAATATTGACCGTGTCCCGTAGCTCCCAACCTTTTTTCCCCCTCCAAGAACCACTTGAAAATTGCTGAGGTCACGGCGGACCACTTAATGATTTTTCTGCCTCTTGCAGCAAATTGGAATGTGCTGGGCTAGATGGTGTATGGTTTTCCATTCTATTTTTATTGCTTTTCTTTCTTGTACAGAAACCAACCGTACAATTCAACTTGTAATACAACGTAAGAAATAAAAGAAGCAAGAAACATGCAACTAAAAATTAGTATGAACATTGAATGTAGACACACTGCAGACCACCCGGATGAAGCTCACGGACTACCAGTGGTCCGTGGACCACATTTTGGGAACCCCCGAACTAGATGGACCAAAGCTCTGATTCAGCATAAGACCGTCTCCTATGTCCCTGAGATAACTTTGGCACACCCCTGCAGCACCCTGGGCTGTTGGGCTCTTCCTCCTGAAGCGGAGCATTTGGTGCCCTGCGCAGCAGGTTGCGGGACTTTCCTGGACTGGGGCTCTCAGGTGCCCTGCTGCTGGGTAAGGGGAGTGTGGGGTGGCTGGGTAGAGAGAGAAACCATACTAACTGTGGTGTATTCAAAGTAATAGAGGCAGTTGTCCGTCAAGATGAACCAGCGTCTCTTCCACGTCTTCACTCGCCCTCCTGAAAGCAAAAGGAGGAGGGGGGATTTGTGCTCGCATTTATGCATTTTCTCTCGTGATCGCAAATCCTTCCCCTCACCTGTGGCGTCTTGGGGGCAGGGAGCCATGCGCGCAAACAAAGCCAAGGGAATAAAAAAAAGATTCAACAGAAGTGTTAAGAACAAAAGGAAAACAAACAAACAAAACCCGGCAAGGGAAGTGAACGAGAAAGGGGAGCCCTAAAATGGCACCCAGATTGGGATGAATGACAAAGGAAAAAAAACTCACAGGAAACACTCAAAAAAATCACCAAGCAGAATTGCAAGGGTGGAAGTTCCTCTAGAACGGGAGTCTTGCGGAGGGTCTGTTTTCAAGTGTGGACTTATTGTACAAGCGCTGGGTAGCCCAGTGGGCTACTTTAAGAGGAGGACGAACAGTGGTAGGCTAGCGCCTCTTTCAGCATCCTCTCCAGTGGCCTGCCAGCAAATTCTGTTGCTACATGTGCCACTTTTCACAACAACTCCACCCCCCCCCCAGTTTTGCAACTGGGGGACAGAACTGGCTCAACGTCCTTCAGCTGCTGACATCCTCCCCCCTTAAAAAAAAAACTGCAGCTTACTGGGATACGAATCAAGGGTCACTCTCTGTGGGATTGACAAGGCCCTCACTATGCCTGCGGGTAGTCCTGGCTCCCTGTGGATTCTGACGGGTGTTTTAATGACTAAATGTCATAGTTCACACTGACCAGTTTTTAGGATGGCCTGAGACAAAGGTTTGAGGCCAGGTGCTTCCCCACAAAACACACAATGATTCCCTGCTGCTTCTGTGAAGCAACAGGCATTCCTGCCTCTAGGCAAG
Organism: Rhineura floridana; assembly: GCF_030035675.1. Taxonomy (NCBI): domain Eukaryota; kingdom Metazoa; phylum Chordata; class Lepidosauria; order Squamata; family Rhineuridae; genus Rhineura; species Rhineura floridana. The sequence goes on from NC_084490.1 coordinate 20,525,916, forward strand.
GTTGTTGTTTTTTTTGGGGGGGGGGAAGAAGGAATTCCAGACTTAGGATGCTTCCAACGTATTTTCGGCTTCTGTGGGAGGCAGGTTTTATTGAATGAATAAATGGCAATCTACATATTCAGTTAAAAAACAACAACACTCCCCTGATTATGCTCTTCTAGGAGATTGTCACCAGCTATAGCATGCAAAGCAAGCAGTTGCTACAGGCTTGAAGGCAAGCTACTTCTGCCAATGCTCAGACTCGTTCCCAGGTGCTTCTGTGAAGCCAACAACCACTCCCAGCTTCAGACAAGGTTAATCTGTCTGTGAGTGTGCATGTCTGGCTCGAGATGCCTCAAATAGGCACTGGGCGAAATGGTCAACCCTTGGCAATGGCCAGTTTGAAGAAAGAAAAAAGAGTTCATTCTCAGTCCCCCATTTAGGCTCCTCATTTTGATCCCAAAGAAACACACACTCCCCTTACTCTCTCCCTCCCTTCCTTATCCACTAAGACAGTAGTATGCCACAGTTCAGATTCAGGGCCCTCTGCTGACTGCAACATGGGACCCATTTTTTCCCCAACCAAATATCTCCCATCCTCCTGGTTCTCTCTAGGGTGGTGGTGGCTCCATGTCAATGGGGCATGGAATCCATTCCGGGGTTTAGTCTTGGACAGCTCCTTGAAGGTTCAGACTAAAACTCAAGAGTGGATTCCACCACCCCACTGACATGGAGCTACCAGCCACCACTGCTCTAGGGTGACCACATGAAAGAGTGGGAAGGGCTCATCTGCCTCTCACAGTTATGAAGAGGGTATTTCAGCAGGCACAGCCTGTCAAGGGAGAAAAGAAAAAAAGCTATGGGTTGCTGAAATTTCCTCTTAGGGACCCTAAGAAGAGTGCTGCTGGAGGAGCCCATCTAGTCCGCGATTCTGCTTTTTTCACAACGGCCAATCAGATGCTTCTGGGAAGCCCTTAAGCAGGGCTTGAGAGCAACAGCCCTCTCTTGTTCTTACTCCCTCCCCCCAGCTACTGGTATTCAGTGGTATACTGCCTCTCAATCTGGAGGTTCCACATAGCCATCTTCTGCCCAGTTAAGAATATCTCAAGAGGACTACTGTATCAGACCAGGATGCTGGACTAGATGGGCCTTTAGGTTGGTCCAGTGAAATGTTCTTACCAAAGGTCCCATCTAGTCCAGCATTCTGTTCCCACAAGGGCTCACCAGATGCCTCTGGGAAACCCACAAGTAAGACATACTGCTTGCCCTCAGGCAGCTGTTTTTTAGTGACATTTGAGCATTTCCCTCTGCAAAACAGGCACTGTTGCAGGTACCACAAAAAACTCATTTTGCACTTGTGAGAAATCAATTCTTTTAGTGTGGCAGCACCTACTCTTTGGAACTCCTTGCCTACTGACATCAGGCAGGCGCCTTCATTATATTGCTTTCGGCACCTGCTTCAAATTTTTCTGTTTAGGGAAGCCTTTCCAGACACATAGATGTTGATCTATTTTAATCTTTTTAGTTTGAATAGTAGAGTTGGAAGGGGCCTATAAGGCCATCAAGTCCACCCCCCTGAGCAATGCAGGAATCCAAATCAAATAGAATCATAGAAACAGTTAGTAGCTGTTTTGTTTTAAACATGTTTTTAATTACTTGCTTTTAACTGTTTTATTGATAATGTTATTGTTCTTTGTAAATCACTTAGAGGTCTTTACATTCAAGCAGTATTTATCTTTTGTACAATAAATAAATGAACTCTGCCTCTGATGCTCGATATAATATATGCTCCGTGAATGTGTCTAATACCCTTTTAAAGCAGTCTAGGTTGGTGGCCGTCACTTCAGCTTGTGGTAGTGAATCCCACAGTTTAACTATGCACTATGTGAAGAAGCACTCTCTGCTGCCTGTCCTGAATCTCCCACCACTCAGCTTCATTGGATAACCCCATTGGCCTCCGGGTTCTAGCATTAAGAGAGGGATAAAAATGTCTATCCATTTTCTCCACACCATGCATAATTGTATCCACTTTATCATGTCCTCATCCCACTCCACTCAACTTTTTTTTTCTAAGTTAAAAGTACCCGTTCTCATAGGGAACTTGCTCCATTCCACTGAATGTTATGGCTACGGCTACCCTTTCTGAATCTTTTCAGCTTCATAAATATTGTTTCTGATTTTCTCTCTCTTCAAGAACAAAGCAAAACAAAAAATATAGCGGTAGGGATGCCACTACTGCAAACCACCAGCTGAAGATGAATGCATGAAGACATGTCCCTTTTCTAGCAAACAAAGGAATCCAAATTCCATACTTGAGATTGTATCCGGTGCTATTCCTATTCAGAGTAGACCCATAAGTAGAGATGGCTAACTTAGGTCTACTTTGAGTAAAGCTTAGTTGGATACACTTAAGTCTCCCATTCTTAACCCACTGAATCTCAGACTGCCCAGCACTATTAATTTCCACCCCCAACTCCCCCCAGTATCCCAGCTCCCACCCCCCTCCAAACAGCAACAGGCAGCCCAACTCTCATCTGCAAAGCAAAAACGCCCCCTCCTCACACCTACCTCCTGGGTTGGGGGCAGTATTCAGACAGTGGAACATATGTAGTCCGCGCCGTGGGACGGTGGAGGAGAGAGGGGGGGTCAGGGCAGCAGTGGTGGGAAAAGAGGGGGCAAAGAGAGGTGGGGACCGGGGAGCCAGAATAGAAAGAATGGGGGTGAGAAAGAGAGAGAGAGAAGGAGAGTGAGAGAGAGAGGAAGAGAGAGAGAGAAAGGAGAACAAGTTACATCAACATAAGGTAGAAGTACATGGTCAAATCAAAAATCCTCCGACATAGACACAGGCACTGGGGGGGCATTAGGAGTGGGGGTGAGTGGGACGGGAGGAAGGGTTTAAATTTTATTGGGGTGGATATAAAGGGACAGGCATCACTTGGCTGAATGACATGGCCCCCCTAAACACTTGGCATGTCACATGTAAACAATGACTAAAATTTTAGATGGGGGTGGCATCGCCAACTGCAGGAATGACTTCCAAAACATCAACCTCCACAGAGAAGCGTGGACAGCTGCCACAGGTCCTGGCCTCTCCACAGTTTACATCTTAACCAGGCCAGGAATTGGGGCTCCAAGTTCACCTCCTTCAAAACTATTTTTTTAAAAGGTGTGTGTGTGTTCCAATCCCCCCTGCTCACGCACACACTTTGCGTGGTGAGCCAGGGGGTGAGCTGTGCTCCCCCTTCAAACAAATGCTGCTTTCTTTGAATTCCCTCACTGATAAGTCATGGCATTTGGGCCTCACAACCCTTCTCTTCACCCCTGATTGTTTCACCTCTAAGGTCCCACCTACAATATACATTTAAAGCAGTAACATACCACTTTTAAACAGTTGTGGTTTCTCCCAAAGAATGTTGGGAAGTGTAGTTTGTGAAGGGTGCTGAGTTGTTAGGAGACTCCTATTCCCCTCACAGAGCTGCAATTTCCAGCATGGTTTATGATCAGTCTCTCTTCCCAAGGAACTGCTTAAAGTAGTATAATACTGCTTTAAAAGTATAGCGGAGATGGGGCCAAAGTCATAGAACAGGCAATTGGCAACTACATTGTCCTGGTGTCCCATCAAGATTAGAATATAGGAAAGGATGACGTGACAGTAAGTTTGCTTGGCTTCCAATTTGGACCAAATTCAGCAAGGGTTGAACTATCTCAGCTTCCGCTTTTACTCTCATGTTGTCCTCTACTCGAAGGAGGCCCAACAAGTGCCAGCTGTGGAACAGGAGAGGAGGCTATCAATGTCCACCCTCACCAAAGCTGGCCCAAGAATGGAAGAGCAAGACAAGGCACTGCCACCCTCATGCCAATCCCCTTGCGAAGCACCAGGAATGGAGGTCTTGAACAGGGCTTCTCAGGATCCAATACCTCTCTTCCTGCTCCCCAAAGTCAGCACTGCAAGCCTGACAGACCTGTGCTTCAGGGGTGCCTTCTCGGCTATAGAAGCAGCCTGTCTGAAAGCTTAAATAAGACGATCTCAAGGACCAATCGCAGTCTACCAGGCCCTATAAAACCCCGGCCTTGGAGCTTGGTCCTCAGTCTCAGCAGCTTCTTTTTGGTGTGAAGATGCTACATAAGCTCCTGGTCCCCTTAGGTCTTGATCTTTGTCTCTGGTCCATCTGGTCATTGTTTGCTGCTCTGGACCTCGATCCCAGCCTGGTGGGCCACTTAGATAGTTAGCCAGTTTCCCCCTGGGTCCAAGAGCCCAGGTGGAGCCTGCCCCTTGCCAAGCCTATGCATTGCTCTATACTTCAAAGCCTGGCAATGACCTCAGTCTTGAGCGCACCTTCACCAGGGAAGGTTCAATCTCCTCAGTTGTTTGAGGGTACAGATCATGCAAATGACCTGTCTTTGTCTACAGATAGGTAACTGGTTTCTGACAGAGTGGTAATCCCACAAGTAACCTCTAACTCCATTTGAGGATATATTATGATTAAAGGCCAAATGAATGTTAGGCACTGAATATGGGACAGAGTTAGGCTTTAGAACACAGAAAATCCCACCTTATGTTTTGAAAAAGACACTTTCTAGCACTTACAGATGCATAAAGTAGGCTTGAAAACTTATCAGCAAAACAGGTGAAATATCAGACTCCAGAGAGAAGGCTTAACAGACCTGTCAGTAGTCAAGGGGAGTCGGGCTTCAATGGCTTGCGTTAACTTCTCCAGTGGATCCCTACTTTTATAGGGAACCTGGAATCCCAGCAGACCCCTCTCATCATCTGTCAGAGGAGATCCACCTCAATGAGAAGCCCGGGAAGGGGAAAGAAAGAGGAAGGAGGATCCCAGCTTTCCCAAGATCCTTGCAATACCATGGAACAGTGGATTCAAACGGGCCATATGTATTTGTTGGTGAGGAGGGGAGGGATGTTGGGGTGGATTTCAGGAGGATCCCTTTGATCTGATGAAGAGAGAGGTCATGCTTTAAATGACACAAGTGGGGGGGAAGAGAGGAGAGCGCAGAGACGTGCAAAGATCACGGGGTAAGGGGTAGTGGTGGTGGGGAGGGCAAGGGGAAGGGTAGCAGGGGAACGGAAGGGGAAAGGCCACAGTGTTTAAACGGGAAGTGGGGGAGCACCTCTCACCCAGCTTGAGGAGCCAGCCCTCGCGGTCAGGGTTAAAGAAAGTGTGGGTCAAGTCGTTCCCATCATCCTCAGGGATCTTGAAGGGCTCGTTGCGGATGCTGTCGTACAGGTTCTAGCGGGAGGGGAGGAAAGGGAGGAGTTATAGGTAGCCTACAACCAGAGCTTGGAAAAGTTACTTTTTTGAACTACAACTCCCATCAGCCCTAGGCAACATGGCCACTGGATTAGGCTGATGGGAGCTGTAGTTCAAAAAAGTAACTTTTCCAAGCTCTGCCTACAACCCTCCCCAAGGCAGAGAGAGAGGGTGCGTGTATGTGTGCATAGTTCGGTACAGTACAGAGACCACGATGCACAAAACATATAGCAGAGAAGATAATACAATACGGGTGGCGGGGGAAGTATTCACAACAAAGGGCATTTCTTTAAAAAGAAGAAGAAACTGCAGTTGTCGTAAAAGCGCCTACATGAAATCGAAAGTGAAGCTTCTCACAAGCGGGCACAGGATTTTTGAGACGGTGGAAATGAGCACAAAAGGTCTCCCTCCTCTCCCCCCACCCCAGAAAACCACCCAAAGGCCAGACCAACAGGTGCATCTGGCCCTGCTCAGGCTTCGCTCTCCCTCTGCTGGCCTCTCACCCGCAGCAGTTCCTCAGGCAAGTCCCCTCCGTCGTTGATGCCGCGGTTCATGGTGATGAACCTCTCAACGGTGGGCTTGTCACGGACATTGGGGTTGTGAAGGCTGGTGTTGAGCATGATCACCGCGAAGGAGAGGACGTAACAGGTATCTGGGGGAAGGGCAAGGGGAGGTCAACAGAGAAAAGGACTCAGTGCTCATTCCAGCACATCTGTCCTGTCACTCCTGCATAATTCACTTTTTTATTATTTATTTACACACATATACAGGCGAAGATAGAAGAGCTCATGGCATTAACACTCCAACAGAAGTTGCTCCCCATTAGGGTTTTTTTTGGGGGGGGGGCAGGGGAAGCCATAGCTTTGGATTGAGCACAGGGAGGCCTCTGTGTCTCCCAGCTTCAACTAAAAAAAGTAAAAACAAGACTGGTCCAGGTCCATTGTTCTCTTACACTCATGGATGACATTGCCTCCAGCGTAGGGTGGGTGGAGAAGGCCTGGCTTCTGGAAGCATCTCCAGCTAGTAGTTTCTGTGGCAACCGGCAACCTATACTCTTTAGTCATGCAAAGAGATATGCTGAACAGACTTGGCTACAGCCATTAAGTCAACAAAGAGACTTTTGCTTTACAGCAGGGGTGGCTACCCCCCGTTTCCCTCCCTCCCTACTCCCAGACACTGCTGATTTATGTTGCGGCAGCAAAAAGAAGGAAAACAAATCAGCACTAGGGTGGAGGGACCCCAATGCATGATGAGTGGAGAACAAGGGATAACCCTGCTCCTCAGTGGAGCCCCATGGGTTAGGCAAGGAGGAGGGCTGTGTGTATGCGAGAGTGTGGGGTTGCACCCAACATTGGCATGAGGCCCCTACAGGGTTGGCCAAGGGTGAATGTGGCCCCTGGGCCAAAAAAGATTAGCCAACCCTGTTTTTACAGCCTTGCTGTCATAGATTCTCATCATAGGATTCAGTCGGTACTCAAAGGAGAGCATCTGATAGAGCAGCTGGGGGGAATCTCTGGCCCTCCAGATGCTGCTGAACTACAGCTCCCATTACCCCCAATGGCCAGAGATGATGGGAGTTGTGTTTCATCAATATCTGCAGGGCCAAGGATTCCCCACACTTGTGACAGAGCTTTAATATTATTAAAGCTGGTTGTCCCATGGCTGTTTTCTGGCTGATTGTCATGCTAAGCCTACATAATAGGGAGAAGGCAGCTAAATTGTGGAGAGTTAAGAACATTAAGAAGAGCCCTGGTGGATGAGGCCTATGGCAATCTAGTCCAGCATCCTGTTCTCAGAGAGGCTAACTGGATGCCTATGGGAAGCCTGCAAGCAGGACCTGAATGCAATAGTACTCTTCCCCACTTGCGTTTCCCAGAAACTGGCACGCAGAGCGATTCTGCCTCTGACAGCGGAGGTGGAACATCAACATTGTGGCTAGTAGCCGCAGACAGCCTCATCCTCTTATAAGCTATCCAAGTTGGTGGCCTTCATTGCCTCTTGTGGGAAAGTGGCTTCAGAGTGCAGTTAACCATAGTTTCCTGGTTTGGATGTAACAGAGAGCTATAGCTAACTGCAGCGTCCTGGTTCATTTCCCATATTGGGAGGAACAAAGCGGCCGCACGTAGGTAGGTGCATACAGCTTATTCCACTCTTGTCTTATTAAGCCAAGACAGGATTGTCTGAATGTGATTGGTGTAACAAATTGATACCAACTTTCTTTTCCATCCCAGGGAACATACGAGCATCCTAATTCCTAGCATCCCAGGTCCTGAACCAAAGAGGGTACCATTACATTCCCCAAGGAACCCAGTACCTGTTGACTGAAAGACCCCTGGATTGCACAGACAATACCGCTGTGCAAAGGCCTCCATCATGCGGTCAATCTTCTGGGCTTCTCCTGGCAATCGGAAACTCCACAGGAACTGCCTAGATTGAGGTTGGAAGAAGATGAAGACAAAAGAAATGGAGAAATGGCCTGAGTTGCCTATTCTGCAAACATCATGTCGATCCTTGACTGGGTTGCATCCAGCTAAGTTTTACTCAGAGTAGACTCATTAAAATTAATGGACCTCATTTAACTGAGTTCAATAATTTCAATAGGTCTACTCAGAGTAGGACTAGCACGGAATACAACTTATTCTCTGTCTGTGATATTGTATTATCTTGGTTATGCAAATTAATGGAGCCTATCCCTGGGATAGGTGTTTTCCCTAATAACTTTCTATCTCCCTTCTAGCTCTATTAAGCTGATTTTTGTTTGTGTGGAAAAACAATGGCCACCATGGGGGTGCACCAGAAGTAAGAAAGCTTCGATTGAAGAGAATGTGTGGGACAAATGACCACACAGTGAGCTTTTTTCTCTCTTGTAAATGAGGCCACGGACACACCATACTTTTAATACACGTGGCTTCCCCCAAAGAATCCTGGGAATTGTACTTTATCCCTCACAAAGTTGCAATTCCCAGCACAACTTAACAAACGATCGTTCACAGAATTCTTGGGGGGTGGGAGGTGCTTTAAATTTATGGCGTGAATACAGCCTAAGTGTAAAAGGACAACACCAGTATCTCCTTTGCTTACACCCCATGGCAACCTCCACAGTGTGTGTGAAGGCAACACACTGGTTCAAGACTGGCACATGTATTTGAGGCAGAGAAAAGAGAGCTAAGAGCACCCATCTCCAGCTGAGGGAAAGGCTGCTTTGCTAGTGCCCCTCCCCCCTCACTGCCCCCCTTCAGCTCTGAAAGGGGAGAATCTGCAGCCAAAAGGCTGGGAGACCTGATCAAGTTGGTCAGGGCTCCACCTCTAGCAGAGATTTCCAGACTCACCTGAGTGCCTGCACAAGATTGAGGTCTGTAAATTCATGCAAATCAACAAAGGCGTGGAGCACGGCGATATTAAACTCCTCCCTGAATAAAAGGCGGAGAGCGCAAGAGTGAAGGGAGTGCCCCTTGCACCTGTGTGGTAACCGCTCCCATTCACAGGTCTCCTTCTCCCACTGGCTTTCCCTTTGAATCACTCAGCAAGGCCCCAACCCCATTTATCTCTCCTTGGCTACAAGCCCTCTCCTCGGCAAGCCTGCCTCCCACCCTGGCTCTACGGTCTTTTCTGAAGACCAGAGAGGGTCCAAGGCTGGGTCTACACTGGATTATAAATGGCCCCTATCCTCCATTTGCATCGCCCATGATCCCTGTCCCCTCTCACCGCTCGCCCAGGTAGTCGCCAATGGCCGTCTTGTTGAGTCCTTCCCCTTTGTAGAGGAAGCGGGCAATGTCCTCAGGAGTGGAACGCAGCAGCTCATTTTCCACCAGAAACTGGATTCCCTGCAAGAAGCAGAAGCAAAACAGAGAAGCTGAGAACCACAGCTTCTTGGCTCATGCATGTAAGCCATACAGATCCTTCCCAAAGACCTTGAGAGTACAGGCTTTTTGACCTACTATAATGCAGTTCAGAGGTAACTGCACCTTCAGAGAATTCTGGATTCGTCATTCTCCTGTTCCAGCACAAAACAGCTTCTTCTACCTTTCCACAAGCCCTAGAACAGCACCGGGCAAGCTGTGTCCTTTGGGTCAATTTCAAAAGCCCTCTGTAAGAAAAACGGGCCCCATCTGCACTGTACTTTTGCAGCAGTATTATACCATTTCAACCGGTCATGGCTTCCCCTAAAGAATCCTGGGAACTGTAGTTTGTTAAGGGTGCTAGAAGTTCCTCTCACAGAGCTTCCTGGGAAGAGAGATTGACTGTTAAACCGCTCTGAGAACTGTAGTTCTGTGAGTGGAATATGGGTCTCCTAAGAACTCTCAGCACCCTTAACAAACTATAGTTCCCAGGATTTCTTGGGGGAAGTCATGATTGTTTAAAGTGGCATAATAGTGCTTTAAAAGTATAGTGTAGATGCTCTCCCTTTTCCCAACAGCCCTCTGAGTGGGGACAAAAAGCAGGGAATGGGGAAGAGAAAGGGGTTGTCAGAAAGAGGGTGGGGGTTGCCGAGAGTGAGGAAAAATAAGGGTCACCTCCCTTTTGACTTTCATCCCACCCACAGTTGGCATGCAGCTCCCCAAGGGAACGTTGCTCTTGAGCAGCAGGCAGGAGCCTCTGGCATACGGCCCTTGTCAGCAGGGCTGTGGAGTCGGAGTCGTAAGCAATTTTGGGTGGAGTCAGAGTCGGTAGAAATGTACCGACTCCGACTCCTTCATAAATGGGAAATGTATATTAACTAGTAATAACAAATTTACTGTAGTAAAATGGTAGCACAAGGCATTTCATCACCACCACGTGAATCCAGAGCTTGGAAAAGTTACTTTTTTAAACTACAACTACCGTCAGCCCCAGGGATTGGGCTCGTGGGAGTTGCAGTTCAAAAAAGTAACTTTTCCAAGCTCTGGATTCACGTGGTGGTGATGAAATGCCTTGTGCTACCATTTTACTACAGTAAATTTGTTATTACTAGTTAATATACATTTCCCATTTATGAAGGAGTTGGAGTCAGACAGTAGAAAAATAGAGGAGTCGGAGTCGAAGGTCTGGCGTACCGACTCCACAGCCCTGCTTGTCAGGCCCAACAGCCTCCTCAATCTGGCCCACCAGGCCTGTCCCAGTCAGCCCCTCCCACCTGCCAATTATTACATGTAATTTATGGTGTTTGCCGCTTTATTGCAATGGCTTTAGGCAATTTTTCCATGCCTATTCCATGTTAGAATGAAATTGCTGCATTCTAACAACAACAACTGCCACAACTGGCAAATGTGATGCATGTCTGAACCTGGCCCTAGGCAGAAAAAAGGCAGCCAACTCCTGCCCTAGGAAGTCAGAGAATGCACCTCCACATCCACATCCACTTACTTTTTTGGGATCCATGTTGAATTTTTTGCGGCCCATTCCCATCTTCCGGTTCCTCTGAAGGGTTTTACTGTACAAGACACGAAGTCCACCAATCAATCCTTTTGCTCTTAAAGAATAAGAGACTGCAAACCTCTAAAAGCATACTGAAACGCTGGGAAAAATTTAAGCACTATAGTCCTTCTGAAACTTTATACCACTGCAGAGTGCAGATGTATGGAGGGTTTCCCCAAGTCAAAACACACAGAAAGCAAGCTAGGCCAGAACCTTATTTTGACCAGCTTCTTTTGACCAGGTACAAGTATCCAGCTGTGCCACCTCCCACCTGCGTTCTAAAATGGCACAGCCAGTTCAACAAAGATGGCTCGAAAAGAGCATTAGACAAATTCATGGAGGACAACATTTCAATGGCTACTAGCCATGCTCCTTCATGGTCCGACATAGTATGCTTCTGAATACTAGTTGCTGGAAACGGCAGGAGGGGAGAGTGCTCTTGTGCTCAAGTCATGCTCTTAGGCATCCCATCTTGTGAGAACAGGATGCTGAACAGAGGGGGCACTGGCCTGCTCCAGCAGGCTTTCTTATGACTGAACCATGTGCTTTTCCTGGGCATTCAAACTGGCTCTCAATGAGGGATTACCAGAGGTGAAACTCTTTGAAATGACAGATGCAATAGCAGACACCGAGCCATCTGCACAAAAATGAAAAGAAAAAAAAACACAATCGTGTGCCATAGCCAACCAAAGGTCTGTCATGGCCCATGCCCAATTCCAACAGCCACTATCTGGAAGTTCCTGAGAAGCTCACAAGCACTGGTAAAAGTGGTGATTCAGAAATACCACAAATAAAACAAGGCATAATGGAGCCAGCCAATCCATTGGCCCTCAGCATCTGCTCTGTTGTTGTTGTTTTTTTTTTAAGACATACATAATGGATAATGGCTGTTGATAGGATTATGCTCTGTAATTCATTAAGGAGAGATGGGAAGTTTTGACTGAGACTGGCATTGCCTTTGGAAGAATCAGGACGTGTTCAAAGTATGTTTACCATGGGGCTTCATGGGACGCTTTTACAATAAGGTACATTTTTCCATCTTGCACCTTGCACAGAAAGGGTATTGCAGCCTGAGGGTTTGTGGGATTTTTCAGGGATGGTTTAATAGTTTCACGAGATAATTTCTAGCAGCTGTTAGAAAAGAAGAGAGCGCCTCCAGCACAAAAGCATATTTATTGAGCCCAATGCGTTTTGAATGAATACGATACCTTTTTCAGGGGCGTTGTACAATATAATATATGTATTTCTTGGGCTCAATAAATATATTTCTATGCACATGGAGGCTTCTCCCCTTCTAGTTGCAATTAGGGCTGCAACCTAATTAAAGAAATTATAATTAATTCATCACTTCAGTTTAAGCTGATTAATTAAGCCTTAGATTTCATTTGCATAAGGGGAAAACAATTATTTCCGAGGCGAGAAGCATGCCTCAGAGAAGGGAGACTTTCTTTACTACAGTCCTTGTCCTCTGCAGTTTTTAAAACCTCTGGTAGTCATAGATGGATTTTAACAAAAGATCTGCTGCTTGATTCATAAGAGACATCTTTTTGGTCTATTGACAGTCCCATCATCCCGAGCCGTTGTTCGTGCTGACTGGGACTGATGGGAACTGGAATCCAACAACAGGGCCACGTGGATTAGTCTGATTCACAGAATAAATGTTGGAAGAAAATCCAAGACAGTCAAAGAATGGCAGGCAAGAAGGTATCAGGACTAGCCCATTCTGAGCTTTAATGCAGATGCCCAGAGGGATTAGGTTAGTTGTTCTCAGAAAGGCCTGTCTTGGAGCCATAATCTAGCCACAGTCTGTAGAGGCCACTCTATGTGCAGCAGGGCTAGGGAACCTGTGGCTCTCTAAACGTTGCTGGACTCCAACTCCCGTCAGCCTCAACCAGCTTGGCCAACTTTCAGGGACGATGTGAGCTGTAGGACCTGCAACATCTGCAGGGCCGCAGGTTCCCCATCCCTCTTGTAAAGCATTCTCTCCCCAGTGGCTGGGGAAGGAACACAGGAAGCTGCCTTACACTGAGCCAGGCCACTGGTCCATCTAGCTCAGTCTTGCCTACGCTGACTGGCAGCGGCTCTCCCAGCCCTACCTGGAGATGAACCAAAGCAGGTATTCCATCACTGAGCCTTGGCCCTCAGGAGAAAGGAATCCCTCACCTTCCCTCATTGGCTTCCAGCCCCTCCACCTCGTTCATGGCTTCACTGAGCTCATCACGCAGCCGCTGGATTTCCACCAGGAGCTCTTGCTTCCGCCGGCGGATGTTCTCCAACTCTAGCCTCTCCTCCGGTGTCAGGTCTGGAGGCACTGCATGAGGAGGAGAGAAGTTTGGAAGAAGTGTCATCTTCTAGCCATTTTGATCACGCACATCCCGCTAGCGGCAACGGAAACCACAGTACGGAGGCGTGCACCAAATCGGAGGAAGCCTCACCCTCTGGCACTAGCCCCGCCTTTCCCTCAAAGCCCATAAGCACACCCACGCCTCTGTGTGAGGGATGAGGAACTTGTGGGCCCTCCAGATGTCACTGGACTACAATTCCCATCATCCAGAACTGTTGCCCATGCTGACCGGGGCTCATGGGAACTGGAATCCAACAGCAGCTGGAAGGCCAAAGGTTGCCCACCCCTGCTCCGTCTCAGCAACTGGTGATAAGATGACCAGGTGGAAGAGGACAGGAGCTTATGTACTTTTAAGAACTGTAAAGAAGTTCAGCAGGCACAGCTTTTCTCAGCTGCCAAAACTACCTCTTCAACACAGGCCTTAAAGCTACAGACACCATATGCCTTTGACCCCAGTTGCCTTTAAACCAGGATTGCCAAACTGTGGTCTGTAAGCTTCATGCAGATGGTCCATGGGGCGTCTGTGGATTTGTGGCTGAAAACAGGAGATGGCACACCCATCGCACTAAATATTCACACTGATTTTTAATTGTATTTTAATTGCTTCTTTCAGTTCTTATGTTGTATTTCATCGTACGGCAATCTAGAGAAGTCATACAGGATCCAGCACAGTGCATTACAACAGGCAGAAAAATCATTAAGCTGCCCACCAAGACCTTCCGCAATTTCAAGTGGTCTGCGTGTGTGTATGTGTGGAATCTTTGGGAGCTACTGCCCTAAAAGACAAAGCAATGTCTAGAGACCTGATGACAAATGCTCCATCTTTCCATTGTCCAGACAAGCCTTTATCTGTTAGGTGTTCCTTAGACTACTGCTCTTCATCCACTGTGTTGTGTCTCACTGCGAGGCTGAGCGTGCCCTGACCTAAGCTGAGCTGCACTGGTAGCCTCCTTGCCATTTCATTTCTTTGCTGTTTTTTGAGGAGGAAAGAGAATGTCCGATTCCAGGAGACAGAGGAGAGTATTGGATGAAGAGGGAAGGAGGGCAACAGGAAAGGGGGAAAGGAGCAAAAAGAGAGAAAAGCCCCCGCTTACCATCGCCCCAGCCGGGGACGCTCCTTGACCCCTCAACTCCTCCCTTGCATCACTGTTGCCCTCCATGTGGTGGTGACAGAACTTCTGAAACGGAGAGCCTGCTCCACTTGTGTAAGCTCCCTGTGCAATTTGGTACCCTGGATGATCAGGGTTATCGCTCCCCCTGGGATCCTCCATGAGTAGAAAAGGCTCTCTGCTGCAGAACTTCTCTCTCTGACTCGTGGAGGGTGATGGGGATGGGGCACAGAGCCAGCCTGGTCATCCTGTGTCTCCCTCACTGTCCGAGGAATTAGAATGCCTGGATAGAGAACAGATATGTATGGTAAAATCAATAAAGTAGAAAGGGGGTTCCAAGGCGCAGGTTAGGGCCAACTACTACCAGAGATGGTTTATAGGATTGGCACAGTGATATTTTAAAACATGAGCAATATGATTGTGTTTTAGAAATTTAAGGGGTTTAGAATTTCAATGGCCACTTAAGGCACAGCCCTTGCTCTGCCCAAGCTTTCTGGGGGGGGTATGTACTGCTAAGATTACCAGATGCAGGACCTGAGAGGACTCCTGCACCTTTAAGAATTGCGCTGATGGAAGAATTTCCACTGCAGCACAGTAAATGGGAAAAGCTGAACTGTGTGCATTTTCCCCTTCTGTGCATATTGTAGATGTAACCCAGTAAATGCTTATTCAGAAGTAAAACCCATTGAGTTCACTGGTGGTTTACTCCCAGTTGGCACTGTAGCCTTCCAAGTTCAAAGGACAGACTTTCTCCACATGAACCTGCCCGGACCTTTCTTTACGTGTCACCTCTGAGGGAGGTCTGGAGAATGGTGATGAGAGAACAGGGCCTTCTCTGTAATAGCCACCCCCCATTTATGGAATACTTCCCCAGGAAGACTCACCTGGAGCCAACCTTGTCATCATTTCAATGCCAGACAAAGGTGTTTCTGTTTTACCAGGTATTTGGACAACACTAATGATATAATATTGCACTGCAGGGCTGTGGAGTCGGTATGTCAAACCTTCAACTCCGACTCTGACTCTTCTATTTTTCTACTGTCCGACTCCGACTCCTTCATTAATGGCAAATGTATATTGATTTTTCTACTGTCTGACTCTGACTCCTTCATAAATAGCAAATGTATATTAATAAATTAATATTAATATTAAAATATTAATTTTATTTTGAAGTCAGAGTCAGTACATTTCTACCCACTCCAACTCCACCCAAAATTGCTTCCGACTCTGACTCCACCCAAAATTGCTTCCAACTCTGACTCCACAGCCCTGTTGCACTGTTAATTTTTTTTATATTGGCTGTTTTGCTTCAGGAATTCCTTAGTAGGAAGAGATGTACACTATTAATAAACCCAACCCTTCAAGAGTTTGTTCTGTATCCGACAAACCTTATACACTGCAGATCATTAAACACACCTTCCATGAGTGCCCACCATCCCATCACACTCATGATGATCAGCACCCTTTTTCAACTGCACACCAAAGAACCCACACAGGGAAGGAAACAAAAATGTATGAGGTGTGGAAAGAACTTCTGTCATAGCAAAAGCATTACTTTGTATCAGATGAAGTGGCTGCATCATGGCCCTACCTTCAGACTGTGTCCCTGGACATTATCCCTTCCCCTAGAAGCTGTTGACATGGACTCTAACATAAACAGTAAGCAAGGTTCATTACTGACTGGCCTGTTTTGCTTCTTTAATACGAAGAAGGGTATTCCTGTCTCATATTAGCTTATACTATTTGGGCAGATGCAAGTCACTAAACCTTGTGGCTAATGTTACTAGATTGCAACCTGCCCTGGGACCTGATGGTAAAGGAAAGGTATTATTATAGGCCCACTAGTCTTTTAGCCTGTGTAGACGCAGGGACAGAGTTGACTTCTGTGCTTGTTGCAGGGTTTGATCGTGTTCTCTGTTTCTCTGTTGAGTGGATCATCATTGCAGATAAGCTGTTGTTTCAAATTAGGGTGTTTGTCAACAAGGAGAAGCCTATCCCTGAAGCCCTGAGCAAAGGAGGTGGAATGTTAAGATGACAGTTACAAAAGGAACACTACTTAACATCTTAACATCTTAATATTCAATCGATTTAATGCATTTTACATTTAATATTTTAGTACTGGGTTTTGTAGTTGTTTATATGTTTAATTATGTTTAGGTATTTTTGGTATAATTTTTAAGTTTAATATATGTTTTTAAATTGTTTATTGGATGTTATATGTTGTGAACCGCCCAGAGAGCTTCGGCTATGGGGCGGTATAGAAATATAATTAATAATAATAAATAAATAAACGAGGGCTTACGAGAGAAGTGCACTTCTGATCTGTGTAGTGAGTGCAAATGTCTGGATGCTGAGGGTGGCAGCTCTTCTGGATTCATTTGTCCAGTATGTGTCATGTAGCAAGCAAGAGACTGACTCTCTCTCAGCTCCAATATGGAGACGGAAATACTGGACCATTATTCCCCTCAGACAGCAACAATTCCCAGAGTGGTTTAACAATCCATCTCTCTTCCCAAGGAACTCTAGAAATTGTAGCTCTCTGAGGGTAAGAGGGGTCTCGTAACATTCTCAGCACCTTTCACAAACTACCCTTCCCAGGATTCTTTGGGGGGGAAGCTATGACTGTTTAAGTGTATGATACCACTTTAAATGTATATAGTGCGGATGGGGCCTAGGACTAGCATTGGCTACAATGCAGCCTGTGCCCCACACTCAGTCCTCTGAACTTGGGCAATTCTTATACATGCTCAAACAAAGCCCTTTTTTGTCTTTTTAAGTAGAAAGTGCCTCACCCATATTAAATTCTTTTTCATTATAAGGGGGGGAAAGGCATTCCTTCACTATTGGAAGTTTAGAAAAACACACTGTAAGGAACCCTCAGGTGACGTATTCTTTGAACACTGCATAAATGCAAAGTATAATAATAATAATTTATTTATTTATTTAATTCGTATCCCACCCTTCCTCCGAGCAGGAGCCCAGGGCGGCAAACAAGGCACTAAAAACACTTTAAAACATCATAAAACCAAATCTTAAAATACATTAAGACAAAACACCGTTAAAAACATTTTAAAAACTTTTAAAGAAAGGGTTAAAAACATTAAAAAACATATTAAGCAATTCAATAATTAGTAGTGGTAATGATTGATTGATTAATTAATTAATTGTGTTCATACATCATTTTCATCCAAGACTGGGCTCTCACCGCAACTTCCAAAAGTTAAATAATATATATTTTTTAAAAATCTTGGTAACAACAGTGTGATCCTGTGCTGCGTATATCATAAAGAGACACCCTCAAAGAGCGTAATACGATTTTACGACTTACTTGCACAATTCTTACTTGCTAGCCCGAAGTCAAAGACACCCCTCCCCCAAAAGAAATGGAACAGCTTGTTATTTAAATTTAAAAACCTCTTTTAAGTCTCCCCCCCTCCGCCAACCGAAATGGCTCAGCCGGCACACTACCCCCCTCATTCAACAGAATGGTATGACCCACACGCCCCTTTCGTTTATATCCCTGTCCACTTTAACGGGCTCATTCCGTTCAATGGGCACTCCCAGCTTCTTCCTGCAAGATTACACACCCCAATCTGCTCCCTCCACTAGAATGGTACAGCCTTTAAAAAAAAAAACCGTCCTGTCAATAGAATAGTATACACTGGTATGGGTCACGACAGACCCATAAAATTTTCGTTTCCCCACCCTTCAAGACAATGGGATGGGCCACCCACGTATTTCCCCCTTTCACTACCATGGTTCAGCCCAACCCCACCCCTCTTTGTAAGGGATCGGCCCGCTCCCTAGTCTTCTTGCACAAAATGGCTCGGCCCACCCACCCTTTTTTCTCATTGTAGTTACTGGGCGGGTCTCACAAAAGACTACCTTCCCCTTGTCTCCCCCTCCCTTTAAGCTTCTCAATGGACGGGTCTCAGGGGTCCCTACCATAGATGCCGTCCTCCATGGTGACCAGAATGCCCCTAAACGGGAGAAAAGATGAGAGCTCCTCACTTTCTCCTTGTCTTCTTTCTTCAGGGCTCCAACGGCTGCGCCTCCCTCCCGCCGTCGCCTGGCTTTGCACTGAAGGGAACGTTCCTCTCAGCACGAGCAGCGTAGCCAATAGGAAAAAAGAGATCCTGCAAACCCCACCCCCACCCCACTTGACAGCTCGGAGATGGAGCCAATCGAAATGACACGATTGCTCTCATAATTAGGATGTACGTCCATCCCAACCAATAAACATATACGTACTGATATTGACAGGGGAGTTATTCAATGAAATCTCGGTTCTTCTAATAGCCCACCCGATATTTTTCCGTGGATGTACAACGAACGATATAGAGTCTGACTTTCGAGCTGTTCCCACCCGACATGTATCGTGCCATAGACTGTAGAATGGTCATTCGGTTGTCTGAGACGGAGCTTTCTGATTCTTTTTCATACTGTTTCTACCCATAGGAAGTAATGGAGGCGTCGAGCATTTTAGTTTACTATTGATTATGCAGTTGTTTGCCCACTCAGAAGAAAAAGGTAGCGCCACAGAGAGGAGTTCAAGCCCTTTCTAACTCAAGTCTTACAGCACGTGAAACGATCACGCGTGTATAGGCTTCAAATGGTTTTTAAAAAGTCTTTACTAATACCAACGCCCATTCCCATAGACTGATTGGATGTATGTATGGCCAAGGGAAAGCGTGGCTTACAACAGCCCTGCAATGTAGTCCTCTGTGTTGACATTGCAGGTTAGAGGCGGGGCTGAGGCTGTTTTGGATTTGCAGCCCAAAACGCCCCACTTCGGGTTGCACCAAAGGTCGTTAAACTGCCCCTCAAACCTTCCAGCCCAGATCCAGTTCTTAGTTGCATGCCGAAGTGCTGAGGCTTTAAACTGTATTTCAATTCTCTTCCCCAAAATGACCTGAATTAAAAAAGAGTATGAACTCCTTGTCTTTGTACCTTAGTTTTGGGCCTCTCTCTCTCTCTCTCTCTCTCTTTGTGTGTGTGTAAGTGTAATCTCAGGCCGTGCTTCCTACTGGCAGCTCTCACTTCTGTCCCAAGGTAGAAAGAATATTATTCAAATATAACCCTGAATCTAGCATCCATTTGAGAGTCTACTCCGTTCAAGTCTATGCACCCGAAAGCCTAAATGCCACTCTTGGTCTCCCCCCTCGTTATGTAACCGTCAGTCAGGACGAGTGATGTACAAATGAACCAATAAGAGAGCGACAGACGGCTCGGCCTCTCGCTGGCCACCCTAGCGGACTAGAAGGGGAACATGCTGTTAAGAGGGGCCTAGGCAGTCGCCTAGTCACTCAGTTGAACAAAGCGGACCCTAATGAATCTTAGAACAGCGAAGGGGACTGGTCAGTGCCTGCATTTGGGACTGGTCAGTGCCTGAATGGGAGACCGCCTGGGAACATGTATGCCACCTTGGGTTCCATGGTGAAAGAAAGGTGGGGTATAAATGTAATAAATTAATAAATAATGAATCTCCAGATAGTGGCTTATAGTATCCAGTAAAGATGGGGATTGAGGGAGAAAACTAATGAAATATATATTCATTTACATATTTTTTGTTTAAATAGGAGCAACATTTTCTCTCAAATAATACTTAAAAAAAATATTTCACCACTCAGGCCATTCTTATGCTCCTGTGACTTCTTGGGTTAAATTTAGTACTAGGGCAGTGGTTCCCAACCTTTATGAGCACGGGACCCCCTTTATAAGCTGAAATTTTTTTGTGACCCGCTCCCCCCACAGAGGCAGGCTGGCTGCCAGGAAGGAAGGGGGAAATCAGCCTTTCTTTGCAGGCTTGCTTCTTTTTGCTTCACAAAAACCCCTCTCCTCTCATTCTAAGTAAGGGCGTTGCCAGTAGTGGCAGTGCAAGGAGACGGGGATCAGTGATAGTAATCCCCTCTTCTTCCTGGTAGCTCCACCCTCAGCCTCTTTTGGCATCTGCCATGTTTTTTATAGGCAGATGACTGCCCTTAGTGCACCTGAAAGACGCTCTGGCGCTTTAGCAAAAGGCCTCCCCTCTCGTTTGGAGCAAGGGGGAGGTGTCATCTGCAGCGGCAGTGGAAAGCAGACAGTGTAGAAAGAGTGAAGACTTTTTTAAAAAATTAAGAAATAATTCATTTCTTTACAGTTCACGACCCCCTCTGGATTACTTCGCGGCCCCCCTGGGGGTCCCGGCCCCCAAGTTGGGAACCACTGTACTAGGGCATACACTCACACTTATTCCTGTTTACCACTGACACTCAAAATGTATTTTCTGATATGATCTCTCCCGGATTTGTGGATGCTGTTTAAAAACATTGTTGACATAGTACACAAGTGCACTAGAGTTGTCTTTCTTCGTGTTCCTGCTCCCTTCTCTCCAATAGAGGAATGGGAGGAGAGGCATATCACTGCAATTCTGGACTAGGACATACACATGTTAATGTGTGATGCATAAATACCATGTAGTGTATTTCCTGCCATCAGGATCAGGTAGTGGTTCTTGGTCTGAGAAGAAGGGTGTCACAAGGACACAAAACTGTCTCTACTGTCATCTGTCAAAAGCTGGGAGACAGAGATTCCTATATACAAAATAGGTATAAGGTATTATTGGCATGTGTAAAGTGCTGCTTATGTTTTTCCGTTCAGAATACGTGAAAGTGGACTTCATATTTCTGATTGGCAATTTTTTTTAAAAAAAGTGCAATTTACACATGAGCCTTTGCATGACCTCATTATATGGTGGGAACCACATCATCTTTCTGAAATGCTATGTGATCCACCCAAGCAGAAGCGACTTTGATGTGGAAGCAGTTTGTAGGAATGTATGAATCCTGCCTCATTTGAGCAGAAATCTGCTAGCATATAGTGAACAGTCAATGAAGAACAAATGAGGGACATACTATCTGTTACACAGAGTTCTACTTTATGGAGAGCTGTGAGACTTTATGTGAGATGGAGAACACCTCTGTTCCATTACCCCTTCTGAAATGACACTTCTCTGTATTATGAAGCTATAGTATTTTGAAGTAAAGCATAGTTTGTCATAACTGTGTACTTCTAAGAAAGGATGTGATCACTTGAGATATCTTAACATATATTTTGCATTTCAGTGTTTGTTGAGCATCACAGGGCAATTAGACCCATGAGAACAAATGCTGAGAATCAAGGACTTGATAAGAGTGATGAATTAAAATTAGACTCAGATCAGGAATATTCCTGAGAATCAGGGACACTTAAGCATACCCTCCAATGTTTCACAGATAAAAATGAGTTGTAACTCTCTTATTTTCACCTTTATTATTTCACATAGGAATGCAGAAAGCTGTTTTAAACTGAGTCAAACCATTGGTCCATCTAGCTCAGCACTGTCTACACTGACTGGCAGCGACTAGGACTGCTTAAGCACTTACATCCCAACTCAGTCACTATCTTCTGGAGGAGTGCTGTTAGCGGGTTCCTGTGTCTCAGAAGCCCAACTAGACTTCTAGTTGTTGGACATTTGGTGTTGCTGGTCCTATCCTGTGGAATACTCTTGACATCCATCCTCACTGTTAATTTTCAGATGACTTTTAAATACTTTTTTATGTTGATAGGCCTATTCAGCTGTTTAAACTTTTTAGATAAGTCATTCATTTTTATGATCATTCTGTATTGCTCTTATGGTGTTTTCTGCATTTGTAGATTTTGTTGTACACCTGATATTTTGTATAAAGAGCAATCTACAAATAATTTCATAAATAAATAAATAGGGACGACTGGAGTACATATGCATACATATTCCCAGATGCAGAATGTTTTCATCCGAGACACTAAAGAGTACCTTTGGTAACCTGTGTAAAAAAAAAAAAAAGACCAAGCTGTGCCCAGTGCATACAGAGAATGTAGGCATTGCTATTCCAGTTGTGAACACTGGAGGGTGTGCTAAAATAATCTATGCTTAACCCTATGCTACTTGTGCATATGAGTCCCCAAACTGAGGGACGGGGAACGAATGCAGATGACCTACAGGCTGCGGTGGGTTACTGTCATGGGGGTATTGACAGATTTGAGGGGAAACTGGCTGCCTGAGATAACCTGTGTGTGAGTGTTGACTCTTTGAGCCTGAGGCTGCTGGCAGGTCAGGATGAAGAGTCATTTGTGGACCATCTGTCTCTAATAAGTTGCTTTGTGGATGCTGATTAGTTGGATGGGGTCCAAGCCAGTTTATCAGTGATGGATTTAGTGATAACATAGGGTGGAATGGAGTAAATCCATGCTCACATCCTTTTCCCTGGGCCTTAATTTTCTTCCTTGCCCCAAACTTATTTACGAACCCTCCAAAAACAGTACCTTTAAGGAGGAGATAGTTTGTGGTGTCTTTTCTTGAGGATTTGTATATTTGATTCTCCTCTCCTCTATTCCTTCCACAAGTACGCTTGACCTTCAAACTGAGTTAGAATGAGAGAATGAAAGAGGGAAGAGCTCTTAAGACTGAGCTTAGGCTTTTGAGGTGCATTGGATTTGTGCTAGACAAGTTCTGATTGCGCTTGCTGGCTGAGGGGTTTGGTGGGGAAAAGGAGAAAACAGGCATCATCAGAGAAATTGGGGTTGATGGAAGATCAGGGGATAACTGAACTGCACATGGCCCCTCTACAGCTAAGGGCGCCAGGTCTCAGGGTTTGACCTGTTGTTTCGGTGTTTTTGTTAGGTACTCCAGGATAGGGAGGGGCAAGAATTTTGATTCAGTTCACATTGCAAGTGAAACCTATCAAATTTGCACTTTCTGAAACAATTTGAGAGCTGAAACACAGCCATCCGTTAACATTCACTCTTATCCAAATGTTGCGACGCAGTTTGCCAACCAACCGATGTTTACAAAAATGCGTATGTTAGGGGAAAGGGTGCATAAGTGAAAATAACATGCACAGATGCATTATATGATGAGAAATGGGCTGTGAAAATGTGTACATTAGTCAACCCCCCCTGCCAAAATGTGTTTATTAGAATTCTTACTAAAGTGCTGAAAAAATTTCTTGAGGAATTTTTTTTTAAAAGTTACAAATTGCTGCAGAAATGTGGTGAACTGAATTTAAGATTGGAAAAACCAAAATTGATAGGTCTTTCCATCCCTACTCCAGGGTGAGTGAGGAGCCAGGGGGCAAGCTATTCTCTGCTTGGCTTGAGAGTGTTGCCATTTGCTCTGCCATCTCCCCTCTCCATGCAGGCTGCCTGCTGGCCAGGTACCTCAAGTGCCCCAAGGCTCCATCCATATCATGCCAAGCCCCGCTTCTGAGCTCCCACACCCCACCCCTTCCTCTCAATTCTGGGCATCAGGAGACCTGGCTATCCTCTGCCCAGTGTGTGCTATTAAACACTTAAAGCTGGCTTTGTATCTGTAGGTGTTTTCACACATGAGGCTTAAATTGTTTTTTTCCTGAAGAGTATGTAAAGTGTGCATTGGCCTCAGAGCAGGATTGAGGAGTGGGTGGCGGCAGTGGCTTGAGCAAGAGATGGATCAGACATCCCCTTTCACTGGCAAGGAGCAGAGGGATTGGGATATTCACTTGGCAAACCTTTCCATACCCTGCATCTCCATACTGGGAAATACTTTACCTGTAGAATGGGATCAGCTAAAGGCACTGGAGCTATTCACGTGCTGATTTTGTTTAGTTGTTATCTACTTGGGCTCCCTATTTATAAAAGAAGAGCTTCTCTTGAAGTATTATTGGGGGCGAGTAGGGTA
Organism: Rhineura floridana; assembly: GCF_030035675.1. Lineage (NCBI taxonomy): Eukaryota > Metazoa > Chordata > Lepidosauria > Squamata > Rhineuridae > Rhineura > Rhineura floridana. The sequence goes on from NC_084490.1 coordinate 20,549,724, forward strand.
GGACTGAAATAAGGGTCTTAAAACTTCATAGACGAGAACTAGCTCAGACTAGAACCAAGGAGACCTGGGTTCAGCTCTCCATGCTCAGGCATAAAGCTTACTGGGAGATCTTGGGCCAGTCCCTATCTCTCAGCCTAACCTACCTTACAGGGTTGTTGGGATGTAAAATTGGTGGGGAGAAGCCCATGTATACCACCTTGATCATCTTGGAGGAAGGGAAGGATAGAAATGTAATAAATGAATAAACTGAAATGCTACACAATGTAATAATATCAATTGTTGGTGTCAAATAGAGACCGCCAAAGACATTTTAGTGTCTGAGGCAAAAAATCCAAATCCCATGACAGTACAAATGTATGGTACAAAGATGGCTCTCCTATGGAATATACTCCTCAATGAGGTCTGCCTGGCACCTTCGTTGTCATCTTTTCAGCATCAGGTAAAGACGTACCTTTTCTCCCAGGTATTGACAGACTAAGATGTTTTGTTTTAACATGCTGCCAAACCTTCCTATGGTGCTATTGCTATTGTTTTGTCATTGTTTATTGTTATGTTTTATTTGTTTTCATTTTAACATTGTGTAAGTCGCTTGGGTACTTTCGGATGTCAAGCAACTAGTAAATCTAAGAATAAATAAATAAATAGGTAAGTAAATAAATAAAATAATGGTCTATTTGCTGCCTCTTAATGTTGCCTCAATATTTTACCTCCTGAGGTGAGCCAAATAACCTTGCCTAATGGTAAAGGGTAGGCCCTGGCGTCAATGGTAAAGGAAACGTGGAGCTTGCTGTCATTTTACTTTTAGAAATAACAGAAATGAATGGGAGGATGAGCTTACAGCCCAAGGTGAGTTAGTCATATAGGGGCAGCCACAGGTAAACGTCAGATCTCCCACAGACCACCATGAGGTAAGAGCTGGTGGCTGACCTCTGCTCCAACCTCTGGTGACTTTCACACCCCAGTCCAATGGATGCCCCAGGCTTGGAGATTAGGGACTCGTGAGAGGTTATTTTTAGCTCCAGGAGAATGCTTCACCACTTGATCTTATCACCTGCTCAGTGGTGACCAGTGAGGAGTTCCTGACATCCTATCACCTCAGCGGTGCCAAGATGAAGAGTGGGTGCCAGCACTTCGAGGCACACGGTGATGGAGTGGGGTGGGGTAGGGTGGTGAAGAGCAGAAAATGGGAGGTATGCAGCAGGAGCAGCCTTCCTCTAGCGGCGCTGGCGAAAGCAGTCAGGGTTAGTGATGGAACTGTGTCATATTAATCTGAGCTCCCAGCAGCGAATCCAATCTGAGCTATCGCCGCTCTGACCTTCAGCCTACACTGCTGTCACCTGACCAGTTTGGGCAGCAGCTGTTTATAGTGGGATCACTCATACAGCTCTGAGATGTATCCTGCTCTGGGGTGGAAGCAGGGGTCTTTTTATCTGGGGCTGGGATGATTTCTTTCTTTCCACTCCAAGAGATAGCCATAGGGCTAATGGGGTACCATGAAGCCAGCAGGGTGGGAGACAGACAGATCTGACCCACGACCCACAATCCTTTGGCAAGTTCCCTTGTGCTTCATTGAAATGAATGAGAGTAAATTAGTGGGAGGGGGACAGCCCTTTGAGGACTGGGGTCATAGGTCAGTGGGAGAGCACACTTTTGCATGCAGAACATAAGAAGAGTCTGCTGGACCAGGCCAATGGCCCATCTAGCCCAGCATCCTGTTCTCGCAGTGGCCAACCAGATGTCCGTGGCAAGCCTGAAAACAGGCTCTGAGCACAAGAGCACTCTCCCCGCATGAGGTTCCCGCAACTGGTATTCAAGAAGCATGCTGCCTCCGACTGTGGAGGCAGAGCATAGCCATCATGGCTAGTATACTTTGACAGCCTTGCCCTCCGCAAATTTGTCTAATCCTCTTTTAAAGCCCTCCAAGCTGGCGGCCATCACTGCCTCCTCTGGGAGCGAGTGCTATAGCTTAGTTCAGAAGGTCCTGAGTTCAGGCCCTGACAGCTCTAGTTAAAAGAATCAGGTAGCAGGCAATGGGAAAGACTTCTCCCTGAGATCCTGGAGAATCGCTGCCAGTCAGAATAGATACTACTGCTCTGGACAAATAGGACTGTAGTCAGCTCAGCTCTACTCAGAACAGACCCATTGAAATGAATGAATCTAAGTTAGAGATGTGCATTAACTTCACTAGGACTAACACTGAATACTGCCCATAGTCTGGTCTGGTCTAAGGCAGCTTCACATCTAGTCATATTTTATCACGAGTGTGGTGATGTGATCAGGGCATAACAGTTCTGGCTCCACATCTCCACTGGTGTTTCTTCCTTTCCTCCCTTCTTTTTATAAATTTCTAGAGTAAATGAAAATCCATACATTTGACCTGACAATGTGTGTGTGTGTGTGTGTGAGAGAGAGAGAGAGAGAGAATAAATTCACACCCCTATTTTGGCCCTCTCTCACATTTTTCCTTAAGTTGTGATAGTAGATTGGCCATACATTATTTGTATTTGGGGACATCTCTTCCCTCATATACCATGTTTATTGCCAGGGCTATGGAGTCGGTATGTCAAACCTTCGACTCCGACTCCTCTATTTTTCTACTCTCCGACTCCTTCATAAATGGCAAATATATATTAATTTTTCTACTGTCTGACTCCGACTCTGACTCCTTCATAAATGGCAAATGTATATTAATGTATTTATATTAATAAGTTAATATTAATATTAAAATATTAATTTTATTTTGAAGTCGGAGTCAGTACATTTCTACCGACTCCAACTCCACCCAAAATTGCTTCCGACTCCACGACTCCAACTCCACAGCCCTGTTTATTGCCCTTGTTTCTGTTACGGGGCTTAAAAAACACATAAGATTGTAACGGGTTGGATTTCATTTTTAATGAGAACTCATTTTTGTGGCTGATTACATTTTATACATTGTATTTGCCTCCTTTTAAAGAAAGATTTACCTTATTTCAAATATTGTCAGTCCACAATAAGCCAGTTACTTTAAACAAACAAACAAACAAACAACCTTCCAGTTACTTCTGTTAGAAGTTTAGATAGGACTTACTGATCTGAGGTTGACAAAACAAGTTTCAGGGGCATAAAGCTCATGTGTAGTTTCACGCCTTGTAGGTGTATAATTTCTAGCCATTATCGCTGAAAAGAAACACACATTTCTAAAACAAGCCACCCTCCTGGATTTTCATAGAACCTACAGACCAGATACCCTCCACTTGCATACAAACTGAGTGAAAAGTTACCTCCAGAGCTCAGTGAAGCTCTCTTCCCCCTATATATCATAGTGCCTGATAGATATTCACAGCCCAAATCCTCATGAGGCAGATGTCCTCATTTGAGCCTCATTAAGTATCCCCTGCATCTGTGGAACTCCATACAATAAACACTTCTGTAGATTCATCTAGACCCACATAGCCACATTCATAATTTATACTGTCATAAACATGAGGCGATGTCCAAGTTCCTCAGAGATCCATGGGAAAGATATTTCCCTCCCGCCACTGCACCTCAAGTTCACCTGCTGCATTTAATTTTGATTTGCCCCCTCTCCTGCCAACATCTATAACCTCTTAACCCTCTTCAGTGGTTTGAATGATCATGGGGAAACCCTCAGTTTGTACAAGGGTTGCCATTTTGGCTAAAATGTCAGAAAACGGCATTTCCTTCTCCCAACAGTTGGACACACAAACACCACAGCTTGTTCCAGAAAAGCTGAGACCTCGATAGTTGTGTTGGGATAGGTGAAGCCGGGATAGGTGAAGCGTGAAAGTGTTATATTTTTAACGGTTACCTCAGCTATGCAGCTGTGCAAAGTGGCGGTGATGTCGCTACAACAGCTGCTTTTTCCCACTTCCCCTCAGCCCTCCTCAGCCTAAGGACATTGGTGGTGTCACGTGGTGGTGGCTGCCTCATTCTCTAGGCTCACCCGCCAGCTTCCCTGCCTTTCTTCTTCCTCACGGCAGCAGCTGAGCGCCACCTCATTCTCGTAGCAGAAGGAGGCACGAGTAATAGTGGCTCCTGCAGGGGGCGGCCTGTATCTGCGATGGCTCAGCTCCTTGGCGCTGCATGCTGGGGTTCCGGGCACCTCATATGTACGGTGGAAGTGCTGGTAGTCAACCTCATAGTGACCATGTCGCTCAAACAGTACAGGCTCAAAGCGGTGTCCCCAGCGCAACTCACTGGGCAGGTAGGAACTACGGCACTGAGTGGTCATTGCCGTGGCTTCCACCATCCCTTCCAAGATGACCACCAGCTCAAAGTCAGCCTCAGCCAGATCTGCAGGACCGTACTCATATATGGGGCTTTCAGCATCAATCTCATGCACAATTGTCACAGGTGACACCAGAAAAATGCGGTCAGTGCCACTGTCGAAACCCACATTGACATCACTGTGGTGCAGGGGGATGTACTCGCCCTCAGGGGTCACACGAGGCTGTGGGAGAGAAGACAAAGGAAGAAGGGAGTTATCTACTGAGCTGTACTTTCTTAGTAGGTACAGTGTGACTCACAGTGATCAGCTGCCATTTCCATGACTCTTTGAAAAAAGTGCCACAGCTATTGCTGAAATGGCTGCTGGCCACTGCAGACTGTCTCTATCTACAAACCAGTTCACATGGGAGATTCTCCAACATGATGTGAAGAAAATAAGCAGCCTGTGTGAACTGGTCTCCTGTACCTTCAAGAATAACCACCCTCATGCCTATCTTTCCTTCCAGTCCCTTTAGTTTCCTCTCTCTTAACTCAGACTCATTCATCTATTTATCTGCCCTGCCTTTCATCCTTTACAGAATTACTTCTCCTTATAATAACCACAACATCATCCTTCCAATTGCATTCCAAAGTGTATTCCCCACATCTGTTCATCCTCCCCATGACTTCTGTCCTTCTGTATCTAAAGTTTTTCATACAACTTTATTGCCCTTTATCCAACTTTCTCATCCACCTATCCATCTTCTACCTTCTGATTTAGTAATTCCAGAAGAATAATTCAAAGGACTTCCAAAAACATCTTGCGGCCACCCAACTCTTGCTTTCCTCTGTCTTGTTCACTTGCATCCCTTAGCGCTGTCCTTACCTGCAACAGCTGTGCCCGGACATGGGCCTCCACCAGGTGGCTCTTGCGCAGGTTGGCCACACGCCACATGAGGCAGAGCTTCCCATCACGCATGGCTACCACAGCTGTCTCGCTGAAGACCAGGGTCTCATTGCGCTTCTTAGGCTTGGCAATCTTGGCCATGATTGCACCAATGACGAAGGCATCAATGATGCAACCCAGTATGCATTGCAACACCACAGCCAAGACGGCGGATGGACACTCCTCTGTCACGCTGCGGAAGCCATATCCAATGGATGTCTGGGTCTCCAGGGAGAAGAGGAAGGCAGCCATGAAGCTGGTGACCTCAGAGAAGCAGGGCTTTGAGTTTGGAGGTTGCTCAGGGGCAAGGTCCCCGTTCATCGCAGCAATGAGCCAGAAGGTGAAGCCAAAGACAAGCCAGGAGAACACAAAAGAGAGACAGAAGATGACAAACATCCAGCGCCACCGGATGTCCACACAAGTGGTAAAGAGGTCAGTGAGGTACCGCTGGCCCTTCTCACTCATGTTGACAAACTGCACGTTGCAGTGGCCATCCTTCTTCACAAAGCGGCTGCGTGGCCGGACAGGAACAGGCCTGCCGTTGTGGCAGCTGGTGGGGGACTCCACTGATTCACCTTCTCGCAGCTCTCCCTCACCGCCACCTCCACTGAAACGCTGGACGGTTTTGGCCACCCCCATATCTGAGGGATGGGTCTTTGTCCCGACCAAGGCTAGGCCGGGCTTGTGGGATTGGTGGCCCAGCGTGTGTGTTGTGCAGAAACAGCTGGTATTAGGGAGGTGTTAGCAGGTGATTGTATAGCACAGTGGACACTTGTCACTTCTGAGCAACCTGAAAAAGGAAAGAGGAGAGATTTGACAAAGGCTGTAACTTGACTCACATACAGTAGCAATTCCTGAGGTCACATCTCCTTAACTCACTTTAATCTCTGATTTATCAAAGGGATGCTGAGAAACCAAAGGGAATTGAAAGTAAGGATTCTTGATTCTAACTCATTTTAGGATAATTCCCTGAAGGCATGTTTCCTCCCTTGATTTAGGAGCTGTCACTTCACTGCTAGGATGCACATGGAGCCAATTCTTGTGAATGTGTGGGCCACACATTCTCCTAACCAGAGCTTGGAAAAGTTACTTTTTTGAACTACAACTCCCATCAGCCCCAGCCAGCTTGGCCACTGGATTGGGCTGATGGGAGTTGTAGTTCAAAAAAAGTAACTTTTCCAAGCTCTGCTCCTAACTTGGCATCTTGTGCCTTAGAGGGCTCAAAAGGAAACTTAACTGATGTGCACCACATTCCCCTCAAGGTTTATTCACCTTATCTTACAGAATGGCTCAGATCTTGCAAGGTGGTCTCCTTCCGTCTAGGATCTTAGGTTGTGAAAAGTTATTTCACAGAGAGGGTGAGCCTGTTTCCTTTCAACATCGCAACATTTGCAAAGCTTTATTGTTTATCTTTTGCTTTCAGAGGAGCTGAGATTTTGAAATATGGTTTTTGGTTGTTAGTTCATTTTTTAAAAGGGAGGAGCTGGAAATCAGATGTATCTGGCAATCTGGAAGCTGATACTTGCCAGGGTATGGGCTGGGGAGAATGTGGTTATTAAGCATTGAGAATAATACACACACTGCCCTTTTTACATGTTACACAGTTGAGCTGTGGCATTGCAAAGAGATTCCAAGGGTAAGATCTGACTCAGACTAAGTCATTATTTAACTTGATTAAAGAAACTCATCTTTTAAAAGAGTTTATTCTAATTGCCAATAACCTTGCTTAGAAACTCTGTGAAGAACTTGATTGCTTTGAGACATTTTAACTGGTTCTCCTAACACAGGTGTTATGTTACTGTGATTTTAGGATTTCTCATTGTCTTGCCCAACATCTCTCCCTGCACTAGTTTTTGTTTCTTTCTTTCTTAACATCCACCTGCTGAACAGTTTTGTGGAACTTTAAAACTTGCTTTCTTGTTAGTTCTAATAAGTATTATAATACTTCCCCTCCAATAGTTGAACACGATTGTCTGTAATTTATAACTGCTACTGTTTCCAACAGCTTTTGTAAAAAGCCAAAAATTCACCATCGCTGAATGTCCAGTGCTGTGAAAAGCTTCACATTTCTGCAGCTGTTGAAGGCACAAGAGCCCAACCAGAAGAAAAGCTGTCTATCCTGACTATAGCACATTGGCCTGTAACTTAAAAAAAAAAAAGATTTCCTGCCTCTTCTCTACTCCCCTCATTCTTGTCTGGTTGATTTATCTTCCTAGAGAAACTAGGATTGCCAACTTTCCCCCCTTAACAGTTACATGACAATCAGAAATTGAAGAAGTGATGCTTTTCTGGCATGCAGATGCAGTGATGGGAAGAAATCCAGAATTTTTAAGTGCAGGTGCAGAGATGCTTTTATTTTATATATTTATTATTTGATTTATATCCCGCCCTTCCTCCCGGCAGGAGCCTAGGATGGCACTTTCTGGGAGAAAAGTCCACAACCCTAAGAGAAGCCACCATCTGCCTCCTGCCATACATCACAGTTTACTCCAATAAGACTTTATATCTCTGCCAGAGGACTAGGTAGTCCTGAGGCTATAGTACTAGGGATATACAGTACTTCAGTGGAAGAGTACATACTCTGCATGCAAAAGGTCCCTGGCATCTCCAGGCAGGACTGGGAAGGACCTCTGTCTGAAACCTCAGAAAACCACTTCCAGTTAACAGGCAATACTAAGTTAGACCAGTAAGGCAGCTTTTTATGTGACTTTTTCTCCCAGAACTGTCCTGATTTATGCAAAGGCAGAAGGGCAACTCTTAACATTTGTGGAGAGAGTGTCGTGGCTTTCTCTGACCCTTCAGCACTGTAGAATTCTCCGTTCTGCACAACTGATGCCCAGGAGCCCTGTCCTCTGTTGCAGCTGGCCATCCAAAAATCTCCACTCACCTTTAAGTGAATCTGTCACACAATCAGCAGAAAGCTTTCAAGGCAATAGAGGGACTTCTGCCTGGCTCCTGTTGAAGGTTCCCTGGTACGTGTTTGTCTTTTTGCCTGGTGTGCCTAGAAAGCATGGCCTCTCGGGGACATTTTGCCTATTTATCTGGGAGTGAAGGGTGTGGCCTCTCCTGTCAAGAGAGAGGCCAGAGGGCCTTCCTGCCACAGAGGCTTGTAAAATGCATCTCCAGCCCTTGGGGCAAAGGAACCAGCCAAGACCACATCCAGCACCCCACAGGGAGAGGGAATGCATAAGGAAGAAGGAAGGCAGAAACTGTTTCCTTCAGAAAAAAATAGAAATTATTGATAGGGGAGCAAGGAACTGACTGATCCATTTGAAAGCAGTTGCTTCCTCATCCACAATATTCCACTTCTAAGGTGAATTATTACTAGAGTTTGTGAGAAGAGCCAAAGTTACCCCATATCTCTGAGACCATGTGATTGATAGACATAGCCTCGAGGCGAGCAAGACACATACACAGTGAAATCTGCCCAGAGACTTCAGGAGTAGCAGAACACCACATCCTGTTCTTTCTGTTCATTCTATACTGCATCCTGTTATTCACGTAATCACAAAGTTTGTTCTAGCCTGTGTTAGTTGTTCTACCTAGCGTGTCTGTGTTGTTAGCAGAGGTGCAAAGAACATACCCAAAGTACAAAATGGATTGTGTAGGCTATGCAAAGTTTCCTGTTATCAGAAAACTTTAAATGCTGCCTTTATTCTTTGTTCGAGGCTCCAGTTCCTTTTTTGTGGACTGGTGTCTTTGCTGTGAGCGAATAAAAGGCTGTTACTTTACTCCTTGTCGAATGGATCATTTCCAGTGGCTAGTAAAGAATCCCAAATAGGATAAGAGGTATTTTTCTCTTACAACAAGTTTCAGTGTTTTGTCTATGAATCATTTAGATTAATCAACTTAAAAAATATTTTGGTGCACTCAAAAGACATCTCCCGATGAAATGGGAAGCATTTTTAAAAATTAAACGGTTGTAATTATTTCCTAATTCAAGAAGTTTTAACCTTCTGTCTGAGATAAATTATGTTACATTTTCAAGTACAAGATTTGCTGTAGTTGCACAGAAACAGAGGAGCAAATTTACTGTGACAAATGTCATAAGCTATCAAAATTTATATACCTCTACTTACATTTTAAAAATTAGAATATAATAATAAGTTTATTGTACTTTCTGAAGGCCATGACAAATATATTAAAATATATACAAGACTACAGAAAGTAACATTTCAAACATTACAAAGTAATACAGGTAAATTGCCATAGGCAAACTCAGCTTCAACTTAAAACTATGAATCTCCAAACAGTTTATGGCAATTTTGTCAAATTCTTTCTTCCTAAACTTTTTTGCTGCCAAGGCAAAGAGAGCCACTTCATGTGTCACATAGCTGTTGGTGTCACTCAAAAGAAAATGAACTGTTTCTACAAGGGCATTCCTACATTCATACGTTAAGCAAGGGTTTCAAGAATCTCTCTCTTGGGTCCCTATACAGAGGGCAGATTAGCATGTAATGAATAATGTTATTTACATATGACCTTGCTACGTGCGCCTTGTTTGTTTGCTTGTTTTATTTTATCTATTTAAAGTATGCATGTACTGCCTCTCATTAAAATAATCCCAATATGGTGCACAATAACACTATGTACAATTCTGTTCTATTCATGTATAGTCAGAAGGGGTTACTAAGCGATTTGCAGGGACAGCAGCATACAAAATAAACAATAAAAGCCCATTAAAACAAAGCAAATATATTAAAAGTGTTCATCCAGAAAAATTAGCCAACAACGTAAAATAACCACCCCAACCACATAAGGATGAACCCCAAAAAGAAACTACTGAAAGTCAGACCGTTCACGCTGTCCTGAAAGAATAAAAACATCTTTGCCTGGTGTCAGAAGGCACCAGGCGAGCCTCCCTTGGGAGAGTATTCCACAACTGGGGGGCCATCACGAAAAAGGTCCATCGTCCAAATATGCAACAGCTCACTTCCGGGAAGGGTGACTTCGCTTGTGCCTGCTTTTGAGACGGGCTCCTGCCTCAAAAGAAGCTTATTCAGATATAAATCAGTCAGAACATTTTTTTTTTGACTGATGAAATTTCTCCCGGGCAGGGAGAAACGTAGAGATCAACCTCAAAAGCCTGTTTTTGTTGGGAGGACTGGATTTCATTAATTTATGAGAAAAGGTCCAGCCAGCAATGCCGGACGGACTTCCGAACAAGCTCTATCTGTTTAATGCGATACGTTTATCTTTTCTTCAAAGAGAAAACAGACTAACAGGCAAGCACCCTTCTTTCTATTATTTTTTTTACTTGGTTTAAATTGTTGCAGCAAAAAGAGATTTGTCAAATGAATCAGCTTTAAAGAACTTCTGGATGAGCTATAACTCTTCTCTGTTATTCACGAAATTAACAGCTTATCTCTGTTTCTATTGCAAAAAGCTGTCCTGGAAGTGCATTCTAAAGATATAAACAGAAGAGGGATTTCTATTCTGAGGAACATTATATTGTCTGGGACTATTCTCTTTTTGGTCTATTTTATTTTGACGAATCTGCTTCTTCACGACGCCACTAACTGTTTTGATGCTGGGAACTAAATTTGTTTTGTATTCTTGAACATAGAGAGATAAGGCAGGCTGCTCTGTTTATACTGTGATGTCATCAAGCCTGGAATATTAACCCAATTGTTGCTGAAATAAGAAGTGGTTCTTCTTTATTTTTGTTTTGTTTTGTTTTCGTGGTTTTAAAAATGGCAATCAAGAAAGTGGCTGAGAATCTGGAAGTAATTATGTTTCAGAAAATAATGGATGAGATTGAGATAACGAAACAAACCCTGCGACAGGGCAGTAAGGAGCTGAAAATTGAACTGAGCAAAATGACGCAGGAGCTTAAAGAAATAGGGGATCCTGTGAGAGAGGAGAATGAGATCAGAGATGAGAAAAGAAAAAATAAAGGGAAGATACAAGCCCTGGAGATTGGAACAAATGTGGAATTGGAAAAAGATCTGGAGTTTATGGATATTAGAAATAAAATCTACTGTTTGGAATTTAACGTTATCTCTGAAGAAATTAATGAAGATATTAGAGATAAAGTTATCAATGGCTTGGATAATCTTCTGGACTGGAATGACGTGATGGAGCTTGATATAGAGAAAATCTATGGAATTAACTGCAGCCATGTGACAATGGAAAAACTCTCAAGAGATGAGCCAGTGCATTTTGTAAAAAAGAAGAACAGAGATATGACTTTACAACAATATTTCAGCAACTTATTCAGAATTGATGGGAAGAAAATATTTGGGATAGAGGAAATTCCCATCAGACTCTTATTATATGACTATGGTTATGACAGCAAGATTATTATGGAATACTGATAATGGAAGATTGGACACTGAAATTACTGGACTTAACAGGACTATTGAAGATGGAAGATGGAATTAATATGGATAATGGAATAATGGCTATTGAAATTATTGGACCTAACAGATTTTGATGAGATGGATTAATCAATATGTTTATTTGGACTATGGTTATGACAATAAGATTATTATTATTATTAACGAGATGGATTAATCGACATGTTTATTAGGAGAAAAATTGATAGATATATTTCTTAAAGAATTGAAACCTCTCTTTGACTTTTTGCGGAAAGAATAAAGTAATGTTTATGAGATTTGATGATTAATTAAGATAACTACTGGAGGAAAGTGATTTTATAATATAATTTAAGAGACAGGATTGTTATATATTGTAGACCTATAACTGATTTGATCTGCGACAAATGGGAAGTCAACATTTTATTTTTTTGTTTAATCATTTTTGTTTTGTTTTGTTTTTTGTCTTTGAATGTTTTATGATTTTGTTTTGTACGTTTTATGAAAATTTGAATAAAAATTATTGTAAAAAACAAAAAACAAATATGCAACAGCTCAAAAACAATTGAATATACTATAAAACAATTCAATGAAAACAACATATCACAATTACAGAAACCAGGAATTGTTCAACTGGTAAAAAAGGCCAGGGAAATCTTGAGTAAACAGATATTTTTGTAATAGCTCGGCAGAAGCTCACCACATTAGGTACTTGCCTTATCTTAGTGGGGAGCTGATTCTATTGGCTGGGAGCAACTGTGGAGAAGGCTTTTCTTCAAGTTGTGACAAGAACCTTTCCAAGTTGTGGCATAACTAATAGAACCTCCTCCCAAGATCTTAGTGAATGGGAAAGTCTATATGGGGAAAGATCTTAGTTAATGGGAAGGTCTATATGGGAAAATGCATTATTTCAAATAAGCTGGTCCTAAGTTGTTTAGGGCTTTGTAAGTTAATAGCAAAAACTTAAGTTTGGCTGGCTAGCAGATTGGCAGTCAGTGCAATTCCTTTAGCACAGGTATTATATGATCTACTTAGCAATCTAGCCAGTGCATTGTGCACCAGCTAAAGCTTCCACACCAGCCTTAAGTCCATTGCACTAGACCAGTGTTGAGGTTCCCAACATCATGGATAGGCGACCCCAGTCTAGGAATGGCCATAGCCGGCATACCACCAAAAGCTGGCACAAGGTGCTCCAAGCCACTGAGGCCACTTGGGCACAGTTGGATCAAATCCACTCTGCCCAGTTCCCCCACCCAGGTCTCAGTAATACACACCAAGTCAGCTGCCTTGTCCATGACGAAATCTTGAATAAACGCGATCTTATTATGAACCAACCTGGCATTAAATACCAGTACCACCAGGGTGGAAGGCCTAGCAACTGAGCAACCAATCTGAGAGATGGAGGAAGGGCCAGAAGAGGTGGCCCAAACACATCTATATTCCCTTCTTGTAGATGACCTGCCGTTCCCCAGTCCCATATCTGCCCCTGGCCATAATCATTGTGATGAAGGCACCCCTGACATTCTCCCTTCTGCCAAGCACATCCTGAGCTAACATACTTCAATCCAATTGTCACACAGTACACACTCACACACTCGCTCACTCAACAACATAAAATACCACCAAACACACATCCATGCCCATCCAACCACATTCAACCTGTCTACCCTGACCAGCTACCAGCTCATAACACACACAAATACCTGGACCCCATCTACCACATACCAGCAACTATAACACACCAGGTGAGACAATCTACACCAATCCTGGCACCAACCCACCCCCACAAAAACAGCTCCAGCCCATATACCCCTCATCCACACCCACACTTGCTCAATGACTGACAGTAGACAGAGTTGTCAGTTGGGGTCTCATCCTGAGGCATTACTGTAGACCGAATTCCAACCACTATGGGGCACTCTCTACTCTCATCCAAGAGCAACCCACACTCACACCACACTCAAATCCACTTAAACTGACACTCCAGCAACCACAATAACTAAAAGGGTAGTGGTGATGCTCCCTCCAGAGATCCAGCTGACAAAGGAATAGTTGGCCAGAAGGCATAACAGTACTCTTTCCGGGGTTGAATGTAATGTGTACAGGATATATAGACATCTAGAGTAGATATTTACATGTAATGCTGTGCCCGAGTATATGAGCTCCATAACTGAAGAATATGTATTGCTAGGTGGCAACCACTTTATTAGTGAGTCCATTTGTGTTACAAAATACACTTGTGTCTCAATACACTGCATGCTACTGTCTGGAGAATGGAATGGCCCCTGCCATTGACCATCCCGGAACCTGTAAAAGAACCAGAATTCCTGGATTCTGTCCTGTTGTAGCTCTAAGCCTTTGTTCAACAAAGCTGCCAGCCCCTGTGTGTCCCCCTTTGCTTGCAGTGTGACACACGCATTGGAAGCTTATGCTTCCAAATAAAGCCAATGTTAGGCTTAGTGCATGGATAAGTGGAATTTCATGACAAAGTCAGTATCTAATCTCAGACAAGATTTCTGTCCCAAAACACACACTTCTGTCTCCCTCCCTCCTTCCCTCCGCTATTTCCTGGCAGGACATAATCAAGATCCTGGCAGAGGAAAAGGCTCCATGTGCAGGGCTCCATGTATTTTTTTGCAAGTGTGGAGAAAGCACAGGAGTGGGTGCAGAAATCAGCACTCTGGGAATCTCAGCTTTCATTTTAAAAAGAAAAACAAGTTTCTACTGGCCATTCAAGAACATCATGGCCTTTTGGCCTGAAATCACAGGGAATTACTTGATGGGCAAGAGGGAAACAAATTGCAGCTTTTCATTTGGACAAGTTAAGATAGACGTATATTAAAAGATGTAGTAAAAATATCCAGCAGGAACTGGAGAACCTGACTAGTTATGTTAACGATGATAGCTGAGATATACAACCAAAGATTAAAAGATATGTGTGGCTATCTAGTGAGGTCATATTTCATAGCAGTGCTGATGACCAATTTGGCTTTAGGAATATGTTACAGTTAGCACCATTCTAACACTGAAATGAAAAGGTATTTTTAAGTGCTGGTGCACCCTAAAGACTTCAAATGCAATGACTTTTTGTTTTGTTATAACAAGCATGCAATTTACAGAATGTGAAGATTTATTTTTAAAGGTGTGTGTAAGATATTTTAAAGATTTTTTAAAGATGTCTTAAAGATGTTTTAGCGTGTATTATTATAGCCCTGGGCAAATAACAACAATCAATGTCAATCTCAATGTGGAGAGTTGTAGCAAGAGTCTGTAAATCTGCCCAGTTCACATCATTGAAAAGTGAGAGAGCAAACATTTGTTTTTTTAAAAGTGATGTTTCAACTTCATACCATTTTTCCAGGTGTTCAGTGCACTGTGTCAATGTCTTATAAGCTTCCTCTCTGAATTTTCTGTTGTCAGCTGGAGACACATTGTCCAAAATGACTTGGGCTCATCTTCCATAGAATTTGTCCTCTCTTCTTCTCTTCACTTTTGAATGGAGACTTTCCATGACACCATAGGGTTCTGTGGAGCTGACATTGTTACATTCCAGTTTCTTCGCAGCATCTTGAAAGATTACCATCAGATTGTGCAAAACGTTAACATAACAAAGAGGGAGGGATTTGTGTTCTTCCTCACTGAAAGTTGTCCACACAATCTTCACACGTTCTTTTTCCCCCTCTAAAAAAAAAGTATGTCCTCAACACAGGCCAACATTGTAGTATGCATTCAATAGCGGGTAGAAGTGACAGCCACTTTGTTAGAGCATGCCAAAGCACATCTTTGTATTCCATTCCCACAAACTCAAAAAAGGACAAAAGAGTCACCGCCTTCTTGGCTGAGAAGCCAAACTCACTAGATACCTTGAGGATAAGTGTTTTTATATCAAAACCCAAAGCCTTCATCCCATGTTTGAGGCAATTGTGGATTATTCATTCATTCATTGGCGATCACTCATGGCCGAGTAAGATTGTCTTCCAAGATAAGGCCTTTAACGGTGGGTCCGTAAGTGACTGTGGAGGTCAATTCTGGATCCACACAGCCTCCCACAGTGAGGACATAGGTTTCCAGATGGAAGATGGTCGCGATGAGGATTTGTTTGATGTGCCTTCTGCTTAGCTTGTTTGTCCTTTTCGCCCTGTATTCGTGCTTCTTCAAAGTCCACAGCACCTTTGATAATAGCCAACCTCCATTTGGGATGTTCATGGGCCAAGACTTCCGAGTTGTCGATTTTCATGTTACATTTTTTTAGATTTGCTTTAAGAACATCTTTAAACCTCTTTTGCTGTCCACCAATGTTCCGTTTTCCATCCTTAAGTTGGGAGTACAGTAGCTGCTTTGGAAGACTGTGATTAGGCTTTCAAACAACATGGCCAGTCCAGCGAAGTTGATGCTGAAGGATTATTGTTTCAACACTGGTAGTCTTTGCTTCTTCCAAAATGCTAACATTAGTCCATCTGTCTTCCCAAGTAATTTGCAGAATTTTCCAGAGGCAGCGTTGGTGAATCTTTCAAGAAGTTGGGAGTGGCATTTATAAATGGTCCATGTTTCACAGGCATACAGTAAGGTCAGTAGTACAATGGCTTTGCAAATAAGCGTTGTTAATGCTGAGGTAATTCTTTTGTAGAATACTAGAGATCTGTGTTGCAATAGCCTCAGTTGTCCCATCACTGTCATTTTAAAAATCAACCTACTGGATATAGTGGCCAAACTGTATGCCGAGTATCTGTTATGCAGGCTTGAAGATTGGGCTGCCGAAAATACAATTATTGTGGAGGAACAAGCGGATTTTACAAAAGGGAAGTCAGCAATAGATCATTGCTTTATCCTATCCCATTTAATTCAAAAATATGCTGGAAGGGGAAACAAGGAATTATTTGTCACCTTTGTGGACTTCACGTCCACATTTGACCTTATCGATAGAGATCAATTATGGTTCAAACTCTCCTTGACTAACATAGATAGAAGACTTCTTTGTTTACTACGTATACTACATACGAACACCTCACTTAGGGTTAGAGTTGGCGCTAGTGGCTTTCTATCGGAGTCAGTTCCAACGACTAAAGGGGTAAGGCAGGGCTGCCTTTTGGCACCCTTTCTTTTTAATTTCTATGTTAATGATATCGTGCAAGACTTGAGTGGCCCACAGTTCTTTCCTGTTTCCATCTTGGGTACTAAACTCTCAGTTTTACTTTATGCCGACGATTTGGCCTTGGTCGCCGTCACCTTGGTTGGAATGAGGAGGCTACTAAGAGCTTTGGGAGAATTTTGCAACAAAGAACATCTCTTAATTAACTATTCAAAAACCAATGTAGTGGTATTCGGAAAGAGAAGGAAATTCCATAGCTGGAAATTGAACAGCCAGACTATTGCCCAATGCCACCATGCCAGATACTTAGGTGTTAACTTTATGGCCAACCAATCTTGGAAATCTCACCTGCAGACAGTGAAATTAAAAGCATCCCCCTCGGTTCACTCTCTTCTCCATTTTTTTAGGTTTAATGGGGGCAGTTTAGTTTCCCCTATGATTGAGGTTTTCCGGGGAAAAGTGATCCCTCAGCTCCTTTATGGAGCCCAAATTTGGGGGCATGACAACTTTGCCATTCTTGATACAATACAGAATTCCTTTTTGCGCTCCATCCTTGCCCTCCCAAGAGGCACGCCTGCCCCTCTTTTAAGGATGGAAACTGGGCTCCAGTCAATAGAATCCCTTGTGCATGCAGCCCTTGCCAGTTACTGGCTAAAACTCTCATCCTTGAATGATGCCCGCCTTATTAAGAAATGCTTTCTGGAGCAGCTACAGAGCCCCTCTTCTAACACTTGGGCTATGCGTGCTAAATTAATGCTGTCCTCATATGGGATAAACACAGAAATTTTGCCCTCCTGTGTCACCCCCCAAGTAAGATTTCTTTATAAGGACAGAATTCTGTTCTACTCAAGAAGGAAGGACGTGTTTGCTTCCACTCAGTCAGCCTTTTCCCAGTGGTATCCCTTAGTTAAAACATCTTTTGGGTTTGAACAATATTTCATCTATCTGACCTCCACTGCTTTCGAAAGGCCTTTACGGCCTTATGCTTCCAAACTATGCCTTCCGCTTTTTTGGAGGGGAGATACGCAAAACGCCCTATTCATCAAAGACTCTGTATTTGTGAATTTCCTGAAGTGGAGGACATCGCGCACTATTTACTACGATGTGCGCTGTATACCGAGCCTCGAAGGAAATTTCTTGTGGCCATTTTATACTCCTGGAGATACAGACCACCTTTGGAGCAAACGTGTGCTCTTCTTGCTCCCTCCGATCCATGGGTAACACTTCAAGTGGCAAAATTTGCCTTGGCAGCAGGGAAATTGAGAGCTGGTCATTTAGCAACTGTGGGTATGCGTCCGGAGCCCACCCCTGACTAGTCTATTTTAATTATAAGCCCCTTGGCTTGTTTTTCTTTTAATGTATTTTAGGTATTGTGTGTGATCTCTTGTAATAGGAGTCTTTTATAGTTTCTATGGTTTTATTTGCCTTTTGCTATTTGATTGGTTGTACTATATTGTGATGGCCACTGGCTACAAACAATAAATTTACCTACCTACCAAAAATCAAGCAAGCCATGCTTAGTTCCCTCTGTCACAGCAAAGTAACATTGCAGTTAATGGGAAGAATTTTCTTTGTCCCTTTTTGGAGGTGTCAGACCCAACTGAAAAAAACCATGAAGTTCTAGTCATTTTCGTGCCAAAATATTTTCTGCTATGCTGGTTGCTTTTGTCCACCCACAAGAATTTTT
This sequence comes from Rhineura floridana, assembly GCF_030035675.1. Taxonomy (NCBI): domain Eukaryota; kingdom Metazoa; phylum Chordata; class Lepidosauria; order Squamata; family Rhineuridae; genus Rhineura; species Rhineura floridana. The sequence goes on from NC_084490.1 coordinate 20,567,972, forward strand.
TGGGGGGCAATATCAGAATCAGGCAATATTCTTGAAAGCATTTTGTTTGCACAGTCTTGGTTTGTGTAACTTAAATGATGGGAAATACTATGGTAAACCTGGCATACTTCAGCTGTTGTCACTGATTTTCTTGGGATGAGTCTCTTTTGGTAAAAAATGATGAGATTTGTGGCATTCCTTTCTGTTGTTTCTCTAATTCCTTGTGTTTTATGCTTTCAGCATGGCTTCTCACTGTTTTTCGTCCCTCATACTTAACTGAAAACCTTTGATGGCATAGAATACATTCTGCTGTAACTGTGTTGACTTTGTGAAGCCAATTTTGAATGCATCTTCCTTGTACCATTCATAATTAAAACTACACAAACACCTTTTCTTTTTTACTGTTCCACTGTCTGAAGGTCCTTCACCATCACCACTTTCTGTCATTTGATTTTTCTGTTTAAATTTAAGAAAGAAAAATCTCATGACTGACCAGCATAGTGCAGAGAGGCTTTTACCTGGCTCATTCAGCAGGCAGCTGCAATACGCTTAGCTACAGAGCGATACAGAGAACTGTTCTTGAATACTCAGGTCCTCCTCTCTGTCACTCTTGGCTGTCTCTGCACCTCGACCAGTCTCTTGACTCCATTTTGCAACATTTACTCAAGACTCTTATGTTTTTTCGCTCTCTTTACTATTAACACCCCCCCCCCTTTATATCTCCTGCACCTTCCTGCTTAGGCCTCTTGAGATGACAGGCCAGCGTGAGACCACACTGGTGGCTTGTTACATCTCCAGTACTGGTCTCAAGAGGTTACTGGAGACTGAGGTCAGTTCCTGGACTCCAGGCTAGACCTGGAGGGTTGGCAACACTAACTGGCAATTCAGGGTTGTGCAATTAAAGCTGATTTGAAGCTCTTGTGAAACAAACCTGCATCCCCAAAAAACTTTTTTTGCAGTAAGGAAAGTGATAGGAAAGAGTATGGGGTATTGCTTGACTCAATGTGTTCTAACAAGTCAGGATGAACACTCATTAAATAGCCAATGCTGTCTAATCCCTCTGCAAACCAATCAGGATGAATGCTTAATAAACAGGTCATCTGGAAGCTCTCTTTGGTGGACAGTGCACACATGGTGGGGACAGGGCCAGTTGCTGCAAGCAGCAACAACCCTATTCCTCCTTTACGCACGTTCAGACAAACATTTGAAAGGGGCAAAACTGAGTTTTTAACTCATCTCATGAAGTCATACGTGCAAGTGTAGCTGGTGCCCATTGAGGCTGGTAGAGGGCTGAAGGCAGGGAAGCCAACAGTAGGTGGAGCCAGAGCCAATGCCAGGCAGAACTAACTAATTCTATTTTTGTTCCCATCTTCCTCCTTAATAGCTCTACAAAGGGCAACTGTGAGACTTAATCCTTCCTCCCCATGTGTGATCCCAATGAAAATCACTCCCTGTGCATGGCAATTAGCATTAGTAGGAAGCTCCCATTGTTGCCAATGGGAGCTTTGTTTCCAAGGCTAATTGCTCTCTCTCTCTCTCTCTCTCTCTCTCTCTCTCTCTCTCTCTGTGTGTGTGTGTGTGTGTGTGTGTGTGTGTGTGTGTGTGTATTTATCAGGATTGTGGTTGGGAGGTGTTGCACCTCCTCCCGTTGCATGCAGCGGCCCTGAGGAAAATTGGCCCTCTCTGTACTTAATTTTTTTTAAAATCCTCTGCCATGGTTGCTATCTACATAGTTAAGATAAAATCAAGTTTGACCATAACAGGAAACATTTGGAGGGATTGCTTGTCTGAGTTGGCATCTTTACAGTATGTTGACCACCCGGGCCCAGAAGGAATTGCCATACAGGCTACTCTCCCATTCCACCATCTCTGTCATACTGGGCTGTATCCAACTAAGTGATATTCAGAGTAGTCCCAATGAAATTAATGGACCTAAGTTAGTCTTGTCCAATAACTTCAATAGGGCTACACTGAGCAGGGCTAACAATGGATATAACTTGTAATTTTGTGTGGATTTTCACTGGCAGCTGCTTTTGGGTGCCAATGTTGGCTGAAAAATGAGGTATAAATATTATGAAGTAATGAAACAAATGCATCAATAAACACACTATAGTCTTTTCCTGGAATGGAGAGGCTTTTCCTGGAATGGAGAGGCAGCTCTCTTGTAGGGACTCTTGAGCGTCTAGAAAGAAGAGCACAGCATGTCTAGGTTGTCCAGGCTTTAGGGAATTCTTTTTTGGAATGCATTCTCTCTGTCCAGATGGAAACGCAGGCATTAAAAATATGGACAGGGCACCTGTGGTCTTCCAGATGTCGCTCCCGTTTTCCCAGACTGGCCATGCTGACTGGACTGATGGGGATTAGAGCCCAACAACATCTGGGCGTGTTTTCTATTCCTGCATTTAAAGATGAGCAGGAGATGCCTGAAGTGTCTGCTTTCCTCAGCCTTTTCACACCATTTTTCACTGGCTTCGCCCAAAGGCTTCAATCCAGTCACTTTCCATTTCAGCCCCTTTCTTGCCTGATGCCTTCCTCTTTCTCGGAATACCAGTTCCCCGCCCCAGCTCCCTCAGATTTGACCAGCAGGCTAGGATTGGCTAACATTTAGTGCCCTAGGGGAGACTAGGGTAGCACCTACATTTTTTGTTCATTGCTCGGTCTGGAGGAGATAAGGAGAAAATCTATTTCTGTCAGAGTTCTGACGGAGCCCTGAGCTGACTAGTACTTTGACCCAGGTGTGCCTACGTGCAAAACTGTGAGAGAAAAACATAGAAGCCCTTATCTCAGCTTCTTTGGCTTCAGGTGGCTAGAGGTCTTCCCCAGCAATGCTGGGTATTTGAGGCTGTCTGAGGTAATTTTGTATCATTACCATTAGGGTTTTTAGATCCCAGGATCAAAAATCTACTATCACATACTCTTTTACTGGCATTTGAGTTAATACCCAAGAGTTGCAGCCAGCTCTAGCCCTATTCAGAGTAGGCCTACTAAAGTTAATGGACATGACTCACTTAGACATATTGATTTCAAAGGGTCTACTCTGAGTAGGACAAGCACGGGATTCAGGTCTAAATGTGTGGATCCTCCAAAAATGCTTCCAATGGAAGAAGATTATTGTGCCACCAAAAAACTAATTAAAGGCATTTACAGAATTTCTGGATTGTGGTGACTATTATATACACCTAGTCATATAACTGTAATTTCTGGAGGGTGTAGTGCAGCCTTTCCCAACGAGTGGGCCACCAGATGTTGTTGGACCACAATTCCCATCTTTCCTGATCATTGGCAATGCTGGCTGAGGCTGCCGGGAGTTGTGGTCCAACAACATCTAGTGGCCCACTCGTTGGGAAAGGCTGGTGTAGTGCCAGGGAAAGTGTTGCATATATGAACACAAATTAAAAAGACCAGCACTCTGCTGCAATGGGGAGTTTACAAAGGTCTGCCTTTGTAAGACAGCATTATTCCCTGCATTCCTCTTGGCAAAACAAGGCCAATAGCGCTTCTAATGATGTGTCACAAAAGCCTAACACTCAAACCTGCACAGAACAGGCTGAATCTAGTTGACATACTCCCTCTTCAAAGCTTCCAAGGCCTTGCTTCCCCTGCTTTTCTCCCATTTGCCTCTTTACCCTGTTCTTTGACACCTGAGAGATATATTTTTAAGAGCCACCCTAAGTTGTTGTTAATTGTTAATTAATAATGGACTTCCATTTGGTACTGTTTGCTTTGGGGTTTTTTTTTATAAATCCTCACCCCTGTACGTCATCTTGTGTGTGTGTAAAGGTAGTTAACAAGGGATTTTAATGAATAAATGATCATCAGCCCACATTTCTCTATGCGCACATTGACCTCATTTTCATAAAGGATTTTCAATTATGATATCTGGAAACAGGGAAAGTATGGGGATTTCTCCAGCGATATTTTGTGTGTGTGTGTGTCCCCATCTCCTAAAGCCCAGCGATACAATACAAGCAGATAGAACTGCATCGTTTGGGGGGGGGGTGCGCGTGTGTCCATCTCCGAAAGTCATGCTCCTGGTCTGATTAATTATCAGGGCCGGAAAGCCAGAATAAAACCTTGTTGCTGGTGCCAGAGGCTGGCTGCCCTTGATCGGCTGCCTGAAGGACACCACATGCTAAATTGTTCTGGTCCCTGCCGGATCTAGGAATCAGAGCAGGGTAGGAAAGTATGGGGACCAGACAGGATGCAATATTAGACCATATTAGGCACAAGGAGGCCCTCAGAATGGGTTACAGCCTCCAGCACATGAATAACACGGGGCTTAAGAGCCTGTTCATCTTGGGGTTATTCCAGGCCTGCTCCCCGCCCTGTCTCAAAAGGAGCTCTTTTTTCTTATGGAAGCCGTATTCTATCCAGTTGCTTGCCAAGAAGCAATATTTAAAGAAATGCCTTTATATAAATGAGGCTACCTATATTTTATACACTGACTGTTCTGCAGTGATTTCCCACCCCTTAGGCTCCTTTAATGCAAAATTTCTGCTCGCAAGCCTAGAACTAGGGATGGAAAGATCTGTCAGTTTCGGTTTTCTCCATTTCTCATTTTTCCAGTCTTAAATTCAGTTCTTCACATTTCTGCAGTAATTTGCTTTAAAAAAAAATCCTCCTGAAAATTCTCCAGCATTTTTGTGCAAATTTCTCCTAACAAACATAGTTTTATAGGCAGTTTTGACTAATGTACACATTTTTGCAAGCCATTTCTAAACAAAATTCATGTTTGTATGTTATTTTCATCCATATATTCATTTTTATGCACACCTTTCCCTAACATATGCATTTTTGTAAATATTGTTTGGTAGGTGAACTGCATCACAAAATTCACATGAGTGCGAATTTCAAAGGATAGCTGTGGAAAGTGTGAATTTGATAGATTTGGTTTAAAGTGCAAACTGAATAGAAATTCTCCCCCAACCCTACCTGGGACAGAGTCCATGGTAGTATTAGAAATGGGAATTCAGATTTCTAGGTTCTCCTTGGTTAGACATAGAAATAAGCACACACAGATACAGACACAGACAGTCTCTGATCCAAACCTGGAGATCTCTGCCATCCTCATTTAAATGAAGTTAAATTTAATAATTTCATTTTTAATTGTAGTAATAGGTTAGACTAGGGAAGAGGAGTCAGGACTCCTGGGTTGTCTGAGAGTTTCGTGGATTAGATTGAGAGTGGGAGATTTATTTAATTAATGCATAGATTTATTTTTAACTTGTGCCAGGGATTGGGGCAGTTAATGACACATGCAGAATAATCCCAAGCATCCCATTGAGTTCAATGGTGCGTACTCCCTAGGAATTATGTTTTGAATTGCAGCCTTAAAAGTGCAGCAACTGGAAAAGTGAGACACCTCAGGAGGGTTGGTTCAATAAAGTGTGGAACATAGCTCTTTCAGAGAAATTAACACACAATTTCCCCCCGATTTTATGTAATTATCTTTGTAATTTTCTCTAAATTGATGGATTCGTAACTGTGTGTAGGTGTGATAAATAGGAAAAAAATAACAGGGAGCAGAAAACTGACTGTCCCTGGTATGTTTGCCCTCCTCTGTCGAATTCAAGAGAGGTACAACTATAGGGGTGCGGTTCTCCATGTGCAGCTTGCTTCATTTCCTTGAGTCAATGCATGATCTATGCAGCCTTGAGTTGGAGGATTTTATGGGCCAGAGAGCTGATCCTAAAGCAGGGATGCTCATTTCTCTTATGCTAGCTTCCCCAAATCAAACAAGATTACAACCAGGGCTATCGCCAGTTGGTCAATTAATTGATTATGTTTGCATATGAGTAAAAACAACCACTCTGATGCAGAAAGTGTACTTGCTTTGATTTTAGATTATGCATTGTATATTGATTACCTTGAGCCACTTAGAGAACCATTATGGTTGAAAACTGGTATACAGATACTGTAAAATAAATAAAACCAAAAGAATGCAACAGCCTTCCTCTCATTTGTTTGCTCCCTAACAACTGGTATTCAAACCCATACTGTCTCTAAATATGGAGGTTCCACCATGGCCAGTAGCCATTAATAAACCACCATGGATTGGTCTAGCTCTCTTTTAAAGCCATTTTAGCTGGTGGCCATCACTACATTTTGTAGGAGCAAATTCCATAAGCGATACTGACATTCAACTCTACATTTGGCATTCTAATTTCACCACACCAACCATGTAGGAGTTTGAGCCTTTCCTACCAAATGTGTGCATCTCCTTAATGAGACCCATGACATGCTCTGAGAACTACTGTCTTTGGGATAATAGATGCAAAATTAAGGCGTGTAATTTGTTTCTGTATTCTGTATGATTTTTGTATTTTGTTGTTTTATTTAAAAAGCTTACATTCTGCATAATTTTCAAAAGAAACTCAAGGCAAATCAAACATAATTAGCAATAAGACCCACAAGTATGAAAGTATGCTTGTAATGTACTTCAAAAAACAAACACATAAAAATCCTTAGCTAACAAATCAAAACATCAGAACAATAATTAAAACGTATGCTGCAGCTGCTATTTCTACCATAAAAACAAAATATTAATAAACTAGCCACAAGCTGTATTTTTGTGCTACTATTGTTTATAGTGCTGGTCCTGTTGCAGACGATCCGAAAGCTTTTTGGTCTGAAAGCTGTTTCAGTTAGTAGGATAAAGTTTTTCTTCAGTCAGTCAATAAAATGTTGTTCCACAGTTCCCTGATGTAATCCCAATGGCCCTTGCACAACCACGGATATAGTCAACAGCAATTTCCAAGATTATGGCAAATGATGTGCAAATTTCTGGCTGTAGAATCCAATAAAGTGAGTTTTTACAATATTACATTTTCAGAGCTTGGAAAAGTTACTTTTTTGAACTACAACTCCCATCAGCCCAATCCAGTGGCCATGCTGGCTAGGGCTGATGGGAGTTGTAGTTCAAAAAAGTAACTTTTCCAAGCTTAACATTTTGAAACAATGTTCACAAACTTTCTGGAAGGCATAGTACAGTATAAGGAATAAATCTCAAACAATACCTGTATATTTGTGAAGCTGGTTCAGATCAGACATTGCCTCATTGCGTTCTACACTTTCACAACATTTGTGAGGGCTGGCTGATTGACATGGGTGGCCACAGTACTAAAAGACAGAATTTCTCTTAAGGAGAAGACCAAGATTCTTTGGAAAGCAAAACGACTGTGACTAACCAAAAAGGTAGCAAACGTCTTGCCTCCTAAAAATTAGCTGAAGGAATATATCAGCTATTGCTATTTTTAGTTCCTGCACTTTTTACTGTATAATTAAATTTGTATTTTTTGCCATGACCTTTTTCTATGTAAATGGTTTTATTACCGTGAGCTTCACTTTTATTTTATTGTAACTAGAGATCAATACAATTAAATGTATTATTGCATTTTTATCGCACCCTTCCTCAAAGGAGCTTAAGATAGCCTTTATACCATTTTCCTGATGAGAACATAAGAAGAGCTCCACCGGATCAAGCCAAAGATCCCTCTAGTCCAGCTCACAGTGGCCAATCAGATGCGTCTAGGAAGTCTACAAACAAGATATAATCACAATAGCTCTCCCCTGCAGTTGTCACCAAGAAACTGGATTTCAGTGGCACACTGTCTCTGAACTTGGAGTTTCCACATAGCCGTGATGAGCCTCACTTTATCCTCACAGTCACCCTGTGAGAGGTGTGCTAGGCAACTAGCCCAGTGATTGGCCCACAGAGCTTTTTAGTGGAGTAAGGATTAAAACCAAGGTCACTCTGGTCATAGTCTTGGGCACTCATTTAGTACGCAAGTAGATCCCGTGGACTTAAGCAAGTCAGCCAAACCACTTGGAGAGGGGATGGTGCAAATATCTAACTCCAACCCTCCAGGAGCTCAATTCCATTTGATTTGGGGGTATAATTCCTCCCTGATTTCTAATACAACAATCAATAAAATGTAGCATATGAGTCAAGTCCACCCTCTGTGTCATATCACATGGAAAAACCAATCACTGCTGATCCAAGACACTCACAATTGAAGTTGAGGTGTACCATCTAGAAGCCACATACTAGCCACTCAAAATTTTACCCATGACATCTGTTAGCCCAACAGGGAAGTGGCTATCACTAGCCTTTATCCCAGCATGACTACCCCTCAGATCTCAAACATTTCCTCTGCGTTCATAGATAGCGGTCAGCATCAAGGTAATTGGTCTGGGTCTGAATAAGGTAGCGATAAGGTTGGTATATAAAATGTTGGCCTCCAGTAGTATCCATCAGCACTTTTATTTATTGCAAATGTCTGTTAACCTACTCTTCATTCTAAAGACTTTCAGAGTGACTGACAAAAAACAGCATCATAAAAATGTTTTAGAACTGGAGCACCAGAATCATTTCAGTATTAAAACAGCTTTTAAAACAAAAACTAAAAGGTTCAGGCAACTAACTATGCCTTCACTTTGCAAAAAAAAAAAAAAAAAAAGGCACCAGTGCCATAGTGAGAGTATATTCCATAGCAGGGGTATCATAACAGAAAAGGCCCTTTCCCTGATGATTACCCGCCTCACTTCAGAAACTTGGCAAAGGGTCTCTGTGGATGATCTTAATTTAAGGCAGGTTTCTACAGGAGAAGGCAGTCTTTTGGATACCAAGGTGCTAAGCTGGTGAGGGTTTTAAAGATTTGAACCAACACCTTGAATTGTGCTCAAAAACATTCCAGTGGCCAGATTGGCAAGTAGTCAAGTCTGGCAAGATGTAATCCATTCATTCAGCAGCTTAGCTGCTGTATTTTGTACTAACTGAAAATCCTGAGCAGTCTTTCAGAGCAGCCCCAAGTATTATACATTACAAGAGTCCTTTTAATAAGGCGTTTCATCCCTCTTGCTCACTAAGGGAAGAGACAGATATTCCCATTTTACAGAGGGAAATGCTGAGGTGACAAGTTGTCAGCCGAGTATGATTTAGCAGTCTGGATACAACTACAACATTCTCTTTCAATGTAGAGCCACCTTCTGTGTCTGCCTTGTCTTGGTAATGTATCTGCCCCTCCATGTCCAGCCATGGACCCATCCCTCCACGTCCAGCCATGGGTACTCAACTCTGAGCTTTGCATCCCCGCCCTGCCTCCTTCCTTTCCCTATTCATCCATCCATTTAGCCTCCAGTGCTCTCTGTCTTTCAGCAATGGAAGCAGATCACATGCTGCTTTTCTAGAACTCTCATAACATTACACCAGTATACCAGAAGCATAGTAGTAACTGTGAGTGATTTGTTGCTGCTGCTTGTACTTTACATTGTTCTACCCCATAACTGTCTATTCCTTCTATCAGCTTTGATTGCTGCTGCCTCTCCATTATGCTCACATTCTAGCTATGAACTGCTTTATAACTTGTTCTCGGGATGACCAGGCATCTTTTGGGTCAATATTAGTCCATTAAGACAAATACCAAGAGACCCCTGACTGCAACCTGCTGTAAACCCTTTTACTATCCCGCATTGCCCTTGACTTCCCACCCTGGGCATCTGTTGCAAAGAAACCACTTACCCCATCACATTTGGACATCTCTGCATCTTTTCACAGAATTGTTTAGTCTGTTCCCGCTGACTCTTCCTTTCCTTCAGTCGTCCTGTGTCTTTTCTCTCTCTCCCTTTTTCCTCTTCACTGTCTCTTTTCTCTTCCTTAGTTCTCATCTCCAGGTGGCCAAGGATACCTCTCACTCACTTTTACACTCCCTTGCTCCATCAGACCAACTGTTGGGAATGTAGTTCCCAGCTAATCCCTGGAGCATCTGCAATTTGCATCGAAAAGGAGGCAAGGACAAGCCCCTCCCTTGGCCCTTTGGGATTGGCTGGTTTTGGGTGTCCCTCTCCAGCTGTGTTTGAACAGCTGGATGGGGAGAGAGCCAGATGGAGGGGTTAGGGAAGACCTGAAAAGTGAGGAGGAAGGATGGGGTACACGTCTGCCTTTCTATATCATACATCTTTGTGCTTTTCCTCCTCTTGTATTTATCAGTTCATTCAGTTTTTCATTCTCTCTTTGTCAAGCTGCCTCCTACCCTTCTATTCTCTCTCTCTCTCTCTCCACTCAGCGATAAAGTGCCACGGCCTGCAAATCGATGCATGGAATATGCTCCCAGGGGATCAGAAACATCCTGGTGGAATCCACTAATGGTTCAAGCTTTGGACAGCCAGGACTGATAAGCTATTCACCCCACCTATATGGTATATATACAAGAGGAGTGAAAATGCCTCCTCCATGACTTACTTCATTTTCCTAAGTTACTGTGGAATGTCATTTACCATGGGATGTTAGTATGTCCAAATCAATCCTGATGACTGAATTTCTTACATTTTCTGGTAATTCTCAAGAACGACCAACTGATTTCACCAGATGAGAGAAATCCTTTCATTTACTCAATACAGTGGCATTTACCAAGGAAGGCTTGAAAGTGGCCAGGATTGTGAAAGAGTGGAGGCACTTGGAAATTCAGATTTCTTTTGACCATTTAGCAATGTGCCTTGGTAAATGTAGGCATTTACCAATATATAATTGACATGTGGATGAAAGTTGGCCATTAGCCAAAAATAGTTTGTGGTTCTTTACATTGATTGGACTCCTTTGAGAGGAAGGGCGGGAGATAAATCCAATAAATAAATAAATGTCAAACATTTCTCAATGACTTCCTACACTGTTAAGAATGGCAGTATATTAAGAACATTCTGAGCATTAATAACATTCACAGAGGTTTAGCATTTACTGTAACTAAGACTCAACTGAAACATCTCATGTTCTTTCATGAACATTTTCAGCAGGGCCAAAAATGCAAAAACATCTTTTTCTGACTTTTTTTGGGGGGGCACCTTACAAAAACACTCACTTTGGCCTCACTTTCAGTTGCCCTCAGTGATATCACCAAATTTAACTGACTGCGTTTTGAACCACATGTTGTGCAGTTTAATATGCGATGCCCGATCAGGTGGAATTACCTGTGTGTAATGCAGGTAGAAGATGCCATCAGGAAGAAAAAAAATTAAGTACCAGCCACTGGAAAGAATGGATCCAGCAAGAATAAAACTGAATATCCCAATTTTACATCTTTTCCAGGAGAAGTTTCCACCTAACACAAATGTTAGTTTCGTCCTGAAAATCGAAAGTAGAAAATATTTGGTGCAGCACTAACTGGTAGTATGCATATTCAGCTCATACATAAGTGGTCATAAAGAAGCAACTAGAGCTATTTTTATTTTACACAAGACAATAAAAAGGGCCTTTGAACCTCTCTCGCTCTGCTTTTGCCATGCCTGAACGATGTTAATGCAGGAGGATAGACCATGGACAAGAAAGTAAATGTCAGGCATTGTAAGTTTTTATTCATAGGATAGGTCTATGTAACCACAAACCGATTTAAGCTTCACTTATGCACCTCCCTCTCCCCGCACAACTAGCTTTATTTCAATTAGGGACATTTCTTTCTTTGCATCAAACCAAACTCATATTTTTATAGAGGAGGCTCACTAAACAATTAAAATAGCAGCACATTTGATGTTGGCTGGGTTATATTTGTGCTCTTGCACTTTTCCTTCTGTAGGGAGCACTTACGTGATAAAATGAATGGGGATGTCACCTATATATTGAAAAGCAGGTTTCCTTATAAGAATAGCGAACTCATTCTTCGGCCAATGGCTCCCTCTTGTGGAATGTTTGAAAGATTCCATCTCCTTGCCCTGGTGATCATCATTTGGTGAAAGAAGAGTTCATTTCTACTGAGCATCCAGCCTAAAAACCTCTATATGGAACCACTTTGACTTTGACCTGTCTGCCATGGAACTGTTGCAGATGGTATTATTTATTTATTTATCATTTTATTTATATCCCACCCTTCCTCCAGGCAGGAGCCCAGGGTGGCAAACATAAGCAGTAAAAACATTAAGACATCATAAAAACAAACTTTAAAACACATTAAAACAAAACATCTTCAAAAATATTTCTTGAAAAAAGCTATCAAAACATTGTCTAAGATTAAAGACATTTTAAAAAACATTTAAGAACATTAAAAAGCAATTCCAACACATACACAGACTGGGATAAGGTCTCTACTTAAAAGGCTTGTTGAAAGAGGAAAGTCTTCAATAGGCGCCAAAAAGATGCCAGAGATAGTGCCTGTCTAATATTTAAGGGTAGGGAATTCCACAAGGTAGGTGCCACTACACTAAAGGTCCATTTCCTATGTTGTGCAGAATGTACCTCCTGATAAGATGATATCTGCAGGAGGCCCTCACCAGCAGAGTGCAGTGATCGACTGGGCATATAAGGGGTGAGACAGTCTTTCAGGTGTCCTGGTCCCAAGCTGTATAGGGCTTTGTACACCAAAACTAGAACCTTGAGCTTGGCCTGGTAGCAAATGGGCAGCCAGTACAATTCTTTCAGCAGTGGGGTGACATGTTGGAGATACCCTGGCCCAGTGAGCAGTCTCACCGCTGCATTTTGCACCAGCTGCAGCTTCCGGACCAACCTCAAGGGCAGCCCTACACAGAGCACATTACAGTAATCCAGCCTGGAGGTTACCAGTGCGTGTACAACAGTGGTCAGGCTATCCCGGTCCAGAAACAGCCGCAGCCAAAGCTGGTAAAAGGCACTCCTAGCCACTGAGGTCACCTGGGCCTCTAGCGACAAAGATGGATCTAGTAGCACTCCCAGACTATGAACCTGCTCTTTCAAGAGAGTATGACCCCATCCAAAGCAGGCAACTGACCAATTATCCGAACTTGGGAACCATCAACCCACAGCGCCTCCATCTTGCTAGGATTCAGACTCAGTTTATTGGCCCTCATACAGCCCACCACCAAGTCCAGGCAGCGGTCCAGGGCTTGCATGGCCTCTCCTGATTCAGATGTTACAAAGAAATAGAGCTGCATACTGCTGACACCTCACCCCAAATCTCCTGATGACCATTCCCAAGGGCTTCATATAGATGTTAAACAGCATGGGGGACAAGATGGTACCCTGCCCCACCCCCTAGCACAACTGCCAGGGAGCCAAAAGACAATCACCCAATGCTATACTCTGAAAATGACCCTGGAGATAGGATCGGAACCACTATAAAACAGTGCCTCCAATACCCATCTCACCAAGTCGGCCCAGAAGTATACCATGGTCAATGATATTAAAAGCCGCTGAGAGGTCAAGTAAGAGTAACAGGGAGATGGTAGAATATTATAGTAAGTGTGTAAGGAGGATAGAGATTTGCTTCATGGATGGAGCTCAGCAGGCTGAGAGGGCTTCATTTCTGTGGAGTGTCAGTATTTTGAGGGAGGGATCAGGGCCAGCCCCAGGCATGCCGGACCTTTGGGCACAAGCCTGCCCCAAGCGCCTCCGTTCCCCTATTGTGATCCGCAGCAGCAGCCACAGATGGCAGGACAGGAGCTTCTGAGCTGCCCACCCCCCCCGCTTCACCTACCTTTCTCTCTGCTGTTTTTTTGTTGCTGCGCTAAGTGTGTGCGCAGGATTGCAATCGATTAAGATGGCGGCCAAGGTTTCCCTAAGGGGCTGAAGCCTCTGCCGCCATCTTGGTTGATGGCACGCACACACGTGCATTGCAGAAGGGGAGCGTAGCTCCAGGGGCCCTCGGGCCAGTGCCCCACTTGGCCGCCCTTTAGAACCGGCCCCGGGAGGGATGCAGGTGCTTACCAGGAAAATTAGCGGAGGGAGTAAACATGTAAAATACAGCAACACTAATCCTTCCCAGAGGATCCTACTTGCATCCTACTTCTGTGAATGGAAAACAGCGAATTGGAAGCTACCATTGAGCAAGAAGTGTGGACCTTGAAAATCTATTACGCTGGTAAAAGCAGCGTCTTTAATACGAAGTTAGGCTTCTGTGTGGATAAGCCCTCAGTCTTCCTGAGTGAGAATGGACAAGGGGAATCTGGGAGAGTGGCCCTGACCCTATGATGTGTGCTCAGATGGAGGGGAGGCAGAAAAGTCAGGGCAGAACTAGGGATGGAGGAGAAATTTGATTTTGTTTTACATTTTAATGAGAAACGACCTAATTTGCCTTTCTCAAACCAATACATGAACCAAAACACAATTCTCTTAGAATTTGTTTTGGAAATTGCTGCACTGGGCTCCTACTGGAAGGAAAGGCAGGATATAAATTTAATTAATTAATTTATTAATTATTAATAATAATAAAACTCACACTTCTCTGAATTTTGCAATGCAGTTTTCTAAATAAACAATGTGTACGAAAATGCATATAGTAGGGGAAAGTGTGTATAAAAATGCATACGCCTGTGAAAATAACATGCCAAAATGCATTCTACCAGGGGAGATTGCTTGCAAAAAATGTTTGTATGTGTCAATACTGAATTCAAAAATGTGTGGTTTAGGAGAAAGTCATGCAAAAATACTGATGAAGTTTTATGAGGATTTTTTTAAAATCACAAATTTCTATGGAAATGTGGGAAAGTGAATTTAAGGTTAGAAAAAATGAGAAACTGAGAGAAACCAAGATTGACAGATTTTGTCCATCCCGAGGGAGGACACATGCTAGAGACCAGAGTCTGTGATCATAAAGCAGGAGGAGAATCACATAGGAATCCATGTCCTTCTGCATAGGCTCTGGAGAGCAGTCAAAAGCAGAATGAGGGACAGGCAGGGCTGGATCAAACCATTTTTCTACCTGCGACAAACACCCCCAGCTGCTTCCTATACTGTCAGCAGTTGCTGCTCCCTGCAGGTACTGCTACATCTGGTGAGACTCAGCCCGCGAGACTTGGGAGGGGCCTATATAAGGCCTCTCCCCATGTGAACTTTCCTTACACTATGGGCAGCTGCTGCCTAATCTGGTGCTCCATCTCCTGGTTAGCTGATGCTGGCAGCAATTGGGACTCTGCCCAGCCAAACTGCTGGTGCAGCTCCATGGCCAGGCTGACAAGGTGCCAGTTTGGCGGTGAAATGCTCAGACAGGCAGAAGTTTGAGTGCCGTGGCATTCCAGCAGCACAGTTATAGGGGCTTGGGCAGCGTGGCAGTGGAGAACCACATTGCAAAATGTGTAGAAGATGACTTTCAAAGACCATCTGTGTTCCGGTTCGCATATTGTTTTGGAAAGTTTGAATTAGGGTGAACCAAACCAAATTCCTTCCACATCTCTAGCTACTGACACCAGTTTCTTTTTGTGGACAGGATAAAGGGAGGTTGAAAAGATGGAAGCAGCAGCAGCAGCGGTTGCTATGCTTGGGAGGCCTTTCAGAAAAATATCTAGAGGAAATGGCACACTGTCAGATAAGGCTGTAATCTGAACACAGTAGGTCTTATTTCTGAGTCAACATGCATAGGAGAGTCCTGGTCAGCCACTGCTGGATAGAGAGAATGCTGGATTAAGCAGGTCCTTTGGCTAATCCGTCATCAACTGGCTAGAGTTGATGGGAGTTGCGGTCCAAAACAGCTGGAGGGGCACCAGATTGGAGAAGGCCAAACGAATCCATTAAGGCAATTCTTCTATTTGACCAAATCACAACAAAAATGCTTCAGTGTAGCACATGGCATGAGACCTGTGTGTAGTTCTTGGCAATACCAGGAGACTTAGTGTAATCCCTTGCAGGTTCTTAAGGGCCAAAAGAAACGCATTTGCAAAGATTCAATGAATAACTTGTGAAGTTTTTTTTTCATTTACAGAAGGAAATATAACATTAAATATAACACAATTTTATATGATTCTCAGCTCCCAAATACTTCAAAGATTATTGTCCACGAGTCTTTTTTTGTGTGTGGCAAATATCTTTGCAGTCAACTGAAAGTTCTTTTCTTCAGTTTTAAGGAGATGATCACTCTGTCCTGTTGCTCTGAACAACTAAAGTTTCACTTAGGCAAAAAAAGTATATAGGTTCAACAAGGCCCTATGATTAAAGAATACATATACTATATTCCCCATGCCCTTCCCACTTCTGTACAATATAGATCTACATATGTACCTTAATCAAGGGGTTAAAGACCAATTAAATAGCAGCTTTTCTGGCAGCCACACCCAGGACCATCTTTCTGCTCCACACTGGCTCTTCTTTTTCCCCCATGGGCGGGGTTTGCTCCTGCTTAACCCCACCCACAAGACTGAGCCAACTAAAACAAGATGGTGGGAGGTTACAGTGGCACTTGAGGCTTCCCCCATAACAACACAGTGACACTCCCATCCCAATTGCACCTCAGTTGGATCACCAGAATTAGCGATAGGTGAATCCGTATTTCTGGAGTGCCAGTACCAGGTTTGGGGGAGCCTCAAGCAAGGTACCGGCTGTGGGGCCCCTTCCCCTCTCCAATGAGGGATGCCCTGGCCTCTTTATGTACTCATAACTCTGATTGGGCTTCAGACATATTCATGTTATCAAGTCACTGGCTCCATGGATTAGTCAACTGGCTTACATAAATCCATAAACCAATTTCTGATGGAATAGCAAATGGCACATCAACAGTTTCAGGAAAATGTGTAGAATCCAGTAACTGATTATCAACATCTGGGAAATTCTCCATCCTTTACTGAAAAAAAAACATTTTTTAAAAGTTGAATTTATGCATTCAATTTTTATCGAAGAACAACTAGTCCTGCCAAATGATAAAAGATCATCATAACTAGCTGATTTGTTACACTGCATCACTAGGGCAGTTGTGGTTTTGAGTTTCTACTACTGTGTGACTTGCTCCTCACCATTCAGAAAAGCAAGAGCCAGGGCCGGCTCCAGGCATGCGGGGGCCCTTGGGCATCATCTTGCCCTGTGCCCCCGGTGGGTGGGTGGGTGTGCGCATGTGCGTGCGGCTCCCCCCGCAGTCCCCACAGCCCCCCTACCTGTCTAGTCTTTACCATTGCCCTTAATGAAGATGGCGGCCATGGCTTCCCTAAGGGGAATGAAGCCTCCGCCGCCATCTTTGTTGATGGCACATGTGCATGCTACACATACACATCTCTGCCATCAACTAAGATGGCGGCAGCGGCTTCAGTACCTTAGGGAAGCTGTGGCTGCCATCTTCATTAAGGGCAATGCTAAAAAGCCGGCTGACAGGTAAGTGGGGGCCTGGGGGGTGCAGATCACGGAAGGGGAGTGGAGGGCCCCTCAGGGGCCCCTCAGGGGCTCCTGTAGCTCTGGGGCCCTCGGGCCAGTGCCCAACCTAGCCGCCCTTTAGAACTGGCCCTGTGAAGAGCAGACTGTTGTGTCTATTTGCTAACACTATGAACAGAAGAGGATGATGTCAAAAGGCATCTTGTTTGGCTATTTTGTCTCCATTAGGGATGGAGGAGAATTTCAGCTGAGTTCACATTTAAAGGCAAACCTAACCAATCTACACTTTCCAAAACAACATACGAAGTGAAAGCAGCCATCCTTTGAAATTCACACTTCTCTGAAATTTGCAATGCTGTTCTCCAGTTAAGTCATGTGTACAAAATTGCATATGCTAGGGTAAAGTAGGCATAAAGATGCATATATGAGAAACAGAGAGAAACCAAACTTGTCAGTTTGCCCATTCCTAGTCTCCCTGAATAGTAGGCATCTAGAGATGGAATCCTTTGGTCCATGCTGGTTCGACAGCATTCTGTCGACCTGTCAGGCTGGCATCGACTCGAGTTTGTTCTTTATCAGCTAGCCACTGCTTTTACTGATCCGTTTTTTTTCCGCTTGGAAAAAATATCAATATTAACATCAATATTTTTAAAGGAAATATATTTTTAAAGAAAATATCTATCTTTAAAACAATATTTTAGAGGCTTTTTTAATTTTCAAAAATAGCTGTGGAAGTTCACTACATTCAAATCCGATCCTCAGCTATTGAGAATAAGCAAATTAATGGATAATTTGGTACCAAATCTGAATTGGGTAGAATTCTAGCACATCTTTAGTAGGCAGCAATAGAGTGAGAACAAGGATCCTAAAAGTGGACTGGCCTTTGAGTTCTTTCAATGGGTTATTTATCTTCCTTTTAGTACAGAACCACAGATTTATCATCTATTTTCTATAGCAGCAACCAAATCTATGCTTAGTGCTTAACCCCAGCAGCATGGATTCGGGTTGGTGAATGTTTGTATTTGAAATGACTACCTCCGTGAGTCAGCAGATATCTGATCACGGGAGATCTTTCCTGCAGATTATAAGAGAGCACATCAGAGACTCCAATGTGGACAAGCCCTCAGTTTGGACCCTGATTTGACACTTCTGAAAACTGCCGACATCAGTCTGAAGCACTTAGGATCTAAATCTGAATCCAAGTCCTCCAGCACTCACTATAATGTGGAGAAATTTTTAAAATGACAGAATGGGATACAATTTGCAGGCACAGTGTCTCCTTCAGAGTGGATAACATCTGACAAATGATAGACAAACATGTTCAGGGTTTTGTGCTGGGCACACTCAGCTAATGGAGCTGCATATCATCCAGAGCTGCATATACTGTACATTCAGGTTCAAATATCTGGATTTAAGATGGAGTGTGACTCACTTTCACAGGGGTTACCAACGCAATGCCTGTGGGTGCTAGTGTGCCCACCAGTACCTCCAATGGTGTTCGCAAAATGTGTCAGTAAATATCCCCTAAAAAAACAACCCTGCAATGCACAAGAGATTGTTTGCTCTTCCTGGCTCACCTTTTCTTCATTGAACACACATCCTTAAACAGGCCCACATTTTATTGGATGCCAGAATTAGACACTCTGTTCAGGACAGAGAAGAAGTGCAAAGAGTTTCTCTGTGAGTGTAGCAGTAGCTGATGCAGGTGACTTTTTATCATTGATGGGGAGGGGGAGACAAAACAGAGGCATGCCTGCACCATTTTGTGATCCTATCTATTTTCCAGCTATTTTACATGTGGTGGCCATTTTGTTTTATGCCACACCCCACAACAGCCATGTTATGATTGGCATCCATGGCACTTTCTCAAAATTCCAAATGTGCCCACTCACCCAAAAAAGATTGGCGACCCCTGTGCCATTGTATAGCACAGCCACTTTCGCCTGCAATCAACTACTATTGCCAACCCTGACCTTGACCTTGATAGGGCCTCATAAGGTCTGTTGTATTGTTCTATGGTCCTATTCTTAATGTTTTAAATTGTCTTAGTATCTTAAGTGTATGCTTCATGGTTTTAATGTCACGAATAGTTTAATTCTATTTTAATTGTATATTTTTGTATGTTTTTTTACCTATTTGTAGTTTTTATTTGTAAGCCACCCTGAGTTCCAGTTTTGGAAAAAGGGCGGGGTAAAAATAAAGATTCATTCATTCATTCATTGACCCTAACTCTATCCCTATAACAACTGGCTACATTCAATGGCATGTGCTTTCATGTATTCATCTTTATTTCAGTATTCTAAGCTGACTTCATTCTTCTGACAGATCCTGATCTACTAAAGCCAAATATTACCTTTATCCCTAGAAAGATGATTTACCTGGGAAGCAATGTCACTTTTCAGTGCTGGGTCAAAGGGCCAATCCACAGACCAATCCAGAGGTTCTACCTTCATAATAAGTCTACATATAAGATCAAACCTTGGTCTGTGAAACCATCTGCAGACATGGCCACATTGAACATCAGTGAAGTGAAAGAGTATCATGGAGGCAGATACCACTGCAGCTACAGAACATCATCAGGGGATTTCATCTCTTCAGAGTTTAGCAATTATGTGGAGTTATTTGTCATAGGTTAGGGTTCTGACTCATCATTCCCCAGAGTAACAAATATGGTGTCCCAGCTTGGTATATCTTTGTTTCCTAGTCTTAGTTTGACCTGAATTATGTAGAGCAGGGGTGGGGAAACTGTTGCTGGACTGCAAATCTCATCACCCCTGTCCATTGGCCATGCTGGCAGAGGCTAATGGGAGTTGGAGTCCAAGAACTTCTGAAAAGCCGCAGGTTCTTTACCCCGATGTAAAGTGCTTCCATGAGCAAAATGTTCATGATTAACAAGGAGAAGAAAAGCAGGTCCCAGCCTATGAAGGATCCCAGTTAACTGATACCCAGGGCACCCTTTCTCCAGGACACACATTAGATTGGATAGAAATTAACAACACAGTTCTACGGATGTTTACTCAGAAGTAAGTCCTATAGAGTTCAATGGGACTTGCTCCCAGTTAAGGGTATATAAGACTGCAGGCTAAGTTCATTCTATTTAGGTCCCATTGAAGTCAATGCAAATCATTAGCCATGACTTAAGACTAGGGTTGCCGGGTTCATGGCCTGAGACTGATCCTGTATCTTTAGGAGAAGAGAAAGTCAGCCAAGTTCTTGCAACCCTGTAATGAGAAAAACCACAAGGTAGAATTCTCCCTTCCCCCTTTAAAGATACAGAAGACCTCTTGGTTGCCAGGCGGAAGAAGAGGGTACGCTGGCTGGGGCCAGTGGGAGTTATAGTGCAAAGCGTCTGCAGGGTACCAGGCTGGCACTATGTGAGGGCAGAGGTACCATTCCCTGGGGCATTCTTAGGGGAAAGAAAGATGGCTGCCCTCATAGAGCAGTGCCTTACTTCCAGGCCACCCTGTCAAGGTGCAAATCTTCCCCTTCAAACGTGCTGCTACTTTTGCCCTCTCCCTTGAAGATTAATACAATCTCTGGGAAGGGTTTTTGTTCTCTCCCATGTGCTGAAGAAAAGTTGTGTGGAATACTTCAGCCAAGCACTAATTTATGTAGCAGTACTGATGCAGATCACTCTTTATAGGCTAGGACTGCAATCCTAGACCTACTTACCTGGGAGTAAGCCCCATGGAATTCAGTCGGACTTATTTCTGGGTAGAAATGGTTAGATAAGCAAAACAGTCATGGGTTTCCCCAAAGAATCCTGGGAATTGTCTTTAGTTGCAAACTATAGCCCCTAACTGGATGTGGCCCTGAACTCATTTGTGTTTTGTTTTCAATATTTGGTATAGTTTGGCAGTTGTGTGGTTTATCAGTTGTTTGCTTTAAATGTGTGGTGTGGGTTGACCAATGTCCCCTACTGGATTTAGAGTCTGGTAGCTCCTGCTCAGAGAACTTTGGGGGAAGATTGCCTTCCAGCTCTATGAAAGATCTAGGAGACGTGAGTCCCTTTGGCAATTTATCCTGACTCAAGGAATCCTTAAAGAGGTAACTGTGAGAAGAATCTGTAGGTTGGGGCAATCCAGTTGCTACTAGTTGGGGATTTCAGTGCTGAAAGGAAAATGAGAGAATCACCAAAATGGCAGCTCAGGGAGGAGGGGATAACTGCATTTTCTTACAAAGCAAGAGAACTGGTGTGTGGGCTGGGAAGTCTCTACCCATTGAAGCTGTACCCAGTCAGCTATTTGACCATGTAATAATGTTTGCACAACTGAGTAACACCTAAGAGAGTTTGCTCGAACAGGTAGGAAACAGAAGCCTTTAAATATGAAGTTTACAAAGCCAACTGTTGTCCTTCCCAGTTTGACACTAATGAAGACATTTACACAGAGACTTTCCTCGATTCTGTACTCCCTGGCTGCATTCACACCATACATTTAAAACACATCCCCTCCCTGCAAAGAATCCTGGGAACCGTAGTTTGTTAATGGTGCTAGTAATTGTAGTTCTGTGAGGGGTAAACTGCAGTTCTCAGGATTCTTGTGGGGGCAGGGAAATGTGTCTTAAATGTATGGATTGTACACAGCAGCCAGAGTTTGGGTGGCACCAACACTTTGGAATTCCCTCCTCTTTATAGACAGTCACCATCTCTGTTATCTTTTTGGTGCCTACTGAAGACCTTCCTCTTTCAACAAGCCTTTTAAGTAGAGATCTTATCCCAGTCTGTGTCTGTACTGGAACTGCTTTTTAAGATGTTTTTAAGATGTTTTATTTTTAAGATGTTTTTAAGATGTTTTATTTTAATATGTTTTAAAGTGCTTTTCAAGTGTTTGCTGCCCAGGCTTCCTTCTGGGATGAAGGGCGGGATATACATTTAACAAACAAACCTCGAGTCATAGTTTCTCATGTCTCTTCAGCCAGTTTTAGGCCATTTCTATGTCCATTCACTCCTTGAAGCAGGATAGAAACTAGTTATGGGTGGTATTCAACACTAGTCCTACTCAGAGTAAACCCACTGAAGTTAATGGGTATACTCTGACCCTACTCTGAGTAGGACTTTGTTGAATTCAACCCTGTGGTAGCCATCCCTTTGGCACAGTCTTCTCAAGATTCACCACCAACCCCAGATAGTGTGGCATGCCTGTTTTAGGTTATCTTAACTTACAACTTCCTGCTACTTCTTCCTCATTACTGCTACAACTCCTAATACAAAAGGAGTTTTAAATAATTGTAATTTGGCTTACATAATTGACTGGTGATCAACTTGGGGAGCAGAGAAGTGGTGTCCCAATTTCTACGGAGGGAGCAATTCTTTCCTATTCCTCATCGTATACCTAGAAGAGGACTGGGGGGGGGGTTCCCTAAGTGAACGAAGGCCAGAGTTTTCAACTGTGTACACACACTAAAGAATCCTGGGAACTGTAGTTTACTCCTCATTTACCAACACCCTTAACAAACTACAGCTCCCAGTATGTTCTTTAAATATATGGTGGGAATGAAGCCAAAGACTTGAGAGAGACATCATTGTGCTTTGGGGCACTTGAGGTAAGGGGCTCTTATCACTTAAAGGAATATAAATGGAAGTTTCCTCATATGATGTTTACTTGGGCTGCTGAAGGGCTCTGTGATACCCTGGGGCTACCCTTCACACTTTATACATTTGCCTTCCAGAGTCGGCCCTACTACCTACTATAAGGCAGCCTGAGGCAGGTACCTCAGGCAGCAGATGCTGGTTGTGGCAACAGCAGAAGCCCCACCATTCCACTGCAGTCCTCTAAGCTAACCTGCTCTTTGCTCCTTAAGCTAGCCTGGCACCCTCTGGTTCAATGGAGAATGTTTTCTCATCTCCAGTAGAAAGGTTCGCCTACTGGTCTGGTCGGATTCTGTATGTGACATGTGAGGAGGGTGCCATCTTGTGGATCACCTCAGGCAGCAAAATGTCTTGGACCAGCCCTGTGGCTATCTTAGAGGACCTGTTCCTTTCAAACTGCAGGACAGGTAGAAATTTTGACAGGTGAATTTTTCTGCAATAGAAAGAATTGTCAGTTCTACTTATTTATTTTTGTTTGTTTATGGAAATAATTTTTATACTGAGACAGATATCTGCACCTGTTACATTTTCTTTCCCTTAGTTCTCTGCTCCCATCTCTCCCAACCTAAAGGTTTTCTTCCTGAGCTCATGCTCCTACATGACATATCAACCAGCTTGCACTTCACTTGATGGGAGTTTTCTTTGTAGCTTGCATTCTATTTTTTTTTCTTTCCTTGTGCATGCAAACCAGTGGTGAGCCAAAAGTGTTTATATGAGAATATTCAGCTAGAAACTATGGCCCCAGCTGCACTATAGTTAGGGACGGGTGAGGATTTTGATTCAGTTAGCATTTCAAGCAGAATTTATTAAATTCACAATTTCAGAAACTATATGAGAACTGAAACACAGCCATCCTTCGAAATTTTCATTTATTAGAATTTTGGGATGCAGTTTGCCAACTAAACAAATATACAAAAATGCATATATTTGGGGAAAGCATGCATAAAAATGAATACATGAGTGAAAATAATATGCAAAAAGGCATGAAATGATGAGAAATGGCTTGCAAAAATGTGTACCTTTGTCAAAACTGTGTACAAAAATGTGTTTATTTGGAGAAATTCGCACTAAAATGGTGGAGAATTTTCATGAGGATTTTTTTTTTAAAAAAACCCACAGATCACTGTTGAGGATGACTGTGTTTCAGTTTGCATATTGTTTCAGAAAGTGTGGATTCAGTATGTTCACCTTTAAATATGAACCGAACCAAATTTCTCCCCTATCCCTACCCCTCCAGCTCATTCCCCCACCTTTCTCATGTTGCACAAGGAAGGCCTGCATGAAGTTTTTGCTCACGTTTGCTTGAATACAAGTAGAATCCTCCACACAGTCGGAGACCCTGCTTTATCAGTCCCTGATCATGTGGAAGGGATCCGCTTGGGTTCAAACAAACATGACTAGAAGCCCCTTGAAGACCTTCCTCATGCAAAAGGAAGAGGTCAGGGACTCCTGTTGCACTTTTTCACAAAGACATTGGGAGCAGGGCTTGTATCTGCAGCCCTGCCCTGCCCACTCTTCAGTATAGCCTTAAAGCTAAAACAGAACCAGAAAATTGTGACATTATTTCTCCATGCTATTGCTCAATGCAATCCTTTTTTAAAAAAAAGTGGGATAGTGACTCTGTGCTAAGGAAATATGGCTTCCGTAGGGACCAAGTGCAAGTGAGCTGAAGACGGTGACAGCATTTGGTGGGAGGGGATGCAGGAACATCTAGAGCAGATCTGGTATCATGTTAGGCCCAGTATCCGCACTTATAGAACTACAGTTCCTAGTGTTCTTTACTAGGGTTTCTTAATAAGCATGTGTGTGTATGTCTAGTTCAGTATGATATTTTATTTTGAAACATTGAAACTCAAAATCAATCACTGTAAGCTGACATTGGTTTTATGGTGGGAAATGTTTGTAAGAAACATAAAAAACTGAAACACGTTGCTTGCATAAGTATTCAACCCCTGTGCTGTGGAAGCTCCCAGTTTACACAGATGAAAGAAATTGTCCTATCGAGGACACAGTTACCTTACCATTGGCCTCCACCTGTGAAAGTTGCTGTCACATTGTCAGGATAAAAACCCCACTGTTGAAGGATCATTGGTCAGGCTGTGGATCTGAAGGAAAATGAAGACCAAAAAAACATTCTGCAGAAGTGAGAGATAATGTAATACAAATGCATAGATTAGGAAAAGGGTACAAAATAATATCCAAGTGTTTGGATATCCCAGTGAACACAGTTGGATCAATAATCAGGAAGTGGAAGCTGCATCACACCACCCAGGCACTGCCAAGAAAAGGTGGTCCCTCATAATTCAGCGCTTGAACAAGAAGGAGACTTGTGAGAGAAGCCACAGAGAGGCAACAATCACTTTGAAGGAGCTAAAGAGTTCAGTGTCTGGGAGTGAAGTAATGGTGCATTACCATCAACCATATCGAGCTCTGCATAACACTGGCCTATATGGGGAGGGTGGCAAGAAAGAAGCCGTTACTCAAAAAGTACCATCTGAAAGCATGACTCACGTTTTCCAGAAAGCATGAGAAAGCTGCGATGTGGGAAAAGGTTTTGTGGTCAGATGAGACCAAGATAGAGTTTTTTGGCCAAAACTTCAAAGCACTATGTGTGGTGTAAACCTAACACTGCCCATGCCTCAAGACACACCATCCCTACAGTAAGTATGGCAGTGGCAGCCTCATGCTATGGGATGCTTCTCATCAGCAGGAACTGGGCATCTTGTTAAAACTGAAGGACGAATGGATGGAGCCAAATACAGGGAAACACTGCAAGAGAACCTGCTTCAATCCACTAAAAAGCTGAAACTTGGGAGGAAATTCACTTTTCAGCAGGACAATGATCCCAAGCACAAGGCCAAAGCAACATTGGAGTAGGTCAGGAACAAAAAGGTTAATGTCCTACAGTGGCCCAGTCAAAGTCCTGATCTCAATCCCATTGAGAATCTGTGGCGCTCTTTGAAAATTGCAGTCCATAAGCGATGGACCAACCAACCTGAATGACCTGGAGCGAATCTGCCAAGAACTTCAACACACATGCTTTGTGGGATCAGATCCCAGATAAGCCCTTCCAACAATGTCCGATTAGGCATGAATAACTTTCCCAGCATTATGGAGGGGGAGCAGGTGTGGTTCCCATAGCTTTGAAAATAATTATGGTGGTGACCATTTTGGATTATGGAAGCCATATTAGATTATTCAGGAGTTATGGAGAGCTTAAAATTTAAATTTCCCATCCAGCAAAACTTATACATAGACACCAAGCACCCTTTCCTAGACTTTAGAACAAGAATATCACTGAATTCTATAACCGGAGGACTCAATCTTTGATTTGGTTGACATATAGAAAAATCTACCAATTCAGTGGGTAACAACCATTTTTGACCATCACTATATACCTCTAAACTACCTGCAAGGTTGCATCTGTTATCTGTGAAAGAGGATAAATTCAGTCCTAGTTGACTGATTATTTCAGCGCTCTATCACGAGTGTTGGTGACCATTTTCACACATGTGCATGAATCAGCAACTATCAGCTCAAACTTATGGCTTCTGGACTTCAGCAGGTTGCTTGGATAGCAGAGGGGAAAGGTCTGCTGGGATCCCAATCCATTCAGGCAAGTACACAGCTGAGGCCTTGAAGATCCTCAGCATGGGAGAGTCTGGGAGAGTATGGTTGGCCAAGTAAACAGTCTCCCCACCAGCTAGGTAGCTAGCCCAGATACCAAAAGAGCCCAAGGTCATTATTGTGTGGTTGCAGTGTGCAAGGAGAGCAAAATCCTTTACAGGAGATGACTCTCGTCCATCCCCAGCAAAGTAAACATCCCCCTTGGAGGCATTAATGTTTTGCTTGCACCACTCCATCCCATTGCTGGCCACCACAAAGATGGGATTGAGGTACTTCTTTCTGAAGTAGTTCATGGCTTTCTCCAGATAGCCTCTGTCAGCCAACACAGCTTTCCTTGGGGGGATTATTCTGACATAATCCCCTCTCCGGACATGTACTCCAACATATGTCACCTCTTGGCGTTTCCCTCTCAGCTCCTGAAGGTATTGATTGGCCTCTTCTTTTATGTGGTCATGGAAGGAGAACTCCTGGAGTATCTCTTGGCGGATGTGGTGATAAAAGGTATAAGACCAAGGGAAGCCTGTTAGCTGGACATATTTGCCTTGGATGTGATTATAATCCTCTGACATCCAATTATGCAATTGGAAGTTCTTCCAGTGGATCTTCTTAGCCACTTCAGCATGGATCATAGGCAGGGTGATCTGGAATATTGGAGATAGGTACTGGTGCGTGGCAGGAAGGATGTATGCTTGATGCCCATTGATCTTGGCTAAAGCATAGAGGGTGGCATATTGCCCCATCTGGTTTCCCAAGCGGCCAATGGAGTTCACCGTCCATATACCACTATTTATGATCTTAGAGGATGAACTGCATGAATTATGGGTAGTGTTACAGAGCAAGCTGGAAGAATTGGAGGGAGTGCTGAGGAAAGAAGGATGTCCTATCCATGGGAAACTGGATGCTTTCTTGAGGTTGACCCTCCACCACTGGTATGGCATCTTGTCGTACAGGTGCACGAAGGTAGAGAGGGACAGGAGACCAAAGATGGACAGGAAGACTAAGAGGGCAGGTTGGCTGAAGAAACGTTTTTCTGGGAAATTCATAGCTCCACAGTTGGGGTACCTAAAGAAAGAGCAAGGTGGAGTGAAAAGACAGGTAGGGCTAATGTGCAGAATACAACCACTGATGTATGTCAGTAATGACTCGGATTGCACTGTAACACTTCATACTATATATGTCTAGGCAGAAGTAAGTCCCAGTGTCTTTAATGGAACTTACTCCAAGGTAAATGTGCATCGGATTGCAGCCTGATAACCTGTACACAAACTCCTGGGAGGAGACTCAGTCTATGGTCTGAAAGCCCGTGATGCAGCCATCTTGCTTAAGCTAAGCAAGTCTTGGTCTGACCAGTGTCTGGATGTGAGATTGTCTGGAAACCCCTATGTATGTTGCTCTGAGCTCTGCAGAAACACAAAGGTGGGAATCGGGATGGGGAACTTGTGGCCCTCCAAAAGTCGCTGGACTCTAGTTCCCATCATCCCTGTCTGCTAGACACGCTATTTGGGGATGATGGAAGTTGGAGTCTAACAAAGTTTGGAGAGCCACAAGTTCCCTGTGACTGGTATAAATGAAACAAGTAAGAAAAATATATGGTCTACAGATTTAACCTTCTTCAACAGAAACAAGCAAAAACCTGGCATAGAAGGTTTGGGAGGAATTTTATTATCCCAGCTCAAAATACAATGCATCTCAGCATAATAAAATACTCCATAACAAGCCACTTGTGTGTTGTGTCAGAGGAAGGAAACTTAAGTCTGCTTCCCTGGATCAGTTCTTGTTTGAAAAGAACCCAGGGGGCATTCAGTTCCCAAAACTTCCCACTGGTTGGGGTAAAAAACTACCTCAAGTACAGGAACCAGGACTTCTAGTTGTTCTACCCTTGTGTGTAAAGAACATTGGGGGTGCAAACGAGAATTGGGGAGGTGATTGCAAAACTTTGAAAGGATCAGCTTGTGGCAGGCGCTGCAAGTCTTTCCATGCTCCTCCTTGCAGCTTCTGATGTTGGCATTTTGACAGGTGGGTAGGGAAATCCACCTGTCAGTCATGGGACATCACAATTGTAGGCGGGGTTGGCGAGAAGCAGGAGCACAGCCTACAGCTTGTTTACAATAATGATGGTTTTATATATATTTGTTTTTCATTGGTTTAGGGATTTTATCTATGTTTTAGCTATAATTTTTATAGATATATAACTTTTATCTATAATTTTTATAGATATATAATTTTATTAATACATTTTAATACGTATATAGTTGCTATTTAGGTAGGTAGATACTTTATTGCAGAGTTAGCCATAGGCCATGTGCAAGATACAAACAAGAATAAAATACACGGTAAAAACATATATAAAATTTACAGAGCGTGACTTAAAGAATCATATGGAGCTTGGCTGGGCGTTTGTCATTCCGGCAAAGGACTCTCTCAGTTTGAAAGCTGCAACTGCAAAATTTGCTGCCGCAATGGTTACAAAGTTGGAATCATTGGATAGAAGCGCATATATCATTTCTCTGTCAGAACTAGGACTTAAGAGATTTAAAATGGGAGAAAGAAATTTCTGTCTAGGGTCATCGAAAAGTGGACAGTAAAGTAAGTAATGAACGATCCCTTCAATGTCCTTGCAGCCATATATACATTGGCGCTGGATTACTGAAATACCCCGAAACCGTCCCTCAAGATAGGCTGTAGGCACGGTTTGAAAACGGAGAGCCGTAAAGGCTCTTCTAATGAGGGGTCTATCTATGGCTACTAAATAATTTGACATATAATGGTTGAGTTTAATAATAGGATACCATCTAGAAAAGGCGGCCGACTCAATGGATGCTCGATCCTGAGCTGCATCATGGTTAAAGATCCAGTTATGTAGAGCTATTTCTATTTTATTTCTATTTGTTAAATTTCTATACCGCCCGACTAGCATAGCTCTCTGGGCGGTGTACAACAGAGAAATAATACAACAAAGAAATATAAATATACACAGTATATAAGTAGCCAAACAATAATAATAAACAACAAACTAATGAAAACATCTCAATAAATATACAATTAAGCAATCCCCACACACTTCACAACAGTGTCTAACAAAAATATGCTGTAGTCCAAATAACAGCAAAAATGAATCTCCAAAATTAAATCTTGACCCCAAAAACAACTAAAAAACAACTAACCCCAGTAGTCTATAGACATCCCGAGCAGCAGGTTCACGCGCACATACACACACACACGGTCTCTGGCCCCTTCAGCAGTTGCTGTTTTTGTAGCTGGAGAGAGACAGGGCCCCACCCTTCCAGGCCAGGTGGAAATTAGCCAGAAATGGAGGGAGCAGGTCTTGCAGAAACTCACACAGGTAGATGGTCTCTGGCCCCTTCAGCAGTTGCTGTTTTTGTAGCTGGAGAGAGACAGGGCCCCACCCTTCCAGGCCAGGTGGAAATCAGCCAGAAATGCAGGGAGCAGGTCTTGCAAAACTCACACAGGTAGATGGTCTCTGGCCCCTTCAGCAGTTGCTGTTTTTGTAGCTGGAGAGAGACAGGGCCCCACCCTTCCAGGCCAGGTGGAAATTAGCCAGAAATACAGGGAGCAGGTCTTGCAGAAACTCACACAGGTAGATGGTCTTTGGCCCCTTCAGCAGTTGCTGCTTTTGTAGCTGGAGAGAGACAGGGCCCCACCCCTCCAGGCCAGGTGGAAATTAGCCAGAAATGCAGGGAGCAGGTCTTGCAGAAACTCACACAGGTAGATGGTCTCTGGCCCCTTCAGCAGTTGCTGCTTTTGTAGCTGGAGAGAGACAGGGCCCCACCCTTCCAGGCCAGGTGGAAATCAGCCAGAAATGCAGGGAGCAGGTCTTGCAGAAACTCACACAGGTAGATGGTCTTTGGCCCCTTCAGCAGTTGCTGCTTTCGTAGCTGGAGAGAGACAGGGCCCCGCCCTTCCAGGCCAGGTGGAAATCAGCCAGAAATGCAGGGAGCAGGTCTTGCAGAAACTCACACAGGTAGATGGTCTTTGGCCCCTTCAGCAGTTGCTGCTTTTGTAGCTGGAGAGAGACAGGGCCCCGCCCTTCCAGGCCAGGTGGAAATCAGCCAGAAATGCAGGGAGCAGGTCTTGCAGAAACTCACACAGGTAGAGCGGTGTTACTTAGCTCCACTAGCTTAACAGGGGAGAGGTCGTATTTGGAAAAAATGGACATCCACACTGTGTCAGCTCCAACGGACTGCATTTGCTCTTGCCAACACTGCTTGGCCAGAGAGGCGCCGTCCATGTCATTAAGACAGCCAGAATCTTAGCAAAGCAAGATCTATGTGTGCTTGTATTGAAGGCAGACCCAATTCTGCTCTAAGGTGGGCTGCCGGGGTACCCTGGGGGAGGCCCAGCAATTGTCTCAAAAAAATGTTCTGAATTGATTCAAGTTTAGTTCTGGCCATGTTTCCCCACAGTTCAACTCCATATAGGATTTTGGGGAGTATTTTTGCTTAAAAAATTTTAATCAACGGGGGAATAAGTTGGCCTCCCCGTGTGAAAAAAAACTTTTTAGCTGAGCCTAGAGCTCGGGACCCTACTAGCGCTGCTGCCTTGGTTTATAAAGTCCATGATAATCTGTTGGATAAGTGTACACCCAGATATTTAAAGGTGGGAACTTGTTCAAGAGTGGCTCCATTTAAAGGCCATCTATTTTTAACTTTCATAAATTTCCCACAGATCATAACTTTTGATTTAGACTGGTTAATAGTAAGATTTTGGGCATCACAATACTCTTTCAATTTGCAAATCATGCGTCTGAGCCCAATTTTTGTTTGGGAGCAGAGTACCACGTCGTCCGCATACAAGAGGACATTGATCTTTTTGTCACCAATAGAGGGGGGGGAAAGGCAGGTGAAGTAAGTGTATCTACAAGGTCGTTTATGAAAAAAGTGAAAAGAAAAGGAGCCAGTAGACAGCCTTGTTTAACCCCCCTTAGGACTGGGATTTTTGTTGACAAGGAGCCCGTGATATTTTGGCGTACCTGGGCTACGTTGGCTTGGTGGAGAGCCCTAATCAGCCAGTACAATCTTTTATCTATATTTGAATTGGCCAGTTTTTTCCATAGGAGCCCCCTATCCACTGAGTCAAAGGCCGCGCTGAAGTCAACAAAGGCTAGATATAAAGAAGGGTTTGCTTTAGATCGTGTTTTCTTCATGAGGTGGTATAGTGTGAAAACCTGATCGATTGTGCTTTCATTTGGTCTAAAGCCTGCCTGTTCTTCACGTATTATATGGTTGGACTGGTCCCAGTCTTTAAGCTTATTGAGGAGCAGACGACTATACAGCTTCGATGAAATGTCGAGTAAGGATATAGGGCGGTAGTTTGAAGGTATGGTGGGATCTCCTTTTTTAAAAATAGGAACTACAATGCTAGTTCGCCAGCCTTGTGGAATTCTGCCTGTGGTGTTTATATAAGTAAATAGGGCAGCGAGTAGAGGAGCCCACCAAGATGAATCTTGAATTAAGAAATCTGGAGGTATCATATCCTCCCCGGGGGCATTCCCTGCTTTCAGGGAGGAGATAAGCTCTCTAACTTCGTCAGAAGTGATTGGTGGCCAAGGCGGAAGGCCGGTCAGCTCATTTGTTATCTCCACGGGACTTGGAGGGAGTGGACTACCGAAGATTGGACTAAAATGAGCCACCCAAATCTCTTGGGCAATTGGAGAAGAATATGTGAGAGGCGTTGGGTCAAAATTACCCTGCAAAAGTTTCCAGAATTCCGGCTCGTTTTTATCACGGGCCGCTTTTTCTAGGGCCAACCAATTTGCCTGGTAAAAAGCTTGTTTTTTATTTTTGAGTAGGGTTTTATAAGCCCTTCTCTGTGTTATTAATTGATAAAAAATACCAGGATTATTATTGGCTTGGAATAATTTGATTAGCTTGATAAGGTGTTTCTTGAAAAACCTGCATTCTTTGTTGAACCAGGTTCTGGGGTGAAAGGAGGCTGGAAGTATCGTTAGGGCTATTATCTGTGGTCTAAGTTCAGTTATGATATCTTCATATAGGTTAATGTTGTTCTGGAGATCTGATATTGCTGTCTGATGTAACAAGGGGAGGGGGCTTAATTGGAGGATGCTGTGGGCCCTTATCCCTGTCTTGTGACCATTTACGGCGTTTAAGACCAACCAAAGGCTCATGACGGGAAATCTTTATAGGAAGCGATGAACAAGTTTTTGGGACCTTAAGAGATCATTTTAGGGGCAGGTGATCGCTTTCTGGTCTTGGTAACACTTCCAGTTGCTTAACCCTGTTTATCAAAGTATGAGAACCCAGAAAATAGTTCACTAAGCTGGCCCCCGACCTTGCAAGATATGTGAAATTGCCTTTGGAGAGGTCTAATGGAGATCCATTAAGGCAAAACAGCTGAAATTTTTGTAATAGTTGGCTAAGGGCTACTCCATATTTATTGACTATGTGGTCCTTTGCTGATCTAAATAGGAGAGGGAAACCCTCCAGTGATTTATTAAGATTTACATGGCCCTTGGGAAAGCTTGAGCCCAGCCTAGCGTTAAAATCGCCCCCAAGGAGAAACTCATAGGTTGGATATCTGAGTTGGAGTGTTTCCAGGAAGGATTCCAGTGCCCTCCAGGGAGAGACTGGCTGAAAAGAGTTGGACGGGGGGATATAGGTATTGATGCAAATAATAGGCGGAACGCCAGGAAGCTTCAACCCCAAGGCAAGAGAACAAGCCGGGGCCTCTATTTTAAGCTCACTCACTTGATCAGTGAGGTGCTTGGCAACCAAAATTGCCAAGCCGCCACAGCCTCGTCCTTTGGGTGCAGATTTAGTGGCGAGTTTTTGCCAAGATTTATACCCCCTGATCCCAATAGGCTCGTCAGATATAATCCACGTTTCCTGAATAAAGATAATGTCAAAAGTTTGTAGGAACTGTATGAAGGCCGGATCTGCCATCTTGTTCTTCCAGCCAGCGATGTTCCACGATAGAATTGCCAGAGGGGTACCCAAGGTCTAAAAACTCTGATTATTGTGGGTTTTGGGGGTAGGGACAGGGACTTTTAGGTTAGTTAGAATCTTATGCTGTTGTCAAGGGAATGGGGTGATAATGTTCACTAGGGGGGTTAGGACACTTACATTCGATGTTACTTTGGCTGTGGGATTCCACAAAGACTCTGTTTTGGTCTTTCGGATTTTATCTGGAGAGCCCAATTCTTCCGGAGATAAAAATCGTCTTTCGAGCCAGGTTAAGTTTGGCACGGAAAATGGATCACCCGCAGGCATTTTGTTAAGTAGGGAGTCTGGCGGAACTGACTTGACGGCGGGAATTGATACACAGTTATTGTTATTTAATGCTAGGGATTACAAAGAAAAATCAGTTTCAAGCTTGGTGAGTGAAGGGTCAATGAAGTCTTCCGAGTCGGAGGAAAGGCAATTGGTGTAGTCGACGCCATATGCATCAGAATGATCCTTAGTTAAATTTTGGATGATATGATAATCTGCTGACGATATTTGCCTGTTCAGTTTTAGTCAATCGACCATATGTTTCTAGGAGGGAAAGTTCTTCAGGAAGAAAAGACACATTGTTTGTAATCCTGTCCTCAGATATAGTTATTGCCTCCAGATTTTGATTGTGGACTTGCGAGGGAGGAGAAGATGGCAATTTCTGATGACTATTTTTGCTGGAGTATGCTTGTAAATGGTCCTCATTTTGGGCCGACTGTGGCCGTGGAAAATTGAATTTGAGAAGCGGATTAGGTGGAGCCTTATTGACGAAGTGACAATACAGCAGTATGCCTTGGGTTTCTAGGTCATCTCTCAGTTTGTAAATCCGGTCTGCCAGTTGGAATGAGTGAAAGGTTAGAATTACACGTCTTTCAGACTCATATGAAAACAGGTAGGTCACGTGCTTGATATAGTTCTTTTGTAAGTCCGGGAAGAAAGGAAGCAGGCAGGTGTCGAAGATCTGTCTTATTAAAGAATTTGGCCAAAAGTCAGATGTCTTGAGTAAGAATGTAGCCGCTAACTTATTTCTCATTAGTTTCAATTCCCAATTCGGTGAATTGTGTGCAGTAATATGAGGAGAGGAGTCATAGAATGGTTTGATAGAGTCTTGAGCGAGGGTGACATTATCCGTCAGTTCCAAAGTGGGATCAACCGTGACCTCCTCTCTATCCGAAGGGGGCCCCAAAATGCTTTTAGACGGGAGATTAACACCAACCAATTTTTTCTGTTTCGGTGAAGCGTCCAATAATTTAAACAATGGTTTGAAATTCATTTTCCTTGATGGAGCTGGCTTAGGGTTTTTGATGTTCTTAGATTTTTTAGGTTTGTTTCCCTTTTTTTGTGGCTGGCCTTTTTTCTTGGGGCCACTTTCAGACGAGCCTGAGACCTGAGATGGCCGAACCCGGGGATTGTGAGTGCCCTCAGTTTTATCTGGGCTGTTAGATCTTTCTGAACAGAGATGTGCCAAAGTCTTAGTCAAGGTGGTTAATAGGCTATTCGTTTCCGAAATGAACACCTTGATAAGTGCCAGTTCTTCTGTTATTGCCCTAGCCCAGCCCTTGGACGGTGGGTTGAGATCTGTGGCATTAGGATGACTTGAGGGTGAAAATGTCGGAGTGGCTCCTGGAGTTAGGATCTTAGATTCTTTTGACTGATCAACTGAATCAAGAATGATTATTTCTGAGGGGTAGTCTGTTAACTTCGAGGTGGAGGAATAATTTAAACCTGCATCTTGGAGCTCATCCGCAAGGTTTCTAGCATAGATGTTTTCGTTGAATGTGTAGGATTGTAACTGGTGGTCTAAAGACCAGTCGTGGGAGCTTAGCAGCTGCGATTTTGCCTTAAATGCTGTTGGTACTGATAACGTTGGTTGGGGAACATCCAGCTTTGGCTGAAAAAATTATGTAATCTTTGCTTGAGATGATGCAAATGGGAGTTCCTCTGCACCAAGGGATATTCCCAAGTCTAAGCAGTTCTTCTGTGTAAGAACCATTGTAATGTCATTTGTCTTTAAAACAGGATTTAAAATATAGGCAATCACCAATTTTGACTGCCAAGAGCTTGATAGCTTGCGACCCAGGCTAGAATTGTTATGTTTGCAGAATCAGCCCAGCGTGCTCACTGTCTTGCATTAGCAACTAAAATCAAACGTGGGAAGTTTCGCTTTATATAGATCCAATTTTATTTCTATTATTATCTCTGTTTCTATTCGAATACTTTATCCTGTGCTGTTGGCAGCGGTACAATTTTTTTTTTCGGAATGGATGTTAGAGACAGAGACAGCTGTTGTTTCCCTTTACTGAATGACTAAATGTCTTTAAAGAAGATAAATCGACCTTGGAATGTGCTACAGACACTGGGCTTCAAGGACGATGTCAATTTCAGTTTGTTAGCCTAAAACAGAGTCGCTTTGGAAGCTTTTTAGATTATAACAAAGGGAGCCGAAGTGAAAATTGCCTTACCGGAAAGTGGAACCTGATGAAAGGTTTATGAAACTATCTCCCACTTCACACATTTTTTGGATCTCATCACCTGTTTCATGGTACATCAGTTGCAGTTCAGAACTGCTGCCCAGTGACATTTCCCCTCAGGATAAGGGCAGGAAGCTGTGCCTTCACTCTCACTTGACTTCATGATGATTCCATGTCATCATGTGGTGTCATATGGGGTCAGAAAGCAATCAAAGTGAGCCCAGTTATTTCTGCCTCACTTCAGAACCTTGGGGAGGGCTGACAGCATCCACCAGCAATTGGGAGTGTGACATCTTATGCTGATAAGTTCTCCCCACGCTTCACCCCTGCTTGTGCCCCCATCCCAGAATCATAACAATGCCGGTCTTGTTTTGCACCCTATGAACAGAGTGGTGAAGGGGGTGCCCATTTCAGAGGTTTGAATGCCCAGTGTCCATTATATGTCTTCCAATGCTGTCAATAATGAAACTGTATTGTTTTATAAGGTATAAAGCAGCTCAGGGGTAAAGTGCAGCACTCAAAATCATTTTGTGGTTTTCCACAAAGTACAGATATTAGAGGAGGTGTCTCAAGGTTACCGTAGCTTCATATTACCCATTCAAGCAGTTAATTTCACCAATTCCAGTTGTCCCCAAATTTCAGTTAACAAATCTTTCTTACTTGGCCTTTTCTGGGTTCTCTATGTCATAGCGAATAACAACCTGGTTAATATAAGAATGTACAGTACCTCTTCTTGGTTCTACAATCTCCAGGATTTTTTTTTTTTTTTGCCTTTTGGCAATGTGTAAAAAGTCTCCTTTAGTTTTCCTGTATATCCAGCAGCTCCAGCTGTCCCATGCAGTTATATGCACCGTATTTTCTTTATATGTTACTATGTTTGCCAATTCAGAATCTTTGCCAAATATGTGTTTTCACATTTCTTCAGGCACATCACAGTTAGAGATGTGAAGGCCCAGAGAATAAACGGGAAAATTCTGGGAAAATATCAGAGGGATTTCCCCCCCATTTCCCCCCCGAAGCCTGTTTTGTTTTGTTTTCTGGGAAAAGGGGGGGAAAACTGTCTTTTTTCTGATTTCTTCCATTCCTCCCTTCCCAGCTTAACTTTTACCCAGATTGGGACCTGCAGGAGCGCTCCAAACACAAGTTAATGTTCCCCCCACGGCCCCTCCTCCAACACTCCCAGAACGCCCCTTTCTCGGGCCTTCCACCAGCCTCCATTCCACTGGGCTGGGTCCTGGCTCTGCCATGGCTGAACTGGTATGAGGGGTTTCTGCCAGCATAGCCCAGCGCAGCCTGGCTCAGCCGGGTTCCAACCAGCTCAGCCAGGGGTCTGCCATATCTAACTCCCCTCAGCCTGGCGTATATAGCAGTTGGATTGCTTCCTTAGTGTCTCTATTTGCTCTTACTAATTCCTCAAAATCAGTCTGTCTAAGCCTCTTTTTATATATTTGCATAATAAAAAAAATCCTAACTGCAAATGATGAAAAACAAGAAACCTCCTGTTGCATTTTCTCAGTTCTTTGTTCTTAAAATAGCATTCCATCATTTTGAACCATATCCTGGTCCATTGCTAAACCGTCAGTTCCCATGGCTCAACATTTCCTAGATGTCCATCTAGGTTAAACTCTTCATCCTTGATCACTGAAGCCCCTGGAGATATATTAGGAGGCAGATATCTTTTCTGTTTATCCCATATTTCATGACATATATTAACACTGTAATTTTTTTACAGTACATTCCCCTAGTTGTTGTTTTTTAATTCTCTCTCCATAATACTTAATTCCACTTTCATGCTATGGACCTCTGTGGGAGGGGAAAAAATCCTCTCCATGTCTGTTGGAACCACGGCCTAATCCATTAAAGTTTGTTTGCCTCATAGTAGCTCTTGATATCGAGTTCTTGTCTATTTGTCCATCCATTCCACAGGAACGAATTCAATGTTCTTTGCCCGGTTCAGTTTCTCATGATGGGGAGAGGCCAGTGTCCTGTGCTTTTCTATTCTTGCCACTTTTGCATGTCTCTCCCACCTAGAATTGCTTCTTGAATTTGTTTTGCTCTCTCTCACTCCCACACACACAAAGCAAAGAGAGCACCCCCCCCACTGCTCCTCACCTGCTCACAGTGAAGGATGAAATTGGAGCTCTAATTTGCAACCACTCTCCAAAGGTATCCTTAGACAGCTGGGTGGAACTCAAAGAAAGTCAAGCTAGTTTCATCTGCTTCTATGGATCATTGCACACTGCCTGTGGGACTTGCCCTTCCCTGATCCCGGAAGAGAACAAGGAAAGGCCATGGTTGGCGTATTGACATGTTAACAAGATTTTTATAAGCAAGTTACTGTTTTTGTGCAGACCTGTCATGAAACTCATGCAGATCATAAAATTACAATCTCAGAGGCCATTTTCCCTGCCACATACACACATCAGTCATTTGACACAACTGCCTGTGGCTCTCTGGCCACTTGCATTCTGCCTACTCTTGAAGTAAGGAAAAAAACCCTGACATGTTTATTCATTTATTTTACTTATTTTTAAAATGTATATACTACCCTTCATCAAAAGTCCACAGGGTGGTTTACAACACAGAACACAAGAAACAATATATATCAGTACATAACGCAATATCTATATAGTACAAAAAATTAAAACAGTTATATAATAACAATGTATAATAGTAATAGATAACACACAATAGTACATCATACATAATTAACCTTATTATTATTATTGTTATTGTTATTGTCTTTATTGTCTTTACTTATACCCCGCCATTTTTCCAAAACTGGAACTCATGGCGGCTTCCAGATAAAAAATATATATAATTAAAAACATACAAAGTCTACATTAAAATAAGATTAAACTATTTCCAATATTAAAACCATACACACATATAGCTAAAAGAATTCAAACTAGTTTAAAAATAATATAACATACATTAGCAGTGCAGCACCCTTCACGCCCTATCCTTAGCCTTCAGTTCCAAAGGCTTGTTGGAATAGGAAGGTCTTTGCTTGTCGGCGGAAGGACTGCAAAGAGGGGGTCATTCTTACCTCCCTAGGAAGGGAATTCCAAAGCCGAGGGGCAGCCACCAAGAAGGCCCTCTCATGCGTCCCCACTAGTCGTACTTGAGAAGATGTGGGTATTGAGAGAAGGGCCTCTCCTGAGGATCTCAGGGCCCGGGCAGGCTCATACAGGGAGATACGGTCTGATAAATAGCCCGGACCTAAGCCGTATAGGGCTTTATAGGTCATCATCAGCACTTTGAATTGTGTCCAGAAACAGACTGGCAGCCAGTGGAGCTTTTTTAACAGGGGGTAGTATGGTCCCTGTAACCAGCCCCAGTTAACATTCTGGCTGCAGCACGTTGTACCAACTGAAGTTTCTGAACAGTCTTCAGAGGCAGCCCCACGTAGAGCGTGTTACACTAATCTAAACGGGATGTAACTAAGGCATGTGTCACCGTGGCCAGATCAGACGGCTCAAGGAACGGGCGCAGTTGGCGCACTAATCTTAATTGTGCAAAAGCACTCCTGGCCACTGCAGAAACCTGGGACTCCAAATTTAACACTGAGTCCAGGAGCACACCCAAACTGCAAACCTGTGTCTTCAGGGGGAGTGTAACCCCATCTAGCACAGGCTGTATCCCTATTCCCTGATTCGCCTTATGACTGACCAGGAGTACCTCTGTCTTGTCTGGATTAAGCTTCAATTTGTTCACCCTCATCCAGTCTACCACTGACGCCAGACACTGGTTTAAAACTGAGACATCTTCCTTGGAATTAGGTGGAAAGGAGAAATAGAGTTGGGTGTCATCAGCATACTGATGGCACCGAACCCCAAACCCCCGGACAACCTCTCCCAGCAGTTTCATGTAGATGTTAAATAGCACAGGGGAGAAAACTGAGCCCTGAGGGACTCCACAGGCCAACGGCCAAGGGGTCAAACAGGAATCCCCCAGCACCACTTTCTGGGTTCGTCCCTCCAGGAAGGAATGGAGCCACTGCAAAACAGTGCCCCCAAGTCCCATCCCAGCAAGGCAGCCCAGAAGAATACCATGGTCAATGGTATCAAAAACCGCTGAGAGGTCCAGCGGAACCAACACTCCCCCTGTCCAGTTCTCTGCGTAGGTCGTCCACCAAGGCAACCAAAGCCGTCTCTGTCCCATAACCAGGCCTGAAACCAGACTGAAATGGATCCAGATAATCTGTTTCATCCAAGAATCCCTGGAGCTGGGAGGCCACCACACGCTCTATTACCTTACCCAAAAACGGAATATTGGACACTGGCCGGTAATTATCCATTATGAAGGGGTCCAGAGAGGGCTTTTTTAACAAAGACCTTACAACTGCCTCCTTTAGGCAACCTGGAACTCTGCCTTGGTGTAAGGAGGCATTAACCACTCCCTTCACCCACTCAGCCAGTCCCTCTCTGGCACTTTTTATAAGCCAGGAAGGGTAAGGGTCTAGCAGACATGTGGTGGCTGTCACTTCTCCAAGTATCTTGTCCACATCCTCGGGCTGTACAATGAATGCATACTAGGCAGGAATGTCATATTAAACACAATGTCATCCCAGCAATAAACTCAATCCAACCCCTGTAAAATACAGAGTCTCATAGCATAAGGCAGGCCTGTAACCAGCCTTCCTTATTTGGTGGGGCAGCCATATCTCTAAGTGGGCATTTGGGCGGGAGACACATAGCTCCAGCCAACCCCAAACACACACACTCACTGGTGGACAGGACGTGAGGGCCAGGCCAGAAGAAGGGAAGGCAATGACCTTCCCTCTCACTCTTCCTCCATGCAGTGAGTGTGTTAACATACATAATGGGCCATATAAAGGTCTAGTTAACAGAAAATTTAGTATGAACACCAGGAATTAAATAACTGG
Source organism: Rhineura floridana (assembly GCF_030035675.1). Taxonomy (NCBI): domain Eukaryota; kingdom Metazoa; phylum Chordata; class Lepidosauria; order Squamata; family Rhineuridae; genus Rhineura; species Rhineura floridana. The sequence continues at coordinate 20,608,521 of NC_084490.1, forward strand.
CATATTTTTTTGTTTCATAAGAAAAAAGCATGTTAGGGATACCATGAATAAAGGGATACCAAAAGGTGTAAAATAAACAAAATCGTTTATGCTATAACTAGAAACCCCCGAAAAGCCTCATGCTGAGCTGTACACATTGGAAAAATCAGAAATTAGGCCTGAGTTACAGTCTTGGTGGCCAGCCGGCCAGCTAACTGTAATGTGAACAGCAGTATTGCTACAAGTTACTGAGACTGAATCTGTCCAAATTTTGTCAAGATTTTGTCAACAAATATGGAAAACTAAACAATGGCCCACAGACTGGAAGCTTTCAATATATATCCCAATTCCAAAGAAAGGGGATTCCAGGGAATGCAGAAATTATCAAACTATTGCCTTAATATCCCATGCAGATAAAATAATGCTCAAGATTCTACAACAAAGGCTCTTACCGCATATGGAGTGAGAAATGCCAGATGTCCAAGCTGGATTTAGAAAAGGAGGAGGTATCAGAGATCATATCACAAACATACATTGGATAATGGAATGCACCAAGGAATTTCAGAAAAAATCACCCTGTGCTTTATAGATTATAGCGAAGCCTTTGATTGTGCAGATCACAAAAAACTATGGAATGCTTTAAAAGAAATGGGGGTACCACAGCATCTGATTGTCCTGATGCACAGCCTATACACTGGACAAGAGGCTAGTGTAAGGACAGAATATGGAGAAACAGATTGGTTCCCCATTGGAAAGGGTGTGAGACAGGGGTGTATGAATATGGAGAAACCTATTGGTTCCCAATCGGAAAGGGTGTGACAGGGGTGTATTTTATCACACTATTTGTTTAGTCTATATGCAGAACACATCATACGGAAAGTGGGATTGGACCAAGATGAAGGAGGTGTGAAAGCTGGAGGGAGAAATATCAATAATTTAAGATATACAGACGATAAGCAGACTAGCAGAAACCAGTAATGATTTAAAATGAATGCTGATGAAAGTTAAAGAGGAAAGCACAAGAGCAGGCCTACAGCTGAATGTCAAGAAGACTAAAGTAATGACAACAGAAGAGTTATGTAACTTTAAAGTTGACAATGAGGGCATTGAACTTGTCAAGGATTATCAATTCCTTGGCACAGTCATTAACCAAAATAGAGTCAATAGTCAAGAAATCAGAAAGAAGGCTAGGACTGGGGAGGGCAGCCATGAGAGAACTAGAAACGGTCCTCAAATGCAAAGATGTATCGCTGAACACTAAAGTCAGGATCATTCAGACCATTGTATTCCCGATCTCTATGTATGGATGTGAAAGTTGGACAGTGAAAAAAGCGGATAAGAAAAAAATCAATTCATTTGAAATGTGGTATTGGAGGAGCGCTTTGTGCATGCCATGGACTGCAAAAAAGACAAATAATTGGATGTTAGAACAAATTAAACCAGAATTATCACTAGAAGCTAAAATGATGAAACTGAGGTTATCCTACTTTGGACACATAATGAGAAGACATGATTCATTAGAAAAGGCTATAATGCTGGGAAAAACAGAAGGGAGTAGAAAAAGAGGAAGGCCAAACAAGAGATGGATTATTCCATAAAGGAAGCCACAGACCTGAATTTACATGATCTGAACAGGGTGGTTTACAACAGATGCTACTGGAGGATGTTGATTCATAGGATTGTCATAAATTGTAATTGACTTGAAGACACATAACAACAAACTTGAGAAAGAAAAGAAAAGAAAATAGCCAATGTGAGAATGAATGAATGAATGAATGAATGAATGTATAGATTTATTTCGGTCAAAGACCAGACAGCCTAATACAGTGCAATAGAGTGCATCATAACTAGCTTCAATATTAAAATGTAATTAAAATTTTGAGAACGTTACACAAAACTCGCATAAAAATCATCATGGACTCGTATTATAAAGGACGTGTTAGCTTCCTCCTACAGACTATAGCAGCTGCAGAACGAGGCCACCTTCGTGGTAATCCGGTGATCCTGGTCTGCAAGCAGGCAATATAAAAGGTCGGCCTCCGAGCCCGAGGAAAATTTAAGCAAAATTGGGGAGATGAAAATAGTGCAGAGGTCCGAATATAAGGAACAATGTAATAATGCATGGCTTGCAGACTCCACCTCCCCAGCCCCACAGGGGCAAACCTGTTTACAGAGGGGGGCACCCTTATACCTTCCCTCCAACAACGCTGACGGCAGGACATTAAATCTCGCTAAGGCGAATGATTTCCTATACTTAAAAATGTGCAAATTTGCTAAATAATTGGCAGGTGCAAAAGGTTTTGCACTGATATAGCAGTGAGAGTAGGCAGCAGCCAAGCTCAGGTTGTTTTGAAATTCAATGTCTTTAAGACGTTGGATAATAGCTATTTTGGCCTTCGAGTAGCCTAAGGCCCCAACCTCTTGGAGCAAGAGGCCGAGGGCTTGCAGTTTTTTAATCATTGCCTGCTTCCAATTGGACTGGAAAGTGTCCGCCAATGTCAATGGCGCTAGCCCGGTGGGGAAGAATAATAGCTTCAGCCAATAACTGAATCTATACATCCAGGCGCGGGTCTCAATTAGTAATATCCCTAGCTCAAGACGTAGAGCCATATTAGAAACACAGCTAGGAACACCCATTATTGTTCTCAAAAATTTGGATTGGGTAGATTCCAGCGGTGCGTAATTACCACCGACACAGATCTGAGTGCCATACAGTAATTGGGCAGTGACCTTGGCACTGAATACCTGTACAGCCGAGGGGACATGTTGACCACCTTTAGTACAGAAAAAGGATAGCAATGCCTTTACCGATCTCTGGGCAATCGTGGCGGTCTTGTTCAGGTGTGCCTTCCAAGTACCTGAGGAGTGAAACAGTATTGCCAGACACCTGAAAGCAGTAACCTGATCAATAGGGTGGTTATTAATTTGCTACTGTTGCTTATGCTTTCTTCGGGAGAAGACTAATACCTTGCATTTAGCGTGATTAATTTCTAGTAATTCTTCTGTGCAAAAGGAGGCAAGCACTCTCAGCAAACGGCGGAGTCCGACACTTGTTTGGGATAAAAGGACAATATCATCTGCATACATGAGTGAAGACACCAATCTCTTTGCCAAATTGGGGGGGTGGGAGTTTACCCCCTCTAAACGTTTAACTAAGGAGTTGATATAGAAATTAAAAAGGGAGGGAGCAAGAATGCATCCCTGCTTGACTCCGTTAAAAGTTGGAATAGGGGCAGACAAATGTCCAGCTTGATTACATCTAACCCTTAAATAAGTTTTCTCGTATAGACACCGAATTAGGCACAACAAGACTCGGTCAATATTTGTGGCCTGTAATTTTTCCCAAAGTCTCTCCCGGGAGATAAGGTCGAATGCCGACTTAAGATCAATGAAAGCAGTGAAAAGTGCTCCCCCTTGGAGGAGGTATATTTTTCTACCAGATGATGGAGAAGAAGGCCCTGGTCCACAGTAGAACATCCTGATCTAAAACTGGCCTGTTCATCAACTAAAATATTTTCATTCTCCATCCAGGTGGTTAACTTCTCGAGGAGATGGCTAGCATATAGTTTGCTAATGATACTTAACAAACTAACGGGTCTGTAATTTGCTGGCTCCGACCTTTTACCTTTTTTGAAGATGGGGACAATAATAGCCATCCGCCAATCCTCAGGGATAGAGGCCGATTGATCAATAGCAGTGAACAAGGCCACCAAAATTGGCGCCCACCAGTCTAGATGTTCCTTAAGGAATTCCGGAGGGGAGTAATCACCACCAGGAGCTTTGCCCAACTTAAGTTTTTTAATAAGTGCTGTTATTTCATGGATGGAAACAGGGGGTCATTTTGGTAGGGTATTAAGATCCTCCCACACTAAACAAGTAGTACTTTGTCTTTTGGCATAAATGCTAGTAAAATAAGCTTCCCACTCACTAGCCGGTAAATAATATTCAACACACGATGGTGTGGACTGCCACCCCCTGGAGACCAGTCTCCAGAATGTTGCGGAATCTTTCGGTCTGGAAGCTTCTATTAAATTTTGCCAGTCTTCTCTTTGGAAATATTTCTTTTTCTCTTTAATTAAGATTTTATAACGTCTCTTTAATCCCAGATATTCTACAGGCAATGCTGGTAAATCAAGAGCTCTATACCTCCTGTATGTTTCTATAAGCGCACTCTTCAACACAACGCATTCATGGTCAAACCAAGGCTTAGACACCTGCGCAGTAGTGCGAAATCTTAACTGATTTTGGAAAGTTGGGCAGTTATTTAAAGATCTTATCAGTTCCTGAAACAGCAAATGAATTGACTCAGGAGCAGTTTCGAATACGAAGCTGCTCCGGAGGCGAAGGCTGTCATCGGAATATAAAAATTTGGATATCTCATTTGCTAAAATAGGAGTCCCCCTAATACGAGAGGCTCTTCTCTCCACCTCTAAATTGTACATTGGTTCGCAAGCCAAGAGCGGCTTCACATTACCCAAGCTAAGGGTGAGAGCCAAGGGGAGGTGATCACTCTCGCCTCTGGTACCTACTTTGCAACTGAACACACGACTTAGCAAATTGGGTGAAACAACAAAATAATCAATAGTCGATGTCCCATAGCACGTTACAAAGGTATATTCGCCACAAAGGTCTCCCGCAACACCCCCGTTCAGCAAAACCAAATCGAGGCAATAGGTCGTCTGTAAGAGGCAAAGACTGGCATAATTGCAGCCCTTGTCCTTAGATTGCCTGGAGGGTAGCAAGTGAGACGATTCCACTACTGGAGGGACCAGATGGAAATGTTCATACAGAGCTTCGTCATTATGACCCGTCCTTGCATTAAAATCCCCCGTCACCATAAAGTGAGCTGAAGGGTACTTGGTCATCAAGTTGTTAATGTACTCCTCCATCTTAGACCATATCTCCCTAACTAGCTGTTTCCAAAATAGAGGGGGGAGATAGACGTTGATCAACACAAAGATATCAGAGCACAGCTTAAATAGTAGGGCAAAAGCAATGTCCTCCAACGCCTCCAATCTCATTGGTTGAATACCAAGTTTGGTAGAAATCAATGTAACCAAACCACCTTTTGGGCAACCACCCCTGGTGCTGGGAACGGCCTCAAGTGAATAGGCAGTGAAGCCACTCAGAGCTAGTTCCTCGCTAAGCCAGGTCTCTTGGAGCATCATGATGTTGTAATTATTAATGAATGTACGTAAGGAAAGAGGGATCAGAGTGCTTATTAGACCAGCCCGCTGTTACGAAGGGACCTTGAACTTCCTCATGAGCAGAGCTCACTAGAAATCCAAATTCCCCTAAAGACAGCAGCAGGATCTTTTGCTGGAGTTCCCCGCACGTCACCCCCAGAACATGTATAATTTTACCCTTAACTCAATAACACATACACTGAAAGTAAAATAAAGAGTGGTTTTATTAAGAGAAGGAACAAGGAAAAATATTGCAGTTTACAATTGCAGTTAACAATGAGTAGTTTTCTAACTATTATTCATTCATTCATTCAGCAACACTGGATAGACTAAAGCAAAGAGACTAGCCCTATAAACACTTTCACATTAAGCTCACCCACACAGAAAGAAAGAAAAAAGGAAAGAAAAAGGCCCAGATAGTTGCATATACCTTTCCTGGAGAGTTGCTGCAAGCCTAAAGCTGAGAGAGAGAGACTTTCGTATGTAGCCCAATGAGCAAAAGCTCCACCCTTTGTAACCAGCGCCAGATCTGAAAGTTCTCACCCAAATCCATAGCTCTGAAATTGTCCCAAAGATGCTAGCGTACGTTGATAAGAAAAGCAGTTGTTGCAGCCCCCTAAAAGATGAACTGAACTCCCCTTCTCACTCCTCATGTTTTATACCTTTTCCTAACTAAACTGACCCCAAAGTAAACCCAAAGTAAATGTGATCAGGAAGGTGGGAACCCACTCATTTCCTGATAAGTTCCCGGATGATAGGTGTGATCTCCCTGCTGTAGATTCCTGATGATTCCTCAAGGTTAAGATTATCATAATCCTTGTGTAAAACAGTTTCTTTGTTTGACACGAGTTTAATAATAATAATAAAATTTATTTTTAGGCCGCCTATCCTGTCTTCTCCAAAGGCTTAGAAATGCACAACACCTCCTAGTTTGAAAGGAGCCATTCTGTTTCCTCGTGATGGCCTAGATTATCAAAAACATTTCCTTTGTTTGAAAGGAGCGCCTATTCTTACTGGGTGACAAATCCCAAATTTCCATGAGTCAGGAAGTCTATACCTTCAGGCATTGCAAGATATGTACTCAGAGGTCACAGAGGGGCTGTTTCCCAGGAATCTTTGCTGTTGCAGGCCTTTTCAAACTCTGGTGCACTGAGATGAATCAAAGATTAAAAATTCCCAATATTTGATACCTCATAACACCGCCACATTCCAGGAGCTTATTGATAAATGGTCGTCCGGCAGTGATGCCTTGTGTCAAATGGAGGAACAGGGCAAATTGCCTACAACTGCAGGGTTAGCCACACCGTTTCTGGGGGGAAATTGAAGAGTACCTAGCAGTGAAGGGTTATCCAGCACATCACAGTGCAAGTTGGTTGTGCCGGAGGAGAGTCCCCGAGGGGCATGATCTTTTAAGACCTTCCCTTTACTCTGCATTTTGTTTGTATTGGCAGGAGTATGCTCACATCCCTTGTTGAGTATGTCTCTGCCCTTCTGTGTCTCATTTACTTCCTCGCATGGCAGAATCTCGTCCACCGTAGGGCTCCACAGGCTAACATTGGAAATGATTCTGGTAGTAAACTTCTTTGATTGGTTGGGAGGGGGAGTTAGAATTTCTGGGCCACCCTGCTCCCAGTCCTCCAAACGTCTCATTTCCAGCCAGGATGATGATTTATGCGTTAGGATAGGAGGGCTGTTAACTAGGTTGCTCTCCAAAGGACTCAGTAAATCAGAGTAATCAAGTTTGCTCATAGAAGAATTGAGTTCCGCAGCAACCTGAAGACTAGGAGGGCCATGTGTCCTTCTTAGCCTACCCCCTGGAGACATTGGGCTGATTTTATTGTGAAATGATGAAGAGTTCTCTGCCTCCCAGTGGACTTGGTGCTTGTGTGACTCCTTAACATCTTGAGAAAATGAGAGCAGTAGAGATTTTAAAAGATCTAGTCTCAGTATTATATCCGTTTGGGCTTCTGCTGGAAAAGCCCCGAAAGAGTCAAGTAGCCTGCACTCCTCCATGTCGAAGAAGTCCTTATCCAAAAAAACAAAAGACCCTTGAGCGAGTTCATCGGCATTAATGTGCTCCGTGCACTCAAATTCATCTCTCTCCTTATGCACAGGTGCAGTAGACTCTTTAATTACAGACTCAAACCAGTGCCTAGATGATTCCTCGACCCCACTGGGGTTCAGGCGGTTGCATAGGTGGTATATCAAGGAGGAGGGAGGTGCCACATTTTCAAAGACTCTTAGCACCTTAATATTGTGACTGTTGAGAGCTTCCCTGCAAACGTATAGTTCATTTGCTACACTGCGCTCTCTAAAAGTGATCATTGCCCGTCCGGTGGCCCTGGAAAAGTAGAGGTATTCAACACACTCTATGTCGTAGACAGATAAGGTGCTCAAAGGGGTCCCCTTCAAAAGTTTTAGGAGGTATAGTTTCCGCTGCTTCTGTGAAAGGAGGCCCCTGGGTTTAGGATAATCATAAAATGCCAATTTCTTGCAATTTAGTGTTAAATTCCAGTTGTTAAAATTATAGGGCCTCTTCTGGCCAAGATTTGCTTCTGGAGGAAAATTAGACCTTAGAGCCCTGTTATTAGTTTCATCGGCCAAAGTCTGAAGGAGGGGCGGGTGATGGAAAACTGCACCAGCTGGGTTCAAGACTTGCAGGGTCACAGATTCCTTAGTTCTATCCTTCTTGCAAGGAGATGTGTTACTCCGAGGTGCCACTGTTGGGGAAGGGCCCACATCGAGATGTCTGAAGAGTTTGCCAAACTGCATTTTCCTATACTTGGGGGCCTTTGGATTATTTATGTTTTTGCTCTTCTTGGTTTTATTAGCCACTTTTTTGGGGTGGCTTCTCTTGGTCCCCCTAGAATTTGGAACCTTAACATTCTGTATGTGGGGCTTAATCTTACTTGGTTGGGTTGCCATCCTCACTTTGGGCAGTTCGTGAAGTACTTCCAATGTAATTTCAGCAACAGTCGTTAGTAGGTTATTACTCTTACCCAGGAAGGATCTGATGTGTTCAATTTCCCTCATAATCAAAGAAAGCCAACCCTGAATTGAGAATCCTTCGGAAGTGGATATATCTAGTTGGTTAGAAGACCCTTGGGTAATTTCATCACTCTCATGCAGGGCCCACTTTAAAATTTGCTGTAACAGTGGGTCAGATGACAAATTTCCTTGGGTGCTTTGCCTTTCTTGAACAAATGCATTGGGGGGCACAGGGCGACTAGCTGCTTCCGCAAGTGAGAGCTCACAAGCCAGGTTAGGGGTGTTATCATTGCCCTTTAAATCAGGGAAATCACCCTTCCAACCAAGAGTCCAGTCATGGCTTGTACACTGTTCCTCCTCCATATTCTCTAGTTCTCCACAAAAATCTGCGTAATCTTCATCTGGGTGTCTCTCTCTTGTACAGATGCATTCTGGGGGCAGGGGGAATTTCCCAAGGCCTTATAACCAGTTCTGGTAAGTACCATGCCTTATGCCTTGTTAATCTTTTAGCAATTTCCCTAGCAGGATATACTAAGGAGGAGGCAGCACTCTGGTCCTGGAAACTAGAAAAGTACAGAGGGACTAGGAAAGCTCCATTGTGGCCCAGGGGTGAAATAAGACACAGACACAATATATATTTGGGTTAAATAACGGGCCACTTTATTAACCAAATTCACATTGCATAATGAACCTACAGAGGGGAACATAAGTGCGGGATTCTCCTGGTGAGTAAGGTAAAGCCTGCTTGCAGCTATTGGGGCGATTCAACCCCTGCCAGGCAAGGGGCTGCCAATCTGCCAACCCCTTGCCCTGACCACACCCATAGGGTGTGTAGGAAGGCCAACCTGGGTCACCGCCTGTCCCCTGTGCCCTGAAACTCTGAGTGGATGAGACATGTTGGCCCCAAAGGTGACCCGTATCCTGCCCTCGGGCCATATAACCCTGAGCTGCAGGCCTCCGGAACCGCCTATCACCTCCAAAGGTGCCTAAAGGTGTCACCTAGCTGCCCTTCACCGTTAAAGAGGTGGGTGAGGGGCCGGCGTGAGCTTAAATAGGCTCAGCCGCCCGTCATCCATGGCGCACCTTGATGGCGTCATGCCAGTCCTGGCGCGCCTGCCCTTCCTCTCAATGGCAGCTAGGGATTCACCCCAGGCCGCAAATCTCACCCCGCAGCCGGTAAGTACCGTGCGGAGCGGGGAGTTCTCAAAGAAACTGCTTATAACTGGCTGAGTGTATTTTTCTTCCTTATTTATGTGGCTCAGAATAGTTGCCCTCTAACTAGCCCCTGAAGCTGTCTTATTTTCTTGTTTTTTTTCATGCAAAAGGGTGTCTCTCGAGATAAAGAACCAGCCGGGGAGTTTTAAAGGAGAGAGTGGGAGAGAGATTTTCCAAAAGGAAGCAGAGCGAGTATAAAGTTTGAACTCTCTGGCTATCAAGTGGAGGGCATTCTTCGCCACTAAACAAACACTGGTAGGCAGTTGAAAGATTAAATAGTCGAGCCCGGTACGGCAATATTGTGCTAAGACGATACACACAAGGAGAATTAGATAAATACTCAGCTGGAAAAGGAGCTTGGCCGGGGAGCTGCCGACGCCATCAATCTCTCAACCGGCTAGCCAATGTGAGTATAGTGAGTGCTTTAGAAAGGGTAAGGGATAACTTAGGGTACATATTTTTTCAGTTCAATTTAAGTTATCTCTTTATTGCACCCTTTAGCGATAAGCAACCAATCTTGCTCTACTCATTATAACTGAAGAATAAACAAATTCTCCTACAGGGCTGTATGCACCTGCCCCAGTTTTGTCCATAGTGTTTTACTACATAAGGCTTTGCATTTTAATATTTATAGCTGTATTCTGTTTTCTGTGTCTCTCTTTATTATACTAGTACTTTGTCATGTGTGTGTGTGCATGCGTGTAAACCTTGTTTTTTTTTTTCAATTAATTTTCATTCCAATTTTCAAAACCAAAACAATACAAAAAGAAAACAACACAAATCAATAACTAGTACAATACAAAAAGAAATATATATATATATATATATATATATAAAAAGAAAGAATATTGACTTCCGATTTGTCATAGTTCAGCTATAAACCTATAATATATAACAAACCTATCTCTTAATAGATTATAAAATCACCTTCCTCCAACGGTTATCTTAGTTGGTTTCAAATCTGATTAACATCATATCATTTTAATCTTCCACAAAAAGTCAAAGAGAAGTTTCCAATCCTTGAGATATATGTCAATCAATTTTTTTTCTAAATAAACATGTCAATTAATCCAACTCATCAAATCTACTAAGTCCAGTAATTTTAAATCGCTCTTCTGTCATTATCCATATTGGGTCCATCTTCCATCTTCCATCTTTACGCACCCAAAAATCTTGCTGTCATAGTCATATAATAAAAGTCTGATAGGAATTTCCTCCATCACAGATATTTTCTTGCCATCAAATCCAAACGTATCACTGAAGTATTGTTGCAAAGCCGCATCTCTGTTCCTCTTTTCCACATGATACACTAGTACATCTCTTGAAGGTTTTTCCATTGACACAAAACAGGGATTAATTCTGTTAACTTTCTCCATTTCAAGTTCCATCAAATCCTTCCAGTCCAAGAATTTTTTTGAACCGATAATATCTTTATCTCCAATCTCTTCAATTCCTTCAGGGACAGCGCTGAATTCCAAACTGTAATATTTGTCTCCAGGATCCATCACAGCCAGAAAATCCAAATCTTTTTTCATGTCCATAATTAAGCCAATCTCCATAGTTTGAACCTTGCCTTTAATTTCTCTTTCATACTTTTTTTGTTTTCCAGATCTATCTTTATTCTCCTTTCTCATAGAATCCTGAGTTTCTTTCAGCTCCTGTCTCATTTCGTGAAATTCAATTCTCCACGCTAGTCTATTATTTCTCAGTTCTTGTTTTATTGAGTTAATCCCATTCATTATTTTCTGAAACATGTCTAGAGATAAAGTCCCTTCTTGTACATCCATGATCTTCTTAATTGTCATTCTTAAAGCCAAAGGAACAAAACTCCTTCAATTTTCAATGTCCCAAACAAAGAGCAGCTTATTTCTTTAACCAGTTACAAAGGAGTTAATCTTTCCAACAAACTAACGTCACACGCTAGACAGCCCTTATCTCTTATCTGCCCGGAAGTGTAAGAACGGCTTTAGTTCACAGCGTCGAAATAGCTAGTAGCAGACAGAATGAGCAGATTCGTCAAAAAAAAAGTAGATCAGGAAAAATAGTCCCAGCCATACATCAAAAAGATTTCTTATCTCTTCCAATCAGAAATCTCTCGTCCGTTGTAACCTTTAAAATGCTATTTTCCATGTCAGCTTTTTGCAATAATAAAAAAAGATAAGCTATTTATATTTTCTTCCCCCTTAGTTCCGTGAATAAAAAAAGGAAAGTCTTACCTCACCTAGGTTATCTCAATTGCTGCTACTTTGACAAATCTCTTTAGCTGTATAGATAAGAAAATGATGAATGTAGACAGGAGGATGTTTGCCTGTTAGTCCGTATAAAAAAAAACGGGTCACTTATCCAGCTGAGCTAGCATAAAAATCCTCGCTCTGTCTGAGCTGCTGGAAGACAGACAATTCTGACGAATTCCAGACTCCAACAATCAAAACAAAGCTATGTGGGAAATCTCACGTTTCTTCTTTAACCGGAAGAAATTATTCCCAGTCAGAAAAGAGCCTTCTGACTGAATTTAAACTGGATAAGTTTCATCCAAGACGGAGCTCGTCTCAGAGGCTGCACAGGCGTAGGGATCCTCCTGGGAAGTCCATGCGTGTAAACCTTGTGAAGAGGAGTACATTGTACACACAGTCCACTACAGGAATGTGAAGGCCCGGGAAAAAAATGGAAAAGTTCTGAGGAAAAAAGATTCCCCCTCCCTTTCTAAATTCTTCTGAAAACAAATCAAAAAAGGCTTTGAGAAAAAAACTGGGGAAATGCCCCCTATTTTTCTGGTTCTTTTTCCCCAGGCCTTCACATCTCTAGTCCAGCACATTGTCAGTGCACACATACTGTGACCTAGGCTTTAGCAGTTAGCACTAGAAGCCTGATGAGGCATCAATGAAGCAGCCGTGGTATCAGCACAGGCCGAGTTGGCAGAGGTGCTGCCGGCACCAGCATGAGCAGCACCCGTGGCCAGACTCTCCCCCCTTCCTTGTGTGCCTGGAGATGACTACAATCCCCTTGCTGCTGCTTACTCCGTTTGGTGGCACTTGATTACGCTCACACTCCTGGTGTATGAATTAAGAGGCGTGCCTTGGCAGGCAATGGTTAAGGTGAACTAGTTTTCATCCGCAAGGCAGGTTCTACTTCAGAGGCATAAATGCTGTTCAAAAACACTGTCTGTCAAATCAAAACCAAGAAATCATTATGCTGTTTGGTCAGAGCTTGGAAGTAATTCATTAATGGTTTGAGGAACGAGTGGGTAATTCCTTTACATTTTGATTGTAATAGAACTAGGAGTAATTTTATTACTTTTGTGGAGTAATTGTAATGTTTCCAGCATTACCTTTGGGCATTACTTGGGGGGGGAAGCAGGGGAAGTCATCTGCTCCTCTGATTTGTGGATGAAAATCATGTGCCTCAAACTGGGCTTCTGTGCAGCATTGCTCTTCCCTCATGCTCTGTGGGTAAGAGGTGAAGAGGGAGGAGGTGGAGAGTGAGACAGGGTGGAGCGGAGAAAACAATTGTTTCTAAAATTGGATGGTGGTGGTGAAGAATGGAGTGGAGGAAAAAGGAGCCAGAGGGCAAGATCATTGATAAAGGAGGAGAAGGAGGCAGCAGCAGAATGGAGATAAAGAACTGTGGTGAAAGATGACGTGTGTGTGTGAATATTGTGTTTGCACTTGGCACACAAAGTGGCCTCCACCACCCTCTCTGGGTGGTGAGGCGGCAGCAGAATGGAGATAAAGAACTGTGGAGGTGAAAGATGACGTGTGTGTGTGAATATTGTGTTTGCACTTGGCAAACAAAGTGGCCTCCACCACCCTCTCTGGCTACTGTGCTGCATTTGCAGTATTTTAACTTTTTTGCATCTTAGGGGAAAATGTTTGCTTGGGTGAGTGTCCCTTAGTTGGTGGCAGGGCAAGGTCCTGGGGGTGGTTAAGTGAGAGAGATTATGTTTGCTGGTTGAGTGTGTGTGTGTGTGTGGGGTTTGCACTTGGTTTGACATGCAAAGATCTGAGTTGTGGCCTCTGCTTCCCTCCCCACCTCCCTTACCAGCGGGGAGACCACCATTGCTATCTTGTGAATAAAAAGAATTATTCTACTACCTCTGCATGTGTGTGTTTATTTTTAATGTTGTTTTAGGCTACTTAGATGTGCAGCAGCCAAGGCCAGCACCTTGAAGGTGTTTTTTTTTTTAAGTAACTAAAATGTGATTGTAGTGATTACTTTTGAGAAAAAGTAAAGCAATCAGTTACTTTCAGAGCAATTGCAATTGTAACGGTAATTACTACATTTTTGGGCCATGTAATTGTAACTGTAATTTATTACTTTTAAAAAGTAATTTTCCAAGTTCTGTGTTTGGTGTCCCTTTATTGTGTATACCATGTGTCCCGATGCCATGTCATTCATATTCAGAGCTTGGAAAAGTTACTTTTTTGAACTACAACTCCCATCAGCCCAATCCAGTGGTCATGCTGGCTGGAGTTGTAGTTCAAAATAGTAACTTTTCCAAGCTCTGTTCATATTATGAAACAAGCTGGATAGCTAGATCTTTTCAGTGGTTTTCTTTTGTGGGAAGATAGACTGTAGTTATCCTTCAAGTGGGCAGGCCCTCTATGGTTTCCTACCTGCAAGGTCTGTTGACAGATTTTAAGTTATCATTAGCTGTACCCCTACCTGAGCTATGCATCCTTAGTTTCATAAGTTCTGTTTTTGTCTTGTTAACTATCATGTGTTTTCTTTTGTATTTGGGAGAAGTTGTAATGTTTTAGTTGTTTAAAATATATTTTATTTGTTTGTTTGTTTGTTTATTAAAATATCCTGCCCTTCCTCCCAGATGATGTTCAGGACAGCAAACAAAACACTAAAAACACTCTAAAACATCTTGAAAATAGACTTTAAAATATATTGAAACAAAACATCTTTAAATACATATGAAACAAAAATGTTTAAAAACATATTTAAACAAAACATATTTAAAAACATCTTTTTAAAAAAAAGCGTTAAAAACATCTTAAAAAGCAATTCCAACACAGATGCAGCCTGGGTCTCCACTTGAAAGGCTTGTTGAAAGAGGAAGGTCTTCAGTAGGTGCTGAAAAGATAGCAGCTGGCTCCTGTCTATTATTTAAGGGGAGGGAATTCCAAAGGGTAGGTGCCACAACCCTAAAGGTCCGCTTCCTATGTTGTGCAGAACAGACCTCCCGATAAGATGGTATCTGCAGGAGGCCCTCCCCTGCAGAGCGCAGTGATCAACTGGGTATATAAAGGATGACAATCTTTCAGGTATCCTGGTCCCGAGCTTTATACAGCTTTGTACACCAAAACCAGAACTTTGAACGTGGCCCGATAGCTATTGGGCAGCCAGTGCAATTCTTTCAGCAGTGGAGTGACATGTTAGCATTACCCTGCCCCGGTGAGCAGTCATGCCGTCACATTTTGCACCAGCTGCAGCTTCTGGACTAATCTCAAGGGTAGCCCCACACAGATCATATTAAAGTAATCCAGCCTGGAGGTTAATGAAATGAAAAATGAAAAGGAGGGGAAAACAATGTCTGTCCCAGAACCCTTGTGTGCTCAGCTGACGTTACCTGAACAGTGTAGAACCAACCTGTGGGAATTTAGTTTGCATGGGTGGGGTGGGGAGAGTGACAGCCAAAAATATCTATTATTTTAGTTCCCTTAAAAAGATGAAGGGATTACATTTGTTAGCAGCAAGCTCAGTTCTGCTATTTCTAAAATTCGGGATGGCAACCAACTTCTAGGGTTGTGTTTTGGGTAGGAATGGGAACCGCTTGCTGCAGCCGGTCTGATTGCATTCCATTGGACTGACAGGTGGGTCCTTTCTGCTTTCGTTTGTTTTCCGCTCTATTCCACTTTTACCATTCCTTTTTTTTCTTTTACAAGAAATATATTGCACTTGTTACATCTGAGAAGGGAAGAAAAGTCTCTCTCAGTGGTAGCGTGTGTCTCCACTCAATCCTTCCTTTGCCACCTCCTCCTATCTGAATCGTATCCCCCACCTCCCAGCCATGGGAGAAAATAAGAGATTTCCCACCTACCTCTGCCTAGTCATTTTGTAAATCACCTCACACACCTATAGATATAGGAAGAGTGTGTGAGAGAGAGACTGTGGTGTGTGCAGCTAAGGAAATATGGCTTCCTTGGTGACTGAGTGCAAGTGAGCTGAAGATGGTGACAGCATTTGTGGGGAGGAAATGCAGGGAAGTTAGAGCAGGTCTTTTCAACATAATGCCATATTGTTGGACTCCAACTCTCATCAGCAATTACCAGTATGGCCAACGCTCAGGGATGATGGGAGTTGCAGTCCAACATCTGGAGAGGAGCACAATGGCTACCACTGCCCTACACTTTGGGGTAATATTTATTTATTTACAAAAAAAATACTTGTATTCTTCTACTCATATATAGACATGCAGATGTGTCTGTCTGTGTGTGTCTGTGTGTGTCATTTACAGCAATCATACATATTATACAGGCACAGGAGTGCCTGTATCTGTTGCTGAAGTGACAAAAAGTGTTCCATCCTGTGAAACTGCAATCCCCTCCCCATATGCCACTCTGCGGGTTCGCATAAGCAGAACTGACAAGAGAAATGTACAGACCCTATATTGTTGGATGCAGAAACACTTTCGTAACAAACCTGCCAATTGTCATGGAGGGAGAAAGTTAAAAAAAAAAAGGTGTAAAGAAACCAGGAAGTGGCTTGGACTTTCCCCCCAAGATGTTCTCATAAATTTTGCCCTCAAATTTTAAAATGCAGATGTAAATTACAGCACATTTAGTGGTATCATTTGATAGCCCCATCATGCGAGGTGGTTCTTTTGGTGTTTTCAAGTTAAAAACCCCAGCAGCTGAATTTTTAAAAATTTATAAAAATTAACTACAGTCAATGACTATGCACTAGAACTACAATCAAAATGGCCACTGGGAGTAAAAGGACTACAAACAAGATGGCCACCATGAAAAAGAATATGAAGCTGGATTCACGGTTCTCCCCCTATAAGCCCTAAACCCATCATGCTAGGGAGGCTTCGTTCGGTCTAAAGGTGGGGAGGTGAGATCTAAGGGTAGAGGGATTGGTGAGGAATTGGAGGCTTGGGGACAGGGTTTTAGGCAGGTTTGGCAAGCCGTGTGAGCAGAGCCCCGAGTAATATTTTTTTAAAAATGAAATCTAACAGTGGAATTGCACACATGATAGTACAGGAGTAAATCCCATTGAACTCTGCAAATAATCAAAGTATTCTTAGGAAAATGGGAAAGGATCCTATTTTCCCTCCTTTTCAAAAAGGAGGCAGATTCTGTAACACAAATTGTTTGTTACTCTGATTTAAGAATGTACCTCTGCTTTAGGAGCTGGGATAAGAAGTGGGGTAGCTGGGGGAATTGGTGTTAGGGTGAGAAGAGGGATAAGAAGGGTAGATGTTGATTGGGAATGGGTTGATGGGGTGAAAAGTGGTTTAAGAAACATGGTAGTTTGATGGGAATTAGGGTTGGCAACTAAGGGGTGGGTAAGAAGTGTAATGATAGGGGCTTGGGCTTGGGTAGTAAGTAAGTCAGGTGAGAAGCAGGGAAAGAAGTAGCTGAGGGGCGATTGTATCAAATGGCTTTATACTGCTGCTTACTCCTTGGTAAGATGAAACAACTGCAGTACATGCACAACTCCAAACACAATTTGTGTTGGTCTTTCACAGTCCAACCCACTTTGTGCATCACATGTCTTATTTCTGTTATTTGGGCTGATTGACAGTAATCACCATATGCTCAGAGGCACGTTACCAAATTCTTCCAAGGTACACAGGAAGTGGAGTGGACTGTGAAAGACCAACACATATTTGTGTTTCCATTTTTACAAAGTACAATATTTCAGAGAGGAGTTCTGGGCTCCCACTCTCCTGGCACATTCCCTATAGCTGGCCGATTTCCCTGCTTTTTGGTGTTTGTTAGAAATATATGCAGCTATAGGTATGCTCTTAAACTGGTGGGTTTTTTATTATAGGATATAAAATAAAAACCATGTAAAATGCAAATATCATCCACTAACCATAACAGAAAGATATTTTCTTAATTGCCTGCAAAAGCATAGAAAAGTTTTCAGTAGACTCTTAGAGGTTACAACAGAAGGCACCTGCCTGGTTAGGAAGGAGCACAGACTGGGAACCTGAGCTACACACTGCAAACTTATCTAGGACTATCCACAGAATCCCATCCCTCTGAATGTAAATAAATGACCTGTCCGTCTCAATACTAGAACACATGCTTTGGACACAGAAATCCCACCATTCAATCCATTGCATTTCCAGTTAACAGATACGAGGTAGTAGGGCCTGGAAAGACTTTTCTCTGCCCTGACACCTTGCAGACCACTGTCAGAGTAGATGATACTAGGCTGAGTACTTACAGAACTACAATTCCCAGAGTTCCTTAGGAAGAGGGAATGTCTGTTAAACAAGTTTTTACCTATAATGAAGATATAGACCATGGTGTCTATGTATATATTGCTTATATGTGCATAACAATGGAAAGACTTTGTCCCCACCATTTCACCTTACTACAGAGTGAGGTCTAAAATAGGTGGAATCAATATGGTTGACCAAGCTCTGTCTTTCAGTGCCCTATCAGGAGTGTTGGTGACCACTTTCACACATGTGCATGAATCAGCAACTATCAGCTCAAACTTATGGCTTCTGGACTTCAGCAGGTTGCTTGGATAGCAGAGGGGAAAGGTCTGCTGGGATCCCAATCCATTCAGGCAAGAACGCTGCCGAGGGCTTGAAGACCTTGAGGAAAGGAGAGTCAGGAAGGGTGTAGTTGGCCAAGTAGACAGTCTCCCCACCAACCAGATAGCCAGCCCAGATGCCAAAAGTGCCAATGGTCATTATTGTGTGATTGCAATGAGCCAGGAGAGCAAAATCCCTCCCTGGTGATGACTCTCGTCCATCCCCAGCAAAGTAAACATCCCCCTTGGAGGCATTAATGTTTTGCTTGCACCACTCCATCCCATTGCTGGCCACCACAAAGATGGGATTGAGGTATTTCTCTCTGAAGTAGTTCATGGCTTTCTCCAGATAGCCTCTGTCAGCCACAACACCTTTCCAGATATTGGGCATCACCCTGACATAATCCCCTCTCCGGACATGCACTCCAACATATGTCACCTCCTGGCGTTTCCCTCTCAGCTCCTGAAGGTATTGATTGGCCTCTTCTTTTACGTGGTCATGGAAGGTGAACTCCTGGAGTATCTCTTGGCGGATGTGGTGATAAAAGGTATAAGAACAAGGGTAGCCCGTCAGTCTGACATATTTGCCTTGGATATGATTATAATTCTCTGACATCCAATCATGCAGATTGTAGTTCTTCCAGTGGATCTTTTTAGCCACTTCAGCATGGATCACAGGCAAAGAGATCTGGAATATTGGTGCTAAGTACTGGTGCATGGCAGGAAGGATGTATGCTTGGTGGTTATTGATCTTGGCTAAGGCATAGAGGGTGGCGTATTCCCCCATCTGGTTCCCCAAGCGGCCAATGGAGTTCACCGTCCATATACCACTATCTGTAATCTTAGAGGGTGAACTGGATGAATTATGGGTAGTGTTAGAGAATGAGCTGGAAGAACTGGAGGAGTTGGTGAGGAAAACAGGCAGTCCCGTAAATAGGAAATTGGATGTGTCCTTCATATTGACCCTCCACCACTGGTTTGGCATCTTGTTGTACAGGTGCAAGAAGGTGGAGAGGGACATAAGTATACATAAGTATAGGAAGAATAAGAGGGCAGGTTGGCTGAAGAAATGTTTTTCTGAGAGATTCATAGCTCTGCAATTGGGGCACCTGAAGAAAGAGCAAAATGGAGTGAAAAGGCAGGTAGAGTTAACATACAGAACACAGCTATTGATGTCTGTCAGTAGGGACTTGGATTGCACTGTCACACGTTGTGCTATACATGTCTAGGCAGAAGTAAGTTCCATTGATTTCAGGGGGGCTTACTCCAAGGTAAATGTGTTTCGGATTGCAGCCTGGGTTAACAAGCCTGATAACCTATACACAAATGCCTGGGAGCATACTCAGCCCATGGTCTAAAGACTGATGATGCAGCCACCTTGCTTCAACTAAGCAAGTCTTGATCTGACCAGTCCCTGAATGGGAGATTGCCTGGAAACCCCAGTGTGTGTTGCCTTGAGCTCTGCAGGAAAAACATGAATCTTCCAACATTCAGCTTCTTTGAATGTCCACGAGTTCTAGTATTATGAGAGAGGGAGAAGAACTTTTCTCTATCTACTTTCTCAATGCCATGCATAATTTTATACACTTCTATCATGTCTCCTCTGACCCGCCTTTTCTCTAAACTAAAAAGCCCCAAATGCTGCAACCTTTCCTCGTAAGGGAGTTGCTCCATCCCCTTGATCATTCTGGTTGCCCTCTTCTGAACTTTTTCCAACTCCATAATATCCTTTTTGAGATGAGGCGACCAGAACTGTACACAGTATTCCAAATGCGGCCGCACCATAGATTTATACAACGGCATTATATCGGCTGTTTTATTTTCAATACCTTTCCTAATTATTGCTAGCATGGAATTTGCCTTTTTCACAGCTGCCGCACACTGGGTCGACATTTTCATCGTGCTGTCCACTACAACCCTGAGGTCTCTCTCCTGGTCGGTCACCGCCAGTTCAGACCCCATGAGCGTGTATGTGAAATTCAGATTTTTTGCTCCAATATGCATAATTTTACACTTGTTGATATTGAATTGCATTTGCCATTTTTCCGCCCATTCACTCAGTTTGGAGAGGTCTTTTTGGAGCTCTTTGCAATCCCTTTTTGTTTTAACAACCCTGAACAATTTAGTGTCGTCAGCAAACTTGGCCACTTCACTGCTCACTCCTAATTCTAGGTCATTAATGAACAAGTTGAAAAGTACAGGTCCCAATACCGATCCTTGAGGGACTCCACTTTCTACAGCCCTCCTTTGGGAGAACTGTCCGTTTATTCCTACTCTCTGCTTTCTGCTTCTTAACCAATTCCTTATCCACAAGAGGGCCTCTCCTCTTATTCCATGACTGCTAAGCTTCCTCAGAAGTCTTTGGTGAGGTACCTTGTCAAACGCTTTTTGAAAGTCTAAGTACACTATGTCCACTGGATCACCTCTATCTATATGCTTGTTGACACTCTCAAATAATTCTAATAGGTTACTGAGACAGGACTTTCCCTTGCAGAAGCCATGCTGGCTCTGCTTCAGCAAGGCTTGTTCTTCTATGTGCTTAGTTAATCTAGCTTGCATAATACTTTCTACCAGTTTTCCAGGGACAGAAGTTAAGCTAACTGGCCTGTAATTTCCGGGATCCCCTCTGGATCCCTTTTTGAATATTGGCGTTACATTTGCCACTTTCCAGTCCTCAGACACGGAGGAGGACCCAAAGGACAAGTTACATATTTTAGTTAGCAGATCACAGGATAATGTGCAACACTCAAAAACATGTTGCGGGTTCCCACAGTCTTGAAGAAAGAAATGAATGGAATTTATATGATGGAGTTTATATTATGCAACTGCACAACACAGGATGTGGCAATGTATGTGGTAAAATGTAGACAACAGAAGAAGTGTCCCAAGAATTCTTGAAAACCAAACATTTTCCCAGCCATACTGTGACTGTGTCCCTAAAAAGCCCAGATATATTTTCCATCCTAAACAGAATATATGTATAGAATTTGTAGGATGTTTAATGGAGCAGTAGGAGGAGATTCGTACAGATTCATATGCAAACTCCCCATTCAAGCAGTTAATTTTACTAATTTCATTTGTCCCCAGAATTCCTTTAACAAATCTTTCTTACTTGAACTTTGATTGGTTCTGCATGTCTTAGCAAATAAAATTCTAGTTATTGTAAGAATATACAGTACCTATTCTTATTTCTCCTATGAAATCCATTTATTTATATAATTCAATAAACACACTGCTAGCTCTAGTGGCAAATCGGCCTGAACTATTTCTGTTATTAGGGTTGTTATCAACTTCCAGGATTTTTTTTTGCCTTTTGGCATTCCCACCACATGTGTATAAATTCTCCCTTTGTTTTCCCCTGTATCCAACACTTGCTGATTATACATTTTCAACATTTCCCATGCACTTATATGCAACATATTTTCTTTACACATTACTATGTTTGCAGATTTAGAATGTTTGCCGAGTATGTGCTTCCACATTTCTTCAGGAACTTCACAATTCGAATCCTTTCTCTGTTTCTTTATATATGCAGCTTTACCTTGTTTTTGCAAATTTATCACAATCTTGTGCATTTTTTACATTAATTTAGCCTCAAAATTAGTCTTTCTTTCTAAGCCTCTTTTATATATTTGCATAATAAAAAAATCTTAACTGTAACTGATGAAAACCAGGAGGCCTCCTCTTGCATTTTCTCACGCCTTTGTTCTTAAGATAGCATTCTGCCACTTTTAACCATATCCTGGTGCATTGCTATCCCATCCGTTCCCATGGCTCAACATTTCCTAGGTGACCATCTAAATTAAACCTTCATCCTTGATTACTGAAATCAGTGGAGATTTACAATGTCATTGTTTTGTTAACAGTACATTCCCCTCTTTATTTTTAATTTTTCTTTCTTCATTATAGTCATTTCCACTTTTGTGCTGTGTCTGCTGCCAGGAAGAAAGGGGAATCCTCTCTCTTTCTGTTGAACTCCTGCCCAATCCATAAATGTTTGCTTGCTTCATTGTAGTTCTTGATATAATTTTCTATGCTATTCATCCATCCATTCCACAGCAACAAATTCAGCTTTTTCCCCCATGTTCCATTTGTAATGTTGGGGAGAGGTGACAGTCCTTTGCTTCCCTATTCTCTCCCACCTAGAGTTGCTTCTTGCATTTGTTTTGCTGTCTCTCTCTCACACACAGACACACATACAAAGCAAAGAGATGCCCAGCATTGCTCCTTACCTGCTCACAGTGAAGGATTAACTTGAACCTGTGAGCTGCAGCCAGTCTCTGAAGGTGTTCCTGGACATCTGGGCAGGACTCAAGAAAAATTAAGATAATGTAGTTTGCTTCTATGTACCTGCTGGTGGAACTTGCCCATTCTGGATTATAAGAAGGAAGGGCTGCAGATCCCCAAAGGCTGACTGACATTTAAACAAGATTTTTAAAAGGAGGTTAGTTTTTTTGAACAGACCTATCATGAAACTCATGCAGATCATAATATGACAATCTTATATGCCAGTTTTTCATGCTGTATATATGCCTTGGACTTTATAACTGCCTGTGGCTCATTAGCCACTAGTTTTCCGGATGAACTTGAAGCAAAAAAAAAAAAAACCCTCTACTTATTATATTATTACATCTCACAAATAGTATACAAGTTGTATATAACTGCCTAAAAGCATCTTTTAAACTGTCAAGTGACCTTAAGACAGTGTTGTGAGTTTTCTGCAATTCCATACAAGCTTGGAATTTGGTACTGGGTGAAAAATTTTGAATTCTGAGAAACTCCAACTTTGTTTTAGAAAATGAAGCAAGTTCTTATGGCTTTGAAGACTGAAGTGAAAATGCATGGAAAATATCTAGTGAAATCGTGAAAAGCCAGTGGAGGTAACTTGATGTAAAGGAGCACTATGCTTTTGATAGTCTAGTACAGGGGTGGACAGAAGGTAGATCTGGATCTACTGGTAGTTCTGTAAATGATTTGCAGTTGATCAGCAAGGATTTCCAACCACCAGCTGTTTAACAACACCAGGAACAAAATGCCGCAACTGTGCGCGCGCGCACACACACACACACACACATATGAACTGAAATGCAGGAAGTCTGGGGTAATGAGGTGTGGGGTTTTATCTGAGAGGACTGTGAGCTCCATTTAGTTCTGGTAAAACACATTTCTGGGCTCAGAATTCTATAATTCTGTATTTTGCGCCAAGACATAGGAAGATAGGAAACTAAAGGAGGGAAGAGTGCTGTTGCACTCAGATCCTGCTTGTGAGAACAGGATGCTGAACTAGATGGGCCACTGGCCTGATCCAGCAGGGCTCTTCTTATGTTCTTATACTAAGTCAGACTTTTGGCCCATATAGCTCAGTGTTGTCTACACTGCCCGGCAGCAGCTCCCCAGGGTTTCAGACAGGAGTCTCTCCCAGCCCTACATGGAGATGCTGGGGACTGAACCTGGGACCTTCTGCATGTGACGCAGATGCTCTATCACTGAGCTACAGCCCCTCCCAAACCCCCCACAAACCTACTGTCTGTATCCAGCCAAAGAATATGTATGAACAGTGCAGAAATACAATGACAATCGACAGGTCCTGTGATCTAGGAACATAGGAAGCTAATTCGGTCCAGTGTTGTATACACTGACTGGCAGTGGCTCTCCAGGGTGTCAGGCAAGAGGAGTTCCCAGTCCTACCTGGAGATACCAGGGATTAAACCTGGGACTCTCTGCAGGAAAAGCAGATGCCGTACCACTGAGCCCTTTCCAAAGACTGAGGAAAAGAAGAGAAGGGTGAGAGAGAAGAGGTGGAGGCTAAGACACTGGGTCCATACTCCCAGTGTCATGACATCCAAACCTCCCCCCTCCCATATTACTCTGAGGAAGATAGAGGCGAGGAGGAAATGTGGGATGCCCTACTCCTAGGGGGACCCTTAGCACCTCCTCCTGGGACCTCCCTGCTTGAGGATGTGACCCACTCCACCTTTCTCAGACTCGAAAGATAAGCCCCCAGTAACAGTCCCTTTGTAATGCAGAAATTGTGTTTCGATTCACATTTTGTTTTGGGAAATACGAATTTGGTAGATTCATCTTTAAATGCAAACTGAACCAAATGTCTCGCCTAGCTTTACTGCTGTGTCTCTACCCCAGCTCAGGATCCCTAAGGCAGGAAGAGAAGCAAGGAAGCTGTTGAGCCAGAAGGAGAGAAGAGCAGCCCAGCAGCCTCTTGACATGTCCTTTATTTAGATCTTGTAAATAATAAATCTGACCTACACCATATATTGTACAGATGTGTATGTTGCTCAGTCTTTTAATTTGAACTAATGAATGAATAGTAAAAATCCTTGATGATGCAGGCCTCTCAAATTCAATAAATTACTTGCACAAAAATGAATACATTTGTGAAAGCAACATACATAACTGCATAATAGCAGGGAAAATTGCTTGCACAAACATTAGCCAAAACTGCATACAAAACTGTATTTATTAGAGGAGAATGATTCACACTAAAATGCTGGTGAACTTTTGTGAGGATTTTCTTTTTTAAAATAGGAAATTGCTGCAGAATTGTGGGGCACTGAATTCACAACTGGGAAGATATGAAACTGGGAGAACCGGTATTGACACATCCTTCCCTCACTCCCCTTGGGAATAACCAGGGCCAAACAACATGTTCTGCTGTTTGTGATTCTGAAGAAGCGCACTTAACCTGCCTACTTTTATTTTGAAGGTAAAGCAGCCAAATGAGCAAATATGCTCCCAGTGTGGATCAGGACCCTGTGCTGAAAGGTACAATTGCACACAGTGCTATTTACCTTTGAAGATGAAGTCCTGTTAACCATAAACAGTCCCTTAGGGAGCAAAAAGCAGTACGGGCATTTGCTCTTGTGGCTGGAACATGGTCTGGAATCTTGATCCAGATTAGAAGCATGTTCCAGACTGGAGCCGCTTTTTCTTCAAAATAAAAATTTTTAAGGCAAAATTTACATTTGTTGTTTTGCCTTCTTTTGCTTCTGGCCCTGCCCACCACTGGCATGTGGACCCTGGAAGGCTGCCCAGAAGGAAATGTGGCCCTCAAGCTGAAAAATGCTCCCCATCCCTGCTCCAGAGAGATATCAAGGAACACTGAGCCCTTTTGTTAAGTCCCTGATCATCACCCACCAGGCTTGCAAGATCATAGTGCAATAGGCCCATCTATGCTCAATCAGGAAGAAAGCCAAACAATATTGAAATTTAATATTGTTACCAGCCCTGCCACACTTTCTCACTCTGTTCTTGCATCCCAAGCCTGTTCCACCGAAATCTCAGTCCTAAAGAGCAGGCGGCCCCCAGCTCTGGCACCTCTGCCAGAGTCCTCTGGCACCCCTCCCCACATCACAATATACACACCGCCTTTTGCCTTTCAATCTCAACCCCCACGCTCCCACCCCGGCTAAGTTTATCTTCCGCCTAACAGCTGGGAGGGCTCTTGTTACCCCAGCATTCCACCCTGGCAACAATGGAGGGGTGAGGAAGAGGAGTCAGCACTTGGCTGTTTCTATTCTCTGCCTTGCCGGTGGTGCCAGCTCTTCTCATTCTTGTAAGGACACTGCGGCAGGGAGGCTTGTTGTGCCAGTATCCATAACTGAATGCATTACCATCAGAGGTGGGTGCCATATATGGTGGGCTGGGTTGAGGGCAGCCCTTCTCTCCCCCTGCCCCCCCATCTGATCATATGAGATTATTCCTCAAGCATTACTACAGCACTGGCTAACTTAGCGGTCCTATGCACTGATGTACCCTCCAGTTACTTCTATTTACCACTTCTATTTTGTGGTCAGTTTTGCTAGTGAATTAGGGGATAGCCGAATACAAAGGGGATAGGGCTCCTCCACCTTTAATAGTTGTGTAGAAACAAGGCATAGTGGTTAGAGTGTTGGACTACAACCTGGGAGACCTGGCTCAAACTAAAATTTAACCCTATTGGGCTCTCTTCTAACATCTTAAGAGACAACTTTCAGTCTCCCTGGGTGAAAGTTATCCAATCAAATAATGCAGATAAACTTGAGAGAGCTCTGCTCCTCTCTGCTTGCTCCACTCGCCAGCCTCTCACTTGCCAACCCCACCCCCTCACCCCCCAGGCACCCCCACTCCCCTTGCCAACCCACTTGCCTCGCCTGTTCCTCTGCCACTGCCACATCTGCCACCCTACTGAACAAACAGTGCTGTCACACAGCACAGCTTGACCATGCAGCACAGCGTACCTAGGCCACACATCAGCCTCCCACCGACCCACCCAGGCTGCTGCTGCCTCATGCCGCTGCCTTCCTGGACAAACTCTGCCACTGCACCACCACCCCCAGCCAGGCTGTCACTGCTGCCTTGCCTACTTGCCAAGGCAAGCAGTGGCAGGCCTTGCAAGCAGCAGGTGGGGGGAGGTTTCATGCTACAGTTCACAGCACCACCTATCTGTGGCGCTGCAAACTGCAGCACAACACTTACATTTTTATGTAGATAGAAATGCATGCACAAGGGTAAATGGTGCATAAAATGAATATATTAATGAAGATAACATACAAAAATGTATTAATTTGGAGAAATTGCTTTGCAAAACTGTGTATGTTAGGCAAAATTGCATACAAAAATGTGTTTAGTAGGAGCAAGTTTCACTAAAATGCTGGTGAATTTTCACAATTTTTTTTTTAAACCACAAATTGGTGCAGAAATGTGGAGAACTGAAGTTAAGACTGCAGAAAATGAGAAACTGAGAGAAACGGAGAGAACTGGAACTGACAGATTCATGCATCCTTAGCTACAGCCCTTCTCTCTTTCCTGAGACAGGCTTGCTTGGCTCGCTTACTACTGGGGTTCAGACAAGAAGTTCAGATTCTTTTCTTTCACAGGGCATTTGGGATCCACTTTTTTTAAATTGCAGCTTCTGCTGTGGATTTTACAAGCTGCGCTATGTGCTTTTTTATTGTTATTTGCTCTTTTTATATGGCTCTTAAGCAGTAACAGGTGGCAAAGTGTTGGTGGTGCTGGTGTTGACAGGGCAGCATGTCTCACCTGGCTTCCCAACACTGGGCATTGCTGCTGGTGACCAAGAGGGAGAGGGGATGGGAGGAGGCAGCGGGGAGCTTGTTGTGGTGCAGCCAAAGTGATGGACAGCCAGTGTGGCCTAGAGGTTAGCACTGGACTAGGACCTGGGAGACCAGGGTTCAAACCCCCCATTCAGCCATGAAGCTTGCTGGGTGACCTTGGGCCAGTCACAGTCTCTCAGCCTTGTCTACCTCACAGGGTTTTTGTGAGGATCAAATGGAGAGGGAAGAGAACCATGTATACCACCTTGAGCCCCTTGGAGGACAGGTGGGATATAAATGTAATAAATAGATGTTAAAAATCTGATGGTCCCATTGCTGGGTCCGCACTGTGCCAAACAATATCTATCTATCTATCTATCTATCTATCTATCTATCTATCTATCTATCTATCTATCTATCTATCTATCTATCTATCTATCTATCTATCTATCTATCTATCTATCTATCTATCTATCTATCTATCTATCTATCTATCTATCTATCTATCTATCTATCTATCTATCTATCTATCTATCTATCTATCTATCTATCTATCTATCTATCTATCTATCTATCTATCTATCTATCTATCTATCTATCTCAGAGCTTCGAAAAGTTACTTTTTTGAACTACAACTCCCATCAGCCCAATCCAGTGGCCATGCTGGCTGGGGCTGATGGGAGTTGTAGTTCAAAAAAGTAACTTTTCCAAGCTCTGCTATCTATCTATCTATCTATCTATCTATCTATCTATCTATCTATCTATCTATCTATCTATCTATTGTTAGCATCTCATCTGTTTATATTATTTGAAGCTGTATTTAAATGAAATATTGCTTTATTGCATTGAAAAGTTGTCTCTCTCACCTGAAATATGAACAATGGAGAGAGGGTTAGAAATAGTTTTAAATAAATAAAAATAAGAAACAATGACATCACAAGAAGTTAAAAATAAAGCATTTAAACAGTCTTAATAAAGTTGCAGAGAGGCAGTCCATTAATTCACAGCTGGCCTCATTGGATCAGTCCAGTGGAAAGACTCTGAGCAAAGAGGTATGTCTTCAACAAGCATCGAAAAGTAAATAATGTCGGTGCCGGTTAGGGATAAGTGGGAGACATTCCGTTTGGTTTGCATTTAAAGCTACATACATAAACCGAAACACCGCCACCCTTCAAAATGTGCACTTCTCTGAATTTTGCAGTGTAGTTCTCCAGCTATGTCATGCATACAAAAAATATGTGTACTAGGGTAGAGTGTGCACAAAAATGCATACATTAGTCAGACTAGCATACAAAATCCATTATAAGAGGGAAAATGCTTTGCAAAAATATGTATATTAAGAGAAATCTGCACTAAAACACGGATGAATTTTCATGAGGAATTTTTGGAAGAAAAAAAAGAAAATCACAGAGTGATGTGGCAATGTGGAGAACTGAACTTACAACTGGAAAAATGAGACGTATATGGACAGATTCGTCCATCCCAAGTATCAGTCATATCTCAGAGGGGGGAGGGTCCCATAATCAGTGTGCCACCACAGAGAAACCCCCAAGACTCAGAAGGGAGAGAGAGAGAGAGACAGCTGAGCTACTTGGAGGAAAAAGTGGAAAAGAGAAGCAAATTCAGAGGTGGAATAGTGGCAAATTCAGAAGTTCAGGGTCCCTTCATGATAGTTACACCACCACCCCTCTCAGCCATGCCCCTTTTCCACTTGCCCTTGTCTCCTTGTCATCTTGTGAGTCCACACTCCATTACAACAGATGTCTCTAGGAGCCAATCAGCATGGAAGGGGAGGCTGTGTGTTAGCTACTGAGAAGAGTCTTCTCAGTGGCTGGCTCACCTCCTTTCACTCCGATTGGCTTCAGTCAGAGATAAAGGACAAAGACTCTTCTCAGTGGCTAACACTCACCCTTTTCATGCTGATTGGCTCATACACAGGGACCTGGCTGGACTCTGCTCCCAAAAAAGTAACAGGTCTACGACCCTCCATGACCCCGGATGTCTACACCCCTGGAAGCAATCAATTAATTTATTAATATTGACATTAAGATGCAAAATATTAATAGTGACATTGAGATGCAAAACATTGCAGGAAAAAGGATGGATGTCTTTTTAAGACGAGGTCTTCAATTCTGAGTTTCTTTCCTGAACATTTTTTTTCTTAATAATGTTATTTGTTATTTAGTTTAATTTTTGTAAATTATATTGCTTTCATTGATGTATTTTTATACTTGTGTTTATTTTTCTTTGAGGGCCTTTGGCCGAAAGGCGAGGTATAAATAAATTTATAATAATTATAATAATAATAATATTCTTCCCATATAGCCTCTGGAACCAATGTTACACAATCACATAGTATGATTTCCTCAGGCCACCCCATATTACAGTAAGTTTAAATTCAGATATTTCAAAATCTAGTAATAATAGAGCATCTTTTGTTTGAGTTTATAACATTGGATTCATAAGTCAGTAGGCAGATTATGAATTGTTTGTGACAGAGCCAGTTCACCAATGATCAGGAGGATCAAAGTACTAGCGGTGGCCAGTCAAAGTACCAGTCAAAGTACTAGCGGTGGCCGTCCTAAAGGTGGTAATTGTATATTTGTATCTACGAAAATTAATGCACAAATTGTAAAGTTTGATCCCTTGCCAAATTTAGCTCTTGCTATAAGTTTAAAATCTTCTTTACAGTCTTTTCTACTTGTCAATGTATATTTACCTCCTAGTAAAGATAAAAAAGACGCTATTGACAAAGTAATAAGATTGGAAGGCTATTTAGAGAACTTAACTGTAAAATACCCTGAAGCTTCTCTTATAGTTGCTGGAGATTTTAATGCTAGACTAGGTTCCTCCGATTCTGCTTTATATACCAAATATCATATGATTCCTCCTTCAATAGAAGGCTTTTGTAACATCCCTTTAAGGCAATCGAGAGATAGTGGACTAAACTATACTGGCATTTATTTGATGCAAAAATTAACCAAGTTAAACTTAGTACTTTTAAATGGTCGTACCTGCGGAGACTATCAAGGGGAACTTACTTACCTTTCACCAAGAGGTGCTTCTCAAATTGATTTGGCTTTCGTATCCCATGAGCTTTTCCACCTAGTGAATAATTTTAATGTGGAACATCGACCGGAGAGTGACCATCGACCTCTAACTATTGTAATTAATTGTAATGCAATATCTTTATTATTGGGACACCGGACTTTCACTAAAAATGAGGTAGATATTCGTCCGGGAAGGCTGAGATGGTTACCTAAAGTAGAAAAAGAATAAGATACATGGCTAAACACAGAGCTTGGAAAAGTTACTTTTTTGAACTACAACTCCCATCAGCCCAATCCAGTGGCCATGCTGGCTGGGGCTGATGGGAGTTGTAGTTCAAAAAAGTAACTTTTCCAAGCTCTGGCTAAACATTCCTGATATTCTAGCAATTAAAGAATTAATTATTACATCAATATATCCTGAGGATCCATCATCTTATTTTCAACAGCTAATAGCCTCCTTTCAAAAATCTCCTTTAACAACCTTAAATAATACTAGGAGAAATATGCCAAAGAGCTCCAAGACTTGGTTTGATCAAGAATGCCGTGACAATAAAAAACATCTAGTATTGACTTACAGAACTTATAAACTAAATAGAACACCTGAACATCTATCAATTTATTGTATGGCAAGGAAGCATTATAAGAACCTGCTTAAAAGGAAAAAGAAAATGGAATTGAATAAAACTTGGATGTGTTTACTGCATGCTTCCAAGTTAAAAAACTCTACCTTGTTCTGGAGACTTGTTTCCTATAACTGGCCAAAATTTTCATTCAATCTAGCTTGCTTTATCCCTCCAGCTACCTGGGAGGATTATTTTGCCAGATTATATCAAAAGAATAGTGATAACATTACTGTAATACATTATATGGAAGCTGAAATCCCTGAATGGCCACCTGTTACTATACCTGAGGTCCTTGACTTAATTGCTAGACTTAAATTAGGGAAAGCTCCTGGTAGCGATAACATTCCTGCAGAAGTCTTTAAATTAAATTCGGATTGGTGGGCCCCTCTCCTAGCTGCCTTCTTTTCTTATATTAATAATTCAATGCAAATCCCTAAAGAATGGGGTCTTGCAATAATTATTCCATTACACAAAAAAGGTTCCTACAATGACCCAGCTAATTATAGGCCAATAAGTTTACTGAATATAATCAGTAAACTTTATGCGACCTATCTGTATGACAAATTGAATGCCTGGGTAGAACAAAAGAATTTGCTGGCTCAAGAACAAGCAGGTTTTAGATCGGGACGCTCAACCATTGACCAGGCCTTGGTTCTTTATCACTTCATATCTAAATATTCGACTAAGTCAGGTACTATGATGTATACAGCCTTTATTGATTTTAAATCTGCGTTTGATTCTATATCTTGCGAGAGGCTCTGGGAGAAATTAAATGCCATGGATATTGATAAAAGACTATTACTATTAATACAGGGACTATATACTGATACATCTTTACGGATTAGATGCAACAATAAGGGTCATTTATCTAATCCTGTCCCTACGTTTAAAGGGGTTAAACAGGGATGTGTTTTAGCACCTCTTTTGTTTAATCTTTATATTAACGGAATAGTCGATTCCCTGGCCACTATTCCTTCACATGCTCCAATATTAGCTGGCTGTTCAAGATCTATACTTTTATATGCCGACGATATAGTCTTATTGGCAAGATCCTTGGTTGGACTCAGACGACTTTTAGCAGCCCTGTCTACATTTTGTTTGGAGGAGCGGCTGTTAAGAACATAAGAACATAAGAACATAAGAAGAGCCTGCTGGATCAGGCCAGTGGCCCATCTAGTCCAGCATCCTGTTCTCACAGTGGCCAACCAGGTGCCTGGGGGAAGCCCACAAGCAGGACCCGAGTGCAAGAACACTCTCCCCTCCTGAGGCTTCCGGCAACTGGTTTTCAGAAGCATGCTGCCTCTGACTAGGGTGGCAGAGCACAGCCATCATGGCTAGTAGCCATTGATAGCCCTGTCCTCCATGAATTTGTCTAATCTTCTTTTAAAGCCATCCAAGCTGGTGGCCATTACTGCATCTTGTGGGAGCAAATTCCATAGTTTAACTATGCGCTGAGTAAAGAAGTACTTCCTTTTGTCTGTCCTGAATCTTCCAACATTCAGCTTCTTTGAATGTCCACGAGTTCTAGTATTATGAGAGAGGGAGAAGAACTTTTCTCTATCCACTTTCTCAATGCCATGCATAATTTTATACACTTCTATCATGTCTCCTCTGACCCGCCTTTTCTCTAAACTAAAAAGCCCCAAATGCTGCAACCTTTCCTCGTAAGGGAGTCGCTCCATCCCCTTGATCATTCTGGTTGCCCTCTTCTGAACCTTTTCCAACTCTAGAATATCCTTTTTGAGATGAGGCGACCAGAACTGTACACAGTATTCCAAATGCGGCCGCACCATAGATTTATACAACGGCATTATGATATCGGCTGTTTTATTTTCAATAACTTTCCTAATTATTGCTAGCATGGAATTTGCCTTTTTCACAGCTGCCGCACACTGGGTCGACGTTTTCATCGTGCTGTCCACTACAACCCCGAGGTCTCTCTCCTGGTCGGTCACCGCCAGTTCAGACCCCATGAGCGTATATGTGAAATTCAAATTTTTTGCTCCAATATGCATAATTTTACACTTGTTGATATTGAATTGCATTTGCCATTTTTCCGCCCATTCACTCAGTTTGGAGAGGTCTTTTTGGAGCTCTTTGCAATCCCTTTTTGTTTTAACAACCCTGAACAATTTAGTGTCGTCAGCAAACTTGGCCACTTCACTGCTCACTCCTAATTCTAGGTCATTAATGAACAAGTTGAAAAGTACAGGTCCCAATACCGATCCTTGAGGGACTCCACTTTCTACAGCCCTCCATTGGGAGAACTGTCCTTTTATTCCTACTCTCTGCTTTCTGCTTCTTAACCAATTCCTTATCCACAAGAGGACCTCTCCTCTTATTCCATGACTGCTAAGCTTCCTCAGAAGCCTTTGGTGAGGTACCTTGTCAAACGCTGTTAATTAATTATGAGAAAACTAAGGTCTTAATATTTACTAAGAAAAGATTGAACCATCGTTGGCAAATTAATGGCCATTCAATTGAGCAAATAAATTCTGTTTTATATCTAGGTTTAACGTTTCAATCGACTGGATCTTGGCAGATGCAGGTCAAAACAATGGTCTGGAATGCAAAAAAAACGTTGAAAGCCCTCTTGTCATATTTCTACAACAAAGGTGGTCAGCTTATCATCCCAGCAATTAAAGTTTTCTCTGCAAAGGTAGTTTCTCAACTACTTTATGGGGTTCAAGTTACCACTTTTGAGAATTTTTCTGTTTTGGAATCGATTCAAAATTCTTTTCTGAGAACTATTTTTGTGGTTCCTAAATGCATTCCCAGTTTTATCCTTAGACTTGAGGCTGGTTTACCCACTATTGAATCTAAGATTTGGGTCCTGAGAATTTCTACCTGGCTCAAACTAAAATTTAACCCTATTGGGCTCTCTTCTAACATCTTAAGAGACAACTTTCAATCTCCCTGGGTGAAACAGATAATGGATAAATTACAGACCTTGGGCTTCTCTATTTCTGTGATCCAAGAAATGGGCTATTTAAAAGCCGAGATGAGTATATTACAAAGAATTAAGGATATAGATTTTCAACAGCATCTAATGCAGGTTAGGAAGCACAGATATAATTCAAAATTCTTAACCCCAATGCCTTATCTGTCCTACCTTACTATTCCTAACTACCACAGGGCTTTTTCTCTCGCAAGAATGAATACCCTTCCATCAAAACTTCTAGAAGGTAGATTCAACGAAATCCCTTATTGTGATAGAAAATGCCCGTGCGGTGAGGATGAGGTTGAAACAATTGCTCATGTCCTTTTACGATGCTTTTACTATACAGACCTTAGAAACCAGATAATTAAACCTATTCTAGATCTTGTGCCTGGTAGAAATGAAGAAATGCTTTTGGATCATTTACTTGGAGATTATCAGCAATCAACTACAGAAAAAGTCGCTAAATTTTGTATAGCTGCTATTCTCTGTAGGAGAAAATGGGTAAAAGATCTTTGAAAATGAATTTTACTGGTTTAACTTATATAGTTTTAAATATGCAGGCTGAATTTAATTAATCTTTTAATTAGTTTAATTAATTTTTATAATGTATTCCGTATTTTATAGTGTTAAATATTAATGAATAATGAATACTCCGTACGGTTTTGATATTTGACTCTTTTAACTAATTCTTAATTGAATATGATATCATTCTAGTTATGATGTTTTACCCTTATTCCTGTATATTGGTCTTTGACCGTAATAAAATTTGATGATGATGATGATCAGGAGGAATTTGTAGAGGCTGTTTGAATTAGGAATTTGTAAATTGCACTTCTTGAATGTAGAGATGAACCAAAATACAACTGTCCTTCCAAATGTAGACTTCTTCCCTGATTTTGTGATGTTGTTGTCCAGCCAAAAGCTGCATCTGAAAATGAACATAGCTGTGTTAAGGAAGATGGCTTGCAAAAATATGTATATGTGGCAAAGTTTATGCAAAATGTGTATATTCTGAGAAATGCACACAAAAATTCTTACAAGTTCTTGTGTGACCTTTTTAAATAAAATTAAGGAACTGGTGTGGAAATAGGGGCACATGGAAATGAATATCTGAAAAACCAAGACTGAGCATTCATCACCAGTTTGAATAGCCCTTTTCAGACATTCATGTTCAAGGTGGGGAGCAGTATGGCAGTTATCTCCACCACTAACCTATTCGTGCTTATTAGAACATCTGCAGAAAGTCCTTCCACAAGCAAACAAGTGCTTTCTACAAGCTCCTAAGGAAAGTGTGGCATTTGGCAGTAGAATTTGCTGCTTTGATGACACTCTCCTTCTCAGCCCCCCTCCCAAACACACACATTATTTTTACCCCTCATGCATGTCTGAAAAGGACTTCCAAAATGGCTTTCGATGGGGCCAGGGGCAGGGGAACGCCAGCGTCCAGCTTGCAGCAACGACAAGAAAATGCTGCTCTCGCTCATTTATGACCGTGAACATTCTGCCCCAGGAATGCATAGATGAACTCACCCCAATGTCATTTCCCTCGCCACAAATTGCATCCTCCAAATGAGAGGGGTGGAGGGCGAGGGGAGGCGTCTGGTTACCTCATTATAAGGCCTCACACACACACACACCAGCTCCTGGAGTACCCAGTGCCTGCTGAGGGGAAGAAAGATTGCTGGACTATCTGTCTCCAGGTGAGAGGTGTGCGTGGGTGTTTGTTGGGACCCAGCAATGTTTGCTCACGCTGATGTTTGATCTATATAACTGGGGTGCAGGAGTGTGTATTTAGAAGGAAAGGATGCTGAGATGGGTTGTGCTCTTATTAGACTGCCTCTTGTGAGAAACCAGCAAATTCAATTCTTAATAAGGTTTTTTGCTAATAAGTCTGTGCTTGGGATTCTCATGCCTGCATTTAGATGAACATAAGAAGATACCTTTTACCAGACTGATTGTTTATCCATCTAGCTTATTCTGACTGGTAGGGAATTGGAGCTCTGTGAGGGGAACAGGGATCTCCTAACAACTCTCACTACCCTTCACAAACAATATTTCCCAGGATTCTTTGGGGGAAGCCATGACTGTTTAAAGTGGCATAATAGTAGAATAAATGTATGATGTGAATGTGGTCTTATTCCCACATAAGTAAGTGTAGGATTGCAGCCTAAGAGTGTGAGTCAGGACTTCCCACAGGTTTTCAGCCATCTTTTGGACTCAGCATCCCTTCCTTGTAATGTGGGGACAACAACCCACCTTTTACAAGACTGTTATACAGATTGCTGAGACAATATATGTAAAGGACTCACAGTGTGGTGTGCAGTGTTGTAATTATATAATAATAAAATATATAATTTAGCTACAGATAGAGATGGGGGAGAAATTTGATTCAGTTCACATTTAAAGCCGAATCTATCAAATTCGCACTTTCTAAAACAATATGAGTACCAAAAGACAGTCATCCTTTGAAAAACGCACTTGTCTGAATTTTGCAGTGAAGTTCTCCAACCAAAGAAAGTTTACAAAAATGCCCTTATTAGAGAAAAGCATGCATTAAAGTTAATATATTAGTGATAATGAAGTACAAAATGCTCTATATTGGAAGAAATTGCTTGCAAAAATGTGTACATTAGTCAAATCTGCATACAAAATATATGTTTATTAGAAGAGATTCACACTAAAATGCTGAAGAATTTGCATTTTTTAAAAAAAATCATAAATTGCTGCAGAAATGTAGAGAATTTAAGATTAGAAAAATGAGAAACGGAAAGAACTGAAACTGACATATCCTTCCATCCCTAGATGCAGATCAACAACTTCTCTTGAAGCCTACCTTACAGGATTGTTGTACGGTGTACTGACATAACTAATGTACACAAAGTGCTTGGGACAGTGCTTGGAACAGTCTGAAATGGTACCAAAATAAATGTTGTATGGGAGGCCTCCCCATGTATTGAGGCTTCTGGTTCTAGTTCTCCTAGTGAGCCAGTCTGGTGTAGTGGGTAGAGTTTTACCCTAGAGACCAGGGTTCAAATCCCTGCTTGGCCATGAAGCTTACTAGGTGTCCTTAGGCCAGTCACTGCCTCTCAGCCTAATGTACCTCATAGGATTATTGTGAGAATAAATTAGGAGGGGGAGAACCATGTTTGCATGCCACCCTGAGCTCCTTGGAGGAAAGGTGGGATATAAATGTAATTAATAAATAATACCTCTAGGCTAATTCAATGCATACTTTGTAGGGGGAAAAACATTGGATATAGTGGGATTTAATTCACAGTCAACAAGTTTAGGATTGCACTGTATGTGAATTAGTCTGATATGGGCTGCTTTCGTAAGGGCCATTTGGCTATGTGGTTGATCTAGATGACCTCCAGGTACATTCTAACCCCTGCAGTTCGGTAGGTCCAACTTAATCAGAAGATAGGAACAAGGTCTCTGACTCAATGTCTGGTGTGTTTCGCCCACAAGGAACCTGGCAGGATGTGCAATGTTTGCATTTAGAGACATAAACAGATCGTAAAGCAATTCACACATCTTTGCTCAGCAAACACATGGTAACTCGGATTCTGGAAGAAAAATGTCATTCAAAGGCATATCAGTGCTTCCAAAAATGTGACATGCTTGTCAGGAACTTTTTTTTTTTTAATTTCCATTAGGTAGATAAACTTGCTTGGCACAATAGTGAATCCCTATTAGGGAAGGTGAAGGAAAGTGATGATCCTGGGTTGGCAGGATGCAAGGATACCACCCCAGCCTGGTCAAGGTTATTTAAAGATATAGTAGGAAGGGATTCAAATGGGACATTGAGAAACAATGGAAGGAGACTTTCAAAATATCTATGACCTTTTACAACAGCTGCTCAGGACAAGAACACTAAAAATGCTCCCACCGCCATCACCTCAACTGTGTCAAACAAAGTCAAAAAGGGACACAGGAAGGGCAGGAAAATAATGTCTAAATCCCTCCTCTGTGCCAGTCCAAACCCTGACGGTTTGTTAGAGGGCTGGCCCAAGACATTTTGCCATCTAAGGCAGAATAGCAAAGTCTCCCCCACCCACAATATGTCAAGCCGAGTGCATAGTACCCAAAGCTGGCCAACTTATTTCAGCCTCAGAGGCAAAAATATCCTACAACTGCCTCTCCCTGGGAGTATCTATAGTTAATACTACTACTACTACTACTAATACTTTTTAAAAATAACAATTTGCTACCTTTTGATGATACCCCAAAACAGCTGACTCTCTGACATCCCAAACGTCAGTCTGCCCAATGGTAGGGCCAGCTCTAGCTTGCTTGTACCTAAGGATGGGGGAGAAATTCAACTCTGTTAAAGAGAAACTATCCAATCTGCAATTTTTGGACCAATACTCAAACTGAAATGCAATTATCCTGCACTTCTCCAAATTTTGCGATTCAGTTTGCCAGTCAAACATTGTGTACGAAAATGTGCATGTTAGGAGAAAATGTGCAAAAAAATACATACATTGGTGAAGATAACTTACAAAAACATGTTATAATAATTTAGGGGAAATTGCCTGCAAAAATGTGTATATTAATCAAAACTGATTATGTGTATATTAGGAGGAATTCACATTAATGTGCTGACAAGTTTTCATGAGGACTGAATTTAAAAAAAATGTAAAACAGAATGTAAATCCAGATAGCTTCATGTTTGTAGGTTATATAGTTGTATTACGTGTTAATCAAATGTAATTAAACTATATAACATTAAAAATGAAGGTATAGCAGTGGTCACTCTTTGTAGTGCCTTCAGATTCATCAGCTAGAACACTCCAGTGTATTTTATTTTATTCTATAGATTTATATTATTTACTGAGTAGTGGGTAGAACACGGCATGCACACTTTTCCTTATATTTTACTCTTTTTTTAAAAAAAATAAAGGGATATTCAGGGAAGGGACCTGGATATGCCTAAAGGGCCAAGCCCTCACAGGTGAGCTGTCACAAGACATAATGGTACCTGAGATGGTGCACCAAAATGCACACCTCACTCGCCAAGTCAAGGTTCATGGTACCCCAGGGT
Organism: Rhineura floridana; assembly: GCF_030035675.1. Lineage (NCBI taxonomy): Eukaryota > Metazoa > Chordata > Lepidosauria > Squamata > Rhineuridae > Rhineura > Rhineura floridana. Next base: position 20,647,321 of record NC_084490.1, read on the forward strand.
TGGGATCTAAGGCCAAAAATCCTACAGGCAACATTCCCAAAGCTATGTAAATAGCTAACAATTTGTTGCCCCTTCATGAGACTTAAGATCAGCTGGCTGAGCCAGAAACCTCTCTCTGCCTAATGACCCAGTGCAAGCCAGATCCATGCTCTAGTCACATCCAGACTAAACTACTGCAATGCACTCAACATGGGGCTGCCTTTGAAGGTAGTTTGGAAAATTTTGCTGGTTAAGAATGTGGCGCAAGAGCTAGTGTGGTGTAGTGGTTAAGGTGTTGGACTGCGACCTGGGAGACCAGGGTTCTAATCCCCACATAGCCATGAAGTGCACTGGGTGACCTTGGGCCAGTCACTCCCTCTCAGCCTCATGAAAACCCTATTCATAGGGTCGCCATAAGTTGGAATCAACTTGAAGGCAGTACATTTACTCTTTTTTTTTAAGAATGTGGCTGCCGCAGTTCTATTAGAGGCCATGTGGTCAGCATCAGAGCTTGGAAAAGTTACTTTTTTTGAACTACAACTCCCATCAGCCCCAGCCAGCATGGCCACTGGATTGGGCTGATGGAAGTTGTAGTTCAAAAACGTAACTTTTCCAAGCTCTGGTCAGCATCTGTAACCCCTTTATTATATCAGCTGTACTGGTTAGTAGTGCTATTCTTGGGTCAATTCTAAGTACTGGTTTTGACCTTGGAAGCCCTAAATGGTTTGGGCCCTGGGTTTATTTGTTTTTAAATCATCTGCACTTATACCATCCTGGCCATTCCTTAAGATCTGCTTCAGATGCTCTCTTAGTGTGCATACCCACTAGGTTGACAAGGTGGGTTGCCACAGGGGAAAGGGCTTTCTCTGTGGTGGTCCCACAATTATACAACTCCCTTACATTGGACCTGAGCAAAATAATAATACTGCAGGCTTTTTGGAAGGATGTAAAGAATGTTTTTTTTCCCCTTCAACTTGTCTTCCCTGCATGATGTCTGTTAGCTGGGCAATGGTCTTTCTCAATGATGTTCTCTCTAGTTCTGTAAAAAAATGTAGTGTTCAGTTTTAAAAGTTTGTGATATTTTTATATTTTGCACTATTTTAATTTTCTGTAAGCCACTTTAGACTGGAATTTGCCTTGAAATTGGCTTTAAAAAACCCACCCTCCCAGCTAGCAAACCTTGGGTTAGTGTGGCTTGTGGATCAAGAGATAAGCCTGGCCTTCTAAGAGACTTGCATGAAGCTTTCTGGATGACCTTGGGACAGTCACTTTTCCCCTCAGATTGGCTTACTTCACAGGGTAGTTTTGAATATCATTAACCCTATGTATACTTCCTATGTATACTATGTATACAAATGAGATACGAGAGAGAGAGAGAGTGCACAACTCCATTACAAATTGTTCCTAGTCCAGCCCTAAGCAATCTTCTCTGCACCATCTCCAGTGAATTGAGATATCGGGCCCAGCCCTGCCGTGCAGCCGAGCCAAGCAGCTGCCTCAGGGAGAAAAGATGTGGGACACTATAAAAGAGCTGGTAATAGTGTTCTATTAATATTAATTTTTGATCATTGTGATTTTGCATTTTAAAATACTGTATTATTGCTTTTATTTTGTTGATGGCCATATACATTTAATTCATAACTTTTAAAAAAATATATAAAATTGGGCCAAAGCACAGTGTGGATTTTGTCCCTCAGGAGCCAAAATGTTTTGGGTCGGGCTGCCTCTGAGCCCGACTGGTAAATGGAGGTCAGGTTGCCTGTCACCCATCCGCACCCCTCCCCCGGAAGCAATAAACAGCTGAGAGACATCTTGATAAGGCTCTGTAACATGAATGCACAACTGACACTACGTCATTAACACCTCCCTTTTAAATCTGCTTTTCCATCTTTATATGTCTTCGCCCGTACAACAATCCTGTGAAGTACGTCACTATTAATGCCCATTGTACAGTTAAGGGAACTGAGGCTGAATGAAGGTGGCTTAAGCAAGGGCGCACGAAGAGGAGCCCATGCTGTGTCCTATGAGCATGAAGTAGTTAAATTGCCATGCCTTCTGTCAAAAGAAACTTGAGAACTGTAGCTTTGGGAAAGCATGAGGCACACATGCCTGGGATAACCACATGGATCAGTTATTCCTTGACACATTATAGCACAAAAGGAATTGTCTCACTAGATGACGCCAAGGCCGGTCTAGTCCAGCATTCTGCTTCTACCAGCAATCTGCCAAGTGTCTCTGAGCTAGGGATGGAAAGATATATCAGTTTTCATTCTCTGTATTCATTTTTCCAAATTCAGTTCTGCAGCAATTTGCGATTGGTTTTTAATCATCGTGAACATTTGGGGAAGGGCCATAGCTCAGTGGTGAAGCTTCTACTTTGCAAGCAGAAGGTCCCAAGTTCAATCCTTGGCATCTCCAAGTAGGACTGTGAAAAGACCCCTGTCAGAAACCCTGGAGAGCTGCTGCCAGTCCGTGTAGACAGCACTGAGCTAGATGGACCAGTTGGTCTCAGTAGAAGGCAGCTTTCTACCTTTCTTTGTAAATACGCTAGATGCAAGCCACAAAGGGCTTCCATTAGTACATGACTGGCCTGCTTGATAACTTCCTGAACTCAGTCCTCACTTAATGTTTTGGGGAAAGGGCTGTAGGTCAGTAGTAGAACATCTGCTTTGATACAGAAATCCCGACGTTCAATCCGTGGCATCTCCAGATAGGGCTGGGAAGGTACCCAATATGGAATCCTGAACAGCCGCTGCCAATGTAGATGATATGGGGCTGGGTGGACCAATGGTCTGACTCAGTATAAAGCAGTTTCCTATGGGCCTAACACTCTTCAGCGTTTTAGTGCAAATTTCTCCCACTAAACACATTTTTGTATGGAGCTTTGACTAATGTACACATTTGTGCAAGCAATTTCTCTTAATATAATGCATTTTTGTATGTTATTTTCATTCATGTATTTTGTTTTTGCACACTTCCCCCTAATATATGTGTTTTTATAAACGCTGTTGGTTTGGAGAACTGCGTTGCAAAATGGCATGCAGAAGGCGAGAACGGGGGAATGTGGCGATGGAGGAGGTTGCTTTGTTGTGAGCTCCGTGGCTCCTTCCTAATGTACTGGCTTTATTGTTTAAAACTTTTATATTATTATTTTATGGTTTGACCATTTTACCATTTTATTTAGCATTTTGTGATTAAGGAGTTTAAAGTTTACAACCTGAGGTGAGACCGATTGGCCCCTCTTGTGTTCTAATTTGGAGTATTTTCTGAGTTTTTTATGAATCAATGACGAGGCAGGGCTTGTCAGGAGATGAGCAAGGAAGTAGCACTCTGTTTTGAAGTTGTTTTTTTGCTGCTTTGCCTGTTTTTATTGCATTGAGTGGACAACGACGGAGAAAGATTTTAGTAGAAGTGCCTGGCATTTTTCTCCTGGAGTGAATTCAGAGTGATTAGGGCACTATGGAAAGAGCCAGTGTGGTGTAGTGGTTAAGGTGTTGGACTACGACCTGGGAGACCAGGATTTGAATCCCCACATAGCCATGAAGCTCACTGGGTGACCTTGGCCCATCATCACCTTGGTTGCCATAAGTATGTTTAGTAGTAACTAGATCCCAGAAAAGCTGAATGACATTTATAGAACCTCTCTCTTTACCTGCACAGAGGTCAATTTTGGAATATTGCCTCCCATAGAAATTGAAGGAACATTTAATGAAGGAAATTTAAGTAAGGGCAACTCTACCCCAGTTATAGCAGACTCACTGAACTTTATTTCCCGGGTAAATGATGAAGATAGTAGAGATCCCCAGCTGGGAGAGTTTCAAGATACTTTTGATCAAGAACAGATGGGCAATTGGTCTCTTGACCCAGAACTCATATGCAGAAATTATTTTTTATCGTCTCTTGAAGATGGCGCATCTTTGTACAATTTTGGTACTGTACAGCAACACAACTCTTGGTTTGGCATAGAAAAGGAAACTCAGGTAGCTCTTGCTGAAGTATATAAATATCTCAGGGACCAGTGTTTTCTCACAGCTCAAGCTAATGAGAGAATATTTCAGAGCCTGGACAATCTAAGGAAGGAGCTCTCTGGTCTTAAGGCCAATATGCAGGTCATAGTGGGCTTAATTGAGATTGGGGTCCTGACAACAGCTCCAGCTCCAGTACCGCCTAGTCAAGAAGCCGATAAAAACTCCACAGAGCTGCCGGTTGATATTTCCCACATTGATGACCAGGATCTTGGGGATCATGTGTGTGACTTCTTGATGGACTGGGAAAGACAGGGTACGATATGGCCAGACATGGCAGATGTGGAAGAAATCCAGGATGACATTATTGAACTTTCCCACCTTACTCTTTCTGACCCTAACCTTATTGTATTAGATGAGTGGCAAGAGGACTTACTAATAGAATGTGCTAGGTTAGACAATGTTATGGGGCAGAATGGATTTGAAGATGAGTGTGAGGAATTGAGGAAGAAGCCAAATCAGGCAGATAATGAATTAACAGGGACTCTACGGATAAAACAGGATAAGACTGATTTCTATATTTCTATATTTAATTGGCCACTGAAGCAGATGGATGGCTCCTGGAAAAAAAGGTGCAGAGGTGTTATCAGAACTATTACCTGCAGCTGGGATCTTAAGGGAGGATTTAGGGGAAACAATTTCTACATGTCTGTGCTCCCGGGGACATGGCAGAATAAGGGGTATAATCAGTGGTGTGCTGGTAAATGTTTAACAACCGGCTCTCCGGGGAAAAAAATCCAAGCTGGATTTAGAAAGGGAAGAGGCACCAGAGATCATATTGCAAGCATACCCTGGATAATGGAATGGACCAAGGTATTTCAGAAGAAGATCACCCCATGTTTTATAGATCACAGCAAAGTCTTTGATTGTGTAGATCACAAAAAACTATGGAACGGTTTTAAAAGAAATGGGGGTACCACAGTATGGGATTGTTCTGATGCACAACCTATACTCTGGACAAAAGGTTAGTGTAAGGACAGAATATGGAGAAACTGATTGGTTCCCCATTGGAAAGGGTGTGAGACAGGGGTGTATTTTATCATCCTATTTGTTTAATCTATATGCAGAACACATCATATGGAAAGCAGGATTGGACCAAGATGAAGGAAGTGTGAAAATTGAGGGAGAAATATCAGTAATTTAAGATATGTAGATGATACCATACTCTTAGCAGAAACCAGTAATGATCTGAAAAGAATGCTGATGAAAGTTAAAAAAGAAAGCACAAAAGCAGGACTATAGCTGAATGTCAAGAAGACTAAAGTAATGATAACAGAAGATTTATGTAACTTCAAAGTTGATAATGAGGACATTGAATTTGTCAAGAATTATCAATACCTTGGCACAGTCATTAACCAAAATGGAGACCATAGTCAAGAAATCAGAAGAAGGCTAGGACTCGGGAGGGCAGTTATGACAGAACTAGAAAAGGTCCTCAAATGCAAAGATGTATCACTGAACACCAGGATCATTCAGACCATTGTATTCCCAATCTCCATATATGGATGTGAAAGCTGGACAGTGAAAAAGGCGGATAAGAGAAAAATCAACTCATTTGAAATGTGGTGTTGGAGGAGAGCTTTGTGCATACCATGGACTGCGAAAAAGACAAATAATTGGGTGTTAGAACAAATTGAACCAAAACTGTCACTAGAAGCTAAAATGATGAAACTGAGGTTATCCTACTTTGGACACATAATGAGAAGACATGATTCACTAGAAAAGACAATAATGCTGGAAAAAAACAGAAGGGAGTAGAAAAAGAGGAAGACCAAACAAGAGATGGATTGATTCCATAAAGGAAGCCACAGACCTGAGTTTACAAGATCTGTATTATTTCTGCTAACGGCTGCTTATCCCGCCCGGTTCAAATTAAATGCATGCATATTCGAATTAAGTGGGTGCATGTGTAAATGTGTGTATGTAAATGTGTGTATGTGTGTGAGAAAGGTCGCAAATGAGGATGGAGGGGAAAGGAATGTCTAAAGGGTTAATTCTACAGAGATTATCTGTGGTGTTAACCCTTTAATTATCAGGTGGGGCTGGGAATGTTCCCTGCCTGAAACACTGGAGAGCCGCTACCAGTCAGTGTAGACAATACACTAGGCTTCCTACATAGTTAGGGGGCAAGCAGGAAAAGGTGTGCACCGAACAGGGGCGCCCTTCTGATTTCAAGCACAACTGACCGGGGAAGCAGTTAATAAGGGGGTCACCACCAGGCAGAAGCCTCAGTATTGTCTACATTGATGGGCGATGCCTCTCCAGGATTTCAAATTGGGGACATTCCAAGTCTTATCTGGAGATGCTGGGACTGAACCTGGGACCTTCTGCCCACAAAGCAGATGCTCTACCACTGAGCTATGGCTTCCTTGCATATAAGCTGCCTACCCACTGAATTTATTCATTATCAGAGGGTTTGCTATGCATTCCACCACATTGAGTAGTGGTTGGACTACCAAGAAAGGACCTTTTGTATTGCAGCACCTGGACTGTGGCACTCCCTCCCTAGAAAAGTGCAGTGGGCTCCTTCTCGTTTCGGCTTCATAGCCATTATGACTATGTTCTGTCTCCACTGGTGGAGGTAGAATGCCTCTGAATATCAGTTGCTAGAGAATCACAAGTGCAGAGAGCACTGTTATGTCCAGCTTGTGGGGTTTCCATAGGCATCTGGCTGGTCACTGTAAGCACAGGGTGCTGGAGCAGATGGGCCTTTGGCTTGATTCAGTAAAGTTTTTCTTATATTCAGGCATGCTGCTAAGACCTTTTGTTCCACTGAACATTTAATTGTGTTTCATGTTTTTATATCGTCACTTTTTAATCCATTTAAACTTACTTTTATTATAGGATACTATTTTTAGTATTTTTTTAGATTTTTGCTTTTATTATTGTAATAGTTTGATGTATTTTAGTCATTTAGTAAGCTGCTTTGAACTTATTTACAAAGAAAAGCAAGGGGATAAAAATATTTAAATAAAAACATCACTTCTCCTTTAGTGTGTTTTTTGGAAACAAAAGGTGGCAGCTTTTGTTTTTACATAGGCAATGACTTGTTTCTGGGGAATCTTCTTACCACAAATGTTTTAGGAAGCACTTGTCTTTCTGTCCAACATCTAGGCTCAGTCTTCAATAGACGGCTGTGTCTGGGGATTGTAGTAGTGGCAGACTGGGGGAAATGGGGGAGCCAATATGCGAAAGGAGGCTGAGACTGTGAAGACTAGTGCTAGGTTGGCTTGGGTAACTAGTATTAGGGGTTTTTTCAGAACCCTTTCTCTCAAGGGAGAGCCAAGGAAATAAATTAGTTGGGTCAGGCTGTTGCTCATCTTCTGAACTACTCTGTGAGGTAGGTCATCTTATTCCCATGTTAAAGATGGTACATTGAGGCTTGGATAGCATTATTTCCAAAAAGATTCCTAGCACAAACCACTGCATGCCTACTCAAAAGTAAATTCCATTGATTTCAATAAGGGCTGCAGCCTTGAGCAATAATGCATACTCAAGTTCTGGATGGCCAGCAAAGCCTAAGATACATTTAGATGCTCTGCTTTCTTGTATGAACTCCACTGTAAAGCTTCACACGTTTCAACACTTCCTTTTACTGTACCTTCCAACCACTGCAGTTTGTGTTTTACCTCTTATTGCCCTGTTTATTTTCGTAATCAGCAATCAGTTTTGTGTAGACTCCAGATTCTTTTGTGCCAATAATCTCAAACCTACTTATGCACAAATGGAATGGATTGGTTGTACTTTAACACAATTCCCCTGGGAGTGTTACCAACATTATCTTCCTGAGAGCCCAGTATTTGCTCCCACAATGTTCTCAGAGGCATTATGCCAGTTGCTGGGGATTGCAAGTGGGGAAGAGGGCTGTTGCACTCAGGTCTAGGGTTGCCAGATTCATGGCCTGAGACTGACCCTGTATCTTTAGGAGAAGAGAAAGTCAGCCCAGTGCAGGTGTTCTTGCAACACTGTAATGGGAAAAACCACAAGGTGGAATTCTCCCTTCCCCCTGCACAACTTTTAAAGATACAGAAGACCTCTTGGAGGCTGGGCCTGGCAACCAAGAGGTCTTTAAAAGTTGTGCAGGGGGAAGGGAGAATTCCACCTTGTGGTTTTTCCTATTACAGGGTTACAAGAACACCTGCACTTGGCTGACTTTCTCTTCTCCTAAAGATACAGGATCAGTCTCAGGCCATGAACCTGGCAACCCTACTCAGGTCCCGCTTGTGGGCTTTCCAGGGGCATCTGGTTGGACGCTGTGAGAACAAGATGCTGGACAAGATGGGCCATTGCCCTGAACCAGCAGGGATCTGAGACAGCAAAAGATCAAATAATCTCCCACACCCAGGAAATGGACATGAGATTAAGAAAAGCAGAGAGAAAATTCGAGTTCCCCCCTTTAATACTTAATGTCTGTTTTGGCAATCCCCCTGACTAGATAGGACAGAGCTACACGCTTCCCTTTCTGTGATATCATGGAATATTGCTGGGTGGCAGAACAAGCGTGTAGATCAAGAGTTTAGTAAATTCCTTCTGCTGTATGATATTCTTTCTCCAAGAAACTTGGTTATTGGATACATCAACTTTTTTGCTGCAAGGATTTAGTTCTTTTCTGCTACCTGCAATAAAATTTCATCAGAAAGGTAGAGCTAGGGAAGCTTGGTCACATTAGTCTTGGTGAAACTCGATGTTTTAGCTGAGGTAATTTACCAATCCAGATCTAACTTTATACAATCAGTATTGGTAAGAGGAAACTAGGGGAGGGGGGCAAGCTGGGCACTTTAATTTGTCTTAATGTATATTTTCCACCTGATAAAGCTGTGAATTCAAAGATACTTTGGGAAGAACTGGCAGAGGTTTTGAACCTCTGTGAGGTACAGTATCCGGAAGCAAGCATCGTGGTCTGTAGAGATTTTAATGCCTGTGTTGGTACAGGACCTTATGGAAAGGATAATGTTTTTGGCTTGGACTGTAGTGATGTTCTTCCATATGATCGTCTTTCACAGGATAAAACAGCTGATGAAGAAGGCCGAAGATTACTTGCGCTAGTCTTGTTTCCAGCTGATATGCCTTCATGGCAGTCCGCAGGATAATGGATATTTCACATTTCTTAATAGTAGGTCAGGCAGCATTATTGACTATATTTTTGTTCATCTAAACTACTGTCCTACAAGGCGAATTATAACATCTTTGATCGCCCAGAAAGTGATCACCTACCTATACTCTGGTCCATTTTTATACAAGTTCCCCTATTGTATCCTACACTCACTGACATAACAGAGGGAACAATTAATAGTGGGAAACAATTAAGATAGTCTTCCTCAGTCAGTCAGTCAGTCCAGGATCAACTGAATAGTTCTTAGTTTTTGGAAGTGCGTCATAATATTGTAGAATGACATTTGGATCCTATAAAATGTATTTTGATTACTGATAATGCCTTAAGGCCACTCTTAACAAGACCAGCTCACCAGTCTAGAATGGCCTCCCATAAAGAAGGGTGGCATGAGACTGAATGCAGACAAGCCAAAAAGAATCTTGCTCAAGGTGAGGCAGCTGAAGCTGGAAGCTGCAAGGTGCTGACTTCTTGCTGCTTAGCCTATAAGGACCTTCTTAGAAGAAGAAAAAAAGGAGACACATGGTGGTTTCGTGAAAAGAGTTAGGGTTGGCAGCCCAGGAAAGGAATGAGAGAAAGTTTTGGGATATGATCCCAGTGTCAGATAAGGGATTAAATCCCATATTGGAGGCATGTATTTCAGCAAACGCTTGGCATACTTACTATAGTAACATCTTTGGAAGTGATAAAAACAATGGTACTAACGGTCCAACTCCTAATTTGGATTTGTTGGCATCACTTCCAGAATGGCCCCTGGTTACAGAACAAGAAGTGAGCAAAGTTATTCACGCCCTAGCAGCAGGTAAAGCACCTGGTGAGGATATGATCCGACCAGAGGTTTTTAAGAGTAATTCTGAATGGAGGACTCCTCTCTTGGCTAAATTGTTCTCCTGTATTAATACCACAGGCATTTTCCCCAAGGGATGAAAATTGAATATAATACTTCCAATTTACAAGAAAGGAGATAAATCTAAACCTCAGAACTACCAATCAATTAGTTTATTGGATGTCAGCTCTAAGATTTACAGTAGCTTCCTCCTCCAGAAGTTGACAGGCTGGGCAGATGAAAACAATATTCTTCATCAGGAACAAGCTGGATTTAGGAAAAGCCATAGCACACTAGACCAGATCTTTGTGTTACATCATTTAATTCATAAATATACCAGCAATCCTTCTAGGAGGCTTTTTGCTGCTTTTGTTGACTTCTCAGCCTTTGACTCATTCGATAGGAACCAATTGTGGAATAAGCTTGCAAGGACTAACCCTCACAACATCTGGAGGGCACCATGCTGGCTATCCCTGTTCTAGTGTGTCCCCTGTTAATTTAGCCATCTTTTTTCTAAACACACAAACTCCAAATATTTTAGCCTTTTGTTGCCCAAAAAAGTTCTCCAGTAATTGGGATTTTGGGAAGAGGTACCCAGATTGTGGCTGAACCTCATGTATACACTGGCAATGTGATACAGTTCTTATTTTATTTTCCTAATAATTCCTTGCAATAAGGCTGTAATTCTAAATGCACTTACTTGGGATTCAGCCCCCATTGAATTCCGTAGGACATGCTTCTTCTGAGCAAATTTGCTTAGTACATCTGCCATTTTCATAGCCAAGACACACTGATGAGGTTGTGGCTTCTGCTATTCATGACCCAAACATCTCTTTCCTGGGAAGCCACAGTGGATTCAGACTGAGTAGCATTTACACACTTGAAATATCACACTCTAGTTATTATCCAGACGGCTTAACAGTGATACAAGGGTAGATTTCCATCTCAATGCACGTGTAAAGTAGACTCATGGAAACAGTCAGCCTTCCCCAACCTGGTGCCCTCCAGTTGCGGTTGGATTCCAACTCCCATCAGTCACAGCTAGCGTGGGCAATGGTCAAGTGTGATGGGAGTTGTAGTTCAACCACATATGGATGGTAACAGGTTGAGGAAGGTTACCTAAGAACATAGAGGGGATCTCAAAGTTCATCTAATCTAACCTGCTGCCAATGCTACAGCATCTAATATTGGAATATTACAGGGAGGTTGTAATGCTATACTGGATAATCAGCACACTCATTCAGTGTTGCAAATGCCTACAAGACAAGCAACCATTGCTAATCTAACCATACAACAGGGCTAGCACAGGGAGATTAGCAACCCTTCCACTTCCCCAGGGGTGGTCAGTCCAAAGCCCCACAATCACAGGACCCTCTTTTTACTTCCTGATTCACTTCCTGGTTCCCCCACTGCAGCTGTAGGGGAAACAAACATCTGGCAGCTCCATTACCAGTCGATTTAAGCATGCCAGTCTTCATCAGCCATTGTGTGTTTGGAACTGGGCCAAGGATGGAGAACCTGTAACTGATGTTGGATTCAAGCTCCCATCTGTCCCAGTCACCATGGCCAGCGGTTAGGAACAACAGGAGTTGCAGTCCAACAACATCCGGATGGCCAAAGCCCCCCCCCATCCCGGAACCAGGTGATGTAGTTGTTGGAGATTCATACACAGAATGCCAGCGTGGTTTTGTATATGTGGCGTGATAGTCCTTTATCTCGCCTTGCAAATTTACTTTGCAGTGAAGCATGGAAGTTAAACAGTAAAGTTACGTACCACAGACATACGTGAACTGATCTCTTTGTATGAGATCGGCTACTGTTGGTGCAATGCTTCAGTTCTGTGTAAACACATTCACTTTTGGTTAGAAAGCATGGTTGTTTACTCATGTCAATGCCTGTAGCGACTTTGGGGGAGAGGGGAAAGTAGCCCGAGAGAGAAATATCCCCCAGGCACAATACCATCCAGGACTGCATTGAATTCAGTGGGCTCTGTGCTCCTGCTGCTTCAAGCCATCCAGAGAGAAGGCAAGGAGAGAGCCAGGTACTACTCCAATCCATTGGGGATGGCGTATCTTCCAGTGATTCAACAGCTAGTTCTCCCTCATTGCTCTTATACCCCTGCCTAAAGAGCAATTTCAGCCTCTTGCTCAGAAAAAGGTCCACTGGCCTTCCCCCCCCCCCCATACTTTCTAGCAGTGTGTCAGATTTGTACATCATGGAAACTGGTAAAGAAATGGTAAAGCATTTCTGACACCTTAACTTCAGAATGTAATTTTCCAACCATCTGAGAAAATGCTTATTAAAAAAAAATGTAGATGATACAACAATGGCGTAGCTTTTTGGTCACAAATACTGTTAGAGTGTTTACAGACAAATAAGTAGAAGGGAGCTCAAAGTGGGCTCACACACAGCAGGGTGAGCTTCTTTCTATTCAGACATGTGGCTCTGAGAACATAAGAAGAGCCAAAGGCCCATCTAGTCCAGAATCCTGCTCTCATAGTCGCCAACCACATGTCTGTGGGAAGCTCGCAAGCAGAACCTGAGTGCAAGAGCGCTCTCTATCAATGTGCAATTTCCAACAACTGGTATTCAAAAATATACTGCCTCTGACAGCAGAGGGCCAACATAATCATCATGGCTGCAGCCAGCTGTTTCACATAAATTGGCTGCCTTTATAGTGTAACATGCTACATTTAAGCAGCTTTATGCAGTTACAAGGGGGATCTGCAACTCCTTCCTACTAAAAGGGGTGCTCCTGTTCAGGGTTCCACCCAGTCATTCCCTCTTAAGCAGGGCCTTCCATTTTCTCCATCCTCCCCATCTGTTTTTCTTCTCCTTTTCCAACCGTCACTCTACATACTATGGCTACCGATACTGCTCAGTCCACATTGGATTGCTTTGGGGGAGGGGTTGCCCTCTTAGAATTCTGGCGGCTTTACAAAATATTGTTTGTGGTGGTGGTACTTCTTCAGATCTGAGGATTCCCCTGAGCAAACTGACACCTCCCTCTTGTTTCTCAGTAGCCCTGTTTCGGCTACATTTAGTCACACTAGCCACCTGAGTTTGCAATTACAAGGATTGATGCTGCCTCTCAACAATAAACAAGGTTAATAAATAAGGATCGTGTACTTGGTAAGTGGAAAGGAATTGCACCGGTTCCATCAGAAGCACTTGGCTGCTTGTAGGGATAGAAGGTATCACCTTGGGCTCCTTCTGGGAGAAACGGCAGGATATAAATTTAATTAATAAATAAAGGATCTGCCCATTTTGTTTCTCTTCATTTCTCATTTTTCCAATTTAATATCCATATTTCTGCAGCAATTTGCGTTGAGATTATTTTTTAAAAAAAGTCCTCATGAAAATTCTTCATCTTGGCATGACTTTCTCCTAATCAATGCATTGCATACAGTGTTTGATTAATGTGAACATTTTTGCAAACAACCTCCGCTAATATAGCACATTTGTGTATGTTATTTTAACTAAGATATTCACTTCTATGCACACTTTCCCCTAACATATGCATTTTTGTACACATTCTTTGGCTGGAAAACTGCACTGCAAAATTCGGATGCTTGCGAATTTGGAAAGAGGGCTGGATTTTCTGTTCTCATAGTGGTTCAGAAATTTGATAGATTTGGCTTTAAATGTGAATGGAATCAAATTTCTCCCCCACCCCTAGCTGCCTGCAGGTCATTCCTCACTCAGTCCCCTGCCTCCTCACTATTACTGTCATACCTACTTTTTGGGGAAAAGAAAGTGTCCCACAGCCAAGTACCTGAAATGGAAGCACCAGGCTCTAGGGCATTTCGTTCCCCAGCAGGAGAATGAAGGTGAGGAGCAAGCAACCAGGCATGCTACCATTGGGGGACAGCACATACCAGCGTTCAAATGATTGGTATGCTACAGCCACACGCATATTTTTAAAAGGCTTGCGTCACTTCATACACATTTTGAGCTCTCTTATTGCCTGTATGCCAGTCTCTTGGGTTCTGTGGGGCTATTTCATAAATGAATAATGCAAACACAATTACAATTTGTAATATTTTGCAAGTTTAAATTGGGTAGCGAATACAGCAGCAATAATACAACAATGTCCCCAACAAAATATAACATGTATATTCAGAATATAATAATTCCCAAAGTTCCATGTGTCTGACGAAGCACCAGCACAGGAGTTGCTTGCAGAGAAGTCCAAGATAGCAAGATCAAGGGTTCCCACAGACAAAAACTTAAAACTTTAGTTTTAAAACTTAAAGCCCTAATTCAAGGTGACAAGGGACTAATTCTTGCATTAACAGCTTCTTCCTCCCCAGCTCTCTTTCTCAACTAAAACTCACAGGTACAAACTCTTCTTTAAGGTTTCCCCACCCACTGGGCGGTTGCTTCCATAGGGGTTGCTTCTACACACACCTTTATTGATCTCCTTGCTGAGAAAGAGGATGGAAATATCTAACAGAGCACTTTCCAAATTATCACACAATTACCACTCCCTTGGAGGTTCCTTGAAAGAAAGCCGTGCTTGTTAAGCCATGCTGGCAACCACTTGAAGCACGTAGTATGGCAGTTTTGCTATATAGTACTGGAAGTAAGCATACTTAATAAATAATTAGCATACTGTAGTAGTTAGGAGTGGGAGACCCAGGTTCAAGAAATATTAATACTGCTACTCAGCCATGAAGCGTACTGGATCTCTTTGGGTCAATCAATATCACTCAGTCTATTTTACTTCACAGGGTTGTTGTGAGGATATAAGGGGAGGACAGCCATGTATGCTCCTTGGAGGAAGACCCACCTATTTGTTCGGGCCTTTTGAAGTTGCTAGCATTACTTTCTGTTGTTGTAAGGCAAGGGTACCCAACATGATACCTTCCAGAGACTGTTAAACTACAACTCCCATAAATTCTGACCATTGGTCATACTGTCTGGAGCTCATAGGAGTTGGAGTCCAACAACAGCTGGAGGGCACCACATCAGCTATGCCTGTATAACTAGTTATGCTGGCTCAAGATTAGAGAAAGAGGGAGAGAGAGAGACTCTGTTTTTAACCTGCTCTGTTTTATGGATTATTTGCATATAACTGATTTGCAACCTACCTCTGAGATTGTGGGGCAGGATAAAATTATATCAAAATAATAATAATAATTTGGGGGAGGGGAATGTGTTTTAAATGTGCTTTGAACGCATGGTGCGTGCACAACCTAAGTTATAGTTGAACTTCTAGAGGGTAAATTTCTGGTAGGTTGTTCCTGGATGCCCAATGGAAGCCACTGCTTCCTACATGGGGAACGCCTTGCATTCTCTTCTGCCCTGAGCCTTGATGGTGACGACAGTTAAAAATAGATTGTGATGGAACACACGGAAGTATTCTCCTCCTAACCTTGTTCCCACATGCTCCACCTGCTGCAGTCTTTGATCACAATCCTTCTTTGTTTGCCCACTGCCCCTGCCTGCAATTCATACTATAAAAGGCAAAGGGATGCCAGATGGAGTTATGATAGGCTCCCAGGAGAACTGCTGGGTGGCGGGGGGGTGGGGGAGGCTGGAATGAGTGACAGTATCCTTTGGTCTGTGCCATCATCTCCTATGTAATTTTTCCCCCTGATCTGGGTACCCCTGAAAATAAGCCAATGTGCTGGAGGGGGAAGGGTTACCTCCAGCTGACCTGAGAAAAGATAGCCGTCTTTAGTTATTTATTCGCAGGCTATCCTGCTGTCATCGCTCAGCAGTTTCTGAAGTTTAACAACACAATGCACCCCCAGCAGCAAAATCACGAATTTGTTTCTTTTCTTCCAGGAGAAACCCAATAACTGCCACAATGTCTGATGAGGAAGCCGAGTATGAGGAGTAAGTAACATCCAGAGCATGGTCACAAATGAGCAATGATTAATGCATACAATTTGGAGGCAGATATGCACGGGAATGTCATTTGGTCTTCATTGTTAAATGAACCAACCTGATTTCAACATCCTGGATATATAAAAAGTCTGGAACATAATTATCTGTTGTATTTTGCACTTCTGGGATACAATTCTCTGCTAAAAAAGTACCAAATTACATATTTTAGGATGAAATACATTTAGACCTGGTTCAGATGTTGCACTAAGCCAAACCATATCTTAGCCCAAATGACCAAATCTATGGGTTCCCAGAGTAGATCGCAGTGGCTTTGCTCCTCCTCTGGTCCTGCTATTACTGTGCTACCCAGGGCTAAGTCATGGTTTGGCTTACTTAGCATTAGTCTAGGCTGGAGGTTTGTCTCCCTCCAGACAAACCATGAGCTATAACCATGGTTTGTTCTTGGTTTACTTGACCATGATTCAGTTTAATGTTATATGTGAACTGGGCCTTAGAAGTACATACACTGAGCTTAAATGCATATTTAAATATGCATTTTGTGATAAAATACTATTTAAATAGGTACTTTTGTACTTTTTTTAAAAAAAACCCACAGATTAATGCAGTAAAGGGACAGATCAGATTTGTGAATGAACACACCAGAAGTGGTACAGACCAAAAATAGACTGATCTGTCAATCCTTAGTTGAGAGCAGGGAAAGATTTTTAAAGCAAATTCAAACTTAAATTCTCCTGTGACTCATTTAGTTAGCATTACTTCACTTCTGGAGATTATTACTTTCTTGCTTATTCACAAAACTTAACACTCAACTGAGTCTCTCAAAATAAATTCCCAGGTCTATATTTCAAAGCTTAGGCATTTGATTCCCACCCACCCCAATTTTCATTTATGTGGTCTACTGGTCATAAACATCAAATGCAGGAGAGGGTTATTAAGACAACCACAACAGAGAAAAAACAGAAAACATATGCACACAAATTGAGCCTTTTAAAATAAAACAAAATCCATGAAAATCAAAGTAAAAGTGTAATTAAAAAAACCATGATCAGGAACAGATAAAAATACAGACAATATTGACTCAGAACTCATCCTTCCTCTAATAATGATGTCTCGAGATGAGGGCACTCACAGTTACTGCAAGCATCAGAGGAAGATATGGAGACAGTGATGACTGGAAGAGAAGATGTGTTGCCTCAGTGGTAGGGATAGGAGAGCAGTTAAATTGATTTTGCATTTCAAGGCAAATCCACCTAATTTGCACTTTTAAAAACAATACACAACGCAATACAGCCATCCTTCGAAATTCATATTTCTCCAGATTTTGCAATGCATTTCGCTAGCCACATGTACAGAAAATCCATATACACTAGGGTGAAGTGTGTATTAATATGCATATATTCATGAAAACAACATCCAAAAATGCATTATATTAGGGGAAATTGCTTTGCAAAAATGTGTATATTAAGAGAAGCTTTCTCTAAAATGCTGGTAAATTTTCACAGGACTTTTAAAAAATAAATTGCAAACTGATGTTGAAGTGCTGAGAACTGAACTTTAAGTGGAAAAATGAAAAACAGAGCAAAACCAGAACTGACAGATTCACCCTTCCCTGCTCAGTAGTTCAGATTTGGCTCACGGATCACCAAAGGGTGAACTGGGCCTTACTGCACTGCACATTAGCAACTGCACATTAGCAACAGTTTTGAGCCTGTTTGGGTGCTGTTGCTCCCATTTAGACAATCCAGGTAACTTCAGTGATAGAATTGGGAATATCTATCAAAGAAGTCCCAGCACTCTCATAAGACTGCAGTCCTCAAGATATTTTGTAGAAAGGCCTGGTCATTAATCTGGTTTCAAAATTATTTCAAGACTGGTTAATGATATAGTTTTGAGACGTGCCCATAGTTCAACACCAAAGATGCATTAATATGTAAATATCCATTTCTTTCTCTCGTTCTCTTCCCCTGCCAACCCCTTTCCCACATGCCAGGGAACAGCAGGAAGGTAAGAGATTTCTAACTCATTTATTAATATGTGGGGTTTTTTTCATAATAATCACCCGGTTATGGGTGGTTTTTTTAAAAAATCGTATACTGTATATTTTACATAGACTGGCATCTGCTTATAGATGGATTTGTTTGTGTTTTCTGATAGCTTTCTTAGCGTGCTTCCAGACGGGCAGCTCCTATTGCTATTCATTCATTGCTCTTCCATTGTAAGCCACACACGAAATTCCAATTGACTTTCCATCCTGCTGGGGATATTGTACTTTTGTGTCTGTGTGCGAACATCCTGCAGTGCTCCATCTATTGGAGCAGGGTGCACAAATGAATGGTCTGGTAAGACTGGTGACTGAAAGAATAAAGAAACTCTAGGTTTATTACTCCTGGGAAACAGGAGCACAGGCATACACATGACCATTATGGAGTTGTGAGGTTAGCACATAAAGTAACTAACAAGAAAGAGGAAGGAAGTAAAGCCTGAGAAGAACAATCTACATAACAACTAGTTGTTGCTAAAGAAGGAATCAGTGAGGGAAGAATAGGTTGCCTTTCTGTCTATTGACCCCTCCTCCAGTTCAGGTTACTTTACTCCCAACACCATCCACCCTAGTGGGTGGGAAGGGATGGGAAGGGTACAATTTGCCTGAGCAGCACCTTCCCCTGCATTTGCCCACATTCACTCTTTTTAAGATAATAAATAAATACATTTCCAGCTCTGCTCCTCCAGGCTCCTCTCTGCCCACCTCTGCTGTGGCCCATTTACCCAGCCTTCTCTCAGCAACCAGCACTGAAACCCCAATCAAACTGGGGTACTTCCTCGTAGCAGTTTATTGTGGACTCGGTGCTGCTCATCCATGCAGGTTTTTTCCTGGCATCTACACAAGGTCATCTTCATGAAAATGCCATGGCATTTAAATCCAGATTTACTAGATTTCCACATTTTCCCACATTTTTGCTTTACTTACTAGGTGTGTTTCCACATTTTTGCTTTACCTACCAGATTTTCCCCAGAGAAGGTAAATCCAGATTAAATGGGGAAATAAAATGGGAGTCATGCTAAGGGCGTCTATACTTGCACCAGTTCTGCAACTCTTCTGTACTTTGGGGGGGGGTAGAAATTCCTGGAAAGACAACAGACAGAAGCAGTACTGGGGAAATCCAGGGGGGTTCCAGATGGATGGTGATTTTGTGAACAAACATGAGTGAATGGAGCATCGTGATTGCATGCTGAATATCTCGTGTAGAAGCAGCCTTCAAAGGCCCAGATCAGGACAGCAAATTCTTATTATTATTTATTAGATTAACGAATGCCTGCATCACAAATTTACCAGCCTCCTTTCACAATGAAGAAAAGTGAATACTTTGTTTGTTTATTTAGCAGGGTTTTTTTTGTCTGCAGGCATATGACACTATTAACTCATTTAAAGGAAAAGACTCAGAGTGCCTTTTTGCTGGTTTGGTGGTATCTGCACCATCATTATTGCTTTCTATCCCTACAAAGTGCTTCCAGACTATCACTTTTTTCATATGTGTTTCCAACAAATTCAGGTTGTGCCCTGGGCTCCTACTGGAAGGAAGGGCAGGATATAAATCTAATAATAAATAAATAAACAAATAAATAAAATTATAGTAGTTTGGGAGGTCTTGTGCAACAAAGCTGCTTCCCCAAATGATCGAAGCATTTGTAATACAGAAATTGTTGGGGAAATGCACTGGAAAGTGTGGGATAACGCTTGCTTTGATGCAACATCATCTAACCTCCTTGCAAACCAATCAGAATGAATGCTCATTAAACAGCCAAGGTCATCTAATCTCCTTATAAATAAATCATGATGAATGCTCAGTAAGCAGATTATCTGGAAGTGCCCTAATATAGACAGATGTTGTGTTCTTTCCAGAGCAAGAAAAGAACCTCTCTCTGTCCAGTCCTGAGTGGTCCTTTCTATTTTTTTAAACTGTTTGCTTGTAAGAGCATCTTCCTCCCACAGGGGGAGCTAAAAGGCAAGCCGCCATTGGGAACATTCTCACACTCACTCACCCTTGTTCCCCATACTTTTGCCTAACTTGCATTAATCAGCAAGCAATATCCCCTGTGGATGCCACCCTCCCCCTCGCCAAGCTAAAAAGACTCTCTCTCTCTCTCTGTCTCACTCTCTGTCTTTGGTGTCTCTCTCTCTTTCTCTCTTATTCCTGAAGAAGAGGAACAAGCTGAAGAAGAAGGTGAGGTGATGTCACCCATCTATCCTTTCCACTCCTCTTCCTCAGAACCTTCTCCCTATTTTAGGCCCGTGGGAGTCTCACAGAGTTAAGGGGTGGTTTATATGGAGGAGAACCAAAAATCTTCCTTGCCCCATAGTGACCAAAAGGATTCAGAGGGGTTAGGATCAGGGTTCCATCTCTCTGGGAGGGAAATAGGGTCATTTCAATTGGAATTGGGAACCTATGAACACAGGATGTCTGGTTTCTCTCCCCATGCCTTGTAGGGCTCCCTGCTGTCACTCACAAATTTTCTCCCTTCTGGCTTTCAGTTTGGGATGCATCACTGGGGCTACACCTCACTTTTTTTTACAAGTTTCTTTTTACATGTTATGAAATTGACCAACAAGATTTTAATGTCACATGTGCAATAACTCTATGTCATAACTGGGTCCGATGTTGTTTCAAATGTTTTTACAATCCTCATTCCATCTCTCAGATGCTTGAAGCTGGTCCCTTTATTCATGCTCATAACTTCCTTCTTTTCCTTTCCTCTCCCCATTTTTAATTTTTTATGTATTTATTTTTTACTTAACTAGGCTACAGTGTTTGATGGTAGTCATCAATGTTGCATTCCAGTTATAACCAAGATTTTCTTCTACAAATTTTGTTCTCTGATACCAATACTGGTATATAAAACATATGCACCTTGTGCTAGTTCTGAGTATTGCACGGTATTCTAAATGAAAGCTGAGCCAAAATATGGAGCCGATTATCTTGACCAATTTTTTGTGCCCCCTGAAAAGTGTCTCCCTTACTGATTTTTTTTAAGAAGGCAAAAGTTGTGGGGAAGAGGCAGAGAAAGAATGATGACATTGTAGTACCAATCAGGGATCACCTAAGACACACAATGTGACTGTGACACCATGTAGGCAGATTTTGCTACATGGTGACATCACTAAGGCCAAACAATATTGCCTTCACTTTGAATGGAGAGAACTGACCCGATGTGTTTCTTCTTTCCCTCAGCGACATCACCACACAATCAAATCTGATTGGCGACATGGTTCCATGGTCATTTGTGTTCCTCATGTGATCCCTGATTATCTAAGCAGAAAACCCCAGGCCAAAAGAACACAAACTTGCCACCAAAACAACAGCAAAGGGAGAAAACAGGTGCAAACAGTCAGCAAAAAGGAGCGAAAAAGTCCTATTTAGAGAGTTTTCCAGGAGCATACCCCATCTCACCCCCTGAAAGCTCCTCACTTTTCACCTCAAATATTTTCAAGGGCAATTTTTTTTACATGGCTCTATTTTGTATCCCATTTTAAACCTCTTTCGTAAATGTCCTATAGGATATCCTTTCCTTAAAATTATCCACAGGAGCACCTAACATGCTTTGCCATTTATGTGAATACAGCCCCAGCTTATCATGAGGGGCATTTTATGCTATACCTCAGTGGATTGCAAACTGTGTCCTGGAACAGATCTTTGGGTTCCTTCTTGAGAGGATCCATAATGGGAGACAATTTGCCCAGTACTACTGCTTTTCCCTTATAATGGACAGCCACAAGGAGCGTCTGTTGTGTTCTAGGGTGCATTCTCAGTTCCCTCAAGGCAAGAGCAAGAGCCAGCAGGCCTGGCCAGGGCTGTGAGTGCACTCTGTGCAAATAAAACATGCCACAGAATCCTTTACAGGATTTCCAGTGCAGACATGACTGGGTCTCTCATCCAATATGGAGACAAAAATTTCTTTACGGCAGAAAAGTTAAAGTACCACCTCTAAACCTCAATGTCTGTGGCAGAGAAACTGCAGTTTCATTCCAACAAGTTGTGGCAGAGCTTGACTTTGCCCCACTAAGATGAATTTGAATCTCCTTCCATGTTTTTGGGATGAAGACCCCAGCACTCTGTTCTGGGTCTTTCAGCCTCTAGGGCAGGGATGGGGGACCTGTGTGGCCCTCCAGATGTTGTTGCCATCCTGCCTGACCACTGCCCATGCTGGCTGGGGCTGGTTGGAGTTCAACAACATCTGGAAGGCCAGGGGTTCTCCATTCCTGGTGTAGGGCACTGGCTGTCCCCATGTAGGGGCTGAGGAGATGGGTGGGTTTCCTTCCCTTGGCTAACAACTCACGTTTTTTATAATGTCCCTGCTTCCCCCATCCCCCATTTTTATCCTCCTGTAGATCAGGGTGGGGAAGCTTTGGCCTGCCAGAGGTTGTTAGACTCCCAACTCATATCAGCCCCAGTCAGCATGGTCAGTGTCAAGGATGATGGGAGATGGATCTGACAACCTCTGGAAGACTGACGGGTTCCCCACCCCTCCTGTAGATGGATTGATCTAACTATCTTTTCCTTTCTCTCATGACTTTGGTCTCTACCCTACAACTTCCCTCTCTCTCCTTGCTCCACCTCATCTCCTCCCCATGTGTGTTCCCCACCCTCCTGAACCTGTGATGTATGTTGTTTGCAGTGGCTGAAGAACCTGAGTCGGCTCCTGAGCCAGGTATATTTCTCCTTCACTCTGTTCTTCCTTTTGGGGGGGGCACACACTCAGGAGGGGGGACAAGTTAAATCAAACATTGCTTTTCCTCCCCTTCAGCAACACATGACATGTCACAGGTGAGGGGCAAAACTGGGTCACGCAGCCACAGGTGAATGGATGGATGGATGGATGTTGACATACATGCATGGTCACTCATGCCCTGGTCTATACCTGCTGAGGTGGTAGAATAGGCTACCTATTATATACCACCGCAGACTCTAGGCTAGGGATAGGGAACCTGTGACCCTCCTGATGTTGTTGGACTACAACTCCCATCATCCCTGGCCAGTGACCATGCTGGCTGGGGCTAATGGGAGTTGTAGTCCAACAACATTGGTTCTTCATTCCTGTTGTAGGTGGAGGGGGGATACCATTTTTGAGTGCTCCCCTACATTACCACCTCCATGCAAGTAAAAAGCTAGCACACCAGGAAGAAAGGATCCAGGCCAGTCTGGTTCCTGTTGTGCCTACTTTTTTTTTTCTTGCGTGGAGTTGTTAATGTAGGGGAGCATCCAACAACACAATCCACTGTCTGCAGTATTGAAGGCCAATTGAGGCAGCCATCTTTTTTCCCCAAGTACATCAGAGGAAAGTGCTATGTCATTATGAGGTGTCATCCTCATTTATTTATTTATTAAATTTATATACCGCCCAACTAGCAATAGCTCTCTGGGCGGTGAACATAAAATAGCATAAAAATACAATGAATAACAAAATAATACTAAAATACAATCAACAATCCAATACAATAAACATTTTAAAAAGTAAATCAGTGTAACTTAAAATGCTTCAGAGAATAGGAAGGTTTTGACCTGGCGCCGGAAGGAGAGCAGAGTCGGCGCCAGGCGTACTTCCTCGGGGAGACTGTTCCATAGTTCGGGGGCCACCACTGAGAAGGCCCTAGATCTTGTCATCACCCTCCGGGCCTCCCTGTGAGTTGGAACCCGGAGGAGGGCCTTCGTAGCAGAACGTAGTGCACGGGCCGGTTCATATCGGAAGAGGCGTTCCGCAAGGTATCGTGGTCCCGCACCGTATAAGGCTTTATAGGTTAATACCAACACTTTGAATCTAGCCCAGAAACATATTGGCAACCAGTGCAAGCTGGCCAGAACAGGTGTTATATGCTCGGACCGCTTGGTCCTTGTCAGCAATCTGGCCGCCGCATTTTGCACTAGTTGTAGCTTCCGAACTGTCTTCAAAGGTAGCCCTACGTAAAGCGCATTACAGTAATCCAAACGTGAGGTTACCAGAGCATGTACCACTGATGTAAGGTCCTCTTTACTCAAATAGGGACGTAGCTGGGCTACCAACCGAAGTTGGTAAAACGCATTCCTAACCACCGAGGCTACTTGAGCCTCAAGTGAGAGGGAAGAGTCTAAAAAGACTCCCAGACTACGAACCCGGTCCTTTAGGGGGAGTGTAACCCCGTCCAGGACAGGGTATATATCCACCATCCGATCAGAGAACCCGTCCACCAACAGCATCTCAGTCTTGTCTGGATTGAGCTTCAGTTTGTTAACTCTCATCCAGTCCATTGTCGCGGCCAGGCAACGGTTCAGCAAATCGACAGCCTCACCTGAAGAAGATGAAAAGGAGAAGTAGAGCTGCGTGTCATCAGCATACTGATGACAACGCACTCCAAAACTCCTGATGACCTCTCCCAACGTCTTCATGTAGATATTAAAAAGCAGGGGGGACAAAACTGACCCCTGCGGGACCCCATATTGGAGAGCCCACGGTGTCGAGCAATGTTCCCCAAGCACTACCATCTGGAGACGACCCGCCAAGTAGGAGCGGAACCACTGCCAAGCAGTACCTCCAACTCCCAACTCCGCGAGCTTCTCCAGAAGGATACCATGGTCGATGGTATCAAAAGCCGCTGAGAGATCAAGGAGAATCAACAGAGTTACACTCCCTCTGTCTCTTTCCCGACATAGGTCATCGTACAGGGCGACCAAGGCTGTCTCAGTGCCAAAACCGGGCCTAAAACCCGATTGAAATGGATCTAGATAATCAGTTTCATCCAATAGCGCCTGGAGCTGGCCAGCAACCACCCGTTCCAAGACCTTGCCCAGGAATGGAACATTCGCCACTGGCCTGTAGCTGTTAAAATTGTCTGGGTCCAAGGAAGGCTTTTTCAGGAGTGGTCTCACCACTGCCTCTTTCAGACAGCCCGGGACCACTCCCTCGCGTAAAGAGGCATTTATCACTTCCTTGGCCCAGCTACCTGTTCCATTCCTACTAGTTTTTATCAGCCAGGAGGGGCAAGGATCCAGTACCGAAGTGGTTGCACGTACCTGTCCAAGCACCTTGTCCACGTCCTCGAGTTGAACCAACTGAAGCTCATCCAACAAAACAGGACAAGACTGTGCTCCGGACATTTCACTAGGATCTACTGCTATAACTTGAGAGTCTAGGTCCTGGCGGATACATGAGATCTTATTCTGGAAGTGATCGGCAAACTGATTACAGCGGGCCTCCGATGATTCCACCGTGTCCGGAGGGTTTGAATGGAGAAGCCCCCGGACAACTCGAAAGAGCTCCGCTGGGCGGCAAAGAGATGATTTAATAGTGGCAGCAAAATGATGTTTTTTAGCTGCCTTCACTGCTCCTACATAGAGCTTAGTCGAAGCACTAACCAGCGCATAATTGTATCCGTCGGGAGTTCGTCTCCATTTCCGCTCAAGCCTCCTTCTATCTTGCTTCATCGCTCTCAGCTCCGGAGTATACCATGGAGCTGTATGAGCTCTACACAGGAGAGGACGTGCAGGAGCGATCATGTTTACAGCCCGGGTCATCTCCGTATTCCACAGAGCGACCAGGGCTTCAGCAGGAGCGCCAGTCCTATCAGCCAGAAAATCCCCCAGAGCCCTTTGAAAACCTTCAGGATCCATTAGTCTCCGGGGGCAGACCATTTTAATAGGTCCCCCACCCTTGCAGAGGGAAGAGGTTACTGAAAGTCTAAACTTCAGCAAGCAGTGGTCTGTCCATGACAAAGGGAGTGTTGTAAAACTCCCCACATCCAGATCACTTTCCCCATGCTCAGTAGCAAAAACAAGGTCTAGAGTTGCCCCGATACATGTGTTGGACCACTAACATATTGAAGCATTGAGGCATGAGGCATTCTTGTCCAGGACACGCTGCCAGGAGACTGTGGAACGCTTTACAAATGGCTGCAAGGTTGTTTTTTTTAAGTGTATTAAAAAAAAAAGAAGAAAAAAATCTCAGCCACTTTGTCTAAATTAAGGTAAGACAACTTTCTGTCCCTGTCTGCAAGGATGTTTTCTTTTCACCCACCCCCATAAAATACTGGGCCAAAGGCTCTGCCTCATTCTGATGCAACAGTAGACTCAAGCTGATCATTGGCAGGAGAGATGAATAGGGAATGTGTGGATGAGCCCATGGAGTAGAGTGGATGATTGCAGGGATTGGATGCAAGATGACCACATGTCCAACTTTACAGAATCTTCGGTTTGAAGGGCTGTCCAATCCAAGTCTGCTTTAAATATTTATTTAAAAACCACCAGAATGGAGAGCTGGACAGCCCTTGAAGTTGCGTGTCAACAGTGAACACCAGGACAGCAGACTGAACAGACAGACAGACAGGTCACCCTTGATACAGTCTTCCCCACTAGGGTGGGGCTTCTAGGTGGTACCTCTCTTTTTAGAAAGCAAGAGCTGGGAGGAGAATAGAGATGTGAGCTTGTGAAAATGCCCCTGTACATGGATGGGCAAGGATAAGATGACATGGATGGATGGGTGTGTGTGTGGTGCCGAATGGATATGAAACACCAACCTAGCTGTCCTCATGAGTCCAACCTAAAGTCAGCTGAACTCCTGGCCTTGCTTACTCTACTTACACACCTTTCTCTGGCAGCTCCTATGATGTATTTCTGACTCCCGAGATGTTTCCTCCTTACCTGTCCACACACCCCAAAGAGAGGAGGGTGCGCTCAGGTTTCTAACAGAACAGGCCTTGTTGATATATTTTATAGAGATATATCTATGAGCCTCTGGTGCTGTCCGTGTGCCACACATGTTCTGGATACATGCAAGTAGTGTGTTCTCTATGTATCTGTGTTGAGAACATGTGTGTCCCTATCATGTCTATAAGGGAAGCAACATATCTAAGCCCAGATAGGGGTTATAGATATTTTCCAGTACCTATAGACATCCCTGTGAACCATGATCATGAAAACTGTCTTCCATTTGGTGTTTGTCTGGACTCACCCACTGACTGCCCCGAGGTCTGGGGTTGGATTCTGAACTCAGGTCCCTCCAAGCCAACTCTGAAATTTTCAGCTGCTCTACAGACAATGTTCTGCTTTCAACTAGGGCTGACCCAAAATTTCTCAGGAAACAATTTTTAACCATTTTTCTTTTTTTGAGCTCCTCCTAAACTGTTGAGAATATCATTGTCCCCTGGAGAATATTCAGCAAAATGGCTTCCTGAGTTCTGTGCAAATTTCACCATCCCTGAATTTTTGGTGCAGTTGTAGATCCAGGTTTAACATTGTTTAATATTATTTTAATATTGTTGAAAGAAGCAATGGACTTGGCCCCTCTGGCTTCCAGTCCTCCTCTCTTAGCCCCTTGCTCTCTTCATGCATCAGTATGAACTAACAAGAGAATTTCGTTCAACATTAAGTGAGCTGAAATTTCTCTGAACAGAGTTTTCTGGGAATTGTTGGAGAATTTTACCTTCCTCCCCCACAAAAATGCCTCATTTCACCACCAACAAATATCCTGAAAAATTTGGGAGGCTGTTTTAGATCAGTCTCATGCTGACTCAGGCTGATGGGAGTTGTAGTCCATCTAGAGAGCACCAAGGATTCTATCTAATGCTAGTCCAACTCAGAGTAGACCCATTGGAGTTAAGAAACATAACTAACATGGATCTGTTAATCTGAATGGGTCTATTAGGAGTGGGACTAGCATTGAATACAACCCAAGGATAGGGGAGGCTGGCATAAGTTTCTGTGGACTAGAGGCCACTGCACCAGATGCACCAAGTGTAATTCTCAGCTGCAGACGGATCAACAGGTGGATAGATCCAGTGACCCTATACCCATGCATGACCTCCTTTGTCAGTGCAAAATTTCTGCATTCCTTTCTCTTTCCCCCAATCCCACACAATCTATAACTTTCACATTGACCTGTTCTTGATCCCTTCTTTTCTTAAAGTGTATCTGTCTCTTTGTGACAATGCAACAATTTGTGCTTCCCAGTGATAATTGAAATCTCCCCGCTGCAACTAGCTTCAGAGGGCAGCAAAGTCAGTTATTTCCTAGATCCTGGCAAAGGGCCCATCAGCCCAGCAGGACTGCTGTTCTCACTTTGCAGAGGTCACACAGGATGGCTGGAGGCGGCATGAGAGAATTTTCAACGTGTACATTCTCTTCTTGATGACAGAGAGGGCCCCAGTAACCGTGCCTCACTGACAGCCACAGGAACATAGGAATCTCTCTTCTACTGAGTCAGCCCACTGATCCAGCTACACCATCTACACTGACTGGCAGTGGCTCTCCAGGGGTTCAGGCCAGAGTTTCACCCAGCCCTGCTCAGAAATGTTGAGGTTTGAACCTGGGGCCTTCTGCATGCCACTGAGCCTACGGCCCTTTCCCAAGGCCGGAGCCTGACACTGCCTACCTCCCCAAAACAAATCTTATTGAAAGGTGGGCTTCTCTGCCTGTTCTCTTTTACTGTGCTTTTCTGTTTCATTTGCCAAAAGTACTCCTTTACTTGACCAATTGCTGCAACTTCCCTCCTGAAGGAAAAAGAAAAAAGCTTGAGATGATCGATAATTCCAGTAATTAAAATCCAATGAAAATATAAACCAATGTAAGAAGCAGTCCACTGGTTCGACAGAACAATTACTAATATGAAGACCAATGAAGTTTAAAACAAACAGAGAAAAACAAGAGGACAACATGTCAGCGTAGACTATAACAGGAACAATAATGGTCCCCTTGTAAAATGATTACGCTCAAGGCCAAAATTATACTTGAACGGCCTTGTGTGGTTTTGAAGCAAGTGATGTGACATTCAACACAAGGCCTTTGTACATTATTGTTGCCCTTACTTATATATTTATTCATTAATTCTTTAATTTGTTCATCTATTCAGTCTAAGCATTTATACCTCACTGTTTACCCAGAAAACTTTCCAGTGCAGCTTAGAGCCCTATAAAAGCGCTGCCCTCAGGCTTACACAATTTTTTAAAAGGCATGCCACAAAAGGGGGAAAAAAAGAATGGGGTTGAAACAGGAAAACTAGCAGACTCAGGCATCAAATTCTTGATGTTACAAGGTTATTATAATGATCAGCTCACATGGAAATGGGCTGCTTACAGTCATTTTAAAACAGCCTCAGAAGCTCCTGAAAGATAAATCAACCTTTATGGAACAGTTGTAATGCAGCCAGAAATTGCTGGCCTTACAGGGTGAGCCCTTGCCCTTTTGGGCCTAGCTGGACTTCAGTGGCTTCTTGCCATTCCCATTCCAGCAGATGGGCTCACATAATGCGCCCCTCTTCCTCTGTTCACCCCTTTTTTTCTTGTTATGAACACTTCCATTCATAATCCCGCCACTGTTAACATGGCATAGGAAGAACGTAGGAAGCTTGCCTTATACAGTACTACGTTAGACGACTAGTCTATCTAGCTCAGTATTGTCAATACTGGACGGCAGCAGCGGCTCTCCAAAGTTTCGAGCAGGAGTCTTTCTCAGCTCTACCTGCAGACACCAGGGATTGAACCTAGGACCGTCTGCATGCATAGTCTCCTATTCCAACATTTGCCACAGGGCATATATATGGGATCTCTTCCCCATTGCCCTCCAGAGCGTTTGGAGGCAACTGCAGTACAGCCTACCGACTGTTCATTCTCCCAAGATTTCTTTCTGTGCTGCATCGATTAATGGCCTTTCTTTGCCTTCTGTTTCTAGAGGAAGAACGCCCCAGACCAAGGTATGTGACAGATATAGGGTGTTTCTTTCAAGGAAGTTCATTAAGTGTGGGGGCGTTAGATGCTGATGTTCTCGCTGCTGGGTGGAAGAAGCAATGCACACAAAAGTAGAGTTGCCACCATTTTTTCCCTGCTAGACAGGTTGAAATTCACGTTTCCCCCATGATGGTATCTCAGTGGCAGTAGTTCTTGAATCACCATCTGGTATGCAGCTGATAAAAGGCACCAAAGCCATTTGAGCATTGATATTTTTATTGTCTATTCAGGGGCGAGGGGATTTTTAGATTAGTTGATTAATCTCACGGTGGTCATGTTATGTGATTAGAAGGAGCTGGGTTGGGTTTTTTTGATGAGCGCATTATGACTTAGTGTGATCACAGGAGTGGATTGTTGTTACTGTGTTGACATTAATTCTTTGATGTGTGATGTTTTGGATTCAATGTGTATTACTTTTTATTGCTCATTGCTTTGAGATGGTTAGTTAATCAATTTAAGAAGTAATAATCCTTTAAAAAATGACAACCCAACACAAAATTGAAAACGTGCACTTGGGAGATCCTGATTTTTGACATGCAAGCTTAGAAACTTTGAGGAACAATTCTCTCCCCATCCCCACTCAAAGCATGCCCACAGACACGCACACACACCCCTAGGCAATTCTTTTCAGCTCTGTTTGCCAATATGTCTAATTCAAGGGGGGATGGAAGAGATTATCTGTTTTGTTTTTTGTTGATAGCATTTTCAAATATTAACTGTATTCTTCTTTTCTTGTCCACGTTTGCCCACACAAAGGCCAGTGGTTCCTCAGTTGGCTCCTCCAAAAATCCCTGAGGGAGAGAGAGTGGATTTCGATGTGAGCATTTGGTTTTGTTAAACTATCCCTATCTTTTTTTTTTATCTCTTCCCAGATGCTCCCAAATCTTCCACATAAACAGCCTCTGCCTAGAAAGATATTACTGCCAGCTGACCACATGTGTTGTCAACAGCAGCTCCATCTGCAGACACTAGCTGGTGATAACATTTGTCCCCATGCTGTCAACAAATCCACATGCTGATTGCTATGCACCAAATTGCTGTTCCAGGCAGAACAACAGGCCAGCCCCTTTTTGCCTTATCAGTTGCCAACCTTAACTGGCTGCCAGTGGTAGCTGCCTTTGGGACTCGCAGGGCGGAAGACAGGGAGGCCAACAGTAGGTGGCGCCAGAGCAAATGAGAGGCAAGGCCAAGTAGTTTGGTCCCCATCCTTCTTCCTGCTGAGTTCTACAAGGGGAAATGCTGACACTAAGACCACATTCACACCATACATTTATTCCACTTTAAACAGTCATGACTTCTCTCAAAGAATCCTGGGAAGCGTAGTTTGTGAAGGGTGCTGAAAGTTGTTAGGAGTCCTGTAGTGCCCTCACAGAGCTACAGTTTTCACAGTTCTCTGTGAAGAAGGACTGGCGCTTAAAGCACACTGAGAATTGTGAGGAGAATAGGAGCCTCCTGACAACTCTCAGCACCCTTCACAAATGACACTTCCCAGGATTCTTTGGGGGAAGCCATGACCGTTTAAAGTGGAAGAATGGTGGAATAAATGTATGGTGTGCATGTGGCCTAAGGAGGAGGAAGATGAGAGGCAGTGCCACCCCTTGGGCTGAATGTAAAAGAAGGTGGGTGGGCTGGCTGGGAGCGGTCTTAGGTTGGTGGGAGAGTGTCTCATTGGCCAGCCTCCATTGCTGGCTGCTAGCAAACTATAGAATGTACTCCCAAAATGCCTCTGGGCTAAACCAGTTACTAGGCAACCATGCCTGCCCCTAAACTCCTCCAGGATGAACGAGGAAGGATATGGGACGAGAATCTATGGCAGGGGTGGCTAAGCTGTTGGCCTCCAGATGTTGCTGAACTACAGCTTCCATCCTCCATGAACAACACTACCTGGGGCTGGTTGGTGTTGAAGTTCAGCAACATCTGGAGGGCCACAGCTTAGCCACCCCTGGCATACTGTCAGAATTTGGGCCTAGTTGTTCAATTCACCATGTCCTTAACTGGTTTACCTACTCAGAAGCAAGCTAGGCATTCCATGGTAGACATATGTGACCATCTCTCAACATAGTTTTCAATGAAAAATCGCTGCAGGAAGCTGTTACCTTCAGCAGTGGAGGAAGGAGAGGGGAAGGGGTGCCAGCATTTTCCCATTCAAAATCCCCTCCCCAGAGCTGTTTTTTGTTCCAAGGGCTGGGAGGGGAGGGATAGAAGTATGGCAGCCTGTGTCTGTTCTCCTTTTTAAGTGGAAAAATAGCTGGAAAGGAAAGGGCTGAAATTTAACAGTTAAAACAGTCCTTTTTCCCACTTATGTTTGCATGCTCCTGTGGCTGCATTTTATTAAAAAAAAAGTCAGGGGATTTATACAAAAGTCTCCAGTGCAACATCTAGTTTTGCCTTAATGTATTTGGGATAATGGCCAAGAAGAAGCTAGGAGACTTATGGTCCATGATCAGACCCTGAGGGAGCTCCTGTACCTTTAAGAGTCCTGTCCTGACAAGTAGGATTTTTCCATCCATACAACACCTTTCAAGAGTCCTCTGTAGGTCTGCACAAGGAGACATGCACAGAACAGTCTGGAAGAATTCACCCCCTTCAAACTAACCTCTCCCTCTCCCTCTGCCTGATGGGCAGGACATCCACCGGAAGCGTATGGAGAAGGATCTCCTGGAGCTGCAGACCCTCATTGATGTGCACTTTGAGCAGAGGAAGAAAGAAGAGGAAGAACTCGTTGGTCTCATGTCGAGGATTGTAAGTTCTGGGCAGCTAAGGATTGTGGGTAGCTGGGAGCAGAGGGGGTTCTAGTCACTGTGCCAGCCGACCCCCACAGCATATCTTATACGAATTAACCCTGCTCATTTTAGCGGTGAAGCTCCTACCAGCTTCCTCTCTTTTGCATAAGTGTCTATTAGCATATGCCAGTCTTCCCCAATCTGTCCTCCATATCTCATGGAATCATAGAATCATAGAGCTGGAAGAGGCCTATAAGGCCCTCAAGTCCAACCCCCTGCTCAATGCAGGAATCCAACTTAAAGCATACCTGACAGGTGGCTGTCCAGCTGCTTCTTGAGTGCCCCCGGTGTTGGAGAGCCCACCACCTCCCTAGGTCATTGGTTCCATTGTCATACCACTCTAATAGTCAGGAAGTTTTTCCTGATGTTCAGCCGAAATTTGGCTTCCTGTAACTTGAGCCCATTTTTCTGTGTCCTGCACTCTGGGATGACCAAGATGAGATCCTGGCCCTCCTCTGTGTGGCAACCTTTCAAGTACTTGAAGAGTGCTATCATTTCTCCCCTCAGTCTTCTCCTCTCAAGTCTAAACATGCCCAGTTCTTTCAGTCTCTCCTCACAGGGCTTTGTTTCGCGTCCCCTGACCATCCTTGAACTCATTGAACTCCAGCTGCCATCATCCCTGATCCTTGGCCGTACTAGCTGGGGCTGATGGGCATTGGGAGTCCAACAACATCTAGAGGGCATTGGGAGGTTCATTTTCAATTGGTCAGTGCTCCAGCAGTACAGTACAGTTGACTTGCTTCCCACCCTTAGTTTATACC
The DNA here is from genome assembly GCF_030035675.1 of Rhineura floridana. NCBI lineage: Eukaryota > Metazoa > Chordata > Lepidosauria > Squamata > Rhineuridae > Rhineura > Rhineura floridana. The sequence goes on from NC_084490.1 coordinate 20,680,405, forward strand.
ATCCGCTGCTGAAGACCTAACAACACTCAGCACAAATTGCATCACAATCACATTGTGGTTTATTTAATTGCAGGCATGGGGGGCTACGTTCACTGGGAATGCAGCACATGAGAGGTTTAGGGAGCTGCCTTAGGCAGAGTCAGACCCTTTGCCCATCTACCAGGGTGTTGTCTACAATGACTTGGCAGAGGCTCTCTCGGGTTTCAAGCTGGGTGTTTTTCCCGAGCCCTACTTGGAGATGCCGGGGATTGAACCTGGGGTCTTCTGCATGCAAAGCACATGCCCTCCCACTGGGCCACAGCCCTTCCTCAACAGATCTCCAGGATTTCAGGCCGAGGAATATCCTCAGCCCCATCTGGATATACCAGGGATTGAACCTAGGAGCTTCTGCATACAAAGCAGATACTCCGCCACTGAGCTACCATCTTCCGTAACTTTTTAACTCTTTCCCCACTAGGGATGGGTGAGAATTTCAATTTAGTTCGCATTTCAAGCAGAATGTATTAAATCCACATTTTCTGAAACAATATGAGAACCGAAACACAGCCATCCTTCGAAATTCGCATTTATTAGAATTTTGGGATGCAGTTTGCCAACTAAGCAACACTTACAAAAATGCATATATTAGGGACAAGTGTGCATAAAAAAGAATACACGAGTGGAAATGACATGCAAGAAGGCATGACGTGCTGAGAAATGGCTTGCAAAATGTGTACCTCCGTCAAAACTGCCTACAAAAATGTGTTTATTTGGAGAAATTTGCACTAAAATGGTGGAGAATTTTCATGAGGATTTTAAAACAAATTGCCGATCTCTGCAGAAATGTAGAGGACTGAATTTAACATTAGAAAAGTGAGAAACTGAGAGAACTGAAATTGACGGATATTTCCATCCCTATTTCCCTCACAGGCAACTGAGATGAAACCGCCACCACCCATGTTAGACTTAGACTTAAGGAAAACAGTCCCATTTATGTCCTTTAACCCTTTCTCCATGTGATTTTCTACTATTTGTTCCATTTGAGAAACAGAGAACAGACTGCTGGTGTTGTTTTTTCAAAACTTTAAAGAGACGGGTTTCAGTCATAGTTCTCCATTGCCTTGACCAGCGTGACCGCAAAAGGAGCATATTGGATTTCAGTTGCAGGGGGAAGGGATGTTATAGAATTTTAGCAACTAAGAAGCTACCAAAAGGGAGAAGAAGTTTTAAAAGGTTACCCAGAAAGACAAATGTTCATGCAAGAGAGACACAACTTGTTCTTCAAGGTTGCATCGAAGGGTCTGATTTGTTTGACATTTTTACAAGCGACCTGTTTTACAAGAGCACGTTGATTCCACTTGAGAGGCAGCAGTGGTGTAGATAAATATCTGGGAGCTATTTTTAAAAATTGGTAAAATGTATGAATCTGGCCCCTGGAATGTGTAGGCAATGGTCTTTTGAAATATAAATATCTGCACACTTTTCCCACCAGTGTTTGAATCCTGTAGTTGCATCCTGGATTGCAAATCCTGCACTGAGCTGGCCATTGAACTAGATAACCTTTAAGGTCCCTTTGAACTCTAGGAATCTATTTATATTTAAACAACAGGGCTGGAGCAGAAAAACAGCACTGGCTGCTAAAATGCATGTACTAACTGGAAAGGCAAAACTGAAAGAAGTACCATGTAAAGATCACGCCCTAGAAGGGAGGTCTCAAGAAGAGACAGATGAAGAGCCTATGGCCCTCCAGATGTTATTGGGCTCCCAACTCCCATCAGCCCCAGCCAGCTTGGCCAATGCTCAGAGATGATGCGGAACCTGTGGCCCTCCAGTTATTGCTGGACGACCACAGGTTCCGCATCCCTGCTCTAAAAAAATATAGGGAGATCTTGGGCAAATCTGTGCAATATAGACTGAAGGTTTTATTGAAGCTTATTCTCTCACATTCCCCCCCTCTTCTCACCTTTTGCTGCCACCCTTTTCATTGCCTTGTCGTCCCCTAACCTCTTTTCTTTCCTCCTTGCAGGCTTCGCTATTTGGTTACCTCTTTGGTGGGTGTATGGAGGCATGAATGGTGTTCAGATTTGTAGAAGGCTCGTTTTTTAAAAACTGCATAGATTTTTAACTTTTTCAGATAGGTGGCATCTGAGTCAAATGTTTGGCCGATGGAAAGGAGGCAGGGAGGGGAAGTGAGAACAGTGAATAGACTAAATGCATTTTGGAGTCCAGGATCTCTCTCTAGGACAGCCTCCTCAACTTGATGCCCTCCAGATGTTTTGAACTACACCTACCACTAGCCTCAGCCAGTATGGGCAAGGGGGGAGTGGGGAATATAATCATGTAATTGTGATTAACAAAACAGAGGTTTTTATTGTTCTACCAAAACGTTTCTGCTTCCGCCTTCATCAGCTGCTAACATACAAATGCTGTTACCAAGGAGGCAGTTATAGAGCTTGGAGGATGGAATGCTCAGAGGGGCTTCATTTGCAGAAGCTAAGTAGTGTTGGTACTATCCTCCAGGTTGAGGCCATGTCGTGCCAATGTGTCCAGAGGTTATATCCAAAAGTGGTCCCTCTCAGTCAGTGCTGCTGGATCTGTTGGCATCTCTATAGGTATTATTGAAAAGTCCAACAGGCTGTGGCCCTCAGTATTGTAGTGTTTTGCAACTGGTTGCTTCACTTTTTTTGTCAAGATTGATGATTTGTGGTTTCTGAAGCATGTGCGTAGGTCAGTTGTAGTTTTTCCTACATCTTGGATATGACATCCTGGTCTTTTGCAGGTGATGTTCTATTTGGTGTAATATGTTCTGCCTGTCCTAGTGCTTTTGAAAGTAGCTGTCTCCCTGAGGTACACACAGGTGATGCAGCTTTTGGAGTGACAAGGATGAGACCCAGGATTGCTGATAGGTGGCTTCAGGACAGCTCTCTCTAACAGTCTGCATAAATTAGGAGGCTGGTGAAATACTACAACAGGATGCTTGTTGATGGCTGTAGCAAGATGTTCAGAGTTTGCCAGCAATGGGTAGTTCTCCCTGATTGCTCAATGATAGTTAGGAGATGCTGGATGGAAATGTATATATATATATATATATATACACACACACACATGCACACATCCTCAGAACATGATCTCCCAATGGAAAGGAACTATTGCTCTTTACTCCCACCTAGTGGTTGGTTAGCTGCGTAGGCATGAGGTCTTAGATGCTGAATGCAAAACAGGAGAGGGGATGCGCTTGCATATTGTGTTGAAGGACTTTTTAAAAAGGACACCATGTGGCAGGTTGCATTACAAAAAGGAAGCTGTTCCCTCAGCACTGAAAAAAAGATAAATCCTCAAACACATGGTTTATTGTCATGTTCTGGTCTGATGCCAGATCTCACAGAGAGGGAGGCAGGCTGGGCTGGGCTGACATTTCAGGACCACGGATAGCTCCAAGCAAGCAACTTACTCCCACAATGGCTGAAAGTGGACCGAGCCTTTTAAAGCTCCTGTTCTCAGACTACCTCTCTCAGGCTCCACCCCCTAACTCTCTCAGGCTCCACCCCCTAACTCTAGATTCTTAGAGGGCCACTCCTCTGGCCTGAAGATGGGCACTTATCCTCTGTTCCTTAGCCCTCTGCCTGGTGGTGTGCAGTGGAAGGAATTTGGTTCCTCAGGCTCAGGAGAAGGTGACCATGAGGGTCCAGGCTCTAGTCCTGTAGGTACAGGAGGTTCCTCTAGAGGCTCAGGTTCCTCAGACTCAGTTGCTTCTTGATCTCCAGCTGCAGGCTCAGAGACCTGGTTTGGCTCCTTAGCTAGAAAGCCTGCAGCCTCTGACTCTGAGTCTTGACCACTGCTGGACTCAGAGGTAATGACAGTTATTCCAAATGACAAGAGAGTTCCACAGGACCATTCAGGGTGTGGGTGGGAGAATGCATATTTCTTTTCCATGGATTTAAACCTGCTTTGTGTTAATCTCATAGAACCACAGAATGGGAAGGGGTCTTGGAGGTCACCTATTCCATCCCCCTGCTCAATGTAAGATGGAACTACAGCATCCCAGAACTCAGCAGATTGTGTGACAAAAAGGAAGCTGTTCACACCTCACAGCAGACAAGTGGCTTCTGTCCAGCTTCTGCTGAAATACCTCCAGTGATGGAGGGCCCACCCACCGCCTTCCAAGGCAGTCTGTTCCACTGTTGAACAGCTCTGGCCACTAGGCAGCTGATCCAAATGTTTAGCCAATGCTGCTGCAAATTTGCTTAGCACCATTTTCACTGAGAGTTGCAAAGGTCTGAGCCATCTCTTGTGTCCTTTGGCAGGAGCGCCGGCGGGCAGAGCGTGCTGAGCAGCAGCGGGTCCGCACGGAGAAGGAACGGGAGCGGCAAGCCAAACTTGCTGTGAGTATCATCATCCCTTGGTGAGGGGAGGAGGGGAGCTTCACATTCAAGCTCAGGATGGGGAACCACAGGCCTAGGGGCCAAATCCAGGCCCCTATATCTGGCCCTCAGGTCCGTCCGTCCGTCCATCCATCCCAGGCCACGCTCCTGTCCCCAGACCATGCCTCTCACCAGCTCTACTTCATACCCTCCTTGAGTGTTTTTTGCCTGGCTCTAATGTGTCCTTGAACTCTGATCATGCCTCTTGCTTGCCTGGAGCAGGAAGAACAGGGGTGGGGCATGAGTGTGTGTAAGAAACTAGCCTACTGTCCAAATGGTAATATCTACATTTGTCATTGTGGCCACTTTTGCCTGCGGCCACCATAACATTGCCCAGATTGGGATGCAGCCCTTGGTCTCAGAAAGGCTCCCCACCCCTATTCTAGCTTATAAGGGAAGGCTGAGAAGTTCAAGATGGCAAAGAACAGAAATAGGATTGAAACACAGCCCTAGTGCAGCCTCCCCCAGCCTCCCCAACCACATATTTGCTGGACTCCAAATCCAATCCTCATCAGCCCCAGCCAGCATGGCCACGGGTCGGAGAGGATGGGAACTGTAGTCCAGAGATGCTGCCTTAGTGCATTCATTGGTCTTCAACTGCTGGTTCAGGCTCACAAATGTGTAGGGCCGGCTCCAGGTTTGAAAGGGCCCTTGGCAAAGTGCCTACTGGAGGGGGCTTCTCCTCCAGTTGTTGGGTCCTAGAGCACTTTGGGAAAACACAAAAGATGGGATTGAAGGACTTCTTCCACAAGGTTCTTCCACCACTGTCATCTAGCTGCAATCATCCGTCCGTCCGTCCATCCGTCCATCCATCAAGCTATATAGCAGAGGAAGAGAGAGACAGGGCTGCAGGGCCTCTGCTCAGCTGAGAGGCCAACAACTTTTGACTTCTCTTCTCCTTGAACTCTTTCCATCCCAACTGATCATTGCAAGAGCCCTGTAACTGATAGCTAGTGCCAAGCAGGAGCTGCCATTTTACTTTATGGCAAGGGAAGAGTTCAGGATGGACAGCTCCATGTGGGACTAGAGAGCAAATGTTGAATGTTGCTTCAGCAGCAGCTAACCCTAGACTGGGCCTTAGATAATAGTGCTGCAACTTATTCTGGGTGGTTGGCTCTGCCCCAAGTGGAAGAAGCCTCTTTTACAATGCTTTTAAACTTTTTCTTAATGCTTTTAAAAACATTTTCTATTATTGACATGTTTGGTGCCTGGGCTCCTTTGGGAGGAAGGGTGGAATATAAATGGAAAAAATGTCAAAAAATAGTTAAAGGGAACTGTCTCTTCTCCCTGCCTTTTTGATGACGGATTCTACACTGTTGCCCCACGCAGGAAGAGAAGATGAGGAAGGAAGAGGAAGAGGCTAAGAAACGAGCAGAAGACGATGCCAAGAAGAAGAAAGTGCTCAACATGGGAGCTCATTTTGGTGGATACCTGGTAAAGGTAAGCTGCCAGGCGATAGGGAGGATGAATTTATGGACAATCATGGATCTTTTTCTTCCTTTCTTTTCCAGAAGCGATACCAAGATGCTGCTGTACACAAGTGTCCATTATTTCAAAATATTGTCCTACAGGACAAATGTTGTGGTGGTCAAATGGACCCACCCTGGACAGCTGATTTATAGCTTGCCAGGTTGTATGCTGGGACCTGTAGTCCTGAACTCATTCTCCTGCTGCCCAGTGGAAATGTAGCCTCTCTTGAAGCAGATCCACTCCTGGTGCCCATGAAGCACTGGTGCAATGCATGACAGGAGATTCAGGTTGCTTCATAATATTTCAGCCGCTTACATGCCAATCAATTTTCTCAGTGTGTGCGTTCATTGGGAAACCATAGCTTAGCAACACAGCACATGCTGTACATTAGGGGTGGGTTTGCTGTAGGATATATGGAGTTTCTGTTAGGGAAAGGGAGAGGTGGGTTGAACATGATTTGGCTACCCCAAATTGACACTAACACCAGGGAAAAGCCTAACACCCAGCTTATCTAACCAGGTCCATCCTTGGCAACTATCCTCAACCCTTTGTGAATTTGCCTCGCTCCTGAGTGTTGGGAGGGGACAAAATGTATAGTAGTACTGCAGTGCTATCTAGTGACTATATTTACAATTGCAATCACCATCTCTTTCCTGTGATCGGATATGTCTGGATGAATACTTATGTCCTCCTCCAGGTGTTGCTGGACTCCAACTCCCACCAGGTCCAGCCAGCATAGACAACGGTCCTAGGTGGTGAGAGCTGGAGTCTGATAATATCTGGAAGGCCACAGGTTCCTTATCCCTGCTTTACATGCAGAAGGTATATATTGATCCCAGACTATGGTCTGAAGGCACATGGGGCCACCACCTTGCTGAAGCTAAGCAAGTCAGGGACTGGTTAGTGCCTGGATGGGAGACTGCCTGGGCACTGCATGTATGCTGCCTTGGGTTCTATGATGAAAGAAAGAAAGGTGGGGTATAAATGTAAGAAATAAATAATAAATTAAATAAATAAAGGTCCCAAGTTCAGTCCCTGATATAAGAACATGAAAACAGTCTTGCTGTATCTGACCAGAAGTCCATCCAATCCAGTGACGTGTTTCCTACAGTGACCACCCAGATTCTTCTGGAAAGCCCACAAGGAAAGCATGAATTCAATATCTTCCCCTCCCCTCTGCTGCCTCCTTTAGCAGCTGTTATTCAATGGGATATTTCCATTGAATCTGGAGGTTCCGTTTAGCTGCCATGACCAAAGGCTGATGATGGATCGCTCCTCCATGTTAATTTAATTGCCATCTATTTAAAAAGGACCTTAGGTAGCATGACTAGGAAGGAACTATGCCTAGGAAGGCCTTCGCTAGTCTTAGTCTGCGACCCTACCTTCCTGTCCACCTGCTCCCACGGGTGATACATGCCCTGGTCTCCTCTCGCTTAGACTACTGTAATGCACTCTACGTTGGGCTACCCTTGAAGACGGTCTGGAAATTACAGCTGGTACAGAATGCGGCGGCACGTTTGATCAAACACAGCCATCGCCGTGATCATATTACTCCAGTGCTAAAAGATCTGCACTGGCTACCAGTTGTTTACCGGGCCCAATTCAAGGTGTTGGTGTTAACCTTTAAAGCCCTACACGGTTTCGGCCCAGTTTATCTCAAGGAGCGCCTCCAGCATCATCAGATAGGCCACCTGACAAGATCAGCCTCACAAGACCTTCTCTCGATCCCGCCAGTCAAAACAGCTGGGCTGGTGCAGACCAGAGAGAGGGCATTTTCGGTCGTGGCCCCCACCCTCTGGAATTCTCTGCCTTATAACCTTCGCCATGCCCCCTCTCTGACAGGCTTCCGCTGAGAGTTGAAAACTTGGCTGTTTACACGGGCCTACGGGACTTTTGAGTAATTTTGTTTTTCTGTAAAGATGTGGGGTTTTTTGACTAAGTAATGTTGATGTTGTATTTGATGTTGTATTTGTATTTATATGCTGTATTTTATTGTTGTACGCCGCCTAGAGTGGCCGTTAATTTGGCCAGATAGGCGGTTTAGAAATAAAATTTTATTATTATATTATTATTAGAATTGTAGAGTTGGAAGGGTCCTATAAGTCCAACCCCCTGCTCAATGCAGGAACCCAGATAAAAGCATATCCGACAGGTGGCTGTCCAGCTGCCTCTTGAAGGCCTCCAGTGTTGGAGAGCCCACCACCTCCCTAGGGAATTGGTTCCATTGTCGTACCTTTCAAATAGTTAGGAAGTTTTTCTTGATGTTCAGTGGAAAACTGGCTTCCTGTAACTTGAGCCCATTATTCCGTGTCCTGCATTCTGGGATGATTGAGAAGAGATCCTGGCTCTCCTCTGTGTGACAACCTTTCAGGTACTTGAACAGTGCTATCATATCTCCCCTCAGTCTTCTCAAGGCTAAACATGCCCAGTAATAACACTGGTCAGAGCAGATAATACAGCACTAGATGTGCAGTTGGTATCAGGCAACTTTGTATAGTTCTGGTGTATATCAAGAGGCATTCCTCAGCAGCAGAGCATATGTTGTGCATGCTGAAGGTCTCAAATTCAATCCCTAGCCTCGCTAGACTAAAGGATCAGGTAGCACATGAATGGGAAAATCTCATCAGACCCTAAGAGTAGATAACAATGGGCTAAGCAGCTGTGTGGAACCTGTAGCCCTCCAGATGTTTCAGACTCCAACTGTCAGCCAGCATGGCCAATGTTCAAGGATGATGGGAGTTTTAGTCCAACAGCATCTGAAAGGCCACACCACAAGTTCCCTGTCCCTAGGCTAGATGGACCAGTGGCCTGACTCAGGCCCCCTCTATACATTTAAATATGCTATGCATTTAAAGCACTATTAAAGCACTATTAGTGGTTTTACAATCAATCCCTTTTCACAGGAATTCTGGAACTGTAGCTCTATGAGGGGAATAGGGGTCTCCTAACAACTTTCAGCACCCTACTTTCAGGTCCCAGGATTCCTTGGGGGAAGCCATGTGGTATGATAGTGCTTTAAGTGCATAGTGCAGATGGGGCATCAATATAAGGCCCCTTGATGTGATATGATGCCAAATGTGGGTCTTGCCTTCTAATTCAACTTACCCATTTAGCTCGCATGAGGCTGCCTCATTGGTAAATGTGCTTATTGTTATTTGACTTACTCGTTCTTGGTAGCCACCCTGAGCTCTCTGGACAGGGCAGACTGTAAGCTCAATTAAACAGATAATAGAGGTGGTCCACACCACATGTAGCTGCATCTCAGAGAAACTGTTCAGAGATTCCTACATAAGCAGCTCTTCACCACATGTAAACCCATGCTACCTAGTGACTCTGCTAGTGACTCCCTTTAACCCCCCCCCCGGCTCTCTTAGGCAGAACAAAAACGGGGCAAGAGGCAGACAGGCCGCGAAATGAAGGTCCGGATCTTATCAGAGCGGAGGAAACCACTCAACATAGACAACTTCGGGGAGCAAGAGCTGAGGTTGGTAACAGAGCAGAGCTGCGTGTGAGTGCCAAGGCTGGTGTCATGCGTCGGCATGGCCGGGCAGTTGCCAAGGATCCATCCCCCAGTAGGGGGACCCACTGACAAGAGCCCACTTGGACCCACTTCTGTTCTTCACCATTGCAACTGGCTTATCCAAACACCTCTCGTTTTGGCCCAAGGGGGTGTAAACAAGCAAATACAACACTGAAGAGAGTGGAGGGCTACCACCACTACCTGCTTGGCTCTCTCTGGGAGCAAAGGTGAGGCAGAGGAACGTCACCAGCTGGCAGCAATGGCAGGGAGGAGGGAGACTCATTCAAGGAGAGGGACCATTGAAGGTGTCTTGCCCAAGGCCCATTCCTGGAGTCGGTACTATTGACTGCTTGACCAGGGAGGGACGGGGTGGGCGGGTTGGTGTTCTCTTCAAACAAGAAAGTTTTTTTTTAATCAGAGGGGCTCTCTCATCAATAGAATTTGCCTCCCTCTCTCTCTCTCTGTCCAGGGACAAGGCCAAGGAGCTGCACGACTGGATCCATGAACTAGAATCAGAGAAGTTTGACCTGATGGAGAAACTCAAATGTCAGAAGTATGAGGTAGGGAGGGAGAGAGAAGGATCAGATCCCTTTTCCCTTCTTAGATGGGGCTCTCAGATTTGAAGTGTTTGGAAGGAGAGCGCGAAATGCAGAAATGCAGTATGACCATCTTGTTCTCCAATGTTAATGGAATGGTCCAGTGAATGCAAGAGGAATTGCACTCCCTATTTATTCATTTATTACATTTATGCTCTGCCTTTCCTCCAAGGAGTTCAAGGTGGTATACTTGGTTGTCCCCCTCCTCATTTTATCCTCAGAACAACCCTGCAAGGTAGGTTAGGCTGAGAGATAATGACTGGCCCTAGGTCACACAGTGAGCTTTGTGGCTGAGTGGGGATTTAACCTCATTCTCCCAGGCCATCATCTGACACCCTAACTACTACACCACACTGGCTCCTGTGTACATACACATAAACACACACAAATAAATATCTAGTTCTGTTTTTATCTACCACATACATATACACAAAGACTCCATAAAGTGCGTGCCTCTGCCTTCTGAGGCAAGGGTGTGGGGTCAACACACAAGAGAGGTTTTTTTTGGGGGGTGTAGCAACACCCCTTATGTGGAACTCCCTGCCTCAAGTCTTTTAAAGTAGCTTTTGATTCAAGGCCCCAGTAGGCTGGTATTTTATTTATTGCAGGTATATGCTGCAACATGCTCTTGATCCAATAATAGTGCATTAGCGGTAGGGTTCTTCTGCTTTAGTTTGTTCTGAGACGCTTCCCCGATGCTATCACGTTATGGCTAACTGGAGGGGTCCTCGTGCAACAAAAATGGGACAAAAACAAACTAGAACATTTGTGGTGTAAAAAGTTATAGGATTTCAGCAGGAAGTTCCCGGATATGCACTGACTGGAAATGATGCAGTGCAACTGCCAGGGGTGTAGTCATGCGGGGTCATGGGGAGTCATAGACCAGTTACTTTTTTAGGAGCAGGATCCAAACCAGGTCCCTATGTATGAACCAATCAGCATGAAAGGGGAGTGTATTAGCCACTGAGAAGAGTTTGTGTCCTTTTGTGCTGATTGGAGCCAATCAGAGTAAAAGGAGCTGAGCCAGCCATTGAGAAGACTCTTCTCAGTAGCTAACACACAGCCTCCCCTTTCATGCTGATTGGCTCCTAGGGACGTCTATTGTAGAGGAGTGGGGACTTATGAGCTAACACAGAGAGCAATGGAGTCAAGGGAAAGGGGGCATGGCCATGAGGGGGTGCGGCATGACTATTATGAAGGGACCCTGCACTTCTGAACTTGCCACTACACTACTGGCGACTGCCCCAAAACCTTTGCAGGCACAAACAGTATTGAAAGTGGGATTGTTTGTGACTGACCACCCCAACACCATCAAGAGCACAAATCATGAATGCAAAATAAAAAGGGCATTTGGAGGGTGTCTCTATTGTTGTTTAATGTATTGATTGTTGGTGTTCTCTTTCTGTTTTTGCTTCTGTTTTTGTTGTTTTCATTATTGCTTTTATGTTTGCTTTGATATTTGCAAGCCACTTTGAACGGAAAGGAAAAGTGAGGTATATTTTTTAAAAATAAACAAATAACTACGGTCCTTGATTAAACATCGACATAAACTGTTATAAGAAGCTGAATTAGCTAGACCTAAATTGGAGAACTATGGTGAATTATTTACCACTGCTTCTAAAAAATAAAAGCCTAAGATACTTTTGGATATAGAACTTTCCCTAATGCCAAAATGATATTAACCACAATTTTTTTCTCTGTGTGTTTTTCCCTCCCCTCCAGATCAATGTTCTCTACAACCGCATCAGCCACGCCCAGAAATTGTGAGTGACTTTGTGATTTGGGGAACAACAAACTCTCAAAATACCCTTGCCCCAAATCTCACAGCCCACCTGCACATTTTTTAATAGCCTTATGTATTTTCACATCCAGAATCCAGATTCTTACAGTGTGAAAATAGAAAGGAGAATTGGTGAGGAAACAGATTCTAGAGTTCAAGTGGAACACTGCATGAATTAATTTTTCAAATTCAAACACATAAAAGTTTTGAAAATGGATATTTGAGTTACAAAATCCTATTTTAGAGAGCTGAAACGCAGGTCTTGTCACCAAAAACTAAAGATCTGCACCCATTGGCAGCTGAAATTCAGACACAGCAGTGAAAATTCCCCCAAAATTTAATATTTCAGATTTGGAAAGCTGTATGTCAGATTTCAGTCTTTTGACTTTTGAGTTTGAATTTTTCTCACAAATTATTTTTCATATACATATATATTACAATTGTACAGCAGACTAGTTTAATTCACAAAACTGGGTGTGAGTCTTAATTTTTAAAAATTATATATATAATGCAGAATAATGTACAATTTGTAACTAGTACATTTCTCCCTTGCAGCAAGAAAGGTGCTGGAAAAGCCAGACTTGGTGGCCGCTGGAAGTAAAAGAGAAGACACACCCTCTCACACACACACCCCCGTGCACAGTGATCTGGAAGGCCCTCACACAGTCAGCAGAAGCCACGCTTCACTTCAGCGAGCCATTGTTTCCCCTGCTCTGTTTTGTGTTGAAAGTTGGCCTCCACCTGCCCTGTGTCCATTCTCCTTCCTATCATGCATGCCTGTAACATGTTCAGTGTCACAAGTGAGACACAATAAACCAACCTCTTCCCTCTGTGGAATCTCTCCAGCGAGTAAAACGCCTATCTGTTAATAGTCACAAAGGGGGGGGGGGAGTTGTGTATTTTATTGGTGGAAAGAATGGAAAATCTACCTATCAACACGCACATCTAGCTCAGTATTGTCTACAGTAACTGGCAGCAGCCCTCTAGGGTTTCAGACAAGGGGCATTCCTAGCTCCTGACTGGAGATGTTGGGGACTGGACCTGGGACCTTCTGTGTATTACAAAGCAGATGCTCTTCCACATAGGGGACCTGCAACAAAATGTTCAGGGTGTTTGAAATAACAATTTCCTGATTTTTATACTGCCTTTCAGAGTGTAATTGCCCCTTCAAGGAAGTATACAAAAATCCATAAAATATTATAAAGCACAATAAAATAAAATCATCCAATTAAAACCACATTACACCCCCATAAAAGTGAACAACAACAGTTATAAAACAGCAGCAGCGATTAATAAAGGAATTAATAAAAAACAATCTGAAACAAAAAAAATTAAGTTGTTTTTTCTAAGAAGATGAGGATCACTCATACTTTCTTGGGGAGCAGCCAACCAGTCATGCCCTTTCCACAGGATACTCCATTACATTCCTCCTTCGTGGTTTTCTATGTATTTTCCCCCAGCAGACACTCCGTGTTCTGTAGCCACTCAGAATGTCCAGTTGTCCCTGGGCTGCTTGGTCCCCCCCCTTTTGTTTGTTTGTGGTATTTTTGCAAGCCTTGGGATCTCACCAAATTTGCCTGATACCTTCCCTCTTCTGTGTGGATGGTGACATTTGCCTACATAAGGATTAGCACTTGAAGAATGAGTTCGCTTTAAGATAATTATATGGGGTTTCTTGATAGGGAAATGGAGAGGGGGTTGGATGTACCAAATTTGCACTAACTCCAGGAAAAAACCTGACATTCAGCTTATCTAATCAGGTATATTTTCTGCAACAATCCTCGACCCTTTGTGAATGGGTCTCACTCCTAAGCTTTGGGGAGGGACAGAATATATAGTAACACTGCAGTGCCATCTAGTGGCTATATTTACAATTGCACTATCTCCCTATAGGTGGGGGAGGCTCACCAGTTGTTGTTGGACTACAATTCCATCATTGGGACTGATGGGAGTTGCAGTCCAACAACATTTGGGAAGGGCCACAGGTTAGCCACTTCTGCTATATGTACACAACCAGTAACAGATCCCCCATTTCAGCTTCTAAATCTCTTCACATGTTGTTGTTAGTTTAAAATCAACAATCTCTCTCAAACTCAAGGCATCTTGGTTCATTTCTAAATAAAAGCTGTGGAGGGTTCATAGAGAAATACCCTGGCTTGAGCATAAAGAGCTGCAAAGCAACACCATTAGTCCATCTACACCAGTATTGCATATTCTGTCCTGGAGCAACTCTGCAGGATCTTTGCCTAAATGTTCCAAGACTGCTGATTTTATACATGTGTTTTATAGCCTGGCCCATTGCCCATGCACATGTGAAAAGGATCTTTTCTCCAGGGGGAATATCTCCAGGGGGTGGAGGGATCCTTGTAGTGGGTGATTCGATCATTAGGAACATAGACAGTGGGGTGTGTGATGGGCGTGTAGACCGCAAGGTGTTTTGCCTGCCTGGTGCGAAGGTTGCGGATATCGCCCGTCGTTTAGATAGTTTGGTAGACAGTGCTGGGGAGGAGTCAGTGGTCGTGGTGCACGTTGGCACCAACGACATGGGGAAATGCAGCCGTGAGGTCTTGGAAGCAAAATTTAGGTTGCTAGGTAGGATGCTGAAAGCCAGGACCTCCAAGGTGGCTTTCTCTGAAATGCTACCGGTTCCACGCGCAGGACCAGCCAGACAGGACCAGCTTTGCAGTCTCAATGCGTGGATGAGACGATGGCGTTGGGTGGAAGGGTTTAGATTTGTTAAGCACTGGGGAACATTTTGGGACAAGCCGGGCCTGTACAAAAGGGACGGGCTCCGCTTGAACCAGAATGGAACCAGACTGCTGGCACTTAAAATTAAAAAGGTAGCAGAGCAGCTTTTAAACTGACTGAGGGGGGAAACCCGACAGGAGCTGAGAAAGGTCCGGTTCGGAATAAACCTCCCCCCTGGGATAAAGACCAAAGAAATGATGAAATCTTAAAAGGGGTAGGCCTAGAAGTAGGCATTGTGAGAGCAGGGGCACAGGATATAAATTCAGAAGAGCAAAATTACCACAGGCCAAACCACAAGTGCCAAAGACACTTGAAGAGAGACACTGCTTACAAGTGCCTGTACGCTAATGCTAGGAGCCTCCGAACCAAGATGGGAGAACTGGAGTGCTTGGTCTTAGAGGAGAGCATTGATATAGTGAGCATAACAGAGACCTGGTGGAATGGAGAAAACCACTGGGATACAGTTATCCCTGGATATAAACTATATCGGAAGGACAGGGAAGGACGTATTGGTGGCGGAGTCGCTCTATACGTGAAAGAAGGCATTGAATCCAGCAAGCTCGAAACCCCAAAAGAGGCAGACTCCTCCACAGAATCGTTGTAGGTGGTGATACCATGCCCCAGGAAGGACTTAATACTGGGAATGATCTATCGTCCCCCTGATCAAAATGCTCAGGGAGACCTTGAGATGAGATATGAAATTGAGGAAGCATCCAAACTAGGAAATGTGGTAGTAATGGGTGACTTCAACTACCCGGACATAGACTGGCCGCATATGTGTTCCAGTCATGACAAAGAAGCAAAGTTTCTAGATATTCTAAATGACTATTCCCTAGACCAGTTGGTCATGGAACCGACCAGAGGGATGGCAACCCTGGACTTAATCCTTAGTGGGGACCGGGACCTGGTGCGAGATGTAAGTGTTGTTGAACCGATTGGGAGCAGTGACCACAGTGCTATTAAATTAAACATACATGTAACTGGCCAATTGCCAAGAAAATCCAACACGGTCACATTTGACTTCAAAAGAGGAAACTTCACAAAAATGAGGGGATTGGTAAAAAGAAAGCTGAAAAACAAAGTCCAGAGGGTCACTTCACTCGAAAATGCTTGGAAGTTGTTTAAAAACACTATATTAGAAGCTCAACTGGAGTGCATACCGCAGATCAGAAAAGGTACTGCCAGGGCCAAGAAGATGCCAGCATGGTTAACGAGCAAAGTCAAGGAAGCTCTTAGAGGCAAAAAGTCTTCCTTCAGAAAATGGAAGTCTTGTCCGAATGAAGAAAATAAAAAAGAACACAAACTCTGGCAAAAGAAATGCAAGAAGACAATAAGGGATGCTAAAAAAGAATTTGAGGAGCACATTGCTAAGAACATAAAAACCAACAACAAAAAATTCTATAAATACATTCAAAGCAGGAGACCATCTAGGGAGGCGATTGGACCCTTGGATGATAAGGGAGTCAAAGGTGTACTAAAGAACGATAAGGAGATTGCAGAGAAGCTAAATGAATTCTTTGCATCTGTCTTCACAGTGGAAGATATAGGGCAGATCCCTGAACCTGAACTAACATTTGCAGGAAGGGATTCTGAGGAACTGAGACAAATAGTGGTAACGAGAGAGGAAGTTCTAAGCTTAATGGACAATATAAAAACTGACAAATCACCGAGCCCGGATGGCATCCACCCAAGAGTTCTCAAAGAACTCAAATGTGAAATTGCTGATCTGTTAACTAAAATATGTAACTTGTACCTCGGGTCCTCCTCCGTGCCTGAGGACTGGAAAGTGGCAAATGTAATGCCAATATTCAAAAAGGGATCCAGAGGGGATCCCGGAAATTACAGGCCAGTTAGCTTAACTTCTGTCCCTGGAAAACTGGTAGAAAGTATTATTAAAGCTAGATTAACTAAGCACATAGAAGAACAAGCCTTGCTGAAGCAGAGCCAGCATGGCTTCTGCAAGGGAAAATCCTGTCTCAGTAACCTATTAGAATTCTTTGAGAGTGTCAACAAGCATATAGATAGAGATGATCCAGTGGACATAGTGTACTTAGACTTTCAAAAAGCATTTGACAAGGTACCTCACCAAAGACTTCTGAGGAAGCTTAGCAGTCATGGAATAAGAGGAGAGGTCCTCTTGTGGATAAGGAATTGGTTAAGAAGCAGAAAGCAGAGAGTAGGAATAAACGGACAGTTCTCCCAATGGAGGGCTGTAGAAAGTGGAGTCCCTCAAGGATCGGTATTGGGACCTGTACTTTTCAACTTGTTCATTAATGACCTAGAATTAGGAGTCAGCAGTGAAGTGGCCAAGTTTGCTGACGACACTAAATTGTTCAGGGTTGTTAAAACAAAAAGGGATTGCGAAGAGCTCCAAAAAGATCTCTCCAAACTGAGTGAATGGGCGGAAAAATGGCAAATGCAATTCAATATAAACAAGTGTAAAATTATGCATATTGGAGCAAAAAATTTGAATTTCACATATACGCTCATGGGGTCTGAACTGGCGATGACCGACCAGGAGAGAGACCTCAGGGTTGTAGTGGACAGCACGATGAAAATGTTGACCCAGTGTGCGGCAGCTGTGAAAAAGGCAAATTCCATGCTAGCGATAATTAGGAAAGGTATTGAAAATAAAACAGCCGATATCATCATGCCGTTGTATAAATCTATGGTGCGGCCGCATTTGGAATACTGTGTACAGTTCTGGTCGCCTCATCTCAAAAAGGATATTATAGAGTTGGAAAAGGTTCAGAAGAGGGCAACCAGAATGATCAAGGGGATGGAGCGACTCCCTTACGAGGAAAGGTTGCAGCATTTGGGGCTTTTTAGTTTAGAGAAAAGGCGGGTCAGAGGAGACATGATAGAAGTGTATAAAATTATGCATGGCATTGAGAAAGTGGATAGAGAAAAGTTCTTCTCCCTCTCTCATAATACTAGAACTTGTGGACATTCAAAGAAGCTGAATGTTGGAAGATTCAGGACAGACAAAAGGAAGTACTTCTTTACTCAGCGCATAGTTAAACTATGGAATTTGCTCCCACAAGATGCAGTAATGGCCACCAGCTTGGATGGCTTTAAAAGAAGATTAGACAAATTCATGGAGGACAGGGCTATCAATGGCTACTAGCCGTGATGGCTGTGCTCTGCCACCCTAGTCAGAGGCAGTATGTTTCTGAAAACCAGTTGCCGGAAGCCTCAGGAGGGGAGAGTGTTCTTGTACTCGGGTCCTGCTTGCGGGCTTCCCCCAGGCACCTGGTTGGCCACTGTGAGAACAGGATGCTGGACTAGATGGGCCACTGGCCTGATCCAGCAGGCTCTTCTTATGTTCTTATCTTGGGATTGCAGACATCAGCAGTGTGGTGCAACTGCAAAAAAGGCTGGTGCAGTTTTAGGCTGCCTGAATGGAACCATCTTTCCAAGTCATGGGAAGCAATAGTTCCATTTTCTTCTGCACTAAGACCTCATCTGGAATCAGTGGCACCTGGTGGATCCATGGGGCAGTGGACTCTGCTCTGGGTTTTAGTCTAAACGTTCAAGAAGCTGTCCGAAATGCAGAAACTTATTCCCTCCTCAAAACCCTTGGGTTCAGCACATTGGACAGCTCCTTGGAAGTGATTTCAGCACCACGAACAGCTCCTTGGACATCATTTCAAGGCCTCGGACAGCTCCTTGAAAAGTGGCTTCAACACCTTGGGCATTTCCTTGAAAGTTCAGACTAAAACCCAGAGCAGACTCCACTGCCCCACTGACATGGAGCCACCAGCCACCACGGTCTGAAGTACTGTTCTGGGCACTTTGAGAAGGATATA
Organism: Rhineura floridana; assembly: GCF_030035675.1. Lineage (NCBI taxonomy): Eukaryota > Metazoa > Chordata > Lepidosauria > Squamata > Rhineuridae > Rhineura > Rhineura floridana. The sequence continues at coordinate 20,698,728 of NC_084490.1, forward strand.
GAAAAACTGAAAGGGGCTCAGAGAATGACAACAAAGTGGTCAGTGGTATGCAAAACAAGTCCTGTGAAACCAGATGATATATTTTGCTTAGAGAAGACTGGGGGTGGGGAGGACATAATAGCTCTCTTTAGAAACTAGTAGTGGGCAAAGATATGGGCTACGCACACACCATCCATTTAAAGCACCCGGCCTAAGAATCCTGGGAACTGAAGTTTGCTCAGTCACAGAGCTACCATCCCCAGCACCCTTAACAAACTACCGTTCCTAGGATTCTTTGGAGGGGGTGCATTAAATGTATGGTTTGTACGTTCTCTGATGCTCTGGGGGGGGCAAGACTAAATCTAATTGGCTTAAGCTAAGGGAAAGTAGATTTTGGTACAGCATTAGAAACCACGTCTTGACTGTAAAAGTGGTTAAACTGAACCAATTACTTAGATGTGGTGGGTTCTCTCTCACTGGAGATTTTCAGGCAGAGACTAGACACCCATCTGTTGGGAGTGCTCTGGTCTGGATTTCCTGCATGGAGGAGGGAGTTGGACTAGATGGCCTGAAAGGACTCATCAACCTCTGTGGTTCCATGGCTTGGGATGGGTATATTTTTGTGTGTGTGCATGCAAGTCAATTTCTGATTCATATACTACTTTCAATGTACCAGGCACTTTTGTGTGTTTCATGTACAATGATGATGATAGTCTCTGCCCCCAAGGAGATTATAATCTAAAACAAACAATGGGAGCAAACAACATAGGGGGGGGGAAATGCAAAGATAGGAAAAGATGACTATGCGGAAATGCAGCTACATGTACTGATGCAGTATTACACCCACAGATGAGGATTAAAGGATGTGGCTAAACCCCCTACAGAAAAGGTGAGTTCTGAGGAAGGATTTGTAGAGAGATGAACCTTGTTCACTGATATTACTACATGCCCCCTATTACATGTGCCTATGCAAGCATGCATCTGTGCACATGTACTCATCCAAAAAACATGTAATGAGATCCACAGCTCAGAGTCACAGTGCACCATGGCGAGGTTAAAATTTACATGAATTTATGGGGAAATTTGTAGGCAAGGCAACAGACCAGAGCTTCAGAATCAAAGAATGGACAGTATATTATAAAATACAAATACTGATTAATTATGCAGGTGGTCACAGAGCAAACAAGACTGACTAAGCAACAGCATTCAGAATGGATCGGCAGCCGAATGACAGCTGGGGCAATCAGAGAGAGGGAGACTGACCTACCAAACGGAAAGAGAGAGATGCTAGACAGATACAGGGAGCTCATCAGTATGAGATGAGGCGTTAAAAGAGTGTGGGTGCTTCTTCCAAAAAGGGTGTAATACTGTAAATGGGTTATTGAGAATTCGGAAAAGGGCAGTTGGCAACAGGTTTCTTTAACTTAACAGATTCCTCTGACCTCAGAAAGGGTAACTGTCAATTAACTGGGGAGAGGGGGGGTTATGGGCTGGCATTTTTATGGCAACAACATCACGTGGACACTGTCAAAAACATGCAGGCATGTCTCGACGCACCTAGGGTGCCTCTAGTGCACGGGCAGGGGCCAAATGCGGCCTTCAAGGCCTCTCTGTCCGGCTTTTTGGACTCTCCCCAGTCCACCCCAGCTACACCCCTCCCCCCTCTCCTCAGGCCACACCCTTCCCCACCCTTGCTTCACAACTTCCTTGAGCAGTTTGGCCTGGCTGGAACGTGTCCTTGAAGGCTGATCGTGTCTTTTGGTTGCCCTGATGGAGGACAGAAAGGAGTGTGTGAGTGTGTATAGAAACTACTCTACTAGACAAAGGTAAAATGTACACCCATTGCTCTGTCCTCTTTTGCCTGTGGCATGTGGCCCCCAGAAGATTGCCCAGAAGGGAATGTGGCCCTCGGGCTGAAAAAAGAATCCCCTACTCCTGCTCCAGCGGCAGTGTGACTCAACTTAGGAGCAGAGAGGAAAAGAGACAGAAAACAGAAGAGAGAGGAAGATGGGCAAAGCTTACCTCTCCCAGAGCCTCAAGCCATGAGGTTGGAGGTGAGTGAGCAGGTCCTCCTTGGCACCGGACTGCAGGGATTTCCTTGGGCTGGTTGCCCTGGGGAACTGGGGCTAGCTGAGTTCTGCAGGTTCCTCAAACAAGTGGCACGGTGAGCTCTTCTTGAACGAGACTAGGAAAGGACCAAATGTGTGAAGATTCATCCCCTTGGATCCCTAACTGAAGCAAGTTCAAAGCAACAGAACTGGAGACCGAAAAGGGAAAATGGGAAAGAGGGTGGGCGGTAGCACAGTGACAGAGCACATGCTACTGAAGAGGAGGGCTGGAGCAGGTTGAATTTTCCTCAAAGGAATCTTCCTCCAGCCTTGACCTACAGCCTGAACATTTGAAAGTTAAGACCCAACACTGGGACCTAAGTGGAGATCTCTCTAATAGGTTGAGTTGCAGCCAGCAAGGATCTTAACATGACAGACAAAAGCTCTGGCAGAGAACTGAGCACTGTCACGGACATGGAGCAGTTAGAGCAGGCAAGGAGAACTTGGGTCCTCCAAATATCATTGGAATCCAACTCCGAATTAATTAATTGAGTCTCTGCACATACCTCTGGTGAAAGGTCCCTAGTTTTAAGGTATGCTCTTAGCTGCTATGACTTGACCAGCAGTGGCACTGCTCAACAGAGGGTGTTTTACCAACAGCCAGGCTCAAAGGAAGTCAGATTTACAAGATGCTTTGGGGAAGCTTGATTATGTCATGAGTTAGATCATCAGTTGCAAGCATGGCGCCTGTGGGCACAGTGGTGCCCCTCTTCCCCTGGTGCTTAAAAAGCCTCTGATTCCCCCTTCCCCACTTAATGCCTTCTCATTCATGAGGGGGTAAGGGTGGTTAACTTTTTCTCCCTTAAGAGACTTTTTCGACGCTCCTGGATTTGACTATTCCCAGATCCCTTGGAGGGGTGCTAGGGTTGCCAGGTTCCTGGCCTGAAACGAATCCTGTATCTTTAGGAGAAGAGAAAGTCAGCCAAGTGCAGGTGTTATGTTATGTTATGTTAATGTTTATTTATACCCCGCCTTTCGGCCGAAAGGTCCTCAAGGTGGCTTACAGAAAAAGTAAACACAAATATAAAAATACATCAATAAAGCAATACATTGTACAAAAAATTAAATTAAATAGCAAATAACATTATATTAAGAAAAAATATCCAGAAAAGACATTCCATCTGGCCTGGACTTACAGCTATTTCAAGGGGCGGTACACCAGTCCGAAACGGTGACGGCCTGTGGCTCAGGCCAAGAGTAGTACAGCTTAACACTAAGGGTCTGATGAATGATGAAAACGGTAGTGTTGTTGACATATTATAGCAACATGTCTAAGAAAATCTAGATATTGCCGTTTGTTCCTAAAGCTTGTCAAAAGTTTTTGTCTTTCTTCAAAGATTTTGAGAATTATAGTAGTTTATTACCAGATCAATAGGAAGCTGAATTCTAATTTGGTTGGTACTGATTAGGTGGCACTTACAGGAAAAGGGTGCATTACTCACTCTGTGTTGGCCTATTCACATCCGAACCCATCCAATGACACAAATATCAAATCCATGTATAGATTATACATAATGAACATGCCCCATCAATTTCTGAATGAGTAATATATGTGCTATCATACAGTTTAGATTCCAGGATCTCAGAACTTTAGACACTGAAAAATTATTATAGTCAGCAGTGATTGCAGCTCAAAAGGCATTTCAGAGTCATATGACCTTGCACATCTCAAAGTACATTAATTCAAGGCAATGTATACCCATACTTTTTATATGCAGTACTCTAAAAGGAAAATGAAAAGGGAAATAATATAGTTTTGTAAACTACTGTATGTTATTGTTACTCACTGTATTAATTCCAACACTTCTAGTATTCATTATGATGTAAAAAAAATGATTTTTATGAAGTGAAAACTATGTTTTGTTTCCATTATTATGTGGCATGTTAAGATGTATGTTAAGTTTTCTAAACTAATAATTTTTAAAAAAGAAAAAGAAAGTACTCCTGGTGAAGGCTAAATAGCTCTTTGATAAATACAACTATATACTTTCAGTTAGCCAAACAAACCTTTTGTGTCCTGGTGATAACTTGGCTCCTTCCTTTTCCTTCACTGAGACCATAGGGACAGTCAGATATTCCCTATCATTTCTTGTGCAATGTGAGGTGTTCTTGCAACCCTGTAATGAGAAAAACCACAAGGTGGAATTCTTCCTTCCCCCTGCACAACTTTTAAAGATACAGAAGACCTTTTGGTTGCCAGGCCTGGCCTCCACTAAGGGGTGCACATTCCCCTACACTTTCTGCCTCTCTGGGGCAGGAGGCTGATCCGAGAGGAAAGAAGTGACACTCGCTCAAAAAACCAAATGGGCCTAAAAAGGTTGGTGATCCTGGATTACATGTTGGGGGGAAACATGCACATTCTGGAGTTCCCCACCTATTGCACAAATAACACAATCACTGTATAGACAGGAAGAGGTCAGCAAATGTCGACTAGAATTTCTTTGCCCCTAATGAACCCAGGTCTGCTCAGTTCGCATTTCCCTGGCAAAACTAAAATGATGAGTTGAGGTAGCTAACAAAACACTTAAAATGAAATTAAAGTAGAGTTCAGCCTTGTAGCCAGGGTAGTGCAAATAGATGCACTGCCCACCCACCCAGCCCTGACCTGTGCCCCCCCTGGATTTTTTGGGGGGAAATTGTCTTTTTAGTTTGTAACATGACAGACTACAAAAGCCTTTATTTTAAAGAATGACAGCTTTTTTTAAGAATAGGAGCAATTTAAGAATAGGACTCTGTGAAAATTTCAGTAAATACGCAGGGTGTGTACACAAGAACTCATCTGGAAGATCCTCCAAAGGTCTACTCATTCAAGACGTTCCCTGATTGAGGGTTGTTTTTTCATTATCACAATCACCCTATAATTACTTAAGTGATCCTGAACAAAAAAAATAGCCTGTAGAGTACCATGACCCTTGAAGGGTTAAATTTTAAAACTTTGTATTATAGGCTAGGGTAAGATTCCACCCCTTGGACCTTCTTTTTTGTTTTTCAGTTTTAGTTGTGTTCTCTACCTAGTCAGCAGTAAAGAAGTATCTTGCCTGCAGTAAGAAGTAAGAGTTTGTTTATTTTGCAGTTGTTATGATGAGTAGAGCAAGATTGAGTGTTTAATGCTAAGGGGTGAAATAAAGAGAAAACTTAAAGTGGTCTCAAAAACTATCTACTCTATTTACTATTTTAAAGCATAAGTACTTGATGACAAAGGATGAAACAGCCCCAGAGAAATAGAAACACTGCTGTTCACATTACAGTTAGCTGGCCAGCCACCTAGGCTGCAACTCAGGTCTAATTTCTGATTTTCCCAATATGTGCAGCTCAGCATGAGGCCTTTTCAGGGTTTCTGGACAAAAAAAATCAACCCAGCAACCAGTAAAAAAAACATTCCAGTAAAAAAAATTCCAATTGCACTCCATAAATAGTTTCCAATTGTTTAGTTCGTCCTTCATATAGCAGCCAGTTAAAAAGTTTTCCCTTGATTGTACAAAAGGAAGGAAAAATCTAAAAGCTAGGAACAAGACTAGAAGGAGGGACCCTCAGGGAGGAGTTAAACACATCCTATAGTATTTATTCTCTCTCTGCCCTTCCCTAAACTTATAGCATAGACAAATTTGTTTTTCAGGTGGAATCTAAAACGGAGATACCTAATGCAGCATCAAAGCCAAGCTCAGGAGTTCACTGTCTTTACCAAAGTAGTTCAGTTCATGAAGAATCAAAACACAGGGACAGACCACAGATGAAAGGGGACTGTAGCTATAGTCGAAGGGCTCATCTAGACGACTGCAAAATGTGTGACACGCGCGCTATGTGTGCTTATTATTTTTCAGTCGTCCAAATGACGTCACGTGGTGTCATGCATTTTCGCGGGTTAAATCCGCTCCTTCCAATACCGGCAAAAATGCGATTTGCTGTTTGAAATCGGGAATTTCATTGGGACATTTTTTTTCATTGGGAAACAGCGAACAAAAAGGCGAAAAGTGAGGACTATCAGCTGACAAACCGGATACGGAAACGGTGGATTATCCCGCTCCATTTGGATAAGCCCCAAGTCAAGCTTTTGAGTTTGGTATTCTTGAGGATCTCTCAAAAAAGGGTGAGACAATTCCACAGATTAAAGTTCATTTATGTAAGTTAACCCACTCTCTGGATGGAGGAGTGACGGAGAAGGTGACTGCCTTTCTCTTCCCCTAGCCTGGCCCACACATCCTCTCCACCAGTTGGGGGGGGGGCTTGGTGGCGCTACGCGTGTCTCCCCCCCCCCCCATGCTCCACCTAGAAATTTGGCTGCCCCACCTAATAAGGAAGGCTGGCTACAAGGCTGGATGGAGCCCATCACCATCTGGGCAGCCCATCCCTGCTAGTAAACCCGCAACGAGATTTGCTTTTTCTATCCAATCACTCTGTCGCCATGGACACCCGCAGACCTCGCTCTTCCTTTAAACTCCATCAATCAAGAGCACTGGTGGTGGCGGTGGGGGTGGTGAGACTTCAGCTCCACTTCCCACCATGCCAAAAGAAACAGATGGGTTGTCTCATAGAAATGGAAAGTTTAATGGGAACAACGCATCCGTTCCACAGAGACAGAAAGTTCAGACTCCGGCACTATCACAGTCGTAATCGATCGTTCCGGTCTAAGAACTGAGCTGGTTTTCTAACCGCAACCTCCAAGGCAAAAACAGTTTTTTTCCCCATGGAGATGTCAAAGGAATAGAGCGACGCGACTCTGCGTCTGTACAGAATCATGACCAGTGGCGACTTTCCGTTTTTGTCCGAAGTGTCTAGGGCAAGCTGTGCCGGGCCATTCTCTCCTTTTTCTATACAACGGGAGGGAGAACCCCTCCTCATGCTACTGGACTCCAGCTCCCATAATCCTGTGCCATTGACCATACTACTTGGGACTGATGGGAAGTTGTAGTCCAACTGCAGCTGGAGGAGGAGGAGGAGGAGGAGGGGGACGTGCTCAGGACTCTATTTCCCATCATGCTGTTTTTTTTCTCCTCCTCCTCCTCCTCTTTCTCCTCCTCCTGCTGCCCCGCTCCCCTTTCCCTTCCGATACGGAAGCCGAGAGGCGTTGCTCCTGCTGCCTTTCAGCCCAAGATAGAGCTGGGCCGGGTTGGCCGCCCAGCCGGGCTGGCGGCAGTGGCGGCAGAAGGAAGAGGAGGAAGAAAATGGCGGCGCCGCTGCTGTCCCTCTCGGAGGGGGAAGGCGCCCGGGCGCGGCGGCGGGAACAACTCCGAGCCTGGGTGGAGGCCGAAGCGGCGGCGGCGACTTCTCTTTGCCCGGCCCCGCCTCCCGCCGGTTCTGCGCCTTCCCCGGGGCTGCCGGCCGCGGCGGCTGAGAATGAGGCCGTTGTGTCCGGAGGCGGCGGGGGCCGGGGTCGCCCCCGCGCGGTCCGTTTCGACGCGGCCGCCGAGTTCTTGGCCTGCTGCGCTGGGGCCGAGCTGGAAGCGGCGCGGGAGATGCTCAGCGCCGACCCGGGAGCCGTGAATGGGACCAATGCGGACGGCATCAGCGCTCTCCACCAGGTACCCGCTGGGCTCTGGACCGGGCCAGAAAGCGATCTGGGTGGAGCTGTGTTGGCTCTCTGCGCTTCTTCCTTTTCCTTCCTCCTTTCCTGGCCGCAGTAAGCTTGATAATATTCATGACTCAAATCTGGAACTCTACACTAAAGAGAAGGTGCCTCTGAACTTGTGCAGAGTGCCTTTCCCTCAGGGTAGAGAGGGTTTTGCGAGCGTCTAAAGTAGTCTTCCCCAACTTGGTGCCCTTCAGATGTTTCAGACTACAACTCGCGCCAGCCCTGGCCAGCATGGCTAATGGTCAGGGATGATGGGAGTTGGAATGTATCAACTAGAAGACGAAGGTTTGGGGAAGGCTGCTGTAAAAAGACTGCCTTGCCTTCCACCCTGGCCTTGGTATTACAGGCTTGGCTCAGGGATGTATAAGGAAAGTGCTTCTGAGCATCTAAAGAATGTTCCCCACCACCACCAATACTGAACCCTAGCCCTGATTTTGCTGGTGCTGAGACTAGACTATGAAGTGTATGGAGATGGTCTCTGAACATCTGCAGAGGCAGAGTATGTATTCTTCACCACTAAGCAGCTACAACCATATCCATCCCATCTCTCCACACACATCTGAAATTAGAAGAAATGGTTCCATATCTGGAGCTAGAGACTATAGAGTAGGTTTGAGCCCTGGTAGCTCTCATCTTGTATGCTGAATGCTGCTCCAGGCCTCATATACTTGGCGTGCAAAACCACTAGTAAAATGAGAATGAAGGTTTGATTGTCTCCCAATTTGGCATGGCAAACAGTCTGCGATTTCAGTCCAAAAATACTTTACATGATAAATGATAATGCAGTGGTTGCCCAGCAAATGGTAACTTGGATTGCATACTGCTGATCATTGAGGAGGGCGTAAGGCATTTCTCAGTCACTCCTGGCCTGAGGTCGCACTCTCAGTCACCAGATTTATTAATCCTTATTAATTCTATGGTATGCACATACATGCTGTTTTTATGCTAAAGTACACCAGTGATCAGTCTCTCTGTCATGCCAGTGCCTGTCTTGGCTAACAGCAGTTTTCCCAGAGTTTTCAAACAGAAGTCTTTTCCTGTCCTGTTTATTTCTTTAAACTGCAGATGTTGGGAATTTGTGCCAAATGCTATGTACCAGAAGGATTGTGTTGATGTACAGGGGCCATAGCTCAGTGATAGAACGTGTGCTTTGCCTGCAAAAGGTCCCAGGTTCAAACCCCAGCATCTCCAAGTAGAGCTGGGAAAGACTTCTGTGTGAAAACTTGGAGAGCTCCTTCCAATCAGGGCAGACAAAACCGAACTAGCTGGACCAGGCGTCTTGACTCTGTACTGAGCAGTATCCTGTGTTCCTTGTTAATACGATTCCACCTTTCACCTGGACGATATACGTCACTTCCTCGATGCAAAGTTGATCTGTTTGTGCCCTCATCACCATACACAGATCAGCTGCCATCATGCCTGGTTCTGTACTGAATAAGTGACATACTGGATAAATATGCACATCAGAAACCTCACTGTGTTTGTCAGCATACATTGAAAGGGTAGGAAGAACTCTCTTTTCTACTTGTCTTTAACTAACCGCCAGTCTGTTGCACTAGCCAGGTGAAAGATGGGACTTTGGAATCAGCCGGCTGCAGGCTGTTGTTTTGAGGACTGGTTGTGCTGTGGAATGCTGGTCCCAGGCAATAAGGCTCACAGGGGCTTGGTGCAACGTACATGATCTATGTTCCTAGCTTTCCAAGATGAGCATGGAAGGTTCCTAAGGGAAGAAGTACAGTACTGCCTTTCCCTAAGGCAGGAGTAGGAATCTGTGGCCGTCCAGATGTTGCTGGGGTCCAGTTTCCATCAGGGCTGTGGAGTCGGAGTCGGAAGCAATTTTGGGTGGAGTCGGAGTCGGTAGAAATGTACCGACTCTGACTCCGGCTTCAAAATAAATTTTGATTGACAAGATTTTAAAATATAAATTCAAAATGTCAAAGAAGCTTCCCATGAAGTCAGCTGCAGTTGAGCATTTCCTCAAGATGGAAAACATTTTGTGTGTCAGTGTATGACACAGGACCCAGATGAAGACAAATGCTGTGATGCCAAGATCAGCGCATATTCAGGCAGCGATAAAAATGCTCCTATGAGAGCTTCCAATTTAAAAAGACATTTACAGCCCTTTCCAGGGCTGTGGAGTTGGAAGCAATTTTGGGTGGAGTCGGAGTCGGACAGTAGAAAAATAGAGGAGTCGGAGTCGAAGGTTGAATAAGAAGCAGAGGTCGAAGGACTTAACCCCTGTTCAGTTGATTCTGATTTTACCATAGCGTAGATTTCTGGGCTCTGGTGCTTTCAGTCGGCCTTACAAATAAATCCACAAAAATTTACCGTCCCACAAAATGTTTTTTCTCATCCACATATATCTCTTTGTAACACACTGATGCAAATGAAGGACGGGGGGGTGGGAAGGGAGTTTTCTTCTTGTTTCCTTTCCTGGCCACCTGGAGTTGATTCTGTGTTCATTACAGGTGACAAGGGGAGTAGCTGCGTGTAAGTCTGTTTCTTTCTGTACTTGACACAGTAAATCAGCCTTTGCCAATGTGGTGCTCTCCAAATGCTTTGCTGGCTGAGGCTTATGGAAGTTAGAGGGCACCAGGTTAACGAATATCTCCTCAGGAAGACATTATGGTTTGTGAATGGTTTAACTGTGGTGTGGCCATCCAGATGGTGCTTTGGTCGCATGTGGTCCCTCATCCCCTTGTAATTCTTGCTTCTTGGTTCATCCAAAATGTAATTGCCATTTTCAGATAGAATGGCAAGCAGTGCTCTGTCAGAACCAGGAAATGAGGGAGGGACTTTCAAGTGGGGGAGGACAGTACAGGCCAAGACGCAGTTCCAATGTGTTAACTGAGCCCGCAGAGCAATCCTGTGTGTGTATACTCGGAAATGTCCCACTATACTCAGTGGGACTTACTCCCTAGTAAGTGTGTTTCAGGATTACAGCCTTAATCTTGATGTTATTCTGGCACAGTGTGGATGGATGGAAGACCGATGGGGACTGAAGAGTTGTGAGATATGCCTGTACTGTGGTGGTTGGTTATACCTGTCTTGGGGGGGGGGGGAGGTTCCCATGGTGGGAGATGTGGACTTCCTTGTCTGGATGCCTTATTAAATTTCTCCCTCCTTTCTGTACAGTCATAATAGAAACCAGTAAGCCAAATACGCCCTCCCCTCTGCATATCTGATGTTTAAAAGGCAAATCTTTTTCCAGCCCTATCCATTCTCCTCTTAGAGTTGCACATTTCCTTCAGTAGCTCTCCCGCTTTCCAAGCCTCCAATCCAGGAGTTGTTGCTGTGTTCACAATTGGCTGTAAACCTTTGTACACCACATTGGTATCTCTCCAAGTAGCCCACAGTGGTGCACCTGAAGTTCTTGCTTTAGCCTCACAACAATCTTGTGAGGTAAGTTAGTCTGAGGCAGTAACTTCCCCAAGGCTTCTTACATGAGCAGGAGTTTGAACTCTGGTTTCCCAAATCCAAGCTCAGTGCTACCCCCCCTTCCCCAAAGCCTGTGCACTCTATTCTTGATCATCACAGACCCTGGTTAAAACTTTCTCTTTCTGTCTTCCTTGGACTGACCTCTGGATTGTCTTACACTTGCAGAGCAGTAGCAGTGGAGGAACAGCCCTGTCCAGGCCTTAAAATGGGAGCAGGGGCACACATGCAACTGACACTCTCAACATCTCGAGACACGTGGGCTCCTCTTCAGACCAGGGCTGTGGAGTCGGAGTCGGGAGCAATTTTGGGTGGAGTTGGAGTCGGTAGAAATGTACCGACTCCGATTCCGACTCCGACTCCTTCATAAATGGGAAATATATATTAACTAGTAATAACAAATTTACTGTAGTAAAATGATAGCACAAAGCATTTCATCACCACCACGTGAATCCAGAGCTTGGAAACGTTACTTTTTTAAACTACAACTCCCATCAGCCCCAGGGATTGGGCTCATGGGAGTTGTAGTTCAAAAAAGTAACTTTTCCAAGCTCTGGATTCATGTGGTGGTGATGAAATGCCTTGTGCTACCATTTTCCTACAGTAAATTTGTTATTACTAGTTAATATACATTTCCCATTTATGAAGGAGTTGGAGTCGGAGTCAAAGGTTTGGCATACCAACTCCACAGCCCTGCTTCAGACCATCATGTGCTTAGAGCAAAGGTCTGAAGAAGGTTTAAGTGGGTTTGGCTGAACGTGCTTAGAAACCTCCCCCAATCAGGAACCCCTTTTGCATCAGGGTTCCTGCTGGTAAGAAGGCTTCTCACCTTGTTCCACTGAATACTCTTAGAGACCCTTTTGAAGCCCTCACATGTTCAGTAGAATGCCTGAACAGGGCTGTTGCTTCACCGCTGTTTCTCCACGAGTGTGCAAGACAATTGACAAGTCAGTCTGAGAGAGAGAAGCAAGATTTCAACCAAGGTCTGTGAATATCAAGAACAGAGTTCATAGGCTTGAGGAGGAGGAGAACCTTTGAGTAGATTGGGATCCCTTTGCCTCCTGGCTGGAGAAGAAGATCGGTTTAAGAGGTCCAGGAACAAACTGGCTGTATTGGGTGTAAATGTAGCATTGTTCAGGAGTACAAAGGGTATAACCTTTGTTGTCCTTTGGGTTGCGCCCCTACCTCGTAATTCCCACTGAATTTATCCACCAAGTGTGTGCAGTATGGCTATGGACGGAGGATTGGTGATGCCTGGAACAAGTTTCCCTTTCCTGGGTTTCTCATTAGGAGGCTCTGGGACTGCTGTCCCTTCCATGCTCTTCCCCCACCCCACTCCCCGGCCCCACATACACTCTCCTGGTTAATTTTCCATTACTTCATTCTGTTGATGCTGCCTGGCTTCTTGCCCTGGTCCCCATCCTCCCACCATCTCCAAACACCAGTCTGTCAAACTCTGGCAGGGTGTGTGTGTGGTGAAAGGAATGAGTCCTGGTCTAGGGAGGAAGATGCAGCCTATGTCAGGCGTTCTGTCTTGAGGATTTAAGACTAATGGTGGGGGAAGCCATTGGGGAATGGGTTGCTAAGCCTTTATTCTGGTTTGGAAAGGATATCCAAGCCATAGTGTGTGCTGAAGTCACTTAACATATTGAGATTTCCTTGGGGAGATTGGCCGCAAAATAGAAATGTGGAGATGTGATAGAAGTGAATAAAGAGGTGAAGAGTCTAAAGCACTTTGCACATTTAATTTTTGCACATCCCACAATTACAGAATTGAGGGGACTGGAATCAGCTTCTTTAAAACAACAGCAACAAAGGAACTTTCTAGTCTTTAAGACTGTAAAATTTCTGCAACTAGTGGGAAGGTTGAGGAGGATTTCCTGTGGTGTTGGGATAGTTCAGCATTTTTGTGGCTCTTTGCATTTGCCTGTGACCAGCCAAAACAAGATATGTGATGCACTATACGCAAACTTAATTAATTTTCACCATCTTAATTTATACAGTTTGAAGAATTTACCTTTTCCTGCAGCCAGATTTGGGCTATCTTTGCAAAGAGCAGGATTTTTTTAAAAAAGCAAATGCTGCACCTGAGTAATGACAGTATAGAATGTTCTATAAGAACAGCCAGTGTGGTGTAGTGGTTAGAGTGCCTGCCAAGGACCTGGAGTTCAAATCTCCACTTCATCATGAAGCTCACTGGGTGACCGTGGGCCAATCACTCTACCCTAGCTAACTTGATAAGATAAAATGGGGTGAGAGCTGTATTTGCTACCTTGGGGTCCTTAGATGAAGAGTAAAAATGGGAAAGAGCACACATGCTTTGCATACAAAAGGTCCAAGGTTCGGTCCCCAACGTCTCCAGGTTGGATGAGTGAAATCCCTTTCTGCAACCCTGCAGCGCTGCCGCCAGCCATTGCAGACCAGAGGTGGAGAGCCTTTTGCATCCTGAAGGCCCCATGCCCTCACCAACAACCTTCTGAGGGTGGGGGCGCATGGCAGCGGTCATTTTAGCCAGTGGCAAAATTGGATGGAGCAACAGATGTGACTCCTATCTTTGTACAGTAGTCTACATTTCAGCTATGCAAAAGTGAGGGGTTTCTACATATACACACATCTCTCCATCCAGACAAGCGAGAGACGTTACCACAGTTCAGAAGCTCGTTTTAACCAGGCAGAAGCACTTATGCAGAGCATGGAGTGGGGCCAGAGAATGGTGGATCTAGAAATGTGAAGGCCCAGGAAAAAAATGGAAACATTCAGGGGGAAAACGTGTGTGTTTTTTCCAACTTGGAGGGGGGGGACTTTCCCCCCAATTTCTGTTTACTTTTTCCTTGAGCCTTCTTTAGGTGGGGCCTGGTACAGTCCCAAGGATTGGGTTGTATCTTCCAACCTTCACCTTGCCAGGAATCGTAAATATGTTTATATTGGTCTTTAAACGTTCATTTATTTCCTAGAGGAAACACCCATGTAGAACTGTTTCTCCAGCAATCATCGTGTGTGGTGCTATTCCAAAGCTGGATCAAGTATAGTGAACATAGATGATGTAGACCTGTTTTGATCCACATGTCAAGTCCACAGTCATGTAGCACTACAGCCATTGATGGGGGGGAAGTGTTTTTTAAAAGGTACCCTTCCCAAAGAAAACCCTCTGAAATCAGTTACTTCTCTTGCATCAGCATAGCACAGCAATGGCCAGAACTATGGGGAAGGGGCAGCATTTGGCATATGCTCAAGAGCACTCTCTTCATTAACCATAAATCCCCTGATTGTGTTCATTAGCCATAAATCCCCTGTCTAGGGCAGGGCTGGGGAGCGTGTAGGCCTCCAGATGTTGTTAGACTCCAGCTCCAATCAGTCCCCACCAGCAGGGACAATGGTCAGGCATTATGGGAGCTGGAGTCCCAAGAACAGGTTCCCCATCTCTCTTCTAGGGAGTCAGTGTGGCCATCCATATTTATAGTCAGGTGACATCTGGTTGGCCCCCACAGCAGAAACATTTAAGCAAAAGTGAAATGCATTTTTACCCGTCCAGCCTTTGGATCATAGGTGGTAGTGATTTTAGTGAGATGTCAGTGACTTTTGTTTGATGGTGATACAAATCACTGTCACTGCTGATCTTTGTCAAAGTTGCTCTCATCCTGTGGTTTCAGTTACGATTTTATCACTGTAATGTTATCATTGTATGTGTGAACCAATACAATGGTTCATAAACTGAATAACGATTCCATTTAGGTTGTTACTGGCCCTGTCGTCTAGCCAGAAGAAGGGCAGGATATAAAATCAACAAATAGGTCCTACCTATGTCTTTGATTTTTTTTTTTTTTAATCATTCCTGGCTGGTGAATGGTGCACCCTGGCCCCACTGAGTTGCTCTCTTCTTATTTTCTAGGCTGAGCTGAGACTTCTGTCTTCTAGCTGCCTCCTCTTGGCTTAGAGTCCACTTGTTTGTTAGCAAATCCCTGAGTCCCCTCCTCACTTTGTGTTCCCAGAGTTACCCTGGTGTCTGTCCTCTCTGCCACTTTGCCCCTCTGATACTTCTCTGGCTTCCGGCCAGGGCAGAATTTAGAATTGCCAGAGCTACTACGTTCTGAGAACGGCAGGGAACATGTTGGATTGTGAGACCTGTTCGGTAAAGTGTTTTCCCTGGATTCAGGGGTGGGGGGAGCCTGGGAGTTGGATGCAGGAGCAGTTTCCAAGGTGCAGCCATAAATAGCAATGCCGTAGCCTTATGTAACCATGTTGGGCAGGCATGGGACTCTTAGGTGGTTTTGTTTTTCTTTTTTAAATCTTATGACCTGTTCAGAAGAGGGAGTGGGGCCAAGGACTGGGCAAGGAGACGAGACCAAGGATAGGAGATTCTGCTTCATTGCAGACCTGCCGTTGACTAGATAACGGCTTTCGCTCAGGCTGGTAAACATCAAGAAATAAGTCTCAGAACAACAGTCAAGCGCATAGGAACTTCTGAAAACAATGAAACTGGTATAAAAGGTGATTTATAAATAGACAAAACAAAACAACATGTAAAATGAGTGTGTGTGTGTGTATCTATCTGTCTGGCTATCTACCTATCTACACACACACACATACATACACAAACAAATATGAGTGATAGTCACTGTTGTGTGATAATTACAACGTTTCCAAACGCCTCAGGTTGTTAGATGAGATCTCCCATATTGCATCCCATTTCATACCTCATCAGAACAAAAATGAAGAATTTCTCACAGATGGCAGCTGTAGATACGCCTCTTGTTAGTTTTGGAGGGGAAATGTTAGACTTCATTTGATATAGTTCTTCCATAAGAGCTTAGTCAATGGAGCTATAGCACATGGGGTTTGTTGCTTCCAAAGACTATCACCTGAAGGTAAACATTCCAAATAAAGCAAAAGGGCAACTCTGTTTGCAGCTTTTTTCTTTTTTTAAAGGTTTCTAGTCCTCGTGATTGTGGACAGATGAGAGATTGTCGAGTTAGGTTTTCCCAGTATGATAGAAGAATTGTTAGCAGAAAGATGGAGAGGCAAATGTATTCAGAAATAATAACAATAAAATCAAAATTCAAAAGACCCAACACATGTTGAGCCACAGGCGGCCCTTCATCAGGGGAACGTTTATATATTTAGATTCTAAATATATTATATTCCCCTGACGAAGGACCTTTAGAAGGTAATCTTTGGAACAGGCAAGTTTAAATAACAATTCCCCTCTGAATTCCAAAGAATGTACCTTCTAAATATACACAGTTTCCGTGACATTTTTCAGGTGGGGGGGTGATGCTGAGAGGAAAGGAGATGGCTGTGGCAAGACTTGGTCGCAGTCTACTCCAGTGCCATCTCTCATGGTTCCAGTGGGGTTTAAGAGAAGATGCAGAGTTGGGAGGAATCAGGGCCTAACAAGGAGAAACAGTGCTCGCACAGCGCGCTCGGCCAGGGAATGTTTCCGAAGAGCTTCAGCCCACACCAGTCGGTCTCTCTTGTTTGTGGAAAATGAAATCTTTGCATTCCAGGCAGAGGCTATTAATATCAGAGCTCAGCTGGTTGGGTGAAACAGCCGGTATCTTCCTCCGTGCCTGTCTTCTTCCTAATTGCATCCAGGCTGGAGACAAAGATGGTGACATGGGGTCCCCTTTGCAGCTACCTGAGCCCAGTTCCTCAGTTGGGTCTGTTGGACCCAAAGCCCATGAAATGGAGGGTGGGGCAGAAAGCAATTCCAGCATTTTCCTTTCTCTTCAGGGGGAGCCAGTCATAAGTCCAGAGCAGAGCTTGGAAAAGTTACTTTTTTTGAACTACTACTCCCATCAGCCCCAGCCAGCACCATGCTGGCTGGGGCTGATGGGAGTTGTAGTTCAAAAAAGTAACTTTTCCAAGCTCTGGTCCAGAGTGGGTATGACTTGAACCAGGGTTCACCAGAACTCATGTATGGATCCCAAGTTGAATGCAGGGATTCTTGAATGACTAGAATCCTGGGCAAGCTGTTCAGGCATTTGGTTCCGCTAGCCTCCTGGCCCCTTTCCAGGCACCCAAGGTGTCCCTGCCACCCAGTATAACTAGGTAGTCTGCAGTTCTGTCAAGTGTCAGTTTGGTGTGGTTGATAAAGCGTCTGACTTGAATTGGGGAACTCCAGGTTCAAATCAGTGGGTGACCCTGAGCCAGTCACTATAGTCTATCAAACGAGAGTGGGGAGAGCAGACCTATAGTAGATTAAAAAATGAATGAATGCAGTCTCACTGAGAACATGGTATGTTTAATTCAAAACTACAATTTAGCACCAAGGCTGTTCATGTTCTATGATCCTGCATAGCTGCAAAATCACAGCATCGTTAGGTCAGTCGTTTTTTGGGGGGTTATGTTTTTAAGAAAAGCAAGTTTCTAGTCCTTGTGGTTAGTAGAGAGATAGGCCTGAACATGTGAGCTATGTCTGATTTCCCAGTGGTCAGAGGAATAGGCTTCAGTGCCCTGCATCACTCCTCTTCTCCCCCCTCCCATAGTTAGCTGAAGCAGAATATATTGGGCAATAAAAGCAAGCATGTTCAAAATTTGCAGCACTGTATTGTGAAAATTGATGCACTTTTAAGTTGGCATAATCTGTACTTGCCACAAAAATTCTTCTTCTCTCGGCACAGAACTTTGGAGCATTTTGTTTTGCCCAGAGTGTGTGCCATTTTGTTTGTTTGGTAGCATGATGGTTTTGTGTGTGTATAAAGTACCAAGTTCAGTCTGTTGTATTGCCGCAAATGGCAAAGGTGAGATTTTCCGTGGAAAAATGGGTTTGAGAATGTTGAAAGCAACAGTCTAGATCAGAAGCAATCAGCCTGATGTCCTCTAGATGTTGCTGGACTACAGTTCCCATCATTCCCTGACCATTGGCCATGCTGGCTGGGACTGATAGAAGATGGAATCCAAAACCTTCTGGAGACACCTCAGATGGAGTGGGCTAGATGGTGTGATTTTCTTGTATATTTCTGTTTTATCCCACACTAACAAATGCATACAGAATCAGGGATGGGCCATCACACACACTTTCTATGCATCTCCAGTCTTCACTTAAAGGATCAGGTAGCAGATGCTAGGAGAAGCCTTATTCTCTCCAGGATCCAGGAGAGGTGCGGTCAATCAGAGTAGACATAATGTAGGTGCTATGAGTGTTCCACGTGGTTAAATTAACTCTCTCTAAAGAGCCTAGGAGTCTTTTCTCCCTGCTTTAATGCACTTAGTGTTTCTGTTTTTGAAAATAACTCAAGATGGCCCAAATTCTTATTTCGAGACTGCTTGATACAATACACCCACATTACTGTCGCTTCATTCCTGAACCAGTTTTATTCTGCGTGGTCTCTTGACTGCAAATCCAAAGCCTGTTATTAAAGGCAGATGAAATCTAGCAGAAGCTGCTGCTTTCAGTTCTGACGTCTTTTCTGCTGGAAGCACAAAAGGAGCGCAGCTGCATATTCCTGGCACTGGAAGAGACATCAAAGGCTCTCTGGTCCAAAATTCTCTTCCTTCCACCGTCCATCCCCCCCACACACACACACTAAGGTTCAATCGAAACGGCAGGTCTCTGTGACTATTTTTTCCTTTTTTTGCACATGTGGAATGCTGCAGCACATCTGGTGCTTGACACAGAATTGGGATCTGAGAAAATCTGAATTTAATTTTTTTATATAAAAACAAACAAAAAAGGCCGTTGCCCCTTTTTGCATTTTTTGTGTTTGTAATGCTGCTTAGACTGCACCATTGCCAGTTTCCTGGTTTGCATATAATGTCACTAAAGCATGGTTGACACTATACGAATGGACATTGTGCATGCCCTCCTTTCTACCTCTCTGCTTTAATTCTTTTGTCTTTGGGACAAACCATAGTTTGCCTTTCACGATGAACTATAGTTGCCATGGTTGAAGCGCCGCCTAATTGATGTTATATATCTGATGTAAGACATACTGTTGCATCTGAACCAGTAAACTGTGGTTTTCAATCCTTATTTAGCGTTTGGATCAGACACAGCGCTACTGTGGGCTGCACTGTGAGTGGGGTAATTATGGTCTTACTTTGGCTTCCTTGTCCATGTGTTTTGTCCCATTTCTCCTTGCCCCGCGCCAGAGTGACTTGTGCAGAGACAAAATTTTCAAGTTCTGATAGCTTCTCCTTTGTGCCGAACTGAAAACCAACCATTCACCTTTGCAGCCCGTGCAAAATATATCCAGACATGCTAGCTAGATCTCATGTTGCGCAGAGACCAAGAGACTTAAGTTATAAATCGGGAAGTGCCTGGTTTGAATCTTGCCTCTGCTGTGAACTCACTGGGTAGCCATTCTCTTTCTCTGCCTCAGTCTCTCCCATCTGTAGCACACGGGATAATAATACTTACCTTGTTGTAAAGAAGAGAACTAGGTAATGCGGATGAACTGCTTTGAGCCCGTGAACGTGCTAAACAAGTGTTACTTGTTTTATTGCATGGCTGAGATGAAGCTCTTGGCTGGGCTGAGATGGAGTTGCCTTCAAGTGAGCAGCCAAGTGGCAAACAGCATCTGCTGCTTATCCACGGCCGCCTTCGCTCTGCAACATCTTCCTCCAGCTAGAGAAACATAGTGCCAGCTCTGCGGTTGCGCTGCCTGCGGCTTTCTGCCTCAGCCCCTGCAGGTGAAGAGGCACACAGAGAGAAAGAGAGCACAGCAGCAAAGGGCAGCCACACAACCAGTGCCTTTGAGAAAGGAGAGGGGGATTCCTGTACTTTTTACTGCCCCTAGTGAAGTTTGGGAACGGGCGGGGTTGGCCTTTTTAAACCGGGTGCCCGCCTTTAGCCAAACATGCATTTGGGGATCCGCTTCGGAATTTCATGTTGTTTGCTGCTGGCGGTGCTGCAGTTGCTGCTGTTAAATGGCTGCACCCCATTAGGATTTCTGTCCCACCAGCTGAAGCCCAGTGATGCAGGCACCCAGGCCTTTGAAGGTTATAACGCAGCAGGGTAGGGAGTAACCGAGTACAGGAGACATCTTTGCCTTTTCAGGTGCTCTGTCTAACTGTGGCTTCTAACATAGGACACCCCCCTCCGATTTCCCCCGTGCATGGCCATCCTCCTGGTATAATAAGAGGACATGCCTCCCACCCCTTTAATTCAGGGGGTGGGGAGCCTGTGGCCCTCCAGATGTTGCTGCCCTTCAGCTCCTGTCATCCCTGGAAAGTAATCTCTGGGGTGCACCATGTCGTGTAGAGATGAGCGCAAGTGCCCTTGTTAAATTCTCTCTTTTGCATGGCAGTGACAGGTACAGAAGGTCTGTCCTCCTTTGCATCTGGTCACCATCTCTCCTCTAAAACAAAAGCATTCTTTAAAAAAAATGTTTTTGATAATGCCACTTTGTGACCTGCTTATGGATCGATGACAGCACGACCATACCAGCTTGGGGTGAGAGGGTTGCTTGTACACCAAGGGATATTCTGCAGTCCTCCCTGAGTGTTCAGCTTACCTTTCCTCTGTCTGAATTTTTTTGGTAGTTTCCCTATGGATAAGGAAAAGCATGAAGGCAGGGTTCTCTCTCCATTTGCTCTGCAGGGAATGAGCTTGCTCTTGCCTTCCATTGTTTTTTGCCAGTGGACACAAAGGCACTGCGAAAACTGACTAGTAGTGGGCTGCTTATGTTATATAATTAAATGACATCGTAACTGTAATACAACTATAACGATTAGTGCATAAGGCTACCTGTATTTGTGTTGTGGCTGTTGGCATTGCTTTTCCTTACCCCTTTAGAGCCTCTCACTTCAACATGTTTGGCTTTGTGTACGGATCCTGATCTACCAGTTGAAAGCCAAGCCAGTAGGTCATCTTCTCAAACCTCTTGCCTGATAACAGAAGGGCCTCCCCATCCCCATGAGACAGCCCTTCTCTCAAACCTTCCATGGCAGGGAATTCATTCTGTGGTCTCCCTGAGCAGCTTGTTCCAGAGCTGCAGTCCGATTGGCATTAGGAAGCTTTGCTTAATGTTTACCTTAAACCTGCCTCCCTATCAGGATTCTCCCCCCTACACACACATACACACAGCATCACATTTTCAGGCACTGAACTGGTTTGGAGATGGTGTGGCTCCCAGAGTGGAGCTTGCAGCTGCTTTACTGCTCCCTTGTCCTTTTTGTTGCCTTGCTAAGCCATGGTTTAGCTTAGTGTATCATCCAAATCGAGATTCACGGTTAAGCTCGCTAACTGCAACTTTAGCCATTGTTTGTCCTTGGCTACAACTCATGGCTACTGAGGAGAGAGCTTACCCATAAATCCCAGTTGACACGACACTCTAAGCCAAACCTTGCCTTGGCTTGGCACAGCAGCAAAAAAAAAGAGCAACCTCTCTGGGAGCCCACACAGTGCCATTAAACCAAAGTTTGGCTGAGTGTGTTGTGCAAACCAGGCCAGTAGATCCACACAAGAACAGGACAAATACTGCCGATGATAACGTGTGTTCCTGAAATTTTTGAATTGGGAAAATTTTTCAGAAAGTGTTCTTATGCAAATTAGGGTAAATTGAATAGGAAGTGATTTGTTTTGTATTGGAAATTTTTCTGACAATTAGAGAGTGATTAGATTTTGCGTGTTTATTTTACAAAGCTAAAAAAAAAGGATCCCCTGTTAATTTTTTCTCCCAACACATCACAAGTATTTGACCTGAGCTATTTGAGGAAAAATTAAAGCACACTTACTGTTATATATTGTGTTATGTAGAACTTTGTAAAGCTTCTAAAAAACATATTGTAATACTTGTAAAAAAAATATGTGAAGACTTGTCCTTCCCTTACATTGTTTAAATTTAACGAAATAAACAAAGGTGCTGAAAACTATTAAATGTTTGTAGCTGACAGAACTGTGCAAGATATGCTGGTTTGCATACTCAGTAGTGACAATCGCCTGAAAAACATTAAATACAACTTTGAAACTGCCAAGCTTGCCTTAAACCGCATTTGCAGTTGGCATCCATTCACTGTTCCTAATGAACTTATGAAAAGTAAGATTTTCTGCAGAAAAATAAAGTGTGGGGGGGAATTCTGGAAATTTTTGTGCCCCACATCACTGACTGCAGAATTCCAAGGCACCCGGGATTTTCCTAGCCCTGCTGTGTGGCATATAAAAAAGCTCTGAAGGGTTTGGCATTCTGTCAGTGCCCTCGTGTTCAGGGGTTGCCAGCTTCAGTCATCATCAGTATTGCATGGCAGAGAGACGGGCACAATGGGACATTCCTTGGTGGCCCTGGGAAAGGTGTTGAGTAGAGTAAGGATGGGTGATGGGGAAGTGCTTGTTTCTCTCTAGGGAGGGGAGGTCCCTTTGGAACATGAGAAGCTACCTTATGCCTTCACCTATCTAGCGCGGTCCCATCTACGCTGACTAGCAGTGGCTGGCCAGGGCTTCAGGCAGAGAGGAGTCTGGGAACCGGGGACTTCTTCCTTGCAAAGCGTGTGCTCTGACCACTGAGCTTGGGCTCCGCCCCGTGTGTTACGCAGGAGAGAGAAACAGGGAGTTGAAGGCTTCCTTGTGACAAAGGGTCTTCTGCCTCTTCCAGGCCTGCATCGATGAGAACATGGAGGTGGTTGAATTTCTGGTGGCAAACGGAGCCGACTTGAACCAGGCTGACAACGAGGGCTGGACTCCGCTGCACGTTGCTGCTTCCTGCGGCTACATTGAGATTGCACAGTGAGTTTGGGGTGGAGGGGAGCGGACGTCCCCAAACAATGCCAGCTCGCAGATAACTTGATTGGCATTGCGATAGGCAGGCCTTTTGCCTGACATTCTTACACTAACCGATCCCTAGGCCAGCCTTGCCGTGCTGCTCACCTGGGGGTGAGTGGCAGTTGCAAAGCCTGTGCCCTTCCCGATATAGCGTAGCCAGATGAGAAAGAGAAGCAGGGCTCCTGCACCTTTAATAGCTGTCCGGAAGGGATTTCAGTAGTTTTAGCTTGTCATACACACAGCCACTAAAGGTACAGGAGCCATGTTTTCTGTAGCATCTGACCACTTATTCCAACCCCCCAGTTGCTGACTGAGGCACTTGGTGTAGCTGCCGTAGTGCTGCGCTGTGCTTTCCCAGCTGCGGAATGGGGTGCTCTGGCTTCTCAGGCTTCCCCTCTCCCACACACCATGAGGCAACGCGAGGAAAAAGCCCTGGGTGTCAGCAACAAAAGCAAGGTCCTCTGCTTGGGTTTTTTTCTCTCTTGCTTTCTCATTGTATCGGAGAAAGTAAGAAAGAGAATAGCGAGGTTAGCAGCAGAGAGCCTGTTGGAGCTTACTGGCCACACTTTCTCCTTTCCGAATGCAGTGGCTGTAGCAGGAGGAAGGCCAAAGGTGATGGTGGTTCGGGCTGGAGCCTGGGAGTCTGAGCAGCGTGGCCGGGCTTGCCTGGTGGCGGTCCAGGCCTGCCCCTTTTCCCTAGACTGAATGTGAAGGCCTCAACTTGAGAGGCAGGGGAGGCTAGAGTGGCCGTGTGTTTCCTGAGCAACACCTGCCCCCTTCTTAAACTAAAGGGGGCAGAGGCTGTCAGGAGCTCCGTTTCCAGGCATTCGGATTCTGTCAAAGAGGCGCGTCCTAGGCCTACTCTGACCGTGCTTCCATCCTGCCGTTCTGTACATTTCCCTATTTTTTCCCATAAACTGCGAAGGAGTCTTATCTTCATCCAGGCCAACACCCTTGGATGACTTTAACCTTAGTTGGGAAGGCTATTCTGTTTAAGGATGAAGGCCTTTGCTTGCAAGGGGAGGGAGAGGTTCTGGAAGCCAAGGAAACCTGTATTAGGCTGCATTTACACGGGTCCTTTCTTCCCCATCTCCCAGTAAAGGGGAGGGAGGCTTAATGTCTGGGCACACGAAACAATGTGCAGGCACTAAAGATGTCAGCATTCAGTGATCAAACGAAGGCACCCGAGGAAGTTTGGTTAGCCACATCAAGCAGGGCAGGAAGGGAGGTGCTGAAACCTCTGTGAGATGGGCTTGTGTGTGGTCTGATCCAGGATTGCAGAGGTGGGAGGCCTGATGCTGGGCTGGATGGGCCCATGGATCTGACCCTGGGCTTCACTGTCTGGCCCAGATACCTCTTGGACCACAGTGCCAACATCGCTGCAGTGAACAGTGACGGGGATGTGCCATTGGACATCGCTGAGGCTGACAACATGGAGGCCTTACTGCGTTCGGAGATTGGAAAGAGAGGTAAGGAGAGAGCAGACTGCTGTGCACGGCCTCCATCCACAACAAACATAACTCTGCTTCCTGTAATGCCCTGTTCCTCGGTAAACCATGGACCCTTTGGGGTTTGCCGAGCTTCTCCAACCAGCCATCCCGGTTGCTGTGATTTTCCCCTCTTGCGTGCATGTTGGCGATGCAGAAAGCTTATGGAATCGTCTTCAGAGGTTTTCACACACACAAAAACCCCTGTATCGATGTATTCACATCCTGGTTTGTGATGGGGTTGTAAGAGATGGCCCATCAGATTCTGCAGTCAGAACTCAAGGGTGACTTCCATATATTTGAAAGCTCTCTGTCTCCAAAGCTGAGGGTTTTTTTAAAAAAATCTTTACCAAAATGATTTGCACATGTTTATTGTGTATAAATTATTCTGCGTCTAAATGCAGGGAATGTGGCCCTCCGATGTTGGACTATAACTCCCATCATTCTTGTCTATTGGCCATACTGACTGGGCTGATGGGAGTTGGAATCCAGCTTCATCTGGATGGCCACAGGTTCTCCATTCTTTAGCGATATAGGGCACATGTATGATGTAATCATGGATACCACCCAGCTTCTGTGTTTTCAGGCTTTTCCTCAAAACAATGATGACTGCACAGTTTTTGGAGGAAAAGGGACTTTAAAAGTATCCAGTTGCTAGGATTTCTCAGCGTTATTGGAGAAGTTGTGTTGATATTCTGCTCTCTGCTGTGACCACAGCCGTTCAGATTTCTAGGCCTCCTGTCCAGACCTCTTGTTCTCCGCTCCTCCTGTGGAACCTCTTTCTCTTTTTCAGGGGTAGATGTAGAAGTAGCCAAGCGAGAGGAGGAGGAGGTGATGCTTCGTGACGCGCGCCAGTGGCTGAATGGTGGGAAAATCTCTGATGAGCCACACCCCAAAACAGGGGCCACTGCCCTGCATGTGGCGGCTGCCAAAGGCTACATTGAGGTCATGAGGTGAGAGGCTGGTACTTGATCTCCTTGCCCAGAGGGCCATTGGATCATCCTTTCTGAGAGCGTGCAAGCCCATATCTCACCCTTTGGTAAATCACCTTTTAGAGCAAGAAATGGGAGCCAACTTTCCCCTCTTCCAGTTTCAGTCTAGAGGTATAATGTCAAAGATCATTGAGGCACATAGGTTCCCCAGATGGCTGCCTACTTTACACCTCAGGTTCTTAATTGCCTCAACAGGTTTGGGCACTTACTTCTCTTGCCCCCCTCCCAGAACCACTCGCCTAGCCCAGAGTGGTTAGTTGCATCACTTCTTTTAGATTTTCCTCCTCTGTATGTTGTTTGGAGCTGTTTCCCAGGTTTCCATCTGTCTTGCCAAACATCCCCTGAGCAAAGGTGGAGCTTAGGGAAAAGCGTAGGCCAAGTAAATGTCAGTCCTTGCCCCAGCCTCCTCTTGGTGCCTTGATAAGAGTCCGGGCATCCTGCTGCCAGCCATCTTGCTTTGACCACCCAGACTCCTCTCCTCAAAAGAAAAACAGAACAAGACCACTGCTTCTCTAACATTCTATCCCCTTCCCTTCCAAAAGAGCCCCATGTCCATTCCTGCCTATTCTTCCTTAACCTACAGGGAGTAGGTTTGACATGAAAATGTCAGACTCCTGGCTCCTAGTCATGTGCGTCTCTCAGAAGCTTTCGGTGGACCGCTCTGTCCAAACCTTCCTGCCCCTGGATAACTTGGGAGTCTGACTTGTGTGTCTCCCTTGGTGGGGAGGGTAGCAGGCCACCTTCTTTCACAGAAGACCTGCAGATCTGGTTTCCAACACCGTCTCTGCTCTGTCCCATCAGAGTCTGCTGTTCCCCGTCCCCTCTCTGGTTTTACCATGATAACTCTGTTGCAGTCCAGGAAGCAGCTGGGTTCCAGATGCCCTGACACTGGTTTTCTCTTACTGCATTGTAGGCTGCTCTTACAAGCCGGATATGATCCCAACGTGCGCGACAAAGATGGTTGGGCTCCCCTACATGCAGCAGCCCACTGGGGAGTGGAGGAGGCCTGCCGCCTTCTGGCCGAACACTTCTGTGACATGGAGGTGCTCAATAATGTGGTGAGAGCAAAGGAGAGGCGGGCTGTGAGACTGGAGGGGGAGGGGAGTTGTAAAGCCCTGGCCTCCTTTGTCTCCATTGGAAAGGATCCCACGTAGCAGGGCTAGGGAGGACTTTTGGTTGCCCAAGACCTTGGAGAGGCTCTGCCAGCCAAAGTAGGATTGCTGGGCTAGAGGGGCCAATGGTCGAATGCCGCCAAAGGCAGCTTCATAAGTCCGTTGCTGCCCTTGATGGGAGTGAAAGGGTGTTTCCAGGACAGTGAAACTAGGGCTGTCATCAGATTATAAACAAATCTTAATAGACTTCATAAACTCATTTTGATCAGTTAATGAGTTGATTAATTCTGTATACATTTGCATAGGAATAAAATAATAGTTTTGAAGGGAAAAAAACACAAGTTATTTTCAGGCAGTGCATTTCTGTGCCAAAGCTGAAGCCGTCATAGAGGCACGCCCTCTTTTGGGAGGCGAAGGAAGAATGCCTCTTCTGAGATGCTGCTAGCCAGCCATCTGCAGGGTTTTTTTTATAATGATGTACTAAACATTTTATTATAAATGTTGCCTGATCGGGAATGCCTCTTAAGGTGACAAAGTTTTTTTAAAAAAAAATAGATTACTCTTCCAGATTAATCAATTAAATGCTGCAACCCAATTAAAGGTTGCAAAAGTGAAAGCCAACTGGGACAGAGATGGGGGGAGGGTGCCATTCTAAGCGTGCTGACTGGAGCCACAACTAGGAGCTGGTGGGTCCTGCAAAAGGTTGGAGGAAGGAAGAAGACCTGGGAAGTCTGGATTGACGCGGCTAGATTGTGGGCACAACAGAGAGGAATGTCTTGAAATGGCTGTGGGTCTCCTTTGAGATCTTTTTTTTTATGTGGTGCTGGGGTGGCCCTTCTATTTCCTATTCCCCTGCACTCTAAATCATTTCGCGGAAGGGCTGTCCCTTTGCTTGGGACACACAAGCCATCTATTTACACTGACCTGGACGGCGTGTTGTCCTCCTCATTCAAAATGGCAGCCAGTAGCCTCGCAGGTAGGGGAGCTGTGAAGACCAGAGAAGCCTTCGATGTTCTCTTCTTCGTTGGGTGGGCTTGGAGGAGGCAGGATGGCTGGTGGTTTGTATGCCAGGGGGAAGCTGTTGCCCCCGTTATACGTCCCCACCTTTCTTCTGGTGAGCTTTGAGGCAAACTGTGACAGTGGACCCTGCTCAGTCCCAGCTGTTCCCTCCCCTCCCTAGGGCCAGCGTCCCTGCGACCTTGCGGATGAGGACACTTTGGCTTTGCTTGAGGAGCTCCAGCGCAAGCAAAACGATGTGAGTGGCTTTCCCCCCCTAGTTTCACCCTGTATGTGGTGGATACAAGAGAGTCTGGAGCTCTGCCTGGAATCTGCTTTTGCGTCTGTGCAGAAAACCCCTGGCGCATGGAGCCCTCGCTCTTATGTGCTCTTGTGCAGAGCACCTGGAGGCTTTGTTGGGGGGGGAGCTCCTGCAGAAAAAGCTTGCAGGTGCCAATTGGAGGAGCTGGTTGAGGGAGATGCTGTTCTGAAAAAATTGGGGGCAAGACTCCTAATCCCAAATAGAAGCTCTAAACTGTGAAATGTTCATGCTGCAACATTGCTACTGTCAGTGACATTACGAGGCTGTCATACAGAGGGGGTATTGCTGTCTCATACTAAAATATAATGTATAAAGAGTGCCCTTGGGCCCAAAAAACTGCCCCTTGTCCCCTTTCACTGGGAGATTCCTTATGGCTCCCATCATCAAAAGTTAGGCAGGCAGCAACTGAGGGAAAGCTGTTTTCTGTGGGCAAATCTCCCATAGAACTGCTCACCTGGCACCTAATCAGATGGGCTTTTGGCGCCAGCTTAAGACTCTTCTCGTTTGCCCAGGCATTTAATGAGCAGTTGCCATTTACGGCTCTCTGGGGCTTTATTTAGGACTGTCATTTTAACCACTGCTACATAAACACAAAATACGTTGAAATGTTAATAGGTTATTGTGTGTTAGTTTGTTAAATTTCAGGGGTGTGGGTTTTTAAAATTCTTAATCACCCTTAAAAACTGCTTTCGGACAGGCACACATTTCTTTTATTGCTGCCTGGACTCTTCCAGGCCTGCATGCACACCATATTTCAGCACCAGGTGAAGCTGATTTCTGTGTTGAGTTGTGTATATGGTATGCAAACCAAGTAACAGCCTATAACCATGGGGCATGAATGAGACCTTTAGCCCTCCCTCCCCCCAACACCCCCTGCCCCCGTGCGGACTTGTCTTGATTGACTTAAAAAAAAATCCGGGTTTGGGGGAGGTGTACCCTCAGTCTTGGTGAATGCGATTTTACATTGCCTTTTCCCATTGTGCGCTAGCAGCCCCGAGAGCAGAAAGTTGAGAGGGATGGTAATAACCCCACAGGGCAGGAGGTCAGTGAGCGAGGCCAATCTGCCTGTCAGCTTAACTTGAGTTTCGCCAGCCTAGGGCTGTTTTTCTGAAACCGCAGGGTGGGCCTCCGTGAGGCGGTTGTTGCTGGGGAATCCTGCCCCTCTCCCTCTGTGAGTGCTCCGGGCAAAGCCTTCGGTGGTGAAAGAGGCTCCTTCCCAAGGGGAGGGTAAGCGGCAACGGCTTCTCCCGCCGGCCTGTCAGCTGCGTGCTCTTTTCCAGCAGTGGACTGAAACCAGATCAGCCTCGAGGCGCTTTGGAAAGTTTCAAAGGGTTTTCCCTTTCTGGGACTTATCCTGTGAGAGCCTGTTCAAGAGAGCCCGGTGGTAACCCGTGAGGAGGGAAAGGAACTGCCGTGGCACCAGGGGCTTTAGCCCAGGCTGCAAAATGATCAAGAGGCTGGAGCTGTTTCCCAACAAGAGGAAAGGCCTAAAGCAGCCAACCTGGTGCCCTCCAAGGGTCATTGGACTACAGTTCCCATCAGCCCCAGCCAGCACTGGGAGTTGTAGTCCAACGACCCTTGGAGGGCACCAGGTTGGCCAAGGCTCGCCTAAAGCTTATTAATTTAGGGGGCCGCAGAGGGGACATGAAAGAGGTTTGCAAAATCATGCATGACAAAGGTGGGGAAGCTGTATGGCTCTGCAGGTGGTGTTGGCCTCCAACTCCCATCAGCTCCAGTCAGCATGGCCAGTGGTTGAGGATGGTGGGAATTGGGAGCCCAGCAAGTTCTTGGGCGGGGGGTGCCACAAGTCCTTGATCCTGATTGTGCAGTGTGGGGAAAAAAGTGGATCGAGGGAGATCTTCTACCCCCCCCTTCATAATAGAACTCGGAGTCATCCAACAGGCAGGAGATTTTGGGGAGAGGCAAAAGACTTCACATAGTGCCATTAGTTACCTTATGGAATTCCCTGCCACAAGATGTGGTGATGGCCGCTGGCTTCGAGGCCTTTAAAGGGGGGGGGTTAGACAAACCCATGGAGGGATTCATGAAGGCTCTCCCTTGCCTCAAGAGCAGTTTGATGGGAGCTGTTATGACACCAGAGAAAGAACAAGAACAGGGGCAGGAAATCCTGGTTCCTTCTGGCCGCCTTGCGATAAGCCCCTGTACTAGATTTGAGTATAGTTTTATTTTAAGATTCCTTCGCAAGCAGCTTTGAGAGGCTCTTGCAGCTCTAAAGCAGGATATACTGTAAGTATTCTATGATTCTGTCAACGGTTTCAAGTCATGATGGCTGTGTTCTGCCTCTACCTTCAGAGGTAGTACCATAGCTGGGGGTGGGGAAGTACGTTGCTCTCCTCACCTGTGTGTGGGAGTCCCTGAAGCATCTGGCTGGCTGTTGTGGGTACATAAAAAGACCCTGCTTGACCAGACCAAAGGAACGATGATGTACTAGACGGGCCATTGTTCTCATCTGGCAAGCCTCTTCCTATATCCCCAACAGTCAATGCGATGGACCCTTCTCCTGTGCTTCTAAGCAGTAGGCACAGTGCAAATGCTCTGCTCCTTCTTGGCTGTGCTGAAACAATTCAAATGCCAACTGTGGGCACATCTGCGCTTTATCTTTCCAAACATATCGCCCTCCCCCTTAAAACTCAGCAGTAACACAATCCACTTCCATGTGATTCCCACAGCCCATTCAGTGCAGATTTCAACCATTGCTGTTCTTCTCCGTTTGGTCCGTCCTGGGAATTAAACAGAAGCCTTTGGGCACTGCTCTTGCCTCAGGTATTTCTGCCCAGAAGGGCAGGTGTCATAGCCCTCCACCACCACCACCACTCCCGGCAAAGCCTGTTCATCTCTGTGATGGTCGCATGGCTGAGGGGAATGAGAGCTTGATCTTCTTCTCTCTCCCCGTAACCTTCAGCTACGCAGCAAGAAGGAAGCTCACCTGAAGCAGGCGGTGATTGACACCAGCTTGGAACAGCCCCCATCATACACGAGCAAGCACCGAAGGTAAGTAGGGGTGGGGAGGGACAATTTGGCTACTAGGGCCCCTACTTTTCAATTTCTGCCATTCTAGAAAATGCCGCATTCCTAGCTTTAAAGTCCCCAGCTGCAACCTTTGCTCTCTCAGCCCCTTGCTGTCTTTTCCCAAGAGAAGGCAAAGGCCCTGGGCTATATCGGCTCTTTAATCTGGGATGCAGCGAATGGTTGAGCATTAATTTCAGTGTGTCATAGAAACAGACACACATGCACCCCGCACCAAGTGTAAGTTGCAAAACAGGTTTAGAGAGAAGCCTTTATTTGGCATGCAGCAAGTTTGACAAGCCAGTTCATTACAGCAGTGTTTACTGTTGCAAACTGCAGACGTCAGGTCGGACCATCCGACTGTTTTGTGGCTATACACAGCAAGCCCGTACAAATTGCAAGTGTCTTCTGTCGTCCCACAAACATTAGCAGGAAAGCAAACCCCCTCCTTTTAGCAGAAAGCATCAGTTCACTGGCCTCAAATTGCGTTGGTTGGGCATGTTATGAGACATCACCAAGGCAACCTCAGTTGTTATTTTTAAAAAGCAAGCCATGGGCCAGCTCATGCGTGTTCAGGCATGGTGGTAGGATGCCAGCTCACACACCTCTGCCGTGTGTAAAGTTTAAGTGTGTGAAGTGCACAGTATATGAGCGCACCCTGTACGTCACATATTGAGTTGTATATATGATGGGGTATCCCTTTGCTCTTGCTCAGTTGCATCACAAGCCTGAAGACGGGGACAGACTCATTTTTTTTTAATTTGAGTTGTAAGCTGCTCTGGGAGCCTTTTTGACTGAAGAGCAAGAAAAGATTTGATACAGATGTACGGGATTTCCAGGATTAGGAACGTATAAACAACCCCTTAGGCTTAAGTTAGTTGGCAGTATCTTGAACAGTATACAAGCAAAACTACAACAGAAACCGTACATCATTGCATGTGCGTGCCATGTGAATCCAGCAGTTCTCCAGCAGCCGCACATACAAAAAGCAAGTGCTCCATCTGTAGGGCGATCATATGGCGGCCATGCCTGACCTAAACCAGTTTAGCAGAGGATGCCAGCTGAGATCCGTATAAACTATAAGCCCTGCCTTTTTTTTATCTCAAGAGATCGTAGCTTGAACCTGATCATAGACAGGGAAATGGAGGGTGTTGGAAATGAGTGGTTGTCTGTTTGAAGTTTGCAACCCTTCAATGCTCCCTCCACTGGTTCTGCCTGGGCATACGTGTAATTGATGTAAATAACTGTGATGGGGTGAGCAAGTTAGCTTTTTTAAAAAAAAAACAAGTTTTCCTTTAACATCCTTACTCCCCCACCCACATACATCTCTCTCCTTCCTAGGAGCTCCGTTTGTCGCATGAGCAGTAAGGAGAAGATTTCTGTCCAGGACCAATCGAAGGAACGCAAGACCTTGGGCACCATCGCCGTCGGTGAGGAGGAGACCAGCTCTGCCTCAGAGGGGGAGGAGACTCCACATTCCAATGGTAGGCGGAGCTACCTGTTGGGCCACAGCCCTTATCAGTGCAGACCTGTGAATGACCTGGCATAATGGATTAGATGCTAACTGCTTCTCGTTCCTTAGCAGAGGTGAAGGCCGCTCCTCTGACAGTCAGCAGTGCAGTGAATGGAGTCTCCATGACCCCCGTCAGTCCTGTGTCCCCCAGTCCCACAGGGCAGAAGGTGAGGCTTTGATTACCTGCAGTGGCATGGCAGCTTGGTTGCCCAGAGGGGAAATGAGGAGCAGGTGGTGGTCCAACCCCCTGCCTCCTGCTGTCATTCAGTTCCTTTCTGTGGTGTGGGTCTCAGAGCTACTGGCCTCCTGTTGAAATCCAGCTCTGTCAGCTTGTGGACCTTGTTAAGGGAAGGTTCCAGTTGCTTTTGCATTCTTGGATAATTCAAACTGTTGGACTCGAGGCTGCAAGCACTGGTAGTGAATATACTTTATTTATTTATTTAATTTGTATCCCGCCCTTCCTCCCAGCAGGAGCCCAGGGCGGCAAACAAAGCACCAAAACACTTTAAAACATCATAAAAACAGATCTTAAAATACATTAAAACAAAACAGCATTAAAAACATTTAAAAAAACAACCTTAAAAAAACTTGCACTCAACCAGATCTTACCAGCCATTTGCAGGAGGCTGGATCCTGGTTTATGCATTGTGGCAGGAGGAGGTGGTAGAATGGGCTGTATTACTGCAGAGTGAAGGTGGAGGAACTGCAGTTTTAAAGCCTCTCTGTTTAAAACAAAAACAAAAAACTACGCAGGTAGAAAGCTAGGACAACAGCAAGCGGGCAAGGCAATAACTCTTCACCCTGATAGCTTCTTTTTATATATGCAGGGATTTTCTGAAAAAATGGTGGCGTCCATTTGAAAATGGTTCCCCATCCCTGTAGTCTGAAGTGGTGCAATCTATTCAGCCACCTCGCCATTCTGCCACCAAATTACCCACCTGATTCTGTTGCAGGGTACTTGGGAGTTGGGGCGGGGGGGAGAATGGATGGACCTGCTAGGCTTGGAGTTGGGGCAACTATGGCCTGGGAGCCTGGACTCCCAAGTTACTCCAAAAGTATTTAAACACGGGAAGCAAAGAGCGATGACACTTTGGTCCTATATTGATGTAACACACCTTTTTAAGGACCAGCTTTTTTTCTTTCTCTTCCCCCTTGGCTTGTCATGGATCCTTGCATGAATCCTCCCATTTGCCACGCAACATGCTGAGTTCACGCTGATAACTTCTCCTGCCTTAATGCACCAGCATATTCATCTCGCACGCTTGATTTAACCAACTCTTGCTTGCATCTATCCTGGGACGAGGCCAGGATAACCTTCATCCTGCTTGGGACGCTGGCACGGGCAAATCTGGTCTGTTCTGAAGGTGGTGCTGCAGAGAGGCCTCCTGAAGTTGGCTGAGGGGATCCTGCTGGTCGGGCCTTAAACACACAGACATTCTCATGCCTGGTTGGCCATCCTTTCCGCCGCATGTCATTTCTGTCTGCGTTGTGTGAAATACTTTGGACTTGTTTTTTTCCTTTCTTTGTTTTCCTTTTCACATTTCCTTGTGCACCTTCTGTCCATTGCTGACTGTGCCTCATCCCTCTTCTTGCTTCCTCCTTCCACGCACCTGCTCCAGCTGCAGTTTGCCTTCATCACCCCTGTGCTTCCCAGCCCCAGACTTCTGGGACCTTCCATGTGGCTACAAAGCTTGCGCAAAACAGGGATCATTCTGGTGCCCCAGAGGGAACAGAAAGCTACAGTGAGTGCCCCTTGCAGAAATGAGAGGGGTGGGGAGAACATGCCCTTCTTGGGGTGCATTTATTTATTCATTTTCCCCATGAACGGCCTAGTGCAACCGACCCCACCCGGGTCCCTCCAGATGCTGGACTACAACTCCCATCATTCCTAACCATTGGCCATGCTGGTTGATCGTAATGGGGGTTGGAGTCCAACAACTCCTGGTGGGCACCTGGTCAGAAAAGGCCGTCATAGTGAGACCAAAGACTTACAAGAAAATCAACACTTGATTTAATCAAATTGTCATTGAAGACTAAGCCCAGCCCCTGGTTTCTTGCTCTTGGCTGGTTGCCTTTCACAGTGTTCTTTAGCACTCCCAGTCCCAGCCACTGACACATCATATATGTACTGATAGCGCACTCATTCTCAAGAGTACCCAGCCATTGTGTAGCCAAAACAGCACCTTCCCCATAAAGAGGGAGGTATTAGGAGGTTTGAGGAAACCCTAAGATTTGCAGAAGAAATTTCCAAAAAAATAACCGCAGGGAGGTGGCTCCAAAACTGTCAAGGACTGAGCATGCTCAGCGGGCATGAAATGGTGACGTTACAGTTGGGGTTGGGGATGGAATTCTTGGGGGATAGAACTGGCATATCCTTGGAAAGGGCCCAACAGGCTGGCTAGAACCCTGAATAGGAACACTCAACGCTACAGTTTTTTCTTGCAGGTCCCACTTGTCTTTCCTAATGCTGCTTGGTTTGTTGGGAAATGGTGGTACTTGAGATGACCATTGGCTTTTCTATATGCCAGTTATAGGCATCATCTGAAAGCACCTGTTTGGCCACTGTGCGAAACAGGATGCTGGACTAGATGGCCGTTAGCACGATCCAACAGGACTGCTGATGCTTGGTGGTTTCCCACGGGTGCAGCCATGGGACATTTTGGGGGGGGGAGGAATCCCCTGCAGATACAATATCACTGGCATTTGTTGGGAGAGAGGTAGAGGTTTGAGCTACTTGTGGCCTACAGGCGGACTCAATGAGGAACAGGAGTGTAGTGGGCTGCTATAGAGCCCCTGGGTTCTTCAGATATACTGTGTTGGAGCAGGGGCTACTGGGAACCTGGACACAGATAGCTGCAAGGCTGGACTTTAGAGGAAGCGAGTGAGAGTGTGTGTATGTGTGTGTGCCTGCGCACATGCTTGAGTGGAACGGGAAAGCCTGGCAGCCAACTGAAGGTTTCCTGTGAAGGAGGCAGTGTGGAATGTGTTACTAAGAGGGCTACAGTCCAAACCTTGCACAGCCAGGCAGCTGAGGCAAACTTCCTGAAGCTCCACGAGTTCCTGATCTGTTTTGCCAAGGCAGCTTTCCAGCCCTGCTCACCTGCCGTGAACTCTGCTCTGAAAGCATTCCAAGATTCTGCAGCTCGGATGCGTTATCATGTGGATTGTGACGGCCCTCCAAAGGCGTTGGCTGCTTTGCTTTGGAATGTCGAGTCGGCAAAGGCAGCTGCTGGGATGGAAGGGAGAGCTCAGGGCAGCTTCATCTTGAAAGAGGCCCTGGAGCGTGTGGAGGCGGCCTCTGGGATGATCCTCATTGCAGCCCTGACACTTGCGTATACTCCCCTTCCCCCGATGCTGTGTTGACCTTTGGTGCTCAGTAGCTATATACACACCATTTTGGACAATCTTGGGTGAAAAGTTGCTTACCAGCACTCTCAAGATAAAGTGGCTCCCTTCTAACTTGTGTTGCGAGTACATCATTATGCAGAGGAGAGAGACATTCCACAGAGTCTCTGTTTAATAGATACTGCTCCACAGTTCTGGGTAGATCTAACTTCTGAGTGTAGGAGTGCCACAGTGCCGCATCCGTTCATCTGAGCCAAAATTAGTTCCAAGACCTACTTCAGTGTCGAGGCTTGGGTCTCTGGAATATGTGAAGTAATAATAAAATACCTCTGAGCATGTGCAGAGCACCTTTCCCCCAGTAATCTCTGGCAGCATGCAAATCTTTGAGTTGGAGATTCCAGGGAGTTTGACTTCAGGTAGGTCTGACCTCCCCCATAACACCTCTTGCTTTGGGAAGTTGCCCAGGGCAGAGCACTTGCTTTTAAATTTGACTTCTCATCCAGAAAATATTGGGAGTCCTGGTTCTTTTGGCTGCACAGCCAGGACAATGTGCCCCCACAGCCCTGGCTATGCCGCCTCTGTCACATAGGCATTGCTCCATTCCCAAGAGAAATCTGGGCACTCTTTTTCTGTTAGGGATTTGAGAGTCATAGCACCCTGCATCTCTGCTCTAGTCCTTCTCCTGGATAGTCGAGAGTCCTGTTCTCCAGCAGCGTGGGCTTGCTTGCTATCTGTGGAGTCATTGGTTCCTCTGTGCAGGACTGAACATTCCTGCATAGCCCTCTCTGGCTATTCCCATGCCCCCGGCCCACTCCAACTCCTTTGTCCCAAGTTCATAAGGTTCCTTTCATCCGTCCTGACTCCCCTTCCTTCCTCTTCTCCTCACTTCCTCTCTGTCTCTTTTCCCCTTCCCTTCCGCTCCCACCCAGCAGTTCTCTGGAGGCTCCAGCCGCACCATGGAGCCGGCAGACGCGGCAGTTCCCGCTATCTGGAGGCAGAGTCTCCGCAAGACGAGTAGCTTTGGGGTGTTGCAGGATGCCAAGCTGGAGGAAGCGGCAGCCAAGGAGGGCAGTGGCATCAAGCGCTCCGCATCCAGCCCCCGGCTGGATACAGAGGAAAAGGTAAGCCCGGCCAGAGAGATGTGCCATAACATACTTGAGCGATTAATTTTGGGGTGCGGGTGGGAAGCGTCTGAATTCAGCATGACAGCATTGGATTAGAGCAGAGGCATTCCTTAGAAGCATTTGCTATGAAGGGGCTGCGGGAGAGGCTTGCACCCTAATGATTTGAGGGCCCTCTTTGTTTTGCTGAAGACTTCCACCATCCCTTTCCACCAATCCGCCTCCTAAGCAGCTTATGCATGAATTTTTTTAAAAGAGGTATAAGAATAAAACAGATTTAAAACAGAGCCGAGTAAGATAACAAGGAAACCATACACAGGCAAAACAGTCCAGTAGACTGCAGCTGAAAATATTAAAGCGGTTCCAGATTATATCTTCTCTGATGACTTGGGAGAAAGTAGGACAAGACTTAACCTGGTGTCTAAAAATGGCAGAATATACACCAGGCGAATGCTGTTGTGGGGAGGATATTTTGTTGGCAGGGGGGGGACCTTGGAGGGGTGGGGGCACCCAGAGCAGGGCATTTGCTGACTGCCTCAGTGCACGTGCAGATGAGTACAGGAGAAGGACGCCCTTCAGATATCCTGGCCCCAGGCTGTTCAGGGCTTTGTATGTTGTATGGCTTTACTGGCACCTTGTGATACAGTCAAGCTTGTGTGCATTTGAGTCATTGTAATCGCACCTGAAGTGTGGAATTTAGTTTCGGGTGCTTTCTGCTCTAGTTTTCTTAATTTTTTTTAAAGGTAAGCTTCTAGCCCTTATGGCGATGCGGATACTCTTGAAAATAGGTTGGGACAGGGCCTGGAGAAAAATCACACCTGGGCTAGAAGGAGATTGGAAGGCAGGGTCCTCTGCATAGCACCCTGCTGTTTCCCGGGGCTAAGAGAAGCAGAAAACTTTAAAGGAAGCAAGCAAATATGTAGAGGCCATAGTTCAGGGGTACAGCACATGCGTTTGCATGTGGAGAGTTCATTCTCTAGCATCTCTACTTGGATACATGGATCTTGGGTAGCAGGCCTGGAAAGGACTCTGACTGAGGAGTTGAGAAGTCTCTGCCAATAAGAGAGAATGATGCTGACTTAGAAGGACCAATGGTCTGCCTCATTGTAAAGCAGCACCATAGGTTCACTTTTGCTTTATTTGAATAATATGGCATCGCATCTGAATTACTTTAGTGCAGTAATTGTAGATTCTTCTAGGTTTAACTTCTAAAGCTTGCAGGCAGCTTGAGAAGGCCTGCTTGCAAGCTGCACCTTTTTTGACCAGGAAGCTGTGCCCAGCAGGGCATGATTAAGGAAGTGGTACACTGGTGTTGGCTCTGGGATCTCCCACATAATGACCGAGGGTCTGCAAGCTGATCAAAAAGTTTCTCTGAGCAAGTGCAGTATGCTTTTGCCTCACACCGCTGAGTCTCCAGCAGCCAGCCTTGATGATCCTAGAGAGTGAAGGGGATAAGGTATTTCTGGAGGGGAGCAGGCAGACTTTGGCCCTGGCACCTTCCATTCTGCAACTCAAACACGGGGGGAAATTGAAAGGAGGAGGCCAGAGAGTGCTAGAG
Source organism: Rhineura floridana (assembly GCF_030035675.1). NCBI lineage: Eukaryota > Metazoa > Chordata > Lepidosauria > Squamata > Rhineuridae > Rhineura > Rhineura floridana. The sequence goes on from NC_084490.1 coordinate 20,736,990, forward strand.
AAGGATAGGAGGAAAGAGCAAAGGCAGTGCTAGGTCTTAGCAGCCTCTCTTCTTCTACTACTTTTTGCTGACCTTCTCCTAATCTCCCTCTTTTCCATCTCAGATTTAGCAGCATTAAAAGACTCTGTTTTTTCAAAGAAGGGAGCCTGCCTTAACGTAGGGCAGTGGTTCCCAGTCTTTATGAGTACGGGACCCCCTTTATAAGCTCAGAAAATTTTGTGACCCCCTCCCTCCAGGGAGGCAGGCTGGCTGCCAGAAAGGAAGGGGCAGAGCAGTCTCTTCTTGCAGCCTTGCTTCTTTTTGCTTCACAAAAAGCCCTCTCCTCTTGTTCTGAGTAAGGGTGTTGTCAGCAGCAGCAGTGCGAGGAGACAGGAGTCGGCAACAATAATCCCCTCTTCTTCCGGGTATCCTCACCCTCAGCCTTCTTTGGCTTCCGCCATGTATTTTATAGGCAGATGGCTGCCCTTGGTGCACCTGAAAGACACGCTGGTGCTTCAGAAACCGCTCCCCTCTCGTTTGGAGCAAGGGGGAGGTGTCATCTGCAGTGGCAGTGGGGAGCAGACAGTGTCCAGGGAGTGGGGACTTTTTTAAAAAAAAAAATTATTTACTGTTTGCGGCCCCCTCTGGATTTCTTCACGGCCCCTAGGTTGGGAACCGTTGACATAGGGCATCTCCTCCCAGCGGGGGTGGCTTCTCAAAAGTGAGATTTTGAGGTGTTGGGGTTTTGCCACAAGTGTTGTCTCTGTGTTGCCCTCTTCTCTTTCTCTCTCTCCCTCCTTCCCTCTCTCCCCCCACCCCCAAACCCATCACTGCCTGTATACCTGCAGCAAGACATCCAGGAGCTCTTACAGAAGTGGAACAAGAATCCCATTGGCCCAGGGTTAGCCAATAGGAGTGCAGCTTCTGAGCCAGCTGGTGACCCGGTAGGAGCCTCTGCCCATTAGAGGGTGTGGCTGATTACCTTGCTTGCTAGCTTGTTGCATTTGGGGGTTTAGGCATGTGGGGTTTAGCTTGAGAGCCATGGGATTATATGTGGGAGGCAACTGATGTGGGCAGGGAGCCCTAGTGGGATCACTCGGGGACAAGAAAGATCTAACTGGAATGTCCTATTTTGTTCAGTTTGACTTTCCTCTGAACTCTACCCTCCGCCCTCACTTCCTTGTTTCTTAGATTTTCTTTGACCTTGCTCTGTCTCGGCCATAACTGCTTGTAAGCGCTGATGAAGTGTTAGGCATTAGGCTCAGCATTGCTCTCTGGCAGAGCAGTACCACAGTATCCATCCAGATACTCTCAAAGCCTCCTTTAAGACAGCCAGCGCCCACAATAGCAGGCCAAAAGCAAGTCAGAGCTTTCCAGGTCTCCAGCTGGCCTCCGAGCAGCTCCCCCTCCTGGCCAGAACAGAAATTAACAGTTTAATAGTAACATCTCCTGTGGATTTCCCCTCATTTCCCTCCCCTTTCCTTTTTACAGAGCAAAGAACCACGCCTGGCCCGGGTCACTCCGACCCCTACTCGGAGGATATTTGCCCTCCCAGACACTGAACCCCATCGGGATCCCCGGCGAACGTGAGTAATCTATCATCTGTGAGCCGGTGTGGTGTATAGCAGATGGAATGTCAGACTCTTAATTGGGGAGACTCTGATGTGAAGCTCACTGGATGGATTCCCCCCCCCTGTTTTAGCTTCATAGCCAGCGTGGGCTACCCTGAGCATAAAAAAAGGTGTTTAAAATGGAATCATAGAGTTGGAAGGGGCCTATAAGGCCATCAAGTCCAACCCCCTGCTCGATGCAGGAATCCAACTTTTAAAGCATACTCAACAGGTGGCTCTGCCTCTTGAATGCCCCCAGTGTTGGACAGCCCACCACCTCCCTAGGTCATTGGTTCCATTGTCACACTGTTCTAACAGTTAAGAAGTTTTTCCTGACATTCAGTCGAATTCTGGCTTCCTGTAACTTGAGCCCGTTATTCCATGTCCTGCACTCTGGGATGATCAAGAGTGAGTTGAGTTGGTGGTTAGACTTCAGCATTTCATCCTTGACTGGAGAAGGATATGGTTAACAAAGGCTGAATTCTAGTATCCCTTTGTGCTCTGGAAACAGGAGTGATGTAATTCAACATATTCCTTCCCTAACCTGGTACTTCTTAGGCTCCAGATCCAATCAGCCTTGCCGTCTTAAGCAAGTTGCTGTCTTGCTTGTTCTTCCTCTTGCTTTTGTTCCCTTTTCACCATCTGTAATTTGGGGCTAACAATAGTGCCCTGCCTTACAAGAATTAAGGATAAGAGAAAGCCACATTCCCAAAACAACCCAACCTATATTTAAATAAGTGATTCAAACCCAGGACCCACATCCAAGGGTGCCAACTAGACTATGCTGCCTCTTCCAAACATTTGTGCTCAGTAATAACTTAAAGAAAAGAACTTTATGATATATTTAAATAACTTAAGCTGTCTTAAAATACACTTCAGACATTTTCTTCCTGACCCAAATTAATTACTGCTACTACCCTATTTTCTGTGACGTTGTTTAGGTTGTTTTTAACTGTTTTAAAATTATGTGTTTTAAAATTGTTGTAACCCGCCCTGGGACATCTGAGTGAAGAGCAGGTAATAAATTCTAATAATAATAATTCTCTGTTCGTGAAACAGGCTCAATTAAAGATATGCCTTGCAGTATCGAGGGCAAATTTATTAGCAGCAGGAGCAGCAGCAGCAGCAGCAACAGTAGTAGTAATTGATTTGTGCATCAGATCTGCTGTATAGAATTTCAAAAAACCACCCAATGAGGAAAGGCCTATAAAGTCAGTTCTGGCAGAGCAGCCATTTTTTCTTTGGGGATAGGAGTGAGGCATGGGAACAGCTCGTGCAAGCAAGAGCCTCTAACGGGTCAGAGCTTGAGCTTGAGCTCTAGGTCGCCATGGGCTGGGGTCCTGACGTTTTCTGGAAGGTCTTTTCAGGGACCCCCTCTAAACACACACTCTTGCGCATGCGCTATCTCTTCCTTTCTCTTTTTCTCTCTCTCCTTGCTCCCTCCCCACAGAAACTTAGAAGGTGGCCTTCAGATGAAGATAGATACAGCCCCTACCCCACACCAGCCCCCTTCTTCCACTGCCATCAGCTCTAGCCTGGATCCCCAGGACCGACGAAGGTGAGGGTTGGTGGGGCCAGGGGCAGACAGCATATGAAAAGCAGGTAGGGCTGCAACAGAGGGTTTAGTCTTTGTGTAAAATGAGAGGACTTCCTGTGGATGCAGCCCCTGCCGGTTCTTCGCTCCTTCCATGTCTTGAGTTTCTATTAACGAGTTGAATTTCTGTTGACTGTCGCCACCATTACAGAGGCTGCCGCATCTTGGTGCTGGAGTTGGGGGAGGGGGGAAGGGGCAGCGCTTGCTCATCAATTCCTTTTTTGCTTTAGACACCTGTGACCGCTTCCGATTTCAGAAGGAAGGAGCTTCTCTGTAGGGCATCTGGCTTGTCTGAAAGCACTCTGTAGCCGTCTGTTGGCTCCTTTCTCTCTTTCCGTGTCCAGTTAGGCAAGCCAAAGAGGGTGTTGGAGGGAAGACAGGGTGGCATTTCTCCACTGCCCTCCAGTGCACCATTCTGTCTCTTTGGCCCTGGGTAGCCATTCTCCGGACTTGGGGGTGGGAGGGGGAGATTGTGCACAGTCAAGAAGGTTGGGAGGAAGCCATAGAGGAAGGCCCAGGGGCGTGCCTAGCAGCTACAAAGAGGTACAAAGTGCTTCCTTCCTGTCACCAAAGCAACCAGCTGGGGGCAAAGGCACTGAGGTGGTTGGCAGGAAGAGAGGCCCCTTGAAGCTGTGGAGGCCATGAATGGGAAGCCTTTAAATGCTGCCCAACCACTTGTTCTTCTACCAGGTCATACCAGACGCCGGTGCGGGATGAAGAGTCGGAGTCCCAGAGGAAGGCCCGTTCCAGGCTCATGAGACAGTCCAGGCGTTCCACACAGGTAAGGATTGTTGCAGGGCAGAATGGTCTGAAGGCTCAAACTTTGAAGGTACTGATAAGCAGGCTGGGAGATGGGCCCAGCAGCGCTCAGGGATGTGCTTTTCTGGCCTAGCTTAAGAGACTTAATGAAGAATTCTGCTCCCAGTGTGGTGTAGTGGTTAAGGTGCTAGACTACGACCTGGGAGACCAGGGTTCGAATCCCCACACAGCCATGAAACTCACTGGGTGACCTTGGGCCAGGCACTGCCTCTCAGCCTCAGAGGGAGGCCATGGTAAACCCCCTCTGAATACCACTTACCATGGATCGCCATAAGTCGGGATCGACTTGAAGGCAGTCCATTTCCATTTTCTGCTACCCACCAGCTGCAGTGCCAGTATTGACCTCTAGGTGGCGTGATGGTTCTCCATTTGACCCATTTTTCCCCATGTACTTCCCCCCCCTCTTTCTGCTTCAAGGGTGTTACCCTCACAGATCTAAAGGAGGCTGAGAAGACCATGGGCCGTGCTGGGGACTCCAAAACATCCCCAGAGCAGCAAAATAAGGACGAGACACATGACCAGGATGGAGAGCAGCAGCCTCAAGAGACTACGGTAGAGATGGCAGGAAGCATAGGGCTGTGGTGGGGGTCAGACCTTTCATCACTACAGGAACTTCTGGCTGGCTTAGGGAGAATCTGATACCACAACAGATGGATCTGTGCAGAGGCTGTTGGCCTGATCTAGGATGAAATGCTTTCATTATAATAGCATCCTGCCTTTTAGGATGCAAATCTTCCCAAAGCCACTTACAGATAAAAGCGAAATGGCTGACACCAAGCTGTGCAGTATCCACTTCTAACCTTTGTGTTAGGAGGTGGGTGTCTGTGTCCTGTAGACTACAAAGTGTGGGTTCTTCATTTGCAGTAATTAGCATTGGGTTGGGCGAGAGTCTGCTGTGTTTGTGCACATCTCATGGTGCAGTGGCACCCATCACTCAGTTCTTTTCAGTTATTCTGTGCTTTAGTCTGGCCCTCCTCAAATTGCTGCCCTGTTTTCATGATCCAGCCTGTAGCGCATTTGTAATCTGACTCCCTTCTTGATTTCCCTACCCCCCACAACCCCGCCACCTCATTCAGGACTCTTGTAGGAGATTCCGGCTCCCCAGTTCAGACAGTTCTTCAGTTTATACTGTGAATCCGTTAGTGGTGAATTCGCAGCCCAGAAAAGGTAACACTTCTTTCAAGTTCTGTGCCCTCTTCTCCCCCCCCCCCAGTTTTCTGTTTGCCAGTTTGGCATTTTTAGCTATGGGCTTACAGTAACATTTGTACCACTGCAACTTCCTTCTTCTCTGTTATTTGATCAGCTTATGCGGCTGCTTATGGTCCGTTTGCCACAGTGTGGCCTAGATATTGTTCCATCTCAGTGAAGTTAATAATAATAATAAAATTTTATTTGTTAGTCGCCTATCTGTCCGAACTAACAGACACTCTAGGCGACGTACAGCAATATAAATACAATATACAATCAAAAAGCCACAATTATCAATTAATCTAAAACCATCCTTCAATTAATATATCATAAAAACTAATCCTCCCCAGAAATCCTATAGGCCTGCCTGAATAGCCAGGTCTTTAAGGCTCGGCGAAAACCCATCAGGGAGGAGGTATGTCGAAGGTCAAAAGGAAGTGAGTTCCAAAGGGTGGGGGCCACAATCAAAAATGCCCTCTCTTTGGTCCGCACCAGCCTAGCTGTTTTGACTGGTGGGACCAAGAGAAGGTCTTATGAGGCTGATCTTGTCTGGCGGCATAATTGGTGATACTGGAGGTGTTCCTTCAGATAAACTGGGCCGAAACCGTATAGGGTTTTAAAGGTTAACACCAACACCTTGAATTGGGCCTGGAAAACAACTGGTAACCAGTGTAGGTCTACCAACACTGGAGTGATATGATCCCGGCGACGGCTATGCTTTATCAAGCGTGCCGCCGCATTCTGTACCAGCTGTAATTTCCGGACCGTTTTCAAGGGTAACCCCACATAGAGCGCATTACAGTAGTCTAAGCGAGAGGAGACCAGGGCATGTATCACTTGTGGGAGCAGATGCACAGGAAGGTAGGGTTGCAGCCTCTGTATCAGATGTAATTGATACCAAGCTGCCTGGCTCACTGCCAAAACCTGAGCCTCCATGGACAGCTGGGAGTCAAGAATGACCCCTAGGCTGCGGACCTGGTCCGTCAGGGGTAATCTCACCCCATTAAGCACCAAGTCTAAATCTCCCAACCTTCCCTTGTCACCCACAAGCAACACCTCGGTCTTGTCGGGGTTTAGCTTCAGCCTGTTCTCTCCCATCCATCCACTTACGGACTCCAGGCACTTGGACAAGGTATTCACAGCCAACTCTGGTGAGGACTTAAATGAGAGATAGAGCTGAGTGTCATCCGCATATTGGTGACACTGCAGCCCAAAACTCCTGATGATGGCTCCCAGCGGTTTCACATAGATGTTGAATAGCATGGGGGAGAGGATAGAACCCTGTGGCACTCCACAATTGAGAGGCCAAGGGTCTGAAACCTCATCCCCCAATGCTACCCGTTGATGCCTGTCTGAGAGGTAGGAACGGAACCACTGTAAAACAGTGCCCCCTATTCCTAATCCCTCGAGGCGATTTAAAAGGATACCGTGGTCAACAGTATCAAAGGCCGCTGAGAGATCCAGGAGGACGAGGAGAGTGTATTTTCCCCTATCCAGCGCCCTCCTCATATCATCCACCAGAGCGACCAAGGCCGTTTCAGTTCCATGTCCAGTCCTGAAGCCCGATTGGAAAGGATCTAAGTAATCTGCTTCATCCAAGTGTGCCTGTAACTGTTTGGCCACCACTCGCTCAATCACCTTGCCCAAGAATGGTAAATTAGAGACCGGGCGAAAGTTATTCAATTCTTGGGGATCCAAGGAGGGCTTTTTCAATATGGGCTTTATCACTGCCTCCTTGAGGGCTGATGGCATTGCACCCTCTTCCAAGGATGCATGTACCATTGCCTTGATTCCTTCGCCTAGTCTCTCTTTGCAGCTCATAATGAGCCACGAAGGGCAAGGATCAAGCAAACAAGTGGTTGGCTTCACAGTAGAGAGCACCTTGTCCACTTCCTCAGAGGGAAGAGGCTGAAACCGATCCCACCAGACCGGAATGCAACTGGCCAACTCTGGCCCACTGCCTGTATCCACGGCGTACGGAGTCATGCTCTTCAGGCGCTCGATTTTATCGGCAAAGTGTTTAGCAAATGTGTCACAGGAGGCTTTAGAATGCTCCATGGGTTCCTGAGCAACTGGACCGACCAGGCTTCGGACCACTTGGAACAACCTCCCGGGACAGCACTCTGCCGACGCAATAGAGGCAGCAAAGAATTGCCTCTTTGCTGCCTTTGTTGCCCGCTGGTAGGCCGCTATTGCTGCTCTAACCAGTGTCCGATCGTCTTCAGCGCGAGATTTCCGCCACCGGCGTTCTAGTCGTCTCACCTCCTGTCTCAGACCCCGCAACCGTGGTGTATACCAGGGTGCTGTCTGAGTTCTATTCAGGGGGAGAGGACGTTTCGGAGCCACCCGGTCTATCGCCCTAGTGATCTCCCTATTCCACTCCACCACCAGGGTTTCGACCGGGCGACCTTCAGTCAGCTCCAAATCACCCAGCGCATTCAGGAATCCCTTAGGCTCCATCAGGCGTCTGGGGCGGACCATCCTAATAGGTCCTTGTCCCCTGCAGAGGGTATGCGGCATTGAGAGGTCCATATTAACCAGGTAGTGATCTGACCATGACACGGGGTTAGAAGAGACAGCCCCCATTTTCAGAACACTTCCCTCCCCTTCTGAAGGCTTTTCCAGGCTCCATTGTTGATATTGTGAGTTCAGTGTATGGGTACGCGAGGACCTGAAGCAAGCTGCATGTTTTCTCTGTCTGCCGTGCAGGCTTGGAAGCTGACGAGACCAGCTCAGAGGCAGATTCTGATCTCCGGAACAGACTGGCTATCCGGGACCGCAGGAAAGGCTGTCGAGAGAGACGCATCACCGGGCTGGGAGGGAACTCAGAGGTGAATATGGCAGGGGACTTAGTAGGGGCTGCTGTGCTGAAAGGAGGACACGGTTTGGGACATCAGCAAGGAGGCGCTGTGTAGTTCTCTTGTTGAGACCTCAGCAGCTGTCTTGTACATTCATCCAAGTTGTGTGTGCAGACAATTTAGGGGAGCATGTAAACCCCCAACTTCTTCCGTCTCCTTCAGGGTGAGGATGATGAAGACATTGAGCAAGTCAACAATGAAGACCCACCAGGACACAGCAGGTAGGTTCCTCTTTGGGATCCAGCATTTAAAACTAGGTTGTGGTGAAGGGGTAGGTAGATATATGGACATGGGAGTTGCTTTGTCCCTGATTGCTGATCCTTCCTTATGTTCATGCCCTTATTGCCAAAAGAGGTTAATGCTGTCCCAAGACTGTGTAACTTTAAAAAAAATTAAATTAAAACTCTGTTTACTCAAAATGAATAGGACAGAGTGATAACTTTAATATGCGAAAATGGCCATCTGTTTTTGCTAATGTGCCCTCATGCTTTTATTTTTCAATCCGTTATTCAAGTTACATACTCACCTGAATTGCAGAGTGTGAGGAGCCACTGGAAGGGTGATCTCCGTGATGTTGATCTCCCTTTTACTTTCTAGCGAACACCTAAACAGCATCTTGTCAAACCGGACAGCTCCTTACAGCTGCCAGAGTCGAAACAGCGCATTGTGCTGCAAAGAGGAACCCGATCATTATTACAAAAAAGTTAGTGATTTTATTTCTGTATTTATGTACGGCATTTATGCCCCACCCTTTAGTCAAAAAAGGCTCTTAGAACGGCTCAACGAAAATCAGTACTAAGATGGCCCCTGTCCTCAAGCTCACAATCTAAAAAGACATGACACACAAGGAAAAAGGAATGGGGTGGAAAGAAGGCAAACCAAGATGAAACACAAGTTCTTAAAGTTACACTTTATGCAGTTTTGTAAGCTATATAGTATTGGAGCTTGGTTCTCTGGGAGGAAGGGATTCTGGTGTACAGTGTGGCTTTTGGGAATCTGATTTCCTGCTTTTGTTTGCTTTCCCATGTGTGTGACCCTAAGCTGTATGAAGATCTCTTGATTGAGAATGAAAAACTGAAGGAACAACTGCAAGAGGCACAGCTGCAGCTGACACAGATCAAGCTGGAGCTAGAAAGAGTGACCCAGGTAGAGAACGAGGCAGAGCAGATACTTCTTGGCTAGGAAAGGGGGTGGAAGTTCAGGGGCCACGCTGGAGACGGAGAGAGCAATAGGCCACTCTATCATGGACGTGGTGCATTTTATATCTAATACGTACTTATTGTGAGATAGGATATGAGCTGGCATACTCTCCCAGCTGTGGGTGTGAGCTGTTAGGTAGCCAGCAAGTCCTGGCTGAAATCTCATCTCTGCAACATAAGGAGGCCGCTGTGGCAGGTGCCCCTAGGCAAGCCACTATTTCTCTTGGCCTCAGCCCTTCCATCTGCAATTCTGGCCCACCTTGACAGGGCTTTGGAGAAGGCGACTGAGTTGATGTACATGACACACTTTGAGCACTTGAAATGTCCTGTGTAAATGATGACCAGCTTTGGGGCAGGGTTATCTGGCTTCATCCACGCCCTGTGATCGTCAGCTGAGGCCCTGCTCTGGGTGGCCCCACCCCCAGAAGCCAGGCGGGTGGCTACTAGTGACAAAGCATTTTCTGTAGCGGCACACCACAGAAAGGCCCCCTCTAAAAGACTTTTAATTTCTTTTGGAAGCCAGATGAAACCTGTTTTATATACCAAAGTCTTTGGATCTTATGGTGGTTTTTAAAAATCTGTTTATGATGCTGTTGCTCTGGCAAGTAGTCTTATGATACTTTTAGCTTCTTTTCCCCCCATCTCTACATAAGCTGTCTTGGGCATTTGCCCTTGGAAGGATAGAACTTTATTTAATAAATATTGTAAGCACTGCATGCAAGGTTGGGCTTCATTGTGTCGTTATTGTGTAGCTTACATGTTGGTTTTTTGTTCTTTCACAGAGGCAAGAACGTTTTGCTGAGCGGCCGGCTCTCCTAGAGCTGGAGAGATTCGTAAGGACCTCTCTCTGCCCCTTTTTGCCTTTCCCTGCCCCTTTAACGATGCTGCTGCTGCTGCATCATGTAAACTGAATTGTAAGACTTGTTTACGCCTCCTGCTGGGGAAGCCTGGGAATGAGTCAGCTCCTTGGTAGTGATAAGGAGGGGAACAAAATGAGAATGGGCCCCTTTGCTGCTCCCTGCTGGCTGGGAGGGGTTGTATTTTGTGTTCTGTGGCAGGGGTGGGTAGATGCAAGTCCTCCATTGGCTGCTGGGATTCTTGTGAGGAATGCTGTGCTATGTAGACCTTAGTCTGACCCAGCCAGATGCTTATGTTGCTAAGCAAGAGTGTATATTCAGGATCACTTAACATAGATTAGTTACTCCTTACCTGTAAAGAGTTCCTGACTACACTTTCTCTTGCTTTGTAAAGTTAACAAATGCAGGTGGGCACACATGGATTCTAGAACACACAAAACGGAGGTCAGCCCACTTCGGTCCTGAAGGGCCTAGTTTTCCTTAGCATGACTTAAATGCATTCTTAGAACTTCCTGTCATTCTCCCGTAATCCTCACCTTTATCTCTTTGCCTCTTCTCTTTGCACAGGAACGCCGAGCTTTGGAGAGGAAAGCGGCAGAGCTAGAGGAAGAGTTGAAGGTAATTCCTGTCTGGTTGGACCAGCCCTTGGGTCTCTGCCTGGAGCACTCAAGTTACAGCCTGAATGGGACAAGCTTTGATCTGATCAGGGAGGGCAAGGCAAAAGTCTTACACCAGACTAGGCAGATGTGTTGAGGTTTTGTTTTGTCTTCTCACCTGCAGGCTCTTTCGGATTTGAAGGCAGACAACCAGCGTCTCAAAGACGAAAATGCCGCACTTATCCGCGTTATCAGCAAGCTCTCCAAGTGACCACCGTTGCCATTGCCCCCGACTCCTCTGTGAAGCAGGAGCCTTATGCCACGCCCCACCTGCTTGTGTACCAGATCCTTAACAGGGTCAGGAGAAATACACAAGATCAGGAGTGACCAGCTCCCTCTCACCACTCAAAACACTCCAAATGTGGGCTATTCCGAGCCTCAGCCAATTGGACACCCATCAGCCGTTCTTTTCCACAGAGGGCCAAGTTTTTGTTGCCAAAAGTGATATCTCAAGCCCCTGCCCAATTCCCTCCCCATCCCCCTCCTCCAAAGACAGTATTTATTTTTGTGGCTTCCTTTTTAAAGTGATGTTATTTGCTTGTTGCTTTTCTTTTCATGAACAAGGGGAGTGGGGATGACGGGAGCCAGTCTTTCTGGGGGTTCAAGAGGAGTGAGTTGGCTACAATATAATTATCCTTGACGGCAGGCAAATAGAGTTGCTTTACAGTTTGGAAGCAAAAGGCCAGACTTCTGAGGTTAACAGACACACAGGGTGTGCTTCCTAATGTGTAATTGGCGCTGCTCGTAGCTCTGCCTCCATAGCTGTGCAGCTCAGGAGCAGCGTTATGCTGATCAGTCTCATTGGGTAAGGGAAAGGGTGGCTGGTCTCAGTCCAAGCATCCCCTTCCATTCTGCCAAACAGACCACAGTGCAAGAGGACTGCAAAGTAGGAGCCTAGCCTCTAGCAACCAGGGCCATTTTCACACTAAATCTATTCCACTGTTGTTCCACTTTAAATAAGCCTGGCTTCCCTCAACGAATCCTGGGAAGTGTAGTTTGTGAAAGATGCTGAGAGTTGTCAGGAGACTCTTACTCCCCTCAGAGAGCTACAATTTCCAGAGTGGTTTAACAGACCGTCCCTCTTCCCAGAGAACTCTGGGAATTGTAGCTCTCTGAAGGAAATAGGAGTCTCCTAACAACTCTCAGCACCCTTAACAAACCACACTTCCCAGGATTTTGGGGGGGGGAAGCCATGACTGTTTAAAGTGGAATAAATGTATGGTGTGAATGTGGCCCAGGTTGCATAGCCTAGGTTGGCAGCTGTCCTGGAAGTTGGAGAACTTGAGCAGAGAAGTTAAAAATGGGACCTGGCAGCCCTGGGTATGGCTATTGTGTGTGTGTGTGTGTGTGAAAGAGAGGGAGAAGCGCCTTAACCACAGGTTGCACTGAGGCCCTGTATGGTTTAATCAGAGAGGAGTTGAGAGTAACGGTTAGATTTAATTTTTTTAATGGGCTGCTGGGATTGACTGCCCTGAGACTTTCTAGAGCCAGAAGGACATGGAGAGTTCTGAGGTGGCAATATTTAGGAGCCAAGATAGTATTACCTGTGAAGATGAGACTGTAAGTGCCATAGTTTGGGTTGGGGGAGAGAGGTGCAGGGGCTGGGGTGGCTATAGTCCCTCCCTTCTCTGCCTTGTTGTAAAGTGGGAAGGATTTTATCTCTTTGCCTGCTCTTCATTTCCCTCAGTATCTTGACTTTCAGATGTGAGTGTGGCTTCCTCCCTTCTCAGAAGCTTGAGTGTGCAGCATTAGGCCTGGCACTGGTTGCTTCCAGTGTTTCCTTGCCTGAACCAGACCTGAGGCCAAATCCCAGGGAAACAGTGTAATCCCCCCCCTTTCTGCTGCCTGGACGATGCCCACAGCCTTCTGCCAGTGCCCAGTCCCGACTGTGAGGATGCCCCAGACATCTGTAACCCTGTGCTGTAAAATGCATAACATTGTCCATACCTCCCCCACCCCCAAAGTTTGTATTTGCCATTCACAGTTGCCAGCCTTCTACGCTCCTTCCCCCTCCAGGAGCTGTGCCTCCTTGACCTCTTTTTTTGGTTCATTGGACTCTGCTGCTTTCCTACAGGATACATGTGTGGGGGGGTCCAGTTTCGTGGCTCTTCTCCATTTTTCTTCTTGCACACACACAATCAACTCTTTTCAATGTTAACATTGAGGGCTAGAAGTACTTCCAAGTGAAACTGAGGGCTAGAAGTAATTCCAAGAGAAACGGGTCCAAAGTACTACCCTGAAAATCCTGTCTGCGTGTGTTTGTATGTGTTTTTTCCTGCGCTATCATGAGCCAAGATTCCTCCGCCAAAATAAATAGTCCCTTCTTTCCTGCCAGATCATGCCTTTCTCTTCTCCCTCCCCCCTTTCCCCCCTTCTCTCCCCCTGCCCTGGTCTGTGAACTCCCCTCCCCAAACATACCTGTACATAACAGAAGTATTTTCTATATGGTTGCATCGCCAACAAAAACCAGAAGAAAAAATGCAGAAAAACTTAAATGTGCAATATCGCATGAGTATTTTTTTCCCAAAGAAGTCTCTATATTGTACTTGTTTATTCAGCAGCGCAGCTGCATTTGTTTTAAAGAACAGGGAATTGAAATTACCGTGTTGAATATAATTAAAAAAAAAGCCTAAGAAGATTGGTCCTTGGGTGTGTTCATTTGTTAATGTGTTATGTAGTGAGGGTTTTGAGTTGATGTAGTGCAACCTTCCCCAACCTTCTGCCCTGCAGATGTTTGGACTACAGTTCCCATCAGCCTCAACCAGCATGACGGGAATTGTAATCCAAAACTTCTGGAGGCCACCAGGTTAGAGAAGGCTGATTTAGTAGATGGCGTGTATTGGAATTAACCAAAGCCACACAGGTTAAAATTCTTCCTTAATCCTGATCCCTGAAGCTGACTTGGAACAGTCATTATCTTTTTTTAGTCTAACCTACCTCACTGGGTTGTTGGTATTAAAAAAGTACACTACTTTGACATTGGTGAAAGGATGGGATGATATTGTGATAAGCATCTCTATGCCCGGTACTTAAGTTCTCATACCTTTATTTATTACATTTGTACACCTGCTTAGCTTCAGCAAGGTGAAGACCATAGCCTCAATTTAAATTTACTCCAGGCTAATTATTTTGGAATAACTACTACAGTCCCTGAAGCAGGTTAATATCTCAGTCATGTGAATGTTCATTAGAAAAGATGGAAGGCAATCCACACTCTTAATCACCAGGTAAACAAAAAGGCTGTTTAAAGAGTGTTTAAACTGGATCGCTAATGGCCTGTAGCTTAAGATTGCTTTAAAGGGACTGTGGGTTGAACAAATTCACGGAGGATAGATGTGTCAATGGCTCTTGGCTAGGATGGCTAAATACAGGCATCTTTATTCAAAGGCAGGATGTTGCTGAATCCCAGTTGCTGTGCAGCAGTAATAGTGGGCAGGGGAATATTGCCTTCACGTCCTGCTTCTGGACTTTCCAGAGTCATCAGATCCTAGGCAAAACGGGACGTTGGGCTAGGTGGATCTTTGGTCTCATCCAGCAGGTTTTTAATTGGCAAGTGTGCGGCTATATGAGGGTTCCCAGATCTGTGACGTTCTACATCAGAAGATATATATCTAGTACTGTATTGAAACACATTCAGTTTATGTTGGCCATACTAGTTCGCCCTGCTCCTTGCCTGCTCTGTTACACCTATTTCCTCTTTTGCAGTTGGCCTTTTCTCTCTTAACCATAGTTATATATCCAACTGTAGGCTGCTTTCACTCAGGGCCTTGGTTGCCAGCAAGGTCTTCATACTAGAAGTGGCTCTAGTCTAACCCGTCACCCCCACAAGAGGCCCAGGCTCCTGTCTTCCAACCCTTCTGTTTTCACCAACCATATCCCAAACTAAAACCAAAGCAACGCTTCTGCTAACTGTGCCTGTTAGGCCAAGAGCTTTGCCATAAAGTTGCATAACGATGGTGCCCACACCCCCAGGACAAACAAAATGTAGCTCTTCTGCTTAGATTCTTACACCAGGAGTGACTCAGGCTCTTCTTGAGCCTTCTTGGACTAAAATTAGAGCTGGTCTCTGCCCCACCTTTCTGTCTTCCTTCCCAGGCCAAACCTAACCTTCAGGAATGGTAAGGATGCCGCAGCAAGGTGTCACCCCCCACCCCGGTAAGGGTGATGCATTGGGTCTGAATGTCCCTCTAGACAGGAAAGAAGTGGCCTCCTCCCACCAGCCCATCTATTCTGCCACCACATAAGAACATGAGAGCCTGCTGGATCAGGCCAGTGGCCCATCCTGAACAGCATCCTGTTCTTACAGTGGCCAACCAAATGCCCATGGGAAGCCCGCAAGCAGGACCTGAGTGCAACAGCACTTTCCCTGTATTTGGAAGCATACCGCCTCTGACCAGCTTGAGATGCAAAGCCAAGGATTATAAGCAATGTGGAGGTATTGGGTTTATCCTATCTGGAGCCCTGTTTATGGTCTCCCACCTCACCCCAGTGTAAATAGCCCCATCACCTGAAGTAATAGGTTTACGAACTCTACACGCTTTAGGCTTCCTTATGGCTCAGGGTGGATTCTTTAAGATCCTCGTCCTCTGCATCATGCTTTCACAATGTGGAAAAAGTTTGCCTCTAGCTACTACGATGGGAGAGTACGTCAGGTTCGTGGACATTGCATATTTTAGGAAGGCGTTCTGAATAGATTTTTAAAATGCTGATCTTTTTTTAAACTTCAGCTTGTGTGTTTCCTGTGTTGACAACTCAAAGACAAAATGTACACAGCTGGGTTTGGCATGGAAGTTTCGGTTGCTAATGAGGAAACGATTTTGCTTTACTTTTCTCTGGAGCCCCACCTAGCAAGGGAAGCCTGCTCTGGCACTGCCTACTCTGTTCTGGGCCTTTTCCACACAGGGCTTCCATCTCCCACATATAGTGGCTGTATCACGCCAGTCGGGGAGGAACTGTACCTCCTTGTTGGAGCACATGGTTTGTATGTGGAGGGCCCCAGGTTGGATCCCTGGCATCTCTAGTTGAAAGGATCAGTAGCAGATGATGGGACAAGACCCTAAAAGGAGCCCCCAAAGAGTCCCTGCCAGTAAGATATTATTGGGCTAGATGGACAGTAGTGTGACCTGTTAAAAGGCAGCATCGCTAATGTTCCTGCAATACCTTTAAAGTATCTGCCTGCCCACCTCACGTGTGCCAGTGCTTTATTGGCACTGTGCAACAGTCCCTCATATAAATGACTAGGCCAGGCTGGAAGTGGTTGAGTTGCAGTGTTGGGTAACAGCAGAACAGTGTGAGTGGTATGAATGTTCTTTTGAGACTTGCTTTTTAATAGCCTGTGTTGTGTTGACACCTGAAATAGGATGGGCGGACACACACCTGAGGTACTATTGTTCCTGCGTTCTGGAACTTTTCAAAATGAGTGAGAACCGAGAACGTTCTTTTGGTGGGTGAATGCACAGACCGTTATTTCCTCACTCAGTGGGTAGGTCCTTTGGGCAAATGTCTCCCCACTTCATTTGCTTAGAACATTTATATCCTCCCTTTTCCCAACCATGGAACTTAAGGAGATGTACAGGAGGCTTCCAGGTGTCCCCCCCCCACTGTCTGACCCCTAACCTGTGTAGCTTCTGCAGGTCCCTGCATCATGTACCCTCAGGCCTTGGCAGTCAGTTGTCTGTACTTTGTCATTTCTGAAGCACGCAAAAGAAAATGGAGGCTGCATAGAAAGCTGCTTTAGACTTTGCCAGACCACTGGTGCTTCTAGCTCGATATTACCAACCCTGACTGGCAGCAGCTCTCCAGGTCCCAGCCCTCACTGGCAATGATGGAGATTGAACCTGCAACCTCCTGCATGCATAACAGGTGCTCTGCCACTAAGCTTTCCTTACTTTTTTAGGGATCCCTCCCTGCACAAACCCACCTTGGATTGGAAATCAATACAGCCCTACACCCCAGTGATCACATAGCCAGCAGGTCAACTGAACAACCTTTCAGCACAGCAACTTGCTTCTACACACGCCCACAAACGCACACACATTATTTAACTGGCCTAGGCCAGGCCGCGATGTGTACAGCAAGGCTACATGCGGAACAAAGTCTTCCAGGTGCCTACAAGCAAGGCCCATCACATCCTATAGAAGAAAGCAAAAGAAAAACCATAAGCGTTTATAAATGCAAATGAACGTTTATTGCCCTTGATTGGGGACTCTGAGCTGTAAAGCGGCTTGAGCCAATGAGAGGGCTCTACCATGCAAACAAGAACCTGAGCAAATTTAGCTTAAAATATACTAAAAAAAAAAAAGCAATTAGGAGTGAGTTCAGCATAATACTGGCAACCTGAAAGAAACCAGATCACATCGCTATCCCAGACACATTAGACCACACTCGTTGTACAAGGGTCCTTGCCTTCTTCCTGCAATCATCCATTAGGCAGCATCACTCCCTGCCTTTAGCATCCGGAAGGGTCCCTTACTCCCTTACTCCTTGCTCCATATAATGTTCTACCCAGATAGAGAACATTCTGCTCCCCTAAATCAGTGTTGTCTTCAATTAAAAGAGAGAGCGGGCTTGACTTGGAAAGAGGACTTCGCAAGTTATAGAACTGAAGTGTCCCTCCCCCATCTTTTATTTAAGTATTTATATACTGCCATATCATAAAACTTCAGGATGGTGTACAACAATAAACATAAAACACAATTACAAATAGTAGAAAATAACCATGAAAGTCAGTGGCTAATTAAAAAAAAAAAGATCGGTTGCCTAGGCCTGCCTCCGTAAGAAAAATCTTCAAGAGCTGCTTGGAAGTCAAAAGTGAGGATGGCTGACATGTTCCTGCTGGAAGAGTATTCCCTAGATAGAATGGGACCAGCAACGCTAAATGTCTGACTTCTCCTTAAGGCCGGACGCTGGCCTCTGTGACATGGGACAACTGCCAGCGCTCCTCCAGATGATCTCGGTGATTGAGCTGGGATATAAGGGCTCAGGCGGTCCTTTAGCTTTCCTGGAGCTAAGTTATTCAGTGCTTTGTATAGCAACACAAGAACCTTGAACCACATGAAGTAACTGGCATTCAACATGGCATGTTAATCCATCAGGTACGTTTATCACATTTGCTGGTGTTTTGGTGTGTGGACACGTGCAAGGAAAACAGCCGCAGCTTCTCAGCATTGCACGGAAGATCACCAGTATATGTGTCATTTGAAGCGGCCCTCATTTCCATCTTACTCCAACCACCAGCTCCCTTCAAAGAGCCCTGACACCTTCCCCCCCCCTGCGAGAGTTTCATTTCAAGTACAGGTTTGTGTGTTTTGTGGTGATTTAAACTGCAGCAGGTGAGTGACTGCTACCTGCTCAGGTATGCAAGGGGTGTGGTTAAGCTGGTAGGGTCACTCACACAATAACAGGCAGGTCTCACAAGCCACACAGGGAGTGTACAGTTTTGACTTGCCAAGCCAGATGCTCCTTTGGACACCGAACTGGTGGCGATGGTAGGAGTTGAAGAGGAACAGCTGAAAGCATAGGACTGTTACACCCTTGGTAAGTCTTAAAGTATGGTGGGATCTTGGGGGGAGGCCGGATGCCTAGGTTACCTGCTGGGGATAAGCCTAGTCCGTGAGGTAAACAGAAGGGGCTTGGTCCTCAACTCTCTGGCCTAGGAGAGAAGGCCTAGCTGAGCAGAGCGAGAGAAAGCAGGCTTCCTTTGCGGCATGGTCGATTTTGACAGGGGTGGGAACAGAAGGCCAACTCTCTAGGAGTGGCGTCAAAAGGGACTGGGATCCCAGCTGCTTGGCTTCCTCAAACTGGGACCCAGCGGGTTACAGGACAAGCTCCTGCATTCTTTGAGGGCAGTTTTGCAGACAAATGGAAACCATCAATTTACAGCGGGGAGCATGCTGGGGCTCCACAGATGGGAAGCCAAATATGGGTTTAAATGAAAATGGGTCAGAAAGAGAGCATACTGTTATTGTGACAGGGAGCCTAAATGGGGGGTGGGGGCAGTCCCTTGCAAAGGATCCAGGACATAAGCACAGCCAAATTGGTTTAAGTTGCGTTCGTTAAGTGAATTGAGTAGAACATTGTCTAAACACATCTGTCTGTAGAAGTAAAAAGGGTAGAGACTTTGTTCTTTAAATGAAAGCTGAACATCAGGGAGGAACCTGAGTTACCCATAAAGGGGCCAGGTTGTTTGTTTAATTATTATTGTATTTATTATTACATTTATACCCCACCTTGCCTCCAAGAAACTCAGAAATGGCAATGGACTGCCTTCAAGTCAATCCCAACTTATGGCTACCCTATGAAGAGGGTTTTCATGGTAAACTGTATTCAGAGGGGGTTTACCATTGCCTCCCTCTGAGGCTAGTCCTCCCCAGCTGGCTAGGGCCTGCTCAGCTTGCCACAGCTGCACAAGCCGGCCCCTTCCTTGTCCACAAATGCCAGCTGGAGGGCAACTGGGTCCTTGGGACTATGCAGCTTGCCCACGGCTGCACAGGTGGCAGGGCACGTAACCCCTGAGCCACTCACTGTGGGGATGATCTTTAGCTGGCCCTTGACACCCAGGAGACATGAGCGGGGATTTGAACTCACAGACTCTGGACTTCCAGCCAGGCTCTCCCCACTGTGCTATACCAGCCTTCAGCAAGGAACTCAAGGGGGTGTACAAACATGGTTCTCCCCCTCCTGACTGTATCCTCACAACAGCCCTGTTAGGTAGATTAGACTGAGAAACAACGGCTGGCTCAAGGTCACCCAGTGAGCTTCATGGCTGAGTGGGGATTTGAACCCTGGTCTCCCAGATGCCACTGTAACCGCTATACACACTGGCTTTTGTTGTGTTTCTGTCCCTCCCCCTCCCCCTCCCCCCATCCTTCCTCATGTGCTTTAGTTCTGAAGAAAGATCTAGCGGAGATAGGCCTACACTTGCCAAATTTCCCCTTAAGAGTATTCTGTGTTTGGCCATCACTTCGTCTCACCATCACCACAAAACCCTTGAGGGTGTTTATTCTGCTGCTGCTTCCCTGGTGTTTGCTAAATCTCCTCACACCATTTGTTGTGGTAATCCAGGTGGTTCCAGCCCAGAGGGCTGCTATTTTGAAGTCTTTGGTTCAGAATAGGAAGATCCAAGATTTTATGGAAAAGAACAGCAATTGTGGTTTTGGAAAATCATGCCTGAGTCCAGAGGAGTGTCATCTCTGTGCTTCCAGTATTTTCTTTGAAGAGCAGGCCTCACTCAGCCCAGGCCATGTACAAGAGAACCTCTCAATATAGCCAGAAAGGCTTTCCTTACAAAAGCAACAACAGCTAGTCCTGTACTTCTGGGATTTGGGGGCAAGGGGTTGTAGCTGACTAAGTCATACTTGGAATAGACCCTCTTAAACCTTTGAACTTAAGTTATTCCTAGTAACTAACGTTTGTCTATTGACCTCATCAGGGGGATATGATTTTAAGTAGGTTTGAGCTCTAGAATACCCTCTTTTGTTAAAGGCTTTGCTGACATAGATGAGATTGCACTTAACGATATTTTATTATGTAACTCATTTATTTTATTATTACATTTGTAGTCTGCCTTATTTCCCAAGGTCAATGCTGCATCTGCAGACTTTTAGGCAAATTTCATATAAGAAATCTATGGAGTATTAGTATATTTTCCAGAATTTATAGTGTGCCATTGACACGATTTCATTGAGTGCATACCCTCCAGTATTTCACAGATAAAAGATGGTCATGTTTGTAACACTCCTGCTCCCATATCAAGGAGGATCACTGCCTCAAGTGTCGTCACCGCCACAATAAGAATGTATACATAGCCAAAGCTTCAATACCTCAGCAGTGACAATCTGTAAAATAGGCTGTGTGGTAGCTGTGTGTGTATTAACATGCATATCCAGTAGAGACAAGAAAGGGAAGGGTCATTGCTCAGTGGTACAGCATCTGTTTTGCATGTAGAAAGTTTAGGTTCAATGCCTGGCATCTTCAGGTAGGGCTGGGAATGTCCGTTGTCTGAAACCCTGGAGAACCACTGCCAGTCAGTGTAGACAGTGCTGAGCTAGATGGTATAATGATTTGAGTCTCTATAAGGCTATGTTCCGATGAGAGATTTGGGCCAAACTCCGCATGACATTAATCACACTTTTTAAAAAAGCACGCTTAAACTGGCTACATTCATTTTAAAGAGCAAGCAGCTTTAATTTGGTTAGTATGAGCCAGAACTCCTCCCCGCCGCCCTGGGCATAGCCGATCCAAAATATGCTCCCAATCCAGATTGGGGGCCATGCCTCATTGCCACCCCCACCCCAAAGCTGCCAGTTGCCTCCCAAGAGGCTGTTTACTGCCAAAGCCCTGGGACTGAACCTGACAAATAACAAGCAATGCACACAAGGGACATTTTAATTAGGCATCCCTCAAAGGCAAAGACAGGAGAGTGATTAACCAGGGACAGGAACCAGGAAAGGGGGACTGCCTCCAGTCCATGAAAACAGATGGAGCATATGTTTCCAAACTGCCTTGTTTATGCCCTTTTGCTTCAAAAACGCAGGATGTAGAAATGCTAGAAATGCTAAAGCTAGGAGCCAGGGTTTGGGGCTAACAGTAGAGTGTGCACGTATTGTTTAATTGTAGATAGTGTTTCATTTCTCCAAAGAGAAGTAGCGGAGCTCACACCAGCCTACAATTCATACCCTCTTGCCAAGAAGCCCTTTTCACATCTAGTGGATCTAGTTGTGGTTACTCAGAAGGCACATTATCCTTGCTGCTATATTTTATCACTACAGTTCGCACAGCCTAGAGTGAGGCAACGGCTTTTAAAATGGATACCAGGGTTCAGAGTTAAGTGATCAGACCCTCCTAGAGCAGCAACATCTAGCACTTGGTTAGTATGAACCAGAACTCCTCCTCGCCACCCCATGCATAGGATTTTCATCTTGCACACAGCAGACAGAAAACCAGCAGGTCCAGCTTCTTTGTTCTTGTGAAATCTTTAATTCCGGCCTCTACGGTTACTAAAAACCCAGGGACTCTGCAAGAAATACAAAGAGGACCATCCCTCCATGGAAAGCCACCTAACTTGGAGGGTGGGCAGGTGATGTCTTGGAGGGAAGGGATGGCATTTCAGCAGTATTCCTTTTTCCTCTCTGGCCATAAGCCAAATACACAGTCTAAGCTCTCCTGCTCATGACATCGCAGACTATCAACTTGAGTCAATATTGACTTTATTTCTTCACATCAAGCACTGCTAGTGATAGACCTGGGCATAAATGAGCACTGCTCACAAATCTGTAGCAGGGACATTTAAGCAAATATTGGGAAAAGCATATCTTGCTTCTCTTCTCCCCACCCCTGATAAAATACCAGAGCGTCTGCTTTAACCACTAGGCCTCTTGTAACAGTAAAGAGGGGGGTAAGACCAGAGAATGTCGGCTCAGCTCCAGGGTTTATAGATACTCAGTCAAGCATAGGAGGAGGTGAGATCCCACCTTTAATAAACAAAGCAACCTTGCCAGATAGAATGAACCAGATGTGTCAGTTGGCAAGAGACGCCACAGGATTCTTAGAAGGGAGTGGGGCCTGCTCACCTTTTTTCTTTAGCATATGCACACAATGTAAATAATCTGGAATTGTATGTTTCTTTATTTGCAAACATTTCTATGTTACCAACATTTTTAAAAAAATCATGACAGCGAGCATCATGAAATCAACAATAAAATTAGATAGATGAAACAAATACAGAATGCATCATCCAAAGTGTAGTGGTCAGAGTGTCAGACGAGGACACTTGGGGACCAGGGTTCAAATCCCCACTTTGCTGCTACAGCTCTCATCATCCCTGACCATGAGCTGTGTTGGCTGAGACTGATGGGAGCTGTAGTTCAGCAGCATCTGGAGAGCCACAGAGTGGCCACCCCTGGTAGACTGTCTAGCTATCTCTAGTATCCTCACTTCTCCCTTAAGTATGCTCTTGAACCAGTATACCTGTGAGTGTCTCTGGTGGATTTCAGCAGGTGAGGGGTGATATGAACTAGGATTCAGGAAGGGAGAGTGGGGCTGATGAAAGGGTAGAACAGGTGGGGGGGACTTCAGGCCTGCGGGGGGGAAATCATAGAATAGTAGAGTTGGAAGGGGCCCATAAGGCCATCGAGTCCAACCCCCTGCTCAATGCAGGAGCCCAAATTAATGCATACTCGACAGGTGGCTGTCCAGCTGCCGCTTGAATGTCTCCAGTGTTGGAGAGTCTACCACCTCCCTAGGTAATTGGTTCCTTTGTCATACTGCTCAAACAGTTAGGAAGTTTCTCCTGATATTCAGCTGAAATCTGGCTTCCCGTGCGTTGAGCCCATTATTCCATGTCCTGCATTCTGGAATGATTGAGAAGAGATCCTGGCTCTCCTCTGTGGGACAACCTTTCAAGTACTTGAAGAGTGCTATCATATCTCCCCTCAGTCTTCTCCAGGCTAAACATGCCCAGTTCTTTCAGTCTCTCCTCACAGGGTTTTGTTTCCAGTCCACTGATCACCCTGTTGCCCTCCTCTGAATTCATTCCAGTTTGTCTGCATGCTTCTTAAAGTGCGGTGTCCAGAAGTGGACGCAGTACTCAAGATGAGCCCTAACCAGTGCCGAATAGAGGGGAATCAATCCTTCACGCAATTTGGAAACTATACTTCTGTTAATGCAGCCTAAAATTGCATTTGCCTTTTTTGTAGCCACATCACACTGTTAGATCATATTCAGCTTGTGATCAACAACAATCCCAAGATCCTTCTTGCATGTAGTATTGGCTGAGCCAAGTATCCCCCATCTTATAACTGTGACTCTGGAGACCTCTATATCATTGCTTCCCAAACGTTTTCCCCCATGGACCACTTGAAAATTGCAGAGGGCCTTGGAGACCACTGAATGATTTTGTCCTGCCTGTTGTAGCAGTTGTAAAGCGCTGTGCTAGATGGTACATGATTTTTAATTGTATTTTTATTACTTCTTACATTTCTTACATTGTATTGTTATTGTATTACAATTTGAATGTCATAGAATTCTTCAGAATTCAAATGCTAAGTGTTCTTCACAGGCATGCCACGGACCGTTTGGGAACCCCCACTCTGTATCATAATCTGGCCCTCGAGATTCTGTCCAGGCCACACACCCTCACCCCAAGCCACACCCCCTCACCCGCCCTGCTGCATGCACCCTCTCAAGTGCTTTTGCCTCCTGGCTGCATTGCATACTTGAAAAGGGATAATGCATCTTCCTTGCCTAGATGGAGGGGTGTACATGGTGTTTGTATGCGCAGCTGGAATGCAACCTACAGAACAATGGAAAGCGTCACATCTGTGACTGTTGCTCCACTCACTTTTGCCTCTGGCCCAACCCATCCCCCACCGGCCTCTGGTCTCTGTAAGGTTCCCTGCAAGGGAATGTGGCCCTTCCCCTGGGATAGAAGGATGATGGAAAGAACCTGGATTCCTTAGGCAAGGATCATTGTGGGCTCGGTCTTCGGGCTCCTTTGTGCAACTTTAGAGCCAGTGTGGTAGAGTAGTTAAGAGTGTTGTACTAGGTTCAAATCCCCAGTTCGCCACTAAGCTCACTGAGTGATTTGGGGACAGCCACTCTCTCTCAGCCTAACCTACCTCACAGGGTTGTTGTGAGGATAAATGAGAGGGAGGGAAAGAACCAGGTGCTGAGCTGCTCTTTTCACCAAGGAGAAATGTAATCAGTTAAATAAGATAGAAACATAATCAGTTAGGTAAACATTAAAATAAATGAATAGGATAAGATAGTGAAGGGGAGGGAATGGAACAAAAAATGATTCATCAGGTAACATTGGGGGTTTTCTCCTTCATCACAGTGAGCACCGTTAGGAGTAATTATTTGAGTCTCCCTGCGACTACTTAAGACCCAGTTCAAGCCCAGCAGTGCCCACCTTAGTAGTCAAATGTGAGGATGTGCAAATGTAGCTTCAAGGTATCTGAGCCATAATGATGCAAACCATTTCCCCCGATCTAGAAAGCAGCTTAAATTTGCGGAAAATATTGTTTAGGAAATGCCAGTCAAGCGGATCTTGGCTACTAGAACAATGGAATTAATGCAGAGCTCAGAGTATTGTGTGTGTGTCAGGGCTGAGGGAATGATCCCTGAAATCTCATGACTTTTGAGTGTCCATTGGCAACTGTCTGGGCCTGTTTAATGAGGCAAGATCCATGGTCAACATTGACACCACTCTTCTAACAAGAAAACAGAAACTAGCACAGGGGTGGGGAGCCTTTTTCAGTATGAGGGTCACATTCCCGTCTGGGCAACCTTTCGGGGGCCACTTACCTGCGGTAGGTGGAGCCGGAGGCAAAACTGGCTGGAGCAACGAATGTAAATTTTACCTGGTTTCTCCAAATACTCACACCCCTCTCTCTATACTCCACCCAGGCAGCCAAGAGGCATGATCAGAGTTCAAGGACACATTCCAGCCAGGCAACAGCACTTAGGGTGTGACGCAGGGCCAGTGAGGGGTTGGCCTGGGGAGAGTTACGAGGGCCAGATAGAGAAGCCTGGAGGGCCACATTCACCCCTTGGGCCTGAGGTTCCTCACCCCGGTTTTAGCTGCCTGTCAGAAGCTTTCTGCTGCTCCGTGCGGCCTCCGAGACTGATAACTTTTTCCTCTAACATTCACCAGGTTGCACTGTGAATCTCCGAGAAGCCCGCTGACACCATGAGTGACTTGGGAAGGTAAGAGGGACTGATAAAGAATAATGCAATCTGGTGCCTACAAGTCTAGGATATTAGCAGCAAGTATGCCCAGAGGGGGTTGTACTACATGGACAGACAAGGCAGCTACCCAGGGGGGCACTGCAGTGTAAGGGTTGCCCAACATGCAGGAAGTCACACCTTAGGCCATGGTTGCCTGCTGTTGCTGGCATGGCCAGCTCCCCATGCTTCCCGGAACCTTCTGTGATGTTCTGGGTGCGCACTCACTTTCTGCCTCAAGGGTAGGGAGCGCACGATTTGCATACAAAAGGTTTCAGGTTCATTCTCTGGCATAGCCAGGTTGGCCTGGGAAACACTCTTTACTGAAGCCACAGACACCACTGCCAGTCAGCATAGACTAAGGGCCGGAAACTTCAGGTCCAGGGGCTGACTCTTGCCCTCCAAGCCTTCCCATCTGGCCCTTGAGACTCTCCTCAGGGGCCACACACCCTTCCCACTTCCCCTCCTGGTTTTGCTTCATGTTGAAACTGTTTGTTGTCTCTTTAAAGGGAATGGTTTGGGTGTAACACATAGAGAGGCCCAAAGGGATATCTTTTTATGTAACCCCTATTGAATATCATGAGAAGTGAAAGCAACTAGTTTTCCCGCCTTTTATCTCTCTTATCCCCTTCCTTTTCCTCACAGTTTGTAGAAGCAGAGTTTAGTGTTGTTGTAAGCCAAGTGTGTCAATTAATAAATATAATCAGAGTTAAAGAAGTCAAGCTTCCAAGAACCATTATTCCTGTTAAGAAGACCTTAGCTGTTGCAACACTCCGCCCTCCTCCTTGAGCGTTTCTGCCTGGCTGGAATGTGTCTGTGAACTATAATAATGCCTCTTAGCTCCTTAGATGGAGGATATTGAACTGAGGCAAAATTTGCATTCATTGCTCTGCCCACTTTTGTCTCTGGCCCCGCCCACTGCTGGCATGTGGCCCCCAGAAAGCTGCCCATAAAGGAATGTGGCCCTCGGGCTGAAAAAACTTCCCTGTCCCTGGTACAAACAATACTGTGCTAAATGGACCAGCGGACTTCACTTTATACAAGGCAGTCTATGGGTTCCTATGCTGGGATGCCCTCATGCCAATGCTCAAATCACATGAGGACCAAAAGGGGCCTGGCCTCCGCCCTCCTTAGCCAATGGGAGGGCGTACTTTGGTCAAAATGGGATGGAGTCAGGGGGCGGGGCTTCTGTGTGGACTTCATTGAGTGCTCCTCTACCTTTTCTGTCCATCATCCAAGCACTACTTTATGCCTGCCCGTCTATTTATTTATTTGATTTATTATTTGATTTATATCCCGCCCTTCCTCCCAGCAGGAAGTAACACACTTAGGCACCTCTAAGCAACACAAACTCTTAGGCACCCAGGGGAACGTGAGTGGGTCTCTTCTTAGACATTTCAGCCACTGTCACCCCACCTGCCTCCTCAGACTTTTGTGCGGCTTAAGATTGCGTATCACTTCTTTATTGTGTGTGTGTGTGTGGGATCTTAACCACCTGTCATCAAAAGTCTGTCAGTGTGTTCAAAAGTGAAATCAGTTCACACAACGTGTGTATATGTGTGTGTTTAGATCCACACAGATTTTTTTTCACAATGACTAAGAAAACATCTATTTTTTTTAAAAAAAGCAAAAAGTTTCATCTTCTGCCACCTTCAGCTCTAACGTGAATCCTATCAGGAGGATTCAGGTCAAACTTTTCAGAGCAAAAAAGCCCCCGCTACCAGCACAGACTAAAACCACAGGCTAAAACCCTAACACTGAGGAACAATAAAAGCAGTTGTGACTAAAATTGCATCTAAAATGCCTGGGCAAATAGGAAGGTCTTCATCTGACTGGCGCAAAAATGATGGTCATGTCAGAGTCTAGCAAGTCTCCTTAAGGAAGACATTCCTAAATCAGGAGGCTGCTGCAGAAAGGCCCTCTCCTTTATGACTAAATAACATACCTCTTTTTTAGATGGTTCTTTGAAAAGGGCCTGTACAGAAGATCTTAAGATATGGGCATCTTCTGTGCTTCACCTTTATTGCACCTTTATTGGTCCCTGCAATCTCTTGTCCCCTTTATTGTAATTTGAGCCTCCTGAGCGTTGTCACAGGGCTACTTACTTAGAGAATGGCTTGTGGCTCATTTGGGAGCTGGTCACAGCCCCATCAGCCCTGCTATAGTGGACTGCAGGCAAGGAAGTCTTGCACTGTAACAGCCCCTCTCTGCTTTTCTTTCACTTCTGGGTTGACCAAAGGGGTCGGTGACTGTTGGTAAGTGTTGAACTGGAATTGACCTATTTGTGGCAGGAAGGCCATGAATGGCTGCAAAACCTCTTTGAACAGGAACCATGCTGTTTCAGTGTAGCTCCGTGACCTTGCTTGGGAGCTAAACTGAGTGGCATAGATTACTGTTTAAAAAGTTTTTTTGGGATGTATTATGGGACTTTGTGAATTACTGCAGGAAGAGCCAGGACTAAGAGGAGGGATGGGGAACCTGTGCCCTTCTGGATGTGACTGGACCACAATTCCCATTACCCCTGACCACTGGCCATGCTATCCGGGGGTCATGGGAGCTGGATGGCCACAGATTCCCCATTCCTGGTTAAGAGGATACTGCCCTCCAGGATTCATAAGGAGTCTGCAGGCCTATAAGGTTTTGAGAAGGATGTGTAGCCTTAAAGGGAAAGGCCGTAACTCAGTGGTAGAGCATCTGACATCTCTAGGTAGAGCTGGGGGGGAAATTCTATCTGAAACACTGAAGAGCCACTGGCAGTCAGTGTAGACAATACTGAGCTACTGCTAGATGGACTGACTCAGTATAAGGCAACTTCCTATATTCCTTCCCCCTGGCACCCCAGCGGCACTGCTTCGTGCAGAGTTGGGCCTCCCTCCACTCAGAGCCCTCATACATTGCACTTTGATTAATTTCTGGAGATCTATAAAAGATGCTCTGTTTAAGTTAATACTTAATCTCTGTTACGAACAGGCCTTGGGGGAAAACTACTGGATCTCAAGAATAAACAGGCTGTATCAGACCTATCATATCTCGCCACAGGTCCTTTCCTCACTAAACAACAGAACGAGACTAAGGGATGCAATTATTCAATCTGGAGCCTACATTGATAGATTGGCTATCATAAATTCAAAATTCTCCAAATGGTACTGGATATATAAACATGATGCTCTTACAGCAACATATTTGGCTCAACCTACATCAGTAAAACTCAGGCAGGCCTTTACGACATTACGTTTCCAAACCATGCCGAATGCAGTAATGGACGGCCGCTATTCCCAAACACCTTGGCACCAGCGCTTTTGTATATGTGGTGCATTGGAGGTGGAAGATCTGCCCCATTACTTATTGGCCTGCCCACTGTACTCCCATCCACGAGCCAAGTACCTAAAAGACCTGCTGGCTCATCCACACTTAGTGCAGGACCATCACAAAATATATCACCTTATGTCCGATATGGACTCTTCTATAACATATAGGGTTTCACTGTTTGCCTTGGCTGCTCAAAAGATCCACGCAAAGCTCAAGTTAGAGACTGTAAATAATTGATGGGCGAAGTTAAGGGGTGAACACTTACCGTTATAAATTGAGTCCTGAAGGAAAGCATTACTCTCAGGACATTTTATTTTATGGTTTATGGTTGAATGAATTTTAACACTCTAGTAACGACACGTAATGGGACGTGGGTTTTAATAGAGATAACTTGGTATCGGATTTTAAGTGTCAAAAGTTTTATTGTAAAACTTGTTCTGGTTATGCGGTGGCCTATGGCTAAGCAATAAAGTCGATGTATGTATATTCCTAGGCTTCCTGTGTTTCTAGCGGTCTGGGAATCTGGGCCTGAGGTAATTTTTTCTGTCCATTTTGTCTTCCAGCCTAGTTGGTGACTGCCCCAAGCCCAGTGCGAGAGCCATTTATGGTGAGTTTTGGAGTATGAGGATGTATGGAGAGGAATTATTTATCAGTAGGTGGTGCTAAGTTTCAAAGTTGAAGGCCTTCTTAGTCCTGAAACTCTACCATCCCTAGTCATCTCAAAGGTTACCTGCTCTCATAAACAACTCTGTCTGTTCTTTTCTTCTGCTCTTTACACCACGAACTCCCTTCCTGAATATGTCAGGTTGTATCCTTTTCTTACTTCAGCACCTGTCCTGTGAAGCCTTTGGCTTAACTCTTCTCCTCGCCCCAGTAACCGCATATGATTACGATCCATGGCTTGATTCACGCTTCCCTCCCTTCTGTGGTTGACTTTCCTGCTATCAATATGTAGATGACTGTAAGCTCCTTGACAGCAGGGGCCTCACTTTTTAAATAATAATAATAAACCTTGTATAGCTTTGAAAAGTGCTGTGTATATTGATAATGCTGTATAAAACGAAACAAATACTCTTTTGCAAATTAGTGAAGCTCAGAACTGTTTCTGCAGAGCTCGCTTGCCAGGGGTGGTTTCCTCTCATATAGTGTGTACTATATGAAGCGAAAAGATTTTCCTTCAAAAGCCAAGATCTTGCGCTTGATACAATCTCTCTGACTTGAAGAACCTTGAACATTTCAGTTTGCTGGGATTTAAAATCCAAAGATTATCAGGCCTCTGTACCTAGCTTGGGCGGCTGGGTGGGGTAGAGGTGTGTGTGGAATTAACAGAGAAGCAGCAAGAAGGCAGGAGGGTGTGTGTATATTTCTCACAAGCTAAACTGGTTCCCCCAGGGAGAGGCAGTAATTGCATCCTTCTGCTTCAGGAGAGGTAATAACTCCTTAAGAACCTAAATGCCTTCCTTAGAGGGACCAGGCCCTGGACTTTGTGGTTAAGGGTTGTCTCCAGTGCTAGTCCTACTCAGAGTAGATCCATTGAAATTAATGAATCTGTCATGTCCATTAACTGCAATGGGTCTACTCTCTGAGTAGAACTAGCATTGAATGCGACCTGTTGTCCTTTAAACTAGACCAGCCTTTCCTGACCTTTGGGTCCTCAGATATTGCAGGACTGCAATTCCCATCATTCCTGATCATTGGCCATACTGGCTGGGGCTGATGGGAGTTGAACTCCCCAACAACATCTGAGGATCCAAAGGTTGGGAAAGGCTGAGCTAGACCATCCTGAATTTGTGTGTTTGCATGTATGTGTGTGTGTGTGCGTACTATGTAAAAGAGAGAGCAAACAATTTCTAGTATGTGCATGCATATATATGATTATGCATTTTTCTGGGTTTTTTATGCTGACATTTTCGTTGTCTTTAACAGCTTCATGTCAGGCACATATTCAACAGGAGCAATTTCTTCCAGTGTGCAAGTTAAATGAAAAGTTTAATCTGTTGACTTTCTACCTGTCACACCACCATCAGGAGCCCTTCCACAAAGAAGGCAGGCCCCATGTGTATTCCAGCTACGTACACACTGTACATTTAAAGCACATGGCTTCTTCAAATAATCCTGGGAACTGTAGTTTACTCCTCACAGACCTACAATTCTCAGCATGCTTAACAAACTACAGTTCCCAGGATTCTTTGGGGGATGTCATGTGCTTTAAATGTATGGTGTGTATGCAGCTGTCTCTTGACAAGTGTGTATATATGCCATAGTCCCATCCTCTCTGCCCATTTCTTCTGGATAGGACAGCAGCAGCCCCAAAAAGGGTGCCTCCTTCCCTATGGCCGCACCCGCAGAAGAAGAGTTTAGTTTTTCATTCTCAATTCCACCTTTTTAAAATGAACAAAGTTGACAGTTGACACTAAACAGACCCAGTTGACAGTTGACACTAAACTTTCGGGTTTCATTTGCTGTTTCAAGTCAACACTGCAAAGTAATTCCTCCTCCATAAATAATGCTATATCTCCTTCTGCAGAGCAGAGGAAGAAGTATTCCAACATCACCATGGCAGACGTCTCCCAGTATGCTGTCAATGTAAGTCTTCCTCCAACATTTTGAGTTTGGGCTGTGCTAAAGTGGGGGCAAGACCTGGGACTTCAGTAGTTAGTCAACTGGCTGCATAGTGCATGCATATAGTACCACACATTTAAAGCACAATCTCCCCTCCCCCCCCAAAAAAAAGAATCATGGGAACAGTAGTTTATTAAAGGTACTGAAAATGGTAGCTCAGGGGTAAATGACAGTTCCCAGAATTTTTTGAGGGAAGTCATATAAATGTATGCGGTGTGTGCAGAGTGGGGAAGATGGGATGTCTCAAATTCGGGGAGGAGATATGGGGGTGGGTGTTCCTTGGCTATTTCCAGAATTTTGAGGGAACCCCTGCATGTCTGACATGGAAACCCTGTGTGGTGCAGTGGATTCTGAGGAGCATTCTAGAACAGTTGTGTTCAGTTTTTTCCAAGACCAGGAGCCCCACCCTCAGTCTCAACCTGCGACTTGACAACCACTTCCTTTTTTACCACATATGTCCTCCTTTCTCTCTGTCTTCTTATTTTTTCCTTCACTTCTGTCTCTCTTCTCTTCTCTTCTCTTCTCTTCTCTTCTCTTCTCTTCTCAAGACAACAATCTCCCCTCCAAACAAATCAGCTGAATGATGCATCCCACTCTGTTGGCCTGCAAGCCAGTTTTGGGGTCCTGACCCACCAGTTGAAGACTAGGGTTGTTGTGAGGATAAAATGGAGGGGGGAGGGGACCATATACGCCATGCTGAGCTCCTTGGAGGAATGGTGGGATATAAATGTAAAAAATAAATACAATATCTTTATAAAGTTTTTGTGTTCATGCTTTTAGGCTGCCCTCTGGCAGGAACTATCAGGGCAGCATACAAGAAAACAGTAAAATCCATGTTATAAAATTCATGGTAAAACAGTAAACACAAAGTGGAACCATGGCATAGGGTAAAAATGCAGCGTAAAAAAAAATCAGCAGAGTGAATAAAACCCAACTAGCC
Source organism: Rhineura floridana (assembly GCF_030035675.1). NCBI lineage: Eukaryota > Metazoa > Chordata > Lepidosauria > Squamata > Rhineuridae > Rhineura > Rhineura floridana. Next base: position 20,769,345 of record NC_084490.1, read on the forward strand.
AGTTTACATTCAATACGGGAAGGCCAGGACAAATTCATTCATTCATCATAATTATGTATATCCCACCTTTCAGGATACAAATCCTTCTAAGGCGGTGTGCAAGTAACAGTAAAATGCTTCTTTTAAAACCATGATAAATAATATCATATTAAAACATCATCAGGATGCTTCCCACGGGGCAGCTGTTAGTAGCAGATTGCTCTGTGGAAGGAAGGATTCAGTCCAGCTGGAATAGGAGCTCTGCTGTCAGAGAGCCAATGCGGTGGGTGCCAAATAAAGCCTCCCTTAGGAGGGCCATTCCCCAAAAGGCCCACCTTCAGCTACCCAGTGGCGAGACCCTATTAGACCCCCTTCTCTCGCTCATTTATGTTTTTCATACCTTCACTTTCAGGCTCATTCTCTCTCCCTCACAACCCACTTTCATGCACCTGCACATTGTAGGGCAAGGTCAGTGACAGTGGTCATGCTGACTCCCAGGGAGACTTGTCTACCATTACTGATCTTCTTATTGAGGAACTTCTGGTAAGCTTCCAAGGGTGCCCAGGACAGTTTGAAAACCAGTGTGATAAAGACATGAATAACTTTGGTGACTTACATTGGATGTGCTCATGCTTCTTTCCTCCCTCCTTTATCCTCCAGCACTTGGTGACCTTCTCCATCGGGGAAGAGGATGACTTGGCAACTGTGGAGGATGCCACCAGGAAACTGTCCGTCATGGATGCACAAGGGAAGATCTGGGTTCAGGAGATGTTGCTTCAGGTCAACGGATCGGCTGTCAAGCTCTTCGACGTAGACTCCAAGGTGGAGGAGCGACCAAGGACTGTGATGTTGGGTGGCTAGTAGGGATCAGGAGGTGGTTGGCTGGAACTCTGTGGCCTAATATCTCTTCCTTAGAGAAGGCTCAGTATGAGCTGTCCAAAGTAGCTTTTGGTGACTTTGTCTCCCCCTATAGGAGGAGCTAGAGAACTACGGATTGGCAGCTGTGGCTCGTTGTGAAGTTGTTCGACCTGAGTCTCGGTCCCAGCCACTGCTTCTGCTTGTGTGCCAGGAACCCCACCAGCTCAAACCTGATGTTCACTTCTTTGAATGTAACCACATCGGGGTAAGGAAACTGGACACTGTGGATCCATAGGGGAAGTTTGGAAGGTGATTCTTGGCAGTCATCAAGTTCAACCCTCTTCCAGCTGCAGGAAAAGTAACCTAAAGCAGCCTTCTCCAACCTGGTGCCCTCCCATGCTGGCTGGGGCGGAGGCTGATTGGAGTAGTAGTCCAAGAGGGCACCAAGTTCGTGAAGGCTGATGTCATAAGGCATTTGGGGGGGGGTCTCTCCCACCATGCTTTTTGACCTGATTTCTCTTCCGCTTTCCAGGCAGAATTGATCCGGCAGGACATTAACAGTGCTCTGTCAGACTTCAGGACGGGTGGAAATGCCCAGCGGAAGGAGGCGCTCAGGTGAATGCAGATCCATAGGCCTGTGGAGTCGGAGGGATAGGACAGGGAGTTCTAAAACGATACGAAGGACACAAAGTATACACATACAACATGTATTTCAATCCTGCTGGTTGCTTTTTCCAGGGAAAAGCAGTTAGAAGGGATTGTGTATCTTTTTTTCAGTGGAGAAGTTCTTTTGAGGGGCATTTAACCCTTTCCCTACCTGTTCCTTTCCCAATGTAAGTTCCCTGCCCCCACTATTTCTCCCCTGGAGGTCTCTTCATGTGCTGCTTGAATCCCACGGGATGGAAGTGGGGAGAATGTCTTGGAGCGGACTGAGGTGCAGCAGAAAGCAGCGGGCAGAGAAACGGGTTAAGAATCCACACATGCTGCTTCTCTGCTAAAAAAAACAAAAGAACAAAAACCCTCCTCAAAGCTGCTTTTCACTAGTAGAAGCAGCTATTGGAGTTCAAGTATGCAGGCTGGCGAGTGACGTAGTTTGGGCCTGAACAGGGAAGGTGACATTGTAGTGGGTGGTGGAAAGGGAGTGCCCAAGAGTCCTGCAGTGAAAGTGAAGTTATGCCTAGGAGGCAGAATCCTTGAGCTGTTTCGGAAGGGGGCAGGATGTGGCTCAGAATATTATTTATGTAATAGGATTTTTATGCCACCTATTCTGTCACAAGGGCACATGGCAGTTCATCAGCTGCAAATGCTGGATGCCCTGACTCCCTAAGTCCCCTGGGGATGGGGGTGGGGCCTTGGTGTTTCATCTTAGGGTAGGGTTGCCAATCTTTTTTTCTTACCCTTATTTACTGTGGTTCTCCCCATGCCTTTAACAGCAGCCTGATGTGCAGATACTTAGCTAAGCAGGTGGAAGGGTTCCCAGTCCTTGATCTCCATGCCAGGAAAAGCTGGACCTGCCACATTTCTGCCTGGCAGGCACCATTTAAAAGTCAATCACAAGAGTATGTTCAAGCAGAGAAACATTGGCGTCTCCTGGTGTTGTGGAAACCAGGATTCTTTGGACTGGATGAGTGGCATGCGGCCCTCGGCCTAATTTCATGAGGATGGCAAGGAGAGGAAACCGGGAGGGGGGGGTGACAGAAAGAGTGAAAGGGAATGCCCTGCCCACTTTGGCTCTGGCCCCACCCACCATTGGCTCTGGCCCCTCCCACAGCCAAGGGCACACAGCCCTCGACAGAAGAAGTTTCCCCACGCCTGGGCCAGAGGAGGGTTGGAGAGGTCTAGGATAGTGTTTATCTGCCAGGATGATAGTGCTTCCACTCTCTCGACCTCTTGCTTTCTTGTCTCTCATCTTCAGAGCTAACCAGACTTGGCTGGGCAACCAGACAGAAGAGTCTCCGGAGACCCTCCCTCAGCCCCCTAAACAGGTGCCCTCCAGGATTACAGTCATCACACCAGAGCAAACAGAGAATGGTGAGAACCCCAGAGCCCTGGCTATCAGTCTGAGGCTGCAAACCTGGGCACGGTTTTGTGCCTGAATGAGCATCACTGAATATTTGGGCGCGTGGTGGGGGAGAGTGTAGCATCTCTAACCCTCTGGCCCAGGGGCGGGTTGCACTTTTTCTCTCAAGGGCTGCATACCCTTGGGGATAATCTGTCAGGGGCCGCATGTCAGTAGCAGCAAGTAAGGCTGGAGCCAGTGGTAGATGGGGTCAGAGCCAAGAGTAGGCAGGGCCTCCCTTTCTTTCTCTCTGTCGCTGCTTTTTCTCTCTCTTTTGCTGGTAGAGCACATGCTTTGTACACAGAAGGTCCTTGGGTTCAGTCTCTGACATCTTCAGCTAAACAGAGCCCCCCCAGAAGAGACAACACAGGGGTGGGAGGAGCCAGTGGGGTGGTTTGGAATAAAGCAGCTTCCTCTGTTCACTGAAATCAATATGCATCTGATGTCAGTTGAAGTCAGGCCTACTCCTGAGTGAACTTGCATTGGATCATGTTGCACCTGTCTTGTTTTCTCATTGCCCTCACAGAGAAGAGCTGAGGAATCCTGACTCTTGGCTTTCCAGCTTGGTTGCCACTTGGCAACCCAGAGATCAAGGTGGTGGACGTGGCCCTCCCCTCTCTTCCCAGAGCAATGTGTAGCTAGGGTTGGGTGACATCACTGCATTCACTTGCAAGGAGAGAATTTGCATAGGAGAGGGGCCCTGGAGGTCCCTCCTGTTTCTCAGAATAGCTCTGCAGCCACAGGGGTTCCCTCCCAACTTTTCCTATGGTCCCTTCACCCACTCTCCAAAAGGCATCCTTGCTGAAGAAGGGAGAAGGGACTGGAGTTGGAATGGACTGGGAGAGGTCACAGCTGTATCGCCTTTTCCTCCCACGAGACAGTTAAAAGTTAAGAGACGTGCTCTCCAGGTCGCCGTCTGGCAACAGCACTCCTAACCTCCTGATTCTTTCAGTTCCAGCCGTCTCGAAAGCTGAGTCTGACCTGGCCATGGTGCGTGCTGAGCGCAATGTGGTGAGTTAGCTGGAGAGGTGTGGCGTGAAAAATCAAAGGTCCTATAAGATGGGTTAGAATGGTTTGTGAGAGGTAGGAGTTGATTGCCATGCAGTAGGATTTATGGATTTGCCTGCCTGCACCTAGTGGGACCCATCACCTTTTTTCCTTGATGCATACTTAGTCATTGCATGACAGGAAGGTGCTTTTCACAGGTGGCAAAACAGAGCTATACCTGCTGTAATTGCACAGAACCTGTTGGCATATCTGGACTTTAAAAAAAGCCCATAGATTATGTTTGACAAATCAGGAATGGTCTCTTATATATAAAATACTATTCTACAAGCTATATCTCCTGAAATATGCTCTTCTGCAAAACTATTAAAAGTACAGGAGCCTTTTTTGCGTCCAGCCACTCTATTAGAGCAAGGGCATTTTGACATTGCTATTTTGTTTCTTGTCCTATTTGGTTTTGTGGGGAGTGTCAAGGGAAGTGAACAAATTAAAAGATTTTAATCATATATGGAGCATGTGCAGAGTGCATTTCCTTAACCACTGAGAAATGACAAATAACCCCTCACTCCACATGTTTACGTTTAGGGGAAAGATCCTCTGCATAAACAGCTTCTTAAAAAAGAAATGGAGGCTGCAGGGCTATGTGAACTTTCCTAGGAGTAAGTCCCACAGAACTGAATGGGATTTGCATCTGAGTAGGCATGCACAGAATTGTGCTGTAAGCCCTGCCATGTGGTTCTTACATGAATGGTTCCTTGTACAGTGTGGAGCAGAAGGTGTATCTTGTTATCTCTCTCTCTCTCTCCTTTTCTCCGTCTGACAGGAGCTACTGAACCAGGTTTTCGATGATGTGGAAGCCTTTATGGGGAAGCTGCAGAAATCTGCTGAAGCTTTCCGTGTGCTGGAACAGCGCAAGCGCTCCTCAAGAGGGCGTTACCGAGAGTCAGGTGGTAAGAAATATAGACTGAGCCCTTCTCCAGGAAGTTACGTTTTCCCACTCTTCCCTCTCATGACAGCTGAGAACCTGAGATGCCTTAGGGTGAGGTTGCTAGAAATTAGAAATGGCTCCGAATGCTACGCCAATCAGAATCTGGCTGCTAATTCTAGTTCTACCTTCCAGACAATTCTAGAACCTATGAGAATCCAGAAGGTTCTGTTATGGCTCTGAAAGGCTTCCCTTAATATATAAAAGCCTCATGTAAAATTCACAAGTCTCTTGCACTGGCATAACACAATAGCACAGTAGTCATGTTCTGCATGTACAGGATGTCTTTTGGGGGGGGTTACTCATGTAGAGAACGTTGCTGTGTCAGGGAAGACCCTCAGACCCACTCCCTTGAACCTAGAACAAGGGCCTCCCTCCAGAATCCCAAATGGATTCCATTCTGGGAGGCCGAATTCCACCAGCTTCAGTCATGACTCCGAAAGGCTTCCTGACACAGTTGGCAGCCTTGCTGTGTGCAAGTTCACACACAGCCTCCCGCACGGACATGCATAGCATGATAATATCATTATGCTGACCATATGCAAAAGGCCTTTGGCATCTGCATGGTGAGCGTCTGAGTCGAGGAAGCCTCCACAGCCACCAGGACTAGGGTCTCTGCAATCCCAAACGGATTCTAGACTGGGGAGGCAGAAGTTCACCAGTCTGCAACTAGGGATGCACAAATGTGCCTCGGTCTGTTTGAGCATTCATTTGTGTTTCCCTGCCGATTACTCCATTCCACTGTGATTTGAAGCGGAAATACATGTCATTTTTGCCATGTGTGATCTTCTTTCTTTGCCTCATCTGCAGTGGGACTCCTGACAGTCCGAGCTCGGCCTCCTGCCCCGGAGGAGTTTGAAGACACTCTGGCTAAGATTAAATATTCCTTCAGCCTTCTGGTGAGTGTTGTGCTTTTCTCCCAAGAAAGCGAGACAGGGTCTGCCTGGCTTGTGCTAACTAGCCTATGCTTTTGTTTCCACCACCCAGGCACGATTGAAATCTAACATCTCCAACCCTACCTCGGAGGAGTTGATCCATTTTCTCTTGAGTCCCTTGAAGACGGTAAGCTGTGGGTTCAAGGGGACAGTGGTGAGGGGCAGATGAAGTTAGGGGCAGATGAAGAAGAGGAAAGCTCCCAGTCTGCAGCTGGTCTACAAAACGGGGGTAGATAAACACTGACAGGTGACCTGCAGAAACAGCAGAATGACACGGCACAGTGTTTTCTGGACCATGCTATGTATACGGCCGAAGTGACTGACACTCATTCAGCTGGTGTATCAGAGAGAAATGTAGCCTAGAACACAACTCCCTAGCATGCTAGGCAGCTCTGTGTGAGGTCTTCTTTTTCATGGGGGAGCATTCAAATGTGTGATCCCCCCACTTGCAGAACAGTGTGATACAAGCCACAAGAACCTGCTTGGTGTGATTTTGCTGCATGTGTAGATCAGGTCTAAGGATTGAGCAGGAATGCGTGGGTCTCAGGGGAATAAACTAGAGCCAGGACCCTACCTTTTGATTCTCACATCCCACTTTAGGTTGTGGAAGCTTCTGGGGGGCCAGATTTTGCTTCTGAGTTGCGCAGCCCCATGCTGACCCTGGAAGCAGTGACCTTCATGCGAAACTGCTTGGGAGAACAGGAAGCTGAAGTGTGGCATTCGTTGGGTGAAAATTGGACCAGGCCAAGGTAAGGGGAAGGGACTGAGGAGCTGTTTTGGTTTTGTTTATTATTTTCTCTTCTTTTGTGTTTTCAGTTTCCTGCATGGATATGGCTTGGTTTGCTGATTTTTCCCTCCAGCACTTTTAAATTTTTCAATCTTGTCCTCGGCCTCTCAGTCCTCTGCCTGCCTTCCCTTCCTTCAGGCCATTGGCTGTTCAACTCTGTGAAGCGGGGCTTTGTAGTCAGGGTGCCCTGGGCTCTCTGGCTGCCATTGGCTGAACTGAGCTGATGTCACCAGATGAGCTTGGTGAGCAGGGCTCAACAGCCTCCTTTAAGAGGTCATTGGAAACCTGGAATTTGAGTTCCAAGGAGCATCTTTGACATGCTCTGGTAAACTAGACCCATTCATTTGTGGCACTGCACTGTGGGCTCAGTGTTGATTGGTTTGAGCGGATTGGCTGAGTCATTTTGGCACTTCTAAGCAGAAAAGGATGGACAAACCCTGCTGTCTGAGTACGTGATTGAGGATTTCATGATGTCACTCACTCTTAATTGTATATCTTCCATTCATTTCCACCTCCCACCACTCTCTCTGCTCTGCCCTGCCCTGCCCACCCCAGAGTGGACTTCCCCCGGGACTATGCAGCTCCCTACACCCCAACTTTCCGAAGTGGTTGGGAGCCCCCACACCTGGACCCTTCTGGGCAGCCTTGGGAAGACCCAGTGGAGATGCAACACCGACACGAAGAACGCCGCGCTCAGGTGAGCACTGAGGTGGCCAGCAGGCAGGAGAAATAGATGCAAAACCCACATCAAGGGCAAGAGGATGGAAGTAAAAAGTTCTCTTATTATTCAGAGGAGGAGTGGGTTGTCCTTGCCCTAGTGAGTGCTTGAAGGATCCATTTTTTACCAAGATGCTTTGGTGTATTTTGGGCCATCCGGATGCATTGTGGCCTCTCTAAGGATGGATTTGACAGCCCATTTCTTCAGTGTTTTTTTTTTAACTTACTATGTAATAAGAATCTAGTGGAACCAACTTTTCTGGAATAGCGTCACAACTGCTTGATTCCACAGCCACCGCTCATTGCACAAATCAGACCTTTTTCCTGTCCTTTTTTTAGACAAACGGCTTCTATTCCAATTACACCACTTGATGACTTCAAAGGGCAGTGTTTATGTAGTAGCAGTAGTTATTATTAATTTGTTACCCATCCGTCACCCTAAGGTCCCAGGGCAGGTTGCAATATTAGAATAACCTAGTCATTTGAATCTGCACTCAGGCTTTAATTAGATGTTACAAGAGGTCAGCCTCTCTCTCTCTCTCTCTCTCTCTCTCTCTCTCTTTTCTTTCTCTTTCTCATAGTGTCAAAGTAAACTCATGGCATGATGTCATGATATTGTGCATTGCCCCACTTCCATTCACATCATTAATAATTAATAATTACACTTCTGCCTTGCCCTTCCTCCGAAAGGAGCTCAGGGGTGGCAAACACACAAATGATAAAACAGCCAAAACATCTAAAAAACATCCGTTGGTGGCTATGGATGCCATATTCTGTTTTTGTTTAGTAAGACATTACATGGAATTAAGGAGAAAGAGTAACAGCAGCTCCGTGTCTCTTATCCTCTTTGCATATGTTGTACAAAAGTCAGAGGTTGCCCTCCCGTTGGGTAATATTGGGGTATTTGTCTAGCACTCTGGATCTTCTAGTGATGCTGTGAATATTCCTTTGCCTGCAGTCTTGCTGATGCCCTCATACTTCAACATCTGTCTATCACATTTGTATTCCACTCTTTCTTCAAAGAGCTCAGGCACTGCCCCCTGGGTGTCTTCTCCACTTACAGCCTAGCCTATCTCACATGGTGGTTAACAACACATTTTATTTATTAATTTGTTTATTTAAAGTCATTTTTAAAAAGCTCCCAGGGCAGCTTACAAATATCAATAAAAAGGCAGTTCTTTTGTAAGCCCTCAGGCTTACAAAGACATGACATGGCACAAAAGGAAAAGAGACTGGGAAGGAGGAGGAAAAAGCAAGCTTGGGTAGTAATTTTTACTTGTAGAGTCTGGTTACAAGAATTGGAATGGAAATAGTTCAAGGAGAGGAGACAAAAGTTGCCCTGCAGTACCATCTCTCAATTTGTGTCTGCTATATAATAACATAAGAAGAGTCCTGTTGGATGAGAGTAAAAGGCCCATTGAGAACAACCTTTTGCTTCCTTTAGTGGCCAACCAGATGTTTCGGGGAAGCTCCCCAAGCAGGGTGTTAAGGCAACAACCCTTCCCCCAGCAACAAATATTCAGCAGCATGCTGCCACTAAACATGGAGGCTCTATACAACTATTATGGCTAACAGCCATATTCACCATTAATTTGTCTTGTTTTGAAACTATCTGGTCTAGTGTCTGCCTGTGCATCTTAATGACACATTAATTAGGCTTGCCCGAGACCATCCAGTGAGCTTGATGGCTTAAGTGGGGATAGGAACCCAGGTCTTGCTGGTCAGTGTCCAGAATTCTAGCCACTTCATCACACTGGCTCCCATTAAGACAGAGGCAGAGTGGGTCTGGATCAGTCTTTCCCAACCTGGTGCCCTCCAGATGTTTTGGACCATCAAACTAGCATCATATGGCTGTGCTGACTGGAGCTGATGGGAATTGTAGACCAAAACATCTGGACAGCACCAGGTTGGGGAAGGTTGATCTAGAGGCTGGCTCTGACTACAGGCCTAATGAGGCAGAGGTGATTAACTGGGGAGGATACTGCCTTGAGCAGGATGTTGGGCTAAGGTGACTGTGGGGTCTTGCTAGTTAATCATTTATCTCTCTTTCCTTCCCACCTCCTCTGTTGCAGCAATCAGCTCCCACAATTGCAGCCAATGGGTAAGTCCCCCTCAAGCCTTTGGACAATTAATTTTGATATTTCGGAAGGTGTGTCTGGGTGTCTTGAAGGAGGGCTGAACTTGGAAGGTGGGGCCTGAAATCAGGATCTAAGGGGCAAAGAGAGAGGGGAGGATCTTGGAGAGGAGGAAATTGGGAAGGCCAGGGAGGGGATCTGTGGGGTCTTTTTTTTTTCTTTTTCCAGACTTCATAGAAAAGTTCTCCCAAAATTTAAGAAATTGATGTCCATCTTCTGCATTATTGTGCCAGGACAGGAGCCACAAAATATCAGCTGCTGGGATAGGGCTGTTACCTTTTCCATTTTTAATAAAATAGGAGTCCAAACTCAAAACTTTTCCCCTTCCACACACACAGTCTTTCTCTTACCACAAGGAGAAGGGGGAGCATAAAACCTTGAGAAATATGATTTGTGTCTGTGCAGTAGAAGATACAGACTGTTGCTATTTGCCCTCCATTGTGATCATGGTCCAGATTGGGGAGCCCACACCTCCCATTTGCGTATGGGGAAAAGCTGCCGTTGAAATGAATGGGAGGTTTCTTCCCCCAGTGCTAATTGTAGGTGCAGGCATGTGTGATCTGGATCAGGGCCACAGTGGGTGCAGGAGGTAGAAAGGCAAAAGTCCCCCTACCCTAGGGCTATGACCTGGATTGGGGTGGAGGGGCTGCACTAACAACCAGTGCTACAAAAAAACACAGAAAAAAAACCCACCATGCATTTAAGGGTACAGTTATGCAGCTAGCATATTGTCTCATATGGCTTTTGCATAGGGCTTCCCTCTGGGCACTGATTAAGTCCACTCTTGATTCACATCATTACACGCTCCCTGAGCCTTCACTGGGCCCTAAGGGAGGAAGATCTTGAAAGAAGTGTGTATAGGGGAGTGTGTGGGTGTCTGTGGGCAGGGGTGGATATTGTAATGACAGTAATGGGTTGTCATATTGAAGGGCTCATAAGGGAAAACTTGGAGGAAGGAATTAGGGTTGAGTCAGCTGAATAGGTCTGTTGTGGGGAGTGCTTAAGGGTGTTGGAGGTCTTCCGATCCGGGAAAGATTGTGGGCCATTTGTTCATGGGAAACTTAAATTCTACATCACTTTTTTAAAAAAATATTCTGTTTTCTGTTTCTGTCTGTCTCTCTCTGCATGGGGATAGCTGGGTCCGGTGGTAAGCAGGGAATTGAGTGAAAGGAGTTAGATAGGAAGGGGATGGTGGGAGAGACCAGGGGCTTAGGTGGGTGAGGGTGGTGGTCTGTGTAAGATTCCAGGGGTGAAGGAAAGTAGGGGAGCTTAGGGTAGGGGATTAGCGGCCATTTAATGTGGAACGGGGACTTCACATTACTTTCCCCAATCTGAACCTATTTGCATTTGGTGCTAGGAATCTGCCTAGCCACTATCACATCAAGGAAAGGACTCGGAACGCTGAATGTGGCAGCTGCCACAGAGTCCCCTTAATCAAAGCTTTCATATTTTATTTGCTTTTTAAAATTATGTTTCTAGACATCTTCGCTGTTGGCTTAAAAAAAACCCCACCACAAGTCCACAACCTAATAACATTAAGTAATCACTGAGAATAAAATCCAGTGGGCAGAAATGGTGTTTCTGAGATCTCTCAGTCCTTGTTGCTCAATATACCCCTCCCAACTCCTGTGCTTAGTTAAATCCTCTGCTCCCTAATTGTCCAGTGAGTCCTAATCCTCAACAGGAACAAGGAAAATTGCAGACTGAAACAAAATATTCTGGCATCTTGGCCTCAACCTATTCAGTTATGTTTAATCTGTTTTATAGCACTTTCCCCCAATCGTATTGCTTTGTCCTTACAACCACCCGGGGAATTAGGGTATGCTGGGGAGGGCATGTTGACTCTACAAGCTTTTATATCAGTTTTATATCACTTCCAAATAATCCTGAGAGTTTGTAGCTTGATGAGGAAGAGAATTGTTAGCAATCCCTTGTCCCCACCCCCCGGAACTCTCCCCTGGATTCTCCAGGGAGACTTGATGACTATTAAACTATATTTTAAAAAAAATGTTTTAAAGACATGCCCATCATGATTTACTCAAGGCCCATAAGGCTTAGCAATAATCTGTTCAGCAAAGGGAGATGGGTCAACGGCAGATATCTGAAATTCACTGGACAAGTACAATGGATTAAAGTAGGACTTCCTGCCCCATAGGCACACATGGGTGTTTTGTGTGTGCATGCGCACTCTCATTAAAAACGAGGAAGTGACTGTTCCGTGATACATACTGTGTCAAGGAGGGAGAGGATTTTCTTATAGTTCTTAAAATAAATTAAAACCTGGTTCCTCTTTTCCAGCCGAACGAGAAATTCTGGATTTAAAGCAAGGCAAAGATAGACTAAGGTCCCAATGGGTCATGGAAATAATCTAGACGAGTGACCTCTCCCTTTTTTATTACTTAGGGTGGATTTCCACAAGTATTTATGATGTGATGTTTGCATAGAGAAGTCATGAAAAGGTTCCAATAACGTGTTGAGATCCTGGCTCTCCGCTTCCTAGAAACCCTTAGTAAACGGGCTGAACAGCTCTTATGTTAAACAAGTAAACAACTTTAAGCCCAGAGTCATGGCTGCCCTCCAAAACCACTGGGAACTGTACTTCCACAACCGCGCAGAGAATTATTGGTTAAAGCCCTTGCTACACATTACAGTCACCAAGTGACAGAATTTTGCAATCAGGCACATGCCACAAAGGTAAAAGCGCAGGCGGCCTCTCTCTGCCCATTGCTCCTCTTGGCAGCTAATTTTCCATGCTCCTTCGGAGGGGAAATTAGCAGCTAAGAAGAGAAATAATAAACATTAGGAAGGTGAGAGACAGCCAGCAGTTTCACCTTCGCTCTCTGTGTGTGAGTGATTCCCGTCCCTTCCAGATTTCTCTACTTCTTGATGGCAAACTGTTCAGAATGCACAATTGGCAAAGTTCCCACGTGTTGCGGGCTCCTCCAACACAATGAGTGTAATGTGCCTAGGCTCTATGAACCATACGGCCACATTGCTCAGGCCTCGCACACCTGTGTTCATCTAACACACACATTTCTATTTACCTTCTGCATGCCCCTTTCAGCATTGGACAGATGGTGTAAAGAGGGCATACTCACACCAGATTGTACATGTTCTATTTATAGCGGGGCTCCTGTCAAGCCATCTGATTCAGCCCAGTGTCGCCACATTTCCATAATGCAGGGAAGCAATAAAAGTGGAGAACAAATCCACTGGATCCTACACTGTTTTGTTTAGTGCAAACATTGCAGAAGTACGGGCTGCTCTTCTCCTTCCCAGAGTGCATCTGTGCACCACAGAGAGGTGCAGCTGTATCACGGAAGCAGAGCCAAGGACACATATGGACTATATCCCCACATAGACTTTCCTGAACATAAGTCCTTTTCAGTGGGTGCCTGGGGGACAGTACGGAAGTGAGGCATATTGCTCTCTCAAATAGGCCCCCTATAGGATTACCTGTTTTCACTGAACTTTCACATGAATACTGCAGTCAACAAGAGCACTCTTTAGTAGAGGCCAAGCACTGTCATCTGGATACAGTATACAGTGAGTTCTTAATGTAGAATAGCATAATGGTGACAAGAACAAAACGGCACACGAGTCGCAGCTCAGAAGGGCATGATGTCCTTTCCATTCTCTAGATATCCAAGGCTTGGCAGGAAGCTAAATAAACAAAATAGAAGTCTAATCCAGCCCGTGAGTATGGTGTGGGAAGAGAGAATCAGGAGATTTGGGTTTTCCAGAAAGGCTATGGTGATGGGGATGAGTTAGGGCAGGAGGGCTTAGGAGCCAAGATGCCTGGGTTGTCTTGAAAGAAAATGGACTTTGTTAGAGCTAAATAATGCAGGGAACAGACCGGGCTTTTGGCTCTTGGATTTACTGGGTTAGGGCAGCGTCACAGGAGCAGATTGGTTAGGCCAGGGAGATGCAGAGGAATGTAAGTGTCACAGGAGGCGAGCAGCAGGTGGTGCAGGCCAGATGCTTTGGTGATGGGCACAGAAAGGAAATATAACAGGATGAAAACAAGAGGACAGCGTTTTAAAGAAAGATGGCACCCAGAAGAGAGCCGAGAGGGGGACGCTAGGCAGCCAGCTAAGGTAGGACTGGGTGGGGGGACTGCCTGGCTCCAGTTCCTTTTCTTCTCTGTTTCCTATCCTTTTTTCTGAACCTCTTGGCAAAATTTGTATCCCAGTGAGTTCCAGTATTGATCCTCTTCCAGGTGGGAGGAGGACCTCCAAATGGAGGGACGGGGATTATTTTCTCTGGCTGGAAATTCCATCCATTTCTGGAAAAAGGCAGCTGGGATGGAATGGACCAATATCTCACATTGTCCCTTCCTGGCCATTATCTGATCCTTCCTTCAATATCACATTTTTCTCTTTTCTGTTTGAAATGTGTATCATTCTGAATTTGCATCATTGCCCCCATTCAGCTAGATAAAAAGTTATCTAAAGCTAGGGCTGAATGGTTGAAATGATTCTTAGCTGATTCATCACCTGACCTTTTAGCTGATTAGTCAAGTGATTTAAATCTCAGCAAACTTGCATATTGCCACGCCTCAATATACATGCCTTTCTGAGATATTGAAGGAAGTGTACAATATTTGCTTACAGTTTAATAAACTGAAGCTACCGCTCTTTATTAGAAAGGCTGTGTTTAATATTTCTTTTTCATTCCTATTGTACTAACGTAACTGAACCAAAATAGTCAGAAATAAAGTGTGCCAGAATTTGCAGCCCCGCTAGATCTCAACAATGAATCATCTAAAGCTTTAGGGTATTCAGTGCTAGTCCTATTCAGAGTAGAATCATAGGGTTGGAAGGGGCCTATAAGGCCATCGAGTCCAACCTCCTGCTCAATGCAGGAATCCAAATTAAAGCACACCCAACAGGTACCCTTCCAGCTGCCTCCTGAATGCCTCCAATGCTGGAGAGCCCACCACCTCCCTAGGAAATTCGTTCCATTTTCGTACCGCTCTAAGTTAGGAAGCAAACCCACTGAAATTAACAGACATGACTAGTTTGGATTCATTAATTTCAGGGAGTTTACTCTGAGTAGGACAAAGTTGAATACAAACCTTAGCTGATTACCTTGTTGATAGAAATGGGCCTGTCACCCAGTCAAAGAATCCTAGGTTGTTCAACCTTATGTAATTCAGAATTGCCATTTCATCCTATAACTCTTTCTTTGTTATTGTCTGGTCTTCAGGTCCTCTGGATCTGAGTCAATTTTTTTCACTTCAAATATATTCACATGCCGGCCTGTCATGTATGAACAGGCAAAAGTCCTACTGAGGTTTTTCAGGGCTGCTCTGCCTTTAAAAGCTTTCATCTTGGGCCTCTAATTGCTTCCTGTTCAGCACAGCCAGGGCATCGCTGGTGAATTTGGTTCAGTTCCTGTTTCCTGCAAGGGGTCCTTAATTTATGGTTTCCTCAGTTTGTTTCTTTTTCTTGTGAAGTAGCACTATATTGTAATAAAAATTAAATGAAAGGGGGAAAATAATTCTGTTTCCAGCTAATGGTGGTCACATAAAGGACCCTAGTGTAGAAGTTGACCAATCAAGTAGGGCTAAGGGGAGGGCATTCCACAAGTGCATTGATGCAGATCGAGCCTTCTGTATGGCTGATCCTGCAGCTCAAGATGGACCCCTGGAATGCTAGAGTTCCAACTCCAATCCTAACCTTCTTGATGTTCTAGAGCACTGTCCTTCGACTTTGGGACCCCAGATGTTCTTGGACTACAACTCCCATCATCCCCAGCCAGCTTAGCCACTGGACAAGGGATTATGGGAGTTATAGTCCAAGAACATCTGGGGACCCAAAGTTGAAGAACTGGGTTCTAGAGAACCCACAAATCATGGACCTCCCCATTTATAACCCAATGTGTTCTTTCTTCCCTCCTGACCTGACAGACACAAACACAGAGAGAGCAAGTCAGTGATCTGCACCCATAATTTCACAGCTAGAAACAGCAACGAGCTATCCATACTTCAAGGAGACATACTGGAGGTGAGCTGATGTCCTGGGATATGGGCGGAATAGAAAGGATGATGGTTTGCAGTTTAGGCACTGCTATAGAGAAGGTGATTTAATCAGGGCAGTTGGAAATGCACAACTGCCTGATCACCTTTGCCAAGTCAGGATATCCTCTAGGCCATTAAGCATATTTGTAATTTAGACGTCTTAATCTCACCCCCACGAAACTTGTAGACCATGGATGTGCCTTGACTAACAGAATTATGCAAGGAGGCGTTCTGCTAAAAACTTTGCAGGCTAGTAACATTTATAGAATTATTTGTAACATTGAATTAGGGCCTCTCTTGACAATTCTAAGGAACATGCGTGGAATTTTGTTTCTGCTTAGCTGGGGACGTTTCCTTTTTGTTTCCCGTTAGGTCCTGGATGACGGCAAGAAGTGGTGGAAAGTTCAGAACCACTGTGGTCAAGTTGGCTATGTCCCTTATAATATTCTTACCCCGGTTCCAAGCATAGATGATTCCAGCATCCAAAACCACAACACAACTGTTCAGATGAACAGAACCAGCCCTGAGATGTCCAAGGTGAGGCTGACTGTAGCAAAAAGACCTTGCTTGCTTGCTTTTCATTTTTATAAAACTATATGCCACTTTTCTAATAAAATATCCAATAGGGTTTTAAATGAAAAGTCATTGTATATAAAAGAACTGGAAACAGCAATGAAAACACTGTAATAAGCAGCACCAACAAGGGAAGGTAAGTATAGAAAAAGGCTGGCTCCGTGGAGTGATTGTGGTTGAGATTTATAAAATGGTGAATGTTGCAGAGAGTGTGCAAAGACAAACGTTTTTTATTATAACACTAGAATTCAAGAGCACCAAAAGAAATTGAATGAACGATGTACAACTTCACGCAGCATACAGTTCATGGATGGATTAGACAGTTTGACAGAGAACAGAGTTAACAAGCACTATTAGCCACAATAGCTATATAGAACCTTCATGTTCACAAGCAGTGTCATTCCCTCTATTTCCAATGTTCAGCTGTGAGTGTCGTGACTCTTGTAGCCAAAATGGCACCGTCTCAGGTTTGCAGAAGTCCAAAAACTTAAGAAAGGGGACCCTCCCAAATCAGGCCAACGAAGACTGAACATGCTCAGTGTGTACAGAATGCTGTTGGGGAGGGAAGGGGGAATGGAGTATTGTGGCGGAGGGCATGGCAAGCTAGCAGCAACAGTGAACAGGACCACTCTGCACTGTTGCAGGTCCCATTTGTACCTCTGAATATCATATGCAGACACAACCAACAGTGGGTAGATGCTGCCTTCCTTCCCTGCTTGTGAGCTTCCCATAAAAATGTCTGGACACTGCTGGAAAGAGGATACTGGACTGAATAGTTCTTTTGGTGTGATCCAACAGGACAGTTCTTATATTCTAATGATCCACGGGTATGGAATCTTGGCCAAGCCGAAATGTTAAGTCTCTAGCTTGGCTGGTTTAGGGGACGGTGTAGAAGCTTTTAAAAATGTGTTTTTAAATCAATCAATAAAAATTCCTTCTCATGGCCCTAGAAAGCTCAGAAAGATAGAAGGTGTTGGAAGAGGGCTACTTTTTAAATTCAGTATCTGTTCCCGCCAATGTAGGCTTCACATTCAAATTACAGGTCCTGGAAATGCAAACAAACAAAAGCAGTTTAAGAACTGCATGTCAAAATGGCCTAAGAAGGTGTGTGGGACCCAAATTGTTTAGGGTTTTTACATGTTAAGAACTCACCTGGTCTGCTGGCACTAACACTGGTGTTATGTATTCTTTGTGACTTGCCCCACCAGGAGATGGGCTCTTGAAGAGGCCAACTTGTTAATATTAGCTTCCTTCTCTCCCCCTCCCCACACAGAAAACTCCACCCCAGCCGCCACCCAAAACCAAAGGTCTGTACTCAAATGGCAGAAACTGGGCCAGTACGGAGGCACTTAACATGAACCTGAGTGAGCGAGGTAAGACCCTCTTCCCCGTGGAACCACTGAGCCATTGAGAGAATAGCCTCTTTTTCTCATTGTTTTCCCTGAGCTTTGGTTCAAATGAACTAGGCAAAATCTTAGCACAGAGCAGGGGACACTTTATCTTGTCCAACTGACTTTTGTGGCAGACCACAAGGGTAATAGGCTGACTTCCGGATGGGGGAGAAATCCAGCTCAGTTCATATTTAAAGACAAACCTACTTAATTTGCACTTTGCGAAACAATACACAAAACCAAAGCAAACCTATCCTTTGAAATTCACACCTCTCTGAATTTTGCAGTGCAGTCTTCCAGCCAAGTAATATGTACAAAAATGCATGTACTTGTGCATCTATTAGTGAAAACAGTATACAAAAATGCATTTTATTATGGGGAAATGTCTGCAAAAATGTGTACAGTATTTATTTATTTATTTATTTATTTATTTATTTATTAAATTTATACCCTGCCTTATGGCCAAAAGGCCCTCAAGGCGGCTTACAAAAACAGAAATATAACAACACATCATAATACATCAATACAGTAATGCAATTCTCAAAATTAAATAACAAATAACATTATTAAAAGAAAAGAAAAAACATTTAAATGTGTCACGATAAGAGAACTGCATTCAGCCAGGTTTTTTTATACTAGATATGCTCTGCTCCGGAGGTAAGACAATCTCAATTTGAAAGGACACAAATTGGCTCTTCTTCAGCTTTTTCAAGACCTGATCTTTGTGATGCCCAAAAGCGCCATCCTCCATTTTGTAACTTAAAGATGAGAGAC
Organism: Rhineura floridana; assembly: GCF_030035675.1. Classification (NCBI taxonomy): domain Eukaryota; kingdom Metazoa; phylum Chordata; class Lepidosauria; order Squamata; family Rhineuridae; genus Rhineura; species Rhineura floridana. Next base: position 20,787,565 of record NC_084490.1, read on the forward strand.
CTTTATTATTTATTTATTTGTTGTATTTTTATACTGCCCCATAGCCGAAGCTCTCTGGGCGGTTTACAATGGCAGTAGCAGAAATTCGCACTAAAATGAAGACATTTTTTAAAGAAAAAAACACAAACTGATGTGGAAATCTGGAGAACTGAATTTAAAACTGGAAAAATGAGAAATTGAAAGAAAATGCAATTGACAGATTTGCCCACCATCCCTGATTCCGGCCTAGCCAAAGCACAAAGCTACTGAACTTGGGGGAGGTTTGTGAGGTGCTCATTCCTTCACTAGAACTGTGGCTCTCATGGATAAGCATTAAGTGGTTGGCTAATGTCCAACACTTATTGAAAATCTCATCACCTTCAGAATCTCCTGACCACACTTGGAAAGCTTGAGTGCATTATAATTCTAGATTTCTAAACATTTCTTGGGATTTTAAGAGAAATTAGTATGAAAGGGGGGGGGGAAGGATTTGCAACAGAGCCTCTTAATGGTTTAGATCTAAAGAGCACAGTGGGAGGAGAGCCTGGCTGGGAGTCCAGAAGTCTGTGAGTTCAATTCCCCGCTCGTGTTTCCTGGGTGTTGGGCCAGCTAAAGATAACCCCCACAGTGAGTGGCTCAGGGGTTACGTGCCCTGCCACCTGTGCAGCCGTGGGCAAGCTGCATAGTCCCAAGGAGCCCAGTTGCCCCCCAGCTGGCAGCTGCGGACAAGGAAGGGCTGGCTTGTGCAGCTGTGGCAAGCTGAGCATGCCCTAGCCAGCTGGGGAGGACTAGGCTCAGAGGGAGGCAATGGTAAACCCCCTCTGAATACAGTTTACCATGAAAACCCTCTTCATAGGGTAGCCATAAGTCGGGATTGACTTGAAGGCAGTCTTTCCATTTAGGGTCATTGCAGGGGGGTTCTGCTATCAGGTGGAATTCCCTTTTTTAAAACATGCATTTGACACTATCCTCACCACTATGTGACATAGGGAGACTGCTATTTAGTGTAAAGTTGGTTTTATTTGAAATTCTGTATGCCAGATACAGTATGTTTTTATATGAGTTTGCAATATAGAAATGAGATCATGATTAACAAGGAGGAGGAGGAGAGGAAGAGAAAGAAGACATTTCCTGAGGGAGGCCCAAATCCTGACTCTAGAACAAAGCGCTTTCTATTACATTTTTTAAACAACTAAACACTAATTGGTGGTTGTGACTACTAGGACAGGCTCTTAAGGAAGCTGAGCCTCCATAATAACAGTAGCTGTCACCACCTTGGATTCTGCTAGCTTTCAATCCAAAGGCACATCAAAACTTGGGCTTTCTTGCAAGTAGGGAAGCACACACCTTAAGTCCAGTAGTCACTATCAGCAGGACTTAATTCTGAGATTCCCACGTATCTCAGTTCAACAGTCTCTGGCATGGATCCAAGCTGGTCAGATGAGGGAGTCCAGAACAAGCACCAGATCCTTCCAGAAATTCAATTTATTACTTAAGAAAATGAGAGGTTAGTGTTTACATGAAAGAAAAACACATAAACTGTAGATTCTAGCTGATCCTAGGCTAATATAGTCCCTTAGAGGGAAGTATGAGAATTTACAAACAAAATATGGTAGTCCCTTGGCATGGGACACACTTCATAGAAGAGAGGTAGAGGTCCCACTGGTTAATGAAGACGACCAAGAACCTCTGAAACCATCCCATTTCATGCAGTTTTCCAGACTGACAGATAGGGAGGGCTGTCTGATCAAAAGCGGTGAAAGGATGAGGGTGTTGCCCCTTTAACAGAGATGTATGCTTAGTACTTGTCCTTCAAGAGGAGCAGAACAGAGAGGATGGGGAAGAGCCATAGCTCAGTGACAGGGCATCTGCTTGGCATGCAGAAGGTCCCAGGGTCAGTCCCTGGCATCTCCAGGTAGGGCTGGGAAGGCTCCCTGTATGAGACCCTGAAGAGCCGCTGCCAGTCAGTGTAGACGGTGCTGAGTTGGAGGCACCAGCGGTATAAGGCAGGTTCCTATCCTGCTAGATAGAAGTGAAAAAGGATCTCCTTTTGGTTCCTGCCGGACAAGTTGTAAACATTGCTTATTGTGTTAGACAGGAGGTTTTAGGACTTCAAAAGATATAAGCAGTTCTCCTTCCCTCCCAGACAGGCTCTGCATATTGAGGGAAAATGCTCGGCCTACATGAGGATCGGCATAGAGGTGCATGAATGAAGGATTTGGACAGAAATGTGGAGTTGGGGAGGATGAATACTGGCTTTTTATTACAGAGCCAACAGCTGTTTTATAACTGTCCTCATATTAATGTGCTACAGGATTTTCTGCGAGAACCTTTGAACTGCACATACAGCTGTTGGAGGCTGTTGTATTGGAGGGCGGGACATGGGGTTAATTCGTCTGCCTATCCATTCAAATGTTTACAATTGACCCATTGGCGCCATCTGCCATGTCCTTTCCTGCCCCGGCAGAGCGCTTCAACACGGTTAACGAGGAGCTTGCCTTGAGGCTGGCCAATGGGACAACTGGCCAGACCAAGAACCTTCACATCCAGCGTGCTCCAGACACCAGCGTGCCTTTAGGATACAATTCGGACCCTGCTCAAGTCCGGACCTGGCTCGAGGCCAAAGGATTCAGCCCATTGTGAGTTGGCCTCTGTTTTCTTTTGTTGCCAACACACATATCCTCTCAAAACCCAGACCTATTCCTTGATACCTACCAAACCAGCTTGCTGCTTTTCCCTTATTGGCTGGCATTAGCGACTTTGGGTTCATGGTGGACATTAGGCTTGCACATGGCAACTTAACCTACCCAGATAACATTTGACTGTTTTATGAGCAACTTCATTGCTGGCCACTATCTGCAGCAGCTGTAGCTCATAGCTGGTAATGGCTTGCCATTGCCCCATTGTTAGCTGTTGGTTCTGTTTCTATGATCTTGACCAATTCTGGCTCAATCTGAGACATGGAAAAGCAGACTTGTCCTGCTTAAGGTTTCTGATTGGTTGCTGTAGTGACTCCCTAGTCCCTCATTGGCCAATGCCAGTCTTTGGGACCCTTGAGATACCCGACTCTTTGATTGGTTTGCCTATTATAGATTATATTTATTTAATTAATTAATTTGTATCCCACCCTTCCTCCCAGCAGGAGCCCAGGGCAGCAAACAAAGCACCAAAAAACTTTTAAAACATCATAAAAACAGATCTTAAAATACATTAAAACAAAACAGCATTAAAAACATTTTAAAAAACCTTAAAAAGGGTTAAAAACATTATTAAAAAACATATTAAACAATTCTGACACAGATGCAGACTGAACGTCTTCAAAAGGCACTCAAAAGATAGCTGAGATGGCACCTGCCTAATATTCAAAGGGAGGGAATTCCATTTTAGTTGGTGTTTCAGACATTCTTCTGTTCATCTGCATAGATATTCCATCCCACAGTTTAAGATCTGTGCCAGAGTGACTTATGTGTAAATGAGTTTCACATCTGTTTCAGGTGTTAGGTGAATGGCAGAAATCTCCTTTCTTCCCATAACCCATCCATCTACTCACTCTTTCTTCCTCCTCACAGGACTGTTAGTGCCTTGGGAGTTCTAAATGGGGCTCAGCTCTTCTCCCTGAAGAAGGATGAATTCAAAGCTGTCAGCCCAGAGGAAGGAGTTCGAGTCTACAGCCAGGTCACAGTCCAGAGAGCCGTCTTGGAGGTACAAGCCTCTTTTAAGAGATGGAAGGGCAGCGAGGCATGCCCTTAAAAGCCAAGGCTTCTAGGATCTGTGGGCGGGAAGCTGTCTTGTGGCTTACAGGCAAGTCAGGGAAGGCTCCAGGGGCCTAGAGTCTAAGCAATCGACAAGCTAATTTTCCACACCACAGTTCTCTGAGAAGTGAATACTTGGGGGAGTGGGATGTGCTTGAAGGCTGGACAAGATCCATTCTTCGTTTTCATTATTTTCTTTCAGGATTCTGGGAAAGTATCAGAGCTAGATGCTGTGATGAAGAAACAAAAAAGGAAACTGGAGGGTTTGAACGGATAGATGGGAGATCTCCCTGTTCTGGTGTGGGAGTGCCCTCTGTTGAAAAAACGAGGAACTGCAGGATAACAGGCTCAAAAGTCACATCATCATCTCATGCTTGGCCAGCTGCCCTCTGTTCCCACATGAGCCAAAATCTACCTTATACGGGAACATTTGTTTTGAGCTAAAAAGTAGTCCTCCACTTTGTTGTTGTTGTTGTGTGTATGTTTTGCGTTCCTGATCGATTGCTCTCTCCAACTCGTATCCCAGATTTCCCCAAAATCCCTTTTTGAAATAGTTATCAGAAAGTAAATGTTTTGGCTCCTAGACCCTCCTTTCCTACCCATATGGGGAAAGAAATAGAACAACAGTATTCCCCTTTCCCATTATAGCAAAGAATATTCATATTGCATTTATTATATCTCCTCTCATGCAAAATGAAATAATGGTTTGCCTTTTACAGAAGGTAATGGACCTAGGGCTTGCTCACTAGGAAAACTGGATTGGATTACTATCATTAATTCAATTTTCCCAGCCATGCAACAGATCTCCATGGAAAATCCACTCGCCAAATCAAAATTCTTCCATTCTCATCCATTGTTTGTTGTTTCTCCCTCTCTCTCCCCTCTGCCCCATTCTTCAGTTAACTCTAGGCCTGAATATTGTTGTACATGTGATTTGTTTTGCAGTTGCACTGTATCACAAAGTTTGTAACCATAAATGTTAATTAAAGTAGCTATTTTTGTGCATATGTATTTTCCTCGAGGTCACACTGCATCATAGGAGTTGTAGTCAAACTTTTGTCTCCCCATCAGTGCGAGCTGTGCCAGCGCATGACTATTTTCTTCTGTTGCCTGGATTTCTCCATCTATCTTTACTTGAGCAAGGATAGATAGAGAGGGCCCAGTAAAAGAACAGCATGGCACAAAAGTATTAAAGTATCCTAGGAATCTTTTCTCCTTCAGGACAGACATGGGGACCTAGGGAACAAGCCATTTTACAAGATCATGCCTCCACCCTTAAAGGATTCGCTCCCCCAGCCAGAGTGATACCTCCATGCCATTGAGTTAATATAAGCTGTCGTTGGGCAATACCACATCTGGTCACTAGATGGCAGTCTCTATTTGAGGCAAACCAAGATACCATGCACAAATATTTCTGGAAAATTTCATTGCCAGATTTTTGCCAGATTTTAACAGCTTGACCCTTTCATCGGTATTTTTAAAAGAAAAAAAATGAACTGAATCAGCTGCTTTCAAGGAGTCTTGTACAAGAAAATGGAATATTTCAAGTTTTTTTATTTTAAAAACCATTTATGTAAAAGTTTGATTTGGGTTTGCTGTATTTCCATTGTGGATTGCGGGGGGGGGGCTGGAAATTTAACCACATTTTTCCCAACAGTTTTCACACTTGTTAAAAAAAATTGTTGAAGAACACACAAGGATTTTGACTGCTTTAGTACTTGAACTGTTTCCTTTCAAACTCCCTGTGTTTAGTTTTAAGCACTACGTTGCCAGTGTTTCTGCTCAGATTGTTTACTCTTGATGTGTGTCTTTTAAAATTAATATGTTGGAGAAATTTTGGGCAAATCACTCAAAGCTGTTTTTCCAAAAGAGATCTAGTGTAAGGGAATATTTATTTTAAACCATATTTATGTTAATTTAACATTGGTTGCCATTAATGTTTTGTAATGAACAGGCTGATTTTGTTTACACTGATTCCCCCCCCCGCTGTAGCCTAGTTTTGAGAGCTTCCCTAAAACTAGGGTCACCAGTTGGCAACCCCTTGGCTGAATCTCATCCTCTGAGCAGCGCAGTCCCTTACATTGTTGCAAACCCAAGGTAAAAATAAGGATTTAGAGAGGTAAGGAACACTATTATAATAAGACTTGGTAGTTGTAGGAAAAGGGTTAGGCCTGTCACTCCCTCTTCAAAATGGTCTTCAAAACTGGAAAGGAAAAGACAAGGAACTGGGTAGCGTACACTCTGCCACTCACATGCAACTGCCACAGTACTTTATATGGACTTCTATAAGAATCTTAAGATAATCTACTGGTTGCATAGATCTAAGTCTCAGAACCTTTTGCTTTTGCAAACCATATAATGACAATGAAGAGCCAGTTCATGTTTATTAATACTTTAATGTAATACCATTTAAGGAGTTCCAGATTGTTTTGGATTGTTTTGCAAATGTTATGCAGTGTAAACATCTATGTGCTAACATTAATGAATATTTGCAATTTTAAAAATCTGGTTTATTTTTCAAAACTTCCTGAGCTGCCCGGATGCTTGCCCTCTCGGTAGGTGGAGGGCACATAACAGAAGTGCAGCACAGATGCCAGCTGTGGGTTTGGTATTCACTGGGGAAACTGTTAATTACCTAAAAAGTCTGTAAATAAAAATATACAAACCAGATGCAATTTTCTGTGTCAATGTACATTTGAAGTTATACTCCAAAGCAAGTATACAGTGGTTGGCCACTGTGAGAACAGGATGCTGGACTAGATGGGCCACTGAACTGATCCAGCAGGTTCTTATTATGTTAATAAGCACTGCACCTTTCTTTGCAGGTTCACTGACAGATCAAGATTGCTGGGAACTTCCAGACAGCAATAATTAGGGAGCACAGTGGCATCCATCCATATAAAGACACCAGGGCTCTCTGGATGTTTTTGGACTGCAAGTCCAGTTGTTTCTGACTATTGGCCATGCTGGCTGGGGCTAATAGGAGTCAGCACCCAACAACATATGGAGGCCAAAGGTTCTCCATCCATATTCTAGCTCTTCTTTCTCCTCTGCAGAGACAATTATTCATTCATCACCCTGAAAATAATTCAATTTTATATTCAAAATATTTGTATACTGCTTCTCTATTTGAAAAAAAAAACCCCAAGAGTTAACTGAACTGTCTTAAACTGTCTATATGCATTGTGTAGTTATAGCAGCTTTTAAAATGTTAAGAAATTGCCAGCAGGTGACATTTCTGCCATACTTTTATTTTTTTTAAATCGGAAACAATTATCCTGGTGGGGGCCCTGTCAAAGTGTACTCTATGCTTAAATAATCCCTAAAAAGAAGAATCTCAAAATGGGGTGTGGTGGAGAAAATGTGGCCTGCCACTTCATCTCCCACGCCCCAATGTTTGGGCAAAGATCTAGAGCATATGCTTTGCAGGCAAAAGGTGCTACTCTCAGGTAGGGCTGTGACAAGCCCCTTCCTGAAACCTGAGCCACTGCTTTTCAGTATAGACCAGGAATCCTCAGCATGGTGCCCTCCAGAATTTTGGACTACAACTCTTATCATCCCTGAACTTTGGCCATGCTGGCTAGGATTGATGGAGTTGGAGTCCAACAACATCTGGAGGTCATCATGCCAGCTGCCCCGGTATAGGCAATAATTGAACTAGATGGACCGACAGCCCAGTGCAGCATCCTGTGTTTTTAACCTCAAAATGATCTATCAGTAACTTTAATTACCACTAAGAATATCCCTTAATCAGCCTTTTTAAAGGTCCCCACATAACGTTGTGCTTCTGCCTTTGGTCCTAGAACTGTGCTCAGATGATCTCTTGAAATTCTCTACCCTGTTTGTGGGTGGTAAAATTGGGGAGGGGGTGTTTCACTGTAGATTACCATGGACCTGGAAATGCAGCCAACTCCTGATGAAATTAATCCATCAGGAAGAGAAATTGTATGGAGAGAAGGTGTCTTAACAATTCAACAGGGGTGGAGCTCACCTTTAGCAGTGGCAATAGCGCAGCTTCTGGCCTTTTCCCTAAGTCATCCTTCCCCAACCTGGTGCCCTCCAGATCTTTTAGACTACAACTTCTATCGAGCTCAGCCTGCTGGAAGTTGTAGTCCAAAACATCTGGGGGGCACTAAGTTGCGGAAGGCTAACCTAAGTTTTTGTTTGTCTGTTTGTACTTGCTGTGCCACATGGCAGCAGCGCCAACTTTGTTGACTGAGTGGCCACCATTTTTGCATCCTCCACAATGCCCCAGACTTAGCATCATTCTACCACGTGGTGGTGGTGATGGCGGCAACTACCACAAAACAATGAGAAAAAGACCAATCTCATGAACATGTCTCATGAGGTGTTTCAGCTGGGCTGTAATCTGCCATCATCTCTACTAACACTCTCCCCCAACCTCACGGACGTCATCCCTGATCTTCTTTCTCTTTGCCCTCTCCCAAGTTTGATCAAGGACCACCTTCTCTACAGGTCCCGTCTGCTGGGAACTGGCTGTTGAGGGGGGATTATGACAGCTCGCTGGGGTTCTCTTGGGAGGGAAGCCAGTCTAAGCAATTTGTTTGGGGGCGGTGAGGAGAGAGAATCATCTGTGATTTTGCAACATGAGTGTTGTGGTGAGCAGTGTTTATGGAGCAGATTCTTCTAATTCCTCACAGAACAGCCCAGACCCTGTCAGAGCGGGTCTTGGCCTGTTTTGTAGGGTGGCTCCCTGTGTGGTTTAGAGCTACCAACTGCAAGAGGCCAGAGGGGGAGGAATAGGGGGCAAATGTACAATTCTGCCTCACCCTGGCCCATAGGCACAGTTCTATGGTGGTTGGTCCCAAAAGCTTAGGATAGCTTTTTGAGGTGGGCCTGGAGCATTGATGAAAGAGCCATTGAGTGTTTTTGGGATGATACATGAGGGTTGGCATACTTGGGGGGTGTTAGGATAGAACTGGGAGTTACTGAGAGGGTGACTCAGTCACAGCTGAAAGTACCTGTCCTGTTGCCAAATTCTGCACATTGCCACATATATATGTGCACACCCCTGGGGACCTTCCCGTTACTGTATATTTCACAACCACTGGCATTCCTCATTAAGTAAGCAGTCACACAAGGTGCCAGGAATAGGGTAGGGCTGGGAAGGAAAGCCAGGAGCCTCATCGTTTCATTCCCCCTGCCTCATCCATCTCAATAGGCACATGCCTCTCCAGAAACAGCTGCATCTCAGGCTCCAACCTCACTGGAGATGGCAAACCTGGTAGCATACTACCTTCGAATACAGGGAGGGGGCTCGCTTGAATGTTCCTCTGTACAAATAATAATAATAATAATAATAATAATAATAATAATAATAATAAAATCTGCGCATTGAAAATTAGATCTTGGGAAGAAGAGTTGTTTATAGCATGTTAACTTTGCAAGTAAATTTTTTTTTAAATGTATATGGAGGAAGCAGTCATTCATATGAGCACCCCTCCTCTCAGATTCTGGTGTGGTACAGACCAGGTGCAGGTTTACCATCTCTGCGAGGACTACAAATGCAGATCGCTGTGTAAACAAGATAGGTGAGCCGCAGCAGCTGTGAAAGGCATACAGGCACTGTTGCCCCGCCTTTAAAATGTGGCCCAGTGAATTGACACATCCAAACTCCCCCATCTCGCCCTTTAACTAGGCATATTGCATTCTGCATAGTTATGAATTCATTCACAATGAGATATGGAGCCAGTCAGGGTCACATCTTGGTGGCAGCACCTGTTGGAATCCTTCTGCTGAAATTCTTTTTTTCTAACAAGCAGAGCTGACAATTGGCACCATCAAATAGTAAAAATCTCCCTGGACTGTACCTCATGCTGCCTAGAGAGGGTTTTGGGGAGTGGGGGCCTGGCCAAATTGCCCTCCGTGGTCCAACTTCTCTGAGTGGCCCTTCCCTGCCTTGCCCCCGTCCCTGCTCCCCATTCCTTTGTCCTCTCCCCCAGAGCTCAGTCTTCACAACCAGGGAGCAGGTGAGTGAAGGATGCTTTCTTATCTCCCCACCCCTGCCTCCACTTGCATGCTTGGAGAGGGCAGGTGAACAGGCTGTGACAGGGTGGCGGAGGATTGTGGGTCAGCAGAGGAGCCTCTGCAGGGGTTGAGCCTCAGGGAAGCGGGAGAAATTCATTTCAGTTTACATTTAAAGATGAGCCTCCCAAATTTGCACTTTCCAAAACAATACGCAAACCAATATACAGGCATCCTTTGAAATTCACACTTCCCTGAACTTTCCAGTGCAGTTCTCCAGTCAAGCAGTTTGTACAAGAATGCACATAGTGGGGTAAAGTGTGCATATCTTAGTGAAAATAACATACATCAGTGCATTATGTTACAAAAAAAATGCTTTGCAAAAATATACATATTAGGCAAAATTGCATACAAGTGTGTATATTAGGAGAAATTCATCCTAAAATACTGATAAATTTTCATGACTTTTTTTTAAAATCACAAACAGATGTGTAAATGTTGAAAACTGAACTTAAGGTCAGTAAAATGAAGAACTAAGAGAACCCGAAATGGACAGATTTGCCAGTCTTTAGCCTCAGCAGGTGTCCAACGATTCCTGAAACCAGCTCTGATTGGAGGCGAGGTGTGCACGTGTACATTTCACATGTTGGAGGTTTTCTGCACACACATGTGGACATTTTTTAGTATGACAACTCAGTGACAGAGCACTTGCTTTGCATGTAGAAGGTCCCGGGTTCAATCCCTGGCATCTTCAGGCAGGGCTGGGAGAGACCTTCCCACATCTGATATCCTGGAGAGCTGCTGCCAGTCAGTGTAGACAGTACTGAGCTAAATGGACCAATGGTCTGATTTGGGGTGTTTCCAAATGACGTGTTCATTGAGCATTAATACTGGTTTGCTTACAGTGGGATTAGACAACATCGGCTATTTATTGAGCATTCATTCTAATTTGTTTGCGGGGAGGTTAGATGATGTAAGCAAATGTTATTTCACCCTTTCCAGAACATTTTCCTGTCACTTTCAATATTGCAAAAAGTCCAGTCTTTTGGAAAGCAAATTTGTTGCTCAAGACCTCCCAATATCTGAAATGGTGCAACCTGAATTTGTTACTGAGTCCCATCTGAAAATAGCAACCATCGGGAAGCCCCCTTGGTGGTATAAAGCACAATCTAATATTAATATGTGAATTCAGATACTCTGTTTACTGTTGTCACCATATTCCTCCACGTTGTGCTGAATGTCTCCCTTTAGCTCTTCCCCTCTGCTCTGAGTCCTGCTTCTCTCTAGGCTTGGAGCTCTGGCCAGCAACTAGTTTGAAGGAGCAGCCGTTTTTAGAGCCATGAGCCAATCTCATCTCCTGCAAAGTAGAGTGCCAATAAGCCCTGCTGGCCCTCTATACCCCTCTCTTGCTTGTGGCTTCTTGACAAGCTGTGGTATGCTGGTGTGGGGCCAGGTTCGGCCCTGGGCCCTCCAGAGGGGCTGATCTCTAGGTCAGAGGTTAAGCAGAGATGGAACCTCTTGTTGGAATGTATGAGGTTCAACTCCAACTTGTGGGTTGAGGCTGCATGGGGTTAAAAAGGGTAGCTAGAAAGGAGACCTCTTGGTTGCTAGGCTATACCTGTCCTTTGGTCTCCTGCTGTCTCTTCCCTTCCTGCTAGACTGATATGCAAAGGATGTTGTTCCCAGTTCCTTCCCTCCTTCCCAGTCTTCTTCTTTCTCTCGAGAGGGGAACAGGCATCTTTCCTTTGTCTCTCCCTCTCATCCAGCATGAGGGCAAGTACTGGGTTCAGTGCTTGTCGCTCCAACTTAGCTAGTTAGCTAGATATAGGACTCTTTCCTGTCAAACATGTACTTCCAGAATAAAGTAGTTATTTCTTATTTTAAAGCTTAAAGTCTGTCTGACTAATTTGCAGGGAAGGTAGAATCTTAGCAAAGATTCAAACACACACACATAAGCTCGCTTAATACTCTCAGTTCTGCTACGCAACTCTCTGCAGGGTCCTACAGGACATTGGGCCCAGCGTCCTATACCTCTTTGGTTCAGCAATCAAGGAGTAAACCATGATTACAAATTAAGATTGAGAGAGCACAACTCTTTTGCGTGCACCCATACATGCACACAGCGTAGATCTTTTCAGGGTTTCGCAATACTGTATTTTCTTTCTCACTCACTCACTCTCACACACACATACTCCTTTCCCCATTTAAAACCCCAACGCTGGCTGCATCCAACCCAACCCCCAGGGGGAATGGCGGCAGCTGTTTTTCAGAGCCCTTTGGCACCAGCCAACAAGCTTGTGTTTAACCAAAAACATTTGTAGTGGCTCTCTTTTCGTTCTGAAATAGGATCCTGTCAGCTCTGGCCTGACCCCAGAATGTAGGCCAGAAAAACGGTGGGAGGCACATCTTGGGGCCATGCGCTACCCTCCTCTGCTCTACAATGCCCCCTCGCTTCCCAGGGAACCCAGAGTTGCAGTGAGACTTCCCCCCCATTTGCATCTGATCAATGCTCGTTGATTCCCCTCAGAGAATCCAGTTCCTGTCCCTTGCAAAGCAAACCTATTTGCCGTCACCTTTCAGCAACTCTCCCTTCCCTCATTTTATGAGCCCTTTTTAATAGCCCTTTTAATATACAGCAGGCTTGCCTCTTTTTATAGGCAAGCGAATAACCAGCGTGACCAGGGCTCTGTGGGTCAGCAGTGGGTCCCCTCCTGAGGTCAGTTTCCGTAAGACGGGGTGGGAGCCTTAATGTGGCCCTCCAAGCCTCTCTCTTTGGCCCTCAGGACTCTCCCCACACCACACCCTCTCCCTAGGCCATGCCCCTCCACCAGTCCTGCTTCACACCCTCCTTGGGTGATTTTGCCTGGCTGGAACATGTCCGTGGACGCTAACAGTGCCTCTTGCCTGCCTCGATTGAGGACAAAGAAGGGTGTCTTGAGTGTAAGCAGAAACTAGCCTACTGTACCAAGGTAACATTGACATTCAGTGCTTTGCCCACTGTGGCCTCTGGCTCTGCACACTTAGAAGATTGCCGATCTCTGCCTAAAATGCCAGGTCCTGACCCCTGCCCTGTGCAGACAGCTCTCCTCCCCTGAACTCCCAGGTCACTCCCAGGCTACCTGTTTATTAAGCGTTCATCCTAATTTGTTTGCACAGAGTTGGCATTTGAGCATTTGCTTTTGGAGATGTAACACAATATTGTGTCAAGCAATTGTTATCCTGCGCTTTGTAGTGCATTTTTCCTTAGTGCAGAAAGCCTGATTTTTATATGCATTTTTAGAGAGTGGGTTTGTTGTGCAAGATCCCAAATCCACTTTAATTGCGCAACCTGCATGCAATTGAATCCCACCCTCAAAATCGCAATGGTTTGGAAGGGTCCCCAGCTTCCCTGCTGCCTCCTCCTGGCTCGCATGTCTTTGGACAGGAGCAGGAGGAGATGGCAGATGGCACCAGGTACAGCCAAAATGTATAGCACTTGGAAGAAAAACCAAGGTTAAAGGTACTTTACAATGTGTGTTGATGTGCCTTATAGTGCCATAAGTCATGCAAACATTGCCAACGTGTATGGGGAGGGAAGGCTTGATAACCACAAGGGTGGCGGATGTTCATATTTCTTAAACTCAAATTTTCCACACTGATGTGTCTGCCGAGGAGCCCCTGAACATATGCTGTGGAATCCCTGTGCATTGCAAAGGATTCTGAGGCTCCTGGAATGTATCTCTAATGGTGCCAGCAAGGCCTTTGGGGCCTAAGCCAGCCTCTCCCAACTGACTGCCCTCCAGATGTTGTTGGACTTCCATCACTCCCAGGCAGCACCGCCCATGGTCTGGGGGGGTGATGAACATTGGGTCTAACAACATCTGGTAGTTGCCAGATTGGAAAAGGCTGGCATGAGCAGTTACCCCACAGGAATGAAAAGTGTACCCAACCTTCTTTCATAGCTGCGTATTGCAGCAAAAGATTTGCAAAGGTGGTCAAACTGACTTTTGGGCAGTTCCTCTGCCATTACCAGTCCTCTTGTCAAGGAACCCGGGTGCCCTTGGAACTAAGTTGGAGAATTACTGCACTAAGGAATGGGGTATTCCCTCCCAACATCATGGCTGGAGTCTGTGTTGGTGGTGGCCATCATGCACTGCTGGCTATTACATATCCCCTGGCCTCACACTATGGTACCAGTTTGCTGTCCCAGAGTCTTCTGGTGTTTGCTCAGCTTCTAACTTATTAAACCTTTCCTTTGTACTTTAAGAAACTCAGAAGACTTTGTGGTGCTAAGGGAAGCAGCATACAGGGTCTCTCATCTCTCCTAACCACTGCAGTGCCAGTGACAAAGGGCTAGTTATCCCCTTGTGCCGGAGGAGTGATTGGGTTATGCCAGTAGCATTTTGGCATCTAATTTGTACTTCATATTGGAGCGCCCAGCCTATTTGCCTAGTACAGCTGATCCCAAATGTTTCCCTTGGAACCCTGCAGTAGTTCAAAAACTCCTCAGATGCTCTTCAACAAGAAGAGCTTAGCAATGTCCGTGTCACAGCTTCCCTGAAAGATAGCTTCTTTATCGCTTCCAGAGGGGTAAAGGTAAAGGTAAAGGTGTCCCCGCACTTGTAGTGCGAGTCGTTTCCGACTCTTAGGGTGACATCTTGCAACGTTTACTAGGCAGACCGTATATATGGGGTGGGATTGCCAGTTCCTTCCCCAGCCTTTCTTTACCCCCCAGCATAAGCCGGGTACTCATTTTGGATGAATGGAAGGCTGAGTGGACCTCGACCCCTTTTACGGGAGATTCGGCTTCCTCCTTCCGTTGGAATCGAACTCCGGCCGTGAGCAGAGCTTCGGCTGCGTTACCACCGTTTACCACTCTGTAGCCACCAAAAAAACCACAGTTTTGTGGCACTTTACTACTCAACTAGTGGCTGCATGGTTGCTGCTTAATATTTTGCTTTGTGGCAATCTCTGTGAATTTATGCTTTTTAATCATCACATAAGGACAGCAAAATGGCTTGAGCCAGCCCAGATCAAATACATCCCAGAATCCTTTGCAACACAGAGAAGTATATCTCAGCAAATCAACATGGGGGGGTGCTGAGGGATTGGATGTTTGAAAATCTGTAGCTGCTTCTTGATTTGATACCAAACCAGATCTAGCGACTTGGCTAGCATATACTGAGCTTTGAAATCCTCATAATTATAGGGTTTGAGAGTTAATTTGTATGATTTGCTGAGGAAGAAAAACATAGATTTTGGTAGCTAAATGCAGCCAAATGGATGTTGTTGTTGTTGTTTAAGTGGTAGAGAAAGTTTCCAGGGTTGGGTTTTTTTGTGTGAAAGTGTGTCAGCTGCTAGCTAGACCCCCCATGAGGCAGCTTTCCTTTTTTTTTATTGGCTGCATACAACTAGTAATTGCACTGTTGTCACTTCATAGTTTACTGTGTGGCGCTGTAGCCCTGATCATGCCACTAAGGCCACTGTTAGCACCCCTCCATTGATGTTCAGAAAGTGGAGGGGTGGTAACACAGGCCATTAACTGCATGGTTCATATGGACACAGGGTCTAGTGTGTCAGCATGGCTGGATCCCATGCTCTCCACACACACATTTGGATAGTTGAGTCATGCCAGGATTGTGGGGATCCTACTCACACTAGTGTCAGTGACCAAGGCGCAAATCATGATACCCCTGTGGCAACACAGCACACTTCCTCAAGGTCCAGTCCCACTCTGTGCTAGCAACATCTGAAAAGGGGACCCATGGAGAATAGAGTCATGAGGGATACCTTCCCACACATCAGTGTCACAGATCCGTAGTAGAGAAAACAATGCTGGGATGGGGAATGCACCAAACGCATTTGGTTGGTCTTTCCAGATATTATGGCATAGGATTGGGCAATGTGGAAGGGTATTCCACACAGCAGTGGTAATGTTTGAATCAGGCCCTGGTTAGAGAGGATGCTGCCACGGTGGCAGCGAACCCAGTCCCAAGGAAGCAACAATTCTGTTTCCGTGGAAAATATAATCTGCACTGTTTGCTGTCCTTGACCACATCATTAGATACAGAGTTGTGTCCACACACTTCCCTGGATGTGTGAGTGGCTGCAGAGGAGTGCTCCCCGTGGGTTAGCCGCATGGTCAGTGGCTGCAGACGGCCACTATTCTGCACAGCCACAGATGGCATATACAACATTAAGTGGCTGTCAGACAGCATCCAGCTCTCTGAACAAGAAGCAAAAGCAAGCTCCTTTAGGAGAGGGTGTGTGTGCCTTCTATGGGCTGCGCTGTTCTGTTAACACAGGCCTGCACACAGCCATTTGTCTGGGTGATTCTAGAGAGTTAAGAGCTGCCTCCAGGCCACCGTTAGACATTTATGCTGAAGGAATGAAGTGAAAATTATACAAATTAATTTGCTTGTTAAAAAAATTATGCAACTAAACTCAGCACTGTAAAAAAAAGTCTGTTCTTTCTTTCTCTTAGGCCAACAGTGACAGATATGTGTGGACAGACAAAGCTAGTAAACATCATGTATTTATTTTTATAACTTTTTAAATCCCACCTTTCCTTTAAGGAGCCCAGGCTGGGGTACATAGTTTTCCCTGTCTCTCTTCCTCCATTTTTATTCTCACGACAGACCTGTGAGGGAGATTAGACCAAGAGATTGTGAATGACTCAAGGTCACCCAGTGAACAGCAGGGGTGTAGTTGTCCAGGGTCTCAGAGGGGCTTAGATCCCTTACTTTTTTAGGAGTAGGGTTCCAACAGGGTCTGCATCTCTCCAGCATCCTGTGAGCCAATCAACATGAAACAGGAGAGTTAGTCACTCAGAAGAGTCTTCTAACATGCTTCCTTGACCTTTCCTGCTGATTGGAGCCAATCAGAGTGAAAGACTCTTCTCAGTAGCTAACATGCTCCTATTTCATGCGCATTGGCTCCTAGGAACATCTGTTGTGGTGGACAAAGGCATTAACAAGGATACCATTCTCAACCCAGCAGCAAAAAAAGGAGGGGGTGGGGAGGGGGCATTGCTATGACTATCATGAAGGCACCCTGTACTTCTGAATTTGCCACTACACTACTGGGAACGGTACGAGCATTTGAACTCATCTCCTCAACCCTAGGTTCCACTGACTACACCGCTTTGTGACTGGCTCTACTTTTATGGGTTAGTTGTAACTTGTATATACTAATTGGCAGAGTTGCAGGCTAACGTGTGACTCAGATGAAAGGTCTGCCTTACAAGTGGCTTCAGTTAGATTTCAAGTGCCTACTATGTGGCTCCATGAATCACCGAACCTCATTCTCCATTTCTTTATTAGGAACCCTTCTTGGGAAATTCTCTCAAATATTTGTCAAATATCAGAAGCTAGCCCTTTCTCTTCAGACCTCATCATCCCCCCCCCAACATAACTTCCCAGGCTGACAAGGGTTAAACCAATCGCCCCCTCTGGATATCTACCTTCTCAAATTCTCATATATGGTTCTCCTGCAGTCCATGGCCTGGCTCAGGAAATCCACAGGCCTCGGGCCCATGGGGGGGATTAGGAGAGCCTGCAATGCATTTCCTGCCATCCGCTTTGCTTGGAAGGAATTGATTTACTGGTGGAAAGTGAAAAATTATTCCTTCCTCAGCTCAGTCGACCGTATCTTGACAGAAAATCTATCATTAAAAAAAAAAATCCTAGATTTATCTGGGAAAGAAGTGAAATACAGGGGAGGGTGAATTCAGAGCCTGGGCTCTTGGCTTCTTCAGGAAGCGAGTGCTTTGTCTAATGGGGTTGTTGCAGCAGGAGAAATGGGTAGCTGATTCTCCTCCGTTCTCTGAGGGGAAGTTGAATCTAGTGTCCGGATCAGTGGTCTGGTGATGTTGGGGCCAAACACAGCCCCTGGAGGGATGCTGCCTGGCCCTCCCAATTGCCAGCCCAAAGGCACAAGGGGAAGGTGGAGGAAGCAGTTGCTATGACAACAAGATTTGCCTGCAGGCAGGCCACTCTGGCAGGTTGGGCCCTTGGCTCACGCTCACCCTCTGGGTCCTCAGCATGGCCAGTTAAAAGTAGTGCCTGGCAAACAAGTACTCAGCATCCTATGAGTGCAGCTTCATTTCATACCCTAGCAGGGGCAGAGGTTTAGTAAGAAATTTCACTTCATGCTCATGGAAGAGGTGGAGACAATTATTTAAAAAAAACAAAACTTCTGTCAAAAAAGACTGAA
This sequence comes from Rhineura floridana, assembly GCF_030035675.1. NCBI lineage: Eukaryota > Metazoa > Chordata > Lepidosauria > Squamata > Rhineuridae > Rhineura > Rhineura floridana. Next base: position 20,805,474 of record NC_084490.1, read on the forward strand.
GGACTGAACAGTAAATAATTATTTCATAACTGTAAATCCCAAGACTCTCACTCTCTCTCCATCTGTCTGTATTCTCTCACACACTACTTAAGACCCAGAGGGTTGCTCCTCCTGCCTCCCAGGAAGACTATTATGGCAAGAGGAAGACCAACGTGGCCCCATCCGTTGGTCAAAGAAGGAACAGCTACAGAAACCTGGCTTCCACCTCCCTGCCAGAAAAAACCTAGTAACTACTTAAGTAACAAGTAGTGCCCAAGTTTCTTTTTTCCTCTGTCTCTCAGTCCCCTTTAGTGTTGCATCTTTTAGATTTTAGGGCTAAGGGCAGGGACTTTCTTATAATGGATTTTATTTTTGTACATATAAATATACTTTATTAGCAAAATATCAGCTTGTACAGAAAATTACTTAAATGGATACAGCAATAGAAAGTTTTTAAAAGATCATTCATTGCAAGGTGGTTTTTTTTATAATTCCAAACATGATGATGAAAAGGGAGAGGGCTTTTTCAGTTGTGGCTCCATATTTGTTGAATGGTCTCCCCAGGGAGATCCATCAGGCACCTTTGCTGGCATCTTTTTGGTACCAATTAAAAACTTACTTTTTTTCCTGGGCTGGACTACGATAATAATGTTTTTGTTGTTGATCTGCTGCCACAGCTTCCTGGGGGTGGGTGTTTTGCATGGTTTATAACATGCAGTTTATGTGTGTTTTTGTATGAATGTCTCATTATTATAAAGCATTTATGTTCATGTTTTTAAATAGTCCCTCAGAAACCTCTATGTAACAAGTGAGTTGTGACTAATGTCTAATAAATTATAATATACACTATTAAATTAACAGCTAATGTTCATGTGTGTTGTTAATATGCATATTAAGTTTAACAATGTCATAACTGTTAATAAATATGTGTAAATATTAAATTTTATTATTTAAATACTAACTTACAACTGATTTGTCCTATAGAATGAGAGTTCTTCCACTTATTTCTTTTTCAAAGAAACAAATTATTCCTTATCCAGAAATTTCTTTTTTATATATTGTGTTATCAAACTTCAACTCCTTATCATCTCTGTATTGTTTTCTCTACTAGTAATCATTCCAGTTAATTTTATTATACTCAGCTCTGAAAGTGTCCTTAGTAATAAATTCTTTCCGATCATTTTTTCCAAGTTTTTGCCTACAGGATTCTGGCCATTGTCATTATAATCACTGCTTGAATCTGGTTGTTGATTTTACTTATTCAGCAAAAATAGTGCATTCAAAAAGATTTCATTCCTAACATTTTATTTAAGCACATTGACAACTATAGACCAGAATGCTGCTGCTTTTTTACATTTCCACCACTGGTGGATGAAGTTTCCTTTGTCTCTCCTACAGTGCCTACATTTTTCATCTCCTTTCCCCTCTAATTCTATATGGTTTCCAAGGTGTCCAATGCTATTGTTAGGCCAGCTTAGTACAGTTTTCTTTGTAGCTATCAAAAAAGTGAACCCCTTTTGAAACCAGAAATTCCAAACCTCTTCTGGTATGTTGTGGTTGTAAATCCTGATTCCATTTTGTTTTATAGTGTATGTTTCCATGCCTTTCTAAAATTTGCAAGCTAGATAATGTTTGGTAAATGTTGGGAAACATTTTTGTTTGTTCTTTTCCTAATATTTCTTCAAATTTTGTTGGTTCTCTCTGTTTAACTGATTCTGCTGTAGAATTCTCCTGCCAATCACAAGCAGTTTCTCCCCACCAAGACTATTAACATTCACTTCTCAACCACCACATATGCAGTGTTAACATTCGGGGTCAGAGGTGAATCCAGGACCTAGCAAAGCATTTTCTGAGTTACAGTTTCTCAAAACTATGCTTCCATAGAGAATAATGGAGAATCAATGAAGTTCCCGCTGTGCATTAGTCTTGTCTTTAAGTCTATGAACTGAGCTGGCCCCTCCCCCCATTCATTATTGTTTTATTATTGACATAGTATAACATTAGCAAAAAACAGGTCTGGGCAGTATAAATTCTGGTTAGAGGGAGGCAAGAAATTCTGCAATGAGCCCAAAGGGTTGTGCAGCCATTGGTTTCGTGGAATTTCATTGCTTTAACAAGGCTGAATTGATGGAACAATCACATTAATCAAACTTTGAATCTCAAGTTGATTAAATAACAGCCCATGTGATCTATAATCAGATCTTCCAAAAGAGCTTGTCAAATAATTGCTAAAGGCAATTCTCAACTACTGGAAGAACTTCACAGTCTCCTTTGTCAGCCTGGCAAATACACATCAAAACTCAAATTTAGTTGAATCAGATACATTTTTTAAAAAGAATTATAAATTTTACCCTTTTAGTAAACTCCATCACATGGCCCGCTAATGTTAGATGAATTTGTAAGAAAACCTCTCAAAGACCTTCCAGAGGGGTAGCACACCCAGCAAAGGGTACTTTCGCCCAATCTCGAACTTACCATTCTTGGGCAAGGTCATTGAGAGAGTGGTGGCAAATCAGTTGCAGACACACTTGGATGAAACGGATTATCTAGATCCATACCAATCAGGTTTCAGGACTGGGCATGGAACTGAAACAGCCTTGGTCGCTCTGGTCGATGATATGAGGAGGGCATTGGATAGGGGAGAATTCACCTTCCTTGTCCTCCTGGATCTCTCAGCAGCTTTTGATACCGTAGACCACGGTATCCTGTTAGATCGCCTGGAGAGTATGGGATTGGGAGGCACAGTTTTACAGTGGTTCCACTCCTTTCTCTCTGATAGGCGTCAACAGGTAGCATTGGGTGATGAGGTTTCAGATCCTTGGCCTCTCAATTGCGGTGTGCCACAGGGCTCTGTCCTCTCACGCATGCTATTTAACATCTATGTAAAGCCGCTGGGAGAGATCATCAGGAGATTTGGGCTGCAGTGTCACCAATATGCGGATGACACTCAGCTCTATCTCTCATTTAAATCTTCACCAGAGAGGGCTGTGGAGACCATGTCCAAGTGCCTGGAATCCGTGAGTGGATGGATGGGCAGGAACAGGCTGAAGCTGAACCCTGATAAGACCGAGGTACTACTTGTGGGAGACAAGGGAGGGTTAGGAGATGTTGACCTGGTGTTTGATGGAGTGAAGTTGCCCCTACAGGACCAGGTCCGCAGCCTCGGGGTTGTTCTTGATTCCAAGCTGTCCATGGAGGTTCAGATTTCAGCTGTGAGCCGGGCAGCTTGGTATCAATTACACCTTATACGTAGGCTGCAACCCTACCTCCCTGTTCAACAGCTGCCACTCGTGGTGCATGCCCTGGTCACCTCTCGATTGGACTACTGTAATGCGCTCTACGTGGGGTTACCCTTGAAAACGACCCGGAAATTACAACTTGTACAGAATGCAGCGGCGCGCTTACTTACCAACAGCCGCCGCCGAGACCACATTACGCCAGTATTATTTGATCTACACTGGCTGCCGGTTATTTTCCGGGCCCGATTCAAGGTGTTGGTATTAACCTTTAAAACCCTATACGGTTTCGGCCCAGCTTACCTGAAAGAGCGCCTCCACCGCCACCAATTATGCCGCCCAACTAGATCAGCCACTCAAGGCCTTCTCGCAATCCCGCCAACCAAAACAGCTAGGTTGGTGGGTACTAGGGAGAGAGCCTTTTCTGTGGTGGCCCCCACTCTCTGGAACTCCCTCCCATGTGACCTTCGACATGCTCCTTCCCTAGAGGTATTCCGCAAGGCCCTGAAGACGTGGCTTTTCCAACAGGCCTTTGAGGTCCTTGGGAAGGGTAAATCTTTATGATTTTACCATCTATCATATGCTGCTAAGATAAGTGCTTTTATATGTATTGATGACTGTCCAGTATCTTTATCTACTGTTATTAATATGACTGCATTTGATATCGTTGTATTGTTGTATTTGATATTGTTGTATTGTTGTATTTTATCTCATTTTAATGTACGTCGCCTAGAGTGGCTAATTGCCAGATAGGCGACAAACAAATTAAATATTATTATTATTATTATTATTATTACTGTGACACTAAGGTGATCCATTGTGTATCACCCCAAAAGAGGACGCTGATTAGCATCACATTTGTATATGCTAATTTATATGTGTCCGTGCAAATTTAGAAATAATTTACTATAAATTAAATAGAAATAACATAGATCTGTCAGTAGTGGAGAAGACAGTGACCAGGCAACCTGTGTGTCTGTTTAGTCTGTTGAGCTGTTGAGAGCCAACTTCAAGGTCCTCCTACTCTTCCTTCTTAGGGTTCTTTAAGATCAGACAGCCCTTCAAACAGAGAATTCCTTCAAACTGAGGCCTGTCCTCTGCAAAGCAGGACATGAGACTAATGGATCCATACTTTTCATGGCCTATAGCCCAGTTCATCAGATGCTTCTACAAAGGCTTATGTCACAAATACAAAGACTGTTAGTCTTTAAGATCTTGCTGTTGCTCCCTTTTCACATCTAAGCCTGCTATCAAGATGGTACGTTAGGTGGAGCAAACTCAGGCCATCCGTAGAATATTATTTTGGGGGGCTCTCAGATAGGTTCACGCTCAAGATCTGGTTCAGAGCTAGAAAAGGTGCAATAAAGGGCAACCTTCTTTGTGAGTAGATACTAATAGTACATTGAGCGTTTTTTGTTTTACATTTAGACAAAAAGATACCAAGCGGCTTGTACAATTCTGAACAGTCTGGAACAAGTGAACAGAAATAAATGTTTTGCCCTTTGCCATTGTAGTTAGTAGAACTGAGGGTCACATAGCAGAACTGATTTAGCAGTGGACTCAGGATGGACAAAAGAAAATAGTTCTTCACTTACAGCATGTCATTAATTTATGGAATTCACTGCCACAATATGTGGTGATGGCCACTGGCTTAGGACCAGACTAGACATGTGCAACTGAGTTTCTGTCTTTAGCCAGCATAGAAGGTCAGACCAAAGGCCCAGCTAGTTCACTGCCCTGTTTTCTGAGTGCCCAGCCAGGTCCCTGTGGGACCAACACGCTGATTTTGCTGTAATGAAAAGGGGTGTAGTCATCCGGGGTCACATGGGGGGGTTAGACCCCTTCCTTTTTGGGAAGCAGGGTTCCAGCCAGGTCCCTATGTATGAGCCAATCAATATGAAAGGGGAGCATTTTAAGTACTGAGAAGAGTCCTTGTCCTTTTGTGCTGATTGGAGTCAATCAGAGTGAAAGGAGATGAGTCAGCCACTGAGAAGACTCTTCTCAGTAGCTAACACCTAGCTTCCCCTTTCATGCTGATTGGCTCCCAGGGACATCTGTTGCAGTGGAGTGTGGACTCACAGATGTCATGGAGAGCAAGGGAGAGGAGGGAAAGTGGGAAAGGGGGCATGGCTGTGAGAGGGCATGGCATGACTATCATAAAGGGACCCTGCACTTTTGAATTTGCCACTACACTACTGGTAATGCATGCCTCACTGTGCTTGCTTTGAGTAATCTGGAGCTATCTGCTGCAAGGTTGCATCTCCCCCACTCACCCACCCTTACAAGCATAGTACGAGGATTAGCTAGAAAGTTCCAACCTGAAATTTCACTTTTGCAATCAACTCCCTGGGGGAGGCTTCAGGCAGGCCCTCTGGATGCAACATGTGTGCTCTGTCCCTGAGCTAGGGACAGTGAAATTGCACACTGATTCTCCAGCCCACCTTTTAAAAATTAAAGAATTGGTGCTTGAAGTTTCTATCTTGGCTTGCCTGGAACGTGCACCCAGCCCTAATGCTTGACCTTGGGGTAATCCAAGAAAATGGATTTCACTGCAGATTCAGGAGAGACCTAAGAAAGTATTTCTTCACACAATGCAACATTAATTTGTGGGATTCCCTGCCACAAAAATGCAGTGATGACCACTGACTTTGATGGCTTAAGGGGGGACTAAGACTGAGAGCTATTAATAATGACAGGTATACAATCTATATTCAGAGGCAGCATGTCACTTAATACCTGTTGCTACAGAACAACTTCATGCCGTCTTTTGTGGGCCTCCCAGAGGTATCTGCCTGGCCAATTTGGGAAGCTGGACCTTTGCTGTGATCCCATTTGCTTTAAGGAGAGCCTTTCCCTGTGCTAAATTGCAAGTGCAGGAACCCCCAAACAGGAGTGAAAGGGTTAAAGGCCCCTCTCCCCACATGCGAGGGTCCCAGTCTGGGTCCTCCTGCAGGCAACTGGTGTAACACACACACGCACACCTGCATTTAAGGGGGCAGATACATAGCTAACAGATTATTTAGTCTGGCTCTTACATTCTTCCTAGCCCTCCATTCCTCTGTGCCCTGTTTTTCCGCCTTCCTTTTGAGTATGTCCAGATGGGGGCTTAACACCTCAAATGAGTCGTTCAGATATTGCTTCCGGAGGACCTCTTAATCGAGCATTCATTCTGATTTGTTTGCAGGGCGGTCAGACGATTTACATCGCATGTGCTTTTCTTTATCGTAAAAAGCCCCATTTTGGGGAGAAATGAGGAGGGGTTGCACAAGAGCGCCACGTTAAGTTGCTCACCCTGAATTTGCCGGTGTATCCCACCCAAAAATAGTGAGGGTCTGGAAGAGCCCTAAAACAGGTTGTCTGAAAACGACCTTTGGCAGCAGATTTGTTTAGCATCAGATTTTTCCTGGATTAAAGGGGGCGGGGAATGTAGGCTGGCATTGAGATGCCAACATCAAATGTGGATCCTGCAAAAAAAAATTACATGCTTGAGGAGCACATATCACACCAACACACAAACTGTCTGGAAGCACCCTCTGTTTCTCTTCCATCCACCTCCTTCCCTCCTTTTTCTTAATTTCTTCAGTGTCGTTTCTCACCTTGCAAGTTCCCCTACAACGGTGGCAAATTCGGCTATTTATTTATTGCACTTGTATACTGCCCCATAGCCGAAGCTCTCTGGGCGGTTTACAGCAATCAAAAACATTAAAACAAATACACAATTTAAAAAACATATTTTAAAAACAATTTTAAAACACAATTTTAAAATTCAACACAATATAAAAACAATTTGAAAACACATGCTAAAATGCCTGGGAGAAGAGGAAAGTCTTGACCTGGCATCGAAGAGATAACAGTGTTGGCGCCAGGCGCACCTCACCAGCTAAATCATTCCATAATTTGGGGGCCACCACTGAGAAGGCCCTCTCCCTTGTTGCCACCCTCCGAGCTTCTCTTGGAGTAGGCACCCGGAGGAGGGCCTTTGATCTTGAACGTAGTGTACGGGTGGGTTCGTATCGGGAGAGGCGTTCCATCAGGTATTGTGGTCCCAAGCCGTGTAAGGCTTTATAGGTCAAAACCAGCACCTTGAATCGAGCTCGGAAACATGCAGGCTGCCAATGCAAGCGGGCCAGAATCGGTGTTATATGTTCGGACCATCTGGTCCCTGTTACCAATCTGGCCGCTGCATTTTGCAGAAGGTGCAGTTTCCGAACCATCTTCAAAGGCAGCCCCACGTAGAGTGCATTGCAGTAATCTAATTTGGAGGTTACCAGAGTGGACAACTGAAGCCAGGTTATCCCTGTCCAGATAGGGACGTAGTTGGGCCACCAACCGAAGTTGGTAGAAGGCACTCCGTGCCACTGAGGCTACCTGAGCCTCAAGTGACAGAGCTGGTTCTAGGAGAACCCCCAAGCTACGAACCTGCTCCTTCAGAGAGAGTGCAAGCCCATCCAGAACAGGTTGGACATCCACCATCTGGTCAGAAGAACCACCCACTAACAGCATCTCAGTCTTGTCTGGATTGAGCCTCAGTTTATTAGCCCTCATCCAGGAATTTATTTATTACCCGTGCATCCTGGTCATAATCTCTTTTATTGTAAATCACCCTCGTGGAAAGAGGAACGTGCGTGGAAAATGACTGCACGTTCACAAGCCGGGAAGAGGCGGTTCTGGGTCAGGCCTTGCCCTCTCACCACGCTACATAACACCTAGTAGCCAGCCACACGTCCTTACAGCGTGCGCGCAGGATGACACGTGGAGCTGTACACGTGTGAAGCGCCCACCTCCCAGGCCCTGCTTTCTCTCCTTCATTCTCTCATTCTAGTAATTCTTCTCTAGCCTCTGCCCCATCCTTTCATTCCTTTCCTGGCTCCCCCTTTTCCCGCTCTTATTCGATCTGTTCAACCATCCCCCCACGCTCTCCCCCCTTTTCCATCTGGAACTAATTATTCTCTCTGGGAAAGGAACTTTCAGGAAATTCCATCCTAGGGTTGGGTTGGGGGGGGGGCAGAAGAAATCCCTTTTTCAGCACTTTCTTTTCTGCACCTCCCTCTCCGTTCTGAGTTCCATAGTCTCTTCTTCCGACCACATCCCTGTGTGCGTCCGTCCCTTAAGGCCTTTGCTACGCTTTATTTTATTTTGATTTTTCCTTCACGTAATTCTTTTCCAAAATTTGTCCTGGTATCTCTTTAAGAACCAGACGCGAGAAAGCAAGGGGAAATGGGCGAGCCGTGAACACGCCCCACCCTTTTAACCACTGCTTTGCCAGAGCTGTAAGCGGAGTTGAGCTGCCGAGTTGAGCCGAGCGGCTGGAACTTTACTCGCGAGATGGAACAAGGTAGGATCACTGCTGTGCGGGACTCGTGGGGTCGGACTCCTGGGTTCCTTTTTTGGAACGGGAGCGAGGAGGCTCTAGAACAGCGGGATACCTTTACAAAAGAGTGAGGGATCTGAGGAGATGGAGGAAACGGGCTGGGAATCCTGGATTCTCTGGAAAGGTAGTGTAGCCTAGTGGGTTAGAAACGGAGAGGATCTGTTGAAGGAAAGTGGGAACTAGTGGCTGGCATAGAGAGGCTAGGGAGCCAGGACTCCTGGGTTCTCTGGAAGGGGAGAACAGACTTGGGTTCGAACTAGGGTGTGCAAATTGGAACAATTCCTCCTTGGACTAGTCAGTGAGTTGAAGCCACACTGGACGGGAGCCTTGGAAAGGCTATAGTAGTGAGTTAGAACCGGGTTGCTGGAATCAGGAGCCTGTAGTGGTATGAATGCCGCTGTGAAGTGTCTAGATACCAAAGGAGGAAAGCAGAGACTCGGTCACGACTCCTGAGTTTCGTACTCACTATTTGGTTGAGAAAGGAAGTGTGGATTGGAAGTGTCTGTGTCCCAAGGATGACTAGCTGTGAGCAAACGGGGTGAGCAATGGAAAAGGGGCTGTAAACAAAAGGAGAGAAGTTGGTCACGAAGAATCCAAAGGCGGAAGACATCCAGTTAGGGAGAAATGGATGTCGAGCAATGGGAAGCCGGCTTGCGCTGGAGGGACCGGAATAGGAGGGGGGCCCTGCACCACTGCACGTACATGCTTGCAAGGGAACACGTGTAAATGTGCTTGTGCAAAGAATCCAGTCTCTGTCAGGAAAGCTGTATGTTTTGGACTGAAAGGTTCATGTGTAGTTTGGTGTGTTCAAGATTGTGTGGGTGAGCTGTGATGTACATGGCTGGCGCATAGGAAAGGTGAGTTGCGTACAGTGAGGTGGGGCAATAAACTTTCCAAAGCTTTATTTTTATGTGGAAAATGTTCCCTTTCATAAATTCATTAATGACAATTAATGGGTGCAATTGCAATTACAATCTTAGGCAAGGTTGGGAGTTTCTGATTTCTAAACTTTGGTCACTACACTCAAATACATTAAGCATACTAAATTTAATTTAATTTGCAAATTACCTGAATTTTCCCATTCAACATTTTCCAGAAAACCCAGATTGCTAGTTATGAAACAGTGTACACTTGTATGTAAAAAGCAGGTAAAAGTTTACACTTGCGGCTTACTAGACTGGCAGTGCACTGGCATGCAGAGATGTTGATTTTCCTGTAACGATTGTGTGTGCCTGCAAAATTACTGCTCTGCATTTGGAAAGGCAGTTCCATTTTCCCAGGCAACAGCAGCCCTGTTGGGGCACAGACCTGTGCTGTCCCACCCATGCCTTTGAGGATCACGTGGCAGGCGGCATGTTCGAAGTGTCTTCCAGATCTCCAGGGCAGTTCGAGGGGGCGCGGTGCCATGGATCCTCCGCTTGTTATATAAATCTCGATTTCTGTCACTGCTGTAGGCCTGCTGATTGAACTGCATCATGTGATTTTTGTTCCTGCTTGCCTAGTTGGTTTTTTGTTTCTTTGTGGTGTTGCTGCTGCTGCTGATTGATTTTTTATAATGATGTTGCTGATGTTAATTTAGCTATCTTTTTTTAAAAAAAGACTAGTTTACAGTTTTGATTCTTTATTCCTCACTAATTCTCTGTATGCACTAGGCCTTGCTTTTTTTCCACAGAAAAGGAAAAGTCCTTCTTTCCGAGGTCCTGCTTCTCACCCCCTTATATATCAGAAGAGTCCCGCAGGCTCAGACCAAAGTCCCATCTAGTCCATCATCCTATTTTCAAGAGCCACCAGCCATATGCTTTTGGAAGCCCACCAGCAGGTCAAGAAAGCAACAAGTGTCCCCTGTTTGTTCCCAGCCTTTGGTTCTTCAGAGACAGACTGCCTCCAGACATGGAGGTTCTATTTTGCTAGCATCACTAATAGCCTTTGGATTCTGCTGGGCTGTTACACATGCTGTGCCTTAGCATCATGCAAGTAACAAAACACGCTCTTGCTGGCACTATAGGCTCTTGTCAGGGGAAAGCCTGTAGTTCAGTGACAGAGCATCTGCTGTGCATGCAGAAGATTCAGGTTCATTCCCCGGCATCTCCAGGGGGGGCTGAGAAAGTGCCCTGACTGAAACCCTGGACAGTACCTGCCAATCAGTGTAGACAAAGCTGAGCTACATGGACCAGTGGTCTGACTTGGTATTACGGAACTTCCTTTGCTCCGTACTAACACTTGACAAAGGTGAGCGAGCTGTTCAATTCCCTCTTTTTAACAGAGAAGGAAAACTGAGGTCAAGAGCAAACATGTTCTCAAAGCAACCAGTATGCCTCTGGCTGAGCAGGGAACCACGGCCAAGTTATTTATCTACTTCTAGAACACCATCAATTAACACTCCACTTAACAGAACGGCATGAACAAATCAGACAGACCCCTGCCCCAAGGAACTTACAGTCACAAGCTGGACATGCTGTCCACTGCACCACATCCACCGTGCCTTGACGTGATCCAGGACACCTCATCCCAGGATCCAACCAATCACTTCCACCCCATCCTCATTCCTAGGGCTTCTTCACATGTTAGCATTTGACGGGTTGCTTGACTATATGGACGTTTTGATCTGATTCAGCAGGGGCTGCTCTTTAATTCCAACAGTTTCCTACATATAAGCCCCTTCAGTGTACAAAAGCACGTGTCTGGACAAAACACTGTGCATATAGGTGGAAGTTGCTGCAGCTGAGCATATCTTCCGTGCATATCTCCACAGCCTGTCTGACAAGTCTGGCAACGCTTCCTGATTCCTAGTTCCTTATTTGCACCCCAGGAAGTTTTGGATTACCCCATTCATAATCTTCTGTGAACAGGTGCTGCCTTTAAGTTGCATCTGTTCTCTCTGTACCTGCTGTGTTAAATACTGTAAAGAACTCTGGACCAACTTTAGGCGTGTGGAAATCTCTGCATACTGTGTTCCCACACTTTTCTTGTACAAAAGTAACTTCCATGTAAGACTTTGATAAAGTGGCCCTTGGCTTTCATGGATTAGAACCCATTCCTCTTCCAGAGAGTTCAGGAATTGTACCTCACTTTCCTCCATGCGCATTTCCAACCCATGGAACATAAGAAAAGCCTTCCAGATCAGGCCAGTAGTCCAGCATCCTGTTCTCACAGTGGCCAACCAGACGCCTGTGGGAAGCCCGCAAGCAGGACCTGAGCGGAACAGTGATCTCCCCACCTGCGACTCCCAGTTAAAACTTGCTAGACCCAATTTCCCTCCAAGTTACAGACAAAGCCCTGAAATTTTTAGCTGTGGCCTTCTCGGTCTAGGCACATGGCCTCCCTGTTCCATTTTCTCCCATTGTGGATGGAGACCAATCAATGAGTCACATTGCAATGCATCACTGACGCATTGGCATGTGGGGAACTGAAAGTAAACATTTCAGATACTATAACAGCAAACTGAACAGCTAAGACCCTGATAGCAGGAACATCCATGGGTGGAAAATGCCATTGACTTTATTAAATTGGATCAGGAGGGTTAGGAGTCAGCACTCTGGGGTTCTCTGATGAATATCCAAGATTGTTGAAGAAGGATTTGTTATCCCTTTTTAGGAATAAAACACACACACACACACAGTTCCAGTAAACTTGTAGAGGAAACATTTATCTTGCTGATTGCTTTTTCCAATAATTAATTTAAAAAATCCTTCCCCCACATCCCCAAAGTCTCCCATTTTTTGCTTATTTTTATCTTGCTGGTTAGTGTCTACCTCCACCCTTAACTGGCAATTCCTTATCACTTCCCTAATATTTAGCCATGCCCATGCGTGCGTTTGCACAAACGTCTTTTAACTCTTTCTTAATCTAGTCTCATTAGCATAATGTTTTCTTTCCTCATTGAAACTCCCTTCCTTCAAACCTGTATCAAGCCAGCGCAGTGCAGGGTTTTCAGAAGGCCTTGAAGATCTGTCAGTTCCAATTGGCCTTCCAGGAATGATGTTGATTGGGTGGGCTGTGGCCATGTTTACTTATGTTTTTCTGGCTTTCTGTACTTGTGAGGAAATCGGCTGAGTTGTTTCTGACTTAAAATCTTTTGTATTGACTGTTTCTTTCTTGTTGGTGTCATGGTTGTAAGCTGCTTTGGATGGGCATTGTTCCAAAAAAGTTGCCTAAAATATTTTAAATAAATAAAATTCCTTCTAAATCAAGACGGGTTATAGAAGCGATGACCAAAGTGTGGTCCGTGGGCCAGATGCAGTCTGCTGCTTTACTTCGTGCCGCCTATTGTGTCAGCTGAAGTCCATTCTTTAGATGTAAATAGTCCAATAAGAGAACCAGTAGATTTTCCCTACACTGTTTTTAGCCAAAATTCCATTCCTAAAATCTGAATTTTAGGACTGTTCCACCACATATGCATGAGACCAACCTCTTTAACAAATGCTCACGTCTTTTATCTGCTGTTCTAGTTGTCTTCTTTTATTAACATGAGTAGCATTCAAAGGCAACATCCCCCTTTCTCTTGCAGTCTGAAGTGATGTCATCTGTTCTTCTGTCTTGGGACTCTACCACAACATTTATTTATCTATTGAATTTATATCCTGCCCTTCCTCTCGAAGTGGCCCAGGATGAAAAACATTTTAAAAAATTAACAAAAAGAAGCAAAACATACTAAAAACATTCCAGAAACACAATGACAATGGAAAACATTCTAAAACACAGTTAAAATATTCTAAAACACACTGTATTGTGTATGTGCATGCACATGTCTGTCTTGACATATTGGGCATGATGAAATATGAGCTGTCTGTTAAAGCACTATCTGAAGTATCCTACAGTTAGAGTAAGGCCAAAGAAGATGCCTGGTGGTGGTGATGGGGGAGGAGAATAGTGGCCACTGTCTCCTCTGATTGCCCTCTGGTTTCTTTCCCTGTTTTGTGTGTGTTGTTTTGGTGCCTCCTTCACTGTTAAATATAAGCTTTGAACCTGATGCTCATAAATGGAGATAAAAAGTTCTTGACTCTGTGATTTATTGGTATGTGCAATGACCCCCTTCACCCCTGCATCCCACATACCAGCAGAGATTTGTCTCTCAATTGGATATTTTTTAAAGCTAACTGATCTTTCATGCAGTCATTCCTCCCCTTTTAAACCATTCATCTCCAAACTCCTTTCAACCAGCCCTCCTCCTCCCAATCCTCACTTTTTGTCTATCCCCATTGCTACATCAATCCATCTATACTCTGGGACTAGACATATCTTTGCATCTGACTGTGTCTATCAGAGCAAAACCTCTAAAGAGAGGTGAGTAGGACTGGGATGAAGAACAGACTGGCAGCTCCGCCTGTTGATCAAAACCCCTTCTTCCTTAATCCTAGGTGTGTAAATGGCTTACTTGATGGCAAAGATAAGTGTGCCTCTAGCTCACATTTAAGTTCCAGCTACCAGTTATTCAGCTTAAAACTTGTTTTCAGTGCTGATGATCCTGAGAAACTGATAATCAGCCACAGATTTATAACAGAGAGGAAAATGCCTTTGACCATGTGCAGAATCCTTGCACCATAAAGTAACTGCAATTAAAAAAATTTGCCCCTCTTGGGCCACATCTGGGAATAAAGTGAAGGCCACTGGGTGCATTGCTTGCTCCATGGGGAAGGAACTCCCTGCAATAAGAGAGCCTGCACACCTAGAGAAGCAGCTGCAGTGCAGCCTTCTCCCTGCTGCTCTGCTTTTCTACTTGTAGGGAGTCTTTTATATGGGAGTTAGGAACTGATAAGATGGAGCAATTCATCAATCCTTCAAGTATCTGTTAATTTCTTCTCTCTTATGCATAGTTCTTGCATATTGTTGTGTGCCAATGAGATGCAAGTTAGGTGCCAAGAAAACTCAAACTATGCAGATGTGATTAGACTGCATGATGGGCATGCTTAATTCTGTAGACTGTGGTTGAGTTTTTGCACACACAAAAATTGCACTCTCCACCACCCATAGAGCAGTAAGGAGCAATTGTGTGGGCATGATGAGGCCATGAGAGGAGGGAAAGGGAATAATGTATAGTGTAGAAAAATGGGAACCTTCTGCATGCATGTTAGCAAAAACAATCATGAGGGCTAGAAACCTATTTTGTTTTTTTAATGAATGTTGAGGTTTTAAATTTTAATTGCAGAGAATAGCCTTGGCTTTATCCATAGTTGAAGCCCCCCCCCCACCAAGTAAGTTCCCCATTCCTCTTGGAATACCAGTCCTGATTGATCTTTCCATCTCCAGCACTCCATTATATCTTTTGTATGTCCCTTTCTGTGATTACAGAGTTGGACTGGGACCTGGGAGGCCAGGGTTCAAATCCCCACTCAGCCATGAAGCTCACTGGGTGACCTTGGGCCTGTTGCTGCCTCTCAGCCTAACTTACCTCACAGGGTTGTTGTGAGGATAAAATGGAGAGGGGAACACCATGTACACCACTTTGAGCTCCTTGGAGGAAAGGTGGTATATAATAGTAATAATAATAATTAGCAACTACAACTTTTGCTTCCTTCATACTGATAAACCCATGCCCCATTGTAGCCTAATGCATCCTTTGACCCCCTCCTCAGTCTTCCTCCATCCCACCATCTTGTTCCCAGTTGCTTTTTCTGTGTGCCAGTCCACCATCCTCCCCTTTGGTTTCTCTCTTTCCAGGCCCCCTTTCCCGTCGCCCTACGTGCCACTTTTGTTTTAAAGCCACATGTTTTCTTTCTCTAAATTCTCCTCTTTGCAACCCTCTGCTATTTCCCCACTCCTCTCCAGCACATAGCCTGGTTTCCAAATCCACCAACCAAGTCCGGAAGTTCAGGAATGCAGTGAACTTTATAAGGCGACGGAGGGTTTTTGTGTTTTTTAAAATTTCCTTTCCCCTTTTCTTGGAACAATATTTTTGGCTTCTGGATCCCAAACTCTCTGTCGCATTGGGGCTTGTGTCTTTTTCTTTGGGGCAAGGGGTTTATTTGGTTTTGCTTGAGCTTCTGACATCTACAATTTCATCTTTTTAATGCAGGTATAAATAAATAAAATTCCGGGCCACCACCCAAGAAGGGAGGAGTGAAAGTAAGGGAAGAGGAGAGAGAGAGAGAGAGAGAAAGGGAGTGTGAGAGGCGGACAGATGAAAGGAAAGAGGAAATTTGCTGGGGATTTCTGAGAACTGCGAGCGAACTTCCCGCACCTAGCAGGACAAACTGGCGACAGGATCCAGCTTGGAACGCCAGGAGGATATACACACTTTGTGGCTCTGGTTCACTTGGCACTGCCTCTTGGCGGAGGCAGCGGATCGGGGCGACTACAAAAGCAGGAAGAAAGACGGGACAGTCCTGTGAGTCACCCGGAGGAGCTGTGGGGGAAAAGGACATTGGAGTGTTTTCTCTGCAAAGGTGAGTTTCGCTTGCTCTCTTGACACCTTCTGGGGCGCCTGGGATGGCTTCTGGCTGGGTACTTGGGGAAAATAATGTGCTGTGCCAGCTGACAGATCCCAACCGGCTGCTGTAAGTCAGAAAGGAGAGAAGTGGCCCTGTAGCACAGGAGGCCGTCTGAACTCCTGAGTTCCCTGAGACAGGAGCGGGGTCAGCAGCAGGGAACGGCAGCAAACCAGGAGTCCTGGGCTCTCCACAAGAGGAGGTGGGATTTAGCGGGTTTGAGCCGGCAGGCTGGACACTAGGACTCCTGGGTGCATAACGATGGTCTTTAGCCCTTGGGGGCCTCACTACAGGAGGAGGGGAGGAAGAAGCCACCTTTTGTGTAGCAAAACGGGTGTGGGTGTCTGGCAGGAGGAATGAGTGAGTGGCCATAAATCAAACAGCGGCTGGGCTGAGAACAAGGGTGGGCCTGGGCTGTGGCTAAAGTAAATAGGGCCCCAGCCACACTCCATTGCCTGGGCTTCTTGACACACTTTCCCCAGCAAATCAAAATTTGTAGCTTGCAGGTAAACCTCCCCCCCTTTCTTGACCCCCCCCAAGAACCAAGGAGTCCTGGCACTTCCCCCTCCCTCCTGCCCACCATAAACCACCAGATCTTACTTCCCTCCCTAGTGAGTGGGGGGGTCCTGGCTCTCACCCAGCCGCTCCCTGCCATAGCCCACTAGATTCTACCTCTCAGCCAGCGAACCCACATGTCCAAACACCCACTCTAGTTTCACTGCCAGAATCCCTATTAGATCCTATTCCTGTCCAAGGGGAGCCCTGACTTCCAGCCTCCCCCCCCCCGCAACCACTTTGCAGCCACTGGATCACCATTTCCTTCCAGGGAACCTCAGTGTCCGGGCCCCTTTTATGCACAGGCTAAATTGCTCTGCCCCCATCACAGGCCGAGCCAGAGTGCTCCAGAGCCTCCCTTCCCCAGTTCCAAGCCGTTTCCTTAACCCTGGCCATATCTGAGCCTTTCAGAGGACTTTGTTTCATTTACTGAAGGAAATTCCGTCATCGTCCTCCGGGGCCTGTAACTGTATCTGTCATCCGCAGAGAGAGGAAACATGGAGGGAAAAGGGAATAGATATATTCTCCCAAGAGGCTGGAGAATAAGCCTGTCTGGGTCCGTGCCAGGACCATGTCACCCTCCAGCCGTGCTGGATCTCAGCTGTTCGCTGTCTCTCGCTAAATTCTTGCGTGCACAATTGATGCGTTTTAGTGCACGCTGTCTGTCTGCCTTCTCTGAAGAGTCTGCTTTTGTTGTGAGGGGGTATTGTGGCATTTCCCTCCAACCCCGCCAGCTGAGATCAGCCTAGAAAGTTTCTAGTCCGCAAACTCCCTCCATCTACTTATTAGCCTACCTGTCCATGCAGTCTGTGTTGGTCATTTGGGGTCTAAAGGAAAAACAAATCAATTTTCCTAAAGCTTTTCTTTCCGATTGCCTGGAGGTGATCCTTCATTTGACACAAGTAACCAGGCAAGCAGTTGTTGGAAAGCTGGCTTCATGAGTGCAATCCCTTTTACGCCTGGGGAAGTATGATGCTTCCCCTCCTCCCCCAATGGCCCCGCCTCCAAGGTAGATTTCTCAATGCCATTGTGGTTGCTGTATGCAGATTTGTAGCAGGTGCTTGACACATCTGCCCTGGACTGCAGTTCATGACATATGAGCCATTTCTCGTTTCCTTCCACTGATTGCCTGTGCTGTGCCATTTAGTGAACTTCCATTGTTGAGTTTTTAAAGGCACCTTTTGAATTTTTACCCCCGCTCTGCCTGTCCTGGCACTTTGTTATATTTGCATAAATGGGTTTGCATGCTGCAGCTCAGAAGAGGGGGACCACGCATCTACCCAGGTATACCCAGGTGACCATGCTGGGCTTCCTACTCCCTCCCTTTCTGTCTCCCCTCTCCTATAATCCAATGAGGCATTGCACTATTGTTGCTGACTTAGGGTTGATGTTTTATTATTTATGGGCATTTCGGGGTGGATAGGATATGCCAGTTTGTTGCCGGTCATAATTTTCTTTTGCAGCGATCGCTACATCCCACATTAAAAATGATAGCACTGATTTGGAATGGGACCTTCCCACATGATCAGGCAAAGGCACTCAGCAGAAGATGCACGATGCAGCCGCTTTGGTCACTTCAGCAAAGCTGCTGCTGTGCCTGCAGCGTCAGTGTGCCTATCTTGCTGAAGCTAAGCAGGGCTGGGTCTGGTCAGTGCCTGGATGGGAGACCATCTTGCAACTCTGTCTACGCTGGCTTGAACTGTCGCTAAATGAAACGTACATGGTGCATCACAGAGTAACTTAAAGAATGAGAGAAGCCAGCTCTCTTCCCCCAAGGAGTTTACAATTACAGTTTTGACAATGAGGGAAGGAGGCGAGACGAATGAGGGATGAGCATGTGAGGGCCGCGCAGCCGGAGCTCTTTTTAAAATAAGGCCTTTCCACACACTCAGATCTCACTATCCCTTTTTAAATGTTGGAATTTACTGGCCTCTGCAAAAATGATCTGTTGGGGGTTTTTTTTCTGGTGCTTTTCCAGCAAGAAGCTCTGCCCACAGCAGCTTATAATACATTAAGAAAATAATAAAAGCAGCAATTCATAACAAAAGAGAAACCGTCAACATATCAATCTGTTCAGCATGAAAAATAGTTGGGACAAAAATTGGCATTAACTGCACAATGCCCAGAGTTGAGGAATGCACTTCCGAGGTATGACAAAGAAGAACATTTTATCTAAGTGTTGGTGAAACTGAGGGAACAGGCGAAATACAGGATAGTTTGCAAAACGCTGGCTTCTATGTGTTCATGTTTGGAAAGAAAAGTATGTGAAAAGTCAACAGTTTACGATTATCACTTACTTTTTAATATCGTTTTAGATTGTTTCAAATAACATATATATGTATTGTGCTGCATTGGCCTATAGGCCTTTACCTGTGGTTGTGTCATTTGAATACACATTTCAATAAAAAAAGTACAATTCCCCTTTTTTGGATAGGATCCAGTATTTCCTGATTCCATGCGCCTAAAATGCTTCTGGCATCTGAAGTGTTAACAGCCGGCTAGAAGTTAGTTAGTTATTCTTTATTTATATCCCGCCATCCTTCCAATACTGGAACTTGCGGCGGCTTCCAGATAAAGCACATATAATTAAAACATACAGAATCTACATTAAATGAAATTAAACTACATCCAATATTAAAACCAATCATATTGCTAGATAAAAAAGATTGGCAGCCAGCTATCTTTCTGTGTGCTGTGAGTACGGAGTGGTGTCTAGCGGCTCAGAGGAAAGGATGCAGGGAGTCAGGACTCCTCGGTTCATTCCTTGCCTCCCAACGTGTTGGGCTTCTCTTTCTCCACCACCTGTGCTGACTCGCCTCTCTGCCTTTTTTCCACCTCTGTCAGCGTTTTCTGATCTTGGAGGCAGGCAAAGACCTTGTCGGCATTCTCCTAACTTGGCTTCATCCTCCTCTGCCTCTTCTGTGTCCTCTTCCAACCCCCCACCCCACCCCACCCCACCCCCAGTTCTTGCCCAGGCTGTGTCTCCTACCTCCAGTGCAGCTACCTTGTTTCCCATTAAAACATTGTTATTATTACATGAATCATCTCTGGCTATTAGATCATCGCACCTTAAGGGAAAGTTCTGCAATGTAGGGCATACACAAGGAGAGAACTCAGGAGTCCCACCTTGCTGTATGTATTTCTAAAGCACTATCAATGTACCTGGCACAGTAGAGTACAAGAAAGGAGGTCTCTGCCCTGAGGCACTTACAATTGGACATGAGGGGAGGGAGATGGAGGTTAGGGTAAATGGGAAGAGAATGTGTCGGTTTCAGTTACCCAAACTTAGGCTCAGTCCAACCACTATTGAAGCAAAGGACTGGAATTTTTTCTGCATTTAAAACTGTGGTGTCCTGATCCTGTTATCCTCGGCTGTAATCGCAACGAAACCCTCTCGGAAAGAAGTAAGCAAAGATTTCCAGTTCCTGCTTTCCCCCATTCTAGCCATCTAGTTCCAGATCACCTCAAGATCTTCTTCTCCATGCTCCAGATCCTGCTCCTTCTGTTAAGGAACCCAGGTGTCCTGAGTCCCGGGTACCATGACAACCTAGGCGTTCCTTGTTCTAGGAACTGGTTGAACGAGTTGTCCTGTGGACTGTGAGTGGGATCATAGCATCCTAAGGTGAGCCTGGGACAGTTCTTACATCTCTTCCATCACCCATCCCAGGCTTTGCTTCTGAAATCTCAGCCACTAATGGGGTTGGGGTGGGGTAGGGTAAATCCTATATTCCTAATCCCTAGTTTCTCTGTCATCAAGCCAGCAGAGTACAGTGGCTAGTATGTTAGAGTAGGTAGACAGATGTGGGTTCAAATCCCTACTTGGTGATAGCCATGGAATAAGTAACCAATTTTCTGACTAATGTACCTGGCAGGGTTGTTGTGCTAATAAACTGGGATAACACCATGTGGACCACCCTGAGCTCCTTGGAAGATGCGAAGGGTGGGATGCAATAGACATGATAACCTGTCAAAAATAAAAGTCAGTTTCCAAGACCACTGCTATTTTTAAACAGTTTTTTAATTTAAAAAATGCAGAAAGGATTTGCAGTTTGTATCTTCACAAAGCCCTGTGCGGTAGGTCATTGTTTTCATTTTGAAGACGGGGACATAAGCTGTAAAAGACTTGCCCAAGGCCAAATGATGAATCTGTGGCAGAGATTGGACTCGGATCCACATCTCCCAGCTCTAACTGGCAGACTATGTTGGCTCTAATGGAAAGGTTCCCTTCTCTTTCTCACACATTTCTCTCTTTCTTTCTTCCCAGATGCCCATCCTCAAGCAGTCCCCTGTCTCCCACTCAAAGAAGCGGCCACGTCTGGATCGGGCGATGATCAGCGCCCCCTTGGGTGATTTCCGGCACACGATGCACATTGGCCGTGGTGGAGATGCTTTTGGTGACACGTCTTTCCTCAGCAACCATGGGGGCTCCAAGGCCAATGGGCTGCCTCCTGATGTGTCCGTGTCCCCTGGGGCCTTCTCTAGTCCTGGAGATGTTTCTGGCCGATTTGAACTGTTGTCTCCCCCTGGTAGCGGGAATGGCTTAGTTCAAAGCCCAGCAACGTCAACCCCTGATGGCAGCTTTGTGGTACTGCAGCACCCAGAGGCGGCAGAGCAGCAGGCACAGGAGCCCCCTAATGGAGGAGACTGGGACCTGCAGCAGCAGTTCTCCTTGGCGAGCCCCAAATTGGAACATGCTGAATCCCTTCTCTCTTTCCAGTTGGACTTGGGGCCTTCCATCTTGGACGATGTGCTTGGAGTGATGGACAAAGACTGGAACAGCATCAGAGGGCAGGAACAGGAAGTGCTGAGGGTTGAAAGCTCCAGCCCAATGGGGCATCCCCACCAAGGTGATGGTGGTGAAGACGACGATGAGGATGAAGGGCCGGGCTACAGTTTTGAGGATGAACAGGATGAAGAGATTGGACTATAGGAAGGAGCAGTGGTGCTGGTTTTGTTCACTGTGGCTTCTCCAGTTCCCTGCCCCCCTTACCCCAAATCTCCTTCAGTCCTCTATTTCTGCAGAATTTCTCAGCCCTTATATTTGTCACCAGCTGGCAGCCCAAACATGGTTTGCAAACGACTGCCGGTTGACCCACTGCCTATCTATGCCTGCCCCGCCCACCCAAAGGAGCCATTTATTTCAAAGTGCTCATGACTGAGTTCAAAAGTAAAATGGACAGAGTCAGACAGGTTGGCTGCACCTCCAGTGTGATTCTTGCTGTCTCCCTTCCCTTGTGAAGGAAAATCAGTGTGCCGGTCTCTGGAAATTTCAGGTCTGGCAATTGTAAGTTAATAAAGGGGAGAAGGGAAAGGAGTTTGGCCCTCCACCCTTGTGATCTGCCCTGTGAAGCTGCGTCTGAAAAATGGAATTGCAGTGCACATCCAAGAAACACCTGTCCAATTCTTGTAGTCCCTCCCTAGGCCTGGAATGGTGCAAATCTTTTGATGTACTTAAAAATGCATTTGTTTTAAGCTGTCTCATTCAGTGTTCTACTTTGGTTCCCCAGACTTTATTGAACTACAGTACCCATCATCCCTGACCACTGGCTAAGCTGGCGGGGGATGATAGCAGTTGTAGTCCAACAACATGTGGAGAACCAAGGTGGAAGAACACTGATACTGTTAGAAAGCCTTCTGGTCTGTCTCTGACCTTCCACTTCTCAGTTGTTTGACAACCATATATCGGGCTTGCGCCAGCTGCATTCCATCTCTTGTACTCAACCGTTGATCTCTCTCCCTCTCTAAACTTGGAACAGCTTTCGATACGAGTCGGAAGGACAGTTGGGCTCATCACTTGACGGATGGGTTGGACATAAGTTTAGCAAACGGCACGCTGATGGAAGGCTGGGCAGACAGCGGAAAGAATGCTACATACTCATTTTGATGCATCTGTCAGTCTCCAGCTATTTAGCCAGTCACCCTACAGTTTTCCTACTCAAACTCTACTCTGTTGGAGTATTCAACAGTGTGCAAGCGATGCATCTATTTATTCGCCTGCCCAACATTCTCTTTTCATCTCATCTATCCATTGATCCCAGAGTCCTTTCTGTCCAGAAACCTGTTCACTGGTGGCTGGTTTCTTAGTATGGCAGTGTATCTATGTATCCAGCAGTCATACTGCCAACATTGCAAGGCCTCCAGGGCTGGCCCTACCATTAGACAAAGTGAAGGGGCCGCTTCATCCAGCAGATGCTGAGGGGAAGCAGCAGCAGCAGCCCTTGGCTGCTGCTCCTGAGCCCTTCCCTATGTAGCCACTTGGCCTGTCCAAGGTCCCTTAATCAGATGTGGTGGAAGAGGCTATCCCATCTTCAGTGTTGAAGTAAGATTCAACTGCCAGTTCAGTTGTCTTCTGTATGTGGAGTCGGGTGGGAGGGCGGATCTGCCTCAGGAAGTAACTGTCTGGGGCCAACCCTGAAGGGCTCTTGCTGGGGGTTACATGCCCTGCTGTAATCCAAGACTGTTGGGGGAGGAAGTCTGTTTGGAGAGGACTTGCTATTTTGGGAGGAAAATAGATGCTATTTAGGGTGGAAGAAAGGAGAGGAGCCACCTTGCCTAACCACTCAAGTGACCAATCAAGAGAAGATGGGCTGAAGGAAGGAAGGAAGTATGTTTGGGGCATACTGTTGAGCAGACTTGTAAACAAACAGTTGTTTGTTTACATTTCTCAGAATTGTTGAGCAATCCACCTGGTCACCCGTAACAATTGCCTGCAGGTGACTAAGCAGAAACCCTTTTGTATGTTATAAGACAGGCTCCCTCCCCCCCCCTTTTTTTTTCCAGTCTACCATCATACCAAAAGTGACTAAAATAGGTACATGTGGGCAAGCTGGCTAGAACATTGCGTGTTTTTTATGTCCTTTGTGTGTCTGCATGCACATGTATTTTTTTGCAGACTTATTTGCAAAGGACCAAACTGGGAATGTGCAGGTGGAAAAACAACCCACATCTTTTTGTTTGTCTTTAAAGCTGTAATGGGGTCAGGAGTGCATCAACAGATTGCATCTCCATCAAACATGAACTGGACAGCCTTCTAAATAAGATGCTTTTAAAGCTGGATGCAATTTAGTGGACTAGAGGTGATAATAACTGGAGAGGAATTTACTGGCAGATACTAGCTGACAGACCTTTAGAAAAGCCTCAAAGCATCCTATACCTGTGACCTGAGATCCCGTTATCCCTTAACCTTCTGTCCCTGTGTTAAAAATGACATTCCATTGCAGATGGGCTTGCCTCCCTAAACCAGCCTGCATGGTTATTTGTTGGCAGAAATTTTAACTCTGCCTGTCTCCTGAGTGTCCGCACAGTATTGGTTGGTCAGTGGTAAGCAGGGGAACAGTTAAGCTATCCCCTTACCCAAATCATCCATGCCTCTCTCATTCCCCTTCCCACTTCTCCCTCCAGTGCTGCCACTGGTTTCTTCTCCATAACCTTGTTTATCTGTCATCGCACTCCTGTTCCAGTGTGATGCCACAGTCAAGATCACCTTGCATCAGCAAGGTGCCTTAAGAGTTGGGAAAAGATTGGCTTTCAGTTCGTTAGGTGCACACTTAGGAATGATTTAATCCAAGCCGGGGTTGTGTTTTGTTTTTTATGTTTAAATCCTGTGTACTTTCTCCAGATGCATTCATCACAATTGAAAGGGTGTAACTGGAATGTATGTGCCCTTGCATGCAGTCTTTTGATTTGGTCTCTTCTCACCCGCTACCAAAATTATTAATTGCATTGCCCAAATGGGACCGACCACTTCTTGCCCTTCCGGCATAATGGGGGCCAAGGCTTCACTGTGTCTCTATGCAGGTGGGATGATGGGCACAAGTATGTTCTCACTGCCAACTCTGCCACTCCTACCTCTTATCTATAGATGGCCACCACATCTCTGGTATGGGAAGGTGCCAGGCATTTTGTTCAGCCCAATCTCTGCTCTCTTGCAAGTGAAAGGAGGGGATTTTGAAGGAAAGGGTGGGACTAGGAAGGACTGTTAATATGGCCACCCCACCATGAACTTCACGCGTTGCAGCGTTATCTCAGCATATATGGTGATAAGGCTTGCCAATAGTTTATACTGCATCTTCCAGCAAGGAGCTATGTTGAAGATGGAAGCAAGGATGGTGGTACTGGGGCTCTTTGGAAGAGAATTTGTGTGCACTGTGGGGGGCTTTTGGGGGGAGGGAATGACCTAGGGCGATCAGGGGTTCTCTGTCTAGGAAAGGAGGGGAGCTTTGATGTGTTAGGCAGGTCAAAGGAATTCAGTTGAGTTTTGCAAAAAGGGACTAGAGTAGAACTAGTCAGGATGGAAGTGCTGTTCCCATGAATTTTCTAGACAGGGATGGGGAAATCTGCAGCCCTCCAGATGTTGGATTTAAACTCCCATCAGTCCAGGATGGCCAATGGTCAGGGATGATGGAAGTTGAAATCCATCAATTTCTGGAGGGCCACAGGTTCCCAGTCCCTCTAGAATGTTGGTTTTCAGCCCTGTGCTTAAATTATGGGGTGAGGAAGGCAAAGCACTTGGGTCCCCAGATGTTGCTGGACCACTGACAGCATGGTCAATGGTCAGGAATGATGGGAATTGCAGTCCATCAACATCTGGGAACCCAAGGTTGAAGAACACTGAGGAACCTTAATAAAATCCACAAGCTTCTCCCAATGATTTCAGCCAAATAACACCCCCACTGTAGCCTTCTGAAAACAGAAGTGATGAGGTCTGTTACAAGTCGAGGGGAAGATCCCTTTATAATTTAAGCGCTGCTTCAGCCTGTTGGATGTGATCTACATGTATCATTTATGGGGGAGTGAGAACTGCTCATGGATATCGCTCTTCAATGAATATGCATTGGGACCCCAAAAAAGAAGTGGGTGATGAAGGTGGAGAAGAAGACAAGTAGAAATATGGGTGGGGTTAGGAAAGGGGAGAGAGTGAAGGTATGTCTACACTACACACTTTAAAAAATGATTCTACAATGAGTTTCACTTTCATAGCTTCCCCACCCTAAATCCTGGCAACTGTAACTGTGCGTGGGTGCTAAACAAAAAAACACCCCTCTATAGGACAGCTCTACCCAACCCCACATATGCTACAACTCCCAGTGTTCCCCAGGGAGAAGGGGTGATGATTAAACCAATGTGTTTGCAATGCAGATTTGCTCAGAAGAGGAGAGGGTGCACATCCGAAAAATGTCATAGGATGGGGCTAAACGTGATTCATGAGTTTGAGAAGGACCAAGCTCTAGGACCAAGAAGTCTTTCAAATAGAGAGCTGGGATTCCTGTGGATTCCTTCTCTGATGGGAGTGGACAGGGGTGGGTGGGAATGGGTGGTGACGCTGAATAGTTTTAAAATATATTTCCTATATTATGCCTTAACTTATTGCATAACCTCCAATTGTCCTTCCTTCTCACTGTGGACTGTGTTTTTTTTTTAAAATGGGAAATGTGAAAAATGATTTCCTGCAGTGACATGCATCAACAAGGTCCAGCCACTGACTGCAAAAAGAGATGAGGGCTGGACTCTGGTTTCTGTTCTCTTGGGGGGGGGACCTTTCATTGTTAATCCTCATTTATTCACCCCCAGGTTTAAGCCTGAGCCTTCGTTCACAGATCCTGCTGCCTTTTTACATTCCCTGTGATAAGGCAGCAAGATGGTTCTATATGTACATTTATTATTTTATAATAGCTTATTTTATGGAAGCCTGTGTAAGAAAATGTCTATATAGCCCTTTTCCTTCTCTACATCATGTTAATTTCAATCCTACTAGCAGTTTATTTGTACAGCAACCAAAGTGTTTGATATCTCTTGTAATTAAAAGCAAATTAGTTTTGGATGCTTTTCTTGGTCTTTTCTCCCCTCAGTCCCTCCCCCCCCGCCCGCGTTTCCTGCAGCACTTACTGTTAGTTGGTTCATCTGGGTGACCAGTAAGGTGATTCAGTAGAATCTTCATGGGGACTGAACCCATTGCTGTTTGTCAGCACAATCAAGTGTGGGTGGCCTATCAATGGGTGTCTCCAGTCAAAAATCTTGTGTGTTGATCGTCGTGGACCGATCTCCCTACATAAAACAAATTCACGCACAGGCGTCTTCCAGATGATTACAGTAAACCCAATTCACTCTTTCCATTTTAGTTAATCAAAGCTGAAAGGGTGTGGTTCTCATACATGCACCCTTAGCTGCACTCATTGCAAAACGTAATAGTCTCCATTGTACAAATGAGATCTAACCCTTTTGCCTAAGGACTGCCTTATGCTGGCCTGGATCAGTGGTCCACCTGGTCTAGCACTGTCTACCGTGACTGGCATCTGCGCTCCGAGGCATCAAGAAGAGAGGGATCTTTCTCCAGCCTGTTACCTCCCAAAACTTTTTAAGTGGCGCTATCAAGAAGTGAAGTTGAACCTTTCTGCATGTAAAGCGTGTTCCACTGAGCTATTGCTCCTGTCTCTGCCAGTAATCCTCTTTCTAGTCTAATACGGCACACAGGCCATGTTCTCCTGCAAGGCAAAGGGATAGGGATAGGGAAGTGGAAAGACTTATAATACAGCTACAATAATCTTAAATTGTCCACCCTTGTCTAAAGCAGAGCACTATCTCAACATGCATGGTAGGAAGATTTTTTTTTTTAATTTATTGCACTGGGGAGGGGGAGCTGCTTGTTAATTAAGTCCCTCCTCCTTTCCAGTTTCAGTTTGCCACTAACATCATGCAGCAGCATCCTTTTGATTAAAAAAATGTAAATGTACTACCTTCAAGTCGATTCTGACTTATGGTGACCCTATGAATAAGCTTTTCATGGTAAGCGGTATTCAGAGGTGGTTTACCATTGCCTTCCTCTGAAGCCGAGAGGCAGTGACTGGCCCAAAGTCACCCAGTGAGCTTCATGGCTTTGTGGGGATTTGAACCCTGGTCTTCCAGGTTGTAGTCCAACGCTCTAACCACTACGCCACACTGGCTCATCCTTTTAATTATGAAGACTTAAAAGAGAACTGGTTCCCTTCCTGATTACTGAAACAATCCTATTAATATTATTTAGCCAAGAATTTGTTGCCCTGTCACTGCTGCCTGAAGGGGCTGCCAAAACACTTGGAGTTTTTCAGTATGTATACTTGCCACTGAATGTGTATTATCCTGTCCACTGACATCCTGATCAAGTCAGTGAAGTTCCCTTTCAAAATAAAAGAAGGTGTGGGAGGGGGGAAACTGACAAGGCAAGGCAGGCTAGATCACTGATTGCAATGGGGGTGGCAGGTTTTGCATTCAGCTCAGTAAAATGGGCCCTCCCCAGCTTGCTGATGCTGCATTTTGGCATTTGCTACAGAGCTTGAAGGCCAGAGGCTTGATTTCTCAGCAACAGGGATCTGATCAAAGCAAAAACATTTGCTCATCATGCTTCCTGCCGCCCCCTTCTCTCCCGCCCGCCCATCAACTCCAGCTGTAACACATCTCTCAAGCCTTATCTGGCATTCTGGTGCCTCTGTTTGCTGGTCGATCCCAGCTGTGAATTTCCTGCCAGCGGATAAACAGATCAGGGGCCCTCACTGACAAAATCCAGGCCTGACAGGATAAAGGAAACCGCTGCAAAGGCAAACCTGTGAAACGCTCCAGCTGGGGGAAGAAAATCTATGGACATGGGAGTCCAGCCCTCAACCTCCCTCCAGCCCTCCCCAGTCAGTGAAGTCTCCAGGCCTGGACTCAAAAATGTGTCACAGAAAATGAGCGTCTGTCTGTCTTATTACTTTTCTTCTAGAGAGCACAGAATCTTATGCGCTGATACAGGCCCTATTCCAGAAAGATTACAGACCCTCATGTTTTTCAGCACCAGTAAATCCCCCCCCTTTTTTTATTTTGGTTCTTATGCTGAAGGATTCTGGAGTGGTGAGTGGCCCAGTCTGAAATGTGTGGAGCCGTAATTTGCCTTAACCTGTCTCAAAATCTCCACTTGAGCCTATCCTCTTAGGAAGAGCTGGAGAAAGTTATAAAGACTGATGCATCAACTGCTGTGAGTAGGATCCCTGTGGGCCACTCGTCAAAGGCAGTACGAGTCACCCTGCTGTACGCTAGTTCTACTTCTGTGCCTCACTGCATTATTTTTTGAACCTTAGCTATTGGATTCAACTACCACCCAGACATTGGTGGTGGTAACTTAGAAAAAGTGGGCGGCAAAAAGAGATGGAAACGGGGGTGCCTTGTCCCCTTTTGGCTTTGGTGATGCTGGCCCCTGTCCACTGCCAGCATACAGCCACTGAAAGATTACCCCTATGGGCATGTGGTTCTTGACAGATAAAAAGTTCCCCACTCCTGATTTAAGGGGGCAGCACGCAGCTCAAGTCCTGTGCCTGCATACAAAACCCACGGCCTTCATTCTAACACTGAATGGATGGTGGTCTTTAGGAGGGGGCAGATCAGAAGCAGGTAGGACTCAGGAGGATTCCTCACATCCTTGTGCTTCATGGTAATTAATCCAGAATAAGTGCCTTTTATGCCCATGACTACACACCATATATTTAAAGCACTTCCCCCTTCCAAGAATCCTGGGAACTGTAGTTTATTCCTCTCAGAAGTACAATTCCCAGCACCCTTAAACCCTACGGTGACTAGGATTATTTTTGGGGGGGGGGGGAAGGAATGTGCTTTAAAGGTGTGGTGTGCACGCAGCCCCAGTTCTGCAACTAGAAGTCTAATGCAGATTAGACTCCCCTCTTTGGCAACAAGCAGGCACCGAGAAGCAGGTTCAAGAGTGGCTCTGCCACAAGGTAGGTCCGGTGACAAACTGGGCCTACAATGTAGGAGTGTGCCATTTTGCCCCACACATAAGCCACCGTAGGCCCCAGTTTCATCCAGGAGTGCTGAGCACGTGCACTGAAAAGGCAGGCATCCTCGTACAATTGCTCTAAGGTGGCATCTCAAAATGGCGGTTGGTCCAGTCAGCTGAACCTGTACTGAGGGACAGACAGCAGGCCAGCTCTGTCCAGCAGGAAGTAGAGGTGGCTGCCTGGGGCAGCAAAATACAGGAGGTTAACCTCCCTTGGTACTCCAGGCTCCAAGAGACTCCAGGCTAAGCAGGATATCTCAAGGAGTTCCCCTCTTGCCCTAGAGCCTTGGAAACACAAGGTCTGAGTACAGTTGTGCCCCCTTCTCTCTCTCCCTCCCCTCCCCTCCAGCTGCTTTTTTGTCATCTCCTAAAAGGAGCAATTCCCTTGTCTGAGGGAAAGAGGAGGTATGTCAATTGGGAAAATCCCTGAGGAGGAAATGCAGTTCTCCCCACCTACAGCAAAGAGAGACAGTGTGTCAAAATAAATTTTCAGGAAGGACCTCAAGCAGGGGTAGTCCAAGTGATGATCTTCAGATGCGATGAGACCACAAGTCCCATCATGCCTCCTGACCGTGTCCTGGGTGGGGACTGATGGGAGCTGTAGTCCCACATCATTTGGAGGGACCATGTTGGTTATCCTGGCCCTGAGGACTGGTGTTGGAAGGCCCTTTGGTAAGGCAAGCTCTACCCACCCTTCCCCACAAAGCCTATTTTTCATTGCAGCAGGTTCAGGGGCCTCTCCTCACTGGGCCCCTTTCTGGGGTGTGGACCCTCAGCAGATGCCCAACGATGCCAACCCTCAAAACTGGCCTTGTGGAGAGTGAGGCTGCCAGACCCAAACTGGCCCAAAGATTAAGGTCAGCCCTGGATAAGGTGTGGCATGGCCTCCCTTTTAGCAAATTGTATGTGTGTTTCCAGTTTCTAGTTAAAGGCGGTGGTTAATTTCTTCAAAAACTAACAAACAGGCCATGCCAGCGCTCAAACCGGTCTGGGAACACCACCGGCTGTTTTCAAACCTTTCTGCTTAACGCCCGAAGTGTGGGAATTGGCTGATTACTCAGTAGTGAAGAAATGGCACTCTGCCCATGCTCGGGGGCACCTTCCTTCTCTTTTTTTCCATTACCGCCCCTTTTGTGCCAGGCTCGAGCTCCGGCACCAATTAAACCCTGGTGAAAGCACTGGCGTACCACCGCCTGTTTAAAGGAACGACGTGGACTATGAATAAGGAAACTGCGGGATCGTCGCCCTCTGCTGACCTTGGAGTGCAAATGGTTCAAACCCTCTGCAAAAATAACCGAAAAGAATTGTGGGATATCAAACTCCCGCCCCCTTTTCGCCTCTGTCCAAGAAGAAAAGCGCAGTTAACGCGAGGAGGTGGGGACGAGGGGCTGCTTTTGCAAGTTACGTACCCGGACCGCGAAGCTGCTGACTGGCTGTAAGTGATTTTTCTAATTCATGATCTCTTTTCCTGCCGTTT
The DNA here is from genome assembly GCF_030035675.1 of Rhineura floridana. Lineage (NCBI taxonomy): Eukaryota > Metazoa > Chordata > Lepidosauria > Squamata > Rhineuridae > Rhineura > Rhineura floridana. Next base: position 20,836,315 of record NC_084490.1, read on the forward strand.
TTGAGTCAAGAGCTAGATGCGGAATTGACACAGGACCTTCCTATAACGCTTTCTTTTATACAGAGCCCTTCCAGACGGGGGCTTTATATCACAAACGAGTCATTCAGATCCACTCGTTCCTGGGTGCATCGCTGGCAAATTAGCTTCCACGCATTCCCATTATGTCAGTCATCACGGCTATCCATGGCTATTCTGCCACTCGCCGTCCACACCACTAGGGTAATTCGACGGGATGTATCTGGGCTGTGGCTTTATTTCTTTCTTGGCCCTCCCCTCAGTGTCTCCTCCCGAGCCCTCTGGTATATGGACCGTTCGGGGCATGCATGTAGGTATTTCTGTACCTGTGTGTTCATACTTTTAAAATAATGATTCCCAGGAAGTAGGGTTGCCAGGTTCAGTGACTGATCCTGTATCTTTTGGAGAAGAGAAAGTCAGCCAAGTGCAGGTGTTCTTGCAGCCCTGTAATGGGAAAAACCACCAGGTGGAATTCTCCCTTCCCCCTGCACAACTTTTAAAGATACAGAAGACCTCTTGGAGGCCGGGCCTGGCAACCAAGAGGTCTTTAGTATCTTTAAAAGTTGTGCAAGGAGAAGGGAGAATTCTACCTGGTGGTTTTTCCCATTACAGTGTTGCAAGAACACTGCACTTGGCTGACTTTCTCTTCTCCTAAAGATACAGGATCAGTCACAGGGACTGAACCTGGCAACCCTACCAGGAAGAGCACAAGAGTAAACATTACCAGCCTTGTCCAGCCAGTTACGGGGTTTCACAAAGGGCAAAATGGAGACTTGAACTTTTTTTAGGTGGGGGGGAGCAGACAATATCACCCCCAACAGCATGTCTTTAATTATATTGGTTTTTTTAAATTAAGTATTAATTGTGAGTAAGCAGCTTTGAAAAATCAATCTTGGCTGAGAACCAGGGTAGGGATATAATACATTTAATTATAATAAAATTTACATCGGGGTCCCATGTGGCAGGGCAGGATTGAAAGTAGGTCCTATGTCCAAAAAGGTTGAGTGATCTACAGAATCCACTCATTGTAAGGCTGTGTGGGTGGGGCGATGTCAGGCCTCCTCTTGTTCTTGAAACTTTACAGGTCCATTTTTTTTAAGGTGTTGGTGGTGAGGTTGCAGTAGAGAATTTTGCTTGTCTCAAGTCCCTACATTTCTTTTATTTTTAAAAAAATATTTATTATTTTTAACCAAAAACAAAAAAGTTACAGGCAATTGCAAGTGTAAAAACTTGGCAGGGAATGAATGTGTAGCTTGTAAAAATCACATGGGAGGTCTGAAGATACAAGGGGGATGGGGGGGAGTGCATCGTTTACTGCTGCTCATTGCAGCATCTTACAGAACCAATCATCATAACTGGTATCTTTGAACAGATCAAAGTTCACATACGTTTGCTCAGCAATTCCCGTAACAAGCCTGTAAAGGCAAGTCAGTGGTATTGTTTCCGTGTTGCAGATTGGCCCCAAGGGCACTCACAGGTGAGCTTGAGTGTGTGTGGAGTCCCTCAGCCCCTTCCAAAGTTTTTCAGCGATGGCATATCTCAGAATGGCCCTCTTTTTCCAAGACTCTGGTTATTCCAATAATACTCCCCACCATTGACAGTATTGTCCCAGGGACAGCATGTGAACCTCTTCAAGTTCTAAATAATTCTGTTTCTTCCATAGAGTGATCCCCATTTTTAGCTATGGATGAATTGGTTCTCTCCCCTGAAAAGGACCCCACTGACCTTTCTTCTGATATACCCGTGGAACCATTGGTAGCCCCTGATTCAGTACCAACTGAGCACTCCCCTGCTGAGATCAACACCCCATGCCGATTTTTCCTAGAAGGACGTTGCCGCTTTGGTGCCCGCTGCCGGAATCATCACCCTGGTGACACTGGTAGTGCCTGTCATTTAGAAGACCCCAGACCCACCCACAATCCTTTTCCACAGCTGCCACTGGGCAAGAAGCCTGCAATGAAAACGGCAGAGGATGTTATCTCTCGTCTGCTCTGGGACACTCAGGTGCCAGCTGAACATTTCTCTATTGGTTACCTTGACCGGTTCTTAGGGATACTGGAAGAGCCTTTTACTGCTTTCTCATGGGAGGATCTAGCTTCAGCTGGACCTGGTATGCTGGCTATTCCCAAACATAGGATCCAGTATTTCAAATACAAGACTCTCCTGGTATGGGACAAAGTGAGCCGCACAGATGACGTCTTTGGGTCCACAGGAAGTGGGAGAACCATCTTGGAAGTCATAAAGGAAGAAGAGGAGGCAGCTGTGGCCATCAAGGAAAAGCGGGCTCATGGCCGTTCTTCAAATGGAGACAGAGAAAAAGAAATGGGAGTTGTAGGACCAGGAATGATCCCGTGCAGTGGAGAAGAGACGAACACTGGTCTAGCTAGAGACAGAGAAAACCAGACGAACAGGAGAGTTGGTGCACAGGACATAGTCAAGGCGCTTGGGAAATCAATGGATAATTTGGAATTAGTTGGAGGGACACGTACCATCCTAGATGAAAAGGTGATGGCCAAGGAGACCGAAAGAGAGGTAGGCGACTCAGTTAGGGATGGACATTCCATCAAGGAAGGAGAAGTTCCCAAGCACATCTTCAGCATCACAGAGGAAAATGACCCAAGCATGGAAGATGAGGAAAACCTGACTTTGCAAAGCAGGGAGTGGGTACACTTTCCCCATTCTAAACAGCGCCCCACTCATTTCATAGCTATCCAGGTCACCAGTCCAGAGATACAGGAAGCTGTGAAACGTTTCCAAGGGGCGCTCTCTGAGATTCGGCCAGACTTAGCTAAGTTCTGTGTGCCTTTGGCTACTTTACATCTCACACTCTGTGTGCTGTGTTTAGACACCCCAGAAAAGATTTACAAAGCTTTTGCAGCTCTCCAGGAGCTGCGAGCCAACAGCCAGCGGTTGTTGCCTCCAGCCTTGCTTCTCTCCTTCCATAGGGTTGAGACTTTTCATTCACATGTGCTTTACATGGCACCAGCAAATACGCTAGAGCTTGGGTTACTGGCCCGAACTTTGGAGAATGCCTTTAATAAGAAGGACGTGACAGTGATTCATCCTCCAGACAAAGAGAAGTTCCACTTGACCATGGTGAAGATCCCATCAGGAAAGGCAGAGCTACAGCTGCCAACAGACTCCTCTTGGATTCCAACTATTAATGATTTAGGAACACAGGCAGTAGAGGCGCTGTGCTTGTGCGAGGTGGGGAAAGGTAGGAGGACTGATGGGTTTTACACCACTGTACTGAAAGTAGATTTATTCTAAGAGAACTGTTATCACCCAGCAGGTACACATCGTTGCTGTCAATATCCACTCTATGGGAGAAGGCAACTAACAAACTTGCTCTGAACACTAGTCATGACCAAAGTCCTTTGAAATGAAAGGGATTCAACTGTACACTTATTTCATTGGATGTTTTTCATGACTAAGTGAGGATTGTAGGCCACTGTGTCTGTTAACATGCAAGCAAGAAAATGGGACACAGTATACCTGACTAGGGATACATGCTGTGGCTCCAAGCTTGAGGTCCAATACATCACTCTCCCACCCCACATGTAGTGTAGCATCTCTTGCTACTTAGCATAGCTAAGCACACATTACACTCTCTTGCATGTTGGTTTAGAAACATCACCATTAATTTCATGTACACTGCATATATACACTGTATATTTCAAATATGCATTAACAGATTAATTCTCTAATCTGCGTATCACACACTTGAAGTAACAAGATGAACAATGAAAACTGGCCCTTTACTGTCTACTAATGGATACTGGGGTAAAGTGTCTAAGAGAATTGCAAGTGCCGTCCGGCACTTTTTCGGGTGGTCCGAGGTCTTTTGGGATCTGGCCTGACAGCAGACTTTGAACCATCAGTTGCTCGCTGTGAAATGTTTGTGAGGCGCTTTGCAGATAAAATTGCTCACATTCGGATTTACTTGGACTCCTCGTTAATTACAGTCGTGGCGTCCCCGTTGCTCCCTCTGGTCATTTCTCCATGGATACTTTTCAGCTTGTAAAGCCCGAGGATGTGGACAGGATTCTGGGAGAAATGAGGGCCACAACCTGCTTGCTTGATCCTTGCCCATCCTGGCTAATTAAATCCACCAGCTTGGGAGTAGCTGGTTGGTTATCTGATTAACACCTCCCTAAGGGAAGACACTATGCCAACATTGTTGGAGGCTGTGATTAGACCTTTGTTAAAAAAGCCTTCATTAGATCCTGTGGATCTAATAACTTCTGGCCAGTCTCTAATCTCCCCTTTCTTGGCAAGATGATTGAGAGGGTGGTGGTGGCTCAACTCCAAGTCTTCTTGGATGAATCAGATTATCTAGACCCTTTTCAATCAGGCTTCAGACCTGGTCATGGGACAGACTGCCCTGGTCGCCCTGCTTGATGACCTATGCCAGGCATCAAACAGTGGGAGTGAATCCCTGTTGGTGCTGCTGGAACTCTCGGTGGCCTTTGATACCATCGATCATGGTATCCTTCTGAGCCGTCTTGCTGGGAAGGGTCTAGGAGTCACTGTTCTACAGTGGCTTCGTTCCTACCTAATGAACAGAAAGTGGTGCTGAAAGACTACTGCTCGACCCCCTGGCCGTTGGCCTACGGGGGTAACCTCAGGGTTCCATTCTGTCTCCCATGCTCTTTAACATTTATATGAAACCACTGGGAGAAGTCATCCAGAGATTTGGAGTGCGATGTCATCAATATGCTGATGACACTCAACTCTGTCTCTCCATCTGATGGCAAGGTGGGACTGCTCATCCTAAACTGGTGCCTGGAGGCTGTGAAGGGCTGGATGTGGGCGAGCAAACTGAAACTTAATCCAGACAAGATGGAAGTGTTGCTGGCCAAGGGAAAAACTGCCCCAGGGATAGGGATGCAACCTGTTCTGGATGGGGTTGCACTCCCCTTGAAAGAGCAGGTCCGCAGTCTGGGAGTTCTTCTGGATCCTGCCCTGCTGCTAGAGTATCAGGTGGCTGAGGTAGCCAGGGCTGCTTTTGGCCATCTCAAAATGGTCTACCAGCTGCATCCCTGGAAGCAGCTGACTTGGCCTCAGTGACACATGCATTGGTGACATCAAGGCTTGATTACTGTAACACACTCTACTTGGGGCTGCCATTGAAAACGATCCAGAAACTAGTTGGTCCAAAATGCAGCAGCCACAATGTTAACTGGAGCATGGCGCAGGTAGCATATCATCCCTGTGCTTTATCGACTCCACTGGCTCCCAATTTGTTTCCGAGCCCAATTCAAAGTGCTGGTTTTGACCTTTAAAGCCCTAAATGGCCTTGGAGCAGTGTACTTAAGGGACCGCTGACGTCCATATGTTCCTAGCCTGAATTTATGATCTACCTCTGGTCTCATCTGTGTGCCTGGAATTAAAGAAGTTAGACTGACAGGCATGAGGGAGCCTTTTCAATTGTGGCTCCCAGACTTTGGAATTTCCTGCCCCAAGAAGCCCGCTTTGCTCTCTCCCTGATGGTCTTCCGGAAACTTGTAAAAACTATTTTGTTCTGGAGAGCCATTGGTTGGGACTGACGGGTCAGCCTGACACTGTTTTAAGCTTTTTATCTTTTATGTTCTTTTGTTCTCACTTTCTTATGAGAGTATGCACATATATACATGTATGTATGTGCATGCATAATGCATCTTAATTTACTGTAATGTTTTGTCTTTATGTGTATTTTATAATATATATGTGCAATTTTATTGTAGCCACCCTGAGTGCTCTATCGTAGGGTAGAAGGACAGGATAGAAATATTTCAAATAAATAAATACATCTAATAATGAGACCAGAGCTTGGAAAAGTTATTTTTTGAACTACAACTCCCATCAGCCAAATCCAGTGGCCATGCTGGCTGGGGCTGATGGGAGTTGTAGTTCAAAAAAAGTAACTTTTCCAAGCTCTGAATGAAACTGCATTAGATGATTTGCTCAGGTATGGTGATTTTAGCAAATCTTTCCTAAAGGAGCAGCTCTTATCTATGGTAATAATTCTGAAAACAGAACCATTAATTATTTACACCATGTTACTTTATCCCCTCTCCCCCCCAATAAAATGCAGATGTGCACAGTACAATTAGAAGCTACTTTCATGGGGATACCAATAAACAGAGGATTGGATTCAAGGGCGTTGATGGAACAAAGTCACCAGTTCCATGTTGACTGTACAGTTAATCAGAGAATCTGTCTCAGAGAAGAGACAGAGTCCAAGTTTACAATCTGCTTTCTGGCCCAAAAAGAGCAGCTCTCAGGCAGCCCCTCGTTTCAAATTCTTTGAGTCAATTAGAAAGGAAATGAGTTCTAGAGCTGGGGTGGGGAACCTCCACTGCACAGGCCAACTTTGGCCTGTTAGAGGCTTCCATTGGGCCTGCAAGGTAGTTTTTCTAAGATCACATCCACCCGTCAGTCAGGTAACATCAGGGTTCAATCCTGCTTGGTTCAGCTGTGTGCTCTAGTATATCTCATTTTAGATGCTCATGCTCATCTGGGCTTTTGTTTGAATCAATATATAAGCTACACATCCATCAATGCCAATCTGACCAATGCCAGCCTGTTTGGCATTGTACTTCTTTGCTGGAACTAACACCACCAGATGGATTTCATGGGAGATGAACACGAGGGTTAACAGCCAGCTGGGCCAGGTCCACAAATTGAAAATGGGAGTGTGTAGCTCTATAGCCTCCCTTCCACATTTTAGGAGCAATTAGAAGAGGGAGAAAGATGTCAACCAGAAAGCAGCTACATTATCAGTATCAAAGCTTTGCTTTGTTTACATACTTTATGGAGGCAGAAAGGTACTCCACCATACAGGTCACTCCCCCCCCCCAAGGGTTTAAATGACATTCAGCTTTAAAATGCCACTTTTCTGCTGCCTCCTAGAACCAGAGGCCTAAACATGATTACGCTCTAGGGAGCTTGTGAAGCCTGTATGCACAGTGAAGTCAGACTAGAGTCTCCTTGCATATACCCGAACCCCTCCTACTCTATTCCTAGAGATAGGAGCCCTGCCGCTGCTAAATCTTGACCACCACCACACCAGACATTAATTTTTTTAGATTTTTGTTTTTAAAATTTGCTTTTAATCGGGGGGAAATTCAGAGGTTTCTGAAAAGGAAAAAGGAATCTTTGAAAAATCCAGCCCAAGCAAAAACTTCCCAAAATTACACATGTTCAAAAACAAAAAGAGAAAGGAGGAATTAGAGCAAAGGAGAAAAGAGAGGTGGGGAAGGGGTTATGAGAAGGCTAGAGACTTAGGGTGGGAAGGAGGGAAGAGAGAAAGAGAAAGGGAGAAGACAATTGGACAATCTTTCAAAACTTTAAACAAAACTGAAACAATGTAACGGAAGAAAGTGAAAATGGGGTGATGCATTTTCTGAGTTTACCTGTAAAGAACTGAGGACAGGGGGAAAAATAAATTAAAAAACTGAGCATGACAACTCCAGAACACAACAGAAAAGAGGTTGCAAGGATCATCTTGTATGTTGATTCAATTCCACAGCTGTTGCTTCTTACTGCCTTGATTTGATTCTCTTCACTTCATGTTGCCACATCCACATGAGGTTTAATTACAAAGAAGTCTTTTTACATTCTCCTCTGCATAGAAAAAAGTCTCTGAACTGGTAGGAAATATTGTGAAGGCAGGTTCTCTTTGCTCTTCCCCCTCAGGCTGGTTTTTTGTTTGACTGGAGAGGTGGCATCTCTCTCATGCTCTTTTGGAGCCAGGCCATAGCTCGGAAGAGGAAAAAACTGAGACAGCGTTAGTTTTTGAGTACAATGGAGAACACAAAATGTGCACACAAAACAACCTGGATTTTTCATCTTCAGAGAAAACCATCTGTTACTCATCATTATAAAAGTAGAAAAGCATGGATTTTTTCTCCCTTAGAAAACAACAGTTTTCCTAGCATTATTTACAACTTGTAGCTTCTGTACAAAATAATTATTCCACATATTTACACAAAGGAACCATTTGTTCTCGTGTCCTGCTGACTTCTCAGAGTTTTCCCAAGTGAAATCTAGATGAAGTTATGCCTCTGGAAAGATACTGATGTGGTTTTAGAAAAAACCTAGACAAGGGGTCCCCCCCTGTAGCTTAGGGAGGAAATATTCTAGCTTCCTGAACACTCTTGTAAGGGTGAAGGGATTGTAAAACACAAGGAGACAGCAATTAAATCCACATCTCCCAGTGATTTTTAAGATCCCCGTTTCTTTCCCCAACCCTTTATCTCAGCGATTTCTGACCAATGATGATAGATAGGGGTTTGCAGCTATGTTCTCACATTCGTCTTGACACGAGGGGAAGAAAAAGACAGATGATCGTAAACTGATGCGTACGCATTCCCCAGACACCTCCCTACCCCACTGCTGGCAAAAAACACAATTGTTAGACTGAGCTCTCTGCTCTTCTCCACGTCTGGTGGTCTCAGATGCCATCCGATGTCCTTGGATCTTACCCCTCTTCTCTCCGTGTGTGGTGTGGACAGCAGGAGAGGCGCGGTACAGCTAGGCTCCGGCATGCCCATGGCAGCCAACTGAATCTGGTTTTATATATGTATAAATATATACACACACATATATATCTGTACATGTTAAAAACAGGGCAGGGCAGTGGGCTTATACTTTCAGAAATTGGCCAGGACCGCCAAGCTCTGCTTGCAGTCAATCTTGGTGGCGTCGGAGCTAGTATACACAAGGGACAGAGCTGCGAGGAAGGCTTGGCACTCCTCCTCGCTCTCGAAGGCCAGCTCTGACACAACGTAGGAGACTGGAAGCACCGGGCGGAAACTGAGGGAGATAAAAAGAGACACTGGTGAATGGGAAAAGGCAGCAGATGACAGGCAGGCTAAGACGACAAGCAGAAACCTACTCCTAGTATGCAATTAGTGAGCATTAGCTACCCTGCCAACACGCTGAAGCCTAATGAACCTTCACTTGAGGTTTCATCTTTATGTTCCTAGACCTCATGGCTGTTAAAGAGAGTTTGAAAGGGTCTACATAGGATGTGTTCTCAAGGTGGTGCTTAATTTCTGAAGAGGAACAGAAGTTGAACTGGTCTGGAAGTTGTGCTAGTTGCAATAACAGATGCATTCTATCCTCTTGCTCAGAAGCACATTCAGGAAGCCTGCAGATTGCGAGTTATAGCAAGCCTTAAACTATGGCCACAATGTCACCACAAAAATGGCAAACACAACCTAAACCTCCTTCTACATTCCAGTGCAATGATACTCAACATATGGAGTGAAGGTAAAGGAGGAATATTTCATGGAATATGTGGATGCCCATAAGGCCTTGCCTTAAAAAAAATGGTTAACTGAACAGAGCATAGTGCTGTCAGTATTTCCCCTGCACATTTAATCCCACTGTATGGAAGACAGTGAAGTTTGAAACTTAGAAACTTTTTGAGCAGCCTCTAGCTAACAAACAATATGGAGACCAATCTCAGAAGGCTTCTGAAAGATTAGTCATCACCACAGGCTTGCTGTTTATTATTCTAGAAGCACAAACTGGTTTGGTTTAGCTTCCTTCATACCTAAACTAGCTACACCATAAGAAGGCAAGGCAATAGTTGTCCATACTGTATTGGTAAAAAAGTTTTTTAAAAGTTAGTAATGAAGTTCCCACAAACCCTGTCAATGCAGAATAGCCAGGACTAGAATTGGTGCAGGGGGAATCTCCCACCGGAAGGGACAAGCCTAGAAAAATTAATACAGCTGTGCCTGTAGTGCAAGTGGGGGAAGAAACCCACTCTTACACGGATGGAGAATTAACATTCTACAGATCAACTGTCTAAAGTGACAAATCAACAGAAAAAGGGTTTGGAAAAGGGGGCAGGGGACAATGATATGAGTATGCAAATGTACTAAACCACTAAAACTTGCTGTCCTAAGGAGTCCTCTCAGCCATTCAGCCTTATTCGTAGATTAACAGTTGCCCCCCGAAACTGAGCTTTCTTTCCTCCTCTGCAAGCTCAATTTGATTTGGCAGCAATGGTGGTGGACGGAGATAAATTAAGAGGGTTTTCCCTTATAGTCTGTACCCAAAGCTTGTACTTCTACTCAAACAGCAAATTACTGCAGCCTTGTGTAACCGAATGGGGTTTCAAAATTCCCCCTACCCACCTGCCCCACTCTAGAAATCAGTTTAGAACCAGACTGCAGCCTAGAAACAAACATTTGTTTAAACCTACTTTGAACACTCCCAGCTTTAAAATGCCTTCCACAGGACTTTAAAACATTCAGGGTGATACTCTCTCTTCAATCCCACTATTTTCTTCATGCTTCCTCCTCAATCTTTTTTAAGGACAAAGCTAGAGCTCTCAACAGAAGTGCTTCTCTGTACATTTCTCCTCTTAGCATCCTTTACCAAGCACAGATTAAGATAATGCATTGAAGCCATCTTGTCACTCATCTGTGGAATGTTTGCTTCCTATCTGCTGGTCTCTTATTGGCTCAGTCTGAAACAGTCTTCCTGCATCACACCACTGCCACTACTCTGATCTATCCTTACAGCACTGTTATCAGTGGAATGTACACTCAGATCCTTCCCCTTCAGGATGCACATCCACATGTACATCCCACTGAAAGCCATGCAGTACAACTAGATGCCATCCATGCTCAGATGCACATCCAATAGAGGCCCAACAAGTGACAGGTATGCAGAAGGCTGATTTCTTGTGCAGCTCTCTTTAGCTGAATCATGAGAGGAACCATGACAAGGCGTATTCCTCCTTGTTGCCCTATCCCTTCCCTTTTCAGGTGTGTAATTATGAGAGATAGAAGCAAAATTGTGAGAAAGTCTCAAAGGTTTACTCTTGTAATTATGACTACCTTCCCAAATGCCATCTTCATTTCTTTGCTTTGGGTAATGACTATTGCTTCACGTGCCCAAATAAAATCTCAATTGCATATTTTTGGTCTCAAGTGAAGATAGATTTGACTCAGAAGTGCTAATCTTTCAGTATGAAAACTGACCTATATTTCTTAAATGAATCAAAATACCCCTGGTGCGTCTTCAACCCTGCCCAGGTATACACCCCAACTGCTATTTAAAACCAAAGGAAACAACAGTGGCTTAAGCAGAATACCAGTCATTCTACTTACCTGTGAAGGACACGGTCCTCTCACCTAAGGCTGCAGAAATGTAACCCCCTTTTACCCACCTCTATCTACAGGATATTAGTCTCCCTTTTTGCAACACAACAGTCAGAGCAGGGAGGAGACTTAGGAAAGTGTGCAGGTGTGAGGCATCTCCCCACCCCCTCTCCCCAGGAGCATCTGGTTCGGCTTCACATACGTTTTGATCATGGCTTTGAGGGCCGTTTTCCTCTCTCGTTCGGCAAACTTGTCAATGAGGTAGCCGGACATGCAGGGGGCCTGGCGGTATAGACAGAAGAAGCGGTGATAATTGGACAGGGCCCAGGCAGCTCGCAAGGCAAGTGCATGTGCCACACAGAGGTCTGCTTTCATCTCTTTCGTCAAATATGCCAGCTCTGTAGTGATATCTGAAGGAGAGAATAAAGAATAATCAAGACCCATGTTCACACTACAGCCCTGTTCCTCGCTTGCTCTCAGTGCCCATTCTCTCTTTGGCTGAAATATTGAGGCCTGCTGTTTACACCTATGTTTAAACTTGCTTGGTTTGGCCTGGCCTATTAATGCCACCAAACTCAATCTGAATGCAACTAGCTAAGAATTTAAGCCCTTCTCTCCCAACAGCCAGGAGCTGCTCTATGGTTTACAATCTTTTGATAGTAAGTTTCCTAACATGTTTGACATTCTTCTAGTGATTGGCATTGATGGGGAGAACACAAGCCTTTGCTGAGACAGGCTTGAAGAAGAGATATGCAGGGACTGGGGGGACCTGCTGGGTCTCACTCTTGATTCCAACTTCTTGTGACTGTACCTTCCATCTATAGCCATATTGGCTAACAGAAGACATTCATAAAGAAAAATGCCGTACAACTAAATGGATCCCCACGTGCTGTGGCAGACTAGCCCAGACCTACCAGATTCGTGTACATCCCCTTCCCATCAAGGAAAACATGCTAAACAGCAAAGCACAGGGATTTCTTTTCAAACTGCAATTCTATGCGAGGCGATATGGGCATCCTCATTACAAAGAACAGCAGCACTGTCTATTCAGATTAAGGAGATGACAGCATACATGATTCACTCTCCACCCAAGTCCCCATCGCTCACCCCCTGAGTTTCTGGTGAAAATGTAATAAAGGATGCGATAAGCAGTGAATTCGCCAACATTTCCAGGAAGGTTCTCCGCATAGAGCGACTTCAGCTGCGTCTGGCACTGGTTGAACTCCTCATGGTCACCCTGGAGAAAATAATTCATTATTATGTAAGATGCTGAAGTTGCCATACACCACTCCCTCTCCTAGAGTTGGATACAGACCTGTACCCCAACCTCAGCAAGACAGATAGGCTCTATGCCCTCTCCAAATCAGCCCCATCCTCCTGTGTGCATCTCCAAGTACTATGAGCGTAATATGTGAATGGGTCCTTAATCCTCACTGTTCTGATCTATCTAGTGCAAGAGAGATGCTCTCTGTGCCACAAGGGCTAGCTATATTCTGAATTGTCACACAGCTGTGCCTCCCTCCCTCAGGTACTGCATGCAGCAAATTCTACATATAATGAATTAAAAAAACATCTTGTGCACAACAAATTGGGAAAGAACTAATATGTGGCAGGTAAAGGAAAGAGCTAGAGAAGGCAGAGGATAGACCAGGGCTTACAATACTTTTGGGCCCATCTGCAAAGTGCAGACTGTCATGGGCACCACAACTCTCCTCTTCCCAGCTGTTAACCAATGCAGACTGCCTCCTATGCCACAATTAGACTTGAAAAAGCCTTTTACTGGCTAGAGGAAGCTTCTTTCAAACCTAATTTCAGCAGAGGGAGGGGTGAGGGGACAGGGAAGGCCTCTAAGGGCACATGTGTGTATTCATGGGTGCCTTGTTGGCAACCTCTGAGCTAGAACAGCTGGGCACCTCAGTCCCTCCACAAGCCACCCTCAGGTTTTTGAATCTGTACAATCAACTGCCTGCAGATTTATAAAGTTTATTTATCAATATTTTATGGATTTTGCATTGTCATTGTTCTAAACTTACTCTGATTTTAAATATAGTAGGGCCCCACTCATATGGCAGGTTACGTTCCAAGCCCCTGCCGAAAAGCAAAAACCACAGGAAAAAGGGGCCCTACTGCATTCCAGCCGCCGCACTCCACCTGACAGCGATCAGCTGGAGTGTGGTGGCTGGAGCTCCCCGCACTACAGCTGATCGCCCCGCTGGCACCGCTGTATTAGCGGAACGCTGAAAAGTGGGGCCCTACTGTAGTTTTATGTATTGTTTTGTATTTTGTCACTTTTAGACTTTTACTACATAAAGTGATAAATATATACAGTGCTCCAGAGTTATGAAGTGAAGAAAGCTGATTTTTTTCTTACTAAAAAGTAAGAGGCAAAGTTGATTCAAAATATTTTAGTACATCTGGCAGGCTAATGCCCACAGCTTTTCTCCACTAAGAGCAGCTAGCAAGTTTCTTGAGGCATGTGAGGACTGAAGCTAAGCAGCTCTGGGTCTGGTGATTGCTTGGCTAGGAAATCCATGCACGTAGCCTTGAGCTGTTATGGAAGCACCACAGCTAAATATAAGCAATCTTTTTTTACCTCACTGTGTGTACTACATTTATACCCCACACTTTTGCCAAGGAGTTCAAAGCGGTGGACATGGTTCCCCCCCCCCATTTTATCTTCACAATGACTCTGTGAGGCAGAAAGAGAGTGCCTGGCACAAGATCGCCCCATGAGCTTCATAGATGAGTGAGGATTTGAACCCAGATCTTCCCAGTTCTATTCTGACCCCCCACAACCACTACATCAGACTAGCTCTTACCTTCTCCAGTGCTATCCTGGCATGAGTTTCATAGACCTCCACAGTGAATTCTGTACGGATTCCTTGAACCTAAGCAGGGTAAGAGACAGGATTACCAAGGAGCTGGAATACCCGTAAACCTTTACATATTAACCAGTTACTGAACCCCTTTTTGCTTTCTCACAGAGCAGGGAAGGTTTGGAGTATACATGGATAAACAAAGTGCAGGCGGATTCAGAAGGCTTCCACTTGAAGTCAGGTTTCAGCCTCCCACAACAGGTGGAGAAAATTTACTGGCCATGTGTGCATGGTCTCCCTTCCGGGAATTACCCTGTGCCAGCATGATTCACGAATATGGGGCAGCGGCCCAACCAGGAGGGTCACAAAAATAAGGGCATAATGGTGTTCCAATAAACCAAATGAAGCAAGTGAGGAGGAGGTTTGAAAACTCAGTTATTATAAACCCACACAACACTGGTGACCTCAAATAATGTAATAATGTGTACAGAAAACTGGGATACACCATATATTAAAAGTAGTATTTAAATTTGCTTTGTCCCTTATAAGGTTTCAAAACTGAGTCTTAGAGATCCTTATGTTATGAAGGTTACATTTTTAATGGACCTTTCATTGTTTGGGGTCTGAAAGCAAGATATGCAAGCTCTCCCTGTGTACAATGGTATAACCACTATTATATAGCTCCCCCAAATAATTTATCTTCTTCATTACCCGCCTCACCCCAAAGTAACCATCAACCCAAGTTAGAACTTGATAACAACAAACACTACCATTTTTAAAAGTTAGACTCTTGTTCGATACTGCTGATGCCACTTGCTGCTCTGGAAGCCCCAAAGGTGATAGAAGGCCATTGATACAATCTGTCCCCACATGATTACAGAAATGGGCAGGTCCTCTGGGGGCTTCTGCAATGGCATGTGGTGTTAAACTTGGCTGCCAGCATGGCTTCACACAACTGTTTCCTTTCTTAATACTTAAATGACAGGAGTGGAACTGCCTGTGCCAGATGAAGGGTAACAGAAATGAGTTGTTATTAGCTGTTGCCCCACCCATGTTGTGTCAAAGCTACTCAACTCATAAAGTAACACATCAGCAGTTCAGAATGAATAAGCAAGAGGGTAAACGGCAGCCAAGGAATGGCATATGTATTAGTCACAGGAACACAAAAAGGTGCCACTTCTTTCTCTGTTGCCTAATTAAGTGTTCCTTGCCCAAGTAATGGTGTGGGCAGGTACTGAACCCAGGGAACGCTCCAATGTAGAAGAACTGCATGCAAATAGATTTTCATGCACAGAATTGGGTTGACTTCTGTGACGCACCCTTCAAGCTTGTATTTGTTTACTTTTATCTAGCGTACTGCTCTTCTGGTTGACATGTGAAGCTATCTAGCAAGGCACTGAAGCAACAATCCAGCTATTTTGAGATGCCTTATCTCAAGTTTCTGATAATTTAGTTTCTGATAATTTCTCTAGTTTCTGATAATTTCATTAACAATCTCATTGCCAACACACTGCCTGGTCTAGCTTCAGAAAGAAAGCAGAGTGTCAGGATACGAAACTGCATCCAGTATCAAATTTCATGCTTGCACAGAGTATCACACAGACAAATAGGCATGCTCCAATTAGGAGACCTCATTCCCCTAGAGAACTCAAATATACCAATTCCCCCATCTAAACAAGTGGCAATTGCAAGTAAATATATTAAGACCTCTTTTCTAGCCCATCTACTACATTCATGGCAAACCCGCATCCTCATGGATTCCTGCCATTCAATGCCTGAACAGGGTTACCGTAAGGTCCTGCCGGATGGATTTCATCTGTTCACAAGCATAGGCATAATCTTGCTTCTCTTTCCAGTGAGATTTCACCATGGTCAAAGATTTTTTAAGCACCTGGGAGAAAAAAAGGGAAAGGAAAGTTACAGGCAGCTGACAAGCATTAACTAACTTCCAAGATCATGAAGCAGGCCAGCCCTGAAGATAGACAGGAACTAATCCACTGAAAACATCTTTGGAATAAGGGCAAGTATGATGCCAAGTGCAGGATGGGTGGGTGGGTGGGTGAGTGATGGTAACTGCAGCCAAGATTGCACTGCCTGGCATCATTGACTTTTTAAAAGGCTCCTTTAGGAGGAAGGGCGGGATATAAATCAAGTAAACAAATACATGGTTCTTTCCCTTCCCTCGGCCAGCATACATGTGCAACGTTTCCCTTCATTTATTAAAATATTTTTTTCTTGCATCTTCTGTTAAAAAAAATGGGGGCAGTTATAAGGAAATGCAGTTCATATTACATAGAACAGTACTTTGCTCCCTACAGAAATATTTGCCTTCTCCTACCCATTGGCAAACTGAATGCCTCCATTTGCCAGTCAGTGGCCATGTCATGGGAAGTGGTTCCAACTGATCTATCCATAAAGCAGTAGTGGTAGCAGGAGTAAGGCTGCTTTCAAAAAGAGTGGTGCGGGAGCAGTGTACTCTTTTTCTTGTGCATGTGTTTGAGATGGAAAAGGAGGCTGCAAGTCAGTGTCTCTCTTTGTCCCCCCCATCTGGCACACCCTTTTCTTGAGCTTCAGATGTATTCTCACAGGAGGACCTTGCTGGGTTGTTTTTCTTAGCATTACCAACAGGGTCAAGAGCTTTCTTGGGCCCATGGGCCCACGTGCGCCACATGCACATCACTACAAGAGAATTCTGCTTTCAAGCCTAATTTCAGCAGAGGGAGGGGGACCTGTGGGCACCAGGAAAGGCTTCTGTGGGCATGACCCCTTATAACTGTATCAGTGGCTGTTACCCAGAGGCAAACATGGAAGGGTAAAAAGGCCAGGTGGCAACAGCAAGAACCCAGGAGCAGGAAAGCACAAGGTAAGCACTTGGAGAAAACTCCTTTGCCCAGGGTTACTTACAGACACAGGCCGGACAGTAGAGGGGTCTGGTGCACAAGTGAGACGCAGGTAATGTTTCGTGATCTCCTGGCAGGTGCCCACTATCTTCAATTCATTCCAGTCAAGACCATCAGAGCCAGTAGTGTCAAGGCTGTTGATCTGCAGAATGAGTGGCTCCAGACGAAGTTTTTTGGAATGGCCCCCATGCTGGAAGCGGGCTGCCCGCCGCTCCTTCTTGAACTCTTTCTCAGGATCTTCATAGTCCATGGTGTTGCGTTTCCGGTTGCGCTTGGAAGGGCCCTGATCATGCCTGCAAAAACAAAACAAACAAATGGAAAGGATCACCCTTGACAAGTTAAGTGCTCTTCATGGAAAATACCCAGTTGCTTACTAGATCCAGGTCCTTTGAAGATCAGACAAAACATGTTTAATCCCTCAAAGGTGTGCCTGCTCTCTATTCCAAAAATCACACATAAGCAGCCAGTGAATAGAGCAGGCCTCATTTTTGCACCCAACCTACCTTTTCCCCCGCTGAGCTCTCATCCGGCCTCTTTCCATGTGGCCTCCACGGCCCCGGTTTTTCTGGGTGTTCCTGCGGCCACCCAAGCGACACTCATTGCCTGAATAGGAACTCTCTGAATCCGAATCGCTATTTGAGAGGGGAAGGGAGGGAAAAAAGTGTTTCACCTCTTAACTCTTCTATGCAATCAAGATCCTGTATTGTACTGAACTTTCATTTTAAATAAAAACATGCTGAATTTTTAAAGTAATGGATAAAATTGGTGTTGCAAGGAACATCTGCCCTACTAGGTCACACTAACCTTTAGTCCGTTTCTGCAAATAGGAATCACAGAATAACCTAGTTTTCCAAGAATCCCAGCTTGTACCGAACTTTTTTTTTTTTTTTAAATAAGTTATTAGTTCTAATGTATTAGATGAACATGCAGGCCTGTCAACCCTTAGTTAGTAGGTGAAGTTGTGTCTTAGTCTAACACATCTTAATGATCTGATATATAACCTTGGGGAGCATGAGAAATCTGTTCCATACCTATTCTACTTCTTTTGCTTTAGATGCTTACCTCCGTCGGAAGTGGCGGCTGGGAGACCGCGACGAGGACCGGGACCTGGAACGTGAATCAACACTTGAGGATGAACTGTTCTCCTTCATGAAGACGTTGCGGTTTCCAAACTTGGTGGGGAAGCCATTCCCACGAGCCCGACCAGCCCCAGTTCCTCCACTAGCACCTCCTCGCTGTGGCTGAGAGCTGCCACCACCACTCCGTTGTTGCTGCTGCTGCTGAGAAAGGCTGGACTGCATGGGGGTTCGTGGGGAGTGGAGAGAGGACACCTCCCAGCGCTGCTGTTTCTTCTTGGGGCTTTCGGCCATGTTGTCTCGGCCCAGGCTGTGGATGCAATCAAATCTTCTTTACTGAGGTGCAAACCCTCATGCACCTTCAAAGAAAATCTGTCATGTAAAACCAAGAATCATGGCCTCTCAACACTCCCCTCTTCAAAGCCACTGGAGAGTTTGAAATCTTCTGTCACCTCTGGCCTTGCAGCTACTCACCCTGGAAGTGGCTCCCTGCTCCAGTCAATTGTATAGGCAGTGCCATCTTGCAGCCTGGCTTGCAGCACTTCCTTGAGCAGCTTCTCGGTGCGATCTTTGTCTTCCTCCGACTCGCAGGCGGTGAAGCAGCGTTGGACATACTCCTTCATGTCTTGTGGCCAGTCTTCTGGCTTCCCTGTTGAAGAACTGAAAGAAGAAATGTATTAATACTCCAATGACCCAGTAACATATTCTCAGTCATGCTAAGACCTTTATTTGGTCATCAGGTATGCTTTGAAGACTTTTGCCATGTTTAAACGCAAGGGACAGAATAAGCAAAAAATTGGGGAGAATGCCATCTTATTCATTTATCTGGCAGATTTATGCCACCACATTCTTTCAGCATGTAACTCAAGGAGTCAAATAAAATCCCGTCTCCTGATCAGACCCACACTTGCTTAGCGTCAACAAGGTAGCTGTATCATGTGTCCCCAGACTATCCTAACTGGTAAACATGGTAGAAATCAGAATTCTGAAACAGGTATACACCCTCCCACACACAGGCCATCTGCCGTGCCACTCTTCAGGGTACACTATATCTGAAACGTTATCAATGCTGTCCAAAGTTTTCATGAAAGAGACTCAACTATCTTGCAAAGTAATTATTGCATATCAGACTGCTTGTTTTAAAATTCATTGAGCTCAGCTCTTTCAACATTATCTCCCCAGCCAAGCTGCTTGAAGGCTAGACCTTCTGATGACATTTGAACACAAACATCAGCTGAGGAGTTCAGCCTCCGACCTGGAAAAAACTCCCAGGCTAAACAAAACCATGTTCCAGAGGCTTCACTAATAAAAGACAAAAGTCAAGAGTACAGGAATACCTCGCATTAACGTACTCAATGGGACCAGAGCAAGTACGTAAACCGAAAATGTCCTTAAAGTGAAGCACTACCATTTAAAACTTTTTTTACCTCTCCTTCATGCGGAGCCTCAAAGCCCCACACTAAAGCCTCTGCTGCTGTGCTGCTGCGCCTCTCAGCTGATCGCAATCGCGCCTCCCAGCTGATTTGCGGTGGCGCGATCGCATCTATTTCCACCCCCACACACCGTTAAGTGTCCGTAAGTGTGAAGCAAGCGTACGTAAACAGGGGCATGGTGGAATATGGAGTATGTCCGTAAAAGCGAGTGTATGTTAAGTAAAGGTCCATATAGCGGGGTATTCCTGTACCTAAACTGGGCAGCCCAGTTGAGGAAGGATATAGAGGTGTTGGCAAGCTGGGAGGGAAACTCTGGCCTCCCTTCTGCCACCAGTGCTTCCCTCCGAGGACATCACTCCCTGCACAATGAGATGGCGCAGATGCCTCTGCTTTCCTGCTACAACTTCCCTTCCAGCAACCCCGCTGTGCAATTAGAAGACGCCCCATAGGGTGCTATTTCATGCAGGTCACCATTTCTGACTTGGCAAGTGTCATGCAGAACATCCACTTATTTTGTGTTGGGCACCTGCTGGGCAACACATGATCCCTCACAGTGTGGCAGTAAGACACAGGGGTGAAAGTCCAAGAGTAGTAATGGCCAAGCAAAAGGCAGCACCCTCTCAGGCTTCCCTCCCAGCAGGATAGCACCTTCTTTCGTGGAGTGGGAGCCTCATGTGGCCCATGAGCTGGCAATCCCTGCTATACTGAATAATTGCCAGGCTAGACCCAAGCAAACAGATGCAAGATAAGTATTTCATTTCTTCAGGCTCAGCATCAGTTTCTGTTCAGAGTGAGAAACTCTGGATTACACAGAACTCATAAGTGCCAATCTCAACTGTAGTAGTGGGAGGAGTAGAGGCGAAGGGTGTTTGCTCCCAGAAACCCTACACTGAAACAAAGTTTCTCATGTACTTTGCCCACGAGTTTCCCAGTTTCTCTCTAGAACTATAGGGCTAGAAACGTCTAAAAATGAAAGCTAGGCGCTGTCAGGAATATGAAAACCTGACACTAAAACAAAACAGGAAGGCATCTGAAGCATGAGCCACAGGCAAGGAGATTTCTACAACCTACAGATTTGCTCACCTCCATCCCAATCTCCTTTCCCTTACTAGAAGTTCCAGCACCTATCACCCAAACACCAACCCAAGAAAAAACTGAGAAAATTGTGCACACCTGTGATTGTGGCGTTTCTCAGAATTCTGCTGGGAACCAAAGTTGTGTTGCTGCTGCTGCTGTTCTGAGGAGCTGAAGTTCTGATTTGTTACCACAAAGGGGCGTTTTGGGAGGTTGAATTTCAGACCACCAGACCCAGGTGCTTCTGTTTGGAGAGAACCAGGTTTTTGTAGAGATGTGAAGTCCCAGAAAAAAAATGGAAAAATTCAGAAATTTCTTTTAAAAAAAAAACCACGAGGGGAAAAACCCACATTTCCCCTGAATTTTTCCAGGCCTTCATATCCCCAGCTTTTTTTTTTTTTTAAATAAGTTTATCCTTCAGCCTCCACCAGGCACAGATCTAAAAACACTGTAACAGGAGATTCCTATTAGTTACTGTTACCACAGATACAAGCATAGCGGAATCTGGTGTTCCATTTCAGTCAAACAAAAATGCTTTTACTCAATCAATTTACTTGATCTCAAGATTCTCCACTATAAACAAAATCTTGCAATTTGCCACTGAAGCAAGTCATATCACCCATCTCTGTAAATCTATAGAGAAACAGCAGTTCCTTTTGATTAAAGCACAGGAACAAAGGATTATTTTAAATGATTTGGAAATGCAGCAAATACTCCCAAGTATTCAGGACCAGATGTTAGGTCTTACATAAGGAAAGAAGTTTTTTTCTACAATATAAAAAAGTATATTGCACATTTTTACAAACACTATCGGTTGGATCCAGACTAAGTTAGCTGCATAGTTCCCATTGAAAATCAATGAGACTTAAGAGTCAAGGCATGGCTAACTTGTCTCACCAATTCCAGTCAGACTTAAGTGCAACTAAGTCCATTTTGATCTAAGGAGCTCCTTGGGTGACTGGAAAGGACTTCAGCTTGCCCTTTTCACTGCCAATCCTCCCCTCTAACCCGCTCTTGTCACAACCCATTTAGGTCTGGAAGGCCCCCAACTCTAAGGAGCAGCTTTTGGGAGGGTTCAAGAGGCTGCTATGGGAAAGCCTCATTACATGAGCAGAACCAGTGTGATGTCATGGGTAAACATGACCTTCAGCTCCTTGGTGGAAAAGTGGGATACAAGAGTCACAATAAACATCTAATAAAACTGCTTATACTTCTCAAAGAGGAATGGCGGGCAGAATCTACATGTCTGTCACAATCTCTCTTCTCAACTTATGCCATTAGCCTAGTGCTATTTTCATCTTCCTCTAGTGCCGGAGTTGCCAATCTTGTGTCCTCCAGAGACTAGAACTACTGTCGGTCCCAATCGGCATGGCCAATGGCCAGGGACAATGGAAGCTGCAGTCCAAAGCAGCTGGAGGGCACTATATTGGCTACCACTGCCCTAGCTCTCAGAAACTCACGTTTCATGCGGTTCCACAGCTGCTGCCCTTTCTTGGGCTTGGTGGCATCCTGGTAGGAATGCTGCTGCTGGTTGTACTGGTTTGGCTGGGAGTGCGGCCCTCCAGAAGGCCCACCCTGCTGCTGCTGCCCCCCAGAGCCCATGGGATGGTTGCTATGCTGTGAGGGATGGCTGGGATGCTGCATAGGGGACTGTGGTGGGTTGGGGACTTGCATTTGCTGCTGTTGGCCTGGGTATGACATCCCTCCATCTTCCATGCCTGGGACTGGAGGCTGGGAGAAAAAGAAAGGAGATTTGGGCTATCACCATCCTACAAGGCACATTCCTGGACAGTAAACACCAAGGGTACAAGGCCTCAAGTCAGCCAGGAGGAGCCAAATGCATCATCTTCTATATCCATGGCTTCACTCTCCTGTGTGAAAACCTAGAACTGTCCCCTCTCGGAACAAGTGGGAAAGTTTCAGAATCCAGCATCTGTTTTGTTGAGTCTCTGGCTGCACAGGCTTGTTCCTACACACTGTACTTCTCTCCCATCGCATCCCAATCGTTAACTACCATCACTGTAAATTTCCAGAGCAAGAAATTATTCGAAAAGGCAAAAAAAGAAATGAAAAAAGCATGCAGTCAAACTGCACAGCACGCTATAGAGCTGGCTTTACCCACCTACTGCCTACATCCATGGTGGCATCAAAGACAAGTTTGGGTGGATGTATGGAAGGCAAGAAAATAAAGCTCATTTCCTCCTGTTTTTAACACAGGTAACATCCTCTTTCCCGCAGAAGAAGTTTATTATGACAGCCACCTAACAGTCTCTCTGCAATCCTCCAAGCTTTCTTCACTTGAAGTGGCTCTTTATAGTAAGGCAGCAGTGGAGATTCATTGAAATGGTTTTTGAATCTTGTTAAAATTTGGCTGGGGTGTATATGTGTATGCTTTCACTATCCTACTGAAAGAAAAAAAAAAACGAAAGAAAAATTGTTTGGAAGGAAACCTAAATACAGATTAGATATTTCATTACCTGGTTCATGTTTCCTTGGTGCTGTCCAGGAGCTGGTGGTTGCTGGGACGTAGGAGACGAGTAAGAGCCTGGGACACCATATGGCCCAGGAGATCCATAACCAGGGTAGACATTCTATGGGGAAGGCAACCCATGGAACCAGTCAGAAGAGACATATTCCACATTTTAACAGACACTTCACAAGTATGTAATATACAAGTTAGCCACCTTCCCTTCTAAAGATATACTGAAGTCTAGTGGTCTCCCAAGTTTTTCCCCCCATTAAATTGGTGGACCACTTAATGATTGTTCTGCCTCTTGTAGCAACTGGAATGCGCCGTGGTAGGTGCTGTATGATTTCTAACTGCATTTTTACAGACATGCCATGGACCACTTGAATGAAGCTTGCAAACCAATTTGGGAACTAGTTTGGGAATCCTTGCTGCAGTTAATCATGGTGGCCAGAAGAGTTTTCTGCCTTATCCCCCCACCCCACAGGGTCCCACTCAAGAAGCTTCCAGCCATCTGGATATTCTCAGGCCTCTCCTGTTTCAACATTATTTTGAAGCCATAGAAACAGGTAGCTCTAGATTATCAGGATCTCTTCTCTATCATCCCAGAGGTTATGGAATAATGGGCTCAAGTTACAGGAAGGCAGATTTCAAATGAACATCAGGAAAAGCTTCCTAACTGCTAGAGCGGTACAACAATGGAACCAATTACCTAGTGAGGTGGTAGGCTCTCCAACATTGGAGGCATTCAAGAGGCAGCTGGACAGCCACCTGTTGGGTATGCTTTAATTTGGATTCCTGCATTAACCAGGGGGTTGGACTCAATGGTCTTATAGGCCCCTTCCTAATCTACGATTCTATGGCACACTTTCTTTGCGATTTGCTCTGGATTATTCTATCAACTTGTAGGGGATGTGTGACCATAGGTGAAGACCAACTGATGTGAAGAAAACTGCTTTGACTTGTGGGTTCCTCCACTTCCTGCCCTCCCCTTCTGAAATGTCTTACTATAGATCTCAACTCGAAAATTGGAGTCAAGATGAATACATTCTTGGAGGGAGCTTAGGAAGCTAGCCAGCTGTTGGTACTCACCATAGGATAATAATAACTATAAGGGTAGAGATAGCTGAACTGCTGATACCACTGGTAATACTGCTGTTGCTGTTGCAAGGATTCCCCTTGCTGGGTTGTATACTATGGAAGAAAAGAGCAAAAATATGTGTCATAAGGATACTCAGAAAGCGATCTGACCTTACTAACACAGAAGCTAGGCTATTTGTCCAACAAATTCAGGACCTTACTATTTTAGTTTCAGAGTGACAGACTAGCTGTCTGTGTGTCCAGTACACAATAATGCTACCCAGGCATCCTGAGTCCCAATAAAGCAGACCCCAAATCTCCCCTAGAAAGCTGAGGCTCCTAGCTTCCAGACTAGGTGTCCACATCCTCCCCAAGTCAATAAGAATTTGTTCCAATTTCTTCAAGAGATACAAGACACATTCAACAGAACACTGGTAGTATTTATACTCATTTCCATGTAGTTAACAGACGTTTTAGAGATAAAAACTGAACTCAAGGCTATGGAACCCTGAAGTGTGCTTTCCAAAGCCTCCCTTTGACTTCTGAGTAGAGTTTTGAGTTCTTGCTAGTAAGATAAGGTTACACTTCCAAAGGTTAGGGAAACGCAAGCTTGCACCGTATTAAAACTGGCAAAGAATTTTGCAACCTCTTATACTCTAAGATACGTATCTTTGCCAGGCAGCTGAAGAAACATTAAACCTTCTTACCTGTGTGTTAGCCTGTCCATTGGTGGCACCTTTGTTATTGCCAGAGTTAGCAGCAGCACTGGCCTTACTAATGCTAGCTAGTGCTTGACGGGCTTTCTCCCATTCAGGGTTCTCATGCATTGGGCCTTCCATTCCATTCTCTCTGCTGGTCCCATTTCCCAGAGTGTACTGGGGAGCCCTGCACAGTGACATATTGGAATGGAAGGTTAGTGAATTTCAGGCTCGGTTATTACAGGGTCATTTATTACCATTTATCATTAATGTAACATTTAATTCACCAGTGCTTCCAATTTCTGCATTTATCCTTCCTTGAGAAAGTCCTCCATTCTTTCAGATTTATGAGACTGACTGCTCAATGCCACCCAGGGAATGTCTGAAAATGTAAGATTTGAACCCAGATCCAAATGGAATGCCATCTTCTCATTCACAGCCAGTTAGCCTCACACAAGTTTTATCTACATGCATACTAAGTTCATGCCACATTACTATCTTACAAGCTACTCCTTTCCAGCTATCACATCCAAAACCACTCATCTGATCAGCACCCAACAGGTGTAATGAGAAAGCTCACAAAATGCCACCACACACCCCAAGAGCCTCAGGATTCGGGTGTAAAGGCTTCTCTATTCCTTCTAGACCAGGGATGGGAAAACTTGTGGCACTCCAGTTGTTGTTGGGACTTCCATCAGCCCCAGCCAGCATGGCCAACGTTCAGGGACAATAGCAGCTCCAGTCCATTTTTGCAGGCCAAAAGCTCCCATCTGTGTTCTAAACTCAAGGTAATCTAGGGCAGACTGGCCAGGCCCCTGCCAAATCAAAGGCAGCTAAAGGGTCCTGGCAACAGAAGGCAAGGCCAGGCAGCTGACTCACCCACAAGGCTAACAGAGGCTGATTGTGACATCAGCCCAATTCAAGGACTGATATCAACAGAGGCAGCAAAATCAGAGACACTGCAGAAGATTTGCCACTATCAATTTTATGCAATTGTGATTAGGAGTGGGGCCTAAATAGAAGAGTCCTCAAGCCTCCCTCCTGAAAGCCCTGTGCTCACCTTCTCTTAGATTTGAGCCAATTCATACCCTAATTTGAACCATGATTATTTAGAAATATCACTATGCGAGATAAAACAAAGATTTTCGCCTATTTCCTTTCCAGAGCAGCTCTCAACCTTCAAATGAATTCCCTACAAGCCTGCATCCTCATATGTCTGGGTTGGTTATTAACAGCTTACCCTTACTTCCCAAACCACCAGTTTTTGTGGCCCTACCACTTTGTTGCCTTGAAACAACTCTTACTCACCAAAGGCACCCAGTAAGGTTGGGCATTTTAATCAGTCAAAAAAGATCAGGTCAACTGACTAGTGAAATATTATCAAATAATGGTTATATATATTTAAAACATTCACTGTTTTAAAGAACAAAAAGCCTTTCATCATCAACAGTTTGCATTTATGTAAATTACAGAAACAAATTAGTTAGAAGTGTATTGGTTCACAGTAATAGATAAGAAGTTTTTAGACTCTAGACCAGGGATGAGGAACCTCCGGCCAGTGGGCCAAACTTGGTCCACCAGGCCTCATTTGGCCAGTGAGGGCATTTTGGGGTAAGTCACACCCATCTGCCAACACATGACATCAGGTGTGGGACGGGTAAGGGCAGGGTTTCAAAGGAACAATTGGGAGCTTAAAGTGAGCTCCCAATTACTCCTTTGTTGGAGCATCAGCTAATGGGCAATAGGAACGCACCTCGCTCAAGGAGGGAAATGCAGTTTCTGTTCAACAGAAACTGCTCTGCCCTCCCAGTGGTGCTCTTTGAAGCTGCCCTGTGTTGCTCCTTTCCATCTCTGAAATCAGAAGTTGAAAAGAGCAAGTATAGGGCAGGTAACGCCCCTCATGCAATGGTTCCCAAGCTTGGGGACCCCATACAAGGGACTTTGACAGGTGGGCAGGACAACCCACCTGTCCAGGTTGACCCATGGGGTGGGCCGAGATAAAGATCTGGTCCCCAGAGACAAAAAAGTTTCTCACCCTGTGGTCTTGCTTGGGTGGACTTATAGCAGGTGGACAGCGGGCAAGGTGCCCTTGTTTCTGCCCGTTAATAAGTTGCACCATAATGAATGGTGCTTCCTACAGTGGCATCTTTGGTTTTTATGGACTACCTGTGATCAAATAACTGGTAGTCAACTGACAAGATCCAATTATTCAGTTGGCAACCCTAGAAACCAAGAAAGTGGCTGTGAATCCTGCCTTAACTCTAAGTGAATATTTCCACTCAACGCTACACCTTCTTCATTTAGAATGGGGGTGACTAACTTAAGGCCTTCCAGATGTTACTGAACGTCAACTCCTAGCAATATAGCCAACAGTCAGGGACAACAGAAGTTGTAGTCCAGCAACAGCTTTGGGAGTCATGATTTGTCTGAAAAGTGGAATAAAATAAAATAAACAAGTTTTTCTGCTATTGTTTTATGTATGCATTTGTATCTACCTTTTAATTATTTCTAAATTAGTTGTTTTGAAGTCCCAAAGGCATAATAAATAGCCTAGAAATACCTACATTAAAAAGTGTTCACTTATTACAGGTATTCGTACGCTGTCCTATTACCGAGTTCTCAAGACTGCTCACAAGAAGATTAAAAGTGAGTAATACAAACTACACAAGTTAACAAAAAAACTTGTCACCAAAAAGGTAAAGAAACCTACTTAAACAAAATGATAACAAGGCTTAATTTTTACTTGTCCCAGGGACAGCTGTATTCTGCAGAGGTAATACAACACTCACCCACATCGGGTGACTAAAGGAGGTGGAGGCCTGAAAAAAGCAGGTACTATACATTTGAGACTGTTGTCTTGCATACTCTAGTCCTGAATGTCTTGATGGTGACCAGCAGGCTTGTGATATCATTGCCATTATGATGTCACAAGTTGAAACACTGATCTCAACTTGGACAGACTCAAAATGATGTTTGGCCTTGGATGTGCCCTCACTACAACTCTATTGCTAGTACAGGTGGCCACCAGAGATATATTTTAGCATCCACATTTCCCCCATGATATTATAGAAGGCAGTTACCATTAAGTTTGTCAGAGCATCTATGTCAAATATATCCCTTCTAGACTGAATGTTTAACTGAATAACCAACTGACCTGGACACACAGTACTAACACAAAGCATTTGGATTTCACTACAATTTCTTGTTGTCTGCCAAATAACTTTGTGGAGTCAAATTTGATTTCTCATTCTGCTGAACCAAGAGCAACATCTTGAGCCAAGGCCTCAGGTTTGACCTTCATCCAGAAAAGTGCCATAGTTGCAAGCCATCATCAATATGAGACTTCCCATCCCATATGAAGAGGACCTCCATCTAACCCTGTCTAGTTTCTGATCAATATATCTTCTCCCCTCTCCAAGTCTATCCAGCCGCGTAAAACCTAATCTCACCTAGCCCATCCACCTGACAAGAGAACATAGAACACTGACTTATACTGAGTTAGACCATACTGGAGATGCCAGGAAAATACTGATGAATTTTTGTCTGGAATTAGGTTTTAAGCACATGGATTTTCAATGCTAGAAACAAAGGCAGTTCCTTAGTAACACTCATGTGAAGAGTTCATATCATTTAACAGCATTAAGGTCCATTAAGTTCCTTTCAGGTTATGAGAGATACTGTGATTTCAATGGAGAGCATTTACGCTATGACCTGTAAGAGGTAGATTTATATCAGTTCAACCCCAATCTCCTAGGTTAGCATTAACAAAAGCAGCATTGTTGTGAAGATAGATTAAGTAAGAATGTCAACAAATAAGAATGAGGAAGCAAATCTAAAACAGGTTATTAAAAGTACAACTAAATCGAAAAACCACCACCAAACTATTTCAGAATCCAGAGCAAGCAGTCACAATATAGAAAGAAATTCATTAGCCCAGTAAAATTTTCAGCATGTCATAAGCTAGCACTAAAGAATCTGTACTGCTGTGACCATTTCTGAAATGAATTTTGAATGTAAATTCATTTTAAGCTAATTAGCTCAAACTTCTCCCTATTGTGTTTGGGATAAGTTCTCCATCAAAATAACCCAGCTGATAACAATTTAGAGCAGCTTTTAGGCTTGAACATTACCAGCTTCAGTAGACAGGAAATGCCAGCACCCATAGTATTTGCATGCAATACCCTTTAATTCCACTTAACTAAAACTTGGAAAAGATTTGGTTAACTTGTTCCTTGTATATGGGGTGGGTTGGTTGTTGACTGTCGTTTTCAAAAACAGTTATTTCCTAGATGTCATAACAAACATCTTTTTAAACGAAACTTGTAGCCACCTCACTTCATTGAAAAATTACTCTGGCCCACAAAATGGGAGATAGCGTCCGACAGATAACCACCTGTATTTTAAGCCAGTCCATTCCAAACTCCATGTTAATCCCACCCCAATCAAAGTAAAAGAAGCTGCAGCAATCACCATTCTGAGGCAAGCTGGTCGCCTATATTGGCAGCCATCCTCAAGTCCGTGGAACAGTAGATGCCAAAGCAAAGCCAATCCTGGTAGAGCCTTGAGTGGTGGCCCTCTCTTGGCACGATGGTTTCCCTTTTTTCTTCTTCCGCAAGTAGAGGCCCAACAAAGGATGTTAACTGGGCGAGATGAACATCTCACACGGCAGCAAACTGCGGCACCACTGCCTGTGGGGACACCCCTTTGGCACTCTCAGATTCACTTCTTGGCTGCCCCCTTCTACCACAGGGCAGTACAGTGCAGGCAACCCTGCTCAGGAAATTTCCCTCTAAGCTCCTTCCAAGAAGAGGCTGCTATGCACTCTTGCCCCCACCCCACCCCAGGGCGTTGTATTTTTTACACCCCAATTTTTTTAAACAATCTATACCACAGGTGAATGTCGTGTTCTATTGTAACACGATCTCCCCCCTAGACATATCAAGGTCCATGCATGCCCACCACACCCCAGACACAGAAAACTGAACCCCCTTTCCCTAACAGAAAAGAAACCACCCACCCCTAGACACCCTCCCGCTGCCAATTCGTATCCCTCCCACACTTGGGAGACCCTCGGTCCCGCCCGGCCGGCCAGCCTCCCCGGCTCCCCTCCTCGCCCTGACTTCACTTAGCCGCGTTCTGGCTCCCCAGTTGGCCACTTACATCCGGGTCTTGTTCCTTCCCTTGTCCCCCCCTCTTTCCCCCCTCTCCCTCCCCTCAGGCTAACAGAGCGAAGAAAGCCCCTCTTTTGGCTTCAGCCTCGCGACTGCAGCTGATATTATTCTTGTGGCAGCGCCGAGAGGCTAGTTCTTTGGCACCACAACAAGAAGCAGGGCGCGCTGTAGGCCGCCGAATCTCCCCGCTGAAACGGAGAAAGAGGAAGAAGAAGGCGCCACTCGCTTTTCCAAAATGGCGACCACTGACTCTTCCCCTCCTACCTCTGCCTCGCTCTTAGCCACCCTCCTTCCTTCCGGCTGCCCGGAAGGAAGAGCCGAGCGAGGGGGAGGGAGTAGAGCGTGTCGTAAGACCGTTTGTTCTGTCAGTCAAGACATGTAGGTGCACTGAGGGAAGGCGGTTTGGGCCGTCCCGAAGTTCAGACCGCCGGTGTGGTATAGTGTAGTGGTTGGTGTGTTGGGCTTTCGCGCTTGGAAGTTTCTGGTTCGGTACCCCACTGCCCTGTTGCTGTGGGAGACTTTAAGATGAAACTTGTGAGCCGTGTACGGTCCCCGAGATTCTTAGAAAGGAAAATGGGCGGAGAAGCTGATGGAAAGCCCGCAGAGCAGCCCGTTTTATACTACGGTTGTTGTTGGACTCTAGCTCCCATCAGCCCCAGCCGGCGTGGCCAATAGTCAGGGACGATGGGAGTTGTAGTTCACGTGTGGAGACTCCCCATTCCTATCTCAGGGCTCTTTCCTCATTTTTTGTTCGCCGTTTATTTTATTATTAGCCAATAATAAAATTAATTATACATATTATATTGTTTATATTATATATATAATAAAATAAAACTTCCATCTCTGTTGGGGCATCGATTGGCTTTTCTCAAACTTCCGTCAACGATTGGCTGAAAATCCACTGTCTGTTATTCTCTTGAACCAATTGGCGGCGACTGGGGGTGGGGACAGTGAGGCCGGATAGCTATGAGACTATGGTTTTCACAGACTTAAGAAAGTACAGAATGACACACAGGTTGTAAGGAACCACTCTCCATAATTCCAAGGATTCTCCATGGGTCCATGGGCAGGAGTGGGGAATCTCCAGCTTCCGGGACAATCATGGCTCCCTAAGGGGTCCAATGTGGCTACTGAGGCAATTTTCCCAAACCACGCCCACCAACTGGCGTGCGAGGACAGGGTTTAATCATGCCTTGGCTGCGCGATCCTGTTCCCAGGAAGTAACAGGATCGCGCAACCAAGGTGGCAGGAATTAATCCCTGCTTTGCAATTTAGGGGAGATTAAAGCCCTGTACAAAAGCGCCCACTGAGGCAGCTCATACACCCCTGAGCTACTTCAAAGAGGCTTTGGCAAAGGCTTTAAGACACCACTGCCCTCCTATTTGCTCAAAGGGGAGCGCGGGGGGGGCTCCCTTAATGTTTCCTCGATTGGGCAATTAGTGAGAGACAGGGAGTAGACGAAGTTTGCAAAAATATTTGGCAAGTCTCCCCGCATTTTCCTTTTAATTCTCTGCGGTGGGGCAATTAAAGAGAGAGATGAGAGGCTTGGAAGAGGCTTTTCCAATTCCCTCCTCAGGGGGAATTTAAAGGGAAGCTCCGGTAGACTTGTCGAAGGCTTCTGCAAATGGGCGCCCTGTCCCCTGGCAATCATGTGATGTCATGGATTCCTACTAGGAAGAAGGGCGGGATATAAATCAAATAAATAAATAATGGTGCCATGCAATTCACAGATGGCAAGCTCCACCCACCTGCCAAATTTGGCCTGCGCTAGAGTCTGATCATTAATATATCTATGATGAACCCTATATATACGTTGCATGGGAAGTTAAGAGTAGAAAACCATACCGGAGATACCTCTTAGTACTGTGATTGTGTCTTGACACTTCATTTTTCTGTTTCTCTAATAATTCTTGCAGTGGGTTGATTTCATCCCATTTCGCCCCTTTCTGCAACTCCCCCCTCCATTTCAAATGCAAGTTAAAGTCCTTGTCATTTGGTTAAAGTCTTTGTCATTTTCTGCTCCATAGACTCCAGAAATTGTTAGGCTCCCATTTCCCAACTTGATCGATGGGTTTATTTTTCTTCTTCCCTCCCGTCCCGCTTGATATGACATCTTGGTTGATGAAGAGTTGTGGAGAACCTGAAAGCTTACCACATTTTTGGTGGCATTGTGGTTGGTCCCAGTAAAGGTATTGCCCAACTGTAGTTTCTGGGATTAGTCCTGAGTAGAGATGCATAGCATCAGAGATTCAGTCCTTAAATCCTAATAGCGGCCAAAGAGACAGCTCAGAGGAAATATAGATCAATGGCTAGAGTGCTGCCCATCATATGGTATACAGAGAGCAACAGGGTAACTGGGTTGCCAGCATTTTTCTTGGCAAGGCTGCTCTGCTTCTGTGACGTAGAAATTCAATAAGAATATTTTACATTCTATCCTGGGAAACATGAAGTAATAATGAAGGCAATGTAACCTTTGAGTACGTGCAGGGGCTCACTATGCGCTGTCCTCACATGGTGTTGAGAATGATTGCATTTATATCCCAGTTTTTCCTCCAAGGAGCTCAATGTACACTCCCTGTTTTATCCCCACAGCAACCCTGTAAAGTAGGCTAGGCTGAGAGACAACAACTGGACCAAGATCACTCATTGAGCTTCATGGCCCTTAACAACATCGGCCTGCTTAAAAAAACCCCACATATGTTCACCTTATTAAAGAAACAAACTGGGAGAGGGATGTGGGGAGGTCACTAGGCTGCCCAGTTGAAAAAGAGAATGGATTTCCTGGACCTTTAATTTGGCTGCATGCACCCCATACATGTAATGCACATTTTTAGCAATTCCCCTGCTGCAAAGAATCCTGGGAACTGTAGTTTGTTTTGGGTGCTGGGAATTATAGCTCTGTGAGGGATAAACTACCGTTCCCAGGAATCTTTTTTTTTTTTGCGGGGGGGGGAGATGCTTTAAATGTATGGTATGTACATAGCCAAACAGTTGTGCAGAAGAAGGGGTTTCTGCTTGCTTGGGAACCTACACCTACTGAAATCCCCTCTTCACAGTGTTAAAGGTGCAGGAGTCCGTTCCCCCTCCCCCCCCAATGCTGTTTTTCACTTGGCCATCCTGTGACTGAGTAAATGGAAAGAAAATGGTGGGGGGGGCTGTACGTTTGAACAAAAGGAGTGAAATAAAGGATCCACATCCCTCTATATGGACCGGGTGAGGTGAGGAAATGACAGAGGACTCGATAACAGAGATCTCATAACATCCTAATCTCTGCTAGAAAAAAAATGCAAGGAGCCATTATCACAGCAGGTGCAAGAGTGAGACAGAGCACTGGCGCCTTTCACTGCTTCACTAAATTTAGCTCAACTGAATCACTGGGAAAGAAGAGCAGCTGAGGCAGAGAACTCATGTGTGTCTCTTCTGCCTCCCAACAGATTTTTTTCTTTTTTTAAAAAAAGTTTTATATATGGATGCCTCGCCCAATGCGGAGAGGTTGGGGAAGGGGGTGTAATCGTTTATACAGCAGCAAATGTAAGCTAGGTGGTATCCCACACTGAATTTGGGGTGAATAATTCAAATCCTGTTTTTGAATCTGCATCCCCAAATCTAAGCATCCAAAATCCCAGTTCTGTGAGATTTAAGCTGATTTTACAATTCTTGAATTGCAGTATTCTGAATTTCTCTTTCTAATAGTGGACTCGAGTTATGAGTATCAAAGATTATAGAGCTAAAATAGAACACTGAGAAACAAGAGGGAAGTGTCAGAATGCTTGATGGGGGTCAGGAGGAGAGGATGCTGAGGCTTGCAGAAGTACAAAATGTCTTTTACAAACAGTGTAGTGGTTAAGGTGTTGGACTACAACCTGGGAGACCAGGGTTCGAATCCCCACATAGCCATGCAGCTCACTGGGTGACTTTGGGCCAGTCACTACCTCTCAGCCTCATGAAAAGCCTATTCAAAGGGTCGCCATAAATTGGAATCGACTTGAAGGCAGTACATTTACATTAAGGGAACCTAACCCCCCCCCAAATAGCCCAATGTACAAGCCCAATAGCCAGGAAATGTCAGCTGGAAACCAGTGAGGCTATTTTGCAACATTTGCTTGTAGTGCCCTTGTTAATATTACAGTTCTGTTCTAAAAACTTGAATTTCCCAAACCCACTCCCCACTCTTGTCTGAGGAGTGGGATTTCAAACCGCAAAGTTTCAGTACCTAACTGAAACTTTAGAATACAAAATTCAAAAATTTGGTTCCAGAATTAAAACTTTAGGGAAATTATTTATGCACATTTCTGTCATCTTTGCTAGGATCCCACAGGCTGTAGAACATCCTCAAGCTGGTGCACTCCAGATATTTGGGAAGGATTACAACTTCTATCTGCCCCTGCCAGCAAAGCCATGCTGAGTGGGGCTAATGGCAGTTGTAGTCCAAAGCATAGGGGCGAGGCACCAGGGTAGGGAAGGCTGCTCTCGAAGGGCCCCCACGACCACATACACTCACACACATCCACAAAATCAAAAGTAAACGCCATGTAAAATAAACTTTCCCTTTTATTTTAAACTGGGCAAGTTCCAATTGCTTGTTAGTGTTGGGAGGGGGCTCTAATTAGGAGCAAGGGGGCTGGTGGGGAGCAGGGATAGCTCTGAGCCCCTACTGGACTCCCCTCTTCCCTTGGATCTCCTTGTGGGGCCCAGTGGTGTATTCCACCTCTCTGGTATGACTGTGGTGAGAGCATGGAGTCTCTTGAGGGGTGGCTTTAGCAGTTTCCGTATCTTACGCTCGTATTGCCACCAGTTTTGACTCTCATCCTTTTGCACTTTTCAGTCTATCCCTTCTTCCATCCAGTCCCTCCATCTTTTCACCCATTCATTGGTTCTTGCACACCCTTGTTTGTGTATAAATGTCCATTTGTTCACTCTATTTTTATTTTATTGATCTATCACCAGCTGTTTTCTGTCATTCCTTCTTTCATTCATTCATGTACTCATTCACTCCTTTGTCTTGGCACCCTTGTCCTGTGTCCCAACTATGTCTCTCTCTCTCTTTTTAATTATTACATTCTCTTTCTCGGATTCCCTTTCCTTGGCCTTTTGCTCATTCCTCACTCCTGCCTCTGTTTAAGGTCCCCTATGTATCCCATAGGAGATAACATATTTCTCCGTTGTTTTGTAATAGAAGGCAAGCAAATGAAATGAGTGAAGAAGAGATCCAGGTGAATGGGGTGGGGTGAGGAACATGGTGACAAGGCTTGCTTCAGTT
The DNA here is from genome assembly GCF_030035675.1 of Rhineura floridana. Taxonomy (NCBI): domain Eukaryota; kingdom Metazoa; phylum Chordata; class Lepidosauria; order Squamata; family Rhineuridae; genus Rhineura; species Rhineura floridana. Next base: position 20,871,410 of record NC_084490.1, read on the forward strand.
GCTCTCTGGTAATAGATGGCTGGGGGGGCTGCTCTGTGTTAGTTGGATGGCATGGATATGGGTTGGGGGGTCTTCTGGGGTGCACCTAGGGCAGGAATCCGGTCCGGTAGGGAAGGTCCGCTTCTTCGCTAGCACCGACGTAAGACGCTCGCATGCTGGGGGAATACTATGGGACAATATAGACAGGAGTCGGGAAGTTATCGTCCAAAAGAGACATCACAATAGCAATAGGATGAGAAGATTCTGCTTCAGGGTCGGGGAACCTGCAGCCCTCCAGATGTCTTTGGACTCCCAACTCCCATCAACCTCAGTCAGCATAGCCAATGGCTAGGGATGATGGGAGATGTAGTCCAGCAAATTCTGGAGTGCCATAGGCTCTCCCATCTCTGTACTATTTCATCATTCTCTTTCCGCAGGCAAATGCATATGGTGGCCAAGTAGAGCTCAAGGTGGTGGTGGTGATGGTGGGAATGAACAGGCTCTAGACGTGAACGCAACCTGTGCATTTCTCCCTCATGTGGATCCTACTGCAAATATTACTAACAAGTACTGCCAGACAACTGTGGTTGCACAGTTTAGAAGTAGCATCCAAAGCTGTCCTAGCACCTCTTTATAGGATATGTGCTCATTAATCACAAAGTAGACTTGTTCCTCAATCCAGACTTCTATAATTAGCGGTATTTTCACCCTCCAGGCCCATTTTATCGAAAATCCAACCTTCTTGGCAATTGGCAAATCCCATTCTATGAGACTTTAAGGGAGCAGAACTCCTGTACGGCTGCATCAAACTGCATGTACCCTAACAGCAAATATCCCCCATGCTTGCCCACTGTGTGTTTATGTCCTGTTCTGGCAAGAGGCTGGGAGGATCAAATTCTGAGCAGCTGGCAACTCTGATTCTGTTTCTACGAAACTCTTGTTTGTTAACTAGTTTTGGAAGCATGTCAAAACCTTTAACTCCCAGGCCATGAACAGTGCAATGATAGTTCGTTGACCTCTTGGCTAGGGTGTGTGTGTGTGTCTGCATGCGTGCGTGCGTAAGCCAGCTTGATTTTTTTTTTTGTACACGCTTCATCATTTTAACCTAAGGTTGTATTCAGTGCTAGTTCTGCTTGAGGTAGACCCACTCAAATTAATTACCACGGCTAAACTAACACCCATTTATTTCAGTGGGATTACTCTGAGTAAAAATTAGTTAGATGCAACCCCTAGTGCACATGCTAAAAAAACTGCATATCTCACACATACGCAGGTTGTCGAACTCCACTCAAGCATGTCATGTTACGTGCAGCAATGAAGCAGACTCCATGGTACATGTGTATGAATCCTCCATAGCCACCCCTCACTGGTTCTGCTGAGCCAAGAAATGTGGGAAATGTGATAGCAGAGCAATGTGGCAATGAACATAACAACCGCCCCTGCTGTTCCTGTTCTCACAGTGCCTGATCAGGTACCTATGGGAAGCGCACAAACAGGACATGAATGCACAGCACTCTCTTACTTGTGATCCCCAGGAACTGGTATTTAGAGTTATACTGCCTCCAACACTGGAGGTACAACACAGCCATCATGGCTAGTAGCCATTGATAGCCTTATCCTCCATGAATGGCAACTCTTACAACCAATTTCCTGTGCAGTTCCTTCACTTTGCACTAGAACTTAAGAATTTATCTGTGATACCAGTCACAGGAGCCATAACAAGGTTTTGTTTCATTAGTTCTACCCCCACCAGACCTCCGTCTGCTCCACCCTTCCCTAACCAGGAGCCATCCATACATTTTGAACTATACCTCCCACCATCCCAGGCCATTGGCTGGGGCTGATGGGCACTGTAGTCCAAAGCAGCTGGAGGGTGCCAGGTAGGTGAAGGCTGATCACATCCCTACCCAAGTTTCCACAATTTCTGAAAGCAGAAGTTGGCAACCCTAAACACCAGTCATATATTGTGGCTCACCACATTTTGAATGGAATCCCCCTCCTGTTTTTGCAGCCCAACCAGGGCCACAAAGTTATGGCTGTGTAGCTGATGTGCCCCATTCAGCCCCCGTGTCATGAGAAGTCCATGCCACCAACTTACCGAAGGGGGTGGGGAATGACGGTCAATGAGGGGGACACTCTCAAATCGAGGACTGCCACTGTACGAAGCGCTTTGACTCCTGCAAGCAACACCGACAAAGAAGTTGACAATGTGACCCCCCCTCCAAACAACTGCCCCAGATCTGGAAAGTCAAATCAACTCTCAGAGATACTTGAAGCCTCACAGGTTCCCAGAGACCCCCTCCAGAGATCTCTGGAGGCAATTTGTAAGATTCTTGGTGTATTTTGATCACATGACAGGAAGCCATAAACTGGATAATGGATCCCAGTTTCATCAAGGCATGATTGATACTTACCTGGGCTGTGTGGATGCTCTTTACGTAGGGGAGTTGATGCATGCCTCCTTCGCTCATATGAAAGTGTGATGCAAAAACTCCACTCATAGGGTTTTATGTGCATAGGCACCATTTGTGCAATTCTTCCTTCTCAAAAAAAAAATGGAGGGGAAAAGATCAAGGAAATCATATTGTACTTGCATACAGACTTACATGTGGAGTTCATGTGCCAGAAATTACTTTGTGTGTGTGTGTATAAATCGTACTGTACTTGTGTACCGACTTACATGTGGAGTTCATGTGCCAGAGATTACTCTGTGTGTGTGTGTTGGGGGTGGGGGGTGGGCAATGCCTATTCCTCCACTATACAAAGAGAATTCACAGCCCAGGGTAAGTGTATCAACCAGACCTGGAAAAAAATCTGGACCCTATCCTGTTGTTGTTTTTAAGTGCCATTTGCACCACATCCTGATCTGAATCTTGGGCCAGAGAAGTAACAAAATAATAAAAAGAAAAGTAAAAGGGCAAAGGGAGGGGGGGAGAGAGAATTGAAATAAAAGCAATTGCTTTGGGTGTGCACGTGACAAACTGTATAGGAAAGCTTGGGATGAGAAAAGGGACAGCAGCTGAGAATATGATATCAGGAAGAGAAAGGGCTCTAGTGTCCTCTCTAGATGAGCCTCTCTGATTCTGATACAGCCTTTGGAAAAGCCCCTATCCTGGGACAGAAATAAGGGATGGGAAGGAGAGCTGACACAAAGCATTTGTTGACTAATTCTTGTGACAACAGGGTGGGAATGGGAGAGGAAGACACATAAGCAACAAGAGAAGTGAAGAAAACAAAAAAAATAATTATCCCACCCCCATGAAAAAATGGCTTGACTGGGGCTGGGTGACAGTGCTAGTAAAGGAAATCCACAGTGGCACTTAATGGACCCAGGGCTGGAGAGGAGCAATCCCACAAGTAGGAACTATGTGTGGTGTAGTGGTCAGAGCAGATGTGGAGAACCTTTGACTCTCCAGATGTTACTGAACTACAACTCCCATCATCCTGGGCACTAGCTATGCTTGCTAGGGCTGATGGGAGTTGCATTTAAGCAACATCTGGAGGGTCAAAGGTTCCCCACACCTGGGTTAGACTTCAGCCAAGGATATTTATTTATTTACTTAGGCAAAGCATTTTTAGACTATCTTTCCAGACAAAGCCAACTCAAGACAGGCTACAACGACAGAAATCACAAAACTGAAACAATATGACATTATTTAAAATGTTATTTTAGTTGTGTATGTTGCCCAGAGAACGGGGAGATTAAAATGTAACATATAAAATAAATTACTATTTATCCTCCCCCTCTACTGCTCTAGAAAATGGGAAGTGGCTCAGGCTTTACTCAAACAAAATACACATAAAATTGCTACAGGATGCTCATTAATCCAGCCTTCTCATAGATTGGTTTGCCCTGATAAGGCTTTTTAAAAGCCTTTTGATAGTTGAAGCCTTTTTGAAGCCGTCTTAGCTTTTAGATAGTTGAAGTAGATCAAAGGTTTTTCTTTCTGAATTAAAATTGGATGAATACTCCACAGAATCCCCCAAAGGACAAGAAGCAATGACTCATCCAGAGACATGGCAGGCGACATCCTCTGAAGGCAGGTAATTCCGGCATGGCTCCACATGCATCGGCAGGTGTCATTGGATCATTCATTTCCTAAAGGAGAGGCGGTATTTCCCATGTGCAGAGGGGACAAAGCAGAAGGAGGCATGCCGCAGAGAGCTGCACATGAGCTTCCAGTGATTTAACTTATCTGGTTCTTATCCAAAAACTAGCAGGTCTCTCAAATCATTCTAGCCTGAGCAATGACTGGTTTGGATTGTACAAGCTCCTACTTCTGCTGCCTAAAAAGAGTGCAGAGCAATGGTGCATGGGCCGACGGAGCCTAATCCATTGCCCTGAGGCTGCTATTGGGAAATTAAGAACTCTTAACGGTGCATCCTGCCTTACACCATCCAAGTGGTGAGTCAGATGGCCAGGTGGAAGACAAGGACAGGGACTCCTGCTCCTTTGATAGCTGTGTACAAGAGGCAATTTCAGCAGGTATAGGTTGTCATGCATGCTACACCTGCCAAAATTCTACCTTCTACACACCTTTTGAGTGGTGTAGTGTGGTGTAGTGGTTAAGGTGCTAGTGTAGTGGTTAAGGTGCTGGACTACGACCTGGGAGACCAGGGTTCGAATCCCCACGCAGCCATGAAGCTCACTGGGTGACCTTGGGCCAGTCACTGCCTCTCAGCCTCAGAGGAAGGCAATGGTAAACTCCCTCTGAATAGCGCTCACCATGAAAACTCTATTCATAGGGTCACCATAAGTCAGAATCGACTGGAAGGCAGTACATTTACAGTTACGTGCCTTTTAAGGGTGCAGGAGTCCCTGTCTTCTTTTTTACCTAGTGGTGAGCTGCTTGTGGAAATCTGTTTACTGCATTTGGGGCACATGTGCTACTTTCTGCCCAGTACCTAGCTCAATGGAAACCTGAGTTTGGCGTTCTGCCTGCTGTAACAAGTCACCCTGCCGGGCTAGTTGGTTGCATATTCTGGCTTGCAGCGGAAGATGCTGTATACAGCACTGATTGGCTGGCCCTTATGTCAATCATAAAGCCACCCCTTCTGAGTAGTTTTTCAACGTGTGCGTGTATGTGTGTACACTTGTTTGTTTTTTAACAGACATCCAAAGGTTTTAGAATCCAGGCCCTTAAGTCAATCATAAAGCCATCCCTTCTGACAAGTTTTTCAGTGAATGAGAGAGAGAGAGAGAGAGAGAGAGCGCCTGTAAACTTCTTTGTTTAACAGACATCCAAAGGCTTTAGAACCCAGGAATGACATGCATGCAAGAGGCAGTTCTCAGGAAACGAATGAGCAATGATGGGGAGAGAAATGAACAGGAAGAAAGAGTGGAATGGGACGAGGACAAAGCCATACATAGCAGGAGATGGGGGAGGGAGAGGAGGAGGAGGGAAAAGGGAGAGGAAGCACTCCGATGCTGCTGGGGGGGCTGCCCTCCCTTCCCCCCGCCACTCGCGCACTCAGATCCGTGCCATTACCGGCCACTCCAAGCCCCTCCCGCCTCGCAGGGGGCGTCATGACCGAGCGCGCGGGGAGGGGGTTGGGAGGTGGGGGCTACTCACATGTACTGTGAGACGGGGGCGTTGGAAATGGGGGGAGCTGAGAGGCGCAGGCTGCCACGGCTGCCCCAGCTTGAACAGTGGCTATAGGAGCCGGGCAGGGTGGGCCCGGCCCCCCCCGCGCGCGCCGTCGGCGGCCTACGTGCCTGGGGCGTGAAAGGGTCGTCGTCCTCCATGTCGTCGTAGTCCGAGTCCCTACACAAAAAGAAAGACGGAGGATGAGGGGCGAGCTTGGGAAGAGGTGCTCTCTGCCTGACGTTTCAAAAAGGAAGACGGTGGCCCCAAGAGAGGGCTCCAAAAAGCAAGAGAGATGCGTCGTGTTTTGCCCCAGGAACCAGTGGGACTGACCTCACGGTGGCCACGTGTGTCCGACTTTACGGAGGACAATCCTTTATTTGAAGGCCTGTCCAATCAAAGCCTGGCTTCACTATAAGAAGGGAGAGCAGGAGGGGCCATGAAATTGCCATTAACAGCACCTGGGGCTGACGCTGCTTACCTGGATGGGGGAAGGGCTATGGCGACGGGAGGCCCGGGGCTGGATCTGTCCTATTGGTGCATTTGTGTGGCCCCAACCCTGTGCCCATCCCCATCCAGCAAGGATGGCTGGTGCCCATTGGGGCTGCTAGGGCAGAAGGCAGGAAGGCCGAGGGCAGGTGGATCCAGAGCCAGTGACAGGAAAAGCCAACTAAGCAGCAACTAAGCAGCCCCACCAAACGCAGCTCTACTGCTAAGCAGCAAACTTAGCAGGCACACAGGTCACCTGGTCACAGTCTCTCTCACTATGGTAAAATGTATTTCTGTCAAAATTATACCGATTCTAAATATGCATCTCTCCAGATAAATCGGCACTTGCACATTTGATCCAAATCTCAGTCCTCTTTTGGGCAATGGCGAAATGGTCACCTTAGCTAGTCTGCTTTGATCAGGACATAGTCTCGGATATGTGCCCATAAGCTTTATGGCATTTCTATGCTCTTTTGTCTAGCCATCACTGTACCATCCAAGCTACCTTTCCTAGCCTTATAAATTTGGGACATGCAGCTGGTATGTCCCCCACTGTACCATTCTTTCTAATCGGAAGCATCAACGCTATGCATTCTTCTCAATTGAACTTAAAGGGCCAGGAGGGAAGGTGAACGGTGCAGCAGTACAATGCAGAAAGGCCGCCTTTAAGACTTGACAAGGATGAGGCGCACAGTATTTTCCCTGCCGCAAAAAGTCCCCCAGTTGGACTGGTTGTATATTCTGGTTTGCAGCTCATACAGCACTGACTGGCTGTCCCCTATGTCAATCATAGGAGTGCTATTAAAAGAGGACTAAAGAAGTAAAACTAGAAAGGGGGAAAAATAAAATCAGTTTCTGGCTATACCTTCAGTCCCCCCAAAGGCTCTCCGGAACAAGATGGTTTACAGAAATCCCGAAACACCATCAGGGAGTAGAGCAGGCTTTTTGGGGTACGATATTCTAACGCCTGAGGGCCATGGCTGAAAAGGCTCTCTCCCGCATGCCTGCCAGTCTAACATCTTTCATTCCAGGCACACATATGGGCATGAGTGGTCCCTCAGGTACATACAGCACTTTGAACTGGCCCCGGAAACAAATTGGGAGCCAGTGGAGTCAATAAAAGACAGGGGTGATAGGATCCCCATGTCACAATCCAGTTAAGATTTTGGCTGCCGCATTTTTAACCGATTGCAATTTCTGAACCTTTTTCAAAGGCAGCCCCATGTAAAGCACATTACAGTAATCAAGCCTTGATGTCACCAATGCATGTGTCACTGTGGCCAGGTCAACTGCTTCCAGGAACAGGCGCAGTTGGTAGACCAGTTTGAGTTGGCCAAAAGCCCTCCTGGCTACCGCAGCCACCTGATATTCAACCAGCAGGGCAGGATCCAGGAGTACTCCCGAACTGTGGACCTGCTCCTTCAAGGAGAATGAGATCCCATCAGAACAGGTTGCAGCCCTATCCCTGCCACAGCTTTCCCCATGACCAGCGACACTTCGGTCTTGTCTGGAAGAGATTAAGTTTCGGTTTGTTACCCCCATCCAACCCTTCATAACCTCCAGAAACCAGTTTAGGATGAGCACTCCCTGCGTGCAGTCGTTTGGTTGGGAGAGATGAAGTTGTGTGTTGTCAGTGTATCGACGACATTATACTCCAAATCTCCGGATGACCTCTTCCAGCAGTTTCATGCTGATATTAAAGTAGTTTTTCAACTGTACTTACATCCTGTTTATTATTTAGACATCAATAGGTTGTACCGATATGTTTCCCCATCCCCAACTAAGCCAGATAGCAGTTCGAGTGGGGGAGTGGATTGGTTTGCATCAAAAAAATGACTGAAAGGGGGAGTTTATCTCCCCTTCCCCAGCACTATGGCCTCCTTCTGAATTGGGGCCCAGAGTGACTGCTTAATTCAGAGATGCTAAAATCAGAAGATACCCTGACTTTTTGGGGTTGCCTAAAGATCTATTGGCCTATGTAAAAGAAGATGATAGCTGAAGTCTAGAAGGCCAAACTAGGTGAGATGCCACCCATACAATTAGCAATGGTACGAGCAGCTTTTTAAAGGTAAATTGCAGGTGTGAGGGACTCTTATCTGGATCGGACCCCAAGCAAAAGGGAGAGTAGGGGGGGCTTTAACTTTAACTGTAGTCCTGATCCAAATTGAGATCCTCCACACCTTGTATTTGCATTCCTCCACTCCCAATGCAAACAACTCATCTGAACTGGGACTGCAGCAAGGGACAATGTGTTACCTCTGTTTCATGTTCCATTTGGGACCCCTGCACCTGCAATTTATTTTTTAAAAGCCATTCATGCAACTGTGTGAATGGCATCATCTCTAGTTTGGGTCTGATGCTAAACCAGAGCATAAGCTTGTCAGCTGATCAGGAAAAGAAATGGCCAAGGTTCTTCCTGATAAGAAGCTTCTTATCAGTCTCTTCTTAGCAGTAGACATTTTTCATAGTATGGTTAAGTATTATTACCTTATAATATCTGCACAGCAAGCCACTGTTAAATGCATAGGGCAAAAGCCAGTTAAAAAGCTGCAACTGTAGCCCACATGTGATGCTGCATGACAGCTTAGGAAAATATTATATAGTTAATTAGATAGATAGAAAAAGATCTGTTAAAGTCACAATTGACCCATGTAGATCACAGCTGCATACACACCATGCATTTAAAGTACATGGTTTCTCCCAAAGAATCTTGGGAACTGTAGTTTAGCTCTCACAGAACTACAATTCCCAGCACCATTACAAATACAATTCCCAGAATTTTTTTGAGGGGGGGGAGGGGGAGCCATGAACTTTAAATGTATGGTATGTATACAGCCTATATGTGGACAAATAGGCTAGTGGAATTTTTTTTGGGTGGGCTAATAAACTTTTATGGATCCATTTGCAATGTTGTATTAAATCTGATGCCCAAGATGATCCCAATACTTTGGATACTCACCTGTTCTGGAACCTCTTCCAGGCACGGGGCAGACTGCAGACAGCAGTGGTGAAGGAAAGGGCGGAGAGGAAGGAGAAGAGGAGGAGGAAGAGCAGCCCTTCCATGCCATCATAGCACAGCCCTTTCAGGGCATCCACATAGTCCTAGGGCAAGAGAAAGACAGGTGGGGTTAGCAGGGGAAGTGGTAGATCCAGATGCTGTTCTAAATAGCATCTTTGGTGATTTTTAAACTCGGGCTGCATGCATACCATGCATTTAAAGCACCCCCCCAAGAATCTTGGGAACTGTCGTTTACTCCTCAAAGAGCTGCAAATTCCCAGCAGCCTTAACAAACTACAGTTCCCAGCATGTGTACACAGCCTCAGTTTCCCTAGAACAGAGCTGAGCAGATTTCAGGCTTGCAGGATCTACTTATAGGGTGTTGTTGTTTTTACTAGAACTCAAAAGTTCCACCAACTGAAGCCCAATGCAGAAGACTTACACTTGGAATGAAAGAATTTTGAGCCCAGGAATTTTGAGTTTGAGAACCAATCTGAGCTCAGTTTTTCCACATGTAAAATCCACTCTGGTTACCCCAAATCCACCCCCTTCATTTTCAACAGTAATTCTGTTTCTCTCTTCCTCTCCTCCTCAGCTGCAGGAAGGCTACATTCTCCAAGTTCTGATGGGCATCTCAAAAACACACAGAGATTCCCAGGTATCAGGAGACTACTCTCCTGATCATTAGTTTCCTTTGATGAACCATCAGTTGACCACTCTGAATTATTAGCCAGCAATAATTTATTCTGAATATTGTCCAGAGACAATATATTCATGTGTAGAACAGCTGCTGAGGAAGATTTTGGCTGTGAGGCATCCAGTCCTTTGAATAAAGTTTAATTTTGGCAGTTTTAATGACGTTGAGCTATATACTATAATGGATAGATTTGGAACCTCTCTTTGGAGATGTTGCACCCTTGAGATGACAGCCACGGTTTGTCAGCTTCATTTTATGTACTGTGAATGATGTAAACAGTATTTAATAAGAGTGCTCAGATAATAATTGTAGACCAAAATTTTCATTTCCCCCCCTATATATTGGAGTAGCTATCTACCCAATTTTTATTCTGCCTTTCCCCTTTATCTTCACAAAAACCCTGTGAGGTAGTTCAGGCTGAGAGACAGTGAGTTGTCTGAGGGTATTCAATAAAGTTGTTGGAAAGCAGGTAATTGAACTCAGGCCTCCTTAGTCAAATACTCTAACCCCGTGATGGCTAACCCCCCAGTACAGGGCCTGATATGCCCCTCCAGGTAATTTTTTTTTTTTGCCCTTCAGGACCCCACCAATTTGGGTGGCAGTGGCAAAAAAATTTAAAAGTAGACATAGCACTGAGATGGGTGGAGACATTTACACCTCTCCATTCAGCCCAGCACCCTGATGGGGACACAAATCACGGAGAGGAGGGCAGTTTGCATCCCTAACAGCTGAGCAGAGCTTGGAAAAGTTACTTTTTTGAACTACAACTCCCATCAGCCCCAGCCAGCATGGCCACTGGATTGAGCTGATGGGAGTAGTAGTTCAAAAAAGTAACTTTTCCAAGCTCTGCAGCTGAGGAGGGTGATTTTTGCACACATCTTCAGACACACACTCAGATGATAAATCTGACAAGTGGGGAGCGGGCGATTTGGAACCCTGTCTGCATTAACCAGCAGAGGAGGAGGAGAATGTACGCCTGCATGTGTGTCTCCTGTAAGTGTATTTGTCTTGTATGTGTGTGGTGTGTGTGCATGTAATGTGTGAGCGTACTCACATCTATCACTGCTGGCATGCACCCCTCTGATGCCCTTTTCCTTTTAGTCTGTTAGATTATGAACATGCAGATAGCAACTGTCCTGTTTTTTAATTTCTGTACAGTGCTTAGAAATTCAGAATAATCAGTATGTGTGAGTGTGTCACTGTATAATAAGGAAACAATGAAAGGACAGGATCCTGGAGAGCACCAGAGGCAGCTGAGAATGTAATGTTATGTGCCACCCCAGTCTCCGAGGAGTGAGAGATCTCCAGGGGTCCCTGCACTTGCCCAGGGTTTGGCTTCCTTGGAAAGAAAGTCAGCGAAGACTTTGGTGTCTTTATGAAATATGGTTTGTTTATTTACACACATTCCAACCTAAGCTTAAGATGGAGGGGTTCCAAGCATCAGCAGTCCAATAGGGCTGGAAGGGGACTCATAGAAATCATCTATCTCAACCCCAAACCCATAACAATAAGAACATTAGAGAGGAATCCTGCTGGATTAGGTCAATGGCCCATCTCGTCCAGCATCCTGTTCTCACAGTGGCCAACCAGATGCCTGTGGGAAACTGGCAAGCAGGACTTGAGCACAAGAGCAACTCTCTCCACTTGCAGTTCCCAGCAAGTTCGACTTCCCTGTGGAGGTAGAACACAGCTATAGAAAATTGACAGGTATGGAAGTGGGGAGAAAGAAGACCAATGGAATGGTCTGACACTGTCAGTGGATCACTTAGCATAGGAGGAACAAAAACGTGGAAGATACCTTATGAAGTCCTCGACAGTTGAGCAGAGCAACAAGATGATGGAAATTGCTTTCTGTGGTGTTCAAAGTGCTCTGGATGGACAAGATGTTCTTCTGCAATGCACAAAGGATGTAAGGAGAGAATCATAAGCCCTTTCCCTTCCCTCATCCTAACCTACCAGATCCCTTTACAGGCCCAGAGAAACAACAGACCAGGCAACAGGTACCAAGCCCCCCCCTTCTCTCTCTGGGTATTTCTACTAACCTCAGCTGCTGGGAAATGTGGGATGACTTCTCTTTCTAATCCATGAAGCTGAGAGTGAATGTTGGATAGGGCCCTCTGACACAAGGTGAGCCTCTGTAGAAACGATGGGAAGGAATTGTAGAAGTGACACAAAGCATGTTGGGTTAGGAAACTTTGCAAAACCTCAATAGGGAGAAACTTTCAAGAGTCCTCTTGCTGATGCCTACCATCACACAAGAGCTTTTGGACTTAATTCTGTGCTATTCTATTTGCACAAAACCATTGAGATTTAAATCTCAGCACCATCTCTAAGTCCCCAGATTTAAAAACAGAACAAAACTCAGCTTTCAAGATTTTGTTTTGCCTTCCGGTCTGTTATGGGACAACTGAACCTTCAGTTCTGTTAATCATATTTGGTTCAATTAATCAATGAGCAGAGCTGTGTCTATTATGGAATTCTGTGATTGCGCCAAGTGCTAAAAGGAAGGTAGGTAAGTTTCCTGCCCCTTCTGCTGTGAAGATATGCATGGGAAATACTTGGAGGAATCACAGGGGTTGGACATTGTGGAGGCAGAGGAGGAGTTGCACTGTGGTTAGCACGTGGCATTTCAGGCGCCAGCATGATTCTCTGCCCTTCCTGAGCCAAAAAGCAAAGACTACGCAATAAAAGAGCTAAATGGAAATTTCCTTAATTTTCATGGTTTGCACAAGTGACAGATTTTGACTTTGCATGGTAGAGAATTTCGGATTTCCCCCTCCCCCTGGCATGTGTCACACACTTTTTAACCTTTACAGAAGAGCGAGGAAAGCCTACCTGCTGGAAAGGGTTAAAGATGTCCTGGGTGCAGGTTAAATAGTATTGCAGGATTTCTGTACGGTTAGGAGAAAAAGAAATCGGAGCATGAGTTCCCATTGAGGCATCAGGCCTTTTCTTGCCCCTCCCAGATCCTGGGTTTATCTAATTGGGTTCAGAAAGACAGAGGAAGAGAAAAAGAGCCGCACCCAAAAAGCACAGAGACAAGCTGGATCTCAGGCAAGCGCCAAAAGTGGGTTTATTATGTATCCCCTGCTGGGCCATGTAAAACACTTTGGGAAGCACCTTTTTGATGGCAAAAAACTTTGAAATTGTAGCCCTTGACAAAGACACTCATTGCAATGTGTTGGCTTGTCCTCCGTTGCCACCTGTGTAATAGATTGTAGTATTTCCCCCTACAACAGAGACCGTGTCACCAACACCAACATGACAGGCAGGGGCACTCCAGCACTGAGGGTCAAACTTGATGTGAAGCTAGATCAGGTGTAGGGAACTCTTGGCCCTCCAGATGTTGCCGAATGACAACTACCATTCCTGGACATTGGCCATACTTGCTGGGGCTGATGGGAGTTGTCATTCGGCAACATCTGGAGGGTCAAGGATTTCCCACACCTGCGCTAAAAGCATCATTTGCAGTGCCTTCGTTGTTTATTTCATTGCAAAATAGCTGCTGTGATGAGGCTATATGAGGTGGGGGTAACCCTTTTTCTTGCAGTGCAGTCTGGGCAAATATTGCCTCCCCACCCTTGCAGCAATGATTGATTCCAGAAGAACAAGCCTCCAGATGTGACTATGGGACCTTGCCTTTGAGGGAGGCACTTCCATCAGACCTGCAGCAGGGGAGGAAAATATTAGCCCCCATCCCCCGCATCAGTCCTGTGTCGAAATTGCCCCTCCCTGAGGGCACAGTGGCTATTAACAAGCAAATCCAGTATTCTTGAGTATGGTGCATTGCACTGGCTAAAAAACGTATATATAATGATACACTTTTAAAGGGGATTATCTGGATGCATTTGACTCTGTTTGGTTCCCATTCATATTTTTTCTGTGCGTATGGAGGAAAAAATTGTCTGTGTTGTGCATGACTTTGTTTTGTCTCCTAATGTTCAGTTTTATTCTTTGCTACTTTGGAAAATGGTAATAAGAAAAACATCATCATCTTCATCATTTTAAAACAAATTGTTGAGCATAACATCTAGTTTTGCCTGGAGTCTCCATCTGCTAAACCTCTGTCACTGGCCCTTTCAGAAACAAGCAACTGGGGAATGATCCAGTAAATGCCCTGGGTTTCCATTCTTTCAGACATGGATGTTAAGTTGCCTCTGGGTGACCCTCTAGGTTGCATAAGCAGGTGGGGATTAGCCCAAGGCTGCAACTGAATCAGCAAGTAAGGCGGGATTTGAATCTAGATCTTCTAGATAAGTTTGCCAACTGACAAAAAAAAAGGACCTCTAGATCTACACTGTACATTTAAAGCGCATCCAACGTACATGTAAAGCACATTACTTTTCCCAAAGAATCCTGGGTACTAGTTTGTTAAGGGCGCTGGGAATTTGTAGCTCTGTCAGGGGAAAATGACAGTTCCCAGGATTCTTTGGGAAAAGTCATGTACTTTAAATGTTTGTTGGATGTGCTGTAAATGTATGGTGTGGACCTGCCAGTCTGTTCCAGTGACTTCAGCAGCAAGCTTGATACCTGCAGAATTCAGCATGAGAAGCTTTTCACAGCATGGAGGCAAACACAATCACTGTTTAAGATCTCTACATCATGCTTTTGCTATGAAGGTTCAGCTACAGAGGTAATTTTGAAAGTTGTCAATCCTGCTCCCCAGGTGCAAACTCAGCATGCTTGTTTGCTGGGATCATGGCACTTCCAATCCTACCTGGGCTAAGTCCAGTCCTGGCTTGGGTTGTGTTCATCACATAGCCATCTGGCTCAAAGCAGAAATCGCTCAGTCCCTGAAGGAAGGGGGCAGAAACAAATGTGTCTTTTATTGCATTCAGTTGCTCACAGGATCTAAGCAAAAATGTGCAACTACAGAAGGTGGAGTCCAGCCCTTTGGCAGCAGTGGGTCACTCTGACAGGCATCACAGCAGACGGTTCAAAGCTTAAATGGTGTGGGATAGCTGCTTTGATCCACAGGATGTGGGGAATGTTGAAGATTCAAACAGATTATTTTAAAACTTTGAGAGGAAAGAAAAAAGAGTACATGATCCAGGCAACTTCTCTGGTAAACTTATCAATGGAAAACATCAGAGCATAACAGCACCTGATTCTTGTTTTGGCTCCTAGGCCACCAAAAGAGTTCTGGGGGTGGGGGAGACAGAGCATCTGGCAGGGGGTAAAGACTAAGAGCACTGACCCTTTGGGTAGACGTAACTGTGTTGGTAAATAGTGTGATAATGCAGCTAAAAGGGTTATTTTTAAGCAGTTACAAAACAGTAATGGAGGGGGTGCAAAGGCATGGCATGATGATACCCCACAGTGAGACCTAATGGGTGGAATTAAGAAGTTAAAACTGTAAGTTAAAATACTGTAAGTTGTATTGAGGAAGACCAGAAAGTGGAACAGAACTCAAATAAGTCAATAAATAGAGGAAAGAAAGAAATAGGTCGGCACTGAGAGGCTCTGGAGGATAGGGGATGAAGTTGAGATAATGGACACATTCTTTGGTTAGCATTTTTAAGCATGTGGAAGCTGAATGCAAGGCTGAGGTAGTGGTCCCTATATCTTTTCCCCTTTGGGGAGAAAAGCTGCTGGGATAAGGGTGGTTTTGAGTCAGACAAAATGGCTGCAAAGCAAAGGGTTAAATACCCCCCTTTCCTGCCTCCCCCCCCCCTGTCTTCCACTCAACCCTCTGCTTTATATTAAAACAAACACTAGGGTAACAACTACCATGGATATTTGCAGGCTGTTCCCTACAGAGGTGGTTTTCAACTCTCTACTTCTAGGGAATGTGTTTCACACTGGCTGCCAAGGAATTCCTGCTCATCTACCGAGGGACGTAGGAAGCTGCCTTATATAGTCGGGCCACTGGTCCATTTAGCTCAGTATTATCGATCCACACTGACTGGCAGCAGCGGTCTAGGTTTTTAGGCAAGAGTTTTTCCCAGTCCTACTTGGACATGTCGAGGACTGAACCTGGGACCTTCTGCTCCAACACTGTGCTATGAGCCTCCCTGTACGCCGCAGAGGATTCTGGGGCATGTTCCAAAGCGTTGCCCCTCCGTTTACGTTAGGCTTCATCTTCTATCAGAAACTGCAAGGGTTTGTTTGCAGCTGCCCTTTGTGGTGAACCACTGAATTGCAGGTGGCCGCTTCTCAATGAAGTACCTTCAGGCTCTGGATCAGTCAGAACTGGGTAGGGGGCACTGTGGGAGCCTGAGTTAAGCTAATGAGGGAGGGGCTGCAGAAGGGCTGTGCATTGATGGGACAAGTGCATGAAACCCGTCCCAGAAGAGCTGAGAACATTAATCAGAGCAGCTGGAAAGTATACAGAGCTTTGGCCTCCTTCCCTGCCCCGTCCCAGGCTCTGCCTAGTGCCTGCTAATTAAAAGCAACAGTAAAAGTGTGTGTGTTGGATTGAGTGAGTGACTTTGTGTATAGAGTTGTGATGCTGAAAGAAAGCTTCCCCCCCCAACTCTGGCTGGAAATGCCAGCAATTAAATTTTTGTGCTTCAGAGAGCATAAGGACAGAAGGGACTCCACAGCAGGGCCATCCAGCCAGCCCGGTTTAATTGATGCCCCTAAATGCTGATGCCATAAGGTAGCCATCTTTTTTCTCCCCCCCCACCCACCTACCCACCCACCCACCAGCAGCTCCTGTGTCTCAACAGCTGCACGATGGTAGGCCTACAACATATTGGTTGGAAAAGAGGCAACTCTTGAATTTCTGCCTTTCTGATGGTGGTTGTACCAACATGTGGCTCTGGCTTTCCAAAAAAAGAGAAAAAATAGCTAGGAAGCCTGCAACTACCGCAGGGCCAGATCAGTGTGCGTGGGTATAATTGCCCTAGAAAGCAAAGCCCTGTGTGAGCAGTGACTACAGGGATATAGGCATCTACTTTCCTTCTAGCTCAGAATTGTGAATGGGACTTTTCAGTGGTGACCCACCTGCTTACCTGCTTATGGAATGCTCTCTCCAGAGAGGCACACCTGGTGCCATCATTATTGTGATATATATACAAAATGTGTCGCTTTTACAGAACGCTTTTACATGGTATGGCTGTGTGTAGATTGTAGTTAAAAGTTGCTAGAAAAAGAATTAAGTAGGACAGGCATAGAAAAGTAAGACAGTGGGTAACGAAACTAAAAGGCAAGCAAAAATAGACATAAGTAGCAGGAAACAGGTGCAACTTAGACAGTTTGTGGTTAGATTCCGCTTCGCTTGACTAACATAGAAGGCGATTTTTGCTTGACAAACATAGAGGGTTTTTTTTCTTTGAATAACGTAAGGAGGGGGATACCAAGGGAGGAGGAAATATACCAAATATGGATAAAAGTAAATATGAGTATAGGGGATCTAGAATGTAATGGGAGATGTAAACAGAGGCGGGACTTCCTGTGACATGAATAGGCGGCACGGATAGGTTGTAAACCCTGGAGTACTCGACCAATAAGGAAACAGGGGAGGGAACGAAGCATCGGGCTATAGGATAAAAGAACTGTACCAATGTCACTTGAGTGTGCCTACCTTGTGGTGGACACCCGCTCTTGCAAGAACGTATAATAAACCTTTTAATGCTGCTTCACTAAAAATCTTGTTGTGGGTCTCTTCAGAACCGTTGTTTCTTACATTATCTATCTTCAGATGCCAGACAAAAACATTCTCCTTCTCCCAGGCATTCAGCTCTTGATTTTTTTTCCAGAGTTTTTGGAGGGCTTTTGATGTAGCCTCTTTTGGGGGATGGGTTGTTCCACCATCTTAACCATGTATTGTGGGTTTTTTTTACTTGTTATTTGTATTAATTTTATATTGGTTTTAATCTTTTTATTGTATGTCGCTTTGGGTTCATTTTTATGAAGAAAAGCGACAGATACATTTAATAAATAACTATTGTATACACCAGGTGTAGGGAATCTGTTTTCAGCCCAAGGGCCACATTTCCTTCTGGACAAGTTTCCAGGGGCCACATGCCAGTGGTGGGTGGGGCCTGAGGCAAAAGCAGGCAGAGCTATGGATGTAAGTTTTACCTTTGTACAGGAGACTAGTTTCTCCCCCCCCCTTCTCCAGTCAGTCAACCAAGAATTCTGGAACATTCCAGCCAGCCAAAAACATGCAGGAGGGCAAAGCAGGGCCAGTGAGGGGTGTGGCCTGGGGAGAGTTCTGAGGGCCAGGTAAAGGGCTGCATTTGGACCCCAGGCTTGATGTGCTCTGTCTCTGGTCTACAGTGACTGGCACCAATTCTCCAGGGTTTGTGGAGTAGGATCCCTGCAAGGTCACAGAACATAGTACTGTATAAGAAGCCACCTTATACCAAGTCAGTCCCACTGGTTCGTCTGCCGTAGGGCTGTCTGCGCTGGCTGGCAGCAGTGGCTTTCCAGAACATTTCAGGCAGTGGTTGCTCCCAGCCCTACCTGGAGATGCCAGGGATTGAAGCTGGGACCTTTTGCCTGCAAAGCAGATGCTCTTGCCACTGAGGATTCTAAAGGGTGCTCCAAGCTCACACATCTGCTCCAACCATACCTATTTACCAGGGCCTTCTTCAGCCATAAGAGGGTCCTGGAGTGGGGAGGGGGAGAGCTTGAGGAGTGATCTTTGCTGTGAAAACATGGGTGTTACAAACATCTCCCTGTTTTCATCTGTGAAGCCATGGGGGGTATATTGTTAGCTCATTTGGGAAGCATTCCATGCCAAGAGCGGAATCCCCTGATACTGTTGTACTCTAGGCTGCTGCACAGTTTGCTCGTGTTGCCAGTTTGGCTCTAGACTGGCACCCCCACCAGGGAAGCCTCCCACTCTCCCTTTTCCCAAATTCAGCCTGGACTTCATCAGCCCTGTTCTGCTGATGCTTCTTAGTCTTTACCCCCCATCCTCCCTGCTCTGCCCCCCAGGCCTTTACTCACCACAGCTGCTGCTGTCTCCAGCCCCATGGAGCCCCAGCTCAGGATGAGAACCAGGAAACTCATTACAGTCATTCTGTAGGCAGGAGAAAGAGAGAGAGAGGCACTCATATGGGCACAGACAGTGGTGCCCTCGGGGCAGAAGTCAGTGGCCCAACTCAGCAGGATGAGCAGCTGGGCCCCCAAACACAACAGGGCTGGCTAACCACACGTTGAAGTAAGTGGAGGAGGAGCATCTAAAGAGGGGAAAGTGTGTGTGTGTGTAAGATCGGAGGCTAAAATTATGTAACCATATCACTGGGCACAGAGCCCCTCTGCCTTTGAGCAGGGTTTTGTCACCTTTTTTCGTGACATATCTAAAATGATGTGTGGCAGGCAGAAATTCAACAGATGCAGCTTTACCCATCATCATTGCACTCGAGTCATGATTCCACATGGCTCTTCTACATCTGACAGGCAGCTGCTGTAAGTGCAGGCCAGCCTTCACCAACCTGCTGCCCTCAAGACGTTTTGGTCTACAACTCACATCAGCTCCAGCCAGTACAACTGGTAGGTGCTATCTAGTGTGAGATTACTCCCTGATTACTATGAATGGCGATATCACGATGGTTTTGCTTTGAAGTAATGCATGATTAGGCTTTGACAAAAGAATGATAATAGTCCTTGATAAATTTGAACTGATGCACTGGTAATCCACCTGCAGGAGTGTGAGGTCTGAAAGCTTGGGAGACTGTGTGTAAACAAGAGTGTTTTGAGATATTGAAGATGTAGAAGCTGAGAGAGAGAAATGGGCAGCAGGATCTTATTGGTGGTGGGGTGGGTGGGTTTGGAATTATAGAGGCAGTTGCCCAAGGTCTCATGCACGGAAGGGCCACATTGATATTGGTAGACAGTAAACTGAGAAAAATAATGACACTCACAGAGGCTGCAGTGAGAAGGAAAGTGGGGTTTTGTTGCTAAATGAATAATCAGCCCCAGGACTGAATAACAGCACCTGGCTCAGGTTATTAACAGGACCTGACTGGCTGAATGTGAAGCATCTGGGTTGTAAGGGGATCTGATGTGAGATCTTCAGCCTTGGAGGACTGCCCCTTTGTCTCCACTTGGATATTTGTAAATAGAGAGAGTTTTACAAATCTGGCAGCGTTGCATTCTGGAATTTCTTGTTGTCTCTGGTGTTCTTACACTTAAGAAAATTTGATATGAAATGAAGCCCACTGATAGTTTGCTTATTCTTTTCCAACTGACAGGTCCTCTGTGCAAATAATCATAAATCTCTGTTTGATGCATTAAAACTTAACAACGGGTCTATCCTTGGAGATCTTTCTTTTTTGCATCCCTCCCTCCAGTCACTACCTCCCAACGCTGCAGAACCCAGATGTGCCCACCAGATGGTGCACTCACACGATTACCAGCCACTTGATCTGCTTCGCCAGCCCCAGCAAAGTGAAGAGAGAGATGATGAGGTCCAATAGCAGCAGCAAAATGTAGGCCAGCCACCTGGGGTGCCAGAGAACAACAGAGTGAGGGTGATGCACTGAGCCCAGTTCTTCCACCTCCGACCCTTCTGCCTTGTTCCATTGCCAGGCTGTCCTGGGACTACAGAGCAGAAGGCAGCCTGCTCTGGCCTCCGCCAAAGGACCAAGGCTCCTTGGAGGCCGCCCCTCCCTGCCTCCCAGGCAGTGTTGTAGTGTTAAATTCTGCAGTGCACATGATATTTGTGACAGCCCTCTTAGCCACACTCCTCCTCAGACTTGATAACAAAAATGGATTTTTGACCAATAAACTCATCATGGCAAAATGGCAACTCATCCCCTTCCTCCTTTGCTTCGCATCCAGCCCGATTAAGAGTTCTGGTGGACTCAGAAGCTTCTTTACTATGCTGTGACATGTTGGTAGGTCATAATAAAGAGGCTTTGGGATCCCCCCCCCCCCAAATAATAACAACAGGCAGCTTAACCCTTAGCCTTGCAGGCTAATGTAAATCTACCTCTTTGTCGGCTTAGCTGATTTGGGGCCCCTCCAGAGTCTGGTGTTTTAGAGCGGGTGTATTCTGCAACATGTTCTTGAATCAATAATGGTGCATTAGTGGTGGACTTATTCTGCTTTAGTTTGCCCTGAGATGCTTCCCCAGGGCTACCACATTACTGCTATCTGGAGGGACTGCAATAGTGCAACAAAAATAAACCAGAACATACATGATATGCAAAGTTACAGGATTTCAGCAGGAAGTCATAGGATATGCACTGACTGGAGGTGAAGCAGTGTGATCGCCCCAGAACTTTTGCAGGCCCAAACACTATTGGCAGCCAGTGTGGTGTAGTGGTTAGAGTGTCAGACTGAGACCTGGGAGAGGAGGATTCTAATCCCCACACAGCCATGCAGCTTGCTGGGTGACCTTGAGCCAATCTCAGCCTAACCTACCTCACAGGATTGTTGTGGGGATAAAATGGAGAGGGGGAGAACCTTGTACGCCACCTTGAGCTCCTTGGAGGAAAGGTGGGATAGAAATGTAAGAATAAATTAAATAAATAAAGTGGGATTGCATGTGACCACCCCAAGAGCATCAAGGACACAAATAATCTTGAATGTGCAGTAAAAAGGATGTCTGGAGGGGCCCCTATCCTTCTGCAAGTGCACCCACCCACCCACCATTGTCTTTATATCCTTCCCTAACTGGTCTCCTTTCCACCCTGTATCTCACCTGTAATCCTCCAAGTAGCCAACTTGTTCTGCTAGGATGCTGGGCCCACCCCGGGCCTCGCTCCAGAAAGGAATGCCATCAAGGGTCTGTGCTACTGCCTCGGCCTGGCGGCGTGTGTTCCGGACCACGGCCACCAGCTCAGTTCGCGGGGATAGCGTCTCCTCAAGCTGGGTAAGCTCTCCCCATACAGTTGCTGAAAGTAGCTCCACTGTCTCTGATACCTGTGGGGAGCAAGAGGTGACTTGCAAAGAAGTGCGGCATAGGGGAGGAGGGGAGGCATATGTGCCACCTGGTGCCGCACAGCATGCAAGGCCTTGGCACAGATTTGGCTGCCAGACGCACCCGGCGAATATGATGCGCCGTTTGCCATGTGCTCCCCTTCACACTGGGCCTGACTGCCAAGCTGCACTTCAAGAACAGACTGTCCTTATATCAAGTGACATAATGACATACCAACAGGGTTGCTGCTTGAGATTTGCTCCCATCTTACCAGCACTAAGAACTTCCTCTGTGCTATGGAGGTGGGTGGGAGAGGGAATCGGGTTCTGTGACCTGGATTATGCAATTTTATTTTATTTTATTATTTGTTTATTTTTTCAGTTATATCCTGCCCTTCCTCCCAGCAGGAGCCCAGGGCGGCATCAAGGACATTTGCTGAGATGAGCTCATTTTGTGTAAGTCCTTTTCTTCTCTTAGCCTAGGGCCAGGGTTCCCAAGGTGTGATCCGTCAGCTTCAGGTAGGTGGTTCATGGCATGTCTACATTAAATATTAATATCTTTTAATTGTGTTTTGTTGCTTTTTGTATGTTATTGTATTGTAATGGCATTCACAGGGTAATGCAATAAAATACAGTGTATGAGAGGGAAAAAAGCAGTAAAAATACAATTGAAAACCTTGCAGCGTCCAACACAGCACATTACAATTGCTTCAACAGGCAGAAAAATCATTAAGGGGTCTGCTAAGACCATCAGCAATTTTCAGTGGTCTGTGTGGGTGTGAAGTTTGGGAACCGCTGGCCTAGGGGGCATTTAGAAGTCTATGACTGGCTATGAGACGTAATATGTAGGAATACCTATTCACATTTTGAGGGAGAAGCAGGGCATGGCTGTTTCCACCACACCCAGGGAGCGATTTGCTGGACAGAGAAGGCAGAGTACTAGACTGACTTGCTCCCTGAGCTTACCATACGTTGAGGTCACTTCCAGACAGTGAGTTTTCCTATATCCAATAGATAGGCTGGTCCATTAGGGTGAATGGGGTCCTGCCCCATCAACCTTCACCTCAATCCAACCCCCATCAGCCTGCCTTCTTCCTTAAAACCAATCCATGGGGTGGCCCTGGTTGTCAGTCTCTGCTCCTCAGCCTCAGTTTTTACCCTTGTAGAACTCAGCACGGAGGAGGATGAGTTGGCTCAGCCTGGCATTGGCCTTTTGTCCTACCAGTCCCAATGGGCACCAGCTACCACTGCCATGGTACACATGGCATGCTCTGGCCATATTCACACTGTATATTTAAAGCACCCTTATCGCTCTTTAACCATCATGGCTTTCCCCAAAGAATCCTGAGTACTGTCATTTGTTCAGGGTGCTGAGAGTTATTAGGAGATTCCTCCCAGCACCCTTAACAAACAAGTTCCCAGGATTCTTGGGGGGTGGGGGGAAGCCAAGATTGTTAAAGTGGTATAAGAGTGCTTTAAATGTATGGTGTGGATGTGGCCTCATTCCGTTCACCTGGATCGCCACAGCACTAGAGTCTGGTTCAGGTGTTCCTTAGTGCACTGAGCCTATGGTTGCCAGGTTCCTGGCCTGAGACTGATCCTGTATCTTTAAGAGAAGAGACAGTCAGCCAAGTGCAGGTGTTCTGGCAACACTGTAATGGGAAAAACCACAAGGGGGAATTCTCCCTTCCTCCTGCCCAACTTTTAAAGATACAGAAGACCTCTTGGTTGCCAGGCCCAGCCTCCAAGAGGTCTTCTGTATCTTTAAAAGTTGTGCAGGGGAGAGGGAGAATTCCACCGTGTGGTCTTTCCCATTACAGGGTTGCAAGAACACCTGCACTTGGCTGACCTTCTCTTTTCCTAAAGATGCAGGATCAGTCTCAGGCCATGAACCTGGCAACCCTAACTGGGCCTGTCCTTCAAATCTTCATCCCTTTGGGCTCCGCTGCAGACATTTGCATGCTGAGCAGGAAGGACTGAAGGGGGGATCATTGTGTGTTCTGCTGGATGTGCTTAGAGATCCTCCATGCAAAAGGGAACCCTGATGGTTTAGGAATCTCATTCATGTGTAGGATTCTTTAAAAAAAAACCTTCAGACCTTCTGCTCAATAGGCAAAGGTCTGAGGCTACAGCTGGCAAGGATGGGGCTATCACGTGCATCCCATCTCCTCCACATGCTCTGATAAGGTGTGGAGGTGAACATCTGAAGAGGGCTTAGTGCTTGCAACAATCTCAGCTGTCATGTGGCATCATATCTGGTACACTTGCAACATGTTGGATTCACACTGTACACATGTCCCTGGAATAAAGAGACATGAGTCAAGGGCCACTGATCTTGCCAAAGGCTGTTTACAATCACTTCTAACCTCTGATTCATTTCTGGAGCATGTAAGCAGAGCACAAGTTGAAAGTGTCTTGAGGGGTTGTTATCTCAGGGTAACTGAGCATATAAACACGAGCGGGCAAACCTCTTGCACCTTTCCCTTCCCATTCACTCACTCACCAGAGTATCGATGGAGCTTAGTGTGTGGTTGGTGTTCAGCAGCGAGTATGTGACCTGGTATACACCATCGTTGGTCTCACTGTTACCATAGAAACCGATGCCAATCCCAGCACTGTGTTGGAGGTGGAGGGAGAGAAAGAGAGAGATGTATCAGCAGGTGCAGGGATTGCAACCCATATAACACTGTTCCAGAAATAAAGGGAGGGTGTCTTACATTCTGCATGGCCCTATATTTGTGCCACAAAAGCCTGTTTATGCCAGAACAAAAGAAACATAAGAAAAGCCCTCCTGGGTCAGGCCAAAAGTCCATCGTGTCCAGCATCTTGTTACCACAGTGGCCAAACAGATATCTGTGGGAAGCCTGCAAACAGGACTTGAGTACAGGTCCTGGACAGCCCCCTAAAACTATATAATGAGACTAGAGTGTCTATGTGTCCTCCTTTACGGAGGACAGGGCTGTATTTGAAGGGATCTATCTGGTCCAAGTCTAGTTTAAGAAGAGAGAGCAGAGAGGCCTTGAAGTTGTCGATCAACAGTTAAGCACCTGGACAGCAGACTGAACAGGCACACATGCCACCTGGTCACAGTCTTCCCCTACTATGTCAAGATGTGTTATGTAAATGTACTGCCTTCAAGTCGATTCCAACTTATGGCGACCCTATGGATAGGGTTTTCCTGAGGCTGAGAGGCAGTGACTGGCCCAAGGTCACCCAGTGAGCTTCATGGCTGTGTGGGGATTCGAACCCTGATCTCCCAGGTCGTAGTCCAACACAACCACTACACCACACTGGCTCTCCTGTTACATTTCTATTTAAATTATAGTAAATTGCTTCTAAATTTGCATCTATATGTATACAATCAGCACATGCTTTTTGTGTGTGTGTGTGATATGTTTGGCTATACTACATGTCACCAAGGCCTCATTCTCACTAGGATGGTAAACCTGTGTTTGGGCTATACCTCTTCAGGCTGTAGGTTCAAACTCTTATGACTTAATGGTCCTGCGACTGTGTATGCATTACTGGCTTAAAATGCAACAAGGTCCTTTTTTTTCTTTTTTCTTTTTTTTCAATAATTTTTATTCAAATTTTCATAAAACATACAAGACAAAATCATAAAACATTCAAAGACAAAAAACAAAATCAAAAATAGTTAAACAAAAAGAAAAAAAGAAAAAAAAAAACAAAAATAAAAAATAAAGAGTAAAATATTGACTTCCCATTTGTCAAAGATCAAATCAGTTATAAGTCTATAATATATAGCAATCCTGTCTCTTAAGTCATATTATAAAATCACTTTCCTCCAGTAGTTATCTTACTTAATCATCAAATCTCATAAACATTACTTTATTCTTTCCACAAAAAGTCAAAGAGAGATTTCAATTCTTTAAGAAATATATCTATCAATTTTTTTTTTCCAGATAAGCATATCGATTAATCCATCTCATTACTAATTATGATAATCTTATTGTCATAACCATAGTCAAAATAAACATTTCAATTAATCCATCACATCAGAATCTGTTAGGTTCAATAATTTCAGTAGCCATTGTTCTATTATCTCTATTAGTTCCATTTTCCATCTTCCATCTTCAGTAGTCTTGTTAAGTCCAGTAATTTCAATATCCAATCTTCCATTATCAGTATTCCATAATAATCTTGCTGTCAAAGCCATAGTCATATAGTAAGAGTCTGATGGGAATTACCTCTATCCCAAATATTTTCTTGCCATCCATTCTGAATAGGTTGCTGAAATACTGCTGTAAAATCATATCTCTGTTCTTTTTTTCAAAATACACTGGGTCATCTCTTAAAAGTTTTTCCATTGTCACATGGCTGCAGTTAATTCCATAGATTTTCTCTATATTGGGCTCCATCACATCATTCCAGTCCAGAAGATAATCCATGCCATTGATAACTTTATCTCTAGAATCTTCATTAATTTCTTCAGAGATAACATTGAGTTCCAAACAATAGATTTTATTTCTAAAGTCCATAGACTCCAAATCTTGTTCCTGTTCCACGTTTGTTCCAATCTCCGGGATCTCCTCTCTCACAGGGACCCCTATTCCAGTCTCCAGGGTCTCCTCTCTCACAGGGACCCCTGTTCCAATCTCCGGGGTCTCCTCTCTCACAGGGACCCCTTCCAGGGTCACCTCTCTCACAGGGACCCTTATATCTTTAATCTCCTGCTTCATTTTACTCAATTCAATTTTCGTTATCTCAATCTCATCCATTATTTTCTGAAACATAGTTATTTCCAGATTCTCAGCCACTTTCTTAATTGCCATTTTAAAAGAAAAATATAGGAAAACCACTTCTTATTTCAGCAACAATTGGGTTAATACTCCAAACTTGGTGACATCACAGTATAAACAGAGCAGACAGCCTTATCTCTCCAATAGTTAAGTAAACAAAATGCAGTTCCCAGGATCGAAACAATTAATGGCAATCGTCAAGAAACAGATTCGTCAAAATAAAATAGACCAAAAAGAGAGTAGTCTCAAAACAGTATAATATTTTTCAAAATAAAAATCTGGAATAGAAATCCCTCTTCTGTGTGTATCTTTAGAATGCAAATCCAGGACAGCTTTTTGCAACAAAAACAGAGATAAGCTATTAATTAGTGCGTAGCAGAGAGAAGTTACGGCTCCCCAGTGAGATGTCAAAAACCGATCAATCTGGCAAATCTCTTTTAAACAGCAACAATTTAAGTCAAGTAAAAGAAAAATATAGAAAGAAGGGTGCTTGCCTGTTAATGCGTTCTCTCTTAGAAGATAAGATGAACGTTCGCTTTAACAGATAGAGCTTGCTGTTGAAAATCCGTCCCACCTTCGTCGGCTGGACCTCGTCCCATAAATTAATGAGATCTGGTCGTCCCAACAAAAATAGGCTTTGAGGTTAATCTCTTCGTTTCTCCCTACCCGGGAGAAGTTTAATCAGTCAAAAAAAAAGAAAAAACTGACTGATATATCTGAATAAGCTTCTTTTGAGGCAGGAGCCCGTCTCAAAAGCAGGCACAGGCTAAGTCACCCTTCCCGGAAGTCAACAAGGTCCTTTTTTTTCAGTGTGGATCAAAGCTGACTGTGAGGGACGGATGCAGTATTTCGTAAGAAACGACTGGATAGATATGGATGGTGATGTGTGGTGTACACTGCTTCCCAAACAAGCAGTGGGAGAGCCCTGGATGCAGAGTAAGTGGGAACATGTACACAGCCTGCATATATAAACATTTTCCCCTGAAAACATTTCCCTGTACATAGAAAACAAGACACAAAGGAGAAGAGTTCTCGCTCAACCTTCTCACTGGCATGCTAGTTTTCAAAGTGAAAAGATGTGTGTGTATGTTTGTCCATGTGCACATGCGTGTATGACACAGGAGGAGCATTCTGTCACTTGAGCCTGAAATGGTACAGCCCTGACAGAGGTTTACCACCTCAGCAAGAACTGTGCCCAACACTGAGTCAGACCCTTCTTTAGAACTTGTAGGAGAAGAAGATAGTTGAACAGATTTCGAGTTCCCCAGAACTCTTCATTGTGGTAAAAAAATGCGAGAGAGAGAGAGAGAGAGAGAGAGAGCTGATGCTCAAGCCATCCTCCTCTGCATGTGTAAGAGTCTTAAGATGGAGTGTGGGAGGATGTAGCAGGCGTTCAAATGAGTCCTTTTCAGGTGCTTTTCAGGTTGAAGCCTGCTGGGAGGGAGAAAACACACAGGGCCCCGGTAGAGGTCCTTTTTATTGTGTATTCATGACGAGTTGTGCTCATGACTGTATTGGGGCAGTTATACATGATCCCACTTTCAATACTGTTTGTTCCTGCAAACATTTTGGGGAAGACATCCTGCTTTGTTTCCAAGCAGTGCATGTCCTATAGCTTCCTGCTGAAATCTTGTAAGTTTTCATATCACAAATGTTCTGGAATTCATTTATTTTTGTCACACTTTTATTGCACTATACCACAGAAGTGCCCCTTCAAATGGTGATAATGCGGTAACATTGGGGAAGCATTGCAGAACAGCTATTAAAGGGAAAATGTGTAGATGTATAAATCCACTACTGATGCATTATTCAGCTTGGACAGCTCCTTGAAAGTTTGGACTAAAATCCAGAGCAGATTCACTGCCCCACTGACAGCGGAGCCACCAGTCTCCACTGGCATTATTATTGTGTTAATGACATATTGTAGAATTCATCACCCCCCCAAAAAAAACTTGTCTGGAGGGGCCCATAATGGCCAATCCCCCATCTCTGCAAATACACTATACCAAACCAAAGCTTGCACCCTATTTTGTGACATTTGGGTTGGTCTAATAAAAGTATTGCCCCAATATGTATTTTGGAACTTTTCTTATGGGCCTACAGGGCTATCTTTACTTTCTAAATTTAAATATGTATTTAAATGCAATGTTATGTGAATTGTAAAAAAACAACACCCAGATTCATGCAGAAATGGGTCAGAATAGACCAATGAATGGAATACATGCAAAACTGATGTGGACTTGGAAGTAAACTGATTTGTCCAGCCCTAGTTGGAAATTAGCATGTTCTCACCTTGCAGTGACCTCAAGTAAATTTTCAGCCCTCTCTACTATATCAGTTTTATACTCCTTAAATTTTTCCTGGCTCCTCCTAAAGAATCCTGGGAATTGTTGTTTGGTCAAATGCTGCAAATTCTCAGCTTGTAATTCTTAGTCCCATCATCTTTTATATAGAACTATAGTTCCTAGGTTCCTTAGGAAGGGTGTTAAAGGAGTTGAGGTCTGTAGCGTTTATGTATTTAATCTTTATATATTTAGATTATATACTGCCCTTTGCGCAAGCACAAGTTTATAAAAGAATACATAAAATCCATATAACACAATCCTTAAAATATGCAACACAATGGTTTTGTTCCCATAAGCCAAACCATAGCTTAGTGAGACTGTGCAACCCTGTGGGCTCCTGGAGAGTAGCTCAAAGGTGTTTTGCTCCTCTCCATCTCTTTTTGCTGCCATGCCATACTGAGCTAAACCAAGATTTGGTTTAGTGGGGCATCCGAACATGGACTCAATGTTAACCTCTCTCCTCGCTGACAACAAGCTGTAGACAAGAAAAGAGCTTAACCACAAGTCCCAGTTCAGATGACACACTAAGCCAAACCTTGGCTTAGCATGGCGCAGCAGCAGAGTCTCACTAAGCCAAGGTTTGGTGCAACATGTCATATGAACCAGACCATTGTGTATGGACTGCTCCTTGCAGTCGCCCCAGCCACCCAGTTGTCAGAAGAGGCTCCAAATGGCCCCGGCCTAGCCTTGATAGTTCCCTGCTGGCTTGGTTCAGGACTGGAAATGCATGAAGCAGATGTTTTATCTGTTGCACCTCTACTAGATTCAGGCTCCAGTGCAGGTGCTGGTAACTAAACAGGTTCATTAAACAGTCTCTTAATGGAGGCCTGCAGCAGGGCTTCTCTTAGCCCCAGGGAAAAGACAGAGTGGGGAGGCTGGAGTCCCGGGACTGAACAGACAATGCACAGTGAACTATGCCTGAACACAACATAGCAGGAGTAGAAGTGGGGAAGGCTTTGAAAAGCAGATCATTGCTTTCTCCCCCCCCGCCGCCTTTGTTGTTGTTGTTACAGGCTCCTGCATGCACCCTTGACATCTCCTGCTGATCCCACCACTACCATCATCTGGGGTGAGGATGGACAAGTCTGGCAAGGGCACATTGCGGACGTATGTGGATGGTAACAGGCATATGTGGGCCGTGGGGGGGTTGGAGGCACATTGGATATGTGCATCCCCTGCCCACTCCTTCAAAACTGCTGCACACAGCCATGAATCCTCCTGCGGGCACAGTGGAGGGAATAGCTGCAAAGAGAGAAAGAGTTGCATCAGGAGAAGGAGTGCGGATGAGGAGGGAGAGCAGGAAAGGAAATGGGGGAAGAGCGCAAAGATGCATCAGGGGAGCAGCAGCAGCAGAGGGGGAAAACGTCTCAAGCTCCTTACGGCAGCTGGCTGGGGATTGGGAAGGGATTTGCCTAGACAAGGGAAGAAGTGAGCGTGAAAGGAATGGTGCACAGCACAAGAGAGACCCAGGATCTCCCCATCTCTCTCTCCCCCTCATCCTGGATTGGGCCATCTATCTGTATCTGGCTCCTGACAGCCAGCGTTTGCCCACCCACCCCCTGGCTTGCTTCTTAACTGTAATTACGAAGCATGCTGGGTGGGTAATTATAGTCTTTCTGGTAATGACACAGGCGTACCGTGAAACAGCTGCAACCAAAATGTATGGGGGATTAACTCAAGAGGGACCAAAAATATCGGCCGCTCTTCCTTCAGCAGATCTGGCCCTTCTCCACACATCCATCCACCTGAGCCATACTTGTAGGGTCACTGCACATGAGTGTATTCGTGGATGGCTAGTTTTTCTTTTTATCTGATGATTAGGCTAGGGTTTTTTATTATTATTATTTAGCATTTTATACACGTTTTCCAGGATTGTGTAAAGGATTGTTTATGAATCAGAATAAATAAACATAGCTCCCTCGCTCCTGTCTACCTCTCCATCTGTTGCTCTATACCTGCATCCTTAAATAATTCAGTGATGCTTGACTGACATGACAAGTGATATGCCCGTGCTCGTAAATAGACACCAGTCTTCTCACCACCTATGGGCAACCTGTGGCTCTCCAGATGGTGCTGGACTCCAGCTTCCGCCAGCTCCATCCAGTAGAGCCATTGGTAAGGGATGATGGGAGTTGCAGTCCTGCAACATCTGGAGGGACACAAGGCTCCTCATCCTTGATCTGTGGTGAGAATATAAATGGCATCCAGGTGACCAGCAGGCTTGTAGCCAGAAATGCTGAACTGAGGAGGAAATGTAAGGATATATGGGGGGGGGGAAGGAATCCCTACACAACCTAAACATAAGTAGCTTAATATGTCTAATGCTATTTAATTCTTTTAACTGTTAATACAAATTCAATTTCCTAGTGTTTGTCGCCTATCCCAGCGCCCCTCCAGATGCCCTTTTATTATTATTGCCGATTTGTGATTTGCAGTGATGATGCTATCAGGACGGTAACTCACACACAATGCCACTTTCAATACTGTTCGTGCCTGCAAATGTTTTGGGGTAGTCACACTGCTTTCATTTCCAATCAATGCACTTGTTGGAATGTCCTGATGAAACTGCATAACTTTTTATACCTCAAATGTTCTGGCCTGGTTTTGTCCCGCTTTTGTTGTGCTAGAACCCCCCAGACAGCGATAATTTGGGTAGCACTGGGGAAGCGTCTCAGAAACTAAAGCAGAATAAACACACCACTAATGCACTATTATTGGCTCAGGAACATGTTACACCTGCAATAGGACACCAGTCTGGAGAAGCCTGGATTTTGCACTCATTGGCTAGAACTCTGGAAAGTGAGAGCAGATTTTCTCCTGTTGGGTAGATGACTGCCTGAAGGCTTTCCATTCTAGGTCTAAACCTAACAATGCAATCCTCTTCAAAGTCAGCACAGCTGGGGCCAAGTTGAAGGAGGACTTGGGGAAGGTGCTCTCTGGGCCCTCCCCCCATTGCCCTGGGGCCCTCCCCCATGAGCTTACCATGAGACTACAGGGTGGGCTGTGGTGTGCATCCAGGTGCTAGGAAAAAAAACTCCTGGGGCTTCAGTAGCTGCCGTGAACTTAATTTCCCAAGAGTGGCTTGGACACTATATTGGGGTCCGCAGGCATTTTGAAGAAATTAAGATGGTGGTGGCTGTAGCTGCCGCCTTCTCTTCAGAGCTCCAGGCCACTTAAAAAAGTTAGGGTTTTTTTAAAGGAAGATTGTGTTTGACGTGATGGATCCTCTGGGGCTTATTATGGGCCTCAACATTTGCTCCACTGTGCCAGGTGCTGATGCAAGACCTGACCACAGAGGAACATAGGAAGCTGTGTCAGTCCATCTAGCTCAGAACTGTATACATGGACTGACAGTGGCTCTCTAGGTTTCAGCAGGGAACATTCCTAGCCCTACCTGGAGATTGAAACTGGGACCTTCTGCATGCAAAGCAGATGCTCTGCCACTGAGCTACCGCTCTTCCTTGGGGTTTAGGAGCAGCTACTGCTACATAGGACTGGACTGTAAAAGGGCTAGAAGCTTTTTTTAAAAATTAAAAAGCAGGGAGGGGCCTGATATATCTTGGAAGGGGGTAGGCTCCAATCCCAACCCTCTGATCTCAGTTCTAGTGACCAGAAAATTTTTTAGAAAGCTCTTGGAAAACAACTGGCCCTCCCCCCCACCCCCGGTTTAATGTCATCAGTGGACAAAACATAGGACCAAATATAGGATGTATTAGTTTTGGAAGTGACCTCAAAGGTCATGTAGTCCAGCCCTCTGCCAATGTGAGAAATCCACTCCTACAGCACCCTTGATAGGTGGTCACCTAGCCTCTGCTTATAGCCCTATAACAATTGCATCTTGCATCCCAAGTTACCTTCTATGCCTGTGATTATTCTTGCTTAAATTCTTGCACCTGCTATTGCTATTGGTGTAATTATTATTTTATTTGGTTTGGTCATTTTAGCTTTTGTTTCATTTCCATATATTTGGTTAATGGTTTGTGTGTTAATTTTACTTGTATGTAGTTGTGCATACTTGAGCAATGAAATTTGAAAGAGTTGTGTAATTCTTTTGAAAGAGATTACAATAAAAGTTTGTTGCAAACAAAAAACAAGAAAAACCCTCTAATGATGGGGAGCCCACCACCTTCCAGGGCAGTCTGTTCTACTGCTGAACAACTTGTCAGGAAGTTCTTTATAATGTTTAGACTACATTTTCTTTCTTGTGATTTTAACCCTTTGATTTCCGCCCTACCCTCTGGAGCAACAGAAAACAGATTTGCTCCATCATTTCTGTCGGGGTTCCCAAACTGTGGTCTGTGGTGGTCCGTGGCATGCCCCTGTTAAATATCCATATTGATTTTAATTGTATTTTTATTGCTTCTTTTGTTTCTTATATGGTATTTTATGGTATTACAATCTGAATTTGAGTGCAAATTGTAATACAATAAAATCCAATAGAGGAAATAAAAGTAGCAACCAAAATACAATTAAAAATCACACAGCATCTAGCACAGCACATTACAATTGCTCCGACAGGCAGAAAAATCATTAAGTGGCCCATCAAGACCCTCATCAATTTTCAAGGTGTCTGTGGGGGAAAAAAGTTTGGGAACACTGGTCCATTTGTCAGCCCTTTAAATATTTGAAGACAGCCAGCATGTCACCTCTTAATTGTCTGTCCTTCAGGCTGAACACATCCAAGCCCCATCTTCAGCCTTTCCTAATAGAACTTGAACTCAAGGCCCCACACTATCTTTGTCACTCTCTGGGCACATTCCCAGTTTGTCTATATCCTTCCTCAACTGGGCTGCCCAGTTTAGGTACTGAAAGTAAAATCTGGCCAAACCAAAACAGAGGGATTTCATTTCACTTCTGGCTGTCTTGACAAGACAGTATACTTCTGCTGATGCAGCCCAGAATTGCATTTGTTCTTTTAGCTGGTGCACTGCACTGCTGATTTGAGGTGGCTGTAAGTTATGCCAGTGCTTGAATTATGGGAGGAAAGATAGGCAAGCTCTTGAGAAAATCCACAACCTTCTCTGACTCCCCCATTTTGGCCAGATCATCATCCCTCATAGCATTTGAAAAATAGCAGAAAGAGCTTTCACAAAAGGCAGGGTGGGGTGGGGGCAGGCCCTGCCTGTCCTCCCTTTAATTCAAGCACTGAGTTACGCTCAGTGGGGGAAGGGGAATCACACGTTTTGTTTCTCAATTCAGGGAAGATCACTCTGACAGCGTTTGAGAACGGCTCAACACTGAACACACTCAAGCAACCTCACAACTAGCCACCCCATCAACCTAAGCTTCCAGTCCCGCACATCCATTCCTGACCAGCTCTAGGAACCAAAAGCTGGCAATCGGGCCACTATGCACAGGGCACCTGAGAAGATTGGGAGGCATGTCCGTGGGAGAATTCTCAGTTGGCACGCCCGCTGTGAGTGCCTTGCCTGACCGCTCCCCCAAATCCCAGAGCCAGCCTTGCATTCACTGATCCACCTGCTCTTCCGTCACACACTAACCTCCAACCATTCTCCCTTTCTCTCTCCACCCAACTCTCACATAGGTCTTTGCCCCCCCCACCTCTTTCAGTCACACCAGGGCCCTCTCTTTCTCTTTCTCCCTAAATCTCATCTCTATAGCAACCACCTCCCTCCTCTCCAAGCCTTGCAGGGCGGCACCATTCTCATGATAATCAAGCTTTTTCATGAGATGGGAGGCAGTTCCCAGACTGAAGGGCAAGGGAATAAAAAAACATAGTGGTGGTGGTGGGAAGTGTTTCTGGCTCATACCCTACCCCCTCCGCAGACCCTCTGTATCACTCTCTTCGCAAAGAAGTCAGGAATCCTGGTACCCATCCTACCCTTCCCTAAACTCTCTAAATCTCATTCCAGTGGAGTCCACAGAAACTTGGCATTCTCACCTCGGAGCCTCAAGATCTCCATGCCTGGGAGATTGGTCAACTACCCTTTGAAGGACCAGGTTTACAGCTTGGAGGCATTCATTGATCCATCTCTGTCACTAGAGGCCCATGTGACCTCTGTGGCTAGGAGTGCTTTCTACCAGGCTTAGCTGGTACATCAGCTGCGCCCATTCCTGGACTAGGATAGCCTAACTACAATGGTCCGTGCACTGGTAACCTCAAGACATGGACTACTGTAATGTGCTTTATGTGGGGTGTCCTTGTATCTGATATGTAAACTGCAACTAGTGCAGAATGCTGAGGCCAGATTGCTCACAGAAGCAAGGTTCTCCTGGCAACATGTTAACTCCTTTCCTATTTGCTATCGGGCCAGGTTCAAGGTTCTTCAATTCACAAAGCCCAAAACAACTTGGACCCAAAGTACTGTAAGGACCACTTGACCCCTTATGCTCCACCTCGACCACTGACAACTTCTGATGGGGTGCTTTTGGCGCTCCCCTATGCCCCTGAGATTCAGTCAGCCTATACCAGGGTCCCAGCCTTTAGTGTGGGAGGCCCTGCCCTGTGGAACTCCTTGCCAACAGAAGTCCAGCAGGAGTCATCCCTGCTTTCTTTCAGTGTCTTTTAAACACTATTGTTCAGACAGGCCTTTTGAATATATATTTTTTGACATACCAGTTGTTATTGATACGTTATTGATGTTTTTATTGTCATTGTAGTATCGAGCTTTTATGTTGTACACTGCCTTGTTATATTTTCTACAAAAGTGTGATTTTTGTATTATTATTATTTAAATAAGACAAATAAATAAAATGCTCAGATTTTATTCAGAAATTTTGTGTGGGGTAGGGGCTCCTTCTGCCGTTCCTCTCTTTCTCTCAAAGCAGCACAATAAGCCACTTCAGCCCAGGAAAGTGCCCAGGGACTAGTGTCAAGGAATATCTGCTGCCCCTCACACCTAACATATTTGAAAAGGGGTCCAGAGTTCTCTCCTTCCCTCCTTCTTTTGCCTATTGCTTAAAAAAAAAATCCCAGTGACCCTACCAAAAGAAGAAAGCAGTCTCCTCTCTGCCTGGATGAACTGGGAAAGGCGACCAGACATTTGCATACCAGAGCCCAAAAGGAGAGCCTTTTTTCACTTGTTTGAGAATTCTCGTTCATTGGTAACACTGGCTTCTTCTGTTCCTGATTTCTTGACATTAGTTGTGTGTCCCAGCTGGAAAGCAAGGTTGGGGGTGCGAGAGAGTCTTTTTCTTTCACAGGCCAGCCTATGGTAAGTTCTTCCCCACTGCCTCAGGAGCACAAAGGGCTTTGACCTCTATAGATGTGGGGTGGTGTGGAGCTCCATCAGGAAATATTCCTTTGGGATAATAATTCATGGCTAGCTTACACATTCATACCCATGGCTTTAGCTGCTTCCAGACTGTCACTATTTTGTGAGTATAATTCAACTATATACCAGCAAATTTGAATTGTGCAATTAAAGTGGATTTGCTGTCCCTGCACAACAAACCCAGTCCCTTCAAAAAAAGAACCCCCTCCTCCAAACAATTCTGTAGTAAGAAGTGATGGGAAAATGCACTGGAAACTGGGGGATTACGGTGACATAGGATGATGTCATATAACCTTCCCGCAAACATGTTAGAAAGAATGATCAATAAACAGCACACTCATATAACCTCCATGCAAATTTTGTGCAAACAAATCAGGACGAACGCTCAATAAACAGGTTATCTGGAAGAGGCCCCAATTTGTCATCACTGCAACCAAAATGTGTGATCAGACTCCACTGTGCTTGAGAAGAACAGGAGGTGATAGGAGAGTTCTGTCTGTGGTGTTTGATCTATGGTGGTCGATTCACACATGTTGTAGACTGCAGACATCAAATCATGAACATCCATGTGTCTGAACCCATCCATGGAGGACTGGTTTTGCTCTAGCTTAGGAGCTAGGTGGAAAGTAATTATACCCTCAGGTGATCCTGGGGTTTGGTTTGGTTTTTGTGGATATGTGTGTGCGTTGTGTTTATTTCTTTATTTAATATCCTGCTTTCCCTTTAAGAAGCTCAAGGCAGCATAAATGTTCCCCTCATTTTATCCTCACAACAACTCTATGAGGTACGTTAGGCTGAGACACAGTAACTGGCTCGACATGGCTGAGTGGCAATTTGAACTTAGGTGTTCTCTGTCACAGTCCAACACTCTACCCACTACATCATGCTGACTCTTTCTTCCCTTCCCTTTCAACATGTGCTTGCTGCTGAATTCCTCTGGAACTATTGTAGCCAACCCCTTCCCTTCAAGGCAGTCAGTAAGGCACAGCCATTTTTTCAAAACCAGGGGCTGCATTCCCATCTGGGCAACCCTCTGGGGGCAACATGCCAGTGATGGATGGGTCCAGAGACAAACGTTGGTGAAACAATGAAGGTGAATGTTACCTTTATAGTGTTATAGGATTGGGGGGGGTCTCTACAATATCTGTGGGTCCCCTTCAGCCTGTGATTTTGTTATCTGTACAGATGAAGTTTGTATTAGAGAGACCTGCTGAACTGGGCAAACCAGTTCGTCTTGTAAATTAATAGCTCTGGCCAAGCCAGTCTCCCTTTTGAGTGGCTGATCTACATGTCTAAAGATGTGGCCAAGAGAAGATGTGTTGCTATAAGAACAAGGGTAGTCCTCCCCCTCACCTGGCTGGGGCAGGAGATAGATTTTATGTGAGTCTGAGGTGAAGTTGGGAACTGGAAAGACACAGAGAAGCTTGCCTTGTTCTCTGTGCTGCATGGATGACTCCCCTAGAAGACTAATGGGGAAGCAAGATCTGTGGGAGAGTTAATGCTGAGAACTCTGTCCATCTTATGCTTGTTGTATATATGTGTAAATTGACCATATATTATACAGACACCACAGTCTCTGCTGACCTTCATTCCAAGGAAACTGAACTCTGGGTAAGCACTGGAACCCCTGGAAGTCTCTCACCGCTTGGAGATTGTGGTGTGCACAACAATACAGTAGGCCAATTTTTACACACACACACACGCACAAACCTCTTTATCTTCTATCCAGGCAACCAAGAGGCATTATCAGAGTTCAGGGACACATTCCAACCACACATCTAACACTCAGGAACGGTATTAAGTAGGGATGGTGAGTGGGTACAGCCTGGTAAGCATTCCAAGGGCCATAACGAGAGGCCTGGGGAGCCACATTTGGCCCCCATGTCTGAGGTTCCCCATCCCTGGCTTATACCTTACACACAACACTTCTGGTCAGATAGCATAGATGGCTCAATTAGAGTTTAGCAAATAGATTGTTCTGTCTTTGAGACAGTGGGATTCACTAAATACTTTGTGATCTCTGACAGTTCTATGATGCTGATTCCTGCAGATGCCTCTCTCTGTTCTTCCAAATCATAAATCTGCTCCTCAAAAAATGTCTCCTGACCCTTGGTCCTTTTCCTGTTCTCATTCACCCAAACTCTCTCCGACTCCAGAGAACCCAGGAGTCTTGGCACTTAGTTTGACCCAGTGTCTTTCCTCTGACGAGCAAATAACCATTCACTGCTCTGGGTTAGTTTCTATGCAGAAAATGGGTGGCATGTGGCTGCTGGACCTTCCCTGCCCACCCATCTGGAAGGATTATTTCTCCCTGGGCTAGGTGAATAACAGTCCTCATGCTAAAAATATTTCTTAGCCACCCGCTCTTTCAATGCACTCCAAAGAGCAAAAGGATCACATAGGTCATCCATCCACACAGCATCTGGCTAGATAAACACTTCTATGAACTCTGTGGTCTTAGTTCAGAGATGTCAGGGACTGGATGCAGTGGAGAAATTAGGCTGCATCTGCTACACCACAGACATGAGCTGGTTTCCCCTCAGGTCAGGGTAGAACAAGTTCCATGTAGTTCCATGATTCTGTTTTTGGATGTTTAAAAAGTTATGCTGCAAAGTGAATTGGAAGGCCAGCATGGGAGGCAAGGGAAGAGGGGCTGCTTAACCCTATCCCCTAACCCTATCCCCCTTGCAATCTTTTTTCTGCTGGAAATTGCCCTCCCCCAAGTTATTTTGACCTCTGCTGGGGGGACAGATGCAGGCATCCCTATCTTTTTCTCGGCAGGAAGGGAAAGGAGAGAGTTTTGGCCTTCAGGAATCAGTCTTCTGCTCCAACCTGCAGCCTCAACAGTTGCATTGTATTAAAAACAAAAAAGGGGTGGGGGGAAATACAGAAACACAGGAAGCTCTGTGTCAGGCCATTGGCTCATCTAGGTCAATATTGCCTCAACAGTGGCTGGCGGCGGCTCTCCAGGTTTTCAGTCCAGAGTGTCTCCCAGCCCTACCTGGAGATGCCAGAGATTACACCTCGGCCCTTCTGCCACTGAGCTAAAGCCCTTCCCCAAAGTATCATAGAACTACACAGAATGTGCAGTCCCATCTTTGGGGAACTCTGGGAACTGTCAGTGCTGGTGCAAGACATTTTGCTACCTGAAGCAACCCTTTAAGACTCGCGGCTCCACTCAGTATTAATTCCTGCCTTCATCTATACCCTCCCCCACACACATGGTGATGTGAAGCAGGCCACTTTAACCTGCTGTATGGGAACTGTAAGGCTGAGGGAGAAAGCTCTGCAATAAGTGATCCTTAGCGCCCTCGCCAAACCGCAACTCCCAGGACTCTTTCTGGAAGCTATGACAATTAAACTGGAGTAAAGCAGATATGTTTGTTGTGTAAATGCATCCATAGGCAATGCCAGGAAGCCTGGCCTAATGTCCAAGAATTAATAACAAATGTTTGGGGCAGCTAGCAACATTTTAGCAACAGGGAAAGAGTAATGTGCTAGGAACGAAGGAGTCATCGTATTCTGACACAGAGACAGAGAACCTGTGGCTCTCCAGATGATGCTGGGCTACAACTCCCATCAGCCCTAGCCAGCTTGGCCAGTGGTCAGGGATGATGGGAATGGAGCCCAACATCTGGAGAGCCACAGGTTTCCCATCCCTGTTCTAACAGACACTGGTGTACTAATTAAAAGCAGGGTGCTAATATGGCAACAATGGGAATCTTTTAACAAAGGACTAAATTTCTCTGCAACTTTATAGAAATAGGAGAATAATAATGGTTTGTCAAAGGGATCCACCATGTGTTCTGGTTACAAGCCAATTATAACCCAGTAACTAATTGCACTAGAGTGACTATAAGAAAACACATAAATGCTTCATCAAGAGGGAATTGGTAACCATGTAGGAATAGAAAGGTAGTAATGCTCCTGCACATGGAACTAGTAATAATAATGTTTTAAACCCACTGTGCTAAGCACTAGCATTAAGGGGGATGATAATGCTGGAAAAATAAGGGAATAACAGTTATCTGCCACAAGATGTAGTGACGGCCACCAATTTGAATGCTTTAAAAGGGGACTTAAGACAGATTTGTGGATAAGCCTATCAATGGATACTACTAGCCACAATGACTATGTATCAGAGGCAGTATGCTTCTGAATACCAGTTGCTGGGGATCACGAATGGGAGACTGCTATTGCGCTCATGTCCTGCTTGCAGGCTTTCAAAAGTGTCTGACTGGCCACTGTATGAACAGGATGCAAGACTAGATAGGCCCATGGTCTGATCCAGCAGGGCTCTTCTTGTGTCCTTATCCAGAAAGGGTGCAGCAAAATTCTAGCTGGAACTGACTACAAATCTAGTAACTGCACTCAAGAAAGATCTAGTAATGACTTAGCAACAAGGAATGGAAAGGTTCTAGTAACAAGAGACTTGCAATTTTTAAACTACAAAGAACATATTTACAGAGAATACTGCCTGCTGGCCTATTTCTCCTATTGCTACTAGTTTTAACTGGTATTGAGTGTCAACACTGTACTAGGTACTCAATATCTACTATATAATCTGCTAATAAGAGACATACTCATGTTCCAGTAACAACTTTCAGCTACAAAATGCTGTGGCGAGTTTTGTCCAGTGTCAGTTATTTGGATCATATACTTGTTATGTCAACTTCAGAGGCTTCCAGTCTGTTTCCATTTGCAATTCAAAGTGCTGGTCATAGCCTTTACAGCTCTAGACCAGAGGTGGAGACCCTCAGGCCCTGGGGCCAAATGTGGTCCCCCATGCCTCTTTATCTGACCCTTGGGGCTTTCCCCAGGTCACATTCTCTCTTCCCAGCCCACACCCTTTACTGGCCTTGCTTACTGAGTGCTTTTGCCTGGCGGGAATGTGAACTCTGGCTATGAACTCTGAGAATGCCTGGCTTGCCCGGACAGAGGATATAGAGAGGGGTGTGCAAAGGTGTGTAGAAACTAGCCTGCTATACAAAGGTAAAGTTTACATTCACTGCTCTGCCTGCTTTTGCTTCTGGCCCTGCCCACCACTGGCATGCGGCCCATAGCAGGTTGCCTTGAAGGGAATGGGGCCCTCCGGCTGAATAAAGATTCCCTGCTCAAAATGGTTTAAGGGTTGTTCTGCCACCTGCAGAAATGTGTTCTGCTACCTGCAGTCCAAAGTGGTTCAGTCCACTCTACTAACTCAGGATTCTGTCACCCCATTCCCATCTCAGATCAGGCCTGAGAGGTGCCTCTCAAGTACACTATGCTTGCAGGCATGTGCATACAAACCTTGCTCTCAGTTGTCGTGGGGTGGCTTTGCCTCTAATCTACTGAGCCTGAAAGCAGGCAGGCAGAGATAGCTGGAGAAGCAACAAGGAGTGCAAGTGTTATTCAATGTGCCATAGTTGCCTATCAGCACTTAGCACTGAGACAGCAGACTGGACAGCCACAGAGGTCATCTGGTGATCACAGTCTTCTCCACTACAATGAGGTGCACTGTATTTCTATCTCAATTATGGTAATAATTTTTATGTTTGCATTGATACATTTATTATTATTAATTACATTTATATACTACCCCATAAATTAGTACATGCAAATTCTATGCAAATCTGAGACTTTTTCCAGTACAGTAGGGCCCCGCTTACCGGCGCTTCGCATTCCAGCGTTCCACTAATGCGGCGGCGGAAAATCCCCCTTTTTAAAGCTGATTTTGCGACATTTTCACGTCATTTTCACGCGACGGCCCCATTATAGTCTATGGGTTCCGCTTTACGGCGATTTCCACTTTACGGCGGGGGCCTGGTCCCTAACCCGCCGTATAAGCGGGGCCCTACTGTAATCTGTATCTCGCCTGTTCCTGTCCAGGTGTGCCACAATGTGCCACTTGGGGCGTCCATGATGACACAGATTAACAACCCCATAGATAAGGGCTACAGCTGCAAGCATAGGGTTGCCATATTGCCCGGATAACCGGGTTTTACCCGGATTCTATGCACGCCACCCGGCACCCGGCTAGCCCCTTACGTGGCCCAGATTCTCAGCTTTAATTTAAAAAAAAAAAGTTTCTAGGTGGTCCGGTTATCGAGATATACATAAAAACGTTAGCCACCCCCCTCGACTGTTAAATCTTTCTTTAAACAGTACTGTACTATAGCACTTTGTAGCTTTAACCCCGCCCGTTCAGCATTGCAGCCAATCAGGGATTGTGTTTCAGTTTCATTGACCTCAGGCAGTGTCTAGAAAGCAAAATGGTGGTTTCACACACACGCACTCCCCGTTTATCTGAAAATCTCATAAATTGGGTAAGTATATACATTTCAGTTTTTTTTCCTCTTGTGTGCAGGAGTCAGAGCTTGGGCAGTGTTTTGAAAACCTTCCCAATACTTGCTTTTTGTAAAAGCAATGCTAATCCCATATGCCCAAAGTAAATCCCATTTAATTCAATAGGACTTACTTTGAGTAGACATGTTATGAATGTGCTGAAAATCAATGGGACTTTGGAGTGAATGTAAAAAAGAATTATGCTTGTGTTCTAATTCTTTCTGTCTCCAGTCCAATTTTAAAGCAAGTAGGCAGGGCTTACTTAGGTATTACAGTTTTTATTCTGTAGGAAAGTAATACTGATTTTTTAAAAACTAATACTGATTTTTCTGCAATGACCAACTGGTTTGACAATAAACTATTATATGGGCTGTATGTATTTATACATCTGCTGTGTGTGCATGTGCGTGTATGGAGTCTTTCCAATACCCCTGTGAGGTAGGGTTGGAAACCAAGGCAGCTCACAAGAAGAAATAAAGCCATTTAAAATCCAATGACCATAAAATAAGTATAAACAGTTGCAAAACAGCGTAAAGTGGCATGATTCAGAATTTTGGGTTGTGTGAATGAAGTTGCTTATCACTTGAGGTTGCAGTTCTGTCCCTGTTTGAGTAAGCCCCACTGAATACGCTGGGACTTGCTTCTGAATAAATAAACTTAGGATTGCAATATAAATATCTTTACAGTTTGTGTAAATAATAAATATATTTGATAGTCATGCTTATATACATATTTCTTCATTTATCATATTTTTGGTTTTTGGTTAGGAATCCTGACTGGTTGTGAGATGCTTAGTTTTTTGCCTTACTCATAGGAATCTTGTTGTGGTTGGTATGGTATTACATTTAGGAAAGTGTTACTGCCTTCTGTGTTTTTTTTTCCTGTTTGCATTTCACTTATCTTTAACCTCACTCCGTTACAGCCATAGAAGCAACAGCAGCATATGCAAGATAATTAACTCCCATTAGTGATAAGAACAAGAATTTATAATTATTATTTCAATTAAAACAAAAGGCTTCTCAATACTTTGAAGAGGACCAGATATTTATTTTCTTTCTGAGCCCAGGACTGGGTCTTTCATGATGCCCAGGGAGCAGGAGAGTAGTCGATAAGACAGATATCCTGGCATTGGTAATCTAATTAGCAAGGTATGTGTGAGGTTGTTGCACACTTTCAGGCCCAGTTTCATTTTGAGTATGGAGGTGGAACCTGTGTAGATGTGGTTGAGAAATTTTGAGTTAAGCAAAGCTCTGCTTTTATAAAACCTAAGAAACATACAGATACTTTGAATGTCTGAGTGCCTGCACCAGTGGAATACTGGAGGAACTTGTAAAACTTGCTGCAACAGTATTTAGAACTGAGCATGTGGTGTGAAAGACTCCTTTTCCTAACATTTTGGCTTGTTTTTCTCCACCCACCACATCTCTGAAATATATTGTATATGTTATGGTTAACCGTGCTGCTGCCCTGACTTACTTTATGTTTGTTGCTATTTTGTGTTTTTATTATGTTTTTATATTGATTGTGTATTTTTATTGTTTTTATTATATTTACTATATTTGTAAGCTGTGCTGAGCTCTGTTTTTAACAGCAAAAGGGCAGGATATAAATTCTCTTAATCAATCAATAAATACTCCATAGTGTTGGAAACTAGAGTCTAGGCATTTAAGGCTGAAAATGTTGCTTAAAAAAAAAGATTTCTCACATCTTTCCCCAGTTTTTGGTGGTAATTCCTAGGCACAAAAACAAAACAACTGGACCATCCAAATATTAATATGCAAATATTTGCATAATATGCAAATAATTTGCATAATATGCAAATTAGCCTGCCCGGATTTGTGGAACTGGAATATGGCAACCCTATGCAAGCAACACACTTGGAAGAAGCAAGTTACATTTAAATTAAAACAACAACAACATCAACCCTTCTATGTGAATGGTTTTGGGATGTGGGCATGTAGCTCACGTATCTTAATACCGGCTGCTATTCAGATAGTTCTAGTGGCCAACTTGCACAATCACTATCTGATAACTCCTGAACTCACACTAACCTCAAGCAGCTTGTTTACATGTCCTTGTTTACATGTCCAAGAGGAGAATCAGATTGTGATGTGAGTTTGGGGGGGGAGAGTTAACAACCCCCAGACAGCATATGGGAGTCCTAATGCCAACAATACAGTCTTCCAATTTATTTTTAAATGAAAAGCAGCCATGGGAGGCTTTCAGTTTTGAGTGGAGGAATGGCAGCAGAGGGAGGAGGAGGGCTTAACTCTTTCTGTCCCTCTGTTTTCTTCATCAGATTTGCCTTCTCCCAATCTTTCCCCCCCCATCTTTTTTCCTCTGTGGACTGCAGGGGGATTTTGCATGTAAAACAGCCAAAGGAGAAGTGGTTTCTCATACAGTCTCTCCCCCACTGGTCCTCTGCTCACGGTTGCAGATTTCCACGCCTTTTCATATAAAAATAATAACAAAAAATCAGGAGAGTTGTGTTTAATGTCTGGTTTGACCTTTAGTCACACATCCTTAGCTAGCTATCCTGGGTCAC
Organism: Rhineura floridana; assembly: GCF_030035675.1. Lineage (NCBI taxonomy): Eukaryota > Metazoa > Chordata > Lepidosauria > Squamata > Rhineuridae > Rhineura > Rhineura floridana. The sequence goes on from NC_084490.1 coordinate 20,916,187, forward strand.
TCACATAAGTAACTGAGTTTTTCCATGGCACTGGAAATTCTGCACAGCTGAGAAGACATCCCTACAGAGACCACACACACCACAGTTTAAATGTTCATGATCCTGGGGAATACAGTTACTTGTGAATAACCCAAGATAGGCAACACTGTGGTATGTTGAAGCCATCTTGGAATGTCTTGTTTGCCGAGTCAGGGCTTACACCTGGGAGAACACCCTTGATTGTAGAAAGAAGCCGTACCTAAACAAACGAACAAACCACCCCTTTAAAATATTGTTCATTTAATAGCTGCATTAGTGGAAGAATTTTGGCTTTTGTTCTTTATCCAGCCATGATGCACCTGCTGCAATTCTTTGTTCTACCACCCAACTGTTAAAGAGCACAAGAGCCTGCATTATATCTGGCAATGAAATAATTAATATCCTCACCTCACCTTATCTTGAACCCATGACCCTGGGCTGTCACTCATCAGGGTAACAAGCATGTAACGTCCCCAGCAAGGTCGGGCAACAAAATGTAATTAGCATAAATGGTGTGGCCTGTATGTAAAGCATAGGCCTTCCTCTGAGGCTGAAGCCAGCACTTAGCAACCCCTTAGCAACAGCTTTTGTTCCTTGCATCATGGGCCGATCCCGCCTCCATTGTTGGGCCTCTATGCTGTTGGAAGGATTTGGAATGATTGTGTGGTGGGGCAGGGTCTCTTTAAGCACTCCTTCCCCACCTACCCCAATTGGGGCCAAGGACACAGAGGAGCCATTGTTCCCACCATGAATGGGTACAGTCTTGGCATGAATGGCAGCCTTATTTTTTTGTGGTTGCTGGGCTCATTCCCAAAGCGGCTGGGAATGGACCCCGATGCGACCCTTGTCAAATCAGGACAGGGATGGGGTGTTCTGGGATGAAGGGGGGCGACAGGAGCTAGATTTCCCAAACAAGAAAATTGGGAACGTTATTGGAGAGTGGCTTTTACTCCAGGGACTGGGTTCTGGTAGGCTGAAAGAGGAGAACGTACAGCGGAAGCGGCTTTATACTGAATCAGACCATAGGTCCATCTAGCTCCGCATTGTCTACCCTGGCTGGCAGTGGCTCTCCAGGGTTTCAGGCAGGAATTCTCCCCAGCCCTACCTGCAGATACCAGATAGTCCAATGGGAGGGGTACCTGCTATGTTTTTCAGCCTGGGAACCCAGAGTGGCCAAGCTGTTGAGAGGGGGCATAATGATGAAATGCCTGTGTGCATGTGGTGTTCTGGGGAAAGGCTGCTCCCCCTATTAATTGCCAATAGCAATTGCTGCCTTAGAGTAGACTTATCCAACTATTCCTATTTGGCAGCCTGGCTCACATGTGGCTTAGAGTGAACAAGCCAGGAGTGATGGTGCACATTTATGGTGCTTTGCTGCTCCCCTACTCCTGCTGCTGCCGTGCTAGTGGGAGCTATATCATGGTTTGGCTTAATGTTTCATCCAAACCTGGGCTCATGATTTGTTTTGCTCCAAACAAACCATGAGCTGCAACCAAGATTTATTCTTGGCTTATTGCTCTTGGTTTCTGGGGGGCAGACAAACCCCAAGCACAGGTTCAGACATAACATTAAACCAAACCATGGCTTAGGTCTTGGCAGCTTGGCAACAGCAGGACCTGGAGAGGAGCAAAACAGCTGCAATTTTCTCAGTATGCTTATTCATTCATGCTTAGCCATGGTTTAGCTTCATTTTATATGCAAATTGAGCCAGTATGAACTACCAATTGTCTTATTAAGTTTGGAACATTATGCACCAATATTTTACAGAGGGAAAGTAGTACACCCAGCAAAGGAGGAGGGAAATGGCTGCACTGTGTGATCTAGGAGGTATAAGCCCAGCATTCTCTGTGACATCATCATGATGGCCTCATTGTCCTTTGCTTTACCACTGAGCTGGCTTTTGATGGCACGAAAGGTAAAAAATATTAATTGGGGCTCATACTGATCTATCATGGGGAAATAGTCTAAGAGGCAGGGTTAAAAGAGTCTGTGGTCCTACAATGGGCCTCATTGTTAATGTGCAAGTTCTAATTAGTTTTGGATCTACAGAATGGCTCATTTATCTGTATCTGCCGAGGTCCTTGAAGTTTATTTTGAGTGAGAAATCTAGGAATCATAGGGTACTTCTGATGATCTCTCTTGTCTGGGCAAGTTATCCAACAGTCTCTGAACTTAAAAGAACCTGACACCATGTCTGTTCAATTGAAGGCTTTGTTAAAAAAAAGAAAGAAAAAGGAAAAAGTGTGTGTGTATAGTTTATGGGGAAAAGTCATAGCCAATGTGGATCAGTTCCTAGGGGAAGAAGAATGAAAAGATCCGGGTCACTATTTTTATAATATTATTAGATTAATGTGGAGACCAGGTAGTGCAGACACTCCACCCTTAGTGAGCATTAGTCATTGTACATATGAGAGAGAGAGACAGAGAGATGCACATCACTGACAATTTAAAAAGAGGAAATCAAGGCAGAGGAAGGATTTTAAGCAATAGCGTACTTCAAATTCAGAGGTTCTAGGATTGCTGGAGAAGGCCTGGGTCTCGTGGTCAGAGAAGGGATCTAGGAAATTAGAACAAGGATGGAGATCTGGGAACCATGTTAAAGAAAGGGATGAGATCTGGAATGCTGCAGAAAGATGGAGAAGGGAGAACGGGGAGCCAGAATTTCTGGAAGCTCCAATGCCATTTGTTCCAAGAGCCAAATTTACAGGTGGCATCCTAGAGCAGTCTCCCAACTTCTCCTTCCACCCAAAAAAAATCACCTTCAAATTTCCTATAACACATATAGTTTAGTCGCAACTGTCCCTGTTCACCAGTTTGGTTCCTATGTTTTGCTGTCTGTCCCTGGCAAAGTACTATCCTTATTTTGAACCTATTTTATCTTTTGGGGAGATGTTTGTGATGCCCTTTTATAATGTTCTTACTGAGTACATACATGTACTTTAGTTATGCAGGTTTCAGACCTCTAAGAGTTAAAAATCTGAGTAGGGAACAGATGCATCCCAACTTCTAGTGCACATGCCACATGCACATAAATGTACAAACTTGGACACAAAATAATACCGCACTACTTTCCTTCCATCTGCTGGTACCCAGTTAGTAAATGTTGCCGAATGTGTTTGAGTTGCTGCTATTCTATAATAAGTACAACCAGATCCATTTGGAACTTAAACATTCTGTCGAGATATCCTTAAGCTTTCCAAAAAGGAAACCCTTATGATCAGTTTACTAGCACCCCCTTCTTTGGAAACCACGGCAGAACAAGCTATTGCACAGTAAATGACTGAACACAATGCACAGCAGGCAGGGAAGGGTTTTCAGCAATCTGTAGTGGTGTGTGTGTGGGCCACTCAGGTAGTAATATTTGATGTGAAAATAAGAGCATGTATAGAGGTAATGTGACAGAAGACACAGCAGATTTCCCCCCCTTGAAGGAGCCCAAGGGAAAATGACAGACATATAGACCTCTGAACTGAATGCTGATTCAGTCTTCACTCTTGCCCTCCTGCTCTGCTTCAGGTGGGCTGTTCACTTTTGACTTTTTTAAAGTGTGCATGTATGTTTATTCATTTCAATATTAATTCAGTGCCATTTGTTTGTTTGTTTGTTTTAAAGTACAGTCCACTTAGCCTATGTGGTGTAGTGGTTAGAGTGTTGGACCAGGACCTGGGAGACCAGGGTTCAGAACCCCATTCAGCCATGAAGCTCCCTATACGACCTTGGTCCAAGGCCAGTCTCAGCCTAACCTACCTCATGGAGTTGTTTTGAAGATAAAATGAAGAAGGGGGAGATGCAATAAATAAATACATTTGACAAAGGGTTTCAAATCTGCTCTGTGTGTGTGTGTGTGTGTGTGTGTGTGTGTGTGTGAGAGAGAGAGAGAGAGAGAGAGAGAGAGAGAAGAGTACATTCATGATGCCATAGTACCAGCCAGTAAGTGCTGTGCCCAGCCGGCTTTTGCTGTGAATTCATAAAAAATGAGATGAATGGAACATGGTGAGCACACTTCCAGAGTTGCTCCACTGTTCAAATGCAGCTATGTTGTTTGTACCCTCACTGTTACAGATACAAAGTTGTTATTATTTTCATTTGCAAAACGTTGGAGGGTATGCCCTTCCTGGCTCTGGGAAGGGGATTTCTGCCTTTGAAACAGTGGCATGTTGATGCATGTTTCAAATTCTGCACAATTCAGCAGAGTCAGGCTGGGGGGGGGTAATGGTGACAGAGACAAGTGTTGTTGGCAGTGAGGGGGTGTTGTAAGGAGTGCAGGGCCTGGAATAACAAACAGACAAAGGGGCCTGGCAAGGTGGTGACGGGGATAAAGAGAATGGGACACAATTTCCTATTCTCCCAGTGCAACAAGAGGCTCATTGTGGCTTGAGTTTAGAAAAAGGGGGTGGAGATGATGGGGGTGTGTGAATGGACATCTAGTGTGAAAGAAAGGAGTGAACCATCTGAGGCCTGAAAGAAGCAGGGAAAGAAATAATATTCCAGTGTTAATGTCTGGATGCAAAGGCAGGCTTTTGAGCCTTGCCTTTGTCGAGGGTAACTGCTGATTGACTCATAGGGGCCCTGTAGAATGAGACTGGAATTCTTTCCCTTCTAGAAGATGCCAGGTCTGATCACGGTTGGTTACCTCAGATTAACACTGAGGAACTAAACAAAAAAGGCCATATACCTCACCAAGAGATCATACATTTAAAGCACATGGCTTCCCTCAAAGAATCCTGAGAACTGTACAGGTTCTGAAACTGCAGCTCTTTAAGAGGTAAGCTACAGTTCCCAGGATCCTTTGGGGGAAGTTGTGCGCTTTAAATGTGCTTCAGTGTTCTTTAAATGTATGGTACGTACACAGCCAGGGCAAAAACGATACCTTGGCAAGAGACTAGGGGGACCATTTAAAGAGTGGGGAGTTTTGGACAGTCTCAAAAAAATGCTTGCCTTTGTGAAAAAGGCATAGAGCAATTGTTAAGGCAAAATGGCATCTCTGGGATGGTTCCTGGTATAACTGATCTAACATACATGCACATATAATGCCATCCTGAGAGAAATCATCACTCCTGGAGGAGCACATGGGTGTGTACAAAAGGCAGGCAATCAGGAGCAAGGGGCAGATTCTATCTCAGATAACCAGATGACGAACTTACAGTTCAAGAGATATCATCTCCAATTTCTATTGTTTGCTTGGTTCAGGGAGAATTTGGTAAAGGGATTACAGGACCTTCCTACTTAAGAGACTAGAGGGGAGTTCACTTGGCTCAGCAGGCAGGGCTTTGAAGCAGCTTGTTGCACACAGAGTTGGAGGATCCTTTTAGGCTATTTAGTCTGACCCCCTGCTCCATGTAGGAAATGCAGGACTAGCGTATCCCCAGGAGATTACCACCTAGCCTCTACTTGAAGACTCCAGCAAGAGAGAGTCTGCTATCCCCTTGGGCTAAGTGCTTCCATTGTTGAACTGCTCTTACAATTAAGAATTGTCTGCTAACATAGAATCAAAAATCTACCATCATGTAACTTAAGCCCATTAGATCTGTCCCTGCATTCTGGGGCTGCAGAGAACAAGTGTTGGCCCTCTAGGGTGGCCACATATTCTACTTTACAGAGGACAGTCCTCTATTTAAAGGTGTCCTCTATTTGAGAGCTGTCCAATCCAAGTCTGGTTTAAAGAAAAGGAACCATAAAAAGGGAGAGCAGGAGCCTCCAAGCTGCCCATCAACAGTTACCAGCAGCTGGTCCTTCCCAAGGAAGGAGTAAAGAACCTGGGTTTTGTTGCCAGATGCCCTGTTCGAGGTACTTGGTGTCTTACATTTATCTCAGTCCCCACCCTTCCAGTAAGGAGGGCCATTTCTAGTCTAGGACTGGCTGCTTTTGAGGAATGGGAGTCTCCCTTTACCAGCAGACGATAACAGCCGCCACGCAGCTCCAGGTGACGCAGCAAACCCTTTGTGTCTTGGTTTCCTCATCATCTTCATTGCTGCAGCAGCAGAAGCGGATCAGGTAGACACAGATGAGAACTAGGCTGATGGCAAAGCACAGGCCCGAGATGCTAGCCAGAAACAGCAACGCCTGGAGGTGAGCAGAGATTAAAAAAAAAGTGAAAGGAATGGGACAGATAATCTTCAGCCCATAGACTATCGTGATTGGGAAAATAGGATAATTGATGCTGTCTTCAACAAACTTGAACTGCAAATCCCCATTTCCTTCATCAAGTTTCTAGTCCTCGTGAATGGGAAGATGTGTTTGAAAGTGTGCAGGAATATACAAAGGACAGAGCAGTTATACCTTCCCACATAGACTCCAGATCATACACACCACTTGCCATTCACTTACAAACAGTTTCCATCCTGCTACTATAATGATGCACCTATCATCTTTCCATATACCTCCCCACTACAAACATTTGTAGTCCCCAGCCCTGTGAAACATTTCCTTCCTTCCACGGAGTTTGTTGGAAGCAAATTTTTCCTCTTTCTTTTTGAAAGTGGGGGGAGGGGGTATTTTGAAGCTGTTGCATACCCAATATAGCCTTGCTGTCCCATTACCTAATATGTTTAACTTTCCAGAGAAATGGAGGAACATCCCCCTCAGTTCTGCCTCTATCTCTATTATATTGTGTGGATTTTATTGCTTATACGAAATTGACTATATTTTATGCCTACTCTGTTGCTATCTACCTTGAGTTTTTCTTTCAAAAAACGAAAGGTGGGCCATGAATATTAAAAATGCATAAAGAGACCTGCCTCAGTTGGAGCCTCAAATCTTTCAGAAAACATGAAAGGCCTTCCACTTCAGGAAAACATTCAGTGAATTTTTATGAGCCTGCAGCCTTCTGGAGGTCTACATATTTGAGTGTGATCTTTTGGGGTTGGGGAAGTGCTATTCTACAGGGACAAAGTTTCACACTTCACTGCACTGCCTCTAAGCCAAAGTACATATAAATAGGTACATGTATACATGTAACTGAAGTACATACAACTGAAATGAAGGCATATTGTACCCCTGCCTCTTTCCCCCTCCCTCTCCTCCTTTGTCTCTCTTGTGTCAAACTTTAGATCATAAGCACCTAAGGGGCGTTGTACTCTGTAAAGCGCCATGCACACTGATTGCTAATAAAGCTGATTGCTTTGGGACTTACGGGGAGGGTTAAATTTTTACGACCAATAGCCTACTACTCTGTACTGGAACTGTTTTATTGTTTTATTGTTATATTGTATTTTATGATGTATTTTATTATGATGTAATGTATTGTTGTTAAATTGTACGTCGCCTAGAGTGGCCATTGGCCAGATAGGCGGCCCACAAATTAAATTATTATTATTATTATTATTATAAGTAAAGTACCATGCATACTAATAGGACATAATAACAACAATACTAATAATTAAACAAACATGAAAACTAAGGCTGTACCTTGGGCCAGTCACTGCCTCTCAGCCTCAGAGGAAGACAATGGTAAACCCCCTCTGAATAGCGCTTACCATGAAAACCCTATTCATAGGGTCGCCATAAGTCGGAATCAACTTGAAGGCAGTCCATTTCCATTTTTTTTTACTCCTGTGGGCACATACCTGGGAATAAGCCCCATTAAACTGAATTGGCTTACCTCAGAGTAACCATGCAAGGTTCAGGCTTTCTGTTTATGTGAACAAGCAAGCTTGCATGCCATACAGTTTTATGAGAGCTCAGAATTTGAGAGTTTGGAAGCATAAAGGCTGGCGTATGTTATTTTATTGGCACAGGAAACAAACAGTTCTGCATTTTTCAGAGTTGGACCTGGCTGTCAAATACTGTCTGTATCCTTAAAGACTCCCTTGAGTGCTTGGACTTTTCTGTACACACAAACACCTCCCATCCTCCAGGAACTAGAAAAGGAGAAGCCAAATGGAGGACGGCATTGTTAATTCTGCCTCTTCTCTGCCCCTTCCACACACTCATACACACGCCAGAGTTGTTCCACAACTTTTTGAGATGACACCAGGGCTCAGAATACAGCAGGTTGCACCTTATCCTGATTACTGGTACTGCCTGAGGCATCACAACAAGATCTATGGACGGTTCGAAGTGTTTATCTGCCTCATGTGCCCTCCCTTCCCATTCCACAAACATACAGATTACAGGCAATCTGACAATTCGCCTCAGGCTTAAAACACCACAATCTGTGCCATGGCAGCTGGCAAGGCCAGAGGGAGCAGTTGGAGGGGGCGAGGGGGGTGTCAGTTGGTTACACTTGCTGCCCTTTCAAGGACTGAAAGCATCACCACCAGTAACAAGTATGAGGATGCATCTAAGAGTTGCACACACAGAGCCATCCATCCCCCCACCCCTCAGAAAATGCACAATTTTACATGCAGACATAGTGATACATACACTGGTTCCATCCATCCACTACACATCGCCATTCACCTGTCTCCCCAAAGCTCTATCATGCCACTCAGAAAATACCCACCTTACCCCACTCAGTCTCACACCCATGTGTTAATTTTCCCATTCCTCCATGAAAACTTTCATTTCCTGTTTAGTCCCTCCAGCCAATAACTAAGCACCAAAGTAGAACTGATGCTGACAAATACTACTGCTACTCTACTACTACTACTACTACTACTACTAATAACAAATACCACTACTAATACAGATACTCCTATAAATACTACTGCTACTAATAAAAATAATAGATGCCACTGCCCCCTTTTGTTGGGGGTGCAGTGCACAGAGATGGGGGGGACAGTTAACCATTTCTTCTTCCTGCCTTAGTCCTGATTAAAGTTCCCCCCCCCCACCTCCAGGCCCGCTATTGGGCCTAGGTAGCTGGCGAGGAGGAATTTTTGTCAGAACCGTCACAGGAAATAAAAGCATTAAATCTCACTTCTCTGGATACTGTGGTCCTGACAAAACCTGGAGTTTCCCTGTTATTATCATCATCACCATCATCATCATCAATTAGATTAGTCGCTTGATACCCAAAGGTCTCCAAGCAACTTACAATTTTAAGAACAAAAACAATATATCATACTATGGACACAAAACAATAAACCATCACCTCCCTCGTAGAGTCTGCTATTACTGTTTTTTAGATTAAAACACACACACACACACACAATGTGGTTACTCAAGACACATTGAGCATTGTTATTTTGGCCCTCAGCGTCCATCATCCTACACATTCTCATTCCTCACATTCATGTGTCTAGTCTTCCACCTAAGTGGTCTGGGATCTGGGTGTCTGAAGGACTGTCGCTTCTCTCATGAACTTGCTTACTGGTAAGATCTACTTTGGAAGCCCTTCTGTGGGTTCTCCTGCCTTTGGAGAATAGGCAGGTGGTACCTGGAGAGAGGGGGGGGGCTTCTCAGTGAGGTACCCAAATTATGGAGCTCCCTTCCTCAGCATGTTTCCTTGGTTCCTTCTTTGCTATCCCTTTGGCATCAGCTGAAGTCTGCCCTGTTCCTAGGCTTGCAATGGAACTTGAGGGCATCTCCCAACAACTGCTTTCCTCCTTTTTAACTGATCGCTCGTTTGTTCATTTTCAATTACAAGATTGTTGTTTTTCATCTTTTTAAAAAAACACATACAAACACACAGACAACTATTCTGCTGTCTTTATACTGCATTGTTTTGATAATCCTTAGCTGCTCTGAGACTATTGAAAAAGGTAGGATATAAACCCATAAATGAATACCTACATACAAAGAGTATATATGTTTCCCTCTCTCAATTCTCATATAATCTTCCTACATACACTTCTATCCTACTAACCTATTAATGTCAGGCGTTATCTGCAGGACCGCTATGAATATGAATATGCACATATGAGGATATAATCTGCAGAGGCCCCAATCTGGGTGTCTTTAGAAGCTGGTCAGGTATCTACCAGGGACGGAGCCTTATATGTGATGGTGCCCCAAATGTGAAATGCCCTCCCCAGATTTGCCTGGCACCTACTTTGATTTCTTTTACATGATAGCAAAAAACTGTTTTATTGAGTAAAGCCCTGGCAAGTTTTAATTGTGGGTGGCTGTTTTTAAAAAAATATTGTTGTTGTTTAATGCTGCTATTTTGTGTTTTGGATTAGTAATCTGTATCGTATTTTAATCTGGTTTTATTCTTAGCTATGGATGTTTGGTAAGTCACCTGAGGTTTCTATTTAATAGAAAGCAAGGGTGAGGAAATACTTTCAATAAATAAATAATTTCTTAACCCCCTCTTTTTTATCCATCCAGTGTGGTGTATGTGGTGGTTAAAATGTTGAATTAAATCAGGCAGAACCAGATTTAAATCCCACATGCAGCCACTGAAGCTCACTAATTTAGGGTTAGGGGCTAATCACTATCTCTTAGCCAAGCCTAGCACACAGGGTTGTTGTGGTGATCATGCGGATGGGGGCAAATCTTGTACACCACCTTAAACTCCTTGGGAGGAAAATTGGGTTTAAAATGTAGTAATAATATAGGGGTGGGTTGAATTGGGAGAAAGGACATCTTCAGCGATGGATAGCTAGGTCAAATGGATTGATAGGCCCCACGGAGGGGAACAGACCAAAGTGGCTGAAGTCAGGATTTAACCCCAGGACTTGTTTTCAGTGGCACTGGAACATGTGAGACAATAATGATGGAGAGACAAGAGTGCCTCTGGGAGCGTGTAGAGTACTGTCCCCTCATCTGCCTCCCATCTTGAGAAAGATTGACTAGCAAGCTGCTAGAAGTAAGAAGGTCAGAAACAGATGAATAGATAAACATGAATCTCAGGTTTTTGAGTCTGTCTCTCAAACACACACAAAGCGCAAATTGGATCAGCTGCAGCTGAGAGGCTCAACCTGACCTACATATCGGGCTCTGTGAGCGCTCGCCTCATTGCCAGCGCTGTGAGGGAATCTGCTGCCGCCACCACAAGCTGCCGCCCCCTCACCCGCAGGGTGGGCTGGCGCTGCTCAGTCCCGGAGTTACCCAAGATGACTTCCCACTGGCAGCTAAGCGGAAGCAGCTCCGGGCTTATGCAGGTTGCTGCCGCCGTCACCACCACCACGGCCTCTTTGCCTCTTCCACCGTCACCCACCGCGCGGTGACCCAGTGGTGCAGCTCGGTAATTTTAGAGCCTGGGGCCGCCTTTACGCAGCCATAGTGTGTATCATTTCCGTTGTGAAGTACACACAGTTAACATTTCTCTCCTCCCCGGTCACCGTTCCATGCTTTCCTTTCGCTGCTACATTCCTCATATCTGTGTTGGGTCTACATACAAACAGAAGACAGTTTGCCAACCCCCATTTGTTTTTTAAAAATAAATATGTGCAGTTTTGCATTTTAAATTAACTTAAATGATAACACCATCGTGACTACAGAAATAGGTCAGACATACTTATTTGAGGCAAAGCAACCCTTTTGTTGTAAAGAGGATAATATCGATTTGTTTAAAACAGAAACAATAACACGGACAACTTCAACAGTCTATTTGCCTGGCCAGCCATCCTCCTGCCCAAGCGCTGACTCTGGCCATGTTTGCTGCTGCTTCCTTCTTGCTCATTCCCCCACCAACCCACCCGCTGGCTGTGTGGCCACAGACTTGATTCCCCAAATCCAGTCCTGCAGTTACCTCCCTAAACGTGTTTGTGTTCCCTCCAGCACAAGGGACATCTGTTATAGACATAATTAATTTATTAACATAATGGGCCTTTAAATGGTTTTTGAAGAACTGAGTATGATGAGCCAGCACTAGGAAATCTAAGATGAGAAAGGCCTAAGATTTGATTTCCTGGTGCCTACCTGGTGCATCCATTTATCCCCCACCACATCTATATCCCACCCTTCATCTAAGGAGCTGGTGATACTAGCCCCCTTTATCCTCACCACAATGTTGTGAGGTAGGTTGGTCAGAGAGGGAGTGACTGAGCTTCATAGCCCAAAGCAGGGATTCAAAGTTAACCCAACCCTCCCTAGGCACACCACCACACTGGGTCCATAGGGCCAGGGCCCCAATTTTTATTCCCAACTCACAAATAAGGAATGCCTGGGGCATTTCTTCCATTTGCTCCCTAGCCTGGCCTGAGCTCTGTACACATGACTTACCCATAGATATGTTTTAAGAAAGAAGGCAGGCAGGTGGGGGCTGGCTGTGGGCAGACTGAAGTTGGTGGGGCAGTGCTCCCACTTGCCCTAATGGATCCCTCCACTGGATCATGTTCATGGCCCCACCCTGACCTCTGAATGTTCAGTTATGTTTCTATAGGCTTGATCGGGGACAGGGACTCTGCATTTTGTAGGATTCCCAACCGAGTGGAGTGAGTGAGGCTGCCCAGGTATAACTTGTACACATAGGTTCTAGTCAGATCTTCTGGTGCATGTGTGGGCAGGGCCAGCTCTGCGGGTGTAAATCACACTCTCCCTCCAGCCCCAGTCACCAATATATAGCATGAACAGAGCTATCTCTCAATAGTTATTTGTGAAAAATCACTTGAGAACCCCGTTGCCCCCACCCACGGCACAAACACATATATCTCCACTTTAATTTCTAAGCCCTCCGCTGAAATGACAAACAGGGTTGCCTCCACAACAATGAGGACTTAGGACAACAAACTGCAGCAACCAAAAGCTAAGAGGAGCTGGTTCATGCACACAACTGTCTGTTCACATGGGCCTGGAACTACCAGATCACAACTCCAGAGATCTTGCCTCTCTCTTGAAACATTCTGAGGCAATTAAAATTACGTGTTTGCTGTGCCTCTCTCCCGTCACATTTCTCCACTGGTCCCCTTGCCCATTCTATCCCCCCTCTTGTCATAGAATCTGCTCAGTATTGTCTACATAGAGAGCCTGTGGGCCTTCAGATGTTGTTTAACTCCCATCAGTCTCAGCCAGCATGGCCAGACCAGGATGATGGGAGTTGTAGTCTGGCAGCGCTCTCTACAGCAGTCTTCCCTAACCTGGTGCCCTCCAGATGTTTTAGACTCCAACTCCCATCACCCCCAGCCAGAGTTTTAGACAGGTGTCTTTCCCAGCCATACCTGAGGATACCAGAAATTGAACCTGGGGACTTTCGCATGAAAAGTATGTGCTCTACCACTGAGTTGTCTTTACTGCAGGACTCCACCTGCCTGTTTTGGTCTGTTCCAAAGAGACCAAAGATAAATCATTGGTGATACTTGTGAAATGCAGAAAGAGAAAACACTGACAGTGAGAGGAAAAAGTTGGATGGATAGATCAATCAATGACCGGCAAATATATGAATTAACCAATTATTGTGTGAATTAACAAGACTGTTAATAAAAAAAAATTAAAAGCAGGAGGAAAGCACCTAGATATAAAACCTCAGACTAGAATGGGATGAAGGAAACTAGGCTCTTCATTCCTGGGTAAATTCACAGATCCCCTGACACTCGTTAATCTGGCTAATTTGATCTGATTGTTTTAAAAAGCACTTTCAGATATTTGAATCTCCTAATCTCAAAGCCAGATCTATCAGCTGGTGTGAACCAGCCTCATTGTGTTGTTGCTGTCAATAGGGCTTGATCCCCAGATAGTGAACCCCTCTCTCTTACGAAAAAACTGCATGTTAATACAAGAAGGGATGGATGAGTGTGTTATGCATGCCTTTTGTACAGTTGTAAGTGCTTCAGAGAAACAGATTTCCCTGGGGCACATTGTTAACTGTCTATTTATCACTGATTAATGTATGGTCAGAAATTAACATGGAGCGTGCCCCTACTATGGGGGTGGAGGGTCACATATCCCTGAAAATAATCTGTGCTGGTGATCCCAAATATCTGTGATAAACTGGCCATACAAAAGATTTGAAGACTGCAAGTCCTTTTTGCTATCTTCTGAGCAGAAAGATTTGATGAGAATCCCCCCATGAGAAGCATCTACTAATGCCTTTTCAACTCTGCACATTTCTGTATACTTCCTGCGGAGTAACTATCACAATATAGATCACAGATTCATCTGAAAATCTGCACTTTCCCAAGTACCTGCCATTACCAAGAATCTGTATAGTCCACACACAAACACCAATTAAGGCTGTAGTCCTGAATAAACGTAAGTGGAAAGAAGTCCCATGGAAATTAATGGGAATTACTTATGAATAAACAGAGGCAGGATCGACCAGCACCCAGTTACATGTAAATAAATCCCATTGTTTTTTAAGCTTGAAAAAGTGGAGGCAGGAATGTCCCCCTTCAACTAGAGATCTCCTAACTTCAGTCTTGTGTGGTCTACATTGTTTTGTAGTATTCTGAAAGTGTTGGAATATATGGGGTTCAACTTCAACTTGGGTTGAGGCTGCATGGGGTTAAAAAGGGTAGCTGGAGAGAGGAGACCTCTTGGTTGCTAGGCTATACCTGTCCTTTGATCTCCTGCTGTCTCTTCCTTCCTGCTAGACTGATATGCAGAGGATGTTGATCCCAGTTCCTTTCCTCCTTCCCAGTCTTCTTCTTTCTCTCAAGAGGGGAGCAGACATATTCCTTTGTCTCTCCTTCTCCTCCAAGCATGGGGGCAAGCACTGGGCTCAGTGTCTGCTTCTCCAACTTTGCTAGTTAGTTAGATATAGGACTCTTTCCTATCAAGCATGTACTTCCAGAATAAAGTAATTTCTTGTTTTAAAGCTTAAAGTCTCTGTCTGACTAATTTGCAGGGAAGGTATAATCTTTAGCAAGGATTCAAACACACACACACAAGCTCGCTCAGAACTCTCCATTCCCAGCATCGCGACTCTCCGACAGAAAGTTTGCTAATGTGAGTTAAATTACAAAGCAGGACCGTATACTTAGGATCTCTCAACAGCTAAGTAATCTGTATGAAGTGATCCTCAGTGTGCACTATTCTTTAAGAATACACATGCTTTACTTGGTCAGGCCAAGGGCAACCTCATCCAGCATTCTTTGCAAAGCTTCTAGCTGAAAGGAGGTGTTGGGGGGTTGAGATCCATCAGAAACTGGCATGTGGTCCATCACTGAAGTGGGATCTGTTTTTTTCCACCTCTGCTGGGAACTACATGCTACCTGCAGACTTTAACTGGCAGCCTTCCAGTATGACCTGCAACAAAATGTTGCAGCATGGAGTATCCCTTTTCAGGAGACTCCATTCCGTTTCCTCTTCCTCCCAGTTTGCAGTCAGCATTCCGTGGCCACTGAACATGCTCAGTCCTCATATGGTTGTTTTGGGGGTGCCCTCTTTTAGAGTTTTTTCCCCAAAATATTTTTTGTACTATTGCAAACCTTGGAGCTCTCCCAAGCCTGCCGATACCTTTTGTATGTGGGCAGTGCCATTTTGGCTACATAAGCAACTATACTCGCAAGCTTAACACTAGAAATAGAGGAAGTGGTAGAGACTGAGTGGTGGTGGGGCAGCCATTCTGGAGAGTGCAGATAGGTTCTGCTAATGGCACACTGGCAATAATTGCATCAAGCGGGGGGTGTGCACTGGGAAATGAAGTCATTCCTATGGGGGTAATTAACACAATACGAAAGCAGTATGGAATGCACTTTTGGTTTCAACCAGCCCTTCAAGTGAGAGATGTAAAATAGCCAGGTAAAGATCAGAACCTGGAGAAACAATCCATGAACAGGTGTGTGGGAGAACAGCCAAACAGAAAGAAGCCCACAGAAAAGTCCTTGAGAACTGGTGAGAAAACCCACCAGATTTTTCCCTCTTTCTTAATATGCATGCCAATACATGCTTATACAACCCAATGTACACACTTTCATATTCAGATACCACAAATGTATTCAGTTTTATTATTCCATTCCAACAATGAATGTGCTTTGCATTTTTCAAAATTTGGTGCATTACCAAATTTGAAGGATCTTAAGTAAAACAGTTCATATTGGGCCTGCCAAGTGTGTTGATACCACTGGCAAGATAGGCTCAGTATAATTTCTAATTTAATTTGGCAATTTTATCTGCTTAGTTGTGTTCGGATAGGTTTGTACTTTGGGCACAAATTGGAATGCTTGGTGGCTGATGTAAATATCTATCTATCCAAGGCTCAAGATGTGTGGGAGGATTTGGGCAGATGAACAATGGAAAGATGGCATCAGTGACCAGCTGATTCCTGCTACAGAGGCAAGTGATCTGATGCTGTCACAAGTTGGAGAGAATGCCGGAAGGAGATAGGTGAGGTAGGTTTAGAGCATGTGGCTTGTGCAGTGTGCATCTGACCATCAACAGAGGAATAAGAGAAGGCAAGGGGGTATTGTTTCAAGGAGATACTATGTGAGCCAATGAGGAGAGTCTCTTCTCCTGCCATTAAAAATGGCTTCAAGCAGGGGTGGGGGGACCTTTTTCAGCCTGTGAGACATATTACCATGTGAGCAATTTGCTGGGGGCCGCATGCCAATGGTGGACAGGGCCAGAGGCAAAAAGTGGGTAAGAACATAAGAAGAGCCCTGCTGGATCAGGCCAGTGGTCCAACTAGTCCAGCATCCTTTTCTCACAATGGCCAACCTATGGGAAGCTCAAAAGCAGGACCTGAGCCCAAGACTAGTCTCCGCTCCTGCAGTTTCCAGTAACTGGTATTCAGAAGCATACTGCCTCCAGCCGTAGAGGCAGAGCATAGCTATCACGGCTAGTGGCCACCGATGGGCAACAGATGCAGCTCTTTTGATTAGTAGACTACATTCCAGCCACACAAAAATCAGAGTTTTCTACGCATACCACTTCACTCTCCAATCAGGCATACAACTAACTAACAGGCATTATCATAGTTCAAGGCACTTGAGGAAGGGTGTGGCCTGGGAAGGAGGCGTGGCCTGGGGAGACCACCAAGGGTCAGACAGAGAATCTGGAGGGCCACATTTGCCCCTTGGGCTGAAGTTTATCCCTGTTTAAGAGCAAGAGTAGATAGGAGGCAGATAATAATCTGCTTTTAGATCTCTGGGTGATTTGCAGTGGACTGGCAAGAGGTTATGACTCTCAGGTGTTTGACAGTAACAACAACAAAACAACTTTTTTCACCTAAATTAGGCTGCGGAAATGAAGAAGGCTACTAACCAGGACTGAATTTTTATGTGAAAGGATTGTGATTCACTTCCTGGGTACTGAAAACAAATTCCTAGGCTCATAGACACCCTGTCCTTTAATTCTAATTGTATGTATTTTGCACCTGGCTCTGATGGGTAGATAATGGAGTTCTAGAAAGAAAGAAAAAAGCAAAGTACATCTGACAAGTCTGAAATCTGCACCCCTCTGATTTAGAGGGTGTGCAGGGGACAGCGGATGCAATGCACCTCCCTAGAATTGGTTTTAGCTCCAGGTTTGAGGGTCCCCTTGTCATATTATCCTCATGACCCCTCACGTGTCACTTGCTGAGTGCACATCGTACATTTTATTTATTTATTATTTAATTTATATCCCACCCTTCCTCCCAGCAGGAGGTGTCTCCCAAAGAATCTTAGAAACTGTAGTTTTTTAAATGTGCTGGTGTCCCTGATGTAGAATCACTGGGGCATTGTGGGCAACTTAAATGGCGATCCCCACTGGGGCCCAGTATTCCGTATTCTATTTATTTATCTGTTAGATTTATATGCAGCCCTTCCTCCCAGCAGGAGCCCAGGGTGGCAAACAAAAGCACTAAAAACTCTCTAAAACATCATTAAAAACAAACTTTAAAATATATTAAAACAAAACATCTTTAAAAACTTTTTTTAAAAAAAGCTTTAAAAACCACTTTTAAAAAAAAGCTTAAAAAATATATTTAAAAGCAATTCTTGTGGTGTTTGCTCCAGCAAGATGTTATGACGCTATGGCGTCACTACAGTTTGATCATTTTATGTTTGTATAGTGTTCTGTTATTTGAGACATTTACATCTACAAAATGTTTGAGTCTTGCAGTTGGTCATTTTTGCCATGAAAACCTCCAACTTAGACAGTTTTAAAGGGGCATTAGATGATTCCATGGTGGATAAGGCTAGTACCAATGGTTACTAGTCATGATGGCTATATACCACCTCCAGCATTAGAGGCATAAGGTGGCCACATGAGCTACTTTGTAGAGCCTTGAAGTTGCCCATTAGCTCTGGACAGCAGAGCAAGTGACAGTCTTCCCTATACTGAATTTCAAATTAAATCAATTATTTCTACATTTTGCATCTATACATATAAATTGGCATATACAGATTTGATGCAAATCTGTGTCCTCTTTTTTGTTTTTGTTTTTTGTAGTGATGCATTTCTTTTGGGGGATACATAAGTTGCTCCCCTACAGAGACAATATGTCTCTGAAGCTGTGGACACACAATACCTTTGAAGCCCATTCAAAGCAGATTTTCCCCCTCAAAAATTTGTTAAGGATGCTGGGAACTGTAGCTCTGTGAGGGGTAAACAACAATTACTAGGATCTGTTGTGGGGGGATGTGCTTTTAATGTGCTTTAAAGGCATAGTATGTACACAGCCCCAGTTGCAGGAGAACACCAACGGGAGAGGTCTATTGCCCTCATGTCATGCATGTGGGCTTCTTATAGGCATCTGGTTGGCAGTAGCGTAGTGACAAATTCAGAAGTGCAGGGTCCCTTCATGATAGTCATGCCACGCCCCCTCAAAGCCAGGTCCCCTCACTTGCTTGCTGCCTGTCATCATCTCCACACTCCTTTGTCCTTCCCATGTGAACCTTCTCCTAGAACAGCCTTTCCCAACTAGTGGGCCACCAGATGTTGTTGGACCACAACTTCCATCAGCCTCAGCCAGCATTGCCAATGGTCAGGAAATATGGGAATTGTGGTCCAACAATATCTGGTGGCCCACTAGTTGGGAAAGGCTGTCCTAGAACAACATATGTCCTAGGAGACAATCAGCATGCAAGGGGAGTGTATTAGCTACTGAGAAGAGTCTTCTCTATGGCTGGCTCACCTTCTTTCACTCTGATTGGTTCCAATCAGCAGGAAAGGACAAGGAACCATGTAAGAAGATTCTTCTCAGTGGCTAACACACTCCTCTTTCACGCTGATTGGCTCATAGGACTCTGGAGATATAGGGACTCTGCTGGGATCTTGCTCCCAAAAAGGTAAGGGGTCTAAGACCCCCCGAGACCCTGGACCAGTACACCCTTGCTGGTTGGCCAATGTGAAAAATGGGATGCTGGATTAGAGAGCCCTTTCGCCTGATCCAGCAGAACTACTCTTAAGTCTACACTGGGGTGTCGCAGGGCATTGCAGGTAACTTAAATGGTGGCTCCAATCACAGCAGCACTCACTGGAATGTCAGGGGGGCCAAGCAGGCATCAGCAATGAACTCTTCTTGGGTACCAGCAACTGCCCAAGGATGCTGGATGCTGACGCCAGCCCTGCCTGGCACCCTCTTGGGGGCTTAGTGAGAGGTAAGCGAAAGGGAGCCACATCTTGGCAGCGCCATAATGTGGTAAATATTAAGGCTGCAAGAACTTTTTGTAGAGAAACAGTTAAAATAGTTAAGGTGGAGACAAGAACTGTGACGCTGTGCCAGGGTAGAGAGCTATATAAAAGATAAATTATTTATACTGTGCGGAGGTTTTGCATCCACATGTTTAAAAGGATGTTCAGAGACAAGAGTGTTTAAAAAGAAGAGCTGTAAAAGAAACACACACGGCATGGGAGAAGAGAGAGAGAGAGAGCGCCTTGTGAACTCTGTCTGAACAGTGTTTCTAAAAGAAGGTTGTGAAGGGAGGGTGTAATGCATACTACATTTTATGTGACCAGAAAGCCCAAATTCTTTAATTGAATCAAATGAAATAGATTTGCATGAGCTGCTTAGTCGCAATACTTCTGCTCTCAAAATGGAAAGGTTTGTTGTAGCATCTGGTATTCCTTTTTAGGAAACGAGGCTGGGGGGTGGGAGGAAGGATTTGCTGATGGAGCTTGGATTCTGTAGTGAAACTCAATTTTGTATGTGGTTGTGTGATGAAATCTAGTTTGACAAAAACTGGACTTGAGGGAATAAGTTGTAATGCTTTCCTTTATGCACTATTATATTATTATTTTATTCATTTCCCACCTTTTCCCCAGAACTGGGACTCCAGGCGGCTTACAAAAGTTAAAACAAATACAGTTAAAATGTATAAATAAAACATACAGAAGTTATAATTAAAATGTAATTAAACTAAAACTGTAAAATTAGAACCATTTCAAACATAGTGATTAAAAAAACACAAAATACAAATCAGTAGAAACAGCACCCTATTTAATAGCCCTTGCAGTCAGTTCCCACAATCCTGTTGGAACAGAAAAGTCTTCACCTGCTGACAGCAGGACAGCAGGGAGGGAGCCAGTCTAATCTCCCTAGGAAGGGAGTTTCAGAGCCTGGGGGCAGCCACCAATAAGGCTCTTTCTTGTGTTCACATCAGACGTGCCTGTGAGGGTGGCGGGACCGAGAGAAGGGCCTCCCCTGATGATCTCAGGGCTTGGACAGGCTTCCATGAGAAGATACAATCCTTCAGGTAGCCTGGAGGACCCAAGCTGTATAGGGCTTTATAGGTCATAACCAGCACTTTGAATTGTGCTCGGAAACAGACCATTTCTGTAACAAGGGAGTTGTGTGTTCCCTGTAACCAGCCCTGGTTAACAATCTGGTTGTGGCTCTTTGGACCAACTGATCTTTCCAAACATTCTTCAAAGGCAGCCCCACGTAGAATGTGTTACAGTAATCCAATGTACTAGTTGACTACATGCATTTCTTTGTTAAAACACAAAGGAAGAAATCACAAATATGCGATTTGAAGTGGTAGAGTCTGGAATGTGTAGTTTGAAGTGGTACAGTCAGAATTCCACCACCTTAGGTTGCAGTCTTTTGCATACTTATTCTGGAATGAGTCAGGCCTAGCTGACACTACACATGAAGCAGAATGAAGAGGTAAAGATCTGTGATTTGATTGTACCGCTTCAAGCTGCATATGGGCGGTGGTGGGAGAGGATCATATTTTTTAATGTTCTCTTATGTAAAAACTCCCTACAGATAGAAAACTGTCATAACAGCGAATGAGTTCAGATAGATGTGCAATTTTTACTCACAGGATGTTTTTTAACATCACCACCACCACAAGAAACATGGGTGAGCATTCAAATCAGATGTGCCCTACCTGTGGCCTGATACTGAATAGTCTACTCCACCCCTGCAGAATTCTCACTGCATTAGTCTTCTGCATGTGCAGAGCAGGCCTCACACTAAACACAAAGGATTAAAGTGCAAAACCATCTCCTCATTCTGCATAATGTGTAGATGCACAATAGGGCTCTCCTTTTCCAAGCAGGCCACTGTTAAGGAAAATTGGGACCTTTTGCATGCCAAGGATATGTTCTTCCACTGAGCCACAGCTCAGAACTTCCTAAGAACTTTCTGTTCCCATCAAGTTTGCTCCTGGAGTCCACCCCACTAGTGGCAGGCAACAACATTCCCAGTGTTTTGAACGGAGATGAGAACTCTTTCATCCAAAAACTCTTGTCAGGGGTTCAGCAAGCAAGTTTATCTACCACTTGATGACACACAAGTGTTTGATTTAAGAAACAGGTGGAGAAATAGCCTGTGCAGCTGCCATCACACCGATCTTTGCTGCACTTCCAGTATGCCTTCAATATTATAAATGTAACCCAAAAACTACAGCCAGCTTCTACAACTTTCTGTGAAAATGTACCTATCAGTGAGTGCCAAAAAGGTACCAGCCCCATCTGCACCCACTGAGGGCCCCTTGTGGCCCATCTAACAATGCCTCTGGCTCCTTTGCTGATTGGGCAGGAGAACTAATTGCTGTGGGATTTTGTGATCGCATTGAGAGCATAGCTCCCTTCCAAAATGGGATGGACCATAGGAGGGACTTGGTGAATTCACGGTGGATTGAAATAGCAATGGCTGTTGTGGGAAGATTACAGAAGGAATGACAGCCATTGCCATGCCCAACTGACAGAACTGAGAATGAGCAAGAAATTGTAATTTATTCAACATTTGCCCACATTGTTATTTCAAAGCATCTGTTGAAATTCAGCACTGGAGAAATTAAGCTGCTACGCTAAGCTAGACTATTGATGTAATTCAGCCAGCCTGTTCAGAAATGCAAAGACCCCCTGGAGAAGCTGAATTGAGACAATCTGTTTTCATTAACAACTTCCAGAGAGATAGCTGTGTTTAACTAAAATGACCAGCTTAATTTTTGTCATCTCTTTCCTCCAATCCGTCCATCTCACCCTGTGTTTTGTGTATCATCTTCCCAGAGGAGAGTTCTGGAGAACTCAAAAGCTTGCCACTATTTTATTACGCTTGGTTGACAATAATAAAAAGTACTGCCCAATGTGGATTTTGGATTCCCCCCCCCCCGGACCAAAATGGCAACCTTTTCTTTTTATGTCTTATTATGGCATTCGCTTTTGTAGACTACAACACACTTGAACAGATGCAGCATTTGATGAAGTAGGCTCTAGCCCGTCAAAACTTATGCCATAATAAAATGTGTTAGTATTTAAGGTGACACACAAGTATTTGTTATTTTTATTAAGGTTCCACTACATATTTGGTTTCATTTATTGAGCCATTTGAGCTGAACCCCCCCCTCAGTCCCACCCCCGGTTTATTGGTATTCACTACTGTAGCTTTGAAGATTTTGTTCATCCAAAACAATGCACAAAATTTCTCTTGGATCGTCCAAATCATTTGGTGGTTAGTTCCACAAAGTACAATCTGACAAATTAGATAGGCAGGAAGTTATTGGCCATATTGGCAGTACCAGTGGTCATGTTGCCCACATGGTTCATATACATTTACTGTTTGGTAAATTTTGGCAAACACCTCTTTGTGGCTTAGGTTGAGAAGAGTGAGCCCATCTTTCTCCTACATAAAAGAAAAGATATTCTACTTCTACAGTTCCTTCCCAGCTTGGGGGGGGGACTTAATAGAAATCAGCAGAGGTGACTGAAGGGGCAACTCATGTTTACAGAGAAATTCAAAGGAGAATGTTGGGACTGATCAGTGTTTACAATATAATTTTAAATGGTACAGAGAGCCATTGAAATGGTATAGACAGCCGTAGGCAGTGCACACAGCATACATCTGAAGTCCATGGCTTCCTCCAAAAAATCTTGGGAACTATAGCTTATCCCTCACAAAGCTACAATTCCCAGCACCCTTAACAAACTATGGTTCCCAGGATTCTTCAGGGGAACTCATGTTTTAAATGTATGGTGTGTATACAGCCACTTTCTGGACACACAAGGCCCCAACCTCAGTCCCTGGCACCTGCAATTAAAGGCATCTCCTGTAGTGGATAATCAGAAAGACTTCTGCCTGGGACCCTAGAGAGATATTCCCAGCGCAGGCTTGACCTGCTGCCCTCCAGATGTTTTGGTCTAAAGCACCCATCGTCCCTGACCATTGGCCATGCTGGCTGGGGCTGATGGGAGCTGTAATAAGAACAAATGGAGGGGCCCATTGGGGACAGCTGGAGGAGCATGGGAACCTGCTTATATGAGGTAATTTAGCCCCATATAAGCAGGTTCCCATGCTCCTAAATTAATACTGGGTTTGCTAAAATTTGTGGTGACATGAAGATAGAAAGGACTGAGAGATAAAATGTTGGTTTGGGGGACAGAAAAGTAGGATTATTAAACACAGATGCACAGGTGGGCATGTATATAGTTACAGTACTGATACACACAGCACAGCTTCAACATGTCCTGAGCTGCACCTCACCGTCTGCTTGTGCCATGAGATGCAACGTGTGAACCAGGCTGACACAGATACAGCCGCTGGAATTCATCTCAGCCACCCCTTTTTTGGCTGATGCAATCACAGGGCTGGCTGCTGGCTACATCCGTATCCAGCTGCTTCAGACGTTACATTTCTCTACGCAAGTGTGCTCTCTAGGCGAATCGGGTCTGTTTGTAGAAGAAAAGTCCCAAGTGAATCACCGCCACCCCCGCACACACCGCAAATTGAAAGAGGATGTTGAGCCTTATCAGCTATGCCAAGACTTGCAGAAAGCCGAGGCATCCGAATCTCTTTAACAGCCGAGCCTCCCTCCCCTAAGGTAACCTCAACAGGCAGCTGGCTCGTGGAGGCTCCTCCATGACTGCAAAGCCGGAGCTGGCCGGCGCACAAGAGATGCCCCTTGCTTGGAACGCCTTCGCACTTCCTCCCTCCACCTGTCTCCTCCTGTCCTGCACGATTCTCCT
The DNA here is from genome assembly GCF_030035675.1 of Rhineura floridana. NCBI lineage: Eukaryota > Metazoa > Chordata > Lepidosauria > Squamata > Rhineuridae > Rhineura > Rhineura floridana. Next base: position 20,940,307 of record NC_084490.1, read on the forward strand.
CTTTATTTATTTATTAGTTCACTTGCATGCCACTTTATGTTTCAAAAAATCTCAGGTGGTTTACATGTCAACAAAAACCAATGTCAGTTCTACCTTCGCCTGCATTCCCAGTCCCCGTCCCTCTCTTCCCGCCTGTCGCTCTCGCCCCGGTCTTCCATCTTTCCCAAAGCCCCCTTGCCCGGGTTTGCCTCCCTCCGAGTCCGACGAACCTCACCCCTTCCTTCCCTCTGTCCTCCCGTGCCCATCCCGCTCCCCCTTCACCTCATCTCTCCTCCTCGTCCCCTTTTCCGAGGCCCTCTTTTGCCCTACCCCCCGCTTCTCTCTCACTCCCGACTCTAGGCTCACATCCTCCGCTCCGCTCGCTTTCTCCCCCCCCCTTCAATCCTACTCATTTTTTCCCCCATCCAGGTATTCCGCATCTTTGGACCATCACATCCTTCCACCCGGATTTTCTTTTCCACCCCTCCTGCTTTCCCCCGTCTTTACTCTTTCCCCCCCATCTGACCAGATTGCTCCCTCGCCCATCCTTCCATCCAAATCTTTGAGTGCACGCATAATGCACACATTTTCATTCTGAGCGTTCAAGTCCTTCCTTGCCTCTCTCCTCTTCAGCCCCGCTCCATCCGTCAGTCTCCCCTCCTCCTCCCGTCCCCCCTTCTTCCCCTCTTGCCTCTCTCATCTACTTTTATCTTTCCCACAACAGCCCTGCCTGATTTCTTCCTGGCTTCCCGACCCCCCAGTCCTCTCCAATTCATGCCTACTTTTGCATCAAACTCACCTGCTGGTACCCCCAATCCTCTGGGGCAAATTCGCTCCCCACTGCCTCAAACTGGAAGTTGATGTGCGGTGCCTGGTGCAGAAGGAAGGTCCACCACGAAGCTCGGTACCCCTGGGGGGACCCCATCACTCCTGCACGGGGCACCCAGAACCCCGACACGGCTCACCGCGCTGGACGCCGGCCACCCATGCTGGCACAGGGATGGATGTCGGGCAATGATGTGCAGAGAGAGAGAGGCAGCGCGGAACATCAGGGCTTATCCGCGCGGGATATTGGGGGGGGAGTTGAGTGATGGTGGGGAAATGGGGGGGTTAGGTTGTGGGTGAAGAGGACGGTGAAAGACACAGCGCCATCTCGTGAGCGCCTGCTCCATCGCCGAGGTTTCAACTTAACCTACCTTTAAGAGAGACTGATAGCGCCCCCAAGTGGATTTTTCCATCTATGCAACACATCAAAAGGCATCACTGCTTAAGATTTAAAGGAGAGGTGGAGAAAAACGCACCATCCACTAGTAAAGCAAGTTCTAAAACTTCTCAGTTGCTGTGATTCACTTCATTGTATTCTTCAATAATATATTTGGGGGAGTAGCAGTCAAGGCTTACAAACTAAGGCTGCAATCCAATACACACTTACATGTGAATAAGTCCCATTGAACCCAATGGCACTTACTTCTGAATAGACATGTTCTGGATTGCAGCCTAAACTGTGTAGGGTGGGTAGAAAGACACCCTATATAAAAATTACTCCATTTGCAATGATTTTAACTCATTCCTCTGTATGGACAGGGACCTCACAAACAGCAGATTGTTTCTACAATTTTAGGGACTTTTTTTTTTTGCACAATGAATTATTGGGGCAACCAGCAAGCAGTTGTCGCTGTACTTTTAAACATAACATTTCTCCAGAATTTGATATGCTGTGGTTTAGAAGATGCAGTTATTCCCCTAGATCGCAACTCCAGTGCTGTTGCAGTTGTTGCCTGGAATGGACACCCTCCACGAGAATGCAGGAAGAGCCCTGCTGGATCTGACCAAAGGCCCATCAAGTCTAGCATTTTGTTCTCACAGTGGCCAACCAGATGCCTACAGGAAGCCCACAAGCAGGACATGAGCGCAACAACACTCACCCCCTCAGCAACTGGTTTTCAGTGGCATCCTGCCTCAGATATCAGAGGAGGTACCCAGCCATCACCACTAGGAGCTATTACCAGCGTTATCCTCCATGTTTTTATCCTAAGCCCCTTTTAAAGCCGTCCAATTTGGCAGCCATTACTGCACGTTGTGGTAGTGAATTCCATAGTTTAACTATGCACTGTGTGAAGGAGTACTTTTGTCTGTCCTGAATCTTTGTGTCCCTCCCCCCTTACTGGCCTTTTTTCTAAATGGAAAAGCCCCACATGCTGTAATTTTTCCTCATAGCGAAGTTGTTCCATCCCCTTTTGGTTTTGATCATTTTGAACATTCCATATAGAGACCAAGAATTCTTATGGAAATTCCCATCTCAGATTATTATTATTATTTATTAGATTTATATACTGCCCGACTAGCAATAGCTCTCTGGGCGGGTTTCAGGACTGGACATGGAACTGAAACAGCCTTGGTCGCTCTGGTGGATGATATGAGGAGGGCATTAGATAGGGGAGAATTCACCTTTCTTGTCCTCCTAGATCTTTCAGCGGCTTTTGATACCGTTGACCACGGTATCCTGATGGATCGCCTGGAAGGACTGGGAATTGGAGGCACTGTTTTACAGTGGTTCCGTTCCTTTCTCTCTGACAGGCACCAACAGGTAGCATTAGGAGATGAGGTTTCAGACCCTTGGCCCCTCACTTGTGGAGTGCCACAGGGTTCTATCCTCTCTCCCATGCTATTTAACATCTACATGAAGCCGCTGGGATCTATCATCAGGAGATTTGGGCTGCGGTGTCACCAATATGCGGATGACACACAGCTCTATCTCTCGTTTAAGTCTTCACCAGAGTTGGCTGTGGAGACCATGTCCAAGTGCCTGGAATCCGTGAGTGGATGGATGGGAAGGAACAGGCTGAAGCTAAATCCTGACAAGACCAAGGTACTGCTTGTGGGAGACAGGGGTAGGCTGGGTTCTGTTGACCTGAGGTTTAATGGGGTACAATTGCCCCTGAAGGACCAGGTCCGCAGCCTGGGGGTTGTTCTTGATTCCAGGCTGTCCATGGAGGCTCAGATTTCGGCAGTGAGCCGGGCAGCCTGGTACCAACTACACCTCATACGCAGGCTGCAACCCTACCTCCCTGTTCATCAGCTCCCACTGGTAGTACATGCCCTGGTCACCTCTCGATTAGACTACTGCAATGCGCTCTACGTGGGGTTACCCTTGAAAATGGTCCGGAAACTTCAACTGGTACAGAATGCGGCGGCTCGTTTACTTACAAACAGCCGTCGCCGTGATCATATTACACCAGTATTATTTAATCTACACTGGCTTCCAGTAGTTTTCCGGGCCCAATTCAAGGTGTTGGTATTAACCTTTAAATCCCTATATGGTTTCGGCCCGGTTTATCTGAAGGAGCACCTCCAGCGTCACCAACTATGCCGCCCGACAAGATCCGCCACGCAGGGCCTTCTCTCAATCCCACCAACAAAAGTAGTTAGGTTGGTGGGGACTAGAGAGAGGGCTTTTTCGGTGGCAGCCCCCACTCTCTGGAATTCCCTCCTGTTCGATCTTCGACATGCCCCTTCCCTGGATACCTTCCGCCGAGCATTAAAAACTTGGCTGTTTGGTCAGGCCTTTGAGACTATCGGGATGGGCTAATTATATACTCAATCCCCGCTGCTATGTATTACAATTGCTGCTATTCTGTCACTGATGATTATTTGTATTTTATTGTATTTATTGTATTTACTGTATTTTGTATTTTATTGAATTTAATATGTACGCTGCCTAGAGTGGCTTCGGCCAGATAGGCGGCCTAAAAATTAAATTATTATTATTATTATTATTACAACAGAAAATACAAAATACATCTCATAAAAAGTGCATAATAAATATTACAAAAACGTATAAAGTGCAAAAATCAGATTACATAATTTTTTAAAATTTAAATTAAAATGCCATAGAAAAGAGGCTGGTCTTAAGCTGGCGCCGAAAAGACAGCAGCGTCGGCGCCGTACGCACCTCAACGGGGAGACTATTCCAGAGTTCGGGGCCACCACTGAGAAGGTCCTAGTTATTGTCACCACCCTCCGAGCCTCCCTATGAGTCGGGACTTGGAGGAGGGCCTTCGATGTAGAGCGCAGTGTCCGGGCAGGTTCATATCAGGAGAGGCGTTCCGACAGGTATTGTGGTCCCATGCCGTATAGGGCTTTATAGGTTAAAACCAACACTTTGAATCTGGCCCAGAAGCATATTGGCAGCCAATGTAAGCGAGCCAGAACAGGTGTTATGTGTTCCGACCGCTTGGTCCTCGTTATTAATCTGGCTGCTGCATTTTGGACAAGCTGTAGCTTCCAAACTGTCCTCAAAGGCAGCCCAACGTAGAGCGCATTGCAGTAGTCTAATTGCGAGGTTACCAGAGCATGTACCACTGATGTAAGGTCCCCTCTGCTCAGGTAGGGACGTAGCTGGGCTACCAACCGAAGTTGGTAGAACGCGTTCCGAGCCTCCGAGGCCACTTGAGCCTCAAGTGACAGGGAAGGATCTAAGAAAACTCCCAGACTACGAACCCGCTCCTTTAGGGGGAGTGTAACCCCATCCAGGACAGGGTAAATATCCACCACCTGGTCAGAGAAACCATCCACAAGCAGCATCTCAGTCTTGTCTGGATTGAGCCTCAGTTTGTTAGCTCCCATCCAGTCCATTATCGCGGCCAGGCAGCGGTTCAGCACATTGACAGCCTCACCTGAAGAAGATGAAAAGGAGAAGTAGAGCTGCATGTCATCAGCGTACTGATGACAACGCACTCCAAAACTCCTGATGACTGCACCCAACGGCTTCATGTAGATGTTGAAAAGCATGGGGGACAGAACCGATCCCTGCGGGACTCCACATTGGAGGTCCCACGGTGTCGAGCAATGTTCCCCAAGCACTACCTTCTGGAGACGACCCGCCAAGTAGGAGCGGAACCACTGCCAAGCAGTGCCTCCAACTCCCAACTCCGCGAGCCTCTCCAGAAGGATACCATGGTCGATGGTATCAAAAGCCGCTGAGAGATTAAGGAGATTATATTACATTATGTTAGATAAAGAAGAGGAAAAAAAGAAAAGAGGTCATAGGAACATGGAGAAAAAATAATTAAACATATCCTTCTGATAAAGTTCAATAGTTTTTCCAAATTACATCAGAGGTAGTGGACATCATATGTCTATTCATGTAATTTATAAAAGGCCACCAAACTGCAGCAAAACCCTTGTCTCCCAGGTCGTAGTCCAACACTCTAACCACTACACCACACTGGCTCTCCATACATGATGGCTATGTATTAGGTCCATCGAGTCCAACTTCCTGTTCTCACAGCGGCCAACTAGATGGCTATGGGAAGTCCGTAAGTCAGACCTGAAGACATGTTGCACATTGGTCAAAGAGCCGTAACTTTGTGCATGTGCTGATGAGTTCTGAGACTCACCAGGAAAGAGATCTTGGGATCATGATGGGTAGTTCAATGAAAACGTCCTCTTAGTACGCAGTGGCAGTGGAAAAAAGTGAACTTCATGCTAGGGATTAAGAACACAAGAAGAGCCCTGCTGGATCAGGCCCATCTAGTCCAGCATGCTGTTCTGACAGTGGCCAACCAGGTGTCCCAGGGCAACAGTGCTCATCCCATCTGTGATTCCCAGCAACTGTTATTCAAAGGTATACTGCTTCCAACAGTGGAGGTAGATTATTAGGAAGGAGACAGAAAATATAAGCTGGTATTATAGTGACCATATAAAGAATAAAACAGGATGTTGCAGGCAACAGAACCCACCCCGTGAGGTTCTCTTTCAGCATCCTTTTTCTCATTTGGTATTGCAGATGGAAGAGTGGGCAGACTAGAGGCTGCACCATGGCAGGGTTGGCAAGGATTAAACAGTCCACAATTGTTTTCTGCAGCTCAGTCAAAATTTGTAATATTGGGTGGTACAGAATTGGGGCCAAATGCCGTGCCTGCCCCAAATCAGATCTGCTATGGAGTTTCGCCTCAAGGTAAATCTCCAGCTGGGCCACCAGTCAGTCCTCAGACTGATTTATCAGCATAAAAAACTGGGAGTAAAACTGGCTGGTGTGTGTGTCATTGGCAATTGACAGTTTGGGAAATTGTAGTTAGTTAAAAATTGCTGGCTGGGACGGGACATTATGTTTATACTGCTGTAGTGGATTGCCAAAGGCAATGGCTCCCAGTCCATTTCTGGAATCCCCTTCCTACCGAGTTGTGTCTGGCAGGCACCTTCATTATATAGGTGTTGCCATATGTTGAAGATGCACCTAAGATACATATTTTAGGACCCACCCTATTCTTCTGATTGTAAATTGTTTTAACTGATTTTAAAATTGTAGTTATACATGGTTGTAACCTGTCTTGGGACCTCATTCATTCATTCACTCATTGCATTTTATTTATAAACCACATTTCCTCCAAGGACCTCAATTTATTTATTTATTTCAAAAATTTATATACCGGTCTAGTTCCGAAACTCAGAATTCAGAGCGGTGAACATTAAAAAACAGAGATAATACAAAAACAGCATAATAGAATACCTAAAAACAAATAAGTAAATTAATACTAAAAATGTGGTTTTCACAGTTCTCCCCTCTGTTTTATCCTCACAGCAGCCCTGTGAGATAGGTTAGGCTGAGAGACAGTGACTGGCCTAAAGTCATCCAGTGAGCTTCATGGCTGAGTGGGGATTCGAACCCTGATCTCCTAGGTCATAATCCAACATCTAACCACTACACCATGCTGGGCAGGTTTATTATTGTTGTTGTTGTTAAAAGCACTGTTTTTGACTTTTAAAGCTCTTCACAGTTTGGGACCAGGGTTTCTGAAGGATTTCGGTCTCCACCTGTGGCTGTCTATACACTAAAATATTCTTAAGAAACCCTTCTCTGGGTTCCCTTACTATAAGTTCCTACTACTATAATTTTATTTATTTATTTATTTATTTATTAAATTTATATCCCGCCTTATGGCCAAAAGGCCCTCAAGGCGGCTTACAAAAACATGAATGTAACACATCATAAAGCATAAATACAATAATGCAATTCTCAAAATTAAATAACAAATAACATTATTAAAAGAAAAGAAAAAACATTTAAATGTGTCACAATAAGAGAACCAAACACTTTATAAAAAGGCCTAGATAAAAATCTTCAATTTCCCAGCAAATAAGTAGCATTTTTATTTTTAACATATAAATATACACAGTATATAAGTAGCCAAACAATAATAATAAACAACAAACTAATGAGAACATCTCAATATACAATTAAACAATCCCCACAAACTTCACAACAGAGTTTAACAAAAATATGCTATAGTCCAAATGACAGCAAAAATGAATCTCTAAAATTAAATCTTGACCCCCAAAACAACTAAAAAACAACTAACCCCAGTAGTCTATAGACATCCCGAGCAGCAGGTTCACGCACACATACACACACACACACGGTCTCTGGCCCCTTCAGCAGTTGCTGCTTTTGTAGCTGGAGAGAGACAGGGCCCCACCCTTCCAGGCCAGGTGGAAATCAGCCAGAAATGCAGGGAGCAGGTCTTGCAGAAACTCACACAGGTAGATGGTCTCTGGCCCCTTCAGCAGTTGCTGCTTTTGTAGCTGGAGAGAGACAGGACCCCGCCCTTCCAGGCCAGGTGGAAATCAGCCAGAAATGCAGGGAGCAGATCTTGCAGAAACTCACACAGGTATAAGAGGTGTGGCCGGTGGTTAGTCATTGTGAACAGTGATGATGATAAGCCTGTCTGGCTGTCTTGTTTGGTCATGCTGGGGGACGGCAGGGGGAGAGGAGTGGAATACAATAAGGTGATACAGAGAAGCTGCTTCATTGAGTCCTGCATGAGCTGAAATGGGAAGGTAGATAAAATGAAGGGGGTGTGGGTGTTTGTAGTTTTGTTTCAGGAATTGATGGATTTAGGCTTGCATATATTGTGAGAAAGCAATGGATGGACAGGTGGGTGGGGATTCATACATGGATTGATGGTGCTGTGTCTGAAGATGAAAGGATGCATGAAAAGATGTGAAAAGATGCATGGATGGAAGGGGTTTTTTGAAATGGATGAATGTGCAGAGAAATGTGGTGAAGGAGGAGGAAAGGCTGGAGTAGAATTCATGCATCTCCCATCAGTATGTTGCCTGAGAAGTAATTGCACTTGAAAGAAGGGCAGCCAGACCCCCTCTGACCTTGCATCTGGAGCCCCTCCTCCAGGTGAAGTACCAAGAAGTAACAGTTATGCTGGAGATGTTCCACCAAGCAAGGTGAGGTGGCCTCTCTCAGGTGTACCAGAAAAGGCAAGGACAGTGTCAACGGCTTTAAAGTATAATCATAAAAGTCAGCAATCCAGAAGGCTTAAATTAAAATTAAAAAGGGAGGGGTTAAAACAACAGAAAGGATTAAAAGGACCCTGTCAAATTTTGACTATGCAGCAAGGCACACATATGAACACACCCTTTATGAATAGCACAACACAGTGAGCATGCAGTTCATAGGTTTCCTACGCATTTTAGTGAGCAGATTGTTACAGCGATTGAAATGGTCACTCTGCGTCTCCCCAACAGGGGTCAGGATGGTAGTGGGATTTGCTGGACTTGTCTGACCTCATAGCTGTCTGGAAGGCTAAGAATCTTTTCATTAGAGATTATACTTTCTTTTTCTTCAGACACTGATCACATTCATGGATAAACTACTTCTTTACATCCAAAGTGGTTTGGGATTAGGGTACTATGCTCCAATTTGTAACCCTCTTCAATTGAATGTGTCCTTGGACTCCACAGATATGATGTCCTTGGACTCCACAGATATGCTGTCCTTGGACTCCACAGACTCCTATCCCAAGATGTTCCACTGGAAAACTAATGCGAATTTAGTTTCTGATACAATGGCCAGTACAAATATTAAAGAAAAGCTCTCCCAGTCTTTTACTGAGAACACAACTCCAGGGATGGCATCCCGCACCTTTGTGGGGGAAAAACAAGAATTGCAATCTCTTGAGATTGGGAGGACCTACACAGCCATGGCACACCTCAAGAGATGTTATCACGAATTTGGTAACTAATGTTCTAGACTGCTGGCCAATGCTTTTAAGAAGCAAGATCCTGCAATAAAAACACTATATTAGAAGCTCAACTGGAGTGCATACCGCAGATCAGAAAAGGTACCGCCAGGGCCAAGAAGATGCCAGCATGGTTAACGAGCAAAGTCAAGGAAGCTCTTAGAGGCAAAAAATCTTCCTTCAAAAAATGGAAGTCTTGTCCAAATGAAGAAAATAAAAAAGAACACAAACTCTGGCAAAAGAAATGCAAGAAGACAATAAGGGATGCTAAAAAAGAATTTGAGGAGCACATTGCTAAGAACATAAAAACCAACAACAAAAAATTCTATAAATACATTCAAAGCAGGAGACCATCTAGGGAGACAATTGGACCCTTGGATGATAAGGGAGTCAAAGGTGTACTAAAGAACGATAAGGAGATTGCAGAGAAGCTAAATGAATTCTTTGCATCTGTCTTCACAGTGGAAGATATAGGGCAGATCCCTGAACCTGAACTAACATTTGCAGGAAGGGATTCTGAGGAACTGAGACAAATAGTGGTAACGAGAGAGGAAGTTCTAAGCTTAATGGACAATATAAAAACTGACAAATCACCGGGCCCGGATGGCATCCACCCGAGAGTTCTCAAAGAACTCAAAGGTGAAATTGCTGATCTGCTAACTAAAATATGTAACTTGTCCCTTGGGTCCTCCTCCGTGCCTGAGGACTGGAAAGTGGCAAATGTAACGCCAATCTTCAAAAAGGGATCCAGAGGGGATCCCGGAAATTACAGGCCAGTTAGCTTAACTTCTGTCCCTGGAAAACTGGTAGAAAGTATTATTAAAGCTAGATTAACTAAGCACATAGAAGAACAAGCCTTGCTGAAGCAGAGCCAGCATGGCTTCTGCAAGGGAAAGTCCTGTCTCAGTAACCTATTAGAATTCTTTGAGAGTGTCAACAAGCATATAGATAGAGGTGATCCAGTGGACATAGTGTACTTAGACTTTCAAAAAGCGTTTGACAAGGTACCTCACCAAAGGCTTCTGAGGAAGCTTAGCAGTCATGGAATAAGAGGAGAGGTCCTCTTGTGGATAAGAAATTGGTTAAGAAGCAGAAAGCAGAGAGTAGGAATAAACGGACAGTTCTCCCAATGGAGGGCTGTAGAAAGTGGAGTCCCTCAAGGATCGGTATTGGGACCTGTACTTTTCAACTTGTTCATTAATGACCTAGAATTAGGAGTGAGCAGTGAAGTGGCCAAGTTTGCTGATGACACTAAATTGTTCAGGGTTGTTAAAACAAAAAGGGATTGCGAAGAGCTCCAAAAAGACCTCTCCAAACTGAGTGAATGGGCAGAAAAATGGCAAATGCAATTCAATATCAACAAGTGTAAAATTATGCACATTGGAGCAAAAAATCTTAATTTCACATATATGCTCATGGGGTCTGAACTGGCGGTGACCGACCAGGAGAGAGACCTCGGGGTTGTAGTGGACAGCACGATGAAAATGTTGACCCAGTGTGCGGCAGCTGTGAAAAAGGCAAATTCCATGCTAGCGATAATTAGGAAAGGTATTGAAAATAAAACAGCCGATATCATAATGCCGTTGTATAAATCTATGGTGCGGCCGCATTTGGAGTACTGTGTACAGTTCTGGTCGCCTCATCTCAAAAAGGATATTATAGAGTTGGAAAAGCTTCAGAAGAGGGCAACCAGAATGATCAAGGGGATGGAGCGACTCCCTTACGAGGAAAGGTTGCAGCATTGGGGGCTTTTTAGTTTAGAGAAAAGGCGGGTCAGAGGAGACATGATAGAAGTGTATAAAATTATGCATGGCATTGAGAAAGTGGATAGAGAAAAGTTCTTCTCCCTCTCTCATAATACTAGAACTCGTGGACATTCAAAGAAGCTGAATGTTGGAAGATTCAGGACAGACAAAAGGAAGTACTTCTTTACTCAGCGCATAGTTAAACTATGGAATTTGCTCCCACAAGATGCAGTAATGGCCACCAGCTTGGACGGCTTTAAAAGAAGATTAGACAAATTCATGGAGGACAGGGCTATCAATGGCTACTAGCCGTGATGGCTGTGCTCTGCCACCCTAGTCAGAGGCAGCATGCTTCTGAAAACCAGTTGCCGGAAGCCTCAGGAGGGGAGAGTGTTCTTGCACTCGGGTCCTGCTTGCGGGCTTCCCCCAGGCACCTGGTTGGCCACTGTGAGGACAGGATGCTGGACTAGATGGGCCACTGGCCTGATCCAGCAGGCTCTTCTTATGTTCTTATGTTCTTAATTTATAGCTGGAGTGAAAAATGACAAAGGTGAGATGTGCTATGACACACACCAAATCAATTCTTCTTTAGAATGGTTCTATGCTTTGCTTTATACCTCTGACCATCCAAGCCATCATGACATCACTGCATATTTGGAAACTGCTAACCTGTGCTCACTGGCTCATCAACCTTTTATGAAAAGTCCAGGGACAGAAATGGAGGTGTCAGAAGCCATTAAGAAATTGAAATATGGCAAGGCTCTGGGGAGAGACAGCTTCTCCAGTGACTTCTATAAATATTTAAGACAGAACTGACCCCATGGCTTTTTACACTCTTTAATGTTATTCTAGACGATGGAGCGATCACAGACTCTTGGAAACAGACTAAGATAGTAGTTATTTTGAAATTCGGCAAGGATCCCTCTTTAATGAGTTACTATCACCCCATCTCTTCAATTAACCAAGATGCAAAATTATTATAAGCTATTATAGTAAACAGGATGAATATGTTTGTCACTGATTATGTTTCCCTAGAACAGTTGGGCTTTATGCCTAAATGCAATATCACTGACTCTGGGAGCAGGGTGTTAAAAGCCCAGGTTGCTCTGCTGTCATTGGACGCCTTTATAGTGTTTGATACCTGGAGTGTATTTTTTTTGTGAATGGGCTCACTCCATAGCATGGGTTTTGGTCACAGGTTTATGCACTTTATCTGTCAAGTCATACTCAGAATAGTATGTATGTGTCCAGTTCCACAAATGGCTATGACTCCCCAGATGTACATCTCTATAGAGGTACATGGCAGCGTTGTCCCTTGTCACCTTTGCTCTTCACTCTGGCAGTAGAAACCATGGTGAACAAAATTAGATATCATCCAGGCATTAGCAGAATGTACATCCAGGGAGTAGAACATAAGATCAACCTATTGGCAGACATCCTATGGATGATTTGTAACCCTCTTCAATCGAATGTGTTCTATTCCAGGGTTTTTGAAAGATTTTCATAAAGCAGCGAGTTGAAAAATTAACACCTCCAAGTCAAGCGTGCTTTGTTTGAATATGCCCCCTCCACAGCAGGAGGCTAGCCATATGACGACAGGGTCTGTGCCATGCAATGGGTTTTTTCCCTTCAATATTTAGGGATCAGGCTATCCAGTGATCTTAAACAGCTCTGAAAACAAAACTTTGACAAATTGTATAGATAAATTAACCCTCATGCAGACTTGTGGAGTACTTTTTGACCGCAGGTGAACTTTTCATTGTGTAATTTATACACAATAGACCTACAGGGATGTCCTTCTAGGGCATTGTCACACATTTTAATCTGTACAGCATCCCCACATTTCAGCCAATTACCACTTACCATTTTCCTTTTGGAAACATTGGGGTTCAAAAATACCCCAGCAAAAAGCCCCGGGGGGGAATTTCTGCCTTCTATTATGTAATTTACACACAAGTAGACCTACAGGAATGTCCTAGGTCTAGACATTGTCACAAAGTGTCACCCATACAGTGTCCCCAAATTTCAGCCAGTTCCCATTTACTGCTTTCTTCTGGGGGAAAAACCCACTAGGGTCCAAAAAATACCCCAGCAAAAGCCCTGGGGGCAAAGTTCTGCCTTTTATTGTGGAATTTACACGAGTAGACCAACAGGGTTGTCCTTCTAGGACATTGTCACAAACTATAACCCATACAATCAAACAAAAAACCCACTGCAGTCCAAAAATACCCCAGAAATGGTGTTGTTTGCTTGACATGCACGGAGACCAAAGTATACTGGTCAGAAAAATTCTGCCTCCTCTGAATAAATGTTTTTGGCTCAAGGTCCTTTGTCAAGCATACTTGTGTTAACAACACAGACAAAAATGGTCTCTGGGGGACAAAATTACCTCATTTTTCCATCGGAAATCTCATTAGGGTACAAATACAACCCAAAGTCAGTCAGTGCAATTTTTTTTTTGCCAGTTCTGCATGAGGGATATGATGGACCTTAAGTGCTGGAAGACACTTTCTCTTTCATGGGTGGGGCAGATAGCATCAATCAAAATTATGGTATTCTCAAATTTTTGTTTTTATTTCAGGTTTTGCCTATAGCAATTCATAAGTGCAGGTTGGAAAAATGGCAACATGCTATCAAAAAGTTTATTCACAAGGAATATGGAGCAGCGTAAGGAGTTACATTATGTATAGACGATGAGACATGAGGCACTTGGGTATACCAAACCCAAAGCTCTATTATGAGGCTTTCCAGCTAAAGCAATTAGTGGGTGTAATTTATAGAGTGAAGGAAATACATCAGGTAGTGAATCCCTTGTTGAAAGGTATGCTACTGATTTGGAAATGGTGGTTTGAAGTGCTGGCTCCTTGGCTCTTACCCTGTTGTTCGATCACCCTGAGGTCGCTGATTATGATAAATATACTCAATTTGCAGGTTGGGCCGCTAAAGGTCTTTACTTGCTGCACAATTTCACAGAGGTTGGACAACCCATTTCCAAAGCCTCTCTTCAGATGAAATTGGGAGACTTCTGCATTAATTGGTTACATCTAGGATAGAAACATACCATTGTGCCAGTTCCGGCACATCTCTACCTCTCCTTTCTCAAAATGGGGGCACACAACTCTAGTCAAACTCTGCCCCTTTTTACTCTTAAAACTTCATCAGATTAGCTCCAGTGCATTTTTTAAAATTCAGCTTCAGGGAGATTTCACAATTGATTGATAAACTGACCTCTTTATCTTCCAGGTGTGACCAATGGAAACGCTTTGCTGCAGGCCCAGACAGAACAGTGATTGTACCAACACTTTGCTGTGGGTGGTCCTAAAAGGTCTGAAGGGAGGTGTGGCCAGCAGAGGGCAGCGTTGCTTCAAAAGCAACTAGTGGGCACAGTGGGGAGGAGAGCCTGGCTGGGAGTCCAGAGTCTGCGAGTTGAAATCCCCGCTCGTGTTTCCTGGGTGTCAAGGGCCAGCTAAAGATCATCCCCACAGGGAGTGGCTCATGGGTTACGTGCCCTGCCACCTGTGCAGCCATGGGCAAGCTGCATAGTCCCAAGGAGCCCTGTTGCCCCCAGCTGGCATTTGTGGACAAGGAAGGGGCCGGCTTGTGCAGCTGTGGCAAGCTGAGCAGGCCCTAGCCAGCTGGGGAGGACTAGCCTCAGAGGGAGGCAATGGTAAACCCCCTCTGAATACCGCTTACCATGAAAACCCCATTCATAGGGTAGCCATAAGTCAGGATCGACTTGAAGGCAGTCCATTTTCAGTGTGCCTACAGCCCTAGTATAGGTGATGCGGTTTATGAGACGGGTGGTCCACAGAGGGGAGGGCATCAGGTTCCTGACTATCTTTGAACACTTTTGCTTTAATCTGATTCTGACCTGCAGGGAAGCTGCCTCTGTGCTGTATAAATCGTTGGTAAGTGAAACAATGGGAAACTCTCTGGTTTTGAAAGAAACTGGGGAACGGGACTTAGGTGTCAATATATCAGATTTGCAATGGGAAAAGGTGTGGTCTCTTCCTTGCCTTAAAACTATAACAGCAAGATTTCAAGAAGTTGCCTTAAAAGTATTGTTCAGGTGGCACTGGACACCACTTATTATACCATATCAATAAACCTCTTTCATCTCATTGCTGAGGGGGTGTGAGGCCCTTGGTTTGTTTAGAAATATATGTGGTTGGACTGCAATCTGGGGCTCAGTTTTCCATGTGACCTCAAAAATAGCGAATCAACATCTCTCTCCTGATCTGGTGCTGGCTTTGTTGTCGATGTGACAGCCACCTTCATATTATTCCCAAAGAGTTAGTTTTATTTTTCTTAGTGGTAGTTTGTCTTGAGATTTTGGCATGATGGAGAACATGAGATGGTCATACTCTCCCCAACTAGTGGACAAAGGTATGGGAGATTGCACTTATGGAACACCTCACATAGCACAGCAAAGTAATTTGAGGGCTGTCTAAGAGAATAGGTTTGACGCCACTTGGATAGCCCTTTCCCAAGTTATGTAAACAGGGGTTCCTCTGCTGTAAATCCCCCAGTCTCACAGGTCATGCTTTAGAGAGGGATGGTAAATACTTCCTGTGTGGACAGTACCTGAAAACAGATCTGGCATATTGTGCACACACTTATGACCATAGATCATTGCTTTGTTTTACCCTTTTTATTGCATCCTGATTTTCTTGTTTATTTCTCTGATGACTGTATCATATGTGGTGCTTCACACATGTTATTCTTTTACTGTTATTTGACCTACTGTTCAGGATGATCATTTGTTTCTATTTGTGGGTTTTTTTAAACACAATACAATTTGCTTTAAAGAAACTGACTTAATGAATGCATGAAGTGTTATTCTGAGATACAGGTATAAAACACATGGTGGCGGTGGGGAGTTTGGGGCGGGGGAGTGTAAAGAGTGAACCCAGAAGGAAATGAAATGCATCCAGTGGTATGTAGCTAAGCAACAATGGTAACTCATAAAACAGTTCTCTATGTCACAGACACCTTAGCATTGGTAAGCCAATTAACTCATGTAATGTGCTAAAAATCCTTTGCCTTCGGTCAGTCCACAAGTACTGTAACAGCATTGAACCTCTTGATATAATGCAGTGGTTTCATCTTGCAGTGTTCCTTTGAATTTCGTTTGCTCCAGAATGTCCACTTTAAGATCACTTACAGAGTGTCCTGGGAGACTGAAATGCATACACACCATATATTTAAAGCACATGGCTTCCCCTAAAGAATCCTGGGAATTGTAGTTTAAGGGTGCTGGGAATGGTAGCTCTGTGATGGGTAAATTACAGTTCCCAGGATTCTTTGGGGGAAGTCACATACTTTAAATGCATGGTGTCTATGTAGCTTTAGTTTATTAGTCTACCTTTGCTGTTTCTGCTTTGCTGTAATTGAATTATCTATTTCATAACTGCATTATCTCCGGCAACAAAACATCCTGGGGTATCATTACATTATGCCTAAGGCTAAAGTTTTACTTATTATAACCTGATTTTACATAGGGCTCCTGGTGGTTTTCCACCCAGGTTGTTGAGGAGTTCCAGACCTCTTCGGCTTCATCACCAGAAATATTCGTGTTCAAGAATAAAAGCAAAAGTGAATCACAAATGCCGTATTCTAAAATAAGAAACGACCATAACAAAACTGAACACATATTTCTAGGCCTAGCAGTTCCCCATTGTTACTTCCCATCTCTTTTTATAGGCTGACTTCCTTTAGCTCTATTATTGGAGTTTTGTGTGTGTGTGTGTATCAGTGGAGTGCACCATTATGGAATCACGAGGTTAACACTCACACTAGTTCAGAAAGAGGAAGGAAATAACGTCTGAGAAAATCTGCCTATCAACAAGTGGTTCCTAAAGAAGAGATTGGCGAGTGAAGAATAGGATGCTTTTCTTTTATCACCCCTCATTGGTTCAGGTTGCTTGTTGCCAGTGTTTGTGCTTTACTCCCAACAGCTATTACTCCCAGCCATCTTAAAAGAAGACTTGGAAATGCCATACTAAGGTGCCATCTGCATGATACATTTAAACATACCACATTAAAACAGTCACGGCTTCCCCCAGAGAATCCTGGGGACTGTAGCTTAAGAGCGCTGAGAGTTGTTAGGAGCCCCGTCTTCCCTTCACAGAGCTACAATTCTCAGAGTGGTTTAACAGTCAATTTCTCTGAAAGAACTCTGGGAATTGTAGCTCGGCAAGGAGAATAACTCTCAGAGCCCGTAACAGAGTTCCCAGGATTCTTTGGGGGAAGCCATGACTGTTTAAAGTAGTATGATACTGCTTTACATGTATAGTGCAGATGTGGCCTAAATCATCACAGTATTACTGCAGCATCTGGTGTCTCCAGACAATTTAGTGGGCCCTATCAAAATTTTAGTTTGAACTGGGTATGAAACAAGAAGTTGTTCCCTTCAACACTGCTCCTCTATGGGAATATCATTTGTAAGGCATTATCCTATTTTGCAAAGGCTCCCAGAGGGTGGGAATGGGTAGACATACTTCAGGGAGAACTCATGAGAATCAAGGTGAGCAAGGCTATGTCAAAGTACAATACCAGAGTCTCACCCACTTTAGCAGGGACACAGGACCTGTGGCCCTCCATATGCTGCTGGACTCCAGCTCCCATCAGCTCCAGCCAGCATGGTCAATAGTCAGGGATGATGGGAACTATAGTCCAACAGCATCTGAGGGGCTACAAGTTGCTCACCCCTGCAACACAGTCACCGTAGGCAAAGTCACATCCTCTAAGGCCATACTAAATAAAGTCATGTCACACTAAGCTGTTCCACCCCAGACACTGTCCTAGGGAGGCAGTGGTGAAGGAAGATCCAAAGTGCTCTCTGAGATCCCACTTCCTTCAGTGAGAATCAGATGGCCCCAATGTTGCTGCTGAGGGGGGCGGGTCTTCTTCTCTCTTTGGAAAGACATCAGACAAGTGAGGATCTGGCACAGGCTAAATCCTGATGTCACATATCTGGATTCACCAGCTGTTCACTTCCTCTTTTTATTTTTGCAGTGTGTGACTGTCAGACCTGAAAGGGGATGTGGGTTCTCAAGCAGTGTAGGATGTCAATTTTTCTTGTCATTACTGAGGAATTGTACATGCCAGGAAAGAATTTACATTTGTAGTTGGATTTCAAAAGCTGAGGCATCCAGAGGAGATCTTCACTGAGAGCCAGAAGGAAAGAGGACACTGCTGGCTGCTAGGCTGAGTAGTCTTTGACTATGACATTTTCTTTCAACATCTATTTTCTTGGTTGGTATCCCACGTGGAAGGGTAACAGGAATAGAAATTTTCCAGAGGAGAGAGGGCGGATCAGAGATCCAGTACAAGTTCTTGTTCCCTAGAGATGTTGCCACTAATGGAATTATATCTTTTGTAGGGTGGTGGCTGCCCTGGCAGATGTGGGCTTCTGTAGGTGAGTATCAGTGGAAATAACTGTATAGTGATAAGACTGCTGTCTGATTGCTTCAATGGAGCTTGGACAGACAAGGATTAAAGGGGTCAGGAGCACAGCATCAGATTTCTTACTGGTCAAACCCACCAAACCAGGTGTGACTACACAGTCCTTTAGTTAGGGAGATTATTGGCTAAAAAGCTGATTTCTCTGTCTATATATTAGGAAATAGCTGGGAGGTTCTTAAATGTTCTGAATGTGGGTGTAACTATCTTCTTCTACCCCAGTTAGGGATGGTGAACTCTAGGTCCCCCCCCTGATATTCTCTGTTTTGTTGCTTCCAGATATAGGGTTGTATGCAACTAAGTTCTACTCAGAGTCAATCCAGTGAAATTAATGAACCGAAGTTAGTCATGGCTATTAACTTCAATGGGTCTACTCCAAGTAGGGCTAGCCACAGATGATTTAACAGCACCCAATCTTTGCAGTTCTGCTTTACTCTGCAAGCAGAATTGCAACTCAGCTTCCAGCCTTCTGGAATCCAAATTAACATCCTATAGTCAGCTGAGAATAAGATCCTCCGTGGCGCAGAGTGGTAAGCGGCAGTAACGCAGCCGAAGCTCTGCTCATGGCCGGAGTTCGATTCCAACGGAAGGAGGAAGTCGAATCTCTGGTAAAAGGGGTTGAGGTCCACTCAGCCTTTCATCCATCCGTGGTCGGTGAAATGAGTACCTGGCATATGCTAGGGGGTAAAGAAAGGCCGGGGAAGAAACTGGCAAGACGTCACCCTAAGAGTCTGAAACAACTCGCACTATAAGTGCGGGGACACCTTTACCTTTTTTTTTAGTCAGCTGAGTAGTTCCCCTTTGTTTCTAACCCCATTTTGCTGGGGGGGGATGGACTTGATTTTCATTAGAATTCAGGGCCTTTTTAAGTCATTGAGAGGCCCAGCACAGACTGTTCATTTGAGGCCCTTCCCTGCCTCTTCTTACCGCCTTCTGCTCCAACATGACATCTATTTCACAGGAGGGAAGTCATTCCCATAAATCACCTCTAAATAAAATACACCACCTATATCACATGCACACTCTTTCTTTCCCACGCAGGACCTGGTATCTCCATTTCTGCTTCCTCCCCCAACCCCTGGCCTAGACCCTCTATTTTTCCTTCCCCCACAGTATCTACTTTTCCTTCTTCCACTGAGGCACAGGGACAGCTGCTCGCTTCCTATCCTCACTCCTTACCTTGGAATCCACATACTGTACTGTACTCTCTTGCTGATACAGTCCAATTAGAACTGTTCTCTCTCTTCTCACTGCTGCTCCCATCCAATTAGAACTGTTCTCTCAGTTCTAAATTCGTGTTCTCATTGGAGAAGACAGGGAACAGTTTTCACTAGCCTCTCTGCTGGTAGCATCCTTTTCTGATTCTGTGGGCAGTTATAACAGTAGAAAGCCTAAGAAAACTATGTCAGTGAGAGTTAAGAAAAACTGGTAGCCGTTATAATTTATAATTGTGCAATGGAGAGAGTAGTGACCCTGGAGGGCACTCTGCTACGTCTCTGTGCGCACAGTGGTGCCTTTAGGCACTGAGGACCCTGGGCCGGTAATGTATGTGGGGTCAGTATGGTGTTGTGGTTAGAGTGTTGCAGTGAGACTTGTGAAATCAAGGTTCTAGTCCCCATTTGGCCATGAAGCTCACTGTGTGACTTTGGGCCACTCACTGACTCTCAGCCTAACCTACCTCGCAGGGTTATTGTGAGGATAAAATGGAGAGGAGGAGGAGAACTGTAAGTCATCTTGGGTTTCTAGAATCATAGAACAGTTGTATTGAAAGGGACCTATAAGGCCATCGAGTCCAACCCCCTGTTCAATGCAGCAATCCTTGGAGGGGAAAAAAAGGTTGGATATAAATATAATAATAATCCTTGGAGGGAAAAAAAGGTTGGATATAAATATAATAATAAAAATATCTCACTATGGTTAGGCTGGGTTGCTGGGAGTTATCAGGGATGATGGGAGTTGTAGTTCCACATCGGGGGGGGGATAAGTTTCTCACTACTCCAGTACAGATTAAAGTATTGTTTTAAATGTGGTTTTACTGGATTTGCTTCTAAAGACTTGCTCCTGAAAATGTTTCATCTTCAGGGTGCTCCGACTATCTCTTTTAAGAAACTATGTTTTTTATGCTATGCATTGCTCTACTTGATTTGATGACTAAAATAAAGAAAATATATTAAGGGCTTTCTCTCTTGAGCAACAGAAAGTTGATCTGAATACCAGGGATGTGAAAATTTGTACACAAGTGACAACTGACAATACATGAAGACAGGATATCACAAACAGATCAGTCATGATCCTATGGATTTTTGTGCTCTGATACAAACTGCACCTTGCATGTTCTGCCAGAGCAGTCTTTCCTCAACTTGGTGCTCTCCAGATGTTGTTTCGCCCCTGGCTAATGGCCAGATGATGGGAGTCCAACAAACAGCACCTGCTGACCCAGAGAAAGCAAATACTTCCCATTCTACACCATCAGACTGTTACAGCCACCTTCTAAATCACACTCTCGTACTCTCTTTCCTCCAGGACAATTTTATCACAAGCCTTCCATCTCAGTGAGCCCCAGTGAAGTGGTCCCCCTGGGAGGAAATGCCACCATAAACTGCAAGAATGAGCTATATCGAGAAGCAGCATTCTATCTCATCAAAGAAGGGATTTCATTTCCATTGCAAGCCAAGAACACAGAGCAGTATGAAGTCCAATTTTCCATTGCTAATGTTAAAGAATCAGATTCAGGGATCTATTGGTGTAAATATCACTTCAAATCAGAACGCGTTCCAATGTGGTCTGCTTTGAGTGACAGCATACACATTAACATTACAGGTGAGGAATCATCTCAGTTCTTGTATGGTATTTTAAAAAAATGACACAAACATGGTTTTTGCATTTAGGTTTTGCATTTTTAATTTTTTTAAACTGGAGTCAGATTGGCTTACATGTCTTTGTAGGTGATTTTCAAAGGGGACACTATTTATTTATTTATTGTATTTATATACTGCCCCATAGCCGAAGCTCTCTGGTTGGTTTACAGTACCTAAAAACACTAAAAACACATATACAAAATTTAAACACATCTTTTAAAAACAATTTAAAACACAATTTAAACATTTAAAACAATTTCAAAACACATGCTAAAATGCCTGGGAGAAAAGGAAAGTCTTGACCTGGCATCGAAAAGATAAATGGGTTTTGCATTTTCCTACCTCTATAAATCATATGAAAAGGTTGGATTGACTAAAAGTAATTCCATTTAAATGGGTCTTTCTTCATGTCATACTTGAGTGTCGTAGGGAGCAGTCCAGACTAAGTGCAATCCTATGCATGTTTGTTTGGAAGTAAATCCTGTTTAGGATTGCAGCCTAAAAGGTGTACTTTGTAGCTGGATTTAGCAGGATATGTGAGTTGGCTTTGGCAGCAAGATTATTTTGTTGTCATCAATTTGGACAGGATGGCAATCAAGTTGAGATCTCTCCTTGTCTGATAAATCCAATGAGTACAGATAAGTCTAGGATATCAGCAGAGTTATGCAGCCAGTTGTTTTACCCTTCCAATGACACCCTCCCAAAAAAACAAAACTGCTCCAAAGTCCCTCAGAGGGCTCATCTACATGGTAGTTTAGTGTTTGGTGCTACCCATATTTCCTTCAAATTTGCATGGTTTATATGATGTTACCGGCAAACAGAACCTATCACACAGTTTCCCCCCTGTAAATCTGTACTAACCCAATCCTCTGATACTATGAAAAGGGAAGGAAAAAAGTCTTCACTCTGTACCTCTGGTGTTTGCAGACTCTTTGCTCCAATGCTTTTAGGTGGGTGTGTTCCCCTCTCCACACCCACTCCCTCCTCTTCCCTTCATTCATTTTATTTCCTGTAGACTGACAAGCAACTTCTGGCTCCTCTCCCCCATTCATCTGCTATCAGATGGGAGTTGACAGATACTGGGGCTGCAGTGCTTTCCCCCACTCCATTGATTAGGAAGGATACCATGCACGTATGACTGTGTGCCTAAATACTCACAGAATAGTGCAGCTTTCCTTAAACTGTTTTCTCCAGATGTTTTGGACTACAACTCCTATCATTCCTGAGAATTGGCCATTCTGCCTAGGGCTAATGGGAGTCGTAGTCCAAAATATGCTAGAGGACACTAGTTTGGGAAAGGCTGGAATAGTGCATGAGTGAAAGAGGGGCAGTTGGTAGCCCCCTTTACTTGCAATCAGTGGACAAGCAGCTCTTCTCTCTCCCTTTTACAGATACATCATCCGTGGAGAACAACATCCGTTTGGGAGTAGCCGGCTTTGTCTTGCTTGCCTTGGCACTGATTGTGGCTGAGGCCATCTACAGCTGGAGGAGTGGGCAGCTTTAAGTAGTCCTGACTAACTGAGTTCCATCAGCCAAGTGTTCCCTGGTTCCTCTAAGACATTACAATGAAGTCACAGGAAGCCTCTTTTCAGGGGTTCCAGTATGTACCCTGGCTTCTTTTGAATGAGGGTACTAAGAGCCAGTGTGGTGTAATGGTTAAAGGATCTGGGAGACTATGATCTTCCATGCTGCTATGTACATGCTTGGTGCTGTTTTATTGCAATATTTATGGTGTTGGGAGGAGGGGTTGAGCAATAGGAATGTTGGTGTGGGCTACATGTGATTGGCTGGGCAAACATGGGATGGCAGGTTTATATTGGAGTGCTTGACAGTTGACAGACAGAAGAGTTTGAAAAGAGATAGGGAATGGTTCTTAAAGAGATAGGGATTTGACTTGGTAGAAATAGGGCTGGGATTTGGAGGGAGAGTGTGGGTGTGAGTTGGGTTGTAAGTGGGATTAGGTAGGCAGGCTGATATTGATATTGGTAACTGAGTAAGATATTGTATGAGCTATATATAAGTCAGGGATGTATAACTGGAACCACATGTTCAAGTACTTGAACCAAAAGTATTCTTGCTGAAGTAAAACCTGTTCTTTAAATAAAGTTGTTTTCAAAAACACGCCTGGTTCTTGGCCAGCTAGTAAGGGGCCTATAAGGTGGCAAGACATAAACAAGAGTGTGGTATAAGGTATCAAATGGTGGCAGTTAAAAGTACCTCTGAGTGACAGTAGCCAGTGAAGGAAGCTGACCCATAGCTATGGCATCAGAGAAAGTACAAAAGATGACATAGAGGGGTGAAACTTAACTGGTGGTTATAGCAAGGGCTGGGGAAACAGAGCAGCTTTGCTATACATAAAGGTGTACTTGGGAAGTACAGATAATGTGCTCCTCCTCATCTGTTATTACTGGCAAGATTGAGGTGGTGGTGGGTGAGTGGGGAGTCTCGACAGAGACCCAAGTTCAAATCCCCTCTCAGCCATGAAGGTCACTGGGTGACTTTAGGCCAGTCGCTGTCTCTCAGTGCTTTTCAATGGTTCCTTCACAAACTGGGGGGAGGTAATGAGTGGAGTACTACAGAGCTTGGTGCTGGGCCAAGTGCTGGTCAACATTTTTATTAATGACTTGGATGAGGAGGCGCAGGGAATGCTTATCAGATTTGCAGATGATACAAAATTGGGAGGGACAGCTAATATCCTGGATATTATAGATAATATAGAAGCAAAATTCAAAGTGATCTCGATAGGCTGGAGCACTGGGCTGAAAACAGCAGAATGAAATTTAACAGGGATAAGTGCAAGGTTCTACACCTAGGAAAAAGAAACCAAATGCACAATTATAAGATGGGGAATACTTTGGCTCAGCAATACTACATATGAGAAGGTTCTTGGAATTGTTGTTGATCACAAGCTAAATATGAGCCAACAGTGTGATGTGGCTGCAGAAAAGGCAAATAATATTTTAGGCTACATTAACAGAAGTATAGTTTCCAGATTGTGTGAAGTAATAGTTCCCCTCTATTCGGCACTGGTTAGGCCTCATCTTGAGTATCGCATCCAGTTCCGAACACCGCACTTTAAGAAGGATTTAGACAAACTGGAACAGGTTCAGAGGAGGGCACAGGGATGATCAGGGGACTGGAAACAAAGCCCTATGAAGAGAGACTGAAAAAACTGGGCAGGTTTAGCCTTGAGAAGAGGAGGGGAGATATGATAGCACTCTTCAAGTACTTGAATAACTGTCACACAGAGGAGGGCCAGGATCTCTTCTCTATCATCCCAGAGTGCAGGAAACGGAATAATTGGCTCAAGTTACAGGAAGCCAGCTTTCAGCTGAACATCAGGAAAAACTTCCTAACTGTTAGAGTGGTACAGCAATGGTACCAATTACCTAGGGAGGTGGTGGGCTTTCCAACACTGGAGGCATTCGAGAAGCAGCTGGAGTGCCCCTGTCGGGTATATTTTAACTTGGATTCCTGCATTGAGCAGGAAGCTGGACTCGATGGCCTTACAGGCCCCTCCCAACTCTACTATTCTATGATTCAGCCTAACCTTCCTCACAGACTTGTGAGCATAAAATGGGGAGAAGGACAGCTATGTATGCCACCTTGAGCTCCTTAGAGGAAAGGCAGTTTATAAATGTAATAATAATTATAATAATTATAACAACAACAACAATAATAACAGTAATAATAATAATGGAGATTGACTGCATTTTGTGATAGGTGGTTTATTTACACACATATATAGGTTGATTGTTGGTGAAGATACAGCTTAACTCCCACAGATGCCCTGAACTTGCTGCTTCTCATCAGATTTTTCGGGGGACCACCAGCATCATCAGACACTTAAAGAAAGCAACTTAGCCCTCTGTCCTTTTCTCAGGGAGCTTCCAGACTGTCATTGTTTTTTAGTGGGATTCAATCACATACCAGCAAATTCAGGTTGCATAATTATAGTTGATTGGGAGGTCTTGCACCCACACACACAAAAAACCCCACTTCCCCAAATTATCAGACTTTTTGTAATAAGCAAAAGTGACTGAAAAAATCCACTGGAAAATATGGGATTGCACTTGCTTTGATGCAATGTCACCCAGACTCACCACAAATACATCTGAATGCTCATTAAATAACCAGTGCTGTCTCATTTGCAAACAAATCAGGATGAATGTTTAATAAACAGGTTGTTTGGAAGTGCCCTAAGTCTCAGCTAAATTTGTCTCAAAGACAACTGATGGTAGCTTCATTTGTCCTCTCTTAGGGCTCCTCCAGACAATCTGGTAACACAGGTTGCTTCCAGACAACCTGTTAATTGTGCATTCAATTCTGATTTGCTTGCACAAAGTTTATGTAGCCTCTAGACTATGTCTGGTCTTTAAGTTAAACAACAATGAGCATTTATTCTGATTTTCCTTGCAGGTTGTTTACATGTCTTCCCATTAATCTGTGACTGGCAGGCTTGGTAGGCCATTTTGACAGGTGGGCGGGGCTGGGGCCCACCCACCTGTCAATCACCTGACATCACTATGGTGCCTGCTGATCCATTTTTACTTCCTAGCATAGCAGTGCTACAAAAGAAATTCTAAGCCCAGCCAAGCCCAGCGGTTACTACTGCTCAACTGATCGGTGCTGACTTTAAACTCTGCTTTCTGCAGGGGTCAGCTGTGGTACTAAGTTCCTCATGAGAAGCTTGTGACACAGCTGATCCCAGTGGGCTTGGAGTCAGCTGATAGGTGCCAGCTTCAACCTCTGGTTTCTGTTGGGTTCAGTTGTGCTATGGAATTCCTCATGGGAATGCCATACTGCAGCCAATCTGAGCTGATGGGTGGTGACAGCAAGCCTCCCTTGACAACGCACAATTGAAAGTGCACTTTGAAGGTCCTGACTGTGCACTGGCAACCATGTCTCCACCTGCCCCTCAGTTGGCATCACATAATGACATCAGGGCAGGGGACATAGTTTGGGAGAAACTGCCTCACAGGCCAAATTGGAACCAGTAATGGGCATGATTCCCCATCCCTGTATGAAACATTTCCCCTTTGCATTGACAGCTTAGGCTGGGGCCAGGCTGCAGAGGGAAAGAGTAGAGAAGCACATTTGTAAGAGCATGCTCCTGATTCTTTCCTTTGAAGTTGAGTAACCTAACAAAGTGCCGGCATGGGGTGATGGGAGTTCAGGATCTGGTTCCGTGGCCAGACCTTGTTCTTGACTCCTGCTCTGGATACTTTAGTTCATATTGTTTAACAGGTTTATGTTACAATAGCCCTGTAGGAAGGAAGAAGAGAGGGAGGGAGGCAGCCTGAGACAGCATCAGGGACTGCTTCAGTTGGACTGTCCCTCTTCCACCACCATCCTCCCCAACCAGCTTCACATATGATAATCATGTATTTGTTGTAGTATTTCAGCATTTTGTGTGTTAAAACTGTAAACTACTTTGGCAACCAGGAGGTATCTAAATGCAATAAATAAATTAATAATTCGTTCATCCCACACTTTTCAGTGCATTTCTACAACATTTTCCTAACTGCAAGAACTGGTTGTTTTTTAAAACTGGATTTGTTGCACTAGGGCAACAGAACACTTTAATCCACTTTAATCTGTGACCTTCAGAGCATTACAAATATGGATTTGAAAACTGTTTGCTCCCTCTCCCCACCCCACTCACCTCAGTCTGTGGTTGCAACATAATAAGGGATGTGCTGTGTCAGAAAGTGAAGAGGGCCGACTGTGGTCAACCATGTTATAAGATTACAGAAGAATTGTGCATCAAGGGGAAGAACTGTGCCCACAGAGCAGTGCTGTGCTTCAGAAGTGGTAGCCTCCAGCTAAGATTTTTGTGATGCGTGTGACAGCATAGGAAGGAGCAAAAAGGCAGTGGTGGGTATAGAACCCTCAACATGATTTTTTTTCTTTCTGCATCCTCCTCCATTGTTGGTATCATCACCTGAAAGGTCATGGGATCAGCGGGTGAGCAAATGCAGGATCGGAAGATCAGAAACTCATTACCTGCTGCTCAGACATTTAGCTGCTGATAGAATCCTTTCCCAGGTGGTGGTTGGCCAGGCACCAGTGGTTGTGCAGAAGTGAACATCAGTAGATCTGGGGTGGGGAACTTTTTGGGCTCAGATCGTTATCAGTTCCTAGCCTTGCAGGCCAGATGTGACAGGAGGGCAGGATCATCCACTTGGCAATCATCTGATGTCACGACAATGGCAGGTGATAGGATGCTTTGAAGTTGGGACTTCAAAGCACCACACAGGGCTTGCAAAAAGCCTTGTGGAGTATTTTAAAAAACCCGAGACTTTCAACAGGCATCCTTGTGCTGACGAGTTCCCTTGGGGAGCTTGCTCACACGGCCAATCCAGCAGGCTTCTGCTCTACCACCCATTTGGCACAATTGGCAACTGCGTCTCTATCTGTCCCACACCTAACATCACATAAGATGTGTGGCGTGGGGGAGGTTAGCGTGGTGTGGGGAAAACACATTTGTGGGTCAAATTTGAAACCCTGGCAGGCCAAGTTTAGCCTGCAGGTCAGAGGTTCCCCACTCCAGTAGACAAAAAGAGCATATTCAATTAGGCTACACAAGAGGGAGAGGTGGGACTACTGGGCCTTGTGATGTTCCTATATTAATGTATATATGGTAAGTGTTGTTTTAGAAGATACATGGTAAGTGGAGTGAAAGAGGGGGAGTGAATGGGCAGTAGAATGCGAGATGATTGGCTGAGTGTTTAAAATGGCTGAATGTATAAAAAGTGAGGTGGTGAATTGTGGAATCTGGGGGGGGGAGAAGAGAAAGAGTGGATTGCTTGGTGGGGTTTGAGAGAGTTGTTTGTCAGGAGAGAGTGAAGAAGGAGGGAGGTGGAGTTCGGATTAGTATTGAGTAAAACCATATGCTTATGTGCCTTAAGAAGAAATCCTGTTAATCTTGTTAGTTTTGTTATCTGTAATAAATACTTAATTTGGTTTACCAAAGGCCTGATCCTTGGCTGGGGTTTCACAGACCAGAAGGGAGGGTAAGGTAATGACCAAGGCTGAAGGGGAACTGTAACAAATGGTGGCAGCGGTGAAGAGAATAACAATATCAGTATTCAGAGTCTCTGGGAATACTAGTATTGGGACGTTACTGGTGGTTGCCTAGCAGGGGGATCTGTTGAGATCTGTGCTAGAGCGGATAGGTAAACCATAAGAGAGTGCGGTCCGGACTGGTGGAGTCCCTGGTGGTGCCTAGAGACAGGCAGTAACCACGAGCAGGTAGGAACCTGACAGGAAGAGCCAGGGAAGGACGCATCACAGGCCTCTATATCAGCTCTGCTGAGAGACCAGCTGCATCAAGCTTCTCCCTCAGTTGGACATAGTGCATTAGCAGTAGATTGGGAAAATCCAGAGTAAATGGGGGGGGCAGGCTGGCACTTTGTTGAGGACAATGTCATGTAGACAGTGCAAAAACATGCTCATGTGAGATGCATCAAATCAATTTAAACTGTTGTGTGTACACTAGAGAGGGAAAGTTCTGTCAATTTTGGTTATCTCAGTTTCTCATTTTTCCAATCTTAAATTTAGTTCTCCACATTTCTGCAGCAACTTGCGATTTCTTTTGTAAAAAATCCTTATGAAAATTGTCCAGCATTTTAAGGTGAATTTCTCCTAATACTAGAACTCAAAGTGCCACACCAGCAAACGGCAGGAGGTTGAGAATAGGAAAAATTATTTATTGAAGCCCAATGCATTTTGGAAGATAACATAACCCTTTGTCAAGGGCAATCTCATACAAGTATCAAACCAGTTTCTCATAAGTGTAGCTGTTTGCTGGTACAGTAGGGCCCCGCTTACCGGCGCTCCACTTCCCAGTGTTCCGCTAATGCGGCAGCTTTCATTCCCCATTTTAAAGCCGATTTTGTCGCTTTTGCGGCATTTTCACGGCATTTTCACGTGACGTGCCCCATTATACTCAATGGGGTTCTGCTTTACGGCGATTTCCGCTTTACAGCGGGGGTCCAGAATGGAACCTGCTGTATAAGCGGGGCCCACCTGTATGGCACCTTGCGGGTCACCCTTTTTTGGTTTCAGTGTTTTTGGGTGCTTGCTCTCCTGCAATTTCTCCTAATAAACACATTTAAGTTGACAGTTTTGACTAATGGATACATTTTTGCAAGCCCTTTTTTGTCGTATGATGCATTTTTGTATGCAGGCGGGCCCCGCTTATACGGCAGGTTCCATTCTGGATCCCCGCTGTAAAGTGGAAATCACTGCAAAGCGGAACCCCATTGAGTATAACAGGGCGTGTCGCGTGAAAATGCCGCAAAATGCTGCAAAATCAGCAAAATCAGCTTTAAAATGGGGAATGAAAGCTGCCGCATTAGCGGAATGCCGGGAAGCGGAACGCCGGTAAGCAGGGACCTACTGTATTATCCTCACTTACATATTCATTTTATGCACACTTTCCCCCAATGTATGCGTTTTTGTAAAGATCGGTTGGCAAACTGCATTGCAAAATTTGAAGAAGTCCGAATGTGCAAAGATGCTGTGTTTAGGTTCTCATATTTTTTCTGAAAGTGCAGATTTGATAGGTTTGGCTTGAAATGCGAACTGAATCAGATTTCTCCCCCTGTCCCTAGTGTACACCCTCTATGCTAGATCTCCACCTTCATTTGTTGTTCAGACTGGAGACAGGGAGAAGGGAGAAAGCAAGCCCTTTGCTTCTCTTTTGGCTCACGCAGGAGTGAGCAAGTAAAGAGAGCCAATGGTACTGACCCTCTTGCTCAATGCAGAAATAATTACCCCATTAGCAGCGATGGGCAGGATTGGACCACAGCTGCAACAGTGCTTGAGTAATTTAAATCAGGAAAATGACATGGTGGAAAGGGTTAACCCTGTTTTCCTAGAATCACAGCCCTTATCCAATTTGGGGGAGGGGGAGTGTTGGAGAGAGGGCATGGCTGCTATTAAATGTTTTTTCTTAAAAAATTGATGGGAAGTCCTGATTATGCTCTTAGATGACTCAAGATCTGTGGATATTTTAGGCATTCCAAATCTGTGGATACTTATCCTGTAATCCAGGTTCAGTTCTGTGTGCTCCCTCCACAGCAGGCAAATCTCCCCCATTTTTCAGAGCAAGATGATGGCAGGTAGTCCTTCCCAATCTTAACACTTGTTCTCTCTCTCTCTCTCTCTTTTGTCCAAGGAAAATCTTACTCCAAGCCTTCTATCTCAGTGAGTCCCAATAACATTGTTCCCCTAGGAGGAAATGCTACTATTCACTGTAAGACTTACAGTAACAACTACATACAAGCAACATTCTTTCTGTTCAGACAACTGGCTTCATCTTTGCTTACTTCAGCATTCAAGAAGGCAGCGTGGCTTGAAGTTGCATTTTCCATTCTCGATGCCAAACTATCAGATGGGGGGGGGATCTACCTGTGTAGATACTGCTTCAGATCTTTCTTTGGTCATAGATGCTCAAATTACAGTGACAGAGCACTGGTCAGGATAAGAGGGGAGAGTCTGGATGAGACTTCCTAAGTGTCAAAATTAGAGATGTCAGTGAAGTATTCTGAGCCAGAGCATGGAAACAAGGTTTAGAGGGATCATAAAAGCACACTTAAAGACAGGTAAAATTTATGAGTCCCAAATTCTTCTTATATCAGATTAAAATCTGAGCCAGAGAAGAATTGCTGGCTTCCCTTTCATCCTCCCCATCAGCCATCCTCATCCCCCAAATGCTCTCTCATCCTTCTCTTTGAAGTCTTACCAGGTGACAGCAACAGGCACCTCAGTAATATGGGCAGGGAAGGAAGGAGAGGATAGAGAGTCTGTCCCTGCCTCCCCCTGGGTCCTTGGCATGCAGTTATGCAGTATCCCAGGAGAAAAAGTGCCATGGCCTATGGGAGATGTAGTTCTGCTGAGGGGTACTGCAAGAGCATGAGGAGCAGAAGGGACCTCCCTCTTTGTCTCTCCAGCCACATGGTAAGGCTTCAAGGGCAAGGTGGGAAGTCAGCAGCAGATGCTTCACTTTCCAAATCTCAGTTTTCTTCTCTTTCTCATCCAGGACAACATTTTCCCAAGCCTTCCATCGTGGTGAGCCCCAGAAACATAGTCACCGTGGGCAGAAATGCCACTATCCATTGTCATGGTGAAGGCCACCAATATGCAGAGTTTCAGCTCTACAAACAAGTTGCTCCATCTTTGTTTTGTTTTGTAACCAGGAATGCATGGCAAAAAGGGTTTACATTTGCTTTTGTCAATGCCACACTATTTCATGGGGGAATCTACCAGTGTAGATATTGGTTTAAATCAACCTTCTATGAACTATGCTCAAAGTTCAGTGATAGCACACATATCTACATTAGAGGTAAGGTCTGGTTATTTGTGTGCTGTTTCGAATCCCCACACAGCCATGAAGCAAACTGGGTGACCTTGGGCCAGTCACTGCCTCTCAGCCTCAGAGGAAGGCAATGGTAAACCACCTCTGAATACTGCTTGAGAGCCAGTGTGGTGTAATGGTTTGAGTGCTGGACTACGACCTGGGAGACCAGGGTTTGAATCCCCACACAGCCATGAAGCTCACTGGGTGACCTTGAGCCAGTCACTGCCTCTCAGCCTCAGAGGAAGGCAATGGTAAACCACCTCTGAATACTGCTTGAGAGCCAGTGTGGTGTAATGGTTTGAGTGCTGGACTACGACCTGGGAGACCAGGGTTTGAATCCCCACACAGCCATGAAGCTCACTGGGTGACCTTGAGCCAGTCACTGCCTCTCAGCCTCAGAGGAAGGCAATGGTAAACCCCCTCTGAATACCACTTACGATGAAAACCCTATTCACAGGGTCGCCATAACTCGGAATCAACTTGAAGGCAGTACATTTCCATTTTTTCATTTGTAATTTTACAGATGACACTAACATGGGTTTTGCATTCTTATGCAGGTGTAAATCAAAGAGAGAAGCTGCTTTGGCTAAAACAATCCCTGGAACCCTGAAGAGCTGCTGCCAGTCAGTGGTCCATCTGAGTTAGATGGACCAATGGTCCGATAGAAGCTGTGAGCACACTAGTCACATACAGCAAAGTATTCCCATTGGCCATTGGAGGGGGAACAGGTTGATCTGCCGATCAAAATCTCTTTGAAGCAAATTAAAAAAACACCCACCCACACACTCAAGCTGATCCCACCAGGTTTTACAGTAAAAAGGGTTTGACTAGCATCGTGTGCCCCCGTTTTCAGAAAAGAGAGGTGGAGTCATACTGGAACGGGCAGAACAGTGAGTATGTCTCTACCCTCAGTATAAAGCAGCTTCCTATATTCCTATGTAAGCCTTTCACTGAAATCGCTGGTGAAGTTCTTTGTGGGGAATGGTAGAAGCTGATGTTCAGAACTGATAAAAAAGGCATGCAGAAATAGGATGGACAGTAACTCAGGGTGCTTCCAGACAATCGCTTTTTTGGGGTGGGATTAAATCACATACTGGCAAATTCAGACTCTGCAACTGACAGTTGATTTGGAGGTCTTGTGCAACAAACCTGCCTTCCCCCACAAAATGGGACTTTATGCAATAAGGAAAGTGCTGGGAACATACACTGGAAAGGGTGGGATAACCTTGGCTTGATTCAATGTCATTGAACCTCCCTGGAAAAAAAAATCAGGATGAATGCGTATTAAACAGGGCATCGGAAAGTGACCAAAGTGCCAATAACAAAATGTACTGCACCTAAGATTTGCAAGCAGGCCTGTGGAAGGTCAGAATGCATTCCTGCATTTACGTACCTCCTTTTGTGAGTCCCACATGTGCACCTCTCAAGTGCTAATTTTAAAATGGAGCAGGGGGATTCCAAGGAAATTCCCCATCCTTCCCATCTTCACTTTTCGAAAAGATTTTTTTTCATCCATCACAGTACATAATCACAGAAATTAGGAAGAATTTCTATGACTAAAATTAGAACAAAAACTTTAAATAGTTTGGGGAGGGACCACCTGTTGTCCAGGTGCTAGCAACCCCCCCAAAAAATCTATCAGGAAGAAACTGTTAATAATTAAACTATGTCCCTGTATTTTTTGAGCCTTTGTATAATTCTGGATTCTTTTCAGTTAGAGGAGTAGGAAGACCAGGAACAAGACAGAAGAAGATCAGTGGGAAATAAGAGGTAGGAAGGGAAGAGATGGGGAATAAGCTTGCATATGTCACCTCGCAGGTAGTCAGATAGAGTGCCACGTCACATCAGTTGCTGCTTAGTTTGGGACAATACTATTATAATCAAAACCTTGCAGAAAGGTATCCCACATGCCACGAATGGGGAGCTTGTTGCCCTCCAGAGGTTGTTGGACTCCAACTCCCATCAGCCCCAGCCAACATGGCCAATGTCAGGGGTTATGGAAGTTGTACTTCTGCAACAACTGGAGGGTTACAGGTTCCCCATCCTGATCTACATGGCCTGGCAGCGTCTCGCCAGGGTTTCAGACGGGGGTATTTCTCAGTCTTACCTGGAGATGCTGCGGACTGAACCTGGGACCTTCTGCGTGCAAAGCATTTGCCAATGAGCTGTGATCCTTCTTTCCTGTAAATGTGTGTACTGCCTTCAAGTCGATTCCGACTTATGGCGACCCTATGAATAGGGTTTTCATGAGGCTGAGAGGCAGTGACTGGCCCAAGGTCACCCAGTGAGCTTCATGGCTATGTGGGGATTTGAACCTTGGTCTCCCAGGCTGTAGCCCAGCACTCTAACCACTACACCACACTGGCCATGGACACAGGAATATGAAGATGAATGTTGAAGGCAAACAAAGGGCTGGTTTCATTAAAGTAACTCTGGTTCAAACAGAAGTGCAGAATAGGGATGTGCTAGCATTCCGCCCAATTCGGCTTTGGTACCAAATTTTCCATTAATTCGCTTCTTCTCTGTCATTGCTGATTGGATTTTTTTGGTCACAATTTTCTGTGGCTATTTTCGAAAATATATTTTTTTTAAAAAAAACCTGCCTCTTAAATATTAAGAATGATAATTTTATTGGTATTTCCTTTCATTTATTGGTATTTCCTTTCAAAATATCGATATTTACAGATTGTAAAAGTAGCAGTTAGCAGACAAAACATGAACTCGAATTGATACTGGCCGGTTAGGTCAACATAATGCTTTTGAACAGGCTCCAGTCAATGGATTCCATCCGTAGTGCACAGTGAGGCCTACCAGAATTTTTCATGACAGCCTGATCAAGTCCAGCCTGTGGAAAAAATATCTTGTGGATAAATCCTAGCTGGGAGCTGTTTCAGATTCTGAAATACTAGGATATGGAGGGACTTTCTAAATATTGCACACTCCTAGCAATGGTCCCCAAAGCTTCCCAGATACCCCTCAAAGCCTTTAACAAATGAGGTGGTGTGGCTAGTGAAAGGTGACTGGCCAAGGAGGCCGAGGTTGACAAGGACTGCAATTCTACCTTCTGACCTCTAGGTGGCAAACGTCTACCAAAAATGCAACAGAGAGAAAACACACAGTGATGCACCCAAGAGCAAAAATATTGTTTGATTTTTGTTGGAAAATCCAAGTTTTGCAGTAAGATAGCAATATTCTGCATGAATGGAACACTGTAACTTGTATAAATTATGCAAATTTGTATATATTTCCTTTCTCATTGGTCCATCTAGCTCAGTATTGTCTACACTGACTGGCAGCAGCTCTCTAGGATTTTAGGCAGAGGTTCTCTCCCAGCCCCAGACATGGTGATCCCAGCGACTGAACCTGGGACCTTCTGCATGCCAAGCAGATGCTCTACCACTGAGCTACGGCCCTTCCCGTTCTCTGAGTGGCTTACAAAAAACAAAAATTCTGTATATTTATATAAAACAAACAACGAAGCCAAAACATAACAATATTAAATAAAATCCTCAAAGCAAAAGCATCGTAGCACATTTTGATTGCATTGGGTTTTTTACTCCTGTTTAAGTGAACATGAGCCAACAGCCCCTTCAGACCTTCTCCACTCAACATGGGGAAGTGGGTGGGGAATTCTGCAGGTAAGGGGACATGTATTGGGACATAGGGGTGGGGCTTGCATGCATGACCCCCCCATCCCCCTACAGGAGTCTGTTACAGATCTTGAGCAAGATCCAGTTGCTCAGCCCCACTTCCTTGCCTCAGAGGAACTCAGTGGGAGCTGCTGTTGCCTGGCAACTGCCCGTGCTAATGGCCATTCTCTGATGTTCATTATTGTATGCTCCATTTAAAAGATGGGCCTGTTCTGTTAAATACTGATCCTGTACAATAATTAGGTCTTTGAAGGACCACCGGGGGGGCGGGCGGGGGAGATTAGGATGCTGCGATACTTCTTTTGCAATGCAGTTCTAAGGATGTTTTACTGAGGAGTAATTCTCACTGAAAATGGGGCTTACTGTGTAAGTGGGTCTAAGACTGCAGCCTTTGGCAGCTGGGCAGGTGTGGTTCATCAATATTTCACCGGAGACAATTAGAACCTCGCTTCCCTCCTCCCCTTTGCAACCAACAGTCGGGTGACTCTTCTCTGTCTCACTTTCACAGCTAACACATCTATAGAGACCAACATTTGCCTGCAAGTTGCTGCCTTGATCTTTCTTGCCTTGGCGTTGGTTGTGAGTGAGGCCACATACAGCGGACAAGTTTAAGAACCGTGACTCGACTCACGACTGCGAGCCAAGACCCTTCCTTGATGTATCCAGGACAAGGAGTCACAGGAATCAAGTTCCTTTCTGTACAGTTTTATTTCTTGTTCACCTCAACTCCATATTTCTATTCTGTGGTAGCATCCAGGACTCTGTGTGGACAGGACTGGCCTTGGGTGAAGGCTCACTCCCAAATTCTGAAGTGCTATACCTGGATGGATGTGCAGGGAGCCAAGATGGCTTGGTTCTGCCTTCTCATTGGCCTTATTGGCTCCTGTTGAGACCTAATGTTGTTGGATGTTGTATCTGGCGCAAGCAGATGCCCAGGATGCAGAACAGTATAGTGACAGGCTAGATGCCAGTTGAAGCAATGAGCCGGACAAGCAATAAGTTTTAAGAGTCACTTTACTGACAATATATCACAAGCTCTCTCTGTACAAACTCCTCGACCCCCACACTCACAAGTGTCTGCTGGCCCTCTATATAGATAAGGCCAGCTGCCCGAGCCTAGGTTGCTTAGCAACGTGTCCTTGAAGATGGCTCGAGCCTTGCCAACTTTCGCTTCTAAGTCACGTAGCTCACTTGTGGAAATTTAACCTCTGCTTTCTCAGTTTAATAGCCAACAATCCCCCACCTTAAATTTCCACATTCAGCCAGTTACATTTCTCTTCCATTTACATGTGTTACATTTTACATGTCATTACATTTACATCATTTGGTTTTATTCTTCTGATACATTTCCTTTTATTTCAGTTTACATCACTTTCATTTGTAATACAGTTACTCCATTGCAATCTCAGCATCATTTTCATTACATTTCATTACTCTTCATGATTTCCATCATCCCACTTTTTCCAGTCATACCTACTTGATTTATCAGTTTTGAGAACTTGTCTTCACTTAGTGGTTTTGTCATAACGTCAGCCAGCATATCAGCAGTGTTACAATAAGTTAATTCCACAAACCCTTGTTTAATCATTTCTCTGACATGGTGATATTTGATGCTGATATGCTTGGTTCTCTTGGTGTGTGCTTCTGACTGAGCTAGCTTAATGCAGGTCTGATTGTCCTCATATATTTTGATTGGTTTGTCTATGCCTTTTCCAATTTCAAACAGTAGATGGTCGAACCAGGTAAGTTCGTTACAAACCAGAGACAATGCTATATATTCAGCTTCTGAACTTGATGTTGCCACTATAGTTTGCCTCTTGCTGCACCAATCAATCACTGAATCATATAATAGAATGACAACACCAGTAGTAGACTTGCGGCTACTGGGATCGCCAGCATGATCCGCATCTACATAGCAGCACATACTCCCGTGTTTACTGTTGGACAACACTAGACCTTTACTGCTAGTACCTTGCAAATACCTCAGGACTCGTTTTATTCCTTGCCAATCTGTCTCAGTAGGCTGTTCTACTTTTCGACTTAAGATGCTAACAGCATTACAAATGTCAGGTCTTGTTACCTTAACAAGATATTGCAACTGTCCTATGATGTGTCTGTACCTAGCAGTGTTTTCACAAGCTGCCTCTGTGTTTTCTTGTTGAAATGATGTTGTCATGGGAGTCCCTACTGCCTTACATTCAGACATCCCACAATCTGCTAGTATTTGTTTTATCTTTCCTTCCTGTTTTAACACGAAACTCCCGTCTGAACCCCGTATGACCTCTGCACCGAAATAATGACTTACAGGTCCCAAACTTTTCGTTACCACATGTTGTTTCAGACTATTATGGAACTCTCTTTCATCTTCCTCCTCATGGGACAAGTACAGGATGTCATCCACATAAACTAGGCAGTATGTGAGCCCTCCCTTTCTTTCTTTCACATACACACAGGGGTCTGCCACACAACGCTTGAAATTCATTGACTGCAGAACATCATCTAGTTTTTCGTTCCAACAGCGCGCACTCTGGCGCAGACCATACAGGGATTTCTGTAACTTGCAAACTAGACCTGGCTGTGTTTCACATCCGGGAGGCTGTTCCATATAGATTTCTTCTTTCAACTCCCCATGTAAAAATGCCGTGCCAATGTCATAGTGGCTTACATGCATGTTTTCTATGGCAGCTATTTTTAGCAAAACCCTGATTGACTCATGTTTCACCACGGGAGCGAAAACTGCATCGTAGTCCGTCCCGAATTGCTGTGTAAAGCCCTTAGCTACTAGGCGTGCCCTATACCTTTGTATCTGTCCTGTACTCGACCACTTACGTTTAAATATCCACTTACACCCTATAGCTTTCTTCCCTGGGGGCAGAGGTACTAGCGTCCATGTGCCATTATTTCGCATTGCTTCCAGCTCCTCTTTCATCGCTGCATGCCATTCATTCTGTTCGGCTATGGGTAATTGTTTTATATCCCCGAGGCTTGAGGGTTCTTTTTCCTGCTCTGTTTTATAAGCCACGACATCAGCATCAATCACTGGCGTCTGTGCTTTCACTGACTGCGTCAGGTTAATCCCCATTGAACCTCTATGTGTCCTGTCTGTGTCTTTACTGAGGACTCTCAGCTGCATATAGAACAGTGACTTCTTTACTATCCCTTTCATGAATATTTTTTCTCCTCTCATTACATGCACTGAACCCCTTTTGAACATTACTGTGAACCCCATTTCATTGAGTTTCGACACAGCCATAATGTTACATTCGATATCAGGAACAAACAGCACATCTGTCATAATGGTATTGAAACCTGCTAATTTCACTGTACCCCTACTTTTGATCTGTTTCTTAGATCCATCAGCCATTATTACATGATCCTCGTAAGTCACAAAATGTATGAAACATGGATTTATCTTTGATTATACTATTTGTTGCTCCACTGTCAATTGCCCATAAATCTTTACAGTTATTTCCCTGCTCATTGTTAATACATTGCTTATTCTTACTAGCATAGATCACCTGTACACATGGTTTTCTTCCTCTTTCTCTTCTTCTTGCTTCACAATTCCTTTGAAGATGTTGCCTGGAACCACAAAAATAACACGCCTTTTGTCCATACAGTCTCTCTTGTGCAGCTTTGTTGTTCTGTTTTTCCACATTGTGTTTAGACTCAGTCTTTTCCTGCTTTGCCATTTCCTGCCTCCTTTGGAATTCTTGTAAAAGTTTGCCTTCTATATAATCCATATTGAGATTTGCATCGTCCATTGCTTCCAAAGAGCTCACCAGACTATCATAACTTGAATCTAGTGAAGCTAATGTGATATACACTTTTTGCGTTTGAGAATGTTCAATTTCACGTTCTGACAACTCAGTAAACAGTCTGTTTATTTCCAACAAATGCTCTGACATGGTTGTATCTCCAGATAAGCGCATCTGATACAATCTTCTGGCAAGATATATTTTAAAACTGGCAGTCTTTTTCACATGAATATTTCTTAAAGTTTCCCAGGTTTCCTTTGCCGTTGTTGCACCACGCACGTGCAGTAATTGAGAATCATCAATAGCAAGAACAATTAACGCCTTTGCCCTCTCATCCAGCCTTCTCCAATCTGCTGGAATAGGCACCCCGGCGGGTGGGTCTTCTGCGATAGCTTTCCACAGGTCTTCTTTCACTAGAAAAGCCTGCATTCTCTGTTTCCAAGTGCCATAATTTTTCCCTGTCAGCCTTTCCAAGGGAATCCCGGCCGATAACGTAACAGACATACTTTCACTTTTCACAGTTCACCGCCTTTGTAATTAGAGCTTCTCACCTCTGTCCTTCAGTTAGTTTTTTTTTTCCCCACGGCTCTCTCACAGCTTTCAACTCAGCTTTCGGTTTCTCCGTCTCTCTGCTGTTTTTCCCGCAGGTCTGCAGTTCTGGCTTTTCTCTGCCGCTTTTCTGCAATCCTCCGCTCCAGGTAATCCTCAGCACCAGGTAACCATCAGCACCAGGTACCATCAGCACCAGGAAACCATCCTCTGCTACCACTTGTTGTATGTTGTATCTGGCGCAAGCAGATGCCCAGGATGCAGAACAGTATAGTGACAGGCTAGATGCCAGTTGAAGCAATGAGCCGGACAAGCAATAAGTTTTAAGAGTCACTTTACTGACAATATATCACAAGCTCTCTCTGTACAAACTCCTCGACCCCCACACTCACAAGTGTCTGCTGGCCCTCTATATAGATAAGGCCAGCTGCCCGAGCCTAGGTTGCTTAGCAACGTGTCCTTGAAGATGGCTCGAGCCTTGCCAACTTTCGCTTCTAAGTCACATAGCTCACTTGTGGAAATTTAACCTCTGCTTTCTCGGTTTAATAGCCAACAAATGTTGCCCAATCTATCATATCTTCCCAGTCATTATCCTGACTAGTTGTGGACCTAATCCTGTCCTGCCTAGACACCTGGGAAGAACACTTCTGTTGCCCAGGCCAGTTTCCACAAATATGTGGGCCTTGTCCTCAATACCTTGCTGTCAACCAATGCAGGTTCAACATAAAATTAAATGACAATTAAACCATTGAAGACTATGGTAACAACCATTGGACTGTGACCCCCTCCTACACTGTACTTTCCCCCTCCCATTCTTTCCATTTATGATTGTATAACTGTGCAATTATGATTTTATTCTTTTTCTGCCTTTTTTTTTGCTTTGCTTTGTTTGGTTTTTATTAATCTTCTGTTTCTGTACTTGTATTAGATGCAAATCAATAAAAGTCTGTCTGTCTGTCTGTCTGTCTGTCTGCCTGTCTGTCTGTCTGTCTGTCTGTCTGTCTGTCTGTCT
Organism: Rhineura floridana; assembly: GCF_030035675.1. Taxonomy (NCBI): domain Eukaryota; kingdom Metazoa; phylum Chordata; class Lepidosauria; order Squamata; family Rhineuridae; genus Rhineura; species Rhineura floridana. The sequence goes on from NC_084490.1 coordinate 20,980,723, forward strand.
ATCTATCTATCTATCTATCTGTCTATCTATCAGAGCTTGGAAAAGTTACTTTTTTGAACTACAACTCCCATCAGCCCAATCCAGTGGCCATGCTGGCTGGGGCTGATGGGAATTGTAGTTCAAAAAAGTAACTTTTCTAAGCTCTGCTATCTATTATCTATCTATCTATCTATCTATCTATCTATCTATCTATCTATCTATCTATCTATCTATCTATCTATCTATCTATCTATCTATCTATCTATCTATCAAGGCTCATATAAACAGTGGTTTAGTGTGTTTGGTGCTACTCACATCTTTTAATTCACATGGTTCACATGACATTACTAGTAAACAGAACCTATCACACAATCTTCCCCCTGTAAATCTGTACTAACCCAATCCTCTGATAATACAAAAAGGGAAGCAAAGAACGTCTTCATTTATAGTGCTTGCAGATGCTTTGCTCCGATGGTTTTAGGTGGGTATGTTAATTGTTCCCCTCTCCATGCCCACTATCTCCTTCTTTCATTTTGTTTCCTGTGGGCTGACAAGCAACTTCCGGCTACTCTCCTCCGTTCTGCTGGCCTTTTTTATGTTGCTGCAAATGATGCCTTATTTCCCCCCCCAACTTGTGCACAAAAGCATAACACTGCTCAAACAAAGATTTGTATTTCAGCTATATTGTACTAATAAAAATACAAACAATAGCATTGCTGGGTTGTTGTTTTTAAAAAATGAAACTAACTGGTAGAACAAACTGAGCATGCTTGGTTGCCAGGTAATCAGAGGGAGTGGAAATGTTAAATTAGAGGGTGTGGTTATTAGGAAACTGCATGATTGATCCTTCCCCTCAGTGTGAATAGAAAACACCGTGTTTGCAGCTGGCATTCACTATGGATGGGGCAAATAGAAAACAGAGGTAAAATAGTGTCTTTAGTATGAAGTAATGGTGCCATGTGGACCATCCATCCATCCATCCATCCATCCATCCATCCATCCATCCATCTCAAATGAGACGGTGACTTAGTTGCTTCTCTGCTGCTTTATCCCTTGAGTGGGGAGGTGCAACAAACTCCACAAAGCCCTTCTTCAGTCAGAATGGCGCTTCTGAAATCCAACTGAGAGGATTCTGGTGATGCCAGTGGCACATTATTGTGTGAAGCAAGCACAGAAGAGTGCTGCTGTATAGAAAGTGCTGTATAGAGTGCTGTATAGAAAATGTTTAATATAAGGATGGCAAATGCAGGAGGTGGGGGTTGTGTATGACAAAGAAGCTTTACATCCAGCTGTTGCACAATTTTTGCAACATTTAGGTATCAGAGAGAGCCAGATTGAACCGCTGGAGAAAAGGTGACTTAAACTGGTCAATGTCAGGAGGAATCCTGTTCTTATTGGTACATTCAAGTTTGTCTCTCTCCCCTTTGCCCCATCCTGCTAATTGGGTTTTGAAAGAAAGAGAGGGGGCTGTTGAGGAGCAAGAGGAAGCTGTGACAAGTCTGGACCAGTTTCGACCCAACTTCTAATTCTACTCAGAATCACTTTGCCGTTCACCTGATGCCACAACTCCTCCTACAAAGCCATATGTTTATGGCTAGGGGAAACCTTCTAGAAGAAACCCTGGAAGTACTTTTAAAGGGAAGCCCAAGGCTAGCTGATATTAAATTAAAAATTACATTCCAAAGGGATCCCAACTATACTGAAAAAAGACAGTTCATGAATATTATTGAATGGCAGAAGATCTAACCGTTTACTGTTCAGGGCTAAGCCTCTTCACTTCCAACCTCACCTCTTTCTCCTTCCCTCCCTCCGTTAGTGCTTGGCTCATCTTGGCTCCTCCCTCCACAGTAAAGCTTTGCTCCCAGGGCACAGCAAGGAATATGGTGCAATGAGTCCTAGACAAGAGGCTGCAGCTTTTCCTCTTCTTTATCAGGTAGCTTTGACAATCAGGACAACCTTTTTTGCTTCATTGTCTCTGGGTAGGATCTTGTGTTCAGTGCATTTCTAAAGAGAAAATAACAACTAGCTCTTTGATGAGTTCCTCTTTCTACTAAATGGGGAAACAGGGTCACATTTATTTCTCACAGCATGCAAATCTCCTCTTCCTTCTTGAAACTCCAGACACCAGCTTATCCCCATAAGAGTGCTTTGCAGCACTGAGAAAGGACCCACCAGGCAACCCACTTTAGGTGGCAGCCAGTGCTAACAGGGCAAGCCTAGGTGTGTTTATTCCAGCCTTTGCCAACCTGATGTCCTCCAGATGTTTTGGACTAGAGCTTCTATCAGCCCTAGCCAGCAGGTTGGGAAAGACCAGCCTGTTCAAATGCAAGTCCCATTGAATGGCTGGGACTCATGGGAATTGGAGTCCAACAACATCTGAGGGGCTGCAGGTCCCTATCCCTGTTGGGCACTAACAGACCATTGATGGCAGAGCTGGGGAATCTTTGGCCCTCCAGATGTTGCTGAACTACAGCTCCCACCATCCCTGATCATTGGCCATATTGGCTGGGGCTGATGGGAGATGAACAATATTTGGAGGGCCAAAGGTTCCCCAGCCCTGATCTAGGGCTTAATTTTTGCCAGGATTTATGATAGGAATGCCCATTACAAAGGATCTGTTCACCTGTTGCATCTTCTCTGTACAACCTCTGTCCTTGTTGGGCTTGACTGCCGATCAATCCAGATCTGATATTCTCAAAGTCAGGTGATGAGGTTTTTGACTCTTTCTCTCTCTCTGCAGTGTTTGGAAGGGTTTGGTAACTGGGGATTCATTAGTGTCTGAATCTGAAAACTGAACTGTTTCACACACCCATTCACACGCCTCTGGCTTTCCTGTCTTAATTTTTAAGTTAGACCCAATTTTCTTGGCCCTGATGGTGCTGCTGAGGCCCTTCTCTATGAGAAAAGCCCAAGGTTGAGTCTGTGCTGCATCCCCACAGCATCACACAGCTGGATTTGAAAGCTGCTCAGTCTTAGGTTCACAAAACATATTGTTGCACACCACCCCGATCTCCAAGCAGTGTGAGACTTCCAGAGGTGCCAGTGCTTACCTAGGGCTTGGTTTCCTTAGAAAGAAGGTCAGTGGAGATTGTGGTGTCTTTATGAGACATGGTTTATGGACACATATGCACAACCTGAGCTTAAGATGGAGGGGTTCACAGCATTAACAGTCCAACAGATCTTGCTCTTTCATCAGGCTTGCAGGGAGGCACCCCAAAGCCACAACACAGAGAGCCGGCCTCTCTGTGTGTCTTCCTAGTTCCCAGCTTCTCCAGCCAGGGCTAAAAAACACAAGCCTTTCCTTGGTTCCAGGGTGGGAGAAGAAGGGCCTCTCCCCTGTAAGGACTTCCAATAGCAACAGGATCTCTTTGGGCCATATCCCTTTGGATATGCACTCAGTAAGCCCATTCACTCATTGGGTGACTTGGCTAAACTATGAATCGGAAACCAGGCACGGAGAGTTGCTACTTCAACATTTTCTCTGCAAAGATAGAGAATATCAGAAATAATAATCTGATGGCAAATCAGATTATTGTAGAAACGGAGCCCATCGCTACTACAGACAGCTATGGCCTTCTTTCTAAAAGGAGATCCTAGAAAACTCAGGATCTAGAAGCTGCTGGAAGGAAGGGCGGGGTATAAATAAAATAATAAATAAATAAATAAATAAACTTGAAGCATCACAAATTGGGACCTTCAGAATTGTTCCCCCCCTCTTTGTGTGTGTGTGCGTATGCGGTGGTTGCAAGCCCAAAAAGGAGTGTGGTTTGTCAGGTGACATTGGTGCTGACTGCAGGCAACTGATCACAGAGAGATTGTATGCAACAGAAAGGAACTGACTGCTGACGAATCACTGTTGTATTTCACAAGCTGCAAGTTCCCCCAGTGGAGATCTTTGTTCTCAGGACAGACAGAGCTGAGAAAAAGACTTTCCTGGTTACAGAGCTGAGTGGCCCCTCAACATGAGATTTCCTTTCAACGTATTCTTTCTTGGTTTGTATCCAACATGGAACGATAATGGGACTGGACATGTGCAGTGTCAGGGAGGGAGGGTCACACACTTGGTGTCAGTTCCTCTTGCTCTGTTATTGTGTCACTAACAGAGTCATTTCCTTTCCAGGATGGTGGCTAAATGGGTGGAGCTGGGTGTCCGGAGGTATCAATAGACAAAAAAACAGTAATATTGGGGGTGACAGATGGAGTCAGAGGATGGCAGCTTAATACAATAATTTCTCACCACCAGGGTCTTATCTGTACTAGGGCCCTTCAGTGCTGCTGAGATGTTGCTCTCCCAAAATCTGCTGGAAAAAGCTTTTTATATGAAAAATGTTAAAAAGTATGAAGGGCAAGATAGAACTGTCCGGCACACCTCAGCATAACAGTTATGGAGCTGAGCAGTAGTCCCCCAGCACCCCCTTCTGAAATTGGCCCTTCAGATAACAACAACAACAACAACAACAACAATAATAATAATAATATGTATATCCCACCCTTCCTCGCAAAGGAGCCCAGGGTGGCAAACAGAAACAAACATTTAAACAAAAAACAACATTCTAGAAACAATTAAACATTCTAAGAACAGTTACATTTAAAACATTCAAAAATTAGCGTTAGATAAAAGAATTCTAAAAATGACTGCAAATAAACATCCTTTTGTTCAGTGATATCCGAGTTGCCAGGAGCAGTCTCCTTCAGTCATCAAATGTCTGGGTAAACAGGAAAGTTTCCAGATTCCTCTTAATAGTCAATAATATTAGAGACAGATGCAACTCACTGGGGAGGGCTTTCCACAAATGGGGAGCCACCACTGAAAATGCCTTTTCACAGGTCGATGCCAACCAGGCAGTCACTGGAGACAATACCACCAACAAGATGGTTGATACTGGAAAGGTGCTCCTTGAGATACTTGGGTCCCAAGCCATTTAGGGCTTCATATGCTAGTAGTAACTAATTGCTCCTGGTAGCTCACTGGCAGCCAGAGCAGTGCTTTCAGGACCAGTGACACATCTTCCTATTGGGTTGCTCCACTTATCAATGTACCAGCTGCATTTTGCACTAACTGAAGTCTCCAGACTGTCTTCAAGGGCTGCTCCAGCTATAGTGCATTACAATAGTCTATAGATGGGAAGTCACCAGAGCATGGACAACTGGAGCCAGGCTATCCCGGTTCAGGAATGGCCATAGCTGGTGAATCAGCCTCAGCTGGGCATAAGTGCTCCTAGCCACGGAAGCCACTTGGAACTCTAGTGACAAATTGGAATCCTCGAGTACTCCCAGACCACAAGCTTGCTTCTCCAGGGGGAGTGCAACCCCTCTAAGAACAGGTCATACATCTAATTCCCAGTGAAATAGATCTACCATATCACTGTACCTTCAACTCCCAACTCAAAGATTCTACCTAATAGTATACCAATGACAGTGATGCCCATGATTTAGCATGGTCACACTCCTCCTGTCCTCCAGGCATAGATCATCCATTGGCATGACCCAAGGCAGTCTTTGCATGACTATGGGGCCCTGGGTAACTGAAATAATGCCTGCTCTTATACCAGTCTGTCCAATTTTGAGGTCTTCTTCAGAGGCTCTCCTCTGGGTGCCCCCTCACCAAAAGTGAGATTAGATGGCAACCAGAGGGAGAGAGGGAGCCTTCACGGTAGTGGTGCCCCATTTGCGGAATTCCTTCCTTAGAGAGGTCTGCCATGCCAACACTGTTATTCTTTATGTGCCAGAGTAAGATGCTTCTGTTCTCTCAGGCTTTTAAATATATTATTTTACCAAGTAGTTGTAATTTAGTGTATTTTATCCCTGTTCTATTTTATTTTGTCTTTGTAAACCATCTTGTAAGCTATGCTGAAGGACAGTTACTGTATATAAATCTTACAAACAAATGAACCCAAAGGACTGCTCCATGACACATAAACTAGCCCTTAAACTCATATCATCTTCAGATGTCCTCCTTTATGTAAAAGTCCTCCTACCATCTGGATACAGGGCAGATCTTCATAAGCAGATTTTCCATCTAAAAATGGTCCTTAAATTGTCATACAGTAAATTAAAAAAAAAGAATGTTATGTAAATGACCTGATAAAGCCAACAGGTAAACAATAAACCATTTGAGGGGAGGGAAACTGTCAGAATTAGCAGTAACTATGATGGACTCATATCTTCCTCTCTGCCATCCTTTGATGATCACATTGGGGACGGGGAGAAGAGAGCGAAGGAGACTTTGCCACTCTTCTCAGCTAATGTGGGATTGAGATTGTAGGTGGAGCCAATGTTGATAGCCCCCTCACCTCTTGTGCAATTGAAAATACAGATGGATAGGAAGTGAATGGAGAGAAGCTTCTCTCCTCCTCTCATAACATTCGAACTAGGAGTCATCCAATGAAACTGCAAATGGTAGAAGATTCAGGACCTTCAAGAGAAAGTACTTATTCGCAAAGCACATAAACTACGGAATTCACAGCATTCTGGGCTACATAGTCCTTTGACTTGATCTACCATGGCTTTTCTTATGGTCTTGCAACCCATATTAAAGTATCTTTACCGATCAGATGGATTTTTTAAAAAATAGTAAACTGGTTAATATATATTCTATTGGCTAATGTCCTTAATCTCTATACTGGGGTAATGTGTGTTCTAATCCAAATCTGGTCTCATGTGTGAACCTTGGAGCTGCTGGATTCCCCCCCCCGGGGGGGGGAGTGATTCTCAGACCTCTCAGCTGTACCAGGCTGGAGCTAGCGCTGGAAAAAGTAAAACAAAACCTCCTCTGCCTCACCTTCTTCCTTGTCCTGCAGGAAGCAGCATGGCTTTCCCTAAGGCAAAGAATCTGGCTGAGTTTAGACTCCTCTGTAAACAACTATCTTTGCGGTTTTATTATTTGTTTCCTTGATTTATGAGCCACTCTGAGAGCCGTTTTGGCTGAAGAGTTGGGTAAAAATGCTTGAAGGCTGCAATCCAATACATGGCTACTCAGAAGTAAGCTCCATTGGGTTCAATGGGACTTACTTCCAGGTAAGTGTGTATTGGATTGCAGCCTAAGCCTTACTACTTAAAGGAAGAACCTTCAAATGGCTTCCATTTTACTGAGCTAGACTGTTGGAGACACTCCCAAATCTCACATTTACTCTCTTTCCCTTCCAAGAACACTTTGGCAAACCTACCATCTCAATGAGTCCTAGTGAGGTGGTCACCCTGGGGAGAAATGTCACCATCTGCTGTAAGAGTGAAGTCTACCAACAAATGGAGTTCTATCTGCACCAAGAAACTTCTTTGGGTACTCCGAAAACTGTTGATACCAAAGGGGCAAAGCTGTATGAGGTTGTGTTCACCATTTTAAATGTCAGCATATCACATGCAGGGATCTATTGGTGTAGATATCACTCCTATCCAGATGGCTCACAATGGTCAGATGTAAGTGAACGTGTTTTCATCAACATAGCAGGTGAGGTTCTGTCTTGATAATCATAAATCATTTCCACAAATGACATTTATGAGTTTTACATTTTCTGCATCTGAAAATCACATGGAAACTATACTTTTTTAAAAAAAAAATTGCATTAGATTTAAGAGGCTCTCCCAATAATTTCTGCTATGCTTAAAGATGCACTTTGTGTCTGGATTCAGCAGGATACATGTTGTAATTTAAACTAAGCTATATGACTCATGGACTGCCTTACATTTTCCCACTTTCAGATCCCAGGCTCCAAAAAGCCTCCATCAAGCTGCAATCTAGTGGCCAGCCTGCTCTAGACAAGAATGGCACCATTGAGTGTCAGGGGCCAGAACCTGGTTTGATCTTTTCCCTATACAAGTCCAGAAACCTGGCAGCATCAAGGCTAGCAGAGGCAAACACATACACAGCCACTTTTCCTTTCCTCATGTTGAGTTCGGAAGATGAAGGGAGCTATACCTGCTGATATCATTGCAAAGAAAATCCATTTGTCTGGTCACAGCCAAGTGACCCTATAGACCTGGTCTTGAGAGGTAAGACAAAACACATGGCATAACTTTGCTTTTCCCACTGTTTCTGGGCAGGTATAGCTTTTCCAGGGTGGTCCATACATTGGTAACCTCAGAATTAGACTTCCATAATTCATGGCAGGCTGGACTACCCTTGCACCTGGGTTAGAAGTTGAAGCTAGTGCAAAATGCAGCTGCTAGAGTGCTTAGTACAGCCTTTCCCAACTAGTGGGCCACCAGATGTTGTTGGACCACAACTCCCATCAGCCTCAGCCAGCATTGCCAATGGTCAGGAAAGATGGGAATTGTGGTCCAACAACATCTGGTGGCCCACTCGTTGGGAAAGGCTGGCTTAGTAGGACACCCAGTTTTACAAGCATTACACCAGTGTTGAAAGATCTGCACTGACTGCCTATTAGCTTATCAGCCAAGTTCAAGTTTTGTTGTTGATATTGAAAATCCTAAGAACCAGAATACCTAGCAGACCACTTCCCTTGGTGCAGATCAAGTTAATATTAAGATCTTCTGAGAAGATCCTGCTTGTCATTCCACTACCAACAAATGTCACTTGGTGGCCCCCTCTACAATACTCGACCTTAGGTAATTTGTGAGGCAGTGATAATAATGACCTCGCTGTGGGTCCCCTTTCCAGCCTCTGATTTGGAATCCTATGCCTGGGGGCTGGCTCTGCTAGCCAGATGAAACTCCTTTGTTAATCAAATAGAGTGGCCAGGTAAGATAATGGGCTCTATCAGTTGCCCAGCAACTGCTGAATGGGCCAGGAAGATTCTTTTGTCATTGAAACTCTTCAGGAGAGCCTCCCCCCTCTTCCTGGAGCCTAGCAGAGGCATGTAGTTTGAAGAGGCTTGTAGTTTGAGTTTTGTCAACAGAATTGCTGGGAACTGGAAGGCAGGCAGAGAGGCTGGCTCTCTGCACCATGGCATTTGGGGTGCCTCCTGTAACCCAGATGGAAAAGCTGGATATTGGATCGCTGATGCATTGAACCCCTCCATTTTTGAGCTCAGGTTGGAATGTGTGTAAATAAACAAACGATATTTCATAAAGACACTGCAGTCTCCACTGACCTTCTTCCCAAAGGAAACCAAACCCTGAATAAGCGTAGGCACCCCCAAAATCAGCATGAAAGGACTGGAGACACAAAAACAAGGGATGTGCTAAACTTCATGGTCACACAAAGTGGCTTTTGCAAGCTCTTAACTTCCTCTGGTGTTGCAGTCTGTGACTCTGAGCTAATGGGGGTGTGGTTGATCAGGCAGAATAGGGAGGGGACTATGATCTACTCTGTATTGTCAGATCAGAGGGAAATTGTAGGTCCTGCCAAAGAGTCGTGTCGCAGAACGTTGCTGGATTTCAACATCAACAGCCTCCAGCGAAGATACTCATTCAGGAGACAGTGGAGCTAGGAGCAAAGACCGCTGGCTACAGGAACACCACCACCACCACCATGAGGTTTTCTTTCAATATCCTCTTTCTTGGTTGGTATCTCTTCTGGAAGGGTTGTGAGACCACAGCATGTGCCAAGGCAGGGTGGGGACTTCAGAGGCCCAGCTTCAGTTCTGTTGCTCAGATATTTTTCTCTAATGGAATCCTCTCCTTTCCAGGGTGTTGGCTGACCAGGCAGTGGCAAATGTCTAGAGGTGAGTGCAAGTCAACAACAACAAAAAGAAGAATGGGGGGTGAGAGGTGGGGCAGAATGGGAACTAAATGCCATGGCCTCCTCCAGTCACTCTTCTCTCACCACTGAGTGATAAGTGGCACCTGCCAGAATAGAACATCCCCTGTTCTGTACAAGTGTTGCAGGTATAGGAGCCACAAGATAGCCTACAAGGATCTCAGTTCTCCCAGTATAAATCCACACTGAAATCGCAGGGAGGGCAACTGATAGCTTCTGATGTCAGTTATCATTTCCACAAGCTGCTGCTTCTGCTAGTGATGGGAGTGCCAATCTGAGTACTAACTAGCATGGGCTGATTGGTGCCATGAGATTGGACAGGAACACTCTTTTGGTAGGATTTGACACATTTCTTTCTCAACTGATCCCTCTAGCCATGCCCTTAACAGAAATTACCAAGAGGACTTGATTGCAGTATCCCTCCCCTGCTGCTCTTCCATATCAACTGATATTTGGGTGCGTGTTTCCTCTGATCCTAGACTAGTAGGCACCAATATCCTCCAGGGACTCAGTCTCACTTGTGTGAGCTTTCCATCTGATCCACAGGATAGGAAACAATCCCTCCTGTTGCTCACTTCGGTATCTTTTTCTAGTGTGAAAGGGCTGTTTGGATAAAGGGTTCTTTAGTCCTCTTCTCTCCATAGTAAACAACAACGGAGACCAAAGCAGAATCTTCTCCATATCATGCACCAGCTCTTTCATTGTCTCCCAGGGGCACGAATAGCAACAGGTACTGTTATGCATGCCTCCAGTGTCTTGGGCTGGCTCCTGCAGGAAAGTGAGCAGCTGAGATGAATAAAGGACCATTGTGATAGACCCTCCTCCTGCCTGCCTGCCCCTTTCCCCCTTTGCTGTTCCCAGGGACGAGGGAATTAAAGAGTCCTTTGCCTCTCTCTGAGCTCCTGCAGGAGTGAGCCGCTGATTGAAGTCTAAGTTGATGGCCATTTAGCTCTTGCTCAATTTAAAATACGATTCCTACTTTGAAAAAATGGGGTCCAGAAATGCATTAATTGACAAGTATGTGTCAATTGGATAACATCACAAATGTATATATCACAATCCTATGGATTTTAGTACTCTGATACAAACCAATCTATAAAACTCCCAGCAGCATGCAGATGTCTCCAGTATTGCAAAGGGAAACTGTTGCAAGTGCTCCACCTTCCAAATCTCACTCCTCTTTCTTTTTAGGAGAACTTTATCCAAAGCCTTCCATCAAAGTGAGTCCCAGTCCTGAGGTCAACCTGCAGGGGGATTTCTACATTGACTGTGAGAGTAAGGGTTACACCGGAGCAACCTTCCATCTCTTCAAGGAAGGGATTTCAGAGCCTTTGTATTCTAAGCCTGCTTCATTGGATGCAGTTGAATTTCCCATTTTTAATAACAAGCAAACAGATGGAGGGATCTACCGATGTACATATTGCTTCAAAAATTATTATGATAGACAATGCTCAGAATACAGTGATGAAGTTTCCATCAACACAAGAGGTGAGAGCTTAGCTCTGTCTGTAGCCCTACTCAGGGATTGCTCACTGGTAGAGCTTAGCCTCATTGACGGCAGAGCAGGTTTGATCTTTAAGCCTCACCCTCAGTGTCACAACTACTTTCGGCAACAGTCAGTTGTTAAAGTCACTTGGTTGTCTGCAGAGAAATCTACTGCGTGAACACTTACTCACAGGTGGGGGCTCTGCATGTTGGAGACATTTGGTTACATAAGATAAGTGAGAATTTCTCTACAAACAACCACACAGAACACGTTTTTACTTTCATTCATTCATTCATTCATTGAATTTATATCCCACCCTTCCTCCTGAAGGAGTCAATGGTGGCAAACACCTTTTTAAAAAACATTCTAAAAACAGTTACAGTTGAAAACATTTTTTCATCCAGTGACTCAGGGTTACCAGGAGCAGTGTCCTTCAGCCACCAAAAGTCTGGCTAAACAGGAATGTTTTCAAGTTTCTCCTGAAAGTCAATAATGATAGTTGCAGAAAGGATTGTCCATGTTGGTGGCAGGGTTCAAAGTATGGCCCTGCTCTGCTGTTAACGTGACTATGTCCTACCAGCGAGTAAAACCTAAGTAGAGTTCTTGTGTGCCAGCTTTACAAATAACACAAAAGCGGATGTTGGATTTTTTACACCTGTAAATTAAAAAAGAAAGACTGCACTGACTAAAATATACAATTGATTTAAATACAATACCATTAGAAGTTTGTGCCAGACTACAAGATGTTTTCTGCAGCTGGCTTCATCGTACACTGAGTTGAACTGGATGCTCTGTGACTCCATGAACTGTGCAGCATTAGTCTTCCCCTAGACCCCAGCCTACCCAAAATCTCTATGAAGGTGACTCCAAGGGGAAAACTTGCAGCAGCAAGAGAGACTAAGGGAAAATCCTCCCTCTATTGTGCACCAGCTCCTTATTCACCTCCCAGGTGCATGAATAGCAACATAGGATTCAGTGCACTCCCTAGAGTGTGTGAGACTGTTGGGACTCTAGGAGTTAGTATCCCCAGGTATGGGACAGGGGGATGACACTTGCCTGCAATAGCCTAGATGAAAGATGGGGTGGAATGACTGTGGAAGGAGTTCAGCTGGATGGCATGAATTATTATGATGTGCCCTTTGAGTGTGAGCAGGCTATAGCAGGTCTGTGGCTGGTTTGTTGGTTGGTTGAGCATCTGTGATCACCTTCAAGAGAGTGGGTTTCAGGCAGAATATGCCTGGGAGGGGGAAGAAATCTTGAGAGGTCCACAGCAGCATGGCCTATCTCAGTGATGGGGGGGCAGGCTTGACCGGAGGAGGGAGCATCAGAGAGGGGAGTACAAGTACTTGAAGCCTGTGACCCTCACACGCTCCTACATATCCTTGGAACCACTGGATGCTCTACCATCCACACATCCTCGCTTTTGTTTTTCAAGCATCTCTCAAATACCTTTTTAAGCTGACTGGCATTTGCAGCTGTTTAAATGTATATATGCCAGTCACATTAATGATCACCTGTACTGTTTTAATGGTGTTTTGTTTTAACATTGTACACTGCCTTGATATTTTATGATATGGCGGTATAGAAACCCTGTCATAAATAAAATAAACAGGCACTGTTCTACATTTCTTCTGTGTTATGGCTCATGCAGAAGTGAGGGCTGAGCTCCAAAAAGACCACTGTGGTGGACCCTTGTTGTTCCTGACCTTGAGGACCCTTGAAGAGCCCTTTGCCTCTCTCTTAGCTCTTGTATGAGTGAGTCAGTGACTGAAGTCTCTGTTGATAGCCCTCCAGCTCTTGCTCAGATCTCGTCCTTCAGCCCTTGCTGGTCAGAAATGTACATAAACTGATGAATATGTGCTCTGTTTAATAATGCCACAAAGTGATTAATCTATCACAAGCCCATGCATTTTTTGTACCCCGATACACATTCAGTCTCCTAAATTTTCAAGAGCAGGCAAATGTTTCCCTTTTTACAGAGTGAGACTGTGGCAGATGTTCCGCCTTCCAAATTTCACTCCAGTTTCCTTTCTTTTCCAGGAGAGTTTTATCCAAAGCCCTCCATCTCTGTGACACCCAGTCCTCAGGTCATACTTGGGACAAATTTCTTCATCTACTGTAACAGTAAACATTACCAAAACGCAGCTTTCTATCTCTTCAAAGAAGGCATTTCAGAACCTTTGTCTTATGAGGTTGCTTCAGGGAGTATAGCTGTATATTTCATTTTGGATGCCAATCAAACAAATGGAGGAATCTACCGGTGTGTATATTGTTTCACTGTACATCATGGTAGACAATGCTCAGGTTTAAGCGATGGACTTTACATCAACATAGCAGGTAAGAGCTTAGCTCAGTCTTTGTATGAAATTTTCACAAAAGACACTGAAGTGGATGTCAGATGTAAAGGAAAAGCTGCATGGCCTAAAATATCCACGTTCTCTCTTCCCCTTTTATACCATTTTTAACAACATTTTTCCAGGCTGTGACAGACCACCATAGGGAACTATACCTCTGTAATGTCAATTGCTGTCACCACCTCAGCCTTTGCCTAGCTTTGAAGGCACTTCCAAGTTATGGTGTTTCTCAGAACCAAGGAAATAACATGGCTCACTTCTCACCCTCAGCTGAACCTAACCCTGCGATGCTCATACACCTCCCCTTGCAAGTATATAGTTTAGACTTAAGCTGGCTAGATGTGTGGGTAAGAGAAGATCTAGCTGTGTACCAGCTCAGTCAGCCTCAGGTTTCTGATTTTAAGTATTTTATTCAAGAAGAAACCACACCAAACAAGAACAGCCATTTCATAAAGGAAAGAGCCATTTCATAAAGGAAATTCATGTTTTTTTAAAATATCTTATACTGTCCCAATCCCAAAATAGGTCTCTAGATTTATAGTTAAGGTTGGGGGAGAAATTTGGTTTGGTTCATGAACCTACCTAATTTGCACTTCCTGACGCAATGTGCTAGCTGAAATGAAGCTGTCCTTCAAAATCCACATTTCCCTGAATTTTGCAATGTAGGTCACCCATGAAAACATGCAAAATGTGTATATCAGGGAAAGTTTAAAAAATGAATATATTCATGAAACTGACACACATTAGAGGAAATTGGGAAAATGTGTATATTAGGTGATGTTTGATACAAAACTGTATATATTAGAAGTGTGCATTAAAATACTGATGAATTTTCGTGAGGTTGTGGAAATGTGGAAAATTGAATTTAGCTTTGGAAAAATGAACAACAGAGAGAAACCTAAACTGACAGTTTCATCCACCTCTACATACAGCCTCCATTGACGAGGGAGAAGAGCCGTAGCTCAGTGGTAGAGCATCTGCCTCACATGCAGAAGGTTCCCAGTTCAATCCCTGGCATCTCCAAGTAGGAGATTTAGATAGTTTGGTAGACAGTGCTGGGGAGGAGTCAGTGGTCGTGGTGCACGTTGGCACCAATGACATGGGGAAATGCAGCCGTGAGGTCCTGGAAGCAAAATTTAGGTTGCTAGGTAGGATGCTGAAAGCCAGGACCTCCAAGGTGGCTTTCTCTGGAATGCTACCGGTTCCATGCACAGGACCAGCCAGACAGGCACAGCTTTGCAGTCTCAATGCATGGATGAGACGATGGTGTCGGGAGGAGGGGTTTGGATTTGTTAGGCACTGGGGAACATTTTGGGACAAGCCGGGCCTGTACAAAAGGGATGGGCTCCACTTGAACCAGAATGGAACCAGACTGCTGGCACTTAAAATTAAAAAGGTGGCAGAGCAGCTTTTAAACTGACTAAGGGGGAAACCCGACAGGGGCTGAGGAAGGTCCGGTTCAGAATAAACCTCCCCCCTGGGATAAAGACCAAAGAAATGATGAAATTTTAAAAGGGGTAGGACTAGAAGTAGGCATTGTGAGAGCAGGGGCACAGGATATCAATTCAGAAGGGCAAAATTACCACAGGCCAAACCAAAAGTGCCAAAGACACTTGAAGAGAGACACTGCTTACAAGCACCTGTACGCTAATGCTAGGAGCCTCCGAACCAAGATGGGAGAACTGAAGTGCTTGGTCTTAGAGAAGAGTATTGATATAGTGAGAATAACGGAGAGCTGGTGGAATGGAGAAAACCAGTGGGATGTGATACCTGGATATTAACTATATCGGAAGGACAGGGAAGGACGTATTGGTGGCAGAGTCGCTCTATACGTGAAAGAAGGCATTGAATCCAGCAAGCTCGAAACCTCAAAAGAGGCAGACTCCTCCACAGAATCGTTGTGGGTGGTGATACCATGCCCCAGGAGGGATTTAATACTGGGAACGATCTATCGTCCCCCTGAACAAAATGCTTAGAGAGACCTTGAGATGACATATGAAATTGAGGAAGCATCCAAACTAGGAAATGTGGTAGTAATGGGTGACTTCAACTACCCAGACATAGACTGGCCGCACATGTGTTCCAGTCATGACAAAGAAGCAAAATTTCTAGATATTCTAAATGACTATTCCCTAGACCAGTTGGTCATGGAACCGACCAGAGGGACGGCAACCCTGGACTTAATCCTCAGTGGGGACCGGAACCTGGTGCGAGATGTAAGTGTTGTCGAACTGATTGGGAGTAGTGACCATAGTGCTATTAAATTAAACATACATGTAAATGGCCAATTGCCAAGAAAATCCAACACGGTCACATTTGACTTCAAAAGAGGAAACTTCACAAAAATGAGGGGATTGGTAAAAAGAAAGCTGTAAAACAAAGTCCAGAGGGTCACATCACTTGAAAATGCTTGGAAGTTGTTTAAAAACACTATATTAGAAGCTCAACTGGAGCGCATACCGCAGATCAGAAAAGGTACCACCAGAGCCAAGAAGATGCCAGCATGGTTAACGAGCAAAGTCAAGGAAGCTCTTAGAGGCAAAAAGTCTTCCTTCAGAAAATGGAAGTCTTGTCTGAATTTAGAAAATTAAAAGGAACACAAACTCTGGCAAAAGAAATGCAAGAAGACAATAAGGGATGCTAAAACAGAATTTGAGCAGCACATTGCTAAGAACATAAAAACCAACAACAAAAAATTCTATAAATACATTCAAAGCAGGAGACCATCTAGGGAAGCAATTGGACCCTTGGATGATAAGGGAGTCAAAGGTGTACTAAAGAACGATAAGGAGATTGCAGAGAAGCTAAATGATTTTTTTGCATCTGTCTTCACAGTAGAAGATATAGGGCAGATCCCTGAACCTGAACTAACATTTGCAGGAAGGGATTCTGAGGAACTGAGACAAATAGTGGTAATGAGAGAGGACGTTCTAGGCTTAATAGACAATATAAAAACTGACAAATCACCGGGCCCGGATGGCATCTACCCAAGAGTTCTCAAAGAACTCAAATGTGAAATTGCTGATCTGCTAACTAAAATATGTAACTTTTCCCTCGGGTTTTCCTCCGTGTCTGAGGACTGGAAAGTGGCAAATGTAACACCAATCTTCAGAAAGGGATCTGGGGGGATCCTGGAAATTATAGGCCAGTTAGCTTAACTTCTGTCCCTGGAAAACTGGTAGGAAGTATTATTAAAGCTAGATAGCACATAGAAGAACAAGCCTTGCTGAAGCAGAGCCAGCATGGCTTCTGCAAGGGAAAGTCCTGTCTCAGTAACCTATTAGAATTCTTTGAGAGTGTCAACAAGCATATAGATAGAGGTGATCCAGTGGACATAGTGTACTTAGACTTTCAAAAAGCGTTTGACAAGGTACCTCACCAAAGACTTCTGAGGAAGCTTAGCAGTCGTGGAATAAGAGGAGAGGTCCTCTTGTGGATAAGGAATTGGTTAAGAAGCAGAAAGCAGAGAGTAGGAATAAACTGACAGTTCTCCCAATGGAGGGCTGTAGAAAGTGGAGTCCCTCAAGGATCGGTATTGGGACCTGTACTTTTCAACTTGTTCATTAATGACCTAGAATTAGGAGTGAGCAGTGAAGTGGCCAAGTTTGCTGATGACACTAAATTGTTCAGGGTTGTTAAAACAAAAAGGGATTGCGAAGAGCTCCAAAAAGACCTCTCCAAACTGAGTGAATGGGCAGAAAAATGGCAAATGCAATTCAATATAAACAAGTGTAAAATTATGCACATTGGAGCAAAAAATCTTAATTTCACATATACGCTCATGGGGTCTGAACTGGCGGTGACCGACCAGGAGAGAGACCTCGGGGTGTAGTGGACAGCACGATGAAAATGTCGACCCAGTGTGCGGCAGCTGTGAAAAAGGCAAATTCCATGCTAGCGATAATTAGGAAAGGTATTGAAAATAAAACAGCCGATATCATAATGCCATTGTATAAATCTATGGTGCGGCCGCATTTGGAGTACTGTGTACAGTTCTGGTCGCCTCATCTCAAAAAGGATATTATAGAGTTGGAAAAGGTTCAGAAGAGGGCAACCAGAATGATCAAGGGGATGGAGCGACTCCCTTACGAGGAAAGGTTGCAGCATTGGGGGCTTTTTAGTTTAGAGAAAAGGCGGGTCAGAGGAGACATGATAGAAGTGTATAAAATTATGCATGGCATTGAGAAAGTGGATAGAGAAAAGTTCTTCTCCCTCTCTCATAATACTAGAACTCGTGGACATTCAAAGAAGCTGAATGTTGGAAGATTCAGGACAGACAAAAGGAAGTACTTCTTTACTCAGCGCATAGTTAAACTATGGAATTTGCTCCCACAAGATGCAGTAATGGCCACCAGCTTGGATGGCTTTAAAAGAAGATTAGACAAATTCATGGAGGACAGGGCTATCAATGGCTACTAGCCGTGATGGCTGTGCTCTGCCACCCTAGTCAGAGGCAGCATGCTTCTGAAAACCAGTTGCCGGAAGCCTCAGGAGGGGAGAGTGTTCTTGCACTCGGGTCCTGCTTGCGGGCTTCCCCCAGGCACCTGGTTGGCCACTGTGAGAACAGGATGCTGGACTAGATGGGCCACTGGCCTGATCCAGCAGGCTCTTCTTATGTTCTTAGGACTGCAAGAGACTCCTGCTTGAAACCTTGGAGAGCTGCCACCAGTTGACGTAGACAACCCTGAGCTAGATGGACCATTAGTCTAACTTGGTGTAATTCAGTTTCCTATGTTCCTTTAGGAGGATCTTGGGATCTAATCCTGATAACTTCTGTTTATGGCAAACTGAGACTGAAATCCCACCTCAAACTATTAATTTTAAAGATGAGTGCAGGAGGAGGAAGTGGATGAGCAAAAGGGTTAGTGCAGTTTCCAGTGAGGGGGAATCATGGCTGTTTGCTCAGTCCACACATAGGCAGGAAATAGGGATGGAAGGATCTGTCAATTCTGGTTCTCTCAGTTTCTCATTTTTGCAATCTTACATTTGGTTCTCCACGTTTCTGCAGCAATTTGTGATTTTTTTTAAAAAAAATCCTCATGAAAATTCTTCAGCATTTTAATGCAGATTTTTCCTAATACATTTTTGTGTGCAGTTTTGACTAATGTACAATTTGTACAAGCAATTTATCCTAATATAATGCATTTTTGTATATTATTTTCACCAATATATTCATTTTCTGCACACTTTCCCCTAATATATACATTTTTGTAAACATTGCTTGGTTACATCCTTCCTACTTTCTGGGGAACTAACAAATTGCACTCCCAGTTACTCCTCATCCAGTGTACTCCCACCTCTGCTATGGATAATTTTATTTATTTTATTTATTTATTTTATTACATTTTTAAACCACCCTATAGCAACAAGCTCTCAGGGCGGTGTACAACAGTATAAAAACAAGTTAACATACAAATGAGCATGGGTACAATAGACTATAAAAAATATATAAAACAAGATTAAGACAAATATAAATTAAAATTAAAATTTTAAAATTTTAAAATTTTTAAAATGCCTGGGCAAAGAGGTAGGTCTTTACCTGGCGCCGAAAGGATAACAAAGAAGGCGCCAGGTGTATCTCGTCAGGGAGGGCGTTCCATAACTCGGGGGCCACCACTGAGAAGGCCCTACCTCTAGTTATTACTCTCCGGGCCTCCCTGTACGTTGGAACCCGGAGAAGGGCCTTCGCCGTCAGGCGCAGCGAACAGGTAGGTACATAGCGGGAGAGGCGTTCCGCCAGGTATTGCGGTCCAATGCCGTTAATATATAATAGATATATTCTGTATCTGTCTTGTAGTTTCTTGTGAAATACTGTGTTTTGATGTATTTCCCCCCAAATTGGCTTCAATCCAAATTGAGGAAAAGAACAACCTAGCTGCCTTTTAAGCCAGTAATGTGTATAAAGCAAATACATCAAAACAGTACTTCAACTAAAAACAATCCCCAAGTTACACCCAATCATAAAACGAAACACAACAACGATACAGTGATGATTCCAGCACAGGCAAGCATCAGGCAGAAAAATAATCAGCCGGAGGTCTTTCTGAAAAGCCACATCGCTACCAGAGGCTTGGAACCAATATTGTGATGGAGCCTGATGAACATACCTTGCTTGGCAAGACATTGGCAAGTGACTCAGCAAGTGCAGCCAGTGTTGCTGACCCTTCAGCTGTTGCTCAATTTAAAATTCAGCCCTATTAATGACCAAAAATTTAGGCTGAATGCAGACATACTTAGAAACTGGAACAGGCCACTGCAAGACAAACTCTGCTTCCCACAACCACTGCCTTCTTTCCTATACTGATGCACAAACTTGACCTCATTTAAAATTATTCTCTCCCCATACTTCAAGCAGACTGCCTGTTTTCAGACTTCCCCACCCACTACCTGCATATTTATATGCAATTATTTCTTTTAATTGTCTTCCCACTGTTTTTCTGCCTTTCAAGGATGTTTCTGGGAGGAAAAGACTTCATGACTGACACAAGGGCTAGCCAATCCATTCTCTGCACAGCCCTGCTTTATGTTTGACAAATGTGGTGGCCTATCAGCATGGTGCCAATCTAGCTTCTGCTGTAAACTGAAAGAAAAGGATGTCCTGAGTTATCTGGGAAGGAAGAGAGTATTAATGTCATGCAATATACTCTTCCAAGATGGTGCCATTCTATACATCTTTAGGACCTTAGTCAATAGAGAATATATTAATTAGTTTGATTCTAATTTCTTTAAGTAAGTTATAAAGATGTCACGACATTTCAGATTAAATGCAGTCCTGTGGATATTCAAATTCTGATTCATAGTCTTCTATGCTTCCTATTTTACAGAGTCAGAATGTTGAAGACATAATTGTTTAAACAGCTCTCTTCTCTATTTCATGCAGAACAAATTTATCCCAAGCCTTCCATCTCATTGAGCCCAGGTGAGATGGTCACCCTGCGGGGAAATGCTACCATCCGTTGTAAGAAGGACAAATACCCAAAAGCAGAATTCACTCTACACAAAGAAGTGTTTGAGGGTGTCTCTGATATCAAGAAGACTGAATCAGGTGGTATTTTGTTTCCCATTACCAATGCTAAACAATTGGAAGCTGGCAGCTACCGTTGTATCTATTGCATCAAATCAGACTTGGACTTCTATCAACAATGCTCAAACTACAGTGATAGAGTATCCATCAACATAACAGGTGAGATCCTGTCTTGGTCCTTATACGCAGTATCACAGATGATACTAAATGAGTTTTGCATGTCTGCATCTGTAAATAAAATGGGAAAACTGTGTTAGCTAAAATGTGCTCACCCTTTAATGTCAAAATTCAGCAGCATCACCACATTCACATGTGGCACATCCCTGAGTAAACAATCCTACTGCTGACAGGACTAAGCAGGGTATTTTAATTTATTAAAAAGCTACATGATGCCTTTAGTTTAATTGCCTTTTCCCCTTACTGCTAAATCTCTCAAAACTCTAGTGACGCCTAAGAGGCTCTCATGTCGCCATCAAGTGCCAGAGGCCAGAGTGTGGTCAGCTCTTCATGCTGCCCAAATTCAGACATCTGGTGGCATTACAGGCAGATGACAAAACCAGCTAGAGTCTCAGTATACTTCCCAGCCAGTGGATCAAGAAAAGCCTTATTCATGCCTTCTCTGGCCAGATCAAGAAATCATGCAAGGCAGGTCATGTGGAAGCTCCCTACACATTTTAGAACGGTTCTAACACATGGGAAGCCTTCACAGTTACAGAAAGCTTTTAAAATGTTACAGAAAGCTTTTGTGGATACAGAAGGCTCCCCACTTCACAGTCTCCCTCATAGGAACAGTGGAAATTCAGGTGTGTAGCAAGACAATTTTCATTGGATGGGCAGAGAAAAAATTGGGGGGGCAGAAGGGTTGGGACTAGGGTTGCCAGGTCAGAAGCATCCCAAAACCTGAGATTTTAGGGGCGGCCCCAAATGATGCCATGGGGGCATGCCTGAGTGATGTCACAGGGCAGGCCCGAGTGATGTCCTTAAGCATGATACATTAAGCATCAATCACAGTTGCTTGGAGTGTACAATTAAAAAAACATCTGACTGGAAATTAAGCTAGACATTTTAGCTAAAAGATGGAGCCTGGGTAGGGAACATTTAATCTAGCCTACTTGCTTTCGGCAAGAAGGGTTTAAGTTAGGGTTGCCATATTGCCCGGATAGCCGGGTTTTACCCGGATTCTATGCATGCCACCCGGCGCCCGGCTAGCCTTTTACGTGGCCCGGATTCCCAGCTTTAATTTAAAAAAAAAATAAGTTTCTAGGTGGTCCGGTTATCGAGATATACATAAAAACGTCAGCTACCCCCTCAACTGTTAAATCTTTCTTTAAACAGTACTGTACTATAGCACTTTGTAGCTTTAACCCCGCCCGTTCAGCATTGCAGCCAATCAGGGATTGTGTTTCAGTTTCATTGACCTCAGGCAGTGTCTAGAAAACAAAATGGTGGTTTCACACACACACCCCAGTTCATCTGAAAATCTCATAAATTGGGTAAGTATATAAATTTCAGTTTTTTTTCCTCTTGTGTGCAGGAGTCAGAGCTTGGGCAGTGTTTTGAAAACCTTCCCAATACTTGCTTTTTGTAAAAGCAATGCTAATTCCATATGCCCAAAGTAAATCCCATTTAATTCAATAGGACTTACTTTGAGTAGACATGGTTATGAATGTGCTGGAAATCAATGGGACTTTGGAGTGAATGTAAAAAAGAATTATGTTTGTGTTCTAACTCTTTCTGTCTGCAGTCCTATTTTAAAGCAAGTAGGCAGGGCTTACTTAGGTATTACAGTTTTTATTCTGTAGGAAAGTAATACTGATATTTTTTAAACTAATACTGATTTTTCTGCAATGACCAACTGGTTTGACAATAAACTATTATATGGGCTGTATGTATTTATACATCTGCAGTGTGTGCGTGTGCATGTATGGAGTCTTTCCAACACCCCTGTGAGGTAGGGTTGGAAACCAAGGCAGCTCACAACAAGAAATAAAGCCATAAAACAAGTATAAACAGTTGCAAAACAGCGTAAAGTGGCATGATTCGAAATTTTGGGTTGTGTGAATGAAGTTGCTTATCACTTGAGGTTGCAGTTCTGTCCCTATTTCAGTAAGCCCCACTGAATACGCTGGGACTTGCTTCTGAATAAATAAACTTAGGATTGCACTATAAATATCTTTACAGTTTGTGTAAATAATAAATATATTTGATAGTCATGCTTATATACATATTTCTTCATTTATCATATTTTTGGTTTTTGGTTAGGAATCCTGACTGGTTGTGAGATGCTTAGTTTTTTGCCTTACTCATAGGAATCTTGTTGTGGTTGGTATGGTATTACATTTAGGAAAGTGTTATTGCCTTCTGTGTTTTTTTTTCCTATTTGCATTTCACTTATCTTTAACCTCACTCCGTTACAGCCATAGAAGCAACAGCAGCATATGCAAGATAATTAACTCCCATTAGTGATAAGAACAAGAATTTATAATTATTATTTCAATTAAAACAAAAGGCTTCTCAATACTTTGAAGAGGACCAGATATTTATTTTCTTTCTGAGCCCAGGACTGGGTCTTTCATGATGCCTTGGGGGGGGGGGGAAGAGAGCAGGAGAGTAGTCGATAAGACAGACATCCTGGCATTGGTAATCTAATTAGCAAGGTATGTGTGGGGTTGTTGCACACTTCCAGGCCCAGTTTCATTTTGAGTATGGAGGTGGAACCTGTGTAGATGTGGTTGAGAAATTTTGAGTTAAGCAAAGCTCTGCTTTTATAAAACCTAAGAAACATGCAGATACTTTGAATGTCTGAGTGCCTGCACCAGTGGAATACTGGAGGAACTTGTAAAACTTGCTGCAACAGTATTTAGAACTGAGCATGTGGTGTGAAAGACTCCTTTTCCTAACAGTTTGGCTTGTTTTTCTCCACCCACCACATCTCTGAAATATATTGTATCTGTAATGGTTAACCATACTAAAAAATGTAAATAAGTTTATTTCGGTCAATGACCAGCAAAGGTAACCATACTGCTGCCCTGACTTACTTTATGTTTGTTGCTATTTTGTGTTTTTATTATGTTTTTATATTGATTGTGTATTTTTATTGTTTTTATTATATTTGTAAGCTGTGCTGAGCTCTGTTTTTAACAGCAAAAGGGCAGGATATAAATTCTCTTAATCAATCAATCAATACTCCATAGTGTTGGAAACTAGAGTCTAGGCATTTAGGGCTGAAAATGTTGCTTTTAAAAAAAAGATTTCTCACATCTTTCCCCAGTTTTTGGTGGTAATTCCTAGGCACAAAAACAAAACAACTGGACAATCCAAATAATAATATGCAAATAATTTGCATAATATGCAAATAATATGCAAATAATATGCATAATATGCAAATTAACCTGCCCGGATTTATGGAACTGGAATATGGCAACCCTAGTTTAAGTGCCTTCAGGCCAGGCCAGTCACCAGAAGGCCACTGTAGGAAGAAAGGAGCCTAGTGTTGTGGAGATGTTAGATGGGAGCATTTGGGAGTAAAGATGGATGCCCCTGAAGGCTGCAATTCTAAACACATGTACTAAGGGACTAAGCCCCCATAGAACTCAACAGGACTTACTTCTGAGTACATATAGTTTGGATTGTGCTGTTGGTAAAGCTTGACTAGGGTTCCTCTGCAAAGACATCCATATCCAAGCAGGGTTGGCAACCCCCTGCCTGGAATGCCCTGCCCTTATCTTTTAATGTGGCTGCTCCAAACTTCTTTACAGATTTGACCCTTCATTTCAGAAAGAGGTCTGAGAAATGAGTAAGAGTAAGAAGATTCTCTACCCTTTCTGTCTACATAGATGCTCTCATCCTTCCCCTGTGCCCAGCAGAAGCTCTGGGCCAGGCGGGATGCAGTGGCCCAGAGCAGATTTTGGGGTGGGCACTCCCAGATTCTTATCTTTCCTGTATGTCTTTTTCTGCTTTGATTTTGTATAGATGGTCTCCTCTGTGCCCTGTGCCCAGCAGAAGCTGTGGGCCAGGTGGGACGCAGTGGCAACTCATAGAGGATACCCTCCCCTTTTCTGGGGTATATGATTTGTCCTGTCCTAGAGCAGATTTTGGGGTGGGTACCCCCAGTTACTTATTTTTTTTCGATGTGTTTTTGTCCATTTTGATTTTGCATTGATGCACCCGTGCATGCCCGGTGCCCTACAGAAGCTCTGGGCCAGACGGGATGCACTGGCATCTCGTAGAGGACACCCTCCCCTTTCCTGGGGTATATGATTTGTCCTGGCCCAGAGTAGATTTTGGGGTGGGCACCCCCAGTTACTTATTTTTTTCTACGTGTTTTGGTCTGCTTTGATTTTGCATAGATGCCTTCCTCCACGCCCTGCGCCCAGCAGACGTTCTGGGCCAGGCGGAACGCAGTGGCATCTC
Organism: Rhineura floridana; assembly: GCF_030035675.1. Lineage (NCBI taxonomy): Eukaryota > Metazoa > Chordata > Lepidosauria > Squamata > Rhineuridae > Rhineura > Rhineura floridana. The sequence goes on from NC_084490.1 coordinate 21,005,637, forward strand.
ATAGAGGACACCCTCCCCTTTCCTGGGGTATATGATTTGTCCTGTCCCAGAGCAGAGTTTGGGGTGGGCAACCCCAGTTACTTATTTTTATGATTTTATGACATCATTATGCATTTATGATAATATCAGAAGCCTGATGATTTTGATTGCATAAATGTATTGTTATTCTTGATGGGGAGAGTTCCCTGATCACAGTGATATATCATACAGGGTACCCCAACATATATTTTGGGGTTCAGAGGCATGTTAAGTTTGGTTTGAAGTTGCTGTAGCTGTCAACTCTTCTTTATTAGTGTTTTGAACTTTCAAGCAAATAAGGAACTGGGAACTAGGAACCAACTTCAGCGTCATATCAGTTAAATAGATTAAACAGTCGTGGGGGGGGCAGCTGACGTTTTGGTGTATATCTAGGGACCCAGACCACCTAGAAACTTAATTTGTTTTTTAATTGAAACTGAGAGTGCAGAGATTAAGGGGTGCTAGCCGGAGAGCTGGAGGGCCCCCCAAAAAACTGGAGACTCTGGCCAAAAAATTGAGACCTGGTAACTCTAGTTGGGACATCGGTCAGTATAAAAGAGGTTTCTAGGGGGGAATTTTTCATAGGTAATGACAAAAATAAACCCCAATTTATGCACTTAATTAGGAAGTACGACATGTGACATTTACAAAAAAGCAAATCAATTTAAAATACAATTATTTTCCACACACATAATAGTTGTGTAAACTAAATAACAGTGAGTAGGAAGTAAATATATATTATGCAAGTCATCCTACCATAACGATCTGAACTGTTAATAAAGTCTAATGTGCCATAATTTCTCTGCAAACGTGCAGAGGAACTGTTCACTTGAAATGCCTTCAGATATGTTGCTTTCAAAAGCCAAGATTACTAAGTTTGCTTTTTTCTGATGAAGGTTTGAATGCCTGTGTGGTGTCAGCACCTGTGTCAAAGTTGAGAATGAATTTTTAAACACAGCTGTGGATGCACCAAAGGTGAACCCTGCAGCATACAAAGTGTACATGTGTGGCAAGGTTTCTTCCTTGTACAGGTACAATGTTTTAGTACACTCGTGAACTGTGAGTTCAGTTCTCCTGAGCCAGCTGCTTCCCAGAACTAACTGCCCTGGTCTCCTTTGCCATGCCAGGAATGCAATTAAGAGAAGTTTCACTTTAAAAATTAAATTAATACTTATAAACATCACTTTTCATAAGGAAATGCTTCACAGTATGTCACGTAAGACCTATACATCTCTACAAACTACAGGTGCTAGAATTAACTGTACAAGTACACAGTCTCTGTTCTACAGAAAGGCCCTGGGCTAGCCAGCTAACACTGCTTCTAATAGCTCTACCAGCAATCTCAAACACCCAATTTTGGTAGTACGTAAATTCACATGAGAAAAGTTAAATAAAGTGGATTATTTATAATGATCATGTGCACAGCTGGGTGGAGGTCTAATACTGTTGCAACTAAGGCTCTAGCCACATTATAATCTTCAAAACCATTTTTAAATGGAACCAACTTGAAAGGATTGAAAGGATATATTTTTCAACTTTTTTAACAAACTAGGGAAGAAATGCCCCCCAGACACATGCACTCACACAATATTCCAGCTCCGCATTGCCTGGGCTAAGTTAATAAGGTTTGATTAGACTTCCTAGGCCTTGAAGAGACGGCTCACTCACCTCTCTACTTCTTCTTTTTTTTCCCATTAATTTTTATTCAAATTTTCAAAGACAAAAAACAAAACAAAACAAAACAAAAACAATTAAACAATAAAATAAAATGTTGACTTCCGATTTGTCGCAGATCAGCTGTAAGTCTACAATATATAACAATCCTATCTCTAAAATTATATTATAAAATCACTTTCCTCCAGTAGTTATCTTAATTAATCCTCAAATCTCATAAACATTATTTTATTCTTTCCACAAAAAGTCAAAGAGAGGTTTCAATTCCTTGAGAGATATATCTTTCAATTTTTCTCCAAATAAACATGTCGCTTAATCCATCTAATTCAAATCTGTTAGGCCCAATAATTTCAATAGCCATTCTTCCATTATCTATATTAATTCCATCTTCCATCTTCAATAATCCTGTTAAGTCCAGTAATTTCAGTAGCCATTCTTCCATTATCAGTATCCCATAATAATCTTGTTGTCATAGCCATAGTCCAAGTAAACATATCAATTAATCCATCTAGTCAAATCAGTTAAGTCCAATAATTTCCATAACCATTCTTCCATTATCAATATTAATTCCATCTTCCATCTTCAATAGTCCTGTTAAATCCAGTGGTTTCAGTATCCATTCATCCATAATCAGTATCCCATGATGATCTTGCTGTCATAGCCATAGTCATATAACAAGAGTCTGATGGGAATTTCCCCCATCACAAATATGTCCTTGCCATCAATTCTGAATATGTTGTTGAAATATTGTTGTAAAGTCACATCTCTGCTCTGGGTGCATCTCTGCTCTGTCACATATTTGTAGTTAATTCCATAATTTTTTTCTGTGTCAAGCCCCATCACATCATTCCAGTCAAGAATTCTGAATATGTTGCTGAAATATTGCTGCAAAGTCATATCTCTGTTCTTCATTTTTACAAAATGCACTGGCTCATCTCTTAAGAGTTTCTCCACTGTCACATATCTGTAGCCAACTCCATAGATTTTTTCTATGTCAAGCTCCATCACATCATTCCAGTCCAGAAAATTATCCAAGACATTGATAACTTTACCACCAAAATCTTCATTAATTTCTTCAGAGACAACGTTGAATTCCAAACAGTAAACTTTATTTCTGTCATCCATAAACTCCAGATCTTTTTCCAATTTCACATTTGTTCCAATCTCCAGGGCTTGTAGGTTCCGTATCCCATCAAACTCCTCTCTCACAGAATCCACTATTTCTTTAAGCTCCTGCGTCATTTTATTAAATTCAATTTTCATCTCCTGTCTACCCTGTCTCAGGGTTTGTTTCGTTATCTCAATCTCATCCATTATTTTCTGAAACATAATTTCTTCCATGGTCTCAATCACTTTCCTGGCTGCCATTCTTAAAACCACAGAAACAAAAATTATTTCAGCCACAATTGGGTTAATATTCCAGGCTTGTTTATATCAGTGTAGACAATACAGCCTGCCTTATCTCTATGTGTTCAGGAATACAAAACAAACTTAGTTCCCAACATCAAAACAATTAGTGGTGTCGTGAACAAGCAGATTCGTCAAAGTGAAATAGACCAAAATAAAATTAAAAAAAAAATTTTTTTCCCCCCTCCTCGAAATAGAAATCCCTCTTCCGTTGGTATCCTTAGAATGCACCTCCAGGACAGCTTTTTGCGATAAACAAAGATAAGCTTTTTCGATTTCTTTCCTCCTTAATTTCGTTAGTGAAAGAGAAAAGCCATAACTCACCTAAAAAGTTCTTCACAGCTGATTCATTGACAAATCTCTTTTTTTTGCTGCACCAATTTAAATCAAGTGAAAAAAGAAAAAAGAAAGAAGGATGCTTATCTGCCTGTTAAAGTCCGTTATTCTTTAAAGAAAAGATAAACGTGTCGCTGTAATCAGCTAGAGCTTGATGAAAGTCCATCCGGCATTGCAGTTTGAACCTTCTCTCATAAATAAATGAAATCCAGTCCTCCCCACAAAAACAGGCTTTGGGGTTAATCTCTTACGTTTCTCCCTGCCCGGGAGAAAATCTTTACCAGTCAAAAAAGAGCGTTGTGACTGATTTTATAGCTGAAAAAGCTTCTTCTGAGACAAGAGCTCGGCTCAGAGGCAGCACAGGCAAAGCAACCCTTCCCGGAAGTCCACCTCTCTACTTCTCAGGTCCTGCCCTGGACTAGACTAGGCTGCTGCACAGTCTAGGCCAGCCTTTCCCAACTAGTGGGCCACCAGATGTTGTTGGACCATAATTCCCATCTTTCCTGAGCATTGGCAATGGTGGCTGAGGCTGATGGGAGTTGTGGTCCAACATCAGCTGGTGGCCCACTAGTTGGGAAAGGCTGGTCTAGGCCCAAAAGCCTAGACTCACCCATCAGATGCACTGATAACACTCACCATCACGGAGCTGGATGAGCACTACAGGGAAGAGGGAGATGTTCTGCAGTGCATAACAGCACTATCCTTCCTGCCTCTTCTTCCTCTAACTGAAAATCCTTAGGTTTGCCAACTCCCTCCCCCCTCCATCAATATCTGTATTCACTTCATTCATTCACACTTTTAACTCTTATTATAGTCATGAGAGTGGCTGTATACTATAGCCAGCGTGGATTTTTCACATTCCGCAATGTTAAATTGAAAATACCCCCCATGCCATTCTGATGCTTCCCATAAGCTAATTTCAAAACAAAACCTTACAAAACTTATAGTCCTGAACTCAGAAATGCTTGCTTGACAACCCTTTCGATTTTCATGGCGATATACAAAACAGAGAATAGAGAGTTCAAAGTGTAAAAAGAGAGAGAAAAAACCCAGAACCCTTTTGGACTTTTTTTGTCTGAGTTCTCATAATCTGTTGAAATTCATTAAAAATCAGCGATGTTCACAGAGTTCCTGTAATCCTATTACTGACCTTGCCCCATACTCTGACTTTCATCTTCTGCAGTTTAAAAGTTTTTAAAAAGCCTGGCTGATTTTTAATTAATTTAAGGAATCTTGCGTTGAACTGAATGATAGTGTCTGGCATGCTCAGTAAGAACCAACTGTCAGTGTTCTAAAAGCCAGACACACATCTGCTTGGCTTGCCTAACCAGGGGGCCACACCCACACCAGACTTTGATTTCACTTGAGATAGTCATGTCTTCCCCAAAGAATCCTGGGAAGTGTATTTTGTGAAGGGTGCTGAGAGGAGACTCCTATTCCACTGACAGATCTCCAGTGGCCAGACTGGCTTAACAGTCAGCCACTCTGATTGAAGGTCTGTGAGGGGAACAGGGCATCTCCTAGCAACTCTCAGCACCCTTCACTAACTACACTTCCCAGGATTCTTTGAGAGAAGCCATGACTGTCCTAAGTGAAATAAAGGCCTGGTGTGGATGTGGCCAGGGACAGCTTTGGTTTAAATTTGGGTGGGAGGCTACATGTGTCTGCTGTAGAATAAAAAGGTGGGGGAAACACTGAAAAGCAATGATACTGTTCACAATGTTTTCCTTTTGGAAAGGAAAGAGGCTTTCCCTCTGCCCAGTGCCCACCCACCCAATCTTCTCCCCCTCCTCCTCCCCTCCCTGCATCTCCCCCAGGTCAGTGTTGGACTATGACCTGGGAGACCAGGGTTTGAATCCCCACGCAGCCATGAAGCTGACTGGGTGACCTTGGGCCAGTCACTGCCTCTCAGCCTCAGAGGAAGGCAATGGTAAAACCACCTCTGAATACCGTTTACCATGAAAACCCTATTAATAGGGTCGCCATAAGTCAGTATCGACTTGAAGGCAGTCCATTTCCATTTTCAAACATGATTGCATAGAAATAAATCCCATTGAACTCAAAAAGTATGCAAATGATCAAACCCACCCTCCCTTCCCTCCCCCTTCCTTTGCCCCTCCCTCCGCATCCCAATCCCATTCCAATCCCCTCCTTCCCCCTCCCCTTCCTCCTCCCCATGGTCAGTTTTACCTATCTTAAGCATGATTGCACAGGAGTAAATACCATTGAACTCTATAAGCATGCAAATTATCAAACCTGCCCTCCCTCCCCCTTCCTTTACCCCCTCCAATCTGCTCCTTCCCCTTCCCCCTCCTCCTCCCCCATGGTCAGTTTTACCTATCCTAACCATGATTGCATAGGAGTAAATCCCATTGAACTCAATAAGCATGCAAATGATCAGACCTGCCTTTCCCCTCCTTCCCCTCTCCTCTCCCTTCCTCCTCCCCTCCCCTCTTCCTCCTCCCCTGCCCACTTCAGCCCTCCCTCCCTCTCCCCCAGTCAGTTTTACCTATCCTAAGCATGATTGCACGAGAGTAAATCCCACTGAACTCAATAAGCATGCAAATGATCAAACATGTCCTTCTCCTCCCTTCCCCTCCTCCCTGCTCCCATCCCCCTCCTCCCCTCTGCCCTTCCTCCCCTCCCTCTTCCTCCTCCTCACCCCCCCCCATCCTCTGTGGTCAGTTTCACCTATCCTAAGCATGATTGCAGGGGAGTAAATCCCCATGAACTCAATAAGCATTCACATGATGAATCCATTCTCAGCAAACTTGCACAGGATCCCATTTCTTACCTCCCGGATTAAAAAGCAGAGAAAAATCACTAATAGGCAAAAAACCTTGCGGTTTAAGAACGTACCTATAGCCCACAGATATATTCTTAAACTGCAAGTTTTTTTGCCTATTAGTGAATATTTGCTGTGTTCTCATTCCCTTGGTAACTTTGACCTGCCTCTCTCTTTGGATGCCTAAACTGTATTTCTAAAAGCTCAAATGAGATTTTAAGTTACTACAGTGCTAGAAATTTGGGGGTGGGAGCAGAATTATCATGGGAGGGCAATGCCCTCATTTGCCTTCCCTGTCACTAACACTCCCAAGGAGGCTGCCTTATACTGAATCAGACCTTTGGTCTATCCAGAATTCTCTGACGGACAGCGGGGACTGAACCCAGGACCTTGTACATGCAAAGCAGAAGCCCTACCTCTGAACTACAGCCCTCCAACTCAGGAAGGGTGACTAGAATGACGATGAGGGGTCGAGGTAGCATACTCATCCCTGCAGCTCTCCCTTCCATGATTATTAAACTCAGCAAGCGAACACTTCTGCCACAGTTTCACCACAGAAGAAATCTATTTGTCTGGTAGACTCAGGGTAGCTAGTTTTCAGAAGCAAGTCATCGAATCTGACATACCCTCTCATACTCTTTCTACACAATTGCACCACCTCCCCATAGGGGTGGGCGTATCTGTCAATTTTTTGTTTCTCTCCGTTTCTTTTCTTCTTCTTCTTCAATCTTAAGGTCAGTTTCCACATCAGTTAGTGTTTTGTTTTTGTCTTCATGAAAATCCACCAGCATTTTAGTGCGAATTTCTATTAATACACACATTTTTGTATGCAATTTTACCCAGTACACATATTTTTACAAAGCAGTTTTCCCTAATATAATGCGTTCTTGCATGTTATTTTCACCAACAACTGCATTTTTATGCACAGATTACTCTAGTATATGCATTTTTGCGGACATTACTTGACTGGAGAACTGCATTGCAAATTGTGAATTGCAAAGGATGGTTTTGTTTTGCTTTGCACATTGTTTCAGAAAGCGCAAATTTGCGTATTGTTTCAGAAAGTGCAAATTGGGTAGATTTGCTGCCTCCTCCACTACCACCCCTTGCCTACCTCCACCACCAATAAAGGGACATTTGGGCTGAAGGGGTGGAGGTGGCATCAGCAGGGCAATGGGTTGGATGAGGAAGCAAAAGGATTAAGATGGAAATTAACAATGACTGTCTTGACTGTGTGTTATGTAAACAACATATCAGAGTATGTGTCCCACCTGGCTTTTGGTTATGGCTCAGGCTGCTCCTGTGTCCTTCTATCACCTGCATTTCAGCACCCATTCCATGCCCAGGCTATCCATATAGAAATATTAAGATGATCTCTAACAAGCCAGAATAGATAAATGGAACCTCTGCATGGACAGAGTATCTTAATTACTGGGTGCTTTTAAAAAAGAACATGGTATGGCCGTTCATCTATCACTGCCATGCCATGCCTTGTGGGGAGCCGGAGACATCTGTCTATGTGCTTCTGGAAAAAGAATACTCCTAGTCATTCCTAGGACCAGAATTTCAGCCGCCATTCCTTCGGGCTATCGGTATCACAAATAATAAGTTGACCTCTTAACAATGACTCCATGCTTTCCTTACTGTTCCCCCCCCTTCTTAACACTAGATCCCTGGCTCTCTAAACCCTCCATCAGGGTGAGACCAACAGAGCAGATTTCTCTGGGGATGAATATCAGCATTGAATGTCAGGGGAGAAAGAGTTATCTGACCTTTTCCTTGTACAAATCAAGCATCCTGATAGCATCACAGACGACACAACAAAGCAGCAACACAACGGAGTTCTTTTTCTCTCAAGTGACCTTGGAGGATGGAGGGAGCTACACCTGCCAATACCACAGAATAAATCCCTATGTGTGGTCAGAGCCAAGTGACCCTGTGGAGCTGGTTGTGATAGGTGAGGAGGAGATTCATGTAGCTTAGTTCTTTCTGCCACCTTCCTCCCAGCTCTTACTCTCTGTGCATGAAACAAGAGCTTTTGAGATTATTACGCCTCCCCAAGCCTAATGCTATTAGAGGGGGCCTACAGCCACATCATAATAATTAATGAGAAGACATGATTCACTAGAAAAGACAATACAGAAAAACAGAAGGGAGTAGGAAAAGAGGAAGGTCAAACAAGAGATGGATTGATTCCATAAAGGAAGCCACAGACCTGAATTTACAAGATCTGAACAGGGTGGTTCAGGACAGATGCTCTTGGAGGTCGCTGATTCGTAGGGTCGTCATAAGTCGTAGTCGACTCGGAGGCACATAACAACAACAAAGAGCCACATCATAGGGAATAGGTTTTAGAGTACATCAGCAACTGATTACTAAGGGCAAGATCAGAAATGGATGATTGCATCTGAGGACAGGTCAGCAGGAGCCATAAATAGATTGCAGGAAGCCCATTTCAACATTTACTTGAGCATACTTGGTGCATTTATGGAATGGCCTTTGGTATCCTTATATATGATTGTGCACACTGCACACTAGCAATAGAAATTTCCAAGGCTGCTTGTAGTCTCTGTTTACATATACACACACACAATACTGCACCAAGAAAAAACCCCACTGTACTTAAGTGTATGTTTGTTTGTTTGTTTCCATTTGTGATTAGCTTCCTATAAAATATTTCACGACAAATTAACAATTAAAACATCAACATGAATGCTGCTGTGGTACCTTGTTGGACTTATGAAAGAGGTTGAAAGGACAGGTGGATGAATGTAAAGGGACATCTTCATACATGTATGGCAGTGCGAAGAAGCTGCTTTCCCATGGTGTTCAGGGCCGGTTCTACCGTTAGACAGATTGAGGAAGCTGCCTGAAGCAGCAAACGCAGTACAGCAGCAAATATGTGCAGATGAAGCAACCACATGAGCAGGACCAGTCATGTGGGTCATTCATGCCTGATTGGTGCTTTCCTTTTTGGCAGGGTGCCAGTCAGCCAACCCATTTGGCTCACACACAGGATTGCTGAATTCATGCATGTCCCCCATGAACAGTACAGAGGAAGCAGAGGGTGAGAGATAGGGCAGGGCATGCTCTATGGTAGGACAGATGGAAAGGTTTTGTCATAAAACTAAGGGAGCCCTGATGCATCAGACCAAAGGCCCACCTGGTCCAGCATTCTGTTCTCAGTGGCCAACCAGAGGCCTACAGGTAGCCCATAGACAGGGCATGGGCGCAATAGCCGTGTTCAGCTCATGAATACTGCCTCTGATACTGGAGACACAGCACATACGAAGCTGCCTGATGCTGTGTCAACCCATTGATCTTAGCTCCTTATTGCCCACACTGACAAGAAGTGGCTCTCCAGGGCTTCGGACAGGGGACATTCCCAGCCCTACCTGGAGATGCCAAGACTGAACTCTCTGAGCTATGTCCCTTCCCCTACACATAGCTTCATTTACACATATCCCAAGTAGCATGAGGTCAAAAGTACAGGAGAAGCAGTGTATGTGTGTGCGCGCACACGGGGGTGTACATAGCCATCACAAGAAGTCAAAATACAGTCATGATGCAGTCTGATGAATGGATGTGGGAAAAGCAGCGTGTGAAGGGACGGGGAGATGGTTATGTGAAGGGGTGAATGGACAGTTCGGTGGACTGATAGAAGGATCATTCTTGTTAGCCTCTGGACACTGTGTGTGGTTTGGTAAGCATGAGCAGCATTTTAACTCACGATCTCCTATTCATGGTTTTACAGACAGATTTTCAATAATTTTGTGGGCAAGCATTCCTGCCGGTCTTCTCCTTCTGGTCCTCATACTGCTATTACTTGCCTTTGTATTGTACAGAAAAAGGAGAAAGGGTAAGTGAGCCTCTGGATGGGTTACTTTATAATGTCTGAAACTAAAGCATGCATACTTGAGGTCGTAAATTCTCATATCGTGGGGCCTGTATCACTGCAAGTTACTCTGCCAGAGAGAGAATGCTCTTAGAAAAACACAAGGCTTCTAGTTCTTATGACTGGAAAGATAGGCTTGAAGTTTTGTGCGTAATTCCTGGTGAAATCACAAAAGCTGGTGGGTGGGCATGGGCTAAGTGGAATTTATTTATTTGTTTGTTTATCTTGCATTTATTAATTAAACATACAAAATTAACATATATATAAATAATTATATACCATATGCCAGTGCAAATTGTAAAATATAGTAGGAGACTGTCAAATCAAGTAGTCAACATTTACACAAGGCTTGTGTATTTACAAGTTAATAATAGTGATTAAGAATTATTATAATTTTTAAATTAAAAAAAAAATATCACATTGCCATACATCTGGGCTGGGGAACCTGTGGCCGATGTTGCTAGACTACAGTTCCCATCATCCTTGACTTTTGGCTATGCTGGCTGGGGCTGATGGGAGTTGGAGTCCAATAATATCTGGAAGGCCACAGGTTCCCCATCTCTGCCACAGATACACATATGGTATACCACAACTCCACTAAGCATCCATTTTCAATATATGCGTAATAGTTGGTCTGTGCAGATTCAAATGTCACTGATAATGCATTTTAATGTAATTTCTTTTATGTTTACAGACAGCAGGTATTTATTCTGTTTTTATAGCAGTTAGAGGTACAGGGCTTCAGTGCTCTGAATACCTCCTTATCTTTTCCTATCTCTAACAGAAACCAGAATCTCTAGCAGAACCAAATGTGTATATTACTTTAATTTATCTACTTTAATTTATGGAGGTTGCAGAAAAGCATTGTAGTATTTGGGTTACCTTGGTGAGACTGTTTCTAGAGCAGAGTAATACACAGCCTCACAGGTATGAAGGAAGAGGCTTCCTCCATCAAAATAAAGGTCTTGATGCTCTTCAGATGCTTTAGATTACAATTCTCATCAACCCTAGCCGACACGGCCAGTAATCAGCTTTGATAGGAGTTGGAGTTATAGTCTAAAACATCTGGAGGGCACCACGTTAAGAGTTAGAATACACAAACAGTATCCACAGTTCTACTCTGAAACAGTTTGGGTGGAGAATCTCATGGTGTCTCTCTGATCTACAGGTTCCACGGCCAATGACAGAAGCCAACCATTGAACATAGTAAGAAACTTTCCTTTGAACAAAAAACTTTTATGGCTGTGAACTTCCTGCCAACCCTCTACACTAGTCCTGACTCTTCAGTCTAAGACAAAACACCTCTCAGTGTGGCAGCCTCTACCTACCCAGCTTCTTAAAGATAGTTGGCCACAGAGATAGAAGAAGATAGTGGCTAACATCTAGTGTTAAAATGAAAGCCACCATTGGCAGTTGTGCCCAATGGATGCTAATAGGGATGTAGCTTTATCCATACATCTCTATGGGTAGAGACACACTGTTCTGCTGGTTCCAGTATGTCTCCACCTCTTTTTTTTGAAAATGGGGCACACCATGCTAGTCAAACGCCACCCCTTTTTACTCTAAAACCTGGTTGGATCAACTAGAGTGCTTTTTTTTTTTTAATTGAGGTTCAGACAGATTTCTGCAACTGTTTAGCAGATCATCCCGTTGCCCCTCCAGGTGTGGCCAATGGAAATGAAAGCCCTACAGTACCTTGGTTTCACAGTTACGAGTATAAAGCAATTCAATTTTACACCAGACGTTTGAACAAAGATTGTATTGGGGGCCATACCCTTTTAGCCTAAGTGATGGAACAGTTATTTTAAAACACTGAAACCAGGATCCTGGTTGGCAACTTTTTATTTTAGCAGTAGGCTAATTTGATTGGGGGGCGCAGAGGGAGTGCAGAGTGCCATCTTCCTGATAGTTGGCTGGAAGCCCCAGATGCCGTTTGCTCCTATTCTGAAGTTGCTGATCAAATTCCTGTTATTTAAGCACTTATATTTGCCTACATGGGAAGTACTCTAGAAGAGGTAGTGGCAGGATTTCATTTTAAATCTCTTCTCTTTTCCCCCCCTCCTGCAGCCCCTGGAATATGACGCTGATGAAGTTTGCTATGCTGTATTGAATCACAGTTCACTGAAAACCAAATGGGCAGCCAATGCTGACAGAAGCCCCGATACCTGTACTTATGCAGCATTGGCCCAAGGCAGAACCAAAGAGGGCCAATAAGCAAGACTAATTATGAAGTAGATGCATCATAAGAGACCTTGGATTATCCTTGTGTTGCATGGACATTTATCTGACTGGGTCCTATAAGCAGATGCATCATACATCAGCCTTATTCACCAAAAGCACCTGTCGGTCCCACCAAAGAGCTGGGGGTCAAACTATCTGCTTTTCCCTGCTTCCGTGGCTACGTAACCTGGCCACCAACCACCTCCTTTCTGTGGAGATCTTCCTTCTGCTCCTGGCTGGGCTCGTTAAGGAGGCTGCCCCATGCAGTTGATAACATACTCTAAACCAGGGGTAGGGAACCTCAGCTCTGGGGGCTGAATATGGCCCTCCATGCCTCTTTACCTGGCCCTGGGAACTGTCCACAGGCCATGTGCCTTGCAAGCCCTGCTCCATGTACTCCCTGAGTACGCTTGCCCGGCTGAAATGTGCCCTTGAACTGCGATAATAGCTCTTGCTTGCCATGATGGAGGATAGAAAGGTGGACGGGGAGAACAAGAGTGAATGTGGCCCTTGAGACCTCTCTGTCTGGCTCTCATAACTCTCTCTAGGCCACACCCTCTCCCCAGTTGCAGCCACCTTGAATGCTGTTGCCTGGCTAGAATGTGTCCTCGACCTCTGATGATGCCTCTTGCTTGACTGAATGGAGGATAGAGGGGGTTGGTGGGTGGCATATGAAGGTAAAATTTATATTTGGTGCTCTTCCCACTTTTCCTTCTGGCCCTGCCCATCGCTAGCATGTGGCACTGGAAGGTTGCCCAGAAGTGAATGCAGTCTTCAGTCTGAAAGAGGTTCTCAATTCCCGATAAACAGGAAGCAACAGAAGACAGCCATTTTGTCAGACAGCAGCAAAACTTCAGAAGAACTCCATGTTAAGCAGAGGCAGCTTCGCAAGAGATAAAATAAGGGCAGAGTCCTCAGCTTGAGTCAGGCTGAAAATATGTGAAATAATAAAAAGAGCACATTTGAGTATGTGCAGAGTGCAGTTCCTCTGCCCTAGAATCCCCACAACTAGCCTTGAAATGTCAAGTACGAGCAGCAAAGAAATGCATATATAATATATTTATATAGTTAAAAGCCTATCGCACCTTTTATTTTATTTATTAATATTTGTTAATCACTTTTTACAAAATGTAAAGCAACTTACAAATACTAAAGTACTGAACAATTTATCAAACATTTAAAATCAGTTACACAATAAAACATAAAAATAAGAAAAGTGTTCCTAATTTTAGGAATTAAGCACTGCATAAGAAGTTGTTATGGTGAGTAAGAGAGTATAACGTGGATGGGGAATTTAGTGTCCTAAACCTTAACTGCTGTGTTAAGCCAATCTGAAGATATATATACAATACTATGTAATTTCAGGGCAAGTCAAACATTGAGCCAGTTTCCTCAACAGGAAGGGGGCAGGAACACAAATGGCAGTCCTATGAGAGTTCCTCTTTCTGTAAGATTAAGAAACAGGGATTGTGGTGGCAAAAGACTAGACACAATGTCCTGTGCCTGCCTGGAACTACAGTCTCTGATTATTCAGTTGAGAATTTTCAAAAGGGACGCCATGTTAATCTCCTGCAAACAACAACAAAGACTCTTAACAGTAACTGGCAGTGAGACCGAGATTAAGAGGGTGGCTCCATGTCCGCCCTTCTACACCAGCCACTCATGCTCTGGGTTAATTTCTCCAAGACACCATGTGATTTGAAGGCCTGGATCCCTCCCTCCCTCTCTCTTAGTCTTGCCCCTGCCATAGCAAAGCCAAAACTGAGTTAGTTAACAAGTTGCACCACAGTGAATGGATAGCAAGAGAAGGAACTTGGGTAGACATACCCATTTGCTGTACAGCATGCATGGCTAACATTTTTCAGGCAGTGACAGCCACATGTCAATGGTGTATATGTGATTAAAGTGTAAAAGTGAGTGTGGCAAAAAAACTTAAAATGGGACTGCAATTCTGAAGGCTGCCTTCTAGGCTGTCATCAGGTATTCTACACTATTTTAAAATTATTTTGATCATTATTGTAAATTACAATTTTAATTGAATTAATTTTTTTACAAAAATAGAAAACAAAATTGTGATGGGCACAGAAACCTTTTAGCATCAAGGCTTTCAACAGCTTCACAGCAGGAAGGCCCGTGGGAGTGATCACTTTTTCAAAAAATTAAAATGATACATTTTTAGGGTCTTGTGGATAGCCATAGACAGAATAGCAAAGCCACTGTCATCATTTTCAAAAATTATGTCTACAAATCTCTGATAACCCTATATTTTTGTCCCAGTCATTAGGACCCTTACGAATGTCACTGCTGACCTCCAGTACCTATGACTAAGCACCCAGATTACATTTCTAGGTTATCCAAGATGTGAGACACATGGCAAAACAGCATCAAGGCAGTCCTTTTAAAAGATGCCCCCTGTCATCTTCTCTGGCCTCATTCCCCCGGCTCAGAGGAAGACTCAGAAGAGAAGGAAGCACTGCTTGGAGGGCCATTATCCTCCACTCTAGGACTATCCAGACCAGAGGATGTGGCTTTACCCACACACTCAAACAGCACCTCCCCATGCAGTCATTACCGCTCCCTTGCCATAGGAGCCAGCAGCTGCAGAACAAGGCAATGCACCTTTAAGAAACAGACAGCTCCTCAGAGGGAAGTAGGTTCACAGCAGGTCAGAAGTCTACATAGCATACTGCTGAGACATCACCTGTCCTGGGCGAGGTCCAGCCAGCACCTGCCACAGCTATCTGTCCAGGGTCCTGACAGGCTCTGCTTTCCCCTGTTGGCTGTGATCTCATCGGTGGTACATGCCCTGGTCTCCTCTTGCCTTGACTACGGTAATGTGCTCTACGTGGGGTTACCCTTGAAAATGGTCTGGAAGCTGCAACTGGTTCAGAACGCGGCGGCACGCCTGATTAAAGGCAGCCACCGGCGAGATCACATAACTCCAGTGCTCAGAGAGTTGCACTGGCTACCAGTTGCTTGCCGGGCCCAATTCAAGGTGTTGGTTTTGACCTTTAAATCCCTATACAGTTTTGGCCCAGTCTATCTGAAGGAGCACTCCAGCATCATCAGCTATGCCGCCTAACAAGATCGGCCTCAAAAGACCTTCTCTCTATCCCACCAGTCAAAACAGCTAGACTGGTGAGGACTAGAGAGAGGGCTTTTTTAATTGTGGCCCCCACCCTATGGAACTCCCTTCCGAATGATCTCCGCCAGGCCCCCTCTACAATGAGTTTCTGCCAGGCCGTGAAGACCTGGCTCTTCAGGCAGGCCTTTGGGGTGGGTTAGATTTTAACATTATCGCTTTTAGATTTTAATGTTATTGTATTGGTGTGTCATTTTGTGTTATTTTGTTCATTTTGTACGTCGCCCAGAGTGGCTGGATGGCCAGCCAGATGGGCGACTAAGAAATCCAATAAATTAAATTAATTAATCCAAAACAGCCTACCTTGACTTGTCTCTGATTCTGCATGTAGCCCTACTCTGCCTGTAAGTGCCACTATATCCTAGCCTCTCTTGGGAGCCCTGAGTTCAGCAAGGACAGGATAGGACCCTCCTGGGTTCCATGCAGCAAATGGGGATGCCTATCCAGGTTTTATTCTCCCCGTTTTTTCATAGCCAGTCTTTCATAGTGCAAGTGGTTGATTAAATCAGTTTTGACTTTGCTATGGGGTGAGGTCCATGGCAGGGATGGGACTCAGAGAGGGAGTGAACCTGGAATATGGAAAGTTGAGGGATGCGAGAGAGAGATTCAGTCAACTTGAACCCCTAACATCTTATACAGGACCAATGTTGAGGGTCAGAACGCTCAAGTATCTGTTGTGGGCTGATATCCCAGCGGGGGGGGGGGAACCGACAAGAACACCCACACACCAGTCTGCTTCTCCTCGTCAACAATGCAACTTGCTTGTTTTACTGACCTCCCAACTCTGACCCAACAGGAGTGGTGGTGAGAGAGAGGAGCTGTAGATGCCCACCGCTTGCTTGCTCATTGGCTCTGTGCCAAGCAAGTATGTAGCCAATAGCAATGATGGAATAAAAGGAACAACAGCAAGAGATAATGACAGTGAGGTGGCAGATTCACTGAGGGAGAGGGTCCATGGAGAGTATCTTGCTCAAGAGCCCTCTACAACCTAAAGCCAACTTAGAGGAGCCTGAAGGAGGGCATAGTTGGAACATGGAGCATGGACTCTCCTGTTAGGGGATGGGCATACAATGCAACCTCGTGTGGCAGGCACCACTTGTTAGCCCCCACTCTGTAACCTGGGACTGCAGGGGACAAAGGGTCCCTGATTTAAACAGGTTGAACTCCATCTAGTGATTCTTGAAAGAAATGCTTGTTTAAGATTCTTATTCTCCAACTGATGTTTCAGTATAAGAAAGGTGCCTGCCTAATGTTAACAGAGCTAGTGAAGAAGAATATACAAAAACACATGATCTAGTCCATGCCGAGCTTGCATAATATGATTGTAGCCTGAAAAAAAGGAAGTGGTTTGCTAGGAACTTTGGGTGTCAAACTGAGCATTAAGAAGAATGTGTACATCAAGGGGAAGAACTGTATCATAGAGCTGTGTTGTATTTCAGAATCTGCAGCCTCCCCCTGAGATCTTCATTCTGGGGACAGCACATATCTAGAAGCAAACAGGAGGCTGCAGGGCTAGAAGGTCTTCCAGCATGAGCTTCTCTTTCAGCATCCTCTTTATTGGTTGGTATCTCAGATGAAAGGGTACAGGGACCAATGGGTGCGCAGCGGCAGGGCAGCAGGAACAGAGACCCAGCTGTGGTTCCTGCAGCTCAGAGGTCATGCCACTAATAGCATCATCTCCTTTCCCGGATTCTTGCTGACTGGGCAGCGGCGGATCTCTAGAGATGAGTTTGAGGAGATGAATATTAATATGGGGGGAAGGGGGAAAGGTGGGGCACAATGGGAGCCAAATGCAATGGTTTTCCCCAACCTCTGCATGATAATAACTGAAGCCTTTCAGATTTTTACTGTTCTAAACAGGTATTACAGGTACAGGAAACCCCCACACCTGTTCCTTTCCCTCTGGAAAACCTATGAAACTCAGTTCCTCCAGTGTAAATCCAAAGTAGCCATAGGACAAGCATTAGCTTCTCATCTCAAGTCTCTCCTCACCATGTTGCTGCTTCTAGTGATGGGCAGGGCAGTGCCAAGTAGGAAGATTATAATGACAAAGGAGCTACTAATTACCATGGGATGTTTGGCACTGAAGTTACTGGTTTTGTATGATTGCAGGGTGGTTGTTAGGGGATGGCCCAGGGGGCATAAGGCCCAAGTCTTTTGTACTGGGCCTAGAATCTCCTGCCCCTCCTACATTTTTTAAATAAAAATTATTTGCTTTTGAGTATCCTGCAAACAGTAGCACTGATGGGACCCCAGCAACCTGCATTCTTAATTTGTCCAGAGGGAAACGAATATATTGGGCCCAGAAATCCAGCTGAACTCCATAGTTCAAGAGGGCTATCAGGGCAACTTCTGAAAGTCAAATATAAATTTGTAGATATCTATATAAATTAGCACACGCTAATTAGTGTCAGAGAGCTGGTGTAGTGTAGTGGTTAGAGCAGCCTTTCCCAACCAGTGTGCCTCCAGATGTTGTTGGACTACAACTCCCATCAGCCTCAGCCAGCATTGCCAATGGTCAGGAAGATGGGAGTTGTGGTCCAACAACATCTGGAGGCACACTGGTTGGGAAAGGCTGGGTTAGAGTGTTGGACTAGGGTCGAATCCCCACACGGCCATGAAGCTCACTGGGTGACCTTGGGCCAGTCACTGCCTCCCAGCCTCAGAGGAGGGCAATGGTAACCCCCCTCTGAATATCGCTAACCATGAAAACCCTACTCATAGGGTTGACATAGGTCGGGATCGACTTGAAGGCAGTCTATTTCCATTTTTCAATTAGTGTCATGGGCCTGTGGCCCAGGTCTTTAAAGCACCTAGCAAGGCCCCAAATGGTCAACTTTTCAACAGGTCTCTGTAGCTCTGCCTTTAACATCAGCTTGATCTAAAACAATCTATGCATGTACTTAAGCACTGAGCCCTTCTCTCTTTGACACAAAGTTCCTGGAGCAGCTTTCAATACAAAAAACATAAAACAAGAAGAACTTAAAATATCAGTTATAACAAAGTGGCAGTAGCCTGAACAAGTAAAATTTAAGTTTTGTTTCTTTAATAAATCTAAAAGACCTGAAAAAATAGAAGTGTTTCATCTGGGACTGAAAAGGCAACAACTTCAGCAGCAGGCAAACTTCCCTAAGGGAAGAGTTCCAAAACCAGGGCCCCCTAAAGAGAAGGCATTACTTCTGATCACCACCCACCTCACTTCTGATGGCGGTGGGGGCCAGAGAAAGGTAAATCATATAGTGCATAAGCAGATTCATGTGCAAGGCGGTGATGCTTTTCATATCCTGAGGCATGATTAGCATGTGATCCCGTTTAGCTCCATGCTATGAAAAGCATTATACTGTTGGAGACACACTGAGGGCCCGGTTGTTCTTTGGCAGCCCTTTTCTTTTTGCCACAGTTACTGTGCTGCTCATAGTAATCTTGCTATTGGATTACCAGGGCCAGCTCTACCCTTAGGCAACGTGAAGCAACTGCTTTGGGTGTCATGAAAGAGCTGCAAATTATTGGCTATTCAGTATATTATTTGTTGTAATTTTACTGCCACGCAGGAAGAGAGGCACCTGTGGGATTTTCTGCCTCAGGTGCCAAAATAATTTGCGTGGCACCTTGAGTACTATTCCATTGACTTGAGGTGGAGACATGGCTGGAATGGAGCCTACTGTACAAAGGTTAAGAATCACACCCATTGCTCCACCCACTTTTGCCTCTGACCCCGCCCACCACTGGTGCATCTGGCTCCAGAAGACTGCCCATAGGGAATATGGCCATCAGGGTGAAAAATGTTCCCTGACCCTTGCTATACACATACATATCAGTAGTGGAGTCAATCCACTAGGCGTCAGCTGATAGGTGGTGACTCCAAGCCTTCTTTCTGCAGTGATTGGCTGTGCTACCTCTTATATTATAGTAATTGTTTCTAAATTTGAATCTAGACATATAAATTAGCATATGGTAATTTTATGCAAATCTGTCTCCTCTTTTGGCAATATTTGCAAATTATGCATTGCAGATGGAAAGATCTGAATGTGGGTGCATGAGAAACCTCTGACTTCTACTGCACAAAAATAAGAGTCATACCTGTTTCTCCACCCATTTTTCCCTCTTGCTCCACAGACCACCAGCATGTGGCCCCAGAAGGGTATTTATGATGGGATGTGGCACTTGCGCTAAAAAACTTTCCTACCCCTGCTCTAAGGCACAGAAGTCCTGTGATAGCAAGGAGGACTAGCAGGAAGTCTGGTAGATGAGGAAACGTCGCCATGCCAGAGAACTGGGAAAGGGAGTAGATGGAGGCCAAAGCTGCGAAATATGGAAGGACAAAAATGGGGGCTAAGGTGATGAAACCACTATGCTAGTCATAGCTGCAAATAAAATGGATATTTACCTGCATACTGACTCATCCTTTCTCCCCACCCCACCTCCACAGGAAAGCTATGGAGTTAGTTGATGTAGACTTGCCTTCTGGTGCTTAAGAGATTACAGCCTCAGTGCCTTTGTGTGTCCCCAGAGTCCATCTCACCAAACCCTCCATTAAGGTTACCTCTAGGAGACATATGCTCTAGGTAAGAATGTATAGCTATGGTTGAACAATACAATCACAACACAGTCAAAAGGAAAATAGCAACATAACTGTCAGCCACAACACAATGCCAAAATGGTGTGTGTTTGTGTGTGTGTGTGTGTGTGTGCATGCATACTTTTTGCATTTCTGCAGCTGTGAATGTAAAGGAGGCCAAATTTTTTCCAATACATTTCTCTCACTTCTGGCTTTGAGGTATTCAACGTTTTTTGCAGATTAGACCAATACCTCTTCTTTAGAAGCAAATTTCTGTGCATCGTTAATCACCTGAGTTGGGATGAACCTATGACTAAGCGCATGCAAAACTGACCCAGAGCAGAAAAAGGCTGATATATCCATCCCTACTAGAGGGGCTGATGATGCCTCTTCAATGGCATTTGGTAAGTAGATGTTGTTTAATCACTGAGCTGTGATGCACCCCACTTGTTTGAGGGGAGATAGGCAAACAGTTTGAGAGTGGCAATGTAGTCAGTAAAGAAGAGAGAAATCTGAGATTTGCTGTTGGTGACAAAACTCCTTTTGCAAGGATGGCAATGAAGATGTGCTATTTGGGATTCAGGAACTTTGACATCTAGTGTCATCTTTCTGGATACTTCTTCCCTTATGCATTGGCATTGGCACCAATGGGAGTTTTCCTCTCATTCTAACAGGTGGGGGAGGGTTAGGACCATGGGGGGAATGCTTAAAACTTATCTCTCTATGCAAAAGTTCTGACATAGATTGCTCCCACTGTACCTATTTGGTTAAAAAAACCACCAATGCAAGGACAAATAACATTTTTAATTGACATATGTAATGTCACATCTGGTTTGGTGCTCAGATTAAAAATAAAGAGGAGAGGGTATCTTCTGAACGCTAGAAATTAAATTATCTTATTCTGCAAGGCCAAATGACATATATAATGTTCCATCTAGTTTGGAGCTGTGATAGAAAAGCAGGAGAGGGTATCTGTACATTAGAAATTAAACAAAATTGTTCTGCAATCTGCACAAAAACAAGTTAGAGAAGTGTTGGAAAATCTGGAGTTGAGACACTCTTCTTAAAGCTTCTGTTACAGAAGCCTGATACCACCTAACAACTGGGATACACTGCATAGCACTGGGCCATTTAGTAAAGACAATGAATGAAGACTTCCAGATAGAGAGAAGCATATAATTTGTGGGTGTTTGAAGATGTGTATGTAGCAACATGGAATAAAAGAGGACCCAGTAGAAAATACCACTTTCTTTTCTTTTTGATTTCAGCCAATTGTTGAGTGACTTTTCCTTCCCTCCCTTTTACAGATACTTCTTGTGTAGAGAACAATATCCGTCTGGGAGTAGCTGGCTTTGGGTTACTTGCCTTGGTATTGATCATGTCTGAGGCCATAAACAGATGGAGAACAGCTTTAAATACTCCTGACTGAGTTTTCAGAAATAAACATTTGGAAACCTATTATGAAAAAGTTCAAATCCCTGACAGAAAGTCTATTGTCAGCATGATGAAGCAGTTAGGACTTGGCTCAAATCCTCATTCAGCTATGAAACTCATTGCCTAATGTTGGGTCACACTCTGTCTTAGCCTAACCCTCACAGGGTTGTTGTGGGAATAAAAATGGAGAAAGAAACGTTATGGGTTTTTTTTGTCAAAGGTAAAAGCATTATTTAAGTTTTTTTTTTAAAAAAAGTACATTGCTGTGCTTCAACAACAACAACAAAATCCAAAGCTCTTCAGAACTTCACAGACATTTTCTAGATAGCTTCACATTTTAAGGCCTAGTGGAGACATGTAAAGACAGAAGCTAAGGCCAGTGTGAAGGTGCCTTTTAAATAACAAGAATATGCCTCTAAAGTATCTTAAGATAAGGAAGAGAGAGAAACCCCCACTCCCCCCCCGATATGAAACTAATGTGGATTTTAGAGGAAAATGAATTGCTTTTACTTCCACCAGAAAAAGGCCCTGGATTTATTTGTCTGCAGCTTGGCAGGCTTAATCCACTCTGGAGTAGGGTTGCCAGATCTCCGGTTTTCGGCCGGAGACTCAGGGAAAAAGGGACCGTCTCCGGCCTCCGGCAATACTTGTTTTAAAAAGGTGGATCTCCGGTTTTCATTGGCCCCCTCAGCCATGCATGCGTGATTGACCACGCATACGTTGGGCTACGGCTGGCCGACTTCCGCTCTTTATCATTCAGGCTGCTCAGGCAGGCAGGACTTGAGCAGCCGCCACAGTGAGGGAGAGGGACCTCTCCAGCAGCAGCAGCCCTTGCCCACTCCCGCCACCACCCACCCACAGAACATACAGGTGAGGCGCGTGCGTGAGGGTGATGATCTGATGGCCCATGGGTGGGTGGAGGCGAGCGGTGGCAGCGGAGGCTAGGCTGGGCCAGCCTGGCTCTCTTAGCCCCGGCCCGGACTCGGAGCCAGTTACCCTGGGGCTCAGGCTGCTGCAGTCTCTGGTTGGGGGCGGGGGGGCCCATCGCGGCCGCTGCCGTGGGTGGAGGCAAGTGGTGGCAGTGCAGCCCAGGCTGGGCCGGCTCCCTCTTAGCCCCGCCCCAGTCCGGATTCGGAACCAGAGCCAGTTCCCCTGGGGCTCAGGCAGGCTGCAGTCTCTGGTTGGGGGGGGCATCACACGGCTGCTGCTGCGCCCAGCGTCTCAAGACGATGCCCACGCCAGCGGGTGAAGCCGGCGGCCGTCCTCCTTTCCCAAGCCTTCTGCTGAGCCTGTAGGCCGCGTTGGCCCGTCTCGGCAGCGGTTGCTAGGAGATGGGCGACGCGGCTTGTCAGCCTCAGCAGGAGCCGTGGAGGGCAGGCCGGGCCGGCTCCTTTTTAGCCCCGGAGCCGGTTCCCCTGCTCCGGAAAGGACGGCCACCGGCTTCACCCCTCCTGCTGTCGGCGCCGCTGGGCAGCAGCGGCCGCGATGGCCCCCCCCCAGCGGCGTCAAGCAGGACGGGCGAAGCGGCCGGCCGTCCGGAGCAGGAGAACCGGCTGGACTAAGGAGGAGCCGGCCCGGCCTGCCCTCCACGGCTCCTGCTGAGGCTGACAAGCCGCGTCGGACCCGTCTCCTAGCAACCGCTGCCGAGACAGGCCGACGCGGCCTACAGGCTCAGCAGAAGGCTTGGGAAAGGAGGACGGCCGCCGGCTTCACCCGCTGGTGTGGGCCTCGTCTTGAGACGCTGGGCGCGGCAGCGGCCGTGTGATGCCCCCCCCAACCAGAGACTGCAGCCTGCCTGAGCCCCAGGGGAACTGGCTCTGGTTCCGAATCCGGACCGGGCTGGGGCTAAGAGGGAGCCGGCCCAGCCTGGGCTGCACTGCCACCACTCGCCTCCACCCACGGCAGCGGCCGCGATGGGCCCCCCCCGCCCCCAACCAGAGACTGCAGCAGCCTGAGCCCCAGGGTAACTGGCTCCGAGTCCGGGCCGGGGCTAAGAGAGCCAGGCTGGCCCAGCCTAGCCTCCGCTGCCACCGCTCGCCTCCACCCACCCATGGGCCATCAGATCATCACCCTCACGCATGCGCCTCACCTGTATGTTCTGTGGGTGCCTTTTTTTGTAGTTTTATTTTTACTATTTAAGTTTGGAAATGATGCCAAATTTTTGTATCTCTTTAATCAATGTGTTATATTTGGTGATATATATTGCATTATATATTGATGTGTATATCAATATATACTGATATGTATTACACTTACACAAACACATTAAAAGGGTGAGAATTCTAGCCTTTTGCATACTACATAGCCTCTTCATAGAGCTCCCAAGCAGTGATATCTTGGTGTTGTGATGTACAGAAATGGAGAATATACCCTGGATTCCTGATTTTATTTTACTGGGGTGAGGTGGGGGTGATTTGCAGCACTGAATTTTTCTGAACAGAACACTTACAGATTTTCTGACAGTTGGCTGACTCCTGATATTAAACAATTGCACCAGCTTATCTGCCAATAGGTCAGTGGTGCCTTTAACCGCATCAATCCATCTCTTGTTTGGCCTTCCTCTTTTTGTACTCCCTTCTGTTTTTCCCAGCATTATTGTCTTTTCTAGTGAATTGTGTCTTCTCATTATGTGTCCAAAGTATGATAACCTCAGTTTCACCATTTTAGCTTCTAGTGATAGTTTTGGTTTAATTTGTTCGGACACCCAATTATTTGTCTGTTTTGCCTAGAATGTCCTCCCTTGTCCTTAACATGGCTGCAACCGTATCTACTCAGAAGTAAGTCCTATTGAGTTCTATGGGGCTTAGTTCCTTAATAAGCATGTTTATAATTGCTGCCTTCAGGAGCATCCATCTGTGCTCCCATCTAACATCTCTGCAACACTAGGCTCCTTTCTTCCAATAATGGCCTGGCCTGAGGGCACGTAAACCCTTCTTGCCAGAAGCAAGGAAGCTAGATTAAATGTTCCCTAAAGGTGTTGAACTGTGACCTGGGAGACCAGGGTTCAAATCCCCACACAGCCATGAAGCTCACTGGGTGACCTTGGGCCAGTCACTGCCTCTCAGACTCAGAGGAAGGCAATAGTAAACCACCTCTGTCTGAATACTGCTTACCATGAAGACCCTATCTGGGACTAACTTGAAGGCAGTCCATTTCCATTTTGCATCACCCTAAGCTTGTGAGAAAGAATGACCTTGTCACTTCAGATGGACCTAGGAACACCCTATTTTAGGTAAGATTTCTATTTTAATCTCCAGAGAATTTTTTTGAATGGCATGCTCCAAGCAACTGTGGTTGATACAATGTATCATGCTTAATGATATCACTAGGGCCTGCCCCGTGACATCACTAGGGCCCGCCCTGTGATGTCACTAGGGCCCACCCCATGACATCACTAGGGCCCGCCCCCATTTTCTCAGGTTTTTGGATGGCTCTGACCTGGCAACCCTACTCTGGAGGGATTTTATCCACTTGGACAAGAAGGGGTGCAGGGAGCCTCGGGGAAGGAGTGTTGAAGAATTTTGTATTTCTCCTTGGGTTCTTTTGCTGGGGGTCCTTGAATAAAATTTTTGAAGACACAGGCTTGCAGCAAAAAGGTAGGCCTTTACTGGATGACAAGTGTACACTTGGTCAGTCTCCCTCCTAGTGAGTAGAGAACTGCCACTTAGCACTGTTTGCCTGGGGTTTTTATACATTTCAGGACAAAGACTTTAGCATCTACCAATCAGGATTTAACACATCAGAATGACATAGACATGACAGTATTACACAGGCATTTTGCATAGGCATTGCATAGGTACTGTAATTATCTGCATCGTGTTCTAGTGAATTTGGTGTTCTAATGAATTTGGCAGTGTTCAGTACTTCACATGAAAGTACGTTTTCACAGTGAGCTAAGCATCTTAGCTAATCTGCAATTCTTTCTACGTCTTAGAGGTACCGAGATATTCAGCACAGTGTTATCAATTATTTTGAGTACAAGTAGTTCAAAATGACCAGCATAGTAAGGGAGACAGCTGCAAGAGGAAAAAGATATGTCTTCCTACAAAACTATTAAAATGTTATGAACCTTTATAGCTTTATAAAATAATGTTTTTGCTTATTGATTATGTATATTGAGTTCCCTATTAGCCATACATGTATGTATATATAAAATTCCCCATCAGGAGAGCGTTTATCTGAGGAAGAGGGAAACAATCCCACAGAAAGTTCCCATTCATTGGGGGACAAGCAGATATCCTCTCATGCCAAGGACACTTCTCCAGGGGGTGGAGGAATCCTGGTAGTGGGTGATTCAACAGTTAGGAGCGTAGATAGTGAGGTGTGAGATGGGCATGCAGACTTCAGGGTAATTTGCCTGCCTGGCACAAAGATTACGGATGTTGCCTGTTATCTAGAGAGCTTGGCAGATAGTGCTGGGGAGGAGTCAGTGGTCTTGGTGCATGTTGGCACCAGTGACAGAGGGAAATGTGAAGTCCTGGAAGCAAAGTTTAGGTTGCTAGGTAGGATGCTGAAAGCCAGGACCTCCAAGGTAGCTTTCACTAAATGCTACAGGTTCCATGTGCAGGGCCAGATAGACGGGTGCAACTTTCTAGTCTCAATATAGATGAGACAATGTTGTTGGGAGGAAAGGTTTGGATTTGTTAGGCACTGGGGACATAAATAGACACCAACAGGTGTTGTAATTGACGATATTGCTATTCAGCACTCACTAGAAAACAATATTTAAACTACAGTATAGGAAATGACAAAGTTCTCCATCTGAACCTATCAGCTGATTTAATGTATAAATCCCACAGTCAACTCATTTCTTCTACAAAAAAGTCTGCCTCTGTATCTTCAAATCTGGATTATTTGATAAAGTTAATTTGGCATGAGCCTATGGGTCAGTTAGATGAGCTAATATATGCCATGTCTCTTTAGTTGCTAAAACTGTAGGTGGTGTAGCTCCTTTCCTTTTTTATATACATAGACCCCAAAGCTAACCATCCAAGGAGGGTATGACAGCCCTTTTAACAGCCTCCAAGTGAGTATAAGCAGATACACTCCCCTAGTTTTATTTCCTGTCACTGGAGCTGACTGCCCAACCTCACCTGCCTTCTGTAGCCTCCCTCAGGTGACTGTCCAAAACGCACATTAAAATATATGAGTGAAGTGTGTCCTAATGTTTCCTTTAAGAGCATGACCACTACCATATGGGTTCCAGTATTATTTGAATTTACATTTCCCCAGCATCCAATATATGCAGGCAATAGGGGAATTCAAAAGGGAAAAACTTTTATTTTAAACCACAAACAATTCTCCTACAAACTTGTCATAGCTGGCTCATAGGCTTGAATAGCACAATGTTACGCATTTGAAACTTTCTCACTCAGTGTCTCTTGCTTAACCCTATCTTTTACTAATACCACAGAACATCTCTTATTCTTACTGTACTCTCCAACCACCAACCCTCTATAATACTCCCCACTTCCTATCTCACTACCCACTGAACTCTCTCTATATCTCTAATTGAATTCCCCGTTCTACCTGATCTTCCTAACTGAACTAAACTGTCTTTTCCACTCTCTCCCTCTCAACATTTCAATTTCAGGATTGGCTGAGGATGGAAAGAGGCAGAACCCAGCCTTGTCTATCACAAAGGGGTTCTAGGTAAATCATCTCTAAAATTGCCCATGCTGGGGTATTCATAGAGGAAGAAAGTTGCCAGTCATCTGTGCGCACCAAAATATATTCCCTGTGATATAAACTAATGCCTGCAAAAATTAAATCCTCCTTCCAATACTGGTAGTTGCAAGGTGAAAAATAATCCCGAATAAACTTCTGAAATATCCCATTAATCTTCTGAAAATAACACTTGGGGGATACATAAAGAAATACCACGTAATACATATATTATCTGTGACAAAATGTTCATCTTAAGCATATTAACCTACCCCAAATACTAAGTTTAAATTATGCCCATCTTTCCTTATTATTATTATTATTATTATTATTATTATTATTATTATTATTATTATTATTATTACTTGTTGGTCTCTTTTCTCACCAAGGTGATCCAAAGCGACTTACATTAACCAGTTAAAAACAACAAAATCAACAGAACCTAAAAACACTTCTGACAATTAAAAACCACTAAAAATAAACAGCATCAATACAAATAAGTACAAACGAAAGGCAGGTATATAAGTCCTGTCTCACTAGAAGAGATCAATAGCCAAGACCCCACACTTCAAGAGCGTAAGGCCTGCGTAAAGAGAAAGGTCTTCGCTTGGTGCCTAAAGATGGATAAAAATGATGCCACACAGACTTCTTTGGGGAGAGCATTCCACTGCCGGGGGCCACCACTGAAAAGGTCCTTCCTTGTGTTGCCACCTTCTGAACCTCCCATGGAGAGGGCACACAAAGAAGGGCCTCCAATGACAATCGCAAGGTCCAGGTTGGTTCATATGGGGAGAGGCAGTCCTTGATGTATTGGGGTCCTGAGCAGCATAAGGTTTTATGGGTCATATATATATATTTAAAGTTCTGAAGGCATTTGGAACAGTGAGTACACGCAACAGAACTAAGCACAATACTTCATTTTGAGACTGAACTAAAAGGGGAGCTTATGACAGGATGGACTGCTATCCAACTAGACAGGTAACTATATTACTGCCAAGTAGTGTAGATAAATACTGTAAATGCACTGTAAACATCTAAACTCCCAATAGTCTATGAATATTTATGGTTACATGATTATAATCAAAATGAGTGTGCCAACTCTATTTTGGTTACTTTACCAGCAATGAAGACACAAATGAATCCACCCCCCAAAGCACAGTTAGTTGTGTAATGCTGGTGTCCATTATCTTTCGAGTCTCTTAGTTCTCCAGTTAGGTTTGGATGAGAATTCCACTGTATGTGGACACGGAAACAGAAATTCCTGCAGTTCACTTGTTTGTCTTTCGTCCATAATGGAAAATCAGTCCAGCAAATAACATCGGTATTTGCACACAACTTTTTTTAAGTCTGCAAATACATAATTAATGAAATGATTGTTTACATTGTTTTGATGGTTCATTTACAGTGGGATAAATTGTGTAACAGCAATAATATCATTAATTACATTAAATTCAGCCATAGCGAACAATGAGACAAATAATCTGTCTTCTTGTAGAAAGTGAATTGCAGCAGAACGGAAACAGTGCCGAATGTGGCACATATAGATGAGAATGGAAATTACTGCTTTGTTACATCACTATTTCCAGTGCCTTCCTGGGATCACTCTCCCTCTTCTTTCCAATGTCCTGCCCATTTGATATATTATTTCTCTCTCTCCTTATCCACCTGGCCTTTTCACATCATTCTACATATTCTCAAAGAAATAGTAGCCATTGCACTTGAACTGCCAACCTGCACCTGCCTGGCAGGTTTAAGCCCCAGGACCTATCATTTTAGGAATTAAGCACTGCACAGGACGAGGTGATAAGTAAGTGAAGTGATAAGAAGGAGCTAATAAATACGGACATAGCACCAAGTCTCCAAGTTCTTTCTTAAGCATGTTTTTAACCAACAGACTCCAAGGGGACAGCCCAGGCACCATGTCATTATAGGGGAGTTACTGGTCCAGTCACTACATGCCTGGGATGTAATTCTACCTCACAAGGTAGTCCCTCACAGATAATATGAAAAAAGCCCAACACATTGCATCAGTTTGTGGCTCCTCACAGGCCATCATTCAGCATTAAGCACCCAGACCAAGAGATGTATCAGAAATATCTGGGGCATTCTAGAGCCTGTTGTAATGTGTGTGTGTTTTGTGTGTGTGGTCTTTTGATTAATGTACATTTTAAAAAGTAAACTGAAAATTAGTTTTCTAAATAGTCCCATTGTTTCCTGTTAACCTGACACAAGTAAAATATTAAATATTGAGACCCCGAACTAATAACAACTAGGCAGGCTCATCCTTCCCATTAAAATAAGTAGATATGCTAGGGCTGTCCTCCACCATCACCACCCCGCCATCCAACCCTGCCTTATGGTCCATTTCCTCCAAAAACAGAAACTATGCCAGTTCTCTGTTCAGTTAAAAAATTAGAGCCTCTGTGCAAAATTAGAGCCTATATTTATCATTGGTGGCAGGAGAAAAAAAGATTGACACTTCCATCCTGGAACTCCAAGCCCTGGATTATTCCTCTAAGAATGACTCCAGTCACCAAGAAAGTCCTACCAATGCAGGGCTGGCTCTTACACTGGGCAGGGTGAAGCAGCTTGCATCAAGAGACCAATTTTGGAGGGCCAGAAAATGGGAAGGAAATTGTCAAATATTCAGACAGACAGACAGATAGACAGATAGATAGATAGATAGATAGATAGATACTATCAGGGGTGTAGTGCTCCGGGTCTCAGGGGGTCTTAGACCCTTTACTTTTGAGAGCAGGGTCCCAACATCTCCAGCATCCTGTGAGCTAATCTGCATGAAAGGGGAGTGTGTTGGCCACTGAGAAGAGCCTTTTAACATCCTTCCTTGTCCTTTCCTGCTGATTGGAACCATCAGAGTGAAAGGAGGTGAGTCAGTATTGAGAAGACTCTTCTCAGTAGCTAACACACTCCGCTTTCATGCTGATTGGCTCCTAGGGACTTCTGTTGTTCTGGGAGAAGTTGCATGTGGGAAGAACTGAGGAGTGTGGAGATGACAACTGAGAGCAAGCAAGTGAGCGAGGGGGCGTGGCTGTGAGGGGAAGTGACATGGCTATCATGAAAGGACCCTGCACTTCTGAATTTGTCACTACACTACTGGATACTGTACATAGATAGACAGACATTT
The DNA here is from genome assembly GCF_030035675.1 of Rhineura floridana. NCBI lineage: Eukaryota > Metazoa > Chordata > Lepidosauria > Squamata > Rhineuridae > Rhineura > Rhineura floridana. Next base: position 21,035,915 of record NC_084490.1, read on the forward strand.
ACTGTTACAGGTGCACCAAAACTATGCTCCCTTCAGTAGGGCTAGTCTTCAGGGTGGGATAGGAAAATAATTCTGTTCTACTTGTGTTGAAAGTTGAAAGTCACTTTACATTTAAAGCCATATTGTACAACTTTAACTAGTTATGGCTTCCCCCAGAGAATCCTGGGAAGTGTAGTTTGTTAAGGATGCTGAGAGTTGTTAGGAGATCCCTGTCCCCCTCAAGGGCTATAGTTCCCAGAGCTCCCGGGGAACAGTACTTAGGCTTTAAAAAAAAACTGGGTAGAGGCAAATTGTTGTTCCAAAACTCCTCAAGTCCTAATAGGCCATTCGGGGCTTGGTTTTGCCATGATTGGTAGTATAGAATTCCTTTGGCCTCAACAGTACTAATGAGAAACCCTCTGGATACATTAAAAAAACAGGGTATGCGGTCTATGCTACACTTTCTTAGCACCTCAAATGTGGATTCTGCAATCTTTTCACTTCCTCTGGTTTATAACTGCAATGTAATTAGGGATGTGGTTTCTCAGGCAGCATAAAGAAGGGGATTATAGTCAACAATGTTGGCAGATCAGAGAGAAATCACATGTGCAGGGGAAGCTGGGTCACAATATTGCTGATTTCAACAGCAATGGCCCCCAATGCAGATCTTTGTTCAGGAGACAGCAGAGCTAGGAGCAAATAGGACTCTGCTGGCTGCAGAACTCCCACCATGAAGTTTTCTTCCAGCATCTTCTTTCTTGGTTGGTATCACTTGGTTGGAAGGGTGTGCCAGAGTGTGTGCCAAAGCAGGGTGGGGAGATCAGAGGCCCCACGTCAGTTCTGTCGCTCAGATATCTTGCCTCTCATGGAATCCTCTCTTTTCCAGGGTGTTGGCTGACCAGGCAGTGGCAAACGTCTAGAGGTGAGTGTCCATCAATGAAAGAATATTAAGGTTGGGGGGAGAAGCACTATGGCAGAGCAGGAGCTAAATGCCATGGCCTCCCACAATCAGATCTGCTCTTCTCACCACTGTGTGATCAAAAGTGGCACCTGCCAAACACCCCCATTTCATGCTCTCTATTTCATCCTTTTTTTCCCCTCTAGACAACCTGTATCTAGAGTGCAGTTACAGGGAAATCACCAGCTGGCTTCTGACCTCTTCAGTCTCTTTCCACAGGCTGCTGCTTCTCCTAGGGATGGGAGTGCCAATCTGGGCACTAACAAGCATGGGGTAATCAGTGCTTTGGTGTTGGATAGGAGCACTCTCTTTATAGGATTTCTTTTTCTGTTGGCCTCTATAGCTAGACCTTTAACAGCAACTTGATCTGCAGTTACACGAGCACAATGGTCCTCTCCTCCCCCTTTAACTGGTATTCGGGGCACACGGTCTCTGATCCTGGAGCTATGATACAGCTATCATTATCAGTAGCCATTGATAGCTTTATCTTCCAGAGACCCAATCCTACTTGCAGGAGCTTTTTGTTTGGTCAACAGCATGGAAAACAGTCCCTCCCGTTATACAGCTTCTTTCTCTTGTGTGAAAGGGCTGTTAAGATACAAAGCTCCTTAGTCCCCTTCTCCCCATTATAAACAGCAACAGAGATGAGGAAAATCTTCTCCATGTTATTCCCCAGCTCTTTCATTGCCTCCTTGGCAGAGCTTGGAAAAGTTACTTTTTTGAACTACAACTCCCATCAGCCCAATCCAGTGGCCATGCTGGCTGGGACTGATGGGAGTTGTAGTTCAAAAAAGTAACTTCTTCCAAGCTCTGCTCCTTGGTGTGTGAATAACAACAGGTACAGCCACACACGCATCTCCTGCATCTTGGCTCATGCAGGAAAATGAGCAAGTGCGCTGCAGAAAGGACAATAGTGACGGACCCTTATCCTTTCTGTGTTCACAGGGATGAGGGAGTTAAAGAGCCCTTTGCCTCTTTCTCAGCTCTTGCGTGAGTCATCCGAAGTCTGTCTTGACAGCCCTTCAGGCTTTTGCTCAGATAAAAATATAATCCCTACTTTTTATTTTAAAAAAATGCTCACCAGAAATACATACGCTGATGAATATGTGTCAGTTGGGAAAATGTCACAAATTAATATATCACCATCCTGTGAATTTTTGTACCCTGATATAGGGATGGGCGAGAAATTCAATTCAGTTCACATTTCAAGCAGAATCCAACAAATACGCACTTTCCAAAACAATATGAGTACCGAAACACAGCCATCCTTCAAAAATGGGCACTTACTCAAATTTTGCAATGCAGTTCGCCATTCAAGCAGTGCATATGTTAGGGGACAGTGTGCATAAAAATGAATAACATACAAAAATGCTTTATATGATGAGAATTGCTTGCAAAAATATGTACATTAGTCAAAACTGCCTACAAAAATGTGTTTTATTAGAAATTTGCACTAAAATGCTGGAGAATTTTCACAAGGATTTTTTTAAAAAACACCCAAATTGCTACAGAAATGTGGAAAACTGCATTTAAGACTGAAAAAATGATAAACCGGGAGGACTGAAATTGACATCCCTATCCTGATACAACTCAGTCTACTAAATTTCCATGAGCATGCAAATCTCTCCCATTTACAAAGTGAGACCGTTGCAAGTGCTCCACCTTCCAAACCTCACTCCTGTTTTTCATGTTCTCTTTCCTGTTGATCCATGATCTAAGTGTGGATGGCAGGCTGACCTGGCATGTCTTACTGAGAGCTGGGTGGGTCAGGCCTTGCTCAGCTCTGCCCACCCAGGGATTCAATGCAGTAACAAGCCAAAGGGGAGGAGAAGGGAGTTGCTGTGGTCCAGTTGGTTCTCCATCATCAGCTGACCCCTCCTCCTTGTAGCAGGTGCTGAGCCAGAGATTGATTAGATGTCCTGCTGTCCAACAGTCTCCCTTGCCAGGTTGGCCAAGGTGATCTTTGGTGTGATGCTGCAGGAGCTCAGGACCATTGCCCTGGGCAACTTCAACATCCATCCTGAGAATGCCTTTCATCTGGCTCAGGATTTCATTTGCAAGACACTTCAAGGACAAAGTCACTCAACTTTGTAGTAACTTAGATGCTGCTATCACAGAAAATGTGGCCGAGATATCTGGTGCGACATCTGGCCCACTGTTACGGGATCATTCCCATTTGATGTGGCCTGATGATATGGACAGGATACTTACAGTGATACATCTGGCCACATGCTGTCTGGACCTCTGCCCTTCCTGGTTGATTAAATCCAACCCGAGTTGGCTGGTCAGGTGGGTCCAGGGTGTTGTGAATGCATCGTTGCATGATGGGCTGGTGCCAGCCATTCTTAAAGAGGTGGTGGTGCAGCCACTCCAAAAAGGACCCAGTGGTGTGTAATAACTACTGGCCATTTGCCAACAACCCTTTTGGGGGAAAGTTGATGGAGAGATTCATGGCAGAGCAACTTCAAGTGTCCCTGGATGACACTGATCATCTGGATCCACGTCAATCTGGGTTGAGGCCTGGTTTTGGGACTGAATCAGCCTTGGTCACCCTGATAGATTATCTGTATTGGGAGAGCGACAGGGGGAGTGTGATCTTGTGTTATTCTTACTCAATGTCTCAGTGGCCTTTGATATCACTGACATGGTATCCTCCTAAGTGGGATTGGTATCAGAGGCTATCAGGGATCCTGGGTTCCTCAGCTTCACTTTGTGTTTCCGCTGCCACCAATTTACTCAGAAAGCTCCTAAACTACCTAGTAGCCTGTATTGAAGGTTTTAGGTAATGAGATGGAAACTAACACTAAGAGACAGGATAAACCTTAAACCAAGTTCTAGTTTTATTAAAGGGATACCATTTGCATCAGGGGACACTGAGACCTATATTGAGTTATTTAAGATGCTTGGTGACAGTTTCTAAAAGCCCAAGAGACATTGTTGCTGACACCAACCTCTGAGTGACTTTTACCTTAGGCCAAATTCCCTAAACCTCCCTCCCCTGCCAAATATTTCCACACAACGTAGTGCAGCTACTGGGGCCAATCTGCCTCTATACCCCAAATCTCCTCTGGTGGTCCTCCTGACTGCTTGGACAGTTTAGCCAACACTGAAACCCACTTATGTCACTTCCCTCTGGTAAGAATTTTTCACAGGGCAGCCTCTCAGACCAACTTAGTCACCGGCTCCCTAATCCTGATCTTCCCCAGACAAGTATTAACAACACACTGGATATTCATTGACAAACTTCAATTTGCCCTTGGCTATTCTGTGGTCTTATTCCTCACACTGCCCTCATGAACCACCTCCCAATCTCCTCAACTTCTAACTCCAAGCAACTTCTAGTTGACTACCCCCAGCTCATTTTCTCACTGACAGTTAATTCCCAACTGATTGGAACCCCATCTAATAAAATCTTAAAGTTATCATGTCTCTCTCTTCTAAGAACTTGTCACCAAGTAGCCACTGCTAAGTAGTTTTGTAACTATGTGATGACACAAGGCCTCATGACAGTCACAGAGGTCACAGTTTTTCATTTTTTGATTTTGTTCTAAACACAAACCAAACAGACATATGCACACAATTTTTCCACAGAGGCATTGAACTACTGGGGTTCCATTCCTACCATTGTGGTCAAGTTCAGAGAGTAATATTGGGGGAATGCTATTTTACCCCCTGACACTTGTGCTATCGGGTTCTTCATAGCATGATTTTGTTCCTAGTGTTATTTAACTTTTTTTTAATTGCTTTTTAAAAATGTGTTTTTAAAATTTGTATATTTGTTTTTAATGTTTTTAATTGTTGTAAACCGCCCAGAGAGCTTCGGCTATGGGGCGGTATATAAATGCAATAAATAAATAAATATAAATAAATAAATAAACATTTGAAGCTGTTGGGAATGGTCATTAGGTGCCATCAGTACACTGATGATGTGCAGCTCTATTTCTCCATAACATCTGGCTCAAGAGAGGCTGTGCAAGCCACGGACTGTTGTTTTAATGCAGTGGTGGACTGGATGAGGGCCAATAAACTGAGTTTGAACCCTTGGAAGATGGAGGCCCTGTGGGTAGATGGTTCCCGTGTCTGGAAGATAGGCCAGCTTGGAAACATCTTTGTCATTAGAGACCCAAGTGATTTTTGTGACTAGGAGGGCCTTTTACCAGCTTCATCTGGTATGCCAGCTATGGCCATATCTGGATTGGGATAACTTGGCCACTGCAGTCCATGCATTGGTAACCTTGTGACTGGATTACTGCAATACACTCAATGTGGGGCTGCCCTTGGGCCTGATCCAGAAGCTCCAGCTGGTGCAAAACACAGCATCTACACTGCAGATGGGGGCTAAAACACCTGCACTGACTGCCCATATGCTACCAGGCAAGGTTCAAGGTTCTTACAAAGTCCTGAACAATTTGGGTCCAGGATATCTTAAGGACTGCCTGAGTCCTTATATACCAGTTTGATCTCTGAGATCATTTGGAGGAGTGCTGCTAGTTTTCTGTATTACCTGACCTTCCTCAACTAGAAGTTGGGAATTTAGTGGCACCAGTCCAATGCTGTGGAAATTTGGCAGGGACCTCATTTTAACTTTCAGGGTCCTCTTGAAGATTTTTGATGCCAACAGGCCTTAGTGGCTGTTTGATTTTTTGACTGTCCACTCACTTTAATGATTATCTGTATTGTTTTAATGATGTTTTGTTTTAACATTGTACACTGCCTTGATATTTTATGATATGGCAAGAAATAAATTCTTTTATAAATAAAATAAATGAACAGGCACAGTTCTACATGTCTACTGTGTCGTGGCTCATGCAGGAGTGAGCAGCTGAGCTCCCAAAAGGACCACTATGATGGACCCGTATCCTTCCTGATGGCCCATCCCATTTGCTCTTCACAGTGAGGGCAGTTAAAGAGTCCTTTGCCTCTCTCAGCTCTTGCATAAGTGAGCCAGTGGTTGAAGTCTATGTTGATGGCTTTTCAGCTCTTGCTCAGATCAAAATATGATCCTTTGCTGATAGAAATTTACATAAACAGATGAATATGTGCTCTGTTTGATAATGTCACAAAGTGACAAATCTATTGCAAGCCTCTGGATTGTTGTACTCTGATACAAACTTGGTTTCCTAAATTTCCAAAAGCAGGCAAATGTTTCTTATTTTACAGAGTAAGACTGTTGCAGATGTTCCACCTTCCAAATCTCACTCCTGTTCTCTTTTGTTTTTCCAGGACAGCTTTATCCAAAGCCTTCCATCTTAGTGATACCCAGTCCTCAGGTCATCCTAGGGACAAATTTCCAGATCCGCTGTAGTAATGAACATTACCAAAAAGCAACCTTCTATCTCTCCAAGGAAGGGACTTCAGGAAATTTGCTTTCTAAGGCTGCTTTATTGTATAGTGCTGTATTTTTCATTTCTAACGCCAAGCTAACAGATGGAGGAGTCTACCAGTGTGCATATTGCTTCGATCTAAACCATGATAAAAATTGCTCAAGTTCCAGTGACAGAGTTACCATCAACATAGCAGGTAAAGCTTAGCTCAGTCTTTGTCTTTCACAACTGACACTAAAATGGATATCAGATTTATTGCATTTGCAAATCAAAAGAAAAAGCTGCATGGCCTACAATATATAGTTCTCTCTCCCCTTTTCTCTCTATGCTATATTCATACAAGATTGACATCGTGCTGTAGTTCTGCCTTTTGCTCCTTAGGAGGTGCTGCCTCTAGCTTGTCATCCTGATGCTGCCTCAGGATGCCCTCAGAATGAGGGACCTGAAAGCAATTTGCCAGGAGAGTAAGCAGCTTTTTTGTGTTAGCTTCTGCATTGTATTCATCTCTGCTATTTCTTGATTTGGGCAATATTCTAATAATGCTAAGAACCTCTCCTGATCTATCCCAATGAAACAGTGAGGATGGGGGAAGAGGGAAGGGAGGACACTGACAGGGAAAAGTGGCAAGATACAGTGGGAGAGGTTTGAGCAAAATGGGGATGAAGAACACAAAGAGGAGGGAAAGTGGCTGTTTAAAATTACAGGAGAGGTTTAAGCAGAGCAAGAAGAGAGAAACACCAAGGGTTGTTTCTTGTTTTTTAAATTTTAACAAGGAGAATAGCAGAGAGAAGTTCAACACGGAACCTAACACAGGTACAGCAGAGCCTTTCCCAGCTCCCTTCTCATTCTAGTCACCCCTCTCCCATTGTTTAAAATGGTGGGAGGTGCAAAGAATTTGAGAGAGGAAAATGGAAATGGACTGCCTTCAAGTCGATCCCGACTTATGGCGACCCTATGAATAGGGTTTTCAGGGTAAGTGGTATTCAGAGGGGGTTTACCATTGCCTCCCTCTGAGGCTAGTCCTCCCCAGCTGGCTAGGGCCTGCTCAGCTTGCCACAGCTGCACAAGCCAGCTCCTTCCTTGTCCGCAACTGCCAGCTGGGGGGCAACTGGGTCCTTGGGACTATGCAGTTGCCCATGGCTGCACAGGTGGCAGGGCACGTAACCCCTGAGCCACTCACTGTGGGGATGATGTTTAGCTGGCCCTTGACACCCAGCAGGAGACACAAGGGGGATTTCAACTCACAGACTCTGGACTCCCAACCAGGCTCTCCTCCCCACTGTGCTATACAAGCTGTTAAGAGAGGAGGAGGTATGGAAATAGGGTTGATTTCTGTGCAAGGGGACTTGAGAAAAGGGAGGAGGAAGAGGGAGGAAAAGGAATGAAGGTGAAAATCAGGAGCTGCAAAAAAGGAGGGAGGAGGAGGCACGAGAATGGGGGTGAAGTTGAAAATAGGAGTACAAAGGGAGCTACAAAATAGGAGTGGATGGTGGCTTAATAATTGGGTGGAAGGTGAAAAGGGTGCTTAGAAGTTGCAATGTGTGGAGGAAGATGAGGTTACAGTGGGGGTGGTCTGTGTGCAAGGGGGTGCATAAAAAGAAGGGGGCACAGACGTGGCGGTGTAGGTGAAAACAGGGCTGCAAAGCAGGGCTGCAGGATAGAAGAGAGGTGGCTTCAGAAATAGGCTTGGGATGGTGAAAAGAGAGCTTAGTTGTTGCACGGGGTGAGAAGGGGAAGTTATAGGCAGTTCACATGGGGGGAGTGGGGGTTGGCAAGTGGAGGAAGCAGAAACTCTGCCCTAAGTAAAGAAATAAAAGCCTCTGATTCTAAGGGGATTTCCATCTGGAACCATAGGGTACATCTGCTAAATCAAAAGAGAGTCAAAGGTCTCATCACTAGACATTTTGTAGGAACCTAAAAATAGCTTTCATATCCTTCAAAACATGTTTGATTATACAATACCATAGGTCAACCTTCACCATATTTCATCCTCACATCTCAAAGTGCATGAATGCACATTTCACTGTGTCCTTAAGTAATGTTAGATTTTCACTCATATTGTCCTGTATTTTGGCATATGCAGGGAAGTGAGCAACTGAGCTTCAAGCAAGGAAAACTCTGATAGACCTCCCTTTTCCTTTGCTGGGCATGCTGTTCTCACTAGAGGTTAAAAAGTCCTTTGCCATTTTTATTATTATTATTATCATCATCATCATCATCATCAACAACAACAACAACATTGGTAGATCCTGTTCAGTTTCTGAGGAACTAACAAATCACAGTACCAAAAGAGTATTTCAGCTAAAAAACAATCCCCAAGTTAAACCCAATCATAACAACAAAACAGAATCAACAGTATAGTGATCATTCCAACACAGCCAAGCATCAGGCAGAAAAATAATCAGCAGGTAGCCTTGCTGAAAAGCTGCATCACTACCAGAGGCCAGAAACTATATAGGGATGGTGCCTGATTGACACACCTGGTTTGGGAAGAATTCCACAAGTGCAAGTGAGGCAGCCAGTGGAGTAAATGTTGTTATTCCATCAGCTGTTGCTCAGTTCAAAATTCAGTCCTATTAAAAAGCATTTGCTGACCAGAGATTTGGGCTGCATAATTACAGACATACTTGAGCATACCTGGAGCAGTTGCAGGGGGATTGCTGCAGGGTGAGCTCTGCTTACCACCACCACCACCTTCTCTCCTATACTGGTGCACACACGTGACTTCAGGTTTGAAATGGATTGTCCCATTTCTCTCTGTGCTTCAAGCAGGTTGACACAAGGGCCAGGTAATCACAGCTGTGCACAGCCCTGCTCCAACTTACTTTATGAATGACAAAAGTGGTACCCTATCAGCATCGTGCCAGTCCGGCTGGTGGGAAAGGGTCATCAAAGATCCTTTCACTTTCTCATTTTTCCAAAGTTTGGTTCTGTACCTCAGTTGGCAGGTTTTTTTAAAAAAAAGTTCCCAAGAATATGCATCGGAATTTTACTGTGAATTTCTCATAATATACATATTTTATGTGGTTTTGCCTATTATAATGCATGTAACTAATATATGCGTCTGTTTGCACACTGCCCTTCTATATAGATTTTTGAATACATTATTTGCATTGCAAATTCAGAGAAGTGTGAATTTCAAAGGATGGCTGTGTTTTGGTTTGTGAATTAGGTAAGTTCACCTGTGAACTGAATCTAATGACTCTGCCATCCTTACCTCAAACCAGGGATGGGATCCACTGGCTGGCACTGGTTTGAAAGCATTCCTTTGGCTTAACAGGCCAGGATCAACTCAAGTTCATTCCTTGTCCATTAGCTGCTGCTTTTACCAATGTTTTTCCCCTCTCAAAAATATTGGTAATATCAATATTTTGAAAGGAAACATCAATAAATAAAAGGTTCCCCCCCCCAACAGACTCACTCGCATAGCTTACATTGGGTTATCAGCCTCCTCTGGCCCAGGTAGGACATCTCTCTTGTTAATTTGAACGCTCCGCCTCATTTCCCTCTCAGCATCTCCTTGGTTTTGATTTCCTGGCAGCCCATGCAGTCTTCTTTACTCCATTTTTTTCTATCTCTATCGCTTCCTTAAAGAAATTACAAGCAATCTAATTAATATATTCCCTGTTGACTAATGTCTTAAAGGCTCAGGCAGATTGCAGTCCTGTGAATTTTTGCACTCTGATACATATTCAATCTTCTATGTTCCCCATGCAGAACGTGTTTAAACTTCCCTTTTCTTCTCTTTCTCATTCAGAACAAATTTATCCCAAGCCTTCCATCTCAATGAGCCCAGGTGAGGTGGTCACCCTGGGGGGAAATGCCACCATCCACTGTAATAGTGATGAATACCGAAAAGCACAATTCACTGTACGCAAAGAAGGGTCTTTTGGTATCCAGAAGACAGAATCAGGCGGTATTTTATTTCCTATTATCAATGCTAAACTATCAGATGCAGGCAGCTACCGTTGTATCTATTGCTTCAAATCAGACTCGGACTTCCATCAACTATGCTCAGCCTTCAGTGACAGAGTGTCCATCAACATGACAGGTGAGATCCTGTCTTAGTCCTTATGTGCAGCTTTCACAAATGACATAAAAGGAGTTTTGCATTTCCACATCTGTAAATAAAATGGGAAAACTGTGTTAGCTAAAGCATACCTTAGATTCAAAGGAAGTTCTTTCCCCTTATATGTCACAATTCAACATCATCACAAATTCACACAGGGTGCATTCCAGAGTAAATAGTCTTACTTTTTGCCAGACAGCAGGGTATAATTGCTCATTAACAAGCTGCATTATGTCTTCAGCGTAATTGCATTTTCCCCCTACTGCTAAATCTCCCCAAACTCTCATGAGATCTAAGAGGCCTTCATGTCACCAGCAAGTGCCAGAGACCAGGGCATGGTCAGCTCTTCACGCTACTTGAATTCAGACATCTGGTGTAAGGCAGCATCACAGATTTTTATACTTGTTTTTTAAAAAGAAAGAAAAAAGGGGGGGAACCCTGTCAGCTCACATTAACGAAACATTGATAGAAGAATCAGCTGGAGTCACAGCCCAATCCCAATCCCAATAGGAAAGCACTATTCAGACCTCCTGTTGCCAGGACAAGTCATCAGGTGAGGGGGGGTCATGCTGTGGCTCCCCATACATTTTGTAGTGCCTTCAGGTGGATTCAGACTTATGGCGACCCTATGAATAGGGTTTTCATGAGGCTGAGAGGCAGTGACTGGCCCAAGGTCACCCAGTGAGCTTCATGGCTATGTGGGGATTCGAACTGTGGTCTCCAAGGTCATAGTCCAACACCTTAACCACTACACCACACTGGCTCTCTCCATACATTTTAGAAGGCTTCTAAAACAGGTTCGGAACCTCCATGGATACAGAATGCTTCTGAACTGTGCTGGGAGCCTCCACGGATGCATGAGGCTCTCCCCTTACCACAACTGCCCTTACAGGAACATGGGAAGGTACCTGGGTCAATCTCCCTGGGCAGCTGGGAGAGACCCCTGCCTGACACTCTGGAGAGCCCCTGCCAGTCAGTGTATACTGAGCTAGATGGACCCATGGTCTGAGTCAGTACTAGAAAGCTTCCTGTGTGCCTAATTATGCAAATCTGTAGACATTTATTTACCCCGCATAGTCTGTTCTTCATCTGCTAGTAATAGGGAGGGGAAAATAAATATTTAGGCCACTGGTGGTTTCAGCCACCCTTCCCACTCTCTTGTAGCTTCAGAGATGTTAACATTGGGCACACAATCAAACCTGTTTTTGCACCGTTAAGGGCTAGAAATTAGTTTCTAAAAGCAAAAGAAGAGATAATCAAGAGATTAAATTCTGCATTCAGTGCTCGTGATTATGTTTGCACATTGCAACTGCAGAATACATCCATTTCAGGGACTAGAAGGGGATTTTCTGCATAGCAAACGGGTCTGTTGATCTGCTCAGAATTGCCACCAGGATGCGTAAAAGGCAGATCACATAAGAACATGATTCCTTGCTTGTTGCACATGTCTCTGTGGGGTACCCTTGTGTTTCAACCTGCCACCCACATATATCTTTAAACATGCCTCCTAGAGAGGAAGGGAATCTTTTGCTAGAGATAAATAGCAGGCTGTCCTGAACTGTGCATATCCCAAGAAATGTAGATCAGACAAGGGAGGGTTGCCAGATCTCTGTTTTTCAGCCTGAGACTCTGGTTTCTGGGGGTCCCCTCTGGCTCTCCGGCTGACCCACCTTAATCTCCAGACGCTCAGCTTCAATTTAAAAACAACATTAAGTTTCTAGGTAGTCTGGTTCCCGAGATATACACCAAAACATCAGCCGCCCCCCGCAACGGTTAAATCTGTTTAACGGATCTGTTATAGCAGCTCCTAGCAGAGCTTGGAAAAGTAATTTTTTTAAACTACAACTCCCATCAGTCCCAGCCAGGATGGCCACTGGATTGGGCTGATGGGAGTTGTAGTTCAAAGAAATAACTTTCCCAAGCTCTGGCTCTAACCCCACCCTTTCAGGATTGTAGCCAATAAGTGAAGCTAGGGTTGTGATTTGTTGACCGAGGCAGTGCCTACACTTAATTGCAATGTCAGGAAATGGTGGCTTTGGTAAGTAAGAATATGGCTTAAAGTTTTTTTTCTCTTATGTGCAAGAGTCAGACCCTGGGCTGTTGGAGAGGGCAGTAAACCCCATTGAATTCATTAGGACTGACTTTTGAGTAGACATGGTTAGGATTGTGTTGTAAATTAATGGGACTTTTGAGTAAACATAACAAAGAATTGTGTTTGTGTTGTAAATCTTTCCCTCTTTCTCCAGTCCTATTTTAAAGCAATTAGGCAGGGTTTACCTAGGCATCACGTTTTTTATTATGTATGAAACTAATACTGATTTTTTTTAAAAATGTTCTGCAATGATCAACTGGTTTGACAGTAAACTATTATATGGGGGGTTGTATGGAGTCTTTCCAACAACCCTGTGAGGTAGGGTTGGTGATTGGAAACCAAGGCAGCTCACAATAAGAAAGAAATCCCTTTAAAAACCAATAACCATAAAACAAGTATAAACAGTTGCAAAACAGGTTAAAGTGGCATGATTCTGAATTTTGGGTTGGGTGAATGAAGTTTATTTATTTATTTTTATTTATTATTTGATTTATATCCTGCCCTTCCTCTCAGTAGGAGCCCAGGGCGGCAAGCAAAAGCACTAAAAACACTTTAAAAATAATAAAAACAGACTTTAAAATATATTAAAACAAAACATCTTTAAAAACATTTTTAAAAGCTGTGACTCCAAAATTTATTTATGTATTTTATTTACAACAGTTATATACTGCTTTATTGTGAAAAATCTCAAAGCGGTTTACAGAAAGAATTAAAACAATAAAATTATTGGCAAAAACAGTTAAAGACATGTATTGAAAAACATTCAAATTAATAAAACCAACAATGAATTAAAAACAGATTTAAAAACACAATAGCTTTTACATGCGTGGATAGGCTTGCCTAAACAAAAATGATTTTAGCACATGCTGAAAAGAGGCGTCTGCCTAATGTCAATAGGCAAGGAGTTCCAAAGCGTAGGTACTGCCACTTCATTGTTATGTGCCTTCAAGTCAATTTTGACTTATGGCGACCCTATGAATCAGTGACCTCCAATAGCATCTGTCATGAACCACCCTGCTCAGATCTTGTAAGTTCAGGTCTGTGGCTTCCTTTATGGAATCAATCCATCTCTTGTTTGGTCTTCCTCTTTTTCTACTCCCTTCTGTTTTTCTGTATTGTCTTTTCTAGTGAATCATGTCTTCTCATTATGTGTCCAAAGTATGGTATGTGTCCAAAGTCAAAGGAACGCAATGGTAAACCACCTCTGAATACCTCTTACCACGAAAACCCTGTGAACAGAGTATCCAAAACGCTGCCACTTTACAGGACTGATTTCTTACAAGAGCAGAACAAGTACTATGTGGCACCCATAACATGGAAAACACAGCTTGAACTTGACCTGGTAGCAAATCAGCAACCAATGCAGATTTCAGAGCAGAGGTATTATGTGCTGATAGGATCTCACTCATGTCAGCAATCATGCTGCAGCATTCTGCATTAACTGACTGGCTGCAAGGATTTTTTTTAGTTTTGGTTTTCGGTTATGAATCCTGACTGGTTGTGGGATGCTAAGTTGTCTGCCTTACTCATAGGAATCTTGTTGTGTTTGGTATGGTATTGCATTTAGGAAAGCATCACTGTATTTTATTTTTCATTTTTTGTTTGCATTTCATTTACCTTTAATCTCACTCCCTTACATCCATCAAAGGAACAGCAGTGGTTGCAGAGGTCTTCTGTATCTTTAAAAGTTGTGCAGGAGGAAGGGAGAATTCCACCTTGTGGTTTTTCCCATTACAGAGTTGCAAGAACACCTGCACTTGGCTGACTTTCTCTTCTCCTAAAGATACAGGATCAGTCTCAGGCCTTGAACCTGGCAACCCTACTGTGTGATGCGAAGGGGCTCTTGACCAAAAGCTGGAAGGAATCTCTTTGCCTCAGAGTTTGCATCGAGACACAGACTCCCGTATGAGACCTGTGGCCCAAAGTCCTGTGCTGTGTCCTTGGGAGTATAGATACACATTGAACCTCAGATCGCCACATTGCATCTCAAATGTCCCTACTTTAAATACATTTTCTTCCTCACAAAATGAACATGTGAAAAGGCAGGGTTTTAGGTGGTGATCTGTGGATAGGTGACACTCTCAGAAAAAATAGGGTGTGTTTTTTTTACACTGTCTAAAACAATGGGATTTTTCTGCTAGGCGCAAGGGAAATCTGCCAAGAAAATGAGATAAAACTCAATTTAGTAATAGACGTTCCCTGGGGAGCTGCCAAAATTATTAATTTGTTGGTGGTTACCATTCACAGCCAAGATGTTTTCCAGAGAAAGATGCAATGGGTCATGAAGGGGAGTGGGGGGAGAGTAATCTTGGATGCCTTTATGGCTGCCAATCTCTGACTTCAAGTGAGTCAGGTGCTAGTCTGCCATGAGCATACACCCTTACCTGCTTTCCTCACTGTTTTCTTCTTTTTCTTTTACTAGATCCTGGGCTCTCTAGACTCTATATCAAAGTGAGACCAACAGAGCAGATTTCTCTGGGGTCAAATATCAGCATTGAGTGTCAGGGCGAAAAGAATCGTCTGACCTTTTCCTTGCACAAATCAAGCAGTCTGATAGCATCACAGATGACACAACGAAGCAGCAACACAACTGAGTTCTTTTTCTCCCAAGTGAGCTTGCAGGATGGAGGGAACTACACCTGCCAATACTACAGAATAAATCCCTATGTGTGGTCAGAGCCAAGTGACCCCATGAAGCTGGTTGTGATAGGTGAGGAGGAGATCTGCTTGGCCTAGTTCTTTCTGCCACCTTCCTCCCAGTTTGCACTCTGAAGTGCCCTGTGAATGAGGCAGAAAACGATAGTCTTTTTTTTCTCCGCGGGGTAAGAAAACTTTGAGAAATGGGGTGACAGATTTCATCACAGCACACAGGCAAAAATAAAATGATTACATTAGAGGTCAGAGGGAGATGGTGGTAACCCTGGGAATGATGGGAAGGCATAATTCCTCGTCTTGACTGTCTTTTCTATATCCAGATCCCCGTTTCTCTAAACCCTCCATCAAAGTGAGAATCGTACAGCATTTTGACCTGACGTTTACTGTCACCATCGAATGCCATGGGCTGAGCAATGGTCTGATCTTCGCTTTGCACAAATCAAAATATCCCAGAGCACCCCAATGGAAAGAGCCAGATGGAAACATGGCTGAGTTCTCTGTGGAGAGGTTGGGGGATGCAGGGAGCTATACGTGTCAGTATCACCACAGAAGAAATCCCTTTGTGTGGTCAGAGCCAAGTGATCCTGTGGAGGTGGTTGTGTCAGGTGAGGAGAAGAGCCTGCCCAAGCACACGCATGCACAGATTATTCAATTAGCTACTCATACATCCTGCATGTCATAGAGGAGATTTGATATATGATGCTGTGTCCAATGCCAACATCTTGATGTGGGGCTATATATAATGTATCTTGGGGAGGGGGAGTCCAGATGCCTAGACTCCATATGCAAGGGCTTACGAAGAAGGGATAGACAGAAGCAAAAGGGCTGCATCCATCTCAGGATAAACATGCAGGTGCCACTGAGGATGGCTGGAAGAGTGCACATTTAGATGACCACACCCATATCTTAGGGAGCGCCTGAACTCTTAATATACAAGCTCAGTCACTGAGATCATCTGCAGGAGCGGCATTGGTCATCCCCTGAGCTGGCAAGGCTCATTTAACATCAGCACGAATCGAGCCTACAGTGTCATTGGCCTAGTTCTCTGGAATGCTCTGCCAATAGAGATTCAGCAGGCGCCTTCTCTTTTAACCTTTAAGGGCCTGCTGAAAACCTTTCTGTTCCACCAGGCTTATGCAGGCAATTAAGAAGACATATTTTTGCAGTAGTTGAGCTTTACTTTTCCTATATTTTTAATGTGATTTTTTACTGTATGGTTTTTATTCATTGTAAATCACTGTGATGTTATTTGAAATGAAGTAGTGATATACAAATATGTTTAAATAAATAAATAAAAATACTGGAGAAATAAGATTAGGTATTTTTTACTTTTTGCATTAAAGTGGCCAAGCATATTTACATATCAATGCCCTGCACAAGTGACAGTCACTGCTGCAGAGCAAAGTTAATGTAAAGAACGTGCAGAATGTTTGTAAAAATGTGTATATTTGTCAGAACTGCAGACAAAATGTGTTTATTAGGGGAAATTCACACTAAAACACTGACAAATCTTCATGGGGATTTTTAACACAAGAAAAATCACAGACTAATGTGGATATGCAGAGAACTGAAGACTGAAAAAATGAAAGACAGAGAATGGAAGGTGATTGGTTTATCCATCCTTAGATGCACCCAACAAGTTTTAGAGGGGGGTAGACAATCTGAGAGTGGCAATGTACAGTATCCAGCAAAGGAGTCAGGAATCTGAGTTTTACAGCTGGTGACAAACACAAACCTTGCAAGGCCAGCATTGAGGACACGTCCTTGGTGCCTGAGCAACTGATGGTGCTTTGAAGACTAGTGACATCTTCCTGCATACTTGCTGGATGCACTAACACTGATAGAAGCTTTCCTCTCATAGAAACTGGGGTGGGGGAAGGGTTAAAAGCTCATCTCTCCCTATGCCACAGCCCTCATCCCAACTTGCTCCCACTGCACATATTTTGGGTTTTTTAAAAAATAAAAAAATGCAAGGTCAAATGAATTTTTTGCCTGGCATATGTAATGTTCACCTAAAGTATGGCACTCTGAGAGGGGGGGTATCTTCTGAACACCAGAAATTAAATGAACTTGTTCTGCAACCATTAAAAAAAAGTTCTTAGAGATGTGCTGGGAAATTTGGAACTGAGACACTCTCTTTAACATTTTTATTACACAAACCTAATACCAACTAACAAGTGGGGTACACTGCAAAGTACTGGATAGCTTAGTAAAGAGTATGAATGAAGTCTTCCGGATAGAGAGAGGAATATAGTTTGTGGGTGTTTGTAGATGTGTATGTAGCAACATGGAATAATTGAGAGCCTAGTAAGAAACTCAGATTTCTTTTCTTTGGATGCCATCCACTGGCTGAATGACTTTTCCTTCCTTCATTTTTACAGATACCTCATCTGTGGAGGCCAACATCTGCCTGGGATTAACCGGCCTTGTGTTACTTGCTCTGGTGCTGATTGTGGCTGAGCCTGTGTACAGTTTAAGGGCACCTTTAAATAGTCCTGACTGACCTTTCAGGAGGAAACATTAAGAAATGTATTCAAATGTCCACCAGAGAGTCTGTTGTTGGTATGATAAAGGAGTTTACGCCTCCGGCTAGAACTTGGCTCAAATCCCCATTTAGTTATGAAGCTCATTGGGTGACACTGGATGATGCTTTTTCTCAGCCTAGCCTACCCCACTGGCTTGCTGTGAGGATAAAATAGGGGAGGGAACCATTATGCTTTCCTTAATGTCTCAAGAAACTAATTAATTAGTTAGTGAATGACATTTCTGAAGATCTCGGTTTAAGAAAGGAAACAGTTGTTTTTTTAAATATTTGCTATATTTTGAAAAAGAGAAGCATCTATGAATTTTGCTTAAAAAACAACAGGGGCTAGCAAATATATAAATAACTAGCAGACAGTACCGGGCATTGCTCAGGAAATTCTAACAAACAAAAATCAGTGCAGTTTTTAAAGGCTCAGTCCACCTTCATAACTGAAAATGGCATGCAAAAATGTCTTCTTCAGTCTCAGGACCACCATGCAAAAGTTTGTTACTACCTTGATTCAGACAAATCCAAACTGAGCAGTCCCACCTCCACTCACAGAAGCAATCCAAAATACAAGACCTGGTTACAATCCACAGTCATGACTCGGGCAACACAAGAGGCAAGGCCCGGAATAAGTCCAAGGTCAATATGCAGGGGAAAGCTAGTCACCCACTAGGTTACACAGCAGGCCAGGGAGCAGGTGCAAGGAGACTATTCTAGCACTCTCAACAGGAACTGGAGGCTTTTAGCCAGGAGCCTTCAGAACCCCACCAGAGCACAGCTGAGGGCCATCTGGATTGCCTGAGGAGCTTCCTCTACGTTTGAGGAGTAGCTTCCTCAAGCACCCTTGCTCTTATGATTGCTCATATCATAATCTTTATGATATGAAGAGGAGCAACAAGGTCTTGAACAGCTTCTCACTACTTGTCCCAGCACTGGATTCTGCCTTATACAGTCCATCTACATCAGATTTGTCTTCACTGATTGAGAATGCCTCGCCAGGTTTCGGACAGGGGATGTTTCCATCCGTATCTGGAGATTAGAGATGGAATGATGTGTCAATTACCCTTCTATCAGTTTCTCATTTTTCCAATCTGAAATTCAGGTCTCTGCATTTTTGACGCAATTGGCGGACTTCAACATGTTAGTCCAAATTTCTCCTACTGAGCACATTTTTGTATGCAGTTTTGTCTAATGTACTTATTTGTGCAAGAATTTCTCCTAATAAAATATATTTTGTATGCTATTCTTATGAATATATTCATTTGTATGCACATTTCCCCCTAATATATGCATTTTTGTGAACATTGGTTGGTTGGAGAACTTCATCGCAAATTTTGGATGTGAATTTTGAAAGATGCTCGTGTTTTGGCTCTCACATTCTTTTGGAAAGTGCAAATTTGATAAATTCAGCTTTAAATGATAACCGAATCTAATTTTTTCCCCATCACTACCAGAGATTGAACCTGGGACTTTCTGCATCCAAAGCAGAGGCTCTATCCCGAGCTGCAAGCCTTCCACAGCCAAAAGGATATTTCATACTCTTCTCAGCAAATGAAGAGATGTTATGGTGTGTGCCTTTCTGTGTCTTGGCTTCTGCTGTAATTGTGAATTAAAAGCTGAGTTGCAGAAAGTCCAAAAGTTCATAAGGAAGCTGGGGGGAAATAAAAGAGAACTCCCCCCTTGGGGCCAGCCTACCCCCCATGCCCACTCCAAATGACTGCAGGCAAAAATAATCTCTCAGAAATCGTCAAAGAATTTGGCTTATGTTACAATGAGTTGGCCAAGCTTTTTTCTCATGTTTTTCAAACAGTTTTTCAAAAGCCTTGCAACCACATGGAGCTTTAAAGCAAGGCTCTGTACATGGTTTTACAGATACATCTAAGCAAACAGGGTACATAACAATGGTGTGGGAACAAGTGGTGCTGCAAATCTTCTGGTCCTCTTGCTTTTCCTCTCTCGTTGTATAAGAAAAAGACAAAGGGCAAGTGGTCAGCTGGATGTGTTGCTTTATAATGGCTTAGATTAAAGTATGCATAAAATTGAGATGGTTCATCTTCACATGAGGGCTCAAGTTTAATGTGGGAGGTGTTTGTGAAAAATGAACTCTTGCATGGAAGTTGACCTTTTATTTATTTATTTATTCAATTTGTATCCCGCCCTTCCTCCCAGCAGGAGCCCAGGGTGGCAAACAAAACACTAAAACACTTTAAAACATCATAAAAACAGATCTTAAAATACATTAACACAAAACAGCATCAAAAACATTTTAAAAAAGCCTTAAAAAAGGGTTAAAAACATTATTAAAAACATATTAAACTATTCTGACACAGATGCAGATTAGGATAGGTCTCAACTTAAAAGGCTTGTTGAAAGAGGAAAGTCTTCAGAAGGCGCAGAAAAGATAGCAGAGATGGCACCTGCCTAATATTCAAAGGGAGGGAATTCCACAGGGTAGGTGCCGCCACACTAAAGGTCCGTTTCCTATATTGTGCAGAACGAACCTCCTGATAAGATGGTATCTGCAGGACGTCCTCACCTGCAGAGCGCAGTGATTGACTGGGCATATAAGGGGTAAGACGGTCTTTCAGGTATCCTGGTCCCATGGGGCTTTGTACGCCAAAACTAGAACCTTGAACTTGGCCCGGGAGCAAATGGGCACCAGTGCAATTCTTTCAGCAGCGGGGTGACATGTTGGCGATACCCTGCTCCAGTGAGCAGTCTCGCTGCTGCATTTTGCACCAGCTGCAGCTTCCGGTCCAACCTCAAGGGCAGCCCCACATAGAGCACAATACAGTAATCCAGCCTAGAGGTTACCAGTGCGTTCTCCCTTTGTCAGAGAGAGAAGACTTTCTAAACAGAGAGAGAGAAAAATGGGGTGCAAGGAAGAAGCAAACCTGTAGTCCTTACAGTTGCAAAGAAATGAATATTTGGGGAGAATGAGCTGAATTTCTAGTGATCAGAGGATTCCACATCAAGGCCCTGCAGGAAACTGTCCTCATGGCCTGAAGAAGCTGAATTTTGACAAATGCATACGTGCTTACTTGATGTAGCCTTTTAATATAGGAGGGTTCCTCCAACACAATAAGGTTTGTGTTGGAATATAATATCCTTCTGTAGAACAAATGGTGCTTATTCCTAAATAAATGTGTTTGGCATCAGGGCAGGATCAGAAAGCACAATTTTTAACCTCATAAATCATGATGGCATTGTGATTTACGCAAGTTACAAATGCTGAACTGAACATTCTCAGAACTCTTCAAATTTTTTAAATATCAAATTTAATAATGAAGAAAAAAAGGGAAACAGAGACAAAAAGACAAAACAAAAAGCGCTGTCAACCATCAGTACGTCTACTTGAAATGAAACCTATAAGTCAGTATAAGTCCTCCAGCTATCCAAATAGGTATCCATACATGATTGGCATTTGTAGAAAAAATGTTCAAATGTAGCAAGGGCAGTGAGGTCCTCAGACCATTGTGTAATGCACACTGGGTATTTGCACTTCCAGGCTTGAAGCATAAGCGACCATAACAGTTCACAAAATTCACTTTTAATGTTCTGCCGTTAATCCGCATACAACAGGAATATAATTTAAAAGCACATCAACAATATCAAAGATTTTGCCAGTACAAAATTTATACAAACAACAAATTCAGACCAAAAAGAATATATCACTGAGCAAGCCCACATCACATGCCTCAGCTAAGTATTTTCAGCATTGCACCTCCAGCATCTATCTGTATTAGACATGGCCTTCCTGTAAAGATGTTGTGGAGCCCAATATACCACAAACATGCATTTTTGCTGAATCAATTTGCCCACAAATTGTATGCTATCTCCCATTGTTTGGGTTGTATAGTGCATTCTAATTCCTTGTTCCACATCTCTCCCAGTCATTGAACATCTATTTTACAAAGTTCCAACAAGCAGGGACTTGGAGCACAGGTGCATGTTCCATAGGGAGGTGGGACTTGGACTGTCAAAAAAGCTAAGTAGAGGCAAACTGTAGTCCTGACAGTCCTCAGGTTCTAATAGCCTGCTGAGGGCTTGAGATTGCCATGATTTATGATTGGTAGCATAGAAGTCTTTCGGCCCCAACAACATTGCTGTGGAGAAGCCCTCTTTCTGAGGACTGGAGACATTTTAAAGTCTGTGATAAACCTTCTTATCACCACAAATGCAAATTTTACAAACACTCCACTTCCTCTAGTTTTGCAGTCTATGAGTGCAACCTAATCAGTGATGTGATTGGTCAAGCGGTTTAAGGGAGGGGACTATGACCAACCGGGTTGTCAGATCTGAAAGAAATGGTATGATCTGGGGAAGAGCCGTGTCCTGGAACATTTGGGTTTCAGCAGCAACAGTCTCCAGCTAAGTTCTGCATTCAGGAGACACAGAACTAGGAGCAAACGGGACACGCTGCTGGCTGCAGAACTTCCACCATGAGATTTTCTTTCAACATCCTTTTTCTTGGTTGGTATCATTCCTGGAAGGGTGGAGGGACCAGACTGTAGGCAAAGGCAGGGTGGGGAAATCCGAGGCCCAGCTTCAGTTCCTGCTGCTCAAATATCTTGCCTGTAATGGGATTCTCTGCTTTCCAGGGTGTTGGCTGACCAGGCAGTGGCAAATGTCTAGAGGTGAGTGTCCGTCGGCAAAAGTATATTAAGACTAGGGGAGAGGCACAGTGCAGGATGGAACTAAATGCCATGGCCTTCCACAATCAAATGTGCTTTCCTCACTGCTGTGGTACCTACCACACTTTTCCTATTCTGTACAAGAACTGCAGGTAGAGCGGCCCCCATCCTCCTTTGTCTTTAGACAACCTGTGTCCAGCTCAGCTGTCCCCATGTAAATCCAGAGTAACATTTCAAGGAAGCTGATTGCTAGCCTCTGATTTCTCCTAATGAAAAGTGCCAGGCTGGGTACTTACCATGGGGGGATCACTGCTGTGGTTGCTGATTTTACAGCATTTCCAATTTTCCAGCTCATCTCTATAGATTGCCCTTTAACTGCAACCTGATCATTGAATGTGTAGCAATTCTTAGCTCCATGATATTGAGGAATTAGCCTGTTCACCTCTGCTTATTAAGAGATAGTTAAAGGCATGCTGCAACGCAGGCTATTATTTTCTGGTCAGTTGGCAACCCAACGGCTTTGCTCCTGCTGCTATGCCAGATGCACCCAGAATCGGAAGCCCACAAATTGGACATGGGCGCAATAGCCCTCTCCTGCCGTTAGTCCCCATCAGCTAGTATGCCCCTAGTCCTAGAGGGACTAAATAGGCTTCATGGCTAGTAACCATTGATAGCTTTATCCTCCAGGGATGCAATCTTACCTGTGCAAGCTTTCCATATGGTCCACTACATAAGAAACAATCACTCCAGTTATTTCACTTTCACACTTTGTAAAAGGGCTGCTTAAAGTCTAAACTAAGACAAAGCTTAGAGCTCCTGAGTCACTTCCTTCCCATAATAAATAGCAGCAGAGGCTAAGGGACAGTCCTCCGCATGTTGTGCACCAGCTCGTTCATTGCCTCCCAACTGCATGCATAGCTACAGATATTATCATGCACGTCTCCTGTGTTCTGGCTCATGCAAGAAAGGGAGCGCCTGAGCTGCATAAAGGACAGTAGTGAGGGACCCTCCTCCTGCATGGCCACCCCATCCTCCTTTGCTGTTCAGGGATTTGTTTTTTTTGCTGCTTTCTCAGCTCCTGCAGGAAGAGTCAGTGAGGAAAGTCTATGTTGATGGCCCTTCAGCTCTTCCTCAGGTCAAAATATGGCCCCTGCTTTAAAAATAAAAATCAGAAATGTACATAAACTGATTTATATATGATCCATTGTATAAGGTCAAAAATTATTAATCTCTCACCAGTCTATGACTTTTTGTATAAATTCTGTTAAACTCCCCAAGAGCATGCGAATGCCTCCTGTTTGACAGGGCGAGGCTGTTGCAAGTCTCCAAATCTCACTTACCTTCTCTTTCTGGATTAGGACAGTCTTATAGCCAGCCTTCCATCACAGTGATTCCCAGCCCTAACATCACCCTGGGACAGGATTTCCTCATCTATTGTGAGAATGAACATTACTATGAAGCAACTTTTGAGCTCTTCAAGAGTGAGCCTCCATTTCATGTGCAATCTAAGAAAGCTTCAAAGACGACTGAATTTTACATTTATGATGCCAAAGAAAAAGATGGAGGAATTTACCAATGTAGGTATTGCTTTCGTGCAGTTTGCTCAGAGGGGAGCAACCGAGTTTACATCAACATAAAAGGTGAGGCTTCGCTCAGTCTACATGTGGCAGTTTCACAAATAACACTAAAGTGGGTGTTGGATTTATTCCATCCACCAATCAGGTGAGAAAACAGCACTGATTCAACTGTACAATTGATTTTGGGTTCATTCTCCCCTTTGATAACATATAATTAGAATTTTGTTCCAGACCAAAAGACATTTTCTGTGACTGGATTAATGAAATGCAGGTTGGATACCATGCTATATGACCCCTTGCACTGTACTGAATTTGTTGTACCCGCCCCCTAGATCCCAGCCTCCTCAAACCCTCCATGAAGGTGAAGGCACAAGGGACAATGTGCTGAACGTTTCTATGCAGTAGAATTATCCCTGTTTGTTCAAACTGGAGGTTATTATAACCTATGATGAGTATAAAATGAAAAGGGAAATGAAAGTCTATCATATTAGCAGGCAGCTTTGTGCACTGAGAGAGAGAAATGCCACCATTTTCATCCAAAAATGCTTTCCCGTTTCCATTGCTTTTCTTTCATTAACAGCTAGAGATGCTCATTTTTGCAGATTAAACTAACGAGGGAGCATTGCTGCAAGGCAAACTCGGCTTCCTCTGCCACCATCTTCTCTCTTGTAATGATACACACATGGGATTTTATCTTCACAATAGATTGTCTCCTCTCTTAGCATGTGTCAGGGAGGCTGCCCACTTTTGTCCTCCTCCCACCACCCACCACCAGGGACCTGTATAGTTACCATTCCACAGGGCATGGAAGATTACTTTTAAAAAGGAATAAATTACAATGACTGTTACACGGCCCCAAAAAGGAATAGATTACCATTACAATTACAATTGTTCTGAAAAGTATTGATACTTTACCATTACTCAAAAGTAATCACTACAATTACAGTTAAGGTACTTTAAAATAAAACCTAGAGGGACTACAAGGTGCTGGGCTTGTCTGCTGCACACCTAAGTAGCCTAAAACAACATGAAAAATAAACACAGAGAGAGCTGGTAGAATAATTCTTTTTATCCACAAGATAGCAGTGACAGTCTCTGTTGGCCTGTAATGTGCTCTGTGTGTCTCACAGAAAGAGGCTCTGGAAACCTGAAGCAAAAGAGTTAAGCAGAGCAAGAGAGTGTGCCAGGTCTGCCAAGGTCAGCAGCTGGTAGGCAAGGGCAACCGATGAGATAAGAAGGGAACTCAAGGCAGCTCTGGTGTGGGGGAAAGTTTGTATGGAAGGAGGACTGCGTTTGTTAACTTTAGTGTCAGTAAAAGACTCTTACAAAGTACTTTGCCTGGCCTGTATTATTCCGGTTCGGACCTGCTCCAGTACCTCTGCACTGTACTGTATCAACATGCGCTGCAACACGGGTTATGGGCCCAGCATACAGAACAAAGCAAGTGGTTCTGGTGCTGTTCTGATCCGGTGCTGAAGAGAGAGAAAGCAGGAAAATAGAGGCAAGTAAAAGAGTGAGCAACATGGCAATAAACCTGATGACCGGGATGGCGATGGAAAGATTGAGTGCTGTTAATTATGCCAGTTGGAAGTGGAGAATGAAAGCAGTTCTGGTCAAAGAAGATTTATATGACGTGATAGAAAACCCCCCTCCGGCCGCTCCATCAGCAGCGTGGACGAAGAAAGATGAGAAAGCGAAAGCATTTATTATTCTAGGGCTGTCTGATACTCAACTGCTACACGTAAGGAATGAGCCGACAGCATACCAAATGTGGGAGACGCTAAAGGCTGCCCATGTGCAACAAACAGCAGGGAGCCGGCTGTGTTTAGCAAGGAAACTTTATCAGATGCGTTTTACAGATGAAGTGACTATGTGTGAGCATCTTGCTGAATTTCGTAGATTGTTTGCTGAGCTGCAAGATAGAGGAGTAAATCACAGTGACATTCAAATGATTTATATCATTTTATCTTCATTGGATCAAAAATGGGACAATTTGGTGACAAGTATGGAGACTTTACCTGATGGGACTTTAACTTTGGACTTTGTAGAACAAAAGCTGCAACAGGAATGGAACAGAAGACAAGAGAGTAAAAGGACTGAGTCTAAAGAGGCTGAAGCTGCACATCAGAATTATTCAAGAAACAGGACTTCCGGGAAGGGTGACTTCGCTTGTGCCTGCTTTTGGGACGGGCTCCCGCCTCAAAAGAAGCTTATTCAGATATAAATCAGTCAGAACATTTTTTTTTTTTGACTGATGAAATTTCTCCCGGGCAGGGAGAAACGTAGAGATCAACCTCAAAAGCCTGTTTTTGTTGGGAGGACTGGATTTCATTAATTTATGAGATAAGGTCCAGCCAACAATGCCGGACGGACTTTCTAACAAGCTCTATCTGCTTAAGCGATACGTTTATCTTTTCTTTAAAGAGAGAACGGACTAACAGGCAAGCACCCTTCTTTCTATTATTTTTTTTTACTTGGTTTAAATTGTTACAGCAAAAGGAGATTTGTCAGATTGATCGGCTTTGGACAACTTCTGGGTGAGATATAACTCTTTTCTGTTATTCACGAAATTAACAGCTTATCTTTGTTTCTGTCGCAAAAAGCTGTCCTGGAAGTGCATTCTAAAGATAATAAACAGAAGAGGGATTTCTATTCCTGATTTCTATTCCGAGGAATATTATATTGTCTGGGACTATTCTCTTTTTGGTCTATTTTATTTTGACGAATCTGCTTCTTCACGACGCCACTAACTGTTTTGATGCTGGGAACTAAATTTGTTTTGCATTCTTGAACATAGAGAGATAAGGCAGGTTGCTCTGTTTATACTGTGATGTCATCAAGCCTGGAATATTAACCCAATTGTTGCTGAAATAAGAAGTGGTTCTTCTTTATTTTTGTTTTGCTTTGTTTTCGTGGTTTTAAAAATGGCAATCAAGAAAGTGGCTGAGAATCTGGAAGTAATTATGTTTCAGAAAATAATGGATGAGATTGAGATAACGAAACAAACCCTGCGACAGGGTAGTAAGGAGCTGAAAATTGAACTGAGCAAAATGACACAGGAGCTTAAAGAAATAGGGGATCCTGTGAGAGAGGAGAATGAGATCAGAGATGAGAAAAGAAAAAATAAAGGGAAGATACAAGCCCTGGAGATTGGAACAAATGTGGAATTGGAAAAAGATCTGGAGTTTATGGATTTTAGAAATAAAATCTACTGTTTGGAATTTAACGTTATCTCTGAAGAAATTAATGAAGATATTAGAGATAAAGTTATCAATGGCTTGGATAATCTTCTGGACTGGAATGATGTGATGGAGCTTGATATAGAGAAAATCTATGGAATTAACTGCAGCCATGTGACAATGGAAAAACTCTTAAGAGATGAGCCAGTGCATTTTGTAAAAAAGAAGAACACAGATATGACTTTACAACAGTATTTCAGCAACTTATTCAGAATGGATGGCAAGAAAATATTTGGGATAGAGGAAATTCCCATCAGACTCTTATTATATGACTATGGTTACAACAGCAAGATTATTATGGAATACTGATAATGGAAGATTGGACACTGAAATTACTGGACTTAACAGGACTATTGAAGATGGAAGATGGAACTAATAGGGATAATGGAATAATGGCTATTGAAATTATTGGACCTAACAGATTCTGATGAGATGGATTAATCGAAATGTTTATTTGGACTATGGTTATGACAATAAGATTATTATAATTATTAACGAGATGGATTAATTGACATGTTTATTTGGAGAAAAATTGATAGATATATTTCTTAAAGAATTGAAACCTCTCTTTGACTTTTTGTGGAAAGAATAAAGTAATGTTTATGAGATTTGATGATTAATTAAGATAACTACTGGAGGAAAGTGATTTTATAATATGATTTAAGAGACAGGATTGTTATATATTGTAGACCTATAACTGATTTGATATGTGACAAATGGGAAGTCAACATTTTATTTTTTTTGTTTAATCATTTTTGTTTTGTTTTGTTTTTTGTCTTTGAATGTTTTATGATTTTGTTTTCTATGTTTTATGAAAATTTGAATAAAAATTATTGGGAAAAAAAAAGAATTATTCAAGAAACAGGCAAGAGAATAAAACTTGTTATTTTTGTGGGTCCCGGGGACATATACAGAGACATTGTTTAAGTAAGAAGAGGAGAAACAGAGACAATGGATGGCAGAAACCAAGCGTAAACTTTATTGCTGAGAAGGACACTAAAACACTTAGCACTAAATGGCTTCTGGACAGCGGGGCGTCTAATTGCCTGATCACAGACGCAAGTTTGTTTTATACTTCAAAGCCTGTGCAAGAGAAGATATATCTGGCTGACGGATCAACTCGGGACGCAATTGCAAGAGGCACGATACGGTTAAGTAATTTGAGAACGATATTGACAGATGTATTATTAGTTACTGATTTAAAATGTAACATTCTTTCAATGAGAAAATTAACTCAGATTGGTTGTAAAATAACTTTTGAAGGGAATAGATGCATTGTGCAGAAAGGCAACGTAACATGTATGCAGGGGAAATTACAAGACTCAATGTTTATAGTACAGAGTGAGCATGCTGAACCTACATGTGCCTGGTTAGGAGTGAATAAAAACATACACGAAAATTGCATACATGAATGGCACAGAAGATTAGGGCACGCAAACTTTGAGAAAATTAAAAACACCCCAAAGCATAGTAAAGACTTAAAGCTAACACATTGTGAGCATGTGGATGAGTGTGATGCATGCAATAAAACAAAAATGACAGTAGCACCAATTAATCAGAGCGTTGAAAGTACTACCACAGAACCTTATCAGCTTATACATGTTGATTTGGCAGGACCTTTCCAGAGTTCAAAAGGAGGGGCAAGATTCTACTTAGTGATTGTTGATGATTTTTCTAGATTTACACATGTATATTTATTGAAAAAGAAAAGTGAAGCGGAGGACAAATTACATGCATTTATACAGAGAACAGAAACACAATATGGGGTTGTTATTAAAAATATAAAATCAGACCAAGGGGGCGAATTTACTAGTAATACATTAAAAGCATATCTTGAAAAGAAGGGAATAATCCAAAGTCTCACTGCTCCCTTCAGCCCATTTTCCAACGGAACTGCAGAGAGACGGAACAGGTCTCTGCAGGATTCAATGAGAGCTATGCTAGAGGATGCAGACTTGAATAAAACATATTGGGGTGAATGTATTTTGTATACTGTATACATACAAAACCGTCTTGTACACAGAATGATTGGAATGTCTCCCTATGAAAAGTTGACAGGGAGAAAACCCGGGCTTAAACACATTGAGCGTTTCGGAGCAAAATGCTGGGTGCACGTTTCTAAGCAGAAAAGACATGGAAAAATGGTCCCAAGAGCTCAGGCAGGTCGTGTTTTGGGATTTCAAAATGCGTTTTATAGAATTTGGTTACCTGAGAAACAACAAGTAGTGTTAAGCAGAAGCATTAAAGTAGTAGACCAGCCTTGGAAAGACAGTCAAACAATTGTGCTTGATGACGCAAGCAGACAAAGTGCAGTAGATATTCCTTTTGGTCATCAAATACCCTTAAGAACTGCGTTAACTGATATGATTAAGGGTGGCAAACGTAATGTTAAAAGACTCAGAAGTGAAGACATAGCGATGCAGGATACAGCAGTGCCAGGGACTAGTGCAGGCTCAAGTGCAGGTGCAGGTACAATAAAGGATGAAAGTGAAGAAGAAATGGAAATTGAAAGTGTCAGACGTTCTGAAAGAACAACCAAAGGAAAACCGCCACATAGATTCACATTCAATATAACACAACACAAGGTGGATGAGACAGATGAATATCCTACAGAATGGGTAAAAGAAGGGCCAATAGACACTGAAACAATGGATCTAATGTGGAAGTATTGTACTGAGTGATGAAATGTAAATGTATTTGAATAAAGATAAAATCGAATGAACTGTATGAATAAAGAAACAAAACAAGAAATGAAATGTAAAGAGATACTGTATGAGAAAAACAAAATGTACATATGTGTAGTGAAATGAATAGGGATGGAAATTTGTATTATGAAAATGAAACAAGATGAATGTATATTGCTTTCTGTGAGTCACAGGTGGGGGCTGTTGGCCTGTAATGTGCTCTGTGTGTCTCACAGAAAGAGGCTCTGGAAACCTGAAGCAGAAGAGTTAAGCAGAGCAAGAGAGTGTGCCAGGTCTGCCAAGGTCAGCAACTGGTAGGCAAGGGCAACTGATGAGATAAGAAGGGAACTCAAGGCAGCTCTGGTGTGGGGGAAAGTTTGTATGGAAGGAGGACTGCGTTTGTTAACTTTAGTGTCAGTAAAAGACTCTTACAAAGTACTTTGCCTGGCCTGTATTATTCCGGTTTGGACCTGCTCCAGTACCTCTGCACTGTACTGTATCAACACGCGCTGCAACAGTCTCTCCACTGGTAAGGGAGTGGGGGAGGGAGGCAGAGGCCACCAGTCAGATATTTGCGCATCAAACCAAGTGCAACTAGGGTTGCCAGGCTCAGGGCCCGAGACTGATCCTGTATCTTTAGGAGAAGAGAAAGTCAGCCAAGTGCAGGTGTTCTTGCAACACTGTAATGGGAAAAACCACAAGGTGGAATTCTTCCTTCCCCCTGCACAACTTTTAAAGATGTATCTTTCAGTCTCGGGCCCTGAGCCTGGCAACCCTAAGTGCAACCCCCCCCACACACACACACTCAGCCAGCAAGTGTCATCTCTGACAATCAACCACAACCTGGATCCTGCCCTGGAACCAACTAAGGCACACCCACCCAAGCAAACATTTTCCCCTGGGGTGCAAAAAAGTTAAAACATTGCAAAAGCAGCAAAGTAGCCAGGGAGGGCAGCAGAGGCCACTTTGCATGCCAAATGCAAAGACAGTCAGACAAGACCAAACAATTAAACTTCCCTCTTTTTTTCTTTCACACTCAGGACAAGTTTATCCCAAGCCTTCCATCTCAGTGAGCCCGAGTGAGCTGGTGGCCCCAGGGGAAAACGCCACCATCTACTGTAAGAGTGAAGGGCACCGAAAAGCAGAATTCATTCTACAAAAAGAAACATCTTTGAATACTTCTGAAATCAAGAAGACAGAATTGGGTGAGATTCTGTTCTCCATTGTCAATGCCAAACCATCAGATGGGGGGACCTACCGCTGTACCTATTGTTTCACGTCTGGCTTCTACCAACCATGCTCGCACTACAGTGACAGAGTATATATCAACATTACAGGTAATATCCTGCCTTAGCCCTTGTATGCAACTTTCACAAATAACACTAAAATGGGTTTTGCATTTACTGCATTTGTAAATGAAATGGAAAAACTGTGTTGACTTAGATTTAAAGATTAAAGCATGCCTTGGATTTAAAGGTGGTTCTTTCTCCCCCTTTATGTCACATTTCAGTATCACTGCAACATTTGCAAATGATGCATTCCAGACAGAGGAAACAATATTATGTCTCACTCAATTAGGCAGAGCATGTTGGTTAATTAAAAGACATTCCCAGTGACTGGATACATAATGTGGGTTGAATAGCATGCTTTATTAACCCCTGCCCTGTACTGCATTTGTCATATTGCCCCCTAGATCCCAGCCTCCTCAAACCCTCCATGAAGGTGGAGGCCCAGGGAACAATGTGCTGAATGTTACTATGAAACAGAATGGTCCTTATTTGTTCCAACGGGAGGTGATTTCAATGTATGATTAGTATAAAATGAAAAGAGAAATAAAAGTCTATTTATTAGCAGACAACTTTTGTGCTTGAAAAAGAAAATTGCTATAGTTTCAATCTAAAAATGCTTTTTGTAGGTTAAATCAATAGTCCTTTCCAACAAGTAGGCCTCCTAAATATTTATATGGTAGCCACTGTAGTATGTTTTCAACATTCCTTTGCCACAAATAAAACCCAGAGCGCCTCGGATTCTAAGAGCTTTACCTCTAGCTGCTCTCCCGCATCACTTGTGCATCTGTTGAACTCTCAAGATAGTCAACACTCTCGTAATTCTGCAGCCTGGACTCTTTTGGGAGGATTGGAGGGATATACTGCCCTGAGCTCCTACTGGGAGGAAGGGCAGGATATAAATCTAATAAATAATGTTGTTGTTGTTATGTGCCTTCAAGGCGATTATGACTTATGGCGACCCTATGAACCAGCGACTTCCAATAGCATCTGTTATAAACCACCCTGTTCAGATCTTGTAAGTTCAGGGCTGTGGCTTCCTGTATGGAATCAGTCCATCTCTTGTTTGGTCTTCCTCTTTTTCTACTCCCTTCTGTTTTCCCCAGCATTATTGTCTTTTCTAGTGAATCATGTCTTCTCATTATGTGTCCAAAATATGATAACCTCAGTGTCATAATTTAAGCTGCTAGTGATAGTTCTGGTTTAATTTGTTCTAACACCCAATTATTTGTCTTTTTCTCGGTCCATGGTATATGCAAAGCTCTCCTCCAACACCACATTTCAAATGAGTTGATTTTTCTCTTATCCGCCTTTTTCACTGTCCAACTTTCACATCCATACATAGAGATCTGGAATACCATGGTCTGAATGATTCTGACTTTGGTGTTCAGTGATACATCTTTGCATTTGAGGACCTTTTCTAGTTCTCTCATAGCTGCCCTCCCCAGTCCTAGCCTTGTTCTGATTTCTTTACTATTGTCTCCACTTTGGTTAATGACTGTGCCGAGGTATTGATAATCCTTGACAAGTTCAGTGTCTTCATTGTCAGCTGTAAAGTTACATAAATCTTCTGTTGTCATTACTTTAGTCTTCTTGACGTTCAGCTGTAGTCCTGCTTTCCTGCTTAACTTTCATCAGCATTCGTTTCAAATCATTACTGGTTTCTGCTAGTAGTATGGTATCATCTGCATATCTTAAATTATTGACGTTTCTCCCTCCAATTTTCACACCTCCATCATCTTGGTCCAATCCTGCTTTCCGTATGATATGTTCTGTGTACAGATTAAACAAATAGGGTGATAAAATACACCTGTTTCACACCCTTTCTGAAGGGAACCAATCGGTTTCTCCATATTCTGTCCTTACAGTAGCCTCTTGTCCAGAGTATAGGTTGCGCATCAGGACAATCAGATCCTGTGGCTCCCCCATTTCTTTTAAACCATCAACTAAGATGGTGGCAGCGGCTTCAGTACCTTAGGGAAGCCATGGCCGCCATCTTCACTAAGGGCAATGCTAAAAGGCTAGAGACAGGTAGGTGGGGCAAGGGAATGGCGGGCAGGCGCAAACTCCTGCCCTGCGATCCACGGATGGTGCCGCAGATTGTGGAAGGGGAGCGGAGGGCCCCTCACGGGCTCCTATAGCTTCAGGGCCCTCGGGCCACTGCCCCACCTGGCCGCCCTTTAGAACCAGCCCTGGTTGTGAGGATAAAATGGGGGAATCTGTCAGAAAGGTGGGATACACTGTAAACATAATAAATATGTAAAGAAACTGGTGTTGGAGCTGCTCCAGATTTTGGTGTACTAAAACTACTACAAAACACAAGTAATCCTTTGGACAGTACACACAGCCTGCTGATTTCCTCTATTTGCCGATATTAATTTTGTCTCACCTACCCTGAAGAACTAATCCTGCAAGAAGGTTTCATATCGCATATCAGCAACACCACCGGCTCTTCAGGAGATAACATCTCCCAGACTCAGACAAGGCCTCATTCAGGCCCAACGGATAGCAAGGCTTTACAGGTTGATCTAAATAGGTCAAGAGGCAAAAGGCTTCCAGACAAATGAAGAAGTCAGATAGATTAATGTATTAAGCTTATGCCATAGACCTTATTCCAGAGAGTGTTGCCAAGAATATGTTAATACATTATTACAGGCAAGAAATGTGCAGTTTTTGAGCAGTCGTTTTGTGAAGAGCTTCCATTAACTCCCAGCATACCATAACAATAAATATACACAGAGCTTTCAATATATTTTACTGGGACAATTACCATTTTGTCTCAGAGGGCAAATCCTTTTGATCACAATTATAATTGTGGCTGGGGAAATGGGTTCAGTCCCTTACTTATCCTTTGTGGAGACGAAGTCTCAGTACGCAACCATAGGGGAGATAATTTCACCACCAAATCATTTGGAGGGGGCATAGTCCCCTTGCCTCTCCATTCTTTTCAAGGCAGCTCAATTTTTCTTGCTACTTCTCTGGCTTTTTCTCATTTTCCCAGTCCTTCCTGCCTCTGTCGTTCTCTACATACAGACAAACCTGCACCAAGATAAGGAGCTATATGTACACTTTCTTTTAAAATTTGCATATATTTGTTTACTATACACAATTTATTCTGCTTCTGCTAGTCTTTGGCCCTTCCTCCATGGCTCTAAAGCCCCATCCCTGTCCATAGGAAGTGTATGGCCTTTGGCTTCTGAGATTCTTCAGGATTAGAAACGAGTTTTGTTTTTTTAAGAACTGAGATTGTCATGATGTTGAATTCTGAATCCGCTATGAGTTCCTGCACTTGTGCCATGCCATCATTGATGGCCAGGAATGATGGGAGTTGTAGTTCAGCAACATCTGGGGGTTCCCCACTCTTGATATACAGCAATGGGATCCCTGTATCTGTATGTCTGAGATTATGTTGCACTACACTCATCTTTACGGCAACGGATAGGGAATGAAGGGAGATAACCCATTGGAGAGAAGGATGGTTGAAGGATAAGATGTGGAACAGTGAATATCTTGAACAAGACAGAATGATGGAGAAGTAATTTGTAGGATATATGGAAGAAGTTGAAAGGACAGGTAGATAAATGTAAAGGGAATTTTTCATACATATATGGCAGTGTGAAAGAGCCTCACAGTAGAGTATGATGGCCCCAGCAGACAGTGGATGCTAGGACTGAGGAACCGCAGTGAGGAGGCATTAAGAGGAGCTGTGCGTGCCCCATGGTCTGCTCTGTTGTCAGTCCTGAAGTAAGAGTTAACTGCTAGGCCAGTCGCCTTCTGTATGTAGAATGGGAGGGCACCATCTTTGCATTCAGCTCAGAGAGCAAAATATCTTGGCTGGCCGTGCATATTGTTGAGGAATACGCATGAATAAACCAACCATGTGGGCACAACCAATCACATCCATTGTTCACACTTGATGGTTGATCTCTCTTCTGGCAGGGTGCCAGTCACACAAACTTTGCACCTTGCTCACGGTAGGATGATTGCTTCTTCATTCACTTATATTCCCAGCTGAATGCAGTGGTGAACAGCATGGTGGGGCAGCAGTGCTTTACCTGACCTCTCAAAGGCTGAGCTGCTGCTGCTTACTGGGAAGGAGAGGGATAGGGGTTGGAGGCAGCATGCGACAGCACCAGTGGAGCCAATCTGGCACTTCTGCTCTGGTGTGTTTGCGCTGCACCAACATCCCTTTCGCCTCTCCTTCCTGGTAAGCAGCAGCGACTCAAATACTGGGAGGCTGAGTGGTAGCGCCCCATCACCACACCATCCGCCACCGGCTGAATGAAGTCACAGTAGAGGGAAAGTTGTGTAAGAGAAGAGATGCATGGTCCGTGGACAGAATAAATGGAAGAGCTTTGGCAAAGAGATATGGAAATGGCTGTGGAGGAACTGGGAGATGGTGACATGGAGGGTGAATGAATAGATCCATGGACTGACAGAAGAATCATTCCAAATAGCCTGTGTGTGTGCTTTGGTAAACAGTAGCAGCATTCTGACTCTAGATGTCCTGTTCTAGGTTTTACACACAGATCTACAATCATGTGGGTAAGCATTGCTGCCGGTCTTCTTCTGGTTCTCTTCCTACTGGTACTTGCCTTCATATTGTGCAGGAGAAGGAGGAGGGGTAAGTGGGCCTCTGGATGACTTGCTTTATAATGGCTGCTAAAGCATAACTGAGGTGGTAAATCCTCACATGGGGGGAACTGCACCAGTGCACGTTTCTCATGGAAAGATGCATTAGCCCTCCATGTCAAAAGGTCACTAAGTCAGAGCAAGAATTCTCTTCTTTTAAAAATAAGGTAGGCTTCTAGCCCCAATGGTTGAAGAGATAGGCTTGAAGGTTATGGGTAATGCCTAGTGAAATCTCAAAAGCTGATGGGTGGGCATGAGCAGAGTGATATATCTTTTTTGATTATATATTTATTTATGGAACATTTTATTAACTACTGTGCATAAGTAACATGGAAGACGTGACACAAAATTAGCAGCACACACACCATGTGCCAGTGCAAACTGATGTAAAATACATTAAGTGACAGATATGTAAATATTGACTGTTTAAAGCACTCACAAGTTAATATAGTGGTCTTACAGAATAGTTACAAATGTATATGGTGATTATCACTGTTTCACAGATAGCCAGTGAAAATCCTTTTCAGCAACAGTCCATTCCATGTTGGCATGATTTTGCAGTGTTACTGCTTCCTGCTTGTTCGTGAGTCACACAACGCAGGCACCAACCTTTAGTTATTCCACTACTTTTGCCCCTTTATTCAACCATTTTTCAGGCTTGTTTTATTATGGCTTTTTGACTTAATGTGGTGTCCTTTTGCTGTTGATCTATTGATTTCCATGTGAACCAGCCGCATGCAGAATCACTTTAGCACCCTTTCGCCCCACTTTCCTTCCCTACCTCAACTTTAAGGGTCAGACTTAGGCGGGTGAAAATAAATCCATAGGACATTTTCCAATGTTTAGAACTGTCTTCACACTGCCAGACATACCACTGCAGAAAATGAGTATTCAGGTTGCCTAGGTGGAGATAGTTTACAGTGCAACATAAGAAAGAGCCTCACAGCTACTGAGTGGTCTCCTCTATTAAGATAAAGATCTTAGGAGTTGTAATGCACATGCTGGAGGGAGCAGCGAGTATATGGAAGTAGCATCCTGTTATGGGACAGCCCAGATAATGGCTTAAAACATGAATAAAATAGTCTTGCTGATAACAATCTCTAGTGATGCTCTGAAACTGATTGGGAGAAGAATCTCACAGTGTCTCTCTGGTCTACAGGTTCCACAGGTTCCCCAGCCAATGAAAGAATCCAACCAGTGAGCATAGTAAGAAACCTCATGAACAAAACTCTTTATTACTGTGAACATTGTGCCAACAACTCTACAGCCCCTGACCCTCCAACCTGGGGGTGGAGGTGGGATCCATAATATCAGTGCAGCAGCCTCTGCCTATCCAATTTACTGGGGATGTTTGGCCACACAAATAGAAGACCCACCCTGAACTTCAGGGATTAAATTCACAGTCACCATTGGGCATTATGCTGTATGAATGGTGATAGGAATGCAGCGCCATCCATACATCTCTAGGGTGAAAGTCCTATGTGCCTAGATTCTCAGAGTAAAAAGCATTTTAATTTTATACCAGAAATTCAAATAAAGACTGTTTAGGAGTTGTATCTTGTTAGGGTCAGAATAGTTATATTAAAAAAAAGTTATGATACTGCTTGGTAACTCTTCTAGATGCAGGAAAATTGGGGGATAGAGACCCAAGTACCAGCCTCCAGATGGCCAGTTGGCAGCCCCAGATGTCATTTGCCCCTATCTTGATGCTGCTCTTCCAAAGTCCTTTACATTCTGTGGAGCAGGGCTGGGGAACCTGGGGCCCTCCAGATGTTCAGACTCCACCTTCCATCAGCCCCAGCCACCATGGCCAATGGTCAGAGATTATGGGGCTGTAGTCCAACAACATCTGGAGGGCCACAGATTCTCCATCCCTGCTCAAGAGCATAACTCTAGAAAAGGTAGGGGCAGGATTGCACTCTACATCTGTTGACTTTTTTCCCCACTGTAGCCCCTGGAACTGGATACTGGAGAAGACCCCGATGGAGTTTCCTATGCTGTACTGAACCACAGTTCACTGAAAACCAAACAGGCACCCGATGCTGACAGAATCTCCAAGCCCTGTATTTATGCAGAATTGCCCAAAGACAGAGCCAGGGAGGACCAATAAGCAGGACCTCTATGATGTAGAGACTTCTGGGACCTTGCCTTATCCCTGAGTTGCATGGACACAATGTGGTGGTGGTGGGTTGTAAAAAATGAGGTGCCAGTACTCATATATTGATAAAAGTGCCGTGGGTGGCAGCACAAAATGGCTCCCATGGTTTGTCACAAAACCAGCCCTTGTGTTTTAGAAACATGTTTTTGTAATTGTGTTTTGGAATGTTTTTAACTGTTTTTAGAATGCTTTCTCTTCTTTTCGTTAAGTTGCTTTATTTATGTGTGCTGCCCTGAGCTGTTTCAGGAGGAAGGGTGGGATATCAATTCCATAAGTAAGAATAATAATCTTATGGCCGGGTCCCACAACATGGGAAAAGAGCTTCATAGGGCAGCCTTGTTGGCCGAAAGAAGCTGTTGTTCTCAACTAAGAGCTGGGCAGTCCAGCCACTGATGTGGCTCTGTAAGCAAGAAGACCACCTCCTTTCTGCAAGGTCTTCCTTTTGCTCCCTGCATTTGATAATGTGGAAACAGGTTAAACCAGGGGTAGGGAACCTTCATTTTGGAGGCCTACTGTGGCCCTCCAGACCTCTTCATCTGGCCCAGAGGGTCATTGCAGTCCTGGAAAGGTATGAGGAAAGATTGTAGCATTTGGGGCTTTTCAGTTCAGAGAAAAGGAGAGTAAGAGATGACATAAGCGTATGAAATTATGCATGGCATGGAGGGAGTGGATAGAGACACATTTCTCTCTCTGTGTCTCATGACACTAGAACTCTTGAACATCTAATGAAGCTGAATGTCAGAAGATCCAGGACAGACAAAAGAAAGTGCCTCTCCACACAGCACATAGTTAAACTATGGAATTTGCACCCACAAGAGGCAGTGACGGCCACCAGCATGGATGGCTTTAAAAGCGGAGTAGACAAAAGCAGGGAGGATAAGAGTATCAAAGGCTACTAGCACTGATGGCTATGCTCTGCCTCCACAGTTGCTGGAAGCCGCAGCGGGGAGAGTGCTCTTGTCCTCAGGTTCTGCTTGTGGCCAGTGCCGTAACTAGGCAGGTGCAACAGGTGCACAGGCACAGGGCACAGGACGAAGGGGGGCCCTGAAATGGAAATTTCTTGTGTACACAAAAATTATTTATTTATAAACAATTGTTATATTGTATTTGTTTTATTATTATTTTTCCCCCAAAAAAATTAAGGGGCCCAAAAATAAAACCTTGCACAGGGCACATGAAAAGCTAGTTACAGTACTGCTAGTGGCTTTCGCGCAGGCATCTGGTTGGCCACTATGAGAACAGAATGCTGGACTAGATGGGCCACCGGCTTGATCCAGCAGGGCTCTTCATAGGTTGTTACGTTCTTATGTCCTGCTCTGTGCTGTCCTCCAGTGCTTTGTCTGGCTGAGATGTGTCTCTGACTGGTGATAATGCCTCTTGCTTTCCTGCATGGAGGCTAGAGAGGTTGGGGTGGGGGAGAAGGACCTCTGGCTGGAATGTAGCCTACAATGCAAAGGAGTCACCTCCATTGCTCCATTTACTTTTGCCTCTGGTCCTCCCCACCACTGGCATGCGGCCCCTGGCAGATTGCCCACAAAGGAATGCAGCCCGGCCCTCAGACTGAAACAAGATTCCCTAACCCCATCTGCACATGCTCTGTGACATCCTGGTTGGAAGCCAAAGTATCTTTTTTAAAAAGAAAAGAAAATGAATTAATAGCCAACTACCTTAAAGATACAGTAACACTGGTTATAGTCTCTCCATATGAGTACGATTGTCCCAATAGTCACATCATAATGCTGTTAAGTTGCCTCTGAGTATTTCATTATGATTGCGCCCTAGATTGTATTGTTGCATTCTATTTTTGACATGTTTTGTTTTATTCAAGCCTATTGTGTACTGCCCCTCGTATCCATGAGAATTAAGGGTGGTCTAAAATATTAATAAATAAACAAAAGGAAGAATCTATGAACGCTTTTATGATGTTAGTGCAACATTAAACCCTAAACGATGCTGGTCTATCAGGGTTGACAGGGACTCCTTTTTGTCCCTGATCATTGTGCTTTGTAAGGGATTGTTGTGTGCATAGTCCTGAAATTTTCTTGATCAGGCTCCTTTGTCTCTGGGGGCTTGGAGACAATTTCTCAGTCACACCCTTTCCTGGTCTTCATTTGTAGTCTCAGTAACTTCATTACTGAAGTGCCATTTTTACAATATCTTCCCAGGCCATTGAAAATGTCCTTTCAGCAATCTCTTCCCATGTCCCAATTTTACAAATGAAACTGGAAATGTGTGGTGTGAACTCCACACTTTGCAGATTCCATCACAAGGATGTTTCTCTTTCTTCTGATTAAAAAAGATGTGTTTTCCTGGAAATCATCAAAATAACTGTGGGCAGATCACTTCCCATATTATCTTCTGGGAACTCTCCGTTTTTAGTAACAGAGAGAAAACCACATGGTTTTAAGGATATTATGGTATAGGATATCCCTTTCAGGTCCACCACTACCTTCTGGTCATTCCATATAAACTGGTCACTCCATTTCCAGCTGCCATATAGGCCTGGTGTTAATTTCTTATTTAATATAAGGCAGGGTTACCCACTTTTGTAGGCCCCAGAACAAGAGGCTGTTTATTGATGAGCAGGTTCACACACAGCTGCATAGGAAAGTGACAGTAACCATAAGAACAAGCGAAAGGGTAGAGGCTTAGCTCCAGCCCCTAAAAAATGGAGACAATGTTTAATTCTATCACTACCCATTACTGCAGCTGGACTGACCTCCCCCAAAGACATGCTGTAAGGCTCATCAGGCATGAATAAAACTTCATAACTGTGCCTACTGTTTGGCAGCGAGGGCAGCAAAGAAGGCCCACTTCTCTGCCTCAGTCGCATCCCCAAAGTAGCCATCCAGTGAAACGTTTTTGTATTATCAGGGGTCTGTTGCCATCAACTCCAGGAAATGGAGTTTTAGACTCTTCGGAGGCACACTTTGAATTGTTTGCAAGGCACTTTGAGGGTAAAGTTGCTCTTCTCCATAGTAATCATGATGCCCCATCCACATCTACTGTAGTTCCCAGTGAGGTGTCCAGTGCAACGTCTGCTGCAACATCTTGGGATCAGTTTCAGTTGATGCAGCCTGATGATGTGGACAAAGTGCTTGTGATGATGCGACCAGCAACGTGTCCTCTCGATCCTTGTCCTTCTTTGCTTATTAAAGCCGAGGGGGTATGACCGAGTGGATCCAGGGTGTGGTCAACACATCTTTGTGGGAAGGAGTGGTCCCAGCCACCCTGAAAGAGGTGGTGATCCAACCGCTCCTGAAAAATCCCACCCTGGACCCATTAGTTTGTGACAACTACTCCCCAGTTGCAATATCCCCTTTTTAAAGAAGGTGATTGAGAGGGTCATGGTGCAGCAATGTAAGGAGTCACAAGTACTTGTATCCATTATAATGAAAAATGTGGTAGAAGCCACGGCAAATGGGCCCGCCCTTAATAAAATTATTTTTAATAAAAATAATTAAATTATAATTAATTATTTTAATAAAAACAATTAAAAATAATTTTATTATGGGTTGGCCCATTTGCCGTGGTTTCTGCCACATTTTCCATGTGTCCCCAAGCAGCTGCAGTACTTTTGATTTTGAAGGCTTGTACTCTTTACAATATCCCTCATATGCTTCATTCAATGTTTTTATAGGGCCGTCTGTTATGATCATCTCACACACACCTTCCCTTATCAATGGCTTCCCCCAAAGAATCCTGGGAGCTGTAGTTTAAGGGAGCTGAGAACTGTTAGGAGACCCACCTTTTTTCACTTGTGGTGGAACTGTCCACTCATTCAGGTGTTCTGGACAGCGGTTCATAGGGAACACGTTAACATAACAGGTGGAACTACGCAAAAGACTATGCAGAACTGGTTTCTTTTTTATTGCTAGCAGCCAGGCAGCCAGTGGTGCAAAGATGGAAAACCCTGGATGGCTTGGATATTGTTGTATTCTTGTCTTCTCAACCGATAGTTTCTAACCACTAATTCTGGTGGAAGGGGGGTCTTGATTTTGCTGTTGCTTACTTTGTGTTATGGGATACACTGTCTTTGTTTCTTTTATGTAATAACAATTTTTAACAACTTGTTAGGAAACCCCTGTTCCCCTCACAGAGCTACAATTCTCGGAGCAGTTTAACAATAAATCTTCCCAAGGGACTCTAGCAATTGTAGTTCTATGAGGGGAACAGGGCTCTTCTAACAACTCTCAGTATCCTTAACAAACTACAATTCCCAGCATTCTTTGGAGGAAGCCATGACTGTTAGAGTGGTATAATACTGCTTTAAATGTATGGTGCAGATGGGCCCTAAGTTTTGCTCAGAGTAGATCACTGAAATTCATGGCCCTAAGTTTGTCGTATCTATCAATTTTAAAGGGTCCACTTTGAGTGGGATTAGCACTGGATACAACCCCAAATCAATTAGTACAAAAAACCCACAAACCAAACCCATATAAACATTGTGTAAAACAATATAAAGAAGCTATCTTAATTTGACAGCTTAATCTAAACATTAGATAAAACGTTACAGATTAGCCAACATAATAACTGAAACTAAACAGAAGAGAAATTATGTCAAAGCAGTTATATCCAGTGGTTTGGTTTCAAGACTCCAGCATCCAAGGACACCACACCACCTCCCAGCTTACCCAGAAGGGCCTTAATGCCCACCATTATCATGGACTCTCTCATCCTTCTCACATGGAAGCTAACAACTTTCCTTGCGCACTCTCCCACCAAACAACATTTATCTAACCAGGCTGGGGCCATAAACAAGGTCTCAAAGTAGCGCCTATATGTCTACTGGCAATACAGGAGAAAGGGTGGAACAAATCACAAAATCATGCTTATGAACTGATTCTCAGACCCTGAGAATCCTCCTCAGCATCTAGAAGATGGAATGTTTCTCTGCACCCATGAAGACTTGAATCTGTTGAGAATTACAGCAGAGATTAAAAAGATCCCATCAAATTTCCAACATGCTTCAAGGCA
The DNA here is from genome assembly GCF_030035675.1 of Rhineura floridana. Lineage (NCBI taxonomy): Eukaryota > Metazoa > Chordata > Lepidosauria > Squamata > Rhineuridae > Rhineura > Rhineura floridana. Next base: position 21,078,709 of record NC_084490.1, read on the forward strand.
TCCTGATGCACAGTACAGCAGCCCATTTGCAAAGGCCTTGGCTTCCAATTGGCAAATTAGTTTTGTTGTTATATGCCTTCAAGTTGATCACAACTTATGGAGACCCTATGAACCTTTTTGGATGTATTCATAGTGTTTTCATGGTAAGAGGTGGTTTATCATTGCCTTCCTCTGAGCCTACAGCACCTGGTATTCCCAGGCGGTCTCCCATCCAAGCCTGACCCTGCTTAGCTTCCGAGATCAGAAGAGATCAGGCATGTTCAGGGTAGTATGGCTGTTGGCAAATTAGTTCAGCTATAAAAAAATTTTTTGGTTGGGGAATACTTTGTTTCATTCTGCCTAGTTTCATTTATCTTTAGCCCCATTGGGAAACAGAACAGAGATGACGCACAAGAGGAAATGACAACAATGTGGGTTTTTAATAATAATAAAAAAACCTTGGGAGATGCTGACTTCAGCCAAGTCTGTAGACTCTGACGTTTCAGCCATAGTTGTGTTTAAAGTCAAATTGTCTACAAAAAATAGTCAGACCTCATGCAGAGGAGGAAAACCAGGGCTCTAGGCATGTTAGACATGATGACTGTGTATCCCACTCTGGAGGATGCCCTAAGGGGCTAGCGCCCCAATTACTAAAGAACTAAGCCTTCATCAAAGTGCTCACTAAAGATGCAGCACAAGCCAAACAAACCAAGGTCAAGCACAGAGAATCACTCTATGTCTAAAGAGACAAATTAGGTGACAGTCCAAGGTCAATATCACAGGAACTTCCGGCAAGGTACAAGACCAGGAAATCTAGGAAACAAGGACCCCCAGATCTATACTGTTTTCAGCATGCAGAAGACTCAAGAGGGAGGCCTAATATACTCTAGCCCAGAGCGTGGAAAAGTTACTTTTTTGAACTACAAGTCCCATCAGCCCCAGCCAGCATGGCCACTGGATTGGGCTGATGGGAGTTGTAGTTCAAAAATGTAACTTTTCCAAGCTCTGCAGTCTAGCCTCCTAAACCACACCCTAATCTAGCAGTGTAGTAGTATCAGGGATTGCTTACTCACAGTAGACCCCTTACTCTCAAGTAGACCAATGACTCTCAGTCCATAGGTGCATACTGTGCCATTGTTCTTCAGCCTGGACCCCATGCTTTTGTTGCCAGCGCTCTCAAGGGCTGAGGGTCTGCTCCACCTCTTCCTGTGACAGTTCCAGGGGCTCTTCATCAGGTATCTACCTGGAGGGCCCCTCGAAGGAATCCTCATCACTGAATTCAGGAGGCTCCGCCTGCTTCTCAAGGTCTTTGCTCTGTGAGGCGTCTGGTTCATCCTCTGAGGACTCCATGTCTGGTGCCAGTTCAGGGCTAGGCATAAGGTCATGTTAGTAGCTGTTTAGACAAGGAAATGTCAGTAGTTTGCAACATTTTTTGACCCCTGCATGACAATTTACACCTACCAAAGTTCCCTTTCCTGCAGACCTATTACAATTATAGAAGTCACCCTAGCTGTGTGGGAGGGAGGCATCACAACTTGGAAGATCAAAACCTGGGCAGCCAATAAAGCTTCTTTTCTTTGAAATGGTGCATTGAGGAGCTGTGGGTTTGCAGAGAGCAGGGATGGGAGCCTCAGGCTAGGGTTGCCAGGTTCAGGGCCGGAGACTGATCCTGTATCTTTAGCCTGAGCAACCCTACCTCAGGCCAAAGAGCCAGTTTCCCTGCTGCAGAATAACCACAATTAGCCTTGAAGCTTCAAGATCAAGAAAGGAATTGTAGTCCATATAGTTGGTCTTGAGCATCACCGCCTTTTATTTAAGGAATTAAGCACTGCATGAGAAATGTTATGGGGGTGATGGAGCATTAAACCGAAGACACACACGTGTCCTAACTCTTGACTGCTGTGTAAGCCAATAATATCCAAAGGCACATCTGCAATGCTATGTCACTTTAGGGAAAGTCAAATATTGAGCAAGTGTCCCCGAAAAGAAGGAGAGGAAGTGAGGGGGAACACAAATGCCAGCCCTGTGAAGAGTTCCTCTTTCTGTCAGATTAGGAAGCAGAGGCTGTGGCAGGCAAAAGCCACATAATGCCCCGTGCCTTTTTTGAACTCCAGGGCCTGGCTTATTCAAATTAGATTTTCCAGGGGGAAGGCATGTTAGTCTCTTGCAGAAAACAACAACAAAGGCTCTTATGACCAGTGGCAGTGTGACACCACTATCAAGAGGGCAGCCCCACACGCCACTGTGCCAGCCACTCGTGATCTGGGTTAACTTACTTGAGGCACCCTTTGACTTGAGAGCCCTGGCTCTCTCCCTCTCTTAACTCTTCTCCCTGCCGTACACCCGTGCAGCAAAGCCAAAACTGATTTAGTTAACCACTTCCACCACAGAGAGCAGCTATCAACAGGAAAACAACTGAGACCTCTGCATTTGCTGTACAACAGGCATGGCTAGTCTTTTTCAGGCAGAGGGCTGCACTGACTGGCCTGGGGGGGGGGTCACATGTCAAAGGGGGCATGATTAAAGTGTAAAAGGTGGGTATGAACAAAACATTGAAATTGGGATAGTTGAAGACTGCGGTTCTGCAGGCTTCCTTGCAAAAAGCACTCATCAGCCATGCTGTTGTAAAATCATTTTCATTCATTATTCATTATTAAATTCTGTTTTTAAAAAGGACAAAATCAGGGGGCCCTGGGGGCACAGAAACCTTTTGGTATCATGACATTACAGTAGGGGACCCATAAGAACTGTCAATATTGTTTTTTAGGATAAAAACACCCCAAACTGTTGCCGTTTTCAAACCTCTGTTAACCTGATAGTCTTTGTCCCAGTATCATATCAAGAAATACAGCTGACCTCAAGTACATGTGTAGGTTATCCAGGAGATGAGATATATGTCAAGACAGCATGAAGGCAGCACTTTTAAAATATGACACGTGTCATCTCCTCTGGCCTTAATTGCCCCCTCCCCCAGCTCAGAGGAAGAGGAGAAGTATTGCTTGAGGAGCCATAATCCCTATTCCTGGATCATCCCGGTCAAGGATGTGGCTTTACCCTTCCTCCCCCCCCATGCAGTCATCACCATTCCCATGCTGTTGGAGCCTGTGGTTACAGAAGAGGTCAATGGCCCTTTTAGAGGGGACAAGATGCACAGCCTAGCAGACCAGCTAGACTTTATTAGGCCTCAGAAGGCTACATGGGTGGCTGCAGAGGTCCAACCAGCACTTGCCACCTTCATTTTTTCATTTTATTTGGTTTGCAAGCTTAGCCATAGGCCATGTGCAAGTATACAAACATATACATACATATATACATAAAACCGTAGGAGTTCTTTTCATAATATGATCGCTTTCACAAGGGCATCTCTCAGTTTTTGTGCAGCCATTGCAAAAGTAGTGACTGCACAAGTCACTTGTTCAAAATTGTCCATTAAAAGATCAATTACCTTCTCACTGTCTGAACAATGAACTAAAATATCTAAAAACAGTGATAAAAATTTCCTCCTGGGGTCATCATAGAGTGGACAATATAGTAAATAATGGACAATCTCTTCAATTGCATTACAACCATTAATACAGAGACGTTGAGTCACTGGTATGCCGCGATAACGTCCTTCCAGATAAGCTGTGGGCATTGCTTGGAAACGTAACGCAGTAAAAGCTTTTCTCATTGGTGGTCTATCAAGTACTTCTAGATACTTTGCAGCCACATGATTCAATTTAATACATGGGTACCAGATTGAAAACGGGGCCATCACTATGGACGCACGGTCCTGCGCTGCATCATATTCATACACCCAGTTGGTAAGTGCAGCTTTACTTAATTCCAATAATTTAGCTAGGGAAAGATCGTATTTGGAGAGTAATAACTGGTATTCCTTGGCCCAACCTCCCCGTAGCATTTGATCATGCCAACATTTCTTAACCAAAGTTGAATCTTCGATGGTCAAGATTCAGGTCCAGTATCGTAAGTATATTAAATCGATTCGTGCCATGACTGAGGGTAATCCCAACTCGGCTCTAAGATGAGCTGATGGGGTCCCCGGGGGAAGACCTAGTACTAGTATCATATAAGCATTCTGTATTGACTCTAATTTAGTTCCAACAGACTGACCCCATAATTCTGCACCATATAAAATTTTGGGGAGCAGTTTGATTGTTAGAATTTTTATCATTGGCGGAACAAGTTGACCCCCTTGATGAAGAAAAACCTTTTTGCTAAGCCTAGGGCGCGTGTTCCCGCCAAGGACACTGCTTTTAGCTGAGGGGTCCAGGATAGGTTGTTTGCCACCTTGACCCATTCAGGATCCTGACAAGCTTGGCTTTGCCTTGTCGGTTGCAGCCTGGCCTGGCCTGCCTAAACTTGACTCTGCTTCTGGAGATGACCCTGCCCTGCCTATAAGTTCCACTACTTCATCCTGACTTCTCTTGGAGGACAGGACAAGGGCCTCCTGGCTTCCATGCAGCAAACAGGGATGCCTGGCTAAGTTTTTTTCCTCCTGTTCTTACATATCCATTCTCTATAGTGCAAGTTTCAAAAAAGTCTTTATCAAGATATGGTGGCCTATGCAAGTCTAGCCCCCCTTTCCTCCTTATTCATAAAGAACAACATATAACCTATTTATTCTCAATCTACACACACACGGTTATATTTCCTGAAATGTTAACATTATCCCCCTTCTATAGGCATTGCTTCTTAGCACAACACCAGGCTCATACGTCTGGAGAGCTTTGTCAGGTTCGTAATAGGCCTTTCATTTTTGGGTAGCTGCTTCTTCATGTCTCTTCAGAACCACCATTTTGATGTTCATCCATTTCCCATCAGAAAGGCTAGTGCTTGGAACAGCACTCTCACATCAGCAATGAAACGGATCAGACGAAGAGCTCATATAAGAGCTGGGGGCTTCCCCCCTCCTTGAATTTCAGTCAGGTCCTCATCTGAGTAGGTGTTTACATATGGTTCCCTCTCCTCCCAAGTAGTCTCATGTGCAACAAGCCAGACACTTTGGCATTGGCTCTGAAGTTCCTCACTGGTTCATTGTCTCCTGTGACCCTGGGGGAGATTGGGCGTGGTGGTGGTGCATGAAAGCTAGCCAGGAATCCAGGGAACTGGTACAGGAACCTCCAATCTTGAGACAAGGATGTGCAGATCTGATGGCTCCTCAGGATCATTGGTAGTGTGGAGATCTGCTGGAGGATCCATATCTCCTTGATTCTCATCTGAGGATGCCTCAGGTTCAAGGTTTGGGCAGGGCTGTACCCTAACAGTAGAGCCCAATTTTCTAGTTCGTTCGGCTACACATTTTGTAGAACTGGGATATTATTTGGACATATTCAACCCATCTATCCACAATATAATAACATCCTCATTTGGACTACAGCACCTATGAGTCCCAAACAATATGGCCAATAGTTAGGAATGGTGGGAGTTATAGTCCAAGATATCTGAAGGAGATCAGGTTGGGCAGGGTTGCTTTTCATGATCACAAGTTGCCTTGGCACCACTATGTTGTGCACCGCCCTGAGAGCCTTCGGGCTGTGGGCGGTATATAAATCGAATAAAATAAATAAATAAATATTTATTTCATTTATTTATTTTGAATAATTTATTAACCACTTAATAAAAAAACCCTCAGCACTGTACATTAAAGAACACAAAATAATTATCAATGATATATAGATAAAAATCAACAGAATTTAAAAACAAGTATACATAACTAAAGTATATGTCTGGATAAGCTGGCTGAAAAGAATTCTTTAGCAGGCATCTAAAACAGAGTAACTGGGGTGCCTACCTAGAGTTACTAGAGCTAGTAAGGAATCCTTCCTTCTGTGGAGTATCAAGAAAACACATGATCCAGCCCATGCTAACCTTGCATAATATGGCTGCAGCCTGAAAAAAAAGGAAGTGGTTTGCTAGGAACTTTGGGTGTCAAACTGAGCATTAAGGAGAATGTGTACATCAAGGGGAAGAATTGTGTCGCAGAGCTGTGCTGTATTTCAGAATCTGCAGCCTCTCCCTGAGATCTTCATTCTGGGGACAGCACATATCTAGAAGCAAACAGGAGGCTGCAGGGCTAGAAGGTCTTCCAGCATGAGCTTCTCTTTCAGCGTCCTCTTTATTGGTTGGTATCCCAGATGAAAGGGTACAGGGACCAATGGGTGCGCAGCAGCAGGGCAGCAGGAACAGAGACCCAGCTGTGGTTCCTGCAGCTCAGATATTGTGCCACTAATGGAATCATCTCCTTTCCAGGACTCTTGCTGACTGGGCAGTGGCAGACCTCTACAGGTGAGTCTCAGAAGATAAATATTAATATGAGGTGGGAAGGTGATGGATGGGAGCACCATGGGAGCTAAATGCAGTGGTCTTCCCCAAGCAAATCTGCTTTTCTTACCTCTGCATGATAACACCTGAGGCTTACCAAGTTTTCCCTGTTCTATGCAAGCATTACAGGTACAGGAACACCCCACTGCCATTTCTTTGCCCCTGCTAACCTTATCTATGAAGCTGAGTTCCCCTGGTGCAGTTGCGAGGATCCTCTGGCCCTCCAAGTGTTTCTGAACTACAACTCTCATCAGCCCCAGCAAGCATGGCCAATGGCTAGGGATGATGGGAACTGTAGATCAGCAACATTTGAAAAGCAAAGGGTTCCCACACCTGTCCTAGCGTAACCTTGAATCAAGCTACTAACCATGATGATTGTTCTCGCTCCGTCAGAGGCAGTATACTTCTGAATACCAATTGCTGAGATTGACAAGCAGGAAGAATGTGTTGTTCCTGCTTGTGGGCTTCCCATAGGCATCTGGCGACTACTGTGAGAAAGGATGCTGAACTAAATGGGTTTTCCATCTGTTCCAGCTGGGCTCTTCTTATGTTCTCACCTGTAGTCTCTGAAGTCTCTCCCAACACGTTGCTGCTCCTAGCGATGGGTATCGTACTTTCAAATAGGGAGGTTGTGGGGGCCCTCCAGACTGGTATTTTATTGTAGCTGCATTCTGCAACATGTTCTTGACCCAATAATAGTGCATGAGTGGTGGATTCATTCTGCTTTATTAGTTGTTCTGCAACACTTTGCAAACGTTACCACATTACTGCTGTCCGGAGCGGCTATAGTGCAAGAGAAGTAGGATAAAAGTCAACCAGAACATTTGTGGTATAAAAAGTTATGGGCTTTCAGCAGGAAATTATGGGATATGCACTAATTGGAAATGAAGCAGCATGACCACCCCAAAACGTTTTCAGGTGCAATCAGTTTTGAAAGAGGGGTTGTTGTAACCATCTCAATAGCATTATGAACATAAATCATCATGAATGTGCAATAAAAAGGATCCCTATAGTGCCAAAATAGGTACTAATTAGTATGGGATGTTTGGCACTGCAGTTGCTGGTTTTGCAGGATTGCAGGGGTGTTGTTAGAGGATGGTATAGGCGGCCTAAGCCCCAAGTCTTTTGTACTGGGCCAGAATCTCCAGCCCCTTCTGTGTTGTTGTTGTTTTTAATTTAAATTATTTGCGTTCAGGACAGTTAAGATACAACATTGGGTAATATTTTATCATCTTCTGCAGGTGAGGGAGCTGCCACAGGCAACCCAGGAACCTCATCCATGGTGTCCGGTTCTCACTGGGCTCCTGAGTAAACAAGTGACTTGCCAACAACAGCAACGCTGGCAACAAAGAAAGCAGTATCCAGGGCTGGTCCAAGGTCAGGGTCCAAAGAAGCAGAATCCACAGCAAAGGGTCAGACAAGAAGCAAAGTCAGAGCAGTCTCAGGTCAGGGTCCAATCAGTCTGTGGGTAAAGGACAAAGTCCGAAGTAGTCCATGGTCAGATCAGGGGTCAACAGGAGGTCAGTTAACAGGCAGAGCACAGCACTGGTACAGAGACATTGTTCCAGCAGCTCTTCCAGCCTAGCACTGGGGTTTTTGAGCTGGAGCTGCTGGAACCACACCCCAAACCTGAGTTAACTTCCCCTTCAGCTAGTCCTTTACTCCCGAGGAGTCCATTACTCCTGAGGAGTCCTGGTCTGCTGCTGGGCACTCCTCTAGGTGGGCCAGGTCTCCGGGCAGAATATGCCTCTCTCCTTGGGCTTGGGACCCATTCAATGCCAGAGGCCAAATTGCCCTGGGTGCAGGTGGCCCTTCTTTGCCCCCAGATGGAGCCTGACCCAGGGCTGTGTGCAAGACTGAACCCTCCTGGTCATCCTCTAATGAGGGCTCCCCCGACTGAGACCTGACACACGGGTCCCTCCAATTCCTCTGCTGCAGATGGCCTAGACTCACTTTCCCAGAGATGCTGGAGGTAGTGCTGGAGTCAGGGCCCCCCATAAGGTCTTCAGACTTTGTGTCACTGGGGTCTTCATCTGGGGCTGGGTCATGCATGATAAGGCCCAGGTGGCCTCAGTGGCACAGAGTGCTTTTTAATGACACAATCTAGTATGCCAACAGAGGACCTTCCTCTATTTCAAGTCTTCCTCTACTTGAAGATATGCCCAGTCCAAGTCCAGTTTAAGAACCATCAGAAGGGAGAGCAGGTGCCTTGAAGGTGCCCACCTGGACACCAGACTGAGTAGGTACACAGGTCACCTGGGCACAGCCTTCCCCAGTCTGGTGTGAAATTACTGCATTTCTGTATAAATTATACTGAGAGAAATATAATTTATTAGGTTAGATTCTCTGTAGAAACAGTAGTTAACACAGGAAAGAAGCAAAGTTAGAACACCAACAAACATACAAAAATGTAATTCTCGATCTTTGGAGATGGCAGGTGTTGTTACCACTCACTATATGCTCAGAGGCACCTGTTACCAAATTCTTCCAAGCTACACAGGAAGTGGATTGGACTGTGAAAGACCAACCCAAATTGTGTTTGCAATTTGACAAATTTGTAGGGCAGAACAATATCTCAGACAGGAGGTCAGGTCTCATGCTCCCCTGGTGCATTCACTATAGCTGCCCAATTTCCTTGCTTTGGAAAGTTTGATAGAAATATTTGTTGGCTATAGGTATGTTCTTAAACGGTAAGAATTCTTTTGCTTATTAGTGCATTTCTCTACTTTTTAATCCGAGAGGTAAGAATTGGGATCCAAGTTTGCTGAGAATGGATTGATCATTTACATGCATATTGAGTTCAATAGGATTTATTCCCCTGTAATCATGCTTAGGATAGGTGAAACTGACTGGGGGAAACGGAGGGGGGGAAGGACAGGGGGAGAGGAGGAGGGGGCAGGTTTCATGATTTGCATGCTTATTGAGGTCAGTGGGATTTATTCCTGCGCAATCATGCTTAGGATAGATGAAACTGACAATGGGGGAGGAGGAGAAGAGGGAGGGAGTGCTGGAGTGGGCAGGGGAGGAGAAAAAGAAAGAGGAGGGGGGAAGAAGGAAGGAGGAAGGGAGAGGAAAGGGGAAGGAGGGGAAGGAGAGAAGAGAGTGGGAGAGGGAGAAGAAAGGCAGGTCTGATCATTTGCATGCTTATTGAGTTCAATGGGATTTACTCCCATGCATTCAAGCTTAGAATACGTAAAACTGACCATGGAGGAGGAGGAGGGGAAGGGGGCAGGAAAGGGAAGAAGGAAGGGAGGAGAAAGAGAAGGAGGAAGGGGGGATGGGATTGGAAGGGGAGGGAGAGGGAGGGGAGGGCAGGTTTGATCATTTGCATGCTTTTTGAGTTCAGTGGGATTTACTCCTGTACAATTATGCTTAGGAAAGGTCAAACTGACCTGAGGGAGGGCAGAGAGGGAGAAGGAGGGGGAAGGGGGAGAGAAGGGGAAGAAGGGTAGGGGTAGGGAGGAAGGTGGAGGGGCCAGGGCAGGGGAGGGCACTGGGCAGAGGGAAAGTCCCTTTCCTTTCCTTTCCTTTCCTTTCCAAAAGGAAAACACTGTGAACACTATCATTGCTTTATGGGGTTTCCCCCACCTTTTCATTCTACAGCAGGCACATGTAGTCTCCCACCCAAATTTAAACCAAAGCTGTCCCTGGCCACACCCAGGGCAGAACTTATTTCATTGTAGACAGTCATGGCTTCACCCAAAGGATCGTGAGAAGTGTAGTTTGTGAAGGGTGCTGAGAGTTGCTAGGAGACACCCTATTCCCCTCACAGAGCTACAATTCTCAGAACGGGCTGATTGTTAAACTACTCTGGCTACTGGAGCTCTGTCAGAGGAATAGGAGTTTCCTAACAACTCTCAGCACTCTTCACAAACTACATTTCCCAGAAGTCTTTGGGGGAAGCCATGACTGTCTAAACTAGTGAAATAAAGGTCTGGCCTGGGTGTGGCCACCTGATTAGCCAAGCCAAACAGCTGTGAGTCTGGCTTTTAGAACACATACGGTTCTTATTGAGCATGTCCAATGTTATTATAGACTTCAGTGTTAAATTTTTTTAATTAAAAATCAGCCATGCATTTTTTTTAACTTTTAATCTGCAGAAGATGATGGCCAGATTATGGGGCAAGGTCAGGAATAGGATTACAGGTACAGTAGGGCCCCACTCATACGGCAGGTTGGGTTCCAGACCCCTGCCGAAAAGCAAAAACCGCCGAATAGCGGATCAGCTGTAGCACGGGGGTCTGGAACCTAACCCGCTAATCGCACCAGAGGAGGAAAAGATCATATTTCCCCCTCCTCGGGTGCGATCAGCTCAAACGGGAGTCTGATCACGCCAGAAGAGGAGAAAATCAGCTGTAGCGCGCTACAGCTGATCTTCCCCTCCTCTGGTGCGATCAGCTGGAGTGTGGGGAGCTCCAGCCCCCCTCCAGCTGATCACCCTGCTGGCACCGTATTAGCGGAATGCCAAAAAGTGGGGTGCCAAGAATGGGGGCCCTACTGTACTCTGTGAACATGGCTGATTTTCAATTAATTTCAACAAATTATGAGACCACTGATACAAAAAAGTCTAACAGGGGTCTGAATTTTTTTCTCTTGTTTTATACTTTGAACTCTTGATTCTCTCTGACTGTTTTGTGTATCGCCATGAAAACTTAGAGGATTGTTAAGCAAGCATTTCTGAGTTCAGAACTATATGTTTTGTAAGGTTTTGTTTTGAAATGAGCTTATGGGAAGCAGCAGAATGGCAGGGGGGTATTTTCAATTTAACATTGCGGGATGTGAAAAATCCATGCTGGCTACAGTATACAGCCACTCTTGTTGTGGCTATATAATTAACTTACCCTAGCTTATATCACCGGGCTTTTGCAAAGGTAAAAGGGGGGAGGGGAGAGTAATGTACACAACCTATAGCTCCTGGGAGGAACAGCAAGATACAAGTATGTAATGTCATTCATAGCTCATGTAAAGAAAAACAAACATGCACAAAGGCAGAAAATCAGACTCTCCTTGCCGTAACTGCAACATTTCATAGCCCAGATATTTACTGCTAAATCCCAACCCCCCAAAAAACAAATGTTTGCCAACCCTGATAAGTAACAACAAGCAATAAAATAAAATACTCCAAGTATGTGCGGTTTCACATCTTTGGTTCTGAAACTACCAACTCTGCCCAGCCTGCTTTACAGGGCTGTTGTGAAGATAAAAAGGGGGAGGGGAAGAAAATGTACACAATGAGAGGAAAAACAAGATTCATACAACAATCAACAAATACTGTAAGCATGTGTGGTTTCACATACACAAAACACACAAACCTTGACAAACAAGAAAAGTATCCTTGTGTTAAAGTATAGTCTATAGGAATTTTAACTTGCTGCAGATGTAAGGTGTTTGATGATTTTATGGTTGTATTTGCTGATTCATTTTCTATTTTCTATTTTTGTCTTATGGTTACTGTGCATTAATAAATAATAGCCCAGTGATGACAAGCAGACTAGTAGGGTCCGTGTGGGGGGCACAGAATATGCAGGGAGACAATGCCATTGCAATATCACCATATTTTCTCAGTAGGAAGGAAGCCTTATTTATTTCAGGAGAGTTACTTTAGAGTAAAATATACCATAGCCAGCCAATTGTGTTATACTATAAAGTATAAAACCTGGAGAGTGAATGAAATAATATGGACATGGAGGAAAGTGCTTAAACATATTCCAGGCAGACTGTTCTTCTCTGCCAAGCATCAGGCTAGCAGCAACAGCAAGCTTCTGGTATTTTCCTGCTGCTCTGGGAGATCCCCTACTGAGTCCTAGAAGGGGGCAGTCAGCATTTCTTTCTCTGATTGCTTAGCAGCAGTAATTAAGCAATTAAGCATTGTTAGTAACTTTGCCGCCTGTCAAAGCCTTAGAGACAGTTGCCTCCACATTTTGCTTTCTAATTTTCTTTGTAGATGTCTAATTGACTTACATTTTTTTAAAATTAAAGCTAAGTCTGGGCCTCTTATTGGCTCAAGGCCCAGTATATATGAACCCCCTGCACTCCCCTGACAGCACCCCTGGAGAAGACCCAATTAAGTTGGTATGGTGTCCACTCTGCTATTTCTTAGGTGCCACGGGAAAAGGGTTTGTGCTCCCTTTGCTATGCTGTGCTTGTAACACTATTATATTTGTATACCCTGGGGCATGTATGTGATTGCTATAACCATTATGCAAGGCTGCCTTATTGCTTTTATATGTATAAGTGCCTTTAGGAGGGTAAGATTTAATAGTTAAGCTCATAATGTTGTCTTCTGTAGCTTGGACACCTGCCAGAGAACTAGTTTGTTAGAAGATGAGGTTGCGGAATAATCAATGTCCCTCAGCTGGGCCTTATCTATGAGGAGGCTAGATGTAGCCTCAAGGACACCTCTTTGAAGCTCATCTAGATAGCCACTAACGAGCTGCATGTGCTGAGAACCGGTAGCACATGCGATAGGAGGCTGGTAGGGAGGGAAAGGACCGTTTGATGTACAGTAGCCTTGGCACTGATCCAGTTAGCTCTAATGAGCTACATGTGCCAAGGATGGGCTGCACGTGCTGATTAACAGTAGGGCACGTGCCATGGAAAGAGTAGCATAGAGAGGTCAAGATGTGCTTTGGCACCAGACCAGTGTCCTTTCACGTAAATAGGGTGATCCATCAGGTGCCTTGACACCCCAGATCAAGGGACGGGGATACTTCAAAGATAGTGAGATAGTAGCCATTGTCTATTAGGCATAGGGCAGCTTTGATGCCTAGTCTGATTAATGATGTACCCTGTCAAGATGTGCCGATTTGATGTTAGATATAGCTAATGATGCATTCCATCATTGTGTATGCCTTGCCAAGATTTTCTCTATAAAAGATGCCTGTGCCGTGAGCTCAGGGTGCAGACCTTAACGCCTCTATGTGAGAGACCTTGAGTCTGTTCCACTGGGTAGGCAAGCCTGTTGTGGCCCAGCTCAGCATACAGACTGCAGGTGCCCATGTGGGAACCTTGCAGCCTTTCCATTTATTGGGTGTGCTCGCTAAATTACTCAATAAACGTCTCCTTGAGAGTAAACCTTTGAATCTTCCTCCTTGATTCCATGGTACTGATCCTTACAGTTTGAAGCAGCCCACAGCTGGGGCTAATACAGCATCTCCCATATCTGTAAATCAAATGGGGGGAGGGGACTGCATTGACTAAACCACCCTTTGCTAACCTCATGCCCTCCAGACATTTTGGACAACTCCTCCATCAGCCCCAGGCAGCAGGCTGATGGGAGTTGTAGTCCAAAACATCTGGAGGGCACCAGATTGGCAAAGGCTGAGCTAAACTGCACAGGAGGTAAACAAAGGCTGGCATTCTGTGGATCTTCTCCCTCTGATCCAAGCTTGGGTATTCTGAATTCCCACCAACCCCTCACCATACAAGAGTCTCCCATTTTACACAGTTAAACCTTTCTATGTGCTTCACCTCCAAATCTCACCAATGTTCTCTTTTTGGTCCAGGAACAACTTACCGAAAACCTTCCATCTTAGTGAGCCCCAGCAACACGGTCAGCCTTGGGGAAAATATCCTCTTAGGGTGTAAAAGTGAATACCCTTCGGATGCGTCACACTATCTGCACAAAGTAGGAGATCCAAGATTTCATACTTCAGCAACTAAGAAGGTGGAGAGGGGAATAGTTGTCTTTACTATTGCCAATGCCAGAGAAAGAGATGGTGGAGTCTACCGGTGTATATATTGCATGGAAACTCATTATGAATTACGGTGCTCAGATTTCAGTGACGTCATAGTTGTCAAGATAAGAGGTAAGAGCCTTCTATGCTGTTTCCACAAATGGCATGTAAAATGAGGTTTTGCATCTCTCATATCTGTAAATGAAACAGGAAATTGCATCTACTAAAGTAGCCTTCGGCAACCTGGTGCCCTCCAGATGTTTTGGGTTATAAACCCTGAAATAGCAAGAGAGGCTAGCGGAAAGTCTGGTGAGGAAACTTCTTTGTGGCAGGGAATGGGGAAAAGAGAGTGGATTGAGGCCCAAGCAGCAAAATGCGGAAGGAGAAAAATGGGGGCTATGGTGATGAAGCTACTATCCCAGTTGTACCTGCAAATAAAAGAAATACTTGCTTACGGATTCATCCTCCCCACCTCCGTGGGAGGACTTGTCCCTGGTGCTGAGTGCATCACAGCTTAGAAACAGAGGAAGCTGCCTTACACCAAGTCAGACCGTTGGTCGGTCGAGCTCAGCATGGTCTGCCCTGACTGGCTGTGGGTCTCCAGAGTTTCAGGCAGGGAAACTTTCCAGCCCTAACTGGAGATGCTGGGAACTTAACTGGAAACCTTGCCATGCAAAGCAGATGCTCTACCACTGAGCTACAGTCTTTTCCCATTGCCATCTCACCAAAGTCTCCATGAAGGGGACAATGTACTCTAGATGTGAGTGAATGCCATGGGATAACATTCTTATTTCAAGCTGTAGGTTTAACTATAGCGAAAATAGGCAAGGAAGATAACACCATAGATGTAGGCCACAATGCAGTGCCAAAACTCATGCACTTCTGCAACTGTGAATGTCAAGGAGGCCACCTTTTTCATTCTCTCACTTCTGGCTTTCAGATAGTCAATTCATTCATTCAAATTACATGCAGTACTTCTAATCTGATTTATTATGACATCATGAACAATTACATTACATGTGGGAAACCTCTGGCCTTTGGGTTGAATTAGGCCCAACAAGGATTCTAACCTGATTTATGAGGCCATTTCTCCCGAGCAACACACACCTACCTTGCACCTGATGCCACATGAAGTCTGATGTGGTAAGTAAAGCCATGGTTGCAAAAGAAGAATTCAGAGCCTGAAAGTGCATTCCCAATTGGTCCTCTGCAAGCGGGGCTTGCATCAGGTACCTTCAACATTTGGCATCAAATGCAAGCCCTGCAGGGATTGACTCCACTTGGGTGCTCCCTAGTGAATTCAACCCCTGCATTCCTTGGCAGGCACAGCTTGAATTCAAATGGAAAAAAAGTTTAAGAACCGCTATTTTATCCCTGAAAACTGCTCCCGCTTTCTCCAAGGCTCCTTTTCCAGGCTGGCTGGACCCCTAACAAGACAACTCATGGTACAAGTTGAGGATACATGGAAACATTCAGTTGCAAGCCCTTATTTGTCCTAGATACTGTTGAAATCATGTTTTTGGTTTGTTTGTCCTGATTTTATAAAGAGCATCTTAAATTCAATAAAATCTCTTAAATGAAAATTTTGATATTATATAGTTCAGCGCACATGATCTGAACTGTAAGTGCAAATAAGACCTATAGTCCTAATTCTTTCTACAGCATTCATATATACTGTAATCATATATAGGTATAGATATAAAATCTTAGCACACCTCCACTCTCCTTGGAAATCCATCTCCCATCAGCCCCAGCCAATATAATGGCTGTTGTAGTCCAGAACAACTGTAGGGCACTGGGCTACCTATCACTAGGCAAATGTCTTAAAAAACCTTTACATTTGCCCTCTGATCCACTCTTTGGGGTCTTGCATTCTTCCACAGCATGCAAATGTCTCCCATATGACAGACCCAGACTCTTTGAGATGCTGTGCCAGCTTCTCCAACCTGGTGCCCTCCAGATGTTTTAAACTATAACCCCCATCAATCCCAGCCAGAGCTGACTGAACTGATGGAAGTTGTCATCTAAAAACATCTGGAAGGCATTTGGTTGGGGAAGTCTGTGCTATGCCTCCCAAACCTTACTCTTGTTCTCTTTCATATCTAGGACAGCCATATCCCAAGCCCTCCATCACAGCGAGCACAACTGAGATGGTTGCTGAGGAGGGGAATATCACCTGCAAGACAGACAGCAACTTACAAGTGTGTTTTTTTCTATTTAATGACGTGGATTCAAATAGACACCTGATAATGAAGAAAGCGAAGAATGAGGCTGTATTTGCCTTTGCCAAAGAATATCAAGGGGGTATCTACAAATGTAGATATTGCACCATATCAGACTACTCTGAACTGTGCTCAGATTTCAGTGACAGCAAACGCATCAACAAAAGAGGTAAGGGTCAAGATTTGTCCTCCTGTACTGTTTTCACAAAAGGCTCTAAAATGGGACCATCTGCATTTTTAGTGTCTGCAGATCCAACTGAGAACCTGCATATCCCTGTTTTAAAAGAAGCTCTCGCCAACAATGTGTGACAACATTCATGTGTGATCTTTCAAGTCCAGCAGCACACTCCTGTGCATTACTATGCATACCCGTACAGAAGTACAATAAGTCCCCTTGGGGTTTTTGGATTCAGCAGGATACTTAAGGTGAATAGCACCCTAGACGATACCATCCATGGATGTCAATGCAAATTCCCTACCCCTAAATCTTGGCCAGGAAACAAAATGCTCATGCTCAAATGCTACTATTAAGTGCCAGGAATCAGAGCATGTTGTGTGACTGGCCTTCCCTCTTCATAAATCGAGGAACCTGACTATCACAGGTGATAGAAGTAGCTAGATCATTCTTTGCCAACCTGGTGCCTTCCAGATGTTATGGGCTACAACTCCCATCAGTCCTGTCTATTAGCCATGCTCGCTGGGACTGATCTGAAAAGTGACAGCTTGGCAAGGATGAACTAAAGTCACAGCCCAGTTCCACGTTCCCCTAAGCAAATATTCCTTAAGCAGAGCTCCTGATTTGTGGGAGGCCTGTAAGCATATTCAGATGGTAAAGAAGGGCCAAACAGCGGAGGCCCCTGTGGCTGTTTGTTTTAAAAAATGGAGACAGATAGTCTAAGTATGTTTTTAAAATGCATGCTTGAAGTCCTACCTAGTTTGAACTTCAAGGGGTTTATTAACAAGGTTATATATAGTTCCCTGGCAGAACAATGCAGGCCTGTAGCAGAGTTTCTTCAACTGAAATGCTTTCTACATGGGTCTGCATTTGACAGTGGTATAGAATGCAGCGGTCAGAATGTTGGGATAATCTCTCCAGCATCATTGGCTAGCAATTTGCTTCCAGTCCCAGTTCAAGGAGCTGGTATTTAGTAAGAAAAAGCTCTCAGTGTCTTCTGATCCAGGAACATACATCAATGCCTTCTCCCGTACCACAACACCGTCATGCTGAGGTCACTAGCTGATGCAAGTAAAAGGTTTAAAGCCCCCCTACCCATCACAGTAGAGTCCCAATCCAAATCAGTTGGATTGGGGGGGGGAGAATTTGTTTTTTAAAATCTCCACACCTACGGATAGAGGTAAGGAACTAATATATCATCTACTTTGGCTCTGACTTGTGAGATGTCACAGCATTGCACATACCTTCATTCAAGCCTATCCTGGAGTTTCAGATGCATGAAACCTACCTTTTTTAAAAAAATGAAACCTAAGAATCTCAGGATATGGAATATTGTGCCTTGTATCAAGAACTGTGCTTGAACATTACTGGCACTAGGGATGGAGAAGGAATGCATTTTAAACATTTTATACCTGGAATTTGGCAGTTACAACCAAATCAGTTTTTGCCCACATTGGACCATCTCTTGAATTGCGTCAAACTAATTATAGGCAAAATTATAGGCAAAATTATTCAGATATGTTTGCATATTATATGTAGAATATATATAGAAAGTAAAGCCCTGTGCAATACTATATTTCTGCAGCATAATTGCATAATTTCATAAGTATTACCAAATACTTCATTCAGTTATATACATTGTTGCAAGTATCTGTTTATGTGATGGTTACTTTAGAAAACTTGGACTGTGTATTTGCACATAGTAATTTGCATAATATTGCATATAATATGCAAGAACTGCCCATATTTTTATGACAACCACCATGTTGCATCTCCTCTGTCTGCCAGCTAACTCTGCCCCTCCCCATTGGCAGAACCAATGATAAAATAATTCTGTTCTTGTCAAGATCAAGGAGCAAGATGGGAATTTTAAAAAGTCCATGTGGATAAGTTCAACATCAAGATTTTCAGAAAATGTTATCCCTCGCTATCAATTTGCCAGTTTGCTCTCTCTCTCTCTAGTATTTGTACTGGTGTGTCATCACACTGTAGTTAATGTAACTGCCCACCCATGCCACTAGCCCTGCAAACTATAGCATGACAACTAGGAGGATGAGGAGACTGCATCAGCAGTGGCATTGCTTCTTCCTCAGCAGGCACCACCACCTCCTCACTTCAGAGGCCTCCACCTGGGGAATCCAGATCCCAGGGGGAGGGGCAGAGTTAGCTGGCAGACAGAGGAGATGCAACATGGTGGTTGCCATGGACTGTCCTGACTGCATGGCTTGCCTAAATCATCCATTGGTGCAGTCTCTCCTGGTCCAACACAGACACGTTGGGAGTCTCCATCCAAGCAGATGCTAATGGGCCTTTTCTCCCCATCACACAATGTCAGAACGCACTAGACGAGAGAAGTGGAAGAGTGTCCCATCCCTATAAGTGCCTTAGAGAGGATTTGGTATAAATAGGGGTGACGGTGAAAACTGGAGAGATACAGAATAGAAGTGAGGAGGCATGGAAATGGGGGTGGTCTGTGTGCAAAGGGGAGTTGAGGAAAAGAGAGAGGAGGAGCTGTGAAAAGGGGGGTAAAGGTTAAAATGGAGGTGCAAAGTGGCATTTACAAAAGAGGGGGGAGAAGACCTGTGAATGGGAGTGAAGGTGAAAATGGGTGCAAAGCAGAAGAGAGAAGTGGCTTTAGAAACTGGGCTGGGAAAGTGAAAAGGGTGCTTAGTAATTCCATGGGGTGGGAAGGAGAAGCTCTGAACAGGTGGGCAGAGCCTTTGGCCCTCCATATTATGTGGAACTGAACTCCCATCAGCCTCAGCAAGCATTATCAAAGGTCAGGGATTATAGGAGTTCAGCAACATATTGCAAGCCAAAGGTTTCCCACATCTGCTCTAGGGGGTGACCACGAGGGGGTGACAAGAGGTTGCCAAGCAGGGCATCTGCCCCTAGTACAGCAGAAGCGGGGACTACTGGGTAGAATATATTACTGATCTAATCAGAATCAACAGAGCACATGGAAATAAGTTTAACCTAACCTCATATTCTCCTGATTTTTTTTTTACACCCAGATCCTAGCCTATCCAAACCCTCCATCAAAGTGAGACCCAGGGCACATAATTCTCCTGACCTAAACATCACCATCGAGTGCCAGGGATCAGAAAATAGCCTGAATTTCTCCCTTTACAAATCCAATGACCTGATAGCATCACAGATGACAGAACCACAGAGAAACACAACTGAGTTCCATTTGCTCAAAGTGGGGTTGGACGATGAAGGAAATTATACTTGTCAGTATCACCGCAGAGGAAATTCCTTTGCATGGTCACAGCCAAGTGACCCTGTCAAGCTGCTTGTAAGAGGTGAGAAGTCTGGTTTGGTATTTTTCTTTCCCCTGTCTTCCCAGTCTTGTTTTCTGCTCTGTATAAGATAAGAACTTTGGGGATCATGGTGGCCCAAACCAAAATCCTCCATGGGGCTTGAGAGCCACACTCCAGGTTCTTATACCACTGTTGCAACCGTTCAAAACAGGAGTTGTATCCAAAGTAAGCAGCTCTGTGGATTTCGGTAAGCCTAAACGTGTACTTTACATGGCCATGCTTGGGACATTTATCTAATTCCATTTTGTTATTCTTATGCAATATATAAATGTCATGCACTGGGCGATGCCAACCCTAATGATCCACTGGTTGTTGTCGTTTGAATAGCCCCATGCTCAGGGCTTTTTCCACAGGACTTCGCAAGTGCCACCGATCACCAAATTGGCAGTGCCAGCACACCCTTTCAGCCCACCCACATGCCCACTCTAATGTCATATATGATGCCAAGAGTCTGGCAGGTGGGTGTGGCCCAGTCAAAATAGCCTCAAAGGCCAAATGGGAGGCCTGGTGGGCCTAATAATGCCCATGGGCCACACATCCCCCAACCTTCTTATATATGGCAATCAAGCCCAGCAATGGAAATACTCTCTGTATTCCCTCCCCCCTCCACTCCACACTTAGTAGCAAGAACATCTAACATGTATATTTTTGTAAAAAGGAGAGATGGGAGAACCACAATAACAAATTGGCTTGATCTGATATCTGCTTTGGTGCTCCTGCAATGCAATCACAGCTGCCCTATAAGCAGTGGAGGCTGGTGGACTCCATGGCAGTGGAATCCACCCTGGGTTTTTCCCAGGAGCTGTCCAAGGCACTGAGACCTACTTGGGGGATAGGTTTCAGCACCTTGGACAGTGTGTGGAAAAAAACCCAGAATGGATTCCACCGTCCCACTGACAGGAAGCCACCAGCCTCCGCTACCTGGAAGAATATGCACATAACTGAAAACAAAAGATAGGGAGCACAGCTAACCTTGCACAATGACATTCCTAAATCTGAATCTTTTGCACTGCATTAATTATTATAATTATTTCTTACTTTATATACCATGTAATGCCCAAAGAGGCTTCTAAGCAGTTTACACATATAATAACCACTTGTACAAGCATTAACATATAAACACCCATAATTAAAATACACAATTAAAGTACATTAAAATTAGTATTTTTGGCAAAGAAGCAGGGAATTACAGAGAGTAGCAGTTCAGCGGTAGAGCTCATGCTTTGTACCCAGTGTCCTTGGATCACCAGGAAAAAGAATCTCAAGTAGTAGGACAATTCTCTGCCTGAGAATTTGGAGAGAGATGGCCACACAGTTGGCAATACTGAGTCTGAGTCAGACTATTGGTCCTTTTGGATCAGTACTGTTGACCAGTATGGCCAATAGCCAGGATGACAGGAGTTAAACATTTGGAGGTCACCAATTGGGGGAAGGCTGGTGGCAGAAGATCAGAGATCAGCAACATGGAACCTCCAAGGTCCCCTCCCATCTACCCACTCCTGAAATTAGGCTTGGAAGAAGCACTCTGCTGCAACCAGTAGAATAGATTGCAGTGTGTACTTGGTTGCAGGATGTATTTGTGTGATCATCATAACAGTTTCTCCAATTTATCAATTGGCAACCCCCATTTGATGGCAGGTACTGTATGTTTCCTATTGGCACTGCCTGCAGCTGGCAAGTTAAAACATCTACAGTGTTCTGACTCATGAGTTCTAACTCACAAAAGACATGATTTTGCAGGTATGTCTGGCCCAACAACAGCGTGGATAATCATATGGACAAGCATTGCTGCAGGCCTTGTCCTCCTGCTTCTCCTCCTGCTGCTGTTTGTATTGTGTGGAAGAAGAAAAAGAGAAGGTGAGTAGACCTCCAGATAGAGTGGAGATTTTACCAACTTGAGTTTCACATCCAGTGCGTGTTTTTAAAAGTTCTGTAATTTGATTCCGTGTCAGAGAAGGAAGATCCCTCTTAAAAAGAACAAGTAATTATACTTGCAAATACAGCTTAAATCTAAAATTTAAATTCTAAACCTTGTGCAACACTAATCTTAAACTGCAAAATGCAATCTTGGGCATGTTTAAACAGAAATAAAACAAAACAGAGCATGGTGTAGTGGTTAGAGTGTTGTACTACAACCTGGGAGACCAGGGTTCGAATTCCCACAGCCATGAAGCTCACTGGGTGACCTTGGGCCAGTCACTGCCTCTCAGCCTTAGAGGAAGGCAATGGTAAACCCCCTCTGAATACCGCTTACCATGAAAACCCTATTCATAGGGTCGCCATAAGTCGGAAACGACTTGAAGGCAGTCCATACCATACATAACTATTCAATCATTAATAGAATATAAGTCTTGTAAATTCTAAAGGTTTAGATTCATTTGAAGTATTATTATTATTGATGACATTTATATGCCACCCTTCCACCCAAAGCAGCCCAGGGCGGCAAGTAATAAAACAGTAAAAACGTCTTTAAAACAATTCCAGTGCTGATGCAGACAAATAAAGCCAACCTGTTGCAAAGATTAATCTTATGCATACTTACTCATAGATATAGGACTTAACACCTCCTTTTTCTTGCCAACTTGTGTGCTTTCACCTCATGGAGACAGATACTACCCCAAATGCCCATCTATAACATCATTCTCACTAATCCAAATGAAAGTGTCTAAAGAAAACAGAGTCAGGTGGCTACTGCCCCCTAGTGCCCTGAGCTTTAGTGTTCCTCCAAGGCTACAGATGTCTGGGGCTGGAAAAAGAGAAAGTGTGGGTGCATGGAAGCTAAACGGTAATGTGAGAATATTGAATATGCTTGAATCTGGGACCTTTTGCATGCCAAGCAAGTGATTTTCTCCTGAGCTATAACCCTTCCGCATTTGGAAGTTATTTTATTGGACTATTTGGAAATATTTTAAGACAAGATAACTCAATTGCATAGACTTCCCTTACATTATTGAGATTCAAGTCAGATTTAGCAGGCCTGTAGACTTGTGGGCCTTATGATGCTTCCTAGGTATAGTGACCTGAAGTAAGTTGAATTACAACTTTGATTTTAAATTTGACTGGTATTTTATCTAATTGCAAAAATGTATTTGTATTGTATCCATGAGTGCACGGGGGTAAATAGCATTGTCAATTCTAATTAGACACTGACTAGGTAAAGAATCTCATTGGGTCTCTCTGGTCTACAGGCTCCACTACCAATGAAAAACCTCAACCAATGAACACAGTAAGAAATTTTTCTATGAATGTCTTTATTGTGATTGTGAACTTCCTGTCAAATCCCTGATCCTTTCAACCAAAAAAGCTTAATGTCTCCCAATTTTTATTTATTTGGAAATATTTTAATAACCCACCCTTCATCAACAAGCAATTCCAGGGTACAATAAGAATATTAGCACTATGCCTCTGAATGCCAGTTGCTGGGGATCATATGTGGGAGAGGGCTATTGCACTCATTCCACTTATGGGCTTTCCATGGGCATTGGGCTGGGCACCGAGAACAGGATGCTGAACCAGATGGACCCTTGGTCTGATCCAGCACGTCTCTCTTCATATTCTTAATGTATCAGCCACAACCCACCCCTTACTGGGGATAAAATAGACACGGGAAAAGACCATATTGGCCTTCAAGAATCTGTAGCCCTCCAGATGCTTTGAATTAAAACCTCCATCAGCCCTGGCCATCATGGCCAAGGGCGAGGGGTGTTGTAGTTCAAAACATCTAGAGAACCACAGGTTGCAGAAGGCTGGACTAGAGTCACACAGAGCCTGATCTTCTTGTATTAAATGTCAAAGCCGCCATTGGCTATATTTCTTTATACATCAATATAGGGTAGTCTCCATATCCATGCATCTCTAGGAGAGAAGCTCTATCTTGCTAGCCTTGGCCATTGGAGGGAAAGCAAATTCAATGTAATACCTCAAATGCCAATGGGGGTGCACTGGGACTGTACCCCTTTAGGGATGGCAGTTATGGCATAGCAAAGATCCTGCTCGGCCACTTCTTGTTAGAGTGCCATCCTTCAGGGCACTTACTGGCACTTCAACATTCTGAAGCAGCTAGTCAGAATTATTTTATTATACCCCAACATCTTCATGTCTAGGAGGTGCTGAGGAAGAAGTGGCGGTAGGATTTGCTCTTATAATGCAACCCAATGCAGGTTTACTGAGAAGCAAAGCATGAGAGCCACATCGGTGTAGTTATCAGAGTGTTGAACTAAGATCCAAGATGAGTATTCAAATTCCCACTCAGCCATGAAGTTCACTCGGTGACGACTTAGATCCAGTCACCATCTCTCAACCTAATCTTGCTTACAGGGCTGCTGGGAGGATAAAATATGAAGGAACCATGAATTATACCTTGAGCTCTGAGAGGAAATAAAGCAAGCTTGCTTCACTATAAACTTAGTCCCTAGTAACTGTATCTAGAACCTGTAGATGTTGCTGAGCTCCACCTCCTATCAGCCCTATCCAGCATGGCCAATGGTCAGGGATGCTGGGAGTTGTAGTCCAGCATCATCTGGAGGGGAACAGCTTAGCTACCCCCGAATTGTGGTCTTACTCTCTTTTTTCTTCTGGCTGTAGGCCCCAGAACTCTATGGAGAAGTAGACCCTGATGGAGTCTCCTATGCTGTACTGAACCACTACTCAATGAAGACCAAGCGGGCAGCTGCTCCTGACAAAATCCCAGAAACTTGTGTGTATGCAACAGTGACCCACAATAAAACCAGGGAGAGCCAATAGTCACAGACATCTCAGGGATGCTGGTATTTTTGAGACCTTGGAATACCCCCAATTTCTAGGGACACACATCTTAAGCCTATTTCATGCATACAGGCCCTGCTTTTTTTATCTACACAATCACAAATAAGAATCATGTCAGATGCCACAGGGAGATAGCTGGTAGTCACAAATGCAGTAGTGGCTGTTAAAGTCCTCCAATAACAGGGGCTACAGAGACCTTGGGACCAAGCAAAACACACAACACACACTTGTTTCAGATATAAAGTGGGAAGGAGGGGTTCACTTAACACTAAAATAAATGACTATGCCATGAATGGAGCAAAAGCTGCCGTCCTCCCTGCACAGATAAGAAACTATAATTCAGCTTTTAGGACAACAGATAGGTTGGCGATCACTCGTGGTCGAGTAAGATTGTCTTCCAAGATAATTCGGTTGGAAGACGCCTGTGCATGAATTTGTTTTATGTGGGGAGACAGGAGCACAATGATCAACACACAATCTTGACAGAAAAAGGCTTTGATCAAATGGCATGGGTGCAACGTTTGAAAGTCTTTTATCTGCTGCAGCCTTCATCCGCCTTCACAGCCGTAGTAACATACACATTGTTATCCTCCTGTTCTGCCATTGAGGACATTCTTGGATCGTTCTTTGTCTGGTTCCTCTCCCTTGAACTTACCGCCATGGGTGACCCTGCTGGGAGTACATGACTCCTGACGGCATCGCTCACAGGGTTCACTGGAACACACAAGCCCACTCACCACTACAAGGTGATGATCCATTGAGAGCAGATAGACAAAGTGCTTTCCAAATATTGTGGACTACAGAACCCATAATCTGCAACAACTGGCCATGATGACAGGAGCTGTGGTCACCAGGTTGCCTACTCCATGTAAAACATTTCCATGGCACCCCCTACTGTACTACTAGGGAATAACAGGATTGAATAACATGCATCTGTGTTATTTCAAAAAAGGAAGTTCCACATCTGGAAGCTTTATCGGGAGAAATAGCTTCAAGCAGCAACTCATAGGGAGGTACAGTAGGACAGGACAGGATTCCACTCCTGTTTCCCACAAATTCCATTTAAAGTGAAAACACAAAGACACCTGTTTCATAGCCAAACTAAAAAAAATGTGTGCACCTGGAACACCCCTTATCCAGACTGATTTGGATAAGGGTGTGTGTGTTAATGCACTGTAGACAGCATTAAAAATAACAAAGCTGTAGATTCCTTTTGGTATTTTTCCAATCACATACTGGATAGCTTACAAATTTCAATCTTTGTTAAAAATTTCAAGATGCCTAGGTGCAAAAGAAACACCTCTTCTCTGGTAGCTGTTATCTTTGTTCACAAAACAAAGAGAACGTTGTTTAAGAAATTGAAACAGTTCAATGGCACCCTCTGCTGGACTATGCTGATTTAACAAGGCTCTTTGTATTACACATGCCTGATCTTTTTAAAAAAACCTGAAGTCTGTGGGGCATCAGAAATATTTGTATTAAAAATACTCAAGGAGTATCTAGACATGCATTTCCCTCATTTAGCACAGGCTGAAAGAGTGAATATTTCAAATTCAGACTTAATGAGAACTCTGGGATTAATCTACCTTACGTAATGGACTAGGTGAAGACTTTGTATCAACAGGTATTTTAAGTGTGCTTTCTGATTTTATGGTTAATATTAACTGATTTTATGGTATATGCTGTGCCTGTTGTAAACCATATAAATAAACAATTTATAAGTGGTATATAAATTATTTAAATAATGAAACAAAAAACCATTCCCAAAGTCTCTGCAGAGCTTAACCTTACAATCTATCAAACAAATATGTTTAGGAATTACTTTTCACTATACAACTGTGTAAAGAAGGGACCATTGCCCCAGAGTAAGTGCTAGAGATGTTGCAAAGGGCAAGCTACCTTCCACTCTGCCATATGTGTCTGGTACAGTAATTGAAGGCTGTTGAGCAGTAGTATTAACCTCAAGGTAACATTCAAGACCTTGGGAGTGGGCTTGTTTTCTATTTACTTGTGTCAATGATTTATGTTCCGCTTATCAACTGCAGCCCTCAAAGCAGCTTATAGCATCTATAAAATACAAAAGATTCAAACCATACATTTAAAACAGAACTAGCCCAACTGGTGTAGGAGCAGGCCTTGACGTTGTTATCTTCACCTACCTCTCTCCTCTTCTGCTCCTCAATTCAGGACAATATGTGGTAGATGACCCAGTAGAAGGGACAATTCAGCTGCAGCAGGCAACTACATTTGCCCTCTGCTATCCCCAACTTGAACTGAACATTTCTTTGACTTGGAGCTAAAGTCTTCATCAAGAAGTGCTTCATAAAGCAGTCTTAGTTGTCAAAAAACTGTTGCTCACAGCTAGGCAGGTGGAGATACTTCTCTGGCTGCACATAAGGAAATCAGATATAGAGGGTTGCATTCAACCAACGCCTACTCAGAGTAGAACCACTGAGATTAATTAGCCTAAGTGAGGGTGTCCATTAACTTCAATTGGTCAACTCTGAATAAGACTAGCACTACATACCACCCATAAACTAAAAAAAAAAAAAAGAGTCTATGCACTTGGCCATGCTTCTTATGTTGAGATTACTGGTATTTTATTTTCAGGAATGGCCTTGCTTTTCCTTATTTTCATTTTTGTTTTGTTTTCCCCTTCTTTTATTTGAATGCAGAAAAGTCTGGAATTGTTGGGCTTGTAACTATTCATTGTAACCACTGACTCCTTGCTCAGAAAATGGAAGATGCTTAAGAGTTATAGGGTTTCTCAAGAGCAGGGAAGTAACACTTCAAGCCTGCTGGTTCCTGCTAACCAAACTCAGTTTACTGGACCCATTTTTGTTTCTTTGGTAAAGCATTTATTGATATTTCATTGATCTACCAGTCCATAAAAAAAAAAACATTTATTGCACTTGGGCAATGCCAGGTTTGAGCCAAATGAGTTCCTGTCTTTTGAAATTATCCAATACTCTGCAAACAACCATTAGCAGCATATACAACTGGAGTCCCATCTTGCAATTGACCATCTCAAGCACTAAGTGCCACATGACCAAGACACAGGAACAGCTTTAAAAGACTTTATTCCAATCAAGTATTTTAAAAAGTTTTACACTCCCCTAAGACATAAAAACACACCATTAAAAATACAAAAACACAAGTTTCTGCCTTCACCCCCCTACAGGATACCGGCCTGATCACGGGGACAAGAACTACCCTGAGGCCTCAAACTCCCACTCCTGGATTCTAGAGGACCCCAACCACCCTCTCCAATATAGCACCATTAAGAAAACCCCTTCCTCTCCCACCAACTCCTGATTCCCAACCCAAGCCAGGACTGTGTGCAATCCACCACCATACTGCACATGCCAAATTTGAGACTGGATACAGACCAAGATGAACTCTTCCATGAAAGTTTCTAGCCCTTAAGACTGTGATGACAGGTTTGACAGTATTTGGGCCTAATGAAATCTCAAAAGCTAGAAAGATGGGGAAGATGGGAGGGAGCTGATAAAAAATTCCAGGGGCCATACACAGTCCAGTCCAACAATAGAAACAAAATATAATAGCAGGAAAATTGGATTTTCATAATTTATACAAGTTTGGAGTTTGGTTTGTGTTGGTCTAGATTTTTTTTTTATTGCAGAGTACACACAGCCCTGTCAAATATACTCCTCTATAGCACTGCCTTGTGCAAAAAAAAAAAAAAAAAAACAACCACCAGACTTGTCCAAGTTATTTTTAAAAATATTTCCTAGGGTCAACAAACAAATGCTGGAAGAGCCCTAAAAAACATTGGGAAAAATTACAAGGGGCGGGGACAGCAGAAAGCAGTGACCTAACCCTCCTTGCCCTAGATCTTGCATATAAGGGCCTGAGCAACATGTTGCCTTACAGATTTTGAGCTGGTGTTTGCAAGTAACTTGCCTCAAGAGGCAAGAAGTAAGATTTGAATGCACTGCAGTTCAAAACTGCAAACACTAGGGCAGAAGGTGATATTTTTAAGCCCTCCACCCCATTGCTCCCTGAGGAACCCAGCCATCCAGAGACCCTTTCCCAGTGTCTAGTTTGTTTATTCCCCACCCCCCTCTGTAAGGGTCAAGGTGTCTTTGACACCTTCCTGAGCACAACCTTTACAGGAGGTGGAGTTTGTTTCTTCTTTTGAAAAGATGACAGATTGGCTCCAGGCCAAAAGCAAGCTTCATGAATCTTACAGAGGATGGAAGAAGCAATGTAACAGACAAGGATGTATCTGGGAGGGAGTGGATTACAGAGAGGCAGAATGACAAGGACTGGCAATGACAGGTTTTTGATGGTAAGGAGAAATTTAGATGGGATGCAACAGCAGAATAGAATTGGGTTTACCACTTCGAGGTTTACAGGCCATTAACCCTCCACCCGTGAACACATGCATGACATGAAAGCTATGCAGAAGGAAGGACAAGACTAAACAGACACAGGACCGAAAGCAGAGCAGATCAAAGACAGAGCCTAGAGGGATGTCTTAATGCTCCCCCTCCCAAAGCGAGGTAGCTTGAAGAATAAATCCACCTTAAAAGATGGTTAAACAGAGGCACCGAAAGGTGAAAACTGAGCCCCAGCCCATCCTCCAACAGGAAGCATTTCGTGTCCTAGCTAGCAACATCCACCCTCCCCACCCCAACCATCCCACACACAAAGCCCTTGATCATCTCACCCTCTTCGTTTACCTTTCCCCATCCCATCCCACCCCACCCCTCTCCAACAGTATTACCTAAAGGTTGTCCACTATTCCGCTACCATTAACAAACATGGAACAGCACGAACAGACACAGTAGCAGACAGGGAGCAAGTCTGGGCACTCCTAGCAGCAGGGCGCCCAAAGCCAATTTTTTTTGGGGGGGGAGGGGGGAGATGACACCTTTTAGCACAGCTGTTTGTATTGTCCAAATACTGGCATACAGGTGAAAATGCACACTTCCTGATATTCCTCAATATTATTACCATAAATGTTTAGTAGTTTGTTTCAGTGATGCAAACCCCCTCCCCAAACCAGTGAACCACTACCTCAGAGCAATATGGAAATGTGGGTCAAGACTCTGTTGGCACAGAGTCACACATTCACTAAATGAGTGCTGTATATCAAGTTACTTGTACCACAAGTCACTGCATGTAAGCAAACAAGGATGTACAACTGGCACATAGTGACTGGGACTATTTGTCCATGACAAACAAAACTGGTATTAAACAAATAGTTTTGGGGAAAGGGAAAAAAGAATGTTTGAAATATATATTAACACATATATATATGAATAAAGTGAATTGGAGATGCGCAATTTCAGCTGTGTATCAACTGTTTTAGTGAGCAACACATTACCCAGTGCATTGATGGATACTTTCCAGTTGTTCTTTGTATATACAAATATGGAATTTATAAGAGTGGAATGGAGAATGTGCACAGAGGCAACTGGGCAGATTTATTTGAAGATTTCTGAAAACTGCCAAATTGCCAGCATAAACAGGGCATAAACATGCTTGTAAATGCTGTTTATATTGTCTAGTTGTGCACATTTCTCTTATGCCTTCACATGAATATGCAATTGCCAGTATCTACAAACATTCTCCACAACATAAATAATGGACTCCCTCCAAGGTCCACCACAGCAGAGATCAAGATGTATTAATGAACATGGTCTACTAAGGTCTTTAGAAGGACTATGTTCATAACTGGAGGTCTGTGGATTTTCAGCCTCTTTCCTGTGAAGAACACCCTTTTCCACAGCTAAGTCCTCAAACTCCCACAACAAAGATTTTCCCTGCACTATAAATACAATTTCTTTCTTGGGACAGAATCAGCAGCTTTAGCTCCACTTAGCTGCAAGTTGTGCTTCTGAACTTTTCGCGAACTAACGTCTAAAAACCACTTATTTTTAAAAATGTGGTTTTCCAGGAATCAGCACTGGTGCTTACAGAACTGTATAAAACGAGGTCTGGATTATAATACATATTCAGCTCAGAACTAAAATGGATAGCAGGCAAAACTCTAGAAGCAGCTACAAAGATTATCCAGGACAGATTTCTCTGTTTCAGACCCATCCACAGGATCCTACCCACAGTTACTCAGGAAGTCCCACCACGTTCAACAAGACTTACTCCCAAGTGTGCATAGAAATGCAGCCTTAAATAACACAGTGACTCAAAGATCCATGCCTGCCTTTTCAGATGTTATATGGAGAAGGCGCCAAGACTGAAATGACCAAGTTGGAAACCAGACAGACAAGAAAAGGATAAAACAGAAACTAAAAGCAGGCCCTGCTGATTCCTGGCTTTGAACTTTTCAAAGTCAGCAACACAAAGCTCACCATTTAAAAAAAAATGCTTGCAAAACAAAGCAAGCACTCTCAGAAAAAGGTTGCTGGCTTCTGATCTCCAGGTAACCTTCAGTTAGATTTCTAAGTATCCCAGTGAACCCCGGGAAGAGGCTAGAAATCCCAAGAACTGGCAGGACTGGACATGTGGGCAAACATACAGAAGAGCCATTTACTACAAGGCGTTTTGAATTGAACCCTGCCACTACTAGATGAGTAGAACCATTTATCCTTCTCAAGACAGCACCTCACAGAAGGAAGGCCCTTTATCACAATGCCCCTGAGCCAAGGAGTCCTCTGATCCAAGCTAGGAAAGTTCAACTATTTCATTTTCTACCATTTGACTACAGTGTGAAATATTTGCGTAAAACTATCTAACTCACTGGTATTCTGAAACACCCATGAAACCCTCAACTGCATCAGAGTATAAAGACACAAATACCTTACAGTTATTAACAGTGTAAAAAACCCCAGTTCACATTAGTTTAAAAGCCCAACAAGGAGAAAAGACAAGACAGACCTGGCTAATACAAAAGTGGCTTTCAAAACTAGAAAATTAGATGTCTTGTAACAGTAGGCACCTAAAGGGAGAGGGAGAAAGAGTAATTCCCTAGATAAGCCTGTTTAAGCAAACAATAGTCATCAAGCTAAATGGGTTGAATAG